>NC_135233.1:246819611-249219611 GCF_051348905.1 Ranitomeya variabilis | reverse complement strand
CTTTAGATCTTTTGAACAGCTACAGGTTAAATATGATCTTCCAAGATCTCAATTTTTTCGATACCTACAACTCAGATCTGCCATCCAGTCATTTGTCAGGAATGTAGGAACAAACCGTAACATCTCGTCTTTGCCCCTGATAGGTATTCTTAAGTCACAGGGACCTCAGGGCCTTGTTTCCTCTTTGTACACATATTTGCTATCGGTGGGAGCGAATTCTGTTATGGACTCGGTGAGGAGCAAGTGGGAAGGGCTCATCACTAATATGCAAAGCGAGGAATGGGAGGATATTTTAGACTCCCCCCTCAAAGTCTCTCCGTCAGTTAATAACAGGATGACCCAGCTGTATATAATCCATCAGTCGTATCTGACCCCACTGAGACTCTTTCGGATGGGTCGATACTCGACATCAGACTGTTTGCGTTGCCATTCACCAGACGCTGACTTTCTACATCTGATATGGCAGTGTCCCATTGTTTTTCAATATTGGGGGGAGGTGACGTCGCTATTAACCTCTGTACTGTCAATCCCGGTTCCTGTGGAGCCTTTGGTCTGCCTGTTTGGAGTATGGGACGAGGAAGCTTGGGACCATTATACGGGGATCTTTCTACGTGAAACTCTGTTTCTGGCACGGAAATTGTTGGCTCTGCGGTGGATGGGGAGTTCACCCCCCTCCATTAGATCCTGGATCGAGTTGGTGAATACAGTTGTCACATATGAGCGCACTCTATATCAAAACAGGGGTTGCCCGGGCAAGTTCAATAAAATTTGGGATAGATGGAACGCCTCTCATCTCACCTTATGACGGGACTAATAGACAAGGACATGGTTTGTTTGACTCTTATTCTACAAGCACTACGCAGCGGAGGGAGGGAAATATTGTTCACTATCGTTAAATGGTGGCTTAATAGTTTTGGAGGCTTGGTTTGGTTGTAGTTTAAGAGTTTTATGTTTATGATTTTGTGTTTGATTGTTTTATAATTGTACACATAAGTTTCTCCTCTGTGAAATAATTGGCATATGTATGTGCTGTCCTTATTATCCTTTGTAAATGTAACCATGCGGACTAATGACAAGGACAAATATGTATGCTATACTTTATTTGTGTTTGAAAATAAACGAATTTAAAAAAAAAAATAATAGAAAAAGCCTGTCCCCAAGCTTGGCGCGGCCTCCTCAATCCCATCCCCGAGCTCGTCGCAGCCTCCTCAATCCCATCCCCGAGCTCGTCGCAGCCTCCTCAATCCCATCCCCGAGCTCGACGCGGCCTCCTCAATCTCATCCCCGAGCTCGACGCGGCCTCCTCAATCTCATCCCCGAGCTCGACGCGGCCTCCTCAATTTCATCCCCGATCTCGGCGCGGCCTCCTCAATTTCATCCCCGATCTCGGCGCGGCCTCCTCAATTTCATCCCCGATCTCGGCGCGGCCTCCTCAATTTCATCCCCGATCTCGGCGCGGCCTTCTCAATCTCATCCCAGAGCTTGGCGCGGCCTCCTCAATCCCATCCCCGAGCTCGACGCGGCCTCCTCATTCTCATCCCAGAGCTTGGCGCGGCCTTCTCAATTTCATCCCCGATCTCGGCGCGGCCTCCTCGATCTCATCCCCGAGCTCGGCGCAGCCTCCTCAATCTCATCCCAGAGCTTGGCGTGGCCTTCTCAATTTCATCCCCGATCTCGGCGCAGCCTCCTCGATCTCATCCTCGAGCTCGGCGCGGCCTCCTCAATCTTATCCTGCCTTCCTGTACGAGACCTGACGGATTTACTGGAAATGAGAAACCTCCACCCTGCAGGTTATCTAGTGCCAGATGTGTGACCAGTCGCAGATGTGGCTTTAGGGACTTGTGCCCACCACCACCACAGGCTACAATGTAACAGCACTGGTAATACCACCTCAGCCGACACCGTGGCTTGCTGTCAGCGAGAAATATATGAACAATAAGAGACGACTGCCGCGCTGGAAAGACCTCAGAATTCTCTTTAATTAGTATGCAAGGTCCCATTACGCTGATGCAGCCATATTGCTTAGAGACCTTACGACATGAATGTACGATCTGTCGCCTATTTATATACACGATACGACTGTGGCTTGTCATTTTACATTACGGAATACGTCGCTCTCAGGAGACTCTGGATCTGGCACGCGCTGAAAGATTATTTCTAATGTGTATTTTTTTTTTTTTACAGCTGCACCCATCGTCCGGCTTTGTTGATTTGATTCCCGAGTGTTATTTATTGCTTGTCTGCATTTTATTCCCCCGATCTGTGTTTGATTAGATATTAATAAATTCTATCATTCCTGCAAATGCTGGCGGACAGGATGGTTCTTACACATGAGGTTGTAAATGTCATCTCT
This sequence comes from Ranitomeya variabilis, assembly GCF_051348905.1. Taxonomy (NCBI): domain Eukaryota; kingdom Metazoa; phylum Chordata; class Amphibia; order Anura; family Dendrobatidae; genus Ranitomeya; species Ranitomeya variabilis. Next base: position 249,217,258 of record NC_135233.1, on the reverse strand, counting down.
TTTCTTTACTGTCAGTATAAATACAAAATGTCAGAGTACAAGAAAATAAAGGGACAGTACAAAAAAGAAAAAGGTAAGTGGAGTACACAGGCAAATGAGAAATATCACGCACTGCATGCATCAAAAAGGGGGCGAAACTACACGTTACCCCCCCCATGTAGCAGCTCATTCTGACAACCCCCTCCTCCGGCTTTCCTTCTTCAACACTGGCAATGGCTGGAGTTATATAGTTGCTTTATGGACGCCACGTACTTTTAAGAAGGTTTATTATGGTCCATGACGGTGGCTATTGGGAACTGAACTTTCACTACTTGGTAAAAGGTGCGAGTTATCGCTGTACATGCCTTATAAAGGCCTGGACCAGCTGGATAATGGGCTCCTGAGCCTCGGGCACTGCCTTGACAGAAGGTCCAGCTTTGGGTTGTGGCGAGGGCAGCACCCCTGCGGCAGGAGAAGACGGGACCCCTCGCCGAGTGTAGCGATTCAGACTGGAGAGAAGGGTGCTCTGAAGGAAAGGGACACGAGAAGCAGATAATGATCCGGCTGTGTGTATATTATACATATATATATAGGGACATGTTCATCTGATTGGGGGGGGGGGGGGGGGGGGATTCATACCAGTTCGGATCCAAGCTCCTGCTTCATGCGCTGCTTGTCCCGGGGGTGCACTGAGGGGTCCCGCAGATAACGCACCGCTTGCGAGATGGTCAAGTAAAAACAGTTCTCGATGATGAACAGCAGCAGTGGCCTGGTGAGCACAAAACCCGGCGTCACGCACTAAGTCTCAGGTGCTCGACAATGGCGACAGCGGCCACTGATGGATATAAAGTTAGGAAGATCCAACGTGGCACCTGCCACAGGTGCCAAGATAATCACAAAGGTGACATTTGGTCAATACTGGGGGAGATTATTGAAAAGTAACACATGACCGAATAAGAGTACAGACTGTAGTTAAAAAATAAGTTGCAACTTTTCTTGCCTTTTCCCAAATTTGAAGTGACCATGGTCTTCAATGAGATGGTGGTTGCTTAAGAACCTGTTTAGACAGGCTGTTAATAGACCATTCTGTGCACGTAGAATATAATTTTCTCTTTTGTTTAAAAAAAAAAAAACTAAAAAATTTCACCTGAAAACAAATGTTAATAGATTGTTTTGTGCACATAGAGTATCAGTCTCGGCAGCACATGTCCTGTTTACATCAAGCATTCTGCTGCCGAGAATGAGGATTTTTTTTTTTTTTTTAAGCAAGCTTAAAAGTTACACCAAATGAATATTTGGTTTTTTTTTCTCATTTGTCAGATGTTAGCATCCAGTTTACACTGCGCATCAAGTTTAGTTTACCACTAGAGGAAGCACTGGGCACATGTTTCTGTACACGGAACTTACTTGATGGTCTTGCTTTCCTCAGAAAGACTTGCAGGAGCAGCAGATGGAAATGGAGGATCTTTTTTCTTATCCAACTGTTAATACATAGGATTATGGTGATGATGATGATAGAGCCTTGGAAATCAACTGCAAGCTAAACCCTCATTCTCACTGACAATGCAGAACAGCACAAGACGGGACTGCTGCCCTGATAGTAGTAACAGGACTGCAACCATAAAAGTAAGAATAAAGACTTAAGGGGTGGTCCAGTGGGAAACATATCACATAGCCACTGGCTGTGGATCATTCTGGCAATTGCTTGGCATTTTGGTGCTTAACCCCTTCATGACCTTGGGATTTTCCGTTTTTCCGTGTTCGTTTTTCGCTCCCCTCCTTCCCAGAGCCATAACTTTTTTATTTTTCCGTCAATTTGGCCATGTGAGGGCTTATTTTTTGCGGGACGAGTTGTACTTTTGAACAACATCATTGGTTTTACCATATCGTTTACAAGAAAACGGGAAAAAAATTCCAAGTGCGGTGAAATTGCAAAAAAAAAAATGCAATTCCACACTGTTTTTTTGTTTGGCTTTTTTGCTAGGTACACTAAATGCTAAAACTGACCTGCCATTATGTTTCTCCAGGTCACTACGAGTTCATAGACACCTAACATGACTAGGTTATTTTTTTATCTAAGTGGTGAAAAAAAATTCCAAACTTTGCTAAAAAAAATAAAAAAATAAATAATAAAAAAAATAAATAAAATTGCGCCATTTTCAGATACTCGTAGCGTCTCCATTTTCCATGATCTGGGGTCGGTTGAGGGCTTATTTTTTGCGTTCCGAGCTGGCGTTTTTAATGATAGCATTTTGGTGCAGATAAGTTCTTTTGATCGCCCGTTATTGCATTTTAATGCAATGTCGCGGCGACCAAAAAAAAACGTAATTCTGGCGAATTTTTTTCTCGCTACGCCGTTTAGCGATCAGGTTAATGATTCTGAACGCGGCGATACCAAATATGTGTAGATTTGATTTTTTTTTTTTAATTGATTTATTTTGATTGGGGCGAAAGGGGGGTGATTTAAACTTATATTTTTTTCACTTTTGCCATGCTTCTATAGCCTCCATAGGAGGCTAGAAGCTGGCACAACGCGATCTGATGTTCGCTGCTATGTAGCAGAATTGCAGGTGTGCTGCGAGCGCCGACCACAGGGTGGCGCTCACAGCTGCCGGGGATCAGTAACCATAGAGGTCTCAAGGACCTCTATGGTTACTATTCTGAAGCACCGCCGACCTCCGATCATGTGACGGGGGTCGGCGATGCGATCATTTCCGGCCGCCCGCCCGGAAGCGGTAGTTAAATGCCGCTGTCTGCGTTTGACAGCGGCATTTAACTAGTTAATAGGCGCGGGCAGATCGCGATTCTGCCTGCGCCTATTACGGGCATATGTCAGCTGTTCAAAACAGCTGACATGTCCCGGCTTTGATGCGGGCTCACCGCCGAAGCCCGCATCAAAGCGGGGCTTCTGACCTCGGATGTACTATCCCGTCCGAGGTCAGAAAGGGGTTAAACAATGGACATGTCTGATTTTCCTGGTGCAGATCTATAGTAGCCACTATGTTCTCTCACCTCTCCAAGCATGTTGAGCATTACATTTACAGTCGCCAGGAACGTTCCAAATGATGGTGCGACATCTGCATCAAATGCCGGAGTGCTAAAGTTCAAGGCCAAAAGCAGCTGATACTGCGCAAGGTCCAGAGGCTGGAAAGAAAGAGGGAAAAAAAAGGAGATGTGTGTACTCACCGTAAAATCTCTTTATCTTAGCCTCTAATTGGGGGACACAGGACCATGGGTGTTATGCTGCTGTCCACTAGGAGGCGACACTATGCATAATCTGAAAAAGATTAATTGTGGCTCCTCCTGTGCAGTATACACCCCTGGACGGCATCAGCCTTCTCCAGTTTTGTGCAAAAGCAGTAGGAGGAACGTAACATGAATAACATAATTATGCCTGTAAGAAGGCAACTATGTACGAGCTCAAGAAACAATATGAGAACTCAACAGTTACAACAGCCCGGAAAGGGCAACAGGGTGGGAGCTGTGTCCCCCAATTAGAGGCTAAGAGAAAGAGATTTTACGGTGAGTACACAAAAATCTCCTTTACTCTGTCGCCTCATTGGGGGACAAAGGACCATGGGACGTCCTAAAGCAGTCCCTGGGTGGGAAGCAATGGACGAATATTGTGCAGACAGGCCCGCACACTTAGGGCACCGCCGCCTGCAGGACACGTCTACCCAGGCTCGCGGCCGCTGAGGACTGGGTATGAACCCTGTAGTGTTTAGTAAACGTGTGTAAGCTAGTCCAAGTGGCCGCCTTACACACTTGTTGTGCCGAAGCCTGGTGCCGAATGGCCCAGGAGGCCCCTACCGCCCGTGTAGAGTGTGCCGTAATACCGGCTGGAAGAGGAGAATTCTTAAGGCGGTATGCCTCTTGTATGGTGGATTTGATCCACCTGGCAAGAGTAGCTTTGGAAGCTGGCATACCCTTGTGGCAGCCTTCCGGAAGGAGGAAAAAGGGAATCAGACCTCCGGAAGGACGCAGTCCTAGACACGTATATACGCAAAGCCCTGACAAGGTCCAGCGTATGCAGAGCCTTCTCCACTCTATGAACCGGAACCGGACAAAGGGATGGTAGTGAAATTTCCTCATTGAGGTGGAAGTCGGACACAACCTTCGGAAGGAAGGATGGGACCGTACGATGAACTACCTTGTCCTGGTGAAATGCCAGGAAAGGCCGTCTGCAGGAGAGTGCTGTCAGTTCAGACACCCTGCGTAGCGAGGTGATTGCCACCAGGAAGACCACCTTCTGGGAAAGAAGGCGGAGCGGGACCTCCTTAAGGGGTTCGAAGGGTGGTTCCTGCAATGCTGTCAGGACCAGGTTGAGGTCCCACGTTTCTAGTGGTCGTCTGTAGGGGGGAACCAATCGGGAAACCCCCTGAAGAAAAGTCCTTACTTACGGCTTGGTAGCAATGCGCTTTTGGAAAAGCACTGAGAGGGCTGACACCTGGCTCTTAAGCGAGCCCAATGACAGCCTGGCCTCCAGACCCGATTGGAGAAAACCAAGTACTTTGGGTAGGGAATAAGGGAGTGGGATCTGGCCACGAGATTCGCACCAGGTAAAGAAAGCTTTCCAGGTACGGTAATAAATCTTGGCAGAGGCTGGTTTCCGTGCTCTGATCATGGTTCCAATGACATTTGTCGAGAGCCCTGCCTGGGTTAGAACCCAGGTCTCAAGGGCCACGCCGTCAAATTGAGAGCCCCTGAGTTCTGGTGGTAGAACGGCCCCTGTGATAGAAGATCGTGGCGGTCGGGGAGACGCCAGGGGGCGTCTGCTGTGAGTTGTACGATGTCGGCGTACCATGTGCATCTGGGCCAGTCCGGTGCAATGAGGATGGTTGGAACTCCCTCTTGTTTGATCTTCCTCACCACTCTGGATATCAGGGGGAGAGGTGGAAAAATATACAGAAGCTGGAACTGGGTCCAGTCCTGAACCAGAGCGTCTGCTCCGAGCGACCGCGGATCGTGTGTTCTGGCAATGAAGTTGGAGACCTTGGCATTGAAATGGGATGCCATTAGGTCCACATCCGGGGTCCCCCAGCGGAGACAGATCTGTTGAAAAATTTCGGGATGGAGAGACCACTCTCCCGAGTCTATTCCTTGTCGGCTGAGGAAGTCTGCTTCGCAGTTGTCCACACCCGGAATGTGGACCGCCGAAAGAACCGACCCTGTGTCCTCCGCCCAGCGGAGGATATGTGACACTTCCCGCATCGCCTGGGTACTGCGGGTCCCCCCTTGATGATTCACATATGCCACAGCCGTGGCATTGTCCGACTGTATCCTGATGTGAGAGGCTGCCAGTAAGTGATGGAAGGCCCTCAATGCCAGAAGGATGGCACGAATTTCCAGGATGTTGATGGGCATGGTCGCTTCCGCTGGGGACCACTTGCCCTGTGGTGTAGGTGCACCGCACCCCAACCCGTCAGACTCGCGTCGGTGGTCAAAACCTTCCATTGACCTGAGAGAGAGGATTTCCCCTTTGCTAGCGAGGTTGGCTTGAGCCACCAGTGCAGGGACCTCCTGGTTGACGACGTTAGCTGGAACTCCCTGTCGAGAGAGAAGGGATTCCTGTCCCAGGACTTGAGAATGGCTAGTTGGAGAGGTCTGAGGTGAAACTGGGCAAATGGGATGGCTTCTATTGCTGCTGCCATCTTGCCGAGGACTCTCATGGCAAAACGGAGAGATCGAGGGGGTTTGCGGAGGAGGGTGAACTGCTAGTCGGAGGGCCAGTGCCTTGTCCTTGGGAAGGAGCACTAGACCCCTGGAGGTGTTGAATAACATTCCCAGGAAGGTCAGGGACTGACTCGGGGTTGGTGATGACTTTTGTAGGTTGATTAACCAGCCCATGCGACAGAGTATCGGTTGTGATTGAGACGCTGAGCTCGCAGTCCTTGAAGGTGGGAGCCTTGATGAGTAGATCGTCCAGGTATGGAACGACTACTATGCCTCTGGAATGCAGGACGTCCATGGTTGCTGCCATGACCTTGGTGAACACTCTGGGAGCCGTGGCGAGTCCAAAGGGCAGAGCCACGAATTGGTAGTGGTCCTGGCCTATTGCGAACCTGAGAAACCTCTGATGGGCAGGTGCAATGGGTATATGCAGGTATGCGTCTTGTATGTCTATGTCGGCGAGATATTCTCCCTTCTCCATGGACGCAATGATGGACCGAAGGGACTCCATGCGGAAGTGACGGACCCGTACATATTTGTTGAGCTGTTTTAGGTCTAGTATGGGCCGTCCGCTGCCTCCTTTCTTGGGAACTACGAACAGATTGGAGTAGAACCCTCGGAAGCGGTCGGTCGTGGGTACCGGTACTATGACTCCTGATTGATAAAGCGAGGAGACCGCTTGGTGGTAGGCTCGAGCCTTGGCTGGCGGTTTTGGGGGGACAGAGAGGAAGAACCGGTCCGGTGGGTTGGAGGTGAAGTCTATTTTGTATCCGGAAGACACTAGTTCCATGACCCACCTGTCTTCTGTAATAGGCAGCCAGACTTGATGAAAGAGCAAAAGTCAGCCGCCTACTGGTGTGGTGTCTTCCGGAGTCCGTGAGTCATGAGGAAGAGAAAGTCTGAGATTTTCCTCCTCTGGGCTTAGACTGGCCTGCTTTTGACTGCCAGGTCTTGTCCGACCTTTGCGTCGATCGTGAGTTGTCCCTGCGTGGGGAACGGTTACGATTTTGTACTGGACGTGAGACGGACCAGCCGGAGGAATTCCGAAAGGATCGGAATCGAGTTTGGTTACGCTTCTTGTAAGTGCGTTTAGGTTTCAGTTGGGGAAGAGAAGTACTCTTACCCCCTGTGGCGTTGGATATCATAGTATCCAACTGTTCACCGAAAAGTCTCCCACTGAGGTAGGGGAGGTGCGTGAGGGACTTCTTTGAGGCTGCGTCCGCTTTCCATTCCCGCAGCCAGAGGATACGCCGAATCGTGATGGCGTTTGATGCTATCCCCGCGACTCCCTTTGCTGAATCCAGAGCTGCATGGAGCATGTAATCTGCTACAACTGCAATTTGAACCGCTTGGTCCGACAGTTCAGGAGCGGATGCTTGGAAGGCTTGTAAATTCTTTGCCCAGGCCAGGATGGCCTTGGCAGCCCAAACTGAGGCGAACGCGGGAGCCAGGGATGCCCCTGCTGCCTCGAAAATTGAACGAGCCATGCGTTCTACCTGCCGGTCTGCTGCGTCCCTGAGGGTTGAGCTATCTGGCAGTGAAAGGAGGGTCTGTGCTGCTAGCCTGGAGACTGGGGGATCCACTTCAGGTGGATCTGTCCATTCCTTGGTGTCCTTCTGTGGGAAGGGGTACCTCGCCTCCAGATATTTGCGATTAGCAAATTTTTTCTCAGGCTGTGAGAGCTGTTTTTTAAGGATCGCCTTAAACTCTGGGTGGTTAGAGAAAACCTTAGGCGGCTTCAGAGGTCCTTCAAAGGAAATCTTATGTTCTGGGGCCTCTGGTGGCGGATCAGAAATGTCCAGCACCCGATGGATGGACGATATGTCCTCAACTAGCGCTGTATTGCTAGGAGGGATTGGGATCAGGGACCCCTCCGTTTCTCTGTCCGAGTCAGAGTCGCAGATGCCTTCCGAATTCTGTGTATCACTGAGGCGTCCCCTGCTGGGTGGGCTGGGGAGGAGGTCTTCTCTGGTTGGGGATTGCAGAGATCTGCATTGTCTGTCCCTGGAATGGGACGGTCTAGATGACCTGGAGCTACGGTGTCTCTCCCTAGAGGGGGATGACCGTGTGCTATGGGATGACGCAGATGGACTTGATCTATGGATCCGCTTGCGTCCTGACCTAGACGTGGATGTGCCAGGGTCATCTTGTTCCTGAGTCAAGCTCTCCCTTTGCTGGGTAACAGTCATAGCCGGGGCATGACCCTGCAGAGCCTGAAGCAATGTGGAAGTTAGGTTATCTATAGACTGCGTCATAGATTGCGATATCTGAGTGGCCCATTCCGGCGTGGCATTAGACACCGAGGCATTGGCAGGGGCTTCTTGAGGCTGTGACACAGTTTGTATACAGTTCTGACAATGCGGGTACGTGCTACTACTGGGGAGAGCGGTCCTGCAGGCTGTGCAGAATGCATAATAGCAGTTCTGCCTGGTTCTCTTGGACCTTGAGCCCTGCATAGTGCACAAAGTGCAGAGGTGCTGCCAGCAGATGGACCTTACAGGGGTAGAGAACCTACAGGGGAGCCTTATAGGTAATATGGATTCACAGCTGAGTAAAAAGAACCCAGCTGTGATCTTACCCCACCAGTGTGCCCCTAGGTCCAGCGCCGAAGATCCACAGTCCTGTGCCCCCCGGAGACTGGCTGCCTGGTCCTGGTCCTGCAGACCGGGAGATGCAGGGTTAATCTGCAGCCGAAAATGGCTGCAGAGACAGAAGAGAGGAGAAGGGGGCGGAGAGCTGTAAAAAGGCGGCAAGGCTGTGTAAAAACACGCCCTTTCTGTCTCGATCCGCCCCCTGTATGACACGGTAGAGTGTCATATTTGTCATCCGGGGGGTGGGGAGGAGGCTGTGGCTTCAGCTAGGCCGAAGCCGGGGCCTAAAGTAGATGCCTGAGGCCCAGAAGGGCTCCAGGCCGGCGCGAAAGTCCGGGAGGGGGTCGGATCTGAACCAGACCCCTCCGGATTTAAAGGCAGGATAGCGGTGGGGCTGTAAGCGAGAGGGGAGCCCTGTGAGGGGTCCCCCTGAGGCAGTATAGAGCTGGTGCTGCGGCAGAGACAGGGACGCAGGGAGCCCTGTGTCTGTATGTGCCATGCCTGCCTGCACTTCCCCCGGCCCCAACAGGAGCCCGCAGCCGGGCTGGGGTCCCTGGATGCAGGCGCAGTGTGCTGGCCCATTGCTGGGAGCTGTAGGATGCTGCCTGTACAGGCCCTACCTGAGGTGTCTCAACCTAATACCCCCAGAGGGGGATAGGGAGGGTGCTTGTCACCTTCAGGGGCCTTTATCCTCGCCTCGACCTCAACCCAGAAACCAAAAGGAATTGGGGAAGGAGGGGGGGTCTCGACTTCGAACCAGCACCCGAGGGGCTGGGGAAGGAGCAGCATGGGGAATAGCCATCTCAACTTCAACTGGGCACCCCATAATAGGGGGCCGAGGAAGGAGCCATGCCGGGAGTCTCACAGGAGACCCTCTTTTCTTCATCTGTAATCCCGTCGGAAAACGGAGTAAAAATCTTAAGGTGTGCCTCCTTTGCGACACTAAGCAAAAACTGGAGAAGGCTGATGCCGTCCAGGGGTGTATACTGCACAGGAGGAGCCACAGTTAATCTTTTTCAGATTATGCATAGTGTCGCCTCCTAGTGGACAGCAGCATAACACCCATGGTCCTGTGTCCCCCAATGAGGCGACAGAGTAAAAGCCTTAATAGTTTGCTCTTCCCTCCTTTTTGCCAAACCATGGTGCACATTTTAGATTTCGGTTACAAACCTGAAGTATCTGGCAGAGATCTGGTGTGAACGCTCGCAACGCGGCCAGCGTCTTACTGTGGATCTTCAGTAGACTGTGTTGGACGGAGCGCAGCGCTCTCAACTCCAAGGCCTCAGTTTCTGGTTTCGGCTGCTTGGATGGAGTTTGAGGCGTGCGCTGACCACGAGAGGCTGAACCAGATGACACAGCTTCGCCACTTTTTATCTGAGGAGTAAAGCATATGATCGATGGCGGCACGCGTTTCAGAAGCTTTGGCGCCATTGCGCCAGCGTACAAGTCATGCCGCCACTCACCTGGAGGTAATGCCGCAGCATCTTGCGGCTGTACAGCAGAGAGGTGCAGGATTGGCACAAGTAACATAAACTGACCTGTGTGGGCAAGAGGATGAGGAGTTACTCTAGATCCAGCTTCTTGCCATCATGGCCGGCTGGTCACAACCGCGTTCCACTTCTTACCTGAACGTCCTTCATTAACTGCGGCAGGTGGAAATGCCATTCTTTGGTGAAGTTGGAGAGCTGCAGCAAGAAGCCGACAGTGTGGTCAGCCTCCTCCAGACAGGATAAGCTCTGCACGGTGCGGACTGCGCTCAGGCACTGGGGAGGCAAAGACGGCAATGGTCACACTAGGATCTACACACAGCGGGATCTACACAAGCTGGCCCCCGCTTACCTGTAGTATTCTTTCCTGGTGAACACCTAGAAAGTCTAAGGCATCTGTAAGGAAATTATATCTCAGCGTTTTCAGCAGCCGCTCCATAAGAGATACAGTCAGACGGTAGACGCCCGGCCAAGAAGGGGCATCGACAGCTTTACGGAAGGAGAGGGGCGGCTGTGCCTACATTGAAAATAGACTAAATTACCTTTTACATTTAAAAAAACAACTCAAAATACAATGATTTGTTTTAACCCGTTACCGGCATTGGACGTACTGGTATATCCAATACTGCTTTCCAATATATGATGCGGGCTCAGGAGCAGAGCCTGCATCATACTCGACAGATGACAGCGAGCAGTGATTAAACCTCTCAATCTCTGACGGTGGCACGCTTTATACGTGCCCATTGGACCCCTCACTGTAGAGGCTGCCTACAGGAGGCTACTCCAGTCATTCTTTAATAATCAGCTGCTGGAAAAAGGTGAATGCAGCGCTCAGCAGCCCAATAGAGAATGAATTAGGCGACAGTCAAGCATGATCACTGCAATCCATTCTAAGGGGAATAAAAGTGCCCTGTTCTGCCAACTGGTGCGAATCACAGAGGTCAGACCCCCACTGATTAGTAAGATATCACCAATCCTGTGGATAGGCAATATCTTATCTTCACTGGACAATTAATTTAATATAAAAATGAGATTATATGTAAGTGCAATGGAAAGCCACATGTAATGACATCTGTGATATAAACGCACGTCTCTTACCGTACTCGCACCGTTTGTACTCAGCTGGTAGACACTCAGCAGAGGCAGGCACATACTCTGGGTGATGCCAGCACCCGCTATGGCCGCTGCACCCTGGAGATGAAAAAACACAAAACAATGGAGACACATCAACCACTACCTCTTGGTATGAAGAATTTCTCTGCTTAACAGTAAGGACAGTCATATGGGCATCACTGAGGTGTATACAGTATATGAAGAAAAGTATGTGCCCCCACATCCCATCTACAGGAGCTTTTCTCACCTCCCCTCCTATATCCATAGACATAATATGGAGACACCCCTCTGCAGATATAACTGCTCCTGCTCTTCTGGGAAGGATTTCTACAAGATTTTGGAGGAGTCTGTGGGAATTTTTGCCCCTTCATCCAGAAGAGCATTTGTGGGGTCAGACCCTGATGTTGGGGGAGGCCGGGGTCACAATCTCTGCTCTTGGATGGGGCTGAGGTCCGGGCTCTGTGCGGTCGCTCATCTTCTTCCACCCAACTCCCCCTCCATGTCTGTATGGAGCTTGTGCGCTGGGCACAGCCATGGGGGACAGAAAAGTGTCTTCACCAAACTGTTCCCACAAAGCTGGAAGCTACAATGGTCCACAATGTATTGTGCTGAAAAATTAAGATTTCCCTTCACTGGGACTAAGGGGCCAAGGCCGACCCCTGATAACAATCCCATAGCGTTATCCTCCTCTGCCATCTGTACAGCGGGCACAATGCAGTCAGGGGGTAACGTTCTCCTGGAATCACCAAACCCAGACTCCTCCATCAGACACCGAATAGAGAAGTGTGATCCATCACTGCACAGAACACGTCTCCTCCAGAGTCCAGTGGTGGCGGCTTTACACCACTCCATCCACCACTCAGCATTGTGCTTGGTGATGTAAGGCAGCATGCAGGTGCTCCGCCATGAACCTCCCGACTGGGGCACTGTGTTTTTGCTGATGTTAATACCGGAGGAGCTCGGGACTCTGCAGTCATGGGGTCAACAGTGCGATGGTGACTTTTCTGCCCTGTGTTCTTCAGCACTAGACCCACCAGTCTATTGTTATGTGGCTGAGTTGCTGCGGTTCCTTACACTTCTCACTAATATCACCCCACAGGTGACGGGGGAAGGTTTAGGAGGAGGAAATGGCATGAATGGACTTGTTACAGGACTGCGCTGGTATCAGTGAGCTCTGCACCACCGGCCGTTCTGTCACATATTGGTAAAGGCAGACGACATGGCGGGGGGCCGGAGGTTATACACCGGTGCGTGTGGGCGGATGTGATATCCTGGTTGGGGAATGGAACTATATGAAAAACCGGAAGGTACTCAGGGAACACTAGTTGATGGGCCACTTACCTGGTGCGTTTTGGCCAATGTAAACAATAGGTGGAAAGAAGCCTCACAAAAATGCAGGTTCTGTTTACCCCGGAGGCTGATCTCTAGGGCGCTAAACAGCATGGGCAACACGGGCAGCTGCCTGATGACCTGTAGCCACTGGTCTCCATCTTCATCGGCATGGCACAGCTCTTTTGCCAAATGTAATGCCAGCACACAAACCTGTACAAAGAAAAAAAGCAGCTGTCAATCAGGATAAGGCAATCCTGTGCACAACCCACAGGAGACACAACCCACAGGCGGCACACACAATGCCGATCCATACACCTGGCAGAGGGATCCTATGGGAGACGCCTCTGATTCCTGTCATACTTGGGGGGGGGGCTCGCCTCTCACCGTATCACGTTGGTCCTTGTGCCTCGTTCTGGGCAGATCATCTGTCTCCATGCTGTCCCTGTCCTCTGCTGCATCTCCAGTCTCCAGTCCATGGCGCGTCTCATCTATAAGCGACATCACCTCGCCCTGTAGGTTCTCACATACGCTGAGGACGAGGTGCTGGTACTGAGGAATACTGCTGGCTGCACACAGACAAAAAATACAAATAAAACAAAAAACCGTCTGCTGTGTCCACCAATGAAGGGACTGAGAAAAGAAACAAGGTGCCACCCCTGTCTGTGGGCGACATTGGGCACTGCAGATAAGCCCCATCACCTGATGTAACGTGCCGATCATCTGTCTCCTGACAAGCGGACGTTTACTTTTATATTCTTTTTTTATAACCCAATCTGGCTTAAAGGGGTCTTCTTATCTTGTTAAAGGGGTTTAATTGCAAAGTGTGTAATAAAAACAAGCAGCTTTGCAATAAGAATGGAGTTTTTTTTTTTTAATTGTGTAGTTTACTGCGCATTGCTTAGGCTACCGGCCACCTCTGCAGTCCATCAGCGGTGTCCAGTCTCCTAGGCAAGGATTTTGCTGGCTGTATGGTTAGATCCCACTGCGATCTTCCAATGCTGCCTATTCTTGCAGCACGGCAAAGTGCTCAGGTCAGATCAGAGGCACAACCAGGACTCTGGTCCAAACAGTCAATATTCAGGAGCGCACCGCCCCCTTGCAAGCAGGAGGTCGAGAGAAAGGGGAGCAATGAGCTCCTGATGATAAACGATAAGGAGGAGATCTGATGCTCACAGCCATCCTTGCAACATGCCAAAGTTCCTAAAGGGATAGTCCCCCTTTAATCATGGCATATCCCTTTATAGTCTTTCCATAATTACCATAGATGTCAACAGAGACCATTGACTTCTATAAGGAATCAGAGCCCAATTACCCCAATAGGTGACAATCCGAGAGGTGGAACCAGCACCTATCAGGCATACCCAGACACTAAGGACGGACCCCCCACCGGTCTGTGGCAGACCTTTTCTTACCTTTCATCTGCTTCATTTCTAATACGCAGATCAGCGCTGTGAAGATTCGTGCTTTTGCCTTCTCCATTATCTGTTTATCCGCCTGCATGATGCCATCCAGGATTCTCGCCAGAGATTTGAGAATGTCCTCCGGGGAGTTCAGTTCGCTGCCAGCAACATAAAAGAACATCAAATCTCCCCAAAGGAAAAAAAAAAAAAAAATCGGCAGCTAAAAGGATCCCCGCTACTCAGGTGCCAGAAGAGCCCAGGAGACGTGGAAAGTTCTGCATTTTTCAAAGTTTAGACAAAAGAAATATTTTTGACTAGATCGGCCTTTCCCGGAGGTCTACGGCAGAGGGTTAAACTTCCAAGCAAGGAGTGCTAGAGGAGAGATTAAAGGGAACCTGTCACCCCCAACATCGAAGATGAGCTAAGCCCACCGGCATCAGGGGCTTATCTACAGCATTCTGGAATGCTGTAGATAAGCCCCCCGCTGTATCCTCAAAGATGAGAAAAAGAGGTTATATTATACTCACCCAGGGGCGGTCCCGCTGCGGTCTGGTCCGATGGGTGTCGCGGTCCGGGGCCTCCCATCTTCATAAAATGAGGTCCTCTTCTTGTCTTCACGCTGCGGCTCTGTTGAGGGCAGAGCAAAGTACTGCAGTGCGCAGGCGCCGGGAAAGGTCAGAGAGGCCCAGCACCTGCGCATTGCAGGACTTTGCTCTGCCCTCAACAGGGTAGACAAAGTACACCTGCGCCGGAGCCGCAGGGTGAAGACAAGAAGAGGACATCATCCTATGAAGATGGGAGGCCCCGGACCTGACCACGACGCCCATCAGATCGGACCGCACCCCCAGGTAAGTAGAATCTAACCTCTCTTTCTCATCTTTCAGGTTACATCGGGGGCTTATTTACAGCATTACAGAATGCTGTAGATAAGCCCCTGATGCCGGTGGGCTTAGCTCATCTTCGATTTTGGGGGTGACAGGTTCCCTTTAATATTTTCCCTAGTGGTCTAGAGTATTACTCCCTCTTTTCCCAGAGCTCTAATGGGTTCATTTTACCAGATCCAGGATCCTGGAGCAGTACATTAATAATTACCTGATGGTGCTCCTTACTTTTTTGGTTGGTGAAACCGTAAGAGTTTGGGTCCGTGGTGGTCTAAAGTAATGATGTGAAGGATACCCTTGTTTTGCTGATTTAATGCATCCTCTGCCTTTCGCAGCCCTTGGCAATAGATCATATAGGGCAGAAATAAATGTGGAAACCGTCCCGAACTGACTTACTTCTTCCAGCGTCGGAGTAAAATCATCATTAAAGTGCAAAGCATGAAGCCGAGATGCAAACAAGGAGCCGAGTTGGAGATCTGAAACTGTAGAGATTTGGGTTATTTCCAGCCAGGTCAGTGCCGTATATTGACCACAGTGACGCTACACGGCCTAAATGTAAAAATCTCGAGCCAATAGATAGGTGTCGGGCAGGGTTCACACCCGCCACCAAGATACTTACTAAGATTTCTGTTCCGGATAAGATGTCCTGGAATAGCTCCTGCTTTACAACCTTGTCCGTTAGGTGCATCACATCCGCCTGTCGTGAGAAGCGAAAAAGTAAGAAGTTACGAGGCAAGCAACGCATGAGGCAAGCAAGGCACGCGGTAAGGAACGTGCGAGGCAAGGAACGCACTAGGCAAAGAACACACAAGGCAAGGAACGTATGTGCGCTTCGGATCATCGCAAAATCTGAAACGCACGCGGCAAGGAACGTGCGAGGGAAGGAACGCACAAGGCAAGGAACGCATGTGCGCTTCGGATCATCGCAAAATTTAATCCGCCTCAGATATTGTAGCGTGGCTTCTGGTTCGGCACCGATGATTTAAGTAGATTGCGGTCGTATTATCTGTCTGGACCTTGACTCGGTGACCAGATAAGAGCTATGTCCAGTGTCCATTGTCCAGGGAAAGAAAAATGGAACAGATGATCTGTAGTCCCGACTCCTGAGAGGACAAGTTCCTAGGACTGATCAATCTTGAATTCCTTCTCAGCGGTGGAGGTTAGCGTCTATCATGATGACTTGCCACTGAAATGGGAGGAAGGACTGTGCCCGAAAGACAAGAGCCACCACTGAAAAGACTGACGGCCCAATAACAGAAGAATCTTCTGATCCAGAGATTCCTTTGACTTGTTCCATTTCGTCAGGATGGCTCACTGGAGAGAGCAAGTGTGAAATAGTGCATATGGATTGATATCTGATTTTGGATAGTGGATTATCGAACCGAATTGGCTGAAGGTGTCCAATGCAATGTGAAGGCTCGCCTAATTGTCAGCTCTGGATTGTGCCTTCATAATGATGGCGTCCAGATAAATGGCTGCAGCACTCCTGGTGTGGAGGATGCCTGTTACAGCAGCTAAAACCTAACTGAACATTTGAGAGGATGTCCCAACTTGAAGAATATCTTCTTCTGGCCCCGAGCTTCCAGTTTCTTGTGACAAAACAATCTGGAGAAGAACCAAAAGGAGGAGAAACATATTCTAGATTTCCTCTGCAGGCCAGAAAGGACGTGCTTGTTCATAGACCAGTAGGTATTCTTGCCGCCTGCTGCTTATGAGGGGATTTCATCCAAACATTTGCCGAATTCCCAAGAGCCTGTGAAGGGGAGAACTACAAGAGCTTTCCTACAGGTTACGTCTGTGGACCAGGGTTTCAGCCTTAATGTGCGGTGGATGCCTAGAGACAGAAGAGGAGCAGGCGAGAAGCCTAAATGCGACAAAGGTGGATTCGCAGATTTGCATGCTGGCTTTAGAGATTTTCTGAGCGATGTATGATAACTCTTTAGGAGGAACACCAGATAGAACACCATCGCAAGTTATTTAGCCCAACTGTTGTGGTCTTATCAGCCTGGTAAGAGGCGAACATTGGTTTCAGTCCAAACCAGTAGCTTCAGTAGGTGACTTAGCAAGACTTAATCTTCCAAGCCCAACATCTCCTGGAAAGACACAATCTGCCATGGATAAAGTTGTCTGTAAGTTGGGGGGTACAGTGAAAGAAAATGGACTCCTAGGAAGAAGAGGTGTCAGTGACTGTCAGTGTCAGTGACGTTTAAGGTGTCTTTTATAGCCGTTAGAAGGCTGGTGAGCATCGAGGACAGCAGCATGGAAGACTGTTCCACATCCAAGTCTGACTGGAGAATCTCTCCTTAAAGGTCCTCAACTCTGCACAAAGTATCCAAGCGTAGTGCTACTGGTGGAGAGTAGGGCCTGGAGTCAAGGGATGGCAATGGTTTGCTGGGGTGTTTAGACCTCAGCCATTTATAGACTGCCAAAAGATCCTCCTGTAGCAGATGCCTCATCATTTGTGGGATCCAAGTCTGAGGCTAAGCGATTAAGCCTGTCCCCACAATTGATCTAGGTGCCTTAGGCAGGTAAAGTACTGCAAATGCTAAAGAGCATACACACCAAGTTTCAGGACCCAGTAAGGGCTGAGTGGTGGGAACAGCATGCCGGGGGGGGTGTTTCACATATAGTCCGCCTCCAATAGTTTGTGAAGAGGGGTTCTGACTGACCACACTGACAATCGGAACACAAAATAGCGTACACGACTCTCCTTGGGATCCTGGACATGGTGATGCCACAAGGAGTGAACATACGTGACTCGCGGAGACAGATAGAAAAAAAAAACGCCCAAGGCAGAGCCCACCAGGTCAGCCGAAACGGCAATGACTAGGAGAGAAACAGGCGTGAGGAGAGAGACTCGCCTGCAGACGAGGTGCAAGAAGAGCCGTTCCCCTACAGCAAGAGGCTGTGTGACCGCCAGACCCAGGAAAGCACAGGTATAAGGAGCAGGACCTCACCATAGGTTTCACACCGCAGATGGGCGCGACATGGCAGAAGACTGCCAAAAATGAAATACATGTAGTACATGTTTAAAACTTGTTGGTCGAAGCACCTGAGCCCAAAAAGTAGGAGCTGCCCGAATCCTACATAAGGCCAAGTTCACACACTGCATTTTTTAATGCAAATTTTCAGCTGCGTTTCACAATACCAGCTAAGTCTATGAGATTTCCGAAATGTCATGCTCACAGATTGACAAAACAGTCAGGGGGAAAAAAAAAACAGGATTTTTGGTTGCTTACCGTAAAATCTGTTTCTCGGAGCCTCCATTGGGGGACACAGGAACCATGGGGTGTATGCTGCTGCCACTAGGAGGCTGACACTATGCACAAAAAAAAGTTAGCTGCTCCTCTGCAGTGTACACCCCACCAACTGGCATTATACTCTTCAGTTAGTGAGAAAGCAGTAGGAGAAAAACAGTAAGGTTGAAACATAACCACAAACATGAGAACTGTAAACATGAGAACTGTTAACATGAGAACAGTCATAGAAAACAGAACAGCGAAAACTAACATGGGAGGGAGCGGTGTCCCCCAATGGAGGCTCCGAGAAACAGATTTTACGGTAAGCAACCAAAAATCCTGTTTTCTCTATCGCCTCTCATTGGGGGACACAGGAACCATGGGACGTCCCAAAGCAGTCCCTGGGGTGGGAAAAACCGACTTCCATCAGGTCAGAGGACTCACCACTGCCGCCTGCAGGATCCTTCTGCCTAGGCTGGCGTCCGCCGAAGCGTAGGTATGGACCTTGTAAAATTTGGTGAACCTGTGGATGGAAGACCAGGTTGCCGCCTTGCAAAGCTGTAGGGCGGAAGCCCTGTGGTGCACCGCCCAGGAGGCGCCAACTGCCTGGGTAGAGTGAGCCTTTATCCCAGAAGGGGGCACTCTGTTCTTGACCCGGTAAGCCTCCAGAATAGCCGTTCTGATCCAGCGAGCAATAGTCGCTTTGGAAGCCGGCAGCCCTCTACACGTGCCATCAGGAACGACGAAAAGAAAATCCGTCTTCCGGAAGGCGGCCGTTCTAGTCAGGTAGATCTTCACTGCCCTGACTAGGTCCAGCTTGTTCAACGATCGCTCCAGAGGATGAGTCGGAGCTGGACAAAAGGAAGGTAGTACGATGTCCTCGTTGAGGTGGAAGGTGGAAACCACCTTAGGCAGGAAGGAAGGCGGAGGCCTGAGGACCACCTTGTCCTGGTGGATGACCAAGAAAGGAGGTCGGCAAGAAAGGACCGCCAACTCAGAGACACGGCGGATAGAAGTGATGGCCACAAGAAAGGCCACCTTCCAAGATAGAAGTGACAGGGAAACCTCCCAGAGAGGCTCAAAGGGGGCACCCCTCAGAACATCCAGCACAAGATTTAAGTCCCATGAATCCACCGGGGCCCTGTACGGAGGAACAGCGGGGGCTACTCCTTGAAGAAAGGTCTTAACCTGTGGCCGAGAAGATAACATCTTCTGAAAAAGGATGGAGAGCGCAGAAACCTGGCCCTTTAGGGAAGGAAGAGCAAGGCCCGAATCCAGTCCTGCCTGCAGAAAGGCCAAAATGGAAGGCAGGGAAAAGGACATGGGTGAAACGTTGTTGGACTCACCAACCGCACCAACGGAAGTAAGACTTCCAGATACGATAGTAGATCCTGGAGGACGAAGGCTTCCTAGCCTGGATCATAGTGTGAATCACCTGGTCCGAAAGGCCGGACGCCATTAGAACTGTGGTCTCAACAGCCACGCCGTTAAACTGAGCGACCGAGAATTCGGGTGGCAGATCGGGTCTGTCTGGAAGGCGCCAGGGGGCGTCTGCGAGAAGGTTGATGATATCCGCAAACCAAGATCTCCTGGGCCAATCCGGGGCGATGAGAATGACCGGCACCCCTTCCGCCTTGATCTTTTTCAACAGCTTGGGAAGCAAAGGAAGGGGTGGGAACAGATAGGGGAGCGCGAATTGCGACCAAGGAATGGCCAGAGCGTCGACGCCCACTGCGAGAGGATTGCGGGATCTGGAGACGAACCGAGGAACCTTCCTGTTCATTCGGGATGCCGTGACGTCCACATCCAGAGTCCCCCATCGAAGGCAAATCTGATGGAAGACCTCCTGATGCAAGGACCATTCCCCTGCTGCGAGGCCCTCACGGCTGAGGAAGTCGGCGGCCCAATTGTCCACGCCAGGGATATGCACCGCGGATATCACCGGAACCGTTGCCTCTGCCCAGAGGAGGATCTTGGATACCTCGGCAAGGGCCAATGAACTCCGAGTCCCCCCAATGGTTGACATAAGCCACAGCCGTGGCGTTGTCCGTCTGGATTCGGATAGGAAGGCCCCTGAGAATCCTTTCCCAGTGACTAAGGGACAGAAAAATGGCCCGAATCTCGAGGACATTGATTGGCAGAGTTGACTCCTGCGCCGACCAACGACCCTGAACAGTCAGGTGGCGAAACACCGCACCCCAGCCGAGCAGGCTGGCGTCCGTCGTCACCACTTGCCAGTGAACTGGAAGGAAGGACCTGCCCTGGGAGATGAGAGGTGACGTCAGCCACCAGTTGAGAGACCGTTTGACCCGGAGAGGGAGTCGGATCGGGCGATCCAGGAAGAAGACAGACCTGTCCCACTGGGACAGAATGGCTTGCTGAAGAGGTCGCGAATGAAATTGGGCAAAGGGAATCGCTTCCAATGTTGCTACCATTCTTCCCAGAACCTTCATGGCCGAACGGAAGGAGGGAGGCCGAGGACCCTGGAGCAAGCGTATGTCCCGACGAAGGACGGATCTCTTGTCTTCAGGAAGGAAGACTTTGGTCTGACGAGTGTCGAAGAGCATGCCCAGAAAGACGATGCGCTGAGAAGGAATAAGGCAGGACTTCTTCCGGTTGACCAGCCACCCGAAGCTGGCTAGGGTGTCGAGAACAATGGACAGGCTTTCGTGAGCCTGAGAAAAGGACGGAGCCTTGATGAGGATGTCGTCGAGGTATGGGAACAGAACCAGGCCTCTGACCCTCAGGATGGCCATAAGCGCTGCCATGATCTTCGTGAAAACCCTGGGAGCGGTTGCAAGACTGAACGGCAGGGCGACGAACTGAAAGTGTTCCTGGAGCACCACAAAGCGCAGGAATCAGTGATGTCCCGAGAATATCGGAACATGGAGGTAGGCGTCCTGAATATCTATGGAACACAGAAATTCCTGAGCCTCCATGGAAGCGATTACTGAACGAAGGGATTCCATCCTGAAGTGATTCAGACGAACTCTCCTGTTGAGCAATTTGAGATCCAGAATGGGACGAACCTTGCCATCTTTTTTCGGCACCACTAAAAGGTTTGAATAGAAACCTGTGAAGCGTTTTTTCTGGGACGGGAATGATCACCCCGGCTTTGAGGAGAGAAGAGATGGCTGCGAAGAAACCCGGAATTAGAGCGGGGTCTCTTGGAGGTCGGGATTAGAAGAAACGATCCCGAGGTCGTGAAACAAACTATTTTGTATCCCGAGGATACAACGTCCCTGACCCATGCGTCCTCTACTGAGGAGATCCAGACGTCCCTGAAGAAGAGGAGATGGCCGCCCAGCCTGGTTAGAGGACTGGGGTTTAGTCGTGAGTCATGCAGAGGTGGATCTTCCGGTCCTGGAAGATCTACCCCCTGGGAGTAGCGGGGACGCCAGGAAGGAGTGGGTCTAAAGGATACCGACTTCTTCTCTTGACGTGCCTGTGGCCTCTGTTGCTGTTGGTAAAAGGAGTTTGATGCCGCGAAGTGACGAAAAGGCCGAAAGGACCGAAATTGCCGTCTAGGAGGAGGGCGAAGGGGTTTCGACTGTGGAAGAAGAGAACTTGTGCCCCCGGTGGTGTCCTTAATGATTTGGTCTAGCTTAGAACCAAAGAGTCGTGAACCCTGAAAAGGCAGGCTGGTAAGGGACTTTTTAGAAGACAAATCCGCCTGCCAAGGCTTTGAGCCAAACGGTCCGACGGATAGCAACAGCATTGCTGGACGTCTGAGACGCACAAGACGCGGCGTCCAGGGAGGCGGAGACCAGGTAATTCACTGGCATGAGAAATCTGGTCGGCAAGCTCCGCCAGCTGTCCGGGAGGAGCCCTGTCCAGGATGCCCGGACGGAGCTGTTTGGCCCATTTGGATATGGATTTTGAAACCCAAGTGGAAGCAAAGGCCGGGCATAGCGTAGCTGCAGCCACTTCAAAGGCTGATTTAGCAAAGGATTCTATAACCCTATCGCTAGAATCCTTAAGAGATGCTCCGCCGGACAGTGTTGGTGGATAGCTTAGAGACTGGAGGGTCCACCGAGAAAAAGGCAGTCCGGTTTGCGGTAAGATCTGGAGACAAAGGATGTAAAACGCCAAGGCGCTTTCCCCTCTGAAAGCGTCTGGTCGGGTTCTCTCTTTCTCTGGTCATGATCTCCTCGAATTCAGGATGCGGAGCGAAAAACTTGGAAGGTGGTTTAGTCCGTCTAAAGGAAACCGCCTGATCTGCGGGTTCCGTAGAGGAATCCTTGATGCCACAGGTCTGATTTATTGCTCCAATGAGGTTCTGAACCATATCCCTCATGCTAGCGATTTGGTTAGAATCCAGCTCCGAAATATCCTCCAAAGGATCGTCAGAGAATGCCTCGCCTGACTCAGAGGAGGAGGACCGGGAGGAAGCCGCCCGCAGAGAAGGACCGTGTGGCGAGATCGAGCGGAAAGAGGACTCAGACCGGCGTTCCTGTCTAGACCTTTTGGAGCTTATAATGGAGGGCTCGGACGGAGGCTCCTGCGACCCGCTGGCTACTGCGGGGGTCTGCAGAGGTAAATGATCCAGGACGGACACCAGAGTCTGAGACACCCGTGTTAGATCGGCCACCGATTGTGAGAGAGAGGAAGCCCAGCCTGGGGTGGGGGTATCACTCTTGGGCGGATCGGCCGGGGGATCCTGGGCAGTGGGAACAATCGGGTTGCTGCAGGCCTGACCTGAGGGAAGTTTGCAGTTACAAGACGAACATGCAAAGTACTTCACTAAGGCAGAAGAGGAAGAAGTAGGAGGACGAGAGCGGCCTCCTTTAGTAGACATTTTTACGGGTCCCTGAAGAAATGCGAGAGGGTTAGGGGACAGAGCAGAGCTACTCACGGCAAACGAAAACGGGATCCAGGTGGAGGAAGTTGTCCGGCTTGCGTGTGGACAGGAAGGCGATATGAGTTTCTGCCGCAATACAAGGGGAACCGCAGGAAAACGCCAGACTGCGCGCTCTGCAAGGTGGAGGAGCTGCGATGTGTGGCGCCAGCGAGGGGGGGGGCGGAGTCTGCTGAGCATCCAGGAGCACCAAGATAGCGCTGGTGGGCGGAGAATGCGGGGAGAAGGTTGTCGGGCGGGAGAAAAGCCCGCCCGAGCAAACCGGAAGTGGGGGAGACGCGGCACCGGAAGTAGGCCCCGGCTGAAGCCGGGACCTAAATTTAGAGGCCGAAGAGAACCGCGGCGCTGGTCACCTAAACATCCCACGTCGTTACTAACCTGAGGGGAATGAGACGTCCAGGGAGCTGTGACGGACGTCCTCGTCTCCTCCAAACGACAGGCTCTGGTGGGCGAGTGGGTGGGGGACGGAGCTAGGACCGGACTTCTAAGCACGCTTGTGTGCTAGGATCATGGTCCTGCTGAGGGATCTATGAGGATACGGGGTGGCAGTACACGCCGTACTCATAGTCCGCATTGTGGGATTACAGGTGTGACTGTTCACCCTGTATCCCTCCGGAGAACCTAAAAGAAAAACGACACACATTGAGGTAGATAGGGGTCTAATAAAAGACCCGTGTCCACCTCCTACTGACACTAAGCTAAACTGAAGAATATAATGCCAGTCAGTGGGGTGTACACTGCAGAGGAGGAGCTAACTTTTTTTGTGCATAGTGTCAGCCTCCTAGTGGCAGCAGCATACACCCCATGGTTCCTGTGTCCCCCAATGAGAGGCGATAGAGAAAACAAAGAGATTGTTTTTTTGCAAAATGCAGCATGCACAAGAGACAAATGTACCCTGACAAAGACGCAGCAAAAAATAAGTAAAACCTGCTTTTTGTAAACAGCTTACGTCGCATTAAAAAAACAAACAAAAAAAAAACAAAAAACACAGCAACAACAACAACATGTGAACATATCCAGAGCTGAGCCGAGAGGTTTAGGCTATGTGAGCGTGCTGGCTTCCTGAATAAACCTGGTAAATGTTGTGCTCCATATAACACCTCGCAAAGGGAGATCAGCTAATGAGTGGATTTGCAATCTATTTTTTTTTAGTTTCCTCCTTGTGGCAGCAACTATTACCCATGGTTTTGTGTCCCTCAATAGAATGGAAGATAAATGACTGTTCAAACCAAGCACATGCTCTCAGTGCACCCTTGGCATGGCCGAGCAGTTCAGTGCACCTTCTTACCAACTTATTTTGCATCCATCTCCATCCTCCAGTACATTCCTTGATCATTCAAGCCATTCAGGAGCCAGAGAAAAACAGAAATAGATGGAAAAGATAAAAGTAGATGGAAATATGAACTCATCTGTTTGGTCACACCAAGGGTGCAATGCCAAAGTCCACATGTTGTCAGGACATGTTCTCAGCCTCTGTCCCCATTAGATTTTGAGCATCATAGATTTACCACACTCAAAATGTCTCTTCGCTATGATTAATAGAACGGGTCCCGAGCCCTAAAAGGACATGAGGACACAGGTTGTCTTCACGACTGTAAATCACCAATAGACCATAAGGAAATCTAATAATACTCGGTGACCTCCCCATCCGAAAATGTTCTCTGTACGTACATAGTGTGTGGAAAGGATGAGCAGAATTCGCCAGGCGGAAAGCAGCATCTGGTACTCCGTGAGTGAACTGCAGCTGCCCTCCGTCTCCGCGACGCGTTGCACCAGCGAGTGCATGTAATTGGACCAGTAGGTAAAGCGTCCATCCTTGGAGAATTTCTCAAGAATGCTATTCAGAGACTTGTCCAGTGACCCGCTGCAGGGGGAAGAGAATCAGAAGTAAATGAAGGAGTCAGTGTAAAGGTTCATGCAGACATCCGTGAAGCTCGGTCTGAGAACGGACCACAAAGAACGGACTGTCTATAGGTCTCCCGACCAGAGATCGACAGCTTCATAGGCATATATGAGGCTGTGGAGTTCGGATCGGGTGACCTGTGGGCAATCCGTGCTCGGACAGAGTTCCACGGACATCTGTATGAGCCCTAATGCATTACATCTCAAAGGGACCGGTCAGCTCTCCGAACATGAACACGCAGGGACAGAAGAAGAGGCTTTTTCTCAAAATAATTATTGAGCGTCTTTTCTTAGAACTCTGTATTGTGCCATTCCTCCTGAAAACGTGTAATTTAATTCATACACCACCATTCCTCGTAAATGGGATGTATCCCTACAATCTTGGCTATATCAGACTGTGCAGGACACGCCATCAAGTCACATTTCCAAAAGGAGTTATCATAATGTACAGTTCTAAGAAACGATACTCCAGAATTGTGAATTCATGAGATAAATTTGTAAATCAGAGAAGCCTGGATTCCAGTTAAAGGTTTCACAAAAATCACATACTGGACCGCGTAGAAGATCTCCAGGCAGATAATCCTCATGATGAAGGCGCAGGTCTCCAGAACGCTCAGCTGGAAAAGTATAGCAGATCAGTAAGCCGGGGGGACACGTCACATCACTTTATAAAATACAGTCATGTAATGCACTTACATCTGAGGATTCAGAGGGAGGAACAAGTGTCCCGAAGAGAGGTGCTGTCAGGTTCTCCCAGAAATTGGGCCTAAAGTAGAAGAATGAAAACTCAGTGACTTTTACCTGTATGATCCATTGTGAACATCCGATACGTAACTTACTTGGTTCTTAGGACAGTCATGGCACTGTCACGACGATCCTGCCATAAGGCGTGCAGGAAAGCGATGGCGGAGCGGTGTAGCTGAGGCGTGCACCAAAAACGATCAGATTTCTGGAGATCTATTAGGTCCAGGACAACTTGCAGACAGCTCCACTGTCCCAAACTATACTCCTGAATTTAAAGAGACACATGTGAGTAAACATGTAAAATACAAAGAAAAAATGGGAGCGTTCTCCACAATTAATATTCCTTACCTTGGTTCCATTAGTATCCTTCACCTCTAAATTTAGGAAAAGCTCGATCAGACCCGGCTGGGTCTCTACAGCGACTGTGAGAAATTCCAGAATCATCACTTTGATCTGCATGTCCTCTATGCTGCACTGCAGGCGGTTGAGAAAGGCGTCCCGGATCGCAGCCGCGTCACTTCCCAGACAGGCGTACACAGACATGGGGGCCACCTAAATAAACATAGATAACCACTTTTAATAAGAGCAAAAATCAAAGAAAACATACAAAAAAAAAATCCTCTTACAGTCGCCAGCCGCTTCAGCAGTTGTATGGCCAGCCGGGGCAACGAGGCATCGTACTTATGGTAAATATATTTTGCCAGGACTGCAATCAGGTTGTTTCCGTGAGCTCCTGGTGATAGAAAAAAAATACTATTCACAGACCCAAAAAGAAAAAACGCAATGTCACCTGTACGGAAACCTGACGCACCGTGCTGCGTGAGCGCCTGCTCCAAGGGGGACACACCACAAGACGGAGGCTTCAACCGGATGACATTGTTGGTTATGGAAAATGCCAATTTAACCGTCTGGATTAACATCTGACCTTCTGTTCCACTGCTGATATGGGAAGAAAGGGATTAAAAAAGGAGTAAAAGTTACAATCCCCAAGCAGCAAGTAATCACCTCCATTAATCACGAGCTATGCCCTCACTCACCTTCCGGCCTGAGAGGCCATGATCACATTGATTGTATCCACGCCGATCCCCATGATGTTAATGACGGCCTGTCCTGCCTCGGTGTTTGTCAGACTGAAGATGCACAAGCTCTGCAGATTTGGGGGGCTGTGGGCAATGTATATAGGTATAAAGATGTTCACTTATCACGGTACGTATATTACGGGTGGAAAGACTGATAGCATACAGCGCCAATTACCTGCTTTGTGGATCCAGGTCTGGGCACAGGTTGAGGATGGCATGAATCAGATTCAAGATCAGGTACCCTGAAAGAAGACTACGACATTTTAACACTCAGAAATAACATAGTAACTGCATACACAATAAGTGAGAGGATCGTATAGTGCCAAGGATAGGGTCCAGTTCTGATCCCAAGTGACTGTAGTTATCTACGGTCTTAGCAGAACGTCCCCCAATGTCCAGACACTTATCACTTAGGCCCCTTTCACACATCAGTTTTTTGCCATTAGTCACAATCCGTCGAATTTTGATAAAAACGGATCCGTTGCAGATTGTGAAAAACTGATGCGATGGATCAGTTTTTTTGCAGGATCAAACTATCTGATCCGGCTAATTGGTTCCTGAAAAAAAGCAGGAGCATGCTCAGTTTAAAAAAAAAAACGGAATCTGTCGCCAGATTACGTCATTTGACGGATCCGGCGCCGTAGGCTTACATTCTAGCAAAGGATAGACGGTGACGGATCCGTCGCTGTCGGTTTTTTTGACGTACACAAAAAACGTTACTTTGTTCGTTGTCTCCGGCCGCCGGACAAACAATTTTCGCCAGATCCGGCGAACGACAGCTGAAACGTGAGGCCATCCATCGCAAATACAAGTCTATCAGAAAAAAACGGATCCGGCGGCATCAGTCGCCGGATCCATTTTTTTTTCTTTTTTTAATTTGACGGATTGTGACTGATGGCAAAAAACTGATTATGGTTGAGTCCGATCACAGGTCCTAAAGTGATCCCAAGTACAGGGGTTAAAATGTGGTTATGCAGAGCCCAGTCTTGAGAGATGAGCACGCTTAGTCTCAACTCCATTCATGGTCTTTAGGATGGAAAAAGATGTACTAAGCTTTCTCCAGCAGTAAGAATCCATAGAGAATGACAAGCATGCACACCTCCGCTTTAGTCACATGATAAGTTCAATACTCCCATTTTCAGTTTGCTGATAGTGATAAGCGAACGTGCGCATGCTCGGGTGTTATCCAAGTATCTTCGGAGAGCTTGTATATTATGTTCGAGTCCCCGAGGTTGCATGTTTGCGGCTGTTAGACTTCCTTAACATATGACTGGATTCCCTGTTTGTTCCGCAATCACCACGAGATGAGTAAATTATCCCTTAATCTACGGCTAGGGAATAGTTTGCAATTCTGGGAATACCCATTAAATACAGAAATGCTAGTAGTCCTTAAATGTATAGCGCTCTTGGCTTTATGTATTAATCTATTTTTTTTTTTGGTTTTCAGATGACCCCTACCCCCGGCTGTAGTTTCTTTTAAAACAAACAAACTGCACTTTCCTCACCCTCCCCAAGTCCAGCACTGAGTCTCCTCCGCTGCTCCGGGTGTCTGTTATTGTCTGCAGCGCTGACAGCACATCATCAGCGCTGCAGCCAATCAGTGAGCTCAGTGGCTTGTGCTGTCAACTCGGGCAGAGCGGCTGAGCTCAACAATTGGCGGCAATACTATGGACATGAGGTCGGTGCTGCAGACAATAACAGACACCGAGAGCAACGGAGGAGACTCGGAGGCGGACCAGGGAATGGTGAGAAAATAACCATTTTTAAAGAAACTGAAGCCAGGGGAAATCAGAGACCCCCTTTAAGGGCTCCACAACCCCATTCCTCTACTTTTGAGCAATGCTTGAATTATTTAACCAAAATGCCACCATTGTTATCACTCAAGAGCAAAAACAGAGGGGTTGTGGAGCATTAAAAGGGAACTGGTAACTACATTCAGGCTGCCCAAACCACAGCAGCACGATTAAGTTTGCAGAAAAGCATGTTTTTCTCTAAATCAGACAGCCAGGATTTTTTTTTTTTTTTTTTAAAGAGACAGGATCACATACCAAGGTTTTCTCTCACTCCATGAGAGTTGTAGCGCCACCTGTGGTAATTAGGAAGCATTTCTCGTAACACGAACAGAATGCAGGGCACGAGTCCCTGACTTTGCATACTGCCCAGCTGACCCTAGAAATGAATAAAAAAATTAAAACCTAAGATGTGGGAGACTTTACAGAAGGAAAACACTATCTGCTGCTCCACAAAGTCATACCTTCACTAATGTAGTAACAAGACGGAGGAACGAGATTGTGACGCTGTATTCCCCGTGCGACTGCTCAATCCCTAGCAGCGTCCCATATCCTCCTGCATTCATATTTTCTGTGCTGTTTCAAAAAAAAAAAAAAAAAAAAAAAAAAAAAAAGAGAAAAATACAAAAAATATTGGAAAGTGCAAAATTACAGGAATGCTGCATGCACACACCATGACGTACAACTTGATCGCAGGTCTCCTGTACTGAACTGGACAGGTTCAGGAGACCTGTGGACAGTCCATAAATCATGGATGTGTGGGGTTGGCAAAAATGGGAGGACAAAGGTAACAACAGACCCCCTAAATGTCATAGAACTGAACCTGATGTGTCCTGATGAAGAACTGGCAGCAAAGGGAAGAAATCCTGTGTGATGCAAATCTGTCCAGACCTGGAACAGAATGAAACAAGGCGCTGAAAGATCCATATCATTTTGCCAGCTATTTACCAAGGGCATAATCTGCCCTCACCTTTCCAGGCATCCGTGTAGCTAAAGCTGTCAGGCAGTTCACACAGGAGGCAATGAAATCCAATGGAGGGTTCATGACTGTTGTTAGCCTGGTAAGAAAGTGTAATGACTATCCACGTCAGGTTACATAACCCCCGCTGCAACTTCACCTCCCTCCTGACCTCCTACCTCTGCAAGAGCATGTAAATCCGAGAGGTGATGGGGAGAAGGTAATCCGCGATGGACAGGTCTGTGTTAATAACTTTGTGCACAAGGTCAATGATGGGCTTTACTCTGTGACAGTGCAGGATAACGTCTGGAGAGGAGGAGAAGATGAGGAGCTGCGAACAGATAAGACTCAATGCCGCGGGATGAGACAAAGGGGACGTGTTACTTACCAGCTGTGGATACCACATGAAGAAGCATCTCAACCTCGCAGGTAAAGAGGGTCCAGCTACTGAACGAGTATTCCCAGCGCACAAAGAACCCGCGCTCCTCAGACATCACTTGACCGACTGTCCCCTGAGAAATACGCAGATTGGTCTGGCCCAGTCCTAAAACAGAAATTAGAGGCCATAACAATGACTGTGCTACCATGTGATGCAAGAAAAAGAGACCCGTATACATGAAATAAATGCAAATATACAGTAGAACGCCCCCAACTAGGGAGAGTGGAGCTTTCAAAAGTCAGGCAACTCTTGCAGTGGCTGTGAGCAACCAGAACTTAAAGGGTTGTCCCTTTTTAGAAAACTTTAGTGTATAAACTCTGGTAATTATTATTAAGTATTTAAAAAAACTCAAAACAAAACTAAAAAAAAGAGATGAGAAGCAGCGAAGAGCCAGTGTGTGACGCAGGGAGGGTAATACTCCGTCTGATTTTTAGAACTACCGAAGCCTTGCACCCAATAGTTTTCTGAAAGTGGACAAAGCTTTTAAAGAGGAACTTTTACCAGATTTAACATGGTAAACTGGCAATATCATAGATAAAGCGCTGCAGAGCTGAATACATTTTATTTTTTTTAATCTCTCATCTCTATTGCGTAGCTTTAATCAAGGGGCCATCATACAGGGAAAAAAAAAGAAAAGAAAATGCCCGAGAGAAAGTCAGAACAGTCTTTCTCTGTGTGATCTGGTAAGACTGATGTGACGTACCAGGTCAGACTGATTTCACAGGTGGCAGCTGCGCAGGAGGAGAGCCGAGCTGTGTGTAGTAATTCCCCGATGCCTGGGATAGATGCAGAGCTGTGTTTGTAATGACGCACAGCTCTGCTCTTGTAATAACAGTAGGTGCCGGCAGTGAGCTCAGCGCGACCTGTTCCGTATCGTACACAGAGAAAGCCGGTTCTGACCTTCTCTGTGAGCCATTGCTCCCTCCTTCACCCTAGTTATAATGTTATGCAGAGGAAAAAGTGAGACTTCCCCCAGAAATAAATCTGTAACATCCCCTTGGTTCTAGTGGAAATCATATTAGTTGCCACAAACTTTACTAGCTGACGTTTCCGCACGGGAGATGAGAAAATAAAAGAAGAACTGACATTTTATTCAGCTCTGCAGCCACTATTCCATGATGTGGCCAGTCTCACATGCTCAACCTAGTTAAAGGTCCTCCTTAAAGGGTACCATCATTTTAAGAAACTT
Source organism: Ranitomeya variabilis (assembly GCF_051348905.1). Taxonomy (NCBI): domain Eukaryota; kingdom Metazoa; phylum Chordata; class Amphibia; order Anura; family Dendrobatidae; genus Ranitomeya; species Ranitomeya variabilis. Next base: position 249,186,607 of record NC_135233.1, on the reverse strand, counting down.
CTGACATTGTTGTGTGTTCGGTCACTGATCATAGATCAGCCCATTTTGAGACTACACAAAACATTATACATAGAAATCAGGCGATTACCTAAAGCGTACAGCAGTTTAGTGCTCTGTCTCCTCCAGAGCGTCTCATCATCGTGCGACATGACATCGTGGGGCTTGTGCTTATAATATTCGGTGTAAAACGCCATCCTATCCAGGAAGCTATAGGCCTGGGAAAACACATACAACACAGGCAGAACTAAAAGGCAAAGATTTTATTAAAGAGTCGCGATATGTAGTTCATTTATCTCCTTGTTACCTTCCGAGCCGTGGACTTGTTTGAGACGAGAGCAGTGAACAACTGGAGCAGCGGAGCCAGCTGATAGGGGAACATTGTACACACGCTGTCTAGTAAGATCCCGAGGCCTATGGTGGTGTCCTGAAGGAAGACAAGTCAACAAGTACCTTACCGCACACACAAACCAAGAGGCGTTATAGCGAAGGTCAGATATACACGAATACTATAAGGTACAAAACTCTTTAAAGGAGCACTCTGGTGGTAGCAATCTTATGTCTAATGAGTGCAGCAAGAAACTCATCGGTTATTATTTCCTGCAGAGTTCTGTACCGTTCCTGGGTCACAAGACCGCAGGTGTAACCCATTATGTGGAGGCGGCAGATACGTTTTCTGTGCCTCGATCTGGGCCTCAATGACTCGTTTCGAGCAAATCTGAAAGTGTGCGAATTGGCGGGTTACAAATGTGGTCACATGACGCTGGAAAGAATTGGAGCTTCGCTGAAAATGGCGACCTGTGACTATATAACTGCACCCATGTACAACAAAGGGAGAAATAGGGAAAAAAAAAAAAACAAACACATCACTACAGTGGTCCTTTAAAAAGGTATGCAGAACCTGCTTAAAGGGGTTATTCACTTCTTGAACAATCCAGTCTTAAATTCCAGAGTACCCCAAATAAAAGAAGAAAAGCTTACGCTCTCCTCCCTCACAAGCGCTGGTTTAGAGAAGTCATTGCCGGGTCTTCCAGCACTCCTGGGCTGCTCCGCTCACACTTCTCAGACAAAAGTCTGACGTCCAGGGAGGTGCGAGTGCTGCAGCCCTGTCATGTCACCACTGGGAGACCTGGGGCCGACATCTGTGCAGGAGGCGAGTATAAGCTTTTCTTGTGGGATTTGGAAGTTAAAAAAGGGGTTATAAAAGAAGTGGACTACTCCTTTAAAGTGTAACTGAACTTTTACAAAACTTCTGATGTGTCAGAAGATTTGCTCAGTTGGGGTCCAGATGCCGAGACCCCATGATTTTCAAAAAGAACAGAGACAAGTTTAACCAACCGAGTGCAGAGCTCCTCAGAGACTGAAGACAGACTTTCTATTGAGATCGCCTTCAGTCTCAGAGGAAAGCAGGGCTTGTCTGAGTGCTTCCAGTCTTTCATCTCAGCACCTGGACTTAGACTGACTAAAACTTCTGACATATCTCTACGACGTAACAAATAAAGAAATTGAGGCTGACAGAACAACTGACAAAACGGATGCCCGTCCTAATTCCACTGGACCCAAGTGGAGGAGTACATACCATGCATTGAAGTGAAGGACAGCATCCCATCCAGGTGAAAAAATCTTACTTTATTGTGCCAAAATGCGACGTTTCAACCACAAGGGTCTTTTTCAAGCATTTTCACCTGGATGGGATGCTGTCCTTCACTTCAATGCATGGTATATCTCAACGACGCGTCAAAAGATCTCGAAAACCTACTCTGTGATCCCAGGAGCCCATTACTCACCGTATTCCAAAAGAGATCTGAGAGGTTCGGGGCGGTCAGCACTTGACAAGCCGTATCAATAATATCCTGATGAGATGACAATATTTATTAAATGTATTAATACGAATATGATTAGATAAGTATAGATCTATATTCCTACTTTTACCTGCTGTTTGCCCAGAGTATGCTCTTCCATGGAAGTCAAGGTGAAACACAGCAGACTGTAGACGCACAGACATGCAGTGCTGGTGGTACACTGCAATAATAATAATGAAAAATAAATTATGATCATGTAATTTAGAGAAATCCAGCTCATCACTGCATTGGATTCTTACATTATTCTCTCCACTACCAAGGGCTCGCAGCATACTTGTCAAATACTTGAACACGTGGAGCTGGACGGCAACGCTGCCCATTTTCCGGCTGGTCGTGGCTGCTTCATCTGGACTCAAAGTGTGCCGTAGCAGAGCCCAAGCTAGGAGGACGGGAGCGTGGTGAGGAATATCCCCAAACGTTAGCAAGATGTTGTCCATGTCCTGTGGAGTTGGCATTAATGGGATGTGGTTGGGTGGTGGATAACAAGTCCGTTTCAGGGCCGATCAGGGCAAACCTCACCTTACAGAACTGCAGCTCCTTGGTAAAAGGGTGCTCGAGCTCATCCTTGAAAACATAGTCCTGCAGAGAGTCCATGTCTATTCCTTCCAACAGGATGAGAACTTCAAAATATCTGTAATATAAAAGGGAGGAATCCTCAGTTACCGAAAACAAGAGTGACTAGAGACCATGCTTTTTACATCAACTATCTGCGGGTAAGTAATAAATGTATAGTGGATGCAGAACCCTCTAATGGGACCTGCATGTATCAAGAATGGGGCCTTGATGAACGGTGCTGCAGGTGGAGTGGTGAGTGGATGACGTCCCAGGATATGTTATAAATGTACAAGATGCATATTCCTTGAATGTCTGACAGATGGGGCCCAAACCCTGAGACCGGCACTTATATGGGAACCAGAATTCCTCTTATCTGGCTGGATGCAGAGATGTGGAAGCTTGTTCTCCAAGCAGGTGCGTGCCCAACATCTACTAGACATATATGATACTACGTCTATGTGCTCAGTGTAAGAAATCATTTATTACTAGCGTCTTCCTTTAATCTAGGCAATGTAGATAGTCGTAGGAACCGCTGATGTGCGATTACAAACACTCACCCGATTCTGTCTATTAAAGGGTCCAAGCTTTGCTCAATCAAGTGACGATTTTGTTGTCTTCGCCCAAAACCTTGTTCTTTGAACAGCTTGGCGAGTGCCAGAAGGTTGGAGGGGGAGATGGCAAAGTAGGCATAATAGAGGAAGATGATCTCCAGCAGCATTGCCTGCTCTCGTAGACACTGCGCAAACCACCGGGACACCTGACGTTCGGTCTAAAAGAACAAAGCGGTGAAAAAAATAAATAAAACATAATAATAAATCAGGCCTGGTGTTTGTGGATGGCAGATGATATTTTTAAGAAAAGTCAAAAAAGGTACACGAATATAGAGAAATGCATGAATACAGATTCCCTAATATGCACCAAGTATATAGTAATGAGAATATTAACCCCTTCCCAGCCGGGCTTTCTTTTTTTCCTACCTTTCCTCTAAGGCTACTTTCACACATCAGGCTTTATGTTTCAGGCACAATCTGGCAATTTTTGGAAAAAACGGATCCGTTTATTTTTTTTACGCCGGATCCATTTTTTTCCCATAGAGATGTATTAGCGCCGGACTCTGCCTGATGGCCAGACGTTTCATCCGTTTTTTTCCAGATCCGTCCAAATAGTAGTTTCTGGTGGACGGAGAAAACGTCCACTGCAACTTATTTTGTCTGGCGGAAAAAAACGCACAGTGACGGAATCGGCCAAAAACACATGAAACGGAGATGTGAAACAATGAATCCGGCGCCCGGATCCGGTTTTCAAAGCATTTTCCATACAAATCATGCAGATTTTCAGTTCTGGTCTCTCTCTCTCTCTTTCCCCCCGAAACAGGAAGTCAAAAATCCATGCGCATTAAAGGATGGATCCAGCTAAATAACGGATCCGGCGCACCAGTTTTTCACAATTTGCGCCGGATCCGTTTTTTTACAAATTGGCCAGATTTAGCCTGAAAATAAAAAACTGATGTGTTAAACTAGCCTAAGAGCCATAACTTTTTTTATTGTTTTGTCCACATAGGCAATGAGTTGTACTTTTGAATAACAACATAATTTTATCATGTCATGTACCAGAAGGCAGTTTTGCTGCGGTGAAATAGCAAAAAAAAAAAAAAAAAAAAAAAAGGGCAATTCTGCAATTGTTTTTTGTTTTTTGGGACTTTTATTTACCATATTCACTATACGGTAAAACTGACCTGACAATATGATTCTCCGGGTCAGTACAAGTACACAGATACCAGACTTGTATAGGTTTTTGCTTAAAATTAAGTAGTTAAAGAATCAGAAACTTGTAAAGTAAAAATTTGCTTCTGTCGCCATTTTCTGAGACTCGTAACGTTTTACATTTTCGGTTGTGTTTATTATTGCAATGTCGGGGCGGCCAAAAAAACATAATTCTGTCATTTTGATTTCTTCTCTCATTTCGCCGTTTACAGATCGGATTAATTTATTTTATAGTTTGATAGATCTGACTTAAAGTGAATTTTTTTTTTTTTTTAAACATATTTCCACTTTTTACTGTATCTATAAGTCCCATTAGGGGACTTGAAGCGGCGATTAGACGCTCGCTAGTTCTATACATAGCAGTGCTACAGCACTGCCATGTTTACGTAAAATCACGGTCTCCTATGAACAACAACTACAGGCTGGTTTTGACAGGAGTACCGTCATGACAGGACAGGCAAGGGGGTCTTCAGTAGAAGAACCACTGGCGCCTCGTGAATGACAGCAGTTATTAACAGGTTAACAACCGCTGGCAGAGCTCCATGCCATCTGTGGCTGTTATAGGCAGATGTTTGAATACCAAAACTATCAACTGCAGGAAGAGATGCCGTCTCAGCGTGCAAGCCCGAATCAAAGTCAGGGACTCAACATATGACGTAACTGTACGTCATATGTTGGGAAGGGGTTAATTCCTTCCCAGCATCTGCATTATATGTAATGGATGAAGCCATAACTGGAAGATGCTGGCTTTGTTACTGGTCTTCGTCCACTGGTCTTTGGCCGGCGCCTCCCATCTTCTTGCGATGCTGTCCTCCTTCGTGTGATGCTGTACTTCCTCATGCAGATAATGAGTCCCTATGTCATCTACAGTCTCCCCGGCAGCGTGCTCCCGCGCAGGCGTACTTCTCTGCCCTGACAAGGTACAGCAGTGCGTGTGTGCCGGGGCACTTTGACCTTTCCCGGCGCCTACACACTGCAATACTTTGCTCTGCCCTCAACAGGGAAGATAAGTACGCCTGCGCAGGAGCGGGGAGTCAGGAAGATTGTGTGGATGACGTAGGGACGCATCATCCGCACGAAGCAAGGAGAGCGGCATAGCAAGAAGGGAGGCACCATAGCAAGAAGGGAGGCACCGGACCAAGACCGGCGACACCCCTCGGACCGGTCCGCCCCGCAGGTGAGTATAATAAAGTCTTTTTCTTGTCTTGCAGGTCGGGTTGGGGCAGATATACAGCATTATAGAATGCAATATATCAGCCCTGAAAGGTGGTGGCTGCATCTCATATTGGTCAAACCTGGTGACAGGTGTCCTTTAAACCAAACGGTAAACGCTGCAAAGTTTTCCAGCAGTTGATATAGTAAAATAAATATAGTGTACTATAACTGGTCCTAAGAAAAAAAATGTTATAGCTCTTGGGAAAAAAAGGGAGTAAAAAACTAAAAAGTGCAAAAAAAAAATGGCAGGAAAAGATTAATATGTTGAAGGGATTTAAAAAAACAAAAACAAACACTTAAACTTGGTACAAGAGGTATGTCCCATGCAGATGAGGATAACTTCCTGATCGAAGTGGATCCGACCGGAGACCCCCCACCAATCCAGAGAATGGGGCTCCAAAGAGTGCAAACCGCTGCTCCATTCATTCTCTATGGGAGTGCCAGATGCAGACACACAGCTACGCGACTCTCCCTTTACAGTCGCTGTATATTGGTGATGTGTGTTAATCAGTTTACAGGTAAAGCTGCCAACGTACCATGAGGTTCCCATGCGTTTCCCATGTGGGCGCTTCTTCTTTGCAGAGATCTTCAAAGTGCTTGCGGTATTTGCCCATCAAGTCCTCCCGTTGCAGCAAATCCATACAGTCATTAAATTCTTTCTATGGTGACAGAAGAGAACGGTCAGCCATGAAGATCTGTGCGTGCCAGGAATAGGAGGACCGTCAGCCGAGGGTCAGTGACAGCTACACATGCATGCTGGACTTTAGTCAGAGAACGTGTGTTTTCATTGGATAAAAAATGTTATCATGACCAAAACCATTTGGATCAGCCGATTCAAAATACTGATAGAAGATTTTGGTCGCTCCTCCATGACCAATCATTTCCAGACATGCACCCGACTTTACCTTGTACGGATGCTTTTCATCCTGGAAGTAAGTAAGCAGCAGCAGGACACAGCGCAGCATACAGATTCTCTCCTCGTAGTAATAGTCCGCTATCTAAGTGATGGAAGAGCGACAGACTAGAGCCAAGATTACTTGTAATACGGACAGGAAACCTTACCCCATCCATAAATGCGTGATCAGCACTGCAGGACACATGTACGCATGGACTGTGTGCCGGGCACTGCAGGACACATGTACGCATGGACTCTGGGCCAGGCACTGCAGGACACACGCACGGACTCTGGGCTGGGCACTGCAGGACACACGCACGCACGGACTCTGGGCTGGGCACTGCAGGACACATGTATGGCTGACTTGTGCTGGGAACTGCAGGACAGGGGTCCCAGGATTTCTATCCAACATCTACTAATTACAGATGGTGTAACATATGCGCAGCTCGTAATCTTAAATGACGGGAGAATGGATTCACACAAACCTTCAGCATCAGCGCCTGGCTCAGCCTTTCATCCTGTGGTACCAGCTAAGAAAAAAAAAAAAAAAAAAAAAAAGGAACAGACAGGAGCAGTGTAAAAATCAGCAAGTGTGACCTGTGTATTACTTTACGACCAGGAGCGAGGGCCCACCTTAATAGAGTCTTGTGTCCCCCTGTAGTCATCCTGGAGGTAGCATTGGAGCAGCTGCACGCTCTGCTCCTCATCCAGACCCTGAGTCAATGAACATACAGAAAATATGGGTCACAGGTGTCTGGTAATACACCGGAGTCTCCCCCACCTTTGCTCCATAACGTGGTCTCACCAGAAATTTACTGATTCGCTGCCCGAGATCTTTCAGGGCCGGAGCCAAGTTCTTGTTAGCTTTCACCTTGTCTGCGGAGCTTGTTCTGCAAGTAGAGGGTTAAAAGAGTTGGAGAATTATGCATCCTCTGCTTGCTGTCATGCAAATGCAGGAAAACCTCCCGCTCATTTATCCCTGATTACTACAACTGCACCCAGTCAATTCAAATCTAGACCTGCAGTGCAGGGCTCTGACCTGTCCCATTCTAGCCAATTGTAGATGTTTGAGCCAAGCTAGAGCAGGACTGGCTCCATTCCCTGACAGCAAGCACAGATTGCAAATGACGAGGGATGGAAAAACAAACATGTAATAGGACAGTAGGGTGGTCAGTAGAGTAGGATAAAGCCTTTATAGAAAAGGTACCTGGGCGCTTTGTAAAAGGACAATCCCTGCAGTAACCTTTCCCCGTAGCAGTCCAGCTCTGCCTTGATTTGTATCTGCAAAGTATATTATATTATAGTTAGTATGCATTTACTTCACAGCAGCACAGAGTATTTAAAAGACTTGCCTGGGTGTTAAAGAATAAAAAAAACAAAAAAAAAAACAACAACAATACTCCCTGTGCACCTTTGCTTACTGTGCTGCAATGATGATATGCTGCGGTGCGGTGATTGGCTGTAGCATTTGTGACTGTAAGGCTACTTTCACACTAGCGTCGTACGACGCACGTCGCAATGCGACGTGCCGACGCATACTGTGAAAGCGCCGCACAACGGGGGCAGCGGATGCAGTTTTTCAACGCATCCGCTGCCCCATTGTGAGCTCCGGGGAGGAGGGGGCGGAGTTCCGGCCGCGCATGCGCGGTCGGAAATGCTGGACACGACGCACCAAAAAACGTTACATGCAACTTTTTTTGTGCCGACGGTTCGACGCAACCGTCGCACGACGGTTGCGACGTGTGGCAATGCGTTGCTAATGTTAGTCTATGGAGAAAAAACGCATCCTGCAAGCAATTTTGCAGGATGCGTTTTTTCTCCAAAACGACGCATTGCGATGTGCGTCGTACGAAGCTAGTGTGAAAGAGGCCTAAGGTCACGTTCACGTTTAGCATTTCACATCAGTATTTGTAAGCCAAAATCAGGAGTGGGTGATAAATACTGAAGTGGTGCATATGTTTCTATTATACTTTTCCTCTGATTAATCCACTAGTTTTGGCTTACAAATACTGATTGTAAAATACTGACCAAATCCTGAATGTGTGAACATGCACTAAGGCACATCAGGACTGCAACCAAGCAAATAAAGATCATTAAGGACCCCCAGCGTTGTGTTCAACACTTTCCTGCTGCGGACAATAATTATGCTTACTTTTTTTTGCTCCTCTTCTTCCAAGAGTCAGAACTTATTTTTCTATAGCGGTACGAGGGGCTCGCTTTGTGGGGGACAAGATGTCGTTTTGAATACCCTATTTATTTTAACATATAATTTATGGAAAATGGGAAAAATATTTAGGTGAAATGGTAAAATAATAAAAAAAAATAATACAGTTACACCAGTGTTTTATGAGTTTTGATTTAACAACGCTCATTGTGCAGAAAATTGACAACCGTATCAAACGTGTATATTTTTCAGTGGTTAAGAAAAAAAAAAAAAAATTGGCTAAAAATAAATTTAAAAAAGTTTGTGTCTTCATTTCTTGAGACTCATTTTTCTTGTCGCTTGATGCATTTGAGGTTTTTTTTTAATGAGCTGTAGCTTTTGTTGGCACCATTTCGGGGTACATACGATGTTTAGATTGCTTTTTATCGCACTTTTTAGGCGCGCTGCGGTGACCACACAAAAGGCAATTGTGGCGTTACTTTTTTTTTTTTTTTATCATCTGTGATTATTATTAGTGGCATGTGCTGGATGTATCACACAGAAGTCACTCACCAAGTATGGAGCTCCTGAGCCCACTCCTGCACCCAACATGTGCTGTACATGCAAGGAGGATGTCGGGAAGGGGTTAACAGAGGAGTATTGGTCATTTTATCATGTTTCCTGCTGTTATGATACTTTTCCTTAACCCCTTCCCGACCCATGACGCCTATGCGGCGTCATGGAATGATCGCATCCCTGCAGATCGGGTGAAAGGGTTAATTCCTATTTTACCCGATCTGCAGGGAGAGGGGGAGTTGTACTTCAGCCTAGGGGGGGTGGCTTTACCCCCACGTGGCTACGATCGCTCTGATTGGCTGTTGAAAGTGCAACAGCCAATCAGAGCAATTTGCAATATTTCACCTATGAAAATGGTGAAATATTGCAATCCAGCCATGGCCGATGCTGCAATAGCATCTGCCATGGCTGGAAATCATGTACTGGCCCCCCCCACCGCCCCCGATCTCCTCCCCAGTCCTCCGTTCTGTCAGGTACCCCCCTCCGTCCCCCTGTTCGCTCCCCCGTGCTCCTGTCCGCTCCCCCGTGCTCCTGTCCGCTCCCCCCGTCCTCCGATCCCCCCCCCCTGTGCTCCGATCCACCCCCCCACCACCCCCTCATACTTACCGATCCTCCCGAAGTCGGTCTGTCTTCTCCCTGGGCGCCGCCATCTTCCAAGATGGCGGGCGCATGCTCACTGCGCCCAAAGAATCTGCCGGCTGGCAGATTCGTTACAGGTACATTTTGATCGCTGTGGTAGGTTCTACCACAGCGATCAAAATAAAAAAATAATAAATAAACCCCCCCCTTTATCACCCCCATAGGTAGGGACAATAATAAAATAAAGAAAATATTTTTTTTTCTTTTTCCACTAGGGTTAGGGTTAGAACTAGGGGTAGGGTTAGGAGTAGGGTTAGGGTTACGGGTAGGGTTAGGGTTAGGGGTAGGGTTATGGCATGTGCACACAGAGCGGATCGGCCGCGGATCCGCAGCGGATCGGCCGCGGATCCGCAGCGGATCGGCCGCGGATCCGCAGCGGATCGGCCGCGGATCTGCAGCGGATCGGCAGCGGATGGGCCGCGGATTCGCAGCGGATCCGCAGCGGATTGGCCGCGGATTCGCAGCGGATCCGCAGCGGATTGGCCGCGGATCGGCAGCGGATTGGCCGCGGATCCGCAGCGGATCGGCCGCGGATCCGCAGCGGATCGGCCGCGGATCCGCAGCGGATTGGCCGCGGATCCGCAGCGGATTGGCCGCTGCGAATTCGAAGCAGTTTTCCATCAGGTTTACAGTACCATGTACACCTAAGGAAAACCAAATCTGCTGTGCCCATGGTGCGGAAAATTCCGTGCAGAAACGCTGCATTGTATTTTCCGCAGCATGTCAATTCTTTGTGCGGATTCCGCAGCGTTTTACACCTGTTCCTCAATAGGAATCCGCAGGTGAAATCCGCACAAAAAAACACTGGAAATCTGCTGTAAATCCGCAGGCAAAACGCAGTGCCTTTTACCTGCAGATTTTTCAAAAATCGTACGGAAAAATCTCACACGAATCCGCAACGTGGGCACATACCCTTAGGGTTAGGGTTGGAATTAGGGCTAGGGTTGGAAATAGGGTTAAGAATAGGCTTGTGGTTAGGGTTACGGATAGGGTTAGGGGTGTGTTGGGGTTACAGTTGTGGTTAGGGTTGGGATTAGGGTTACGGTTGGGATTAGGGTTAGGGTTGGAATTAGGGTTACGGTTGTGTTGCGGTTAGGGGTGTGTTGGGGTTAGGGTTGTGATTAGGGTTATGGCTACAGTTGGGATTAGGATTAGGGGTGTGTTGGGGTTAGTGTTGAAGTTAGAATTGAGGGGTTTCCACTGTTTAGGCACATCAGGGGTCTCCAAACGCAACATGGCGCCACCATTGATTCCAGCCAATCTTGCGTTCAAAAAGTCAAATGGTGCTCCCGCCCTTCCAAGCCCCGACGTGCGCCCAAACAGTGGTTTACCCCCACATTTGGGGTACCAGCGTACTCAGGACAAACTGGGCAACAACTGTTGGGGTCCAATTTCTCTTGTTACCCTTGCAAAAATAAAAAATTACTTGCTAAAACATAATTTTTGAGGAAAGAACAATTATTTTTTATTTTCACGGCTCTGCGTTATAAACTTCTGTGAAGCACTTGGGGGTTGAAAGTGCTCACCACACATCTGGATAAGTTCCTTCGGGGGTCTAGTTTCCAAAATGGGGTCACTTGTGGGGTGTTTCTACTGTTTAGGCACATCAGGGGCTCTGCAAATGCAATGTGACGCCCGCAGACCATTCCATCAAAGTCTGCATTTCAAATGTCACTACTTCCCTTCCGAGCCCTGACGTGTGCCCAAACAGTGGTTTACCCCCACATATGGGGTATCAGCGTACTCACAACAAACTGGGCAACAAATATTGGGGTCCAAATTCTCCTGTTACCCTTGTGAAAATAAAAAATTGCTTGCTAAAACATCTTTTTTGAGGAAAGAAAAATGATTTTTTATTTTCACGGCTCTGCGTTGTAAACTTCTGTGAAGCACTTGGGGGTTGAACGTGCTCACCACACATCTAGATAAGTTCCTTGGGGGGTCTAGTTTCCAAAATGGGGTCACTTGTGGGGGGTTTCTACTGTTTAGGCATATCAGGGGCTCTGCAAACGTAACATGATGCCCGCAGACCATTCCATCAAAGTCTGCATTCCAAAACGTCACTACTTCCCTTCCGAGCCCCGGCATGTACCCAAACAGTGGTTTACCCCCACATATGGGGTATCAGCGTACTCAGGAGAAACTGGACAACAACTTTTGGGGTCCAATTTCTCCTGTTACTCTTGCAAAAATAAAAAATTCTGGGCTAAAAAAATATTTTTGAGGAAAGGAAACACATTTATTATTTTCACGGCTCTGCGTTATAAACTTCTGTGAAGCACTTGGGGGTTCAAAGTGCTCACCACACATCTAGATAAGTTCCCTTGGGGGTCTAGTTTCCAAAATGGAGTCACTTGTGGGGAGTTCCTACTGTTTAGGCGCATCAGGGGCTCTGCAAACGCAACCTGATGCCCGCAGAGCATTCCATCAAAGTCTGCATTTCAAAACGTCACTACTTCCCTTCCGAACCCCGACGTGTGCCAAAACAGTGGTTTACCCCCACATATGGGGTATCAGCGTACTCAGGAGAAACTGGACAACAACTTTTGGGGTCCAATTTCTCCTGTTACTCTTGCAAAAATAAAAAATTCTGGGCTAAAAAAATATTTTTGAGGAAAGGAAACACATTTATTATTTTCACGGCTCTGCGTTATAAACTTCTGTGAAGCACTTGGGGGTTCAAAGTGCTCACCACACATCTAGATAAGTTCCCTTGGGGGTCTAGTTTCCAAAATGGAGTCACTTGTGGGGAGTTCCTACTGTTTAGGCACATCAGGGGCTCTGCAAACGCAACCTGATGCCCGCAGAGCATTCCATCAAAGTCTGCATTTCAAAACGTCACTACTTCCCTTCCGAATCCCGACGTGTGCCAAAACAGTGGTTTACCCCCACATATGGGGTATCAGCGTACTCAGGAGAAACTGGACAACAACTTTTGGGGTCCAATTTCTCCTGTTACTCTTGCAAAAATAAAAAATTCTGGGTTAAAAAAATATTTTTGAGGAAAGGAAACACATTTATTATTTTCACGGCTCTGCGTTATAAACTTCTGTGAAGCACTTGGGGGTTCAAAGTGCTCACCACACATCTAGATAAGTTCCCTTGGGGGTCTAGTTTCCAAAATGGAGTCACTTGTGGGGAGTTCCTACTGTTTAGGCACATCAGGGGCTCTGCAAACGCAACCTGATGCCCGCAGAGCATTCCATCAAAGTCTGCATTTCAAAACGCCACTACTTCCCTTCCGAACCCCGACGTGTGCCAAAACAGTGGTTTACCCCCACATATGGGGTATCAGCGTACTCAGGAGAAACTGGACAACAACTTTTGGGGTCCAATTTCTCCTGTTACTCTTGCAAAAATAAAAAAATTCTGGGCTAAAAAAATATTTGAGGAAAGGAAACACATTTTTTATTTTCACGGCTCTGCGTTATAAACTTCTGTGAAGCACTTGGGGGTTCAAAGTGCTCACCACACATCTAGATAAGTTCCTTCGGGGGTCTAGTTTCCAAAATGGAGTCAATTGTGGGGAGTTCCTACTGTTTAGGCACATCAGGGGCTCTGCAAACGCAACCTGACGCCCGCAGAGCATTCCATCAAAGTCTGCATTTCAAAACGTCACTACTTCCCTTCCGAACCCCGACGTGTGCCAAAACAGTGGTTTACCCCCACATATGGGGTATCATCGTACTCAGGAGAAACTGGAAAACAACTTTTGGGGTCCAATTTCTCCTATTACCCTTGGGAAAATAAAAAATTGTGGGCTAAAAAATCATTTTTGAGAAAAGAAAAATTATTTTTTATTTTCATGGCTCTGCGTTATAAACTTCTGTGAAGCACTTGGGGGTTCAAAGTGCTCACCACACATCTAGATTAGTTCCTTGGGAGGTCTAGTTTCCAAAATGGGGTCACTTGTGCGGGAGCTCCAATGTTTAGGCACACAGGGGCTCTCCAAACGCGACATGGTGTCCGCTAATGATTGGAGCTAATTTTCCATTCAAAAAGCCAAATGGCGTGCCTTCCCTTCCAAGCCCTGCCGTGCGCCCAAACAGTGGTTTACCCCCACATATGGGGTATCATCGTACTCAGGACAAACTGGACAACAACATTTGGGGTCCAATTTCTCCTATTACCCTTGGGAAAATAAAAAATTCTGGGCTAAAAATCATTTTTGAGGAAAGAAAAATTATTTTTTTATTTTCACGGCTCTGCGTTATAAAATTCTGTGAAGCACCTGGGGGTTATAAGTGCTCACTATGCATCTAGATAAGTTCCTTGGGGGGTCTAGTTTCCAAAATGGGGTCACTTGTAGGGGAGCTCCAATGTTTAGGCACACAGGGGCTCTCCAAACGCGACATGGTGTCCGCTAACGATTGGAGCTAATTTTCCATTCAAAAAGTCAAATGGCACGCCTCCCCTTCCGAGCCTTGCCGTGCACCCAAACAGTGGTTTACCCCCACATATGAGGTATCGGCATACTCAGGAGAAATTGCCCAACAAGTTTTAGGATCCATTTTATCCTGTTGCCCATGTGAAAATGAAAGAATTGAGGCTAAAAGAAATTTTGTGTGAAAAAAAAGTACTTTTTCATTTTTGCGGATCAATTTGTGAAGCACCTGGGGGTTTAAAGTGCTCACTATGCCTCTAGATGAGTTCCTTGGGGGGTCTAGTTTCCAAAATGGGGTCACTTGTGGAGGAGCTCCAATGTTTAGGCACACAGGGGCTTTCCAAACGCGACATGGTGTCCGCTAACGATGGAGATAATTTTTCATTCAAAAAGTCAAATGGCGCTCCTTCCCTTCCGAGCCTTACCATGTGCCCAAACAGTGGTTTACCCCCACATGTGAGGTATTGGTGTACTCAGGAGAAATTGCCCAACAAAATTTAGGATCCATTTTATCCTGTTGCCCATGTGAAAATGAAAAAATTGAGGCTAAAATAATTTTTTTGTGAAAAAAAAAGTACTTTTTCATTTTTACGGATCAATTTGTGAAGCACCTGGGGGTTTAAAGTGCTCACTATGCTTCTAGATAAGTTCCTTGGGGGGTCTAGTTTCCAAAATGGGGTCACTTGTGGGGGAGCTCCAATGTTTAGGCACACGGGGGCTCTCCAAACGCGACATGGTGTCCGCTAAAGATTGGAGCCAATTTTTCATTGAAAAAGTCAAATGGCGCTCCTTCCCTTCCGAGCCCTGCCGTGCGCCCAAACAGTGGTTTACCCCCACATATGAGGTATCAGCGTACTCAGGACAAATTGGACAACAATGTCCGTGGTCCAGTTTCTCCTTTTACCCTTGGGAAAATAAAAAATTTTTCGCTAAAATATCATTTTTGTGACTAAAAAGTTAAATGTTCATTTTTTACTTCCATGTTGCTTCTGCTGCTGTGAAACACCTGAAGGGTTAATAAACTTCTTGAATGTGGTTTTGAGCACCTTGAGGGGTGCAGTTTTTAGAATGGTGTCACTTTTGGGTATTTTCAGCCATATAGAACCCTCAAACTGACTTCAAATGTGAGGTGGTCCCTAAAAAAAATGGTTTTGTAAATTTTGTTGTAAAAATGAGAAATCACTGGTCAAATTTTAACCCTTATAACTTCCTAGCAAAAAAAAAATTTGTTTCCAAAATTGTGCTGATGTAAAGTAGACATGTGGGAAATGTTATTTATTAACTATTTTGTGTCACATAACTCTCTGGTTTAACAGAATAAAAATTCAAAATGTGAAAATTGCGAAATTTTCAAAATTTTTGCCAAATTTCCGTTTTTTTCACAAATAAACTCAGAAATTATCGACCTAAATTTACCACTAACATGAAGCCCAATATGTCACGAAAAAACAATCTCAGAATCGCTAGGATCCGTTGAAGCGTTCCTGAGTTATTACCTCATAAAGGGACACTGGTCAGAATTGCAAAAAACGGCAAGGTCATGAAGGGGTTAAAGGAGATGGATTTGTGGTGTACAGATGAGAGTCCAGGAAGCTTATTAGGGGGGCACAGAATTAAGGTAAGAAGCGAATAAGTGTTACAGCTGGTCAGTGGAGTCCTCCCCGCAGGGGTGACGTCACTGGAGCTGGAGACACTTACCGGATCTCTCATAGCAGAACGACCAAGAAGAATTGTCCACAGCTCCCGGCTGCTCCTGAAGGAAGAAGGAAAAGTCTAGTAAATTCTCCGTCCCTCATGGCACGAAGCACAAGGATGTAAAGCAATCTAATGCAAAACGCTACCGAACTGCATCATCCCTTTAAGACGAAAACACATGCAGGCGAACCCAGCAGATGCCCTGATCGCTGCTGTCAACCCCTGCAAGTACTGACAGCAGCATTTAAGGCACACGGTCCAGGTAGACACGATGTTCCACGTGCCCATCACAAGACACGCTCTCTATGGAGAGGGGACATGCTCCTTGACCAGCGCTCTCTGGGGAGGGGGGACACGCTCCCTGCCGGGCGCTCTGTGGAGGGGGGACACGCTTCCTGACCGGCGCTCTCTATGGAGGGGGACATGCTTCGTGACTGGTGCTCTCTATGGAGGGGGGGAAACTATCCCTGACCGGCGCTCTCTAAGGAGGGGGGACACTCTCCCTCACCAGCACCCTCTATGGAGGGGGGACACGCTCCCTGACCGGCGCTCTCTAGAGAAGGGGGGCAAGCTCCCTGACCGGCGCTCTCTACAGAGGGGGGGGGGGGCACACTCCCTGACCGGCGCTCTATATGGGGGGCATACTCTCTGCCGGGCACCCTCTCTATGGGGGGGGCACGCTCTCTGCTGGGTGCTCTCTATGTGAGGGGGACACGCTCCCTGACCGGCGCTCTATATGGGGGGGGGGGGGCAAACTCTCTGCCGGGTGCTCACTATGGAGGGAGAACACGCTCCCTGACCGGCGCTCTCTAGAGAAGGGGGGACACGCTCCCTGACCGGTGCTCTCTATGGAGGGGGGAGACAAGCTCCCTGACCGGCGCTCTATATGAGGGGGGCACGCTCTCTGCCGGGTGCTCTCCATGGAGGTGGGACATGTTCCCTGGAGGGGGGGGGGGTGCAGAATCCCTGTCACTCTCTATGGGGGGGGGGGGGACACACGTACTCTGCCGTGCTCTCTCTCTGGTGGGGGGACATGTACTCTGCCGGGAGCTCTCTCTGGAGGGGGTACACGTTTCCTGACCGGCACTATCTATGGAGGGGGGGCAGTTCCCTGACCGCCGCTCTCTATGGAGGGGGGGCACGCTCCCTGACTAGCGCTCTCTATGGAGGAGGGACAAGCTCTGCCGGGAGCGCTCCGTGGAGGGGGGGACACGCTCTGTGGAGGGGGGGGGGACACGCTCTGTGGAGGGGGGGGGACACGCTCTGTGGAGGGGGGGGACACGCTCCGTGGAGGGGGGGACACGCTCCGTGGAGGGGGGGACACGCTCCGTGGAGGGGGGGACACGCTCCGTGGAGGGGGGGACACGCTCCGTGGAGGGGGGGACACGCTCCGTGGAGGGGGGGACACGCTCCGTGGAGGGGGGGACACGCTCCGTGGAGGGGGGGACACGCTCCGTGGAGGGGGGGACACGCTCCGTGGAGGGGGGGACACGCTCCGTGGAGGGGGGGACACGCTCCGTGGAGGGGGGGACACGCTCCGTGGAGGGGGGGACACGCTCCGTGGAGGGGGGGACACGCTCCGTGGAGGGGGGGACACGCTCCGTGGAGGGGGGGGACACGCTCTGTGGAGGGGGGGGACACGCTCTGTGGAGGGGGGGGACACGCTCTGTGGAGGGGGGGGACACGCTCTGTGGAGGGGGGGGGACACGCTCTGTGGAGGGGGGGGGACACGCTCTGTGGAGGGGGGGACACGCTCTGTGGAGGGGGGGACACGTTCTCTGCCAGGCGCTCTCTGTGGAGGGGGGACACGCTCTCAGCCAGGCGCTCTCTGTGGATGGGGGACACGCTCTCTGCCAGGCGCTCTCTGTGGAGGGGGGACACGTTCTCTGCCAGGCACTCTCTGTGGAGCGGGGGACACACTCTCTGTGGAGGGGGGGACATGTTCTCTGCCAGGTGCTCTCTGTAGAGGGGAGACACGCTCTCCATCAGGCGCTCTCTGTGGAGGGGGGACATGCTCTCAGCCAGGTGCTCTCTGTGGAGGGGGGACACGCTCTCAGCCAGGTGCTCTCTGTGGAGGGGGGACACGCTCTCAGCCAGGTGCTCTCTGTGGAGGGGGGACACGCTCTCTGCCAGGTGCTCTCTGTGGAGGGGGGACACGCTCCCTGTCCGGCACTCTCTGGAGGGGGGACACGCTCTCAGCCAGGTGCTCTCTGTGGAGGGAGGACACGTTCTCTGCCAGGTGCTCTCTGTAGAGGGGAGACGCTCTCCATCAGGCGCTCTCTGTAGAGGGGGGACACGCTCTCAGCCAGGCGCTCTCTGTGGAGGGGGGACACGCTCTCAGCCAGGCGCTCTCTGTGGAGGGGGGACACGCTCTCAGCCAGGTGCTCTCTGTGGAGGGGGGACACGCTCTCAGCCAGGTGCTCTCTGTGGAGGGGGGACACGCTCTCAGCCAGGTGCTCTCTGTGGAGGGGGGACACGCTCTCAGCCAGGTGCTCTCTGTGGAGGGGGGACACGCTCTCAGCCAGGTGCTCTCTGTGGAGGGGGGACACGCTCTCAGCCAGGTGCTCTCTGTGGAGGGGGGACACGCTCTCAGCCAGGTGCTCTCTGTGGAGGGGGGACACGCTCTCAGCCAGGTGCTCTCTGTGGAGGGGGGACACGCTCTCAGCCAGGTGCTCTCTGTGGAGGGGGGACACGCTCTCAGCCAGGTGCTCTCTGTGGAGGGGGGACACGCTCTCAGCCAGGTGCTCTCTGTGGAGGGGGGACACGCTCTCTGCCAGGCACACTCTGTGGAGCGGGGGACACACTCTCTGTGGAGGGGGGGGACATGTTCTCTGCCAGGTGCTCTCTGTAGAGGGGAGACACGCTCTCCATCAGGCGCTCTCTGTGGAGGGGGGACATGCTCTCAGCCAGGTGCTCTCTGTGGAGGGGGGACACGCTCTCAGCCAGGTGCTCTCTGTGGAGGGGGGACACGCTCTCAGCCAGGTGCTCTCTGTGGAGGGGGGACACGCTCTCTGCCAGGTGCTCTCTGTGGAGGGGGGACACGCTCCCTGTCCGGCACTCTCTGGAGGGGGGACACGCTCTCAGCCAGGTGCTCTCTGTGGAGGGAGGACACGTTCTCAGCCAGGTGCTCTCTGTAGAGGGGGGACACGCTCTCAGCCAGGCGCTCTCTGTGGAGGGGGGACACGCTCTCAGCCAGGCGCTCTCTGTGGAGGGGGGACACGCTCTCAGCCAGGCGCTCTCTGTGGAGGGGGGACACGCTCTCAGCCAGGCGCTCTCTGTGGAGGGGGGACACGCTCTCAGCCAGGCGCTCTCTGTGGAGGGGGGACACGCTCTCAGCCAGGCGCTCTCTGTGGAGGGGGGACACGCTCTCAGCCAGGTGCTCTCTGTGGAGGGGGGACACGCTCTCAGCCAGGTGCTCTCTGTGGAGGGGGGACACGCTCTCAGCCAGGTGCTCTCTGTGGAGGGGGGACACGCTCTCAGCCAGGTGCTCTCTGTGGAGGGGGGACACGCTCTCTGCCAGGTGCTCTCTGTGGAGGGGGGACACGCTCTCTGCCAGGTGCTCTCTGTGGAGGGGGGACACGCTCTCTGCCAGGTGCTCTCTGTGGAGGGGGGACACGCTCTCTGCCAGGTGCTCTCTGTGGAGGGGGGACACGCTCTCTGCCAGGTGCTCTCTGTGGAGGGGGGACACGCTCTATGCCAGGTGCTCTCTGTGGAGGGGGGACACGCTCTATGCCAGGTGCTCTCTGTGGAGGGGGGACACGCTCTATGCCAGGTGCTCTCTGTGGAGGGGGGACACGCTCTCTGCCAGGTGCTCTCTGTGGAGGGGGGACACGCTCTCTGCCAGGTGCTCTCTGTGGAGGGGGGACACGCTCTCTGCCAGGTGCTCTCTGTGGAGGGGGGACACGCTCTCTGCCAGGTGCTCTCTGTGGAGGGGGGACACGCTCTCTGTCAGGTGCTCTCTGTGGAGGGGGGACACGCTCTCTGCCAGGTGCTCTCTGTGGAGGGGGGACACGCTCTCTGCCAGGTGCTCTCTGTGGAGGGGGGACACGCTCTCTGCCAGGTGCTCTCTGTGGAGGGGGGACACGCTCTCTGCCAGGTGCTCTCTGTGGAGGGGGGACACGCTCTCTGCCAGGTGCTCTCTGTGGAGGGGGGACACGCTCTCTGCCAGGTGCTCTCTGTGGAGGGGGGACACGCTCTCTGCCAGGTGCTCTCTGTGGAGGGGGGACACGCTCTCTGCCAGGTGCTCTCTGTGGAGGGGGGACACGCTCTCTGCCAGGTGCTCTCTGTGGAGGGGGGACACGCTCTCTGCCAGGTGCTCTCTGTGGAGGGGGGACACGCTCTCTGCCAGGTGCTCTCTGTGGAGGGGGGACACGCTCTCTGCCAGGTGCTCTCTGTGGAGGGGGGACACGCTCTCTGCCAGGTGCTCTCTGTGGAGGGGAGACACGCTCTCTGCCAGGTGTTCTCTGTGGAGGGGGGACACGCTCCCTGACCGGCACTCTCTGTAGGGGGGACACGCTCTCAGCCAGGTGCTCTCTCTGGAGGGGGGACACGCTCTCAGCCAGGTGCTCTCTGTGGAGGGGGGACACGCTCTCTGCCAGGTGTTCTCTGTGGAGGGGGGACACGCTCCCTGACCGGCACTCTCTGTAGGGGGGACACGCTCTCAGCCAGGTGCTCTCTCTGGAGGGGGGACACGCTCTCAGCCAGGTGCTCTCTGTGGAGGGGGGGACACGCTCTCAGCCAGGTGCTCTCTGTAGAGGGGAGACACGCTCTCCATCAGGCGCTATCTGTAGAGGGGGGACACGCTCTCAGCCAGGTGCTCTCTGTGGAGGGGGGACACGCTCTCAGCCAGGTGCTCTCTGTGGAGGGGGGGACACGCTCTCAGCCAGGTGCTCTCTGTGGAGGGGGGACACGCTCTCAGCCAGGTGCTCTCTGTGGAGGGGGGACACGCTCTCTGCCAGGTGCTCTCTGTGGAGGGGGGACACGCTCTCTGCCAGGTGCTCTCTGTGGAGGGGGGACACGCTCTCTGCCAGGTGCTCTCTGTGGAGGGGGGACACGCTCTCTGCCAGGTGCTCTCTGTGGAGGGGGGACACGCTCTCTGCCAGGTGCTCTCTGTGGAGGGGGGACACGCTCTCTGCCAGGTGCTCTCTGTGGAGGGGGGACACGCTCTCTGCCAGGTGTTCTCTGTGGAGGGGGGACACGCTCTCTGCCAGGTGTTCTCTGTGGAGGGGGGACACGCTCCCTGACCGGCACTCTCTGTAGGGGGGACACGCTCTCAGCCAGGTGCTCTCTCTGGAGGGGGGACACGCTCTCAGCCAGGTGCTCTCTGTGGAGGGGGGACACGCTCTCTGCCAGGTGTTCTCTGTGGAGGGGGGACACGCTCCCTGACCGGCACTCTCTGTAGGGGGGACACGCTCTCAGCCAGGTGCTCTCTCTGGAGGGGGGACACGCTCTCAGCCAGGTGCGCTCTGTGGAGGGGGGACACGCTCTCTGCCAGGCGCTCTCTGTGGAGGGGGGACACGTGCTCTGCCAGGCGCTCTCTGTAGAGGGGAGACATGCTCTCAGCCAGGCGCTCTCTGTGGAGGGGGGACACGCTCTCAGCCAGGTGCTCTCTGTGGAGGGGGGACACGCTCTCAGCCAGGTGCTCTCTGTGGAGGGGGGACACGCTCTCTGCCAGGTGCTCTCTGTGGAGGGGGGACACGCTCTCTGCCAGGTGCTCTCTGTGGAGGGGGGACACGCTCTCTGCCAGGTGCTCTCTGTGGAGGGGGGACACGCTCTCTGCCAGGTGCTCTCTGTGGAGGGGGGACACGCTCTCTGCCAGGTGCTCTCTGTGGAGGGGGGACACGCTCTCTGCCAGGTGCTCTCTGTGGAGGGGGGACACGCTCTCTGCCAGGTGCTCTCTGTGGAGGGGGGACACGCTCTCTGCCAGGTGCTCTCTGTGGAGGGGGGACACGCTCTCTGCCAGGTGCTCTCTGTGGAGGGGGGACACGCTCTCTGCCAGGTGCTCTCTGTGGAGGGGGGACACGCTCTCTGCCAGGTGCTCTCTGTGGAGGGGGGACACGCTCTCTGCCAGGTGCTCTCTGTGGAGGGGGGACACGCTCTCTGCCAGGTGCTCTCTGTGGAGGGGGGACACGCTCTCTGCCAGGTGCTCTCTGTGGAGGGGGGACACGCTCTCTGCCAGGTGCTCTCTGTGGAGGGGGGACACGCTCTCTGCCAGGTGCTCTCTGTGGAGGGGGGACACGCTCTCTGCCAGGTGCTCTCTGTGGAGGGGGGACACGCTCTCTGCCAGGTGCTCTCTGTGGAGGGGGGACACGCTCTCTGCCAGGTGCTCTCTGTGGAGGGGGGACACGCTCTCTGCCAGGTGCTCTCTGTGGAGGGGGGACACGCTCTCTGCCAGGTGCTCTCTGTGGAGGGGGGACACGCTCTCTGCCAGGTGCTCTCTGTGGAGGGGGGACACGCTCTCTGCCAGGTGCTCTCTGTGGAGGGGGGACACGCTCTCTGCCAGGTGCTCTCTGTGGAGGGGGGACACGCTCTCTGCCAGGTGCTCTCTGTGGAGGGGGGACACGCTCTCTGCCAGGTGCTCTCTGTGGAGGGGGGACACGCTCTCTGCCAGGTGCTCTCTGTGGAGGGGGGACACGCTCTCTGCCAGGTGCTCTCTGTGGAGGGGGGACACGCTCTCTGCCAGGTGCTCTCTGTGGAGGGGGGACACGCTCTCTGCCAGGTGCTCTCTGTGGAGGGGGGACACGCTCTCTGCCAGGTGCTCTCTGTGGAGGGGGGACACGCTCTCTGCCAGGTGCTCTCTGTGGAGGGGGGACACGCTCTCTGCCAGGTGCTCTCTGTGGAGGGGGGACACGCTCTCTGCCAGGTGCTCTCTGTGGAGGGGGGACACGCTCTCTGCCAGGTGCTCTCTGTGGAGGGGGGACACGCTCTCTGCCAGGTGCTCTCTGTGGAGGGGGGACACGCTCTCTGCCAGGTGCTCTCTGTGGAGGGGGGACACGCTCTCTGCCAGGTGCTCTCTGTGGAGGGGGGACACGCTCTCTGCCAGGTGCTCTCTGTGGAGGGGGGACACGCTCTCTGCCAGGTGCTCTCTGTGGAGGGGGGACACGCTCTCTGCCAGGTGCTCTCTGTGGAGGGGGGACACGCTCTCTGCCAGGTGCTCTCTGTGGAGGGGGGACACGCTCTCTGCCAGGTGCTCTCTGTGGAGGGGGGACACGCTCTCTGCCAGGTGCTCTCTGTGGAGGGGGGACACGCTCTCTGCCAGGTGCTCTCTGTGGAGGGGGGACACGCTCTCTGCCAGGTGCTCTCTGTGGAGGGGGGACACGCTCTCTGCCAGGTGCTCTCTGTGGAGGGGGGACACGCTCTCTGCCAGGTGCTCTCTGTGGAGGGGGGACACCCTCTCTGCCAGGTGCTCTCTGTGGAGGGGGGACACCCTCTCTGCCAGGTGCTCTCTGTGGAGGGGGGACACGCTCTCTGCCAGGTGCTCTCTGTGGAGGGGGGACACGCTCTCTGCCAGGTGCTCTCTGTGGAGGGGGGACACGCTCTCTGCCAGGTGCTCTCTGTGGAGGGGGGACACGCTCTCTGCCAGGTGCTCTCTGTGGAGGGGGGACACGCTCTCTGCCAGGTGCTCTCTGTGGAGGGGGGACACGCTCTCTGCCAGGTGCTCTCTGTGGAGGGGGGACACGCTCTCTGCCAGGTGCTCTCTGTGGAGGGGGGACACGCTCTCAGCCAGGTGCTCTCTGTGGAGGGGGGACACGCTCTCTGCCAGGTGTTCTCTGTGGAGGGGGGACACGCTCCCTGACCGGCACTCTCTGTAGGGGGGACACGCTCTCAGCCAGGTGCTCTCTCTGGAGGGGGGACACGCTCTCAGCCAGGTGCGCTCTGTGGAGGGGGGACATGCTCTCTGCCAGGCGCTCTCTGTGGAGGGGGGACACGTGCTCTGCCAGGTGCTCTCTGTAGAGGGGGGACACTGTCAGGCGCTCTCTGTGGAGGGGGGCATGCTCCCTGACTGGCGCTCTCCCTTATATAACATAAATCATTATGGACGGCTCAAATGCTGAGCATGCTGGGACTTGCAGTCCGCACACAGCCTGGTGAGGGCTCCACTATCTCGCAGCACCGGGGGCAGCAGCTGACATTTCTCACGGCTCTATCTCCCGCCTTTTCCCATTTAAACGTCACTTGCTGCTGTCAGCCACCTCCCAGCTTCCGGTGGCCGCCGGTTCTCTCCTGCCCGTTTTCTTTACCTCTCGTCCAGGCCCCCGGCAGCCGCCATCTTCACTTTCCAGCCCCCCCACCCGTCGCACATGTGACGAGACCCCAACGCGGCCCGTACGTCACGTGACCGCCCACTATAACTAAAGAAGGGAGAAAAAACCCTCCTCAGTATGGGCGGAAGTGGGTACTGCTCAGTGACGTCACTTCCTGTCAGGTGATAGGGCTACGACCCGCACTGTCCGTGGTCAAGGCGCTTACGCATGCGCCATGCGGTGGTTCCTGTGAGCTCTGTGAGCTCCTACTCGGTCACTCGGTGCTGCAGCTCCAGGCGACACCGGACATCACTGGACTGGAGCTGCTCGGAGAGCCCTCACCGGCCGCCTCACTGCTAACGACGAACAGCAACAGTAGAACTTTTTGTTTTTAAGATACTTTTATTTTTACGAAGTTGCAATTTCTCAGCATTTTTGCTGGCTAAACAAATGCTAAATATTCCTTTTTCTAAGATCTAAATTACATATAGCTCCTGAATCAATAAAGGGGTATTCCCATCTCCAAAATCCTATCCACATACCTCCAATTAGAAATGTAGTATAGTTCTTCTGATTCACTATGTTGCTTACCCCGTGTGCAGGGCATTGCTAGATTAGGTATCCATGACCATTACAGCTAACTCACTATATGAGTGGTCGTAACCATGGCTACCTAAGGTCCTGCAATGCCCTGCATATGGGGTAAGCAACAACGAATCAGAAGAACTATACTGCATTTCTAAGTGGAGGTATTTACTAATATTATGGGAATACCCATGGAATAAATGGTGTTATAATAAGTGGTTTTGACAATCATTTCCAGTTTTGCTCTTCTCAGCCCCTTCATATACAGCCGCATCCCACAAAACAGCACTCCTCTTAGCCTCTCTATATACGGCCCATCCAACAGAACAGCACTCCTCTCAACCCCTCCATATACACCCCCATCCCACAGAACATCACTCCTCAGCCCCTCTATATACAGCTCCAACCCACAGAGCACATCTCTCAGCCCATCTACAGCCCCATCCCACAGAAAATCACTTTGCAGTCCCTAAATATACAGTCCTATCCCACAGAACATCCCTCCTCAGCTCCTCTATATAAAGCCCAATCCCACAGAACATCTCTCCTCAGCCCCTCTATATACAGCCCCATCCAACGGAACATAACTCCTCTTAGCCCCTCTATATACAACCCCATCCCACAGAACATATCTCAGCACCTTCATATACAGCCCCATCCCACAGAACATAACTCTTCAGCCCCTCCATATACAGCCCCAGCCCACAGAGCATTACTCCTCTCAGCCCCTCTGGATACAGCCCCATCCCAAAGAACATCACTCCTCAGCCCCTATATATGTAGCCCAATCCCACAGGAACATAACTCAGCCCCTCTAGCTACAGACCCATCCCATAGAATATCACTCCTCTCAGCCCCTCTATTAACAGCTCCATCTTACAGAAGATAACTACTCTTAGTACCTCTAGCTACAGCCCCATCTCACAGGAACATAGAATTATAAAATTGGAAGGGACCTCCAGGGTCATCGTGTCCAGCACCCTGCTCAACGCAGGATTCACTAAAACATCTCAGATGTCTGTCCAGCCTCTGAAGACTTCCATTGAAGGAGAACTCACCACCTTCATCACCAGCCTGTTCAATCATCGATCACCCTCACTGTCAAAAAGTTTTTCTAATATCTAATATGTATCATCTCCCTTTAAGTTTCATTCCATTGCTTCTCGAGTTTCTATGAGCAGGTTGCGGAATGCAGTAACGGACAGGAGGCAGAACAAGGGTTAATGTATTTACTCTTAAGGCCTCTTTCACACTTCCGTATTTACAATCAGTCACAATCCATCAGAATGTTGAAAAGACGGATCCTGTGCAGATTGTAAAAAACGAATGCACTGGATCCGCTTTTTTCAAGCATAGTGTTTGACAAGTGTGACCAACTGTTTACTATTGATGCTGCCTATGCAGCATAAATAGTAAAAAGATATATTAAAAATAATTAAAGAAATAAAAAATCTTGATATTCTCACCTTTCAGCGTCCCCTGCAGCGTTCCCGATGCTCCCGTTCCCAGTAATGCCTTGCGAGACAATGACCTGTGATGATGTGATGAGTTTCCCTGACTGGAAATTCTTCCACGCATGCTTAGTTTCAAAAGACGTAACCTGTTGCTGGATTCCTGCTTTTGACAGTCAGCGACGGATCCTGCATCCATAGGCATCCATTATAGCCAACGACGGGCAGCGCAGGATCCGTCCCTGCGCGATTTTCCAACGTGCACAAAAAACGTTTCTATGTGCGTTTTCTGCACCCGACGGACAGCAATTTTACTACGGATCCAGTGCACGATGCATGAAACGTGAGGCAATCCGTCGCTAATACAAGTCTATGGGAAAAAAACAGATCCAGCAGAAACATTTGCTGGATCCGTTTTTTTTCACAAAACGACGCATTGTGACGGAAAAAGAAAGACAGCAGTGTGAAAGAGGCCTTACAGGTATATACTCCACGCAGGGAGGAAGGTGGGGAAACGGGTATTAGAGATAAAGGATATGCAGTTTGGGGAAAATGCAAGATACAACAATAATAACAGTTCTCAAGGTGTGACTTATCCGGTCCTGACGACGTCCAGCATTCAATGTCCACAGGATAGGGGATGGCGCCAACAACGGTTAGCGTGTAGCGCGTCCGGTGTAGTCCTGGTGACGTTGCCATGGTCCGACAACGAGGGCAGCAGCGAACAGTCCTGAACTCTGCCCTGGCTCTTAGGCTGGCGTGCGGCTCTTAGCTGAACATAAACAGGGCTCTGGGCTCTTTCCTTATTACTGTGGGGGGCTCCGGCATTGGATCGGCCGCGTGTCGTTGCAGCCTGGCTTTGAAGCCCGCTGCGCACGCATCTTGCCTCTGTCACTGCCGGCGGGAAACTGCCCAACGCCGGGAGCTCTCACTTATAACCGCACCCCCAGCTTCCAAGTCAGAACCTCGGTCTGGTTCTTTTTGCCTTACCTGGGAAACAAGGGACGCAGCCTCAACAGTTCTGGACTCGGCTCAATACAGGTACTTGCAGCTTGGTCTTCCTCCTTACACTCCCCCTCTCCTTTAACTCGCCATTCCACAGGCGAGACCTCTTCGTTCTCCTTTATGTTCTTCGGAGGTGGGTCAGATGGCCACAGTTTTTGGATCCATTTCTGCCTCTCTTGCACCACATTCTGCCGAAGGAAATTGTTCTGTGCATACCACAGGGGCGAAGCACCAGCGTGGTCACACTGAGTACTTGGAGGCTCCTCTGGAATTTGCTCGTTAGGAGTACTCAGAATTTTAGGTTGAGTGGTAAAGTCAGATTGGGTCGTAGAGGACGGGAGTATGTCCGAGTTCAATGGAGAAGTTATCTCTGGAGTTTCAGACCTACGTTCTTCCCTTGGGCTGGCGGGCAGTGAACTATCCATCTCAGAGAACGATGCAAGTGGTTCTTTCTCATCACATTCGGGAACTGTGGGAGTGAGCGTTTCAGGGGCACTTGGCAATTTCTCCCCTCCTTCAGGATCATGTTCTCACGGCTTCCGGGTAATACTGCTGTGGGAAACGCTGCACACAGCAGCAAGGAAGCTGAGCAAAGCGCCGGGTTACTAACCAGGTACAAACAGGACCTGAACCATGTGACAGAGTGGGAGGTGATCGAGGGCGGAGACAGACGCCGGAGAACAGAGAAAAGGATAAACACAAGAGAGTAGTGGAGCAAGTTAAGATCAGAACCAGGAGATCATGAAGTACCAAAGGGGTGAGACGGGATTGTCAGAAGTGAAGCCAGAGGTCAGAAAAACAAACAGAGTAACGCACAGAGAGCAAGAAAAGCAATTGCAAACCAGGCACACACTCCAGGGGTCAGGGACACAGACTAGAACAGAAAGTATGACTGACAGCAAATCCTAGTCTGGAGTGAGTATAAATACCCCTTCCAGATCGAAAGGGAGGCCAGCAAAATTAACCCTAAGAGAACAGGACATTAACTATGTCCTAACCATGACACTTGTGACAGGCAAGGTCACGATATACTTCGGTGGACTACTCGGGTAGGCATCCCTTCTTCCCCTTTGGGTTGAATCTCCCAGACGGGACCATTGGGTCCAATTTGGCGTTCCACCCAATTCGCCTCCACGCGACTGAGCAGCGCAGACATCTCACTGTGGACAGCCGACATCTCCCTCTTCTCGGCGTCCGACGCCATGGCTCTGCCTTGCTCTGGGTGAGGTTCCTCTCCTCAACGTACCATTTCTCCCAGGGGCAGCGGTCTCTCCAGTGGGCATGACCTTCGGAAGGGTGAGCGAATCTTTGCCGTCGGATGTCTCTTGTAGGGCAACTTCTTGACAGGTGCCCCATTCTTCCACACGTCTAACACCCACTTCTGCGCCTATCTGGTGGGGGCTTCGGTCTGAATCGCCGTCACAGGAGGCAGACCCTCTGCAATCGCTCTTCACCCCACGATATGAGATTAAATTTTGGGGATACTGCTGAAGTTTTTGTTATACTCCGCATCTCTCCTCTAACTTCTTTCATTTCTTGCCGTGAGTTACCCCAGGTATGGGGTTGGGCTCCCAATTTCGGCCCGCATTTTCCACATTCCCTGCCGTAACTCGCGGGACCACTCCATCTCTTCCTCGTTTGGGGTAGGTACTTTGCAGCTCCGGACCATCCCTGCCAAGGCTGCGGTCCCCTTCTTCTCCTTTTTCCGTGCTTCCGCCCCCACTTCTGAAAAATTAATGCGCGGATTAGCTCACAGACGCTCACGAGAAGCTTGCTTAAGCAACGCATCTCTAAAGCCTGCCACCAACTGATCTCTCACAATTATATCGTGAGGCCCTACGCCTACGTCACCTTGCTTAGCGATCGCAGCATGAATCTCCTGCAGCACGTTCATGTCTTGGGCCACGGACTCCCCCTCCCTTTGGACACGGCTAAACAAGCGCAAGTGCAATTCTCCAACATCTGTGGGGTCTCCGTGCATTTCCTCCAGTATTTTCAGCACCTTCTCAAAATTGTCCCGTCCTTGGGGTGGCCAGAGCTTAACGGAACTCCTTGCCTCCCCGTCTAGGGCCATCATGGCAACCTCTTCCTCCAATGCAGAGGTCATGGGGTGCATCCTCATCATACCCCTGACCCGTTCAGTCCAGTCCCATAACAGTGTTGCTTCCAGTAAATTTCGGGAGGTTACTCAACATCCCCCCAGGGATATACTGGCCCTCAGGGCTGCTTGGTCTGCCCCCTCCGCGCTGTTGGACTGCATCCTGCCGACAACGCCAAGTGTGAGCAGGTTGCTGGATGCAGTAATGGACAGGAGGCAGAGCAAGGGTTAACGTATTTACTCTTAACAGGTATATACTCCACACAGGGAGGAAGGTGGGGAAACGGGTATTAAGAGATAAAGGATATGCAGTTTGTGGAAAAATGCAAGATATAACAAAAGTTCTCAAGGTGTGACTTATCCGGTCCTGATGACGTCCAGCATGCAATGTCCACAGGATAAAGGATGGTGCCAACGTTTAGCATGTAGTGCATCCGGTGTAGTCCTGGTGACGTTACCATGGTCCGACGAGGGCAGCAGCGAACAGTCCTGAACTCTGCCCTGGCTCTTAGGCTGGCGTGCGGCTGTTAACTGAACAGGGCTCCCGGCTCTTTCCTTATTACTGCGGGGGGCTCCGGTAGCGTCCCGGCATTGGATCGGCTGCGTGTCATTGCGGTCTGGCTGCGCACCCCTTGGAGCCCGCTGCACATGCACCTTGCCTCTGTCACTGCCGGCGGGAAACTGCCCAATGCTGCATGCCCTTTCACTTATAACCGCGCCCCCTGTTTCCCGGTCCGGTCCTTTTTGCCTTTCCCCAGAAAACAAGGGATGCAGCCTCAACAGTTCCTGACCCGGCTCAATACAGGTACTTGCAGCCTGGTCTTCCACCTTACATTTCCATGTGCAAATGAGAATAATGATGATCCCTCTACACTGTGACATCCCTTCAGATATTTGTAGACAGCTATTAAATCTCCTCTTAGCCTTCTTTTTTCAAGCTAAACATTCCCAGATCCATTAACTGTTCCTCGTAGGACATACTTTGCAGTCCGCTCACCATCATGGTAGCTCTTCTCTGAACTTGTTCCAATTTTTCAATGTCATTTTTAAAAATATGGTGCCCAGAACTGGACACAGTTTTCCAGATGAGACCTGACCAAGGAGGAGTAGAGAGGGATAATTACTTAATGTGATCTAGACTCTATGCCTCTTAATACATCCTAGAACTGTGTTTGCCTTTTTTGCTGCTGCATCACACTGCTGACTCATGTGCAGTCTGTGATCTTGATCTATTAGTTTACCCAAGTCTTTTTCACACGTTCTGTTGCTTAATTCTATTCCTCCCATTCTATAGATGTAGTTTTTGTTTTTCTTGCCCAGATGTAGAATCTTGCATTTCTCCCTGTTATATACCATTGTTAGTTGCTGCCCATTGTTCAAGCTTATCTAGATCCTTCTGAATCCTTTATTTGTCTTCTCGAGTGTTAGGCTACTTTCACACACAGCATATTTGCTGCGTATTTTTACGCGCGCGTATTTTGCTGCTGCTTTACCTGCGTTTTTTTACGCAGGCAAAAAACGCAGCTGCTTTCACACACTGCGTTTTTTGCTGCGTTTTTTGCAGCTGCGTTTTTTTCAGCATTGTGTACTGAAATTAAAGTTTGTTTGAAAAAAAAAAAGGGGAAAAAAAAAAGAGTCATTGAGGTCATTTCCTGTCTTTATGACTCAGAATACAATACACACTGGAGTTAACACTGGAGTTTTCCGGTACTCCACATTGTTTGCTGTACGTTATTCCTGACACTCCTGTGAGTTCTTCTACCATAGATATAGAGTGCCTTCTATTCAGCAGTTCCCCTCGTAGTATATCTGATTTCTAGGGGGTGTCCTCTATTCATGGCAAGTGGGTGTTATGTAATGTGTATTTTTTGCCATGGTCGACAAATCAAAGAAGCAGACTACATCATAGTTAAAAGTTCAAATATTTATTTGTAGTAACTGTCAAAATTGAAAAACTTTTCTAATAAAATTGAGAATAGAATGATTTGTTGTTTTTTTTTGTTATTAACAAAATTCAACACGTAAACACTGTAAACATCCCCAAAATGGGATTATAAACCTGTGGATGTCCAAGTCCACTCATTAATTGCCGCCAGGCGGGCATGCTTCCAGCTTTCATTAGTATTGCGCAAGGCCCTTTCCTCGTCACCACTGACGGTGAGTCATTCGGCACTTGCGCAACACTAATCAGAGCTGGAAACATGCCCTCTTGGCGGAAACTGAGGAGTGGACTTGGACATCATGGCGTTTTAAACATGAAAAGCAACATTATGCCTACTGGTCCTCATATAGGCTTTGTGAATATGAGTAGTAGCTCCAGTCTGGATAACATCCCCAAAATGGGATTATAAACCTGTGGATGTCCAAGTCCACTCATTAATTGCCGCCAGGAGGGCATGCTTCCAGCTTTCATTAGTATTGCGCAAGGCCCTTTCCTCGTCACCACTGACGGTGAGTCATTCGGCACTTGCGCAACACTTATCAGAGCTGGAAACATGCCCTCTTGGCGGAAACTGAGGAGTGGACTTGGACATCATGGCGTTTTAAACATGAAAAGCAACATTATGCCTACTGGTCCTCATATAGGCTTTGTGAATATGAGTAGTAGCTCCAGTCTGGATGGTGTTCTTCAGACTGGGCTACTACTCTGGATGTTGGTGCACCTGCAGCAGCACTTGGAGCAGATGGCAGAGGTCTATTGAATGCTGCTGCAGGTGCAAGAGGAGTCGGCGTCGGTGGATGCCAGATGTGGTTTAGTGAACAAACCATTTCTTCAAAGGTTGGATTTATATGCGGATACTTCTTAAAACATGTCACCGCCATTGAAAGATACGTCATGCAGGAGTCCTGGACCTCGGGGGACAGAGTACGCATTCTGGAAGCTAGAGTGGTTCCATATGCTGAGAATTGATCCTCTTCAGGTTGGCGATCAATTAGAGAAATTGCCCTTGCCAAGGCAGCCGTCTCCTCATCCTCCTTTGAAGAGCCTCTTTTCCTCTTCCTCTGTGTTGAGGCTGGAGGTGGAGGTGGTGTTGGTGGCGGTGGTGGCGGCGGCGATGCCAATGAACTAGTCTCGGAGAGGGGCAGATCATCATTTTGGGTAGAAGGGTCAGGCCTTGGCTCATTTGGAAGAGAGCTGGTAGCAGGCTGTGAAGCATGTTCATACACTGGAGTTGTTGCTGTGGCCGGGATTTCGGTCATCGGCTGGATATTGCCTATGGTTCTGTAAAGAGAAACATCAAAACAATAGTTTTAATACATTTTATTTTCTATTCAAAATTAAAGACGTTACTGATACTTACGGTCGGTAATGTAGACTGCCGTTTAAAAATTGGAGTTCCTGTTCAAAACGCCCTTGAGAAGCAGGTGCCGCAGAGCCACTTGGTGCTTCTGACCGTGACCGTGTAAATCTGTCCCTCACCGACCTCCAGCGGGTTTTCAAGGCTGAAACTAAAAAGTGAAAAATTGAACCTATTAATATACTATTCAACTACATACAGACAAGAAATTCAAAAATACTCCTCCAAAATGGAAAATATTTACCAATTTCTTTTTGCCGCTCCTTTGTGTATGACTCGTACAGGGGATAGAGGGTGACACAGACCTTGTGCCAGGAAGCAGTTTTTGTATATTTGTTGGAAAACTCCCGGCACCCCTTATCCCAAAGACATGGGAAGTTTTGAACCTAAAAAAGGTAAAACATTAACTACTATTAGTTATACACACAAAATTTGACAAACTTGATAGAGGCAGAAAAAGTAACACAGGCTGCTGAGGAATGACAACCCCAACTGCTTGTTATTACCTTCACACGCATACGGGACACACACGCACAGGGGACACACACGCACAGGGGACAGAAAATCCGGTGAAGAGCGTTTTTTTTAATAAATATTTTGCTAGGTTTAAAACTAAATTGGAAATAAATAGGGATTCAACGCAGGGCGCAGAGAACGCAGCAAGTTGCGTATTTAAGTGCCACGTATTTAAGTGCCACGTATTTCGGTGCCACGTGCCACGTATTTAAGTGCCACGTATTTCGGTGCCACGTGCCACGTATTTAAGTGCCACGTATCACGTATTTCGGTGCCACGTATTTAAGTGCCACGTATCAAGATTTTCCATGGAGAACAGACACATCCAGAGATATGTCTGCTCTCCACGGCTGCAGCAACACACTGACAGGAGCCATAGTTCCTGTCGGTGTGTCACTGCGCATGCGCGAGCGAGTTTACCGGCGGTCATTGACCCCGGCACTCTCGCTTAACGGCAGTGCTGCGTGGGAAAGTTCAACGCAGCTGTACTGCTGTTAACCGAGACGCCGGAGCCATTGAACTCCGGAACAGTACGCGATACACTGCTAGGAGCTTCGCTCCTGGCAGTGTATCGCCGGAGAGCAGGGGATCGGCGTGGGACACTCGTTTTATGGATTCTGCGGACAGGGAGTATGAATTTGGTTTATTATTTTTGGATTTTTTCCTGGAGGATCGAGGGCTTCGCCTACAAGTGTGCTGTTGGTGAGTATATACTCTGTGTTATATGTTGTATGTACTGTACTGTGTGTCATGTATGTGTATTGTGTGTAGGTGTTTTGTGTAACTTTACAATTGTGCTAAGTCGCCGGACACAGGGACAACTCTCCCATCCTAATACCGGATGGGAGTAGTAGTCCCATACGGCGACTTAGCACAATGGTGGCACTAGCGTCGCATGGGGACACACACGCACACACACATACACATACACATACACACACACACACACACACACACACACACATACCGTCTCGATCAGCAGCCCCACGTTTATGGTCATTCTGTTGAATGACTCCATGCTGCTTCACTGGGGGGCGGGGGCTTCCCTCTTCCTGTCCGACGTCACGTCCGGTCCTGGGTGTCAACCCCTCCGTACAAAGACGCCGACACCCAGGACAAAGGCGCTGTGTGTGGACGGTAAGATGGGGCCCTATGGGGATACGCAGACACGCCGCTGCGTAAAGAATTGACATGTCAATTCTTTTTACGCCGGCGTGTTTGCAGACAAAAGCGCCGCGTTTTTTTGCGGTGTGTCTGAACGGCAAAGTGAATTTCTCATTCACTTTGCCGGCAGACGAAAATGACATTGCGCATTTTTGAAAAGCGCCCGCAAAATAGCGCTCAAAAATGCGCTATGTCTGAAAGTAGCCTTAGGGTACCGTCTCACAGTGGCACTTTTGTCGCTACGACGGTACGATCCGTGACGTTCCAGCGATATCCATACGATATCGCTGTGTCTGACACGCAGCAGCGATCAGGGACCCCGCTGAGAATCGTACATCGTAGCAGATCGTTTGGAACTTTATTTCATCGCTGGATCTCCCGCTGTCATCGCTGGATCGGTGTGTGTGACACCGATCCAGCGATGCGTTCGCTGTGCTCTGCTTTCACTTTACGGCCGGCACTCAGTCAGACGGCTAGGGACCTGACGGACACCGGAATGTGAGTATGTACTGTTTGTTTTTTTTTACATTTACGATGGTAACCAGGGTAAACATCGGGTTACTAAGCGCGGCCCTGCGCTTAGTAACCCGATGTTTACCCTGGTTACCCGGGGACCTCGGCATCGTTGGTCGCTGGAGAGCTGTCTGTGTGACAGCTCTCCATCGACCACACAATGACTTACCAACGATCACGGCCAGGTCGTATCACTGGTCGTGATCGTTGGTAAATCGTTTTGTGTAACGGTACCCTTAGGTATCCCTCCTAGCTTTGCATCATCTACAAATTTGATTTGTTTATCTTTAGTTCCCTTATCTAGATCATTTATAAAAATGTTGAACAACACTGGGGCCAGGACAAGGACTTGTGGTACCCCACTTGAAACACTCTTCTAATTGGATGTGTAACCATTTATTACCACTCTTTTAGTACGATCACTGAGGCAATTACGAATCCACCTAACTGTAGGTGGGTGGATACTTTATCAAATGCTTTGCTGAGGTCAAGTTATACCATATCTACTGTATTTCCATGATCCACCCAGTCAGTGAGTCCATCATAGAAGGAAATCAGATTAGTCTGGCATGACTTGTTTGCTACAAACCCATGCTGGCTTTAGGTAATTACTGTATTCTTATTCAAGTACATACATAAATGCTGTTTAATAATTTGTTTAAATATCTTTCCTGGTATAGAAGTAAAGCTCTGTGGGATGGGGCTGTATTTTCAGAAGCTGAAGAGTGCTGTTCTGTGAAATGGGGCTGTATATTGAGGGGCTGAGAGGAGTGAAGTTGTGTGGGATGGGGCTGTATAGAGGGATTGAGTGATTGTTGGGTTGAGAATGTAAATGAATTTAAATCTCCTGGTCCAAATGAATTACATCCCAGGGTACTGAAAGAGTTAGCAGAGGATATTGCAGAACCACTAGCCAGAATATTTGAAAGATCTTGGAGAACAGGAAAAGTCCCAGAAGATTGGAAAATGGCAAATGTTGTCCCTATATTCAAAAAAGGAAAGAAGATGGAGCTAGGAAATTACAGGCCAGTGAACTTTACTCATGTCAACCCCTCTAGTTACAGCCCCATTATACAGAACATTACTCCTCTCAGACCATCTATCTACAGCTTATCCCACAGAACATCACTCCTCTCAGCCCCTCTATATACAGCCCCATCTCACAGAACATCACTCTTCTCAGCTCCTCCATATACAGCCCTATCCCACAGAATTTCACTCTTCTCAGACCTTCAATATTCAGCCCCATCCCACAGCACATCACTAAGCCCCTCTATATACAGCCCATCCCACAGAACATCTCTCCTATCAGACGCTCTATATATGGGCCCATACTACAAAACATCACTCTTATCCCCTCTATATACAGCCCCATCCCACAAAACATTACTCCCCTGAGCTCCTTTATATACAGCCTGTAATAATTATAGGGGATAACTCATGAGACTCTTTGCGTGGAACAAGACAACTACAGGACACAGTTTTATAAGTGGTAAAGTCTATATTATCACACGGTGATTCAAACAGGTGCAGAGAGAAACTCAAGTCCACAACACTTGGAGTAAATATTAAATGCAGCTTAGCAGTCTATAGGAAACTTCAGAGGAAAATGCAATCACACAGAAAGTATATGAAGCACAATTATTCTTGAGGATACTTGACACGAATAAGTCCTTGCTTAGTCCAAAACACAGATAGATATGCTTATAAGGCAGTTCAAATAATATCTTAGCTCAACCAGGGAGGCCTGGGTAATAGTCTCAGGTTCTTGCAGAGCAGCAACAGCTTACATGTCCAGCAAATGCAGATGGAAGTAAACACGAGCAGCAGATGAAGGAGGATTACTGGAACTGGTGTATGCAGCAGGAACTCAGAGCAGAGTAGCAGGATAACCCCACAGGTTCACAGGAGCAGGTATATAGCCAGGGAGTCACCAGAGAGTTTTATAGCAGGAAGACACAGTGCACATGAGACCAAAGACGCCATCTTGGAAAAGGGCAGGAATGCACAAAAGGTAATAAAAAATGTTCAGAGTCCTGACACAGCCCCATACCACAGAATATTACTTTCTCAGCCCCACTATATACAGCCCCATCCCACAGAACACCACTCCTCTCAGCCCTTCTATATACATCCCCATCTCACAGACCATCAGTCCCCTCAACCCCTCTATTTACAGCCCCATCCCACAGAACAGCACTACTCTCAGCCCCTCTATATACGCTCCATACTACAAAACATCACTCCTCTGATCCCCTCAATATACAGCCCCATCCCACAAAACCACTCCTCTGAGCCCCTTTATATACAGCCCCATACCACAGAATATTACTTCCTCAGCCCCACTATATACAGCCCCATCCCATATAACTTAATTTTCTCAGGTCCTCAATATACAGCCCCATCCCATAGAACATCACTCCTCTCAGCCCTTCTATATACATCCCCATCTCACAAAACATCACTCCTCTTATCCCCTCTATATACAGCCCCTATCCCACAGAACATCACTCCTCTTAGACCCTCCATATACAGTCCCATCCCACAGAACATCACTTCTCTCAGCCCTTCTATATAAATCCCATCTCACAGAACATCACTCCTCTCAACCCCTCTATATACAACCTAATTTCACAGAACATCACACTCCCCTCAGCCCCTCTATTTACAGCCCCATCCCACAGAACAGCACTACTCAGCCCCTCTATATACACCTCCATACTACAAAACATCACTCCTCTGATCCCCTCTATACAGCCCCATCCCACAAAACCACTCATCTGAGCCCCTTTATATGCAGCCCCATACCACAGAATATCACTTCCTCAGCCCCACTATATACAGCCCCATCCCATATAACTTAATTTTTCTCAGGTCCTCAATATACAGCTCCATTCCACAGAACATTACTCCTCTCAGCCCTTCTATATACAGCCCCTATCCCACAGAACATCACTCCTCTTGGGCCCTCCATATACAGTCCCATCCCACATAACATCACTTATCTCAGCCCCATCCCTCAGAACATCACACTTCTTAGCCCTCTTGTATACAGCCCTATCCTACAGAACATTACATATTTCAGCCCCTGTATATACAGTTAAGTCCATATATATTTGGACAGAGACATTTTTCTAATTTTGGTTATAGATATTACCACAATGAATTTTAAACAAAACAATTCAGATGCAGTTGAAGTTCAGACTTTCAGCTTTCATTTGAGAGTATCCACATTAAAATTGGATGAAGGGTTTAGGAGTTTCAGCTCCTTAACATGTGCGACCCTGTTTTTGAAGGGACCAAAAGTAATTGGACAATTGACTCCAAGGCTATTTCATGGACAGGTGTGGGCAATCCAATTGTTGTGTCATTCTCAATTAAGCAGATAAAAGGCCTGGAGTTGATTTGAGGTGTGGTGCTTGCATTTGGAAGGTTTTGCTGTGAAGTAAACATGCGGTCAAAGGAGCTCTCCATGCAGGTGAAACAAGCCATCCTTAAGCTGCGAAAACATAAAAAACCCATCCGAGAAAATGCTACAATATTATGAGTGGCAAAATCTACAGTTTGGTACATCCTGAGAAAGAAAGCACTGGTGACCTCATCAATGCAAAAAGACCTGTGCGCCCAAGGAAGACAACAGTGGTGGATGATTGCAGAATAATCTCCATGGTGAAGAGAAACCCCTTCACAACAGCCAACAAAGTGACCAACACTCTCCAGGAGGTAGGAGTATCAATATCCAAATCTACCATAAAGAGAAGACTGCATGAAAGTAAATACAGAGGGTTCACTGCACGGTGCAAGCCACTCATAAGCATCAAGAATAAAAAGGCTAGACTGGACTTTACTGAAAAACATCTAAAAAAGCCAGCACAGTTCTGGAAGAACATTCTTTGGACAGATGAAACCATGATCAACCTCTACCAGAATGATGGAAAGAGAAATGTATGGCGAAGGCGTGGTACAGCTCATGACCCAAAGCATACCACATCATCTGTAAAACACGGAGGAGGCAGTGTGATGGCTTGGACATGCATGGCTGCCAGTGGCACTGGGTCACTAGTGTTTATTGATGATGTGACACAGGACAGAAGCAGCCAAATGAATTCTGAGGTATTCAGAGCCACACTGTGTGCTCAGATCCAGCCAAATGCAGCAAAACTGGTCATCGTTTCATACTACAGATGGACAATGACCCAAAACATAAAGCCAAAGCAACCCAGGAGTTTATTAAAGCAAAGAAGTGGAATATTCTTGAATGGCCAAGTCAGTCACCTGATCTCAACCCAATTGAACATGCATTTCACTTGTTAAAGACTAAACTTCAGACAGAAAGGCCCACAAACAAACAGCAACTGAAAACCACCGCAATGAAGGCCTGGCAGAGCATCAAAAAGGAGGAAACACAGCGTCTGGTGATGTCCATGAGTTCAAGACTTCAGGCAGTCATTGCCAACAAAGGGTTTTCAACCAAGTACTAGAAATGAACATTTTATTTACAATTATTAAATCTGTCCAATTACTTTTGGTCCCTTTAAAAACAGGGTGGTACATGTTAAGGAGCTGAAACTCCTAAACCCTTCATCCAATTTTAATGTGGATAGCCTCAAATGAAAGCTGAAAGTCTGAACTTCGACTGCATCTGAATTGTTTTGTTTAAAATTCATTGTGGTAATGTCTATAACCAAAATTAGAAAAATGTTGTCTCTGTCCAAATATATATGGACTTAACTGTACATAGCCCCGTGACCATATTAAAGATAAAAATACTTCTCTTTACAGCCGCAACCTGCAGTACAATGTTCTTCTCACCTCCTTTACATATAGTCCCATGCTGCAGTACATCACTGCTCTCACCTTCCTTACATACAGCCCCATTCTGCAGGACATCACTCCCCTTAGTCCCTCTATGTATTGCTCCATCCTACAGTACAGCACTGCTCTCAGCCTCTCTATATAGTTTCACCCTGCTGTACATCACTCCTCCATTTTGCAGTATATCACTCTTCTCATCCTCTCTATATACAATTCTAGCCTG
Organism: Ranitomeya variabilis; assembly: GCF_051348905.1. NCBI lineage: Eukaryota > Metazoa > Chordata > Amphibia > Anura > Dendrobatidae > Ranitomeya > Ranitomeya variabilis. The sequence goes on along the minus strand of NC_135233.1, from coordinate 249,146,971 downwards.
CTGTACACCACTCCTCTCACCTCCTTTATATACAGTCCTATCCTGCAGTACATCACTCCTCTCAGCCCATCATGGCTCTCCACAGAGTATGTCCATTACGCAATTTGTGGCATTGACCGTGGTGGAGATCCCCATGTTCTTGTACATGACCTTTGGACAGGTAAACACAGGCAGTTTTCACCTTCATGTCAGGATAAGCTTATGTCTGTGTGATCACTGACACCTGCTTGATTTCAGCTCTGCAGTAACAGGATTACTGAACTTAATTCTAATCCTATTATGGGCAGCTTTACACACAGCAATTTTTGGAAAAGTGCCACTGCAGTTTTTTATACGGTTTCCTGATCCAAAGCCAGAAGTGGATTCAGATGGGATGAGAAATATGATGGATTTGTACTTCTTGCCGCTTTATACAATCACAATCTTCTCTGTTTACTGCATCTTTGTGCACTTTTTAGCCTTTCCCTCTTATTTGATGCATTTTTTCTGCAGATGTGAAGCCGCGTTTTTTATGCTTTTGCTAGTACAGAAAAGCTTTGATTCTGCACTTAAAATAGCTGCAGTTTTTTATATTTGTTCTTTTTAGACTCCACATAGAAGCCTCTAGAGAAAAAAAAAAGCCCTACAACTGCATAGTTCAGCAGCGTCTTTAGATGCACAGCAGGCACAGCTTTCATTAAATAAAATCCACTTTGCTTGGACAGTCAAACATAGCAGAATTTCTGTGCAAAAAAGCTGCAGAAAAAGTTAATTGATTTCCCTGGTTGTGCCGACGTCACTGGAATCCCATGCTTGCACAGTGTGGCTCTTGGGGCAGTGTCGAGCGGGCAGCCGCAATTGCACATTGTGCAGTAATTTTATAGGGACAAAAAATGTTTTTATTTTCCCTCTAGAATACATGCACATAGAAATACACTGCTATGTACAGATGTATCTCTATGTACCAGTATAATTTGCCTTTGGGTTTGGTGGCTGCAATGCAGCTCCAAGAATAAAAAGTTCCCCAATCCTTGCTAGTGTAGGCTGTGGCTCATAGGTTTAGCTAAAGTGTGCAATGATAGCGGTTGTAGGTTAGGTTCCTGGGGAAACCTGATTTCAATAAGTAATCGTTTTTCACAATTTTTAGTAGTTTTATAGGAAAAAAAAATCTGAGATTTTCTTCCTCTCTAGAATACAGGTACATAGAAATACACTGTAATGTACAGATGTGTCTCTATGTTCCAATATAATCTGCCTGTGGATTCAGTGCCTGCACTGCAGCTTCAAGTATTAAAAATCTTCCCATGTTTGTCAATGGTGGCTGTGGCTCATAACTTTAGCTCTTGCTTACAATGGTACATGTTGTGGGTTTGATTTCAGTGAACAGAGAAAAAGAGAATTGCTTATTGTAAGTGTGAGCAGAGCAAAGATGCGAGCCCCGAGGAAGAGGAGCGATGGATTGATGACGTCACACAGAGAGGAGATGGTGAGTAGAAATCGGGACAAAGCCTTGACCTTCCTGGGACAGCGGAATGGTCCCGCTGAATCTGGGACGGTTGGGAGCTCTAGGCTCTCTACTCACCTCGCCCACCGCTTCGGTGGTCCCTATCATTCTTTGTTTATTTTCATGGCTTAATGATTTGCCGGTTTTACGCAAAGGACCTCTGGAGCCAATCTCTGTGATTTGGCTAGCATCACCACAGAGGCCAGTGATTGGCTGCAGTGGTCACATGGATGTACAGCATATAATTATTCCAGGAAAATAAAAATAGACTCGCAGAACGGTGCGGCGGGGAATTTACAGAGCACTTTATATTTTAGAACACTTTGTGCTGTTTTAGTTGACATGTCTTACGCTCTTGGAGAAATAGAAGGAAACTATGACTAAATAAAACTGAGGGGCACAATGAAGGACAAAAAGAAAGTGTTTAGGGAATTAAAGGAAGAGGGTAGTGGAAAGGCATTAAATAAGTCTAGAAAAAGAAAAAAATGTTTAAAAATCAAATCAAGGCAGCAAAACTTAAGGCCGAGAGAATCCTTGCCAAAGAAACTAAAAATAATCCAAAAATACTTGTCAACTATATAAATAGTAAGAAACTAAAAAATAATAGTGGTGACCACCTTACACTGAAATAGTGAAGAGGATGAGGGAAAGGCCAATCTGCTTAACACCTTTTTCTCTTCAGTATTTATATTAGAAAATCCCATGACAGATGACATGATCAGGGATACTAGAAATTATGCATTAAATGTCACCTGCATAACTCAGCGGGAAGTACATTGCTGCTTCAACATCACTAAAGTACACAAAGCCCTGGGCCCGGATGGCAGACACACCCAAGTACTGCAGTACTGCAAGAATTAATAATACTGTAATAGATAGACAGACTGTTATTTTTTATTTTTAATATTCACTAAAAATATAACTGGCTCAGTGATAGGAAAGAAAAAAGGTTTATTAATGGAACACACTCTGATTAGATCACAGGCAACAGTGGGGTATCACAGGGGTCAGTATTGGGCCCTCTTCTTTTTAACATATTTATTCACTATTTTATAGGGGATGTGAGATAGCGCTCCCTGAATGCATTGGGGGCCACTCGCTTGGCAACGGGATTAAAGCACTCAAGTACGTTTTCTCACAAAACCAGTCTTATTTGGTTTATTAACTCCATAAACCCCAGCGGCACACACCTAAAGTAACAGCCTTCAGATCAAGCAAAATAAAGTAACAATGTTCATAACATGGTTCTACTCCATCAGGACTGTGACGACCATACTTGGTAGAGTCCAGTATTCCGGCTCGCTCTGGAGTCAAACACACACAGTCTGGGTTACCTGCTTGACAGCATTGCAGGTTTTCACCGGCTGTCATCACACGGGTCCTGTCCTTACAGGAATCACCAACTTGTCTGGCAGGCACACATCAGTCAGTTCCAGACCCACCGAAGGATGATAGCTTCCCCAACACAGTAGCAGTCACCGGCTCTGCAGATCGATGGCCTCACCTTGTGCTCTTCAGGGATTCGGCCCACACACAGGACCTCCCAACACAGAGGCTACTCAGGATCACGGCCTCAACAGGTGCTCTTCAGGGATCCGGTCCACACTCTGGACCTCCCAACACCCAGGCCTTTCATCTCACAGGAACTTAAAGCCAAGAACCATTCAGGTCCATACACCCAGAGCCATGTGACCCAAACCCTGGTCACATTATGTAGTTGTAACCACTCCCATAGGTAGGAGGTGTGTGTGGTTAGCTAGTCCCGCCCAGCTCTCCAGCTAACCCTGCAAGCCTCCCTTTTAAGTAAACAAGCACAAATACTTGTGGGACTACAGGTCCCAGAACAACAATACTACAGGCTTACAGCGCAGACTACCTCTGCAACACATACCGGCCATTTAGAATCCTGCCTGTCACTGTTTCACCATCACCATTACAGATACGCCTCCCTGCGTATCCTGAGGAGCATATACAGCGCCCCCTGGCTGTAACATGGGTCACTGCATCACAGGGCATACATAGAGCATTGCAATATTTGCAGATGATACTAAATTCTGCAGGGTAATAAACATAAAGGAGAATAATTTAATATTACAGAAGGATTTACAGTTGTGCTCAAAAGTTTACATACCCCAGCAGAATTTTTGCTTTCTTGGCCTTTTTTTCAGAGAATATGAATGATAACACCAAAACTTTTTCTCCACTTATGGTTAGTGGCTGAGTGAAGCCATTTATTGTCAAACTACTGGTTTTCTCTTTTTAAATCATAATGACAACCCAAAACATCCAAATGACCCTGATCAAAAATTCACATACCCCACTTCTTAATACCATGTATTGCCCCCTCTAACATCAATGACAGCTTGAAGTCTTTTGTGATAGTTGTGGATGAGGTTCTTTGTTTTCTCAGATGGTAAAGCTGCCGACTCTTCCGGTTCCTTTAAATTCCTGGGCTGTCTAGCCTGAACTGTGCGCTTGAGATCTCCCCAGAGTGGATCAATGATATAGAGGTCAGGAAGCTGAGATGGCCACTCCAGAGCCTTCACTTTGTTCTGCTGTAGCCAATGACAGGTCGACTTGGCCTTGTGTTTTGGATCGTTGTCATGTTGGAACATCCAAGTACGTCCCATGCGCAGCTTCCAGGCTGATGAGTGCAAATTTGCCTCCAGTATTTGCTGATAACATGCTGCATTCATCTTTCCTTCAACTTTGACCAAGTTTCCTGTGCCTTTGTAGCTCAAACATCCGCAAAACATCAGCAATCCACCTCCATGATTTACAGTAGGAATGGTGTTCCTTTCATCATAGGCCTTGTTGACCTCTCTCCAAATGTAATGTTTATGGTTGTGGCGAAAAAGTAAAATTTTGGTCTCATCACTACAAATGACCTTGTTTCAGAAGTTTTGCATACTGTAGGTGAGATACTTTGTGGCATTTGCACAGTAATGGCTTTCTTCTTAGCTCCTCCTCTGCGATATACACCCTTGTGCAAGAGCAGTAGGAACAAAGAGTAACAACATAGATGAGCACAACATGTCAACTTAAAAGAACAGACAAAAGCCATATAAGCCGATAGGCTAACAGGGTGGGTGCTGTGTCCCCCAATGAGTGGCTCAGAGAAAAGGATTTTACGGTGAGTACACAAAAATCCCTGTTTCTCCTTCGCCTCATTGGGGACACAGACCATAGGACGTTCCAAAGCAGTCTCTTGGTGGGAAAAGAACACAAAGAATTAGGCTTCATGCAACAACTGCCTAGATGTGCGCCACCGCTGCCTGCAGAATTCTGCCCAGACTCGCATCCGCTGAAGCCTGAGAGTGAATATCATAGTGCTTTGTGAAGGTATGTAAACTGGACCTAGTCGCAGCTTTACAATCCTGCTCCGCCGTTGCCTGATGCCGAATGGCCCAAGAAGCACCCCCCGCACGAGTGGAGTGTGCTTTGATCCCCATTGGGATGGGCTGACTTCTGACTCGGTATGACTTCTGAATGGTGGAACGAATCCATCTGGCTATCATGGCCTTAGATGCAGCAAGACCCTTCATGTGACCTTCTGGGAGAACGAACAAAGCATCTGTTCTTCTGAAGGATGCCGTCCTTGAGACGTTCCTTCGCAGAGCTCTGACTAAGTCCAGAGTGTGGAGAGCTCTTTCAATTCTGTGAATAGGGGCCAGACAAAAGGAAGAGCAATGTCCTCGTTAAGATGGAAGGATGAAATGACCTTTGGCAAAAAGGATGTCGACGGCCTGAGGACAACCTTGTCCTGATGGAAGTTAATGGAAAGGTGCCCAGCAGAATAAGGCAGCTAATTCCAAAACCCGTCTGATCGAACTGATCGCCACAAGGAAGTCAACTTTCCAGGACAGAAAGACCAGCGAAATGTCCTGAAGCAGTTCAAAGGGCGGTTCCTGAAGGGCACTTAGCACCAAGTTGAGGTCCCAAGGCTCTAAAGCAGCGATTCTCAACCTGTGGGTCGTGACCCCGGCGGGGGTCGAACGACCAAAACACAGGGGTCGCCTAAAGCCGATGGCTTTAGCCGCTGAGAAGCCGTGCTACCGTCTGCAGCAGCGCTATTCAGCTGGAACGCACGCTGTTATGGATGTGCGTTCCAAACTGAATGCCTCGTCTGTCCGGGGCCTAAGGGGCGGGGGAAACGCTCCACAGTCCATAGCAGCGTGCCTGCTCATCCATAGCAGCGCATTACGTGTGTCTGGCGCTTGCTGACGTCATCAGTGGGCGGACGCAGCAAGCGCCGGAGGATAGAAGCCTAGGAGGCGGAGAGCCAAGAGAGCCTGCGAGACAGCCTGCTGGTGTAAAAAAGGTTAATAATGTAAAAACAGTACACACACCATACACACAATACTGTGTAAGTGTAAGGTGCTTTTTTCAGTGCTCAATTTTCAGTGCTCAATCTTTTGGACTCCCATTGATAAAAATAGGAGGCAAACCATTTTCAGCGCTAAATTTACTGCATAGGAAAATGTAGCGTAAATGGGCCCTAAGGCTTATTCACACTGAGGAATCTGCCAGCCAAATAGGCAGGCAGAATCCTCAGTCCTCACAGAGCAGAGTGCCCCGTTTAAACCCATGCTATGCCATGGTGAAATGTTATTTATTTGGAATTGTTGTTATATTTAAACCCATGCTATGCCATGGTGAAATGTTATTTATTTGGAATTGTTGTTATATTTAAACCCATGCTATGCCATGGTGAAATGTTATTTATTTGGAATTGTTGTTATATTTAAACCCTTGCTATGCCATGGTGAAATGTTATTTATTGGAATTAGTAATAAATATTTCTCAACATATAATTAAATATTGTTTTTGTGATTAATCACTATGTTTAAATTATGTTTGATTTGTAGCAATGAGAATACATAATGCATATCAGGTATTTACATTCCGAATCATAACTGTAGCAAAATTACAGTTATGAAGTAGCCACCAAAATTATTTTTTGGTTTGGGGTCACCGCAACATGAGGAACTGTATTGCGGGGTCACGGCAGTAGAAAGGTTGAAAACCACTTCTCTAAAGGCATGCGATAGGGTAGAGTGACATGTGAAACCCCCTGAAGAAAAGTCTTAACCTGCAGTCTTGACGAGATGCATCTCTGAAATAAGAGGGGAGATTTGGCCCTTGAGAGAGCTGAGTGCCAGCTCGGAGTCCAGACCGGCCTGTAGGAACTCTAAAATGGTGGGAACTGAGAAGACGAGAGGAGAAAGACCACGATCCATGCAACAATCAAAAAATGTCTTCCAGGTACAGTGATAGATACGGACCGATGAGGGTTTATGGGCACTAACCATGGTGGAAATGACCTGTTGAGAAAACCCTACCTGGGTTAAGATCCAGGATTCAACGGCCAGGCCGTTAAACACAGGGCCCCTGAGTTCTGGTGGTAAATGCGGCCTTGGGAGATCAGATCTAGCTGATATGGCAGTCTCCAGGGTATGTCGGCGATGAGACGTACCAACTCTGCGAACCACACGCGGCGAGGCCAATCGGGAGCAACCAGGATCACTGGTACTCCTTCCGCCTTGATTTTCCTGATTACTCTGGTGAGTAATGGTAGGGAAGGAAAATGTACAGAAGACAGTATTGGCGCCATGAAAGAAACAGAGTGTCGACACCGATGACTCTTGAATCTCGAGACCTCGCTATAAACTGGGGAACCTTGGCATTCAGTCTGGACGCCATGAGGTCCACATCTGGGATCCCCCAGCGAAGACAGATCTGGGAGAAGACTTCCGGATGGAGCTCCCTCTCCCCTGAAGTGAGACCCTGATGGCTGAGGAAGTCCGCCGTCCAGTTTTCCACTCCTGGAATGTGTACCGCTGAGATCACCGAGTGGTTGTTCTCTGCCCATCGAAGGATGTGAGTTACCTCAGACATGGCTGTCCTGCTGCGGGTACCCCCCTGATGATTGATGTATGCCACAGCCATGACATTGTCTGATTGGATACGGATGGGGTGACCCACCAGAAGGTGATGGAAGTGCTGCAGGGCCAGTCGAATAGCATGGATCTCCAGAACATTGATCGATAGCTTTGATTCCTGAATTGACCAGCGGCCCTGAGCAGTGTGGTGGCAGAAGACTGCTCCCCAGCCTGAAAGACTGGCAACAGTAGTCACCACTAGCCATTGAACAGGTAGAAAGGACCTCCCCCGGTTGAGGGAAGAGTTCAATGTCCACCACCTGAGAGTCTGTCTGACCTGCAGGGATAAGCGGCACCTTCGGTCGAGGGAGAAAGGGTTTCTGTCCCAAGCTGCCAGAAGGGCATGCTGTAGGGGACGAAGATGCAGTTGCACAAAGGGGACCACTTCCATTGTGGCCACCATCTTTCCTAGTACCCTCATTGCAAACCAGATGGAGTGGGGGTAGACTGACAAAGCCCTCGGGCTCCTCGTTGAAGGGCTAAAGGTACCTTCACACTAAACGATTTACCAACGATCACGACCAGCGACACGACCTGGCCGTGATCGTTGGTAAGTCGTTGTGTGGTCGCTGGGGAGCTGTCACACAGACAGCTCTCCAGCGACCAACGAGGCCGAGGTCCCCGGGTAACCAGGGTAAACATCGGGTTACTAAGCGCAGGGCCGCGCTTAGTAACCCGATGTTTACCCTGGTTACCATTGTAAAAGTAAAAAAAACAAACACTACATACTCACCTTCTGCTGTCTGTCACACGTCCCTTGCCGTCTGCGCCCTGCGCTTAGTAACCCGATATTTACCCTGGTTACCACTGTAAAACATCGCTGGCATCGTTGCTTTGGCTGTCAAACACGACGATACACGCCGATCTGACGACCAAATAAAGTTCTGAACTTTCAGCAACGACCAGCGATATCACAGCAGGATCCAGATCGCTGCTGCGTATCAAACACAACGATATCGCTATCCAGGACGCTGCAACGTCACGGATCGCTATCGTTATCGTTGTAAAGTCAGTTAGTGTGAAGGTACCTTAAGACTTTGTCTGGAGGGAGAATTACCAACCCCCGAGACAAGTCCAGGGACATTCCTAGAAAGGAGATCTGCTGGGCTGGGATCGGAGAGGACTTGTTTAAATTTATCAGCCAACCCAGGTGAGAAAGGGTATCGCAAGTAATGTGAACGGACTCCGAGCAGTCGTGGAAGGACGGACCTTTGATCAACAGGTCATCCAGATAGGGCAGAACGATCACGCCCCGAGAGTGCAGGATGAATGTGACAGCTGCCATGACCTTTGTGAACACTCTGGGACAGTAGCAAGGCCAAAGGGCAGGGCTGTGAATTGGAAATGCTGGTCGCCAATAGCAAAGCGCAGGAATCTCTGGTGAGGGGGGAAAATTGGAATGTGCAAGTAAGCTTCTCGGATGTTGATTGAGGCCAAGAATTCCCCTTCTTCCAGCGAAGTGATAAATGAACGCAGAGATTCCATGCAGAAATGACGGACCTTGACAAACTTGTTTAGAAGTTTGAGGTCTAGTATGGGTCTCACCTTTCCGTCCTTCTTTGGAACGACGAAAAGGTTTGAATAGAAACTCTGAAACTTTTCGCTTTCTGGGATTGGGATAATGATGCCATCGTGACGCAATGTGTCTATGGCCCAGGAGAAAGCCTTTGCCATTGCCTCTGAAGAGGGAGGACGAGAAGGAAAGAAACGTGAAGGAGGGCGCGTAGCAAAGTTGATTTTGTATCCGGACAACACCAAATCTCTGACCCATTCTTCGGAGACGACGGAAAGCTAGACCTGACAAAAGAGAAGTAGGCGGCCACCTACCCTGCCAGTGTCGACCGGATAGCGCTGATAGTCAGCGTGAGGAAAATTTCTTGGACCTAGGTCCTTTAGGCCTCGACTGTTTGGGTCAGGACTTCCAATGCTGCTTAGGCCTGTATGAGAACTGAGTTCCTCCATCTCTTTGTGGAGAACGTCCTGAACTGGACAAAGTAGTGGTAGTGGCCCAGCTTGGAGTGGAGCGAAAGAAACGGAAACGGATTTGTTGCGGTCTCCGAAAGGGACGCCTAAGTCTCTGTTGGGGGAAGGAATTTGCTCTTTCCTCCCGTAGTATTGGAAATGATTTGATCCAGCTTTTCTCCAAATAAGCGACCAGTTTGATAAGAAAGGGAGGTGAGAGACTTTTTTTTAATCAGTCTGCCTTCCACTCTCTGAGCCATAATAACCTTCTGATTGAAATGGCATTGGCTGCTGACTGAGCCGCACAACCGGCCGCATCCAAGGATGCATGTACCAGGTAATCGCCTGCCCGGGAAATTTGGTTGTAAAGGTACGCCACCTCTGGAGGAAGGTTACTGTTCCGAAGAGAATTAGCTAAGGTGTCTGACCATAAAACCATAGCCTTAGCTACCCATGTTGCGGCAAAGGATGGATAGAGGGCCGAACCTGAGGCCTCAAAAGCAGAGCGGGCCAAGCCTTCTATCTGACGATACGTGGGATTTTTGATGGATGAGCCACCCGGCACAGACAGGAGAGTTTTGGATGCTAGGGATACTGGGGGGTCTATCACCGGAGATTCCGCCCAATACTTTTTCAGATCAGCTGAAAAAGGATACTTGGCTTGAAGGGGTTTTGTTCTGTGAAGCGTTTATCCATGCATTCTCTATGCCTATTAACTATCGCTCTAAATCCAAGATGAATAGCAAATGCCTTATGAGAGCGTTTAGTTCTCTTAAAGGACAAGGTCTGATCCGTAACGGAGCCGGAATCTTCCTCAACTTTTAAAGCCTGGTTGACTGCCTCAATAAGCGAATCCACTTCTGAAAATCTAAGGAACCATCAGATTCGCAGTCAGATTCGCGTTCGCTACTGAACTCTGGAGAGAGCGAGAAACGGAGCTGTGAGGCGACAAGGCACGTGTCTGCTCAGGAGACGTGCTATGGATCCGTTTTCTAGGTGCCTGATGGCTTCTAGAGTCCTTTCGGCCCCTGCTAACCGACTGCTCCCGGCTTAGGGAGGATCCGTCTACATCAGTCCTGCAAAACGCTCCGGTCCCCCGAAGGATCACGGAGAAATGCAATCGCTTTGGCCAACGAAGCCATGGATTGAGACAGTGACTGTAACGCCCACAGGGTGTTACAAGGTGAAGTGGACTCACTAGACCACTGATGGTGCAGAGGCGGCTGTATACCCAATACTCAAAAGACAGGAGAGTGGATCTCATAAACCAAAAGATATTTATTAACAAGGTAAAAACAAAAAGGAAACAGGTGTCAGAGGGAAAGAACCTCTGGATCACAACACTGTCAGAAAAAAACCAGAAGTATTCAGCTCACCCATGAAAGTCCAAAAGCTGTGGTTATAGCATCCGAGAATGGAAAAGACGTCTCCGCTGTGACGTGGATGAAGCACCAAGCAAAGCAAGATTTCCAGCTCCAGGACGTAAATATAAAAATATTATATCTTTATTCCATACTTTAAAATAGCAAAGGCTGACAAAAAAAACGGAGAAAAGATCACACGGCAGTCATAACTGAACGCGTTTCGAACACTAGGTTCTTAGTCCTCAGTACAAAGAGAGGCAGGTCACATTTCCTTATGTGAAACCTCCACAGGTGAAGGAATAATTAACACACCCAAGAAAAAAAAAAAAAGTGAATTTAAAATCCAAATCTGGAACAGCAAAATAACCAAGAAAATGACGGTGGCAAAAGAATGACAAGTAGCAAAAACAAGAAAAAATAACAAATACATGGACAATTGTTAAAATACATGGAGAAAAAAAAAACAGGAATACATAAGATCAATCAATATTAGTAAAATAGCATAATTTCCTTTCTGAGATTTAATCCTAAAGGGGCCCTAGAATTAAGATTTAAAATCCAAAAGGCTTCCCTGTCTCGTAATGTTCGTTCTCTGTCCCCACCTCGCATGTTTTTATAAATCTGTTCAATTGCATAGATTTTTCAGGATGAGGTGCGTCTATTGTGAGCTTTTATAAAATGGTTAGACGCATTGGAAACATGTCTAATAGTGGGCTGTACAATGCCATTTAGATGCTCCCGAAATCTCTCTTTTAATTTCCGTATTGTGGACCCAACGTAAAGTAAATTACAATCTGTGCATTCTATAATGTAGATCATGTAGTCGTCTGAGTTAGAATTCAAATAATTTTTGATTAAAAAGTTTTTTTGTTTTTTAGCACAGAAGAATGATGTGGTTTTTTTTAACATACCGTATATACTCGAGTATAAGCCGACCCCCCTAATTTTGCCACAAAAAACTGGGAAAACTTATTGACTCGAGTATAAGCCTAGGGTGGAAAATGCAGCAGCTACCGGGGAATTTAAAAAATAAAAATAGATGCTCCATACCGTTCATTATGGTCCCATAGATGCTCCATATAAAGCTGTGCCACATATAATGCTCTGCACCGTTCATTATGGCCCGATAGATGCTCCACATAAAGCTGTGCCACATATAATGCTCTGCACCGTTCATTATGGCCCCATAGATGCTCCATATAAAGCTGTGCCATATACAGTATAATGCTCTTCACCGTTCATTATGGTCCCATAGATGCTCCACATAAAGCTGTGCCATATACAGTCATATGAAAAAGTTTGGGCACCCCTATTAATCTTAAGTTTAATGTTTTATAAAAATTGTTTTTTTTGCAACAGCTATTTCAGTTTCATATATCTAATAACTGTTGGACACAGTAATGTTTCTGCCTTGAAATGAGGTTTATTGTACTAACAGAAAATGTGCAATCTGCATTCAAACAAAATTTGACAAGTGCATAAGTATGGGCACCCTTATCATTTTCTTGTTTTAAATACTCCTACCTACTTTTTACTGACTTACTAAAGCACTGTTTTTGGTTTTGTAACCTCATTGAGCTTTGAACTTCATAGATAGGTGTATGCAATCATGAGAAAAGCTACTTAAAGTGGCCACTTGCAAGTTGTTCTCCTGTTTGAATCTCCTCCGAAGAGTGGCATCATGGGCTCCTCAAAACAACTGTCAAATGATCTGAAAACAAAGATTATTCAACATAGTTGTTCAGGGGAAGGATACAAAAAGCTGTCTCAGAGATTTAACCTGTCAATTTCCACTGTGAGGAACATAGTAAGGAAATGGAAGAACACAGGTACAGTTCTTGTTAAGGCCAGAAGTGGCAGGCCAGAAAAACATCAGAAAGGCAGAGAAGAAGAATGGTGAGATCAGTCAAGGACAATCCTCAGGCCACCTCCAGAGATCTGCAGCATCAACTTGCTGCAGATGGTGTCACTGTGCATCGGTCAACTATACAACGCACTTTGCACAAGGAGAAGCTGTATGGGAGAGTGATGCGAAAGAAGCCGTTTCTGCAAGCATGCCACAAACAGAGTCAGCTGAGGTATGCAAAAGCACATTTGGAGAAGCCAATTTCTTTTTGGAAGAAGGTCCTGTGGACTCATGAAACCAAGATTGAGTTGTTTGGTAATACAAAAAGGCGTTATGCATGGCGGCAAAAAAACACAGTGCATTGTATAGTTGACCGATGCACAGTGACACCATCTGCAGCAAATTGATGCTGCAGCTCTCTGGAGATGGTCTGAGGATTGTCCTTGACTGATCTCACCATTCTTCTTCTCTGCCTTTCTGATGTTTTTCTTGGCCTGCCACTTCTGGCCTTAACAAGAACTGTACCTGTGTTCTTCCATTTCCTTACTATGTTCCTCACAGTGGAAATTGACAGGTTAAATCTCTGAGACAGCTTTTTGTATCCTTCCCCTGAACAACTATGTTGAATAATCTTTGTTTTCAGATCATTTGACAGTTGTTTTGAGGAGCCCATGATGCCACTCTTCAGAGGCGATTCAAACAGGAGAACAACTTGCAAGTTGCCATTTTAAGTAGCTTTTCACATGATTGCATACACCTAGCTATGAAGTTCAAAACTCAATGAGGTTATAAAACCAAAATAAGTGCTTTAGTAAGTCAGTAAAAAGTAGGTAGGAGTATTTAAAACAAGAAAATGATAAGGGTGCCCATACTTATGCACCTGTCAAATTTTGTTTGAATGCAGATTGCACATTTTCTGTTAGTACAATAAACCTCATTTCAAGGCAGAAACATTACTGTGTCCAACAGTTATTAGATATATGAAACTGAAATAGCTGTTGCAAAATAAACCATTTTTATAAAACATTAAGCGTAAGATTAATAGGGGTGCCCAAACTTTTTCATATGACTGTATAATGCTCTGCACCGTTCATTATGGTCCCATAGATGCTCCACATAAAGCTGTGCCATATATAATGCTCTGCACCGTTCATTATGGCCCGATAGATGCTCCACATAAAGCTGTGCCATATACAGTCATATGAAAAAGTTTGGGCACCCCTATTAATCTTAAGCTTAATGTTTTATAAAAATGGTTTATTTTGCAACAGCTATTTCAGTTTCATATATCTAATAACTGTTGGACACAGTAATGTTTCTGCCTTGAAATGAGGTTTATTGTACTAACAGAAAATGTGCAATCTGCATTCAAACAAAATTTGACAGGTGCATAAGTATGGGCACCCTTATCATTTTCTTGTTTTAAATACTCCTACCTACTTTTTACTGACTTACTAAAGCACTTTTTTGGTTTTGTAACCTCATTGAGTTTTGAACTTCATAGCTAGGTGTATGCTATCATGAGAAAAGCTACTTAAAGTGGCCACTTGCAAGTTGTTCTCCTGTTTGAATCTCCTCTGAAGAGTGGCATCATGGGCTCCTCAAAACAACTGTCAAATGATCTGAAAACAAAGATTATTCAACATAGTTGTTCAGGGGAAGGATACAAAAAGCTGTCTCAGAGATTTAACCTGTCAATTTCCACTGTGAGGAACATAGTAAGGAAATGGAAGAACACAGGTACAGTTCTTGTTAAGGCCAGAAGTGGCAGGCCAAGAAAAACATCAGAAAGGCAGAGAAGAATGGTGAGATCAGTCAAGGACAATCCTCAGACCATCTCTAGAGAGCTGCAGCATCAACTTGCTGCAGATGGTGTCACTGTGCATCGGTCAACTATACAACGCACTGTGTTTTTTTGCCGCCATGCATAACGCCTTTTTGTATTACCAAACAACTCAATCTTGGTTTCATGAGTCCACAGGACCTTCTTCCAAAAAGAAATTGGCTTCTCCAAATGTGCTTTTGCATACCTCAGCCGACTCTGTTTGTGGCGTGCTTGCAGAAACAGCTTCTTTCGCATCACTCTCCCATACAGCTTCTCCTTGTGCAAAGTGCGTTGTATAGTTGACCGATGCACAGTGACACCATCTGCAGCAAGTTGATGCTGCAGCTCTCTGGAGGTGGCCTGAGGATTGTCCTTGACTGATCTCACCATTCTTCTTCTCTGCCTTTCTGATGTTTTTCTTGGCCTGCCACTTCTGGCCTTAACAAGAACTGTACCTGTGTTCTTCCATTTCCTTACTATGTTCCTCACAGTGGAAATTGACAGGTTAAATCTCTGAGACAGCTTTTTGTATCCTTCCCCTGAACAACTATTTTGATTAATCTTTGTTTTCAGATCATTTGACAGTTGTTTTGAGGAGCCCATGATGCCACTCTTCGGAGGAGATTCAAACAGGAGAACAACTTGCAAGTGGCCACTTTAAGTAGCTTTTCTCATGATTGCATACACCTAGCTATGAAGTTCAAAGCTCAATGAGGTTACAAAACCAAAAAAGTGCTTTAGTAAGTCAGTAAAAAGTAGGTAGGAGTATTTAAAACAAGAAAATGATAAGGGTGCCCATACCTGTCAAATTTTGTTTGAATGCAGATTGCACATTTTCTGTTAGTACAATAAACCTCATTTCAAGGCAGAAACATTACTGTGTCCAACAGTTATTAGATATATGAAACTGACATAGCTGTTGCAAAAAAAAACATTTTTATAAAACATTAAGCTTAAGATTAATAGGGGTGCCCAAACTTTTTCATATGACTGTATAATGCTCTGCACTGTTCAGTATGGCCTCATAGATGCTCCACATAAAGCTGTGCCATATATAATGCTCTGCACCGTTCAGTATGGCCCCATAGATGCTCCACATAAAGCTGTGCCATATATAATGCTCTGCACCGTTCATTATGGCCCCATAGATGCTCCACATAAAGCTGTGCCATATATAATGCTCTGCACCGTTCAGTATGGCCCCATAGATGCTTCATATAAATCTGTGCAATATATAATGCTGCTGCTGCTGCAATAAAAAAAAAAATGACATACTCACCTCTCTTGCTGCCCGCAGCTCCTCAGCGTCCCGTCTCGGCGTCTCTCCGCACTGACTGTTCAGGCAGAGGGCGGCGCGCACACTAGTACGTCATCGCGCCCTCTGACCTGAACAGTCAGAGCAAGAGGACTCGAAGACGGAGCGGCGCCCGGCGTGTGGAACGCGGACAGGTAACTATGACATACTTACCTGCTCCCGGCGTCCCTGGCTCCTTATCCCGGACAGCTGGTCTCCGGGTGCCGCAGCCTCTTCCTCTGTCAGCAGTCACCGTTACCGCTCATTAGAGAAATGAATATGCGGCTCCACCCCTATGGGAGTGAAGTCCATATTCATAACTTTAATGAGCGGTCCCACGTGACCGCTGAACAGGGGAAGAGCTGCGGCACCGAAGACCGTGGGACGGGCAGGGGGAGCGCCAGGAGCGCCGGGACTAGGTGAGTATGCGACAGTCCTCTCTCCCCCTCACCCGCCGACCCCACCGCCGATCATGACTCGAGTATAAGCCGAGAGGGGCACTTTCAGCCCAAAAATTTGGGCTGAAAATCTCGGCTTATACTCGAGTATATACGGTAAGTGTACGTTTTACATGGAAATGATCCACATCTGAAGAAGCCTTTTGTGGACATCCAATTGGAGGAATTATTGGAGACATTTGATGATAAAAAACTTGGAGCAAGTGCAGCACCTAGAGTAGGTGCTTTCCTCGATACAATTTTAATACCGTCATTCAAAATTACATCTACTAAAGGGTCATCTCGTAGAATATTTCACTTTCGGCGAACAATGTTGGATATAGATTTAAAATGAGTACTATAGGTGAGTATTAGCACCGGTTGATTGTCATAAAATTTATTTGTTGGAGATTGTACTAAATCTGCGGTATTATTACTAATCTGATTTAACGTACCATTCAACAGTGCTGATCTTGGCTTTCTGTCTGCCAAACTAAAAGCTCTATCTATGGCCCATTTAGGATATTTTCTGTTTTTTGAGACGTTCCCGAATAGTGATTTTTTTTCCCTGTTAAAAGTGGTTTCCTCATTGCAGTTTCTTTTAGCTCTGATTGCCTCCCCCACTGGAATAGCTTTGATAGTATGACTTGGATGAAAACTGCTTGCATGCAAGATTGTATTGCCCGCAGTGGGCTTGCGATAGGTGTGCGTTTTAACCCCTTCCCGACATGTGACGGAATAGTACGTCACATGTCGGGACCCCCGCTTTGATGTGCGCTCCGGCGGTGAGCGCACATCAAAGTCGCGACATGTCAGCTGTTTTTTACAGCTGACATGTGCGCGCAATAGCGGCGGGTGAAATCGCGATCACCCGCCGCTATTAACTAGTTAAATGCCGCTGTCAAGCGCAGACAGCGGCATTTAACTACCGCATCCGGCCGTGCGGCCGGATATGAGCGCATCGCCGACCCCCGTCACATGATCGGGGGTCGGCGATGCTCCTCCATTGTAACCATAGAGGTCCTTGAGACCTCTATGGTTACTGATCGCCAGTGGCTGTGAGCGCCACCCTGTGGTCGGCGCTCACAGCACACCGGCATTTCTGCTGTGTAGCAGCGATCTTATGATCGGTGCTGCATAGCAGAGCCGAACGCGTTGTGCCTGCTTCTAGCCTCCCATGGAGGCTATAGAAGCATGGCAAAAGTAAAAAAAAAAAGTTTTTAAAAATGTGAAAAAAATAAAAAAAATATAAAAGTTTAAATCACCCCCCTTTCGCCCCAATCAAAATAAATCAATAAAAAAAAACCCCAACCTACACATATTTGGTATCGCCGCATTCAGAATCGCCCGATCTATCAATAAAAAAAAAGCATTAACCTGATCGCTAAATGGCGTAATGAGAAAAAAATTCGAAACGCCAGATTTACGTTTTTTTGGTCGCCACGACATTGCATTAAAATGCAATAACGGGCGATCAAAAGAACGTATCTACACCAAAATGCTATCATTAAAAACGCCAGCTCGGCACGCAAAAAATAAGCCCTCACCTGACCCCAGATCACAAAAAATGGAGACGCTACGAGTATCGGAAAATGGCGCAATTTTGTTTTGTTTTGTTTTTTGCAAAGTTTGGAATTTTTTTTCACCACTTAGGTGAAAAATAACCTAGTCATGTTAGGTGTCTATGAACTCGTAGTGACCTGGAGAATCATAATGGCAGGTCAGTTTTAGCATTTAGTGAACCTAGCAAAATAGGCAAGCAAAAAACAAGTGTGGGATTGCACTTTTTTTGCAATTTCACTGCACTTGGAATTTTTTTCCCGTTTTCTAGTACACGACATGCTAAAACCAATGATGTCGTTCAAAAGTACAACTCGTCCCGCAAAAAATAAGCCCTCACATGGCCAAATTGACGGAAAAATAAAAAAGTTATGGCTCTGGGAAGGAGGGGAGCGAAAAACGAAAACGGAAAAACGGAAAAAGCTCCGGGGGTGAAGGGGTTAATAACTTGTTGCGGGACTCCAGATAAAGCTAGATCAAGAAAATTAATATGATCACTATTCCATGTGAATGTAAATTGCAAATTGAAGGGGTTATTGTTGATATAAAAAATAAAACTATCAATAGAAAAAGAATCACCCTTCCAAATTAGCAGTAAGTCATCTATGAATCTCAGGTACCATTGTATATGCGATAGGAATGGATTATCTACATTAAAGATGTAATTTTCTTCCCACCACAACATGATAAGGTTAGCTACAGAAGGGGAACATTTCGCCCCCATTGAAACTCCTTTAGATTGTAAAAAAAATGTTTTATCAAATAAAAAATAATTGTGGGAAAGTAAAAAAGACAATACCGAGATTATATAGTTTTGAAGATCATTAGAATAGTGACTATATTTACGTAAATGAAATTGAACGCACAAATTGCCACTTTATGGGGTATCGACGTATAGAGAGCTATGACATCACATGTGAGCCAAGACCATTGAGTGTTCCATGTGATATTCTGAAACATACTGAGCACATCACGTGAGTCCTTTATGTACCCTGGTACCCTCTGAACTAAGGGCTGTAATATAACATCGAGCCATTCCCCCAAATGCTCACTATATGAACCCATGCCAGATATGATGAGACGCATGGGAGGGGGAAAAATACCTTTATGAGTTTTAGGTAAGGCATGTAATATGGGAATTTTGGGAAAATCTACAATTAAATATTCAGCCTGTTGTTTTGAAAAAAAAAAACCCCGCAAATAAGACCATCATTCACAATGCATTTGATAAGTGACAAATATTCTGAGGTGGGATTTGATTTTAAGGGAACATATACATCACTTTCTTGTAACATCTGATGGATAATGTCAAAATAATCAGATTTGTTCAGTATGACCACTGAGCCACCCTTGTCTGAGTTTTTTGTTTTGACTACAGGGAAACTTTTAATAGGTTCACCGATGCTAAATTCCGTATCCAAGTCCATAAGGGAAATTAATTGACAGTTTCCCTGTATTCAAAACAAAAAACTCTTCATTTTATCCCATCCAGAGTCGGATTGAATCAATGGATCGTTTTCAGGAAATAGTCGAAAAGGAAATTCGTAATCTCACGATGCAGACCAACATTTGTACACGCAAATATAATTGATCTAAAGTCGAACGTGATTCTCTGGATAATATTAAAAACAACTCTGACATTGTCATCAGAATGTCAGACAAGGGTGGCTCAGTGGTCATTCTGAACAAATCTTATTATTTTGACATTATCCATCAGATGTTACAAGAAAGTGATGTATATGTTCCCTTAAAATCAAATCCCACCTCAGAATATTTGTCACTTATCAAATGCATTGTGAATGATGGTCTTATTTGCGGGTTTTTTTCAAAACAACAGGCTGAATATTTCATTGTAGATTTTCCCAAAATTCCCATATTACATGCCTTACCTAAAACTCATAAAGGTATTTTTCCCCCTCCCATGCGTCTCATCATATCTGGCATGGGTTCATATAGTGAGCATTTGGGGGAATGGCTCGATGTTATATTACAGCCCTTAGTTCAGAGGGTACCAGGGTACATAAAGGACTCACGTGATGTGCTCAGTATGTTTCCGAATATCACATGGAACACTCAATGGTCTTGGCTCACATGTGATGTCATAGCTCTCTATACGTCGATACCCCATAAAGTGGCAATTTGTGCGTTCAATTTCATTTACGTAAATATAGTCACTATTCTAATGATCTTCAAAACTATATAATCTCTGTATTGTCTTTTTTACTTTCCCACAATTATTTTTTATTTGATAAAACATTTTTTTTACAATCTAAAGGAGTTTCAATGGGGGCTAAATTTTCCCCTTCTGTAGCTAACCATGTCATGTTGTGGTGGGAAGAAAATTACATCTTTAATGTAGATAATCCATTCCTATCGCATATACAATGGTACCTGAGATTCATAGATGACTTACTGCTAATTTGATTTTGATTCTTTTTCTATTGATAGTTTTATTTTTTATATCAACAATAACCCCTTCAATTTGCAATTTACATTCACATGGAATAGTGATCATATTAATTTTCTTGATCTAGCTTTATCTGGAGTCCTGCAAAAAGTTATTAAAACGCACACCTAACGCAAGCCCACTGCGGGCAATACAATCTTGCATGCAAGCAGTTTTCATCCAAGTCATACTATCAAAGCTATTCCAGTGGGGGAGGCAATCAGAGCTAAAAGAAACTGCAATGAGGAAACCACTTTTAACAGGGAAAAAAATCACTATTCGGGAACGTCTCAAAAACAGAAAATATCCTAAATGGGCCATAGATAGAGCTTTTAGTTTAGCAGACAGAAAACCAAGATCAGCACTGTTGAATGGTACGTTAAATCAGATTAGTAATAATACCGCAGATTTAGTACAATCTCCAACAAATAAATTTTATGACAATCAACCGGTGCTAATACTCACCTATAGTACCGTACTCATTTTAAATCTATATCCAACATTGTTCGCCGACATTGAAATATTCTACGAGATGACCCTTTAGTAGATGTAATTTTGAATGACGGTATTAAAATTGTATCGAGGAAAGCACCTACTCTAGGTGCTGCACTTGCTCCAAGTTTTTTTAGCATCAAATGTCTCTAATAATTCCTCCAATTGGTTGTCCACAAAAGGCTTCTTCAGATGTGGATCATTTCCATGTAAAACGTGCACTTATGTTAAAAAAAAACACATCATTCTTCTGTGCTAAAAAAACAAAAAAACTTTTTAATCAAAAATTATTTGAATTGTAACTCAGACTATGTGATCTACATTATAGAATGCACAGATTGTAATTTACTTTACGTTGGGTCCACAATACGGAAATTAACCCCTTTCTGACATCGGACGTACTATCCCATCGAGGTGGGGTGGGCCCGTATGACCACCGACGGGATAGTACGTCCAGCGCGATCGGCCGCGTTCACGGGGGGAGCGCTGCCGATCGCGGCCGGGTGTCAGCTGACTATCGCAGCTGACATCCGGCACTATTATTATTGTTATTATTATTTATTATTATAGCGCCATTTTTTCCATGGCGCTTTACATGTGAGGAGGGGTGTACATAATAAAAACAAGTACAATAATCTTGAACAATACAAGTCACAACTGGAACAGGAGGAGAGAGGGCCCTGCCCGCGAGGGCTCACAATCTACAAGGGATGGGTGAGGATACCCCCGGCACATTAACCCCCGGCACACTGCGATCAAACATGATCGCAGTGTTCCGGCGGTATAGGGAAGCATCGCGCAGGGAGGGGGCTCCCTGCGGACTTCCCTGAGACCCCCGGAGCAACGCGATGTAATCGCGTTGCTCTGAGGGTCTCTTGCCTCCTCCTCCCTGCAGCAGGCCCGGATCCAAGATGGCCGCGGCATCCGGGCCCTGCAGGGAGGTGGCTTCACATAAAAGTACACATATTTAGAATCGCCGCGTCCATAGCGACCTGACCTATAAAACTGTCCCACTAGTTAACCCCTTCAGTGAACATTGTAAAAAAAAAAAAAAAACGAGGCAAAAAACAACGCTTTATTATCATACCGCCAAATAAAAAGTGGAATAACACGCGATCAAAAAGACGGATATAAATAACCAAGGTACCGCTGAAAACGTCATCTTGTCCCGCAAAAAACGAGCCACCATACAGCGTCATCAAAGAAAAAATAAAAAAGTTATAGTCCTCAGAATAAAGCGATGCAAAAATAATAATTTTTTCTATAAAATAGTTTTTATCGTATAAAAGCACCAAAACATAAAAAAATGATATAAATGAGGTATCGCTGTAATCGTACTGTCCCGAAGAATAAAACTGCTTTATCCATCTTACCAAACGCGGAACGGTATAAACGCCTCCCCCAAAAGAAATTCATGAATAGCTGGTTTTTGGTCATTCTGCCTCACAAAAATCGGAATAAAAAGTGATCAAAAAATGTCACGTGCCTGAAAATGTCACAAATAAAAACGTCAACTCGTCCCGCAAAAAACAAGACCTCACATGACTCTGTGGACCAAAATATGGAAAAATTATAGCTCTCAAAATGTGGTAACGCAAAAAATATTTTTTGCAATAAAAAGCGTCTTTCAGTGTGTGACGGCTGCCAATCATAAAACCCGCTATAAAAGTAAATCAAACCCCCCTTCATCACCCCCTTAGTTAGCGAAAAATTAAAAAAATGTATTTATTTCCATTTTCCCATTAGGGTTAGGGCTAGGGTTAGGGCTAGGGTTAAGGCTACAGTTAGGGTTGGGGCTAAAGTTAGGGTTTGGATTACATTTACGGTTGGGATTAGGGTTGGGATTAGAGATAGGGGTGTGTCAGGGTTAGGGGTGTGGTTAGGGTTACCTTTGGGGTTAGGGATGTGTTTGGATTAGGGTTTCAGTTATAATTGGGGGGTTTTCACTGTTTAGGCACATCAGGGGCTCTCCAAACGCGACATGGCGTCCGATCTCAATTCCAGCCAATTCTGCATTGAAAAAGTAAAACAATGCTCCTTCCCTTCCGAGCTCTCCCGTGCACCCAAACAGGGGTTTACCCCAACATATGGGGTATCAGCGTACTCAGGACACATTGGACAACAACTTTTCGAGTCCAATTTCTCCTGTTACCCTTGGGAAAATACAAAACTGGGGGCTAAACAATAATTTTTATGGAAAAAAAAGGATTTTTTATTTTCACGGCTCTGCGTTATAAACTGTAGTGAAACACTTGGGGGTTCAAAGTTCTCACAACACATCTAGATAAGTTCCTTGGGGGGTCTAGTTTCCAATATGGGGTCACTTGTGGGGGGTTTCTACTGTTTAGGTACATTAGGGGCTCTGCAAACGCAATGTGATGCCTGCAGACCAATCCATCTAAGTCTACATTCCAAATGACGCTCCTTCCCTTCCGAGCTTGCCATGCGCTCAAACGGTGGTTCCTCCCCACATATGGGGTATCAGCGTACTCAGGACAAATTGGACAACAACTTTTGCGGTCTAATTTCAACTGTTACCCTTGGAAAAATACAAAACTGGGGGCTAAAAAATAATTTTTGTGGAAAAAAAAGGATTTTTTATTTTCATGGCTCTGCGCTATAAACTGTAGTGAAATACTTGGGGCTTCAAAGTTCTCACAACACATCTAGATAAGTTCCTTGGGGGGTCTAGTTTCCAATATGGGGTCACTTGTGGGGGGTTTCTACTGTTTAGGTACATTAGGGGCTCTGCAAACGCAATTTGACGCCTGCAGACCAATCCATCTAAGTCTGCATTCCAAATGACGCTCCTTCCCTTCCGAGCTCTGCCATGCGCTCAAACGGTGGTTCCCCCCCACATATGGGGTATCAGCGTACTCAGGACAAAAAGCTCTAACACATCTAGATGAGTTCCTTAGGGGGTCTACTTTCCAAAATGGTGTCACTTGTGGGGGGTTTCAATGTTTAGGCACATCAGTGGCTCTCCAAACGCAACATGGCGTCCCATCTCAATTCCTGTCAATTTTGCATTGAAACGTCAAACGGCGCTCCTTCCCTTCCGAGCTCTCCCATGCGCCCAAACAGTGGTTTACCCCTACATATGGGGTATCAGCGTACTCAGGACAAATTGAACTTTTGGGGCCCAATTTCTTCTCTTACCCTTGGGAAAATAAAAAATTGGGGGCGAAAATATCATTTTTGTGAAAAAATATGATTTTTTATTTTTACGGCTCTGCATTATAAACTTCTGTGAATCACTTAATGGGTCAAAGTGCTCACCACACATCTAGATAATTTCCTTAGGGGGTCTACTTTCCAAAATGGTGTCACTTGTGGGGGGTTTCAATGTTTAGGCACATCAGGGGCTCTCCAAACGCAACATGGCGTCCCATCTCAATTCCAGTCAATTTTGCATTGAAAAGTCAAATGGCGCTCCTTCGCTTCCGAGCTCTACCATGTGCCCAAACAGTGGTTTACCCCCACATATGGGGTATCGGCGTACTCAGGACAAATTGTACAACAACTTTTGGGGTCCATTTTCTCCGGTTACCCTTGGTAAAATAAAACAAATTGGAGCTGAATTAAATTTTTTGTGAAAAAAAGTTAAATGTTCATTTTTATTTAAACATTCGACAAATTCCTGTGAAACACCTGAAGGGTTAATAAACTTTTTGAATGTGGTTTTGAGCACCTTGAGGGGTGCAGTTTTTAGAATGGTGTCACACTTGGTTATTTTCTATCATATAGACCCCTCAAAATGACTTCAAATGAGATGTGGTCACTAAAAACAATGGTGGTGTAAAAATGAGAAATTGCTGGTCAACTTTTAACCCCTATAACTCCCTAACAAAAAAAACTTTTGGTTCCAAAATTGTGCTGATGTAAAGTAGACATGTGGGAAATGTTACTTATTAAGTATTTTGTGTGACATATCTCTGTGATTTTACTGCATAAAAATTCAAAGTTTAAAAAATGGCGAAATTTGCAAAATTTTAGCCAAATTTCCGTTTTTTCACAAATATACGCAGGTAATATCAAAGAAATTTTATCACTATCATGAAGTACAATATATCACGAGAAAACAATGTCAGAATCACCAAGATCCGTTGAAGCGTTCCAGAGTTATAACCTCATAAAGGGACAGTGGTCAAAATTGTAAAAATTGGCCCGGTCATTAACGTGCAAACCACCCTTGGGGTAAAGGGGTTAAAAGAGAGATTTCGGGAGCATCTAAATGACATTGTACAGCCCACTATTAGACATGTTTCCAATGCATCACAACACTGTACCACATAGTGGAGCACCGGGCAAGGTGTACCCCTATACAGGGATTCCCCCGTCATAACATCAGGTGGCCTGAATGCTACGAATCCAGGACCAGAGGACGACCCATACTGACAAACTAGCAACACAGCAGAATACTTGGGCCTGCTGGTGGAGAGAATCCCAGAAGCTCCAAGAAATCCAGCAAGGTTGATCCCACTGGTAGCAGGGTCTGGAGGATTCCGTGAGGAGAGGCAAGACAACTTGGAGTGGGAACCGGAGAGACTAGAGAAGTCCAGAATGGGAATCGCCAGAAGAGGACTCTGTGAAAATAGAGATATAAGTAAAGTGCAGAGCACAGCAGAGCGTGGCCTGAAGCTGAGGCAACAATCCCAAGAATGAACACATTGCCCAGGCACCTCCCTTAAGGGGAGGGTGCTTTTCATGCACAGAGCATCATAACACAGACAGCCCTAATAGCGAACAGGTGTCTGTTGTGGATTCTGTTTTTGGGCTCCCTCTGGTGGTTACAGCTGGTACTGGGTGACTTTGGTGGGTTGCGGTCTCTGGTTTCCACCTGTCCATCAGAGGCTGGGTGTTTCCTATTTAACCTGGCTTTCCTGTCATTCCCTTGCCGGCTATCAATGTATCAGTGTGTCTCTGTTACCTTTGCTACCTGCTCCTAGGCCTTCAAGACAAGCTAAGTCTGGATTTCCCTGTTTCATGTTTGCTTTCATGTTTTTAGTCCAGCTTGCAGATATGTAATTATCTGCTGCTGGTTGCTCTAGTGGGCTGAAATTACCACTCATGTACCATGAGTTGGCACATGAGTTCAAGTAATTTCAGGATGGTATTTTGAAGGGTTTTAAGCTGACCGCGCAGTTCACCTTTTGTATCCTCTGCTATCTAGCTTAAGCGGGCCTCATTTTGCTGAATCTGTTTTCATAACTACGTTTGTGCCTTCCTCTCATTTCACCGTCATTATATGTGGGGGGCTGCTATTTCTGTGGGAATATTTCTCTGGAGGCAAGATAGGTCTGTGATTCTTCTGATAGGGGTAGCTAGATCTCCGGCTGGCGCGAGACGTCTAGAGTCCCCCCAGGAACGTTCCCCGGCTGCTGTTAGTTGAGTGTTGAGGTTCAGGATCGCGGTCAGCTCAGGTTCCATCACCCTAGAGCTTGTCCTGTTTTTGCCCGTGTTATGTGTTTAATTCCCTGCCATTGGGAACATGACAGTATAGCCGGCCCACAAAGTGTTGTTTGGGCTGAAGCAGGAGAAAAAGAAGTGTTGAAGGGAAATTTTTTTTTTTCCTCAGAGTTTTGCTGCCTAGCCCTTAATTGCTGTCTAGCTGCTTCTTACCTCCTCTTAACCCTTGACTGGCTCTGACCTTAGCTGTTTAACATGGATGTCCAGAGTTTGGCTTCCAGCCTGAATAATCTTGCTGCAAAAGTTCAAAACATACAGGATTTTGTTGTTCACACTCCTATGTCTGAACCTAGAATTCCTATTCCAGGGTTTTTTTCTGGAGATAGATCTACCTTCCTGAATTTCAGGAACAATTGCAAATTGTTTCTTTCTTTGAAATCTCGCTCCTCTGGAGACCCTGCTCAGCAGGTCAAGATTGTAATATCTTTCCTGCGGGGCGACCCTCAGAATTGGGCATTTGCATTGGCACCAGGGGATCCTGCATTGCTCAGTGTGGATGCATTTTTTCTGGCACTGGGATTGCTCTATGAGGAACCTAACCTGGAGATTCAGGCTGAAAAGGCTTTAGTAGCCCTCTCTCAGGGGCATGATGAAGCGGAAGTATATTGTCAAAAATTTCGGAAATGGTCGGTGCTTACTCAGTGGAATGAGTGCGCCCTGGCTGCAAACTTCAGAGATGGTCTTTCTGAGGCCATTAAGGATATTATGGTGGGGTTCCCTGCGCCTACAGGTCTGAATGAGTCTATGGCTATGGCCATTCAGATTGATCGGCGTTTACGGGAGCGCAAACCTGTGCACCAGTTGGCGGTGTCTTCTGAACAGACACCTGAGACTATGCAATGTGATAGAATTCAGTCCAGAAGTGAACGGCAAAATTATAGGCGGAAAAATGGATTGTGTTTTTATTGTGGTGATTCAGCTCATGTTATATCAGCATGCTCTAAACGCACAAAAAAGGTTGATAAATATTTTGCCATTAGTACTCTGCAGTCTAAGTTCATTTTGTCTGTAACTCTGATTTGTTCACTGTCATCCATTTTCGTCGATGCCTATGTGGATTCGGGCGCTGCCCTGAGTCTTATGGATTGGTCATTTGCCAAACGCTGCGGTTTTAGTCTGGAGCCTCTGGAAGTTCCTATTCCTTTGAAGGGAATTGACTCTACACCATTGGCTATGAATAAACCGCAGTACTGGACACAAGTGACCATGCGCATGACTCCCGTTCATCAGGAGGTGATTCGCTTCCTTGTACTGTATAATTTACATGATGTACTAGTGCTTGGTCTGCCATGGTTACAAACTCATAATCCAGTCCTGGATTGGAAAACAATGTCTGTGTTAAGCTGGGGATGTCAGGGGGTTCATGATGATGCACCTCTGATTTCAATCGCTTCATCTACTCCTTCTGAGGTCCCTGCGTTTTTGTCTATCGGGATGTTTTTGAGGAGCCTAAGCTCAATTCGCTCCCTCCTCATAGGGATTGTGACTGTGCTATAGAATTAATTCCTGGCAGTAAGTTCCCTAAGGGTCGTTTATTTAATCTGTCAGTGCCAGAGCATACTGCTATGCGGAATTATATTAAGGAGTCCTTGGAAAAGGGACATATTCGTCCATCTTCGTCCCCTCTGGGAGCAGGTTTTTTTTTCGTGGCAAAAAAAGATGGTTCCCTGAGGCCTTGTATAGATTATCGCCTTCTGAATAAGATTACAGTCAAATATCAGTATCCATTGCCATTATTGACTGATTTGTTTGCTCGCATTAAGGGGGCTCGGTGGTTCACTAAGATAGATCTTCGCGGTGCGTATAATCTTGTGCGGATAAAGCAGGGTGATGAGTGGAAAACCGCATTTAATACGCCTGAGGGCCATTTTGAGTATTTGGTAATGCCTTTTGGACTTTCTAATGCTCCTTCAGTCTTTCAGTCCTTTATGCACAATATTTTCCGTGAATATCTGGATAAGTTTATGATTGTGTATTTGGATGATATTTTGGTGTTTTCTGATGACTGGGAGTCTCATGTTCTACAGGTCAGGAAGGTGTTTCAAGTCCTGCGGGCCAATTCTCTGTTTGTGAAGGGCTCAAAATGTCTCTTCGGAGTCCAGAAGATTTCTTTTTTGGGGTACATTTTTTCTCCTTCTACTATTGAGATGGATCCCGTCAAGGTTCAGGCGATTTGTGACTGGACACAACCTACATCTGTTAAGAGTCTTCAGAAGTTCTTGGGTTTTGCTAATTTTTATCGTCGGTTCATTACTAATTTTTCCAGTGTTGTTAAACCTTTGACTGATTTGACTAAAAAGGGTGCTGATGTTGCTAATTGGTCTCCTACGGCTGTGGAGGCCTTTCAGGAACTTAAGCGCCGGTTTTCTTCTGCTCCTGTGTTATGTCAACCAGATGTTTCACTTCCTTTTCAGGTTGAGGTTGATGCTTCCGAGATTGGAGCGGGGGTGGTTTTGTCACAGAGAAGTTCCGATGGCTCGGTGATGAAGCCATGTGCGTTCTTTTCTAGAAAATTCTCGCCCGCCGAGCGCAATTATGATGTGGGTAATCGGGAGCTTTTGGCCATGAAGTGGGCATTTGAGGAGTGGCGTCATTGGCTTGAGGGTGCTAGACATCGTGTGGTGGTCTTGACTGATCACAAAAATCTGATTTACCTTGAGTCTGCCAGGCGTCTGAATCCTAGACAGGCTCGTTGGTCGTTGTTTTTTTCTCGTTTCAATTTTGTGGTTTCATACCTGCCAGGTTCAAAGAATGTGAAGGCAGATGCTCTTTCCAGGAGTTTTGTGCCTGACTCTCCTGGAGACTCTGGGCCTACTGGTATCCTTAGGGATGGGGTAATATTGTCCGCCGTCTCCCCAGACTTGCGATGTGCATTGCAGGAGTTTCAGGCGGATAAACCTGATCGTTGTCCACCAGAAAGACTGTTTATTCCGGATGATTGGACCAGTAGAGTCATCTCTGAGGTCCATTCTTCTGTGTTGGCTGGTCATCCTGGAATATTTGGTACTAGAGACTTGGTGGCCAGGTCTTTTTGGTGGCCTTCCTTGTCAAGGGATGTGCGCACCTTTGTGCAGTCTTGTGAAGTGTGTGCTCGGGCTAAGCCTTGCTGTTCTCGGGCCAGTGGGTTGTTGTTATCCTTGCCTATCCCGAAGAGGCCGTGGACGCACATTTCCATGGATTTTATTTCAGATCTCCCTGTCTCACAGAAAATGTCCGTTATCTGGGTTGTGTGTGACCGCTTTTCTAAGATGGTTCATTTGGTACCCTTGCCTAAGTTGCCTTCCTCCTCTGAGTTGGTCCCTTTATTTTTTCAGAACGTGGTTCGTTTGCATGGGATTCCGGAGAATATCGTTTCTGACAGGGGATCCCAGTTTGTGTCTAGATTTTGGCGGACGTTTTGTGCTAAGATGGGCATTGATTTGTCTTTCTCGTCTGCATTCCATCCTCAGACGAATGGCCAGACGGAGCGAACTAATCAGACCTTGGAAACTTATTTAAGGTGTTTTGTTTCTGCTGATCAAGATGACTGGGTTGCCTTTTTGCCACTGGCCGAATTTGCCCTTAATAATCGGGCTAGTTCTGCTACTTTGGTTTCTCCTTTCTTTTGTAATTCGGGGTTTCATCCTCGTTTTTCCTCTGGTCAGGTGGAGCCTTCGGATTGTCCTGGAGTGGACGTGGTGGTGGACAGGCTACATCAGATTTGGAATCAGGTGGTGGACAATTTGAAGTTGTCTCAGGAGAAGACTCAGCAGTTTGCTAATCGCCGTCGCCGCGTGGGTCCCCGACTTCTTGTTGGGGACTTGGTGTGGTTGTCTTCTCGTTTTGTCCCTATGAAGGTCTCTTCTCCTAAGTTCAAGCCTTGGTTCATCGGTCCTTATAAGATCTTGGAGATTCTTAACCCTGTATCTTTTCGTTTGGATCTCCCAGCATCGTTTGCTATTCATAATGTGTTCCATCGGTCGTTATTGCGGAGGTATGAGGTGCCCGTTGTTCCTTCGGTTGAGCCTCCTGCTCTGGTGCTGGTGGAGGGAGAATTGGAGTATGTTGTTGAGAAGATCTTGGATTCTCGTGTTTCCAGACGTAAACTCCAGTATTTGGTTAAGTGGAAGGGTTATGGTCAGGAGGATAATTCCTGGGTGGTCGCCTCTGATGTTCATGCGACTGATTTGGTCCGCGCCTTCCATAGAGCTCATCCTGATCGCCCTGGGGGTTCTCGTGAGGGTTCGGTGACCCCTCCTCAAGGGGGGGGTACTGTTGTGGATTCTGTTTTTGGGCTCCCTCTGGTGGTTACAGCTGGTACTGGGTGACTTTGGTGGGTTGCGGTCTCTGGTTTCCACCTGTCCATCAGAGGCTGGGTGTTTCCTATTTAACCTGGCTTTCCTGTCATTCCCTTGCCGGCTATCAATGTATCAGTGTGTCTCTGTTACCTTTGCTACCTGCTCCTAGGCCTTCAAGACAAGCTAAGTCTGGATTTCCCTGTTTCATGTTTGCTTTCATGTTTTTAGTCCAGCTTGCAGATATGTAATTCTCTGCTGCTGGTTGCTCTAGTGGGCTGAAATTACCACTCATGTACCATGAGTTGGCACATGAGTTCAAGTAATTTCAGGATGGTATTTTGAAGGGTTTTAAGCTGACCGCGCAGTTCACCTTTTGTATCCTCTGCTATCTAGCTTAAGCGGGCCTCATTTTGCTGAATCTGTTTTCATAACTACGTTTGTGCCTTCCTCTCATTTCACCGTCATTATATGTGGGGGGCTGCTATTTCTGTGGGAATATTTCTCTGGAGGCAAGATAGGTCTGTGATTCTTCTGATAGGGGTAGCTAGATCTCCGGCTGGCGCGAGACGTCTAGAGTCCCCCCAGGAACGTTCCCCGGCTGCTGTTAGTTGAGTGTTGAGGTTCAGGATCGCGGTCAGCTCAGGTTCCATCACCCTAGAGCTCGTCCTGTTTTTGCCCGTGTTATGTGTTTAATTCCCTGCCATTGGGAACATGACAGGTGTCCTGCTGTTTCAAGTATGTGCAGGAAGCGGGGCGCGGCTCCTAAGAGCATTTCCAGGAGACCTGCCAAGAGGATGCAGGTTCATAGCAGAGAAAGAAGCCGCTGATCGTCTGGAGCCACGGACAGGGTGAGTAAGGCTTTGTGATAGGCGCCGGTCTCCCTGCGCAGCGGAGACCGGACCTGCGGCTGAGGGCATGACAGTGCCCCCCCTTCTTCAAACCTGTCAGGAACCTTCTAAGAAGAACTGGGGCATTAATGTTCTCAGGCTCCCAGGATCTCTCTTCAGGGCCGTATCCCTTCCAGTCAACCAGAAAGAGTGACCTGCCCCCTCTTTTCTTCATGGCCAGGATGTCCTTCACTTCTTAAACGTCCTCGGAACTGACAGAAGGAAAATTACCTGGATCCTGGGTGAAGCGGCTGAGAACAACTGGTTTCAGCGGGATACATGGAAGGAGTTATGGATCCGTAAGGAGGCAGGCAATTTCAAACGATAGCACACATCGTTGATTTGGTGGAGTACTTCAAAGGGACTGATGAAACGAGGAGCCAGCTTATAAGAAGGGACTTTAAGTCGGATGTGCCTGGAAGACAGCCATACCTTATCTCCGGGATGGAAAGGTGGAGGATCCAGACGTCTCTTATCTGCATGTTCCTTGGTTCGAACCGATGCCTGCTCCAGTGAGGTCCTCGTCTCAGTCCAGACTTTTGTGAAATCCTTGGCCAGGGGCTCAGCTGCAGGATTGCCGGAGGCAAGAGGCAGTGGAGTCGGGATCTTAGGATGCTGTCCATAAACGATGAAAAATGGGGAGTTAGAGGTGGACTCACCGACATGATTATTGTAGGAAAACTCAGCCCATGGCAGCAGGTCGGCCCAGTCGCTGTGGTGACCATTCACGAAGTGTCGCAGATGGAGAGGACTTGATTCACTCTCTCCACTTGGCCATTAGATTGTGGGTGATAGGCCGAGGAGAAGTCCAGGGTGACATCCAACAGTTTACAGAGGGACCGCCAGAATCGGGAAATGAATTGGACTCCTCTGTCGGAAACAATGTGGAGTGGAAGTCCGTGAAGCCGAAGGACATGCTGAATGAAGAGCTCTGCGAGTTTAGGAGCGGAAGGAAGACCAGACAGTGGAGTGAAATGTCCCATCTTGGAGAACCGGTCTACAACAACCCAGATTACTGTACAACCGGATGATGCTGGCAGATCTGTGATGAAATCCATGGCAATGTGTTGCCAGGGAGCAGACAGAATCGGGAGCGGGAGGAGGTGACGGGCTGGCAGTTTCTTGGGTGTTTAATTACGAGCACAGGAGGGACAGGCTGTAACAAAGTTCAGAACATCTTGGTGCAAGATGGACCACCAGTAGTGTCGAGAAATTAGTTGTAACGTCTTCTTTTGACCAGCGTGTCTGGCAAGCTTAGAAGAATGACCCCAGCGTAGAACTCGCTTCTTGTCTCTTTCAGTTACAAGGGTTTTACCGGGAGGGAGCTGCGACAGCCTGACTGGAGCCACCGTGATCATCTTGGACGGTTCAATGATATGCTGAAGGACCTGGAAAGCGCATCAGCTTTGATATTCTTCTCTGCAGGACGGAAATGGAGAGAGAAATTGAACCGAGCAAAGAATAATGACCAACGAGCCTGGCGAGGATTGAGTCTTTGAGCAGACTGAAGATAGGACAGATTCTTATGATCAGTGTAAATGATGACTGGATAAACTGCGCCTTCAAGCAGATATCGCCATTCCTCTAAGGCTAGCTTAATTGCCGGTAACTCTCTATCACCAATTGAGTAGTTACGTTCACAGGGTGAAAATGCCTTGGAGAAGAAACCACAGGTCACCTTCTTACCGGTAGGCAGTTTTTGTGTGAGGACTGCTCCGGATGACGAAGCGTCCACTTCAAGGAAAAACTGTTTGTTGATCATAGGCCAGTGAAGAGCTGGTGCGGTTGAGGCTTGTTTGAGGGAGGTGAAAGCTGATTCGGCCTCAGGAGTCCAATCCTTAGGTTTGGCACCTTTACAAGTCAGGGCAGTGAGTGGTCTTACCAGAGAGGAGAATTGGGGAATGAATTGCCGATAGTAGTTGGCGAATCCTAGGAACCGCTGAATGGCCTTGATTCCCTCATGTTTTGGCCACTTTAACACGGCAGAGACCTCTGGATCTATCTCGAGACCTGAATCTGAAATAATATAGCCAAGAAAGGGTAAAGACCTCCATTCAAACAGACATTTCTCAAACTTTGCGTAGAGACGATTCTCCCTCACTCTTTGAAGAATGATCAAACATTCCTCCTGTGAGTTGGTAAGTCGGGAGAAAACACCAGGATGTCATCCAAAAACACCACCACACAAACATAGAGCAGGTCACGGAATACATCATTGACAAACTCCTGGAAGACGGCGGGTGCATTGCTTAACCTGAAAGGCATGACCAGATATTTGTAGTGACCATCTCGCGTGTTGAAGGCGGTTTTCCACTCATCCCCGGATCGTATCCTGACGAGGTTGTAAGTCCCACGGAGATCCAACTTGGTGAAAATCCTGGAACCTCGGAGCCGATCAAAGAGCTCGGGAATTAAGGGAAGAGGGTATCTGTTCTTTAACGTTATTATGTTGAGACCACGGTAGTCGATGCATGGGCGAAGAGACCCATCTTTCTTCTTGACGAAGAACCCGCCTGGCCACAGCTTGCTGGATGAAATTTCCACCAGACCCACAGTCCAGATAGGCCGTCTCGGAGAACCGCACTGTCCCGAAGATCACCTGTATGGATATGGTTAGCGGGAGAGAAGAGTCATTCTCACCTAGGGAGGTCTCCCTTACCTGTCCTAGGTGGAAGAGTTCTTCTGACCTCTCAGTTCCACTGCATTGACCGGAAGTGGAGCGTCCAGCATAACAATATGGATTCCTAGTGGGAATCTCCTCCTGCTGATTCCTCTTCACCTTTACGCGGTCAAGTTCCATGGGCTCATCCTCAAAGACCGGAGCAGGACAAAGCGGAAACCAAGGTTTCGGTGAAGAAGACGCTGGATGAGGAAATTGCTTCTCGAGAAGCCTCTCTGGAGCGCTGCTGAAGATGCAGGTCAATCCGAATGGCGAAGGATATGAGATCATCCAGGGTCTCGGGTAGGTCCCTGCCTGCCAATTAATCCTTGATTCTTCTAGATAACCCCCGCCGGAAGACTCCGACCAGGGGCTCATTGGTCCACTGGCGCTCCGAAGCCAAGGTGCGGAAACGGATGGCATACTTACCGACAGAGAGAGAGCCCTGTTGCAAATTGAAGAGAGACTCCATGGCAGATGTGGAACGACCAGGCTCATTAAATATCTTGCGGAACGTGTCCAAGAATACCTGCAGATCAGACACGGTGGGATCATTCCACTCCATTAGGGGGTGGAACCAAGCTAAAGCCTCTCCCTCCAGATGAGAGGCAAGGAAAGCCACATTGGCCATGTCTGTCTAAAAATGCTGAGGCAAAAAATGAAAATGCAGCAAGCATAGGTTGAGAAATCCTCTGCACAACTTGGGGCCACCATAGTAACGAGGAGGCTTGCAGAGACGAGGACAGGGTCTCATGGTGGGCTCAAGTGTCGGATGCTGTACCTTAGTTAACTGGTCATCCACAGAGGTCATGTAGTCCAACAAGTGGGTCTGTGTCTCATGTTGGCGATTGAATTCCAGACGGAGCTCTGCTAGCTGGGTCACGTTGGTGGACTCGGCAGCCTGTAGAGTAGATAAGCGGGTATCCAGAGATTGCATGAAGGCAACTAGCTGATCCTGGCTTTGACAAAGCATAGCTAGCTCTCTCTGGACTGAGAATCGGGTATCAGCGGAGTCCATGGCCTGGGCAAACTGTAACGCCCACAGGGTGTGACATGGTAAAGTGGACTCACTAGACCACTAATGGTGCAGAGGCGGCTGTATACCCGATACTCAAAAGACAGGAGAGTGGATCTCATAAACCAAAAGATATTTATTAACAAGGTAAAAACAAAAAGGAAACAGGTGTCAGAGGGAAAGAACCTCTGGATCACAACACTGTACCACGTAGTGGAGCACCGGGCAAGGTGTACCCCTATACAGGGATTCCCCCGTCACAACACCAGGTGGCCTGAATGCTGTGAATCCAGGACCAGAGGACGACCCGTACTGACAAACTAGCAACACAGTAGAATACTTGGGCCTGCTGGTGGAGAGAATCCCAGAAGCTCCATGAAATCCAGCAAGGTTGATCCCACTGGTAGCAGAGTCTGGAGGATTCCGTGAGGAGAGGTAAGACAACTTGGAGTGGGAACCGGAGAGACCAGAGGAGTCCAGAATGGGAATCGCCAGAAGAGGACTCTGTGAAAATAGAGATATAAGTAAAGTGCAGAGCACAGCAGAGCGTGGCCTGAAGCTGAGGCAACAATCCCAAGAATGAACACATTGCCCAGGCACCTCCCTTAAGGGGAGAGTGCTTTTCATGCACAGAGCATCATAACACAGACAGCCCTAATAGCGAACAGGTGTCCTGCTGTTTCAAGTATGTGCAGGAAGCGGGGCGCAGCTCCTAAGAGCATTTCCAGGAGACCTGCCAAGAGGATGCAGGTTCTTAGCAGAGAAAGAAGCCGCTGATCGTCTGGAGCCACGGACAGGGTAAGGCTGTGTGATAGGCGCCGGTCTCCCTGCGCAGCGGAGACCGGACCTGCGGCTGAGAGCATGACAGTGACGAAGCCCACTTAGGAGGACTAGGTACACTGGGCTCGGTGGCGGCAGAGGGCTCCTGAGTGCACTTGGGGTCACAGGCATTGCAGAGTGGCGAACTCTGAGCCTTAGGCTTCTTTCACACTTTCGTCGGTACGGGGCCGTCACGAAGCGTCGGCGCGACGTACCGACAGAAGTGTGAAATTTTGAGAGACGTGAGCAGCGGACGCAGTTTTTCAACTCGTCCGCTGTCCAACAATGTAAAGTCCCAGGGGGGGGGGGGATTTCTGGCCGGGCATGCGCATTAGAAAATGCAGGATAGGACGTACGAAAAAACGTTCCCTTGAATGTTTTTTCGATACGACGGCCCGCCAAATACCGACGCATCCAGTGCATGACGTATGGAACGTGTGTCCATAAGTCGCGATGCGTTGGTAATATAAGTCTATGTGAAAAAAACGCATCCTGCAGGCAAATGCGTTTTTTTCACAAAACGACACATTGTGACAGTTAGCTGAAAACGGAAGTGTGAAAGAAGCCTTAGGGAACGCAGATTGGCAGGAGGAGCATGAAGTAAAGAATATAGCCATAGTCCTATTAGACTTTTTAGATGCCTTAGGCTGGGACATGATGTACCCTTCTATGTGGCCCTATAATATTAGGAGCTGCCGGGAAGGGATACTGCTGAGAAAATGGGGTGACAGCAGGGAGGATGTATAATGCAGCGCTCCCTTACCCAGGTCTGTGTCCCAGCTCCTCCTGCGTTTCTCCAACTGCGTGGCCCCTGCGCTGAAAACACTTGCTGCCGGTCCTGATGTCTGAGGGGAGAAAGATGGCCCCTGAGATCTCAGAGGCGCTTCTCGTGCTGTGCGAGAAGCGCCAGGACCAGTGGGAAGAGCCTCCAAATTACATCATCACATGGGCGGAGATAGGGGTTGCGGCTTAGTACAGGGCCGAAGCTGGGGACTAAATTTGCGGTGCCGATGCAGGAAGGGGCCAAATGCGTGCCCCCACAGTCAAAATGGGTCCCCCTTAACCAGCACTGCCCCAGACCACCTGAAAGGAGCCCTCGAGCCTCAGCACTTACCCGGAGAAGCTGCCGGGTGGCAGGTAAGGCAGCTTGCTGCAGGTCCACCTGTGCTGCTGCTGGTTTGGACGGTGCAGGGATAAGGGGGAAAAACCCTCAATCCACCATCCCTTGAGAATGAGGTGGAGAGGGACCGTCCGCCTCCTTGTACCGTCCGCTTTAACAGTGGTGGTGCTGTGGGGCTGCTCGGATGCCACGAGGTGGGCCAATAGGCCTGGCTGCGGAAGAGGATACGCGGAGGCGACACTCCATGTGCTCCTCCATTGAATAATGATGATCCCTCTACACTGTGACAGCCCTTCAGATATTTGTAGACAGCTATTAAGTCTCTTATTATTAGCCTTCTTTTTTTGCAAGATAAACATTCCCAGATCTTTTAACGGTTCCTCGTAGGACATAGTTTGCAGTCTGCTGATCATCCTGGTATCTCGTCTCTGAACTTGCTCCAGTTTTTCAATGTCTTTTTTTAAAATGTGGCCCCCAGAACTGGACACAGTATTCCAGATGAGGTCTGATCAAGGAGTAGAGCAGGATAATTACTTCACGTGATCTAGACTCTATGCTTCTCTTAATACATCCTAGAACTGTTTACTTTTTTGCTGCTGCATCACACTGTTGACTCATGTGCAGTCTATGATCTATTAGTATACCCAAGTCTTTTTCACAAGCGCTGTTGCTTAGTCCTATTCCTCCCATTTTGTATGCTTTTTTTTTTTTTCATTTCTCTCATTTCCCCAGATGTAGTGTAATGCTGCCGCAGCGCTGTATCGTGCCTCCAAAACCAGGGGGTGCTGGAGAGGGAAGATAGGTTGCACACACAACGTAACACTACAGTGCGGCAGCGCAGGCACCACTAGGTGGCAAAAGAGTGTCCAGACAAGCCAGGTCAGGAATGGACAGGAGATGTTAATCCCCGCATGACCAGATCAGGGAGAGAATAAAAAGAAACAAACCACTGCCTGGATCATGACATATAGGACTTTGGCTTTTAACAGGGAGAAATACATTCTTTTAGTTGCTGCCCACAGTTTGTTTGTTTAGATCTTTTTGAATCCTCTCTCCTCTAGTATTAGTTATCCCTCCTAGCTTTGTATCATCAGCAAATTTAATCAGTTTTCCCTAAATTCCCTAATCTAAATCATTGATCAAGATGTTGAACACAGGGCCCACAACAGAGCCATGCGATACCCCACTTGAGACATTATTGCAACTGGATGTGCAGCCATTTACAACCACTCTTTGGGTCCGATCGCTGAGCCAGTTATGAATCCACCTAACGTATCCATTCCATACTTGGTTATTTTTTAAAATAAGAATAGTATGATATACTTTGTCAAATGCTTTTCTGACATCAAGATATACTATATCTACTGCGTTTCTGAGCGATTCCATCATAGAAGGAAATTGTTAGTCTGACATGACTTGTTTGCTGCAAACCCTTGCTGGCTGTGGTTAATTATTGTATTCTTATCCAAGTACTTAAATACCACCACAACCCCTTTGTATACCAGACCAATGCCCCAACCCCATAACCTCCCTATCCAACATCACTGAAGGGGGGCTTGTTTCCTCTCCAAATCGCACCTCACCACCTGTGCGCTAAACCCCATCCCATCCCACCTCCTCCTCACCACCACACTTATCCCATCCCTAACCCACCTCTTCAACCTATCACTAACTTCTGGCACCTTCCCTTCTGCTTTCAAACATGCCACAATCACGCCTATCCTTAAAAAGCCAACCCTCGATCCAACTGCTATGTCCAGCTATCTCCCAATATCACTGCTCCCATTCTCTTTCAAACTCCCTGAGCAGCACGTCCATGCTGAACTTTCCTCCCACCTCTCATCTAACTTGCCCTTTGACAATCTACAATCTGGTTTCCGCCCCCATCACTCAACTGAGACAGCCCTGACCAAAATCACTAACGACCTACTTACCGCCAAAGCTAATGGACAATACTCTGTACTCCTCCTTCTAGACCTGTCCTCTGCTTTCGACACAGTTGACCACTGCCTCCTACTACAGATCCTCTCCTCCTTTGGCATCAAAGACCTCGCCCTATCCTGGATCTCCTCGTAGCTTTCCAACCGCACATTAAGCGTCTCCCACTCCCACACTACCTCCTCATCCCACCCTCTCTCTGTTGGAGTCCCCCAAGGCTCTGTTCTAGGACCCCTACTCTTCTCAATCTATACACTTGGCTTGGGACAACTCATAAAGTCCCATGGACTCCAGTACCACCTCTATGCCGATGACACTCAGATCTACCTCTCTGGCCCAGACGTCACCGCTCTGCTGTCTGGAATCCCAGAGTGCCTATCAGCCATATCCTCCTCCTTCTCCTCTCGCTTCCTCAAACTCAATGTGGACAAATCTGAAGTCATCATCTTTCCTCCATCCCATAGATCTTCCTTACCTGACCTGTCTATCGCAATCAGTGACATCATGCTTTCCCCCGTACCAGAAGTCCGCTGCCTCGGAGTAACCTTCGACTCTGCCCTGTCCTTCAAACCGCACATCCAAGCTCTTTCCACCTCCTATCGCCTCCAGCTCAAAAATATCTCCAGAATCCGTCCTTT
This sequence comes from Ranitomeya variabilis, assembly GCF_051348905.1. Classification (NCBI taxonomy): domain Eukaryota; kingdom Metazoa; phylum Chordata; class Amphibia; order Anura; family Dendrobatidae; genus Ranitomeya; species Ranitomeya variabilis. The sequence continues at coordinate 249,107,498 of NC_135233.1, read as the reverse complement.
CCTCAACCGTCAATCTACTAAAATGCTTGTACATGCCCTCATCATCTCCCGCCTTGACTACTGCAACATCCTTTTCTGCGGCCTCCCTGCTAACACTCTTGCACCTCTCCCCTCTCCAGTCCATCCTTAACTCTGCTGCCCGACTAATTCATCTCTCTCCTCGCTACTCCTCCGCTTCCCCCCTCTGCAAATCTCTTCACTGGTTCCCATTCCCTCAGCGTATCCAGTTCAAATTACTAATACTGACCTACAAAGCCATCCATAACCTGTCTCCTCCATATATCTCTGAACTAATCTCCCGATATCTTCCCTCACGTAATCTCCGGTCCTCCCAAGACCTCCTTCTCTCCTCCACACTAAAGGTACCGTCACACTCAGCGATGCTGCGGCGATATAGACAACGAGCCGACCTAAACTAGATCGCTGGAGCGTCGCTGTTTAGGTCGCTGTAGAGACGTCAAACACAGCAACTCCAGAACGATGCAGGAGCGATCCAGTGACGTAACAGCGACTCACTTCTCGTTCTCGCTGGTTGTTAGCTCTATGTCAAACAGCCAGTGTACCGACTGGCTAGAAGGAGACGCTGCGACGCCCCCTATGCTCGTTGCTGGCGTCGTTGCTTTTGATGTCAAACATGACGATACACGCCGACCTGGCGACGAAATAAAGTTCTGGACTTCTAGCTCCGACCAGCGATGGCACAGCGGGATCCAGATCGCTGCTGCGTGTCAAACACAACGAGATCGCTATCCAGGACGCTGCAATGTCACGGATTGTTGTTGTTCTCTTTGCAAAGTTGCTGAGTGTGACGGTACCTTTATTTGCTCCTCACCCAACCGCCTCCAAGACTTCTCCCGAATATCCCCCATCCTCTGGAATTCTTTGTCCCAACACGTCCGACTATCAACCACATTCGGATCCTTCAGACGGAACCAGAAAGCCTACAGCCTGCACTGACCCCGCTGCCTTCTCATCACTACTGAAGCTACCACCTCACCAACACCGGAGCTCCTGCAACCCTCAACCTACTGTCTCCTTCCCCATAATCCTGTAGAATGTAAGCCCGCAAGGGCAGGGTCCTCGCCCCTCTGTATCAGTCTGTCATTGTTAGTTTACTGTAAGTGATATCTGTAACTTGTATGTGACCCATTCTCATGTACAGCACCATGGAATCAATGGTGCTATATAAATAAATAATAAATAAATGCTGTTTAATAATTTGTTCAAAGCTCTTTCCTGGTATAGCAGTAAGGCTCACTGGCCTGTAGTTTCCTGGCTCCGTCCTCTTTCCCTTATTTAAGATAGGGACATTTGCCAATCTCCAATCTTCTGGGACTTCTCCTGTTCTCCAGGATTTTTCAAAGATTCTGGCTAGTGGTTCTGCAATATCCTCTGCTAACTCTTTCAGTACCCTAGGATGTAATTCATCATTTAAATTAGCTAAGTGTTCCCTAATAGTGATGAGCAAATATATATCGTTACTTGAGATTTCTCAAGCATGCTCGGGTGTCCGAGTGTTTTTTAGAGCTCGGAGAATTAGTTTTTCTTGAGGCAGCTGAATGATTTACATCTGTTAGCCAGTATAAGTACATGTGGGGGTTGCCTGGTTGCTAGGGAATCACCACATGTAATCAAGCTGGCTAAGGCTAGGTTCACATTGCGTTAGGGCAATCCGTTTAGCGCTAGCAGATTGCGCTAACGCAATGTCTTTTTCGGGGCCGCGTTTAGGGGTCGCGCTAACGTCCCCGCTCTCGCAGATCCCCGATCTACGAGAGCGGGGAATGGACCTCGGGCGCGCCGCGGACGCTACAAGCAGCGTCCGAGGCGCGCCACAAAAGAACGGCACATCGCTAGCACGAGCCGAAAAAGGCACGCGCTAGCGATGCGCTTCAGGCTGAAACAACATTGCTGTCAATGGGTGCGCTAACGGACCCGTTGCACGGCGTTAATTGCGATATTTTCGCCGTGCAACGCTGTCCGTTAGCGATCACCCACTAACGCAATGTGAACCTAGCCTTACAGATGTAAATCATTCAGCTGCGGTGATGAAAACTAAATCTCCGAGCACTAAAAAATACTCGGAGGACACCCGAGCGTGCTCGGGAAATCTTGAGTATATTCGCTCATCACTATTCCCTAACCATCTGTTTATAGTATGGATTCTTCTATTCCATTGATAGTATAGTAAAGATCACATTTACTTACTTACATAAAGATTACATTTACTTTCTTAAAGAAAACAGATGAAAAATAGGAACTTAAAAAGGTTCAGCCTTCTCAACATTATTTTTTTACCACATCACCATTTTCATTCTGTAAAAATCCGATAACATCTTTGACTGTTCTTTACTTTTGACATACCCCCAAAATACTTTTTTATTGTTTTGTGATGTCTCTTGCAAGCCTTAACTTATTTTCAGGTTTAGATAATCTGACGTGTGCTCTGCAGACAGCATTAAGGTACCGTCACACTAAGCGACGCTGCAGCGATACAGACAACGATGCTGATCGCTGCAGCGTCGCTGTGTGGTCGCTGGAGAGCGGTCACACAGACCGCTCTCCAGCGACCAACGATGCCGAGGTCCCCGGGTAACCAGGGTAAACATCGGGTTACTAAGCGCAGGGCCGCGCTTAGTAACCCGATGTTTACCCTGGTTACCAGCGTAAAATGTAAAAAAAACAAACAGTACATACTTACATTCGCGTCCCCCGGCGTCCGCTTCCTGCACTGACTGAGCGCCGGCCCTAACAGCAGAGCGGTGACGTCACCGCTGTGCTGTACTTTCACTTTACGGCGCTCAGTCAGTGTGGGAAGCGGACGCGAAGGTGAGTATGTAGTTTGTTTTTTTACATTTTACACTGGTAACCAGGGTAAACATCGGGTTACTAAGCGCGGCCCTGCGCTTAGTAACCCGATGTTTACCCTGGTTACCAGTGTAAAACATCGCTGGTATCGTTGCTTTTGGTGTCAAACACAACGATACACGCCGGTCTGACGACCAAATAAAAGTTCTGAACTTTGTTCAACGACCAGCGATATCACAGCAGGATCGCTGCTGCGTGTCAAACTAAACGATATCGCTATCCAGGACGCTGCAACGTCACGGATCGCTAGCGATATCGTTTAGTGTGATGGTACCTTTAGAGTTGTGTGAAAAAGTGTTTGCCCCCCTTCCTGGTTTCCTAGTCTTTTGCATGTTTGTCACACTTAAATGTTTCAGATCACCAAACAAATGTAAATATTAGACAAAGATAACACAAGTAATCACACAATGCAGTTTAGAAACTAATGTCTTTGTTAAGGGAAAAAGAAAAGAAACACAAGAATTGGAAATATGCCATACTAAGGGTGAAAATCTGCAGAAAGATGACAGTGGATTTGAGATCTCCACGTCAATTTTTTTCTCATATTTGTTGCAATTTTTCTACCTGTAAGTTGTGTAATATTTCTGCTATGTGTGAAGATATCGCACCAGCGGGTTCTGAATATAAGATTTCTCTGCGAAGGTTGCTAATACACAGAAACTGCACCATTCTGCCATCTGCTGGTCATACTCGTAACTGGAGCCTGTGGTTTCCGTAGTTTGATGTAGGTGCTGAACTTGCTTCTCGACACTATTGAACGGACATTGAGGCTATGTGCACACATCAGGATTTCTTGCAGAAATTTCCTGAACAAAACCAGACATTTTCTGCAAGAAATCTGTATGCGATTTTTGCGCTTTTTGTTTGCGGATTTTTTGCGTTTTTTTCCGGAGGTTCCCAATGCAATAATATAGTGGGAAATCCGCAAAATTAATGAACATGCTGCGTTTTTTACTGCGATGCGTTTTTTTTGCAGAAAAAAACGCAACATATGCACAAAAATTGCGGAATGCATTATAAATGATAGGATGCATATGTATGCATTTTTTAAGCGTTTTTATAGCGAAAAATCCTGAACGTGTGCACACAGCCTAAAGTGAACATCCACATTTACATAAAAATGTAACCTAGCTGCAGAAAGGTGCCTTTTTTCGACTTAAAATAACCGCAATACTTCTAAGCTACCGATTCCCCCACTTGTGGATTTCCATGAGCAGACCGAGGCCATTTCTAATTTAAAGGGAACCGGTGACCCCCAAAATCGAAGATGAGCTAAGCCCACCAGCATCTGGGGCTTATCTACAGCATTCTGGAATGCTGTAGATAAGCCCCCGATGTATCCTGAAAGATGAGAAAAAGAGGTTAGATTATACTCACCCAGGGGCGGTCTGATCCGATGGGCGTCGCGGTCCGGGGCCTCCCATATTCTTACGATGACGTCCTCTTCTTGTCTTCACCCTCTGCGCGCAGGCGTAATTTGCCCTGTTGAGGGCAGAGCAAATTACTGCAGTGCGCAGGTGCTGGGCCTCTCTGACCTTTCCTGGCTCCTGCGCACTGCAGAATTTTGCTCTGCCCTCAACAGGGCAAATTATGCCATCGTAAGAAGATGGGAGGCCCCAAACCGGACCGCGATGCCCATCGGACCGGACCGCCCCTGGGTGAGTATAATCTAACCTCTTTTTCTCATCTTTCAGGATACATCGGGGGCTTATCTACAGCATTACAGAATGTTGTAGATAAGCCCCTGAAGCCAGTGGGCTTAGCTCATCTTCGATTTTGGGGGTGGCAGGTTCCCTTTAAAACCGGTGTGACGTGTTGCTTTAAGGAAAAATAACTGTGGTCCTCCCCCCTCTTATCAGCCTGTGCCCCAAGTCCCCCTCTAGCACACAGGCTGCCCGTTTCCCCTGTAGCACACACACGGCCTGCTCTCCGTGTCTCCCTCTATTACACACAGCCTGCGCCCCAGATCCCACTCTATTACACAGTCTGCGCCCCGGGCCCCCTCTAGCACACACAGCCTGCGCCCCGGGCCCCCTCTAGCACACGCAGCCTGCGCCCCGGGCCCCCTCTAGCACACGCAGCCTGCGCCCCGGGCCCCCTCTAGCACACGCAGCCTGCGCCCCGGGCCCCCTCTAGCACACGCAGCCTGCGCCCCGGGCCCCCTCTAGCACACGCAGCCTGCGCCCCGGGCCCCCTCTAGCACACGCAGCCTGCGCCCCGGGCCCCCTCTAGCACACGCAGCCTGCGCCCCGGGCCCCCTCTAGCACACGCAGCCTGCGCCCCGGGCCCCCTCTAGCACACGCAGCCTGCGCCCCCTCTAGCACACGCAGCCTGCGCCCCGGGCCCCCTCTAGCACACGCAGCCTGCGCCCCGGGCCCCCTCTAGCACACGCAGCCTGCGCCCCGGGCCCCCTCTAGCACACACAGCCTGCGCCCCGGGCCCCCTCTAGCACACACAGCCTGCGCCCCGGGCCCCCTCTAGCACACAGCCTGCGCCCCGGGCCCCCTCTAGCACACACAGCCTGCGCCCCGGGCCCCCTCTATTACACATAGCCCCTGGGCCCCCTCTAGCACACGCAGCCTGCGCCCCGGGCCCCCTCTAGCACACGCAGCCTGCGCCCCGGGCCCCCTCTAGCACACGCAGCCTGCGCCCCGGGCCCCCTCTAGCACACGCAGCCTGCGCCCCGGGCCCCCTCTAGCACACGCAGCCTGCGCCCCGGGCCCCCTCTAGCACACGCAGCCTGCGCCCCGGGCCCCCTCTAGCACACGCAGCCTGCGCCCCGGGCCCCCTCTAGCACACGCAGCCTGCGCCCCGGGCCCCCTCTAGCACACGCAGCCTGCGCCCCGGGCCCCCTCTAGCACACGCAGCCTGCGCCCCGGGCCCCCTCTAGCACACGCAGCCTGCGCCCCGGGCCCCCTCTAGCACACGCAGCCTGCGCCCCGGGCCCCCTCTAGCACACGCAGCCTGCGCCCCGGGCCCCCTCTAGCACACGCAGCCTGCGCCCCGGGCCCCCTCTAGCACACGCAGCCTGCGCCCCGGGCCCCCTCTAGCCCACACAGCCTGCGCCCCGGGCCCCCTCTAGCACACACAGCCTGCGCCCCGGGCCCCCTCTAGCACATGCAGCCTGGGCCCCCTCTATTACACATAGCCCCTGGGCCCCCTCTAGCACACACAGCCTGCGCCCCGGGCCCCCTCTAGCACACACAGCCTGCGCCCCGGGCCCCCTCTAGCACACACAGCCTGCGCCCCGGGCCCCCTCTATTACACATAGCCCCTGGGCCCTCTCTAGCACACACAGCCTGCGCCCCGGGCCCCCTCTAGCACACACAGCCTGCGCCCCGGGCCCCCTCTAGCACACACAGCCTGCGCCCCGGGCCCCCTCTAGCACACACAGCCTGCGCCCCGGGCCCCCTCTAGCCCACGCAGCCTGCGCCCCGGGCCCCCTCTAGCACACGCAGCCTGCGCCCCGGGCCCCCTCTAGCACATGCAGCCTGGGCCCCCTCTATTACACATAGCCCCTGGGCCCCCTCTAGCACACACAGCCTGCGCCCCGGGCCCCCTCTAGCACACACAGCCTGCGCCCCGGGCCTCCTTTAGCAAACACAGCCTGCGCCCCGGGCCCCCTCTAGCACACACAGCCTGCGCCCCGGGCCCCCTCTAGCACACACAGCCTGCGCCCCGGGCCCCCTCTAGCACACACAGCCTGCGCCCCGGGCCCCCTCTAGCACACGCAGCCTGCGCCCCGGGCCCCCTCTAGCACACGCAGCCTGCGCCCCGGGCCCCCTCTAGCACACGCAGCCTGCGCCCCGGGCCCCCTCTAGCACACGCAGCCTGCGCCCCGGGCCCCCTCTAGCACACGCAGCCTGCGCCCCGGGCCCCCTCTAGCACACGCAGCCTGCGCCCCGGGCCCCCTCTAGCCCACGCAGCCTGCGCCCCGGGCCCCCTCTAGCCCACGCAGCCTGCGCCCCGGGCCCCCTCTAGCACATGCAGCCTGGGCCCCCTCTAGCACACGCAGCCTGCGCCCCGGGCCCCCTCTAGCACACGCAGCCTGCGCCCCGGGCCCCCTCTAGCACACGCAGCCTGCGCCCCGGGCCCCCTCTAGCACACGCAGCCTGCGCCCCGGGCCCCCTCTAGCACACGCAGCCTGCGCCCCGGGCCCCCTCTAGCACACGCAGCCTGCGCCCCGGGCCCCCTCTAGCACACGCAGCCTGCGCCCCGGGCCCCCTCTAGCACACGCAGCCTGCGCCCCGGGCCCCCTCTAGCACACGCAGCCTGCGCCCCGGGCCCCCTCTAGCACACGCAGCCTGCGCCCCGGGCCCCCTCTAGCACACGCAGCCTGCGCCCCGGGCCCCCTCTAGCACACGCAGCCTGCGCCCCGGGCCCCCTCTAGCACACGCAGCCTGCGCCCCGGGCCCCCTCTAGCACACGCAGCCTGCGCCCCGGGCCCCCTCTAGCACACGCAGCCTGCGCCCCGGGCCCCCTCTAGCACACGCAGCCTGCGCCCCGGGCCCCCTCTAGCACACGCAGCCTGCGCCCCGGGCCCCCTCTAGCACACGCAGCCTGCGCCCCGGGCCCCCTCTAGCACACGCAGCCTGCGCCCCGGGCCCCCTCTAGCACACGCAGCCTGCGCCCCGGGCCCCCTCTAGCACACGCAGCCTGCGCCCCGGGCCCCCTCTAGCCCACGCAGCCTGCGCCCCGGGCCCCCTCTAGCCCACGCAGCCTGCGCCCCGGGCCCCCTCTAGCCCACGCAGCCTGCGCCCCGGGCCCCCTCTAGCACACGCAGCCTGCGCCCCGGGCCCCCTCTAGCACACGCAGCCTGCGCCCCGGGCCCCCTCTAGCACACGCAGCCTGCGCCCCGGGCCCCCTCTAGCACATGCAGCCTGGGCCCCCTCTATTACACATAGCCCCTGGGCCCCCTCTAGCACACACAGCCTGCGCCCCGGGCCCCCTCTAGCACACACAGCCTGCGCCCCGGGCCCCCTCTAGCACACGCAGCCTGCGCCCCGGGCCCCCTCTATTACACATAGCCCCTGGGCCCTCTCTAGCACACACAGCCTGCGCCCCGGACCCCCTCTAGCACACACAGCCTGCGCCCCGGGCCCCCTCTAGCACACACAGCCCCTGGGCCCCCTCTAGCACACGCAGCCTGCGCCCCGGGCCCCCTCTAGCACACGCAGCCTGCGCCCCGGGCCCCCTCTAGCACACGCAGCCTGCGCCCCGGGCCCCCTCTAGCACACGCAGCCTGCGCCCCGGGCCCCCTCTAGCACACGCAGCCTGCGCCCCGGGCCCCCTCTAGCACACGCAGCCTGCGCCCCGGGCCCCCTCTAGCACACGCAGCCTGCGCCCCGGGCCCCCTCTAGCACACGCAGCCTGCGCCCCGGGCCCCCTCTAGCACACGCAGCCTGCGCCCCGGGCCCCCTCTAGCACACGCAGCCTGCGCCCCGGGCCCCCTCTAGCACACGCAGCCTGCGCCCCGGGCCCCCTCTAGCACACGCAGCCTGCGCCCCGGGCCCCCTCTAGCACACGCAGCCTGCGCCCCGGGCCCCCTCTAGCACACGCAGCCTGCGCCCCGGGCCCCCTCTAGCACACGCAGCCTGCGCCCCGGGCCCCCTCTAGCCCACACAGCCTGCGCCCCGGGCCCCCTCTAGCACACGCAGCCTGCGCCCCGGGCCCCCTCTAGCACACACAGCCTGCGCCCCGGGCCCCCTCTAGCACATGCAGCCTGGGCCCCCTCTATTACACATAGCCCCTGGGCCCCCTCTAGCACACACAGCCTGCGCCCCGGGCCCCCTCTAGCACACACAGCCTGCGCCCCGTCTATCAGATTCAGCCACTTTCCTTTCCACCGACCTCACTTCCTGTATTCTGTACTATAACCCCTCCCATATTCTGGTCACATGGTCATGACGTCATCGCAGGTCCTTTCTGCTCACTGGGATTTAGCATCTACCGTTTCTCCCATACGCCCGGTATCCGGGTAAGATGGCGACCGGTGACCAGTGCTCGCTCTCGGCTCAGTGGCGCCCAGTTTCCCTCACGCACGTTGAGTATCCTGCAGGTAAATGACTTTCTTCCCGCTTTCTCGCCTCCGCTCGCTCACGGCTCATAGAGATTGGTTTGAAGAAAGATTTAATGGCGATATTGTGATCCCTGTACGGGACTGTCTGGGTTGTACGCAGGCGCAGTGTTGCTGAGGCTGGTGCCAAGTAGTGTGGCGGGGCAGTACGCATGCGCGGCGCACTTTCTGCAGGTTCCTGCTGTGTGTGGACTGTCATGGAGGACACGATGGTTTCCACTGTGTTTTCCTCAGTGTGTAGTGTGACTCCAGTGCTGTATACACGTTGCTGGCCAGGATGTGTATACATTATGCTTTCTGTACGGACTGGGACGTTGTTTTCGTCTTTGTTGACAATTCCTCGAAATGGTTTATAGTTCTGGTTCCGTGGCGCTATTAACCCCTTCCTGTTACAGGATGCAGTTTATCGTCTTGTAGCCAGTGTATGGAACGGGCTCTGGTGCTGGGTGTATTTGAAGGCAGCAACTGGAGCTAACCCCTGATTGCTGCTGTTTAGCCCCATAATTGTCTGTAACCTGATTACTTGGAGTGAGTGGCACCATCACGGCTATGTGTGTGTTGGCCCCCCAGGACCATGACCGCCAGCCACTGATGGGATGCCCTGACTGCCAGTTGTCTGCTGAATCCCCCCTTGCCGCCACGTCCATAAAGGCTTCTTATTTACTCTTTGCCATGACCCTTGACTGGCATTTGTGGGGCCCCTTATTTTAAATGGCTCCTTATGTATCTATAAAATGGACAGAAACTCATCTTTCAATAGGGTAACTCAGAGTCTCCCAGTGGTCCCTAGCTTGGGGCTCTCGCTGGAGTAGGAAGTGCACATGCTCTGTAAAGCCCACTACTCGGGAACACTGGAGGTCCCGGCGATCAGTAAGTTATCCTCTGTACTATTTATAAGGGGACACATTTTTGGGAAGACTGCGTGAGTTTAGCTGGCCCGTCCCGTTATGTATTGCAGCTTTTTGCATAGAGAGAATGTCTTCCCGCAGTAAACAATCCTAATAAAACTATCCTACTGTTTTGTGTTCACAGCTCCTATGCAGATTTATGTGTTTCTATGGTTACAAGTGATAACCAAGCCCTGTGTGTCGTCTGATTGTGCACTGCTTTGTACGCCGCTTCTTCTGCTCACCTATAGGCATAGAGGCAGGACTCTGGTCCGGGGCTGCTGCTCCAGGGTCCTGTGAATCTTTTTGCTCAGCTCTCATCATGACATATGTTGCTGGGAATAACCCTTTAACTGCTAAATCAAACTATACACGTGCATGTTTGGTAGTCAGCGACTACTAAGGTTCATATATCTGCACAGGAGCTGCAAATACTAAACGGTAGTGTGTGTATATATTGATCCGATGCCTAAACTCAGCCATGAACTGATGTGACCCAGGCACAGGTCCGTAGATGAAGAGCTCATTCTAAAACGACACAGGGATTTGAATGGCAAATCTATCGCCTGTGTGTGGGGCGACACAGGGCGAGGCTCGGGCGAGTCATCACGTTCTCTGTTCCTTTCTTGGTGGCTATCTGAAAGCACAAGAAGGAAAGTCTGGTAACTGAGTCACGTCTTATCAGTCAGCTGCCCGGGTCAGTTTTCCGTTTGGGCTGTGCGGCTGCTCACAAGTTATGATAGAGAGCCAACCCCATCCCACTCCTCTACCAAGTGGGGGGAAAGGAGGAAAAACCAGTAAGTCTATGGATACCTTCATATGTGATGTTTGACGCAAAATGCACTAAAACGGTACCATAAAGGGTCGTCTGAGATGCACATGCCGCCGTTCTTGCTCATCTCATGGGCAATGTCTGATGTTGTAGATCCTCCCAATTTAGTATAATATAAGGTCACCATCCCTATTGCTAAATGCAGCCCCTATAGATACTGATTCTCTGTAGAAGGAGTATACAGATATACATATTGAACTGTACTAATATACACGTATTATGAGAGTTGGCGGTCCTGGCTTTGGCAGCTTTGCTTCTAACATGGGTTCCGCAAAGGAAGGGGGCTGTCTAATTCGCATTTCAGTAGGTGAGCCAGCCCCGCATCTGTCCCTTAGAGAAGCTTCAATGGATCCTGTCGGCCAGCCCCCTTATCATACAATATTGGCCCCATTGTCGAACCCTAATCAGAAGTGAAGCTCCCAGGACCGATGCTGAGATCTTAAGATGACAGCACCTTTCTTAAAACAAATATTAGTATCTCGTATGTATGTATGTATGTATTGTGTTTTTATGAGCTGGACAACCCCTTCTAATTTCCGTTTTCTAGGAAACTCCCCTTCTTAAATGCTGGATGCGACCGCTTCCTCCGCAGACTGTATGTGGCCACATTTCTCTCATCTGGATTCTTCCGCTATGAGCCTTCCCTGAATATTTCATGTGGTTTTTAATGGCTCAGCAAAACTGACAGACTCAATTATTCATGAGGTTGTTCCTCTGGGCTGCAACTAAATAAGTCACATTTCTATGACGCTGGTAATTTACCCAGATATGTTCTTACCAAGCCTATAGGGGGCGCTCTTTCCTGCTGGATAGTGGACTGACTGAGGGACAGGTGTTACCATTTCAATAGGCAATGGGTTTGTACAATTACTTGTTTATTGCCCTATTGGGATACATCAAGTCGCCAAGAAGTGGGCCTTTCCCTGGTTGCCGTCCCGAGCTGGGACCTCCTCCCGTGTCACCCACCCAAGCTGCCAGGCTGGAGTCCTTCCCGGGCTGGGGCCCTTCCTGGGTTGCTGTCCTGAGCTGGGACCTCCTCCTGGGTCAACCACCCAAGCTGCCAGGCTGTAGTCCTTCTTGGGCTGGGACCCTTCCCGGGTCACCCACCTGAGCTGCCAGGCTGTAGTCCTTCTTGGGCTGGGACCCTTCCCGGGTCACCCACCTGAGCTGCCAGGCTGTAGTCCTTCTTGGGCTGGGACCCTTCCCGGGTCACCCACCTGAGCTTCCAGGCTGTAGTCCTTCCTGGGCTGGGACCATTCCCGGGTCGCTGTACCGAGATGCTAGGCCCTTCCTGGGTTGCCGTCCCAAGCTGCCGGGCTGGGGCTAATATTTGACTGAGAGGTGAATTGCACCCAGTGTTCCGATTTTTGGGCTTACACCTAATTAGATTGGCCTTTCCCGGTCCGAGTTGGTAAATAGCATAATTACATACAGTTAAATTCCATGTATTTAGATCAATCAGGGTGGGAATGATTGAAGCCCCCTCTATGGTCTGCATGTGTATAAGAGTAACATGGAAAGTTGTTGCCCCCTTGGTACCTGTGCTCCATTTCCATCTGCGCCTGTTCTCGTATAGTAGCCTTCCTGTGTTAGGTGCCTCTGCTGTCAGTTGCCTTTGCTATAGATGGACCATAATCCATTTACTCACCGCTTTCTTATTTTTGTGTCCCTCGTCATCCAGGAGACGTCTACGGGCAGCTTTTGGCCTACCTCAGCCTGGGACCAGTAGTCATTCTCATCAGTTTCGTGACTCTCATCATATTCAAGAGGGAACTGCACACGGTGAGCGTCCATTATACCCCCAACACCTTATATCAGAGGGTGTCAGATTCCGGCTCACGGTCTCCTCTCTTTTCCAGATTTCCTTCCTGGGGGGTTTGGTAATGAATGAAGGCGTAAACTGGTTAATTAAGAATATAGTAAGAGAGCCGCGTCCATGTGAAGGTAAGTGAGCGAGCGCAGGCGACCGGGCAAGGGGCTGCTGCTCACGGTTCGTGGGGATCAGACTGTGCACCCCATCGTCATTCCTGCCCGGCAGGATACACAGAGCTGCTCATTATGTCACATTCAGTAGAGCGCAGCTTGGAGGTGAAGGCTTCTAGCAGGGACCCTGGAAAGCAAATGTGCAGGACGGCCCCAAGTGGCCGGAAAATAGGTCAGAGTTATTATGGTGTTAGTAATGTCTTGGTCAGGAGGGTGATTATTAGTAAGGTCAGGATCAATACAGATATTAGAGTTGGTAAGGTGGGTCGTCGGTATCATTAGTAAGGTCAGTGTTATTGGGGAAAGTAAGTCAAGGTAAGTAGTGTTATAGTGTAAGTAAGACTAAGTGGGTAATTAGAGATAGTAAGGTCAGTAGAATTAGTAAGGTCAGGGACTGTGGGCTGTTCAGGTTATTTGGGTTAGTAAGGTAGAGGTCAGTGTATTAAATAGGGTCAGGAGGATTAGTGTTAGTTAGTTTTGGCTCTGTGTAATATCTGAACCCTAAGTTTGGTGTTTATGCTAGGACATATGTCCTATGTATGCACAGGGCTCCTATGCAGCCCTATAAGTTAGTGTAAATCATAGTTGTACAGTACAGGCTATTTATTTCATATTCCTTTTTTTTTTTTTTTTTTTGAAATTGTGGCCAATCAACGATGCATCCCGCTATATGGCTGTACAGAGGTGGGCGTTGCTAATTATTCCCAGCATCATCTCAAGTTAAAGGCTAAAATGTGAACAGATCATGATTGCAGGGTTTGCAGGCTTGGGGTCAGTGGGATTGGCAGGGTTTGGGTTTGTAGGGTTGGGGTCAGGGGGATTTGCAGGGTTGGGGTTTGCATGGCTGGGGTCAGCGGGGTTTTCAGGGTTGGGGTTTGCAGGCTTGATGTCAGTGGGGTTGAGGTTAGTGGGTTTAGTAGGGTTGGGGTCAGCGGGGTTTGCAGGGTTGAGGTTTATAGGGTTGGGGTCAGCGGGGTTGAGGTTTGAAGTCTGTTGGCTTGGTGTCAGCAGGGTTTTCAAGGTTGAGGTTTGCAGGGTTGGGGTCAGCGTGGTTTGCAGGGTTGGGGTTTGTAGGATTGGGATCGGGGATTTGAAGGGTTGGGGTTTGCATGGCTGGGGTCAGCGGGGTTTGCAGGGTTGGGGTTTGCAGGCTTGATGTCAGTGGGGTTGAGGTTAGTGAGTTTTGTAGGGTTGGGGTCAGCGGGGTTTGCAGGCTTGGGGTTTGTAGAGTTGGGGTCAACAAGGTTTGGAAGTTTGGGGTTTATAGGGTTGGGGTCAGCGGGGTTGAGTTTTGAATGGTTTGGGGTCTGTTGGCTTGTAGTCAGCAGGGTTTTCAGGGTTGGGGTCAGTGGGGTTTGTAGGGCTGGGATAAGCGGGGTTTGCAGGGTTGGGGTTTACATGGCTGGGGTCAGTGCAGTTTGTAGGGTTGGAGTCGCTGAGTGTCTGATGTTGTTTTCTTGTGTATCATTTTGCTTTTCTCTTCTCTCAGGAACGCACACGACAGTCACCACAGAGTACGGCTTGCCTTCTAGTCATTCCCAGTTCATGTGGTTCTTCTCGGTATACTCCTTCCTCTTCCTGTACTTAAGGTGAGGTACTGTTAATGGCTTGGCTCTCAGGCTGTTCATGGCCACCTCAGAGATTGGTGACTAGTATAATTGGTCGTATGTGTGGCACTGGTCCAGTCGGAGAGCAGGTCACACTTTCTGTAGAAGACAACTTTTCCACGACCTGGTAGAATCACCTCTGCTCCAAGCTTCTCTGAGGTCTGGGAGTTTTCTCTCTGGAGACGAGCAACACTTGGCCGTTAAGCAGTTTTAAACACATCGGATTACATTTTGTGCCTTTTTTCCTCCAGGATGCACCAGACTAACAACGCACGGTTCCTGGACTTGCTGTGGCGCCATGTCCTGTCCCTGTGCCTCCTAACAGCGGCGTCCCTGGTCTCATACAGCCGGTAGGGGATCTGCCTGTCCTAATGTCCTATATCCCTCTATATTCTGAGTGTTCGGTAACGGTTGTGGTCTTTCTGCAGAGTCTATCTCGTGTATCACAGCTGGAGCCAGGTCACGTATGGAGCTGTGGCAGGAAGTATCTTGGCTATAATTTGGTTCGGCATCACCCAGGAGATTCTCACCCCCTTGTTCCCTAGAATTGCATCCTGGTAAGTGTTTTTTTTTTTGTTTGTTTTTTTTTTAAACCCCTTCACCCCCAAGGGTGGTTTGCACGTTAATGACCGGGCCAATTTTTACAATTCTGACCACTGTCCCTTTATGAGGTTATAACTCTGGAACGCTTCAATGGATCCCGGTGATTCTGACACTGTTTTCTCGTGACATATTGTACTTCATGATAGTGGTAAAATTTCTTTGATATTACCTGCGTTTATTTGTGGGAAAAAAAACGGAATTTGGCAAAAATTTTGCAATTTTTCAACTTTGAATTTTTACACAATTAAATCACAGAGATATGTCACACAAAATGCTTAATAAGTAACATTCCCACAAGTCTACTTTACATCAGCACAATTTTGGAACCAAAATTTTTTTTTTATTAGGGAGTTGTAAGGGTTAAAAGTTGACCAGCAATTTCTCATTTTTACAACACCATTTTTTTTTAAGGACCACATCTCATTTGAAGTCATTTTGAGGGGTCTATATGATGGAAAATACCCAAGTGTGACACCATTCTAAAAACTGCACCCCTCAAGGTGCTCAAAACCACATTCAAGAAGTTTATTAACCCTTCAGGTGTTTCACAGGAATTTTTGGAATGTTTAAATAAAAATGAACATTTTAACTTTTTTACACAAAAAATTTACTTCAGCTCCAATTTGTTTTATTTTACCAAGGGTAACAGGAGAAAATGGACCCCAACAGTTGTTGTACAATTTGTCCTGAGTGCGCCGATACCCCATATGTGGGGGTAAACCACTGTTTGCGCGCATGGCAGAGCTCGGAAGGGAAGGAGCGCCATTTGACTTTTCAATGCAAAATTGACTGGAATTGAGATGGGACGCCATGTTGCGTTTGGAGAGCCCCTGATGTGCCTAAACATAGAAACCCCCCACAAGTGACACCATTTTGGAAAGTAGACCCCCCTAAGGAACTCATCTAGATGTGTTGTGAGAGCTTTGAACCCCCAAGTGTTTCACTACAGTTTATAACGCAGAGCCGTGAAAATAAAAATTCTTTTTTTCCCCCACAAAAATTATTTTTTAGCCCCCAATTTTGTATTTTCCCAAGGGTAACAGGAGAAATTGGACCCCAAAAGTTGTTGTCCAATTTGTCCTGAGTACGCTGGTACCCCATATGTGGGGGGGAACCACCGTTTGGGCGCATGGGAGAGCTCAGAAGGGAAGGAGCGCCATTTGGAATGTAGACTTAGATGGAATGGTCTGCAGGCGTCACGTTGCATTTGCAGAGCCCCTAATGTACCTAAACCGTAGAAACACCCCACAAGTGAACCCCATATTGGAAACTAGACCCCCAAAGGAACTTATCTAGATGTGTTGTGAGAACTTTGAACCCCCAAGTGTTTCACTACAGTTTATAACGCAGAGCCGTGAAAATAAAAAATATTTTTTTTTTACACACAAATTATTTTTTAGCCCCCAGTTTTGTATTTTCCCAATGCTAACAGGAGAAATTGGACCCCAAGAGTTGTTGTCCCAAGTAAGCTGATACCCCATATGTTGGGGTAAACCCCTGTTTGTGCGCACAGGAGAGCTCGGAAGGGAAGGAGCACTGTTTTACTTTTTCAATGCAGAATTGGCTGGAATTGAGATCGGACGCAATGTCGCATTTGGAGAGCCCCTGATGTGCCTAAACAGTGGAAGCCCCCCAATTATAACTGAAACCCTAATCCAAACACACCCCTAACCCTAATCTCAACTGTAACCCTGACACACCCCTAACCCTAATCCCAACCCTATTCCCAACTGTAAATGTAATCCCAACCCTAACCCTAACTGTAGCCCTAACCCTAATGGGAAAATGGAAATAAATACATTTTTTAAATTTTTTAATTTTTCGTAACTAAGGGGGTGATGAAGGGGTGTTTTCTAGCGGATTTTTGATTGGCAGCCGTCACACACTAAAAGATGCTTTTTATTGCAAAATGTTTTTTGCGTTACCACATTTTGAGTGCTATAATTTTTCCATATTTTGGTCCACAGAGTCATGTGAGGTCTTGTTTTTTGCGGGACGAATTGACGCTTTGATTGGTAACATTTTCGGGCACGTGACATTTTTTGATTGCTTTTTATTCCGATTTTTGTGAGGCAGAATGACAAAAAACCAGCTATTCATTAATTTCTTTTTGGGGGGTGTTTATACCGTTCCGCGTTTGGTAAAATGGATAAAGCAGTTTTATTCTTCGGGTCAGTACGATTACAGCGATACCTCATTTATATCATTTTTTTAATGTTTTGGTGCTTTTATACGATAAAAACTATTTTATAGAAAAAATAATAATTTTTGCATCGCTTTATACTGAGGACTATAACTTTTATATTTTTCTGCTGATGATGCTGTATGGCAGCTCGTTTTTTGCAGGACAAGATGGCGTTTTCAGCGGTACCATGGTTATTTATTTCCGTCTTTTTGATCGCATGTTATTCCACTTTTTGTTCAGCGGTATGATAATAAAGCGTTGTTTTTTGCCCCGGTTTTTTATTTTTTTTTTACGGTGTTCACTGAAGGGGTTAACTAGTGGGACAGTTTTATAGGTCGGGTCGTTACGGATGGGGCGATACTAAATATGTGTACTTTTATTATTTTTTATTATTATTATTTAGCTAAAGGAATGTATTTATTGGAACAATATATATATTTTTTTATTATTATTTATTTAGGATTTTTTTTTTTTTTTTTTTTTTTTTTACACGTAAATTTTTTTTTATTTTTACTTTGCCCCAGGGGGGGGCATCACAGTAAAGTGACAGATCGCCGATCTGACACTTTGCTGTGCACTGCGTCAGATTGGCGATCTGAAGTGCACAGCTCCAGGCTTCCCGGCGCCTGCTCTGAGCAGGCGCTGTGAAGCCACCTCCCTGCAGGACCCGGATGCAGCCCCGCGGCCATTTTGGATCGGGGGCCTGCAAGGAGGAGACACTCGGTACAAGGTGAGCACATCGCCTTGTACCGATCGTCTCAGGGAAGCACGCAGGGAGCCCCCTCCCTGCGCGATGCTTCCCTGTACCGCCGGAACACTGTGATCATGTTTTATCGCAGTGTGCCGGGGGTTAATGTGCCGGATGTCAGCTGCGATAGTCAGCTGACACCCGGCTGCGATCGGCCGTGCTTCCCCCGTGAGCGCGGCTGATCGCGCTGGACGTACTATTCCGTCCTTGGGAAGTAGGGCCCACCCCACATGGACGGAATAGTACGTCCAATGACAGAAAGGGGTTAAATTCCGTCTTTGCATTGGGTAATACAAATGGGGTCTGTTTTAACTATTGATATGAACCAAGCAGGCAGGCCCATTCTCGGTCTTTGCATTGGCTGGTACAGAAGGAGGCTGGCTTAACTATTTGTTTAAACCAGTCAGCCAGCCCCCTATAGACACCTGCAATGATGCAGTAAATACTTTCCTGTGGACCTGCATGACTGGTGCCGCCCCATACAAAGCCCATGAGTCCGGTGGGGTAACTGAATCAAACCCATGATTGTACTGTGAGGAGGAACAGGGGATCAAGATGAGAAGACACAGGACCCTGGTTCATGTGACATAGTCCCAATCACATTCCTCTGTGTATTGTGCACATATAGACTTGCGCTCCCCAAAATACCACCATTAACACTTGCGCTAACAAATTGCACTAGATTAATGGAGGGCACTATTGTAGTAGAGGCTTTGTTACTTTTCGGCCCCCTACCCTGATGTCTTTCATTTCACTGCCATCTTTATATGTGTGTGTGTGTGTGTATGTATGTATGTGTGTATATGTATATATATATATATATATATATATATATATATATATATATATATATATATATATATATATATATATATATATATATATATAAAAAATATATATATATATAAAAAATATATATATATATATATATATATATAATATATATATATATATATATATTACAAAAACGGGCAGCACTCCATATTCAAAGGAAAAACAGCAGATCTTTATTGAGCCCACATCTCCGCGCAACATTTCGGCTCTGACTGAGCCTTTCTCAAGGCTTGAGAAAGGCTCAGTCAGAGCCGAAACGTTGCGTGGAGATGTGGGCTCAATAAAGACCTGCTGTTTTTCCTTTGAATATGGAGTGCTGCCCGTTTTTGTAATTTATATGGACTGAGAGCAACCAAGGGACGGGTTGCTTGGGCTTTGCACCCGAAGATAAGTATAGACTTTGTGCTGTTCCTTCTTTTTTTCCAATATACACTCACCGGCCACTTTATTAGGTACACCTGTCCAACTTCTTGTTAACACTTAATTTCTAATCAGCCAATCACATGGCGGCAACTCAGTGCATTTAGGCATGTAGACATGGTCAAGACAATCTCCTGCAGTTCAAACCGAGCATCAGTATGGGGAAGAAAGGTGATTTGAGTGCCTTTGAACGTGGCATGGTCCCGTGTTGTTGGTGCCAGAAGGGCTGGTCTGAGTATTTCAGAAACTGCTGATCTACTGGGATTTTCACGCACAACCATCTCTAGGGTTTACAGAGAATGGTCCGAAAAAGAAAAAAAAAACAGTGAGCGGCAGTTCTGTGAACGGAAATGCCTTGTTGATGCCAGAGGTCAGAGGAGAATGGGCAGACTGGTTCGAGCTGATAGAAAGGCAACAGTGACTCAAATCGCCACCCGTTACAACCAAGGTAGGCCTAAGAGCATCTCTGAACGCACAGTGCGTTGAACTTTGAGGCAGATGGGCTACAGCAGCAGAAGACCACACCGGGTACCACTCCTTTCAGCTAAGAACAGGAAACTGAGGCTACAATTTGTACAAGCTCATCGAAATTGGACAGTAGAAGATTGGAAAAACTTTGCTTGGTCTGATGAGTCTCGATTTCTGCTGCGACATTCGGATGGTAGGGTCAGAATTTGGCGTAAACAACATGAAAGCATGGATCCATCCTGCCTTGTATGGAGCATCTTTGGGATGTGCAGCCGACAAATCTGCGGCAACTGTGTGATGCCATCATGTCAATATGGACCAAAATCTCTGAGGAATGCTTCCAGCACCTTGTTGAATCTATGCCACAAAGAATTGAGGCAGTTCTGAAGTCAAAAGGGGGTCCAACCCGTTACTAGCATGGTGTACCTAATAAAGTGGCCGGTGAGTGTATATATATATATATATATATATACACTGTGTTCCAAATTATTATGCAAATTGGACTTAAGGGTCATAAAGATTTAATTGTTTTGTTTTTCAAATAAACTCATGGATGGTATTGTCTCTCAGGGCTCAATGGATCGCTGAAATCAATCTTAAACACGTGATAATTAGTTTTCTAAGTTGATTCTAATTGAAGGAAAACTACTCAAAAATGATGCAGTTGCTAAAAAGCCATTACAAAGCAGCAAACAGTTATTTGAAGCTGCTGGTGCCTCTGGAGTCCCTCGAACCTCAAGGTGTAGGATGCTTCAAAGGCTTGCTGTGGTTCATAAACCTACTATTCAGCCACCCCTAAACAGGGTGGATTGATTTAAATCACGCCGATTTAAATCATGATTTAAATCACGATTTAAATCAAAAGATTTTTTTCTATTTAAATCGGATCGATTTAAATCATGATTTTAATCATGATTTAAATCACTGATTTAAATCAAAAGGTTTTTTTTAATATAAATCACGATTAAAATGAGAAGTGAGAGCAGTGCGCATGTGCGCCCATAGTTACACGGACGAAACTAGGGGCAAAGATCTAACGCCAGGGTGAGGGGGGGACCCCAAAGTAAGTAAAAATCTTTTTTGTTTTACTATATGGCAATAGGTAGGTGTTTAAAAGCAGCATGTCTTAATTGTATAAACTATTAATAGCCTCCACATTTTGTTCATACTGCCTCTTTAATTCCACACTTCTAGCTTGGTTTCACTTTTGGTTTAGTTTCTTTTTCCATTCAGTTGACATGCCCAAACTTGTTGGATAGTCAGCATCCTACAGAAACCTCTCGAAGAGCATGGCATTGTGAATGTTACACATATACAGCCTTTATTCTACTGAGTTAAACAACTCAGCTTTATCTCATGATGGAAGAACCTTTGGATGGTAAAATATTTTCCTCAAAAAGCAGTTTATTGAAAAAAATCCGATTTAAATCAAAAAAATCCGATTTTTTTGATTTTTTTAAAAAAACATTGATTTTTATCCACCCTGCCCCTAAACAGTGTTCACAAGCAGAAACGGTTGCAGTTGGTCCAGACATACATGAAGTCTAATTTTCAAACAGTCTTGTTTATTGATGAGTGTCGAGCAACCCTGGATGGTCCAGATGGATGGAGTAGATGGTTGGTGGATGGCCACCATGTCCCAACAAGGCTGCGACATCAGCAAGGAGGTTGAGGAGTCATGTTTTGGGCTGGAATCATGGGGGAAAAAGCTGGTAGGGAACTTTAAGGCTCCTGAAGGTGTGAAAATGACCTCTGCAAAGTACATAGAGTTTCTGACTGTCAACTTTCCTCCATGGGCTAAAAAGCAGAAATGTGCCTTCAGGAGCAAAATCATCTTCATGCATGACAATGCACCATCTCATGCTGCAAAGAATACCTCTGAGTCATTGGCCGCTATGGGCATAAAAGGGGATAAACTCATGGTGTGGCCACCATCTTCCCCTGGCCTCAACCCTATAGAGAACCTTTGGAGTATCATCAAGCAAAAGATCTATGAGGGTGGGAGGCAGTTCACATCAAAACAGCAGCTCTGGGAGGCTATTCTGACATCATGCAAAGAAATACAAGCAGAAACTCTCCAAAAACTCACAAGTTCAATGGATTCAAGAATTGTGAAGGTGATATCAGAGAAGGAGTCCTATGTTAACATGTAACTTGGCCTGTTAGGGTGTTTTAGAGTTAAATAGCCTTTTTTGTTCAGTGAATGTGACCTCCTAATGCTGCAAATTCCACAAATGAGCATTTTCAGTTCTTTAAGACATATTAAATGTTTAGAAATTCTACTGTGCCTAATAATTTGGAACAGTGCATTTTGAGTTTTTATTCATTTTGGAGATCTTAACATTGGGAGGTTTCTTCAATAAAATTTGATGTATACTCTAACAGGTGATGACTTTATTAGACTGACCATTTAGGAAAATCAGAGAAAAATGTTATTTGCATAATAATTTGGTACATAGTGTGTATGTATGTATGTGTGTGTATGTATATGTATGTATATGTATATATATATATATATATATATATATATATATATATATATATATATATATATATATATATATATATATATATATATATATATATATATATATATATAATTTTACTACTTTTTCTTTTTTTTTTCTTTTAGGCCAATTTCCGAATTTTTTCTTATCCGTGACACCAGTCTAATTCCCAACATCTTGTGGTTTGAATACACAGTCACTCGATCAGAAGCCAGGTAACTATGCCAAGGGTGGCGTTTCTTTGAAGCTGGTGGCACGGGATCTCCATCTGGTCACTTTCCAGCTGCTGTAAAACGACAGCTCCCAGAATGACTATCGCTTTCTAGTTGTTGTCAGCTCTGTAGAAGTCACTGTAAAGTATGCGGAGGATGTGGCACTGTGCGGGGCTGATGATTGGCGGTGGGGCCTTTCTAACCTTGATGGCCTCTCTTAAATACACCTATCATTTTTACAGGGATTGTCTAAAAAAAAAAAAAAAAAGTTACAAACGACAGAGAAGGTTTTAAGTCATTAATGTTGCTGGCTCGCTCTAGCCGCTATGAACTCGGCACTGGTTGCTCGGGCAGGCCACTGGAAGGGGATGTCGTCAGACGTGCTATGGGCGATGTTCCCCATCAGTCACCTGACCTCTGCGGCCAATCACAGGCCTCAAATGCACAATGTCATTGCTTACTGTACTAGCGGAGAGCACCGGATCGGCACCGCTCGCGAGCATCCTTCATTTTATCGCTTCATCTCTTCCTGTCGCTTGCGATCTATAATTTTTTTTTCTGTAGACATTCTGCAATAATCAGGCATTTAAAGGTGAGCAATCTGTTCCAGCATCTAGCTTGGTCTTCACTTCTGCACCTGGTATCATGGGTTCCACTGGAGTTTACTGGGCAGCATGCTGTCATGGCGGGAGGCTATGTCTGAATACCTTGGGAGGGATTTAATAAGTGCTTGAAGCTCCAAGGAGGGCAACAACGAGCGGCCCAAATTGATGTATTAGCCATCTACGTGCACGGCCGGCAGGTATCGTGCGTGTGCCTGCGGGTATGTGTAGATGCTGGGTCATCGGCGCCATTGACCTTTCAGTGCAGAAATTGCAGCGGCCCAAGCTTTTTGGGTGGTGGGATTTGGAGCTGTGAACCAGAATACCAGCCCTCTGAATGTAAAGACATAGTATGAAATGAATGCAGCAGTCGTGATGCAAAAAAATAGTCTGTACCCCCTCCCTCCATTGCTCATTGATTGCACAGTTAGGTAACTTACAGTAAATATTCTTTTAAACTTTTTCTTTTATTATTATTCTTTCTGCCTTGTCCAGGAGCAGACAGCGCAAACTCGGTACCAAGCTTCAGTGAATCTCAGCCAAGCAGACTGGTTTGGGGGATGACGGCGGCAGGATCCATAATATTCTGGCAAGGAACTGAAGCCGGTACAGCCCGTGGCGCACTGAAGAACATTTATAACGGACGGACCAAAAAAAAATGCGGGAAAAAAAAAAAAAAGCGAGCGAGAGGCCTTTTACTCGGTTTACATGCCTGTCTTGCCAGCGGCCGCCCTCTGCATGTCAGGATCGGGCTGACCCACACACGCCGTCCAACGGTGCCTCTCCGAGACGGATTGACGGAAACTTGCAAGAGCTAAGGGTGTCCCCCTTTTTTATTTTTCTCCCTGATGATCAAAGGAAATTCATAATTCTATCAAATCCGAGCCCTTTTTATTGCATGAGCATCCACCTTTTATTTATTTATATATATTTTATATAAAATGCTTTGGGACTAATAAGTATAGGGTGGAAGATTCTGTAAACGGGGGCAGATTTTTTTTTTCTTCCCATTTTATATAGGGGGCGAGAGAGGCTTTGGGACTGACTTTTAGTCCCTGTAGACAATGGACCCAAAGTGCTTCAACAGACTAAAAGCTTTGGTTGCCGATTTAATAATTCCGCGCCCCGCTGCTCACCCCCATGGGCTTCAGCTATGCTCCCGAGGTGCCTATCGATGATTGACGGCTGGAGGGCTTAAAGCAATTCCTGTTGCACTTTTGAACAAGGTTTTTTTTTTTTTTTCTTCGATTTAAGGACTATAAATTACCCTTTTAACACTAGTGATATATATTTTTTAATTGTTTGCGTGAAAATTGTGATAGCGGAATTTTTTTTTTTAGTTTTCCTTTTTTTAATCTACTTTGTTCCTTGTTTTACTCCGTGGAGAGGATGTTTCTTACAGTAAATGAGGAGCTGAATCACTTTGTATCTTCCCATGCGGTTCGTCCTGCAACTCGCATGGGTTAAAATAAAGCCGCACCCTTGGAGCCATGCTTAAGGAATTACCTTTTAAGCGATTTTTCTAATGTATAGGTCAGGAAGCATGCAGTCATCTAAAGAAAGGGCACCACTCTTGTCTATGGGCTGGTATCGGTCCCTCAAAAAAAAAAATTCTGGGTTCCTTAAAATGGCTTCAATGGAGTTTTATTTTGGGCCATTTTTAGTTGACAGAATGGAGCCGTGTTTAGTCTTCATGACAAATCTCACTGTTTCTTCTACGAGATGGCAGCCGCCATCTGCAAGGTATCGGTGCAGGCCCAGCTCCTGCGCCCGTTCTTATATGGATGCGAATGGGTTAAGTCTCATATGATCTTTTCCAACCCTCGTGCCCTACACTAGGAGTAACACCAATGGCCGATTATCAGAGGTGACCATCTTTCCCCAATTCTGAATTGTCCGCGAGTGAATCCGCACCCCCTGTATCTGCCAGTGTGAATGAGCATTACTATCTGTATACATGTCAGCTACAGCAGAATTATCTGTCCATGTGGAAAGGGCTTACGGCGGGCTGATTCGGACGTCTGCCATCATCGTCTATATGTCCCGTGTGGACCGATGCCGAGTGATCGAACGGCAGAGAACAGGAACTGCACAGGCGGCTGTTAAAGCTCACCCCCCCCCCAAAAAAAAAATAAAAAATAAAAAAAAAATATGCACATCTGTTAAAGGGGTTGTCCAGGTATAAACTTTATGGTTGACTTGGCAAATGTATGATCAAGTGTCTCTCACTTTCTCAGAGTCTGTCTGGCAGTGCATTTATTTGCTGCAATACCATGCACAGCCTATGGACCAGAGGGGGCGCTGTCTCTGGGCAGTCTTGGACAATCCCTTTACCATGAGATGGGAGCATCAGTTTATTTCTTCAGCTCCATGGCACAGATATCCATGCAGTGACCCCATGTCATGGCGACTGACCAACGGCTCCTGGCACAAACGCGTCACTCGTTTGTTTTGTTCTGTGAGTCTAATGAATTGAGTCATGACATTTTTATTTTAAAATAAAAATTATGCAAAAAGTCTGCATTTCTAGTGCATGTGTGCGGTGTTTATTTTTTTTTTCTCCTGCCGATGTTTCAAATGTGGCAAATTCATATTGGAACGGGGGCAATTTTGTAGGGTACATTTACATTTTTAGAGAGTGCAACCATAACTGGGGAAAATACACACATGATCAAAGTTGTTGGTACCCCTCGTTTAATGACAGAAAAACCCACAATGGTCACAGAAATAGCTTGAATCTGACAAAAGTAAAAAATCTATAAAAATGAACAAGTGAAAGTCAGACATTGCTTTTCAACCATGCTTCCACAGAATAAAAAAAACCAAAAAACCCTCATGAAATAGGCCTGGACAGAAATGATGGTTCCCTTAGCTTAATATTTTGTTGCACAACCTTTTGAGGCAATCACTGCAATCAAACGATTCCTGTAACTGCCAATGAGACTTCTGCACCTCTCGACAGGTATTTTGGCCCACTCCTCAAGAGCAAACTGCTCCAGTTGTCTCGTGTTTGAAGGTTGCCTTTTCCAGACGCCATGTTTCAGCTCTTTCCAAAGATGCTCAATAGGATTTAGGTCAGGGCTCATAGAAGGCCACTTCAGAATAGTCCAATGTTTTCCTCTTAGCCATTCTTCGGTGTTTTTAGCTGTGTGATTTGGGTCATTATCCTGTTGCAAGACCCATGACCTGCGACTGAGACCAAGCTTTCTGACACTGGGCAGCACATTTCTCTCTAGAATCCCTTGATAGTCTTGAGATTTCATTGTACCCTGCACAGATTCTAGACAACTTGTGCCAGATGCAACAAAGCAGCCCCCAGATCATAACAGAGCCTCCTCCATGTTTCACAGTAGGGACATTGTTCTTTTCTTGATATGCTTCGTTTTTCCATCTGTGAACATAGAGCTGATGTGCCTTGCCAAAAAAAGTTCCATTTTTGTCTCATCTGTCCATAGGACAATCTCCCAGAAGCTTTGTGGCTTGTCAACATGTAGTTTGGCAAATTCCAGTCTGTTTTTTTTATGATTATTTTTTCAACAATGGTGTCCTCCTTGATCGTCTTCCATGAAGTCAACTTTGACTCATACAAGGACGGATGGTGCGATCTGACACTGATGTTCCTTGAGCTTGAAGTTCACTTTTAATCTGTTTAGAAGTTTTTCTGGGCTCTTTTGTTAGGCTATGTGCACACGTTGCAGATTTTGCTGCGGATTTGATGCTGCGGATCTGCAGCTGTTTTCCATGCGTTGTACAGTACCATTTAAACGTATGGAAAACAAAATCCGCAGTGCACATGCTGCGGAAACGCAGCAGTGTTTTTTCCGCAGCATATCAAGTCTTTGTGCGGATTCTGCAGTGGTTTACACCTGCTCCTCAATAGGAATTGCACAAATACCGTGGTAAATCTGCATGTAATCCACAGTGCGGTTTACCTGCGGATTTTGCTAAAACAGTGCGGAAAAATCCGCACACCAATCCGCAACGTGTGCACATAGCCTTACCATTCGTATTATCCGTCTCTTTGATTTGTCATCAATTTTCTTCCTGCGGCCACGTCCAGGGATGTTGGCTACAGTCTCATGGATCTTGCATTTCTGAATAATATGTGCAACTGTAGTCACAGGAACATCAAGCTGCTTGGAGATGGTCTTATAACTTTTACCTTTTAGTTTCAATATGTTTATTTAAAGTTTTCGTAACAGTATATAACAAAAACGACCTTCCATGTAAAGAGGACATAGTTATTTGCAGAGTATCTTGACAGAAATATAAAAGTAACCATATCCATAAAGGTCAATCATATAAACCAAACAAGAAAGACAAGACAGGACAGACTAGGGATAGGAACAACAAGGGGAATAACACCACTTCGTTTTACCAGATATGGGGGGTACTCCAACATGTCACGGCATCGAGCGCTGATAATTAAGCGAGTGCTGATTCGTCGCAACATACTAGTTATGTTAATGAGCTTTACAGACATTAGATGTAAGAAATTCATGGGGACAGTAGGAGGGTCCGAGTCAGGGGGGAGCTGGAGTCAAGATCGAGCCAAGGGTTCCAGATCCGAAAAAAGGCACTCAGGTCATCACACCTAGTTGCTTGGATTCTCTCGCACATTAAAATTTCATTCATTCTGTCTCTCACCATCGAAATGGACAGCGTCTGAGTTCTCCATTTAGAAGCTATATGAATTTTAGCTGCCATGCACAATGTATTCGCTAATCTCTGAAGGTGCTTCGAGAATCCATGTTGCATCTTACCCAATAGGAATACTGTGGGGTCCATGGGAATTGGTTTACCAAATAATTGGTTAATAATTGAATTAACTTCTTGCCATAATTTCTCAACGATCGGACATTTCCACCAAATGTGGAGCATATCCCCAGGGATATTACAGCCCCTAAAGCAATCCTTAGAGATGTGCGGATAAATGGCATGCAATTTGGTTGGAACATAGTATGCCCTATGTAACACCTTAAGTGATGTTTCTGTCAGAGATGTTTGATGGCTGCCTCTAGACAGGGTTTCACTGCATTTATGCCACGTCTCCAGAGGCAAGACGAGCTCCAAATCATTCTCCCATTGTAGCATATAGTTTAGTTTCCCTGATGTATGAGCGACATTCATCGTGGAATATATTAGCGAGATTATCCCATTACCCATAGGGTTTCCAGAATACCTTTGCTCAAAACCAGTGAGCCGAAAGGGGGCTCTACGTGACAGAAACTGTCTGGCAAAGTGAAAAACTTGGTTGATGCGCATAGCCTCTCCAGTCGGAGGGTCATGACATTGTATAAATTCTTGCTTAGTGAGTAAAATATTGAAAGGGGAGCAGAGGTGTTTTAGCATGGTGATCCCCTTCCCGATCCACCAGGAGAACAGTGCAGGCTCCAACCCCGGCTGAAACATAGGATTTCGAAACAATGATGTAAGGGGTGAAGACTTGGATTGAAGATTATGCTTAAATCTCTCCTTTCTCCATATGATCAGAGAGAGGGCGGAAAAGGGAGCTGTGACCTGAATGTCCGGCGGGAGTCTCACCGTAGACCACAAGAGGCCACAAAGAGAATATGGTTGCAAAAAGTAGGATTCCAATTGCACCCACCTGGGAGTATTACTATTAGGAGAAAGTTTGGACAATTGAGCTATTTGGGCTGCTTTGAAATATGTCAAGAGAGTAGGCAGTGACATGCCTCCATACTTTCTGTGTAAACACATTATGTTTTGTTTGATACGGGGTCTCTTTCCATTCCATATAAATTTGGAAATAATTGACTGGATCTCTCGGAGACATTTCAAAGGGACCGCAACAGGGAGTGATCTAAATAGGTATAGGAATCTCGGCAAAGTAACCATCTTTATAGTGTGTAACCGGCCAAGCCATGAGATTTTTAAGCGAGACCATTTTGCTATGTCAGTCTTAAATTTTGCAATTAAAGGGGAATAGTTCCATTTGAAAAGGGAAGATTTATGAGTCGTAAGGTTAATTCCCAAGTAGGATAGGGAATGTTCCTTTCTTGTAAAGCCAAACTGTGAGATCAAATTGTCTTGGTCAGTCTTGGAGGTGTTGACGAATAGGGCCTCTGACTTATCAACATTTATCCTGAGACCTGATATTTTTTCAAATGTACGGAGAAGCGAAAATAGGTTGGGTAAAGTAGAGTAGGGGTTAGACAATGTGAGTAAAAGGTCATCTGCAAAAAGGCTCAGTTTGTATTTTTCACCAAGGCCTGTGGGTCCTAATATGTTTGGATTTTCTCTTATGGCTGCGGCCAACGGCTCCATGGCTAAAGCAAATAATGCTGGGGACAACGGACATCCCTGACGAGTACCTCTTTGTATATTTATAGATAACGGTTTAGTGGATGGGAGTTTGAGGTATGCTGATGGATTGTCATATATTAGTTGAAGGCAGGAAATCAGCTTTTGAGGGAAGTTAAATTTGTCTAACACTGAAAAAAGATAAGGCCAAAGAACTGTATCAAAAGCTTTTTCGATATCTAGAGCCAGTACCATCAAAGGTCTCTGCGTACGATTCGCTGAGTGGATGATGTTGAGATTTCTACGTATGTTGTCGGGTCCTTGTCTCATCGGGATAAAACCCACCTGATCCCGATGTATAAGTGAGGGAAGTATTTTGTTCAGTCTATCGGTGATAAGGGAAGTGAATATTTTTAAGTCGACGTTTAATAAAGAAATGGGACGGTAGTTTTTAACTAATAAGTGATCTCGTTTTGGTTTGGGAATGACAGTAACGTGAGCGATATAGAACTCGGGGGGCATTTGGGAACCTGAAAGAAGGGCGTTGCAGAAATTTTTAATGTGGGGTACTAGGAGATCTCCAAATTTTTTGTAATAAAGGGCTGACAGGCCGTCCGGACCCGGAGCCTTGCCCGACTTTAATTTTTTGATTATTGTAATAATTTCCTCAGGAAGGATTTCTGACTGAAGTTGCTGAATAGCAGGTTCGGAAATTTTAGGAAGAGAAATACCTTGTAAGAAAGAGTTCAGGGAGTTCAAGGGGGTGTTTTGAGGGGAGGAGTACAGTTTTTGATAGTATTCATAAAAGACTTTATAAATAACTTCTGGATGAGCTGATATGCGTCCAGAGTTATCCCTGATGGAGGGGATAGAGTTTAAAAACTCTCTTGCGCGTAGCTGGCGCGCTAACATTCTGGAAGGTTTGTTTGCCTGCTTATAAAAGGAGGCTCTAGTCCAGGCGAGGGCTTTCTCTGTTTTAACAGTGAGTAATGAGCTCAGCTGTTTTTTGACATCTGAGATTTGTTTTATTAGATAGCGAGATGTTGTTAGCTGATTAGCCTGTTCTAGCTTGAACAGTTTGGTTTCCAGTCTATTTTGGAGGGCTGATCTGGTTTTTTTTCGGGTGGAAGCTATCTTGATTATGGAGCCAGTTATGAACTTTTTATGGGCCATCCAGATGCTACCAGGGGAGGAGTCATTAGTTACATTAGTTTGGAAGAAAAGTTTAAGATCTTCTTTGAGTTGAGAAAATATAGTGGGGTCTGTAAGCAGGGATTCATTTAAGCGCCACTTAAAAAGGCCGGACGTGGTAATATCAAATTTAAAGACCGACAGTACGGAATCATGATCTGACCAAGCTGATGGGACATGTCGCGAGTATAGGGCTGATGTTAGTGTGTTTGCAGTCGTTAACTGTAAGTCAATGCGAGAGTACGATTTGTGTACCGGTGAGTAGAACGTGAAGCCCCTTGCCTGCCCGTTAATCTCCCGCCAGACATCCACCAATCTGTTCTCCCTCATCAAATGCAAAATTTGTTTCCTATCCCTCTTGGAAACATCAGACCTCCGAGCTGCACTACTGTCCTGGGTTGGATCAAGGACCATGTTGAAATCACCACACCAAATCAGGTGGTGGTATGAGATTTGAGAGAGCTTTGTTAGAATTAATTTGAAAACCTGGAGCTGGGAAGTAGCGGGGAGATAACTATTAATAATACAGATTTGTTTACCCTGTAGGGTTCCCTGTAATATTAGGAACCTTCCTTCTGGATCTGAATATGAATCAGTCAAGTGGAAGGGGAAGGAGTTTTTTAGTAATATAGCAACACCTCTGGTTTTTCTGTCCCAAGAGGCAAGGAAGTAGCGGGAATAGCTCGAGTCAAAAAATTTAGGTGAGGAAGAAGAGGAGAAATGGGTTTCTTGTAAACACAAGACATCTGGCTTGTGTTTATGGTAATCTATGAATGCTCTCCTCCGTTTAATGGGTGAGTTAAGACCCTTTACGTTGTGAGAAATTACCCTACACATTGTTAGAGAGACAAGTAATGCTTACAGACTCAGACACACGACCAGTCCTGCCAGATCTCCACCGTTGAAAGCTGCGAAGCGGACAGCGTTGGGTAAGTCTACAAGAAAACAAAGGGAGAGAGACAAAACAAGGGAAAACAAACACATATAACATTAATAGAACAAAAGTGTGAGTTCTAGACTCACAAAAGATGGAGATCCGGAATACCATATTAAAAGTAAACCGGGAATCACCAAAATAGGGCAACATGTGGTAAACCCGAGGTCGCACCCGTTATGATTACAAGCCCAGCCAAGGAGGGGAGGGGGATGGAGAAGAAAAAAAAAAAAAAAAAAAAGGGGGGGGGGGAGGGAAAAGGAGGGAGGGAGGGAAGGGGGGGGGGAAGGAGGGGGGGGGAAGGAGGGGGGGGGAAGGAGGGGGGGGGAAGGAGGGGGGGGAAGAAGGGGGGGGGGAAGGAGGGGGGGGAAGAAGGGGGGGGGGAAGGAGGGGGGGGGAAGAAGGAAGGGGGGGAAAGAAGGGGGGGAGGAAGGAGGGGGGGGATGGGAAATCTAGTAGAAAAATAATAAATAAATAAAATAGGAAGAATAAACTGGTGCGGGCATATTCAGAAAAATTCGAAATCGGGAAAATATAGATCAGTCTAATGATCGTTAACAGACAACTCAAAATAACTCAATGTAGTCAACCGGCGGAGTCAATGTAAAGCCACGTCTTAGGAATTAAACCCAAAGAATCCGGGAAACAGTCAAGTGATTCGTGAACGTTGGCTTCTGGTCGCAGGAACCTGCTGCCATTCTTTAGCTGGTCTGGGTCTTCTTTGCGGAAGTGGAGGCAGAATATCAGGAAGCGAAATTCCAGCTTGCTCTAACACCTTTTTGCCTTCATCCAGTGTACGACAAATATGCTGCTCATTCTTATGTGTAAAAGATAAAGAGAATGGGAAGCCCCAGCGGTATTTTACTTGCACTGACTGTAGTGCCATGGTGATTGGTTTAAGGGCTCTCCTGCGAAACAACGTGGCTGGCGCTATGTCCGCAAACAATTTTACAGAGTCTGGAAGTCCAGGAAGTGTAGATAAAGATCTCGCAGCATTGAGAATTAAATCTCTAGATTCTTCGTATTGCATTTTGAGGATCACGTCTCTGGGAATGTCCGCGGACCGTGTTCTGCCTAGCGCCCTGTGGATTCTTGTGACATGTAATGAGGACGGATCTGCATGCGGCAGGAGCGCAATAAATAAGGTAGTGACTGTCTCTTTTAATGTCACATAGGATTCTGGTAAGCCACGCACTCTAATATTACCTCTTCTAGACCTGTTCTCTAGATCCTCACTTCGCAGCTCTAGATCCATAATGCGGTCAGCATGAAGTGTGAGGGTCTCTTGATCTTCACTAAGAGCCTCTGCAGTGGCCTCCATTTTCTCCTCTAAACATACTGTGCGCTGGGAGATATCTTGCAGCTGTGTGGAGACTGCATTCATAGCTGCAGAGAGTTCTGTGCGGAAGGTCTCCTGAAGGGATTTGGTGAGTGCTGCAGTTGATATAACAGCGTCCCCTCCATTATTCAAATCCTCATCGTCTGCTCCTTCACTGAGCTGCAGCGCCGGGGTGTGAGAGAGAGTGAGGACAGGCGCGGCGGCCATTTTACCTGCACCGCCGCCCGCCAAGAGCTCAGATATCGGGCGACTTGCCGGCTGTCCTGCGCCACCTTTCCTGGGCATTGCGGACCTCGGTGCTCTCGGAGGTGAGGGGGAGCAGACCGCTATGAAAAGATCCCGATTCCGGCGTCTATAAAGGGGGAAATCAAGCCTCGGGTTGCGGAGCTCAGCCGAGCACTTCCTGCTCCATTAGAGTCCGCGCATGCGCCTATAACTTTTACCTTTTAACATGTTTGTGTATAATTTTCTTTCTAATCTCCTGAGACAACTCTTTCCTTCTCTTCTTCTGGTCCATGCGGAGTGTGATACTCACTGTGCTGTTTGGTGACATGATGTGTATCTGTAGCCCTATATACAGGCCACTCACTGATTCCAAGATTGTAGACACCTGTGATGCTAGTTAGTGGACACACCTTCATTGAACATGTCCCTTTTGTCACATTATTTCTCCTACGCCACATTGGGGGGGGGGGGGGGGAGAGACACAGGACCGTGGGTGTTATGCTGCTGCCACTAGGAGGACACTATGTGAATATAGAAATATTAGCTCCTCCCCTACAGTATACACCCTCCTGCTGGCTCTAAGTGAACCAGTTCTTGCTCAGTGTCTGTAGGAGGCACTTGGGTCTGATTTTCAGACCCCAAAGTTTATATTTTATTTTTACTTTTCTGTAAATTTTTATTTTTTTAATTAACGGAATGAAGGGGGCAACGGATCCTTTGAAGGTTCCGATTTCCCCCTAATCATCAACAGGCGAGAACGCGGAGTGTCGCCTCCCCTGCGATGTGGGAAGCCATGCCTGAGCTCACTTCAGGGTCGACGGTTCCTTCGAGTCCCGATCTCCCCACACCAGCAGCAGGCGACCACATGGAGTATCGCCTCCATGTATCCTCTCCTGGAGCCAGGCCTATAGCTGGACATTCTGCCCAATACGAAGGCCCCCTACTATGGTGTCCATGCAGCCCCCACTGCATCACCACTTACTTAGCAGATGATGGATGGCGGCAGAAAGACTCCACCCCCCTTGTCTATGGTGCTGGTGGATTGAGAGTGAATACCAGCCTGCAGCTCCGGCTCTGCTACATGTGAGTAGGACTGCAACTGGTTGCGGAGGTTCAAAGGGGTCCTGGGAGGGGGAGGTGTCTCAGTGTCCGGCAGTGTTCTCTCTACGCCGCTCCAACTCCTTTTTCCCTGTCCCCGACGCAGGGCTCCAACCCATTCCCCAGCTCCTGACAGGCTCGGCGAGTGCGGCGGTGTAAGGCCGCGGCTCGTATCTGGGCCTGGACATAGCCAGTTTCTGGCAGGCACAGGCCGCAGATCCGGCGGAAGACCGCGGCCCGCACTTTCCCCGGCTCCAGAAATTTAGTCCCCAGCTTCTAGCCGGGATAGGCCGCATTTTATGGCCCCGCCTACTGGGGGTGGCGCCGACCTTTGTGTTCTGGTGCTTCTTGTCCATTGTCCTTATCTCAGCATCCATCTTCCTACACCCCCAGCACTGCAGCAGGAGCAGCAGCAGTGTTCTTCTCTGGGCCTGGACACAGGGACAACAGGAGCAGCACTGACAGAAGCGCTGAGGGGACACAGACAGGGACACCTCCCCTGGGGACTCAAGACACAGGACCTGGGTGAGCTGCAGAATTTTAGCTTAACCCTTCCTCTGCACGTACATCCTCCCTCTACCTCTCTGGACGCAAAGAAACAGGGTACACTATGTCTCAATCTAAGACTTCCAAAAAGATTTAACAAGACACACAGTTTTTTGCTTCATATACCACTTGCAAGGTTTCTGTGCCCCGGGGGCCACAATACTGCGTTCTGCAAGGCCTTTGACCCGGTAACCACCCAGGAGCCACCTGTCACTGATACCAACCCCAGCCAGCCTAGTCCCCCTGAGTAAGCCACTTCTCTCTCACATTCTATGGATTCTTTAGACAAAGCAATAGACTCTCTCCGGAACCCTTCCTCTAGTCAGGGCGTAAGTCTGTTAGTTGCAGAAAACCCTTCCGATGGACAAATCTCTATCTAGCAGGGGTCATACTTTATCAAGAAGTGCTCATGCTTCTAGGAAAAGGATACATGGCACATCCCCCGAACCTCCTCGTGCTTCTGCCTCTGGGAGTTCGGCTTCTCGCTCCCCTTCTCCAGGGGTTGGTAGCGAACATGATTCAGAATACGAATTTGATGCGTCCTTAGATCAGGACTCTCAAAATGATCAGGAGACACTTGCTTCCCTCATTGAGTCAGTCAACAAGGCTCTGAGGGTGGACAAGGAACCCGTATCTACTCCAGACCACGCTGTGTCCTTTAAGAGGACTAAACACCCTCACAAGGTGTTCGCCAACCACCCTGAATTTAAGGACATTGTCGAGACATAGGGACCAACCGGAAAAAAACGCTTCACAGGGCAGAAGACCATGGAGTCTAAATATCCCTGTGCTCCTGACTTAAGAAAGAATTAGTTACAGTCCCCCCCCAGTGGATCCACCCGTGTCGCTGCTTGCTTCTAAAACTCTTCTCTCCTCGTCCGACGGCGCCGCAGTCAAAAATCCTACTGACGGTCAAATTGACAATCTTGCTCGTTCAGTCTTTGAGGCTTCTGGAGCGGCACTTTTTCCATCCTTTGCCGCGACCTGGGTGGCTAAAGCTATGACCCACTAGGCTGAGGTCTTGTCCGTAGCCATTCAGGAAACTGACCTCCCCCTGAGGCAGCGTGCCTCGCTAATCAGATAGCTCGGGCTGGGGATTTCGTGGTGTCCGCTTCTTTAGACGCGGCTAACCGCTTCCCAAGCAGCAGCAAACGCCTTCACCATTAGGAAGGCACTATGGCTCAGAGACCGGCGTGCGGATTCTGCTTCCAAAAAGTCTTTAACTTCTTTGCCCTATCAGAGCAGTCGCTTATTCGGAGAAAAGCTTGATCAACTAATCTCCGACGCTACTGGAGGGAAGAGTAAGTTTCTCCCCCAATAAAGGCACGTTTGACCCTTTTGGAACCAGCAACAACAAGCTTGGACTCGATTTTTTTCGTTACAATCCCAACTGGTCCTCTACATCCACCTCTTCGGGACCAGGACGGGCCCAACGCACGGATAGAGGTTCCCAGGTCTCATATAGACCCTCCCATTCCTGGAAAAGCAGGCCCAGACAGTCTGGACCCAAGGGTCCCAGATCACGCAGATCCTCTACACAATGACTCAGTGCGGTATCCGGGGGACACCAACAAAGTAGGCGGTCGTCTACTTTTGTGCCGTCAAGCATGGCTTTCGGTCGTTCACGACGAGTGGGTCAGAGATCTAGTGTCCTCCGGATACAAAATAGAGTTTTTGTCTCTCCCACCAATGCGTTTATTCTGTCTTCTCCTCCCAAGACAAAGGCAGAAGCATTCTTCCGAGCCTTAAATGCCCTCAGAAGAGACAGGGTCATTATCCAGGTTCCGCAAAACAAAAGGTTCAAGGGTTTTTACTCAAACCTTTTTGTAGTCCCCAAAAAAGACGGAACAGTGCAGCCCAAACTGGACCTAATACTGTTAAACAACTTCGTCAGAGTACAACGTTTCAGGATGGAATCGCTCCGTTCTGTCATCGCGTCAATGGAAAGAGGAAAGTTTTTTGTGTCCATAGACATCCAGGACTCTTACCTTCACATCCCGATTTTTTTCCCCCTCAAAGATTTCTAAGATTCGCAGTTCAAGATGAACATTTTCAATTCGCTGCCTTGCCCTTTGGCCTCGCCACCGCCCCCAGAGTCTTCTCCAAGGTCATGGCGGCTGCCATGGCCATCCTCCACGCTCAGGGGTGGTAGTGCTACCGTATCTAGACTATATCCTGATCAAGGGACCTTCTTTTCACGCCTGCAAGGAGTGAGTGAGCATCACAATAAATACGCTTTCTCGCCTGGGCTGGAAGATAAACTTCAAAAAGTTCTCGCCAGTACCGGCTCAGCAAATTTCTTTTCTGGGAATGATCCTGGACTCTTCCCAGGGGTTGGTGATCCTCCCACCGGAAAAGGTCTTAGCCCTACTGTGGGCCACTCAGATGCTCACCCGCTCTTTTATGCACTCTCTACGTTTCAGCATGAGTTCTCAGCAAGATGGTAGCAGCTATAGAGGCGGTTCCATTCATTCAGCTACACCTCCGCCCCTTGCAACATGCGCTTCTGGCGGTTTGGGACAGGAATCCATTCTCTCTCGACCATCGATTCCGCCTCTCTCAGCGGGTCAGACAGACCCTAAGGTGGTGGACGTTGAAGTCCTCACTGAATCAGGGGAAGTCCTTCCTCCCAGTTCATTGGCTAGTGGTGACCACAGATGCCAGCCTTCTTGGATGGGAGGCAGTGTTCCGCCATCACACAGCTCAGGGGCGCTGGTCTCCTCAAGAGTCGCATCTGCCGATCAACATTTTGGAGATATGGGCAATCAAGTTAGCCCTTCTGCAGTTTCATCATCTGGCAGGTCGACCTATCAGGATTCAGTCTGATAACGCTACAGCTGTGGTGTACATCAACCATGGCCATGATCGAAGTAGGTCAAATTCTCCATTGGGCCGAGAGGAACCGCTCGGTGATCTCAGCAGTCCACATCCCGGGCGTAGAGAATTGGGCGTCAGACTTCCTCAGTCGCCAGGGTCTCACCTCGGGAGAGTGGTCTCTCCATCCGGAGGTTTTCCAGCAGATCTGCTGTCGCTGGGGGACTGCGGATGTGGATCTGATGGCCTCAAGGTTAAATGCCAAGGTTCCCGACTTCATAGCTCGGTCCCATGACCCAGTAGCCATGGGATCAGACGCACTAGTCCTCCCGTGGCATCAATTTCGGCTTCCATATATATTCCCCCTGCTCCCCTTACTTCCAAAGGTTATCAAGAAGATCAGAGCGGAAGGGGTTCCAGTAATCTTGATTGCGCCAGATTGTCCGTGCCGGGCGTGGTACGCGGAATTAGTTCAACTCATCGCCGATGTCCCCTGGCAACTGCCGAATCGCACGGATCTGCTGTCCCAGGGCCCTATTTACCATCAGAACTCCGAGGCCTTGTGTTTAACGGCGTGGCCGTTGAATCCTGCGTTCTAGCTCAGGCAGGTTTTTCTCATCAGGTGATCTCTACCATGCTTAGTGCTAGGAAACCCACGTCTATGCGCATTTATCATCGCACCTGGAAGACTTTCTTCTCATGGTGCAAAGACCGTGGACGTTCTCCTCTTGACTTTTCTATTCCTTCCATTTTGGAATTCCTGCAGACCGGATTGGAATCAGGTCTCGTGCTAAGCTCACTTAAAGGGCAGATTTCAGCCTTATCGATTTTGTTCCAACGCAGGATTGCCAACAGATTACAGGTGAGGACCTTCATTCAGGGAGTCTCTCATGTGGTGCCTCCCTATAAGATGCCGTTGGAACCATGGGATCTTAATTTGGTCCTTGGGGTTTTACAAGAGGCCCCTTTCGAACCGCTGCAGGATGTCTCTCTTTCCTGGAAAGTAGCCTTCCTAGTTGCGGTCACGTCAATCAGGCGAGTCTCGGAGTTAGCGGCCTTGTCCTGTCGAGTCCCATTCCTGAATTTTCATCAAGATAAGGTGGTTCTGAGGACGTCCCTGTCTTTTCTGCCGAAAGTGGTCTCTTCTTTCCATCTCAACAAAGATATTGTTTTGCCCTCACTCTGTCCGGCCCCAGTACATCGCATCAAGAAGGCCCTTCACACTCTGGATCTTGTGAGAGCCCTGAAGAGATGTCTCGCGGACGGCATCTTTTCGCAAGTCAGATGCCCTGTTCGTGCTTCCGGAAGGGTCTAGCCGCTTCCAGGGCCACAATAGCCAAGTGGATTCGCTCGGCCATTCAGGATTCATACTGTTAGGGGTGAACCTGTCCCAGCAGGGATTACGACACACTCCACTCGGTCAGTGGGCGCCTCTTTGGCCATTCGGCACCAGGCGTCAGCAGAACAGGTCTGCGACTTGGTCCAGCTTGCATACTTTCACAAAACATTACAGTAATCATTCTCAAGCCTCTGCAGATGCGGCCCTCAGCAGACGAATTCTGCAGGCGATAGTACCACATCTGTAACTCGTTGGTACATGGGGTAGTAACAGTTGATTGTTCCCCACCCAGGGACTGTTTTATGACGTACCATGGTCCTGTGTCCCCCAGTAAAATAGGGATTTTTGTGTACTCACCGTAAAATTCTTTTCTCTGAGCCAATCATTGGGGGACACAGCACCCACCTTGTTAGCCTGATGGCTTGTTTTGTTTTCTTGGTTTTGACATAGTTTATCCTTGTTAATGGTTTTAAGCTTTGTTACCAAACTGGTTCACTTAGAGCCAGCAGGAGGGTGTATACTGCAGGGCAGGAGTTAATATTTCTATATTCACTTAGTGTCCTCCTAGTGGCAGCAGCATAACATCCATGGTCCTGTGACCCCCCAATGATTGGCTTGGAGAAAAGGATTTTACGGTGAGTACACTATAAACTCCCTATTTTCAGGGGTACCATCATTTTTGTCTAGGCCTATTTCATGTTTTTGTTTTTTTTTATTCTGTGGAAGCATGGTTGAAAAGCAATGTCTGACTTATTGGTTCATTTTCATAGATTTTTTTTAGTTATTACTTTTGTCAAATTCAAGTTTTTTCTGTGACAATTGTTGAGTTTTCTATCATTACATGAGGGGTACCATCAGATCTAAACTAATGGGGGACACAGGAACCATCATTATTATTATTTATTATTATAGCGCCATTTATTCCATGGCGCTTTACATGTGAGGAGGGGTATACATAATAACAGGTACAATAATCTTGAACAATACAAGTCGCAACTGGTACAGGAGGAGAGGACCCTGCCCGCAAGGGCTTACAATCTACAAGGGATGGGTGAGGATACAGTAGGTGAGGATAGAGCTGGTCGTCGTGCAGTGGTTTGGTCGATCGGTGGTTACTGCAGGTTGTAGGCTTGCCAGAAGAGGTAGGTCTTCAGGTTCTTTTTGAAGGTTTCGATGGTAGGTGAGAGTCTAATATGTTGTGGTAGAGAGAGAGAGAGGTAGAGAGCTAGAGAAATCTTGTATGCGATTGTGGGAAGAGGAGATAAGAGGGGAGTAGAGAAGGAGATCTTGTGAGGATTGGAGGTTGCATGCAGGAGAGTACCGGGAGACGAGGTCACAGATGTACGGAGACAGGTTGTGGATGGCTTTGTATGTCATGGTTAGGCTTTTGTACTGGAGTCTCTGGGTAATGGGGAGCCAGTGAAGGCATTGACAGGGCTTTTTGAGGATAGGTGTGATTGAGGCATGTTTAAAGCTTGAGGGGAAAACACCAGTTGTTAGTGATAGGTTGAAGAGATGGGTTAGGGTTGGGATAAAGACTGGCGAGGTTTGGGATGAAGTGGGAAGGGATCGGGTGAAGTGCACAGGTGGTGAGATGCGATCTTGAGAGTAGAGTGGAGAGTCGATCTTCTGTAATGGTGGAGAAGTTGGTTTTGGGGGTGGAGGGCTGGGTAGTTGGGAGGAAGGGCTCTGGGGATTGTCGACTAAAACAGTCTCTGATGTTCTCAATTTTCTGCTTGAAAAATTAGGCAAAGTCTTCAGCTGAGATGAATGGGGATGGAGGAGAGAGTTGAAGGTGTTGAATAACTGTTTAGGGTTGGGAGACAGGGAGGATATGAGAGATGAGAAGTAGGTTTGTTTTGCTGTGGCGAGTGTGGTCTTGAAAGTAGTGAGGTACTGTTTGAATGCGATGAAGTGCTCGTTGGAGTGGGATCTTTTCCATCTCCGCTAAGCAGCCCTGGAAGTTCGCCTCAGGTCTTTGGTCAGGCTGGTGTGCCAGGGCGGTCTGTTGATTTTGCAAGCTTTGGTATGTGTGAGAGGGGCAAGAGATTCCATAGCTGCAGCTATTTTGGTGTTATATAGAGCGGCAGCGTCATCCGCATTGTGTAGGGAACTTATGTCTGTGAGAGGGAGGAGGGATTCAGAGAGCATGGGTGTATGCTGCTGCCACTAGGAGGCTGACACTATGCAAATAAAGTTAGCTCCTCCTCTGCAGTATACACCCTACTGACAGGAAGTAGGATATTCAGTTTAGCTTAGTGTCAGTAGGAGGTGGACACGGGTCTTTCATTAGACTCATATCTACCTCAATGTGCGTCATTTCTTTTCAGGTTTCCGGAGGGATACAGGGTGAACGGT
Source organism: Ranitomeya variabilis (assembly GCF_051348905.1). Classification (NCBI taxonomy): domain Eukaryota; kingdom Metazoa; phylum Chordata; class Amphibia; order Anura; family Dendrobatidae; genus Ranitomeya; species Ranitomeya variabilis. The sequence goes on along the minus strand of NC_135233.1, from coordinate 249,066,561 downwards.
CTCTCCTGTACTCCCACAGAGACTATGAGTACGGCGTGTACTGCCACCCCGTATCCTCATACGTCTAGTCGGCAGGACCCCAGCTCCTAACACAGAAGCGTGTTGAGGTGATTCGGACCCGGGCCTGCCTCAGTCGCCCACCAGAGCGTGTCGGTTCATGGAGATGCGGACGTCCCACTATGCTGGATTATCGGACGTCCGATCTTGGATGGGGAGGTACTCTCTCTCTCTCTCCCTCCCAGATACAGAGTGAAAGATAAGAAGATCACAGAAGAAAGATGATCAGGAAAAAAAATTCCTTTATTTTAATAGTGGGCCCCTTAATTCAGGTTACCTTTGCAGCAGTTTTAGGGCTCTCCTCGCCGCTTCTCCCGTGCTCGGTGGTCATCTGATGTAATCTAGGTCCCGGCTTCTTCCGGGCCTAGCTGCAGAGTGGGGCATCAGGGGTCATTTCCTCTTTAATTTTGGGGGCTGCAGGCGTTGTTTTGCAGCGTTTTTCAATCCTCCGTGCTGCTCCCTCGTCCTCCGGCGGTCACCAGCTCTAATTTAGGTCCCGGCTTCATTCGGGCCTAGCTGCAGGGCTGGTTCCACCCCTCTTCTTCCTGCTTTTCGGGCGGGCGTTTCTCCCGCCTATCTCTTAGCCAGCTCCTTCCTGCCGGGACGTAGCTCCGCCCTATGGATTAGCTCCGCCCCCTTTTCCTGTCTCAGAGCAGGCTTTTTAGCATGTGTCCCTGCAGTGTGCGCTTTTTCACTCCTGGACCTGGGCACCCTCTTGTGACTGCCATTTTTCCTCTTGGTGGATCCAGATTGTAACTTTTTCCTGTGGTGTCTCCTCTTCCTGGCACAGCAGCCCTACATTCTGGAGCTGAATACAGGATGACTGCACGTAATGTGAGTAGCTGCTCTGCAGCCCAACACTCTCCTCGGCTCTCCTGTCCCCTAACCTTCTGGCATCAGTTAATGGGTCTGCTCATCATGCCTAACTCTAAGGGAGAGCGCTCTCGTCCTCCCACCTCCTCTTCTGCCGTCATGAAACACTTTGCGCTCTTCGTGCAAATGCAGGCTCCCTTCAGGTCAGTCCTCTCCCCTCTGTCAGGACTGCAGCAGCCCCCCTGTGCCCACCGCCTAGAAGTGCCCTTCTGTCCCAGGTGGGAGTGAGGCCCCTATTCCAGGGTGGGTTTCCTCTGTCATAGTCCGTAGTGGATCTCACCAAGGTCTCCCAGACCCTGGTGTCCATACTTGATAGGTTGCCCCTCCCGACTTCCGTAGTTGCTAGTGGGTCACAGGAATCTCCATCTGGGCCTTCCAACGCAGGCCGCAAGGGATCCAGACTGGAGCACTGTTTTAGGTCCTCTTCCCGCTCCATCTCGCCCCCCCGGTCCTTTCCGGCGGTCTGCCTCTTCCCGATCCTCCTCTCCCGAGCCAGGCGAGGCGTTTTCGGATGCACCATCAGAGGGTAATTTAGACCTTGTTTCAAAACAAACCTCCAACATGAGGGATGTGGTCCAGAGCCTCATTGTTGCTGTCAACCACAACTTTAGCATCAAGGACACCTCTACGGAACCCGCAGATCAAGCGGTTTCACTTAGATGGTCTAAACCACCTTCCAAGGTCTTTGCTCCTCATAAAGAATTTGAGGAGGTACTTGCCAGGGAAAGAGAGAACCCGACCAGGCGCTTTCAAAGAGGGAAGCGCCCTTGTGTCCTGTATCCCTTTTCTCCCGAGTACACCAGGATAAAGTGATTTTGCGACCTCCGCCTGCCTTCCTTCCCAAGGTGGTGTCCACCTTTCACCTGAATGAGGGTATTGTCCTCACTTCCTTTTGTCCTGCTCCGACTCATTCTCTGGAGTGTTCACTGAACAGGTTTGTCCTGGTCAGGGTGGTGAGGACCTATCTGGCTAGGACCGCCCCCTTTAGGAAGACGGACTCTCTATTCATCATTCCAGATGGTGCGCAAAGAGGCCTGCCGACCTCCAAGGCTACGATTGCTCGCTGGATCAGAACAGCAATTTCGGAGGCTTACCGGGTCAAGAACAGAGTGCCTCCCCCTGGGATTGAGGCTCACTCTACCCGGCAGTAGGCGCCTCCTGGGCAGTACACCATGGGGCATCTGCCCTACAACTTTGCAAAGCGGCAACCTAGCCTTCCATTCACACGTTTGCCAAATTTTATAAGGTCCATACCCACGCTTCGGAAGACGCCAGCGTAGGCAGAAGGATCTCGCGTACGGCAGTGGCGAGTTCTCCGACCTGAATGGAGTTTTCTGCTGTTCCCTCCCCAGGGACTGCTTTGGGACGTCCCATGGTTCCTGTGTCCTCCAATGAAGCGATAGAGAAAACAGGATTTTTTGGTTGCTTACCATAAAATCTGTTTCTCTGAGCCTTCATTGGGGGAGACAGCACCCTCCCAAGTTGAACAGCTGTTTTATTGTATTATATTGTTAGTTTGAGTTTTCTATCTTTTACATAGTGAGAAAGCAGTAGGAGAAGCACCAACTGAATATCCTACTTCCTGTCGGTAGGGTGTATACTGCAGAGGAGGAGCTAACTTTTTTTTTTTACCCTTCGCCACGACAGCACCCACAATGAGGGACCCGCCCATAGGAACAGGAAACCTACAGAGATAAAAAGGGCGGTCCCCCTCTCCTCCTCAGTTGGTTTCCTCTTCCTATCGGAAGTCCATGGATTCCTACAGATGGAGGTGGTTGGAGCACCTCCAGTTTACCTGAGCATGTGCACCCGCCTGTGTGGTCCTCTTGATGACAACAGGGGCTGCGGCATCAGTAGTAGCGGCAGGGGAGCCACTGCATGCAGCCTCCTCCCTCGTCTGGTCACCATCCGGCAGGTTCCGGGCGACAAAGTCCAACCTATGGAGGAGGCATGTGTGTGGGCGATCTTCCGGTTACCAGCGGCGCTGCTAGGAGGCGGCGGCTACGTCGCGCGGGTAAGTCCGCGCTGCTTCATTGAACCGGAAGTGGTCGGAGCACTTCCGGTTCGCGGGGGGCAGCGCTGCACATGACCGCGCAATTCAAATGGCAGGCCGGGGCACAGAGCTAAATCGCTCAGTATGCTGTCCCCGGCGCATGACGAGCTTCCACCAGCGGTGGAGCATGATAGCGCTGACAAAATCAGCGCTAAGGGATCAAAATCATCGGCAAAAAGGAGTGGTCGTTCCATGGACGGATCTGACACTCACATGAGAAGTAAAACAAGGAGTAAACATGCAGATCTACTCAGACTCCACACAGCGTCTCCACCTCCAAAACCGGTATGATTATGATGATGATGATAGCTTCACTGGGTGAGTGTTTATGATCCTCTATCTATAAGCTGATCCCTTCTTTCTCTGACTCTCCACTTAGGCTAAGAAGACCAGTAAATCTAAGCATAAAGAGTGTGCCCTGTGTATGCAACCCCTGCCCGACACGTATCTTAAAAGGTTGTGTTAAAGCTGTATACAAGATGAGGCGGCTGTTATGACCACAAATATCCGAGCCATAATAAGGTAGGAGATCCAGTCTCTGGGATCAAAATCTCTACAAGAACGTGGAAGTAAGCGCCTTTCTCCCGTCTCCAGTTCAGAGTCTGAAGAGGGCTTAATCCGATCCTCCGATTCCTCAGGATCATCTCCTAGCTCTTCTGAAGATGAAGGCGGAGCATGTTTTCCAGTCGATAGTATAGACAACCTTATAAAATCCGTTAGGAACACTATGGGGTGTCCAGACACTAAAGGGGTCAGATCAGCCCAAGATATCATGTTTGCAGGTCTAGGTCACAAAAAACGGCCAGCTTTCCCAGTCGTTTCTGCCATCAAGGACCTTGTAAAAAAAAAAGAATGGGACAAACAAGGAAAAGGGTTTCTCCCATCCTCTTCTAAAAGGCGTTACCCCTTCAGTGATGAGGAGTTAGCAGTTTGGTCTAAGGTTCCAAAAGTGGATGCAGCGGTGGCATCCACCTCAAAACAGTCATCTCTCCCTGTGGAAGATGCAGGAATCTTACTAGACCCATTCGACCGTAAAACCGAAGCTCTCCTTAAAAGATCTTGGGAGACAAATACAGGATCCTTTAAGCCTGCAATATCAAGTACATGCACAGCTAGGTCATTATTAGTATGGATAGACCAGCTGGAGCAACAGGTAAAAGGCAAACTGCCGAGAGAAAAAAAAATCTTACAAGCAGTTCCTTTGATTAGAAGCGCTGCGGCATTCTTAGCTGATGCTTCAGCGGATTCTCTACGACTGGCGGCAAGATCAGCGGGACTTGTCAATGCAGCTCGTCGAGCCCTCTGGCTGAAAGGATGGAAAGGAGATGCACAGTCTAAATCTAGATTATGTACAATCCCGTACCAGGGTAAGTTCCTGTTTGGAAAGGTTCTGGATGACCTACTCAATAAAGCAGGAGAAAGAAGTTTCTTCCTTCTTATAGGAGAGAGTTTAGAAGACGGCCATTTAACAGAAGGAGGTCGTATGAACCGCAGAGAGATCGTTGGGAAACGAAGGAAACAAAACCGAAAGGTGCCTTATTTAGTAACCCCGAAACATCTAGACGTAGTAAATACCATCAGTAATGAAATTCCGGTGGGTGGAAGACTGAAATTTTTTCATCGACAATGGGAGCACATAACCCCAAATCAGTGGATCCTTCGCCTAGTAAAAACTGGACTAAAATTAGAGTTCTTTAAACTGCCGCAGGATACTTTTATTATAACATCTCTGAAAGCGCCGGAACAGCAAAAAGCGCTTCAGTTAGAAATTCTAAGCCTTTTGACTAAGAATGTTCTCATAGAAGTACCAAGAGATCAGGAAGGGAGGGGATTTTATTCCCCTTTATTCCTGGTTCCAAAACCGGATGGTACTTTTCGTACTTTAATAAATCTAAAAAAACTGAATTCCTTTCTGTATGAACACACTTTTAAAATGGAATCAATAAGGTCTACTATTAGACTTTTGTTTCCTAGGTGCTTTATGACGGGTCTAGATTTGAAGGATGCGTACTATCATCTTCTTATTTATGCAGAGCACCAACAATACCTCAGGGTGGCGGTAAACCTACAGGGCCGGATCCATCACTTCCAATTTACAGCCATGCCATTCGGCCTTTCCATGGCTCCTCGGGTTTTCACAAAGGTTATGCTCGGGGTGATGGCTTATCTGCGTCATCAGGATACGCTAATTGTGCCTTATCTAGATGACTTCCTAATAATTGGAGATTCAGCCTCACAATGTAAAGAACGCTTAACTAAAGGTACCTTCACACGAAACGACATCGCTAGCGATCCGTGACGTTGCAGCGTCCTGGCTAGCGATATCGTTTCGTTTGACACGCAGCAGCGATCAGGATCCTGCTGTGATGTCGCTGGTCGCTGAATAAAGTCCAGAACTTTATTTGGTCGTCCGATCGCTGTGTATCGTTGTGTTTGAAAGCAAAAGCAACGATACCAGCGATGTTTTACACTGGTAACCAGGGTAAACATCGGGTTACCAAGCGCAGGGCCGCGCTTAGTAACCCGATGTTTACCCTGGTTACCAGCGTAAAAGTAAAAAAAACAAACAGCACATACTTACATGCGTCCCCCAGCGTCTGCTTCCTGACACTTACTGAGCGCCGGCCCTAAAAGTGAAAGTGAAAGCACAGCGGTGACGTCACCGCTGTGCTGTTAGGGCCGGAGCTCAGTCAGTGTCAGGAAGCAGACGCTGGGGGACGCATGTAAGTATGTGCTGTTTGTTTTTTTTACTTTTACGCTGGTAACCAGGATAAACATCGGGTTACTAAGCGCGGCCCTGCGCTTAGCAACCCGATGTTTACCCTGGTTACCCGGGGACCTCGGCATCATTGGTCGCTGGAGAGCGGTCTGTGTGACAGCTCTCCAGCGATCAAACAGCGACGCTGCAGCGATCGGCATCGTTGTCGCTATCGCTGCAGCGTCGCTTCGTGTGAAGGTACCTTAATACTATTTCATCGTTACAGGCTTTAGGTTGGATTGTGAACTTCAAAAAGTCCAGACTACATCCGGAAACCCTTCAGTCCTTCCTAGGACTAATCTTGGACTCTAAGTCAAAGATGTCTCTTACCAGAATCCCAAAAATTATCCATAATCTCAAAAGTTACTATGGCAAGGTCTAATCCTCAAATGTCCCTAAGAGATGCCATGTCTCTCTTGGGCTCACTCTCCTCTTGCATTCCTACGGTTCAATGGGCCCAATATCATACTAGAGCCTTACAACACCAGATACTTTATGCACAATCACATTATCATGGTCATCTAAATACAAAAATTAAACTAAAGACTTACTTAACTCACTCCTTTGGTGGTTAAATAAAACCCATTTGTCCAGAGGAATTTCATGGACGATAATACCCTCGAAATTTGTCATCACTGACACAGGTCCAGAGGGGTGGGGGGGCCCATCTGGATCAAAATATAGCTCAAGGCCGCTGGAATTCTGAAGAAATTCAGTAGTCCTCCAATTGGAAAGAACTAAAAGCGGTTTATTATGCCTTGAATTTTTTCCTTCCCCAGCTCCGAGGATCTCACATCAGAATCCTGTCAGACAACACAACGGTCGTCGCATATTTAAATCGTCAAGGAGGAACGCGATCAGGAAGTCTAAAGTGTTCAGCGGCAAACATCTTCAACTTAGCAGAGCCCAATTTTCTATCACTCACAGCTCTCCATATCAGAGGAGTAGAAAATTCAAAGGCCGACTTCCTAAGTCGCCACACGCTCCATCAGGGAGAATGGACTCTTAATCCTCAAATATTCAGCATAGTGGACATATGGGGTCTTCCACAAATAGATTTGTTTGCAACCAGGAACAACAGACAGGTACCGAGGTTCACCTCCTTAAATACAGATCATCCAGATTTGATAGACTCGCTCCAGTATCCGTGGGACTACGATCTGGCCTATGCTTTCCCACCAATGATGTTAATACCGTTGGTCATCAAGAAGATAAGGGAAGAGAAAGCGAGGGTGATATTGATAGCACCATTTTGGCCAAAAAGGCCTTGGTTCTCCTGTCTTCGAGCGATGTCAGTTTGCAATCCCTGGATTCTGCCAATGATCCCAGACCTACTGTCTCAGGGTCCATTCTATCACCAGGAAGTGAAAAGTCTTCACCTAACGGCGTGGAACTTGAGAGGCAAATACTAATGTTAAGAGGGTTTTCTCAAGAGCTAATTAACACATTACTGCTAAGTAGGAAGAAGTCTACAACTTTAATATATAGCAGAGTATGGAGAAAATTCCTCAACTTCTATACAAAACCTTTCTCTAGCAAGGTTCCTATTAAAGCTATCCTAGAATTTCTACAAAAAGGCCATGAACTGGGTTTATCGGTCAATACCGTAAGAGTTCAGGTGTCTGCCTTAGGAGCCCTTTATAGTGCTAACATAGCTGGTGACAGGTGGATAGCAAGATTTATTAGAGCATGTGAAAGGTGTGCACCAGTACATATTCCACGTTTACCACCCTGGGACTTGAATTTAGTCCTAGATGCTTTAACTGAACCTCCTTTTGATCCCTTACATTCTATTTCTCTGAAAAATATCACATATAAGGTAGCCTTATTGATAGCCTTAACTTCTGCCAGAAGAATAGGAGACATCCAGGCCCTCTCCATAGACCCTCCGTTCTTAATGACATACCAGGACAGGGTAGTTCTCAAACCAGATCCATCATATCTCCCTAAAGTAGCAACACACTACCATAGATCTCAAGAGATTTTTCTGCCTTCCTTTTATGACAATCCATCAAATCCAGAGGAAGAGAAGCTACATATGTTGGATGTGAAAAGAGCAGTCTTAGGGTATGTGCACACGTCAGGATCTCTTGCAGAAATTTTCCTGACAAAAAACGGACATTTCTACCAGAAATCCGCATGCGTTTTTTTTGCGTTTTTTTGACGCATTTTTTCATGCGTTTTTTCCAAATGCATAGAATTGCGGGAAAAACGCAGAAAATTCGCAAAATTAATGAACATGCTCATTTTACCGCGATGCGTTTTTTCGCGGAAAAAACGCATCCATGTGCACAAAACATGCAGAATGCATTCTAAATGATAGGATGAATAATGTATGCGTTTTTAATGAGTTTTTATAGTGTTTTTATCGCGAAAAAAACGTGAAAAAACCTGAATGTGTGCACATAGCCTCAAAGTATATAGAGAGAACCCAGTCCTGGAGACAGAGTAGGGCTCTGTTTGTATCTTTTCAGGGTCACCGAAAAGGCCATGGGGTCACAAAGGCTACTTTGTCTCGCTGGATCAGAGATGCCATCTATCTTGCCTACCTAACAAAAGACAAAGATCCTCCACAAGGAGTAAAAGCACATTCAGCTCGGGCCGTATCATCCTCTTGGGCGGAGAATAAAGACATCTCCATCGAGCTTATATGTAAGGCCGCAACCTGGTCGTCGCCTTCAACATTTTATAGACATTATAGGGTTGATCTGTCTTCTACATCTGAATTGGCATTTGGGAGAGCTGTCCTCAGCACGGTGATCCCACCCAGGTGAAGGTTCTCTGTAAATCTCTCATTGTGGGTGCTGTCGTGGCGAAGGGTAAAAAGCCGGATTACTTACCGGTAATGCCCTTTTAATGAGCCACGGCAGCACCCTGTCACTTCCCACCCTAGTTAGCTATGTATAGTTATTTATACAAAATATTCTCATGGGTGAATATAAATAAGATAAAATGTTCAAACAAATTACGGACATATATACTAATCTAACAACGGCGGTTCCTCTCGTACTCTGAAAAACAACTGAGGAGGAGAGGGGGGACCGCCCTTTTTATCTCTGTAGGTTTCCTGTTCCTATGGGCGGGTCCCTCTCTCATTGTGGGTGCTGCCGTGGCTCATTAAAAGGGTATTACCGGTAAGTAACCCGGCTTATTTGTCTAGTGTCAGCCTCCTAGTGGCAGCAGCATACACTCATGGTTCCTGTGTCCTCCAATGAAGGCTCAGAGAAACAGATTTTACGGTAAGCATCCAAAAATCCTGTTTTTGTTGGTAAAATGTGCATTTATTTGAAAAAAAAAAATAAATGCCATTAATCGATCAATTTCACATGTTTTTGGCTGCCCTCTACCACTGCGGTAAATATGTGCCATTTTCCACAGCACTCGGCAGACCTGGCCGTGGCTCACTGTGCTATAAAATAATGGTGTCGTGGATAAAACGTTACATTTATTATAAATCTCTTCTTAACCAAACACTTACAAAGTAAACATTAACTCCTCGACCAATCTGATTGGTCAGGATGAGATTGTAAGACCAGTATCTGGATCGTGTAGACATAAGATCTTCTTTCGAGGCCACAGATTTGTCAAAGAGCAAAGAAAATGAAAGACAGTTTGTGGCACATTTCTGCGGCAAAATCCCAATTTTTGGTGTGGCTTTTAATAAGTTCTGTGTGATCGGACCCATGGGCATCTATTGATCCATAAAGGGGTGTGTGTGTACACTTTTTTTCAGTGCTCTATGTCAAAACAACATCTGTTAAGCCTGTTTTTAAAGTTTAAAAAACTCCAAAAGGGCTCCTATCTTCTAGGAACAGCACCACTCTCATCCATAGGTTGTGCCTGGTATTGCAACTCAGCTTTAGCAAATTAAAGGGATTGTTCTTCTGCATTCAAGAACTGAGGCTGCCAGTAGCCCTATTCCAATCAAACTATATTAATGAGCAGTAATAATTTCATATTTTAAAATAATTTTATCTGCTGGACAACTTTAGATTTACCGCAGCTGCGCTGCAATATCAGACCCAACCTGTGGACAAGAGTGGCGCTGTCTATAGAAGAAAGCAAGGCATATTTTTGTAACTCTGAACAGCCCCTTTAATGCCTCTATAAAGTAAATCCATGCCTCTAACATCTTCTTTATCAACCATACAAATGAATCGGGGGCTGATTAATCAAAACTAGAGGTGGAAAAAAAATTGGGGTGTTGCAGCAACAACCAATCAGACTGGTGCTTTCAATTTCCAAGGCCCCTTTAATAAAAAAATTACCTGCTTTCTGATTGGTTGTTATGGGTAATTTCACCACTTTGCAGCATTTTGGATAAATCTCGGCATTGTTTGGAGTTAGTGAAGCTTGAATTACTTCTCATTAGTATCTAGTCCCATGAGCGGAGGGCACCACGTTTGGCCTCTGTAGTCTCTCAATGATTGGCGACTAGCGCCCACGTGTGACAATACGCATTGTGGGTAGAGTCCCTGCCTGGTTCAGGGTTAGAGCTTAGACTTGGGGGTGCTTTGGATCAGCTGCTGCATATCGCAGAGCGCCTGCTCCAGGTAATGGGCCATCCGGGCCGCGTTGGTTTCTGCACAGCTGTTAAATGCAGATACCGAGAAGTTGATGTGATCTTCCATGGGGTTGTAACAAACTCCATACCCGTCGGGCACCACCGGGCCGAAGCACATGACGCAGTCCGTTTGGGCGGGCACCTGCGAGCAATACACTACGTCAGTCAGACAAAACGATAGGTTATTTCACTCTGGAGAGGACGGCGTTATTACCTGGCTGGTGGAGAGATTGAAATGCATGGCCATGGCGTAGGACGTGTCCATGAAGATCTCCGGCATGCTGACCAAATCCTCAATGGCCTGAAGCTTCAATCCGAGCAGATGCCGGTCTATGGCTTTTCCACTGATTGCCTGCAGTAATGAAGGCATCAGTCACAATTTATCTTGTGTATAGAGACCCTCACACATATTCGATAAAAGAGACTGCATAAAAGGAAGAAGTCAGGGGAGAGGAGGTCCGCCCGCTGGACTTTCAATGGCTGATCCTTCCTCTTGGGGCAGAGATAGGAGCTCTCGAGCCGAGCAGTCCTGAGTATAGAGAAGCCAGGAGCGATGGCTATCTAATGTGCATTAGGTCCCATTGCAGGTTACAAGTGATCACAGCTCAGCAGATCACTGCCTGCTTGTGGACATTGCGATCTTACGTCGTATACCCACATGTAGCCACTCGCCTCTCTCCAATTTGGCTGGTTTCACATATCCCATACTAAAATTGGAAGATGCGGTTCCTCCCGCTCAGAGCTCACTGCATCACAGCAGGTCGGAGACCCAGTAGTCTGGCAGGATGAGGCTGTATGAGCATGGTCCGCGGTTCACTGAAGTGTAAAAATGGCCTTAATTGTAATAATAGACACTTGGATTCCCCGTGAAATAATTATTCAACATCTTTATGCGTTCTACTGCACTGTTCCTATTCTTCCTGGGAATGCAAGAACTGACTACTGGGTGTGTGTTCCTCCGCACTCTGACACCGCCGATGGTGTCAGAGAGTAGAGAAATGATCCAAGGAAAAAAGGGAGGATAAAACCCAAATCAATCTATTCCTACATTTCCAGGAGGAGTAATACTAAAACTGACAGCCGAGGGGCTGTGCGCAGGCACTGGAAAAGGTCAGAGAGGCCCAGCGCCTGCGCACTGCAGTACTTTGCTCTGCCCTCAACAGGGCAGATAAAGTACGCCTGCGCAGAAGCCGTGGCAGGAAGCAAAGAAGAGGATGTCATTGTATGAAGATGGGAGGAGCCGGACACGGATCGCGACGCCCATCGGACGGGACCGCCCCTGGGTGAGTATAATATAACCGGTTTTTCTTATCTTGCAGGTTACATCGGGGGCTTATCTACAGCATTACAGAATGCTGTAGATAAGCCCCTGATGGCGGTGGCCGCATCTTATAGGCAAAAATTGGGGTGACAAATTCCCTTTAAGGTGGACTGTGATGTCCTAAATGAAGGGTATGCTTACCATATCAGTGTAGGCACGATGAGCCTGAACCGCTTTTCTGAGCAGATCCACCTTCTCCAGGTTCTAAGGATAGGAAAGAGCAGAAACCATGCGTCAGGTAGGACAGCCGCCTCCCATATAACGGACACCGCTGTCACTCACCTGTTTCCCAGGATCCGCCATTCCTTGGACAAACTCTAGAGACTGCACGGAGGCGGAGCGGATAGTGTCGGTCCTCCCCAGGCGGAACATTCGCAGCGATGCGCTCTCGTAGGTGGCGCAGGCCTGGCCGTACATCCTGCACACAGAGTAAATGGGAGACCATCGGATGAACTTTCCAGCATCAATCAGGTCATCAACCACAGAGTCCAGGCTGAATATTTCATTTGTTGCCTTCCTGTTCAATCAGTGCTCCTCCAACCCATGGCTATTCTAAAACTACAACTCACAGCATGCCCCAACAGCCAGAAAACAAGAGCCAGCAAATTCAAAGATGGAGCTGCAAGACTTCTCTTGTGCTGCACCCATTACACTAACCCTTCTTTCTCTGCTCCCAGCTGATTCCCAAACTATGAATATTAAAAGGGGCAGAAATGTTAAATTTTGATCCCAAGACTATTAATAAGCTACGGACTATCCTGCAGAGAAGGATTCCCAGATTAACATAATACTGGTATGACTCGAGACCCCACTTACCGGTAATATGCCAGCTGGAGCGCCACTTGGATAAAGGCATCGGGGCTCAGCTTTTCTGACTTTGGGAAATTTTTCCCGAACACCTCAAAGACAATGACCTTTACATCCAGGTCATGAACCATTCTGAAAGGAGAAGAAAAAAGAATGAGGAGAGAAGCAGCACGACAAGAGGTCACCGTATATACAACATGGTGACCGTCTGGGGCCTCAGGTCACCCCTTAGTGACATCTGCCATATGTTTACAGTGAATGTGTGCACTTACTACATGGAGCATCCTCAGGAGCTGAGCCCGCCCCACAGAGAGCTTGGGCACAATGGAATAGTTATACCTTAGATTCTGCGGTCAGTCTCTGCTCGTGGCATTTAACAGGTTAGGAATGGGGTGTGTTAACTTTTTCAAACCTTTTCCACTATTCGTTTGCGATGTCCTACTGAACACCCTCGTGTCTGCTGTACCAGTACACCTATGAAGCCCCTCTTGTGAAAGAGCTTCATAGGAGAGCGGTACTTGTACAATATACTGCGATATCCCAAAATTGCAGTGTATTGTACAGGCGCTCACAGGTCTGAGTTCCCTAACGGGAATAATATTAAATATCTATATATAGCATCGTCAAGGGGTTAAATGTGACGTCAGCAGCAATAGTATTCCAAAATGTGAGGTCCCGATGCAGCAGTATCTCTAATGGCCGCTCACATGTTCAGATTCTGCTTGGCGTTGTCGATGTCTTTCTTGATTTCTGGAGTGATGTTGAATCGCAGTTTCTTAGGCATTGGCAGAGAAATCATTGGCGAACGCACCAGATCCGGCTTCTTCCTGCAGAAAAAAAATAAATAAATATCAGCTGTGGAAACACTGGTAAAAATAAAAATTTCCTTTGCATTCATTATTACATAAAATACGTTTGAAAGCATTTTTACATTATCTTGTAAAATATAGAAAAAAAAATTGTTTATTGTAACTTATTTTTCTCATTTCGAATATGATATTTGTACTCTGACATTTTTGTTTTTAGTTTTCTATATTTATAGATTTTTATTTTACCTAATTTTTTTTTTTACATCAATTTCTTTAATTTTCGGCATCATTAATATACCTGCATTTATTCAAAATGTTTGATATAGGGATTTTTGTGTACTCACAGTAAAATCCTTTTCTCTGGGCCATTCATTGGGGGACACAGACCGCGTGACCGTAGGTGTATGCTGCTGCCACTAGGAGGCTAACACTAAGTGATACAAAGAAAGTTAGCTCCTCCCCTGCAGTATACACACTCCTGCTGGCTCTCAGCTAACTAGTTCGGCGCAAAAGCAGTAGGAGATCAATAACAACATATGAGCGTATAGCATGTCAGATTATATATGAGAGTATAGCATGTCAAATTATAACAAGCACAAGCTAACAATAGGGTGTTAGCTGTGTCCCCCAATGAATGGCTCGGAGAAAAGGATTTTACGGTGAGTACACAAAAATCCCTATTTCTCCTTCGCCTCATTGGGGAACACAGACCGTGGGACATCCCAAAGCAGTCCCTATGTGGGGACAACAAATCAGGCCCTGTATAATAGCTACTTACAAGTGCGCCACCGCGGCCTGCAGAGTCCGCATGTCCAGACTCACATCTGTGGCAGTGTGGGAATTATAGTGCTTCAAGAATGCATGCGGACTGGACGAATCCGCAAGCTGCTTGCCGACGTCTGGTGCCTAGAGCCCTCAGACAGGGAGATAGGCTGACATGTAGCACGGAAGGACTCCTGAATGGTGAAACGAATCCACCAGGCTAAAATGGCTGATGAAACGGCTAAACCCTTCCTGTGACCGTCAGAAAGCCTTCTTCTTACCGTCGGGAAGCCCGAATAAAGTGTCCAACCTTCGGAAGAACGACGTCCTTGATACGCACCTACTCTGAGCACTCACTTCGTCCAGATTATGGAGAACCCATTCCGTTTTGTGGACTGGAGCCGAAAGAGATGAGAGAAGGACGATGCCCCTGTAACAGTGGGAATACAATACCACCTTGGTAACAAGGGAAGGGGATGGCCTGAGGACAACCTTGCTTTGATGGTAATAAGGAAAAAAGTCTGAAAGAACAGAGCGGCAAGCTCTGAAGACTCATCAGGATGACAAGAACGCAGAGGAAAAAAGGGAGCGACCTTCCCTGATAGTAAAGTCTGTCCGGATCAAAAAAGGAGTCTACTGTAAGACCCCCAGGACCATTAAGGTCCCAAAGATCCAACGGTATGCGATAGGGAAGAACCACAGGTGAAGACTCCCCACAAGGAAGTCCATATTTGCAGTTTTGTTGCAATAAGACGGAAAAATACTAGTACCGCAAGCTAGAAATCCTGACATGGTCAGTGCGGGTCTCCCAGGATCACTGGGGCCCTTTCTGCTTCCAAAAAAAATCTCAGAAGTAGTGGAAGAGGGGTTATGGAAATTGGTACCATGGAAGAGCAGAGCATGCACTGCGGTGCTCTTGGATCTCGAGGCCGAACCATGAACTCGAGTACATTGGCGTTCAGTTTGGACGCCATCCGACCTACATCTGGAGTACTCCAGTGAAGGCAGATCTGATGGAAGACTTCCGGATGAAGTTCCCACTCACTTGAGGAGAAACCCTGACGGCTGAATATGTCTGCCGCCCAGTGTTCTACTCCATCGATATGTACTGCCGAGATCACCGAATGATAGATCTCGGCCCATCAGAGGTGTGAGGTACCTCGGCCATGGCGCTTGACTGTGGGTACCTGCTAGATGATTGACGTATGGCACAGCCATGGCATTATCCAATTGAAGTCGGATGGGGTGACTCGCCTGAAGGCAGTAGACCTGCTGTAGGATTAGCCGCACCGTTCGGATCCCCAGAGCAATGATCGGGAGAAGAAGACTTGCATTGGTATTCACTAATAACCATTGGACCAGGAGAAGGCCCTGGATGAGGAAGGAGCTCAGAGACTACCCTTTGAAAGGCTGATTGACTTGCTGAAAACGAGCGGAGCGAAGGAAACTGCTTCCATTGTCGTCACCATTTTTCCTCAGAACCCTCCTAGCGAATCGAATGAACCGAGGGGATGAGTGATCAAGTGCGCAAGCTCCCTGTTGAAGGGCCACAACCTTGACTCGAGAGAGAATTACCATCCTTCTTGTGCAGGATCATCCTCAAAAAGGATCTGCTGGGCTGGAAATGAGGAAAACTTGTCTAAGTTTAGCTGCCAGCCCAGGTGAGAAGGTATCGCAAGTGATATAGATGACTCAGCGTAGTCCTGGAAGAGCGGCTAGAAAGTCGACCAAATAGGGCAGGACAACCACGCTACTAGGATGCCAGAGGAACCTGACAACCGCCATGACCCTTGCGAACACTCTGAGTGCGGTAGCCAGGCCGAAGGGCAAGGTCGTTACTTGAAAATGCAGTTCGCGAATGGAAAGGCGAAGGGATTTTTGTAGAGGGGAAAAATAGGAATGTGAGGGTAAGAAACCCGAATGTCGATGGATGCCAGAAACTCCACCTTTTTCTGTTGAAGTAATGGCTGAGCGGAGGAACTCCATTCGAAGGAGAACCTTGTGAAAGGTTGTTAGAAGTTTGAGGTCCGGGATTGGTCTTACTTTTCCTTCCCCCTGTTTGGAACCAAGATCCCTTAGATCTAGACTGTCCTGGACAACCCTTCCACTGCTGGTTGGGTCTGTAGGAAAAATACAATCCCTTGTTAGTCTCTCGCTCAGAAGATTTGATTGGCCAGCTGTACTGTCTTCGGGGAAAGGTTACTTGTGTGAATCGAAGTAGTTAAGGTCTCCGACCAGACCATTGCTCAAGCAACCCATGTGGCAGCTAAGGAAGGGTAGAGCGCTGAACCCGAAGCCACAAGACGGAACGAACCAGATTTGCTATCCGACAGTCCGTGGTATTTTTAATTGATGATACATCAGGCAGGGATACTGGTAGGTATACCACAAGAAATTCTACCCGCTTAGTCTGCCAAGTGGCAGAATGCGGGGCTGCATCCAGCAGGTCAGGAAAAAGCCGCTCTCTTTTGACGGGGCAGAGTACAAAATTAGGAACCCTTGATCCACCATTCTCTTAACAGGGAAGTGGAGAGGAATCGTCCGCCTTCTTTCATCATCCGCTAAATAGTGGTGATGCAAAGGGGGGTGCTCGGACGCCAAAAAGGGGTGCCTCTGTACATCCCCAGAGTTGAGGTCCCCGGGTGGACAGGGCAGGTTGTCTGGCATTAGGCCTGGATGCAGAAGAGGATACATGGAGGCGACTCTCCATGTGCTCGTCTGTTGATGGTGTGGGGAGATCGGTGCCCTTTAAGGGACCCGTCGCCCTTAAAAATCAGACCAGGTATGGCATCCCACGTAGAGGCTTCTGTCCAGTGAATCGCTCGTCAATTTGGTTGATGATATAAATAGGCGAGTCCATCCTTTTCTGAAGCTCTGGCAATCGAAGGCAATATCCGATCCATATTCAGAGCCTTGTTCTCAGCAAATCATAGGGGAGAGAGATCAGGAAATGAAACCTCCGTTTTCTAGATGCCTGTACGTTTCTAGACGCCTGTATGTTTCTAGAATACTTGCGGCCCCTGCTAGCCGACGGCTCCCATGTAGGAGAGGGTCCATGTATATCGGTCCTGCGAGCACTCCGAGCCACAGAGGGTTCACGGAGGGATTCAATCTCTTGGTCAGAGAAACCATGGATTGCGGTTAGTGACAAAGTCCACTGAGGGGGACTAGGTACTCTGGGATAAACTGGGATCAGCGGCGGAGGGCTCCTGAGCTCATTCAGGGTGACCGGCTTCGGATTGATCATGTGCCCTTAAGACCAGGAAATACTGGTCGTGCGCCATTAAGACCAGGGAATACTGGTCTTGTGCCTTTAAGAGGAGGGCATACTGGTCATGTGTCTTAAAGACACATGACCAGTATGCCCTCCTCTTAAAGACACATGACCAGTTTGCCCTGGTCTTAAAGGCACATGACCAGTATGCCCTGGTTCTTAAAGAACCAGGGCATACTGGTCATGTGCCTTTAAGACCAGGGCATACTGGTCAGGTACTTCCTTACCAGGGTACTGATGTAGAGTCGGTTTTGCAGCGTGGACGGTGCAGAAATAAAGGTGTAAGCCTCAATCGACCATCCCTTTGTTAGGGAGGTGAAGAGGAACCGTCCGCCTCCTTGTGCCATCCGCTTTTACAGTGGTGGGACAGTGGGGGCTGCTCGGACGCCAAAGAGAGGGGCCTCTGTACATCCACGGAGTTCAACCCCCGGGTAAACAGGGCCAGTTGTCCGGCATTAGGCCTGGCTGGGGAAGAGGATACATGGAGGCGACACTCCATGTGCTCGTCTGTTGATGGTGTGGGGAGATCAGTGTCCTTGAAGGGGCCCATTGCCCTTAAGAATCAGCCCAGGCTTGGCTTCCCACGTCGCAGGAGAGGATACGGAGAGGCGACACTCTCCGTGCTCACCTGTTGATGATTCGGGGAGATAGGTGCCTTGAAAGGATCCGTCACCCCATTCGTCCGTGGAAAAAATAAAATCTAAAATAAAAAATGTAAAAGGTAAAAATAAAATAAAGAGTTTTGGGTCTGAATAGCAGAGCCGTCTGTGTGCCTCCTACGGACACTAAGCAAGAACTGGTTAGCTGAGAGCCAGCAGGAGGGTGTATTCTGCAGGGGAGGAGATCACTTTCTTTGTATCACTTAGTGTCAGCCTCCTAGTGGCAGCAGCATACACCCACGGTCTGTGTCCCCCAATGAGGCGAAGGAGAAATATTAGTTTTTTTTATAGTGTTAGGCTACGTTCACATTTGCGTTGTGCGCCGCAGCGTCGGCGACGCAACGCACAACGCAAATGTGATCGCATGCACAATGCAGCGTTTTGTGACGCATGCGTCCTTTTTTTGCTTGATTTTGGACGCACAAAAAATGCAACTTGCTGCGTCCTGTGCGCCCTGACGTGTGCGCCGCAGCGACGCATGCGTCACAACGCAAATGCAACGCATGTCCATGCGCCCCCATGTTAAATATAGGGGTGCATGACGCATGCGGCGACGCAGCGGCGCCCGACGCTGCGTCGCACAATGCTAATGTGAACGTAGCCTTAGATATGTATATCTGGTGGTAAAAAATAAATATATGATTTAATGTGTAATGTTACTTTTAGCTGACAGATTTGCATAGCAAAATAAAAAAATCCTGTCACAAGTCAGACAGGTACCATCGTTTGCATCTAATCTGTAGGACCCCCTACTGTAACTTACAGCAGGGAGCCCCCAGAATAAGTTATAGATTGCCTTTCTTGCCTAGACGGCTGATGTCTAGTCTCTCTCCATAGAGATGAATAAGATTCTTCTGCGGTTTCTGATGCTCCCATTCATTATGACTCTGGTCAGTGACCCGTCAATGGATGCATAGGGAGCACTGTAAAACCCCCTCATATACATTAGACTAATATCGGCCGATCCCGGACAATAAGCACACAAGTCTTACGTGTACTCAACGACGTGATCAAGCAAGGCCACGATCGGCGGTCCTTCTGCAGGAGCGTGCTCATACACCAGCCCGCACGACCCATCCTCCGCCACTATGAACTGAGAAGAGACAAAATAGTAAATGCAGCACATAGAAATTTTAGCTCATGCAATAGCACAAGATGGTCGTCTCCTACCTGAAGTGTTTTGTCAAACCACCTGTTGCCACTGTTCAGGCGGCTTCCCCCACCGTGAAGCATCTGTGCGGCCACACGGCTCCTGTAGTGTTCATCGGAGACTTTGGGCATCGGGCCATCCAGGCACACGGTGAAGATGCTCTTCTGGATTGAGCGCACAGACTCCTTGTTGGTTTTATCTAGTACACAAGAGAAGGCATTACTTGACTCCAGACCAAACTGGTCATCGGACCCCAATGTGTCGTATGGATTGCCGTACAAAAGCCGATTGTCAGGGACACCAAGAGATGGAGGCGGAAAACTACTCTTGGGACTTTGATACTGCAGATAGGCAACCAATATCAGATTAGTGGGGGTTTGACACCTGGTACTCTGACGATCATCTGACTAAAGGGTGTCATTATTTACTCGGCACGGTGCTGCAATTTTAGTCGCAGTTGTGCTCGATACTGTAGCTCAGTCCCTTTCAAGTACATGGGGATGAGGTGTAACATCGGGCAAAGCCACTACGAAACGTGGAGGACGTCGGTAGCATCCATAACACTGCCACAACCCCTTCAATTAGCTGATCATTGGGCATGCCGAGAGGCGGACTGTTATGATCTGGTGGCCTAAGAGCAGCATGAGACGTACTCTGGAGAAGGTGGCACCTGTACTGACCGCAGACCCTGAACTTAACACCGCAACTAGAAGTAGCCGTGGAATGTACCTAGCGCTCCCTAGACATCTCGACACAGCCGGAGGACTAATTATCCCTAGAGATAGTTTTCCCTTTTCTATCTTGCCTCAGAGAAAATCCCCAAAGGATAGACAGCCCCCCACAAATATTGACTGTGAGAGGAGAGGGAAAAAACATACACAGACTGAAATGAGAATTTAGCAAAGGAGGCCACTTCTAGCTAAATAGAAAGGATAGGACAGAGTACTATGCGGTCAGTATTAAAACACTAGAAAATATCCACCACAGAAAATACAAAATCTCCACAGCTAACTAAAGATATGGAGGGTATATCTGCATCTCCAGAGATACCAGCTTGTCTAAACAAATCCTTATACAGACCAAGCTGGACAAGACAAAAACATGGAAAAGAACTGAACAATAAGGCCACAGCATGTGGACAGCAAAAATCAAGGCCAGAACTTATCTTTGTCGAAATGAACTGCAAAGCAGAAGAGACCAGGCAGGGATGTGAATCCTCCAGGAACAATGGACAACTGGCACTGACTAAAGGGTGAAGCAAGACTAAATAGCCCAGTCAGAATTGCAAAAAGTGAACACACCTGATAAATGCTGCGATTCAGAGACAGCAGCACTACCACTTACAACCACCGGAGGGAGCCCAAGAGCAGAATTCACAACAGCGGACCCCCTACTGATTTAATATCGATGGCCTAACCTAAGGATAGACCATAAAGATCAGTCCTGGAAAACTACTTTAGAAGGGGTTGTTAGAGGAAAAGAATCCGCAAAATAATTTATAGATCAATGGTGGTCCGACTGCTGGGACCACCAACAATCGACAGAATGGAGGCACTCATATCCATCAGAATGGGGCAGCAGTGACCATTGCACCATCCGTTCTCTATGAGAACTGCTCGAAAAAAGCCGGGTGCAGCGATCAGCAGTCTTGTATGTGCACTGTAGCTCCATCCAGTGGGGGTCTCAGCAGTTGGACCACCATCGATTTAGAAGTTATTGCAGTTTCCTTTCGCCAGACAACGCCTTTAGCAAAACCAGTCCTTTCAGACTAGATTTGTACAGCATTTATTAAAGCGCAGGGTCAGGAATATCGCCCTGCGGGTCACTACGGCGCGTCTTCATCGTACCTTTGATCAGGTTGTTGTAGGCCTTGGCCCAACTGTTCCTGTGATTGGAGGTCAGAATGCCGATGGGCTCCTTGTTCGTCTGTAGCGAGGTCCCCCAAATCTTTTCCAGCTGATTAAAAATCTGATCGGCGGTGAGTGCGCTTCCATCACTGTTATACACGTCCAGTTCAAAGAACTAGAGGGGGTAAGAATGACAGTAACGACCAGATTAAAGGGGGTCTCCACTAGGGCCGGTCTCTGATTGACCGCCAAGGCCACCTAGTAGACGAAGCAAAGAGACTGTGGAGGGACACTGACAGCCATATGGAGGGGCATCTGGGGTGGTGCAGATTGTGAATATTCCGTTTAAAATTTGGCAATGCCGTGCACCCATTTTCAGAGCATTTGTACAGTAAGCAGTGGACACCCCCATTAAGTGGGAATCCCACTATGGAAAAGCAAAGGTTTATAGACTTAGGGTCTGTTCTTACTGTGTTTAGAGTCTGGAAAACACACCTGACATACAAGTAAAGGGTCTCTATAAGGGGTCCATTGTCCAGAGAGGCCGAAAAGCGCCCTTTGGCCTCCACCAGGTCAGTATGGTCCTAGCTCTGCGCATCCATATATACAAATGGGTCTTACCTGGAAGTTATGGACCACAGTTATGTGAGTAGGGGGCTTCTTCACTTGACTGTAATTGACCACGGAGTCTCGCTTTGCCCCGGGGATTCGACATGAGGACAGGATCTGGTAGTACTGATTCATACATAGAAGTTTACCACCAAGATGCTCCACAGGGAGGGTTTCACTGTAATCAACAGGAGGACAATGTACACTTGGCCTATAAACAGGTCTACAGGGGGTCTGACGGTACCACTCCACTACTCACTTATCTATCATGGCTTTAAAGTCCAGGACACCCTCAATCAGCTTTGCGGCAAATCTAAAAGAAGAAATAGAATTAATTCTACCTATGGTTATTGCCTGTTGGCTTCTCTCTGCACGAAGTCATGTCTGTCACTGGTACTGTAACTCGGGTTCATTCACTTCAATGGGATGGAGCTGCAGTACCGGGTACGGCCACTGCAGAAGCGTATGGCGCTGTTTCTGGTAAGCAATGAAGAGGTTGGAGTGTTGCGACCCCTTTAATGAGCTGACTGCTGGGAGTCAAATAGCCACAGATCTGAGACAGATGACCCATCTTATGGGAATGTCAGCAGAAAGTGGACAATTGTTTAAATCAGGTTTGTGTGTCAAATTATTTATTTTTTCCTTCTAAGGATACGCCATCAATAATCGTGTAATGGACAACTTCTTGTTGTAGCCCCCCTCATCAACCAGCTGCATCTAAGATATAAATTGCAGCAGTTACTCTGCGGGTGGCGGCTGTATAATACAGCTGGCACCAGCACTCTATGGAGCGGGCGCAGCCCCTGATCCTGCTCCATACAAGGATTATGCACATCCATCATACCTTAAGGGGGTTAAAGAGAGGGAAGGAAGCCTACGGGCAAGAGAATGGCCATGAATAGATGTCAGTGTATATAGATTGGGGGGAGATAAGTGGCTGCCAGGGACCTCTCATCGGTGCACGGTAAATGGTATGCATGTACACATGCTGCACATGTCACTGTGTGAAGATCAGTCCTACATGGAGAAGATATCTGCTTGCCATCAGAGTTGGAGCTGGACTGCTGCATGGCCATGTAATGTTACACCCTAGGAGGGGAACACGCTGGAGGTCAGAGCCAAGAATCAGCACATGTAGCTCCACTCTGATCCAGACACGGGGGAGGGTCCGGAGTAAACGTCCCAAGATAAATCTTATTGGACTTTATTTTGGGCCTAGTGGAAATAGCAGTGTAGAGAGTGTGAGAAAGGTCACCCTGGACAGGGGTCATCTCCTACCTCTTTCTGAAATCCGGGAGAGGACGCAGGTTATTGTACAAAACACAGAAGTTACCGGGTACCTGAGCTGCCCCTGTCTGTCTGCAAAATCTTGCTTTGGTAAGACCACGCCAGGGCTGGAGTGGACCACCACAGGGAGCCGGTACTCCAGATAGGCCGTCTGCAGCCACCAGTCAGCGAGCTGAGGAGAAGCACATCAGACTTTATCTGCAAATGTCCCCCCATCCAAAAATGCTGCAAGAAAGTCTACCCTATATTAACCCCTTCCCCCTTGGTCCACGCCAGCATGGCGGTGTCGTCTGTGTTCTACTAGCTAGCTCTGTTCGCTGCTGCTTTACCATTTAGGCAACGCTGTTGATCACTGACCGTGGCGTTTAAATGGTTCGGTTACCACTGTGCGTCCGCCAATGTTTTTTGTTTTTTTAAACTAAAGTTCTTATTTTTTCTTTAATTTAAAAAAGAAAAAAAGTTTGTACCCAAACAATAAGGTTAGATTTTGTTTCCACTGCACTTGAAATTTCAGTACCTTGTATGATAAAGTGATTAGCATTATTCTGAACTACAAATCGTTCTGAGAAAAAAAAAAACCACACAACACACAAGCCCTTGTGTCGATGAAAAAACAAAAAAAATCCCACACAAATATGGCCCAGTCCTGAAAGGCTTTAGAAGGTTTCCATGACCAACTGTAATAGGAGCCAAGCTGCAGTACCCAAGAATGGCCACTAGAAGGAGTATTTAGCAGTGTGTTCAGGCACCACACACTGCGTACAGCTGATTGTTGGGGTGTGACCTATCATATGGATAGGTCATCAATATCCAAGTCAGCTGAGAAAGGATTGGTCATACTGAAATTCAGCATGCCCAATCCTCCTGTTCTTACAGGAGATACCAATTGTCAAAAATGCCTGGCAGCGGATTACTCCTCCCCCTCTAATGCCTGCTGGGAGTTGTAGTGTAGCTGAGGTTGCACTGCTGTACAGTAACACGTGACCATACCCAGTTTTCGGTTTTCTTTGCTCTCCTCTCAAGTCCCTTCTGCAGCCGCTCGCCCACTCCAGAGCTCTGGAAGTCTTGCACCACTTGGCTGGTGTGGCTCCATTCTTCCTGAGAGACTATGGGCTTCAGGGCCAGAAGGTACTTGTCCAGCGTCTGTTGCAGTGGTGGTACGGGAAGAGAAGGCAGCCCCTCCTGGTGTGCCAGGTACCTACCTGGCAGCTTCACCAACGACACGGGTTTCACCAGGCGAGCCGGCTTGGCCTGTAAAAATAAAATAGATAAATAATAGAGTTTAAATGGGTATGTAAAGCAAAATGACCTGGAGGGCCCCCTTATAGGGGTAACTTGCTGCTCTCTGTATCACACGCAGCACCACCCTTGTCTACAGGCAGTATCTGGTATTGCAGCTCAGCCCAACTGGGACGCCGAAGGAAAGGAAATCTACGAAACCGGCTCGAAGATAAGGGGCGTCTGGCATCTGTTCACCGCTTCTCTCCCCCTTTGAAATATATTGGGAGGCAAGGTTAGAAAGTCATTTAAAGGGCATTTATCCAATATCAATGGCTGAGAAACAGCAGGAAAATGTATTCCCTTTGTCCACTATGTCTGCCTGGCTGACACCTGTAAGTAAAGGGGGCCATACTTGTAGCTGTGTTAATAAATCTCCAGATGGTAAAAAAAAGCTGAAATATTGGATTCATTTCAGATTTTTTTTTTTGGTTAGTGTCAGCAATAAGCATCAGTATATATTGGGTTAATGGATTATGTGCCACCAGCGCTTGTGTGATGCCGGCTGTCCATTGAAGACCACTTATGATGAGCTAGAGCCAGACCTGACAGTGACTCCAAAGCTTTAGTGTGGAGCCGGATGACGGCACCATTGACTTCTATGGTGAATGTCGGATGAGCAACGCAGCAAGGAGATCTTGTTGTGATCTCTGAGACATCTAGTGCGGTATAGGGCACGTGTGAAAACATGTGTCATATGACTTAAAGGATCTGTCACCAGATCAAACGTGGCCAGTTTTTGCTATTCTTTTATTCCCACCAATTCCGTTAGAATTTCGTTTTTTTAATTTTTGGAAATCCACGATACGATTCCAAAGATATGGTCCTTTTAGTATTTAGTGCTAATTTCTATGGTCTTAACAAGGGGGTGTGGCTCACAGGATCCTCGGGGGCGTGTCTTCAGGCTGCTCTGCATTGGTAAGGACCACAAAAAGCAACACTAAAGAAAAAGGTCTACATCTCTGGAATTATATGGCGGATTTGCCAAAAATAGAAAATGGAATACTCAGGGGAACAGCAGGAATAATATAAGAGCCAAAACTGACCACTTACCACTTGGTGATAGGGCCACATTAAATATAAGAAAAAACAAAACCTCAGTTTAAATTCTAGCTGCATCGAGTGCTAATCTATGGGGTGATTTACACGAACGAATTCGGCCCCAATGCTCTGGTTCTATATTGCCGACTTAAAAGAATGAAACAAGTATCCGAAGTATCTGACAGTATCCGTAGACACTTGAGAAACTTTTTGAAAACGTGAAAAAACACAAAATCATGGACTGTAATTAAAAAAAAAAAAAAAAAAAAAGACCATGACACGGGCATGCATGTGTGAATAAGGCCTGAGGAGGGAGCAATGTGAAGGGTATGAACGATAGGGCAGCAGAACAGCACCGGGCATTTACACCATACAGGAATTTTCCAATTTGGTTAGATTTTACCATTTAATCAATAATCCCCCTATTACACAGACTGTACATCTGGTATCAGAGCCGTCCCCCAATAATAAACATGGCGCAGCCTAGGATACGACAGCTTCCTTTGGGTTGGGCCTTCAGAATAAAGACTACTGTTCGGCGGAGTCCAGACTGCCAGGAGCATAATCCCTACTGCGCCCCTCATGGCAGTTCCATCTCCTTTTACCAACCTGAGAGGCAGAAATTATGAGATCTCCAGACCTTCCTACTATAATGAGATTTGGGTAACTAAATAAATTCCCCGTCCACAATCCTAATTCCCATTATTCTAATCCCAGCAGAAGCAAAAATCAGATTAAAAGCAGGAGAACATAGCCCGGGCTGGAGGAAGCGTACCGTACCTGGCGTGACTGCCGCCTGTCATCCATCACCGCGCCTAACGCTCCGACAGAGACTACACAACAAGCGGGATCACAAAGCCTACAGACAAAACACTGGGCTGCTCTGTCAAAGGAAACAAAACGGCAGCCGTTAAGATGTGTATCGGTCAAACGAAGGGTGAACAGGGCCTTAAAGGGGTTGTCCACCTCAAACAATAACATAAGAGGGAAAAAAAAAGTGGACGACCCCTTTAATCTACACAGTAGTTCACTTGTTAGAGCAGCAGTTTATTCTCCAGAGCTGCTCTTCCTTCTGTAAGCAAGTTACAAGAACAGGCAGCCAATTTCAGCCTATATAGCTGAGTTTTCTGGGTACACATCGCATCCAAGTCTGTACAGACTGCTCCCCTCATGCCAGATGGCCCTCTAATGTCTGCACGCCCCATCCGTTACTCTCAGGGGTGACCGGTAGTGGCAGTACAGCCCCCTACAATGGATATAGATAACCTAAGGCCCCTGTGCAAGCAGATGCTCACCGGGATGTGGGTGCAGCGATTGATGTCTATCTCAGGGGTACGGCCGGCACATGGATGGCAGATCGCCAGTTCTGCAGGTCACGGACCTCCACAATGAATGTGGGAAATTGGCCGAGAGATCACACATCTCTTCCTCCATGGGCAGTTTTGCAATAGTTGGCATCGTGTGCGGCCATACTGCTGCCATAAACACGGAAGGACCACCTTACCCCCAGGCAGCTCTTTGTTACTCCTACCAGAACAGAGAGGGAACTGTTATCTAGGCAATTCCCTAATGCAATGTTATTAATACAAATCCAGCCCCATCTCCTGCACTGCTCCCACGGCTATGAGGGAATCACTTCTAAGGCAATTCCTAAAATATTGTTCCTTATACTGTTCATTATTACGGAGGCTGAGCACAAATGCACTTCAGAAATAGAGGATCGGGAAGCCTTAAAGGGATAGTACAGGTTAAAACAAAAAAAAAAAAATGGCTTCCAGCCTATAGATTGTGTGGCAATATTCCAGAAAACCTGAGGGTGGCGCCTTTTTTTTTTTTTTTTTTTGGAAGAAAAAAAACAGTTTTATGAATAGGTCCTTCTCTTAAAAAAAAAAAATTAATAAAAATTAATAGATGGTGAAAAATGTCAGATCTGCAGCTGTGCACTGCCGTGCGCTGAACTTTGCCACAGTCGCGTTAATGCTCCGAGGTGTCGGCCATAGTACAGAAATCAGTTCACAAGAAGAGAAATGTGACCCTTACTCCAATTTTCATGGCTATAATTGGCCCGTATAGTAGATGGAACCCAAGCCAAGGTCATGGACTGTAGTAACCGATTATAGCACTGAGAGCCTGATACAAATCCACCCCTCCATGGTTAAATACACGGGCAGCGTGCAAAAGAGTGACAAGGACCTGCTCAGAAAAGAGCGCTCGCTGCAGTGTAAAGTATTGTGGGAGGGAAAACCAGGTCATCGCTGTGTAATGATAAAAGACAAAGTAACTTCCGTTATTCTAAATATATATCCGATTGGGAGTACTGCCTGTGCCGGGGATCATCACCAGCCCGTGTGTAACACAATACACCGCAAGCATGCCATGCATGGCCATATGTGCGGCCGGGGTCATCATCTAGAACATGGCGCCCCCCTCACTCAATGTCAGGCTCATTACCAGAGCCAGAAACCCAAACCAATAAATCCCCAGTAACTGAAATCCGTCCTGGATCATCCTCATCTATTTATCTGTTGCTGGTGAAGCAGAGGGCATTGGGGCATGTGCCCAGGGGGTAAGACCGCAGACGATAAGTCCTGTGCGCCCTACACTATGTTCTCACACAGTTTTCTGAGGCGTTAAACAACGATGGGTTTTTACAGTTCAAATTGCTGCAATAAACTTGTCCATGTCTGTGGGTGCAGCTCTCTGGGTGAGTGAAGTACACGGCCATGTCTGTGGATACAGCTCTCGGGGTGAGTGGAGTACACGGCCATGTCTGTGGATACAGCTCTCGGGGTGAGTGGAGTACACGGCCATGTCTGTGGATACAGCTCTCGGGGTGAGTGGAGTACACGGCCATGTCTGTGGATACAGCTCTCGGGGTGAGTGGAGTACACGGCCATGTCTGTGCATACAGCTCTCGGGGTGAGTGGAGTACACGGCCATGTCTGTGGATACAGCTCTCGGGGTGAGTGGAGTACATGGCCATGTCTGTGGATACAGCTCTCGGGGTGAGTGGAGTACACGGCCATGTCTGTGGATACAGCTCTCGGGTGAGCGGAGTACACGGCCATGTCTGTGGATACATCTCTCTGGGTGAGCGGAGTACGTGGCCATGTCTTTGGATACATCTCTCGGGGTGAGCGGAGTACGTGGCCATGTCTGTGGGTGCAGCTCTCGGGGTGAGTGGAGTACACGGCCAAGTCTGTGGGTGCAGCTCTGTGTGTGTGGAGTACATGGCCATGTCTGTGGATACATCTCTCTGGGTGAGCGGAGTACACGGCCATGTCTGTGGATACAGCTCTCGGGATGAGTGGAGTACACGGCCATGTCTGTGGGTGCAGCTCTAGGGGTGAGTGGAGTACACGGCCATGTCTGTGGATACAGCTCTCGGGGTGAGTGGAGTACACGGCCATGTCTGTGGATACAGCTCTCGGGGTGAGTGGAGTACACGGCCATGTCTGTGGATACAGCTCTCGGGGTGAGTGGAGTACACGGCCATGTCTGTGGATACAGCTCTCGGGGTGAGTGGAGTACACGGCCATGTCTGTGGATACAGCTCTCGGGGTGAGTGGAGTACACGGCCATGTCTGTGGATACAGCTCTCGGGGTGAGTGGAGTACACGGCCATGTCTGTGGATACAGCTCTAGGGGTGAGTAGAGCACATAACCATACTTGTGAATGAAGCTTTTGAAGCACAGGGGTACAAGGGATTTGATGCATACTACACAGGCACTGTGTGAATATACTCAGCTAGGGTCCTGATGAGTCCATAGTGATTCTGTGTGACGGCACCCTTGAACCTCACCTTTAACTTCCCCTTTACATCCAGCTGAGTAACAAAGTTTAACACAAAGATAAAACCTCAATAACTATGGTAAGTATCAGTCACATACCTAAGAGCAGGGACTTGTGATAAACTGCAACCTGTGCCCTAAAGGCATTGCTACACATCAAGTGACAGGCACTCTTATTTATTTTATGGGAAATGATAAGCATGTGCAAAAGTGTATTTGCCTAAACACATAATAAGACGGATGTGAATCACAAATCTCTAAATTTTAATCACTGTTTACCATATGAGTAGCATTTAACGCTTTTCAGCCCGCTCTAACAGTAAAGATGGGCACAGTCCTGTAAAGAGCGGTGCAGCGAGTAATGGCAGACCACTATTCCTCTCCAAACCCCTATACACATGCACGCTCTGTGTGAGAAGGGGTTGGGGGGATAAGATGTTGCCCGAAGTGTATGGTAGCAGCTTATCTCCCCTGAAAACCAATGGAATGGGCATGTTGAAATCCAACATGTCCAATCCTCCAACCCCTTCCTTCCTGAAACCTGCCATCGGGTGCGTGTCAGGCAGCTAGTACCCCCAGGCTAAGGATCAGCTGATGGCTTGCAGTACTAATGTAGCATTAGGATGAGACTACAAGGGGACTTCGGACAAAGGCAGCGACACGCCAGGACGACACTGCAGCACAGTGCAAGTGAATTGGGTCACAAAATGAGAAAAAAAAAATCTGAATCTTTTTTATTTCTTAGTGGCTACGAGAGAGGGAGAAGGACAGTGATGGGTCACGTTAAGGTTAGGGCTGCGTGGTGACTTACATGTGGGGTCTCAACACAGCAGCATAGACAATCATTACATGCCAGGTCACGAGACCAGCATCGCTGTGTAGGCCTAAAAATGGCCAGGTCAGACATCTAGGGAAAAGACCTTACGCAGCAGTGAGCAAGATTAGGGTCTGAAAGAGAGACTAGGCCTCGTCACCCATAGCAACCAATCAGTTCTCAGCTTTTATTTATGCAACAGCTCTGGTCAAATGAAATCTACTCTGTGATTGGTCCCTTTGGACAAGAAAGCCACATTTTCCTGGCAGAAGGCTTTGATAAATAAGGACAAATTAGTCTCAGAAAGAAATTAGGCCTTGATGCAAAACTTTGGTGTTAACAGTATATAGTACAAGCTACCACAGTCACACATGCATGTCTCTTAGGAAAACTAAAGAATACAAATAAAAAAAGGGTTAAAAAAATAAAATAATTTAAAAAAAAAAAAAAAAAAAATTATATATATACATATACACACACTTTTTTATGGAGGGGGAGGAGTTTGAGTTTTGGTAAAGTTTTTTCTCCCCCTGAATTGTTATATATACTCACATCACCTCCATATAAATAGTAACAATTATATTCGGTATAGTTATGTCCTAAGAAAATGTAAAATTAACCAAAATCGTGTTTAACAAAAGATAAATAAAAATTATTTTTTTTAAAATATATATATATATATATATATATATATATATATATATACACACACACACACACACATATACACACACTCCAATATTGCTTTTCTTCAGGTACCGCACCTCTCTTACAAGTGCAATACAAAAAGGAAAAAAAAAATAAATAAATCCATCAAAATGTCGTGTGTACCCTAAACCAGTACCAATAAGATGACGGCTCGGCATGGAAAAAATAAGCCCTCACAGCCCCAGCTATGGAGGAATAGAAAATTTTCAAAAAATAAAATATATTTTTTTTACAAAAGTTCTGAATGTTTTTCACCACTAATATAACAATTAAAAATAAAATCTATATATAAAAGTTTGGTGTGGCCACAACCGTGCTGACCTGGAGACTGGCGTGACCAGGCCGTTATTACGGCACAATGACCCCACTGTGTACACAATGGTGGGCTTACTTTTTTCCCACTATTTCACCCCCTCCCCACTTGGTAAAATGACTGGTGTCATTCCAGACCACAACTCCTCATAGACTTGTGGAAAACTAAGAAAAAAAAAAAGTGTTGTGGTTCTCGGAAGGCGAGGAAAACCCCCCACAAAAGTGCAGACATGAAAAAGTGTCGCGGTGGGAAAGGGTTAAAGGCTTCACAGGTGAAAAACTTCTCCACACACACAAAAAAAGAGAGAAATCCTATGCTGAAAGGAGTGATGAGCAGAGGGTGAACCCACAGGTGACCCCCGTACCCACAGGTGACACACACAGGTGACACACACACACACAGGTGACACACACACACAGGTGACACACACACACAGACCACCCTGCACCCCCAGCCCAGTGTGCAGCACTCACCATGCTCCGCGCTATGAGAGCCAGCATGTCTCCTGCAGGGCGCCGCTATCAGAGCCAGTGCAAAGTCCCCGGAGCTGTCAGTCACAAGGGCAACTTCATTGCTGCACTGTCAACACAACTCTGGTGCGCTGCCCATAGAGGCCAGGGTGGGGCGCAGCGGCCATGTTCCTTACACACCACTATAATTCCCTTCCGTATCATAACAGCCCGGCCATAAATCACTCACAGGAGCCTCTCTCAGCTCAGCTGCAACAGAAATGTTTGCAAATACAAGTCATACGCAACTCAGACTTGCCAGAAACAAACATGGCCGCTTGCGTTTCAAACAACAGCCATCTTAACTAAGGGCAAACTATGACTTGTCCATTACATTTCATTGCGCATGCGGACGTATTTTACCCGTCACATCCAGAAGACGTAACTAAATGGGAAGGTTTGCCCTTGGTAAAGATGGCGGTGATGACTGTGAAACGGCCATATTTCTAATTGGCAGGCGCCAATTTGTGAGGGTCGCGGCGTGTTGTGTAAGGAGAGGGGAATTACTTCTGTCTGCCAGACGCAGCCTGGAAAGTTTTGTCTCCGGCAGCAAACCGTAAATTTGGAGACTGAAGAGTCACCGTTGCCAGGGTAACGGCCAGAGGGTGTGTCCTTCGGAGGTGAAAGGTGAAAGGTGAAAAAAAACCCGGCTGCAAGAAGATGGCTGAGAGGGAGCAGCAGACAGGTCTGTCCCCGGGGTCCCGGTCACATACAATTAATAGCCACACATCAGAGTTCAGTAGAGGCTGGGCGAGCCGGAAGTGGCGAGCAGTCACGTGGTTCTGGCTGGTCTCATGTTGCTATGGTAACCATGGCTGAGCCTTCAGTGGTCTCATCAGGCAGAGGTGGGCATCATGGGGCAGCCTACATGTCCCAGCATGCCTTGTATTAGTGTGCACTGGCAGCAAGCTGATACTTGTAGTGACCACTAAAGATGGGAGGACACGGAGTGGACGTGGTCATATATTCACGATAAGATAAGCGGCGCCGATTATATCTGGTTGTCACTTATCACACCTTTATCGTGGAAGCCGTAGCGTTTAGTCCAGGCTCAGTGGGAGGCATGCGCTTAGTAGTCCAGGCTCAGTGAGAGGCATGCGCTTAGTAGTCCAGGCTCAGTAAGAGGCATGCGCTTAGTAGTCCAGGCTCAGTAAGAGGCATGCGCTTAGTCCAGGCTCAGTAAGAGGCATGCGCTTAGTCCAGGCTCAGTAAGAGGCATGCGCTTAGTCCAGGCTCAGTGAGAGGCATGCGCTTAGTAGTCCAGGCTCAGTGAGAGGCATGCGCTTAGTAGTCCAGGCTCAGTAAGAGGCATGCGCTTAGTCCAGGCTCAGTAAGAGGCATGCGCTTAGTCCAGGCTCAGTAAGAGGCATGCGCTTAGTCCAGGCTCAGTGAGAGGCATGCGCTTAGTCCAGGCTCAGTAAGAGGCATGCGCTTAGTCCAGGCTCAGTGAGAGGCATGCGCTTAGTCAAGGCTCAGTGAGAGGCATGCGCTTAGTCCAGGCTCAGTGGGAGACATGCGCTTAGTCAAGGCTCAGTGAGAGGCATGCGCTTAGTCCAGGCTCAGTGAGAGGCATGCGCTTAGTCCATGCTCAGTGAGAGGCATGCGCTTAGTCAAGGCTCAGTGAGAGGCATGCGCTTAGTCCAGGCTCAGTGGGAGACATGCGCTTAGTCCAGGCTCAGTGGGAGACATGCGCTTAGTCAAGGCTCAGTGGGAGGCATGCGCTTAGTCCAGGCTCAGTGGGAGGCATGCGCTTAGTCCATGCTCAGTGAGAGGCATGCGCTTAGTAGTCCAGGCTCAGTGAGAGGCATGCGCTTAGTCAAGGCTCAGTGAGAGGCATGCGCTTAGTGGTCCAGGCTCAGTAAGAGGCATGCGCTTAGTCAAGGCTCAGTGAGAGGCATGCGCTTAGTCAAGGCTCAGTGAGGCATGCGCTTAGTGGTCCAGGCTCAGTGAGAGGCATGCGCTTAGTCAAGGCTCAGTGGGAGGCATGTGCTTAGTGGTCCAGGCTCAGTGAGAGACATGCGCTTAGTCAAGGCTCAGTGGGAGGCATGTGCTTAGTCCAGGCTCAGTGGGAGGCATGCGCTTAGTCCAGGCTCAGTGGGAGGCATGCGCTTAGTCCAGGCTCAGTGAGAGGCATGTGCTTAGTAGTCCAGGCTCAGTGACAGGCATGCACTTAGTAGGCCAGGCTCAGTGAGAGGCATGCGCTTAGTAGTCCAGGCTCAGTGAGAGGCATGCGCTTAGTAGTCCAGGCTCAGTGAGAGGCATGCGATTAGTAGTCCAGGCTCAGTGAGAGGCATGCGCTTAGTAGTCCAGGCTCAGTGAGGGGCATGCACTTAGTAGTCCAGGCTCAGTGAGAGGCATGCGCTTAGTAGTCCAGGCTCAGTGAGAGGCATGCACTTAGTAGTCGAGGCTCAGTGAGAGGCATGCGCTTAGTAGTCCAGGCTCAGTGAAAGGCATGCACTTAGTCCAGTCTCAGTGAGAGGCATGCACTTAGTCCAGTCTCAGTGAGAGGCATGCACTTAGTCCAGTCTCAGTGAGAGGCCCAGAGGTCAGTAGTTCAGACTCAGCAGGAAGCATGCGCTTAGTAGTCAAAGCTCAGCAGTAGGCCTAACGCCGAGTAGTCCAGGCTCAGCGGGAGGCATACGTTTAGTAGTCCAGGCTCAGTGGGAGACATGCGCTCAGTAGTCCAGACTCAGTGGGAGACATGCGCTGAGTAGTCCAGGCTCAGTAAGAGGCATGCGCTTAGTCAAGGCTCAGTGAGAGGCATACGCTTAGTCCAGGCTCAGTGGGAGGCATGCGCTTAGTCAAGGCTCAATGGGAGGCTTGCGCTTAGTGGTCCAGGCTCAGTGAGAGGCATGCGCTTAGTCAAGGCTCAGTGAGAGGCATGCGCTTAGTCCAGGCTCAGTGGGAGGCATGCGCTTAGTCAAGGCTCAGTGGGAGGCATGCGCTTAGTTCAGGCTCAGTGGGAGGCATGCGCTTAGTCCAGGCTCAGTGAGAGGCATGCGCTTAGTCTAGGCTCAGTGAGAGGCATGCGCTTAGTCTAGGCTCAGTGACAGGCCCAGAGGTCAGTAGTTCAGACTCAGCAGGAAGCATGCGCTTAGTCCAAGCTCATCAGTAGGCCTAACGCTGAGTAGTCCAGGCTCAGCGGGAGGCATGCACTCAGTAGTCCAGGCTCAGCGGGAGGCATACGCTTAGTAGTCCAGGCTCAGTGGGAGACATGCGCTCAGTGTCCAGGCTCAGTGGGAGTAATGCACTGAGTAGTCCATGCTCGGTGGGAGACATGCGCTGAGTAGTCCAGGCTCAGTGAGAGGCATGCGCTTAGTCAAGGCTCAGTGAGAGGCATGCGCTTAGTCCAGGCTCAGTGGGAGGCATGCGCTTAGTCCAGGCTCAGTGGGAGGCATGCGCTTAGTCCAGGCTCAGTGGGAGGCATGCGCTTAGTCCAGGCTCAGTGGGAGGCATGCGCTTAGTCCAGGCTCAGTGAGAGGCATGCGCTTAGTCCAGGCTCAGTGAGAGGCATGCGCTTAGTCCAGGCTCAGTGAGAGGTCAGTAGTTCAGAATCAGCAGGAAGCATGCACTTAGTAATCAAAGCTCAGCAGTAGGCCTAACGCTGAGTAGTCCAGGCTCAGCGGGAGGCATGCACTCAGTAGTCCAGGCTCAGCGGGAGGCATGCGCTGAGTAGTTCAGACTCAGTGGGAGACATGCGCTCAGTAGTCCAGACTCAGTGGGAGACGTGCGCTGATTAGTCCAGGCTCAGTGGGAGACATGCGCTCAGTAGTCCAGGCTCAGTGAGAGACATGCGCTGAGTAGTCCATGCTCGGTGGGAAGCATACGCTCAGTAGTCCGGGCTCAGTGGAAGACATGCGCTGAGTAGTCCAGGCTCAGTGGGAGACACGCGCTGAGTAGTCCAGGCTCAGTGGGAGACATGGGCTGAGTAGTCCAGGCTCAGTGGGAGACATGCGCAGAATAGTCCAGACTCAGTGGAAGACATGCGCTCAGTAGTCCAGGATCAGTGGGAGGCATGCGCTGAGTAGTCCAGGCTCAGTGGGAGACATGTGCTGAATAGTCCAGGCTCAGTGGTAGGCAGGCGCTGAGTAGTCCAGGCTCAGTGGGAGACATGCGCTGAGTAGTCCAGGCTCAGTGGGAGACATGCGCTGAGTAGTCCAGGCTCAGTGGGAGGCATGCGCTGAGTAGTCCATGCTCGGTGGGAGGCATATGCTCAGTAGTCCGGGCTCAGTGGAAGACATGCGCTGAGTAGTCCAGGCTCGGTGGGAGGCATACGCTCAGTAGTCCGGGCTCAGTGGAAGACATGTGCTGAGTAGTCCAGGCTCAGTGGGAGACATGCGCTCAGTAGTCCAGGCTAAGTGAGAGACATGCGCTGAGTAGTCCAGGCTCAGTGGGAGACATTCGCTGAGTAGTCCAGGCTCAGTGGGAGGCATGCGCTGAATAGTCCAGGCTCAGTGGGAGGCATGCGCTGAATAGTCCAGGCTCAGTGGGAGGCATGCGCTGAATAGTCCAGGCTCAGTGGGAGGCATGCACTGAGTAGTCCAGGCTCAGTAGGAGGCATGCGCTGAGTAGTCCAGGCTCAGTGGGAGGCATGTGCTGAGTAGTCCAGGCTCAGTGGGAGACATGCGCTGAGTAGTCCAGGCTCAGTGGGAGGCATGCGCTGAGTTCTCCAGGCTCAGTGGGAGGCATGCGCTGAGTAGTTCAGGCTCAGTGGGAGGCATGTGCTGAGTTCTCCAGGCTCAGTGGGAGGCATGCGCTGAGTAGTCCAGGCTCAGTGGGAGGCATGCGCTGAGTAGTCCAGGCTCAGTGGGAGACATGCGCTGAGTAGTCCAGGCTCAGTGGGAGGCATGCGCTGAGTAGTCCAGGCTCAGTGGGAGGCATGCGCTGAATAGTCCAGGCTCAGTGGGAGGCATGCGCTGAGTAGTCCAGGCTCAGTAGGAGGCATGCGCTGAGTAGTCCAGGCTCAGTGGGAGGCATGCGCTGAGTAGTCCAGGCTCAGTAGGAGGCATGCGCTGAGTAGTCCAGGCTCAGTGGGAGGCATGCGCTGAGTAGTCCAGGCTCAGTGGGAGACATGCGCTGAGTAGTCCAGGCTCAGTGGGAGACATGCGCTGAGTAGTCCAGGCTCAGTGGGAGACATGCGCTGAGTACTCCAGGCTCAGTGGGAGGCATGCGCTGAGTAGTCCAGGCTCAGTGGGAGGCATGTGCTGAGTTATCCAGGCTCAGTGGGAGGCATGCACTGAGTAGTCCAGGCTCAGTGGGAGGCATGTGCTGAGTTATCCAGGCTCAGTGGGAGGCATGCGCTGAGTAGTCCAGGCTCAGTGGGAGGCATGCGCTTAGTAGTCCAGGCTCAGTGGGAGGCATGCACTCTATAGTCCATGCTCGGTGGGAGGCGTTGTGTGATGGTATTTGTAAAGCGCTGTGGAATATGATGGTGCTATATAAGCAATGACTAATAAATAGCTTATTTCTGCCTCCATTTTACAGGCTCCCATGATGTAGACGAGGCTTCTTTGTCTTTCGCCGAGCACAACTTCATAGTCCCAAAGAAAGAGATCAACACAGTTCCTGACATGGTCAAGTGGAAGCGCTCACAGGTACGTCCCCGTGTGTAAATGACTGACATATGGGGCTGTC
The DNA here is from genome assembly GCF_051348905.1 of Ranitomeya variabilis. Classification (NCBI taxonomy): domain Eukaryota; kingdom Metazoa; phylum Chordata; class Amphibia; order Anura; family Dendrobatidae; genus Ranitomeya; species Ranitomeya variabilis. The sequence goes on along the minus strand of NC_135233.1, from coordinate 249,029,642 downwards.
CCTGTGGTTAGCTGAACAGCGCCGCACCAGTCTACAGGTTGGGTGTGGTACTGCAAATCAGCCCAATTCTCTGCAGTGGAGCTGAGCCTCAATACCAGGTAACGTATGGACAGAGTGGCGCTATTTTTGCAAGAAAGCAGCCATGTGTTTTTTATGTTTGTTTGTTTTTTTAAATCTTGATATCTCCTTTAAAGGGGTATGCTGGTGTTAGTGCTGATACCACTAATAGTACACAGAGAGGCCCCATATACAGTGTAGGGGTTTCCCTCTGCACCTCGTATTGATGGCGCTTCTGTAGTGTGTACAGGAGCCTAGGTGGCCAAACCAGCACTGTCCCCTCCTCCACGGACCACCCAGTCCGTGCAGCACTTTTCACTGGGTGTGTGTCAGACTGTGCGACAATGAACATGTTATTTACGCTGCACATCGAATGATGTAAAAATAAGAAATAATAAGAAAAAATGTGCTTTTCTAAACCATTAATTCCCACAACATAAAAAAGAAAAATTTCTATATCTGATTGTACACTCCCTCTTGTGGCACTTTTAAGAACTGCATAACAATACTTCTACCTGAGTAAATGAAAACATCAGTAGTTGTCCACAGCAGCCAATCAGATTACACTTTTTTTTTTTTTGGGGGGGGGGGGGTAGTTTGCACCAGTGTCATTTATTTTTCTCCTTTCCAGTCTTTTATGGTAGCGGGTGTATTATCCGCCATGTATCTCATCTATACTGTATCCTCCTCGTAGGCCTACGCTGACTACATGGGCTTCATCCTCACCATAAACGAGAGTGTGAAGGGAAAGAAGCTGACCTGTGATTATTGTGTGTCAGAGGTAAGAGGATGACTTCCGTCTGTGTTCTGCATATTTTATTTTTTTTATTAACAAGCTCAAGATTGGGACATTTTTTTTGTTCTCTGTTTCTTTTTTTCTGAACTTTTTTTTTCATTCAGATATTCAGAAAATGTTTGTTTCTTATGGTTTTTTATGATCACTTAGTTATATGTATTTATTATATTATATACAGTTGGGTCCAGAAATATTTGGACAGTGACACGACTTTTGGCATTTTAGCTGTTCATCAAAACATAATCATGATCCAGATATATAATCAATACGGGCTTAAAGTGCAGACTCTCAGGTTTAGGCTCGTACTCATCGCCGTGAAAAAAAACTGTTTGATTTCGGTTTTAATTTTTAAGGGTTTGTACCAAGTTATCCCCTATCAATATGAAAGGGTCAAATTTATTGATCATAGCGACAATGACCTGTGATCACGTAGCGGTCTCGCGAGACCGCTACGTCATCGGGTCATTTCGCAATGCACTACTGGGAACTGGAGTTGCCGGCAGCATCGCGAGCATCGGGGGGGCCGCGGGAACGCCGGAAGGTAAGAATATCACAATTTTTCATATTTTTTTAATTATTTTTAATATTATATCTTTTTACTATTGATGCTGCATAGGCAGCATCAATAGTAAAAAGAGAGAGCGAGCGAGAGAGAATTTCCCTGAGTGCATGCTCAGTTTGAAAAGACGGCATCCATCGCTGGATTCCTGCTTTTGACAGTCAGCGATGGATCCTGCGTCCATAGGGTTCCATTATAGCCAATGACGGACGGTGCAGGATCCGTCGCTGAGCGATTTTCCGACGTGCAGAAAAAAACGTTCCTCTGTGCGTCGGCATTCGCATCCGTCACAATCCGTCGCTATTACGTCTATGAGAAGAAAACGGATCCAGCAAAAACATTTGCTGGATTCGTTTTTTTTCACAAAACGACGGATTGTGACGGAAGAAGAAAGACGGAAATGTGAAAGAGGCCTAACCGCTTCCCAAAAGCAAGTCCACACTCAGGTCCGTCATCTGTTAACGGAAATATAGGGGGCTTCCACGTTACTGGAAGCACAAAGGCTGTGGAAAAGCGAAATGGCTTCGCACTTTCAAATACAAATGCCCCCTCCCTTCTGAGCTCCAGTGTTTCTAAACCACATTTAGCGCCCACATGTTTGGCATTTTTGTAGCAATGAGAGCCTGCCTAACTAATGGGTACATGTCTCAAAAGCATGAGCTGGTCACTACAGCGTATTGGTCACTACAACGTATTGGTCACTACAGCATACTGGTCACTACAACGTATTGTTCACTATAACGGCAGTTTGCAATTTTCACTCAGCAACATCCACTGCTGCCTGTTCCTGGAAAACACCCATGGAGTGAATATCGTCACTACACCTGTAGATACATTCCCAAAGGGATTCTGTTTTTCTAGCACTTGGGGGTTTTGCATATGAAGTCTGCAAACTGTTTTAGGAAAGTCTGTGCTCCAGGAGGCAAATGGCGTTCCTTCCCTCCCGAGTGTCGCTGTGTGACTAAGCAGTACTGTACAGCCACATATGCAGTATTTCTACATTCAGCAGAAATTGTGGGACACATTTTGGTGCCGTTTTTACCCATTTCCCAGTGTGAAAATGTAAAACTTGGGGCTAACACACAATCTTGGCGGTAAAAATGTAAATTATTTTACACTTCTAGATTAATTCAGGGGGTCACTTATGGGGGGTTCTGCTGTTCTGGCACCTCAGGGGCGCTCCCAGTGTAACATGGCACCCTCAAACAAGTCTAGCAAAATCTGCTCTATAATATGGTGTTTCTTCCCTTCTGAGCTTTGCACTGTGCCTCAAAAGTAGTTTATGACCACATATGGGGTATCTGTAAATTCAGGAGAAATTGCACAACAAACTTTGGTGTCTACTTTCTCCCCTTACTCTTGTGAAAATATAACATTTGGGGCTAAAAAAAAATTTTGTGGGAAAAATGTGATCTTAAATTTTTTTATTTTTTTTATTTTCACGGTTATAAACTTCAGTGAAATACCTCAGGATTTCAAAGTGCTCACCACACATCTAGATAAGTTTCCTGAGGAGTCTAGTTCCCAAAATGGGGTCACTTGTGGTCGGTTTCCACTGTTTAGGCACATCAGGGGCTCTGCAAACGCGACATGACAACTGCTAATTATTCCAGCAAATTTTATATTCAAAAAGTGAAACCGTGCTCCTTCCCTTCCGAGCTCTGCTGTGCGCTCAAACGGTAGTTTTCTCTCACATATGGGGTATCGGTGTGGTTAGGAGAAATTGCACAGCAAATCGGTTGGTGCAATTTCTCCTGTTACCCTTGCGAAAGTAAATTAAAAAAAAAATTGGTCTAAAAGAACATTTTTGTGAAAAAAAGTTAAATGCTTTTTTAATTCCTTCCACATTCCATTAATTGCTGAAGGGTTAATAAACTTCTTGAATGCGGTTTTGCGCACCTTGAGGGTTACAGTTTTTTGAATGGTGTCACTTCAGGTACGATGTGGTCCCTAAAAAAAAAAATGGTGTTGGAAAAATGAGAAATCGCTGGTCAACGTTTAACCCTTATAACTTCCTAACAAAAAAAAGTTTTAAAAATTCTGCTGATGTAAAGTAGACATGTGGGAAATGTTATTTATTGATTATTTTGTGTGACATATCTCTGTGATTTAAGGGCACAAAAATGAAAAGTTTGAAAATTTAAAATTTTGTCACCAAATTTCCAATTTTTTTCTCAAGTAAATGCAAGTCATAGCAAAGCAATGTTACCGCTATCATGAAGTACAATATGTCACACACAGAAAAAAAAATCTCAGAATCAGTGGGACCCGTTAAAGCATTCCAGAGTTAGAACCTAATAAAGTGACAGTGGTCAGAATTGTAAAAATTGGTCCGGTCAGGAAATCCAGCTCAGAGGTGAAGGGGTTAATACCGCCACGGGTCCATTTGTAAAATAAATTTGTGTAGTGGATATCCCCTTAAGTCAAATGCGTCACTCAGACCCCACCTCTGAGCGGGGTGCCCACTGCCCAATCTGTTTATAATTCCATCAAAAGGAGCCCCCTACTAGACCTGTATATCGTAACCTACAGACGTCGTTGGGAATATACCGTATTATACTTTCATATTGTATGAACCTTTTAACTGTCTCCTTTCCCGTGTTGAGAACATGTATTGGGGGCTGCTCGTGCACATAGTGAAGGTTCCGGGGTCCACTAGAGTCCGCTCCTCTCATTGAGTGCACTGAATCAGCCATTATGGGTACAACACTGCCATCTAGTGGGCACACCAAAGTTGACACTTGGAAGTAAATTTTCACTTACATAATTATTATTCATTTATATAGCACCATTAATTCCATGGTGCTGTACATGAGAAAGGGGTTACATACAAACTACAGATATCACTTACAGTAAACAAGTTTACAGTGACAGACTGGTACATAGGGGAGAGCACCCTGGGTTGGGTGTTTATCCACCACTTTTCTGTGGGATATCCACACCGTCCTCTTGCTGTGCTTTCATTAGATTCAGCACAGTGCAAGGTGATATTTTTATTATTTTTTCTTTATTACTAGGGGTGGTTACCTGGCAGAGGAATGCTAATGCTGCAGTACACCACCCTGCAGTCCATAGACTCTGTAAGAATACTGCCACCTGGTGGACAAGTGGAAGAATACATTAATTAATTTATCCTGTCGCTCAAACACCTAAAGGGCACTTTCACTACAGAATTGGCCCATGATAGGTAGATCATGGCATATATTAGATAGTATACTGGGAGATTACTTAGACTGGTGTATTTTATGCCTGTTTTGCAAAAAAATTAGCACCAAAAGCGGCTTGAGGCCATTGATGCATTTCCTGGGTGCTCCAAGTGACTGTAGTCAAATCTCCCATGCTGCAATTCTTACATATCTGACAAATGTATTAGTTGTTCTTGTGTCCCGGTGTATGGGGCGTCCATCCTCCCTGGATTACCAGCACCAAAGAGGTATAGGTTGAGCTTAGTACTTTGTGTTTAGATACAGGACCTGGGATTGTTATAACAATTGTGTATATTCCTTTAAGAAATGTAACCCCCCCTTCTCCTCCCTCGCCCAATCACTAATGATGGACTATTTGGTGCAGCGTCCCATGTGGCCAACAACAGGATAGTACCTTAGTTTTACGCTTCCAAAAACTAGGCAAGGTTGCCGCCACATGCAAGCATGTGGCGCAGCGTCGCTTAAGTCCCTCCTGTTTAACCCTTTTTGTACATGCCTTTCTAGTGGGTGTCTGCTTTGGAAAATTCCTGTTGCTGCGATTAGCTGTAATGTAGTGGGAAACCCCAGTGCAAAAATTCCCTGCAGCGCCCCCAGAGGCGGTAAAAAGCATTTCCCAGTTCCTTTAAAACCAATGAGTTGTGCAATGAATACAGTTGAACCAAGAGATTTTCAGCAGCTCAGTCGGTAGTCTGTGGCCACCAGACCTGAGCCCAGCAAACCTCTCCCTCCAGCATCTTTAACTTAAAGGGGTTGTTCAGAATTATAAACACATGTTTTCTATGTTTCATAAACAGCGCCCCACCTGTCTAAGGGTTGTGTCTGGTATTGCAGCTTAGCGCCATTCACTTCCGTGGAGCTGAGCAGCGACACGTCCCTTATGTAAGGGGCGTCTGAGTGCGGTATATACCCACAAACATCAGCGTCATGAATGCCATTATTATCTATCTTCTTTTCTCCTAGTTTTCCGCACGTTCTGCCCACGGCTCGGGGTATAGCGGCTGCTGCTGAGTGGGATTCGTCCCTGCTCTCTCGCTCCCGATGACCCCGGCTACATAGGACACACACCCCAATGCTTCCGTTGCAATATTAATTTAGCCGGACAATAGGATGCCGCCTGCGCTTCCACGCGGCTTTCCAAAGAGGCCCAGACACCAACCAAACCCTCCTGTCTCTTTAATTATGTATTAGCTGCCTGGGCTGGCAGCTGGGGCCTGCTCGCTGCATACGCTGCCGCGCTGGGTTTAATCCCTTTAAAAAGCAGTAGAAAGCGATGGATGCGTGACTGCTCTCCCCTCCCCCAGCTCCGGAGCCTAGAGGTACAGCCATCCCCTGCCAGCCATTACTCAGCCAGAGGGACGGAGCATCCAGAACTGGCCATAATGAGCCGCCCATGGCTGGCAGGCTGGTGGCCATGTAAATCACAGGCATTGTTTAACAGAAAGCCTCGCTCCCCGCGACTCTTAATTACAGCGTGAGGCTGCAGCCGCCACAGCTGGATCCTCCGGAGCGGCGGCCGGCCACCAACTATTCACCGCCCGGATACCCAGGGGTTAATGGACTTATCATACAAAATCAGTCCCAAGTATAGGAAACACCATTCATACATCTGTATCTATCTATCTATCTATCTATCTATCCATCTATCTATCTATCCTCTATCTATTATCTATCCCATATCTATCTATCTATTCTTATCTATCTATCTATTATCCATCTATCTATCCAAGATCTATTTCATTTCTTTATCTTTTTTGCTCTTTCTGTCATTCCTTTTTATTCTCTATTTCTTTCTTTCTCTGTCTTTCTCTCTCACTTTCTTTCTCTTTCTCTCTTCCTTTCTTTCTTTTTTGTCTTTCTCTTTTTTTCTTTCTTTCTATTCCTTTCTCTCTTTTTCTTTCGTTTTCTTTCTCTGTTTCTTTCTTTCTCTGTTTCTTTCTTTCTTTCTTTCTTTCTTTCTTTCTTTCTTTCTTTCTTTCTTTCTTTCTTTCTTTCTCTGTTTCTTTCTTTCTCTCTTATGTTGTCAGATACCTATAGATAGCAGTGAGATATGATGGACACAAAGATTAATAAATGTACATGTATCTCTCAACTCTGTCCCTCCATCCCATAATAATCTCACTGCTATGTATAGGCCTCTGAGACCATTGCAATGCTACATAGATGATTGGCGATATTAGGATGTATCTATATGTACCAGATATGGATATAGATCCCAGTATGACAGATAAGTAGATGTTATCTCTCCGTGTACCGTAGCCCCCGTTCCTTAGGCTGGTGTCACGTCTAACGTCCATGGTACAGACCGGTCGGGGGTCTCCTATATGAGGGTAACCGTGTAGGTCAGCTGCTCGCTGCTCGTTAGTATGTAGGTAGAGATTGTAGATAAGCCATAAAGAGGATAAGCCCGATCCTCCATAAGGTCCAAAAGTGAAGAGAGCAACCACAGCTTCCACGGGGTCTTCTTCTTTATTAATACATCACGTAATACAGGGACACGGCAACACTTCCACCTTAGGTGGGTCTTCATCGACCATATGTGAGGTTGTTGAGGTCAGATGAGGCGTCGCCCCCTTCTTGCGCAGCCTCTATTCGGGGGGGAAAGTCAGACGTGTGGCTCCGGTGTTCTCCAGACAAACACCCAGCGGCGTTCACCACGGCCGGCGCCCTCGCCTCCATCCCAGGTCCGACAGCCATAGAATTCACTTTTCTCCTGCGAGCAAAGGTCCATTAGGGTCATTGCAAAAATGAATAATTGGAGGAAGTGATATAATAAGGGGACCGTGCTCATTTTGTCCACTGGGTATATCCGGTGTGCCAACTGATGTGAAAGACCCACCAGGAATCGGAGGGGTGGCATGAAACCTAGAAAGGCTCTGTGACATCTCGCCGAAACAAGCCGCCACGTCACATTACTAAGTATACCTTTACCTCCCCGCAGGTGGTTGTGAAGCTGATGGCCGTGCTGGACACCTTAGATCGCTGGATCGATGAAACGCCCCCTGTGGACCAACCGTCCCGTTTTGGCAACAAGGCATTTCGAACCTGGTACGCCAAGCTGGATCAGGTGGGCACCGCAGGAGCGATTCATGAGCCGTTACACAAAGGGCACCAGTATGTGGGCAGCACAGACACCCCCGATACATGTCTTTACAATACACATAGTGCAAACATCGCAGAGCTCCCTGCCTATCACAGCGTCCATATGTATGGGCGACATGGCTGTCTGATATCTATGGCGGCATGGTCAGCAGAGGAGCCACTAAGGGGTCCTGTAGATCGAGGCAGGCACCTGAGGTAGGGGTGGGAGCTGCACATTACCGCTCCTGTATACCCCGCACCTTAGGGAAGATTTCAGCCTGATTCCTTATTGTTCCTGTGGTGGTCGCATCGCTCCTCTCCCCCCTATTATACACATGGTGTCCATAGCTAGTACACGCCGTGCATCTGCAGACCGCCACATGCTGTGCATCCTCCATGGGGTACATATTTACCCACGTGCCATCGGGTGTTCCTTAGATCACTGTCCCCGCACCCCACAACCTGTATTCCCAGTCCATGACATATAGCGCACGTGTCTAACGCCAGAATCTTCCATTTAGGAAGCTGAGAATCTCATTTCCACTGTGATCCCTCCGCATCTGAGCGCGGCCGTGCCCGAGGTGGCCGTCTATCTGAAGGAATCTGTGGGGAACGCAACCCGAATTGACTACGGCACAGGTAATGTTGACCAGCAGCTGCAGAACGCCCCCTATAGGACACAGTCGTGTAGGGAGATGAAGCTTCTGTGTTACTGCTGCGTCGCTTTCAATGTTCCCTTTAGATCCGTGCAAACGTTTCTGCAAATGAGTATCTGTAAAATGGGGTCACTTTTCATCAGCGTCGTCACTAAACAAAACCCCAAACGATGCCCGCGGCACAGGCTCCGAAATGAAAGTTGCCTGCCATTCTGCATGGTGCCACTAGGGTGCCCTGTTGCTGCGGCAGTGCTCGCGTGGTGCCTGCGGTGCTTTTCTGGAGCCCACTTCTTCCTGTGCTGTCAGTGTTTTCCCCCTCTCCCTTACATCATTTCTTGTTCTCTGTTAGTCACTCTAAAACGGTTTGTGTCTTGTAACTCCATGGGGTGACAGCATCAGTCGCCCGTGTTCCCGGGGCTGCGGTGCGATGTGCGCGCAGCATGGAGCCCCTCTCACGTACGCAGCGGCACATGTCTCCGGTGCAGCCCAGCCGCGTCCGTCCGTCACCCCCCCATCATTCTTTCTGTACTTTATTTTTTAACCCTTTCCTGGTCGGCCGTAGTTATATTTTTCCGCAAGCCTCTTTCCTGTTAGATCACCGCCCCAGTCTCATCAGACGTTTACATACCATACTCATAGTGACACTGCGCATCCTTTCATGCCAGCCGGGAAGGGGTTAAAGGCCATTAAAAGGTGCTATTTGAGGCTCAGGAACTGTACGTTTTGGGAGGGGGACAGAAATGGGAAGGAAGCTGGAGAGGCAGGAAAGGTTGCCGATGAGTGAGGTGGCCGATGGGCAGGGAGTCCTGGATGAGTACAACATGGTGGCCAGGAAAGGACGCCATTAGAAGCATCTAGGAGCCTGCGGCACATGTCGTAGGCCGGGAATGCTCCCTGGTTTATGTCCATCATGGTGGCCAGCATGGGATGCCACGAGGGTGAATAGGTCCTAGGAGTCCGGCCGCCTGCTTCTGCCGGAGGAGTCCGCATTTCTGTCTCCATCTATTGTCACCGCTGCCTCCTACTGGCTTGTACAGCAATTACACTTAATATTACTTTCGTGAATTTTTTTTTTTTTAACTTTTTTTTTTTTCATCCCCTTGTCTTGTGCTTTATCCTCTGGCGTACACCTCTGATGTTTGATTTGTACTGTATAGTCATACATTTGCGTTCATCACGCTTAGGATCCATACAAAAAAAAAAGAAAAGGCTTGTACCAAGCAACTTAATAGCCCATAAAATTGAAAAAAGAAGGTATACTGATGCATCCCAACCTGCCCTGTCTGTTGAGTGGGATCACATCAGTCTGTACATGCTGGGGGCTGTAGTTTTCAGGGGACACAGACTGGAGACCACCGTCCCCACATGTTTTGTTTTTTTCCTTAGGACATGAAGCCGCCTTTGCTGCGTTCCTGTTTTGCCTGTGTAAGATTAGGGTCCTGCAGGCGGATGATCAACTCGCCATCGTCTTCAAGGTGTTTGATCGGTGAGAGATGGGCACTGCGGGCAAAACCCAATTATGGCATATAGTCTGTGATGTAAAACATCTGTTCAGAGCCATAGACCCCCAGATATTAGTTGGTGCCCCCTCCTGATTCTTCAGGGTCCAGGCTGTACAGTATGATTTCTACCATTCCTTCCATGGTTTTCTGTTTGCAAACAGATAATTAGATTGTAAGCTCCGAGGCACGTATGTCTCATAAAGGTCCTGCGTCCTGGAGAGATGCAGATATCATGGGGGCCGACATCTTTTAGGACTCCCATTGAAAGACACATCCATTGGTCACTTGACTGCTGCAGTCAATCGTGCTGTGCATGCAAAGGTCCCGGCTGCTCAGTGATGGACTGCAGCGGTCACGACCATTGGAAGTGCCATCATCATCGAAGCAGCAACGCTGGAGGGGAGGGAGCAGGCAGGTGATGATTACTGTAGGCAGGTATGGTGTCAGTGCACCCGGTAGAGGAGGTTTATGTAGGACGGACCTTTCTGCTGGGGCTTTATGGTGCTGAACATGGGGCATTATGATAGAGACTTTCTTTTTTCTGCTTCACAGTTACCTCGAGGTCATGAGGAAACTGCAGAAAACCTACAGGATGGAGCCTGCCGGCAGCCAAGGGGTCTGGGGCCTGGACGACTTCCAGTTTCTGCCTTTTATATGGGGCAGCGCTCAGCTTGTAGGTAAGAAGTCCATCATTGTAGGGCAGGACTGCGTCTTCCATTTCTGAGCCAGCAATCATACATGTAGTCGCCCGTAGGCCGGTGTGTAACATGCGGTCATTGTTTCTGCAGATCATTCCACCCTGGAGCCCAGGCATTTTGTGGACGACAAGGTGGTGAATGAGAATCACAAGGATTATATGTTTCTGGAGTGCATCCTATTTATTACACAGGTGAGCAGTGTGGCCAGAAAAAAACAAGTCAAAGGCTGCGGTTCTTGGTTGGCGTAGCGGGATTAACAGGGTGGTCGCCCCAAAGCAGACAGTCCGTGCCAGTCCACATATCTGACCGGTCAGTCAGTCTGGATATCGGATCTATCCGGTATTCAGCTCTTATACCCAGGGCTGTGGAGTCGGTAAGCCAAACCTCCGACTCTGACTTCAACTCCTCAATTTCCATGACTCCGACTCCACCAAAGTGGGCTCCGACTCCTGTGGAGTCGGTAAGCCAAACCTCCCACTTCTCAATTTCCATGACCACGACTCCGACTCCACAGCCCTGCTTATACTCTATATTACATAGGGTCTTGCTCATGGGTATGTGCACTTGTGCTGTCTTGTGGGTGGTCTGGGGAGAATAGTGCTCGACATCAGCACAGTCCAAGGAATAAAGACGGCGGGCACAAGGCTGGTGAGGACCCTGTAAACATCTCGCATAGGAGGGCTAACGCTTACTAAAGTGTATTTTATCCTACCGGGGCTCAAAAGATTGGAGTGACTGGCTGCAGCGGTCATACCGGTAGGTTCAGCAACTGACCGCAACAACCAGTGTTGTAGCATTCGCCTTCCGGAGGGGTGCGGTGGGGTTACAGGAGCATCAGTGCTGGCCCAGCAGATTAGTGTGGTCCGTACTGTTATTTTATATGCGGTTATTGGATTTTGAGCCATGGACAACCCCATGGTAGAGAATGTGAACTGTTGGCTCATACATAATACACATCAGATAGCCGATGGCTGGGCTATCGTTCATCCGACAGCTATGCCCCCGGCATTTATATTATTTGGGGTCTTCTTAGGTGGCGCAGCAGCCCATTAACGTCAGTTTTTGGTGCAGTGTTTGTTTTTTCCATAGACTCAGTAGTTAAAGAACAGGCTCGTGCTGTAACGGAGCCGCTCTGTACACTGCACCCACATGGTTAAAGGTTAACGCATTCATTTCACATGTCACCAGACGGCGGGGAACTCCACCGGTTGGGTGAGGCCAGGCTCACACTGTTATGTAGTCAGTGCGTGCTGGAACTTGTAGTTCACCCCTCCCCTAAAGAGAGTACTTAATATTCTGCATCTGGACAGAGTGCTGGGGTCACTTTGATGCAACAAGTCAGCGAGCGGTCAGTATTTCTGTAGCTTTTCTGTCCTCCACCCCTTGGAGCACACACTATCCGTACTGAGGCCGGTATATGGCCTGTGTCCCGGGGTCAGCCACTGAGGATGCTGCCTGCCCGGAGCATCATATGGCAGCTGCAGACCAGGCCTTATCCATCGCTGCTCTGTAATGGAAATTTTCTCCGTGCACTGGTAGATTTCCATATAAAAGTAAAATAAACTGGTGGCTCAGAGCTTATGTATTCGGGAAAGTATTTAGGAACTCCTGTGTAATATTGCATTTAATCTCCGCCAGTTCCATCGATTGCTGCCCTTAATGATGGTCTCCTTTCATTCTTTTTTTTTCCCTTTAATGAATATATCACCGTTTTCATACTTATATGTAGGTAGTCTGATACAGATAGAAATCTAGTAGCCAGAACGGCTACAAAGTGTCACTCCGGAGGACCCGGCCCGTCCGTGCACTACAATGGGAGTGGTGTAATGCTTCCTTTCGCCTCTGGTGGCGCTGTAAGGGAAGTGAACGCATGCTGCCTATTCCTCACCTGTTGATTGGACACTCTGTGATTAATCCAGGCTAAACATGCAATCACCCATTCACTGGATTGGTGTGGCCCCTAGCACTGGGACCCCCACCGTTGGCTAGAATAGGGACCTTTGCGGACAGATGAGCAGCATCATGGCTCATTATTTTGCAGCTGTGGTTCCACATGGATGGAGTTTGGATTTCCTTTCCTTGTTTGCAGGGCTGTGGAGTCGGTAAGCCAAACCTCCGACTCCAACTCCTCAATTTCCATGACACCGACTCCAACTCTGACTCCACCAAAATGGGCTCTGACTCCACAGCCCTGCTTTTTTGTGTGAAATTAAAGGGGTTGCGGAACATTTATGGCATATCCTGTATAAATGTCCAATAGATGCAAGCTCCCTCAAGAACTGGACCTTGTCACTCTCTGCCAGGAATGGAGAGATGGCTGTGAAAATGGGGAGAAAACCCTTTAAGGGGGTTGTCCAGGCAGGGCGTAACAATTGATGACCTGTCTGTAGATGAGATTGGTGGGGGTCCGACACCCGACAAGTGAATGGGGGATCAGCACTAAGCAGAGTACAGGCCAGAGCAGATTACAGCTGATAGTTGGGGGTGCTGAGTGCCGGACCCCATGATCTCATATTGAGGACAGATCATCTATCGTTAGGTGCTGGACAGCTCAATGGGCCTGATGTGAGTGATTACAGTCTGTGTACAGCGCTTCGGTATAGGTTTAATGACAGATAAGAAACAGAAAGTCATTTAAAGGGATTGTCTGTAATTAAAAAAAAAAAATTCTAAAATTCCTTCGTAACTTTAGCATCTGTGGACTTCCAGCCAATCAGTAGCCGCAGCAGTGATGCCGAGGCCATTGATTGGCTGCATCGGTCACATGGATGTATGTGATGTCATGACTGCAGGACAAGTAAACAAAGACCCTCGGAACGCTGGAGCGGCGGGGGATCGAGTATATTTTTTATCACGTTGCCTGCTTTAAAGCTAAACTTTCCAGTTCCTGGACATCCCCTTTTATTGTATATATCTCCCTCCGCACATCTGGGGTCTCACGAAATAAACGCTCTGTACCAATCCTTTTATTTTTAAAAGGGATTTGCGGGGGAGGGCGCTTAGGGGGTTAATAGAAGCGCAGCATCCACCACAAAGGATGAGATCAGAGACGTTTGGAATGAGCGATGCTGACTTAACGGGAGCAAGAGACGAGCGGTAATTGAAAGGCGCAGAGCATTGTGCTCCGCTCTGCCTGCACAGCCTCCGCTTCAATCTGCCCTTCTAAATTTGGAGATTTTTTTTCCCCCTCTCCTGGAGAAAGGGAGGGTTCGGATTTCTGCTGGAAGGGAAGGAACTGACAGGAAGGGGCTGCTCTCATCTCAACCGCTGCCCCCCTCCTCTTACTGACTGAGGAACCATTTACAAAAGGCTCATTCTCTGGGGAGAGCAGAGTCAGGAACGCAGAGCCTGTGAGTAATTTCCTGCTCAATATGGCTCCTCTGACTCACACAATCCCCCCGAGGTTACTGCAGGATTGGCTCTCTCCCTCTCTCCATCATGTGATGTCTCAGGCTCTTTTTCTCTTGCCTTCTCTCATGATCTCTCCCTGGATTTTTTATTTTTTTTTTTTTATTTTTCCGTTCTCGCTTTTTTAATTTTTTTTTTTTCAGCACTCCGCTATTACAGCGGAAGCGTCATTGTTTACAACCACATGTGGCCGGGCATGGCGACCGACGATGTCCTTGCTGCGTGCGTCCCCCATCCCTGATTAATCACACAAAATAAAATTGTGTCGGCTTTATTAGATATTGGCAGCCCACCGGTACTGAGAACACGCCTGACGTTAACCAGCGGCTCCAGCACCCGGAAGGGACGCCATCGCTGACCCTATAGGATATCCTCATTGTGATAAAAGCAGCGCCACCACTTGGCCTGTGTGCAGTATCGCAATGTCCAGATATTGTGATGTCGTCTCTTATCACTTTGCATTGTGCCGTTCCTCTGTTACTCCTCCTGGAAGTGAAGGAAAGGGGCATGTTCCTACACAGTCAGTAATGATTGGACAATATCAGCGTGTGTAGTGACACGCCCCCAGAGCTGGTAACACCCAGTTGTCCATTTATTCATGAACTTCTAGGAGAAATAACATAGAAAAAAAGCAAGAGAGGTAACAAGTTCTAATCAGGCTGGGCTGTAATACCACATACAGTCTACAGGGGCGCTGTTTTTTATTTAATTTCTCCATTTCATATAATCCTTTAAAAGATTATTCTCGTGCCACTTCCACATTGGTTGGGGGGTGAGCGGCACCGATGACGTGACGGTACAGTTAAGGAACCTCTCGCACCCCCTGATTTTATTAGGCAGACAATAATTTTTGTGAGGGTAGATAGCGCACGCCAGAGGGGTGATCAACGAATGACGTGATCTGCCAAGTTTCAGGAATATTAATAACTTCCAATAATGATGAGGATCTGTGCTGCACATATCCAAAACCTCAACGTATCCTATCCATCACATAAATAAAAGAACACATCTTCCCAAACTAGTATTGATTAAAAAAGAAATCTGCTACCGTTTTGTGTATACAGCACCCGTGCAGACATAGACGTCTCCACGGTTGCTCCAACTTCAGGCTACACAAAGTGGAAGAATCAAACAGAAAGGAGTAGACCGCACTACTATCTGACTACATGCAGGGTTTGTTTGTAGTCTGTCACCATGGAAACACATAGGTCTGCATAGGAGCTGTATACACAAAATTATAGATCACCCCCGCAGAAACCTTGCACACCTAGACACCCACACACTCTCTTGACTCTATCCTACCACTGGCATCTATATCCTCACTCCACGACACAGACACTGATGCTGCTTTCTACAATGCCACTCTCGCATCAGCTATTGACACGGTCGCCCCTCTCGTCCATAGCAGAGTGCGACGTTTCAATTGACAACCCTGTCACAATAACACCACTAAAAAGCTCCGGCAACTGTCCAGGGTAGCAGAGCGGCGTTGGAAGAAAACACACTCACAAGACCATTTCACTGCATTCAAACAGGCAACACTCGCTTTTAAATCAGCTCTCACCTCTGCTTAAACAGGCCTACTTCACAACCCTCGTATCTTCCCTATCCTACAACCCCAAACAGCTATTCAAGACCTTTAACTCCCCCCACTGCCCCCTCCAACCTCCCTCATCTCTGCTGAGGACTTTGCCACACACTTTAAAAATAAGATCGACCAGACAAGGCAAGTCTTCATTGTTCAACCACCACAACCCCTTTGTATACCAGACCAATGCCCAAACCCCATAACCTCCCTATCCAACATCACTGAAGGGCGGCTTAATTGTCTCCTCTCTAAATCGCACCTCACCACCTGTGCGCTCGACCCCATCCCATCCCATCCCACCTCCCCCCCCCAACCTCACCACCACACTTATCCCATCCCACCTCCCCCCCCCCCCAACCTCACCACCACACTTATCCCATCCCTAACCCACCTCTTCAACCTTTCACTAACTTCCGGCACCTTCCCTTCTGCTTTCAAACATGTAACAGTCACGCCTATCCTTAAAAAGCCAACCCTCGACCCATCCGCTATGTCCAGCTATCGCCCAATATCGCTGCTCCCATTCGCTTCCAAACTCCTGGAGCAGCACGTCCACGCTGAACTTCCCTCCCACCTCTCATCTAATTTGCTCTTTGACAATCTACAATCTGGTTTCCGCCCCCATCACTCAACTGAGACAGCCCTGACCAAAATCACTAACGACCTACTTACTGCTAAGTAAAGCTAATGGACAATACTCTGTACTCCTCATTCTAGACCTGTCCTCTGCTTTCGACACAGTTGACCACTGCCTCCTACTACAGATCCTCTCCTCCTTTGGCATCAAAGACCTCGCCCTTACCTGGATCTCCTCGTAGCTTTCCAACCGCACATTCAGTGTCTCCCACTCCCACACTACCTCCTCATCCCACCCTCTCTCTGTTGGAGTCCCCCAAGGCTCTGTCCTAGGACCCCTACTCTTCTCAATCTATACACTTGGCTTGGGACAACTCATAAAGTCCCATGGACTCCAGTACCACCTCTATGCTGATGACACTCAGATCTACCTTTCTGGCCCAGACGTCACCTCTCTGCTGTCCAGAATCCCAGAGTGTCTGTCAGCCATATCCTCCTTCTTCTCTTCTCGCTTCCTCAAACTCAGTGTGGACAAATCTGAACTCCTCATCTTTCCTCCATCCCATAGATCTTCCCTACCTGACTTATCTATCACAATCAACGACATCATGCTTTCCCCGTACCGGAAGTCCGCTGCCTCGGAGTAACCTTTGACTCTGCCCTGTCCTTTAAACCGCACATCCAAGCTCTGTCCACCTCCTGTCGCCTCCAGCTCAAAAATATCTCCAGAATCCGTCCTTTCCTCAACCGTCAATCTACTAGAATGCTTGTGCATGCCCTCATCATTTCCCGCCTTGACTACTGCAACATCCTTTTCTGCGGCCTCCCTGCTAACACCCTTGCACCTCTCCAGTCCATCCATAACTCTGCTGCCTGACTAATTCATCTCTCTCCTCGCTACTCCTCCGCTTCCCCCCTCTGCAAATCTCTTCACTGGCTCCCATTCCCTCAGCGTATCCAGTTCAAATTACTAATACCGACCTACAAAGCCATCCATAACCTGTCTCCTCCATATATCTCTGAACTATTCTCCTGGTATCTCCCTCACGTAATCTCCGGTCCTCCCAAGACCTCCTTCTCTCCTCCATAGTTATCCGCTCCTCACCCAACCGCCTCCAAGACTTCTCCCGAATATCCCCCATCCTCTGGAATTCTCTGCCCCAACACGTCCGACTATCAACCACATTCGGGTCCTTCAGACGGAACCTGAAAACTCATCTCTTCAGGAAAGCCTACAGCCTGCACTGACCCCGCTGCCTCCTCACCACTACTGAAGCTACCGCCTCACCAACACCGGAGCTCCTACAACCCTCAACCTACTGTCTCCTTCCCCATAATCCTGTAGAATGTAAGCCTGCAAGGGCAGCGTCCTCGCCCCTCTGTATCAGTCTGTCATTGTTACTCTGCTTACTGTAAGTGATATCTGTAATTTGTATGTAACCCCTTCTCATGTACAGCACCATGGAATCAATGGTGCTATATAAATAAATAATAATAATCAGTTGTACCGTTGTGTTTTTTTTTTGTTTTTTTGGTCCCAACCGTAATGTCAGAGATGGACATGGGTTTTAAAGAAGCAAAATCCTAATGATTGCAGGGAAATTGTGTGTATTAAAGGAGTTGTGTCATACAGCAGCCCCTGTCCATAACTGATATCAGGGGTCCGCTGTATGACCTGTCCAGTAATTACTGGTGGTGTGGCCCTGACAGTAGCGGCCTTTTCATTCTTGGACCCTATGGGGGTCTTGGGTCATTCACCCCCCACAGTGATGATTTTTTGGACTTAGTCTTTAGTATGCCAGCTGCTGTATATTCGATTTTCTCATTGACGTCTGTAGAAATATTCCATTTAGGTTGGATCTGATGATTATTTCTCTTCCAGATGAAGACCGGACCCTTCGCAGAGCACTCCAATCAGCTGTGGAACATCAGCGCCGTCCCAACGTGGGCGAAAGTCAACCAGGGCCTGATCCGCATGTACAAGGCAGAGGTGAGACGCCGGACGCACACTGTCGGCACCACAGTGGGGACATGGAGAGACCCTGTGTGCTTCCAGGGAATGTAAGGTGTCTGTCATTGACGTCTCTTCCCTGAAAACAAAAGGATTGGGTGCTTCAATCAAACTAGCCGGACCCTAAATAATTACTGCCATATTGGAACACCTCCCATCCTAGCAGATTAAAGGGGTTGTCCCGGCAAACTCTCCTGCCCAATCTGACATTGGGTATGAAAAACGCTGGGCAGCACAATTGGTACCGAAACTGTCCCAAGCCGAGCGAACACCATGTACGAGTGATATGCAAACACAATATTCGCTGTGCATTGGATGGCGGTTTTGGGGTCTGTGTCATACAGCGTCGTATGCCCAAGTCACAGGGTGCAAAATAACCTCAAGGGGGGAATCATCCAGCAGCACAGAGTGTTTCAGTAGAGAATGTGCGTGGCCATAGCCTTGAGTAATGGCTGCATCCTGCTGCTTTACTGCACCGTAGCAATGGAGATGGAAGCAGGACAGGCATAAATTACTGCCCCCTGTGCTCACGTTGCTGCCCCCTTCCCCTGTGCTCACGTTACTGCCCTTTATGCTCAGGTTATTTCATCCCCCTCTGTGCTCAGGTTATTGTCCCCCCCACCCACCCATGCTCAGGTTGCTGCCCCTCCCACCCACCCATGCTCAGGTTGCTGCCCCTGTGCTCAGGTTACTGCCCCTGTGCTCAGGTTACTGCCCCTCATGCTCAGGTTATTGCTGGTATATGGAAGCGGTGGAGTGTGCTGCTGTGAGCCCAAATTAGAGCAAAGGGGGATAAGGCAGGGCCAATGTGGCGCCGCAGATCTCTAGGAGAAATAAAGGATAGCGGAAAATTCTGAAACCGCGTGTCGGAGCCGCTTATCTCCAGAGGACGGGATGGCGGCCCCTCGCTCACACATACAAAGATAAAGCCGCTCATCTCCAGGCGGACATGTTTCCGTATTGGAGCAGCTTTGGTTTTCTGGCCTCCCTCTAGGATGATAATGATAATGAAGATCCATACACTTCCCAGTAGAGCAGGGGTTAATGTTACCACAGGCTTGCTTGTTAACCCGTGAAAGGGGCAAGCACATGTACTGAATAGAATTACTGAGGTGAAAAGTTCCTGGAGCTGTGAATCAGTCCTTCCTCCACTGCCCCCTCCGCTGCCGGCTCCACATCCTGTGCTGCGTCCCACCCACATACCTCTGTAATCTGGGAGCCAGTCTCTTGGAAGTCTGCGCTGTCTCCTTCCTGCTAAGAGAGCTCTGTTCCCGGTTGTCTCTCCATGTTATACAGAGGCCCAGTGCGGGCAGGACAGCGGGGTCTACCCGAGCGGTGTCGGGGGGCACCTGGGCACGAGTCGCTGCAGAGCTAAACACACATATATATATATATGAGTCCAATAATCCCCTACAAGATCCAGGTTAATAGAGGGGTCAGAGGAACCCCACACATCCATGCATTGCACACACAGCCCATTAATTTCTATAGGCGCCATGTAATTCTTTATTTCCCCAGTAGGGGAGCTGCAGGGAGTTTCTCCATAGATTACAGCTAATTGCTGGGAGCCGGTGGGGTCTACTCGCCTTCTGAAATGGGTCAAATACTTGTTAAAGGAAGCAACTTCTTATTAGAAAACAAAATTTTTAAGTCTGAAGTTTATAGCTTGTTGCCTAGGTTACAGGCACCTCTGCAGTCAATCAGAGGTGGTCGAGTTCCTAGGCAAAAGGTACAGCACTTGCAAGATTATTATTATTATTATTTATTGTTATAGCGCCATTTATTCCATGGCGCTTTACAAGTGAGGAGGGGTATACATAATAAAAACAAGTACAATAATCTTGAACAATACAAGTCATAACTGGTACAGTAGGAGAGGACCCTGCCCACGAAGGCTCACAATCTACAAGGGATGGGTGAGAATACAGTAGGTGAGGGTAGAGCTGATCGTGCAGCGGTTGGTTGATCGGTGGTTACTGCAGGTTGTAGGCTTGTCGGAAGAGGTGGGTCTTCAGATTCTTTTTGAAGGTTTCGATGGTGGGCGAGAGTCTGATGTGTTATGGTACAGTGTTCTAGAGTAGGGGTGATACGCGAGAGAAATCTTGTATACGATTGTGGGAAGAGGAGATAAGAGGGGAGTAGAGAAGGAGATCTTGTGAGGATCGGAGGTTGCGTGCAGGAAAGTACCGGGAGATGAGGTCACAGATGTATGGAGGAGACAGGTTGTGGATGGCTTTGTATGTCATGGTTAGGGTTTTGTAGTGGAGTCTCTGGGCAATGGGGAGCCAGTGAAGGGATTGACAGAGGGGAGAGGCCGGAGAATAGCGGGGGGACAGGTGGATTAGTCGGGCAGCAGAGTTTAGAATAGATTGGAGGGGTGCGAGAGTGTTTGAGGGGAGGCCACAGAGCAGGAGGTTGCAGTAGTCAAGGCGAGAGATGATGAGGGCATGGACTAGGGTTTTTGCAGATTCTTGGTTGAGGAATGAACGGATTCGTGCAAGATCTTTGTAATACAGCTTGTAAGCGCTGGGCTGGATCCATCTACCTTCAGCGCCCCTTTGCCCCTATTGTGTTAGGCTACTTTCACACTTGCGTCGTGTGACGTACGTCGCAATGAATCCTGCAAAGTTGCCCGCAGGATGCGTTTTTTCTCCATACACTTGCATTAGCGACGCATTGCGACGGATTGCCACGACGTGCGACGGATGCGTTGTGTTTTGGCGGACCGTCGGCACAAAAAAACATTCCATGTAACACTTTTTGTGCGTCGCGTCCGCCATTTTCGACTGCGCATGCGCGGCCGGAACTCTGCCCCCTCCTCCCCGGACTGAAGAATGGGCAGCGGATGCGTTGTAAAACTGCATTCGCTGCCCACGTCTTGCAGTTATTTCACAGCGTCTGTCGGTACATCGGCCTGACGCATTGCGACTGGCCCGTACCGACGAAAGTAGCCTTAGAGAGCGCACTGTTTTGACCAGTGGCACAACCATAATGATGGCTCGCATTACCAATTCTCAGGAGAGCACTACAAGCGGGAGGAGGCAGAGGATTGTTGTGCTCTTAGAGAAAGGGCATGAGACAACCCCTTTAATGTGGTCATGCACTTTAAATAAAAGTAGTTTTATAGTTGGGTTATCAGTGAGGACTCATTGTGCGGGCACAGGTGATGTTGGCCTGTTTTGGACATTAGTGGTCCATCCTGGTCATACCTGGTCAGGAACACCGGGCCATGACTATCTGGGATCAGTCCGATATAACCATTGTTCCTTCTTATATTTTACCCAATGATTGGTGATTTCTGGTTGAAATCATACATTTTCATCAAAATGGCTTATGGCTGTGGGCTAGCGTACCATTAACGGGTCAGTAACAGAAATGTGAAGGCTGCGTACAATCAGTGGTTGTTGATTGACTGCAGTGGTCACATGGAAAGACTCTCCTTATTTTTACCGTGCTGTCCACAAATTGGATTGCATGTACGATGTGACAGGTTCTCTTTAAGAAAATAAAAAAATTACCGTTCTGTGTATGCAGCTCCTATGCAGTCCAATGTATCTGCATGGTTATTGACTGCTTACCTGGTGACAGATGGAGAAGACTGAGGGTGCGTTCACATTGCGTTCAGGTGTCGTTCACTGGTGCCGTCAGAGCTTACAAAACGGGATGTGGACATATGCGCCAACAGGGCCGTGGACTATAATGGTGGCGGCAGAGCCAACGTGCGCTCTCTCGTACATCATTTTTGGGTGTATATGCCTACTGGAGGCAGAAAATCGGACTAAGTAGACTGTGTCTGAGTGTCCACCCCCAATAGGTGTAAACGCCCAAAAATGATGCACGACAGAGCACACATTCGCTCTGCCGGCACCCTTAGTCTAAGGTCTTGTCGGCACATATGTCCGGTTCAGACGTTCCCTCCGATGGAGCCAGTGAACGGGTGCCTGAACGCAATGTGAAAGCACACTAACTCATGACACAAGATCTGACTACACAGGGGGCGTTTGTAGTCTGTTACCATGGAGACGCATAGAAGCTATTGACAAAACACAATTGTAGAACTTTTTGAGCATTCTTTACATGACAAGGATTGGTGAGGGTAGAAGCAGACCGAGTGGGAGGACCCCCTTATCTTTTCTTTTTTTACAGCTCTGCAGTAGACCCCCGTTTGGAGCTGTCTGTGAAGCAGATGATATTCACCTGATTGGTCCCATTTCTTATTTTCAGTGTGGTCTCCTCGCTCAGGCAGCCCAGGATGAGTCATCTGCCATGGTCACCCTAACAAATGTCACCTAGCGGCCGTTGTATCCGTGGCTTATTACCCATCTCTGCAGAGCAGCATGTGGCGGTGTGAGGGCGACGCTCGCCCGGCCTCCCTGGCGCTATACGGAGGTGTGGTATTGATTTTCAGGCGAGAGCTGCTTCCCATTAGGATTGTAGAGGCAGCACACTGCGGCCATGTGTGTCAGTGCTGAGGATAGGCCTCTTCCTTTCATCTGCTGTGTGCTCCCCTCACACATGAGGCTCCGTCTCTGCCGCGCAGAACAGCACAGCTCTTGTAGCTTTGCAGCCCTCTCTGGTGTTTGCTCAGCCTCCACCAGGCCCCCAAGTCTCTGGGAAGAGACGTGAACTTTCACCCTGGCTGGAATTCCAGGCGGCCTGATCTCTACACCCCCCAGCCTCCCTCATGACATCGGCGGGACCCGCAGCTGCCGCCTGCAACTAAAATCCGGAGCGAGGTATCGGGGGTCTCACAGTGTGCACCACACAAGCAGCAGTGCCGCTGGTCTCTGGGAGCCGTAAAGGAAAAACAAATATTTTCTGCACAGAAAATGTCCACAACTTGTAGATTTTTTTTTTCAGGCCACGTTCACACCTTCGGGATTTGCTGCAAATTTAGGGGGTCAGGTTTTGAAAACTCCCACTGCTGGAGATTGAAAGCACTGTGCGGATTTTACATTCTGCAGCATAATCCTGCAGATTTCATCCCTGTGTTATTGGAGTAGAGCAAAATCGGCGACAAATCTCAGCAAAATCAGCTTGTAGCGCGCAGATTTTGTTGCTGATTTGTGAATAAAAGGACGGGCCGATGCCTGATCCTCATGTACACCAATATCTGCCATAAGGGGAAGATGGGAGATCCCTCTCATACCCGTTAATAGGCTGGATTAATGTCAGATCGGTGGGGATGTGACACCAGGAACCCCCGCCCGTCAGCTGTGCCGGCGGCAGCTGGATGTGATCTGTTGTGAGGCTGCACAGCGCCGCCATCTGCGTAGTGGCCACAACGGGTATTGCACATTCACCCACACCAAATCTCTTCCTGCACAGCTGCGGGGGTCATTGCTAGAGGGATTTTCTCAAAATCCTAAGCAATAGACATGGGTTAGCTTACTGATTGCTCAGGGTCCAGCTGCTGGGACCCTCTGCAGAGCTGCATCCTGTGTGCCGCCGGCTCAAGCTCTGCTCCATTCACCCTCTATGGACAGACCCATAGATGGTACATGGAGTGGCGTTGGTGCAGCTTTCCCAGGATCCAGAGCCTCAATCTGAGGCTCCATCAGTAACCTATATTTTAGGAATAACCATGTAGCACACCCTGCGCCTGTGGTTCGCCTCTACTCAGCAATGAATGTGTCCATTCACTGACTGCAAGCAGAAGTGTTGAATCCATTAAGCTCCATTTACATCCAGCAGGAAGCCTCCCGCCCTGGCCGTGCCGCAGGCTGATAATACATTGCAGATGGGGGGCCCCCAGCAGCTAATGGCGTTTATTGCCCGGTGGGTTGGGGAGCGCAGCTGTGCTGTCCCGGTCTCTTCCCACACACACATGTGGAAACTTCCTGCAGAGACAGAGCTCACACACAGAGCTCTGCGCGCCCTCCCACCTCATCCTGTGCAGAGCGGAGCCTCCATCGCCACTGCCTGACAACACAGCGCTGTAGGTGCAGTTCACACACGGCGCGGTTTTTGGCTGGATTCTATAGCACGTCACCATGCCCATCCTTGCCACCCAAATGTCCTCCAAACCATAGAGGTGAAAGATGTTTTGCCTCGTACTTATCCTGATCTGTGTACAGAACTGCATTCACAAATATGTGGGCTTCAGAGCTGAACTCTCCAAGCACCCTTTTGGTTTTACAGTATCTTGGAAGTGAAGGTTTTACAAAATGAGCTGTTTAGGGGTATGTTCACATGGATGATAAATGTGGTGCCTAAATCCACATGAAATATGCACAGAAAAGCAGAAAACCACCTCACCCGAGTCACAGCGGTACTCGTGTGCCGAACCCCTGCAGGTCAAAATTCAGATCCGTGGCCGACGTCTGAAGTCTGACTGTAGCCTAAAGGGTATCTGACAACAAGCTGCTCAATGGTTTCCAGAGTTAATCAGTAATGTTGTGCATACAGCTCTGGAGTATAATGCAGCATGTAACTCGGGATCAGTAATGTATGTGCACAGTGACTGCACCAGCAGAATAGTGAGTGCAGCTCTGGAGTATAATACAGGATGTAACTCAGGATCAGTAATGTATGTACACATTGACTGCACCAGCAGAATACTGAGTGCAGCTCTGGAGTATAATTAGGATGTAACTCAGGATCAGTAATGTAATGTATGTACACAGTGACTGCACCAGCAGAATAGTGAGTGCAGCTCTGGGGTATAAAACAGGATGTAACTCAGGATCAGTACAGGATCAGTAATGTAATGTATGTACACAGTGACTGCACCAGCAGAACAGTGAGTGCAGCTCTGGAGTATAATACAAGATGTAACTCAGGATCAGTACAGGATAAGTAATGTAATGTATGTACACAGTGACTGCACCAGCAAAACAGTGAGTGCAGCTCTGGGGTATAATACAAGATGGAACTCAGGATCAGTAATGTATGTACACAGTGACTGCACCAGCAGAATAGTGAGTGCAGCTCTGGGGTATAATACAGGATGTAACTCAGGATCAGTACAGGATCAGTAATGTAATGTATGTATGCAGTGACTGCACCAGCAGAATAGTGAATGCAGCTCTGGGGTATAATACAGGATGTAACTCAGGCTCAGTACAGGATAAGTAATGTAGTGTATGCACACAGTGACTGCACCAGCAGAATAGTGCGTGCAGCTCTGGGGTATAATACAGGATGTAACTCAGGATCAGTAATGTATGTACACATTGACTGCACCAGCAGAATACTGAGTGCAGCTCTGGAGTATAATTAGGATGTAACTCAGGATCAGTAATGTAATGTATGTACACAGTGACTGCACCAGCAGAATAGTGAGTGCAGCTCTGGGGTATAAAACAGGATGTAACTCAGGATCAGTACAGGATCAGTAATGTAATGTATGTACACAGTGACTGCACCAGCAGAACAGTGAGTGCAGCTCTGGAGTATAATACAAGATGTAACTCAGGATCAGTACAGGATAAGTAATGTAATGTATGTACACAGTGACTGCACCAGCAAAACAGTGAGTGCAGCTCTGGGGTATAATACAAGATGGAACTCAGGATCAGTAATGTATGTACACAGTGACTGCACCAGCAGAATAGTGAGTGCAGCTCTGGGGTATAATACAGGATGTAACTCAGGATCAGTACAGGATCAGTAATGTAATGTATGTATGCAGTGACTGCACCAGCAGAATAGTGAATGCAGCTCTGGGGTATAATACAGGATGTAACTCAGGCTCAGTACAGGATAAGTAATGTAGTGTATGCACACAGTGACTGCACCAGCAGAATAGTGCGTGCAGCTCTGGGGTATAATACAGGATGTAACTCAAGATCAGTACAGGATCAGTAATGTAATGTATGTACACAGTGACTGATGTAACTCAGGATCAGTACAGGATGAGTAATGTATGTACACAGTGACTGCACCAGCAGAATAGCGAGTACAGCTCTGGGGTATAATACAGGATGTAACTCAGGATCAGTAATGTATGTACACAGTGACTGCACCAGCAAAATAGTGAGTGCAGCTCTGGAGGATAATACAGGATGTAACTCAGGATCAGTACAGGATGAGTAATGTATGTACACAGTGACTGCACCAGCAGAATAGTGAGTGCAGCTCTGGAGTATAATACAGGATGTAACTCAGGATCAGTAATGTATGTACACAGTGACTGCACCAGCAAAATAGTGAGTGCAGCTCTGGAGGATAATACAGGATGTAACTCAGGATCAGTACAGGATCAGTAATGTATGTACACAGTGACTGCACCAGCAGAATAGTGAGTGCAGCTCTGGGGTATAATACAGGATGTAACTCAGGATCAGTAATGTAGTGTATGTACACAGTGACTGCACTAGCAGAATAGTGAGTACAGCTCTGGAGTATAACACAAGGTGTAACTTAAGACTTGGATCAGTACAGGATCAGTAATGTAATGTGTGTACACAGTGACTGCACTAGCAGAATAGTGAGTGCAGCTCTGGGGTATGATACCAGATGTAGATTTGTGGTTTCATTCCTCTTGACTCCCTGTCCTTCCTTGCCTGCTCTGTGTCTCTGTGCTGCTGTGTCCTAACTCGGATTGTCCCTTTATCTCTTGCAGTGTCTGGAGAAGTTTCCTGTAATTCAGCACTTTAAGTTTGGCAGCCTGCTCTCCATTCAGCCTGTGAAGTCGTAAGGATCGCCGGCGGTGGAGTGGAGAACCCTCTGCCTCTAGATACAAGCCCACTCCTCCTTCCCGGCCACTCTTCTCATCCATGTTGTCCCATCTGCTGGGGAGGATGGGGAGGGAGGATTCGGCCCTTTTTCATTTGTGGAGGTGCAGAGAGCAGTTACTATTTTGGAATTAGCAATATAAGTTAATATGCGGCACTTACCGCCATGTTTGTATGGGGGAGGGTGTCGTTGGTATTTTTGTGTTTAGCTGGACTTTTGGGGGCAGCAGATTAAATGATCCAGGGGAAGGTCGGGTGTAGGATATTGATGTGACAAGTCGCTTCCCTGCTCTTTTCACCTCTACTAATGACCAATAAGGAGACCGCCCCGTGTAGACATGGCAGATTCCTTGAATTTGGCACTGCAGTTCAAGCTGCATAAAGGGTTAATGCCAATAAAATCTTAAGACCCTCATGTCGGGTTCGTTATTTAATCGTGTAAAGTTATTTGTACATTTAAAGTGACAAAGCTGCAGTACCCAGCACAGCCACTACTGAACGTATGGCGCTGTATGATGAGCTGACGGCAGGAGCGCAGGGAGTCCGGACCCCACCAGTCGTCAGTTTTAGAAATGTGGATAACTCCTTTAAAAGTGAAACGGTTTTATAGTGAATTTGAAGGGGATTTCTAGTTTTATGCAAATCTTAAAGGGGTTGTCCAGGAGGCGCCTGGGATGCCGGCATTTGAGCGGCAGCAGACATTCTTCCTTAGTAAATCCCCCCAATGTATGCCGTCTAGACAATCGCCCATGAATTATAGTCCCCCGTACACATTAGACCACAGTCCTCTGAACCCGCTGATATCTGCAGGATGCAATTGTTGCAAACCCTCTGCTGTGAACTGGATGAAGTCTGTACATTGTTAGCCCATAAATGAGAATATTTTCGTTCACCGACAGCCGGAATCTTGGTGAGGCAACCGGATAAAGCAGGAAAAATGCTCTAAATGGGACTTATAGACCGAACATGGGGGTAGCGGAGTACAGACACGCTCATCAGCCCACGGTCTCTGCTCTCTGGTGATTCTCAGGGAATTGCACCACCGGTAATTCTTCATCACATTGGGCTTGGAAGTTGCAATGCTCCGGTTCCATCCTGCAGGACCCCCCATTGTTACCCTGTAGGGGCCATCAGCACAGAATACTGAGGCCCAGTGCGGCGGCCATATTCTCCCTATACGAGGCTGCCATGATCTGCAAAGAAACTGTGTGTGGCTGACAGACGGGTTCCCTTCCCGGGAGCCCCGCTAATTCCTACACCCAAGACGTGGGGGGCTGTGACTGGGTTAGCTGCTGACCACTCACCAGCATATCTCCAATATATGATGATCCACGAGGAATCTGCAGCCATAGAGGAGAGGGATTACTTATGCAGGATGGCATGTCAGACTTTCCCATATATACTGCCCTGTTTCCTCTGTTCGTCAGCCGTCCTCAATGCTGAGAATACTGATCCATCATGTAATACCATCAGGGAGGCGTCTGATTGGCCCCAAATTTATTCTGCAGCAGGAGAACAACCCCCAACATCCAGCCACTGTCATTAAGAATGAGGAGTCCTGGGGCGCTGATCCCTGACATCACATTATCCAGTCTGTCTGGGATCACAAATTTCCACAAGCGACAACCACAGAAGATCTGGGGTCAGTTCTCCAAGATGTTTGGTGCAACCTCCTGCCGAGTTCCTTCAAAAACTGTGATCTAAAAGAAGGGATGGCGGTAAATGGCGGTCACCAGACACTGATGGGAATACATTTCCCTTTTCATGATTCACTTTGTAACTTAATTGATAAAAATAAACCAGTAATGCTTCTATTCTATGCAATATTATTTGCATTATTTGTTTTTTCCCAAACCTGCCTAAAACTTTTACACAGTGCTGAGAGGTTGTCTTTTAAGCTTTTCCTCTTTTATACACTTCTTAGCAAACAGTCTGACAACCGATATGGCCGCCCGCAGGGGTTGTCACTCAGTTCTTACAGAGACCAAAATGGCAAACCTGCCAAACTATGCTGTACTGCGGTGAGATGTTGTCACTCCGATCAATGAATAACCATCAGGAACACAAGGCTCATACGGCTCTTCACAGTTCCTACTGTTAACCTAAACAAATAATAAGTAAGAGGAGCAACAAAAGTGGCGAAATATAAGAGTAAAGTCCATATTTGCATACTCTGTGAAGTCATTTACAATGCCCGTGAGCGATCACACGAAGAGCTGGACTCATGGACTGAGTGAGATCATGCGGCTATGTGATGGTCTACATAAAAAGTGGAAACGTTACACTACTTATCTCATTAATGAGCCTGTATTATACTCTAGAGCTGCACTCACTATCCTGCTGGTGCAGTCACAGTACATACAGGTCCTTCTCAAAAAATTAGCATATAGTGTTAAATTTCATTATTTACCATAATGTAATGATTACAATTAAACTTTCATATATTATAGATTCATTATCCACCAACTGAAATTTGTCAGGTCTTTTATTGTTTTAATACTGATGATTTTGGCATACAACTCCTGATAACCCAAAAAACCTGTCTCAATAAATTAGCATATCAAGAAAAGGTTCTCTAAACGACCTATTACCCTAATCTTCTGAATCAACTAATTAACTCTAAACACATGCAAAAGATACCTGAGGCTTTTAAAAACTCCCTGCCTGGTTCATTACTCAAAACCCCCATCATGGGTAAGACTAGCGACCTGACAGATGTCAAGAAGGCCATCATTGACACCCTCAAGCAAGAGGGTAAGACCCAGAAAGAAATTTCTCAACAAATAGGCTGTTCCCAGAGTGCTGTATCAAGGCACCTCAATGGTAAGTCTGTTGGAAGGAAACAATGTGGCAGAAAACGCTGTACAACGAGAAGAGGTGACCGGACCCTGAGGAAGATTGTGGAGAAGGACCGATTCCAGACCTTGGGGAACCTGAGGAAGCAGTGGACTGAGTCTGGTGTGGAAACATCCAGAGCCACCGTGCACAGGCGTGTGCAGGAAATGGGCTACAGGTGCCGCATTCCCCAGGTAAAGCCACTTTTGAACCATAAACAGTGGCAGAAGCGCCTGACCTGGGCTACAGAGAAGCAGCACTGGACTGTTGCTAAGTGGTCCCAAGTACTTTTTTCTGATGAAAGCAAATTTTGCATGTCATTCGGAAATCAAGGTGCCAGAGTCTGGAGGAAGACTGGGGAGAAGGAAATGCCAAAATACCTGAAGTCCAGTGTCAAGTACCCACAGTCAGTGATGGTGTGGGGTGCCATGTCAGCTGCTGGTGTTGGTCCACTGTGTTTCATCAAGGGCAGGGTCAATGCAGCTAGCTATCAGGAGATTTTGGAGCACTTCATGCTTCCATCGGCTGAAATGCTTTATGGAGATGAAGATTTCATTTTTCAGCACGACCTGGCACCTGCTCACAGTGCCAAAACCACTGGTAAATGGTTTACTGACCATGGTATTACTGTGCTCAATTGGCCTGCCAACTCTCCTGACCTGAACCCCATAGAGAATCTGTGGGATATTGTGAAGAGAAAGTTGAGAGACGCAAGACCCAACACTCTGGATGAGCTTAAGGCCGCTATTGAAGCATCCTGGGCCTCCATAACATCTCAGCAGTGTCACAGGCTGATTGCCTCCATGCCACGCCGCATTGAAGCAGTCATTTCTGCCAAAGGATTCCCGACCAAGTATTGAGTGCATAACTGAACATTATTATTTGATGGTTTTTTTGTTTGTTATTAAAAAACACTTTTATTTGATTGGACGGGTGAAATATGCTAATTTATTGAGACAGGTTTTTTGGGTTATCAGGAGTTGTATGCCAAAATCATCAGTATTAAAACAATAAAAGACCTGACAAATTTCAGTTGGTGGATAATGAATCTATAATATATGAAAGTTTAATTGTAATCATTACATTATGGTAAATAATGAAATTTAACACTATATGCTAATTTTTTGAGAAGGACCTGTACATTACTGATCCTGAGTTACATCCTGTATTATACTCCAGAGCTGCACTCACTATTCTGCTGGTGCAGTCACTGTGTACATACATTACATTACTGATCCTAAGTTACATCCTGTATTATACCCCAGAGCTGCAGTCACTATTCTGCTGGTGCAGTCACTGTGTACATACATTACACTACTTATCCTGTACCGATCCTGAGTTATATCCTGTATTATACTCCAGAGCTGCACTCACTATTCTGCTGGTGCAGTCACTGTGTACATACATTACTGATCCTGAGTTACATCCTATCTTATACTCCACATCTGCACTCACTATTCTGCTGGTGCAGTCACTGTGTACATACATTACACTACTTATCCTGTACCGATCCTGAGTTATATCCTGTATTATACTCCGGAGCACTCACTATTCTGCTGGTGCAGTCACTGTGTACATACAGTACATTACTGATCCTATGTTACATCCTGTATTATACTCTAGAGCTCCACTCACTATTCTGCTGGTACAGTCACTGTGTACATACATTACATTAATGATCCAGAGTTACATCCTATATTATACTCCACATCTGCACTCACTATTCTGCTGGTGCAGTCACTGTGTACATACATTACACTACTTATCCTGTACTGATCCTGAGTTACATCCTGTATTATGCTCCAGAGCTGCACTCACTATTCTGCTGGTGCAGTCACTGTGTACATACATTACATTACTGATCCTGAGTTACATCCTATATTATACTCCACAGCTGCACTCACGTATTCTGCTGGTGCAGTCACTGTGTACATACATTACATTACTGATCCTAAGTTACATCCTGTATTATACCCCAGAGCTGCACTCACTATTCTGCTGGTGCAGTCACTGTGTACATGCATTACATTACTGATCCTAAGTTACATCCTGTATTATACCCCAGAGCTGCACTCACTATTCTGCGGGGGCAGTCACTGTGTACATACATTACATTACTGATCCTGTGCTGATCCTGAGTTACATCCTGTATTATACCACAGAGCTGCACTCACTATTCTGCTGGTGCAGTCACTGTGTACATACATTACTGATCCTGAGTTACATCCTGTATTATACTCACAGCTGTACTCACTATTCTGCTGGTGCAGTCACTGTGTACATACATTACATTACTGATCCTGAGTTACATCCTGTATTATACCCCAGAGCTGCACTCACTATTCAGCTGGTGCAGTCACTGTGTACATACATTACTGATCCTAAGTTACGTCCTGTATTATACCCCAGAGCTGCACTCACTATTCTGCCGATGCAGTCACTGTGTACATACATTACATTACTTATCCTGTACCGATCCTGAGTTGTATCCTGTATTATACGCCTGAGCTGCACTCACTATTCTGCTGGTGCAGTCACTGTGTACATACATTACATTACTGATCCTGAGTTACATCCTGTATTATACCCCAGAGCTGCACTCACTATTCTGCTGGTGCAGTCACTGTGTACATACATTACATTACTTATCCTGTACCGATCCTGAGTTGTATCCTGTATTGTACACAGTGACTGCACCAGCAGGATAGTGAGTGCAGCTCAGGAGTATATTACATTACTGATGCTGAGTTACAGCCTGTATTATACTCCAGAGCTGCACTCACTATTCTGCTGGTGCAGTCACTGTGTACGTACATTACATTACTGATCCTGAGTTACATCCTGTATTATACTTCACAGCTGTACTCGATATTCTGCTGGTGCAGTCACTGTGTACATACATTACATTACGGATCCTAAGTTACATCCTGTATTATACCCCAGAGCTGCACTCACTATTCTGCCGATGCAGTCACTGTGTACATACATTACATTACTTATCTTGTACCGATCCTTAGTTATATCCTGTATTATACTCCAGAGCTGCACTGACTATTCTGCTGGTGCAGTCACTGTGTACATACATTACATTACTGATCCTGAGTTACATCCTGTATTATTTTTCACAGCTGTACTCAATATTCTGCTGGTGCAGTCACTGTGTACATACTTTACATTACTGATCCTGTGTTACATCCTGTATTATACTCCAGAGCTGCACTCACTATTCTGCTGGTGCAGTCACTGTGTACATACATTACATTACCAATCCTGAGTTACAGCCTATATTATACTCCACAGCTGTACTCACTATTCTGCTGGTGCAGTCACTGTGTACATACAGTACATTACATTACTGATCTTGAGTTATATCCTGTATTATACTTCACAGCTTTACTCGATATTCTGCTGGTGCAGTCACTGTGCACATACATTACATTACTGATCCTGAGTTACATCCTGTATTATACTTCACAGCTTTACTCGATATTCTGCTGGTGCAGTCACTGTGTACATACATTACATTACTGATCCTGAGTTACATCCTGTATTATACCCCAGAGCTGCACTCACTATTCTGCTGGTGCAGTCACTGTGTACATACATTACATTACTTATCCTGTACCGATCCTGAGTTGTATCCTGTATTATACTCCTGAGCTGCACTCACTATCCTGCTGGTGCAGTCACTGTGTACATTACATTACGGATCCTAAGTTACATCCTGTATTATACCCCAGAGCTGCACTCACTATTCTGCCGATGCAGTCACTGTGTACATACATTACATTACTTATCTTGTACCGATCCTTAGTTATATCCTGTATTATACTCCAGAGCTGCACTCACTATTCTGCTGGTGCAGTCACTGTGTACATACATTACATTACTGATCCTGAGTTACATCCTGTATTATTTTTCACAGCTGTACTCAATATTCTGCTGGTGCAGTCACTGTGTACATACTTTACATTACTGATCCTGTGTTACATCCTGTATTATACTCCAGAGCTGCACTCACTATTCTGCTGGTGCAGTCACTGTGTACATACATTACATTACCAATCCTGAGTTACAGCCTATATTATACTCCACAGCTGTACTCACTATTCTGCTGGTGCAGTCACTGTGTACATACAGTACATTACATTACTGATCTTGAGTTATATCCTGTATTTTACTGCAGAGCTGCACTCACTATTCTGCTGGTGCAGTCACTGTGTACATACATTACATTACTGATCCTGAGTTACATAATGTATCATACCCCAGAGCTGCACTCACTATTCTGCTGGTGCAGTCACTGTGTACATACATTACTGATCCTGAGTTACATCCTGTATTATACCCCAGAGCTGCACTCACTATTCTTCTGGTAGAGCCACTGTATACATATATTACTTATCTTATTCTTGATAATTACAGCCTGTATTATACTGTACAGCTGCATTCACTATTTTGTAGCCTTCAGAGCTGCAGTGATTGCAGTGTGGGAGGTATATTCTATTCACCATGAATATTGATACTTTTCTCTTCCATACTATTGGTTTCCTTCTCTTCAGCTTCCTACTAACCCTACATGGGCAGCGCAGGAGCGGCGCGGTTCCCCTAATCCCTGTGCCAGCTGCTCCTCCGGCCCGCGCTGCTGACCGGCAGCTATAGCCCAGTTCTCAGGAAATCATCCTTCTTCCATTGACGTCCTGTATACAGTGATCACTGGCAATCCCAGTAGTAAATATGTACTGATCGGACCTAACGCCGGGTTTTTGCTCTGGGGCGCATACTCTGCTGCTACAGTGCCGGCAAAGGGGTTGAGATTTTACTAAATTTCATCCTCAATCTGAGAAAAAAAATCTGCAGAAATTGTCAAGCACCGTATCAATGTACGCTTCACTGCACATCTCACCCTTTGCAGAGGATAAAATCCGGAACAAATACGCAGTAAAATCCGTAAAAATTTTGCGTGGAACTGGTTTCTTTACACTCCATTCCACACAGTCGTTTTAAAAAGAGGCACAGTACTGTGCAAAAGTATTAGGCAGGCGTGGAAAAAATGCTTCAAAGTAAGAATCTTTAAAAAATAGAAGTGTTAATAGTTTATTTTTATCAATGAACAAAGCGAATGAGCAAAAGGGAAATCTAAATCCCATGAATATTTTGGTGACCGCCCTTTGCCTTCATCAGTTCTTCTAGCTACACTTGCACAAAGCCAGGGGTTCTGTAGGATTATTGTCAGGTGTAGGAGAAACTAATTATAGCAGACGGGTGATTATGATCATAATTTTAATGTTGGCAGCCATTAACTGATACAGAAACAGCTGTGTAGGAGACAAAGCTGGGTGAGGAACAGAAACTCTGCTATAAAGGCGAGGTTGTGGAAGACAGTTTCATATCACAGGTCATAGACCATGGCAAGATTGAGCACAGAAACAAGACATAAGGTAGTTATACTGCATCAGCAAGGTCTCTCCCAGGCAAAGATATCAAAACAGACGGGTTTCAAGACCTGATGTTCAAGCTCCTTTGAAGAAGCAGCAAGACATAGGCAACATTGAGGACCGTAGCCAAGGAAACATTGCAGCGGATAAAAGAAAGACACATGCTTCCTTGCATTCTTCATTGGGAGATGTCCAGCAGTGCCATCAGCTCAGAACTTGTCATAGGTGGTCTTCATAGAAGTGAACCCTGATCTTACATCATCCAGGCTGTCTGGGATCACATGAAGACACAGAAGGATTTGCACAAGTAAGTGACATCCACAGAAGATCGGGGGTCAGTTCTGCAAGATGTTTGGAACAACCTCCTGCCGAGTTCTTTCAAAAACTGTACAAGTATCTAAAATTGGTGAAGGCAAAGGGCAGTCACCAAATATTGATGGGATTTAGATTTCTCTTTTGTTCATTCGCTTTGTATTTTATTAAAAGATAAACAAACTATTAACACTATTTCTGAAAACATTTTTTCCCCATCTGCCTAAAACATTTGCACCGTACAGTATCTATACCCGCCATAGAGGGAACAGTTCCCCATAATGATGAATCTCCTGGAATATATATATATATATATATATATATATATATATATATATATATATATATATATATATATATATATATATATATATTAGTTGGCACAGGGTGATTTGTCTCCGGCAGCTGAGATTGGGCAGCTCTGCTTTCCTGCCTGTTCTCCATGTAATCTCCCCTCCACCACAAACCCTGGCAGCCCCCTCCTCGCCAGACACCCTCTAACTGTCACTTCCTGAGCCGCGCAGCTGTACTGCAGCATTGTAAACACAGCATAGCCCCCAGCTACCCTGCAAATCCCGGGATGATCACCGGGACTATTCCTGCCTGTCCGTCCTGGGAGCTGGACCACCACCGCCCTATCTTCTCTTATAGACGTTGCATTAAGAAAATCAGGACATTATATTACAGCTGAGGGGCTGTATGAGAGTATAAAAAATGTAGGTACACACTGCAATACCAGACACAACCCATCGACAAGGGTGGCACTGTTTCTGACACCTTTTTTCAAGAAGTACATCGATCAGCCAAAATTCCAAGGTGTTGAAATGGTCAAAAAATTAAATTCTGCCTTTTTCCCCCCTCAATTTTTACAGTGTTCATTGTGCAGTAAAAATTACCTGGAATATGACGCTCAAGGTCACGAATATTTACAGAGATCCCAAACTTGGATTTTTTTTTTTTTTAAATAGTGAAAAAATACCGAAGTTTGCAAAATATAAGGTTGATTACACTATTTTTTTTAGACCAGAAATGTTTTTATTTTACTGTTGATGGAGCTGTGATCTTTGTATTTCTAGCAGTTACATTTTTTTTACATTATTTTTTAGTCCCCTATGGGACATGAACCTGCAATATCCTTGTACTATGTGCTGTAGTACTCAACTATTGCAGTATATGGTGTACACGTATAGTTACGGCCATATGTGCCAAGCAGTTAGAAGAAAAGTATCATCACAACATGAGCTAACAGTTATATCAGGTTTTTATGTAAAATGTAATTAAAAAGGAAAATGTTATTATTCATATCACTATATTAAACATAAAAAATTGTGCAATTGTCTCACTGGACTTTAATGTTAGACTCTCACTGTTCACATGGACATTAGCAAACACTAGTTTTGTTATAAAAGCCCTATCTATGCATGCTCTATTCTGGACAAAGGTTATTGTGAAGGGAGGAGGAGGTGAGCTGTGACATCATCTATTGTGAATGGTGGATCCTGTGTTATCTGCTGTATATAGAGGTGTTATCAGTCATTGTACAGGAGGAGGAGGTGAGCTGTGACATCACCTATTGTGTATGGTGGATCCTGTGTTATCTACTGTATATAGAGGTGTTATCAGTCATTGTACAGGAGGAGGAGGGGAGCTGTGACATCACCTATTGTGAATGGTGGATCCTGTGTTATCTACTGTATATAGAGGTGTTATCAGTCATTGTACAGGAGGAGGAGGTGAGCTGTGACATCACCTATTGTGAATGGCGGATCCTGTGTTATCTACTGTATATAGAGGTGTTATCTGTCATTGTACAGGAGGAGGGGAGCTGTGACATCATCTATTGTGAATGATGGACCCTGTGTTATCTGCTGTATATAGAGGTGTTATCAGTCATTGTACAGGAGGAGGTGAGCTGTGACATCACCTATTGTGAATGGTGGATCCTGTTTTATCTACTGTATATAGAGGTGTTATCAGTCATTGTACAGGAGGAGGTGAGCTGTGATATCACCTATTGTGAATGGTGGACCCTGTGTTATCTCCTGTGTGTATAGAGGTGTTATCAGTCATTGTACAGGAGGAGGAGGTGAGCTGTGATATCACCTATTGTGAATGGTGGATCCTGTGTTACTGTATACAGAGGTGTTATCAGTTATTGTACAGGAGGAGGTGAGCTGTGATATCACCTATTGTGAATGGTGGATCCTGTGTTATCTACTGTATATAGAGGTGTTATCTGTCATTGTACAGGAGGAGGGGAGCTGTGACATCACCTATTGTGAATGGTGGACCCTGTGTTATCTCCTGTGTATATAGAGGTGTTATCAGTCATTGTAAAGGAGGAGGAGGTGAGCTGTGACATCATCTATTGTGAATGGTGGATCCTGTGTTATCTACTGTATATAGAGGTGTTATCAGTCATTGTACAGGAGGAGGGGGTGAGCGGCGATATCCCCTATTGTGAATGGTGGATCCTGTGTTATCTACTGTATATAGAGGTGTTATCAGTCATTGTACATGACAAGGAGGTAAGCTGTGACATCAGCTATTGTGAATGGAGGATCCTGTGTTATCTACTGTATATAAAGATGTTATCAGTCATTGTACAGGAGGAGGAGGTGAGCTGTGACATCACCTATTGCGAAT
Source organism: Ranitomeya variabilis (assembly GCF_051348905.1). Classification (NCBI taxonomy): domain Eukaryota; kingdom Metazoa; phylum Chordata; class Amphibia; order Anura; family Dendrobatidae; genus Ranitomeya; species Ranitomeya variabilis. The sequence goes on along the minus strand of NC_135233.1, from coordinate 248,991,598 downwards.
GGTGGATCCTGTGTTATCTACTGTATATAAAAGGTCTTATCGGTAATTGTCCAGGAGGCGGAGGAGGTCGGCTATGACATCACCTATTATGATTGGTGTGTCCTGTGTTATTAGTCTTTGTACAGGAGGAGGAGGTGAGCTGTGACATCACTTATTGTGAATGGGTGTATCCTGTGTTATTTACTGTATATAGAGGTGTTATCTGTCACTGTCCAGGAAGAGGAGGTGAGCTGTGACATAACCTATTGTGAATGATGGATTATCTATTATATATATAGTTGTTTGTACAGTATGGGAAGGAAGTGAGCTGTGATATCGCCTATGGTGGATCCTTTTTTATCAGCTGTATATAGAGGTGTTACCTTCCACTCTAATCCTGCCTGTGATGATAATGAGGCTGCTGAAATGTCTTCTGTGCAGATTAGGAAGTGTGAGCCTTTTGTAAAGTTCAGAGACCAGTCTGAAAATTGCTAAATTTTAGAATGTTTTTATCTAGATAATGATTTGTACTAAGGTGACTTTACAATGACACGTTCCCTTTATCAGGGCTTCATGTACTAAGTCAATTGTTCTGATACCTCGGTTTCATCTTCTGCCAATTTATTGCAACCGAAGAAACTTGTCCATGCCACGGAGAGTAGAATGGGAAGACATTTTACATGGACAAAATAATATTTTGGTATCCAGAGGAAACTTTGGCCCTTGGTCAGCCATCTTGATGGACCAGAGGAGACGCCAAGTGCTTCACTACGACTTAGTCAATCATTGTGAGCCAAGTACTCGTGCCCCCTCGTTGGCGCAGCGGCCATAATGGCTGCAGATAGTATGTGCGCTATGTATATTATTAATATGCCAGTCACTAGTATGCACACACATCGCTGCGGCACTGAAACTTTGCGGCACAGAATACTAACGAAGGCCGTGTGTCCTCCACCCCCTGCTAAGAAAAAAAACTAAATTTTTTATATGCATAGATGCCTTGTTTATAGGCGACTCTGGGTACGCACAGACCCGCAGGATTAACAACAGGGGGTTCAATGATTTTATAAGTTTCCTTTAAGATTACAGGCTCCCCTGGTGTCTCCAGTCCGGCCAGAAATACAGCACAGAGATCTGTCCTCCCCCTGGAAGCCCCCGTGTATGGTACGTGCAGCACAGAACAGGACGCACTCGCACAAGACAGATGGGAACAGACTGCCATGGTGTAAACTGCATTTGTCTTCCACATTACAGCCTAACATGCCTCCCCGGTGATGCAGACTTGTCCGGCCGCCTCTTCCAGCCCAGAATGAATTGCAAAAGGGGGATTCACAACGACGACTTGTAATCCGACGCGTTTTCTGTCGATATTCCCATATCCATGTTGCAGTTCAGCCATTTACTAGGAGAATTTATGTCTCCGGAAGGACGCTGTAGCCCAGGCCTGGGGAGCAATCACAAATTGTCCGTGTAGATACAGAAACGCATGAATTACGGATGGCAGAGCTGGTGGACATTTAATAGGACTCAACTTAGGCTCCGGCTACACACTGATTTCAGTCGCGCAACTTTGTCCGCAAATTGGAGTTGCGTTGCAATGGCTCAACTAGCCAGGAACGATTGAGGATTTGCAATTCCCATTAAGTGCAAAAAACATCAGAAAACGCAAATATGTCCCAATTGAGTCTCAGTTGCTCACAATTTCCATTAATCATTATGCTGGGAAAGACACTCCCCAATGGCAACCGTTTTGTTGCAGCTGCATCATGACTAGAGATGAGCAAAATTTCTTTACATTTTGTTTTGGTGGCAGATTCGATTCAGTGCCGAGAAAATTGAAAGTGAAAGATGTTTATATGGTCTGAGGCCTCTCCTGACCCCAAGACATAAAAATGAAGGAGAAGGAAGGAGGTAAAAAAAATTATAAAACACATTATACTCACATGTCCCAGGTCTTCAGCTGTCCTGACGCCATTGGTCATCCACAACAGTCTTCTAGACTAGTAATTGGCCTCACTTGGTCATGTAGGGGACCACACACTGGAGACCAGTGCAGAGGACCAGGGAGCTGCGGTGGCATAAGGGCAGGTAGGAGCCTTTTATATACCTTTCTGGCCCCCAAAAGAAGACAGCAAAATTGTGTCCAAATAATCTCCATTTTTCTGTATTTGTGAGATCTGAAAGAATAAAATTTGAGATTTGTCAGAAGAAAAAAATTGGAACCATTAGGGCTCATCCACGAGTGCCATTCACAGCTGTTGGCATGCCATATTTCGGATGTATTTTCCCATAGAAGCTTCGCTCCTAGGGAATTATAGACTGCCATACGAGGCAACAAGCAAAGGCACACAGAGGGCCTACTTGTGCCACCATATACACTGCAATCTACATTATGCCTTAGTGGCATGTATAAGTAATGGTCAGAAGTACAGATGAACATACCCTCATCTTAGCACAAATTTAGGTAGGAAGGCTCATAGCAGTAGGCACACCAGTTGCAGAGATCCTGTGTCAGTTGTAGAGACCCTGGGTCAGTTGTAGAGAGCCTGTGGTAGTGGCAGAGATCCTGTGTCAGTTGTAGAGGACCACTGTTAGTTGTTGAGATCCTGTGTCAGTTGTAGAGGGCCTCTGTCAGTTGTAGAGAGCCTGTGCTAGTTGCAGAGATCCTGTGTCAGTTGTAGAGATCCCGTGTCAGTTGTAGAGGGCCTGTGTCAGTTGTAGAGATCCCGTGTCAGTTGTAGAAGGCCTCTGCCAGTTGTAGAGATCCTGTGTCAGTTGTAGAGGGCCTCTGTCAGTTGTAAAGATCCTGTGTCAGTTGTAGAGGGCCTCTGTCAGTTGTAGAGATCCAGTGTCAGTTGTAGAGGGCCTCTGTCAGTTGTAAATATCCTGTGTCAGTTGTAGAGGGCCTCTGTCAGTTGTAGAGATCCTGTATCAGTTGTAGAGGGCCTCTGTCAGTTGTAAAGATCCTGTGTCAGTTGTATAGGGCCTCTGGTCAGTTGTAGAGATCCAGTGTCAGTTGTAGAGGGCCTCTGCCAGTTGTAAAGATCCTGTGTCAGTTATAGAGGGCCTCTGTCAGTTGTAGAGATCCTGTATCAGTTGTAGAGGGCCTGTGTCAGTTGCCACCACTGGACTATAGCTAGTACCAAAAAAGAAGGTCGACTCTTGCCACCTTTTGTTAGTTTTAGTTTGCTATTACTATTTTGGACACATCGCTCCTTTGATTGTGAATTGCTCTTTCGCAGTGTATGTTTCTATATGCCATTGTGTTTTATTACACGCCCATAGCACTGCCAGAGGAAGATAATCTATGAGATTTTGGCATTTCCAGCCATCACATTGACTTATGTTCAGTGCACTCTTTTATGGTTATTACCTGTTTACTTCCAGCCATGCTTTCTGTGTGTTTGTGCTGTGTGCCGTGAGTAATGCTGGGTCATGCTAATGCTGCAGGAGTTTAAACATTAAAATTAAAAGTCTGTACAAGAGACAGAGAGGCAGGACAAAGAATGTGACAAATTGAGGTTATTTAGGGGTTGGCTACCCTTCTTTAAGTGTCAGTTGCAGAGATCCTGTGTTAGTTGCAGAGATCCTTTGTAAGTTGTAGAGGGCCTCTGTCAGTTGTTGAGATCCTGTGTCAGTTGTCGAGAGCCTGTGATAGTTGTAGAGGGCTTCTGTCAGTTGTAGAGATCCTGTGTCAGTTGTAGAGGGTTGCTGTCACTTGTAGAGAGCCTGTGGTAGTTGCAGAGATCCTATGTCAGTTGTAGAGATCATGTGTCAGTTGTAGAGGGCCTGTGCCAGTTGTAGAGATCCTGTGTCAGTTGTAGAGGGCCTGTGTCAGTTGTAGAGATCCTGTGTCAGTTGTAGATGGCCTCTGTCAGTTGTAGAGGGCCTCTGTCAGTTGTAGAAGGCCTCTGTCAGTTGTAGAGTCTAAGAACACATAGCGTGTTCGAAACGTGTTCAGTTCCCTCTGTGGCAATCTTCCTCTGGTATCCCTGGCTGCGTATGTCTTTGGCAGCTATGTTACCATTTTAATGGATTAAAATAAAGCATCTTAATTTTACCTACTGAAGCTGGATCTTTTCACTTGAAATTATTCCCCACGGCATCTGGCAAGACACGATCCTGTGCTTCCATGGGAACCGACCAGGGGTCAGTTGCATGAACTTTACCCTTTTATGTGCAGTTGCAGAGCTCCTGTGTCAGTTGTAGAGGGTCTGTGTCAGTTGTAAAGGGCCTTTATCAGTTGCAGAGGGCCTGTGTCAGTTGTAAAGGGCTTGTGTCAGTTGAGGAGGGCCTGTCAGTTGCAGAGGGCCTGTGTCAGTTGCATAGGACCTTTGTCAGACACAGAGATCCTGTGTCAGTTGCAGAGATTATGTGTCTGTTGAAGAAGGCTTGTGTCAGTTGCAGAGTGCCTGTGTCAGTTGCAGAGGGCCTGTGTCAGTTGTAAAGGGCTTGTGTCAGTTGAAGAGGGCCTGTCAGTTGCAGAGGGTCTTTGTCAGTTGCATAGGACCTTTGTCAGTTACACAGACCCTGTGTCAGTTGCAGAGATTCTGTGTCAGTTGCAGGGGCCTGTGTCAGTTCCAGAGGGCCTGTGTCAGTTGCGGAGATCCTGTGTCAGTTGCAGAGATCCTTTGTAAGTTGTAGAGGGCCTGTGTCAGTTGTAGAGGGCCCGTTTCAGTTGTAGAGATCCTGCATCAGTTGCAGTGGGCCTGTGTCAGTTGCAGAGATCGTGTGTCAGTTGCAGGAAGCCTGTCAGTTGTAGAGGGTCTGTGTCAGTTGCAGAGGGCCTTTGTCAGTTGCAGAGCTCCTGTGTGAGTTGCAGAGGGCCTCTGTCAGTTGCAGAGAGCCTGTGGTAGTTGCACATGACTGGGAATAGGAGCTGAGGAAGGAGAGTGAATGCAAGGAGCGTGAAGTAATTGTACCAGCTAAAGTTCGGTTGTTGCTGGGGTTGTGTAGACCCTCAAATAAGGACAGATGTACTAAGAGCCAAGATCTGGCATCTGATAAACAGGGTGGAGGCACTAGGAGGTGTGCCTGACAAGAGGGCTCAGCAGTCTCTGGCCTCCCTCTTGCCAGTTAGACTGTTATTTGTATCTTTACCCTCTCACCCTATCTATTAGTAACCATGGTTTTAGCACAGATTTTGGTAAGAAGACTTATAGCAGTATGCACGCCACCAGTGGACTACAACCATTAGCCATTACAAAGGAAGACAGCAGTGATCCTTTAAGAGCGCTATGAGTAAATGTAGATGACTCCATCATTAATGCCCCTTTTACATGGGTTGATCCAGGTTATTAAAACGACTGTCCATTGGCGGTCTTTTACTGACTTATTGATGTAGGCCGACATGTTCTATGTGCACAGAATATCATTCATTCAATCGGCAGCACATCACGCGTTTACATGAGGCGATGTGCTGCCGTTTATCGTCATAATAATAATAATCATTTTTATATAGCGCTAACATATTCCGGCACGCTTTACAGTTTTTGCACACATTATCATTGCTGTCTCCGAGGTGGCTTACAATTTAAATTCCCTATCATTAGGTCTTTGGAATGAAACCGGAGAACCCGGAGGAAACCCACATAAACATGGGGAGAACATACAAACTCCTTGAAGATGTTGTCCTTGGTGGGATTTGAACCCAAGGCCACAGTGCTGCAAGGCTGCAGTGCTAACCACTGAGCCACCGTGCTGCCCTTGGCTCAGTGCATAAAAATCACCCAGCTATCCAGAGTTCTGCTAATTTCTTTGGTCATCGCCAGCCCATTTAGGTGGACTGATATACGGGAACAAGTATTTCTATACATTTTTGTTCCCCAATTATTGGCTCCTCTACATTGGCTATAAATTTATATATAGGCAGAAAATAATGGGGTTCAGTCATATCTCAAAATGGCCCACACCCAACTTCACATTTACCCTCCTGGACATGTTCATTTTTAATATTGCCACCCTGTAATTATCTTTATACCAATTTGACACAGTTGCTGGAAGTATCAATACAGGTATTTTGGCTTTTACTAGCTGCTATCCATTGCTGAAGGAATACAAATGTTGGCCAACTTTAAAGCAAAGTTTCCTTTTGGTACCCTATGCTGAAGTCTTCTGAACTCGCCAATTTGTGTAGGATTTGGCTGCCTCTGATGTCGGAGGAAAGAAGGATTAGGTATGTTTTGTTCTCTCAGTAGACAAGCAGCCACCAGAGGTGCCTCTGGTTAAAGCCCACCATAAACATTAGATGGTTTGGCCGGCAGCCATCATAATCAGACATGTCTGGTCATGGTTTATTTCAGGGACACAGTACGATTGGCAGTCCGAAATCAGACATGCTAGATCAATATTTCCCTCGACAATAAATTGTCCAGGGCTCCCATAAACATAAGATTGTTGGCTGAACCTGTCGCTATAGGCGTGTTTTTTTCTAATGTGTGTGGGGGGCTTTACTCTGATCTAATTTGAAAACACATACATGTTGGGCCGATCCTGGGTCTTGAGTTCAGGTGAGGAGAGCCAGGTTATTGTCCATTCTCGGGCTGTTAATGTTGGACATATGAAGCAAGCCTAAGTTTATGGTCACCTTCAACTATTGGTTTATCATTTATGGTCATGGTTGGTGCTGGCTAAATAAAGGATATGTTTTGTAGGTGACCTTCTGTTCCTCAAGGAGATGAGCATTTCCTACTTAGATGTCCACATCACCAACCTAAAGTGGTCGCCTTGTGGGTAGCTGTTGAGGAGCAAGCGCAAAACTCATACTGAGTCATCGGTCATCAGACAAAGACATATTAGCCCATCAGTAGATTTGACTTTCAGTAACATCTTTATGCCGATGACACACATCTATACACGTCATCCCCTGACCTTACTCCCGTTGTACTACATAAAGCCAGTGACTCTCTGTCCTCAGTCTCCGACATCATGTCTGCCCTCTATCTGAAACTCAACCTCTCCAAAACTGAACTTCTGCTCCCACCATCTACTAACCTCCCTAAACCTGACGTTTCCCTCTCCGTGGGTGGCACCATAATAACACCCCGGCAGCAGGTGCGCCATCTGGGTGTTACATTTGACTCCAATCTCTCCTTCACATCCCATATACAATCTCTTGCCCGCTCGTGCCACTTACACCTAAAGAACATCTCTAGAATCCGCCCTTTTCTCACTATGGAAACAGCAAAAACCCTCACTGTCGCCCTGATCCACTCCCGCCTGGACTACTGCAACGCTCTATTAATTGGCCTCCCCCTTACTCGACTTTCCCCTCTCCAGTCTATCCTTAATGCAGCAGCCAGGGTTGTCTATCTAGCTAATCGTTACTTGGACGCGTCCGCTCTTCGCCAGTCATTAGACTGGCTGCCCATTCATTATAGAATCCAATTCAAAATACTTGTTCTCACGTACACAGCTCTTCACAGTGCGGCACCCCCTTACATCTCCTCCCTCATTTCTGTCTATCGGCCTAGCCGACCACTGCGCTCTGTAAACAACTTTCGACTAACCTCTGCACTAATCCGTACCTCCCACTCCCGACTCCAAGACTTCTCCTGTGCTGTGCCAATCCTCTGGAATGCTCTACCCCAAGATATTAGGACCATTCACAATTTGCACAGTTTTAGGCGCTCCCTCAAAACACATTTGTTCAGCGCGGCCTATCACGTTCCCTAATCAGTCATTTTATGTTTGTGTGTGTGTAGCCCATTCACTACTTCTGCAGCGCCCCAGAGTCCTGCTCGTTGCAGTAATGTCGTTCTTCCACCAGGGGGAGTGATGTTATGTCTGAAGGCAATAAAGGAGATCACTTTACCAGGTATCACATACCACACAACACACTTCACACTCCAGTACACCAGGGGGAGCTATGCTCCTATTTATTAGGGCACTCTTCACAATTAGGTAAAACTGGTGGTCTGGATAGGAAGTTAGGCAGAAGCGAGCTGGGCTTCACCCAGTAAGCTGCTATCTGAGCTCCGCTCAGGTAGTAGGTCCCTGACAGGGGTGGGATCCTGTCAGAGGCCTAGACAGAAGGCCACGAAGCTGCGCCTGCCCGACGTGTGGCAGCATCCAAAGAAAGAGACATTAGAAGAGAATTGTATTGTAGCGAGTGAGAAACGAAATCATAGCAAAAGGAGAGGAAACCAGAAGGAGTTCTGTCCTGTACAAGGTTGCCTCCTTTCTGAGGCGCAGGATCTGGTAGCCGGAACACCGAGGGCGTATCGACTCCAAGCTTTGCTCCAGAGACCGGCAGGACAGCTAGTTCCATACTAGTTGCCCGACCTTTACCCAGGAGGCACGGTGGCAACGATGGGAGGCTGGGGTATCCTAAAGCTCCTGTAAAAAGCCTCAAGCCACCGGTCATACGGGTTTGTCCTATCCTTACCATCAGGGGGACAGAGAGAGAGCCATAACATCTAGAACACCAACATCAGTTGTGAGGACCTTACCGAGACGCTCAGCAGGGAGGTACTACAACACCCAGGCGCTAGAGGAAGGCTACTGATTTCCACCTGGATAAGGGGACTCTGGATTTGCCTTCAGACCGGCCGGACTCTGCCTACCCTGTGATCCGGTGCTCTGGACTGTGGACGCTGAAGCCTTCAGTAAAGGTAAAGAGACTGCAACCTTGTGTCCTCGTTATTCACTGCGCCTTACATCATCCACCATCACCATCTACTCTTCTGGGAAGCCCTGGGGATACACTTCACCTGTGGGAAGGTATACCATCTAGCTGCCATAACATCACCCCAGCGGACCCCTCACAGCAGCGTCGGTCACCCTGACCAAATACCACAGGTGGCGTCACGAACATTTCCCCTTTAAAGACCTTTCCCCATTTATAACGGACGTCCCTAGGGCCACGGACCGGGTCAGCCACCGTGACATCCCCATCGAGAACCGAAGGGCCCAGCTCCGAGTACCCCACTGCCCTACGGGGGCGCTCCAATTTCATCTATCCCCCACCCCCTGAAGATGGCTGGAACATCATTGTAAATACATCATTGTACATACACACCTGTACTTTGTATCTCCCCACCTCATTGTAGATTGTAAGCTCCCACGAGCAGGGTCGTCTTATTCTGCTTTAATTATTGTATTGTTAACATTGTTACTTATGACTGTTGTGTTTGAAAATGTTAAGCTGTAAAGCGCTTTGGAATATGTTGGCGCTATATAAATAAAGATTATTATTACATTAGCTCATAGTGGTACTGTGCAAGTGGATGAACAAGTTGGTCATAGCGGTCCATAAGGATAAGGTGTTGGAAGACAAAGTCCCTGAGAAGGACAACGTCTAAGCTATGGGAATCAAAGGATTTAGTTACTCAGCTCATTAAAGAGGAAGAACGCTGCTTCTATCATGATAGGACCATGCTTAATTTCCAGTCCTGAAAGGCAGCAAGTTACAAATGGGAGCAAAGATGTGATCCACCAAGAAGACATAACAGATTGTGAGTAGTGTTGAGCATTCCGATACTGCAAGTATCGGGTATCGGCCGATACTTGCTGTATCGGAATTTCCGATACCGAGATCCGATACTTTTGTGGTATCGGGTATCGGGTATCGCAACAACATTAATGTAATAATGTGTAAAAAAGAGAATTAAAATAAAAAATATCGCTATACTCACCTGTCCGACGCAGCCGGGACCTCAGCGAGGGAACCGGCAGCGTTGTTTGTTTAAATTTCGCGCTTTTACTTGGTTACGTGAAGTCCCGGCTTGTGATTGGTCAGGGCGGCCATGTTGCCGGGACGCGGACCAATCACAGCAAGCCGTGACGAAATTACGTCACGGCTTGCTGTGATTGGTCCGCGTCCCGGCAACATGGCCGCCATTAACCAATCACAAGCCGTGACGTCACGGGAGGCTGGACATGCGCGTATTTTGAAAAGCGCGCGTGTCCAGCCTCCCGTGACGTCCCGGCAACATGACCGCCATTAACCAATCACAAGCCGGGACGTCACGGGAGGCTGGACATGCGCGTATTTTGAAAAGCGCGCGTGTCCAGCCTCCAGTGACGTCCCGGCAACATGGCCGCCATTAACCAATCACAAGCCGGGACGTCACGGGAGGCTGGACATGCGCGTATTTTGAAAAGCGCGCGTGTCCAGCCTCCAGTGACGTCCCGGCAACATGGCCGCCATTAACCAATCACAAGCCGGGACGTCACGGGAGGCTGGACATGCGCGTATTTTGAAAAGCGCGCGTGTCCAGCCTCCAGTGACGTCCCGGCAACATGGCCGCCATTAACCAATCACAAGCCGGGACGTCACGGGAGGCTGGACATGCGCGTATTTTGAAAAGCGCGCGTGTCCAGCCTCCAGTGACGTCCCGGCAACATGGCCGCCATTAACCAATCACAAGCCGGGACGTCACGGGAGGCTGGACATGCGCGTATTTTGAAAAGCGCGCGTGTCCAGCCTCCAGTGACGTCCCGGCAACATGGCCGCCATTAACCAATCACAAGCCGGGACGTCACTGGAGGCTGGACACGCGCGCTTTTCAAAATACGCGCATGTCCAGCCTCCCGTGACGTCACGGCTTGTGATTGGTTAATGGCGGCCATGTTGCCGGGACGCGGACCAATCACAGCAAGCCGTGACGTAATTTCGTCACGGCTTGCTGTGATTGGTCCGCGTCCCGGCAACATGGCCGCCCTGACCAATCACAAGCCGGGACTTCACGTAACCAAGTAAAAGCGCGAATTTTAAACAAACAACGCTGCCGGTTCCCTCGCTGAGGTCCCGGCTGCGTCGGACAGGTGAGTATAGCGATATTTTTTATTTTAATTCTTTCTTTTACACATTAATATGGTTCCCAGGGCCTGAAGGAGAGTTTCCTCTCCTTCAGACCCTGGGAACCATCAGGAATACCGTCCGATACTTGAGTCCCATTGACTTGTATTGGTATCGGGTATCGGTATCGGATTGGATCCGATACTTTGCCGGTATCGGCCGATACTTTCCGATACCGATACTTTCAAGTATCGCACGGTATCGCTCAACACTAATTGTGAGACCTCCACTAACTTCTGGACTCTGAAGTTCCAAATGGAGAACCAAAAGTGATGGAATGGGGCACTGTACCAGTCGGTGTGTCCTTTTGACCATTCAGGGTTCATGTGACTTCATTAGACTGGATCAAAGAACTGTGAACAGAAGACAGGAAAAAATAAAATAAAAAAGGTAAATATGTACCCCCTAAAGGTCTTCCTGAGAGGCAGATTGGGAGCATGCATGCATGCATGCTATAGAAATTTGACCCCTTGTGAACTCTCTGAAAAGGGCTCATGGGTCTCTGTAGACTTACTGGGAGGATGTCATGAAACAAATGAGCCTAATGAATGGAAAGACCTAATGAGAGTCTGTTTGTGTGACTCAGTGATAGAAAGGACTCACTTAAAGGAATTATCCATTTTAGAAAACCCATTTCCATATACCATACTGATTTAGAGAAGAAGAGGAAGAAGAGAGGGAAATCGCTCTTCAGGATCCTTGACTTTTGGCCAAAGTGGACAGTAGTTGTAAAGAGAACTATGGAGGACCTGCCTTGTCCTGCATTACACAGACAGCCCATTGATGTGAATGTGCACTGTGCAATACTTAATTTCCCCTGTGGTGGCGCTGCAGTGAAATATAACACTTGCAGCAGGGTTTTTTTTTCAGATCACTACTGATCACCAAAAAAACATTAACAGGTAGGTATTGTCCAACGTGGAGAAATCCTTTATCGCTGGTGCACTGCATTTTGGATATTGTGTATAAGAAATATAGAAATTTTAGTAGTACCGAATCTGTTTAAAAATACATAATTTCCCCAGCAGATTTAGCCTAAAACAGATGCTATAAAAACTTGCATTGTTTTCTATGATAAGATAAAGTTATTACTTATGAAGAAAGTGATCCCCAAAACTGGAGACACCTACTCCTGTCACAGCATGGCCACAGAGCAAAAATCTTTAAAGGAAATGTGTCAGCAGAAAATGATTTATTATTTTAATAAGGTTTCATGTATTATAAATGTCAATTTTTTTAGTTTTTTTTTTAAATAGCTTATTTATTAGACAAAATACAGAATTAGCAATCTTGGAATTTTCACACTGGCTAATAGGACAAATGAGTCTAAAAAAAGCCCTATTATTGTCAGGAGAACAGTTTTCAGCAGGTTCATTATCATCAGAGTCAGGATTACAATGACAGGTAACACTCTATACACAGCTGATAACACAGGATCCACCATTCATAATAGGTGATGTCACAGCTCATCTTCCCCCCTCTTTGCAAACTCTCATTAGATGCTTTAATACAAGTAATAGGGCCGGAGTCTGGCCATTGCTGCTAATGTACCTGTGTGGTTTCCTGAAATAACAGGAAGTTAGAGTCTAAAAATCCCCAGTGGCCGGTGTGAGAATTGCAACATTTCTCATTTTTTAACACCAATAGCGATATGGAAAAAAAAGCAAAAAAAAATAAATAAAAAGAATGCCAAAATTTTCTTTAAAAATATACTTAAAAAAGGTAATTGAAACTATAGATCATTTCCTGATGATAAATGCCCTTTTAATGTGCTTTATGTATATTGCTAGCCACCTGAAAATATGATCATGGATGGTACCTTGGATCCAGGCTGGTATTTGTGCCAAGGGTCAGTACCAAGTCCCCTGGGTACATACTTGATACTCCTACTCTATGTTCTTGAGGACACAGCTATTTATTCTCCATTATTTCCAACAGTAGAGATCACGCAGCTCCTCATGCCCAGCTGGACTTATTGTGTCATTTTCCAAAAGCCAAACTTGTTTTTGGAGTGTGTGTGGAAGCGGAGTACCCGGAGGAAGCCCACACCGACAGCGGGAGCGGCTTGTATAAGTCTTTGCTCAGCCGCCTAAATGCAGCCATGGTGGAAGAATCAAGGACTCTGTGGTTTTCAGGACGAACATATGTGGGGGGGGGGGGGAGAGGTGGGACTTCCTGGTAGTGAAGGGTTAAACAGCATGACCTCGTGCAAGGATGCTCCAAGGCCCAACTCGTGAGAGCTGTGTGCTCGGGGTATGACCGATGGATGAGTCCTCAGACAGCTATTTCTGCCTGTCAGGATTATCAGCGCCGCGCTGTCACTCTGCAGCTTTTCTGCATTGTGCAGCTGGAAATTGGCTGCAAACAGGACACAATGGGAATATCATGTGCAAAGCCCGAGCACGGAGATGTCTTCTGTGCCGGGCATTGTGTGCATTAATGCATACCCGGCCTAGAGTATGCCGGCCCTGCCATTGCCGCAATGTTTAATCTTGTCCAGAAGGGTACAGCGAGGCCTCTACATGACAGTGGACATTGCAGACTCGGACCTTCTGAATGGCACATACCGAATGGCATAAATGCAATCTCTGTTCGGCTGCTGGCCCTATCGCCCGGGGACATTGCCCTCTTACGCATAGGTCATTGGTGAGCACTGTCTGCGGGGCTTACACCCTGGACACAGAGGCTAGTGTTAGGGTTGTAAAGGGGAACCGGCTAAACAGTCGGCTTTGTTTCTAGTCTGACCTCCCCTAGTCTGCCCGTCTCCAGCCTTACAGGATGATGGTGGTAGCTTTTGACCTGTGAAGCACGCTGAGGGTTGTAGTTCAACCAAGGAACCATCATCTTATCCAACTGTGAACATCTACAGGACACAAAATTTTGTCCAAATAGACTGGTCCTACTTTTGTGCACTTGGAAGCATTTTTCCTTGGTGGTTTTGGAAGCCCCACTGCTGCCCAAGATCTAATTGATGAAGGTCTACAGAGACAACCGTTAAGAGGGTCAGGAGCAGGAGTGATGAGAGCCCCAACTGATAGCTCCATAGAAAGCAAGATCGGACCCCATTGTCACGCCATCCTTCCCTTCTACAAAGGAATGAAGATGGGATGCACAAGGTTTTAAGTCAAGATGATAAAATACGTTCTGAATTTCTAGTAGATTATTCCATGGGGTTTTATGGACATTTTTATCACTCTCCCCATTGAGACTCACAATCTACATTCCTATCAGCATGTCTTTGGAGTGTGGGCAGAAACCGTAAGAAACCCACGCAAACACAGGGAGAACATACAAACACCTTGCAGATATTATCCTTGGTGGAACCCAGAACCCCAACGCTGCAAGGCAACAGTGCTAACCACTGATCCAACATTCTGCTCAACTGACAAACTGTCCTGACTTCCATGATTCCTGTATCTCTAGACTTGATGAATCTTGACTAGGTTCACTGTATCCCAATGTACTGTAAGATTTCTCACCTAACTGTAATTTTTTGCAAAAATCTGATTAATATAACAAAAGATAGCAAGGCGCATTCCTGTTTTCTGCCATTAGCTTAGTGTCACATGCGAAACTGGATGCGAGGGCTGGGTCTGGCTCAAATATTGTGGCTGATTAATGCTGACTGGCATTGTGCACACAGTAGAGAAAGAGGAGAGCAGCAGTCATTCCTACATGATACTGTTGAATACTGTAACTGTGCCCATAGGGTACTGTCTAAAGCAAATATGTCACCGGTGCCCCTATAATACATACAGACTGTACATCTTAGCTACCAACATTGGTATTGACAATTCAGAGACCATTTAGCTACACTTGTGGCAACCCCTAATTCCACCCAGAAATGGCCATTTGTGGGTGCAGTTTACGAAACGCCAACCTTTTCTGGCCCGGGACACCACAAGTTTTCAGGGACCGATTATGAAAAATTGGGACAGTCCTGGCAAATTCAGGAAAGTTGGCATGTTTGACCGCATCTACTTTTCAATTCATTTTTGTGTAAGCAGCCATCATATGGAGGAACCAGGGAGGGTTGGAGCTAAGGGTCTGCACCAAGAGGGACCCACCATTTTATTTTCCCCTCCCGTCCACCCTATATTTTTTTCATAGGAGCCAATGACACTATATGAAAGCTGGTACCTTCTCACATTTAGGGTTAGGTCAGAACGACAATTTTAGATTAAGCTAGGGTACATGACTGCATATTTAAAGACCATGGAGGACACATCATATTACTGGCTTTATGGCTACGCCAATCGATCATCTGCAGAATGAAGAATCACATTGCGTTTGAGTCCGCCCATGCTAAGATATTGGACTGGCTACTGATAAATGCGGCATGTGCTAGTTCTGCTGAGCGCAGAGCAAGTGCCGCTTAATTAACATGGCTGAATATATGGCAATCATTTCTTTAAAGTGAATTAGCAAGCAATTAATGCAACCACTGAAATCCCACCGCAGACTTGTATTAGTGTTAGAGGTCGTCCTTATTTCTCATTATATATACTTTAAGTAGGGAAGGGGTCTATGGCTTCAGGCCTGCCACATGCCACAGAGAGGGTGTGATAGTTCTAGTGAGAGAGCAAAAATAATAAAAAAAATGATGACAGGTTGAACATAGCTAGGTTGACACAAGGAGTCTTAGGAGTGCCTTTTAGGTTTTATCCAGCTGTGAATTTTTCTTTTTGCTATCATGTAAGAAACACCTAAATTTATGTATGGAACGCCTATAAATATAAGAACAGTCTGGAAAGACTACGGAGATTGTTGGAAATCACATGCCAGTGTATTTCTTCTCACCGGCCATAATCTGAATCCCAAAACTTTTAGCTTGGGGACGAGAGAATATTAAACAAAAATAAACTTACAAAAAGTTCTAAAACAAAATCTGTAACAAAAACAGCAGGTCATTGTGACGTTCTTGTCATCTAGAGGTGACATGTGGTCCTACAAGTCTAAATGTGGACTTCATACACTGGGATTGTTTTCATCATTTGTATTTAGACATTGATTAAAAGCCGGCAGTAGACAGAAAAAAAATAATCAAAGCTGTCAACCTCCAGTATATGTACCAATATTGAATAAAATTATGTAATGGTGGTACATGGCCCACATTAGTCTCTGCACTGGTTTTCTCCAGGGTAATTTTGCACATTCATGAACAGCATTTGGCAATACAAGTGATAGACTTGGTTTCTGAACCATAAGTTTACCAGTCTTTATCTTGAGCCTTTGCTTTGGCTTGCAACTCAAGTAACATTGGAAGCCTTAAGTTAAAAACATTTATGGTTCATGGCAAGATGGGCTCCAGGCTCTGCTCCTCTAGAAGAAAAATGGGTACATGAGAGGTCATTGGCAATCAGATGGATTTGGATAATCGCCCACTGGACAATTATGTCCAATGGTGAATGGTTTTCTAGTATGCCCCATCAAGTTCTTCTCGAAGCAGGTCTGCAAGATGATCACCTGGTCTTCCTCAAATATTTTTGTTCATATTTGGGTGGCCCCATTACAGGTTTAGACTAGTAATGAGCGAACGTGCTCGAACAACATGTTATCAGAGCATGTCTGGGTGTTATCCGAGTTCACTAGATCAGACAATCATTCTTGTAGTTTAGAGGTGACTTGGGGTTTTCCCTTTATCTGAGCTTAAAAATTTGGAAGACCGGGGTCACATTGTATAATTGGTGGAGAAAGGTTGAATTTGGTGGACCTAGGTCTTTTTAGCCTATGTACAGTGGCTTCACCCACCTTTGGCTTTTTACCTATTTTGTTACATTACAACTGGTGTTTAAATATTTTTGTAATCCGATTTGTGTGTGATGTATTAGCACTAAATATTCTAAGTTGGTGAAGTGAGAAAAATATCGACATAAATTAATATATGGGATCAAATAACTAAAAATTGTCATGTATATGTATTCACCCCTTTTGCTATGATGCCCCTAAAAATTTCTGGTGCAAGCAATTCCGTTCATAAGTCCCATGCTTAGTGATAGGATGTCCCCCTGTGTGCAATCTAAGTGTCACATGTCAGTCAGTATATACACTTTACCTTTTCTGAAAGGCCACAGAGGCTGCAACACCATTAACAAGATGCTCCACTAACCAAACACCATCAAGACCAAGGAGATCTCCAAACAACACCATGAAGAACAAGGAGATCTCCAAACAACACCATGAAGAACAAGGAGATCTCCAAACAACACCATGAAGAACAAGGAGGTCTCCAAACAACACCATGAAGACCAAGGAGATCTCCAAACAACACTATGAAGAACAAGGAGATCTCCAAACAACACCATGAAGAACAAGGAGATCTCCAAACAACACCATGAAGAACAAGGAGATCTCCAAACAACACCATAAAGAACAAGGAGATCTCCAAACAACACTATGAAGACCAAGGAGATCTCCAAAAAAACCATGAAGAACAAGGAGATCTCCAAACAAGTCAGGGACAACGTTGTTGAGAAGTACAAGTCAGGGATGGGTTATAAAAAATATCCCAATCTCTGATGATTCCCAGAGCAGCATCAAATCCATCATCATCAAATGTAAAGAAAATGGTGCCACAACAAACCTGCCAAGAGAGGGCCGCCCACCAAAACTCTCAGCCCCGGCAAGGAGGGCATTAATCATAGAGGCAGTACAAAGACCAAAGGTAACCCTGAAGGAGCTGCAGCATTCCCAAACTGGATTATCTGTCCATATGACCACAATAAGTGATAGACTCCATAGAGGTGGCCTTTATTGAAGAGTGGACATAAAAAAGCCTTTACTTACACACAAAAAATGTAAGGCTTATTTTGACTTTTCTAAAAGACATGTGGGAGACTCCCCAAATGTATGGAGGAAGGTAAGGTGGTCAGATGAGACCAAAATTGAACTTTTTGGCCACCAAGGTAAGCGTTATGTCTGGCGAAATATCAACACAGCTCATCACCCAAAGAACACCATCCCCACAGTGAAACATGGTGGTGGAAACATCATGCTGTGGAGATGTTGGTCAGCAGCAGGGACAGGAAAAATTGTCAGAGTTGAGGGAAAGATGGATAGTGCGAAATACAGGGATATTCTTGGGCAAAACCTGTTTCAGTCTGTCAGTGATTTGAGACTGGGATGGAGGTTCCCTTCCAACAAGACAATGACCCAAAGTTTACTGCTAGAAAACACTTGGGTGGTTTAAGGGGAAAAGTGTAAATGTTTTGAAGTGGTCTATTCAAAGCCCAGACCTTAATCCAAATGAGAATCTGTGGTCAGACTTGAAGATTGCGGCTCACCAGAGGAAACCATCTAACTTAAATTATCTGGAGCCGATTTGCCTTGAGAAATGGCCAATACTCCCAGTTGACAAGATGTGGAAAGTTCATAGAGACTTATCTAAAGAAACTAGCAGTTCTAATTGCCGCAAATGTAGGGTCTACAACTTTAGGGGTGACTTTAGGGGTGTGAATAGTTATGCAGGTTGAAGGGCAAACCCTAAAAAACCTGTGAAATTCCAGGTTGTGGGGTAGCAAAACACAAAAAATGCCAATGAGGGGGGTGGTCGTGAATACTTTTGCAAGCAACTGCAGCTATGTAACTTTGGTATAACTATTAAGAGTAATGAACATTTGGAAGACTATCCTGCAAAGAGGCCACTTATGGCCTTGTCCATGCTGAAAACATCATGGACCACCTATTTTCTTCCTTTACAGCTTGTTGCAAAGCGATATGGTGCTTGATGTGCCATTATTAATTTCCAATTCTCTTTTTACAAAAATATCATGGGCACTCAAATATCTTTTGCCGAGGGCTCTCCGTAAACTTTGATAAATATTGAAAACTAATAAATGTATTACTCTCCTGTATTGGCTCTAGCGTCAGGCATTGTGTCCTCCTCCTGATCTGACCGGTTTGCTCTCCTGTTTGGCCCACACATATGATGTCACACTATTAAGCCTTGTAAGCCAACACATGCATCAAAATGCTGTCTGGTTATTCAGGTTATACTTCCATCGACTACAGACCTCTCTAACCTTGTGACAAACCCATTTCTGCATTCTAGACTCTATGACAAATCCAGCTCTGCTACATTGAACCTCATGGCAAACACAACTCTGACAGCCACTTATTCCCTTTCCGTTAGATTGGACCAAAGAGTAATCTCAGATTCATGCTAGTGTGTACTGACAAATTTCACTTTCAGTGGGAAGTATTCACCCGAGTGTTTGTTATTCGCTAGTAACGGCCCAATGAGAAATGGCACTGTTGATCCACCAACTAAACCTTTATACATGACTCGTGATAACCGTAGCCATTGAATTGTACTGATGAAGGCGCGTGCCCACTGAAATGGATAGGAGCTTACACCGGGGGACTGAATGATCTTGAAATAGGAGTCATGTGCAGAGGACGCTCCATAGAACATGACGGTTTAGGGTTATTGCCGTGCTGGTTTGCTGAAAGACTTTCTTGTCTTCTCGCTGCCAAAGGCTGTTTGTAGTAGCGGTGATTACTAGGAGCAGTCTGTGCTTGTGTGCGGAGACTTGCAAGGACACAGTGAATGCAGGAAAAACTGAGGCCGTCTCTGCTGTACAGAACATTTATGTTTTCTACTGCTGGAGCCGACGCTCCATTCTCGCCAGTCATAACTTTCGTCTTGTCTGACCATTATGAATGTGGTGGACAAATCTGGTCTTTATTAACCAAAGGAAATTTAGAGACTGGGGTAGCAGAGCTGCTTTTTTTTTGCAGGGTAATTATCTGCTTTAGAATTATGCAGTCCTATGTAAAACTACACTGAGTGTGGCATATGTACTTTTACATAGTACTGCAGGATATGTTAGGAGTCAGTCCTCTGGGACACCCACTGATCCTGAGAATGAAGGGGCTGCAGTGCTGGTGTATAGCATCGTCCACTTCACTGATTTTCTCCTGCACAGCGCCTCCCATGGCTTTGCAGGGAACTACAGCCCCATTCAAGTGAACACAGCCTCCTACCCAGCTGCGCAGGGAAAAACAGTTCTACACCAAAGCAGAGTCCCCCTTATTCTCAAAGGGAAACGGTCAGCAGGTTTTTGCTATGTAATCTTAAGACAGCATGATGTAGGTGTTAAAAAGATACCTCTCTTAAGCTCAGTGGTTTTGTTTACTTGCATTGATAATTTTGGCACAAGGAGCCATTGCTGGGTCACAGCAGCACATGACTAGTAGTCCAACTCCGCCCCCTCTTGTGATAAGCAGCTTACTGTCTATGGACATTGTACACAGAGAGTCTGGTGTAAAGAGCTGATGTGCCAGACATGCGAAATCAAGCACAAAAGTCACAGAGTACCTATTCCCCTGCTCAGTCTGTCCTATGCTGTCAGTGAAGTTCTGGAATTGTATTAATGAACCAGGAAGATAAAGGAGTCATCCAGGACTGGGTTTTACCCTATGTGGCTAAGCAATTATCGACAGGTAGTTGCCAACTAAACTACCTGTCTGTTCTGCCTGGTGATTATATCTCCCAGATCAGACCACTCCTGCTGGCGACTCTGCGGCTCCCTGTGACATCACGTTGACAGAGCAATTCCTTCTCTTCCGCTCTTTCGATGTCATGGTGATTGACAGCCAGCTCCCATCCGTTAGGCATTCACCCAGGCGACTTTGGGATCCTGTCCTCGGAACCAAGTGGTCAGACATCCCCTCCCTCAATGATCCTGCATTTATCACCAGTCCTGTTTTGCTTACAGGACAGGTCCTCTTTAAGAAGCACGGTGGCTCAGTGGTTAGCACTGTTATTTTGCAGCGCTGGGATCCTTGGTTCATATCTGAACTGGGACAACATGTGCAAGTGCGGCGCGCCCCCACACCGCCGCAGGGCCGAGGGGGTACCCGGAGCCGGGCCTCTAGTTCTCAGTCTCGGGGTTGTCACGGTGGCTAGACCCGGTCCGTGGCCCTGTCCGTCAGTGGGGGACGTCCGGTGAAATAAGTGGTGCTAATGGTGGTGTAGCGGTGCGGTTGTGGGGTGTAAGTCGCGGTAAATAACGAGG
The DNA here is from genome assembly GCF_051348905.1 of Ranitomeya variabilis. Taxonomy (NCBI): domain Eukaryota; kingdom Metazoa; phylum Chordata; class Amphibia; order Anura; family Dendrobatidae; genus Ranitomeya; species Ranitomeya variabilis. The sequence goes on along the minus strand of NC_135233.1, from coordinate 248,970,799 downwards.
ACACCAGGTTGCAGTCTCTTTACCTCTTTACTGGAGATCTCTGAGTCCTCAGTCCAGAACACGGTTCACCAGGCTACGCAAGTCCGGCCGGTCCAATGGCACCTCCAGAGTTCTCCTCTCAGGTGGAAATCTGTGCCTTCCTTCTAGCGCTATGTGTTGTAGTCCTTCCCTGCTGTGCTCACGGAAAGTAACCCCACAACGGTTGTGTCTGTTTCTTAAGTTCCCTCACAACTCGATTTGATGTTCCTCTGTAATCCACCCCTTCCCTGTATTCAGGTTGGAATGGCACCCGTTTGTCAGGTAGGCCTGGAGTTCTTCCGGGACCCTAGAGTCGCCCCTCTCCCGCAATTGCCCCCCAAGACTTCATAGGTGATATGTGGTAGACAGCCTGCCTGAGACCGACTGTCCTGCCGCTGTTTGGAGTATGGCTTGAAGCTGTATTCTAATCCACTCCCTCGGCGTTCCGGCCACCGGTATTGCGCCTCAGCAGGGTGCTGCCTCTTTCAACAAAACCCCTGCTGGTATTCTCCTTCTGCTTGATCTCGTTTCTCACTCAGCACAATCTATCTCGCTTCTAGTCCTTTCTTGAGTCCCGCCGCTTCCAGGAGCCTGCGCGGACCCGTTACGTTCTTTCAATGCCAAGCCTCTGCCAGGATCCCACCCCTGGCAGAGACCCTACAGTCTCTCCCTTCACAACACCCCCTGCCACAGGGTGTTGCTCCGTTCAATCCCGTCAGCGTTCTCTTCTAACTTCCTGCCTGACCCCCAGTTTACCCACTATGGTGGGGAGTGGCCTAATGAATAGCACCCTTAGCTCCCCCCGGAGGCCCAGCTGTGAAACATATTGGTGTCTGTGATACCTGATTGGAGGAACTCCTTCGGTGCCATCGAACGTACCATGGCTCCCCTTAGCGGCGAAGCCACAGCACTGCAACGACCAGGACTCTGGGGCGCTGCACTCCCCCCTGGTTAAACACAGTACTCCGGGACTGGGAAGAAAAACAACAATACAGATTAGCAAAAAGACATACAATTTTGTTGAGTGCAAAACGATAAGTATACTTGAACAAGCTTCCCTTTATGGGAGGTGAGGACACTTTTAACGTTACAAACATGGTCAACATTATAAATTACAGGCTATGCATAACTCCTGTTACCCAACCGGGTATTCTACTTAGTGCAAATTCTGGAACAATAAATTAACATTGCCTTTAAGAAACATACACTCTTAGTTTACCAAAGGCCTTCCTATAATCACATTACAGGGTAAGGTAACTTCACATTCTCCTACTTTGAACCTGCAGGACCGCCTGTCCCTATGGCACCAGACCTACTGCCTCTCCTTTCTTTTACAGGACCGCCCCGTTCAGCCAGGGCCTACTGCCTTTCGCTACTATACATAGTATAGACATAACATTCCTTTCGTTTAAAGAACTCTGAGCCCACTCTACTCGGCTCCTTTAAGGACTCACTCTCTAACCCCTACGGATTCGCCTTCTGTCCTTAGTAACAAAGTAACTTTCTATGGGGACGCAGGGTTGACCTTCTATCCTCACCTTCATCATTACTTCCTTACTTTCAGCTATGCAGATCTCTATCTCTACCCCTACGGGCTCTCTGCATCTTTTCTTTCTGCAAAACATTATTTAGATTTCACATTTCAACAAATTCAACACATATAACTTAACATGTAAAACAGTTACATTTCTTTTTCAAGCTTCATTATCACATTACTGTTCTGCAACAGTATCTTTCTCAAGTTCAATTTCACACATCCCCTTTAAGAGGGGACCAAGTCTTTCTGAGGGAGCTCGTCTTCTCAGCCTACCAGCCCACGCAAAGGTTCCGGTATGGTATCTTCGCAAAGTGTCTTTAACTAGAACCGGTAGGAAAGGTATCTTCACAAAGTGTCTTTGGCTCAAACCAATAGGGCAAATATCTTCGCAAAGTGTCTTTGGCTAAAACCAGTAGGGAGCACCTTTAAGAAGGTGCAAACTATTTACAAAAGAAAGTTCGAATCATGCACAGTCCATGATTTCTGCAGTTCTTTAAACTTGTGCAAAATTTTAGAAAAACTCAGAACAAACACAGGGATCCATTAACCCTGGACGGGTTTTAGCAGCAAACAATCAGGAATAGTTAAAACAATAAAATAGCAACTATTTACATTTTCTGACAGCAATGTCTTACTGAGGTTCTGCGGAAGGTGATCTCTTTTCTGGCCTCACCAGACCAACAGATCGGCCCGGTGAGCCAGGACGCCGTTCTGATCCCAGTAAGGATAAGATTCCCCTCCGGGGGGTCCTCCTTGTCGGCAGGTGCACACGTCCCTCTGGTGTGCGGCGAGGCTGGGCTCCTTGCGGTTCCGCGGGGCCGGGTTCTGCTGCCTTTCCTCCGGGACTATCCCCTTCTGGTGTCCCCGCCGCAGCCCGGAGGGCAATGCATCGCTGGACCCCTTGAGCGAACCAGCCCGTCTCACTGGCGTCCCTCTTCCACCTCGTATAGGTGACGGCATCTCCTGGCTCCAGGTCGCGATCAAACCCCCCGCGGCAAGGTTCCACCTCTTCTCGGTCTACCCGAACTTGTACTGGCTCTCCAATTTCTTGGATCACTCCTCTCCCATATCGGGGATTAAAGGCCACCACCACACCCCAGTGCGAGGTCGGAATCTCCGGCGCGCCAATCGAATCAATCTGCTCCGCCGGCTGGGGTCGGCTCCGCCAGGCGGCCATCAGACGCCGGAAGTGTTCGGCGTCCGGAATTATTTTCAGGTCCGGAGTCGGTAGCGTACCTTCAGACGCGGCCAGGTGGGACGGAGCGGGGGATACTGGGGACAAGCGGATCTCCGTTGGCTGACCCATCCGAGCAAGCACACGGGCATCCTCTTTCAGCCGGCGTGCTAACTGTCGGGCCTCGGCTGCAGCCGCGCACTCCGCGGACATCGGTACAGGGGGTCGTCCCATCTGTGGCCCTGCGAGGGTCAGACCCCGCAGTGTTGGTACCTCTGGGGCTACCCCAGGCCGCGCAGCCTCAGGCCGGGCCGGGTCAGCTCCGCATGGTGCTCCGGGCGTCGCCATCTTTTTCTCCTCTCCCACGTCTTCTTCCCGCGGTCTCTTCCGTGGGCGGCCCCGTCCCCATGGTCTCCACCCTCCGACCAAGATCAGGAGGCGTACCTCAGCTGTTGACGGGCACGTCCTCAGGACACAGAAATACTTAGACTGGGCGGCCATTGTTGTTCGCGCTCTCCAGCTCGTCTACGCCCACTCCACGCCCCTCTTCTCTTCCTGCGCTTTCCTCAGCGCTGCAATGGCGGCGGATTTTGGCGGCAACTGGCGCAGCACAGTCTTTGTAATAAAGTACAGTCCAAGCACAACAAATCACAGTCTCTAGGCACACATGACCTGATTCTTCAGGCTTAAGTAGATCCTGTTCGTGACGCCAAGTCTGCGGCGCGCCCCCACACCGCCGCAGGGCCGAGGGGGTACCCGGAGCCGGGCCTCTAGTTCTCAGTCTCGGGGTTGTCACGGTGGCTAGACCCGGTCCGTGGCCCTGTCCGTCAGTGGGGGACGTCCGGTGAAATAAGTGGTGCTAATGGTGGTGTAGCGGTGCGGTTGTGGGGTGTAAGTCGCGGTAAATAACGAGGACACCAGGTTGCAGTCTCTTTACCTCTTTACTGGAGATCTCTGAGTCCTCAGTCCAGAACACGGTTCACCAGGCTACGCAAGTCCGGCCGGTCCAATGGCACCTCCAGAGTTCTCCTCTCAGGTGGAAATCTGTGCCTTCCTTCTAGCGCTATGTGTTGTAGTCCTTCCCTGCTGTGCTCACGGAAAGTAACCCCACAACGGTTGTGTCTGTTTCTTAAGTTCCCTCACAACTCGATTTGATGTTCCTCTGTAATCCACCCCTTCCCTGTATTCAGGTTGGAATGGCACCCGTTTGTCAGGTAGGCCTGGAGTTCTTCCGGGACCCTAGAGTCGCCCCTCTCCCGCAATTGCCCCCCAAGACTTCATAGGTGATATGTGGTAGACAGCCTGCCTGAGACCGACTGTCCTGCCGCTGTTTGGAGTATGGCTTGAAGCTGTATTCTAATCCACTCCCTCGGCGTTCCGGCCACCGGTATTGCGCCTCAGCAGGGTGCTGCCTCTTTCAACAAAACCCCTGCTGGTATTCTCCTTCTGCTTGATCTCGTTTCTCACTCAGCACAATCTATCTCGCTTCTAGTCCTTTCTTGAGTCCCGCCGCTTCCAGGAGCCTGCGCGGACCCGTTACGTTCTTTTAATGCCAAGCCTCTGCCAGGATCCCACCCCTGGCAGAGACCCTACAGTCTCTCCCTTCACAACACCCCCTGCCACAGGGTGTTGCTCCGTTCAATCCCGTCAGCGTTCTCTTCTAACTTCCTGCCTGACCCCCAGTTTACCCACTATGGTGGGGAGTGGCCTAATGAATAGCACCCTTAGCTCCCCCCGGAGGCCCAGCTGTGAAACATATTGGTGTCTGTGATACCTGATTGGAGGAACTCCTTCGGTGCCATCGAACGTACCATGGCTCCCCTTAGCGGCGAAGCCACAGCACTGCAACGACCAGGACTCTGGGGCGCTGCACAAGGAGTGTTTATGTGTTTCCTCCCATACCACAGAGACATACTAATAGGGAATTTAGTTTGTGAGCCCCAATGGGGACAGTGATGTCTGTAAAGCGCTGCGGAATATGATGACACTATATAAGTGAATATAATATGGGAGGATAACCAGAGCTTATATTTCATAAGAACTCCTCATTTATTCATATGGCTGCAGTATATGAGCCTCCTGGAACAATCTGTTAGCTGCTGGACTGGATTTATGAAAAGTTAAAGGGACAAACTATTTTGGAAAATCTCACTTTAGGATCCCCTGTAATACGCATTATAATTTATATTGTTATAGATTATAAAATATATTTATTGTGTTGATTCAACCCCAGTAGTCAATTAGCAATCTGTGAATAAACCTGTTCAATTTTGCAACAGCTCCCCCACAGGAAAAATTAAGCATTACATAATTTTTATTAAAAAAAGAAAATCAGCCATCAGGATAATGAGCATATTTGCAAGGTTCTCCACTACGTTGTACATACATACAAAATATGAGGCTCCTGAATGGGGGCCCCCTCAAAATTTCCTAATAGGGGTTCTGAAAACAAAAGCCCAATGATATAAATGTGCAGCTGTGAAATCATGGACACCAGAGGGTCTTTGGAGGAGTAAACCTTTACCTAGGAAGGATTCCTTCTATCACTTTTATTAGGGTTATATAGGGGCTCACTTACTGGATGCCGTCTACGGTCGTATTATGTAACCTCTCTTAACAAAACCTATATAACTGTGACGCCGGTATACGTGGGGTCTGATCTGCGCAGGGTGTAGTATGTCTTTAATTCCCAGCCCACTCGGTGATATTCTCAGCTTTGAGGGTGATGAGAAAACAAGTTTTAGACCCCGAACAAGAGACAAGCCTGGTTGTTTCACTGAAGATCTGTGCCGACTGTCTTCTCTCTCCAGCCTCACATCATGATTAATTTATCAGGGGCTTATGAATATGCAGATGAGCTTGCTTCTCTCCAGCATCCCCAGCTATTTTTTTTAAAGGGCCAGTCAGGATTGGCTGAAACAGCAAATTCCCCTCACTTCAACATCATTTCCCAACACAAAATAAATGAGGTGCCAGCGACGCACTGAGCTGTGTGCACCCTGAGATCGGTGTGTGATGTCTGTCAGGGTGCGGGGTATTTTTTTTTTTTTGGAGACATTTTATACGGTACGTTATGGCTATTGTATTGTTCTTTCCCCGCTGAAAAAATTAAGATTTTTTTTATCTGCTTGCTGTGAAGCTGAAAAAAACCATATTGACCTAATTCTCCTCAGCTGCGGGGTTGTTACAGTGTATCAGATAAGGCATCCATCTCCTGCAACACAAATCCCTCTTAATCTGCACTGATACATTGTAGCAACACATCAGCTGTGCGAGCAGGACTAGATCTGAACATATTCTTATCCTCCAAATGTAAACAAGGAATGCTAATGTTTACTAGCAGCAGATCTTGCCATTGGTACATCTTAGATAGTTGGAGAACTTTTCATTATGCTATAATTGAGCCTTATTAACATACAATCGGAAAACTCCTTTAAGGATTAAAGAAACACTACTGGCAAATTAATTCTGCCTACTGCCTGTCCCTAGGGGGTGGAGCCTGTCATAAGGATGTTCTCATTGGTGTTTCTTCTATCATGCTCCGCCCCTGAAGATCTCATAGTTTCTATTTTTTTTTATACTCTGTAAAAAAAAATTGAGATCTTTTACGATCAGATGAAAACGAATGTTAAAATGAGAATTGGATCGGATTAACGGGCTGTCCATTTCAATGTAATACATAGTCCAGCATAAAGTCCATGTTGCTTAATGGGGTTTCCAGGATTAAAAAAGTAAACAGCACGGTTAATTTCAGCCACTCCTGTCCATGGCTTGTGTGAGGTATTGCAGCTCAGCTCCATTTATGTGGTTGAGTCTGAATTGCAATACCATACATAACCTGTAGTCAGGTGTGGAGCTGTTTAATGGAAGAGAGCGGCCATGTTTTTCTAAGCTTGGATTGTCCCTATTTACAAGAAGGGACGACATTTGAACTCCTTGATTGGCACTTTGGAGGAAGTCTAATTTTAGTAATTTAGTTCTAATTATGGAATGTTACGCAGATTAGGCCTGAAAAAAGTCTACAAGTTGCAACATTTTACGTTACGTTTGCACGTTTGTCCCCTTTATACCTTGAGTCGATTGTGAGCCGATCTGCCCAGCAGGGGACACATTAATGATTTCTTCCCTCTAACTCAACTGGACATATTCACCTTTATTTAAGGATAGTAACTCCCTGCCAAGTCAGGGCCACAGAAACATCCTAAGATTAAAAAATATATATATATATTAAATAGTCAAGGCAAAAAAAAAATGGTATCAGAGTCCAAAATAAACCCCGACATTGTTATTTTCTTGATCCATACTATTTTTTCTATAATATTTTCATTTTTTCCTCCGCTGCCTTTGTTAAAATTTTATAGGGTTATGTTATTCTTTTTAAGCTATGGCATCCAATTGTACAATGCAGGGAAAACTGGGCTATGACCTTGGATCCTCCATGTTCCACAGCCGGTGCTCTTAACTACTCTGCCTCCTTTCAGAAGTGGCCTGATGGTGCAAACATAAAGACTCTGCAGCCCTAGTAGGGAACAGCTGCGTGGAGGAGAGCGGACATTTGCATACAGCAGATAGCATTCATTCATGAGCACACATGGACACCCACACATATGGGAACTCAGGTGACGGTGGGCAATGTCCTGCCCCACCACCACCTAAAAAAGTGGGTATATAAGTGACACAGAGTCATAGCGGAGGTTTCATGATGCCAATCATCCATGCACATTGGAGGCTGCAATATTGTGCAGTGAGCCAACTATATACTGGAGGCATCAGGAACCTCACCCCTCTATAACAATGTAGTCAATATATACCCAATTATTCATGTATATAGATCATCTTTAGCTCTCTCCATATATCTAGATTTATTTTAATATTTTAAATATATTATACACACACACACACACACACACACATATGTATTTCTAAAAAAATAAAATGCAATGTCAATGACAGCGATAAAAAATAAATAATTATGATAAATTTTCCTTAATTGATCTGAATGGCGCCCCCTACATCCCGAAAGGTGTATTTCTATCATATGAAGATACGGCTTCATCGGTGGTCCCAATGCCTACGCGGGGTTTGTGTTGTGCACGGCGCACTCCGCACGCCAATTACCGTCACCTACGTGCGGAATGCAGGATCCTATCTGCAGTTGCTATAGCGACGTGTCGATGTGCGAGTGCGTGTGTCCCTGACGGGGCCGGGAAATTACTCTGGGCAAAAGTGGTGAGTGCAGTTGCTTTGGTAACCCCACGCGGTGGCGGCGGCTGCTGCTGCTGTTACAGTGTGTCAGCGCAGGTTGCACTGCGTGTCCGGGGAGGTATGCGGAGAACTTTGGTGTCATTGTGCTGCCACTCCTTATTGTCAGGTACACAGAGCTGCCCAGCCAGACTAACCAGTTCAGGAGAAAACACAGTCTGCTCCAACTGTGCACTCATTTCCATAACCCCGTGGCTTTTTCTTTCCTGCAGTGCAGGAGCCATGTGAATTCAGCTCTCCCTTCACTGTCATGGACCCTTCCATGCCATCCCTAATAATAGCCAGCACCCCCTCTCCTTGTCGCCTTCCTTTGTACAGCCGCCTCTTCCCTTCCCCTCTCTGCGGTTTATCAGCTGCTCCCAGTATTCAGCCCATTGAGCCCTATACGCTCTTCAGATGTAGCAGAGCCGAGTCTGTCTTTTGTCCGCCATCGTCAGCGTCTACCATTTCTATAGAAAACCCACATTACGGCCAAACAACACACTCAGCTCTGCTCCATCTGTTCTTTTCTGCCGCAGCAGGCTGCATCCTACAAGCCTGGAAAACCTCTGCCGTACGCAGAACGCGTTTTCCTACATCGCGACCCGTTACGTCAACGACGCGGCGGGATGCAATCAATCGCGATCCTTCTAACCCTTAGGAATAATATATGGGGGGCGTTTACAATTTTTTAGAAATTTAATAGAATTGATAAAACAACATTTTGAAGAAAAATCGCACAAATTTTCCATTTTAAAAAGGTCATATATATATATATATTTTTATCCAATAAAATTAAAAGAAATTATAAAATGCACCGTCAAGGTTTTTGAAGATAGATTGTAAAAAATAAAATATGTATTTTGTAATGTAAACCCCCTAATATTTCCTTTTTGCCCTTATTTTTAGAAGGAGGACGGAGATGGGAGTCTTGAGCTGCACTTTACAGCGTAACTAAGTTGAGCTATAGAAGCTTTGAAGAAAGTTTGAAAAATCACAGCAATCCCGCCACGGTGTGTCAGGGGACAAGAACTGCTAGTGATAAGCTCTTTCTGCAAAAGATTTGGAAATATTGGTATTATCACACCTTCCTATGGAGCGAGAGGCTGCAATTCCCACAGAGCGCCACTAGGAGGAGCTCTGGCAACTGCTTACAGCCGCAGCCCTGGGAGCAGAGTGGTGGCCGCAGCGCTTCTTACATACACAGACTCTTATTTCCTAGCACAAAATAAAACTAAAAATTGGAAAAAAAAAAAAAAAAATTTAAAAAGCTGATTCAATAATCTTATGTTAAAATGAAGCCGGGGCTTTTTCTCTTAATTGCATCTACTAAAACCGAAACGCGGCGCTTCTGTCCGCTCACCCTCCTTTACGGGATTCAGTGGCCATAAATATAAAATAGCGGTGCGATAGTCTGCACAGAGCGGGATCGATTCAATCGACTGAGCTGTTCTGCAAGATCGCAGCCGCCTGTTTTATGCCTCTCGTGAACTTTTCCGCTCGCCTCGGTAGCGGAGGAGGGAGATTTAGAGCCGGACCCCCCAAATCTCATGGTCATTGCCCCCCACTCCCTCCGTAATGGCAGAAGAGCAGATATTCGGGCACAGTTTGGGCGCTGCGTCGCTCGTTTATAGGGTAATGTATAGGATGGGGAGGGGGCCAGGCCTTCATATACTGAAAGGGATGAAAAAAAAAAAAAGAATGAAAAATAAAAAAGCAAAAAACACCACCAAGTGGCACAGCGCAGCGCTAACAAATACAGGGAAATAAGTCTGCACATGAGCAGAGGACGGAGGGATGACACTTTCATCAGGACCAGCTCTTACAGCAGCATTATTCCCTCCCCAAAACCAGCCTACAGAAACCCCCGGTGCCGGAGCCCTGACTCACGTGGGCACAAGGAAGATGCCAGCTCCATAGAAGTGATACAACTACATTTACAGGGCTACTACACCTCAGTACCTTCTAATTCTATCTTCTGACTGTTGCAAAAACTACAACTCCCAGCACTCCCAGGGGGCTTTCCCGAAGAACTCTCTATATGGAGAATCAGTACCCAAGAGTCAAATTAGTGTCTCCCTTGGTTGATAACAGAGAATAATACGTTCAAGCGGAAGTAAGGGTGTATATACCATAGAGGTTGCCCCATGTTAGAGCGGAAGGAAGGGTGTATATACCATAGAGGTTGCCCTATGTTAGAGCTGAGGGAAGGGTGTATATACCATAGAGGTTGCCCCATGTTAGAGCGGAAGGAAGGGTGTATATACCATAGAGGTTGCCCTATGTTAGAGCTGAGGGAAGGGTGTATATACCATAGAGGTTGCCCCATGTTAGAGCGGAAGGAAGGGTGTATATACCATAGAGATTGCCCCATGTTAGAGCGGAAGGGTGTATATACCATAGAGGTTGCCCCATGTTAGAGCTGAGGGAAGGGTGTATATACCATAGAGGTTGCCCCATGTTAGAGCGGAAGGGTGTATATACCATAGAGGTTGCCCTATGTTAGAGCTGAGGGAAGGGTGTATATACCATAGAGGTTGCCCCATGTTAGAGCGGAAGGAAGGGTGTATATACCATAGAGGTTGCCCCATGTTAGAGCGGAAGGGTGTATATACCATAGAGGTTGCCCCATGTTAGAGCTGAGGGAAGGGTGTATATACCATAGAGGTTGCCCCATGTTAGAGCGGAAGGGTGTATATACCATAGAGGTTGCCCCATGTTAGAGCGGAAGGGTGTATATACCATAGAGGTTGCCCTATGTTAGAGCGGAAGGAAGGGTGTATATACCATAGAGGTTGCCCCATGTTAGAGCTGAGGGAAGGGTGTATATACCATAGATGTTGCCCCATGTTAGAGCGGAAGGAAGGGTGTATATACCATAGAGGTTGCCCCATGTTAGAGCTGAGGGAAGGGTGTATATACCATAGAGGTTGCCCCATGTTAGAGAAGGGTGTATATACCATAGAGGTTGCCCCATGTTAGAGAAGGGTGTATAAACCATAGAGGTTGCCCTATGTTAGAGCGGAAGGAAGGGTGTATGTACCATAGAGGTTGCCCTATGTTAGAGTGGAGGGAAGGGTGTATACACCATAGAGGTTGCCCCATGTTCAAGCAGAAAGAAGGGTGTATAAACCATAGAGCAGTGTTCCCCAAGTCCGGTCCTCAAGAGCCACCAACAGGTCATGTTTTCAGGATTTCCTTAGTATTGCATCACCTGCACAGGCAAGCATTCAATAACCTGTGCAATACTAAGGAAATCCTCAAAACATGACCTGTTGGTGGCTCTTGAGGACCGGAGTTGGGGAACACTGCCATAGGAGGTTTCCCCATGTTAGAGCTGAGGGAAGGGTGTATACACCATATAGGTTTCCCCATGTTAGAGCTGAGGGAAGGGTGTATATACCATATAGGTTTCCCCATGTTAGAGCTGAGGGAAGGGTGTATATGCCATAGAGGTTGCCCCATGTTAGAGCGGAAGGAAGGGTGTATATACCATAGAGGTTGCCCCATGTTGAAGTGGAAGGGTGTATATATTATAGAGGTCGCCCATTCCACCGCCATGTTGGACCCTCTGGATTAAATTAGGAGGGGGTCCAGCATTGGTTGACTGCACCCCTTGTTTAAATGGATGGTAGGGACCCAAAGACAAGGGTGTGCAGAAAGTAGGGGGCATAGGGCGGTGAGGGCAGGGTCCTCGCCCCTCTGTACCAGTCTGTCATTGTTACTCTGCTTACTGTAAGTGATATCTGTATTGTGTATGTAACCCCTCCTCATGTACAGCACCATGGAATCAATGGCACTATATAAATATTATTATTATCAGCCCCGTGTGGGCAGAGGGGTGTGGTGCACCCATCGGACAGGTGGTGAGTGAAGCCCTCCTAGTGCCCATGCTCCACACCGTCACTGAAGAGTTCATCATTACCCAAAGAAACCAAAATGGTCAAGATTTTTTAATAATTTTTTTTTTTTTTTATTTAAGATTATAAATTTAAACAAATAAATCTGAACAGTTTTACCCGGTGATATACAGTTCAATATACACAAAATACAGGTCATCGGACACAAAAATAAGAACGTTTGGCAACGTGGATCTGGTACACATAGTGCTTGTAGTGCTGGCACGGCAGGCTCGTCATCCTAAACCACCTTTTTACAACAAAAGGATTAAATGCCAAAAACAAATATATATATAAACAATAATAATGGACAGATCATGTGATCAAACTGATGCTGGTCTCATGGAGTCAGGTGAAGGCTGAAAGGAGGGGAGAGGGGGGAGATGCGGCTTCACATGGAACTTAGTGTTATCATCATCAGACGGTGACAGGTCCATCTTTACTATAGTCATGGATTTGGAGGGGGGCGCTTTATCAAGTTTCCAAAACAGCCCCCCCCCCCCTCAAATCCAATATGACCCTCTAATATCATCATGATTGACAGCTGTGTTAGTCTCACAACACAAGAAATAGAAGAGGACATAAAAGTTACAATGTCGCCATTTCTGCCTTCATCTTACAACCTTAAAACTTGACAAAAGACTGGAGAAGACCCATGATGAGAAGAAGTGAGGAGGACCTGGCTTATTGTTCCTCCAGGACCTCACTGAGGGTCTGCAGGAAGAATAAGCCAGGGGTCCTCTCATAAGTGCGGAGACACAAGGGGTGGATGGGACTGGACCCTTCTCCACCACCACCAGACCAGGTGAGGAACCCCTCATGGGAGAAGAAGTTCCTCCCCAACTTGTGTGAGGAGCCTCCTCAGATCTGCAGCCAGTGCCCACAAATGAGAACATTAAAAAAGAACTCCATTAAATAGGTGCTTCTCTGCTTTGTAAAAATAAAGTCCAAAGACATTCTGGTGTGTACAGGGTGTAGAAAACAGGGTCCCATACAGGAGCCCCCGGCCTGGCCCAGGAGCTCGCAGTCCGCCCGCTAGAACGCCACGATGGCCCGAGTCCATGCCCCCAGGCTGGCCAGCGCCTGCTTGCCGCACAAGTGGCCGCTCACACTGGGCTCCGGCTCCGCCTGGCGGCTCATCAGTCCCGAGAAGCCGGAGCCGAAGATGGAGATCAGGTTGGAGATGTTGGAGGAGTCCGCGGGCTCCGGCGGCGCCAGCAGCTGCGGGCAGAAGTCCTCGTAGCGGCCCCTCTTGCAGGGCACGCAGTGGGGCTCCAGCTCGTCGTCCTCGCCCGGGCCGCTGTAGCTGTAGCCCGCCGGGGGATACCTGCGCTTGGGAGCCGCCGCCGCCGGCAGAGGAGCGGGAGCCGCCGGGAGCGCAGGGCACGGTGCGCCATGGCACGGGCACGGAGAGGCGCAGCAGTCCTGGTGCAGGAAGCCGTTCTCCACGGTGGTCACGACGTGAGTGTCCAGGTCCAGCACCGTGGTCTGGCTGCAGTGCGGGCCGGCTCCGGCGGAGGCTTCCGAGCAGCAGCTCCGGGGGTAGAAGCTGCCTCCGTGCACTAGGTCCTTGCCCGGGTGCGGCGCCAGGGCGCACGGCGGCAGCTCCAGCGGCTCCTCCACGGGCTCCAGCATGTCGGGCTGGATCCGGGGCAGCTGCTGCATCTCGTCCTCCTCCTCCGGGATCTGCAGGGGACTCAGCTCCGGGATCTCCTCCAGCGGGGCGCACTCCATGGGCTGCGGCGGGAAGGGCTGCCGCCGGTACAGCTCCGCGTAGCGCTCGCTCAGGTAGAGCTGCCGGGCGTTGCGCAGGACGTAGGACACCAGCAGGTTCTTGTGCAGCTTGATGCCGCCTCTCTGGGTGCGGGAGCTGTGGATCTTCCGCAGGGACAGGCTGATCAGGCTCTGCGCGTCCAGGGCGCACTCCATGCTGGACGGGGACGCCAGCAGCAGCCGAGGGGCACGCACGGACTCTCTGTGAACACCGCAGCCGCCTCTCCTCCCCTCCAGCCTGCCAAGCTCAGAGCTGCTTGTGCCTGATCCCCGGCTCTGGGACAGTTATATACCGCCAGCCTGCTCCCGCCTCAGCCGAGAGCGGCCAATCAAATGCGCGGGTTCACCACGATTGACAGCTAATCCACGCCTCCATTCAGCACTTCTAGCCAATGGGGTCAAGGCGGGCACTCGGTGCCATTCAAACGCTGGAGCTTTGCTCGCTGCAGGGAGAGAGGAGCCGGCGGCACAGGCGGCAGTGCTGGGGGCGCGGGCACCGCTGCCAGGACGGGGGCACTGCCAGGGTAGGACACCGGGCTACATGGCGGCAGCAGCAGTGCTGGTAGGTGCACGGTCATCATAGCATGGCCTCACCCCGCTGCCCTGGGCACAGCTAGAGATGTGGAGGGCAGTCACTCCCGGGATAGGTGCCAGTCTCTGCGTAATGAGGCAGGATTAGAAATGGCAAGTGACCAGTGGGGGCCCCATTATAGTGCAGGCACAATGCCCACAGCAATGCCACAGGGACGCTGCCCACAGCAATGCCACAGTCCAGGGACAATGCCCACAGCAATGCCACAGTCCAGGGACAATGCCCACAGCAATGCCACAGTCCAGGGACGCTGCCCACAGCAATGCCATAGTCCAGGGACGCTGCCCACAGCAATGCCACAGTCCAGGGACAATGCCCACAGCAATGCCACAGTCCAGGGATGCTGCCCACAGCAATGCCACAGTCCAGGGACAATGCACACAATGAGAACAGGGATAATATACACATTGATGTCACAGCTCAGGAATAATGCACACAGCAATCTCACAGTAATACACTGTCACAATCCAAGAATGCATCCGAGAACGCACACAGTAATGTCACATTAATAATACACACAATAATGTACATAGCCATGTCATAGCCCATTGATAATACATACAGTGATATCACAGTCCAGGGGTAATACACAGTGACGTGTGTGTATTCGCCCTGGACTGTGACATCACTGGTGTCATATAGTACAGAAATAATGCACACCAAAAGATCACAATGAGAAAAACCACTGGTACTATACAGGAACAATGCACACAGCGATGTCACAGTCCGGGGACAATGCACACAGTGATGTTACTGCTCATGGACAATGAAACAATTCCCCCTCACATCATCAGATCATGTTATGTACGGTATTATTTTTGTTCAGATGCCTTTGGTGCTGCTCTGTGCACCTCATGTATAAGGCGGGCTCCCTCTCCCCCAATAGGAGATGATGGTCTGTATATTGGGCTGATGGAGGGCTCCTCTCTATACAGCCCTGGCTCGGCTGATACGCAGTCTACCCACATATATCTACTAGGCGCTGGTCACATGCAGCTTTTTTACAGTGTCTGAACGTACAGTAAATGCTGCTTTTTCCAGCAGAAGCTGTGACACCTCACCATCTCATACATTCACATGTTATTTTTTTCCTGACTGAGAACAGCAGCATTTTGTAAATCTCCAATGTGTCAATTGTCAGTGATTTTATCACCCATAGAAAGCAATGAGAAAATAAAAAAAAAATGCTGCAAAAACCCACAAAATGTTTTTAAGCATTTTTAAAGCACGTTTAGTAAATAAAACTAATATTTCTTAAACATGTATTGTAGACAAAGCACACATGTAAAATCAGAACCAAAAAACGCATCGAAAATGGCACACAAAAAAAACCAACTCAACAAAACGGGCGATTTGAACACCGTGCTTTTACTGTTAAGAGAAGGTTTTAGCTGCAGAAAAAAAATGAGTCTTTGATGGGTGTAAACCAGGCCTGCAGAACACGCGGCGCTGACGGGAGATGCAGCTCGGTGCAAATACAATTGAACACTGCGGTGCCAGGACTGGGGCAGAGCAGAATGTGTCAGTCCCGGCGCCGACGTGCAGCAGCATGATGAGGTCAACACACTGGTGAAGTCATCACACTGCTGCCTGCGCCGGGGCAGCACAGGCGGAGATGTCAGGCTGGCAAGCACTCCACGGAGGAGCTGAAGAAATGTGCTTTTTATTTAAGATGAGGGGGAGGGGGTAGTGCACATAAAGGGGCAATGGAGGACAGAGTGTGAAAGGGGGCATAGTATAACGAGGGGCAGTGGGGACAATGTGCAGAGAGGCATTGTGGCAGAGATAGGGAAAGGGGTAGTTTGGGGTGATATTGTGGAGACAGGCAGTGTGGGGGATTTATTATATTGAGGGGCTGTGTGAGGGTATATTAGGGAGAGGGGCAATGTGGGTTTATACACTGTGTGCAGAATTATTAGGCAAGTTGTATGTTGATCACATGATACGTTTTATACATGTTGTCCTACTCCAAGCTGTTCAGGCTTGAGAGCCAACTACCAATTAAGTAAATCAGGTGATTTGCATCTCTGTAATGAGGAGGGGTGTTGTCTAATGACATCAAAACCCTATATAAGATGTGCTTAATTATTAGGCAACTTCCTGTCCTTTGGCAAAATGGGTCAGAAGAGAGATTTGACGGGCTCTGAAAAGTCCAAAATTGTGAGATGTCTTGCAGAGGGATGCAGCAGTCTTGAAATTGCCAAACTTTTGAAGCGTGATCACCGAACAGTCAAGCGTTTCATGGCAAATAGCCAACAGGGTCGCAAGAAGCGTGTTGGGCAAAAAAGGCGCAAAATAACTGCCCATGAATTGAGGAAAATCAAGCGTGAAGCTGCCAAGATGCCATTTGCCACCAGTTTTGCCATATTTCAGAGCTGCAACGTTACTGGAGTAACAAAAAGCACAAGGTGTGCGATACTCAGGGACATGGCCAAGGTAAGGAAGGCTGAAAAACGACCACCTTTGAACAAGAAGCATAAGATAAAACTTCAAGACTGGGCCAAGAAATATCTTAAGACTGACTTTTCAAAGGTTTCATGGACTGATGAAATGAGAGTGACTCTTGATGGGCCAGATGGATGGGCCAGAGGCTGGATCTGTAAAGGGCAGAGAGCTCCACTCCGACTCAGATGCCAGCAAGGTGGAGGTGGGGTACTAGTATGGGCTGGGATCATCAAAGATGAACTTGTGGGACCTTTTCGGGTTGAGGATGGAGTGAAGCTCAACTCCCAGACCTACTGCCAGTTTCTGGAAGACAACTTCTTCAAGCAGTGGCACAGGAAGAAGTCGGTATCGTTCAAGAAAAACATTATTTTCATGCAGAACAATGCTCCATCACATGCCTCCAACTACTCCACAGCGTGGCTGGCCAGTAAAGGTCTCAAAGAAGAAAAAATAATGACATGGCCCCCTTGTTCACCTGATCTAAACCCCATGGAGAACCTGTGGTCCCTCATAAAATGTGATATCTACAGGGAGAGAAAACAGTCCACCTCTCGGAACAGTGTCTGGGAGGCTGTGGTGGCTGCTGCACGCAATGTTGGTCGTAAACAGATCAAGCAACTGACAGAATCTATGGATGGAAGCTGCTGAGTGTCATAAAGAAAGGTGGCTATATTGGTCACTAATTTTTTGGGGGGGTTTGATTTTGCATGTCAGAAATGTTTATTTCTAAATTTTGTGCAGTGATATTGGTTTAGCTGGTGAAAATAAACAAGTGAGATGGGAATATTTGGTTTTTATTAAGTTGCCTAATTATTCTGCACAGTAATAATTACTTGCACAAACCGATATCCTCCTAAGATAGCCAAATCTAAAAAAAAAACCACTCCAACTTCCAAAAATATCAAGCTTTGATATTTATGAGTCTTTTGGGTTGATTGAGAACATAGTTGTTGATCAATAATAAAAATAATCCTCTAAAATACAACTTGCCTAATAATTCTGCACGCAGTGTATTATGGAGAGGGGCTGTGAGGTGGTATATTAGGGAGAGGGGCAGTGTGGGGTTATATTATGGAGAGGGGCTGTGAGGGTGGACATTATGGAGAGGGAATATGAGGGGGTATATTATGCAGAGGGGCAGTATGGGAGGCAATATTTTGTGCAGGAAGCACAATCAGGGGAACTTATTCAGGGACACAGTATAGGATATATTTATATTTATGGGGCAGTATAATAACATTTATGTTTAAGGGCAGCATGTCGGGAAGTGCTGCTGAAGATGGAGAAGAGGGAAGTCTGCAGAGTCAAGATTTAGGCATCAAATCTCATCATGGCGTCTGGACAAAATGGTACAGGAAAGATATATATCTTGGAGAAGAAGGACTTTAAATCAGAACAGAGGTCAACTATAAGGTACCTGGATGTAAATATGTGATACTGCCTGCATCTCATCAGAACTGTGGTTCCTGTATTATGAAGAGAATTTGGCGCGTTTCTGCTCCAAAAACTCAAAACCCTTCTCAAATACTCAAAATTTGGGTATGTATTAATGTACTAACAGTTGTTCTGGTGATGTATTCATGTAATTACCCATTTTAATTTTTGTTTTGCTGCCCTTGGGATTGGTTCAGGATGGCAATGTGGCTCTTAGACCAAAAAATGTTATGCACTCTTGGTGTAAACATAGCCTTATATTGCAAGCTCTTTGTTCTCAGAATCACACAGTTGACAAGTATTGTATTATACGATAGGGAAACTAATAAGAACCAGAGGACTATTCAGCATCTAAAATTGTTTAGATACCTGCAAGAAAAAATGGTGACACCACTCAGGTTTCACAACTCCACAAGTGTGCCGGCTGCTGGGGTCCCCTCCCCTCAAGTAAGCTTGCCACTGCCGAGGTCTCCTCCCTTCACCCCAAGTAAGTGTGCCCACCGCTTCCGGGGTCCCTCCCCCCAAGTAAGCGTGCTCGCTACAGAGCAACCCTCCTCTTAAGTAAGCATGCCTGCTGCTGCTGCGATGCCAAGGTCCCCTCCCCCCCAAGTAGGAGTGCTCCCTGTTGAGGTTCCCTTCCCAAAGTAAGGGTACCCGCTGCCGGAGTCCCCTCCCCTCAAGTAAGCTTGCTGCTGCCGAGGTCTCCTCCCTTCCCCCCCCCCCAAGTAAGCGTGCCCACCGCCGTCAGGGACCCTCCCTCCAAGTAAGCTTGCCCGCTACAGAGCGACCCTCCTCTTAAGTAAGCATGTCTGCTGCACAGGGACACTCCCCCCAAGTAAGTGTTCCCGCTGCAGAGAGACCCTTTCCCCCAAAGTAAGGGTACCCGCTGCCGGAGTCCCCTCCCCTCAAGTAAGCTTGCCGCTGCCGAGGTCTCCTCCCTTCCCCCCAAGTAAGCGTGCCCACCGCCGTCAGGGACCCTCCCTCCAAGTAAGCTTGCCCGCTACAGAGCGACCCTCCTCTTAAGTAAGCATGTCTGCTGCACAGGGACCCTCCCCCCAAGTAAGTGTTCCCGCTGCAGAGAGACCCTTTCCCCCAAAGCAAGCATGCCCGATGTCGAGGTCCCCTCCCTCCAAGTATGAGTGCTCGCTGTCAAAGGTCCCCTTCCCAAAGTAAGCGAGCCCACTGCTGGAGTCCACTCCCCCCCCCCTTCAATTAAGCATGTCCTCTGCCACAGACCTTCTCTCCCCCAAAGTAAGCGTGTCCGCTGCAATGGTACCCTCCCCCCAGTAAGCGTGCCCACTGCAATGGTACCCCCCAAGTAAGCATGCCCGCTGCAATGGTACCCCCCAAGTAAGCGTGCCCACTACAGAGGTACCATCTTCCCCCAAGCAAGTGTGCCTGCTGCTGGGGTCCATTCCCCCCAAGTAAGCATGCCCGCTGCTGCTAGGGACCCTCCCCCAAATAAGCATGCCCACTGCAGAGATCCCATTCCCCCAGGTAAGTGTGTCTGCTGCCGGGGACACTCCCCCACAAATATGCAGCTTCAGCTTGCCACAATTCCAGCTTTTGAAATCTTCCACTGTCAATATTATCACATGCGGCCTATCCCAATAAATGGCAGACCGTGAGCTGAATAGCCGGCCTCTGCCCACCACCTAATAGGGCATGTGAGAAGGTATTGTTACAAGACACAGGAGCCCCCTCCCCACTATTATTGGTTCTGATTCTAGAGGTTGGATCTACAGAGAATATATGGCTCCCAGCAATATAGATCCGATAATGCTGGATATAGTTACACAGGAAAAATTACCTTTCTGCCTCTTTAAAAAGGAGTTTTCCCAAGATAGATATTTACCACCTACCCTTTGAGTAGATGATTAATGTCTGATTGCTGGAGCCCCCCCCCCCACACACACACACACATTAATATGGGGGTCCTGCCAGGGCTGGCGTTAGGAGAGAACAAACTGGGCAATTGCCTCGGGCCTCCACACCCTTTTGGGGCCCCCAGCCTCTACAGCAGGAGCTACACTGATAATAGCATTAAAACAATAAAAAAACGCCACAAATATTTGGCATTGTTGCGTTCGTAAAAGTCTTATCTGTCAAAATATAATTTAAATTAATCCGATTGGTAAACAGCGTAGCAAAAAAAATAAATTAAAAACTCCAGAATTACATGTTTTTGGCCACCGCAACATTACAATAAAATGCAATAGCAGATCTAAATATTGTATCTGCTGAAAAATGATATCAGTAAAAAGTCACATCAAGCCGCAAACAATAAGCCATCGCCCAGCCCCAGATTCCAAAAAAATCAAAACATCACAGGTCTCGAAAAATGGCAACAAAAGCAAATTATATTTATTTATTTTTACAAATCTCAGAATTTAGTTTCACCTCTTAAATAAAAAACACAAACACTATACATGATTGTTTTTGGTATCTCATATTGCCAATTTTACCATATAGTAAACATGGTGAATGAAACTCTCGATATACAATTGTGGATTGCACTTTTTTTCCATTTCAGTGCACTTACATTTTTATTTTTTACTATTTTCCAGTACACTATATGGTAAAATCAGTGGTGTTATTCAAAAGTACAACTTATTCCGCAAAAAAACAGCTGTGCGGACAGAAAAAAAATAATTTTTATGGCTCTTGGAAGAAGGGAAGGAAAAAACAAAACAAAAAAGAAAATCGCTCCTGGTGAAGGGGTTAAAATCCTTGTAATAGCAGCATGAGCGCATCCTGCAGGCTTCATTCTTTGGATGTTAAGGATGGGTTTAATAACAAACTTAAAAAATAAATGTATTCCTAAATGTGTAGACAGTTATCAGAACTTCCACTAGTGACTCCATAACAGCACGAGGCATGAAGTGTTGTCATAGGGATTTTGGAACACCAGGATGTCGCTTAATAATTCAAATTTAACTTAATTTAAAGTAGATGATCCTATGAAAATGTTCTTCCTACTGACTCTCCAGTTTGTAAAACCTATTTTATTAAACATTTTTAAGGTAACTGTTAATTAATATGGAGTCCTGTGTTCAGGATCCCCGTCTCTTGGTCAGCGAATGACTGGTTATAAATAGTCTCTCTTTGAAGAACCTGTCCAGTATGACACAGGCAGCCCAATGATGTGAATGGATGCATGTGTGTGTGTGGACTGTTAGTCGTATATATTTATATAAAGATGTGTATGTATGTGCTCTGTATACATGTATGTATGTGCTCTGTGTATACATATGTACATCTGTGTGTACATGCGTCTGTGCATGTATGTGTGTAACATACTGTGTATTGTGAGGCAGTGACAGGTATTATGTGTGAGGGTCGCTATGTGTCCCCCAGGATGTGCATAGAAGGCCGCTGGAGTGCATTGCAGTCACAGGTATAGCTTTGGTTGCAGTGAAGAATAAAAGTAAGTGTGGTTTTGGACAAGCTAAAATTTACCCAAGGCAGATTTATGAAAACCCGGCATGGGCTTTTATTTTTGGAGCAAACTACAGGATGGTAGTGGGGCGGTTCACTCCCTCCAGGCCAGGTCTTACAAGTGGCCCATGGCCACAGATTCCATTTAAAAACCCTACAGCAAAGGGTTGGGTGTGTCTGTCTTGGTTTGCAAACTGCAGAGCAGGTGGCTTTGCAAGGTTCAGTCTGTGTGAAATAACACGGAGCCAAGCAAAGCTAAAAGGCCTGGCACCCCTCAGCGTGATACGGTGGTGCAGTCGCCCATGGCAACTGGACTCAGATACGGACTGTCTTGATTCCCGGCTGCGATCCGGAGGATGCTATTTGTTTTCAGTTTGTGAGAACGTTGAAAATTAAAGACACGTTTGTTTTGAACTTTCCTGTGGTCACTGCCTGTCTGTCACACTGCACTACAGTATGTAGTATCTACATTTATAGATCTCGGCAGCGCAGAAGAGAGTTCATAGATTTAAACATGTCAGTAATCGCCCAACAAATGAGCAAAATGCTGCCTATTCATCAACTGATTGAATTCAGAAATCATTGTTTTCAGAAGCACACCGCCCAATGTAGACTGCAGACATGCTGCTGATAACAGGATACAGTATGGGGACAGATTGATCCATTAGCGATCGTTCTGTCCCCATCATTCTTCCTCAGCCGATGTAAAGCGCCTGGGAAACAATCGACAAACGACTTCAGTATTGTGGATTGCCATCCATTCCATGCTTTACGCTGCCATCTCTGACAGTCTCATTGAGAATGAATGAAGCAGACGTGCCCTTGCTCAACTTCTGATCCATTCAGACCAGGTTCTTCAGAGCCCTCTCGGGATCCATGGGGTCCCAGTTCTCAGACCAAACATGGTACAACCTCTAAGCGTATTTTTCTGCCCCTTTAAAATAGAAATGCTGAGGTTATACTTCACTTCTACATTCGGGGCTGTGCCCGTGCCACCTCTTGTTGCCTTTGTAGAGTGACCCGGACGCTTGCCGGTCGGCGATACATTTTAAAGCAAAGTATATTGCAAATTTCTATTTGCTGCTGAAAATGATGCGCATTAGAGGCAGTCTATCGCTTCCTGTTAGCAATTGTTTCTAAACAGTGAATTGCAAAAACAATCTGTAGAAATTATATGCGGATTTTACTGCAGATTTTCTTCTATGCATTATAAAGGGCAAAATCTGCAGTGAAAATCAGCAGCAAAAACTTGTGATGTAAAGTCAGTTCCAATCCTGTTTTTGCAAATAAATGAAAATTGTCCAAAAAAATCTAAATTCACTGCTGAGGTATATGAGGCTTCACAATTTTAGAAGCAAAAAAAAAAAAAAGAAAACCTACTGAAATGCTGCAGATTTGTAATGTAGACAAAAATCAGCAGCAGAAATTCACATTTAAAATCCATAGGGACGGTCAGTTTTTTGCTGCTTTTCTCCCCAGTATGTGGATGAGGTTTCATAAAAGCTCATGTAAAATGCTGCTACGGTACAGAGATCCACTGTGTATACCCTTAAAAACCAGCTCGCAGGTAAACATCTAGAGCGCCCGCTAGGACTGTGGGATACTCAGTACCGGGCCGGTTCTGTTCTTAAAGGGGTGGTCACAGTGACAGTGGCCCTGGGCATCCTGTAAATAGATTAATGGGAATAAAGTCTATTGTAGTAGTGTTCGTGACACCACCTGTTTTCGGCAAGGGATGGCAGACGCTGCTTAAAGGGGTCCTCTGGTGATGATGGTAATGCAGCAGAGGTGGAATAGTTCCCCACAGGTAGAACTCAGTCCCCAGGGCTCCCGGTGTAGTTGGTAAGGATGAGAGATGGAGAGGTGCCGGAAAGAATTAGAGGACAAGGTTGCAGTCTCTTTACCTTTTACTGGTAGAATGCAGGCACAGTCCAGGGTACTGGTAACAGGTGATGGTGAGGTCCGGCCGGCCTGGAAGCGATTCGGAATCCCCCTAGCCAGGTTGGATTGGAAGCCTTCCTTTCTGCACTGTATTGTAGTCCCTTGCTGCCTGAGGCTTCGTACAAGGTCATCTCTCTCCCTCTCTGTCCTTTTAGATGAACACTACCTGCATGGCAGGCAACTCGAGCCATTTTACAGGTGTCCCTTCTCGTGGTGACTCTGAGCTCTATATGCTGGTGTGCTTTCGGGTGTAATGGTGGCCAGGAGACTTGGAATCTTCTGCCCGCCGGTTTCTGCTGTGGGGCACATAGTTACCCCCACAACCTCGGCATTCCGGCCACCGGTTTCTGCGTGGATTCTGGAGTGAGCCCACTCGTAGCTCCACTCCCAGTATCTTTCCTCTCCTTTGCCTCTGCTTCCCTCACAGTCTCCTACAGACTGCTCTGTCAGGAGCTGCAGAACCACGTGTCTGCACGGCTCCAGCTCTCTTCTCAAACTGACTACCGAACTCCTCCTCCAGCCAGAATATATAGGGAAGCCACCCACAAACTGGATCAGAGCTCCCCCTTCTGGCCTGGAGTCAGAACAGTGTTGTATGTACATGTTACCTGTTAAAGGGATCCCTGTCGCTTACAGGCATGGCATCACCCTCCCCGTGAGGCAGGCAATACCACTGTGACAACCGGCTTCCTGGGGTGTTACACATTCATGCAGATAATATATACTATATATATATATATATATATTTTTTTTTTTTATTTTTTTTTATACCGCACATATATGAGATTGGGCACAGTGATGATCTGCAGATTTTCTGTCCAGAAAATCCGGATGGGAAATCCACAGCGCATCTGCCCTGTGTGAACGTATCTATAGGGTGGATTCACATATGGTAGACTGCGCCATTTGTTCCATGCGAGACCACGTTCATTGGTTTTATAGGCTGCCATCATTGGCTAGTTGGTGCTTTCTGCTCCTGCTCTGTGGTGCAGACACACATCGCATCCTCCACTACGTGATTGCAGCCATATGAGGAGACCTGGTGCTCGGCTGACGGGTGAATCACTTTTGGTGGGTCTGGAAATGAGTCACTTTTGGGTAATGAAATCTGATGCTCACTCTGCAGCCCCTACCTACAGCCAGTCACTTAAGTTACCTTCACACGAAGCGACGCTGCAGCGATAGCGACAACGATGCCGATCGCTGCAGCGTCGCTGTTTGATCGCTGGGGAGCTGTCACACAGACCGCTCTCCAGCGACCAACGATGCCGAGGTCCCCGGGTAACCATCGGGTTGCTAAGCGCAGGGCCGCGCTTAGTAACCCGATGTTTACCCTGGTTACCAGCGTAAAAGTAAAAAAAACAAACAGTACATGCTCACCTGCGCGTCCCCCGGCGTCCGCTTCCTGACACTGACTGAGCTCCGGCCCTAACAGCAGAGCGGTGACGTCACCGCTGTGCTTTCACTTTCACTTTAGGGCCGGCGCTCAGTAAGTGTCAGGAAGCAGACGCTGGGGGACGCGCAGGTGAGTATGTACTGTTTGTTTTTTTTACTTTTACGCTGGTAACCAGGGTAAACATCGGGTTACTAAGCGCGGCCCTGCGCTTGGTAACCCGATGTTTACCCTGGTTACCAGTGTAAAACATCGCTGGTATCGTTGCTTTTGCTTTCAAACACAACGATACACGGCGATCGGACGACCAAATAAAGTTCTGGACTTTATTCAGCGACCAGCGACATCACAGCAGGATCCTGATCGCTGCTGCGTGTCAAACTAAACGATATCGCTAGCGAGGACGCTGCAACGTCACGGATCGCTAGCGATATCGTTACAAAGTCGTTTCGTGTGAAGGTACCTTTACAATGAGGGTGTAGGATCATGGTGGTCACTGGGATAAAAGGAGATTTCCACTCCGTATATGCAGATGTCTATGAGGGCAAAAATTCAAAATAATAAACTTTTAGCTATGCCTACTACAATGATTGTCTCAGTTTCTGCCAATGTGTACTGGTATGATGATATATCATCTGTGCCGACATCATGTCACCTGTGGGCACTCACCAGCCACAGTCATGGGTTCTGACATTATTTGGTATTTCTTCCAGAAATGGCACCCTCCACCTGTCTACAGGCTGTGTGTGGTATTGCAGCTTTGCACTGTTCATTTAAACAGATAAGCTGCAATTCCAGACACAACCTGTAGACCAACAGGTGGCAGACATTTTTCTAATCCTAAAATAACCTATTAAAGTGCATGTGTTGGCTGAAGAATACTATATAGTCACCGCACTTCAGCTATAAGCACATGGTCAGTTTATAGGGCATTGGCATCACCAATTTTTGTCCATGACGCTGACTTTAAAATAGGAGAAACAATTATCAGCCAAAAAAAAACAATCCAGACAATTCAGTAGTCTTCAGCCTTTGGAGTTTAGCTGTAGCAAAACTACAACTCCCAGCATCCCCTGACAGCCAGCTGCTTGATTATAACAGTTGGAGCTGACTTTACCGCTTGTCCTACCCTTCATTGTCCGCTGCGTACTGTGCATGGCACAGGATGAAATCGACAGGCTGCGGACTGTGCCCCACGGTGCAGATCTTTATTTTTGCAGCTTGTGGATGGGGTATCTGAAAGGGTATGTTCACACGTTCAGGATTTCCATCCTTTTTTTTTCCTGACTGAAACTGCAGGTCTCTGCAGAAAACGCAGGTGCGTTTTTTGGTGCGTTTTTTGGTGCGTTTTTGGTGCGTTTTTTGGTGCGTTTTTTAGTGCGTTTTTTAGTGCGTTTTTTGATGCAGTTTTGTCTGCAGATTGTCTGTGTTTAACAGAAATAAAGTTTACTGCAGTGGGGAGGAAAAAAAAAAAAAAATGATGTCATTTCCTTGTCCAACCCTTTTCTTCTTCCATCCTCCATTTTGGAACTTAACACACCAAAATGAGTGGACGTGTTTGTAATGACAGCGCTCTGCAGAGTGCTGAGAGTAGGCCAGATGACAGCCCGCGGATCCAGCTCCGCACACCACACCGGATTGCGATCCTGGGGTTGATTCTTCTAATCTTGAATCGTCATAAACGTCAGGTAAGCAGATGTCTATTTGTTTTATATATTGGGTTATGGGTACATGTCCACGTTCTGGAAACGCTGTGTGTTTGGCGCTGCGTGGGGCCGCAGCGCCAAACATGCAGCGTCCAGATGTAACAGCATAGTGGAGGGGATTTCATGAAATCACGTGTCCACTGTGTGTCATGCGTCAGCCCTGCGACTCTGGACATGCTGCGCGTCTTTTATGATCACAGCATGTCCGTGTTCCTTGCTGAGAAGCTGCGGCTCCGCAAGGAATAAAACAGGGCCCTATGCGTGGGGTGCGATGATGCCGGATTTGTACAATGAACACATCTGGCATCATTGCGTCCCAGAAGGGGGTGGGCCTTCCTGAATGTGGACACGTACCCTTACATAATCCACATTGTTTTACAGGCATGTTGGATATATTTTTCATTGTTGTGTTTACAAAATATATATTTTTTTTTTTATTTTAGAGGCTGCGGCAGAGAAGACGTGCGCAGAAAAGGATGTGGGTGCACCCGCTTGTAGCAGACCGAACGGAGAAGGGGCACTTTCATGTGCTGTACAATGATTTGAGGAGGTAAGTAGAAATATATTGAAGACTAATTTACATTTTTTTGCTAGCAATACTTGTGAAGTAACCCTTTTTTGTGTTTCTTTTTAATTTTTCAGATATCCTGAAAAATTTATCTCTTTTTGTCGGCTAACAATTACGGCCTTCGACAGACTTCTTACCATCCTGGCACCCCATTTAAAACGGCAAGACACGGTGATGAGGAAGTCCATCTCTGCTGAGGAAAGGCTGCTCATCACCTTGCGGTAAGTAACAATTTTTCAGGGGGGAATGTAGTTAGGTCTCTATTCTACACGTCTCTGTGTCCAGTATGTGTGATTAAACCCACCCAGTCCTCCTGTTGGACAGGGTGCACACATACACACACACACGTGAGATACGGCCGAGTGTTGCATGGTAATCCCCGGCCCTGCCGCCTGCACTCTGGAGCGGAGTGTGCACCCACATACCAATACATGGAGCCGCACGCTCCACAACGGAGTGCATGCAGCAGGTCCGGGGATTACCATGCAACACTCGGTCATATCTCGCATGCGTGTGTGCACAAGTCCCATCAGGCTTTCTATTTAAATTTTTTACACCCTTTGTGTTGTGCTGGGTGTTAATGCCATCATTATTGAATGGTGCTGGACGCATATTATAGCGGCTTTACTTGTGACATGTTGTAATTACCTTTTTGTGTGACATTTCTAATTTTCTTTTTTGTTTCTTTGCAGATTTTTGGCCACAGGAGAGAGCTATACATCACTGCACCTCCAATTTAGAGTTGGTAAATCTACCATCTCTAACATTGTGAGGTGTACATGTACCGTCATCTGGCAGAAGTTGCAACCTATAGTGATGCCTTCCCCAACCGAGGAGACTTGGCTGCAGGTTGCAGCAGGCTTTCAGTCTGTGGCCAATTTCCCAAACTGCATAGGTGCAGTCGATGGTAAACATGTTCGGGTTCAGCAGCCACCACGATCAGGATCACGCTTCTTTAATTATAAGAAGTATTTTTCAGTGGTCCTGATGGCGGTGGCTGATGCCCATTACAAATTTGTTGCCATTGATGTTGGTGCCTATGGTAGTACTGGGGATTCTCGGGTGTTGCGAACGTCACAGATTGGGATGCAAATTCTTCGAGATGGCGGCACGCTCCCAGCCCCAAGACCTTTGCCGGGTTCCACACATCCAGTGCCCTTTGTGATGGTATCGGATGAGGCGTTTCCCTTAACGACAACCCTGCTGCGCCCATACCCACGAAGGGGACTGGATGCCCGACGGAGGATTTTTAATTATCGGCTGAGTCGTGCACGCAGATATGTGGAATGCACCTTTGGGATCATGACTAGTCAGTGGAGGATCTTTCACACTGCCATTCAGTTGGACACAGACACCGTTGATGCTGTGATAAAGGCTTGCTGTGTACTCCACAACTATGCTCGTGAGTACAACACTGACGTAGATGTGGAGTACCAGCAGGCAGTATTTAATCCAGTGGTCAACGGGGGTCTGGGCAGGCCGTCCAACTCGGGTGTGCGTGTGAGAGAATCCTTCACTGACTACTTCATGAGTCCAGAAGGTGCCGTGCACTGGCAATACTCCTGTGCTGGTGTTGAGCAGCCTGAACAGCAGAGAAGGATGCATCTACACTGACCCCCCCAGAAATGTTGCCGACATCGCTGATAACAGTTTTGCCAACATCCCGAAGAATGAGAAACGCCAGCAACCAACACAAAAGTTTGAAAAAAAATTTTTTTGTTTCATGTTACCAAAAAAAGTTTTAAATAATTGGTTGTAATATCAATAAAAAATCTATTTGGGTGTAATTTGTTTTTTTTTTGTTTTTTTTGGCTACAAAAATTTTGGTGTTTTATGAAAATAATAGCAGTATGACGTATACAATTGTTAACACATCAACACATAAACCACTAATTGATAGCCCATAAACCCAGGATAGCGGCCTTGACCGCATTGTAATAAAGACGAGAATATTATGTGTGAAATATAATATATTTAAAAGAACACAAATTCTTTGCAATATTTACAAAAGATTTTGCAATTAGAAAAAAATCAAAAAAAGCCCCTTTCAAAGGCAACCGGCAACTGGAGCTAAAAAGCAAACAAAAAAAAACTCGGTGCCACTGAAAACTTTTGCCCACGTTCAATTCAGAAAAGTATATTCTGGAGTGTAGAGGACATTTGATCCCTCTGATTGATATGGTGCTCCCCCCATATGCTGCGAACTTCCTCTATCTCCCGAAGTAACTTGGCTGTGGGCCAAATACTGGGGTCTGGAAGCTGGGGTTTCCGGTGTTCGGTGTCGGGGCCTGAAAAGTCCCAACACCCCCATCAGAACTTCATTGTATGGAGATATCGGAGCAGGGTCCTCCAGAGCAGTGAGGGACATCTGGACCATGGACATGAAAAGAGATTGTCTATCCGGTGGCAGGGAGCGTGTTTTTCTAGCCACAGTTATTGCGAAGGAGTCGCAGTGGTCATCAGAACTTGATTTTTTTAATAGATCTAACGTGTCGCAAGCTATTTGGACAGTTTGGTCATCTTGGTTTTTCTTTGTTTTTTTTTTTTTTTCTCTGCTGCCACCGGATAGACAGCTCTCTTCTCCACTCTCACAGCTTCTGCGGAATCAGATGCTTCAGCAGCTGCTGAACTAGATGTTGATGCAGCAGCTGCTGAAGTGGATGCTGATTCAGCAGAAGCTGTGGGAGTGGAGGTAGAGATGGTCCCTCCCACTCCAGAGGAACTGCCTGCTCCATCCTCTTTGTCGCTGTCCTCCAGATCAGCCACCGACATGTTTCCTTCCGTCCTGTTGGAGAAAAAAAAAACATCAATTTTTCGCACAACATATTATATTTAAATAATCATGTGGAGTGGATTTTAACTTACTTTCTCAATGTCCTACTGGACACAAGAAACTGCAGCTCTTCGCTAAAGGGAAATTTTCTTCTGCTTGGCGAAGAGCCACTCTTAGAACATTCGTTCAGGAACTTCGTGAAACGGTCTCTGATTGAGCGCCAACGTTTCCTCACGTCGTTATCTACCAAAAAAAGGTTAAAAAATACAACAACATTTTTTGTGAGATCTAAACAAATTATATTTTTAATATACTCAAGGTTTACTAAATAAATTTAAATAAAATTACCAATTTGCTGCTGTGTACTCCCTGGATACTTGTCCCAATCTGGGATAAGGTCTCGTACTATTTTAGTCCAGGCTAGGTCCCGGAAATATTTATCCTTGTAGGATTCATCAGCTGGGTCCCACAAGGCCGGATAATCCCGAACCTACAATAAATACAATAGTGTCATCTCATAATCTATAGCGCGACCAAGTAATGTTAAACAATTGCTGGAAATATTTCAAAGTAACCCCTAATAACTGAACACAAGCCACGTATTTAAGTGCCACGTATAAGTGCCACGTATTTAAGTGCCACGTAAAAAAGTGCCACGTGCCACGTATTTAAGTGCCACGTGCCACGTATTTAAGTGCCACGTGCCACGTATTTAAGTGCCACGTGCCACGTATTTAAGTGCCACGTGCCACGTATTTAAGTGCCACGTGCCACGTATTTAAGTGCCACGTATAAGTGCCACGTATTTAAGTGCCACGTGCCACGTATTTAAGTGCCACGTATTTAAGTGCCACGTGCCACGTATTTAAGTGCCACGTATTTAAGTGCCACGTGCCACGTATTTAAGTGCCACGTGCCACGTATTTAAGTGCCACGTATTTAAGTGCCACGTGCCACGTATTTAAGTGCCACGTATTTAAGTGCCACGTAAAAAAGTGCCACGTGCCACGTATTTAAGTGCCACGTGCCACGTATTTAAGTGCCACGTATTTAAGTGCCACGTGCCACGTATTTAAGTGCCACGTGCCACGTATTTAAGTGCCACGTGCCACGTATTTAAGTGCCACGTGCCACGTATTTAAGTGCCACGTATTTAAGTGCCACGTATAAGTGCCACGTATTTAAGTGCCACGTGCCACGTATTTAAGTGCCACGTATTTAAGTGCCACGTGCCACGTATTTAAGTGCCACGTATTTAAGTGCCACGTGCCACGTATTTAAGTGCCACGTGCCACGTATTTAAGTGCCACGTATAAGTGCCACGTATTTAAGTGCCACGTGCCACGTATTTAAGTGCCACGTATTTAAGTGCCACGTGCCACGTATTTAAGTGCCACGTATAAGTGCCACGTGCCACGTATTTAAGTGCCACGTGCCACGTATTTAAGTGCCACGTAAAAAAGTGCCACGTGCCACGTATTTAAGTGCCACGTATAAGTGCCACGTGCCACGTATTTAAGTGCCACGTATTTAAGTGCCACGTGCCACGTATTTAAGTGCCACGTATAAGTGCCATGTGCCACGTATCACGTATAAGTGACACGTATCACGTATAAGTGACACGTATCACGTATTTAAGTGCCACGTATCACGTACAAGTGCCACGTATTTAAGTGCCACGTACCCCGTATTTAAGTGCCACGTCTTTCATTTGCACGTATTTTTCCTATTGTAAGGTGGCATTAATCCCGGTTAATAATGGAGAGGCGTTAATAAGACGCCTATCCATTATTAATCCTATTAAAGGGTTAAATGGCGGAAAAAATTGGCGTGGGCTCCCGCGCAATTTTCTCCGCCAGAATGGTAAAGCCAGTGACTGAGGGCAGATATTAATAGCCAGAAGAGGGTCCATGGTTATTGGCCCCCCCTGGCTACAAACATCTGCCCCCAGCCACCCCAGAAAAGGCACATCTGGAAGATGCGCCTATTCTGGCACTTGGCCACTCTCTTCCCACTCCCGTGTAGCGGTGGGATATGGGGTAATGAGGGGTTAATGCCACCTTGCTATTGTAAGGTGGCATTAAGCCCGGTTAATAATGGAGAGGCGTCAATAAGACGCCTATCCATTATTAATCCAATGAAAGGGTTAAAAAAAAAAACACAAACACTAGAAAAAAAATATTTTAATGAAATAAAGACACACACTTTTTGACCATATTTTATTGTACGCTCAATCCGTCCTGAAGACCCTCGACCTGAAAAAGACGCAAAATAAAAAAACAAATTCATACTCCCTGGCCCTGTCCGCAGAAATCCATCGAGGGTCCCACGAAGATCTTCCATGGAGAACAGACACATCCAGAGATATGTCTGCTCTCCACGGCTGCAGCAACACACTGACAGGAGCCATAGTTCCTGTCGGTGTGTCACTGCGCATGCGCGAGCGAGTTTACCGGCGGTCATTGACCCCGGCTCTCTCGCTTAACGGCAGTGCTGCGTGGGAAAGTTCAACGCAGCTGTACTGCCGTTAACCGAGACGCCGGCGCCATTGAGCTCCGGGACAGTACGCGATACACTGCTAGGAGCTTCGCTCCTGTCAGTGTATCGCCGGAGAGCAGCCGATCGGCGTGGGACACTCGTTTTATGGATTCTGCGGACAGGGAGTATGGATTTGATTTTTTATTTTGTGATTTTTTCCTGGAGGATCGAGGGCTTCGCCTACAAGTGTGGTGTATGGTGAGTATATACTCTATGTTATGTGTTGTATGTACTGTACTGTGTGTCATGTTTGTGTATTGTGTGTTTGTGTTTGGTGTGAACTTTAGTATTGTGCTAAGTCGCCGGACACAGGGACAACTCTCCCATCCTAATACCGGATGGGAGTAGTAGTCCGATACGGCGACTTAGCACAATAGAGGCATATCGTCGCATGGGGACGGACACACAGACTTACCAAATCAATCAGACGCCCGACATCGATCCCCATGCGACGGTATTCCTCCATGATGACAGTCTCTTCGTGACACAGTCGGGACCACACACGCCGCCCACGGACTTACGCCCACGCACTTCCGCCCGCTCCCCCGCACTTCCTGCAGCAGCGGTTCTGCACATCAAACCGCAGTAAAACACGCAGATATATTTTTGATCTGCGTGTTTTACTGCGATTTTGACCTCACAATGGAGGTCTATGGGTGCAGAACCGCTGCGGTTCAGGACGAAGAATTGACATGCTCCTTCTTTTTTCCGGGAGCTATTCCGCACGGCTTTTTTTTTTAAATTTCCGGACCATGTGCACAGTGTGTCCTGTTTTCCATAGGGTACAGTGTACTGTACCCTGCATGGAAAACAGCTGCGGAACCGCAGCGGCAAAACCGCCGCGTTTCCGCGGTAAAAAACGCACTGTGTGAACATGGCCAAAATCTCATCTACAATGTTGCTTCTTTACAAAATGTTCCACTTGCAAATCTGCTCAACAAATCTGCTGCGTCTCCACCCCGTGTGGAAAGCCCTAATGCCCGTGTCACACAGCTTTGTGCAGACACCACAGTTTTCATGTTTTTTTGTTCTCCCCTTACAAGACTTACGCCCAGAGGTCACATTAAGGCTTGGGGGCTACACGGTGTTCTCTGACCGTGCCACCATTGTTGCAGCCAGAATCGCTATGAAGCCCCAGCCTAAAGTCAGAGGTTACATTAGTGTGTGGGATCTGATGTGGAGACATTGGAAGCGATAAGCTAATGACACTTGGGCGCGATCCGATCCTCTGGCATCAGAGAATGGCAGCACTGGTGCGGAGGAGACAAAGTCATTTATCCATCTCTTCCATTGCCAGCATTCGCAGTAATCGCACTGCACTTGGATGACATCCGAGTGCAGTCTGATGTACTGCATGCACCCAGAGACTTGTATGGGTGCCTGCCGTCCAATATACGCTGCCAATCGCAGCATGCAGCAACTTTTTTTCTCATGCCAACTCGACATTAAAAAATAAATGCTAGGCAGGACAGCTCCATAGTAAAGCATTGGGGCAAGTGCTATCCGATCACATAGCACACGTCCGAGTTATACGCCAGTCTGACCGATCCCTAAAATGAAATATGGAACACCCTGCATACAAAGGGGGTTATTCATAAGGGTTTTTGCACCATTTTATAGGCATCAGAAAGGCATGTTTTTCTGCACAAATTGCAACTTTCCGAGCTTTCATGCTGCTCACACCAATTGTAAAAAAAAGGAGTAGGAAAGTTATTGTAATTAATTAGCCATTTAGGTTAAATATCTAAATTGCAGTTTCACAATTCTCACTCCAGTAGGGGGCAGTGGAGTAAAAAATTGGAGAAACAGCTCTGGACATCAACACAGCAAAAAAAACTCAGAAATTCCACTCATGGCAACTTTTTTTCTATCCAGCATGTTCTGGGTATGTTATTTTTTCCTTCCCCCCTCCATTGGCTTCTCTATGGCACTTAAAATTACCATCACAAATGTTTGTAAAGGAAAAAATGTTTTTTATCACTTGAAAAAAAAAATTAAGAACAAAGAAGAGTTTATGGCTGTTGAAAAAAATTTCCTTAAAAACCAAGCACTTTGGAAACTGCAGAAAAATAAAAGCCACATAGGGGTTGGATGAGACGAGCGCGTTTTCCGTCTGTGCACGGCAGACTACACACACAACAGTTGTAGGCAACGTTTCAGTGCACAACCTACAATTTTCCACATGGACTGAAAACACCCCCACTCCCCAAAACAAGCAATATGCATTAATCTTGTGTGTTTTAATAACCCAGTATAGTAGTGACTATAGGGTATGACA
The DNA here is from genome assembly GCF_051348905.1 of Ranitomeya variabilis. Classification (NCBI taxonomy): domain Eukaryota; kingdom Metazoa; phylum Chordata; class Amphibia; order Anura; family Dendrobatidae; genus Ranitomeya; species Ranitomeya variabilis. The sequence continues at coordinate 248,936,051 of NC_135233.1, read as the reverse complement.
GACATTGATAAGAAGTGTAATATACTTAATGTACAGAAAACTAATGCATAGTGTTTGTGAAAGATCTGCCCAGCTATAGAGAGATATAGTTAAAGTTCGGGACTAGCCCATAGTGGGAGGGGAAAATCTAAGTAAAAAGGAGATAGTTCCTTTTAGTTAGTCAGATAGGGAGTTTGTTCACTAAGGTGACAGGGTCAAGTTCAAGGTGCCATGGGCTGATAGCAAAAGAGAGAATCTAATGTTCTGGGCAGGGCAAGGCCTTATAAAATCTGCTGTGGACATTCCTGCAATATCCAGAGCTCAAAGCTCTATACAGGTGCTATGATGAACATCTCATCCCATGGCATACAGAGGAAGATGGACGTGGAACTGAATGTGGCGGGGTAAAGGATCTCGGGTGTACTGCGCAACTAAACTGGGAATCCCTGGGGCTGACAGGATCAGTGAGAGTAGGGATAGTCCGGGAAGAACGGCTAAAAAAAAAAAAAAAAAGTACTGTTTTAAGAAAAAAAAGAGAAGTGTTATGCCCAATACTGCGTGTTACAATATGATGAACTTGAACTGTCCTGTACACTTGTGTGTTGAAAAACTACGTGTCCTGAGTTTCTTGGCTTTTTACCTATTTTGCTACATTATAACCTGTGTTTGAATATTTTTGTAATGTGATTTGTGTATAATTCGTCAGAACTAAATAGTCTAAGATGGTGAAGTGAGAAAAATATAGGCATAAATTAAATATATGGGATCAAATAACTAAAAATGGGCATGTGTATATGTATTCACCCCTTTTGCTACAGAGCCCCTAAAGATTTCTGGTCGCAGCAATTCCCTTCATATGTCACATATTTAGTGACAGGAAGTCCCCCTGTGTACAATCTAAGTGTCACATGCCTGTCAGTATATGCCCTTTATCTTTTCTGAAAGGCCAGAGAGGCTGTAACACCATTAACAAGAGACATCACTGACCAAACACCATGAAGTCCAAGGAGATCTCCAAACAAGTCAGGGACAAAGTTGTTGAGAAGTACTGGTCAGTATTAGGTTACAGAAAAATATCCCAATCTCTGGTACCACGACAAACCTGCCAAGAGAGGGCCGCCACTAAAACTCTGAGCCTGGGCAGGGAGGACATTAAACCAGAGAGGCAGCACAGAGAACAAAGGTAACTCTGAAGGAGCTGCAGAGATCCCAAGCAGAGATTGGAGTATCTGTCCATAAGACAATAAGCCGTATGCTGCATAGAGGTGGCATTTATGGAAGAATGGACAGAAAAAAAAGCCTTTATTTACAATTTTTGTAAGGCTTGTTTTGAGCTTTCCAAAAGACATGTGGGAGACTTCCCCAATGTATGGAGGAAGGTGATGTGGTCGGATTAAATAAAAATTGGTCTTTTTTGCCACCAAGGTAAATGCTGTCTGGTGTCAAACCAACACAGCTCATCACTCCAAGAACACCATTCCTACAGTGAAACATGGCAGCATCATGATGTGGGAATGTTTTTCGGCAGTAGGGACAGGGAAAATGGTCCGAGTCGAGGGAGAGATGGATGGTGCGAAATAAAGGAATATTCTTGAGCAAAACCTGTTTAAGTCTATCAGTTGAAACTGGGAAGGAGGTTCACCTTCCAACAAGACAATGACGAAGAGTTTACTACTAAAGCAACACTTGTGTGGTTAAGGGGAAACGTGTAAATATTTTGGAGTGGCTTAGGCTACTTTCACATTAGCGTCGTGCACTGCACGTCGCAATGTGACGTTGCGGCGCACCGACGCATACTGTGGAAGCGCCGCACAACGGGGGCAGCGGATGCTGTTTTTCAATGCATCCGCTGCCCCATTGTGAGGTGCGGGGAGGAGGGGGCAGAATTCCGGCAACGCATGCGCGGTCGGAAATGGCGGACACGACGCACCAAAAAACGTTACATGCAACGTTTTTTGGTGGCGACGGACCGACGCAACCATCGCACGACGGTTGCGACGTGTGGCAATGCGTCGCTAATGCAAGTCAATGGAGAAAAAAACACATCCTGCAAGCACTTTTGCAGGATGCGTTTTTTCTACAAAACGATGCATAGCGACGTGCAGTGCACGACGCTAGTGTGAAAGTAGCCTTAGTCAATGCACAGACCTTAGTCCAATTGAGAATCTATGGTCAGACTTGAATATTGCTGTCCACCAGAGGAAACCATCTAACTTGAAGGACCTGGAGCAGTTTTGCCTTGAGGAATGGGCAAAAATCCCAGGCAAGATACGGAAAGCTCATCGAGACTTATCCAAAGCATCGTACAACTGTAATTCCCACCAAAGGAGGATCTACAAAGCGCTGACACTAGGGGGGTGAATAGTTATGCACACTGAGGTTTTCAGTTATTTTGTCCTATTTGTTGTTTGCTGTACAATAAAAATTAAACCAAATGTTCACAGCAGTAGACATGTTCTAGACATGAACTGATGCAAACCCTCCAAAAGCAAACGAAAAAAAAAAAAGTGACATTCCAGGTTGTATTTACGATTACAATTCTGTAGCATCATTTCCAAACGATTAATAACGGCTGAGTAAAAAAAAAAAAAAAAAAAACACAGATTTTATACGAGCAGCATATGGATGAAAAGTGAGAACAAAAATTGTTCCACTTTTCTGGATGAGAATGGGACCGATGTTTTGTATACCCTTGTGTGACCCCAGCCTAATGAAAAGTTCAGCAACTTTCACCCCCCTAACCCATCTCAAGATCTCTGTTTGCCGAGATCTTGAGATGTATCCAGAGAGACTAAAAAACCCAACAAAGTACAGATATAAAGATTTTCACAGCGGACACTCTGCTACCAATGTCGGCAGCATAAGCCGTTCTCTCTGAGATAAGAAGCCGTGACACAAACTGACACAATGTAACAAACTATGAGGACCGGAGAGAGACGTCTTATGCGGAAGTGCTTATATTCAGAGGATTGTCTGGTCTGGATAGTAAAGTCTCAACATTACAGCTGCAGCCCCAAAAGTGAAAAATCAGGTTGTGTTGAAAAAAAAAAAGTAAAAAAATAAGGCTGCTTTTACACATCAGTTTTTTGCCATCAGTCACAATCCGTCGAATGTTGAAAAAAAAACGGATCCGTCGCAGATTGTGAAAAACTGATGCGACAGATTCATTTTTTCGCCAGATCAGACTAGCTGATCCAGCTAATTGGATACTAAAAAAACAGAATCCGTTGCCGGATTCCATCATTCCACGGATCCGGCGCCACAGGCTTCCATTCCAGCAAACGATGGACAGCGACTGATCCATCGCAGTCCGTTTTTTCGACAGACAAAAAAAAAAAAACGTTACTTTGTCCGTTGTTTCCGGCCGCCAGACAAACAATTTTCGACGGATCCGGCGAACGACAGATGAAATGTGAGGCCGTCCGTCGCTAATACAAGTCTATGAGAAAAAAAAAACGGATCTGGTGGCAACATTAGCCGGATCCGTTTTCTTCAAAATTCGCCGGATTGAGACTGAAGGCAAAAGACTGATGTGTGAAAGGGGCCTTAGACTAGCAAGTTCTGCTTGGGCACACGAAGACTAGTGGCAGTAGACCAGCACAGACCCGATTTGTTTGCATAGCAGTATAAAATAGGCATGCTCTAATCTGGGAAAAGTCATTGTACAGGAGGAGGAGGAGGTGAGCTGTGACATCACCTTTTGTGAATGGTGGATCCTGTGTTATCTGCTGTATATAGATGTGTTATCAGTCATTGTACAGGAGGTGGGGGTGAGCTGTGACATCACCTATTGTGAATGGTGGATCCTGTGTTATCTACTGTATATAGAGGTGTTATCAGTCATTGTACAGGAGGTGGGGGTGAGCTGTGACATCCCCTATTGTGAATGGTGGATCCTGTGTTATCTACTGTATATAGAGGTGTTATCAGTCATTGTACAGGAGGAGGAGGTGAGCTGTAACATCACCTATTGTGAATAGTGGATCTTGTGTTATCTGCTGTCAGGGATATACGTATATCCTTCAATATAATTCAAGAATTGGAGGTAGCACACCATTCAGAGTGAAAAAAAAAATCCTGTATAATGGCCGGTCATGGCAACGTTTTGGTTCTTGAGTGAGAATTTTTTTATTTATTTTTTTTTTACACTCTGAATGGTGTGCTACCTCCTATTCTTGAAGTACATATTTATATACACACACGTGCGCATGCAGGGCTGTACATAAAATCATGGGACCCAGTAGAAAAAGTCCTTACTGAGCCCCGTCCACATCTCTAAAAATTGGTGGAGTAAGAGTCATGACGCAGTCAAGAAAGGGCATACATCACAACCACAAACAGTATCCCCTCAGTCGCTCCCCACCCACAGTATGATGCCCCATCTAGCTGCATTTCGCCGATAGACTGCTGCTCCCTGTGCACCGTGTGGACTAATCCTCTGCCATCAGGCGCAATCTACTGAGATAACTGTGACTGCTGTGTGTGCCCAGACTCATACACACAGGCCAAGTGATGGAACGGGAAGCGACACCTCATGGCCACGTAAAGAGATAAAGTGATGCTCGCCATTTGTAAAACATGATGTTTATTAAGTATCCATCCAACAGGTGGCGTAATAGAGCTCAAATCCTCTTTTTCTCTGAAGAGGCAATTTGCATATTAAAAAGAATAGGCAGCAGAAGAGAAGCAATGCCTCCGTTTCAGATGGACGCAGATACCTTTGAAATTGAGAAGTTGGGAATTAAATGGGGGGGTAAAATAATCAGCACCAGGTTCCCGAATACGCGAGCCCCAGAGAGGCCACGTGGCATGCCGCTATAAGCAGCACATTACTGCCGATATGGAAAATAAAAAATTCAAATGTCACCGTCATTTTCTGTAGAGCAGAGGCAGCGAGTCAAGCACAAACGTTTTTTTATAATCATTAAACACTAATTAGGGAACTCAGTGCACCCTGGGTGTGGCCAAGAGGCTTTGTGCACCCGCCCACTGGTTTTGCATGTCTCCGCCTTCTTCACTGATGATTGACAGTACTGGCTCTGCAGATCGTGCTCGCTCCATGTACTGCCATCAAAAGCCCTATATAGATTAGGGAAAAAATTCCTGTAGTAGAAATTTCTGCAAGGAAAAAAAAAAAAAAAAAAAAAAAGAAGAACAAAGAAAACCGTAACTACACTACAACTAAAAAGTGAATTTTTGGACATTCGTGACTTCTTTAACCATTTCCTACTTTACTATGTCTAAAAGATCGGTTACCCCAGTAAGGTCTTTAAAAATAATGTTATACGCCTCAGCTTTTACTTTAAAGCAATTTCTAGAGTTGCAAATGTCAACACCATCGTCATTATTTCCTGGGGGGCAGCACTAAACGCTAAAGAGGATATAGTGCATGAGTTTACTGAAAGTAGTCAAAATACATGTCTGATACACAGGGCACCCCAATCAGATGTCCGACAAAAAAAAAAATTTGATTAGTGCTTCCGCTAAAGTAGAATATCATCAAAAAGTTAATTTATTTCAGTTCTTTAATACAAAAAGTGAAACTCATTATATACAGTCATTACACACAGAGTGATGTATTTCAAGTGTTTATTTCTGTTAATGTTGATGATTACACTGGTCAACAGCATTTTTGGTGCCAAAGATATTTCATCGAATTTAGGGTATTTTTGGGGTGCTGTTTCTGAATATGCTATCAGTTTTGCCAGATTGGCTCAAGTTTTTGACATTTTTGGTATCTTATTTATAGCACTTGTTGGTAAATGCGACGCATCATCTCATTAATTTCTTTGGATTAGTACTTGAACTGAGCAGTTCTCAATATAGTTTTGTGTTAATTAGTGTTCTAAAAGTTTGTTCATAGCTTGATTTTTGCACTAACTTTATGTTGTTGTCTGTTTTCCAGTGAAAAGCATGAACTCATCAAGAAGAAGTTGTCTTAACGATCCAGACTCATTCTGTTACATTTGTGGTGAATACACACTGCCAAAACATAGAAGAAACATAACAGACTTCGTAAAAAAAGGGTATTTTGCCTATTTTGGGGTTATGCTTGGGGACCAAGACAAGTTTTGGGCACCACACATAGTGTGCAAAGCATGTATCGAATTATTACGAAAATGGAGCAAAGGACAAAGAAAAAGCTTCAAATTTGGTGTTCCAATGGTGTGGAGAGAGCCAAAAAATCATCATGATGACTGTTATTTCTGTGCAGTGCAAGTGCAAGGATTCAATAAGCATAAGAAACGAAAATGGGAGTAACATGGAATCTGCAAGAAGGCCTGTCCCTCATTGTGAAGATGTGCCTGTACCTGTGTTTACCATAAATAACAGTCATCATGATGATTTTTTGGCTCTCTCCACACCATTGGAACACCAAATTTGAAGCTTTTTCTTTGTCCTTTGCTCCATTTTCGTAATAATTCGATACATGCTTTGCACACTATGTGTGGTGCCCAAAACTTGTCTTGGTCCCCAAGCATAACCCCAAAATAGGCAAAATACACTTTTTTTACGGAGTCTGTTATGTTTCTTCTATGTTTTGGCAGTGTGCATTCACCACAAATGTAACAGAATGAGTCTGGATCGTTAAGACAACTTCTTCTTGATGAGTTCATGCTTTTCACTGGAAAACAGACAACAACATAAAGTTAGTGCAAAAATCAAGCTATGAACAAACTTTTAGAACACTAATTAACACAAAACTATATTGAGAACTGCTCAGTTCAAGTACTAATCCAAAGAAATTAATGAGATGATGCGTCGCATTTACCAACAAGTGCTATAAATAAGATACCAAAAATGTCAAAAACTTGAGCCATACTGGCAAAACTGATAGCATATTCAGAATCAGCACCCCAAAAATACCCTAAATTCGATGAAATATCTTTGGCACCAAAAATGCTGTTGACCAGTGTAATCATCAACATTAACAGAAATAAACACTTGAAATACATCACTCTGTGTGTAATGACTGTATATAATGAGTTTCACTTTTTGTATTAAAGAACTGAAATAAATTAACTTTTTGATGATATTCTACTTTAGCGGAAGCACTAATCACATTTTTTTTTTGTCGGACATCTGATTGGGGTGCCCTGTGTATCAGACATGTATTTTGACTACTTTCAGTAAACTCATGCACTATATCCTCTTTAGCGTTTAGTGCTGCCCCCCAGGAAATAATGACGATGGTGTTGACATTTGCAACTCTAGAAATTTTATTTTGGACACCAGAAAAAAAATGTTTTTTTGTTGACCTGTGTTATGGCTTACAGCCAATGAAAACCCAAAAGTCATTATCTCAGTAAATTAGAATACTTTATAACACCAACTTGAAAAAAGGATTTTAAAATCCGAAATGTATGTTCAGTAAATGCACTCAATACTTGGTCGGGGCTCCTTTTGCATCAATTACTGCATCAATGCGGCGTGGCATGGAGGCGATCAGCCTGTGGCACTGCTGAGGGGTTATGGAAGCCCAGGTTGCTTTGATAGAAGCCTTCAGCTCGTCTGCATTGTTGGGTCTGGTGTCTTATCTTCCTCTTGACAATACTCCATAGATTCTCTATGGGGTTAAGGTCAGGCGAGTTTGCTGCCAATCAAGCCCAGTGATACTGTTGTTTGTAAACCAGGTATTGGTACATTTAGCAGTGTGGACAGGAGCCAAGTCCTGCTGGTGGATGACATTTCCATCTCCAAAAAGCTTGTCGGCAGAGGGAAGCATGAAGTGCTCTTCCTGGTAGACGGCTGCGCTGATTTTGGTCTTGATAAAACACAGTGGACCTACACCAGCAGATGATATGGCTCCCCAAACCACTGATTGTGGAAACTTCACACTAGACCTCCAGCAGCTTGGATTGTGGCCTCTCCACTCTTCCTCCAGACTCTGGGACCTTCATTTCCAAATGAAATGAAAAATTTACTTACTGGATTCACACATCTGTCTGTGATGTACAAAACAACCGATGGGTTCTGACCCGAACTCCACAGCCTCAGCCAGTCTGTCTATGCATCTTGGTCGATACCTGGACAACGAAATCCGAATTGTGCGAGTCGGGCCTAAGGCAGAGGATCCTTTTTTATTCACTAAGGCAGAGGAGTAGTTACACTGAATACACTCGTGCCCTGTTGCCCAACGAGTCTCTGTGCCACATAATTGGGTTGTCCGGGTTTTGCTCTATGTGACTGCAGACTTGTGAATCCTCACAGCACGCACTGTCCAGATTCTCTGGTACCGGCAGCAGGCAGTCAGTGACCACAAGCATGTGATATGCATTCTTCCATCCGCATACAAACGATGTGTGAGGCTGCACAAGTCTAGTTGTAATGTGGCCTGAAGTATGCATATCACATGCTTGTGGTCACTGACTGCGCACACTGTGAGGATTCACAAATCTACAGTCACAGAGCCAATATATATGTATATTTATATATGTGCCCAATATACACACCTGCACATTTACCATGAATCAGCACACCACTATTAATGAATGCATGAGCTCCACTACTGCTGGCATTAAAACTCATCACCTAACAACCAAAGAGATGCCAAATGTCTGGTCAGCGAGGATCTGACTGTTCTCTATGCCACAGATCACTCCTGTTTGAACGGAGTGCTGGTTGTGCAGCAAATACAGTCATAGCTTACAGGGCTAAGAATCGGTTTTTAGCAACTGTCTGGGGTCCCATAGAGTGTAAAAGGAGCAGTATTGTGCTTCAAGACTTACTTCAGGACCCCTCAGTCATCTTGTATTCTGGAATCCTAGGTGACCAGTGTTAGATTACGTGTATAACTGTATTTTGTATAAAAATAGAAATTTTTAGTTTACTTAGCAAAATCTTAAAAAAGAAAAAAATACACCCAATAGGTGATGTCACAGCTCACCTACTCCTGTACAATGGCTGATAACACCTATATATACTGTAGATAACACAGGATCCCCCATTCACAATAGGTGATGTCACAGCTCACCTCCTCCTCCTGTACAATGACTGATAACACCTCTATATACAGTAGATAACACAGGATCCACCATTCACAATAGGTGATGTCACAGCTCACCTACTCCTGTACAATGGCTGATAACACCTATATATACTGTAGATAACACAGGATCCCCCATTCACAATAGGGGATATCACAGCTCACCTCCTCCTCCTGTACAATGACTGATAACACCTCTATATACATACAGTAGATAACACAATCACCTTTGGACACGCTTATTAGACACTTCAATACAAAAAAAATGTAGTCGAAGTCTGATCATTGCTGCTGATATACATGTGCATTTCCTGAAACAGGAAGTTAGTTGCTAAAAAAGCCCCAATGGCCGGTGTGAGAATTGCAAGATTTCTAAATTTGTATTTTTGATAAAGATTGTTCTATGGGAAAAAAAATTATTTTAACTATGTCATATTCTGGTGGCACATTCCATGAAAGGATGAATGGCGTAAAAGATTTGCTTCATTGACAAATTTAGAGAGGAGAGATCTTTGTCTTCTGCTTTACAGGCAAGTTTAGTTGGATTGTATGAGAATAGAAGGGGCATTTCTGTTTTCCCCCAGAATCGGTGCCACATTTGTCCTTGAGACCTATCTGGTGTTGCTGCCAGTATAACTGAATGTGACTGAGCCGCAGTACCACATACAGCCCTTGGACATGAGTGGAGCAGTTTCTGCTCAGCAATAAAAGGAAGTGCAAGCAGTGAACGACCGGATTGATATGGGGTAAATCTGAAGGCAAGTCATCAGCTTGGATTCTTTGCCATGTTCCTTGCACCTTACTGATGATGATGAAGTGTGGAATGGGCACTGATAATAGGGGATCCTGCTGCCATAAAGGGGGGACATTTTGTCTGTCCAATATTTAGGTAGGTGGCACTTATATCAACATGATGCCAAGACCCGAGGCTTCCCAGCAGAACATTACCCCATCACCCATATTGCACCCTTGGTTGATGCACACACACTCCGCACACAATGGAGAATGTAATTCATCAGACCCGGCCGCCTTCTACCATTTCTCTAATCTGGTTCTGACGCTCAGGTGCCCATTATATGTGCATTTGTGGAGGGCAGGGGCCATTATGGGCACCCGCAGTCTACTGTGTCCGAGTGTCCGCCTTGAGTAGGTGTACACGCCTGAAAATGATGCACAACAGAGCGCACAATCTATGGCCCCGTCAGCGCATGTACCTGAATCACACTTTGTGGGGGGCACGGCCGTGAGCACCGACTTGACCAACAAACGGGTGCCAAAACAGTGTGCAAGCACCTTTACGGTTTCTCATTTTTTCCTGCTTTGAACACATGGAATTCCAAATCTAACTGTTCAAGAAGATGTTCTGCAGCAGTTCATGTGTAGAGGATGGTGTTCTATAGAGTAATGGGAAGGTCCACCACTGATTCGATAAAAGGATTATTCCCAAAATTGTAAAATTACTCCATAGCCCAGGATAGTGGATCACTTACTGATCACTGGGGGCCAACTGTTGGGATAACCAGGAGATTATTAGAGTGGGGCTCTGGATCCCAGGAACCAGGTTCCACAGAGCTCTGTCCCGCATGGAGGTGCACATTCCCAGCCTCTACGCCATTCATTGTGCATGGGACTGCTGGAGAAAGCAAAGCGCTGCACTCTGCTCCATTTGCAGCGCCCCAGAGTCCTGGTCGTTGCAGTACTGTGGCTCCGCCACTATGGGGAGCCATGGTGCGTTCGATGGCACTGAAGGAGTTCGTCTGATCAGGTATCACAGACACCAATACATTTCACCGCAGGGCCTCCGGGGGGAGCTAAGGGTTCTATTCATTAGGCCACTCCCCACCATAGTGGGTAAACTGGGGGTCAGGCAGGAAGTTAGTGGAGAAAGCTGACTGGATTGAACGAAGCAACACCTAGTGGCAGAGGGTGTTGTGGAGTAAGAGACAGTAGGGTCTCTGTCAGGGGTGGGATCCTGACAGAGGCTTGGCAACGAGAAAGAACGAAAAGGGACCGCGCCTGCTCCGGGTAGCGGCGGTGCCCAAGAAAGGACTAGAAGCGAGATAGATTGTGCTGAGTGAGAAACGAGATCAAGCGATAGGAGAATACCAGTAGGGGTCATGCTGTAAGACCTCCTACTGAGGCGCAATACCGGTGGCCGGAACGCCGAGGGAGTGGAATAACATACAGCTTCAAGCCATACTCCAAACAGCGGCAGGGCAGTCAGTCTCAGGCGGGCTGTCTAACACATATCACCTATGAAGTCTTGGGAGGCAATTGCGGGAGAGGGGCGTCTCTAGGGTCCCGGAAGAACTCCAGGCCTATCCGACAAACGGGTGCCGTTCTAACTGTAACATCAGGAAGGGACGGAAGATTAGAAGAACATCACTTAATCGAGTTGTGAGGGAACTTAAGAAACAGACACAACGGTTGTGGGGTACTTTCCGTAAGCATAGCAGGGAAGGACTACAACACATAGCGCTAAGAAGGAAGGCACCGATTTCCACCTGTGAAGTGAACTCTGAAGGTGCCATTGGACCGGCCGGACTTGCGCAGCCTGGTGAACCATATTCTGGACTGAGGACTCAGAGATCTCCAGTAAAGAGGTAAAGAGACTGCAACCTGGTGTCCTCGTTATTTACCGCGACCTGCACCCCACAACTGCACCGTTACAACACCACTATTTGCACCGGACGTCCCCCACTGACAGACAGGGCCACGGACCGGGTCTAGCCACCGTGACAACCCCAGGACTGAGACTCAGAGGCCCGGCTCCGGGTACCCCTCGGCCCTGTGGCGGTGTGGGGGCGCTCCACATTCATACCTTCTCCGACAGACAGGGTGAGCAAGCGCACATCCACTTAAAAAAAAAGCTCCACAGAACCTGGTTCCTAGGATCCAGAGGCCATTTTTGGAGCCCCAGCGATAAACAAATTAAACCTTATAATATGGATAGGGGATTACTTACAATTTTAGGAATAACCTGTTCATATACATCACCGTCTGATGTGACTAACATGATTCTTTCCAGCACCTCATGCACTGTGATCTTCTTCTGCAGCAGTTGGGATGTAGTTTTGTGTAAAAATATACTGCAGCTGCTGAAGAACCTCTTTTTAAAGGAGTTGACTGTAGAGAAAAGAAGCGCCCTACAAAAGTAATGATTGGTGCCTATTAGTGATGAGCGAGCATGCTCAGGTGCTAACTGTGTGCTCAAATAATATGTTCGAGTCCCCGCGGCTGCATGTGTCGCAGCTGTTCAACAGACGCAACACGTGGAGGGATTTCCTGTTTGTTAGACAATCCCTGCATGTGTTGTGGTTGTCGAGTAGCCATGAGCATATTATTTGAGCACACCGAAGTCACTCAATTAGCACCCGAGCATGCTCAGATAACACCTTACTGGTGGCTATGTTGTCACCAGTCGTGTAAACCTGCACAAAAGAAACAGTTAAATGACAACTTCTGCTCTGCTACATAGCAATGGAAAGTTATGCTCATCCGGGAAGCTCTTTCCAATACAATGAGAAAAGTGACGGGTCCTCCTTAAAGTTCCCAGCCTGTTTGATGTGGTCATCACCGACAGTCCCAACGCCCGTCAGCTGCTGAATATTCCGCCTTTCTCCCACCACATCCTTCCCGGGGTCTCAGCAGCGTTCATTTCCCATTTCTTCCCTCATCTGCACTTTTAATTCCATCTCACTCCAGGTCTCTGCACCAAGAAACAACAGAGAAGAAAAAAAAAGGTGAAGAAGACCACAAGGTGGAGTTGTTAATTCCCTGACAATTACAGCTATGGATTGACATTGACCTCACATGTGAAAGTCTCCTCCTGGCTCCCTGCAGCTATTACACCCTCACTGCTGCTCATACAATGGATGGGGCCGGCTGCAATCATCAAGCTCATCCCTGGTAGAAAGCGATCGCTTGTAATCATTGCAAAATATAAAGTAAAAACATAAAGATTGACAAATAAAACAACGTATCAAGTTCTGATACAGCGATGTGATCAAATTCTGCAGGGTGAGTATGGTTTGTTTGGAGCGGATCCCTTCCAAAATCTTTATCAAAAAGACTCTTCCTATTCCACTTTGCTGTTCAGAGGGAGGTCTTATTTATTCATTCCCCCCCCATAAGGCTGTGTGTCCACAATGAGTTTTTGGCTTTTTTTTTTTTTCACTATTTTTTCTACGTAAAAACGCAGCGTCTTAGGCTATGATCCCACCATGAGCTTTTGACGTTAAAGATTTTCTGCATCTATTATGTAAACTAGGGAGCAGAAAGTTAGCAAGATCAAAAACTCATCAAATACTCATTGTGGGAATGTGAAAGAGGTATAGGAAAAAGAAGAGTGCATGTCATCACTGTGAAGGGGATCTCGAAGGAAACCTCTCCAAACTAGGCACTGTCAAATCAAAAGGCAGCAAAAAATGAAAAAAAAAAACCCTAAGGCTACGTTCCCACGATGAGCTTTTGGTGAGTTTTCTTTTTACGCTGCATATTTTTGGAAAAAATGCAAGTAACCCATTTTAATTAATGGTTGCAGAAAATCTGCCACATCAAAAACTCATCATGGCAACGTAGCCTAATGGTAAGTGCGCACAGTGTCCAAGGACTCGTGCAGACGTCCATGCACATTGGTCCGCGATCGGACCGCAATTTGTCTTTTTTACTGGCGATTCCCAATTTTTTTTTCTTTTTCTCAATTCAAAACAATGAAAAAGCAGAATGCGCTTTCTGGAGGAAAAAAAAAACAATGGGAAATGCTCAGGAGTATTTTGTACTTTCCCATATGCTTCTATTATTAAGTGTGTAGCGTCCTCAGAACAGGAGACACCCGAAGAACAGTTCGCTCACTTCTTTTAGCTGCTTGGCGTCTTTTGATACCTGAAGCAGCTAAAAGACGATGAAAAGACTCAACACATGAGCTATGTTGTTTTTCACATAGAGATGTATATGCTTTTTTTTGCATTTACTGAGCACTTTTTTCAGATGAGTTTCGTAGCGGACTCGCCTGAAAAAGATATTGTGTGTGTACATATGCTAAAAATACCCCAAAAAACAAGTTTGGCTTTAAAAACTCACTAATTTTTACTTACATTCTATATATATATATATATATATATATATATATATATATATATATATACACACATACACACACACACTGCTCAAAAAATATAAAGGGAACACTAAAATCCCACATCCTAGTTATCACTGAATGAAATATTCCAGTTGTGAATCTTTATTCATTACATAGTGGAATGTGTTGAGAACAATAAAACCTAAAAATAATCAACGTAAATCACAACTAATATCCCACGGAGGTCAGGAGTTGGAATGATGCTCAAAATCAAAGTGGAAAATGAATTTACAGGCTGATCCAACTTCAGTGGACATGCCTCAAGACAAGGAAATGATGCTCAGTAGTGTGTGTGGCCTCCACGTGTCTGTATGAGGCGGCGGATGGTCTCTTGAGGGATCTGCTCCCAGACCTGCACTAAAGCATCCACCAACTCCTGGACAGTCTGTGGTGCAACATGACGTTGGTGGATGGTGTGAGACATGATGTCCCAGATGCGTTCAATCGGATTCAGGTCGGGGGAACAGACAGGCCAGTCCATAGCTTTAATGCCTTCATCTTGCATGAACTGCTGACACACTCCAGCCACATGAGGTCTGGCATTGTCCTGCATTGGGAGAAACCCAGGGCCAAACGCACCAGCATATGGTCTCACAAGGGGTCTGAGGATCTCATCTCAGTACCTAATGGCAGTCAGGCTACCTCTGGCGAGCACATGGAGGGCTGTGCGGCCCTCCAAAGAAATGCCACCCCACACCATTACTGACCCACTGCCAAACCGCTTGCTGAAAGATGTTGCAGGCAGCAGATCGCTCTCCACGGCGTCTCCAGACTATGTCACGTCTGTCACATGTGCTCAGTGTGAACCTGCTTTTATCTGTGAAGAGCACAGGGCGCCAGTGATGAATTTGCCAATCCTGGTGTTCTGTGGCAAATGCCAAGCATCCTGCACGGTGTAGAGCTGTGAGCACAACCCCTATCTGTGGACATCGGGCACTCAAACCATCCTCATGGAGTCGGTTTCTAACCGTTTGTTCAGACACATGCACATTTGTGGCCTGCTGGAGGTCATTTTGCAGGGCTCTGGCAGTGCTCCTCCTGTTCCTCCTTGCACAAAGGTTGAGGTAGCGGTCCTGCTGCTGGGTTGTTGCCCTCCTACGGCCTCCTCCATGTCTCTTGGTGTACTGGCCTGTCTCCTGGTAGCACCTCCAGCCTCTGGACACTACGCTGACAGACACAGCAAATCTTGCCACAGCTTGCATTGATGTGCCATCCTGGATGAGCTGCACTACCTGAGCCACTTGTGTGGGTTGTAGAGTCCGTCTCATGCTACCACGAGTGTGAAAGCACAACCAACATTCAAAAGTGACCAAAACATCAGCCAGAAAGCATTGGTACTGAGATGTGGTCTGTGGTCCCCACCTGCAGAACCACTCCTTTATTGAGGGTGTCTTGATAATTGCCAATAATTTCCATCTGTTGTCTATTCCATTTGCACAACAGCAAGTGAAATTGATGGTCAAAGTGGACAGTTTGATTTCACAGAAGTTTGATTTACTTGGAGTTATATTCTGTTGTTTAAGTGTTCCCTTTATTTTTTTGAGCAATGTATATATTGTGTATAAACACTGTCTGAATATAGCTTAATGGAAGTGCAGCGCCCCAGAGTCCTGGTCGTTGCAGTACTGTGGCTCCGCCGCTAAGGGGGGCTATGGTACGTCTGATGGCACTGAAGGAGTTCATCTGACCAGGTATCACATACACCAATACATTTCACAGTCGGGCCTCCAGGGGGAGCTAAGGGTGCTATTTATTAGGCCACTCCTCACCGTGTGGGTAAACTGGGGGTCAGGCAGGAAGTTAGTTCAGAAAGCTGACTGGGTTGGAACCAGGCAACACCTTGTGGCAGGGGGTGTTGTGGGGAAGATTCGGTAGGGTCCCTGTCAGGTTTGGGACCCTGACAGAGGCCTGGCAACAAGAAAGAACATCACGGGACCGTGCCTGCTCAGCATAGCGGCGGTGCCCTAAGAAAGGATCAGAAGCGAGATATATTGTGCTGAGTGAGAAACGAGATCAAAGCAAGAAGGAGAATACCAGTAGGAGTCGTGCTGTAAGACCGAGGCAACATCCTACTGAGGCGCACAACCGGCGGCCGGAACGCCGAGGAAGTATTCATATATCTAGCTCCAAGCAATACTTCAAACCAGCGGCAGGACAGTCAGTCACAGGCGGGCTGTCTCACCTAAATCACCTATGCAGACTTGGGGGGCAACCTGTGGAGAGGGGCGACTCTAGGGTCCCGGAAGAGCTCCGAGCCTACCCGTCATACGGGTGCGTCCCAACCATAACACCGGGAGGGACGGAGGATTAGCAGAACATCATATAATCGAGTTGTTGTGAGGGAACACGAGAAACAGACACAACAGTTGTGGGGACTATCCCGTAAGCACAGCAGGGGAGGACCACAACACATAGCGCTAGCAGGAAGGCACAGATTTCCACCTGCAAGGAGAACTCTGGAGGTGCCATCGGACCGGCCGGACTTGCGCAGCCTGGTGAACCATATTCCGGACTGAGGACCCAGAGACCTTCAGTAAAGAGGTAAAGAGACTGCAACCTGGTGTCCTCGCTATTTACTGCACCGCACCACCACCACTATCTACATCTATCACTGTACGCCCCTCAGCAGGGTCACGGACCGGGTCTAGCCACCGTGACAACCCCAGAGCAGAGACTCAGAGGCCCGGTACCGGGTACCCCTCGGCCCTGCGGCAGTGGGGGCGCTACAACTTGGCGTCACGAACAGGATCTACTTAAGCCTGAAGAATCAGGTCATGTGTGCCTTGGAACTGTGATTTACTGTACTTGGACTGTACTTTATTGCAAAGACTGTGTGCTGCCATTTACCGCCAAAAGTTCCCGCCAAAAGCCGCCGCCATTGCAGCGCCACAGGGAGCGCAGAGGAAGAAGGGCGTGCCATGGGAGGAGACTACCAAAGCGGCGCCAGAAGTAGCGACCGCCCCCTCCGACTCCTGCTGCGAGAGGACGACCTACCCAGCAGCAGAGGAGAACCGCCCCCTGATTTGCAACGGCGGGAACGAGGTGAAGAAGGAGCTCAACCTCGGAGAAATGGCGGAGCCAGGTGCATGCGTTGCCGCCGAATGCCAGACAGCGACGATGAGCAGCAAGTGCCCGAGCAACGGCGAGGTGATCCCGGCTTGCCCTCATCCATCAGAGACGGACTCGCGTCCACCGCCAGTGGAGGAGCCGAGTCTACCTATCCCAGCCACGGAGCCATGGAGGGCGGAGCCACGTCAAGAGGCCGCTCCGGAAGAGCCGCGGTCCGGGCTGCAGCCGATTCCAGTGTCCTCGTCAACGGAACAGATCGACATCGGTGGAATCACATCAGGCGCAGGTATGGACGGCACCCCTACTCCCCCGGCCGATTCTGCTCTCCCGACCGATCCGGTTCCCATGACCGATCCCGCTCCTGTGACCGCTCCTCACCCCAGCAACAATAACCGTGCCTTTACGGTAGAACGGGTGGTCCTCACCCCCGAAGTGATGGGGAAGCTGGTACCTCCCCTACCGACCAAGATGGGGGAACCCATAGATGTAGGCCCGGACGGGGTGATCCTCCGGTGGGACACCCCCTGGAACGAGCCGTATGGAGCTCCGGGGGAGAGCCTCACCCTTGCGGTACTTACCTGGGAACAGTATAAGCAATGTCTAATCCCACACTGGAAAGATCGAGACGAGACTGAACAACATGATACACAACGTAGAAAGTCTGTGCACGGCAGGAAAGACGTGGTAAAGCGGGGAACTGTGCTGGCCTACCACCCGAAGAGGGGATGGGGCTCCATACAGGAACCGGGACTACCAACTGATGTCTTTGTTACTAGTTACAACGTAAAAACTCCCTGCTGCAGTCGAGATGGTGACCCATTGCAAAGGGGGGATCAGGTGACCTACACTCGCCACCGGAATGCACAAGGATGGTGCGCTCGGAACGTTCACCGGTGTGAGCCTGAGGGAGCGACGCCTGTTGCCCCGATCATGACTGCTCCAGATTTGCCAGATCTCGTTACTGTCACCACCGTACGCCTTGTGGCGGCTGCTGAACTTGCAAGCAGGATTAGCCTTCAAATCCAGACACCGGTTGATCTGATGGCATCTGAGAGACCAACTACCAGCACAGGTGCTGCATCGGCCGGGGGTAGGAAACCACCTTCTGCACCACAAGAGTAAGATCTTAAAACTCTGCATGACCTGTAAATAGTTCTTCAAACTGTTTGTTTTTGCTGCTACATTGCTGCTAAAACCCGTTCAGGCTTAATTCTTAAAGGGATCCCTTTGTTGACCCGGGATCCCTACTGTTTCTGCTTTGTGGTTTGTTTTCTACCTTTTGTTCCGTTACTAAGAAACTGCTGAATCATGAACAATGCATGATATAAACTCCTTGTACATAGTTGCACCTTCTTAAAGGTGCTCTCTACTGGTTTTATATAAAAGACGGACTCTTTGCGAAGATACGGTTATTGGAACTTGTACTGGAGTCCTTGCTGCATACGGACTTGCAGCTCGAACAGTTGCACTACCTCATAGAGACTTGGTCCCCTCTTAAAGGGGATGTTCATTGATAGCACTTAAGGAATGATGATGCTGTGAAAGAAGAAGTAATGATGTTGATATGTGAAAGTTAAATGTAGCCAACTAGTTAATTGTGAGAAATGTTCAATAATGTTAATAGAAGGATGAGGACAGGAAGTGAACCCGTAGGGGTTAGTGGTGAGTCCTCTTAGGAGCCATACAGAGATGGGTCAGTGATCCTAAACTGAAGGAAAAACATGTTCTATACTGTGTATAGTAGTGGAAGGACAGAAGGCTCGGGCTGAAAGGAGCGGTCCTGTAATAGAAAGGAGAGGCAGTAGGTCTGGAGCCGTTAGGACAGGCGGTCCTGCAGACATAAAGTAGGAGAATGTAGCACAGTTGCTTAAGCCTTATAATGTGTTATAAGAAGGTCTTTAGTGGATTCAGAGTGTACATCCTTAAAGGCAATGTTGAATTAATGTTTAAAAATGTTGCACTTAGTAGAATACCCGGTTGGGTAAGAAAAGTTATTTGAAAGTATTTAACCATGTTTGTAACGTTTAAGTGTCCTCACCTCCCATAAAGGGAAGCTCTGTTCAAATATGCTTATTGTTATTGCACTCACAAAAATTGTATGTCTTTTTGCTGACATGTATTGTTGTTTTCTTCCCAGTCCCGGAGTACTGGATTTAACCGGGGGGGAGTGCAGCGCCCCAGAGTCCTGGTCGTTGCAGTACTGTGGCTCCGCCGCTAAGGGGGGCTATGGTACGTCTGATGGCACTGAAGGAGTTCATCTGACCAGGTATCACATACACCAATACATTTCACAGTCGGGCCTCCAGGGGGAGCTAAGGGTGCTATTTATTAGGCCACTCCTCACCGTGTGGGTAAACTGGGGGTCAGGCAGGAAGTTAGTTCAGAAAGCTGACTGGGTTGGAACCAGGCAACACCTTGTGGCAGGGGGTGTTGTGGGGAAGATTCGGAAGGGTCCCTGTCAGGTTTGGGACCCTGACAGAGGCCTGGCAACAAGAAAGAATGTCATGGGACCGTGCCTGCTCAGCATAGCGGCGGTGCCCTAAGAAAGGATCAGAAGCGAGATATATTGTGCTGAGTGAGAAACGAGATCAAAGCAAGAAGGAGAATACCAGTAGGAGTCGTGCTGTAAGACCGAGGCAACATCCTACTGAGGCGCACAACCGGCGGCCGGAACGCCGAGGAAGTATTCATATATCTAGCTCCAAGCAATACTTCAAACCAGCGGCAGGACAGTCAGTCACAGGCGGGCTGTCTCACCTAAATCACCTATGCAGACTTGGGGGGCAACCTGTGGAGAGGGGCGACTCTAGGGTCCCGGAAGAGCTCCGAGCCTACCCGTCATACGGGTGCGTCCCAACCATAACACCGGGAGGGACGGAGGATTAGCAGGACATCATCTAATCGAGTTGTTGTGAGGGAACACGAGAAACAGACACAACAGTTGTGGGGACTATCCCGTAAGCACAGCAGGGGAGGACCACAACACATAGCGCTAGCAGGAAGGCACAGATTTCCACCTGCAAGGAGAACTCTGGAGGTGCCATCGGACCGGCCGGACTTGCGCAGCCTGGTGAACCGTATTCCGGACTGAGGACCCAGAGACCTTCAGTAAAGAGGTAAAGAGACTGCAACCTGGTGTCCTCGTTATTTACTGCACCGCACCACCACCACTATCTACATCTATCACTGTACGCCCCTCAGCAGGGTCACGGACCGGGTCTAGCCACCGTGACAACCCCAGAGTAGAGACTCAGAGGCCCGGTACCGGGTACCCCTCGGCCCTGCGGCAGTGGGGGCGCTACAGAAGGTTCAGACAACCATATGAAAACATGTCCTTTAGGCTATGTGCACACGCTGCGGATTTTGCTGCGGATCCGCAGATGATTTGACGCTGCGGATCTGCAGCTGTTTTCCATGTGTTGTACAGTACCATGTAAACCTATGGAAAACAAAATCCACAGTGCACATGCTGTGGAAAAAAACGCGCAGAAACGTAGCATTTATTCTGCAGCATGTCAGTTCTTTGTGCAGATTCCGCAGAATAGGAATCCGCAGGCGTAAAACTGCAGGCGGAATCCACACAGAAACCACAGAAGAACAGTGGTAATTCCGCGGTAAATCCGCAGTGCGGTTTACCTACGGATTTACCAAAATCAGTGCGGAAGAATCCGCACACTATTCCGCAGTGTGTGCACATAGCCTTAATATCCAGAAAAAAAGACTATGTTCACCCATATTCAACTTTCGGCCATTTTATTTATAAAACCAAACACTGTTATTTGCAACGTATCAGTAAAAATCAGTTGTGTATGTGACTTTTTTTCCTGTGTACCCATGCATGCTGAGAATTTTTTTTCCCTTTTAAAAAAAAAAAAGCAACACATGGACAGTTAGTCTGGGTGGAAAAAAAACAACCTAATCAGAACAGCCCATGCCAATATCATTGGTTCTTTGCGCTATCTGATTTTAACAGGGACGGCAAATGCCTGTATAATTCGTCCATCTGAACAAGACCCTATGGTATGTGGTATGTGCCCACAAGGTTTAGTCCCTGTACAATTAACCCTTCAAATTTGCGGAAGTAAATACTGCTGCGGAAATGGTGCAGATTTTATGCACATTCCTCCCTATGCGTTGCGCTGACATCCGCCAAACAAATTAATTTGAAATCCATAACGCAGGTCTAACATATGTAATACGTTTTTTTTTGTTTGTTTTTTAGAGTCATTATATACCTAACATTTTGCAAGTGCCATACAGAAGCCTATGGGAAAAAAAGACCGTATTTGGTGAATGTTGGTGTCATATTTATATTTAAAAAATAGACTTTAAAAATGATGTTAAATGCCAAGGGAAAGGCTGCAAAAATTGCAGCACATTGTGTGTGATGTCATCCTTAGGGTACGTGTCCACCTTCAGGATGGCCGGCGGTATGGACGGAGCGGCAAACCCGCTCCGCCCTAAGCCCCGCCCCTTCTGTGACGCGATGATGCCGGATGTGTTCATTGCACACATCCGACATCATCGCACCCCACACATAGGGCCCTGTGATTTACCTTGCGGCGGCGCAGCGTCGCCGCAATGTACACGGACATGCTGCGATCTTAAAAGACGTGCAGCATGTCCGGAATCGCAGGGCCGCCGGGTGCGTGTTACCACGCATAGTGGAGACGGGATTTGATAAAATCCCCTCCACTATGCTGTAACATCTGGACGCTGCGTGTTTGACTCTGCGGCTCTGCGCAGCATCAAACACGCAGCGTTTCCTGCACGTGGAAACATACCCTTAAAGGGATTGTCTCACACTATGAAAAGCCTTGACACAGGATTTTATAAGTCGCAGTGTGCCATTTGCCTATCCAGATTCTCGACACTTCTGTTGGCGTCACATTCGGGTGCATAACGAGTCTCTATGGCATCCAGACACAACGTCATTTTGTAGAAGTCACTACTGACACTGCGTCATGACACCGCAGAGACTCATGGGGGTATCCGAACGAGAAGTCAATAAAAGCGTCAAGGATCTACTAGGATATTGGGACTGAAAAAGAAGGTCAAACTTTCATATTTTGGACTCGGTGAGGCAATGTCTGGGACATTTCCAAATCCCGTTTTTTGAACAGGAGCCTCAGACAAAGTCATGAACGGGAACACAGACGTGATGTCTTTGAGGAATATAAATAAAATTACAAAAGATATTTGGGCTTCTGTGATACTTTGGGTTGTAATGTCAACATGAGTGATTTCAATCCCTAATGCCACATTCCGTCCTGGGGGATTTGCAGCACTTTTCCGATACAGATTATGAAACTTACAGGACAAGTAAAAGAAGATTTCTAAACTCCATCCATTCTTTATCGAAAACTGGCAGGGAATTCAGGGCGTCCTGCTGATTTTCAGATCTTCAGCCCCTTCCTAAATGGAAAGAAAAAACTAAGCTTTTTTTTTAATGACAGTTTTCACCCTCTGCACAACGCAAAATCCGTGTCAAGTCTATAGCACAATCTGCAGCATAATCTGCAGGTAACATATGTGGACGCCTCATTGAATTCCACATGGATTTGCACCAAGATCTGTGAAGAAATTATTTTGCTACTTCTGAATTTACTCTATCTAGATCCAAGGAGTCACAATAAGCATGGTGGTAAGGCTGCAGTGGCAGAAGATAGTTGCTGGCAAAATGTTTCCTTGCCCAACAGCCATTTCTCCCCATCCCAGTGTACAGTATATCACAAAACATTTTTGTAAATTTTGTATACCTTTTCATTGGACAACACTGAAGATCTGACACTTTGATACAATGTAAAGTAGTCAGTGTACAGCCTGTATAACAGGGTAAATTTGGTGCCCTCTAAATAACTCAACACACTGCCATTAATGTCTAAACTACTGGCAACAAAATTGAGTACACCCCTAAGTGAAAATTGACAAATTGTGCCCAACGTGTCAACACAGGAGCCCCCAGTTATACAAGATTGTCAGAGTTTTGTGCCGAATTATGTGAGACTTAGCTTACTCCATCGATCGAGACTTTTTCAAATACATGAGCAGATTAATGAAATGATGCGATGGTAAGGCTATGTTTCCACGGTCAGGAAACGTAGTGCTTTGGACGCAGCGGATACCCCACTCCGCCCAAAGCACCGCCCGCCTTTGTACGCACGGTGATTCCGGATGTGTTCATTCAACACATCCAGAATCACTGCGTCGTATTCATAGACCGGGTTATTTATCTTGCGGAAACGGAGCATCTCCGCAAGATAAATTGACATGCTGCCATCTGGAAAGACGAGCCGCATGTGCGTAACGCAGGGCCGCCGGATAGTGAAGATGAGATTTCATAAAGTCCCCTCCACTATGCTGTAACATCTGGACGCTGCTGCGGATTGGAGGCTGCGGTTGTACGCAGCGTCCAATCCGCAGCAAATCCGGACGTATTACGCCACGTGGAAACATACCCTAAGATGCCGAGCACACAATGTCAATCAAATGTTTACACAGGATGAGAATCCTAAATGAAGTGGTTGAATAGTGATCGTTCCACTCCTCCTTAATCCCAATCTCAAATTACACTTAATGATTTTTTGAAAGACGAATGAGATTTTTTTTTTGCGATTTCATGCATAATGGACGAGCATTTTTTGGACACATCGTTCATTTGCTCAGACCGTTCACATTACTCTATTATCATAAATGTTAGAATCTGAGGGACTATCGACCGATGTAGATGCTCCTGAGTAATGCCAGTCTGGAGCCTGGAAAGCCTTAGCATTTTTGTATGTGTAAAATACAGTATAGTCTGATAATGGCCGTATAATGGGATCTTTGAAGCTCATTCACACACAGTTTTTCTTGTACGAGTACTATTCCAGGTTTTTCACCGATAGCACTAGTACATGTAGTAGTTCACATGTCCGCCGCTTTCCTCGGACTGGGTAGTCCGCACAAGAGCACGGAGACTTGTCAAATATTGATCCAAGTTTTGGATCAAGCTCACCAATGCAAGATTATGGGTCAGTGGAAAAAAATAACAATAATCGCTAAACATTTGGATGCCATCCGTGTTTTGTCCGTTTTTCATGGACCATTTGATTGGAGAAACATTTTTTATTTTCACAAACTGATCAAAAACACTGATGAAACACGGATTTTTTTTTTGCGTATGATAAAAATAATTGATGCGTGAAGAAGCCTTTATAGTGAGGTCTGGATAATTCTTTATAACCACATACACACTTTAAGGCTACATTCACACATCTGTGCGTTACCAGTCGAGAGAAATGGGACATATTTTTCCCAGGCGTCATCCCTGTTTCTTATGTATTTTTTTTTTCACTGAAGCAGGTAGACGGGCTGAATTCTTTTTTTTTTATCCGTTGACTCTAAGCGTTGGATGAGCAAAAAATGGATAAAACTGAAATGGAACTCTGACTTGTCTTCCATCCGTTTTTATTCAGCTCTCCATAGACTTTAATGGAGAAGCCTGATCTGCACAACGGATGAGAATTGGACCTGCTCAGCGTCTGACGGAGAGGACACATGGATCAATAAACATATACGGGTCTATGTTATGCCCAAGAAAAAACGGTCAGCACTAGGACTTGTCACACGGATGTATGAATGGAGCCTAAAACCAAGAAATCCCTCCTGTCAAGACCTAGAGAACGGTTAAAACTGGAACATAAACTAAGGGTCTATCTGGAGCTTGTTACCACAATGCTGCAAAATCAATCTGGCAGGTTTCTTGGGCTGTTACCATAGTAACACTAACATGGCTGCGGAGCACCAACATGGTTTCCACTGGACGTTATTTAGTCTTATCGATACTAAACCGGACATGTATATGATGGAACTACTCCAGATATAAAATCATATACCTATAGGGTGTCTGCCCCGCCGCTATGATCAGACACTTATCACCTCTGTCGTTCTCTGGACAACTCCTTTAAAAAATATGGACACCTTCATTATGATTTTTTTTACCCAATCTCCAAGATCCTGTCCCAATATGTAGTAGGTGTAATAATAATAATAATAATAGCAAATACCTCCAATTAGAAATGTAGTATAGTCTTTCTGATTCTCTGTCTCTTTCCTCATGTGCAGGCATTGCAGGACCTTAGGTATCCATGGTTACGACCACTGGCAGCTAGCTAACTGTCACTATATCAGTGGTCGTACCCATTCATAATAAGACCTCCAGAGATAGGCGAGTGCAGCGCTCAGCTGGTCTTGTGCACTCACATAAGAATAATGGAGCGGCTAGTGTTCATGATTGACCACTAGTTAGTTCTCAAGAGCACTGTTTTTCAGAATCGGTGGAGGTCCCAGTGGTCGGACCTCGAGCAATTGGGAAGTTATCTTGCAACCAATGGATAAGTGTTGCATGCATGCCACTCAGGATATGAGAGCGATATAAAGGAAACATGAGTTCTTATTGGAATCCTGGGGAAATCTTACTCAGGGCAACCATTAATTACAATTCTTCACGGTAGAGGGGAGGTAACAGTTTACAGGCACACAGCTATCACACAGTTCTGAGCTGAAGTTGATCACAGGAGTTTTATTCAAGCTTCTTTCCATCATATAGAATCACTTTTCTTCATGCAATGCTTCACCAACATACTGTATATGAAAGTCTCTTTATAGATAACTTCTCTTCACATACACAGTGTCTTAACCTAAGGAGAACTGTACCTTGCTCATTCAGTGAGGTAGGGGTGGGGGATGAGTCCGGTGCTGAAGCTCTCACTTCTATTTTGAGGTAATAACGATGCTCCTGGCTGTCCTTACTGCTTCTATGATTACAGCAATTGTTTCCCAGGAAGAACTGGTCTATACAGCATGTCTGATTTCAGTCTGACAGGAGACTCTCTAGCACACACCTTACTCTTGGAAGTCCTAGACCCAATAACAACTTTCCCAGTATCCCCAGGGGCTGATCTAACCACTCCCTGTCTGCTATAACTATTTAACCCCTATAGTTGCTGGATGATTCTAAATCAAAAGTGCAGCTTCTATCTGTCACATAAGGAATTACTTCCAAGCTTGTGAAAACCCCTAAAAGGGGGGAAAAAGTAAATTAAAAATTGTCTTCAAGAAGAGTCTTTAACCTTTAAAGCCTGGTTATCAAAACTACCTTTACAATGAGCAAAGGTAGATATGTCACTTTTTTGTTAAATTTTCTGTCTCTAAACGTGATACCTTTACCGGCCCATTCTTGGCCACACTCACTCTTCCTAAAGCCCAAACATTTTTCTCACCAGTTTTGAAAAGCATAAAGAGGACATAAATTTGCGACTTCAAGTGCAAGTATGGAGTGCGGAAAAATCGGCAAGTTTTTGACAGAAAAAAAACGTTTCACAACTGGATTGTTAACGTGTGCCTTTCCACAGTTTTGGTGACAGCTGTATGAACCCTGCCGATCACTGGAAAGGATGGCTTGTGTGAATGGAGTGATATTGAGCATGTGCAACTACTGCTCTAGTAGTCGATCTATAGGAATGGAGGGGTGATGGGTGTCATGGGTCTACGGAACAGCAGGGGTCTCAGCAGAGACCTCAGGTCAGCATTTCCTTTATACAAACCTCTATCACTTGTCTCAGCTAAGACTCCGATATACATTAGAATAAAGCTGGCAAAACTTGCTGATATCGATGGGATTGGCTGACAGTCTAAGCTGTATGGGGGCTTCCCCACTCTCACTTAATCGATGTTAGGGGAGATCAGGATCCACTTTTCAATGTTCTCCATGAGAGAGCTGCTGCCAGACTCATTTGTTGGCTTATCACCCAGAGAACATAAGAACGGAGTGTTCCTGAGTATGGTCGTATTGGTGGAAGAGAACATTCAGGCAAAAAATCATTCAGCCGACTGTTATCAAATGTGTATGGAGGCCTTTAAATGACAAGCCAAGGTCTATCAAGAAACATTCAAGTGCTTGTGTTTTCAGGAAGTGAGTTCCTCTCCACACCTGGCTCTGTAGGTCACTTCACGGGCCTCAGGGCAGCCAATCTTCCATTATACACTGGCCATCAATTCTTCAAAGCTGACATCACCGCTAGCTCCTTCAAGAACTGAAGACAGTCTTGGGCTACACGGCCCTAGTGAGAGCCCGCATATGGAAAGCTCACCATGGTAGGATAATAAAGCCCTTCTTTAGTTCACCATTTCTCAATGATGCTCGCCAGGTCTTACTAGGCGACACTTCGTTGGCACCTTCCACCCACAGTGCTCAAGATGACCCACTACACTTTGTATTTTCAGGATCCTAGTTGGAGCGCCCCCAGATGCAGGGCCGCGGGGTACTCAGTACCGTGCCTCTCTGTCTCGGTCCTGGGGTTGTCATGGTGGCTAGACCCGGTCCGTGACCCTGCTAAGGGGCGTCCAATGAAAGGTGTGATGATGGTGCGTGGTGCGAGGTGCGATGAATAACGAGGACACAGGGTTGCAGTCTCTACCTCTTTACTGAAGGCTTCGGGATCCGCAATCCAGAGCACTGCTAACAGGGCTGGCTGAGACCGGCCGGTCCGAAGGCACATCCAGAGTTCCCTTTACAGGTGGAAATCAGTGTCCTTCCTACCAGTGCCTGGGTGTTGTAGTACCTCCCTGCTGAGCACCACGGGATAGTCCTCACAACTGTCATGTATGTTTCTGTTCTTTCTCTCCGTCCCCCAGATGGTTTGGATAGGACGCACCCGTATGACTGGGTAGGCCTGGAGTTATTTTATAGGGACCCTAGAGATGCCCCTCTCCCACAATTGCCTCCGTTGTCTTCGTTAGGTGTAAAGATGAGACAGCCAACCTAAAGTTAACTGCCCGGCCGTAGTTCAAAGTAATGCGTGGAGTCTCTTACTTTCTCGGCGTTCCGGCCGCCGGCTACGCGCCTCAGAAAGATGTTGCTGATCTTGAGGCACGACTCCTTCTGGTTCTATCTCCTTTGTGCTGTGATCCCGTTTCTCACTTCTCCACAATATGCTTCGCTTCGTGTCCTTTCTTAGAAGTCTGCCGCTATAAGGCACAGGCACGACTCCGTAATGATCTGTCCCTTTCTAGGCCTCTGTCAGGATCCCACCCCTGACAGGTCCTCTCTCGAGCTCTTCCCAGCTACTTTCTCCCCAACTTCCTATCCAACCCCCAGTTTTACCCAAATGTGAGGAGTGGCCTAGTAGATAGGGCCTTTTGCTCCCCCTGGTGGCCGGAGTGTGAAGTGTAATGTGTGTCTGTGATACCTGGTCAGGTGAACTCCTTTAGTGCCATCAGACATACCATCACTCCCCTTAGTGGCATAGCGACAGTACTGCAACGACCAGTACTCTGGGGCGCTGCATTGTCACTTCTTTTCTGACTGCATTTGTTGTTCAACAATCCTACTCCAGTCTCCATCCACCCCCACAATGGTCAAAGCCTGCTCTAGCACTCACATAGAGGAAACACGTTCTCCATGGACCACGTGCAAAGTAACCAAACTCAGCCCTATGACACAGAACCACTCCATCTTATCATCTTCTCTCTGCCATGTCGATCAGCATTGCTGCGCAGAAATTTCCGTCGCAACCCACATCAGATACCAGGCTCTTCTTGGCCTTACGCTAATGCAAATATCACCTCCTGACAGTTTAGACACCTAAGGAGCAAGAATTCTCATGTCCAGATACCATTAAAGGACACGGTAGTACAATCGCACTTCACATCCTACCAATGGAGCATCCATAGGACCTAAAAAGGTGAACTCCTAAATACAGCTCAATACAAAATACAGTTAAGCAACTTCCTCAATAGCCTTCATTAAAAATGTTCTACCACTGAGTGATCTGCAAAAATGTTACAAATGTGTCAGAGCTCGTCTATGTTTTACCCTTCCTTTCGCTCAGTATTAGGCACGTTCACATGTTCAGTATTTGGTCAGTATTTTACATCAGTATTTGTAACCAAAGCCAGGACAGGAACAATCAGAGGAAAAGTATAATAGAAACCTATGCAACACTTCTGCATTTTTTACCCACTCCTGGTTTTGGCTTACAAGTACAGATGTAAAATACTGAATGTGTGAACATGGCCTTAGAGATAGCAGCGGGGAGGAGAGGTGGTGGAAAACACATAGATCCACAACATGGGGAGTAGAGGCAGCAAGTATAGTCTCTGAGAGGGCAGATAAATCAGGCTATAGAAAGGGAGGAAAGTACAGGGAGAGGAAATAATTGAAGGATAGAAGATCTGCTGATATATGAGCTAATGAAGACAGAAGCTACCTGGATATACAGAGACCTCACATCCAGCCTGTATTACTGAGAGAAACAATCCCACAAGAGAAAAATTAGAATCTTGGATCAGGCTGCAAGTTGTATATCAGGAGTTCTGAAAACGAATAAAGGAAGGAAGATTGCAGACTGAAATTTTCAATTTTATTAACTAAAAGTAACCACTAACACGTAAAAACATTTTTTTCTCAATGTCAAATTTGTTCATAGCCTTCAACCACAGCTTGTCCTGTCTGCCACATATTAGTGGGCATCTGAAAACACCCCCCCACACACAAAAACACTTTAGGAGCCATCGTGGAGAGCTGCTAACAAAACATAGCTCTATTGCTCTGACCCATCAATATTTTACATATGACTGTCGTGTCATTCTGCATCTCACCTCTAGTGGCTGCTGCAGGAGACCTGTATAGCAAACCATAGCTTTCTCCAGTAATATCAGCTATACAGATTTCAGCCTTTAACCGGGAATACTGCATTGACATCCTGCATGAAACCTACAGAACACAGAAACATACTAGAAGAGGGTCTTTATGGCACAAACTAAACTTGGGTGCAGTCTATTGCGGGTTCATCCTGCTGGGACATCCCCATCTCCCATTCCTTGCGGGATAGAAATGTTGCGTGACCCAAGAGTTGGTTCTTTCCTGTCCTGTTTACCAAGGTTGGAATCTTCATAAGTCACATATGCAAGATTGATACCCCCCACTCAGGGCGGCTACTTTTCCTAGGCGGCAGATGGGTGAAGAGTCGGCTACTAATAGCAGCACATTTTCAGGACCCTGGTCCGGTGGTAATGTCGATAGTCAGCTGCCACCGATCAGAGCCCTGAGAATTTCTGCAATTGTGATTCATTAAAACTGTTTGTGCAGCGCCCCAGAGTCCTGGTCGTTGCAGTACTGTGGCTCCACCACTAAGGGGAGCTATGGTACGTCTGATGGCACTGAAGGAGTTCACCTGACCAGGTATCACAGACACCAATACATTTCACAGCCGGGCCTCCAGGGGGAGCTAAGGGTTCTATTCATTAGGCCACTCCTCACATACTGGTAAAACTGGGAGTCAGGCAGGAAGTTAGATGAGAACGCTGACTGGGTTGGAACCAGGCAACACCTTGTGGCAGAGGGTGTTGTGGGGGAAGATTAGGTAGGGCCCCTGTCGGGGGTGGGATCCTGACAGAGGCCTGGCAACTTGAGAGAACGTCAAGGGACCGTGCCTGCTCAGCATAGCGGCAGTGCCCAAGGAAGGATTAGAAGCGAGATAGATTGTGCTGAGTGAGAAACGAGATCAAAGCAACAAGGACAATACCAGTAGGAGTCGTGCTGTGAGACCGAGGCAACATCCTACTGAGGCGCACAACCGGCGGCTGGAACGCCGAGGAAGTATTCATAAATCTAGCTTCAAGCAATACTTCAGACCAACGGCAGGACAGTCAGTCATAGGCGGGCTGTCTCACCTAAATCACCTACGAAGACATAGGGGGCAACTTGTGGAGAGGGGCGACTCTAGGGTCCCGGAAGAGCTCCGAGCCTACCCGTCATACGGGTGCCGTCCTAACCGTAACATCAGGGAGGGACGGAAGATTAGCAGAACATCATCTAATCGAGTTGTGAGGGAACTTAAGAAACAGACACAACAGTTGTGGGGACTTTCCGTAAGCACAGCAGGGAAGGACACAACACATAGCGCTAGCAGGAAGGCACAGATTTCCACCTGCAAAGAGAACTCTGGAGGTGCCATCGGACCGGCCGGACTTGCGCAGCCTGGTTAACCGTATTCCGGATTGAGGACCCAGAGATCTTCAGTAAAGAGGTAAAGAGACTGCAACCTGGTGTCCTCGTTATTTACTGCACCGCATCACCACCACTATCTACATCTATCACTGTACGCCCCTCAGCAGGGTCACGGACCGGGTCTAGCCACCGTGACAACCCCAGAGCAGAGACTCAGAGGTCCGGTACCGGGTACCCCTCGGCCCTGCGGCAGTGGGGGCGCTACACTTTGGCGTCACGAACAGGATCTACTTAAGCCTGAAGAATCAGGTCATGTGTGCCTTGGAACTGTGATTTATCGTGCTTGGACTGTACTTAATTGCAAGGACTGTGCTGTGCCACTTGCCGCCAAAATCCACCGCCATTACAGCGCTGAGGAGAGCGCAGGAGAAGAAGAGGGGCGTGGAGTAGGCGTGGACAAGCTGGAGAGCGCGAACGACAATGGCCGCCCAGTCTAAATATTTCTGCACTGTGAGGACGTGTCCGTCAGCAGCAGAGATCCGCCTCCTGATCCTCAATGGAGGGCGGAGACCGAGGAAACGACACCGCCCACGAAGGAGAGAGCGGGAAAAAGACCAGGAAGCGACCCACGTGGGGGACGCCATGGCCAGCAGCTCTGCACCCGAAAGTGGGGTAGAAGCGGAAGTCTCCCCCAACTACCCGGATGAGCGCAGCAGCCAGTTCTTCGTGGACAGCACCGAACTCCTGCAGGTCGAGATGGAGAGCTTGCTCGACCAGCTCCTTCAGCTGAATATGAAGGCCCAGGCTCCGCACCAGGCGGCGCCGGACAGCAGTCTTCCAGCATCGGATCTTATACTGCTGCGGAGGTCCTCGCTGACACCGCCAGAGGAACCCGCCGCGGAGGAAGAGCCTGCATCGGCTGGTGAGTCCGCCGACCCTGTTCCGCCGGCCGAGGGCTTGCTAGTAGGCCCCGTTGCGGCACCCCCCTCTCCCTGGGACCCATAGACTTCAGCGCCTGTTGCCATGGGAGGAGCCCACAGGTATGGAACACCGCTTGAAAGCCCCGCTTCGACCCACTGCTCTGCTGTGTGAAGTCCGTGCAGAGCGCACAGTGTGCCGCTGGGTGAACCCAGGATCTAACCTTATGGGGTTCCCCGGGGTGAAGACCCAGGAGGGAGAGATGGTACAGGCCCTAAGCTGGGAGGAATACCAGGTCCAGCTAGAGCAGCAATGGGAGGAGAAACAGAAATACCAGGCCGGGCTAGAGACCTACCACCAGAAAAATTTGGCAGTCAAGGATCGGGCCCGCAAGGACCCCACTGCTCACCAGGCCCCGCGCAGGCAGGGCACCATCGTCACCTTCAGGCTCCGCGGAGGTTGGGGCTTCATCAAAGAACCGGGCCTGTATGCGGAAGTGTTTGTTAATCGGAGGGATGTCGAGTCTCACTTGAGGGAGGGTCACCCAGACCGGGACCTCCACCCCGGGGATGAAGTTACCTACACCCGGCACTTTGGGGAGAAGGGATAGTTCGCTTTAAACGTCCACAAGAAGAAGCTGGTGGAACCCTCGACTAAGGTGCCGGAGAAGATCTCTCCCGTAGCCAAGGTGCCCCCTTGTGGTCGGCCCACGATCACCACTGAGACCACCATGGTCACCCCAACAGGCATGATTGTGAAGGCTACGACTTGCCGCGTTATAACCTCCACCGCTGTCGGGGCCACGCAGGTGCCTCCTCAGGTGACCCGCGTGTCTACTGCCCCAGAACTGAAGACTGTGGGTACACAGACCCCCAGCTGGGATAACAGACTCCCTTATGCAGTACCGGGCGGTTCGCAATACCCAAAGGGGTTGCCTCCGCCGGTGCTGCCTCCTGATTGGTTCAAATAAATGTTTTAGTATTCTGAACATGTACATAGTTCTTTAAACTGTTTGTTTCCTGACTTTGCTGCTAAACCCGTCTAGGGTTAACTCTTAAAGGGATCCCTTTGTTGACCCGGGATCCCTACTGCTTTTTGGTTATTTTCTATTTTCTTCTTCGTTATCAAGAACTGCCGCAATCATGAACAGTGCATGATACAAACTGCTTGTAAATAGTTTGCACCTTCTTAAAGGTGCTCCCTACTGGTTTTACTTAAAGAAGGACTCTTTGCGAAGATACCGCACCGGAGCCTTTGCTGAGTACGGACTGGTAGCTTGAGAAGATGTGCTACCTCATAAAGACTTGGTCCTCTCTTAAAGGGAATGTTCACTTGTTGCATTTAAAGAGTGGTATTGCTTTAAGACAGATAGATAGCAATAATGTCTTGACAAGAGAAAGTGATGCTAATGCTTACATGTAGAAAATTAGTTTATTGTAAAGAAATGTTGACAACGTTGATAGAAAAATGAGGACAGAGAGTGAACCCGTACGGGGTTAGTCAGCGAGTCCTCTTAGGAGCCATGAAGGGACGGCTCAGTGATTTCAAACTGAAAGTAAATGTTATGTTCTATACAGTGTATAGTAGTTGAAAAGGCAGTAGGCCCGGGCTGAACGGGGCGGTCCTGTATAGAAAGGAGAGGCAGAAGGTCTGGTGCCGTTAGGACAGGCGGTCCTGCAGACTTAAAGTAGGAGGATAAAAGAGAAAAGTTAATTGGTATTATAGTGTTTTTTATAAGTAAGTCTTTAGTGGATAGGAAGTGTACGTCCTTAAAGACAATGTTAACTTATGATTCAAAAGTTTGCACTGAGTAGAATACCCGGTTGGGTAACAGGAGTTATTTATAGCCTGTAATTTATAATGTTTAACCATGTTTGTAACGTTCAAGTGTCCTCACCTCCCATAAAGGGAAGCTCTGTTCAAGCTTACTTATTGTTATTGCATTTTCAAAATTGTATGTCTTTTTGCTAACCTGTATTGTTGTTTTCTTCCCAGTCCAGGAGTACTGGATTTAACCGGGGGGGAGTGCAGCGCCCCAGAGTCCTGGTCATTGCAGTACTGTGGCTCCGCCACTAAGGGGAGCTATGGTACGTCTGATGGCACTGAAGGAGTTCACCTGACCAGGTATCACAGACACCAATACATTTCACAGCCGGGCCTCCAGGGGGAGCTAAGGGTTCTATTCATTAGGCCACTCCTCACATACTGGTAAAACTGGGAGTCAGGCAGGAAGTTAGATGAGAACGCTGACTGGGTTGGAACCAGGCAACACCTTGTGGCAGAGGGTGTTGTGGGGGAAGATTAGGTAGGGCCCCTGTCGGGGGTGGGATCCTGACAGAGGCCTGGCAACTTGAGAGAACGTCAAGGGACCGTGCCTGCTCAGCATAGCGGCAGTGCCCAAGGAAGGATTAGAAGCGAGATAGATTGTGCTGAGTGAGAAACGAGATCAAAGCAACAAGGACAATACCAGTAGGAGTCGTGCTGTGAGACCGAGGCAACATCCTACTGAGGCGCACAACCGGCGGCCGGAACGCCGAGGAAGTATTCATAAATCTAGCTTCAAGCAATACTTCAGACCAACGGCAGGACAGTCAGTCATAGGCGGGCTGTCTCACCTAAATCACCTACGAAGACATAGGGGGCAACTTGTGGAGAGGGGCGACTCTAGGGTCCCGGAAGAGCTCCGAGCCTACCCGTCATACGGGTGCCGTCCTAACCGTAACATCAGGGAGGGACGGAAGATTAGCAGAACATCATCTAATCGAGTTGTGAGGGAACTTAAGAAACAGACACAACAGTTGTGGGGACTTTCCGTAAGCACAGCAGGGAAGGACCACAACACATAGCGCTAGCAGGAAGGCACAGATTTCCACCTGCAAAGAGAACTCTGGAGGTGCCATCGGACCGGCCGGACTTGCGCAGCCTGGTTAACCGTATTCCGGATTGAGGACCCAGAGATCTTCAGTAAAGAGGTAAAGAGACTGCAACCTGGTGTCCTCGTTATTTACTGCACCGCATCACCACCACTATCTACATCTATCACTGTACGCCCCTCAGCAGGGTCACGGACCGGGTCTAGCCACCGTGACAACCCCAGAGCAGAGACTCAGAGGCCCGGTACCGGGTACCCCTCGGCCCTGCGGCAGTGGGGGCGCTACACTTGGCTTTCACAGCCTCTGAATTAACTGAGAATCTGTCAGTGAGCTCGTTCTGATGGGGAGCATAAAGTAGAACTGAGCAAAAATGACCAGAATGTGACGTTGCGCCGAGGATGTTGGCAGGAGGGTCAGGGTCACCGGTCATGGACTACTGACGTGGCCCCGGGACTAGTGTCCTGCAATTTTTTTTGCTCACATCTACTACTGACGTATATAGGAGACCCCCATTTACACATTGGAGGTCAATTTGGCTTCCATTTGGGCAGCATCCATTTTTAGACTGCGCTATACCATGCAGTGGCATCCTGAGAACGTTTTACATTGGGTAATGGATGCCACTGGCTGGCAACCGTCACAGGCCTCTGCTAAATGTATGTGAGGAGCCTTTCCACTTGTTTCCGCAGCTTCCCAGAGCCCCCTGAATGGATCTACATTACTAGTATTGGAGCCATTTAGCGCTTCTTTACTTTTGCGTCGTTCCTGCAGCTGGTACCCACGTATAAAGCGGGCAGTGGGCTGCGGGCAGTGGAGCTCGCTCGCCTGCCTACTTGGCTGGTTCTGTTCTCAGGCCTAGCCCCCCACAGCCCTGAGCCTCTATGTTACGGGCAGATTCAGCCATGTGAGGCCACTCCCTTGTCAATGTTCGGTTTCTCTACATGCTTGTGCCTGCAGAGCGAGAACAAAAGGAGGGGGAGGAGTGGCTTCTGGGACAGAGTGGCAACGCTCGCAGAAGAGCTGTCTGATAAATTGAAGCTTGCAGCTGGAACGATCTATATTTTCCCAGCGCAAGGGAAAGCGAAGCCTCGCTGTATTTATTACCGTGCACCATTCCTCAAATATTCACCGGGGCCAATATCGCTGGGTAAACTGATCAGACAAACATCCTAATCAGTCATCATCTGCAGCCTCACCGCCGCTCTCTTACGAAACCCACCGGAATCTCATTCCGTTGCAAATGTATTTTTACACAGTAGGAAATGATCTCTTTAGGGAATGTTCACACGTTAAGTATTTGACGCAGAAATTTCTGCACCGATTCTGCATCTCTTGGCAGGAAAAATGCATGGTTTTTTTTGCCGCCATTTTGCTGCATTTTTTACTGGCACTTTTCGTGCAGATTTTTCCCCACTCGTTAGCATGGGTTAAATCTGCCGAAAAACTAAAAGAATTGACATCCTGCAGATTTAAATTCACAAATAAGCAATGTGTCCACGAGACTTCAGGATCCTCATTTGCTTACGCAACTTGTGCAAAGATTTCCATGATTACATTAACCCCTTTACCCCCAAGGGTGGTTTGCATGTTAGTGACCGGGCTAATTTTATCAATTCTGACCACTGTCCCTTTATAACTCTGGAACACTTCAACGGATCCCGGTGATTCTGACAATGTTTTCTCATGACATATTGTACTTCATGTTAGTGGTAAAATTTCCTTGACATTACTTGAGTTTATTTGTGAAAAAAACGGAAATTTGGTGAAAATTTAGCAATTTTCCAACTTTGAATTTTCATGCCCTTTAATCACAGAGATATATCACACAAAATACTTAATAAGTAACATTTCCCACATGTCTACTTTACATCAGCACAATTTTGGAACCCAAATTTTTTTTTGTTAGGGAGTTATAAGGATTAAAAGTTGACCAGCAATTTCTCATTTTTACAACATCATTTTTTTTTAGGGACCAGATCACATTTGAAGTCACTTTGAGGGGTCTATATGATAGAAAATACCCAAGTGTGACACCATTCTAAAAACTGCACCCCTCAAGGTGCTCAAAACCACATTCAAGAAGTTTATTGACCCTTCAGGTGTTTCACAGGAATTTTTGGAATGTTTATCGCTACTTCCAACAGGTGGCGCTATAGAGTTTAAGTCCTCTTTTTCTCAGAAGAGGCAATTTGAATAAAAAAAATGAACATTTAACTTGTCTTCACAAAAAATGTACTTCTGATCCAATTTGTTTTATTTTACCAAGGGTAACAAGAGAAAATGGACCCCAAAGGTTGTTGTACAATTTGTCCTGAGTACGCCAACACCCCGTATGTGGGGGTAAACCACTGTTTGGGCGCATGGCAGAGTTCGGAAGGGAAGGAGCGCCATTTGACTTTTCAATGCAAAATTAGCTGGAATTGAGATAGGACGCCATGTCGCATTTGGAGAGTCCTGATGTGCCTAAACAGTGGAAACGCCCCAAAAGTAACACCATTTTGGAAAGTAGACCCCCTAATGAACTTATCTAGATGTGTGGTGAGCACTTTGAACCCCCAAGTGCTTCACAGAAGTTTATAATGTAGAGCCGTGAAAATTAAAAAATCTATTTTTTTCCCACAAAAATTAGCTTTTAGCCCCCAATTTTGTATTTTCCCAAGGGTATCTGGAGAAATTGGACCCCAAAAGTTGTTGTGCAATTTGTCCTGAGTATGCTGATACCCCATATGTGGGAGAAAACTACTGTTTGTGCGCATGGCAGAGCTCGGAAGGGAAGAAGTGGCGTTTTGGAATGCAGACTTTGATGGAATGGTCTGTGGGCGTCACGTTGCGTTTGCAGAGCCCCTGATGTACCTAAACAGCAGAAACCCCCCACAAGTGACCCCATTTTGGAAACTAGACCCTCCAAGGAACTTATCTAGATGTGTGGTGAGCACTTTGAACCCCCAAGTGTTTCACTACAGTTTATAACACAGAGCCGTGAAAATAAAAAATCTTTTTTATTTACACAAAAATTATTTTTTAGCCCCCAGTTTTGCATTTTCCCAAGGGTAACAGGAGAAATTGGACCCCAAAAGTTGTTGTCAAATTTGTGCTGAGTACGCTGATATCCCATATGTGGGAGAAAACTACTGTTTGGGCGCATGGCAGAGCTCGGAAGGGAAGAAGTGGCGTTTTGGAATGCAGATTTTGATGGAATGGTCTGTGGGCGTCACGTTGCGTTTGCAGAGCCCCTGATGTACCTAAACAGTAGAAACCCCCCACAAGTGACCCCATATTGGAAACTAGACCCCCAAGGAACTTATATAGATGTGTGGTGATCACTTTGAACCCCCAAGTGTTTCACTAAAGTTTATAACGCAGAGCCGTGAAAGTAAAAAAATCTTTTTTTTCAACAAAAATGATTTTTTAGCCCCCGGTTTTGTATTTTCCCATGGGTAACAGGAGAAATTGGACCCCAAATGTTGTTGTCCAATTTGTCCTGAGTATGCTGATACCCCATATATGGGGGTAAACCACTGTTTGGGCACATGGCAGAGCTCGGAAGGGAAGGACCACCGTTTTACTTTTTCAACGCAGAATTGTATGGATTGAGATCGGACGTCATGTTGCATTTGCAGAGCCCCTGAAGTGCCTAAACAGTGGAAACCTCCCAATTCTAACTCCAACCCTAACCCCAACACACCCCTAACTCCAATACACCCCTGACCCTAATCCCAAACCTAACCACACCCCTAACCCCAACACACCCCTAACCCTAATCCCAACCCTAACCACACCACTAACCCAACAGTAAATGTAATCCAAATCCTAACCCCAGCTCTAGACCCAACCCTAACTTTAGCCCCAACCCTAACCCTAACTTTAACCCCAACCCTAACCCTAACTTTAGCCCCAACCCTAACTTTAGCCCCAACCCTAACCCTAACTTTAGCCCCAACCCTAACTTTAGCCCCAACCCTAACCCTAACCCAAATGGGAAAATGGAAATAAATACATTTTTTTATTTTATTATTTTCCCTAACTAAGTCGGTGATAATGGGGGAATTGATTTAC
This sequence comes from Ranitomeya variabilis, assembly GCF_051348905.1. Classification (NCBI taxonomy): domain Eukaryota; kingdom Metazoa; phylum Chordata; class Amphibia; order Anura; family Dendrobatidae; genus Ranitomeya; species Ranitomeya variabilis. Next base: position 248,897,037 of record NC_135233.1, on the reverse strand, counting down.
CATTTATAGCGGGTTTTTATGTTTGGCAGTTGTCACACACTAAAAGCCGCTTTTTATTGCAAAAAATATTTTTTTAGTTACCACATTCTGAGAGCTATAATTTTTCTATATTTTGGTCCACAGAATCATGTGAGGTCTTGTTTTTTGTGGGACGAGTTGACGTTTTTATTGGTATCATTTTCTGGCACATTACTTTTTTTTATCGCTTTTTATTCCGATCTTTGTTAGGCAGAAAGAACAAAAAACAGCAATTTGTGAATTTCTTTTGGGCGGGCGTTTATACCGTTTCGCTTTTGGTAAAATAGATAAAGCAGTTTTATTCTTATGGTCAGTACGATTACAGCGATACCTCGTTTATATCATTTTTTTATGTTTTGGCACTTTTATACAATAAAAACTATTTTATAGAAAAAATAATTATTTATTTATTTATTTCGCTTTATTCTGAGGGCTATAACTTTTTTATTTTTTCGCTGATGATGCTGTATGGCGGCTCTATTTTTGCGGGACAAGATGACGTTTTCGGCGGTACAATGTTTATTTGTATCCATCTTTTTGATCGCGTGTTATTCTATTTTTTGTTTGGCGGTATGATGATAAAGCATTGTTTTTTACCTAGTTTTTTTTTTTTTTTTCTTTAACGGTGTTCACTGAAGGGGTTAACTAGTGAGACAGTTTTATAGGTCAGGTCATTACGGACGTGGCGATTCTAAATATGTGTACTTTTATTTTTGTTATTATTTACATAAAGAATTTATTTTTTGGAACAATATATTTTTTTTTTATCTATTTATTTAGGATTTTTTTTTTTTTTTTTTTTACTTTTTTACATTGCCCCGAGGGGGACATCATGGTAAAGTGTCAGATCACTGATCTGACACTTTGCAATGCACAGTATCAGATCAGCGATCTGACAGGCTCTCAGCAGGCGCTTACAAGCCACCTCCCTTGCAGGACATGGAAGGAGCCCCGCGGCCATCTTGGATCTGGGACCTGCAGGGAGGAGGACGGAGGAGATGATCGGAACAACGCGATCACATCATGTTGTTCCGAGGGTCTCAGGGAAGCACGCAGGGAGCCCCCTCCCTGCGCGATGCTTCTCTATGCCGCCAGAATGCTGCGATCATGTTTGATCGCAGTGTTCCAGGGGTTAATGTGCCAGGAGCGGTCCGTGACCGGGGAGAGCGCGGCTGATTGCGTTAGACGTACTATCCCGTCGGTGGTCATACGGGCCCATACCACCTCGACGGGATAGTACGTCTAATGTCAGAAAGGGGTTAAGAAGATCCCCTTATCAGCCATCAGAGATTTTCAGCTAATGTGATCACCAGCGATCAGTGAGGGAACCTGCTACCAAGGGTTCAATTTCCCTGCAGCGCCTCCACAGGGGAAATGAAGTATTGCACAATTACTATTGAAATCGGTGGGCATTCCTTGTAGTTTGTGGACATGACAAGTCCTCCTGAGTGGAGAATACTCTTTATAAGGGGAGTAAATCTATAAATAGGTAAGATTTCTAAATTGTAAACCCATTACACAGAATTTTACCAAGCAGGATTTGTCCTCCTTCCCCAAACTATTCATATGTGCATGTAGCTCTTTTAAAGACAAGTCCACCAATACCTTTACATTTTTAGTCCGTTTCTCCGTTACTGAAAGATTGGCATTTGAATTGATGTGCAAACCATGCTGAAGAGCTATGGTAAATCTTAAACCTCTGTCACTCCAGCTCTATTCACTGCCCAGCTTGACTTACAGCCTCTATGCTGTGTGACTTCAGTCAAATAGGAGGCAGGGAATAGAGCTGCAGTGACAGAGGCTTCAAATCTACCATAGCCCTTCAGCCTCATTTGCATATCGATTCAAATGCTGATTTCTCAGTAACGGAACGGACTGACCCTGTAAAAAGTATTGTGTGAAAAAGCAATATGCACATATAGTTTTTTTCTGGGAGGGTGGAAAGGGGGCAAAATTCTGCTGATAGAGTCCCTTTAACTCTGCAAAATTCTCTAATATTGAAATGGCAGCCCACTAATCAGCTGATTGAAGGTGCCACGACACAGCCGAAACTGCACAGCTCCACATATTGTGTAGTGGCTGAGCATGGTATTGCAAGCTCTCTCCTAGGAACTTGTCTGGGGGAGAGTTTCAGTACCATTCACAGCCACTATATACTGTATAGTGCTCTGGGCGACTGTTGTCGCCATCCCTCTATGCTATGGTTTCTGGGAATTTTCGATCTACGGCAATCTGCTGCTTTCTGATGAAGGCCCAGAACTTAGAGGACGCACATCCAGCTGAATGTATTGCAGTGCAGAGACCCGCCAGCTCCCTGTGCTGTAATAGACGCCGCCGACCAATCAGAAGCCAACAGCTGACATTGGCGTGCCAGTCACAGGCTGTGCGTGGCAGTGACATCATGCGCTGTGCCAGGCAAGCAGACGTCAGATGACCAGTCCATCAGCCACCTCCATTAGAAAAGAAGCTTTCCCATGCTCCATCAGCCGTCATTTCATTTTATATCTAACAAGAGAGGACACTATAAAATAAAGAGACGGTGCTGTGAATATCAAAACCAACAAGGGAATCTGATATGTAAGGGAATGTGCTGTAAGGTACGGTAATATACATAAGGGAGGAGACTGATATATATCATATATGTATATATCTTTGTCTTGCTATGTCTTTGTCATCATAAAGGGGCCCACACAGACACATTTCTTACACAGGGGCCCCAAGATGTCAGTGTCCGCCCCTGGTGTTATCAGCTGTGTATAGAGAAGTTACGTGTCATTGTAATCCTGCCTATGATGATAATGAGCCTGCTGAAAAATCTTCCTGAAAAATCTCAAGTATGAGTTTGAACTAGCCCCAGTGGCTACAGTAAAAATTGCAAGATTACTAACTTTATCTTTTACGAAAGATTACGATGTTTTTTTTTAAACATGTAACTCAAAAACCTGATCTAAACAACGTGTCATTCACTAAAAACACATTCCCTTTAAAAAAAAACAACAAACATGCCACTTTTATACATAAATATTTTATAGCAAATTTTAATGGAACTTGGTTTGTGGCACTTTTTTGGCATTTTAAATTCTTTTTCTCCCCATAGACTTAAATTCTATGAAAAGCGGGACCAATATACTCCATTTATGTGGCATTTTTATGCATTTTTTAAAGGGTATAGGGGGGAAAAAAGAATATTCTTTTGAAGCCAAATGTCTACAAAACGAGTCTTCCTGCCATAATGGAGAATGAAGTCCCACAAATTTCTATGACTTTGTATTTCAATGTTTTGACCATTTTGAAGAGCTTTGCTTGATGTCAGTGAATAGAAACAATTGCTTTTCCAGAAAGCAGAATCTTTCACTAGATACATTTGTATACAGTCCAGTCTAGACAATTCTCTGTAACCTAAACATCCTGGGGTCTAGACTGATGTATTTCACCTGGAATGACACATTGTAACAAAGCCTCAGGTCAGGAGGAGACTTGTGCTCTAGTGTTTAGCTGACACATAATGGCAGGGAAACACATCTTGAATATGAGGGCTCTTGTCTATGAAGTAAGTAATTTCCTACCTAATGAAAAACAGCATGAGCAGCCCACAGTCCCCCTTGTTGAAATGTGATGATGTCACCAATGTGGTGAAGTCACTGGTCTCAGCCATAGCTATGTGATGATGTCATCAGTTCCTCCATGGAGTATGTTGATGGCTAAAGTCTCCAGGGGAAGAGGTTCATTGACAGTGGCTGTTCTGCTTAGCTAAGGATAGAGCCCTGCTCTTTGACTTCATGCACCCCAGTAGAGGCATCGGGAGTTTGCAACATTTTTTTCTGAACTCCTCGGTTCTGATCAAACCACAAAGTTGAGTTGATCCGTCCTGTCTGCCTAACCAGATGAGAGGAGCTCAGAAAAAAAGATAAAACTTACAGTTGAGAAAAAAAATACAGTTGGGCTCAAAAGTTTACATACCCCGGCAGAATTTTTGCTTTCTTGGCCATTTTTTTCAGAGAATATGAATGATAACACCAAAACTTTTTCTCCACTCATGGTTAGCGGTCGGGTGAAGCTATTTATTGTCAAACTACTGTGTTTTCTCTTTTTAAATCATAATGACAACCCAAAACATCCAAATGACCCTGATCAAAAGTTCTCTTACCCTGGTGATTTTGGCCTGATAACATGCACAGAAGTTGACACAAATGGGTTTGAATGGCTACTAAAGGTAACATCCTCACCTGTGACCTGTTTGCTTGTAATCAGTGTGTGTGCATAAAAGCTGAGTGAGTTTCTGGGATCCAGACAGACTCTTGCATCTTTCATCCAGCCACTGATGTTTCTGGATTGTGAGTCATGGGGAAAGCAAAATAATTGTCAACATATCTACGGGAAAAGATAGTTGAACTATATAAAACAGGAAAGGGATACAAAAAGATATCTAAGGAATTGATAATGCCAGTCAGCAGTGTTCAAACTGTGATTAACAAATGGAAAATCAGGGGCTCTGTAAAAACAAAACTACGGTCAGGTAGACCAACAAAAATGTCATCCACAACTGCCAGGAAAATTGACCAGGATGCAAAGAAAAGCCCACAAATAACATCAGCTGAAATACAGGACTCTCTGAAAACTAGCGGTGTGACTGTTTCAAGATGCACAATAAGGAGGCACTTGAAGAAAAATGGGCTGCGTCGTCAAGTCGCCAGAAGAAAGCCATTACTACGCAAATGCCACACAGTATCTCGCCTACAATACGCAAAACAGCACAGAGACAAGCTTCAAAACATCTGGAACAAGGTAATTTGGAGTAACACTGATAAGACCCTAATTGAACTTTTTGGCCACAACCATAAACGTTACATTTGGAGAGAGGTCAACAAGGTCTATGATGAAAGGAACACCATTCCTACTGTAAAGCACTGAGGTGGATCACTGATGTTTTGGGGATGTGTGAGCTACAAAGGCACAGGAAACTTGGTAAAAGTTGAAGGAAAGATTAATGCAGCACTTTATCAGCAAATACTGGAGGCAAATTTGCACTCATCAGCCTGGAAGCTGCGCATGGGACGTACTTGGACATTCCAACATGACAATGATCCAAAACACAAGGTCAAGTCGACCTGTCATTGGCTACAGCAATACGACCACAAGAAGCGATACACTCCATAGATGTGGCCTTTATGGAAGAGTGGGAAGAAAGCCTTTACTTCCACACAAAAATTGTAATGCTTCTTTTGAGTTTGCCAAAAGACATGTGGGAGACTCCCCAAATGTATGGAGGAAGGTGTGGTGGTCAGATTAGACCAAAACTGAACTTTTTGGCCACCAATGTAAACGTTATGTCTGGCACCAAACCGACACAGCTCGTCATCCCAAGAACACCATCCCCACAGTGAAACATGGTGGTGGCATCATCATGCTGTGGGGATGATTTTCGGTAGCAGAGATAGGTCCTGGTTAAGGGGAAGGTGGATGGTGCGAAATACAGGGGTATTCTTCAGCAAAACCTGTTTTGTTCCAATCTCAGTGATTTGAGACCTGGACAGAGGTTAACCTTCCAACAAGACAATGACCCAAAGCATACTTCTAAAGCAACACTCAGGTGGTTTAAGGGGAAACATGTAAATGTTTTGGAGTGGCCAAGTCAAAGCCCAGACCTTTATCCAATTGAGAATCTGTGGTCAGACTTAAAGATCGCTGTTCACCATAGGAAACCATCTAGCTTGAAGGAGATGGAGACGTTTTGCGTTGAGTAAAATCCCAGTGGCAAGATGTGGAAAGCTCAGAGATTCATCCAAAGAGACTTGCAACTATAATTGCTGCAAAAGGAAGCTGTACAAAATACTGACTTTAGGGGATGACTACTTAAGCACATTGAAGTTTTCAGTTATTTTGTCCCATTTGTTGTTTGCTTCACAATAAAAAGAAAACTGAAATGTTACTGTTGTAGACATGTTCTTTACATGAACGGAACAAACTCTAAAAAAACAAAAACAAAAAGCAGTGAAACACCAGATTGTGAGGTAGCAAAATACGGAAAATGACAAGGGGTGAATACTTTTGCAAGCCACTGGAAACAAACAATCCTGGCATTTTCCACCTTAAAGGGTTTTCTCTACTTGTCAGAAGGGTTCCCTAACAATGTTCCCCAAGCAACTCCCTTAGGGAAGAGTCAGATGACCATTTAACTCTGACAAGAATCGCAACGCTATGCTCAAAATGGCCGGCAGCTCTGCTGAACTGAGCATGACAGCTGCATAGAAGTACATGCTGTTACACTTGGGTTGGGAGAGCTGCGGGCCAGTCCGAGTATTGCGTTCCGATCCTCATCCAAGTTCTACGGCCATCTGACTCTTCCTTTACTTAGATTGACAGTGCTTAGCTGTAACTTGTGGGGAAGCCTTGTGTTCAGTTTTCCTGCAATGTCACCACTTGGGAAATTAAGCATTACATATAGCCTATTCAAGTCAATTATCCATCTGTGTAATGCAAAACAAGATGGGCTTCTCCAAAGTGAAAGATGCCTTTTGTATCCGCTCTTTGCTATGGACAGGAGATTAGGGTCCTGAACAGAGGACCTCTTCTATTGTTACTTGCTTTGGCTCCAGAGCTGAGCTCTATTTTCTCCTTTCCTTGCCTGCACCTCTAGTGTCAACCCTCCTCTAAGCCTTTTTGGCCAGCTCAGTTGCTGGCTGACCATCTGGATATTTTGGTATCACTTCTGCCACTGGATACTCTCCCTGCTGAGCCACAAGACATGTCTGGTTCTACTATCTCTACAAGAATGCCTTCAAAACAAACTAATCCCTGCAGCTTGCACAATCTACTCTGTTGCTCCAATGTGTTGTCACAAGTGTGTCACATCCTCCTGGGAGATCTGGGCTTTGAAAGTCACTACGTATTGTGAATCGCAGATCTTCCATTTAGCCGATGTGATAGTGTTTCATATTAAATGGATTTAGTTTCCTTTGGTGCTGAAGAGGTTAATTACCCTTTCTATGCTGGTTAGAAATTTCCAGCTCCATCTCACAGCTGTTCCTGACCTGGTCATTTCCTCTCCCAATAAAATCTGGTCAGACCTTCCCTTCCTTACCACTGAAAGTTTTGCTTCCTAGCTGCTTGGAGATGCTTGGCTGAGTTGGAGATCATTTTTGCTACTGGAGATTGTTGTGTGCTGTTTTTGGGTGTATGCTTTTCCTCATTGTTCTATTCCCATTTGGTTGGTACATTCATATCCCTCCCTATATACCTCTCTACCTTTGGTGAGTGTTTTTGTATGTTTGTTGATTTCTGTTATCCCAGTCTGACTTACGTGTTAATACACTATTTTATCACTTATGGCAATCAATTAATTATGAAAAACAGATCCCCAAGTAGTACTTACTGTAAGTAAAAAAATCACTTTTATTAATCAATTTTTTTTAAATCACAAAATTACATAAAAACAAGGGTACTAGGTCCTTAAATGAGGGACTACAATGCCATAGGGTATTCCTAACTGTACGCTGAACGAACCAAGGTACAAATCCCTGTATGCTGGAGCTAAAATCACTTTATAACATGGGGTATTGTTATGATCTGGTGACCTTGGAGCCGCATGAAACTTTCTCTGGAGTCGGTGGAACCTGTACTGACCGCAAATCCTGAACTAACACCGCAACTAGAAGTAGCCGTGGGGTGTGCCTAACATACCCTAGACACCTCAACACAGCCGGAGGACTAAGTACCCCTATAGATGGAAATAGGAATGCTACCTTGCCTCAGAGCAGACCCCCAAAGGATAGGCAGCCCCCCACGAATAATGACTGTGAATAGGAGAAGAATAGACACACGCAGGTAGAAAACAGGATTTAGCAAAAGAGGCCACTCTAGCTAAATAGGAAAGGATAGGACAGATTACTAGGCGGTCAGTATTAAAACCCTTCCAAAAATATCCACAGCAGATAATACAAAAAGTTCCACAATCTAACTAAAGACATGGAATGTATATCTGCCCCTCCAGAGAATCCAACAAGACTAAGAAAATACTGACACAATCTAAGCTGGACAAGAAAGCACAAAGAATAGCACTGAATTGTGAAGCACATAGCATGTGTGCCACAGGAAAAAAAAAACAGACACTTATCTTTGCTGATTTGGCAGAAAGGCAGGAGGAACCAAGCAGAGGTCCAACACCTCCCAACAACAATTGACAACTGGCAAGGACTAATGAATCCTGCACGCCTAAATACCCCAGTCAGAACTGCAATCAGCAGATACACCTGACCAGGACTGCAACTCAGGGGCAACTGCATTACCACCTACAACCACCGGAGGGAGCCCAAAAGCAGAATTCACAACAGTACCCCCCCCTTGAGGAGGGGTCACCAAACCCTCACCTGAGCCCCCAGGCCGATCAGGACGAGCCAGATGAAAAGCATGAACCAAATCAGCAGCATGGACATCAGAAGCAAAAACCCAAGAATTATGCTCCTGGCCATAACCCTTCCATTTGACAAGGTACTGAAGCCTCCGCCTCGAAAAACGAGAATCCAAAATCTTCTCAACCACATACTCCAACTCCCCATCAACCAAAACAGGGGCCGGAGGATCAACAGAGGGAAAAACGGGCACCACATATTTCCGCAATAAAGATCTATGGAAGACATTATGGATAGCAAAAGAGGCCGGAAGCGCCAATCGAAAAGACACCGGATTAATAATCTCAGAAATCCTATAAGGACCAATAAACCGAGGCTTAAACTTAGGGGAAGAGACCTTCATAGGAACATGACGGGAAGACAACCAAACCAAATCCCCAACCCGAAGCCGGGAACCAACACACCGACGACGGTTAGCAAAACGTTGAGCCTCCTCCTGAGACAATACCAAATTGTCCACCACATGAGCCCAAATCTGCTGCAACCTCTCAACCACAGAATCCACACCAGGACAGTCAGAAGGCTCAACCTGCCCAGAAGAAAAACGAAGATGAAAACCAAAATTACAAAAAAAAGGCGAAACCAAAGTAGCCGAACTAGCCCGATTATTAAGGGCAAACTCGGCCAATGGCAAAAAGGCCACCCAATCATCCTGATCGGCAGACACAAAGCATCTCAAATAAGTCTCCAAAGTCTGATTAGTTCGCTCGGTCTGGCCATTTGTCTGAGGATGAAATGCAGAAGAAAAAGACAAATCAATGCCCAGCCTAGCACAAAAGGCCCGCCAAAACCTAGAAACAAACTGGGAACCTCTGTCGGACACAATATTCTCTGGAATACCATGCAAACGAACCACATGCTGAAAAAACAACGGAACCAACTCTGAAGAGGAAGGCAATTTAGGCAAAGGCACCAAATGAACCATCTTAGAAAACCGGTCACAAACAACCCAGATAACAGATATCCTCTGGGAAACCGGAAGATCAGAAATAAAATCCATAGAAATATGCGTCCAAGGCCTCTCAGGGACCGGCAATGGCAAAAGTAACCCACTAGCACGGGAACAACAAGGCTTGGCCCGTGCACAAGTCCCACAGGACTGCACAAAAGAACGCACATCACGTGACAACGAAGGCCACCAAAAGGACCTACCAACCAAATCTCTGGTACCAAAAATACCAGGATGACCAGCCAACACAGAACAGTGAACCTCAGAAATCACTCTACTAGTCCATCTGTCAGGAACAAACAATTTCCCCACAGGACAGCGGTCAGGTCTATCAGCCTGAAATTCCTGAAGAACCCGCCGTAAATCAGGGGAAATGGCAGAAAGGACCACCCCTTCCTTCAGAATGCCGACCGGTTCAAGGACCTCAGGAGAATCAGGCAAAAAACTCCTAGAAAGGGCATCAGCCTTAATATTCTTAGAACCCGGAAGATACGAAACCACGAAATCAAAACGGGAAAAAAACAAGGACCATCGAGCCTGTCTAAGACTCAGCCGTTTGGCAGACTCGAGGTAAATCAAATTCTTATGATCGGTCAGGACCACAATACGGTGCTTAGCTCCCTCAAGCCAATGTCGCCACTCCTCAAACGCCCACTTCATAGCCAACAACTCCCGATTGCCGACATCATAATTGCGTTCAGCAGGCGAAAACTTGCGGGAGAAGAAGGCACACGGTTTCATCAAAGAACCAACAGAATCCCTCTGAGACAAAACGGCCCCTGCCCCAATCTCAGAAGCATCAATCTCAACCTGAAATGGAAGAGAAACATCTGGTTGGCGCAACACCGGAGCAGAAGTAAATCGGCATTTAAGCTCCTGAAAGGCAGAGACAGCCGCAGAGGACCAATTCGCCACATCAGCGCCTTTTTTCGTCAAATCAGTCAAGGGTTTAACCACGCTGGAGAAGTTAGCAATGAAACGGTGATAAAAATTTGCAAAACCCAAAAATTTCTGAAGGCTCTTCACGGATGTGGGTTGAATCCAATCATGAATGGCCTGAACCTTAACCGGATCCATCTCCATAGATGAGGGAGAAAAAATAAAGCCCAAAAAAGAAACCTTCTGCACCCCAAAGAGACACTTAGACCCATTCACAAACAAGGCATTGTCACGAAGGATCTGAAATACCATCCTGACCTGTTCCACATGAGACTTCCAATCATCGGAAAAAATCAAAATATCGTCCAAATATACAATCAAGAATTTATCAATATAAGTCCGGAAGATATCATGCATGAAGGATTGAAAAACAGATGGAGCGTTAGTGAGCCCGAATGGCATCACAAGGTATTCAAAATGGCCTTCGGGCGTATTAAACGCAGTTTTCCATTCATCACCCTGCTTAATACGAACAAGATTATATGCCCCCCGAAGGTCAATCTTCGTAAACCAACTAGCCCCCTTAATCCTAGCAAACAAATCGGAAAGCAAAGGTAAAGGGTATTGAAACTTGACCGTGATCTTATTCAAGAGGCGATAATCAATACAAGGTCTCAAGGAGCCATCCTTCTTAGCAACAAAAAAAAAAACCTGCTCCCAACGGTGAAGAAGATGGCCGAATATGCCCTTTCTCCAAAGACTCCTTAACATAACTCCGCATGGCGGTATGTTCAGACACAGACAGGTTGAAAAGTCGGCCCTTAGGAAACTTACTGCCTGGAATCAAGTCAATCGCACAATCACAGTCCCTATGCGGTGGAAGGGAACTGGACTTGGGCTCATCGAATACATCCTGAAAATCAGACAAAAACTCTGGAATTTCAGAAGAGGAAGAAGAGGAGATTGACATCAAAGGAACATCATTATGAACCCCCTGACAACCCCAACTAGTCACAGACATAGATTTCCAATCCAACACAGGATTATGTACCTGCAACCACGGGAAACCCAGCACGATAACATCATGCAAATTATGCAACACCAGAAATCGACAATCTTCCTGATGGGCTGGCGCCATGTGCATGGTCACCTGTGTCCAAAACTGGGGCTTATTTTTAGCCAAAGGTGTAGCATCAATCCCCCTTAAAGGAATAGGGTTCTGCAAAGGCTGCAAGGGAAAACCACAACGCCTGGCAAACTCAAAATCCATTAAGTTCAAGGCGGCGCCTGAATCCATAAATCCCATGACAGAAAATGATGACAATGAGCAGATCAAGGACACCGATAACAGAAATTTAGGTTGTACAGTACTGATAGTAAATGAACTAACGATCCTTTTTGTCCGCTTAGGGCAGACTGAAATGACATGAGAAGCATCGCCACAATGACTTTGCTCTAAGGACGACGCCACAGCGCGCACAGTTTGACGCTCCCGCAAGCGCCGATCAATCTGAATGGCCAGAGACATAGAATCACTCAGACCGGAAGGTGTGGGAAACCCCACCATAACATCTTTAACGGATTCAGAAAGACCCTTTCTGAAAATTGCCGCCAAAGCATCATCATTCCATTTAGTCAACACAGACCATTTTCTAAATTTCTGACAATACAATTCTGCCGCCTCTTCACCCTGAGACAGGGCCAACAAGGTTTTCTCCGCTTGATCCACAGAATTCGGTTCATCATATAATAATCCTAAAGCCTGAAAAAAGGAATCTACATTAAACAAGGCCGGATTCCCAGATTCCAGGGAAAATGCCCAATCCTGTGGATCGCCACGCAGCAGGGAGATGACAATTTTAACCTGCTGAATGGAATCACCGGAGGATCACGGTCTCAGAGCAAAAAACAGTTTACAATTGTTTTTAAAACCCCAAAATTTGGACCTATCACCAAAAAACAAATCAGGAGTAGGAATCTTCGGCTCTAAAGCAGGAGTCTGAACAATATAATCAGAAATACCCTGTACCCTAGCAGCAAGCTGGTCTACACGAGAAGCTAATTCCTGAACATCCATGCTGGCACAAGACTCCTCAGCCACCCATAAATAAAGAGGGAAGAAAAGACAAAACAGACTACAGAAAAAAAAATGTCTCAACACCTTTCTTCCCTTCTTCTGAGATGCATTTAACTCATTATGGGCCAGTTGTACTGTTATGATCTGGTGACCTTGGAGCCGCATGAAACTTTCTCTGGAGTCGGTGGAACCTGTACTGACCGCAAATCCTGAACTAACACCGCAACTAGAAGTAGCCGTGGGGTGTGCCTAACATACCCTAGACACCTCAACACAGCCGGAGGACTAAGTACCCCTATAGATGGAAATAGGAATGCTACCTTGCCTCAGAGCAGACCCCCAAAGGATAGGCAGCCCCCCACGAATAATGACTGTGAGTAGGAGAAGAATAGACACACGCAGGTAGAAAACAGGATTTAGCAAAAGAGGCCACTCTAGCTAAATAGGAAAGGATAGGACAGATTACTAGGCGGTCAGTATTAAAACCCTTCCAAAAATATCCACAGCAGATAATACAAAAAGTTCCACAATCTAACTAAAGACATGGAATGTATATCTGCCCCTCCAGAGAATCCAACAAGACTAAGAAAATACTGACACAATCTAAGCTGGACAAGAAAGCACAAAGAATAGCACTGAATTGTGAAGCACATAGCATGTGTGCCACAGGAAAAAAAAAACAGACACTTATCTTTGCTGATTTGGCAGAAAGGCAGGAGGAACCAAGCAGAGGTCCAACACCTCCCAACAACAATTGACAACTGGCAAGGACTAATGAATCCTGCACGCCTAAATACCCCAGTCAGAACTGCAATCAGCAGTTACACCTGACCAGGACTGCAACTCAGGGGCAACTGCATTACCACCTACAACCACCGGAGGGAGCCCACAAGCAGAATTCACAACAGGGTATATAACCATTCCAATAGTTAACCTCCTTAGGAACTCCTAAAAGAAGGAATAAGGCTGTATTGATCCCCCTGTATCTATGTGTGCTCAATAGTGCAATGGCCAGGGCTCAACCCTAGTAGTTAATATCAAATTATTTCAGTACCTGATGTGCAGCCACATGGAATCCTCTTGGCGTCCCACTGTGCAACAAATCTTCAGGCTTCATTTTACTTATGGCCGCCTCACACCAGGTCTCCTGGCTGAACTTCATCAGGCCGCAGGCCTGTAACTCTCCTGACCCTGGCATCACTTGGGACAGGAACTGGTACCTCTCAGGATGACACCTTCTCACTCAGCATCAGCGTCCTGCCAGATGGGGAAGCGATCACTCCGCCCATTAAGTCGTCCTTCAGCTCTTGTCTCAAGAGGGCCATCAACTTCCACAGCCAAACACAGCCTCTTTCCCCATTGGGATTTTCCAACTGGGTCCGGACCATCTCCGCAATCAACTTTGCTCATGTGATAAGAGGTGCGCACCATGGGTTGGGGTTTAGCGTCAGCATCTGGGTCTGCCGGTGGGGCTCTCCAGGTGCTTGGCCCTATAACGGGCCTCAAACCAGGCCACTGTCAATGGGTTCAGTTTGCCCTCAATCCTTTCCAGCAGGCCGCCTGGAATTCCCTTCATCTCCGCCATATCCAGCAGCTGGCACACTCGTTCTCAGTCAGCCATCATCGCCTCGTCGCACATGAATACCATCGTCCATTCCAGCTTCCAAGGTCCAACATGGATGCTTTCTGGGCTGGGGCTTCTTCCGGCTTACCTGCCCATTTTCTTGCAATCTCCTCCTGTTCTCTATTGATATGCTATGAAGGACGTGGTTTCCTTTTCATTAGTCACGCCCATTGGGGCGGGTACTGCTCATCATGGGCCAGCCTCTCTAGTCTTGTCCTAGGCTGGAAAGATTTCTTTATTTCCCTTCCGGTACGCCCATGATGGGCGGGTCCATTTAACCATTTTGTGCCACTCACCATTATCTTGTTGTTGGCGTTCAGGGGTATCTTTATTTTCGCTGGATTCTTCACTGCATCTGTCAAGATTTCTTGATGTATGGATTGATCCTGCCAACTACATCAAATGTAAAGTTCTGCAGAGAGCTAGTTGCGACTGAGCTACGGTCCTTTTGTGCTCTGGCACATTAGACGAGGGGTGTCCCAGTCCCAGTGTGCTGTAGGGTGTGGGGTGCATCACACTCACTTGTAGGCCCCAGGCCTCCGCTGCGTCCAGGCTTCTGTCCACAGGAACTGCTGCACACAATGCATGGGACACCAGGATCTTTGCAACAGTCAAACTATTACTATACAGTCCAAGTTCGTCGGGTAGGTACAGGTGGGATAGGGAAGAGCAACTCACACTTCCCTCTTCCTTAGAACAACTCCTCTTCTGTTCTGCCACACGTTCATTCTGGACTAACCCCAAGCCCACTGACTCCATCAGCCTCATAGATTAGTTGTCCACTCTTGCAGTACACCCAGACTGGCCCCCTGCCCTCATGTAACTCCTTGTCCACTGACCTCGTGATGTCAGAAGGCCAGGCCTGCTCCATGGTACCTTGCCAGAACCCAAGGCTCCAGACATTGTTGTGTTGGAATGTCCATCAGAGATCTCCATTTGGCCTCCCATTGCCTTGAATGTTTGGCCCATGCTGCCCCTAGCCACCCACCACCCCACCTGAACCTGAACTCTCCTCCACAGTTCACCTGCTGACACTGAACACCCTCTAACCAGCAAGTGCCCCCCTTCTTATCAGCAGTAGTGACGTTCCACTGGGCTAATCTTAACCTTAACCATTTCCTATCTACATGCTAACCTGTTCTATATCCTATGCTGTCCTAAGCTTATCCTATGCTATATTCACATTATGCTCTAACACTTTATATACTGTACATCACCATAATACATTATATCACATTACATTGTACACGCATTACAGTTAGATATAAAACCGCATGATGGTCTTCAGGGGCAGGAACAGGGTAAGAGAGTTCACATCCCTACATTCCTCCCCTCTTTAAACATTCATACTGTGTGTCTGTTGTCTTCAGGGACAGGAACAGGGCAAGACAGTCCACATCCCTACACATGCATTGTAATGTCAATACGACTTACTGTGCAAATATGTTCCTTTAATCCCCCTGAAAAAGTACGTTGTGTGCACTTAAAGGGAACCTGTCACCCCCAAAATCAAAGATGAGCTAAGCCCACCAGCATCAGGGGCTTATCGACAGCATTCTGTAATGCTGTAGATAAGCCCCCGATGTAACCTGAAAGATGAGAAAAAGAGGTTAGATTATACTCACCCAGGGGCGGTCCCGCTGCGGTCCGGTCCGATAGGCGTCGCGGTCCGGTCCGGGGCCTCCCATCTTCTTACGATGACGTCCTCTTCTTGTATTCACTCTGCGGCTCCGGCGCAGGCGTACTTTTTCTGCCCTGTTGAGGGCAGAGCAAAGTACTGCAGTGCTCAGGCGCCGGTAAAGGTCAGAGAAGCTCGGCGCCTGCATACTGCAGTACTTTGCTCTGCCCTCAACAGGACAGATAAAGTATGTCTGCGCCGGAGCCGCAGCGTGAACACAAGTAGAGGACGTCATCGTAAGAAGATGGGAGGCCCCAGACCGGAGCGCGACGCCCATCGTACTGGGACCGCCCCTGGGTGAGTATAATCTAACCTCTTTTTCTCATCTTTCAGGATACATCGGGGCTTATCTACAGCATTACAGACTGCTGTAGATAAGCCCCTGATGCCGGTGGGCTTAGCTCACCTTCGATTTTGGGGGTGACAGGTTCCCTTTAAACTTGGGGTATTTGCCTGAACACTCGACTCATCTATACCAAAGGGCATGTTGCAAGGTGCTGTCTGCACTCTTAGTCCCAACCAGCACATTCAGCTCTGCTGTTCCATGTGCCGTCCAGTTTTGCTGTATCTCACTGCACCAAAGCCTCCAGTCTGAGTTGTTCATCCAGACTTATGGATTTGCTAAGCCATATCACTAGGTGAACCATAACATCTATTAACGAAAATGTTTAATGAGGGTTTATAAAAATGGGTTTTCATTGAGTGGACAAGCCATGTAATGGAAAGAATAGATAGTAACGCACTTATGCTGCAATATAACATAGGTAATACTATGGTGACCCTTCATTAGTAGTCTCGGTATCACCAGATTTCATCTTCTACATGGCCGTTCAGTCTTATCCTGGCATATTCTTTACTGTAAAACTAATGGGAAAACATCATCTGTGTGAGTTTCAAAGTGATAAATGAGATTCCTTTGTAAATCAAATGATTGGCTACACTGAATAGTCATGGGATAGAGTCGGAGCTTCGTGCGGTTCCTCTGGGCTAGCTATTAAAATCTAAAGATAGAAGCAGTCATATACATACAGGCAGGTCTTACATTGTAAGGAGCTCTTCCTGTGGAGCGATGCACCCTTTATATATGTGCTTTGTATATTCTGCACATTTTCACCCCATTTTTGTACCCATGTGATGTCGCACTTCATTATTTGTAAAGATTCTGCTCTGTGCTAAAAGAATTTGTTAAATTTCTAGCTCAACATTGATATGTATGGATGAAATAGATAGAGGTACAGCAGAATTAAAGTTTTTTTTTTCGTTTCTTCATGTTAAACAGGTAAAATTGCAGACTGCTTGTAAAAATTCTCTAAATTCTAAAGAACGGAGGGATTTTCAATTCTGTCATTTCAAAACTCGTTGCCTAAGTCACCGGCCACCTCTGCAGTCTATCAGGGGTTGCACGTGCGGTGCTTGTATGAAGCGCGCTGGATCTGGCTAGCTTTAGGGTATGTGTCCACGTTCAGGATTGCATCAGGATTTGGTCAGGATTTTACGTCAGTATTTGTAAGCCAAATAAAAAAGCCATTATAATCACACTCATTTAGTAAATCTTAACTGACACTGGGCACTACATTGCGACGTCAAAATCCTTCGGAATTTTCAGATTTCATTATGCCTTGCACACAGTCAAGGTATCCAGTGTAAGAGGCAGCAAAACAACCCCCATACATCTTTGACTCTCCACCATATTTGACTGTAGGCACTGTGTTCTTTTCTTTGTAGGCCTTATTCCGTTTTTGGTAAACATTAGAATAATGTGCTTTACCAAAAAGCTCGATCTTGGTCTCATTTGTCCACAATACCCTTTCCCAGAAGGATTATGGCTTACTCATGTCCATTTTGGCAAACTGAAGTCTAGCTTTTATATGTCTCTGTCAGCAGTGGAGTCCTCCTGGGTCTCCTGCCATATTGTTTTATTTCATACAAATGTTGACGGATAGTTCACACTGGCACTGATGCACCCTGAGCCTGCACAACAGCTTGAATTTCTTTGGAACTTGATTGGGACTGCTTATCCACCATCTGGACTATCCTGCATTGCAACATTTCATCAATTTTTCTCTGTTGTCCATGTTCAGGGAGATTTGCTACAGTGCCATGGCTTGTAAACTTCTTGATTAAAGGGGTTGTCCAATACAAGGACAACCCCTTCTTTAACTAAATGATTGTCTCTGATAAAATAATAAAGCTTATACTCAGCTCCCATGGCAGCTCTGTTCCCTCGGTAAAGGCACTCGTGGTCTTGGGGCAGTGATGCGGTGGAATGACACGTGATGCCCGGTGCCCAATCAGCGCTGGCGTCACTGTCTCTGCCTTCGGACAAACTGAACATGAAGATGAAGTCCGGATGAACTGCAGTCCTTGCTTCCTCTTCATGTTCAAATAAACGGTGTCACGATTTTCCTGTACCATGTGTGTGGTGCATAACACTGATGTTTTGGATGCAGGCCTCTGCTGTGTCCGGTTTGTCAACTTCAGGAACCGCCACACACACACATTAGGGGTCATCAAATTCGTTTTATAATAAAGAAGTTTACTTAACTGTCCATTTTCATCATATGGAAACACGCAGTATTGGGCACAAACTTTTCCATTTTCAAAGTTTAAAGCACAGCACGTTCTGATGTCCGCTGTTCACTCGCCCTGAGCTATCCCTTCCCTCTCGGGCATCTCTGACCCCTGGGATATTTTGTCCAGCTCTGCAGCTTCCATGAGTCCCGACCCAACTCCTATATGCGATTCCCTGCCCATCTTCCTCTCCTAGGAAGATATTGAGGCACGCTTCTCAGTGCCTTAGTTGGACCGTAGGTCCCGGATGTTCCAGGAATGTCCGCTCTGAATTTATGGCTGACATTCTCTTTGTGCCCAGCTACCTTGTGACCTCCAACTACTCCTTTCTCTCCATCTAATCTCTTACTCTCACTGCACTAAACAGGAAGTATTCCTCTTGCTACCTGGCTCTGACCCTCCCACAATGGGCTGTTCCTGAACACATTAACTGTTTCTATCCTAAACTTATTGTGCCCACAACTGCACTATACCCAATCATATCTTCTAACTAAATCTTAACCTATGTAATGTTTAATAATCTTATCCTTTCCCTATATCTAATACATTTATCAGAACACATTGAGTCATCCACATATTATAGCAATACATTAACCATTCACCTTCGTGCCTATATGGTTCTATGCAATATAAATATACTTTTTTTGTATTCACAGGTTATAATTGTTTGTTTTTTTTAAACAAGGGAGAAGCACATGACCATCTCGGTCACCCATTTACATATTGATCAGCGGCATACTGCTAAGCCTTGTGGTCTTCACCTTAAGCCGTCCATATACAACAGTCAGGCAATGCCATTTTTATGGACTTTTGCAATATTTTCATGTGTATGTCATAGACCATCTTTTGACAAAAAGTCAGCCATGTTGGACTTATGTTCCTCAATGATGCCTTTAGGGCTCATACTCACTTGCATGAAATACGGCCGAGTCTCGCATGGTAATACCCGGCTCTGCCACTAGCACTTGGGAGCGGAGCGTGCAGCTCCATGTATTGCTATGCGGCCGCATGCTCCACTCTGGAGTGCCAGCGGCAGAGCCGGGTTTTAACATGCGGGACTCGGCCGTATTTCAAGCAAGTGAGTATGAGCCCTAAGTGTCTGATTTCATATAGTCCTGGCTTCCTCCACAGCCATAACATGAGCATTCCCCGAGCTGAACCTTCTTATTATTGGGATTGGGCTCTATCATATATGGTCAGCAGTACACTATCTACTTAGTTCTAAGCCTACATTGACTTATCTCATTGGATAAAATGAGAATTGCTTCCAATCTTCCCACAGAGGTTTTACGGCATCTTGGAAATTCCCCAGGTTTTTCATTTTCACATAGAAAACTAGCAACAGCTGCTGGATGAATTGGGGTTATAGGGCTCAGTCCTTTTAACATAAAAGTGTTTAAAATGTTGCTAAGTTTTTGCGCAATCCATAATTGCACAAAAATGTCACAACTTTTTTTTCCCTCTCCCTCGACCCCCACACACAAACAGTTTTTTTGCAAGGTTTTCCAACTTTGAGTAGTGGATGCACCACTAGCCAAGAGGGTGTTGACCAATACATCAGCATTTACACCAAAAAAGCTGCATAAAATGCAGTCGTAATCCAGTCCCAGACATAAGTCCTTTTATTAAAGATGTGCCAAACTCATTAAGAAGCACATGTTTTCTAATACATTTGGCGCCTCTTTCTCCAGCACTATCTTCATTGTGACTGGTGTGCCGTACTTGATGAACCAAGGCCTGTGTGTATTGCTGGTGACGCATTAAGGATCTCAGACTCCCAAAAACTTACAATATCATACATATTAAGAGCATTTGGAAATTTTGAGTTTTGAAGCTCGGTAAAATTAACAAATATGATTCATACAATACAATGTGGAAGAAAATAAATAGGTATGCATTAACGGAAAATACCTAAAATATCTAGAATAGAAAAACAAGACATTAACCTTATCGATCTCCGACATTGCAGTGCAAAAACTTTCTATGGCTACCTTCTTTTTCAGGAAACTGGGATTTAAAGGGGATGTGAAGAAGGGTGCAAATTTTCTACTAAAATATTTTGCAGTTGGTGAAAAAAAAACAACTAATACTCTTTGGAACAATTATTGATGCTGTATGGTCCTGCAGCCCTCTCTACTTTTTGCTGTAGCTAAGATGTCCCAATTCAAGGACATGTGACCACTGCAGTCAATCACTGATTCAAGGGACTGCCACAACCCAGAAATGGCACAGCTCCATATGTTGTTTAGTGGTCATAAATAGTACTGCAGCTCTTTCCTATACAAGTGAAGTCTGATAGCCTAAGGATAGGTCTTCCGTATTAATGTCCTATTTAATCCAAGCTCCTTGGGATTTAGTAGAAATCCTGAAATATCACACATTGCAGTACAGCATTAAAAACAAATGATGGATTATCGGACTAGGACATTAGAGTAAAGAAATGCTTTGAGGCTTCCAAAGAAAGTTTTAAACACCACTTACCCATATGTAGAAGCTGCATGCCTAAAAACATTGGATGTGAGAAAGGTAGGAATCTTGAGGTTCAATTTCTGGGTACATAGTCAATTAAAAGAGTGAAGAGTCTATTAGACGTAAGCCTAAGTATACCATAATTTGCAGATTCATTTTAATTACATTTATATCCTCTACAATTTTTAACCCCTTAAGCCCCGAGGGTGGTTTGCACGTTAATGACCGGGCCAATTTTTACAATTCTGACCACTGTCCTTTATGAGGTTATAACTCTGGAACGCTTCAACGGACCTTGGCGATTCTGACATTATTTTCTCGTGACATATTGTACTTCATGATAGTGGTAAAATTTCTTCGATATAACTTGCGTTTATTTGTGAAAAAAACAGAAATTTGGCGAAAATGTTGAAAATTTCGCAATTTTCCAACTTTGAATTTTTATGCCCTTAAACCACAGATATGTCACACAAAATACTTAATAGGTAACATTTCCCACATGTCTACTTTACATCAGCACAATTTTGGAACCAACATTTTTTTTGTTAGGGAGTTATAAGGGTTAAAAGTTGACCAGCAATTTCTCATTTTTACAACACCATTTTTTTTAGGGACCACATCTCATTTGAAGTCATTTTGAGGGGTCTATATGATAGAAAATACCCAAGTGTGACACCATTCTAAAAACTGCACCCCTGAAGGTGCTCAAAACCACATTCAAGAAGTTTATTAACCCTTCAGGTGTTTCACAGGAATTTTTGGAATGTTTAAATAAAAATGAACATTTAACTTTTTTTCACACAAAATTTATTTCAGCTCCAATTTGTTTTATTTTACCAAGGGTAACAGGAGAAAATGGACCACAAAAGTTGTTGTACAATTTGTGCTGAGTACGCTGATACCCCATATGTGGGAGTAAACCACTGTTTGGGCGCATGGCAGAGCTCGGAAGGGAAGGAGCGCCATTTGACTTTTCAATGCAAAATTGACTGGAATTGAGATGGGATGCCATGTTGCATTTGGAGAGCCCCTGATGTGCCTAAACATTGAAACCCCCCACAAGTGACACCATTTTGGAAAGTAGACCCCCTAAGGAACTTATCTAGATGTGTGGTGAGCACTTTGACCCACCAAGTGCTTCACAGAAGTTTATAATGCAGAGCCGTAAAAATAAAAAATCACATTTTTTCACAAAAATTATCTTTTTGCCCCCAATTTTTTATTTTCCCAAGGTTAAGAGAAGAAATTAGACCACAAAAGTTGTTGTGCAATTTGTCCTGAGTACGCCGATACCCCATATGTGGGGGTAAATGACTGTTTGGGCGCATGGCAGAGCTCGAAAGGGAAGGAGCGCCATTTGACTTTTCAATGCAAAATTGACTGGAATTAAGATGGGACGCCATGTTGCGTTTGAAGAGCCCCTGATGTGCCTAAACATTGAAACCCTCCACAAGTGACACCATTTTGGAAAGTAGACCCCTTAAGGAACTTATCTAGATGTGTGGTGAGCACTTTGACCCAACAAGTGCTTCACAGAAGTTTATAATGCAGAGCCGTAAAAATAAAAAATCATATTTTTTCACAAAAATGATCTTTTCGCCCCCAATTTTTTATTTTCCCAAGGTTAAGAAAAGAAATTAGACCACAAAAGTTGTTGTGCAATTTGTCCTGAGTACGCCGATACCCCATATGTGGGGGTAAATGACTGTTTGGGCGCATGGCAGAGCTCGGAAGGGAAGGAGCGCCATTTGACTTTTCAATGCAAAATTGACTGGAATTAAGATGGGACGCCATGTTGCGTTTGGAGAGCCCCTGATGTACCTAAACATTGAAACCTCCCACAAGTGACACCATTTTGGAAAGTAGACCCCTTAAGGAACTTATCTAGATGTGTTTTGAGAGCTTTGAACCCCCAAGTGTTTCACTACAGTTTATAACGCAGAGCTGAGAAAATAAAAATTCTTTTTTTTATCACAAAAATGATTTTTTAGCCCCCAGTTTTGTATTTTCACAAGGGTAACAGGATAAATTGGACTGCAAAAGTTGTTGTCCAATTTGTCCTGAGTACGCTGATACCCCATATGTGGGGGGGAACCACTGTTTGGGCGCATGGCAGAGCTCGGAAGGGAAGGAGCGCCATTTGGAATGCAGACTTAGATGGATTGGTCTGCAGGCATCACGTTGCATTTGCAGAGCCCCTGATGTACCCAAACAGTAGAAACCCCCAAAAGTGACCCCATATTGGAAACTAGACCTCCCAAGGAACTTATCTAGATGTGTTGTGAGAACTTTGAACCCCCAAGTGTTTCACTACAGTTTACAACGCAGAGCCATGAAAATAAAAAATCTATTTTTTTTCCCACAAAAATGATTTTAAGCCCCCCAAATTTATATTTTCCCAGGGGGAACAAGAGAAATTGGACCCCAAAATTTGTTGTCCAATTTGTCCCGAGTACGCTGATGCCCCATATGTTGGGGTAAACCCCTATTTGGGCACACGGGAAAGCTCGGAAGGGAAGGAGCACTGTTTTACTTTTTTCAATGCAGAATTGGCTGGAATTGAGATCGGACGCCATGTCACGTTTGGAGAGCCCCTGATGTGCCTAAACAGTGGAAACTCCCCAATTCTAACTGAAATCCTAATCCAAACACACCCCTAACCCTAATCCCAACGGTAACCCTAACCACACCCCTAACCCTGACACACCTGTTATGATCCCTAGTGGCTGAGGATCACAAATAGATCAGCAAGTGATTAAACTAAGGACGAGCTCTAGGGAGATGGTAACTGGACTGATTGCAAATCTGAACCTATCCAACACAACTAGAGGTAGCCGGTGAACGTGCCTAAAAAATTCCTAGACGTCTCGAGCCAGCCTGAGGAACTAGCTACCCCTTAAGAGAAAGAAAGACCTCGCTTGCCTCCAGAGAAATAATCCCCAAAGATATAGAAGCCCCCAACAAATATTAACGGTGAAGTAAGAAGAAGGCACATACATAGGGATGAAATCAGATTCAGCAAAAGAGGCCCACTAGTACTAGAAAGCAGAAAATAGAGCAGGGGTCTATGCGATCAATAAAAACCCTTACAAAATATCCATCCTGAGATTTCAAGAACCCACACACCAACTCACGGTGTGTGGGGAGAAACTCAGCCCACTAGAGCAACCAGCAAGCGAGGGAATTACATTTTAGCAAGCTGGAACAGAAAACATGATAAACACTGCTGATCAAAAAATGAGCAAACAAAACTTAGCTTATCCTGGATGGACTGGGAGCAAGGTAGTCAGAAGGAATCTGAGTAGCACTGATTACATCGACAGCTGGCAACAAGTGGAAGTAAAACAGAGCTATATAGGAACCTCCCAGAGGATAACGAACCAGCTGATAGCCAGAGACCAGCAGGATAACAGACAAAGCCACCTGTGGGAGCCCAAAGCAAAAGTCACACCATACCACCAGTGACCACAAGAGGGAGCCTGAACACAGAGTTCACAACACACACCCCTAACTCTAATCCCAACTGTAAATGTAATCCTAACCCTAACTTTAGCCCCAACCCTAACCCTAACTTTAGCCCCAACCCTAACCCTAACTTTAGCCCTAACCCTAGCCCTAACCCTAACCCTAGCCCTAACCCTAGCCCTAACCCTAATGGGAAAATGGAAATAAATACATTTTTTTTAATTTTATTATTTTTCCCTAACTAAGGGGGTGATGAAGGGGGGTTTGATTTACTTTTATAGCATTTTTTATAGCGGATTTTTATGAGTGGCAGCCGTCACACACTAAAAGACGCTTTTTATAGCAAAAAAGTTTTTGCGTCTCCATATTTTGAGACCTATAATTTTTCCATATTTTGGTCCACAGAGTCATGTGAGGTCTTGTTTTTTGCGGGACGAGTTGACGTTTTTATTGGTAACATTTCTGGGCATGAGACATTTTTTGATCGCTTTTTATTCCGATTTTTGTGAGGCAGAATGACAAAAAAACAGCTATTCATGAATTTCTTTTGGGGGGGCGTTTATACTGTTCCACGTTTGGTAAAATTGATAAAGCAGTTTTATTCTTCGGGTCAGTACGATTACAGCGATACCTCATTTATATCATTTTTTTATGTTTTGGCGCTTTTATACGATAAAAACTATTTTATAGAATAAATAATTATTTTGGCATCGTTTTATTCTGAGGACTATAACGTTTTTATTTTTTCTTTGATGACGCTGTATGGCAGCTCGTTTTTTGTGGGACAAGATGACGTTTTCAGCGGTACCATGGTTATTTATATCCGTCTTTTTGATCGCGTGTTATTCCACTTTTTGTTCGGCGGTATGATAATAAAGCGTTGTTTTTTTGCCTCTTTTTTTTTTCCCTACGGTGTTCACTGAAGGGGTTAACTAGTGGGACAGTTTTATAGGTTGGGTCGTTACGGACGCGGCGATACTAAATATGTGTACTTTTATTGTTTTTTTTTTATTTATATAAAGAAAAGTATTTATGGGAATAATATTTTTTTTTTTTCCTTTATTTAGGAATTTATTTTTTTTTAACACCTGTGGAATTTTTTTTTTTTTACATTTTTACTTTGTCCCAGGGGGGGACATCACAGATCGCTGATCTGACAGTTTGCACAGCACTCTGTCAGATCATCGATCTGAGTTCCAGCGCTGCAGGCTTACCAAGCGCCTGCTCTGAGCAGGCACTTGGTAAGCCACCTCCCTCCCTGCAGGACCCGGATGCCGCAGCCATTTTGGATCTGGGCCTGCTGCAGGGAGGAGAGGTAAGAGACCCTCGCAGCAACGCGATCACATCGCGTTGCTCCGGGGGTCTCAGGGAAGCCCGCAGGGAGCCCCCTCCCTGCGCGATGCTTCCCTATACCACCGGCACACCGCGATCATGTTTGATCGCGGTTTTCCGGGGGTTAATGTGCCGGGGGTGGTCCGTGACTGCTCCTGGCACATAGTGCCGGATGTCAACTGCGATAGGCTGCTGACACTCGGCCGCGATCGGCCACGCTCCCCCCGTGAGCGCGGCCGATCGCATACGACATACTATCCCGTCACTGGGAATTAAGTCCCAGGTCACCTTGACGGGATAGTATGTCATATGGGATTAAGGGGTTAAAAGGGCCACATTTTCAATTTGCATGTAGTTGAAAAATGGGACCTTGGAGTTGGTTACTGGTTGGCCCTTGGCGCCCCAATCCGACACTGCTTACACGTTCATATCACTCATAGTCCATCCGGCTTCACACATCAGACATTTGCAGTCCAGATTTCCGGTGGGTCTCCTGATCTGGATTCGACAGGCTCATGTATGTCTATGAGGCAGTCGAATTCATGCCAGGAGACCAATGACTGGTCCGGTCATTGTGGTAGTACTAGGGGTGTGAATGTTGGATATGCTCAGGACCTATGCCATGGACAACTGCTTTCATTTACCAGTCACAGACTGGCTGGCGGTTCTCCTGACACGAGCGTGACATCTGCCTAGAAATACATGGAGCAGTCACGCTCGAGTGGAGAGAACCACCGGCCAGTACGTGCGCTGTGGTCTGATCTTATTATGGTTTATACAGATATCTGAGTGTGCCCTTGGGACGGTTCATCTGGAAGTCATTGTCCATACTGGGCATATGAAACTTGGACACGCGAGGCCGCCCTTAGGCTAACTTTCAGAGAGCGTATTTTTGGGTCTGTTTGCTGTCTATGTGTGAAACGGCTAGCACACGGATCAATGTAACTGAGAAAAAAGGGAATGATAGATGCAAATTAAAAAAAAAGAGAAAAGCAAGAGGGAATATTAGGGACAACTTTTCATTTGTATGATGGTCCATTTTTGACCGTTTTTTACATCCACTATTTAAAAAAGAAAAAACGAATTAATCTCTATGAATGGTGTCAGTTTGGCATCCATTTTTTATGCACCCATTGAGTTCTATGGTTAAGTCTCATCTGAAAACCAAAGAGACTAGAACATGCTACATCTTTTTTTACATTGACACTTGGTCCTTTGACACTTGGTCCTTGTAGACAAGCACTCTTCTGAACTAGTCCATTAACTTAAGAGCAACACACGGACCAAAATATGTTCGTCTAAATCAATGACTTAAGAAAGCCTGAGGGCTCTATGACCGGCCCGTGTTAATTGGTCCGATCTTGGATCACCATGTACAGACTGGCCACACGTCTCCGGACCCAAGCATGATGGCCTCATAGAAATATATGAAGCTGTCACGCTCGGGGTCGGGCGCAGCCGCGGCGACGCATGCGTCATGCGCCCCTATATTTAACATGGGGGGCGCATGGACATGCGTTGTCTAGCGTTTTGTGACGCATGCGTCATTTTTGGCGCAACTGTTAGGGCGCAGACAACGCTGCATGATGCAGTTTTTTGCGTCAAAAAAATGAATGCATGCGTCACAAAACGCTGCGCACAACAATGCAAATGTGAACGTAGCCTAAGACGGCAGTCCACTACAACAAGGTCAAGTGGCAGATGTTGGGGACAACAAAGCTACAGACCGGCAGAGGGCAAAAACGACTCTCCACTGACCGGGATTGCCGTCATCTTATTCAAATGTCACTCAGCAACCGCAGGATGACTGTTGTGAATTAGACTTTTTGGCTCCCTCTTGTGGTTACTAGTGATATGACTCTGGGATTGTCTTTCCTCAGTTTGGCACCCACCTGGGTCGTTAGTCCAGGGGTGTTGCTATATAAACTTCCTGGATCCTTAGTCCAGTGCTTGGCATCGTTGTAATCAGATCCTTTCTGTTTGCTCCTGTCTGATGGTCCTGGTTCGTGCATAATTAAGCTAAGTCCTGCTTCTTTGTTTTTTGGTTATTTGCTTGCTCTTATTTTTGGTCCAGCTTGTACTAAATGTGATTCCTGACTTTGCTGGAAGCTCTAGGGGGCTGGTGTTCTCCCCCCGGGCCGTTAGACGGTTCGGGGGTTCTTGAATATCCAGCATGGATATTTTGATAGGGTTTTTGCTGACCATATAAGTCATCTTACTATATTCTGCTATTAGCTAGTGGGCCTCTCTTTGCTAAATACCTAGCTCATTCTTACGTTTGTCTTTTCCTCTTACCTCACCGTTATTATTTGTTGGGGGCTTGTATCCAACTTTTGGGGTCTTTTCTCTGGAGGCAAGAAAGGTCTTTCTTTTCCCTTCTAGGGTTAGTTAGTTCTCCGGCTGGCGCGAGACGTCTAGAACCAACGTAGGCACGTTCCCCGGCTGCTGCTATTTGTGGTGCTAGGATTAGATATATGGTCAGCTCAGTTACCACTGCCCTATGAGCTGGTTTTTTGTGTTTGCAGACTTAGTAATTATTTCTGAGACCCTCTGCCATTGGGGTCATAACAGATGACATCAAGTAACCTACAAAAGGAATGGCAAATGGCAGCTGGGGCGAAGTTCACTGAAAGAACAGTTTGTAACAGGCTCCTAGAGGCAGAACACAAGTCATGTAAAGCCTTTCATCAATGAGAAGCAAAGGAGAGCAAGGCTGAAGATTGCCAAAGACCATAAGGATTGAACCATAGAGGACTGGAGTAAGGTAATCTTCTCTGATGAGTCTAATTGTCAGTTTTACTCAACACCTGGTCGTCTAATGGTTAGACGGAGACCTGGAGAGGCGTACAAGCCACAGTGTCTTGCACCCACTGTGAAATTTGGTGCACAATCGGTAATGATCTAGGGATGCATCAGCAAGGCTGGAATTGGGCAGGTTGTTCTTTGCGAAGGACGTATGAATCAAGCCACATTCAAGGTTATCCTGGAAAAACAGTTGATTCCTTCTGATCAAGCAATGTTCCCCAACTCTGAGGACTGTTCTTTCCAGCAGGACAATGCGCCATGCCACACAGCTAGGTCAATCACGGTGTGGATGAAGGACCACCACATCAAATCTCTGTCATGTCTAGCCCAATCTCCAGACCTAAACCCCACTGAAAAGCTCTGGAATGTAATCAAGAGGATGATGGATAGTCACAAGCCATCACACAAAGAAGAACTTCTTGAATTTTTGTACCAGGAGTGGCATAAGGTCAGCCAAAAGCAGTGTGAAAGACTGGTGGAAAGCATGCCAAGACGCATGAAAGCTGTGATTAAAAATCATGGTTATTCCACAAAATATTGATTTCTGAACTCTTCCTGAGTTAAAACATTAGTATTGTTGTTTCTAAATGATTATGAACTTGTTTTTTTGCATTATTTGAGGTCTGCAAGCACTGCATTTTTTTGTTATTTCCATTTCTCATTTTCAGAAAATAAATACAAAATGTATTGCTTTGAACTTCGAAGACATGTTGTCAGTAGTTTATAGAATAAAAGAGCAATTTCCATTTTACTCAAAAATATACCTACAAAGAGAGAAATCAGACAAACTGAAAATTTTGCAGTGGTCTCTTAATTTTTGCTAGAGCTGTATAACCTAAGGCTGTAAAATCCCTTTAAGAATAACATGTTACTTCTTTTAACCGCTTCACAGTTTCTAAACCCTGAAACGGTTAAAAGAAGGAATACAAGACTGAACATGTGCACGGCAGCGTGGAAGTATGTTCATTTGTTTCGGCAGGTTTGCAGCCCTTCTTTAGGTTGGGTTGAAGACGAAATCTGCCTCAAAAAGATGTTGTGTGCACATACCCCTACCTGAGAATGCACAACAAAGTGGGGCTCACAGCCTAGATTACCTCTCTGTCTTTGGAGTGTGGGAGGAAACCAGAGAACCCAGAGGAAACCCATACAAAGAGAACTTACAAACTCCTTGCAGATGTTGTCCTTGGTGGGATTTGAACCCAGGACCCCAAGGCTGCATTGCTAACCACTGAGCCACCGTGCTGCTCTACACAGATTATAGGTGTGCTACTGCCTTATATGAGATATCTGAATGTTTGCCATGGGTTTCACTTATATCGTTGCAAAGGGTTATATTCTGCGTGTTACAAACAATGGTTTCAGTGTGGAAATTAGTGCAGGTTTTCAGATTTGTTCTCAGCCTAATTACTATTACGACACATTCTCATGTGCTGGATTTGCTGAGTTTTTGTCCACTACGGAAAAAAAAGTATTAAAAAATGGAAAGAGAAAAATAATAATAGTAGTTAATATCTCATTGTGATTTAATTTGCAGAGCGTTTTAGGATTGTCTCCCCTGCTGATATGCACTGAACACAGATATGCAGAGCCGATCTGCTGTTCCAATGCTCCGTGACCTGGACAGTGCATGCACACAGCTCACGGCTGCACATCTCCCTCCAGTGTATGTTAGATGTGTCACAAGCTGTAAGGATTGCCGCCTATGATCATCCAAAACAGCTAATTACAATCAGCACATGGCTCTCTGGTATCACATGACCTCCAGGCTGGAGGACCAACCCACTCATGACTGGCACATCTTGTCACTGACATTCCCCACTCCCCTCCTGTGTGTCAAGCCTCACTATGAGGTGTCACACAGGATGCTGAGCTACAGGACAGAGCAGCTCCATTCTTCCCCATAGGACACATCTTCCCCCTGAGGTTAACTGCAACCACGGCTCATAGGCGGCTAAAAAGAGAGAGTACCAACTCCGTTAGTGAACTCTGAGTTAATGGATGCGAATCCCCCCTATTCAGGACCCTCACTAAATAATGGCAGCAGGGAGTGGCTGCAAAAATGCGTCTTAAGTCTCTAGAGCATGAGATTTCAATGGAACTGTGAAATCTTCATATCCCCTGTGGTGGCGGCACACGAAACAAGAGTTTTACTTGTTCATCGGCATGTTGACACGGGCTTATGGCTCACTTGACTAGTTAGTCTCAAATGGGAAAAACATTCCTAAATGCCCAGGTGGACAGAGTAGCAAGTGGTTACAATGAGCAGTGCCTCTCTCTGGAGGATCGAATATGTGCATTAATTTCAGTGGACACAATGTAATGCATCAATTCCCCTGTGGTGGCGCTGCAGCAGGGGGATGGAACACTTGCTGCTATTACCCAATGGATTGCTCATGTTCTCCTGTATCCGGTGATGTTTTTCTTTTGTTCCTGCGCCTCTCTGTTCCTGAGATACGGCCTCTTCTTCCTTGTATATAAATCCAGTCTTGCCAGCCAAGTGGGCGTGGTCCTCAAAGAGAAGAGATGACGATCACACCCATTTGGCTAAAAAAGACTAGATTTATAGAAGGGAATAAAGGGTCATATCGCGGGATCAAAGAGGAGCTGGAAGAAAAGAAAAACAGCGGCGAATTCAGGAGAACAGCGGCATTTACATCAAAATAAAAATACTTCATATTTCTTGTAAGTGACAGGTCCTCTTTAAAGGCAATCTTCGTATTTTCTGTTCTGGTGTTTTGAGCTGCTGTTATTATTTGTCTTCTTGGCACCAGCAGCCAGTAATTATCCCCACATTGTTAGCTGTAATCTACAGCTAAGAATCTGCTTGTCTCAGTTTACCTGTTTTAGTGGCGGCATATTTATCACTCCTCGCTATATTGGATTATATCAATATTCACCGCTTTTCCCGCAGCATCTTTACTGTTATCAAGTTTAAGAAGATTTTCTCACATTTTTGTAGACGCTGCGAAGTTGGCAGGGTGGTCTACAGCACATCTGGGGTTGTATTTTCTAATCATTGACGTTCACAAGCTATATGATGTGTATACTGCTAGATGAAAGTGCTGCTGTACAACTATAATTATTATAAAACTGCATAAAAAGCAATTGCATGATATGTTGCAGTGGGGAAAAAAGTATTTAGTCAGCCACCAATTGTGCACGTTCTCCTACTTAAAAAGATGAGAGAGGCCTGTAATTGACATCATAGGTAGACCACAGCTATGAGAATCAAACTGAGAAAACAAATCCAGAAAATCACCTTGTCTGATTTGGTAAGATAAGATTTATTTTTCAAATTATGGTGGAAAATAAGTATTTGGTCATTAACAAAAGTTCATCTCAATACTTTGTTATATATCCTTTGTTGGCAATGACAGAGGTCAAACGTTTTCTGTAAGTCTTCACAAGGTTGGCACACACTGTTAGTGGTATGTTGGCCCATTCCTCCATGCAGATCTCCTCTAGAGCAGTGATATTTTGGGCCTGTCGCTGGGTAGACTTTCAACTCCCTCCCAAGGTTTTCTATGGGGAGATCTGGAGACTGGCTAGGCCACTCCAGAACCTTCATATGCGAGGGGGCGCAGGGGGGGGGGGGGGGGGAGGGGTCGGTCGGGAGGTGACCCAGAAAAAAAACAAAAAACAAACCTTGCTCAGGTGCCGCCCCCTGCATTGTCCCCGCCCCAGGCACATGCCCTCAAGTGCCTAGTGGCAAATACAGCCCTGTATACAGCACAAGTACTGTGTGGAACTAACAAGCCAGGCTATATCACTATCTTAAAACATTTTCACTGGCTATGTGAATTTAACATAAATAACATATTATTATTACTAAGAGTAGAGATTTGAGATATATTAAGAATAAAAGAACCAAAACTGGTAAGCGGAACTAGATAAGACATTTAGAGACACATCATCAACAAAGAGTATGTGAGGAGGAGGAATACATACCGTAACGTAAGGAGAAGACGCTCCTCTGCGGATATACATTTCCGCATCCTGGTGTCCTGAAAGGTTATCCCAGGGCGCACTGTCTCCAACAAAATATCAAAAGGTGGCAAACTCATGCGACAATACTGGAAAAACTTGTTGGGATGTGTCCGCAGAGATGCATATAGCCGGTGAAAATGGCCTTTAGTGAGGCGTTGCCTCAGAAGCGGATGGACCCACATTCGTCTCCTCCTCCTCGGATCCACTATCACTGGGTATGGCTGCCCAAAGCGGCGTGACAAAACCCAGTTGTATAGGACACACTCAGTTGAGGTGAACCTAAGTATGTCTAACATGTTGCCAACAAACCACCAATACACCAACACAAGCACAGCAACAAAATGGCCAGATTGGAGGCTGACACCTGTTGTAGAGGCAATCAATAGGGTTGCTGATGATGATTTAAATTATTTTCAGGCCTCAAAACCGTTAAATGTCCATTTTGGAAAGATCTGAGAAAAAAATGCTATATGGAAGACATACGGAGGATTATGTGCGCAAAAAACGCAGCCATACCTTGCCTACGGATAACATACGGATCACTGTTCAGGGAACATTTCTGCGTATTAGGCCTGCAAAAAACAGTTATACGTTAGGTCTGACCCCGGTCTAAATCAAAACCAGGACTAAAAGAGATAATCAAAGTTTGAAAATTGCACAGTTTTAGAAATTTGTCAAACTTCTGATATTTTTATAAATAAACCCAAAACATATTGCCCGAAATTTACTATTATCATAAAATATAATGTGTCAGAAAAACAATTTCTAAATCCTCGGGATATGTTGAAGCATTTCAGAGTTATTGCGAAATAAATTGACACTGGTCAGATTTGAAAAATTTGGTCTCGTCACTGAGAGGTTAAAGAAAAGTCTAAAATACATGATACAGTTCTAAAGAAAAACACAACTTTCATCATTTGCAATAGAAACCTGACTGTGAACAGCTTTGTCTTTGCACTGGAGGACAAGGATTACACCAATGCTCCTGCCCTGTATACGGAGGCATTAGGAGCCATTGCACAACACAACTTGCAGAGCAGCATTGAGTCAGACTATGGGTGTAACTCGATTATTCTCTGAGACAGCTCCCTGACTTCCACACTCTAAATTTATCAAGCATGGATTGTACACCTCAGTTCATATAACAATCACGCCTTTTTTCTCTTGATTGGGGCTGGGATGCAATACCAAATGCGGCCTGACAAGAGCTCAGACCCACACTTCGATGTACGGAGCAGCCTCTGATGCTCTGGTGATAATGTCTGAGTGTTCAGTGCTCAAATCCGAGCTCCAAAGATCCCTTATTTCTATAATCTGGAAACCATGTTGGTAAGTCACTTGATTGGACTTCTCCTTTAAGGGGTGTGTGCACTTTCACATCCATTTTCCTATTGTTCAAAGCATCTAAAAATAAAAATTTACTTTACAAATGGTCTTAGTTTTTTTTATGGCTACTTAAAAAAAAGCTCAGAGTTATGTAAAATAGAAAAATAAGAAATCCTCACATTACCACTCTTCCATTCCTTTTCCTCTACTGCTTACTGACTTCCCTGCCAGTCTCTACTTTTTGCTCCATCTGGATGGAAATTTGACTGCAGTATCGGTGATGTGTTGGCCAAATGTCCATCCAGATGGAGAAGAAAGTACAGAGACTCGTAGGTAATCTTTTAGAAGCTGGCATGCCCGCTGACTTTTCCAAGGTGAAGACAGATTGAATCACCCTGAAAAGACATTGTGTGCTGAGTCGGACTGGCCCAACCGAGATCCGGAGGATTCTCCGATGGGCCCAGGCACTTATATCTGCTGGGCCCCAGCCAGAGGCGTGTCACTAATAGCAACACACCACGCAGCTACTATTGGGCCTGTAAGTCAGGGGGTCCCGCCTGGAGCCAGCAGACCAGCAGCAGTAGAGCAGCGGATGGCAGGAGTTGGATGCTGCGGCTAGCACCGCCTGCTGCTAAAGAGAAATTAATATTCAGTGCTCCAAACAGTGAATATTCATTTCATTTTAATAGCGGGCGGTGTTAGCCACAGCCACCGGTTCCTGCAGCAGCTGGGCGATCACGTGTACCCGCTACCAAAGAGAATGAATATTCACTGCTCTCCACGCCCATGGGAGTGGAGAGCAGTGAATATTCATTCCCTTTAGTAGTGGGCACACGTGATCGTCCAGCAGCAGGCTAACACTGCCCGCTATCAGAACCGGCGTTAGGGACAAGCAAACTAGGGCCCCCACTCCGCCAGGTGCCACCAACCAGTGGCCGCTATGGGGCTCATGAGTCAGGAGGGCTTCCCGCCACCTGTGCCGCCCCCCATCGCGCTGCATTAAACTATATCGGCAACAGTTGAAAGCAAGAATGGAGGAGAGGGCGTCAGATGACTCTCCCTCCCCCATCATTTCCCTCTCCCTCTGACACAGCGAGTGTGCGATGGCGTCACTTCATCGCGCACCATACTGGGTGCTGGGCAGACGGCAGTGTAGCTGCTGAGACTGAAGCAGAGCCGGGATCAGTGGGGAAACGAGGAGGACCGATGAGTATTGTGGGTCGTTTGTTTTTTTTTTATATATATCAGTGAGTGAGTACTGGTGTTGTGGATTCTGTTTGCGGGCTCCCTCTGGTGGTTACTGCTGGTACTGGGTGACTTTGGTGGGTTGCGGCCTTTGGTTTCCATCTGTCCATCAGAGGCTGGGTGTTTCCTATTTTACCTGGCCTTTCTGTCATTTCCCTTGCCGGCTATCAATGTGTTCAGATGTGCTCTGTTTGGTTCCTGCCTACCTGCTCCCAGATCTTTCAGGATAAGCTAAGTGCTGATTTTCAGTTGTTTGGTTTTTTGTCCAGCTTGCTTAGAATGTCTCTTTGTTAGCTGGTTGCTCTAGTGGACTGAGGTTCTCCCCATGTGCCATGAGTTGGCACATGGGTTCTTGTAATCTCAGGATGGTTTTTTTGATTAGGGTTTTTTGCTGACCGCTCAGTCCCCTTTTGTGTCATTCTGCTTTCTAGTTTTCAGCGGGCCTCTATTTGCTAAAGCTATATACATCATCTCTATGTGTGTGCCTTCCTCTCATTTCACCGTCAATACATGTGGGGGGCAACTATATCTTTGGGGTTAATTCCTCTGGAGGCAAGTGAGGTCTTTGTTTTCTCTGCAGTACTAGTTAGCTCTTAGGCTGGTGCGTGGCGTCTAGAACCAACGTAGGCACGCTCCCTGGCTATCTCTAGTTGCGTTTGTCAGGCGTAGGGCAGCGGTCAGCCCAGGTTCCATCACCCTAGAGCTCGTCCGATATTTATTATCTTTGCTTATCCAGTGCTATCCCTAGCCATTGGGGATTCATGACAGTATAGCCGGCCCACAAAGTGTTAATTGTTTGGGCTGAAGCAGGAGATAAAGAAGTGTTCAAGGGAA
Source organism: Ranitomeya variabilis (assembly GCF_051348905.1). Lineage (NCBI taxonomy): Eukaryota > Metazoa > Chordata > Amphibia > Anura > Dendrobatidae > Ranitomeya > Ranitomeya variabilis. The sequence continues at coordinate 248,861,370 of NC_135233.1, read as the reverse complement.
ATTTTTTTTTTTTTTTTTTTTCCTTCAGAGTTTTGCTGCCTAGCCCTTAATTGCTGTCTAGCTGCTTCTTACCTCCTCTTAACCCTTGTATGGCTCTGATCTTAGCTGTTTATCATGGATGTCCAGAGTTTGGCTTCCAGCCTGAGTAATCTCGCGGCAAAGGTTCAAAACATACAGGATTTCGTTGTTCACACTCCCATGTCTGAACCTAGAATTCCTATTCCAGAGTTTTTTTCTGGAGATAGATCTACCTTCCTGAATTTCAGGAACAATTGTAAATTGTTTCTCTCTTTGAAATCTCGCTCCTCTGGAGACCCTGCTCAACAGGTCAAGATTGTTATATCGTTCCTACGGGGCGACCCTCAGAATTGGGCATTTGCATTGGCACCAGGGGATCCTGCGTTGCTCAGTGTGGATGCGTTTTTTCTGGCATTGGGATTGCTCTATGAGGAACCTAACCTAGAGATTCAGGCTGAAAAGGCTTTATTAGCCCTCTCTCAGGGGCATGATGAAGCGGAAATATATTGTCAGAAATTTCGGAAATGGTCGGTGCTTACTCAGTGGAATGAGTGCGCCCTGGCTGCATACTTCAGAAATGGTCTTTCTGAGGCCATTAAGGATATTATGGTGGGGTTCCCTGCGCCTACAGGTCTGAATGAGTCTATGGCTATGGCCATTCAGATTGATCGGCGTTTACGGGAGCGCAAACCCGTGCACCAGTTGGCGGTGTCTTCTGAACAGGCACCTGAGACTATGCAATGTGATAGAATTCAGTCCAGAAGTGAACGGCAAAATTATAGGCGGAAAAATGGTTTGTGTTTTTATTGTGGTGATTCAGCTCATGTTATATCAGCATGCTCTAAACGCACAAAAAGGGTTGATAAATCTTTTGCCATTGATACTCTGCAGTCCAAGTTCATTTTGTCTGTGACTCTGATTTTTTCACTGTCTTCCATTTCCGTCGATGCCTATGTGGATTCAGGCTCTGCCCTGAGTCTTATGGATTGGTCATTTGCTAAACGCTGCGGTTTTAGTCTAGAGCCTCTGGAAGTTCCTATTCCTCTGAAAGGAATTGATTCTACACCATTGGCTATGAATAAACCGCAGTATTGGACACAAGTGACCATGCGCATGACTCCCGTTCATCAGGAGGTGATTCGCTTCCTTGTACTGTATAATTTACATGATGTACTAGTGCTTGGTCTGCCATGGTTACAAACTCATAATCCTGTCCTGGACTGGAAAACAATGTCTGTGCTAAGCTGGGGATGTCAGGGGGTTCATGATGATGCACCTCCGATTTCTATCGCTTCATCTACTCCTTCGGAGATCCCTGCGTTTTTGTCGGATTATAGGGATGTTTTTGAGGAGCCTAAGCTCAATTCGCTCCCTCCCAATAGAGAGTGTGACTGTGCTATAGAATTGATTCCTGGCAGTAAGTTCCCTAAGGGTCGTTTATTTAATCTGTCACTGCCAGAGCATACTGCTATGCGGAATTATATTAAGGAGTCCTTGGAAAAGGGACATATTCGTCCATCTTCGTCCCCTCTGGGAGCAGGTTTTTTTTTTGTGGCAAAAAAAGATGGTTCCCTGAGGCCTTGTATAGATTATCGCCTTCTGAATAAGATTACAGTCAAATACCAGTATCCATTGCCATTATTTACTGATTTGTTTGCTCGCATTAAGGGGGCTAGGTGGTTCACTAAAATAGATCTTCGTGGTGCGTATAATCTGGTGCGGATAAAACAGGGTGATGAGTGGAAAACCGCATTTAATACGCCTGAGGGCCATTTTGAGTATTTGGTAATGCCTTTTGGACTCTCCAATGCTCCGTCAGTCTTTCAGTCCTTTATGCACAATATTTTCCGTGAATATCTGGATAAGTTTATGATTGTGTATTTGGATGATATTTTGGTGTTTTCTGAGGACTGGGAGTCTCATGTTCTTCAGGTCAGGAAGGTGTTTCAGGTTTTGCGGGCCAATTCTCTGTTTGTGAAGGGCTCAAAGTGTCTCTTCGGAGTCCAGAAGATTTCTTTTTTGGGGTACATTTTTTCTCCTTCTACTATTGAGATGGATCCCGTTAAGGTTCAGGCTATTTGTGACTGGACACAACCTACATCTGTTAAGAGCCTTCAGAAGTTCTTGGGGTTTGCTAATTTTTATCGTCGGTTCATTGCTAATTTTTCCAGTATTGTTAAACCTTTGACTGATTTGACTAAAAAGGGTGCTGATGTTGCTGATTGGTCTCCTGCGGCCGTGGAGGCTTTTCGGGAACTTAAGCGCCGGTTTTCTTCTGCTCCTGTGTTGTGTCAACCAGATGTTTCACTTCCTTTCCAGGTGGAGGTTGATGCTTCCGAGATTGGAGCGGGGGCGGTTTTGTCACAGAGAAGTTCTAATGGCTCGGTGATGAAGCCATGTGCTTTCTTCTCTAGAAAATTCTCGCCCGCCGAGCGCAATTATGATGTGGGTAATCGGGAGCTTTTGGCCATGAAGTGGGCATTTGAGGAGTGGCGTCATTGGCTTGAGGGTGCTAAACATCGCGTGGTGGTCTTGACTGATCACAAGAATCTCATTTACCTTGAGTCTGTCAGGCGTTTGAATCCTAGACAGGCTCGTTGGTCGTTATTTTTTTCTCGTTTCAATTTTGTGGTTTCATACCTGCCAGGTTCAAAGAATGTGAAGGCAGATGCTCTTTCCAGGAGTTTTGTGCCTGACTCTCCTGGAGACACTGGGCCTGCTGGTATCCTTAGGGATGGGGTAATATTGTCCGCCGTATCCCCAGACTTGCGACGCGCATTGCAGGAGTTTCAGGTGGATAAACCGGATCGATGTCCACCAGAAAGACTGTTTGTTCCGGATGATTGGACCAGTAGAGTCATCTCCGAGGTCCATTCTTCTGTGTTGGCTGGTCATCCTGGAATATTTGGTACAAGAGACTTGGTGGCCAGGTCTTTTTGGTGGCCTTCCTTGTCTAGGGATGTGCGTACTTTTGTGCAGTCTTGTGAAGTGTGTGCTCGAGCTAAGCCTTGCTGTTCACGGGCTAGTGGGTTGTTGTTATCCTTGCCCATCCCGAAGAGGCCTTGGACGCACATTTCCATGGATTTTATTTCTGATCTCCCGGTTTCACAGAAAATGTCCGTTATCTGGGTTGTGTGTGACCGCTTTTCTAAGATGGTTCATTTGGTGCCCTTGCCTAAGTTGCCCTCCTCCTCTGAGTTGGTTCCTTTGTTTTTTCAGAACGTGGTTCGTTTGCATGGGATTCCGGAGAATATCGTTTCGGACAGGGGATCCCAGTTTGTGTCTAGATTTTGGCGGACGTTTTGTGCCAAGATGGGCATTGATTTGTCTTTCTCGTCTGCATTCCATCCTCAGACGAATGGCCAGACGGAGCGAACTAATCAGACCTTGGAAACTTATTTGAGGTGTTTTGTTTCTGCTGATCAGGATGACTGGGTTGCTTTTTTGCCACTGGCCGAATTTGCTCTTAATAATCGGGCTAGTTCGGCCACGTTGGTCTCTCCTTTTTTTTGTAATTCGGGGTTTCATCCTCGTTTTTCCTCTGGTCAGGTGGAGTCTTCGGATTGTCCTGGAGTGGACGTGGTGGTGGACAGGCTACATCACATTTGGAATCAGGTGGTGGACAATTTGAAGTTATCTCAGGAGAAGACTCAGCAGTTTGCTAATCGCCGTCGCCGCGTGGGTCCCCGACTTCTTGTTGGGGACTTGGTGTGGTTGTCTTCTCGTTTTGTCCCTATGAAGGTCTCTTCTCCTAAGTTCAAGCCTCGGTTCATCGGTCCTTATAGGATCTCGGAGATTCTTAACCCTGTATCCTTCCGTTTGGATCTCCCGGCATCGTTCGCTATTCATAATGTGTTCCATCGGTCGTTGTTGCGGAGGTATGAGGTGCCTGTTGTTCCTTCGGTCGAGCCTCCTGCTCCAGTGCTGGTGGAGGGAGAATTGGAGTATGTTGTTGAAAAGATCTTGGATTCTCGTGTTTCCAGACGCAAACTCCAGTATTTGGTTAAGTGGAAGGGTTATGGTCAGGAGGACAATTCCTGGGTGGTCGCCTCCGATGTTCATGCGACTGATTTGGTTCGCGCCTTCCATAGAGCTCACCCTGATCGCCCTGGGGGTTCTCGTGAGGGTTCGGTGACCCCTCCTCAAGGGGGGGGTACTGTTGTGGATTCTGTTTGCGGGCTCCCTCTGGTGGTTACTGCTGGTACTGGGTGACTTTGGTGGGTTGCGGCCTTTGGTTTCCATCTGTCCATCAGAGGCTGGGTGTTTCCTATTTTACCTGGCCTTTCTGTCATTTCCCTTGCCGGCTATCAATGTGTTCAGATGTGCTCTGTTTGGTTCCTGCCTACCTGCTCCCAGATCTTTAAGGATAAGCTAAGTGCTGATTTTCAGTTGTTTGGTTTTTTGTCCAGCTTGCTTAGAATGTCTCTTTGTTAGCTGGTTGCTCTAGTGGACTGAGGTTCTCCCCATGTGCCATGAGTTGGCACATGGGTTCTTGTAATCTCAGGATGGTTTTTTTGATTAGGGTTTTTTGCTGACCGCTCAGTCCCCTTTTGTGTCATTCTGCTTTCTAGTTTTCAGCGGGCCTCTATTTGCTAAAGCTATATACATCATCTCTATGTGTGTGCCTTCCTCTCATTTCACCGTCAATACATGTGGGGGGCAACTATATCTTTGGGGTTAATGCCTCTGGAGGCAAGTGAGGTCTTTGTTTTCTCTGCAGTACTAGTTAGCTCTTAGGCTGGTGCGTGGCGTCTAGAACCAACGTAGGCACGCTCCCTGGCTATCTCTAGTTGCGTTTGTCAGGCGTAGGGCAGCGGTCAGCCCAGGTTCCATCACCCTAGAGCTCGTCTGATATTTATTATCTTTGCTTATCCAGTGCTATCCCTAGCCATTGGGGATTCATGACAACTGGTGGCTATAACACTGTAGGGTGGCTGGATTATATTCTATAGAGGGGGCTACATTATATTCTATGTTGGGCTGCATTATACTCTATGAGGGTCTACATTATATTCTATGGGGGGGTTCCATGATACTATATGGAAAGACTGCATTATACCCTATGAGGGGGATACATTATATTCTATGGGGGGCTGCGTTATACCCTATGAGGGGGCTACATTATATTCTATGGGGGCTGCATTATTCTCTATGAGGGGGCTGCATTATACTCTGAGTGGGCTACATTATATTCTATAGGGGCTGCATTATACCATATGAGGGGGCTGCATTATACCCTATTGGAGGGCTGCTTTATACTTTATTAGGGAGGCTGCATTATACTCTATGGGAAGGCAGCATTATACCCTATGAGGGGGCTGTAATATACCCTATGAGGGGTTACATTATATTCTATGGGGGGGCTGCATTATACCCTATGAGGGAGGCTACTCAAACCCTACTATATCATTAAGCCGTGTACTACCTTATATTATACCCTGATATTAACGTGTTTTACCGCACTATTGGTGGTCTTGTATTTATTTCTATGTAGCTTCATAGTGGGCCCCTAGAATGATTTTCTCTGGTGGGCCCAAGGTGCTCCAGTCCAACGCTGGTTGTGTGCATATACAATAAGAGCAGCAGAAGACTGGTAAGGGGAATATCTGTTAATCACCAGCTCAAAGACATTGCACTGTTTTGTGTCTCCATGATTACAGACTACAAACAAGCACCGTGTAGTCTGATCCCTCTGTCAAAAAAGTCGAAAGGGACTTTTACAAGTAATCTGAAGGGGTCATGTTCCTGGTCATCATTCTCCCCATTGTAAACATGGCATAAGATAAAGGAGCTGATCCACTGACCATGTTTTTAAGTGTCTTAAGAATCTTTGTTGTCGGCAGCACATCGCCCTGTATAATCAGTGAATGTGCTGCCGACAGTTTGCAAACTGTATCATATCAAGTTTGCATCGACCTTCAAATGGGTCAACTTGTTGTATCATTGACTGTTGATATTATAACACGTCGTTTGTCGCTCACTTAAAGGTCCATTATCATACAACTTAATAGTTAGATTTCCATATAGTTGCATGTCCTTGTTTACAGGGGGAGATGTGCTGTTAACTACAATTATATTTTCGGCCACATGAAAGATGTGATCGGCCAGTGAACAAATGTCTGCTCATTCGATGGCTGATCGCCGCCATGTTTACATGGGACAGTGATGGGGAACGAGTATCAACAGGAACGCTTATTCAGACAATAATCAGTCCATGTGAAAAGGGCCTGAAATTTGCCTTTGTCCATTTTTCCCCCATTTCTTGCAAAAAAAAAGGGACATATTGAAAAGAGTAATATGTAGTTCTCACTAGCAGATTACCGTGAACAAGTGCTCGCTTTCCGATAATCGGCCGGTGTTAACAGGCTGCCAATCACCTGATGGATGATCAAAACTCTTGTTCATCGAGTGAATTCATTTTTAAACTTCGTTCTCAGCAGCACAATATGAAGGATATGTGCCGCCGAGAAAAATGGTAGCCTATGCGCACAACACAATTTATTACCTATCGTTCTGTGCCCATTGGTAGCATGGCATTAAACAACAGCAGATGCTCAAACATGCAGCCGATCGGTGTTTTTTTGGGTCGTGCAATGTAAACGGTAGTTGTTTTTTTCTTAATCAAGACGATTTGCATCTTTATTTTAGGCAATATAAAAGATTTAATATTACTTCCTTCAAGTATCAAGAAGAGGAAGTTAGCAGCATTGACCTGAACTCTTTCCAAGGATGGAGGACGATTTATTTATTTCCCAATACTGTTGTATTAAAAAGACAAAAGAAAGTGAAAGCTCTATCCGTCTTCAAAGGCAACGTGATCCTGAGCCCATTGTTTACCTGCCATGTGAGCCCTGTCGTAGCCTGCGTAGTGGATGTAAACTGTGTAACTTTCACGGCTTTACCCATTCATTTGTGTGTGTTTGTAGTCTCCTGGCACTGAGCCCACAATAAAGACTTGAGGTTAGCTTGTAAGATCATTGGAGGGATGTGTTTGGCTTGTGAATGCATTCCGCTAGTGGAGGACCATTCTGAAAACACGTGACCCCTCATAATGCGGATTGTAAGTCAATGAAGAATTGGGACAAGGTCGGCTCTGATCAGCGTCGGACTGGCTTGGTAAAGGCCCACCAGTAACATTGACTCCTGGGGCCCACTGTTCACTATGCAAAATTAAATAACCTGACCCCAGTAGACAAATTTACATATGCTTCTAAATAATATTCATTTGGCTAGCTTGTTTAATGAATGATTAGACACCTTTTTATGCAAATTGTGAATCAAGTGTAACAGCATTACCCATTAGCAGTCCTGCAGAGGGGCCTGCCGGATGATTCTCCTGCTCTCCTGTGGGCCAGTCCGAGACCGGCTCTGATCACTCAATGAATCGAGCTGTAGGGAAAGTGGGAAACACGTTGGATTGTGCTGAGGGCATGCAAAACCCATGAAACCACTTTTCACATTAAGGGATTGTTTACACTTTGGGTTTTTCTCAGTGTTTTTTTTTTTAAGATCCGCTGCAGTTTACAGTATCAGCAAAATGAAAAAGTGTTCTGAAATCTCATGCACACATTGCTGATTTTTTCCTTGCAGGTTATACCCATTAAAGTGTTTTGTTTTTTTTTTCTTTTCAAATCTATAGCACGTCAGTTCTTTTAGCGTTTTTATAGACTTTTTTAAACTGATTTAAATAAATAGGAAAAAATAAAAAAAAAACCATAGTGAAAATGCACGTATTGTATGCAGCGTTTTTTCTGCCAACACTCTGGTTTCGGTGGAGATAAATCCTCTGCAAAGACTGACCAGTCTGAGTAACATTTTGGTATGTTTCCACTCCCAAAACTCAGCAAAACGTCTCAGTGTGAACACACCCAAAGGTTTTTTTGAGCAGAAAATGCTGCAAAAATGCTCAAAAGGATGAACTGTCTGCTGTCATTTTTAGTGGCATCTGCAGCCAGAAGTTTGCTGTAAATCAGCAGAAAAAGCTGAAATGCCCTACATTATGGCATTTCTGCAAACTTTTGGTGCAATTTTTCCATTTTTACTTTATCATGCATTGTGGCATTATTTTTCTATGCAGTTCCCCATAGGTAGATATTAAAAATAAGCAAGTGCGTAAAAAAAAAGCACCATCAAAAAGCAATAGTAAATACACATCAAAATGATTGTGCATTTTACCACAAGCCAAAAAAAAAAAATTGCACAAAAATAATATGTGACTATAACCTATGGGGCTGCGGAAGCGGGTGCACTTACATTGGAAACGTTATGCCTCCTACTGTTATGGGAGCACAGTACCAATATTATGGGGGTGCTGTGACTGGTACTGTTATGGAGGCACTATGACGATTGTCACTGATAGGGGGCACTGTGACTATTACAATTATGGGGGCACAATGATTACTATTATTATGGAAGCAATGTGACTATTACCATCATGGTAGCGCTATAACTATTGTTAGTATGGTGGCAATGTGACTGTTACTATTATAGGGGCACTGTGCCTATTATTATTATGGGGGTCACTATGACTTATTAGTATGGACACAGTCTGAATATTACTGTTATGGGTGCAATGTGACTTTCATTATTAAGTGGGCACTATGACTTACTTTTATGGAGCACAGGGAACTTTTCTGTTATGGAGTCACTGACGATTACTATAATGGGTGCACTGTAATAATAACTATTATGGGGACACTGACTTACTTTTGTCAGGGCACTGTGACTGCTACTATTATGGGCACAGGGAACATTACTATGATGGGGGAACAGTGATTATTGCTACTATGGAGGCACCGTTATTATTACTACTATGGAGACGAAGTGACTATTACTTTTATTAAGGCACTGGGACTATTACTATATTGAGGGGCACTGTGACTATTACTATTATGGGGCACAGGGAATATTAATATGATGGGGGAACAGTGATTATTGCTACTATGGAGGCAAAGTGACTATTACTTTATTAAGGCACTGGTACTATTACTATATTGAGGGGCACTGGTTCTATTACTATTATGGGGCACAGGGAATATTAATATCATGGGGGAACAGTGATTATTGCTACTATGGAGGCAAAGTGACTATTACTTTTATTAAGGCACTGGGACTATTACTATATTGAGGGGCACTGTGACTATTACTATTATGGGGCACAGGGAATATTATTATGATGGGGAACAGTGACTATTGCTACTATGGAGGCAAAGTGACTATTACTTTTATTAAGGCACTGGGACTATTACTATATTGAGGAGCACTGTGACTATTACTATTATGGGGCACAGGGAATATTAATATGATGGGGAACAGTGACTATTGCTACTATGGAGGCAAAGTGACTATTACTTTTATTAAGGCACTGGGACTATTACTATTATGGGGCACAGGGAATATTAATATGATGGGGAACAGTGATTATTACTACTGTGGAGGCAAAGTGACTATTACTTTATTAAGGCACTGGGACTATTACTATATTGAGGGGCACTGGTTCTATTACTATTATGGGGTACAGGAAATATTAATATGATGGGGAACAGTGACTATTGCTACTATGGAGGCAAAGTGACTATTACTTTTATTAAGGCACTGGGACTATTACTATATTGAGGGGCACTGTGACTATTACTATTATGGGGTACAGGAAATATTAATATGATGGGGGAACAGTGATTATTGCTACTATGGAGGCAAAGTGACTATTACTTTTATGAGGGCACAGGGAGTTTTACTACATTGTTACGTAATAATTGCCTAGCAGTGGTTATCGATCGTGGCGCTGAGGATTTTTTTTTAGAAATGGACATTTGTGAGATACAATAATAGTTCAGGTATCTTCAGGAACGTCAGGATTTTTTTGGACAGTCATGTCATGATTGCGGTGGGTCAGCCACATGCTACAATGCGTCCTCATGTGACATGGCGATTTTCATGTCGTCTGACCATGTAGCCCTAGAATGGATTGTTTTCTGGGAACTCTGTATGACGCTGTATTATTTTTTTCCTCTTTCCAGCTCGGAAGACTATAACTCCTCGTTAGAACCATACCGCTGCAGTAAAACGAATGAAAGAAAAATGACAAGATCAATTTGGTTTTCCTGCTTTTTCGAGAGTCTTCAAGAGTGGGACCTGGTAACTGGCAGAACATCTCTGGGTTATGGATATCACTTTCGTAACTAGATAGAGTAAATGATGTTCTACCTGAAAGGAATGTATATTGGCTTTTATCACAGAAGGTTCCTGGAGTAATTCGACAAGAGCAGTGTTTCTTCCTTTCTAGTTTGACATGTCCACACGGCTTCTAGCACCGCTTAAAAAGCAGCATGTTTTTGGGCGTGGGTGCTTTAGAAGTCTGTGGTTAAGCTGTGAGTTCAACATGAATGCAACGTGAACTCAGGATTTCCTTTGAAGTTTGACACCAGGGATTTTCCCCGCCTACTAGGGGGGAACTGCAGAAGAGAAAAAAAAAACCTTTAAACTTCTCCAAGTACCATGTAGCTAGGAAGAAGTTTCAGAAGAAAATTGCCTGTGTTTGAAGAGTTAGTTTGAACATGGATCATATTCCTCTAACCTTAGTCTTTTTGTTCGAGACAAGTCTATTGGACATAAAGGGAGTGACTGAACAAAATGAATGTCTGTGCCGAGGAAATGTTCCTGGGATGGAAATGAGGGCTGAATACGTATGAACCAAGATATTAATTAACGGGATCTAAAAGGCGCAAGCAAAGGAGAATTTAAAGGGAGGGGAATAATAGTAACTTATCATAAACCTGGTGAGGGTAAAAACCAAGGAAAGTGGCATAAATCTAGTAAGAAAATTGCTCAGAGGTCTAGAGTCTGGTCTCACATTTTAGAAGTAACTTAACCCCTTAGTGACAGAGACAATTTTAACCTTAATGACCAGGCCAATTTTTACAATTCTGACCACTGTCACTTTATGAGGTTATAACTCTGGAATGCTTCAATGGATCCCAGTGATTCTGAGAATGTTTTTTCGTGACATATTGTACTTCATGTTATTGGTAAAATTTATTTGATAATACTTGTGTTTATTTGTGAAAAAAAAAAAAATTGGCACAAATTTTGTAAATTTTGCAATTTTCAAACTTTTAATTTTTGTCAGAGAATTATGTCACACAAAATAGTTAATAAATAAAATTTCCCGCATGTCCACTTTACATCAGCACAATTTTGGAAACTTTTTTTTTTGTCCGGAAGTTATAAGGGTTTAAAGTTGACCAGCGATTTCTCATTTTTCCAGCAAAATTTACAAAACCATTTTTTTAGAGACCATATCACATTTGAAGTGACTTTGAGGAGTCTATATGAAAGAAAATACCCCAAAGTGACACCATTCTAAAAAGTGCATCCCTCAAGGTGCTCAAAACCACATTCAAGAAGTTTAATAATAATAATAATAATAATAATAATAATAATAATTTTTATTTAAATAGCATCAACATATTCCGCAGCGCTTTACAACTTATAGAGGGGACTTGTACAGACAATAGACATTACAGCATAACAGTTTATTAACCCTTCAGGTGCTTCACGAGAACTAATGCAATGTGGAAGGAAAAAAAATAATATTTAACTTTTTTCCACAAAAAAAATACTTTAGACCCAAACTTTTGTATTTTCACAAAGGTATCAAGAGAAAATTGACCACAAAATTTGTTGTGCAATTTCTCCTGCGTACACCGGCACCCCATATGTGGGGGATGGGGGAAATCCACTGTTTGGGTGCATGGCAGGGCTCAGAAGGGACGAGCACCGTTTGACTTTTTGAACGAAAAATTGGCTGGAATTGATGGTGGGCACCATGTTACGTTTCGAGACCCACTTATGTGCTTAAAAAGTGGAAACCGACCAATTCTAACTCCAACCTTAACACTGCCCTAAACCCAACCCCAACCCTCACACATCTAAATATAACAACAACCCTAACCCCAACTCAACCCTAACCCGAACCCCAAGCCTAACTGCAAATAATGGAAAAAATAAAAAAATTATTGTATTATTTTTATGTAACTAAGGGGTTAACTAAGGGGGATGACAAAGGGAGGTTTGATTTACTATTTTTTTTTATTTTGATCACCCTGATAGACCCTATCACAGTGGTCAAAATGAACCAATAGGAAAAATCTCCTATTGTTGCTGGGTACCGGCCAGCAGATCTCGGCAGGCGCACTACACATGCGCCCGCCATTTTCTTCCAGGAAGATCAGGTGGGGGGGCCGAAGCAGGAGGGTCTGGGGATGGCGGAGTTACCGGGGGGGCTCAGGGGACTCCATTTCTCTCTACCATATATGCTAGATCAGAGGTCCCCAACCGCCGGTCCGCGGACCGGGACCGGGCCGTTGGGGTTTTTCAGCCGGTCCGCGGCGCCGCAGCCTCTTCCCCTGAGCGGTCACGTGGGACCGCTGATTAGAGAAATGAATAGGCTGCTCCACCTCCCATAGGGGCGGAGCCGCCTATTCATTTCTCTAATGAAGCGGTGCCGGTGACCGCTGATAGAGGAAGAGGCTGCGGCACCGAAGAGCAGCTGTCCGGGGGAAGGAGCGGGACGCCGGGAGCAGGTAAGTATGTCATATTCACCTGTCCTGGTTCCACACGCCGGGCGCCGCTGTCTCCATCTTCCCGGCGTCTCTCTCTCCTCACTGACTGTGCAGGCAGAGGGCGCGATGACGTATATAATGTGCGCGCCGCCCTCTGCCTGATCAGTCAGTGCAGGGAGACGCCGGGAAGATGGCGCCGAGGAGCTGCAAGAGAGGTGAGTATGTGTTTTATTATTTTTATTGCAGCAGCAGCAGCACAGCTATGGGGCAATAATAAACAGTGCAGAGCACTGTATGGCACAGCTATGGGGCAATTATGAACGGTGCAGAGCACTATATGGCACAGCTATGGGGCAATAATGGTGCAGAGCACTATATGGCACAGCTATGGGGCAATAATAAACAGTGCAGAGCACTATATGGCACAGCTATGGGGCAATTATGAACGGTGCAGAGCACTGTATGGCACAGCTATGGGGCAATAATGGTGCAGAGCACTATATGGCACAGCTATGGGGCAATAATGGTGCAGAGCACCAGGGAAACAAGCATGGTGCTCCCACTCATTCTGAACCTATGGTAAGTTGAATCACATTCTCATTATAAATGTCATAATTATATGATAAGTATGCACTAAGCTCCATCCCTCCATAACCCCCCCCCCCATATGACCAAAGCCCCGCCCCTGCCCCACCCCCACCGGGCCATGGAAAACTGGTCTGGCTTAAAGCCGGTCCCTGGTGCAAAAAAGGTTGGGGACCTCTGTGCTAGATCATATCAGAGGAGAGATAAATGAATGGAAAACCAGACTTTTTTCTGATCAACGTTATTCACTGAATAACGGTAATCATGTGACAGGGAACAGAAAAAAACAACCCAAATCATGTTCTCCAGGGTCTCAGCTACCCCATGTAGCCAATACCTGGAGATTGTCTGACGCTGGGAGGCGCTATACACTTATTTCTCAGCACCATTAAAAAGCGGAGCTGAGGAATAAGTACCCTTAACTGCCATCATTAAAAGGCGTATCAGCGGTCGTTAAGGGGTTAAAAGAGCTTTACAGGATTTAAAAGGTCAATATTGCTTTAATAAGCTTCGAATAAATCAACAGTACATGTGAATATAGGAAACTTCGTTATATATCTTACCAGAAAAATCTGCTTCTTTCTCTACTACTGAGCCATTTCTTTCCTTCTCCCCTGCTTCCTAAACTCACCATTTGTTCTGTAAACCTGCAAAATATCAGTCCTGCTCAAAAGAAGATCTGATAGCCCATTGAAGTGTTGAAGCTGCCTTTTGGAGTCTTTGGTGAAGGGAGCATAGTGAGAAAGAGGCAAATACACATACAGATCATGGTGCTGCTTTTTATTAGGTGTTCACACAAGTGCTGGATTCACAGCTACACTGCTCAATTTTGCTGTATGATGTATTCCACACTGCTGCTACTTCTGAACATGTGCTATATAGAGACAGAAGAACAGTAATCCCTCATGACTGTGCGTGCTGTTCATGAGAGACATCATAACAGCTAGTTACTACCCTCTAGCTTAGTGACAACTGAAAATTAGGTATTAGAGAGCCCGCAGAGAGGAACACTTCTGAAAATGTGGGATACAAGTCATATTATGGCTAGTAACAGGTTTTTTTTGCCTATAGTGACTGGGTATATACAAGACTTGGGGTCTGAACTGAATTAGAAAGATGCTGTCAGTGTGTGGCCCTAAATGGGTCCTAACAAAGAGAATGGGGACAATGAAGACTAGAACCTGATTTTATGTGAGCCCAATTGATTGGTCTGTCTAAAGATATATGCACCCTGGAATTGGTCTCTTTAACCTTTGTGTTTTTGGGTGCCTTTATTAGCTGTTGACATCAGTTTTTTCCAACACCAATCTACATGCATGCTCTATCCCCATTAAAAACATGTGTTTTTAATGGGGATAGGGAAGTAAGCATCTGCCAGACTCCTCTGGTGGTGGCTTATCTTCCCAGAGAACAAAAAGATAGAATTTCAACATGCCCTTTCTGCTGCCAGAGGGGAATAGCTCCCCATAGACATAAGATAGTTGGCTGATTTTGCCTAAATCAGTGGGTTTGGCCAACTTTGCTCTACTAAGTGAGGGAACCTGGAGAACACAAAACAAAAGCAGCGGTCTAGAAACCACCACGGAGTTACAGAAAAGCCTGTTCTCCATTTTCTAAGGTCAGTATTGAAGTTCTCTCTCCTATCTTGCTCCAGTTGAAAAACTCTACTATATATTATTCAGCACTTTCATTATTATTCTCTTTTTATATGACGCCAATCAATGAAATTCCTTCAAAGGGAAGATGTGACCATTACTCATTCTGAGCTACCATTGACTGAATTAGTTGAGTAACACAAGGCATCTGGGTGTCATGGCTGACCTTTATTATCAGAGACACTCTTATTTACAATTTTAGGTCTTATGGGCTTGAAGGCCTCAGATAAGCATCCTGGAGTTAAAGACATAAGCTTTTTATGCAGCATTTTTGGTCATGGCATCACTCTGGGAAAAACTGAAAAATTGGGGCAGATTTATAAAAGCTGAATGTTATACAGTGAAAACGTAAACTAGACAGTCTATATTGGACCTGTCCCTTGCCATCAATATGCATTTTCTACCTGCTGTAAATGTTGATGTTCTCCTAAATCCAGCATTGTTTTTCTTTTGTTCCCGTGCCGTTCCTGATTTCTGGCACCTTCTTCCCTGAATATAAAACTAATATTGTTATCCAAGTGGGTGTGATACCCAAAATCTTTTCTGTGGGATTCTTCTTGAGGACTATGCCCAGTTGGCTAAAAGCACAAAATTTACAGACGGGGAAGAAGGGGCCATATCTCAGGAACAGAGAGGCACAGGAACAAATGAAAAACAATGCCGTAAAATAATATATTTTTAAGACTAGGCAGGTTCCTTTTAAAATGCACCAAATTTCTCATGCTGCTTGATAAATTGGCTGTATCTTTAGACTGTTTACTTCAGTTATACCATTTGCTAGTCGACTTATTTTGATCCGCAAAGTCATGACAAATTTTAGTGCAGTTTTTTAACTGCTTCCATCGGAGTGAACTCCCGTGGCAGCAGTTTAACCCCTTAGATACTACTATCAATTGTGACAGGGCATATAAGAGGTTGGAAATGGAGTGCCAATGGCATTGTCATGGCAGCCAGGGGTCTGTTAAAGACCTCCATGTCTATGATGTTTGAGCACCCACCATGAGGCAGGGCTATATAGGAAAATGGTAATTTTACACTAACATTCCAGTATTGCAGTGTAATGTACAAGTGACACAAATAAATGTCTCCCATATATATATATAACCTTTTTTTCATGGAACATAAAAAATCCAGAAAAATTTAAAGTGTAACTGCTTAAATTAATATTATATTTATCCTAGACAGTGAAGGTCGAAACAAAAAAAAAAAGTAAAAATAGCAGAACTGGAGAAGAAGGAGAAATTGGAAAGTGAAATGGGGCAACTGAGGCTTTAGGGAAAAAGTGCCCACTGGGGCTTTGAAAGAAAATGCCCAATGGGGCTTTGTTGCATAAAGCTGAAGCCAGTCCTGGCTATATCCATTAGATATACTGTATGTCAGACGGATGCACCTGCAGCTATTATTTGGCTGAAGTGATGTCTCCTATGGAAAGTTAATTGGGTTACACTGATGGTTACTTTAGAAGGCACTTATGGCCAATATTAAGAAAATAAAATGAGATTTATGATACGATTCTTCTTGTTCGTGTTTTTGTTAATTTTGTGTAATTAGAGGAATATCTTATTTCCACCAGTGTGGTTTTATTAGGCTGTGAATGCCACTCTAGGAGGACACACAAGGACATCAGATGATTTGCATAAAATTTGCATCTCCTTGTAGATCACAGTGGAAAAAAAAGGGCTGGATTTACAATGACAGCACCTAAAGTCTTCTGAATCCTGTCTTGAACATGCTTCTCTGTGCTCCAATTAACCCATTCATTTCAAAGGATAAGTGGACACATTCTCTGTGGTGGAAGGCAAGGTCAATTTTTTTCCAAATGTACGCATATAGAAGGAGGTGACTTGATTGTTAATTAGGTGCTAGGACCAATTCTCTTGTGAGAACCAAAGATCACAGATGGTGAAGTCCAATATGGCAGATCCTTCTCCCCCTTCCCGATACCTGCGGTCAGTGGACACTCATTACACCCCTGTAAACATTAGATGATGGTATTCGGTCGTCTTTAATCTAATGTATTTGGCTACCTTTACCCTGTCAAAAAAGAATGAGACTTTAAACGGGTTGTCCACTTTTGACAATCCCTTGTTGATTAGCTGTAATCTCTGCTAATCCATGCAGCAAGCGTTTATTTCCTCTGCAGCAACCCCGCAGGACAAACATGGAATTACAAAGTTGGCATTGATGTTTATGCATGGAAGTGTTGTGTCCTCCAGAATGGGAGGCATGTTTTGTAGCTATTCTCCAAATTGCTTATCTCATACTTCTTTATTAATTTTCCTATGTTTATCTATTAGTGAATATTTTTTTAATTTGCTAGTGGGGAACAAGGGGGTACTGTGTGGTCCTTATGTGGGGGATAAAAACTTTTGGGGGGAGCATGATGTGTGTAGGAGGAAATATTACTGATGTGTGTGAGGGTATATTATATTATTGGAACATTATATAGGTGTATAATACTATGGGGGGAATAATTCTGCTTGGGGACATCATATGGGGTCATAATAAGTGTCTGAGGGCTTCATATGGGGGCATACTATTGTATGTAGGGGGCTGTTGGGACATCATATATGGTAGATAATCTGTGCAAGCTGTGTTGGAATGGCACTGTGAGGATCATAATGTTTAGGGGGCACTGCTGGGGCATCATGCTACATGGAGGGTGCTGTGGACATCATAATACATACGGGGTACTGTTGGGGCATCATTGTGTGGGAGGCCATTGTGGTGGCTTCATAATGTGTAAGGGAAGCATCATGTGTGGTGAATACACTGTGGGGAATGCGTGAAAAAGATATTGTGGGGTATGAAAATGTATGGGCATCAATGTGTGTATGAGGCATTCTGAGGGCATCATACAACATGAGGGATATGAGAAGCTCCTATAGGATCACTATTTCTGTGGGTGCAATACAAAGGCTTAGATAGGGCTAAGGGTGTGACTTAGCTGCAAAAATATCTGCTGTCTTTCTACCTGTACGGAGATGAACATGTTCCCACGTTCCCCCTTTAAAAAACAAGTATATTGTCATGTGATGTAATGTGAACTGTGATGTATAATGTGAATTGTAATGTGTGTAAAGGATGTTATTAATATTGATAAGGAGTGTAGATTGACAGTAGGGATAGTGAGAGTTAATTTTTGGGACTAGCCCAGAGTGTGAGTGGATAAGTTGAAGGGAAAGTGACAGTTTCCTGCTAGAAAGGCAGATAGAGCCTGGAGTGCATAGAAAGCAGACCTAAGTCAAATGTGAGCAGTGTCGCATTCTGGGGTGTCCTTAAAGTGAGAGGAGACCGAAGGAAAGAGATAGTGAGATCTGGAGCAGAAGTGACAAAGAGACAGAGTGATCTACTGGAGATGGTTCCTTGGAGGGGACGTCTAGCTGCAAGTCCCAGAGTTTAAAACTCTGAGAGGTAAGGGGCCTAGACATGACTGAGTATGTGAGATGAGTAAACTGTCCCAGATGGGAGTTCCAGAGAGTCAGCATTAGAGGAGATAAGGATGGACATACTGGCACCCTAAGGGGAATGAAGATGCAGAACCTTGGGATAAGTACATAACTCTTGCTGATCAGGACTCTAGTGTAAAGCTGGGTGAAGGTGAAGTAGTGAAGAACAGTAGAAACAGAGGTCAAGTGAAGAGAGTCTAGAGAAAAGGTGAAGATAGAGAATAATAGAGAAAAGAAGGAAAGAAACTGTGTGGAAAACGCTTTAAGTTGTGAAGCAAATGTCCATAACACTGTGTACCCACTATCTCTTTTATATATTTCCTACCAATTTCCCATTTGGTAAATAGTTTGTTTTTAAATGGTGGTCTCCGTCATTGAACTGTCCAACTCCTGGTCCTGGCAAACCAGCAACATGTGTCGCATGCGGCCTGCACGGGCGTAGCGCCCTCGTCATGTACCCCAGAAACGCGCAAGGTTTTATCCTCATAATGAATCCTCCTGATTTTAAATGAATTTCCAATAAAAAGATGAATCTATCTCATATCTTTCTATTATCTATCTATCTATAAGACAGCTTGATATTCTTTATATGTGAGGTGAAAATATCTCCATCAGGCGAGTAATTACTGCAGGTAAATGTGATATCACTAATTGTAATAATGAGAAGGACATATTTTACATAGAAGGTAATATCAGCCCGGCTGCTCTTTAGAAAAAGTTTCCACTAGAGTGATACTCGAGATCTCTGCTGATATCTTGACATTTGCTCAGAAAGCGAGGGATGACTCAGCTCCTCTTGAAGTTTCAGCCCACAGACTTCGGCCTACATAGACTGCAAGGTGAACAGTAGAACCAGTGAGGACGGACCTGTAAAGCTGTCCTGCCACAAAAGACACTGACGACGACCATGTCTCACACACCGGATTATGCTGTTGGCAGCAGGGCTGAACACACAATGGACTGGTACAATAGCGGATCAATGGCTGCTCACAACCACTGCTGTAAGTGGTGGATTGCTTGTTGTGCAGCACTTCCAAAATGGCAAGTGCAGCGCCCCAGAGTCCTGGTCGTTGCAGTACTGTGGCTCCGCCACTAAGGGGAGCCATGGTGCGTTCGATGGCACTGAAGGAGTTCCTCTGATCAGGTATCACAGACACCAATATGTTTCACAGCTGGGCCTCCGGGGGGAGCTAAGGGTGCTATTCATTAGGCCACTCCCCACCATAGTGGGTAAACTGGGGGTCAGGCAGGAAGTTAGGTGAGAACGCTGACTGGATTGAACGAAGCAACACCTAGTAAGAGAGGGTGTTGTGGAGGAAGAGACAGTAGGGTCTCTGCCAGGGGTGGGATCCTGGCAGAGGCTTGGCATTGGAAAGAACGTAACGGGACCGTGCCTGCTCAGCATAGCGGCGGTGCCCAAGAAAGGACTAGAAGCGAGATAGATTGTGCTGAGTGAGAAACGAGATCAAGCAGACGGAGAATACCAGCAGGGGTTTTGTTGAAAGAGGCAGCACCTTGCTGAGGCGCATTACCGGTGGCCGGAACGCCGAGGGAGTGGAATAATATACAGCTTTAAGCCATACTCCAAACAGCGGCAGGACAGTCAGTCTCAGGCGGGCTGTCTACCACATATCACCTATGAAGTCTTGGGGGGCAATTGCGGGAGAGGGGCGTCTCTAGGGTCCCGGAAGAACTCCAGGCCTGCCTGACAAACGGGTGCCGTTCTTACTGTAACATCAGGAAGGGACGGAAGATTAGCAGAAGATCAGTTAATCGAGTTGTGAGGGAACTTAAGAAACAGACACAACAGTTGTGGGGTACTTTCCGTAAGCACAGCAGGGAAGGACTACAACACAAAGCGCTAAGAAGGAAGGCACTGATTTCCACCTGTGAGGAGAACTCTGGAGGTGCCATTGGACCGGCCGGACTTGCGCAGCCTGGTGGGCCGGATTCCGGACTGAGGACCGAGAGATCTCCAGTAAAGAGGTAAAGAGACTGCAACCTGGTGTCCTCGTTATTTACCGCGACCTGCACCCCACAACTGCACCGCTACACCACCGTTATCACCACCTATTTCACCGGACGTCCCCCACTGACGGACAGGGCCACGGACCGGGTCTAGCCACCGTGACAACCCCAGGACTGAGACTTAGAGGCCCGGCTCCGGGTACCCCTCGGCCCTGCGGCGGTGTGGGGGCGCTCCACAACTTGGCGTCACAAACAGGATCTACTTAAGCCTGAAGAATCAGGTCATGTGTGCCTAGAGACTGTGATTTGTCGTGCTTGAACTGTAGCTTTATTGAGAGACTGTGTGCTACCATTGACCAATAGAAGTTCCCGCCAAAAGCCGCCGCCATTGCTACTTTGGAGAAGAAGGAGGGTGTGCTATGGGAGGAGACTACCAGAATGGCGCGAGAAATGGATACCGCCCTCTGCGCTTCGGGCTGCAAGGAGATGACCTGCCCCAAAGCAGAGGACAACCTCCTGATTTGCAACAGCGGGAAGCAGGAGATGGAGAAGCCCGACCTCGGAGAAATGGCGGAGTCAGGTGCATGCATTGCCACCGACTATCAGGCAGCGATGATGAGCAGCGAGTGCCTGAGCAAGGAAGGAGCGATCCCGGCCTGCCCTCCTTCACCAGAGACGGACCAGGAGCCTGCGGACCTGACAGCGGAGCTACATCCACCAATCCCGACCTCGGAGTTAGAGGAGGAGGAACCACAGCGAGCGGAGCAGCGTTCGGGGGCCGCATCGGAAGAGCCGCGGTCCGAGCAGCAGCCGACTCCAGCGTTCTTGTCAGCGGACCGGATCGACATCGGTGGAACCACATCAGGCGTAGGTACGGAAGACGCCCCTGCTCCCCCTCACGAGTCCGCTTCCACGACCCACCTCCATCTCAGTAAAGGGCGACCCTTCTCAGCAGGGTTAATGGTGTTATCCCCTGGTGACCTGGGGAGGATGGTGCCACCGCTGTCGACTAGAGTGGGAGAGCCCGTGGATGTGAGTCTAGATGGAGTAGTTCTTCGGTGGGACAGCCCCTGGGTTGGGACAGATGGATCCCAGGAGAACGGGTCCACTCTTGCGGTGCTTACGTGGGAACAATATAGACAGTGCTTGATTCTACAGTGGAAAGGCCGGAAAGAGGCCGAGCCGATGGGTCCATCGAGAATACAACAATCCCCTCCGGCATGGGATGACAGAGACGTGACAAGGCGGGGCACTGTGTTGGCCTACCATGCAAGAAGAGGGTGGGGCCTCATATACGAGCCAGGATTGGATACTGACGTTTTTGTTGCGCACTGTAACGTGAGGGCTCCCTGCTGTGGCCAAAGTGGAGAACCATTGCAAAAGGGGGATTCGGTGACCTACAGCCGCCACCAGAACCCGCTCGGGTGGTATGCACGGAATGTTCGGCGGTGTATGTCTGGAGCCGCGACCCTTACCGCCTCGGACCTGGTCCCAGGAGCACCCGATCTTGTCACCATCGCAACGGTGCGCCTGGTTGCGGCCACCGAGTTGGCCAGTCGAGTTCATCTTCACGTTCGAACCGCGGACGCTGGCACCACGGTGGTTGGGGGGCAGGAGCCCGAGCCGCCTGAAAAAGAGTAAACCTCGGAAACCTGAAAATGTAAATAGTTACTGTTTGTTCTTTAAGTTGCTGCTAAACCCGTCCAGGGTAAACTTTAAAAAGGTGACCCCTTTGTTGACCCGGGGTCACTATTGTTGTTTTCTTGAAGTTTTTCACAAAGTTACACGAACTGCAGTAATCATGGACTGTGCATGATTCAAACTTTCCTGTAAATAGTTTGCACCTTCTTAAAGGTGCTTCCTACTGGTTTTAGTTAAAGACACTTTGCGAAGATGCCATTCCGGAGCTCTGGTATGGACTGGTAGGCTGAGAAGAAGAGCTACCTCAGAAAGACTTGATCTCCTCTTAAAGGGGAGGTTAGAATTGAACTTGGAAAGTGATACTGTTTCCGAACAGTAATGTTATGATGATGCTCTGAAAGAAATGTAACCGTTTTACGTGAAAAGTTATATGTGTTTAATATGTTTGAAATGTGAAGTTTGAATAATGTTCTTCAAAAGGAAAGATGCAGAAAGCCTGTTGAGGTGGACTAGAGTTCTGCATGGATAGAAACGTAAGAAAGTAATAATGAAGGTGAGGATAGAAGGTAAACCCTGCGTCCCCATAGAAAGTTAGTTCGTTACTAAGGACAGAAAGTAGACCCGTAGGGGTTAGTGAGTGAGTCCTTATAGGAGCCAGGCAGAGTGGGCTCCATGTTCTCAAACTGAAAGGAATGTTATGTCTATACTATGTATAGTAGAGAAAGGCAGTAGGCCCTGGCTGAACGGGGCGGTCCTGTAAAAGAAAGGAGAGGCAGTAGGTCTGGTGCCATAGGGACAGGCGGTCCTGCAGGTTCAAAAGTAGGAGAATGAAGAGTTACCTTGCCCTGTAATGTGATTATAGGAAGGCCTTTGATAAACTAAGAGTGTATGTTTCTTAAAGGCAATGTTAATTTATTGTTCCAGCATTTGCACTTAGTAGAATACCCGGTTGGGTAATGAGAGTTAATTGTAGCCTGTTGCTATGATATTTGATTATGTTTTGTAACGTTAAAGTGTCCTCACCTCCCATAAAGGGAAGCCTGTTCAAGTATGCTTATTGTTTTACACTCAACAAATTTGTATGTCTTTTTGCTAACCTGTATTGTTGTTTTCTTCCCAGTCCCGGAGTACTGTGTTTAACCAGGGGGGAGTGCAGCGCCCCAGAGTCCTGGTCGTTGCAGTACTGTGGCTCCGCCACTAAGGGGAGCCATGGTGCGTTCGATGGCACTGAAGGAGTTCCTCTGATCAGGTATCACAGACACCAATATGTTTCACAGCTGGGCCTCCGGGGGGAGCTAAGGGTGCTATTCATTAGGCCACTCCCCACCATAGTGGGTAAACTGGGGGTCAGGCAGGAAGTTAGGTGAGAACGCTGACTGGATTGAACGAAGCAACACCTAGTGAGAGAGGGTGTTGTGGAGGAAGAGAAAGTAGGGTCTCTGCCAGGGGTGGGATCCTGGCAGAGGCTTGGCATTGGAAAGAACGTAACGGGACCGTGCCTGCTCAGCATAGCGGCGGTGCCCAAGAAAGGACTAGAAGCGAGATAGATTGTGCTGAGTGAGAAACGAGATCAAGCAGACGGAGAATACCAGCAGGGGTTTTGTTGAAAGAGGCAGCACCTTGCTGAGGCGCATTACCGGTGGCCGGAACGCCGAGGGAGTGGAATAATATACAGCTTTAAGCCATACTCCAAACAGCGGCAGGACAGTCAGTCTCAGGCGGGCTGTCTACCACATATCACCTATGAAGTCTTGGGGGGCAATTGCGGGAGAGGGGCGTCTCTAGGGTCCCGGAAGAACTCCAGGCCTACCTGACAAACGGGTGCCGTTCTTACTGTAACATCAGGAAGGGACGGAAGATTAGCAGAAGATCAGTTAATCGAGTTGTGAGGGAACTTAAGAAACAGACACAACAGTTGTGGGGTACTTTCCGTAAGCACAGCAGGGAAGGACTACAACACAAAGCGCTAAGAAGGAAGGCACTGATTTCCACCTGTGAGGAGAACTCTGGAGGTGCCATTGGACCGGCCGGACTTGCGCAGCCTGGTGGGCCGGATTCCGGACTGAGGACCGAGAGATCTCCAGTAAAGAGGTAAAGAGACTGCAACCTGGTGTCCTCGTTATTTACCGCGACCTGCACCCCACAACTGCACCGCTACACCACCGTTATCACCACCTATTTCACCGGACGTCCCCCACTGACGGACAGGGCCACGGACCGGGTCTAGCCACCGTGACAACCCCAGGACTGAGACTTAGAGGCCCGGCTCCGGGTACCCCTCGGCCCTGCGGCGGTGTGGGGGCGCTCCACACAAGCATACATGCCAACATTTCACAATGCCAGGGCTCAGTCACATTTGCGTAATACAGTTTTGCTTTAGTTCCTGCAGATTTCCCTGCCGCAGAAGTTCTCAGAGTGCCCACCAGAGAAACAATGCCACAGAGTGCCTGCAAAAGAAAGACAAGAGTGCCTGCCATAGAGATACCGCCATAGAGTGCTTGCTACAGAGACACCGCCATAGAGTGCCTACCATAGAAATACCACCATAGAGTGCCTGCTACAGAGACACCGCCATAGAGTGCCTGCCATAGGGATACCACCATAGAGTGCCTGCTACAGAGACACCACCATAGAGTGCCTGCCATAGGCATACCACCATAGAGTGCCTGATACAGAGACACCGCCATAGAATGCCTACCATAGAGATATCTCCATAGAGTCCTACCATAGGGATAACGCCATAGCGTGTCTACCATAGAGATACCGCCATAGAGTGCCTGTTACAGAGAAACCGACATAGAATGTCTGCTACAGAGACACTGCCATAGAATGCCTACCATAGAGACATCACCATAGAGTGCCTACCATAGAGATACCGCCATAGAGTGTTTACCATAGTGATATCGCCATAGAGTGTCTACCATAGAGATACCACCATAGAGTGCCTACCATAGGGATACCTCCATAGAGTGCTTGATACAGAGACACCGCCATAGAATGCCTACCATAGAGACATCGCCATAGAGTCCTACAATAGAGATACCGCCATAGAGTGCCTGTTACAGAGACACCGACATAGAATGTCTGCTACAGAGACACTGCCATAGAATGCCTATCATAGAGACATTGCCATAGAGTGCCTACCATAGAGATACCGCCATAGAGTGTCTACCATAGAGATACCGCCATAGAGTGCCTGCTACAGAAACACCGGCATAGAGTGCCTGCTGCATAGATAATGCAATAGAGACTGATATAGAGACACTCCTATAGAGTGTTGCCACCATAGATTACTTGCCATAGAGACACCATTATACAGTGCCTGCCATAGAGACACTGCTATAGCGTGGCAGTCACAGAGTCACCACCATAGCGTGCTTGTCAAAGAGTGCAATATTAAAAATAATGCCTTACAGGATGCCTACCAGAGATGCCAGGGTACCTTCCACAGAGATTCATCCATAGTGCTCCACAAATGCCCTCTCGAGAGCCTTCCAGAGCTACTCACCCAGAGTACGTGCCACATAGAATTCATCCATATAGTAGCATTAACCATACAGTGGCACAGATGCCCCTTTATACCCACAGTTGTTTCCCTCTTCTGCCTCTGGGTAGTATTAAGATTTGGATCAAGTATAAAGATTCAGGCTAATTTTTGTGGAAAGAAACTTTGGGGCCTCAAAGCAACGAGACACCGCCGAACAATAACCACCATCAGCAGCCAATGATGGTGAAAGGTCACAATCATCTTGGTCATTGATCTGTCCCATCCTCCTCCTTTCAGTGCTCTGTTTTCCGCTGTCCTTTGGTTTCCATCCATCCCGGCTTCTCACTTCGTATGTTTTGCTGATGTAGATTTGCTGCAGATTTTTAGTGCAGATTCCAAATAAATAAAAAAATCCCACAGCCAATTAGGGTATATTCACACTTAAGTTTCTTTCTAGGCAGAAAATTCCAAGGTCCGTTTTCACTTCAGTGCCAAGATTGCTGAAGATTCCTCAGGGAATCCACATCAGAGACGTGACGTGTCATATCTTTTTTTACTCGGCAAGGTTTTCAAAAAGCTGTATGAACAACAATTAGGATTTCCCATTGATATCAATAAGGAGCTTATACAACAACTATTTTGGAGTGGGACTGGTTTTCTCCGTTTAGTATATACATTGTATGCAATAAATGGATTCATAGGGTATAAAAAGTACAATGTATTGCAAAATAGCCTCAAGAGATCTCAAAATATGCCCCTTACACTCAGTCCCTGAAGTTGAGCAGGATACATTGACTTCTTCATTTTTAGGCAAAACAGTGATATACTGTATGTGCCAGGAGCAGAGATGTAGACAGAGTCCAAAGGTACAGAGGGGCGAAACATCTGAATGGACTCCCAAACCATGTAACACATATTTACAACAACATACACTAAAGTAGTGTAGTACACCCAAAAACATTGGTGTCATTGTGATACCCCCCACATGCCTCTTAAAAGTAATGATGCCACCAAGTGCCTCCAAAAAGTAATAATGTCCTTTGATTGGCCCCATAAATTAATAATGCCCCCTAAGTACTACTTTAACAATTAATAATGACCACTGAGTGCACCCAAAAATATGATAATTTCCCCACAGTGCTCCTCAAAATGTAATAATGCCCACAGGGTGCCCCTCAAAATGTAATAATGCCCCTAAGTATCCTATATAATAATGCTCCCTGAATGCCCCCACAATGTAATACCTGAATGCCCCCAAAATATAGTAACACCCTCTGAGTGCCTCTCAAAATGTAATAATGCCCCCAGAGTGCCAATCAAAATGTAATACTGCCCCCTGAGTGCCCCCTCAAAATATAATAATGCGCCCAGGGTGCCACTCAAAAAGTAATAATGCCCCCTGAGTGCCTCATATAATAATGCTCCCTGAGTGCCCTCCACATTGTAATGATGCCACCTGAATGCCGCTCAAAATATAGTAATACCCCCTAAGTTCCACTCAAAATGTAATGCCCCCTGAGTGCCCCAAAAATATAATAATGCTTCCAGAGTGCCCTTTAAAATGTAATAAAGCCCAAAGTGCTCCTTAAACTGTAATAATGAGCTGTGAGTGCCCCCAAAATGGAATAATGGCCAGCGTGCCCCGCAAAATGTAATAATGCTCAGTGAGTGCCCTCAAAATGTAATAATGCCCCCTGAGTGCCCCTATATAATAATGCTCCCTGAGTGCTCCCAAAATGTAGTAATGCCACCTGAATACCCCCCAAATTATAGCAACAGCCCCTGATTTCCCCTCAAAATGTAATAATGCCCGCTAAGTGCCCTATATAATAATGCTCCCTGAGTGCCCCCCACAATGTAATACCTGAATGCCCCCCAAAATATAGTAAAGCCCCCTGAGTGCCCCTCAAAATGTAATAATACCCACAGAGTGCCCCTCAAAATGTAATAATGTCACCTGAGTGCCCCCCAAAACGTAATAATGCCCCCAGGGTGCCACTCAAAATGTAATAATGCCCCCTGAGTACCCCATATAATAATGCTCCTTGACTGCCCCCACAATGTAATGATGCCACATGAATGCCCCCCAAAATAAAGTAATACTCCCTGAGTTCCCCTCAAAATGTAATGCCTCCTGAGTGCCCCAAAAATATAATAATGCTTCCAGAGTGCTCTTTAAAATGTAATAAAGCCCAAAGTGCTCCTTAAAATATAATAATGTTTCCAGAATGCCCTTCAAAATGTAATAAAACCCAAAGTGCTCCTTAACATGTAATAATGAGTCGTGAGTGCCTCCAAAATGGACTAATGGCCAGGATGCCCTGCAAAATTTAATAATGCTCAGTGAGTGCCCTCAAAATCTAATAATGCTCCCTCAGTGCCCCTATATAATAATGATCCCTGAGTGCTCCCAAAATGTAATAATGCCACCTGAACACCCCCCCAAATTATAGTAACGCCCCCTGATTGCCCCTCAAAATGTAATAATGCCCCGAGTGCCCCTAACATAAAATGCCCTTTGAGTGCCCCCCAACATATAATAATGCCCCCCTGAGTGCCCCATAAAATATAATAATGCATGTGTTTAAAATAAATAATGCCTCAAAAATATATGCTAAAAGGGAGAGGAAGGCCCTACCGATAGTAGGGAAATGAGGGATGGTCACCATCTGAGCTCAAACCTGAGCCTGTCCTTGCACTCCCCTAACACCCTAAGGGGGGCCTTCCCCCCACCGCCATCAGGAACCTCATCCCTCGCTAGTGCACTGGCCGGCAAGGGCGCTAACCTCACCACTGCAGATGGTACAATACAGGGGACAGTGACAAACATGAGGTATAAACAAAACACTTAGCTTCCAAGCTGCTGCTGCAAACGCCACTCAGCATAGGATACAAAACCAGGACCTCGAGATTTCCCGAGCATGCTCAGGTGGACTCCTAGTATTTGAGCGTTCTCAGAGATTTAGTTTGTGTCAACGCAGCTTCATGATTTGCTGCTGCTAGACAGCCTGAATACATGTAGGGATTGCCTGTTTGTTAGGGAATCCCCACATGTATTCAGGCTATCTAGCAGCCGCAAATCATGCAGCTGCGGCGACACAAACTACTTCTCCAAGAACGCTCAAATACTCGGAGACGACCTGAGCATGCTCGGGAAATCTCGAGTAACGAGTATACTCGCTCATCACTACTCTTCACACATCGGCTGGTCTCCAGAGAAACTCTATCACCAACAGTCAGCTGATGCATCAGGTGACCATTTAAAGGATGGTGGGAGTGGTCACCATTCACATTAGCTGACCCAGTAACTCTGCAGTTGCAATAGATTGCCAGCAGGGGAAACTGACATTAACCCCCGCTTGCCTGAAAGGAAAAAAGCTACATTTAAATCATAGTGAAACCAGAGCTGCCACGCATCCAAAAATGGATCGTGACACCATGGCTCGCTGATCTACTACAAACTTTAACATTAGGGGCTGATACTTTGAGAATGGCGCTCAGCTTGGGATCTGGGTGGGCTGCACCGCGTGAGTGTGCATAGGTCAGCCGCCACCTTTGCCTCTGAGTCTGACCGCGAGTGTTTCCCAGTGTATGCTCCAACCTGTCCATAAAATCCTTCCACTAGGCATATTGTTGTGGCAAACCTATTTTTCCACTGTATTGAAAACTTTGGTGTATTATCTTTTACAATGGCTGATGCATACCGCGACCTACGTCAGGGAATACTCCCGCCATAGACAAAACATAAGATCCTGTTCACATCACATCTGGTCCCTTTCATTAGAGGACTCCAATTAGAAAAAATCAACATATTCCTACATTTAGGTACATTGGATATATTGCCTATGGGACCCCCTCCGGAAAGGCACCCTCACCCTACTCCAGCACTATGCCTCCCAGGACACACTTGTCCATATATAGATGGTAATCACGGCCCTTTCTGGGTACCACAGTATCATTTTTTTACAATGCAAGTCTATGGGTGCCAGGTGTACACATCATTTTTTAAAACATTTCCTAATGTACATATTGAAAAAAAAAGTTTTGCAAAAGTGCAACATCCCTGGAAGTGAAGATGCGTCACGCACGACCTCCGTCATATGCATTGTTGTGTAGGCATTGTGTGCAGGTTCCTTGCAGTTCTCCAGTGTTAGACTATTTGCAGGAGCTCGGCTTTAACCCCGATCTACCTGTGCATGAATGTTCCTTCCATGCCCCTGTTGTGGCAGCGTTCTCTGATTGGATGGTGTTTCCATGACTACTGCCGGTCCTGAGGGGAGCTAAGGACAGCCATTGGTTAGCAGAGCGGCTGCATCGACAGACTCCAACCTGTGTCCCTCTGGATCACCCGGGAACTTGAGCAGAAGGCAGTGTACAAATAACAGCGAAGACAGAAAACGGTGGAACCATGGCGAAAAGCAAAAAAAGAAAAGAAAAGGCAACGATAAACAATGTATGCAGATGTACAGAGATAAAAATAAAACCACACTTACAATAAATGAAGTAGATCAGGAGGGGGAGCTGTGATTGTCAGCACTTACAGCGAGTGATATTGAGCCGTCTCCAGATAAGACGCATCCAGGGTCGCACTCGCTGGAAGAAAATTCTGTTTTTCTCTTGGAGCAGATGTATTACGCCTGTAAATATCTTCTTGTTTTGTTTTATCTGAAACTGCGGAAGGAAAAATATCATCTGTTTCAGTTACCTGTTAACTAAAGTTAGTTATAGAGGCATCAATCAATATAATTAAAGTTGCATCTATGGAAGCAAATCACGGCAACAAATTTTAACACTTACTATTTATATATAGATATAATCTGCATAATAAGTTCAGTAACTTTGTAATTATGTTCCGTTACTTATTCTGCACTCATCCTGAGTTACATCCTGTATTATACTCCAGAGCTGCTCTCACTATTCTGCTGGTGCAGTCACTGTGTACATACATTACTTTACTGATCCTTTACTGATCCTGGATTACCTCCTGTATTATACTCCAGAGCTGCACTCACTATTCTTCTGGTGCAGTCACTGTGTACATACATTACATTACTGATCCTGTACTGATCCCGAGTTACATCCTGTATTAAACCCCAGAGCTGCACTCACTATTCTTCTGGTGCAGTCACTGTGTACATACATTACATTACTCATCCTGTACTGATCCTGAGTTACATCCTGTATTATACCCCAGAGCTGCACTCACTATTCTGCTGGTGCAGTCACTGTGTACATACTGTACATTACATTACTGATCCTGTACAGATCCTGAGTTATATCCTGTATTATACCCCAGAGCTGCACTCACTATTCTGCTGGTGCAGTCACTGTGTACATACTGTACATTACTTACTGATCCTGTCCTGATCCTGAATAACCTCCTGTATTATACTCCAGAGCTGACTCACTATTCTGCTGGTGCAGTCACTGTGTACATACATTACATCACTTATCCTGCATTGATACTGGGTTACATCCTGTAATATACCCCAGAGCTGCACTCACTATTTTGCTGGTGGAGTCACTGTGTACATACATTACATTACTTATCATGTACTGATCCTGATTTACATCCTGTATTATACCCCAGAGCTGCACTCACTATTCTGCTGGTGGAGTTACTATGTACATACAT
This sequence comes from Ranitomeya variabilis, assembly GCF_051348905.1. NCBI lineage: Eukaryota > Metazoa > Chordata > Amphibia > Anura > Dendrobatidae > Ranitomeya > Ranitomeya variabilis. The sequence goes on along the minus strand of NC_135233.1, from coordinate 248,830,369 downwards.
TACATTACTGATCCTGAGTTACATCCTGTATTATACTCCAGAGCTGCACTCACTATTCTGCTGGTGGAGTTACTGTGTCCATACATTACATTATTGATCCTGTACTGATCTTGAGTTACATCCTGTATTATTCTCGAGAGCTGCACTCACTATTCTGCTGGTGCAGTCACTGTGTACATACATTCCATTACTGGTCCTGTACTGATCCTGAGTTACATCCTGTATTATACTCCAGAGCTGCGCTCACTATTCTGCTGGTGCAGTCACTGTGTACATACATTACATTATTTATACTGTACCGATCCTGAGTTACATCCTGTATTATACTCCAGAGCTGCACTCACTATTCTGCTGGTGCAGTCACTATGTACATACATTGCATTACTTTTCCTGTACTGATCTTGAGTTACATCCTATACTGATCCAGAGCTGCACTTGAGTCGCCCCGCGGGCAAGGGGTACTCGGTACCGGGTCCTACTGCTTCACAGGGGGATGTCACGGTGGCTGACCTAGTCCATGGCCCAGGGCGCCCATGGAAACTGGGGAAGGTCTTAAAGGGATAGAGTTTATGTTCATGACACCACCTGTGGTATTTGGTCAGGGTGACCGACTCTGCTTTAAGGGGTCCTCTGGGGCGATGTTATGGCAGCTAGATGGTATACCTTCCCACAGGTGTAGTATATACCCAGGGCTTCCTTGTGTGTAGATGGTGAATGGTGAATGGCGCAGTGAAGAACGAGGACACAAGGTTGCAGTCTCTTTACCTTTACTGAAGACTTCAGCATCCACAGTCCAGAGCACCAGATCACAGGGCAGGCAGAGTCCAGTCAGTTTGGAGGCAAGTCCAGAGTCCCCTTATTCAGGTGGAAATCAGTAGCCTTCCCTTGCGCTGCAGTAGTGTAGTCCCTTGCTGCCTATGGCTTCACATAAGGGTCTCACAGATGCGATGTTTCGCTCTCTCTGTCCCCCGTATAGGATAGGACAAAGCCTGTATGACTGGTGACTTGAGCCTGTTTATAGGGTCTCTTAGATAACCCGGCTCTGTGGGTGTCACCGTGCCTCCTGGGTGTAGGTGCGGACAGGTAACCTGCAATTAGCTATCCTGCTGGTCTCTGGAATAAGGCGTAGAGGTCCTTACTCCCTCGGTGTTCCGGCTACCGGGATTCTGCATCTCAGAAGGAGGCAGCCTGTTCGGAGCTGGTCCCCTTCTGGTATCCTCTCCTTTGCTTCGACTTCCTTCACGCTCGCTGCAATACAATTCTGCCTTTCAATGTCTCTTTCTAGGAGCTGCAGCTCTGAGGGCATGCACAGCTCCGAGGACCCTCTGTCCTCCTCAGACGGCTGTCTGGAACTACCTTCTACAGAACTCCTGTCTGGAGCTCTGTCGGGAACTAACTAACTTTCCCTACAGACTACCAGTTATATATATATGGGGAGTGACCTAATAGGAGCAGAAGCTCCCCCTGGTGGCCTGGAGTATGAAATGTGTTGCATGTTTGTGATACCTGGATGCAGTTATCCTTCCTTGCCTTCAAACGTAGCATCACTCTCCCCGGGAGGAAAGCGACACTACTGCGATGACCAAGACCCTGGGGCGCCACACACTCTCTATTCTGCTGATGGAGTCACCGTTTATGCACATTATATTACTTATCCTGAGGACACACATTCAGTTGAAATTTATTGCTGTGCAAGACCCGTTTCCTGCCCTGCAATAGGAGCCGCTAGCCAATCAGAGGCTGGCAGCTGACGTCAGGGCGCCTGTAACCGGTGTAGACGTCACTGTCATGCACCAGTGCGTTCGTTCCTCAAAATGGATGAGGAAGAGGATGCTGCTTGACCACAGCCAGGTAAGGAAAAACCTTTTTATTTGTTCTGAAATCCAAAATATGGATACATATGGAGCCAGGATGGGAGGATACATAGGGGGACACAATGGAGACATATGGGGTCATGATGTGAGAATATATGGGACCAGGATGGAGACATATGGGGGCAGGATCGAGACATATGGGGCCAAGATTGGAGGATATATGGTGGGGCAGGATGGAGACATATTGGGGGCGCTCTAGGTAACTGTGTTATTTTCTGCAGAGATGAGTCCTGGCTGGAAGAAGTGATGGCTGTCAGCACTGGATGAAGAAGTAAAGCGAAGATGAATATCTTCAACTAGATATGTCACTGGTAAGTCAGTATTTTATCTGTACACTTACACTATACAGTTTATAGTATATACAGAGCTTCCGTGTATAATGTCACCTGTGATTCCTTTATTACCTGTACACTGACACTATATACAGAGCTCTTGTGTGTAATGTCACTGGGGATCCCTGTATTTCCTGTACTATATACAGATCTCCTGTATATAATGTCACCTGTGATTCCTTTACAGTACTCCTGTGTATAATGTCACTGGTGATCCCTGTATGACCTGTACACTATATACAGAGCTCCAGTGTAAAATGTCAGTGGTAATCCCTGTATTACCTGTACACTATATACAGAGCTGCTGTGTATAATGTCATTGGTGATCCCTGTATTACCTGTACACTGTATACAGAGCTGCTGTGTATAATGTCACTGGTGATCCCTATATTATCTGTACACTATTACACTATATAGAGAGCTCCTATGTATAATGTCACTGGTGAGCCCTGTAATTTCTGTACACTATATACAGAGCTCATGTGTATAATGTCACTGGTGAGCCCTGTATTATATGTACACTATATACAGAGCTGCTGTGTATAATGTCACTAGTGATCCCTGTATTACCTGTACACTATATACAGAGCTCCTGTGTATAATGTCACTGGTAATCTGTATTACCTGTGCACTGACACTATTTTCTATGTATAGATCTCCTGAGTATAATGTCACTGGCAAGTCACTATTACTTGTACCCTGAGACTGTAGACTGTATAATATGTACAGCGCTCCTGTGTATAATGGCACTTATAGTAATATTAGTATTGTGGGTTTTTTTTTAATTAATGATCCATATTGTACTATTCGGTCACTGTGTGATGGTATTATGTGGTCTGGTCATGGTGTGACAGTATTTGTCCCTTGTATGTGGTATTATTTGTCATTTTAAAAAAATGTATGTGACACATTCCCTTAAAGAAAAATAAAGAAACATAAACCTAAAAAGAGCATTGGGTGTTTTAAAAAATGTTTAATAGGTTAGAGAAGAGAAGGCCCATTCGGCATATTGTTTCAGCAAACCTATTTTTTCACTGGATTGAAGCTGATGCATGCCGCTGTAATGCATACCGTGACATACATCAGAGAATACTCCTGCCACAGACAAAACTTAAGACCCTGTTCACATCACATCTGATGCCTTTCATTAGAGGACTCCAATTAGGAAAAATTCAACATATTCCAATGTATAGGTGTACATTGATTACCATGCCTATGGGATCTCTTCAGAAAGGCACCCTCATCTTGTTCCGGCAAAATGCCTCCCGTGACATACTGGTTTATAGATAGGTAGTAATCGCTGGGCTTTTTTGGGTTCTACGGTATGGTTTTTTTTTTACAAGTCTATGGGTGTCAGTTGTAAACACCAGTTTTGAAAAAAAATTGAAATGTAAATATTGAAAAAAATATTTAAAAAGTTTTGCAAGATTGAAACATTCATCAATAACTCAGGATCAGCGCAGGATAAGTATTGTAATGTATGTGCACAAGGATTGCACTCAGGGTTACCACCAGGAATTTCAGGACCCAATACTGGCAAAATTTTCAGTCCCCCCCCTTGAGACTCTATGCCCAGGCTACACCCCCTCTTCGCCTTGACCCTGCGAACCTTCTAAAGTCCCACCTCTTACTTTTGGAAAAACTACACTTCTGCACCACGTCCTCATCAATCACACATTAACAGTTCCCATCATTCTGGGTGGGATGAGTTTTTATTGGGAAATACTGGTTGTCTGTAGCATAACTACCCAGGGTCAAAGAGGACAGCTGACCTCATGCAGTGTAGCCCACCAGGATCCCCAGATGAACACCATTCTCAACTGTATCAGCAGGTCGCGGGTCACATTAGACTGTCAGTAAAGCATGGCATGCAAAGGATTTAATTGTTGCAATGCAGAGGCAGAAAAATGAGTGCAGCTCCGGGGTATAATACCGGATGTAACTCAGGATCAGCACAGGATAAGAAATGTAATGTCTCCACACAGTGACATCACCTCACCAGCAGAATAGTGAGTGCAGCTCTGGAGTATAATATAGGAAGTTACTCAGAATCAGTACAGGATAAGCATCGTGGTTCGGAGTTCAAACCCTTGAGCCTGTGCTTTGTGGTCAGCTTCTGTGTCTGCCTAGCCACAGCAGATACACCTTTTCTCCAGGTGTTTAGTTTCTGTTATCCTTGCTTCAGTCTTTTTAGTTTAACAGGTGTTTTCAATTAAGCTTTCGTTCTCCTTCATTTAACATCCGGAAAATTAATGGTCAGACGGCGAGAAAGTACGAAGAGTCAGAGTAATATTTAAGATGTTTTGTTTCATCTAATCAAGAGGACTGGATGGATTTTCTTCTTCTGGATGAGTTTGATCTCAATAACTGCACCTCTATTACTACCGATGCTTCGTGTTTTTTTTGCTTTGGGGGTTTTTATCCACTTTTACAAAATACTTCTGCTTTGCTGTCTGAGGTCCCAGAAAAGGAAAGATATTCTTCTGATTTGATTATGGTCTGGAGAGAAGTTGAGAAAGGTCTTTTAATAACTTCCGATCAGACCAAGAGAACTGTGAACTGCAGATGTAGGAGGGCCCCTGTCAGTGGCGTAACTACAAAGTTATGGGCCCCGGTGCGAACTTCCAAATGGGGCCCCCCCCCTACCCCCCCTACCCCCCCCTACCCCCCCCACCTTCCCCCGCCCCCACAACCCCCCCACCTTCCCCCGCCCCGCTTCCCCTAGATACGCCTCGGACTGTTGCAGGAATCTCCTGCACTGCAACATGGTGTTGGGTGCCAGCACAGCCCGCACAGTGGTATATCCAGCACAGCCCGCACAGTGGTATATCCAGCACAGCCCGCACAGTGGTATATCCAGCACAGCCCGCACAGTGGTATATCCAGCACAGACCGCACAGTGGTATATCCAGCACAGACCGCACAGTGGTATATCCAGCACAGCCCTCACAGTGGTATATCCAGCACAGCCCGCACAGGGGTATATACAGCACAGCCCGCACAGGGGTATATACAGCACAGCCCGCACAGGGGTATATACAGCACAGCCAGCACAGGGGGTATATAGAGCACAGCCCTCACAGTGGTATATCCAGCACAGACCGCACAGTGGTATATCCAGCACAGACCGCACAGTGGTATATCCAGCACAGACCGCACAGTGGTATATCCAGCACAGCCCTCACAGTGGTATATCCAGCACAGACCGCACAGTGGTATATCCAGCACAGACCGCACAGTGGTATATCCAGCACAGACCGCACAGTGGTATATCCAGCACAGCCCGCACAGTGGTATATACAGCACAGCCCGCACAGTGGTATATACAGCACAGCCCGCACAGTGGTATATACAGCACAGCCCGCACAGGGGTATATACAGCACAGCCCGCACAGGGGTATATACAGCACAGCCCGCACAGGGGTATATACAGCACAGCCAGCACAGGGGGTATATACAGCACAGCCCTCACAGTGGTATATCCAGCAGAGCCCGCACAGTGGTATATACAGCAGAGCCCGCACAGTGGTATATACAGCAGAGCCCGCACAGTGGTATATACAGCACAGCCCGCACAGTGGTATATACAGCACAGCCCGCACAGTGGTATATCCAGCACAGCCCGCACAGTGGTATATACAGCAGAGCCCGCACAGGGATATATAGAGCACAGCCCGCACAGTGGTATATCCAGCAGAGCCCGCACAGTGGTATATACAGCACAGCCCGCACAGTGGTATATACAGCAGAGCCCGCACAGTGGTATATACAGCACAGCCCGCACAGTGGTATATAGAGCACAGCCCGCAGTGGTATATAGAGCACAGCCTGCACAGTGGTATATAGAGCACAGCCCGCACAGTGGTATATAGAGCACAGCCCGCACAGTGGTATATAGAGCACAGCCCGCACAGTGGTATATAGAGCACAGCCCGCACAGTGGTATATACAGCAGAGCCCGCACAGTGGTATATAGAGCACAGCCCGCACAGTGGTATATACAGCAGAGCCCGCACAGTGGTATATAGAGCACAGCCCGCACAGTGGTATATACAGCACAGCCCGCACAGTGTTATATACAGCAGAGCCCGCACAGTGGTATATAGAGCACAGCCCGCACAGTGTTATATACAGCAGAGCCCTCACAGTGGTATATACAGCACAGCCCGCACAGTGTTATATACAGCAGAGCCCGCACAGTGGTATATAGAGCACAGCCCGCACAGTGTTATATACAGCAGAGCCCGCACAGTGGTATATACAGCAGAGCCCGCACAGTGGTATATACAGCAGAGCCCGCACAGTGGTATATACAGCAGAGCCCGCACAGTGGTATATACAGCAGAGCCCGCACAGGGATATATACAGCAGAGCCCGCACAGGGATATATACAGCACAGCCCCCACAGGGGTATATACAGCAGAGCCCGCACAGGGATATATAGAGCAAAGCCCACATCTCATCTCATCCCCCCCCCCCCCCCCGATAATGGCCCCACAGTCCGGTTAAAAAGAAAAAAAAAAAAAAAACTCTCCTCACCTTTCCTTTTGCCCGCTCTGCTCCTGGCGGCTGCAGTCTGCCCAGGACACTGCAGGTGCGCGATGATATGACGTCATCGCGCACCCGCAGTGTACTGTCAGAGGCAGAGCGGGGAATGATGGGAGAGGAAGCGTCAGGTGACGCTCTCTCCTCCCATCATTGCATTGAACTATCCCGGTGTCATAGACGCCGGTATAGTTAAATGCGGCGGCGGCGGCACTGGGGGGGGTTCCGGGGGAGGAACAGTGCAGCGGCCCACTACTGGCATCGGCTCTTCTGGCATTTGCCAGAAGTGCCCGATGGCCAGCCTGGCCCTGCTCAGACCTGCCGGCCCGGGGCCCCTGACCTGCGGGGCCCGGTCGCAATGGCGACCGCTGCGACCGCGGTAGTTACGCCCCTGGCCCCTGTCTTTAAGGTGGAAGATTTTATTTGCCTATCCTCAAAAAATCTTCATCTTAAAGTTCCATCAAGGAAATTTGCTTGTAAATTTATTGGTCCATATAAGGTAATTAAGAATTAAGATCATCAAACTTATGACGGTCAAGCTCCAACTCCCGGTTGCGTGGAGGATTAATCCCTTAGTGAAAGAGCCAATTTTGTACTTAATGACCAAGCCAATTTTTACAATTCTGACCACTGTCACTTGATGAGGTTATAACTCTGGAACGCTTCAACGTATCCCACTGATTCTGAGAAGGTTTTTTTCATGACATATTGTACTTCATATTAGTGGTAAAATTTCTTCTATAAAACTTACATTTATTTATGACAAAAAATGGAAATTTGGCAAAAAATGTTAAAATTTTGCAATTTTCAAACTTTCAATTTTTGTGCCCTTAAATCAGACAGTGGTGTCACACAAAATAGTTAATAAATAACATTTCCCACATGTCAACTTTACATCTGCACAATTTTGGAGACATAATTTTTTTGTTAGTCTGTTATAAGGGTTAAAAGTTGACCAGCGATTTCTTACTTTTCCAATAAAATTTACAAAACCATTTTTTTAGGGACCACCTCACATTCGAAGTGAGTTCAGGGGGTCAATATAACAGAAAATACCCAAATGTGACACCATTCTAAAAACTGCACCCCTCAAGCTGCTCAAAACCACATTCAAGAAGTTTATTAACCCTTCAGGTGCTTCAAGAGAACTAAAGTAATGTAGACGGAAAAAATGAACGTTTTACTTTTTTCACTAATAATTTACTTTTTAACTAATTTTTTTATTTTCACAAGGGTATCAGAAGAAATTGGACCACAAAATGTGTTGTACAATTTCTCCTGAGTACGCTGATACCCCGTATTTGGGGGAAAGCCACAGTTTGGGCGCATGGCAGGGCTCAGAAGGGAGGGAGCACCGTTTGTCTTTTTGAACGCAAAATTGGCTGGAATCATTGGTGGTGCTATGTCGCGTTTGGAGACCCCCTGATGTACCTAAACAGTCAAACCCCCCAATTTTAACTCCAACCCTAACCTCAACACACCCCTAACTGTAATCCCAACCCAAACCATAACCCTAACCACAAACCTAAACCTAACACACCCCTAACCCTAATCCCAACTCTAACCGTAATCCCAACCATAACCACAACCATAACCCTAACCACAACCCTAACCCCAACCCTAATCCTAACTCTAGCCCCAACCCTAACCCTAGCCCAATCCTAACCCTAGCCCAACCATAATCCTAGCTCTAGCCCCAACCCTAACCCTAGCACAAGTCCTAACCCTAGCCCTAGCACAACCCTAACCCTAATGGACAAATGGAAATAAATACATTTTTTAAATTTTATTATTTTTACCTAACTAAGGAGGAGATAAAGCTGGGTTTGAGTCACTGGGGCCCATTTTGTATAGAGCATTATATGCGGCCCATTCTGTATGGAGCATTATATGGGGCCCATTCTTTATGGAGCATTACATGGGGCTCATTATTATGCATGGAGCATTATATGGTGTCCATTATTCTGCATGGTGAATTATACGGTGCCCATTATTTTGTATAGAACATTATATGAGGCATTGAAGTCCATTATGTATAAAGCATTATATTGGGCCCATTATTCTGTATGGAGCAATGCATGGGGTCCATTATTCTGTATGGAGCATTATATGGGGTTCATTATTCTGTATGGAGCATTATATGGGGCCCATTATTCTGTATGGAGCATTATATGGGACCCATTATTCTGTACGGGGCATTATATGGTGTACATTATTCTGCATGGAGAATTATATGGGGCCCATTATATTGTATAGAGCATTATATGAGGCATTGAAGCCCATTCTGTATAAAGCATTGTTTTGGGCCCATTAATCTGTATGGAGCAATGCATGGGGTTCATTATTCTGTATGGAGAATTATATGTGGCTCAATATTCTGCATGGAGCATTATATGGTGCTCATTATTCTCTATGGAGCTATATATGGGGTCCATTATTCTATATGAAGCAATTTTTGGGGCTCTGTATACTGTATGGAGCAATATATGGGTATCATTATAGTGTATGGAGCACTATATGGGGTCCATTACATTGTATGGAGCAATATATGCGGCTCATTATACTGTATGGAGGAATATATGGGGCTTATTATACTGTATGGAGCACTACACCATGTTCCAAATTATTATGCAAATGACATTTTTCTCGGATTTTCCTAAATGGTCAGTGCAAATGACAGTCAGTCTAATAAAAATCATCCCCCGTTAGGGTATACATCAAATTTTATTGAAGAAACCTCCCAATGATAACAGTATAATCTCCAAAATGAATAAACACTCAAAATGCGCTGTTCCAAATTATTAGGCACAGTAGAATTTCTAAACATTTGATATGGTTTAAAGAACTGAAAATGCTCATTTGTGGAATTTGCGGCATTAGAAGGTCACATTCACTGAACAAAAAAGCTATTTAACTCCAAAACATCTTAACAGGCCAAGTTACATGTTAACATAAGAACCCTTCTTTGATATCACCTTCAGAATTCTTGCATCCATTGAACTTGTGAGTTTTTGGAGAGTTTCTGCTTGTATTTCTTTCCATGAAGTCAGAATAGCCTCCCAGAGCTGCTGTTTTGATGTGAACTGCCTCCCACCCTCATAGATCTTTTGCTTGATGATACTCCAAAGGTTCTCTATAGGGTTGAGGCCAGGGGAAGATGGTGGCCACACCATGAGTTTATCTCCTTTTATGCCCATAGCAGCCAATGACTCAGAGGTATTATTTGCAGCATGAGATTGTGCATTGTCATGCATGAAGATGATTTTGCTCCAGAAGGCACGTTTCTGCTTTTTATACCATGGAAGAAAGTTGTCAGTGAGAAACTGTATATACTTTGCAGAGGTCATTTTCACACCTTCAGGAACCTTAAAGGGCCCACCAGCTGTTTCCCCATGATTCCGGCCCAAAACATGACTCCTCCACCTCCTTGCTGACGCTGCAGCCTTGTTGGGACATGGTGGCCATCCACCAACCATCCACTACTCCATCCATCTGGACCATCCAGTGTTGCTCGACACTCATCAGTAAACAAGACTGTTTGAAAATTATATCTGTATGTCTGGGCCCACTGCAGCCGTTTCGGCTCGTGAACACTGTTTGGGGGTGGCCGAATAGTAGGTTTATGCACCACAGCAAGCCTTTGAAGGATCCTACACCTTGAGGTTCGAGGGACTCCAGAGGCATCAGCAGCTTCACATAACTGTTTGCTGCTTTGTAATGGTATTTTGGCAGCTGCTCTATTAATCCAATGAATTTGTCTGGCAGAAACCTTCCTCATTATGCCTTTATCTGCATGAACTCTGTCTGTGCTCTGTTTCAGTCGCAAATATCTTCACAGTATGATGATCACTCTTACGTGATGATCACTCTCAGGGCCGACGTCAGCACCCGGCGCACCCGGGCAAGTGTCGGGGCCCTGGCAAGACGGGGGGGCCCACTCACGCAGTCATAGATTCCAATTTGCGCTGGCACAAGCATCTTCTCAGTCAGTGAAGGGCCAGGCACATCGGGGTTAAGGACACAGCCAGCGTGACATTGTGGGCGGAGAGAGCACGTTCTCCTGCTCTGCTCTCCCGCCGCTGGCTGCGTGCAGTGCTGAACTTATCAGGCACAGGCAGATTCCGGAGGAACTTCTACCGGCGCCTGAGTGAGTGCCATGCTATCGCTGTATATTCTGACAGCCTGGGTGACCAGGGGCGGCCATGGGCTGGGCAGCTGCAGCTGACATATATACAGTGGGGCAAAAAAGTATTTAGTCAGTCAGCAATAGTGCAAGTTCCACCACTTAAAAAGATGAGAGGCGTCTGTAATTTACATCATAGGTAGACCTCAACTATGGGAGACAAAACTGAGAAAAAAAAATCCAGAAAATCACATTGTCTGTTTTTTTATCATTTTATTTGCATTTTATGGTGGAAAATAAGTATTTGGTCAGAAACAAACAATCAAGATTTCTGGCTCTCACAGACCTGTAACTTCTTCTTTAAGAGTCTCCTCTTTCCTCCACTCATTACTTGTAGTAATGGCACCTGTTTAAACTTGTTATCAGTATAAAAAGACACCTGTGCACACCCTCAAACAGTCTGACTCCAAACTCCACTATGGTGAAGACCAAAGAGCTGTCAAAGGACACCAGAAACAAAATTGTAGCCCTGCACCAGGCTGGGAAGACTGAATCTGCAATAGCCAACCAGCTTGGAGTGAAGAAATCAACAGTGGGAGCAGTAATTAGAAAATGGAAGACATACAAGACCACTGATCGATCTGGGGCTCCACGCAAAATCCCACCCCGTGGGGTCAGAATGATCACAAGAACGGTGAGCAAAAATCCCAGAACCACGCGGGGGGATCTAGTGAATGAACTGCAGAGAGCTGGGACCAATGTAACAAGGCCTACCATAAGTAACACACTACGCCACCATGGACTCAGATCCTGCAGTGCCAGACGTGTCCCACTGCTTAAGCCAGTACATGTCCGGGCCCGTCTGAAGTTTGCTAGAGAGCATTTGGATGATCCAGAGGAGTTTTGGGAGAATGTCCTATGGTCTGATGAAACCAAACTGGAACTGTTTGGTAGAAACACAACTTGTCGTGTTTGGAGGAAAAAGAATACTGAGTTGCATTCATCAAATACCATACCTACTGTAAAGCATGGTGGTGGAAACATCATGCTTTGGGGCTGTTTCTCTGCAAAGGGGCCAGGACGACTGATCCGGGTACATGAAAGAATGAATGGGGCCATGTATCGTGAGATTTTGAGTGCAAACCTCCTTCCATCAGCAAGGGCATTGAAGATGAAACGTGGCTGGGTCTTTCAACATGACAATGATCCAAAGCACACCGCCAGGGCAACGAAGGAGTGGCTTCGTAAGAAGCATTTCAAGGTCCTGGAGTGGCCTAGCCAGTCTCCAGATCTCAACCCTATAGAAAACCTTTGGAGGGAGTTGAAAGTCCGTGTTGCCAAGCGAAAAGCCAAAAACATCACTGCTCTAGAGGAGATCTGCATGGAGGAATGGGCCAACATACCAACAACAGTGTGTGGCAATCCTTGTGAAGACTTACAGAAAACATTTGACCTCTGTCATTGCCAACAAAGGATATATTACAAAGTATTGAGATGAAATTTTGTTTCTGACCAAATACTTATTTTCCACCATAAAATGCAAATAAAATGATAAAAAAACAGACAATGTGATTTTCTGGATTTTTTTTTCTCAGTTTGTCTCCCATAGTTGAGGTCTACCTATGATGTAAATTACAGACCCCTCTCATCTTTTTAAGTGGTGGAACTTGCACTATTGCTGACTGACTAAATACTTTATTGCCCCACTGTATATACTACAGCAGCCGCCCAGCCCAGGCCCCCAGCACAGCCTGTATAGATACAGTGTATATAATATATATACAGGACAGGTGCTGGGGGCCTGGGCTGGGCGGCTGTTGAAGTATATACACTGCACAGTATCACTCCCCTGTATATATACACCGCACAGTACCTCTCCCCTGTATATATACACTGCACAGTACTTCTCCCCTCTATATATACACTGTACAGTACCTCTCCCCTGTATATATACACACCGCACAGTACCTCTCCCCTGTATATATACACTGCACAGTACCTCTCCCCTGTATATATACACCGCACAGTACCTCTCCCCTGTATATATACACTGCACAGTATCTCTCCCCTGTATATATACACTGCACAGTACCTCTCCCCTGTATATATACACCGCACAGTACCTCTCCCCTGTATATATACACCGCACAGTACCTCTCCCCTGTATATATACACTGCACAGTACCTCTCCCCTGTATATATACACCGCACAGTACCTCTCCCCTGTATATGTAGCGCCCCCACTGCCGCAGGGCCGAAGGGTACCCGGTACCGGGCCTCTGAGTCTCTGCTCTGGGGTTGTCACGGTGGCTAGACCCGGTCCGTGACCCTGCTGAGGGGCGTACAGTAACAGATGTGGATAGTGGTGGTGGTGCGGTGCAGTAAATAACGAGGACACCAGGTTGCAGTCTCTTTACCTCTTTACTGAAGATCTCTGGGTCCTCAGTCCGGAATACGGTTCACCAGGCTGCGCAAGTCCGGCCGGTCCGATGGCACCTCCAGAGTTCTCCTTGCAGGTGGAAATCTGTGCCTTCCTGCTAGCGCTATGTGTTGTGGTCCTCCCCTGCTGTGCTTACGGGATAGTCCCCACAACTGTTGTGTCTGTTTCTCGTGTTCCCTCACAACAACTCGATTAGATGATGTTCTGCTAATCCTCCATCCCTCCCGGTGTTATGGTTGGGACGCACCCGTATGACGGGTAGGCTCGGAGCTCTTCCGGGACCCTAGAGTCGCCCCTCTCCACAGGTTGCCCCCCAAGTCTGCATAGGTGATTTAGGTGAGACAGCCCCCCTGTGACTGACTGTCCTGCCGTTGGTTTGAAGTATTGCTTGGAGCTAGATATATGAATACTTCCTCGGCGTTCCGGCCGCCGGTTGTGCGCCTCAGTTGGATGTTGCCTCGGTCTTACAGCATGACTCCTACTGGTATTCTCCTTCTTGCTTTGATCTCGTTTCTCACTCAGCACAATATATCTCGCTTCTAATCCTTTCTTAGGGCACCGCCGCTATGCTGAGCAGGCGCGGTCCCGTGACGTTCTTTCTTGTTGCCAGGCCTCTGTCAGGGTCCCAAACCTGACAGGGACCCTACCGAATCTTCCCCACAACACCCTCTGCCACAAGGTGTTGCCTGGTTCCAACCCAGTCAGCTTTCTGAACTAACTTCCTGCCTGACCCCCAGTTTACCCACACGGTGAGGAGTGACCTAATAAATAGCACCCTTAGCTCCCCCTGGAGGCCCGACTGTGAAATGTATTGGTGTATGTGATACCTGGTCAGATGAACTCCTTCAGTGCCATCAGACGTACCATAGCCCCCCTTAGCGGCGGAGCCACAGTACTGCAACGACCAGGACTCTGGGGCGCTGCATATATATACACCGCACAGTACCTCTCCCCTGTATATATACACCGCACAGTACCTCTCCCCTGGAGGTTAATATATCTCTTGTGTGTGAATTATTTATCAAATATTTATACTTATTATATTGCAGTCTCGGTCTCTGCGCGGCCTATTTTTTGCACCATGTGTGTTGCATTCCCTTGTGATCCAGCCCTCATTTCCCTTGTCTTCTTGTTGTATTTTACTAATAAATTAGCATTTTTCTATAAAAATGAGACCTCTGTATCATCTTGTTCTTTAGTGTTAGTACCTCTCCCCTGTATATATACACCGCACAGTACCTCTCCCCTGTATATATACACCGCACAGTACCTCTCCCCTGTATATATACACCGCACAGTACCTCTCCCCTGTATATATACACCGCACAGTACCTCTCCCCTGTATATATACACCGCACAGTACCTCTCCCCTGTATATATACACCGCACAGTACCTCTCCCCTGTATATATACACTGCACAGTACCTCTCCCCTGTATATATACTCCGCACAGTACCTCTCCCCTGTATATATACACCGCACAGTACCTCTCCCCTGTATATATACACTGCACAGTACCTCTCCCCTGTATATATACACTGCACAGTACCTCTCCCCTGTATATATACACTGCACAGTACCTCTCCCCTGTATATATACACTGCACAGTACCTCTCCCCTGTATATATACACTGCACAGTACCCCTCCTCCTGTATATATACACTGTACAGTACCACTCCTGTATATATACACTGTACAGTACCACTCCACCTGTCCTGTATATATATACACTGCAGAATTTACAATAGCTACCACTCGTGTAAGAAGTGAAATCTGGCATTGTACTATACCTATACTTCTCTGCTGTATCTGGGCATCATGAATCGTGGTATGTGTTAAAGGACGGGGGGGGGGGGGGGGGCACTGAGACTCTTTCGCCCGGGGCCCTCAAAAACCTGGAGCCGGCCCTGATCACTCTTACATTTTCGTGAAATATCTAATGTTTTCATACCTTGTCCAAGGCATTGCACTATTTAGCGCTTTTCAGCAGCAGAGAGATCCTTTTTATTTCCCATATTGCTTGAAACCTGTGGCCTGCTTAATAATATGGAACATCATTTTTAAGTAGTTTTCCTTTAATTAGAATCACCTGGAAAACTAATTATCACATGTGTTTAAGATTGATTTCAGTGAACTATTGAGCCCTGAGAAACAATACCATCCATGAGTTTATTTGAAAAACAAAACAATTAAATCTTTAAGACACTTAAATCCAATTTGCATAATAATTTGGAACATGGTGTATATGCAAGGAGTTTGTATGTTCTCCCCGTTTTTGCATGGGTTTCCTCCGGTTTCCTCCCACACTCCAAAGACATACTGATAAGGAATCTAGATTTTGAGCCCCAATGAGGACAGTTCCGATAATGTCTGTAAAGCGCTGTGAAATTAATGGCGCTATATAAGTGAGTAAAATAAATAAATAATTATAAATATATGGGGTCTATTATACCGTATGGAGCACTATATGGTGCCCATAATACTGTATAGAGGACTATACTGTTCAGTCTAAAATGAAAAGTCTGCAGTCACTCTGACTGCAGACTTTTGAATGCCCCAGCACACACACTGTGCACTGCTAGGATTCTCTAGTTTCTGAGCTTTTGTACAATAGATATCATTCATGTAATGTAAGAAATAAGTGAAATCTTTGGCATTGTACTATACCTATATTTCTCTGAATAGCTGTGCATCATGAATGTATGTGTTTAAGGGGTCCAATGAGACTCTTTCACCCGGGGCCCACGAAAACCTGGAGAGGGTTCTACAGCAGAGATTGTGAGCTCGGCCTCCCCCCAACATCAGGGTCTGACCTCACAAATGCTCTCCTGGATGAAGGGGCAAAAATTCCCACAGACACCTCCAAAATCTTGTAGAAATCCTTCCCAGAAGACCGGGAGGCATTATATCTGCAGAGGGGCGACTCCATATTATGTCTGTGGATGTAGGGTGGGAGCTCCTGTAGGTCAGATATGGAGGGGACACATACTTTTCTGCTTATAGTGTATATTGATGGTTCCCACAAAATATTGGTTTCAGTCTAACCCTTATGTACTTAAACTTTACTCCCTAACTAAAGTAAATATATCCCACTCTCGCGTGACTCTTTGGGAATGCTGGGTGACAAGCAGTATCGTTCCCACCATATTGTCATTACTCAACTTTTCCAGAACTAGAGGGTAAAATCGAGGACTGACACTCAACCAATGTTTTGGTCTGTTTCTTCCTAGCTGGAAAATACCATAACTGTGCATCCATAGGTATCTATACAGCCAGTAATGTGAACGTCACAGACAATCCTCTAATTTACACACCTCAACAGTGAAATCCTATTCACAAATGTTATTATACGAGAAAAATTAATGCTAGTACGGTAATTAATGTTAGTCATCATTTCTCTGCACTGGCGCTGAGGGCAATATGCACGATTGGTAAGTGGGGTGACGATTTCTCGACCATGGTCTTTATTCTGGGTGAGGGGGCTGTATGTGAAATGTGGACGAATGAAGTAGGCATAGGGCCAAATTCAGAAAAGGATTATTTTAGTTTGTGTGCAAAAAAAGGGAAGCAATTTGACCAACAGAAGTGATTAGACTGTGTCAGATAGGTGTTTTTCACATGGACCGAGTGTCTACGTGGAAAAAAAATGAACTATTCCTATTCTCTTATCACTTGACCATAAACTCAATAAAAATGGCATCTGTTTTTAATGAATCCATTGAAAAGATTACATTGGAAACTGTGTTCAGGATTTTATTTATTATTATTATTATTATTACTATCTGTACGTTGTAAAAATCAGATGGGACGCACATGGCTAAAAAATCATCAGTTTAACTATTGCAGCAAAAGAAAACAAAACAAAAAAATCAAATCTTAATCATGTTGCCTCATGGTGTAAAGAGGGTATATAGATGTCATAAAGAAAGGTTCACCAATCCCTTCTGGTAGCCAGAGAGGGCAGCTGCTAACAAATAAATGTTGTTTGTGATGACATACATACTTATTGACATTTTAATTGGAAGATTTTGGACAGTTAAAGGCTCTGGACACCTTTGACATGAAATCATTTTTTTTAACATATGATAGTGTTTACTTTTAGTTAATAAAATAAATGTAAAAGTTCCAGTCTGCAATCTTCATTCCCTAGTTCACATTCAGGCCTCCCTGTTTTTCAGTTTGCAGTCTGGTCCGAGTATCAGATTTTTCTCTTGTGGTAGTGTCTCTATATGCTGCAGTGTTCTGTAGATCATAAATCAGCACAGCTTCTATCCTGCACTTATTTCCTTTCCATGTGTCTATAGCCTGCTTTCTCTGTCCACTTGAGACTGTACTTGCTTTTTCCCTTCTTTCCACAGCTGATTTGTGTACATTTCCTTCTCCCGCTCTTCTGTTATCTCTAACACTGAGAAAAAGAAACCTTATTTATCTGCTATCCCTGAGACTGAACATGCTTTCTCCCCTCTTTCCACTGCCGATCTGTATAGAACTCCCTATTCTCTCAGCTGCTATCTCCAATACTTTCTCCCCTTTCTTCATTGCCCACCTGTGTCAAACTCCCTCTCCTTCCTGGATGCTATCTCTAACACTGAGAATAGGGAGCCTGATTTGTGTGCTCTCCCTGAGACTGTATATGCTTTCTCCCCTCTTCCTGCTTCCGATTTGGGTACAACTTCCTCCCATCCTTGCTGCTATCTTTTACATTGAGAGAAGGGAGGGGAGAGCAGGGAGAGCCATCAGGAGGAGGGGCTGTTGCATCATTTCTGCAGATCGCTCTCAACTACTCAAAGGATTTACATACTCTGCAACAGCAAAATGGTAGACCGTTTTTAATGAAGATTATTGGCCTGGGGCAATGCAAATATGGGATATTTTGTGGGTGGTCCTTGGCTAAACAGTGTGGCAATAAATACATTTCTAAAAAAAAAAAGTACAAACATTAGGTCTCAAATTTAGCAGTGAGGTACTAATTTGACAATTTTGTTTGAATCCCAAGCTTTTCCTCTGATTACAGCTATGGGCTATATAAATCCTGCACATGTTCTGTTGTCATAGCAGATGTTTTGTAAAAACATGATTAGTTTCCAATAGAGGTTCTTAAAATCAAATGATATCTCTAATTTGTGTGAAATAATTTATCATTAGTGTCATATAATGTAGAATTGTTTGTAAAAATTTGGTGCACCAAAATGATACTGGAGCGACACATGTTTATGTTCTGGCGAGGGTGGGAGCCATTTTGTTTGTTGCTCAGGCTTCACTTACTGGCTGGGTGAATCCTGCACACGCTCAGTTGTAAGGGCAGCCATTTTGAAAAAACAATGGGCCTCATTTATCTAATCTCCTTAAATGAAGATCTGTCTTTGTTGCCCAAAGCAACCAATCACAGCACAACTGGCATTTTAACAGAGGAGTTTATAAAATGAAAGCTAAGCTCTGATTGGTTGCTATGGGCACCACAGAGTTTTTCCTTTAGGCCTCCACTTATATAAAGGCCTAGTGAGTCTGTGAAGTTAGTACACCCCAGGAAAAAATGGAAAGCTTTAAAAAAAAATTTGGTGGAGGGTTCAAAACACAAATAATTGTTTTATTTTGTTTTTAAACCCCACTACAAAAGGAGAAACACTGGTGGTTTCCAGTTAACACTTTCCCAGCCACCCTCAGGGGATTTTGTTATTATAAACAGGAGGAAAGGGTAGAGTTTACACGAGGCAGGTCTGTGCAGGTGTCGTACATGTCCTGTCCTCAATGCTCCCTGTGACGATTCTCCTGACTGAAAATGCAACAATGGTGCTCTAGTAACAAAGGAAAATATCAGCTACATTGACAACCAATATGCTTTGCGTTACACCTTCCAAGCGAGTTGTCACCTAGCCTTCCCAGCAGTGGCGTAACTCGAACATTGGCAACTGCAGCATGTTATGTATTAAAAAGTTCTGTATTCATGCTGCTGCAGAACATCATAATACACACCTCAGCTGCTTCACAACATCATAATACAGAACTCAGCTGCTGTAGAATATCATAACACACATCTCATCTGCTGCAGAACATCATAACTCACAACTCAGCTGCTGCAGAACATCATAACACACATCTCATCTGCTGCAGAACATCATAACTCACAACTCAGCTGCTGCAGATCATAATATACACCTCAGCTGCTGCAGAACATCATAACACATACCTCAGCTGCTGCAGAACATCATAATACTCAACTCAGCTGCTGCAGAACCTCATAACACACAACTAAGCTGCTTCAGAACATCATAATTCACAACTCAGCTGCTGCAGAACATAACACTGGTCAACAGCATTTTTGGTGCCAAAGATATTTCATCGAATTTAGGGTATTTTTGGGGTGCTGATTCTGAATATGTCATCAGTTTTGCCAGATTGGCTCAAGTTTTTGAGATTTTTGGTATCTTATTTATAGCACTTGTTGGTAAATGCGACGCATCATCTCATTAATTTCTTTGGATTAGTACTTGAACTGAGCAGTTCTCAATATAGTTTTGTGTTAATTAGTGTTCTAAAAGTTTGTTCATAGCTTGATTTTTGCACTAACTTTATGTTGTTGTCTGTTTTCCAGTGAAAAGCATGAACTCATCAAGAAGAAGTTGTCTTAACGATCCAGACTCATTCTGTTACATTTGTGGTGAATACACACTGCCAAAACATAGAAGAAACATAACAGACTCCGTAAAAAAAGTGTATTTTGCCCATTTTGGGGTTATGCTTGGGGACCAAGACAAGTTTTGGGCACCACACATAGTGTGCAAAGCATGTATCGAATTATTACGAAAATGGAGCAAAGGACAAAGAAAAAGCTTCAAATTTGGTGTTCCAATGGTGTGGAGAGAGCCAAAAAATCATCATGATGACTGTTATTTATGGTAAACACAGGTACAGGCACATCTTCACAATGAGGGACAGGCCTTCTTGCAGATTCCATGTTACTCCCATTTTCGTTTCTTATGCTTATTGAATCCTTGCACTTGCACTGCACAGAAATAACAGTCATCATGATGATTTTTTGGCTCTCTCCACACCATTGGAACACCAAATTTGAAGCTTTTTCTTTGTCCTTTGCTCCATTTTCGTAATAATTCGATACATGCTTTGCACACTATGTGTGGTGCCCAAAACTTGTCTTGGTCCCCAAGCATAACCCCAAAATAGGCAAAATACACTTTTTTTACGAAGTCTGTTATGTTTCTTCTATGTTTTGGCAGTGTGTATTCACCACAAATGTAACAGAATGAGTCTGGATCGTTAAGACAACTTCTTCTTGATGAGTTCATGCTTTTCACTGGAAAACAGACAACAACATAAAGTTAGTGCAAAAATCAAGCTATGAACAAACTTTTAGAACACTAATTAACACAAAACTATATTGAGAACTGCTCAGTTCAAGTACTAATCCAAAGAAATTAATGAGATGATGCGTCGCATTTACCAACAAGTGCTATAAATAAGATACCAAAAATCTCAAAAACTTGAGCCAATCTGGCAAAACTGATAGCATATTCAGAATCAGCACCCCAAAAATACCCCAAATTCATTAAAATATTTTGGACACCAGAAATAAATTTTTTTTTTGTTGACCTGTGTAATACGCCTCAGCTGCTGCAGAATCTCAGAACATACCTCAGCTGCTGCGGAACGTCATAGTAGACACCTTAGCAGCTTCAGAACATCAGAATCCACACCCCAGCTGCTGCAGAACATCATCATACTCACACTACCATGGGTCATTGATAATCTGGATCATTTGGGCCCCTCAGCTGCTAGGGCCCAGTTACTATTGCTACCTCTACACCCCCTACATGAGAGATAGATGTAGTACGGGTGTGTGGGTGTTTCCTTGTATTCAGGTTGGTGACCAGGTAACCAGTAGTCGGCCTCCATAGCCTCCAAAATGGCGGATGAGACCTGGCAGAGGGAATATTGGGGAAGTTTAATTACATGGGAAGAGATGAAGAATCCCACCGCTGACCCTACACCAAGTATAAGATTATTAGCGCCTGTATACGCCCTTGGTCTAATGTACAGAATAGACCCCAATTAGATAAGTTAGAGAATGATCACTCTCCACGGAGCTGACGATACTCCATGACAACCGGCGGCTCCGCTCCTATTATGTATCTCCCCATACTAAGCTGCGGCTCATCACAACCCTTCTCCCTTTTATTTTTAGATGTAAATGATGGCGTATAGTCGCTGATTTTGTGATTGTGTTTTTCTCGCTTGGTGCCTTTAACCTCTGCTGCCTGTTGTGTAGCTGGAGCTTGTGCTGCCACCGCCGCTGCCGCCGCCGCTGCTGCTGCCTCTCTCCACCCACTTCTCTCCCCCCGCTGCTTCACTTCCCTTGCGTTTTAATTGTTATAAATACTGCGAGGCTCTGGAAACTGATTTGGGTATACAATGACACCTTGTGTTATTAGAGAGCACAGGACGCGTTCAGGCTCCTCTGCTGCATTCATGATGATGGGAGTTGTAAATATCTCATCAGTGGATTACATCCATCTATTTGGATTGATTAAAAACTCTCGGTTCCATTTACTCCTATGATTCTGAGTATATTTTTTATTACTTTAACATATCCCACTTAAAGGGAACCTGTAGACACTCCTGCCATGTATTTTTTTTAGCAATTAATTACATTCCCCTAAAAAAAAAAGTAAACAATTCCGCAATATATTTTTTTGAAAGTTCTGCGTTTTGACGTTCCTCTGTTATTCCCCCTGGAAATGTTTCAATAATTTTCTACAACCGAATTGGTTCAGAGATGAAGACAGTTGAACATATCTAATCTTATGGTGCTAAAAACAAATACAAAGCTTAAATTTGCTGATTGGCTGTGATTTTCAGGATCCAGAGGAGGTCGCAACTACTTATGATGACTTTCATGCTGCTTATAGAAAAATTGTTTCTTTATTATTCCATCATTGTTATTGCATTATTAGTAGCTCGTCTATTACATCCTCTATTTAGTCTATTGAGCCTTCAGCATGCTATCATCTCAGGGCGAGCAATCAAGAAACGCAACTCAGCTCTGATGACGTCATTCAAATTACGCTGCATCAACTGCTTTTATAAATGCTCTCTGTGTAAGGTATACAGTTTTAGGATTTCTTAGCTTAGTTTCTTAGAATATTGACATGTTTCTATATGCTTTTTCAGATACGTCTCGTTCTTGCATTAACAAAACAGATAGTTTTTGCTACATATGCGGAGAAGTCACTTTTGCGTCACAAAGACGAAACTTGACTATCATGATAAGAAAAGCCTACAACCTGTATTTTGTCTGCAGACTAGGAGATGAGGACAAGAGTTTTG
This sequence comes from Ranitomeya variabilis, assembly GCF_051348905.1. Taxonomy (NCBI): domain Eukaryota; kingdom Metazoa; phylum Chordata; class Amphibia; order Anura; family Dendrobatidae; genus Ranitomeya; species Ranitomeya variabilis. The sequence goes on along the minus strand of NC_135233.1, from coordinate 248,807,712 downwards.
CTCCATACATATGCTACAATTGATGTGCATCACATCTTACATGGTGGTTGCATGGGAAGAGGTAATCTATGCCTTTTGCATTTCCAATAATCTGGAGAGAGCCAACGATCACACTACCAATTGCTATTTCTGCATGGTGCCCACCATTAGGAAAGGAGTTTCAAGGCAAAAGAAGTGGACTTTACAGTATCCAGACATTCCATCTGCAATATGCCCAGTTCCACGTGCAGAAGAATTGAGGGCTCCAAAAGCACCAGAAACGTTTTCAGTCAAGTCAAGTGAGGAAGAAGAAGGCGCTTGGCGCAATGAAGCATCTTCCTCTCACAACTCAGACTTTCTGTGAGCAACCTCAACTGAACCACACCTTATAACACCAAGTCAACTGAATGATCTTGTTTGAGATTTGGATCTGCCCAAGAGTAAGGCTAAGCTCTTAGGTTCCCGGCTACAGCAGTGGAATCCCCTAATGGACGATGTTCAGATTCCTCTGTTCCGCAACCATGATAAAGATCTTGTCCAATACTTCTTCATGGAGGGCGATCTTGTGGCATGCAACAACATCAACAGTTTAATGGTGCGTCTGAAGATAAGTCATAATCCAGAAAAATGGAGGCTCTTCATCGATTCGTCCAAAACAAGTCTAAAAGCTGTCTTGCTGCATAATGGCAATGCAATACCTTCAATTCCAGTTGGTTATGCTGTTCGCATGAATGAAACCTATGACAATATGAATAACTATTGAGATTCCGAAATTATGACCACATTTATGGCCCCGCTGGGGTTATATAAAGGTGGTTGTCCTATTACTTAGTTTCCAGGGTGGATACACAAAGTACTTCTGCTTTCTGTGTGAGTGGGATAGTCATGCAAAAAAATATCACTACAATAAGAGAGACTGGCCTCTCCAACATTCACTTCAGCCAGGGAGTAGAAATGTCCTGCATCCAGCACTTGTTGACCTACAGAAGATTTTGTTACCACCATTGCATATCAGGTTGGGCCTAATAAAGAACTTTGTAAAGACAATGGATAAAAATGCAAGAGCATCAAGTATCTCACTGATAAATTTCCAAGGATGAGCGAAGCCCGATGTCCAATCAGAGCTAGCGTTACTGTCCCCGCCTTCACTGGAGGTGAGTATAGATTTTTTATTTTATCGGGGGACAAACATTTAGTTCAAGAAGGAGTTGTCCTAGTAGTGGACAATCCTTTTAAAGATTCATTACTTACATTCGCATCTAGACTTTTTTTCCACCAAACTGTAGAGCTGTGAGCGACAGCATGGTGAGAGATTTAACCAAGATACTGCAGATATGGAGAAAAGATATCAAGGAAGATGGAATCCTTCAATGCTTGCAGATTACTGTTGAACAATTGTAAGAGATGATCTGATGCAGGAGTACAAGAGACAAGCAAAAATGAGTGATCATTGAATGAGGATCAAATTTTGTAGTGCAATTTCTGTAACTGTTTATAATTCGCAATAGTGTTTAGTCATGTTTTAGTTATTTGAATTCTTGCTATGTTTCCTCTAAATAAATATCAGAAAATTGGTATAACAAAATATCCTGCTTCTTTACCTTTGCAAAAATAATAACGTTTCAAAGTACTGAAACTTTTATGCATTAATTAAATGTAGCAGTAAAAGGAAAACTTTTTTATATCATAGAAATTATATGTATATACTAGCTGAAGAGCCCGGCGTTGCCTGGGCATAGTAAATATCTGTGGTTAGTTATAGCACCTCACTTCTCTTATTTTCCCATCACGCCTCTCATTTTCCCATCACACCTCTCATTTTTCCATCACGCCTCTCATTTTCCCATCACGCCTCTCATTTTCCCCCTCACTCCTCTCATTCCCCCTAACACTTGTCATTTTGACCTCACATCTGTCATTTTCCGATCACTCCACTATTTTCCCTCACTCCTCTCATTTTCCCTCACTCCTCTCATTTTGCACTCACACCTCTCATTTTCCCCTCAGTATATACATGTTTGTCATCTCCCTTATATATAGTATACACCTGTATGTCATCTCCTGTATATAGTATATACCTGTATGTCATCTCCCCTGTAAATAGTATATACCTGTATGTCATCTCCCCTGTAAATAGTATATACTTGCTGTATGTCATCTCCTCCTGTATATTGTATATACCTGTGTCATCTCCTCCTGTATATAGCATATACCTGTATGTCATCTCTTCTGTATATAGTATATACGTGTGTCATCTCCTCCTGTATATAGTATATACCTGTATGTCAGCTCCCCTGTATATAGTATATACCTGTGTGTCATATCCTGTATATAGTATATATCTGTATGTCATCTCCTCCTGTATATTGTATATACCTGTGTCATCTCCTCCTGTATATAGTATATATCTGTATGTCATCTGCTCCTATATATAGTATATACCTGTATGTCATCTCCTCCTATATATAGTATATACCTGTATGTCATCTCCTCCTATATATAGTATATACCTGTGTGTCATCTCCTCTTTTATATAGTATATACCTGTATGTTATCTCCTCCTGTATATAGTATATACGTGTGTCATCTCCTCCTGTATACAGTATATACCTGTATGTCATCTCCCCTGTATATAGTATATACGTGTGTCATCTCCTCCTGTATATAGTATATACCTGTATGTCATCTCCCCTGTATATAGTATATACCTGTGTGTCATCTGCTCCTGTATATAGTGTAGTATATACCTGTGTGTCATCTCCCCTGTATATAGTATATACCTGTATGTCATCTCCTCCTGTATTAGACCTCATTCATACGTTATTTGGTCAGTATTTTTACCTCAGTATTTGTAAGCTAAATTGGCAGCCTGATAAACCCCCAGCCAACAGGAAGCCCTCCACCCCCGGCAGTATATATTAGCTCACACATACACATAATAGACAGGTCATGTGACTGACAGCTGCCATATTTCCTATATGGTACATTTGTTGCTCTTGTAGTTTGTCTGCTTATTAATCAGATTTTTATTTTTGAAGGATAATACCAGACATATGTCAAGTTGTGTGTGTTGAGTTGCGTGTGGCGACATGCATGTAGCGACTTTTGTGAGATGAGTTTTGTGTGGCGACATGTGTGTAGCAACTTTTTGTGTGTCGAGTTGCATGTGACAGGTTAGTGTAGCAAGTTGTGTGCAGCAAGTTTTGCGCGTGGAGAGTTTTATGTGTGGTGCGTTTTGAGTATGTGCAAGTTTTGTGTGAGGCAACTTTTGCATGTGTTGCAACTTTTGTGCATGTGGCAATTTTTCCGCGTGTGCAAGTTTTGCGTGTGGCGAATTTTCCATGAGGTGAATTTTGCACGTGTGGCGAGTTTTGCGTGAGCCTAGTTTTGCATGTGGCGAATTTTGCACGTGGCGAGTTTTGAGCGGTGACTTTTGTGTTTCGACTTTTATGTGGCGAGGTTGGTGTATGTGTGGTGAAATGTGTGCTGAGGGTGGAATATATGTTCAAGCACTTGGTAGTGTGTGGCGCATTTTGTGTGTGTGTTCATATCCCCGTGTGTGGTGAGTATCCCATGTCGGGGCCCCACCTTAACAACTGTACAGTATATACTCTTTGGCGCCATCGCTCTCATTCTTTAAGTCCCCCTTGTTCACATCTGGCAGCTGTCAATTTGCCTCCAACACTTTTCCTTTCACTTTTTCCCCATTATGTAGATAGGGGCAATATTGTTTGGTGAATTGGAACGCGCGGGGTTAAAATTTCACCTCACAACATAGCTTATGACGCTCTCAGGGTCCAGACGTGTGACTGTGCAAAATTTTGTGGCTGTAGCTGTGACGGTGCCTGTGCCAATCCCGGACATACACACATACATACACACATTCAGCTTTATATATTAGATTTTTATCTTTTACATTTTAAAAATTACAAAAAGGAAACTGGGCCGATGCAAAAGTTTGGGCACCCTGCATAGTTACTACCTAGTGGTACCCCCTTTTGCAAGTAACACAGCTTGTAAACACTTTTTGTAGCGTCTTTCATTTCCTGTTTGTGGGATTTTCATCCTTTCTTCCTTGGAGAATTATTCAGGTTCTGTGAGATTCCTGGGTCGTCTTGCATCCTCTGCTATTTTGAGGTTCAGTCACAGATTTTAAATGATGTTCAGATCAAGGGAATGTGAGGGCCATTGTAAGGTCTTCAGCTTGTGCCTTTTGAGCTCGTGTATTGTGGATTTTGACATGTGTTTAGAATCATTATCCATTTGTAGAAGCCATCCTCTTTTCAACTTCAGCTTTTTTACAGATGGTGTTATGTTTACACCAAGAATTTGTAGAAATTTCATTGAATCCATTCTTCCCTCTACCCGTGAAATGTTCCCCGTGCCATTGGCTGCTGCACAACCCCAAAATATGATTGATCCACCCCTATGCTTAATGGTTGGTGAGATGTTGTTTTACTGAAATTCTGTGCCCTTTTTCCTCCACACATACCTTTGATCATTGTGGCAAAATAATTCTATTTTACCCTCATTGGTCCACAGGACTTGTTTCCAAAATGCATCAGCATTGTTTAGATGTTCTTACTTCTGATGCTGAATTTTATGGTGAGGAGACGTTTTCTTCTGATGACTATTCTATGAAGGCCATATTTGTGAAGGTGTCTCTTAACAGTAGAACAATGTACCACAACTCCATAGTCTGCTAAATCTTTCAGAAGGTCTTTCACAGTCAAGCAGGGATTCGGATTTGCCTCTCTAGCAATCCTAGGAGCAGCTCTCACTGAACGTTTTCTTGATCTTCCAGACCTTATCTTGACCTCCACTGTTCCTGTTAGATGCCATTTCTTAATTTCAATTCGAACTGAGGAAGGGACAACTTGAAAACACTTTGATGTCTTCTTACAGCCTTCCGGCTTTGTGGGCCTCCTCCATTTTCATTTTCAGAGTACTAGGCTGCTGCTGAGAAGAACCCATGGCTGCTGTTTTTTTGGCACAAGGTTATAGGAGGATGGGTTTTTATAAAGTTGGGAAATTTGCATTATCTGGACTTTCCTAACGATGATATTGAAGAAGCCATTACCACAACAGGCTAATTAAGGTCTGAAACCTTGGTCAAAGTTGTCAAGTAAATCTCCAATGGTGCCCAAACTTTTGAATTGGCCCATTTCCCTTTTAGTAATGTTAAAATTGACAATATTTGTATTTTTGCCTAAAATACCAAGTAGTGTTATCTTTGACTTTAGGCCTTTTAGAAATCATTTCATCTTCCACTTGCTTAACTGTTCACAATGACAATAATTTTGACCAGGGGGTGGCCAAACTTTTACATGCCACTGTACATTATTAAATAGATTTCTTAGACCTGATGAGAATGGTGTACTTATAAACATGTCCGAGGACATATAACCCTGATTTTCAAAAGCTAATTTTCCTTATCAGGGTGTTAAACGTTCAAAAAATAATTATATAGCATTCTTACTTGGATTTTCATAGTAAGTACTCCAGCCTCATCAGATGCGCTTTTATATTGTTAAATTTGGTAATAAAATATAAGGATGCACCAGAGCAAAAGTCAAAGTGGGATCCACTGGTTGTACTGGTATATACATATCAAATCCACTATCTAAGGGCAGATGAGATTATGCACTTACTTGTCATTCCTTGTTGGATAATATGGCTTCAGTATTCTCTGACTGTGAAAGTCTAGATCTGAGAACATAGGGCTTGCCGCTAAACAGACTGTGACAAACCTGCTTGTTGACTGTTTTTTTTCTTTTTAGATATTAACACTTTTCTTTTCAGCTCGTTGCCTTGGAGACCGACCACCACTGCCAAACAGTAGAACATATGCAGTACTTACAAACTCTTTTCTATTGAGCTTGTAAGCACCATTCTGATGCCAGAGCGCACTGTTACCTCCTAATCCTGGCCAGCTTCAGTGCAGTGCTTACATTCTTGACAGCAGTGGTGGTCAGTATCTGAAATGCCCCTTTGAAAGGGGCAATAGCAGCACTTGCGCAACACCGCTCCATTCATTGACTATGGGACTGCTGGACATAGCAGGAAATAACCCCTTTAATCTTATGGATTAATTTCTTCATATAGATAAGAAAATCTGAAATAGTATGTAGTAACCCAATAGTAATTCTTAACATTAGCTGTATAGTTATAGATTTAGGGAGAGCGCAGTCATGAGCTGCACCAGTGAAGGAGGAGAAGCCTGAGGGCAGACGGGGACAGTGGAGAGCAATCAAGGACGAGGCAAATTAACTGTGAAAAAGGTGAAAAACAAAATAAAGGATTAATAAAAATGATAGGAATGTAACCGAGGGAAGAGTCACACACAGCTCAGTTTTACCTCACGGGAGGCACAGCTGGGGTTGTCCGGTGGAAAAAAGTTATCACCTATTCGTGAGATACTGATCGTGTGGTCCTTCCTCTCAGACACTTAATGATCATACATTTAACATGTTTTTGGTGAGATTGACCAATGGGACCCTTCTGTCATGGGGCACAGCACTCATCTGAGTCTCTAGCAGTCCTTATCGCGATGGTGATTTTTAACCATTATTATTACATGTTGCTTCCACGGGGGAGACTCCTTTGTCTACTCGCACATTAGGCTTGGTGTTGCTCCTCATTATGTGCTCCACTGCTGCGGCGATAAAACTGCTATCAGTTCTTTTGACAGACCCTTGAGGTCCACTTTTCCACTTTGTTGATCAGCCTCATCAATCTTTCCATCCTTTTTTGAACGTCACAGCTCTCCGCTATCATGTTGTCATTCTGTGTAAGACACCAAAATTTAATGCCACCAAGATTTATCCACCAGTTGGTCATTACATATGCAGCGCCCCAGAGTCCTGGTCGTTGCAGTACTGTGGCTCCGCCACTATGGGGAGCTATGGTGCGTCTGATGGCACTGAAGGAGTTCATCTGATCAGGTATCACAGACACCAATACATTTCACAGCCGGGCCTCCGGGGGGAGCTAAGGGTTCTATTCACTAGGCCACTCCCCACCATAGTGGGTAAACTGGGGGTCAGGCAGGAAGTTAGTCAGAAAGCTGACTGGGTTGGAACCAGGCAACACCTTGTGGCAGAGGGTGTTGTGGGGGAAGATACAGTAGGGTCTCTGTCAGGGGTGGGATCCTGACAGAGGCTTGGCAACTTGAACGAACGTAACGGGACCGTGCCTGCTCAGGATAGCGGCGGTGCCCAAGGAAGGATTAGAAGCGAGATAGATTGTGCTGAGTGAGAAACGAGATCAAAGCAAGAGGAGAAATACCAGTAGGAGTCGTGCTGTAAGACCGAAGCAACATCCTACTGAGGCGCACTACCGGTGGCCGGAACGCCGAGGGAGTATTACAACATCCAGCTTCAAGCAATACTCTAAACAGCGGCAGGACAGTCAGTCTAAGGCGGGCTGTCTAACTTAAATCACCTATGCAGTCTTGGGGGGCAACTTGTGGAGAGGGGCGACTCTAGGGTCCCGGAAGAGCTCCGAGCCTACCCGTCAAACGGGTGCCGTCCCAACCATAACACCAGGGAGGGACGGAGGATTAGCAGAACATCATCTAATCGAGTTGTGAGGGAACTTAAGAAACAGACACAACAGTTGTGGGGACTTTCTGTAAGCACAGCAGGGAAGGACCGCAACACATAGCGCTAGAAGGAAGGCACAGATTTCCACCTGTGAAGAGAACTCTGGAGGTGCCATTGGACCGGCCGGACTTGCGCAGCCTGGTTATCCGGATTCCGGACTGAGGACCCAGAGATCTTCAGTAAAGAGGTAAAGAGACTGCAACCTGGTGTCCTCGTTATTTACTGCACCGCACCACTACAGCTTCACCACCATCATCCGTCATACTTATCTAAAACTGTACGCCCCTCGGCAGGGTCACAGACTGGGCCTAGCCACCGTGACAACCCCAGAGCAGAGACTCAGAGGCCCGGTACCGGGTACCCCTCGGCCCTGCGGCAGTGGGGGCGCTGCAAACTTGGCGTCACGAACAGGATCTACTTAAGCCTGAAGAATCAGGTCATGTGTGCCTTGGAACTGTGATTTGTTGTGCTTGGACTGTACTTTATTGCAAAGACTGTGCTGCGCCATTTACCGCCAAAATCCGCCGCCATTACAGCGCTGAGGAGAGCGCAGGAAGAGAAGAGGGGCGTGGAGTGGGCGTAGGCAAGCTGGAGGGCGCGAACAACAATGGCCGCCCAGTCTAAATATTGCTGTGTCCTGAGGACGTGTCCGTCAACAGCGGAGGTCGGCCTCCTGATCCTGTTTGGAGGGTGGAGACCATGGAGACGGGGCCGCCCACGAAAGAGACTGCGGGAAGAAGACACTGGAGAGGAGATAAAGATGGCGACACCAGGAACACCGCATGGGAATGACCAGACTCGGCGAGAGGCTGTACAACCTGATGCGGCACAGGATACGCCGTCACTGCGGGAGCTGACCCTTGCAGAGCCAACGATGGGCCGACCTCCCCGGCCGCCGTCCGAGGAGTGCATGGCCGCAGCTGAAGCCCGGCGGATAGCCTACCGCTTGGAAGCCGATGCCCGCGTGATCGCTCGGCTGGGCCAGCCTACGGAGGTCCGCCTGTCTCCAGTGTCCCCTGCCTCCTCCATCCAGGCCGCGGCAGAGTGTGAGCTGCGCGCATCGGGCCTGAGGATCCTGCCGGAGGCCGAACATCTGCGGCGCCTCATGGCAGCCTGGCGGAACAGACCTCAGCCTGCCACTCAGGTTGATCTAACCAGTGTGGAAGAAACCCCACCGTCCTGTTGTGTATCCGCTTTTTGGGCTCCCCTGGTGGTTGCTGGTGGTACTGGTGACTTGTTTGCACTTTGCTGCTTCTGTTCACCTGCTTCCATCAGTGTTTGGGAGTTTCCTATTTAGCCTTGCTCTCCAGTCATTTCCTTGCCGGTCATCATTGTAACCAGAGCCTTCGGTTGCATGTTCCTGCTACTAGTCTGCTGATCAGCTAAGTGGACTTTGTCCTTTTGTTTTGTACCTTTTGTCCAGTTTGCAGTTTTTGTAATTCTCTGTAGCTGGAAGCTCTTGCGGGCTGAAATTGCCACTCCTGTGTCATGAGTTGACACAGGAGTCTTAAAGTAATTTCAGGATGGTTTTTGAAAGGGTTTTCAGTTGACCGTGAAGTCCTCTTTTGTATCCTTCTGCTATCTAGTAAGTGGACCTCTCTTTGCTAAATCTACTTTCATACTGTGTATGTCTTTTCCTCTTAATTCACCGTTATTACATGTGGGGGGCTGCTATCATCTTTTGGGGTATTTCCCTAGAGGTAAGCCAGGTCTGTTTCTTCCTCTACCAGGCGTAGTTAGTCCTCCGGCTGGCGCGTGGCATATAGGAAGCCGTAGGTATGCTCCCTGGCTACTGTTAGTTGTGTGGTAGATTTAGCTCACGGTCAACTCGAGTTTCCATCACCCGAGAGCTCGTTCGTTACTTATATGTTTCTTACGTTCCCTTGCCATTGGGAACCATGACAGTATGACCGGCCGGTGTTAAACTTATTGGCAGAAGAAAGGAGAGAAAAAAGAAGTCTGTAAATGTTTTTTTTTGTTGTTTTTTGTTTTTTTCCCTTTTTCCTCTATGCTTGCTCCATAGTTGGATCAGTTGTATTTCAGCTTTAATTACAGCCTTTGCCTTTCTCTCCTTATAATCCTTGAATGGCTCTGAGCTCACCTGTTTAAAGATGGATCCTCAGAGTTTGGCTGCAGGTTTAAATAATCTTGCTACGAAGGTTCAAAATTTACAAGATTTTGTTATACATGCTCCTATTTCTGAACCTAAAATCCCTACACCAGAGGTGTTTTCCGGAGATAGATCTCGGTTTTTGAATTTCAAATATAATTGTAAATTATTCCTTTCTCTCAGACTTTCACTCAGACCTGGAGATCCTGTCCAGCAGGTTAAGATTGTAATCTCTTTGCTGCGAGGTGACCCTCAAAATTGGGCATTTTCATTGGCACCAGGGGATCCTGCGTTGCTCAATGTGGATGCGTTTTTCCTGGCTTTAGGGTTGCTTTATGAGGAACCTAATTTGGAGATTCAAGCTGAAAAAGCTTTGATAGCCCTATCTCAAGGGCAAGATGAAGCGGAGATATACTGCCAAAAATTTTGTAGGTGGTCTGTGCTTACTCAGTGGAATGAGTGCGCCTTAGCGGCAAATTTCAGAGAGGGCCTTTCTGATGCCGTTAAAGATGTTATGGTCGGGTTCCCTGCGCCTACAGGTCTGAATGAGTCCATGACAATGGCAATTCAGATTGATCGGCGTTTGCGGGAGCGCAAACCCGTGCACCATTTGGCGGTATCTTTTGAAGAGACGCCAGAGAAAATGCAATGTGACAGAGTTATGTCCAGAAGCGAGCGGCAGAATTATAGGCGTAAAAATGGGTTATGCTTCTATTGTGGTGATTCTGCTCATGTTATATCGGCATGCTCTAAGCGTACTAGGAAGGTTGACAAGTCCATTTCAATTGGCACTTTACAGTCCAAATTTATTTTGTCTGTAACCTTGATTTGTTCATTATCAGTTATTACCGTGGATGCCTATGTGGACTCTGGCGCCGCTCTGAGTCTTATGAACTGGTCCTTTGCCAGGCGCTGTGGGTTTGATTTAGAGCCTCTGGAAGTCCCTATACCTCTGAAGGGTATTGATTCTACACCTTTGGCTTGTAATAAACCACAGTTCTGGACGCAAGTGACTATGCGTATGACTCCAGACCATCAGGAGGTGATTCGCTTCCTTGTGTTGTACAATTTACATGATGTTTTGGTGCTTGGATTACCATGGTTACAGTCTCATAACCCAGTCCTTGACTGGAAGGCTATGTCTGTGTTAAGCTGGGGATGTCGGGGGGCTCATGGGGACACTCCTATGGTGTCCATTTCATCATCTATTCCATCTGAGATTCCGGCATTTTTGTCTGATTATCGTGATATTTTTGAAGAGCCTAAGATTGGTTCACTCCCTCCTCACAGGGATTGTGATTGCGCCATAGATCTGATTCCTGGCAGTAAATTTCCAAAGGGTCGTTTGTTTAACCTATCTGTACCTGAACATGCTGCTATGCACGAGTATATTAAGGAGTCCCTGGAAAAGGGACATATTCGTCCTTCTTCATCACCTTTAGGAGCCGGTTTTTTCTTTGTCTCTAAAAAGGATGGCTCTCTGAGGCCTTGTATTGATTATCGTCTCCTGAATAAAATTACAGTCAAATATCAGTATCCGTTGCCTTTGCTGACTGATTTGTTTGCTCGCATAAGGGGGGCTAAGTGGTTCTCTAAGATTGATCTTCGTGGGGCGTATAATTTGGTGCGAATTAAGCAGGGGGATGAGTGGAAGACCGCATTTAATACGCCTGAGGGCCATTTTGAGTATTTGGTAATGCCTTTCGGCCTTTCTAATGCACCATCTGTCTTTCAGTCCTTAATGCATGATATTTTCCGTGAATATTTGGATAAATTTATGATTGTGTACTTGGATGATATTTTGATTTTTTCTGATGACTGGGAGTCTCATGTTCAGCAGGTCAGGAGGGTTTTTCAGGTTTTGCGGGAGAATTTTTTGTGTGTAAAGGGTTCAAAGTGTGTTTTTGGGGTTCAAAAAATTTCATTTTTGGGGTATATTTTTTCCCCTTCTTCTATTGAGATGGACCCTGTCAAGGTTCGGGCTATTTACAACTGGACGCAGCCTACTTCTCTGAAGAGTCTCCAGAAATTCTTGGGCTTTGCTAATTTTTATCGTCGATTTATAGCTGGTTTTTCTGGCGTTGCTAAACCTCTGACGGATTTGACTAAAAAGGGTGCTGATGTTGCCAATTGGTCCCCTGCTGCCGTGGAGGCCTTTCGGGAGCTTAAGCGCCGCTTTTTGTCTGCCCCTGTGTTGCGCCAGCCTGATGTTTCTCTTCCCTTTCAGGTTGAGGTCGATGCTTCCGAGATCGGAGCGGGGGCGGTTTTGTCGCAGAAAAGTTCCGACTGCTCAGTGATGAGACCTTGTGCGTTCTTTTCGCGAAAATTTTCGGCCGCCGAGCGAAACTATGATGTTGGTAATCGGGAGCTTTTGGCCATGAAGTGGGCATTTGAGGAGTGGCGTCATTGGCTTGAGGGTGCCAGACATCAGGTGGTAGTTTTGACTGATCACAAGAATTTAATTTATTTGGAGTCTGCCAGGCGCCTGAATCCTAGACAGGCACGTTGGTCGTTGTTCTTTTCCCGGTTTAATTTTGTGGTCTCGTACTTACCGGGTTCTAGGAATGTGAAAGCAGATGCTCTTTCTAGGAGTTTTGAGCCTGACTCTCCTGGGAATTCTGAACCTGCTGGTGTCCTTAAGGATGGAGTGGTTTTGTCTGCTGTCTCTCCAGATTTGCGACGTGCTTTGCAAGAATTTCAGGCGGATAGACCTGATCGTTGTCCGTCTGGTAGACTGTTTCTTCCTGACGAGTGGACCACTAGAGTCATCTCGGAAGTTCATTCTTCTACTCTGGCAGGTCATCCGGGAATTTTTGGCACCAGAGATTTGGTGGCTAGATCCTTCTGGTGGCCTTCCCTGTCTCGAGATGTGCGTGTTTTTGTGCAGTCTTGCGATGTGTGTGCTCGGGCCAAGCCTTGTTGTTCTAGGGCTAGTGGGTTGTTGTTGCCCTTGCCTATTCCGAAGAGGCCTTGGACGCACATCTCTATGGACTTTATCTCGGATCTCCCTGTTTCTCAGAAGATGTCTGTCATCTGGGTGGTGTGTGACCGTTTTTCTAAAATGGTTCATTTGGTGCCATTGCCTAAGTTGCCTTCCTCATCTGAGTTGGTCCCTCTGTTTTTTCAAAATGTGGTTCGCTTGCATGGTATTCCGGAAAACATCGTTTCTGACAGGGGTACCCAGTTCGTGTCTAGATTTTGGCGGGCAGTCTGTGCCAGGTTGGGCATTGATTTGTCCTTTTCGTCTGCATTCCATCCTCAGACCAATGGCCAGACAGAGCGAACTAATCAAACTTTGGAGACTTATTTGAGGTGTTTTGTGTCTGCGGATCAGGATGATTGGGTTGCCTTTCTGCCGTTGGCGGAGTTTGCTCTTAATAATCGGGCTAGTTCTGCCACTTTGGTTTCTCCTTTCTTTTGCAATTCAGGGTTTCATCCGCGTTTTTCATCTCGTCAGGTTGAATCTTCGGATTGTCCTGGAGTGGATGCGGTGGTGGATCGGTTGCATCGGATTTGGGGACAAGTGGTGGATAATTTGGAATTGTCCCAGGAGAGGACTCAGCAGTTTGCTAACCGTCGTCGTCGTGTTGGTCCCCACCTTCGCGTTGGGGACTTGGTGTGGTTGTCTTCCCGTTTTGTCCCTATGAGGGTTTCTTCTCCTAAATTTAAGCCTCGGTTCATCGGTCCTTATAGGATTTTGGAGATTCTTAACCCTGTTTCCTTTCGTTTGGACCTCCCGGCATCTTTCGCTATCCATAATGTGTTCCATCGGTCGTTGTTGCGGAGATATGAGGTACCGGTGGTTCCTTCTACTGAACCTCCTGCTCCTGTGCTGGTGGAGGGTGAATTGGAGTACGTCGTAGAGAAGATCTTGGACTCCCGTATTTCCAGACGGAGACTTCAATATCTGGTTAAATGGAAAGGCTATGGTCAGGAAGATAATTCTTGGGTAATTGCCTCTGATGTTCATGCCTCGGATTTGGTTCGTGCCTTTCATAGGGCTCATCCAGATCGCCCTGGCGGTTCTTGTGAGGGTTCGGTGCCCCCTCCTTAAGGGGAGGGTACTGTTGTGTATCCGCTTTTTGGGCTCCCCTGGTGGTTGCTGGTGGTACTGGTGACTTGTTTGCACTTTGCTGCTTCTGTTCACCTGCTTCCATCAGTGTTTGGGAGTTTCCTATTTAGCCTTGCTCTCCAGTCATTTCCTTGCCGGTCATCATTGTAACCAGAGCCTTCGGTTGCATGTTCCTGCTACTAGTCTGCTGATCAGCTAAGTGGACTTTGTCCTTTTGTTTTGTACCTTTTGTCCAGTTTGCAGTTTTTGTAATTCTCTGTAGCTGGAAGCTCTTGCGGGCTGAAATTGCCACTCCTGTGTCATGAGTTGACACAGGAGTCTTAAAGTAATTTCAGGATGGTTTTTGAAAGGGTTTTCAGTTGACCGTGAAGTCCTCTTTTGTATCCTTCTGCTATCTAGTAAGTGGACCTCTCTTTGCTAAATCTACTTTCATACTGTGTATGTCTTTTCCTCTTAATTCACCGTTATTACATGTGGGGGGCTGCTATCATCTTTTGGGGTATTTCCCTAGAGGTAAGCCAGGTCTGTTTCTTCCTCTACCAGGCGTAGTTAGTCCTCCGGCTGGCGCGTGGCATATAGGAAGCCGTAGGTATGCTCCCTGGCTACTGTTAGTTGTGTGGTAGATTTAGCTCACGGTCAACTCGAGTTTCCATCACCCGAGAGCTCGTTCGTTACTTATATGTTTCTTATGTTCCCTTGCCATTGGGAACCATGACACCGTCCCACTGGGGTGTGGTGGTCTCCTTTAACTCCCGACATGGGAAGGGAGTTATCCAAGAGATCGGGGAGCCACTGCAGGTCCGCGTTGACCGTGAAGAAGTCGAGCCCTGTGGAGGAAGGTATGACGCCGACCTGGAACCTGGCGATGCCGTGACCTACACCCGGTGGAAGAGGGAAGCGGGTGGAACAGGTTGGATAGCTCGGGGTGTCCAGCGGTGCGTCGCCCTGGAGGCTGCTACCGGGACGATGGAAGATGAGCCTTTTGCAGAGAAGAAGCCGGAACCAGCCCCTGAGGAATCTCAGGAGGTCCGGGTCCACCGTGTGCCTCTGGGTCGCGCTCGCCCACAAGCAAGGAGGGCGTCCCGACGTGGGATCCTGTCGCTGCTGGAGCCAGGACCGGCCCTTGTTACCCCAAGGCGACCCGTTGGCCGGGTGAGGCCTGGAAGGAGACCGTTCCCTGCACAAGAAGACTCAGTAAGCATGAATGCTTTATAAATGTAAATAGTTACTGTTCTACTATTTTGCTGCTAAAACCCGTCCAGGGTTAACTTTTAAAGGGATTCCTCTTGTTGACCCGGAATCCCTACTGTTTTGTTTGATTTTTCTAAAGTTTTGCACAAAGTTTCCAGAACTGCCGCAATCATGAACAGTGCATGATAGAAACTTTTTGTAAATAGTTTGCACCTTATTAAAGGTGCTCCCTACTGGTTTTACTTCAAAAAGGACTCTTTGTGAAGATATCACACTGGAACCTTTGTTGAGTACGGACTGGTAGCTTGAGAAGACATGCTACCTCATAGAGACTTGGTCCCCTCTTAAAGGGGACGTTCATGTGTTGCACTTGGAGAATAGTATTGCTTAAAGACTGAGAGATAGCAATAATGTTTTGATAAAGAGAAAGTTATATGTATCCAACTAGTTAATTGTAAAGAAATGCTGATAATGTTCCCTGAAAGAAAGTAAGAGCTAGAAGAAGGATGCAGTAAGCCCGTAGGGGTAGACGTAGTGTCCAGCATACATGTCAGCAAAAAGATAATGAGAAGGTTTAATGTTATATAGAAAATGTTTGATAATGTTGATAGACAACGAGGATAGAAGGTGAACCCTGAGTCCTCCTAGGAGCCATATGGAGATGGCTCAGTGCTCTTAAAGTAATGTTATGTTCTATACTGTGTATAGTGGTGGAGGGGCAGTAGGCCCGGGCTGAACAGGGCGGTCCTGCATAGAAAGGAGAGGCAGTAGGTCTGGTGCCGTTGGGACAGGCGGTCCTGCAGATTGAAAGAAGGAGAATGTAAAAGTTGAATTGCCTTGTAATGTGATTATAAGAAGGTATTTAGCGGATTCAGAGTGTACGTCCTTAAAGGCAATGTTAAATTATTGTTCAACAATTTTGCACTTAGTAGAATACCCGGTTGGGTAAAAGAAAGTTATTTATAGCATGTTGCTATGATATTTAACCATGTTTGTAACGTTCAAGCGTCCTCACCTCCCATAAAGGGAAGCTCTGTTTAAATATACTTATTGTTATTGCACTCAACAAAACTGTATGTCTTTTTGCTAACTTGTATTGTTGTTTTCTTCTCAGTCCCGGAGTACTGTGTTTAACCAGGGGGGAGTGCAGCGCCCCAGAGTCCTGGTCGTTGCAGTACTGTGGCTCCGCGCCATGTTAAATATAGGGGCGCATGACGCATGCGGCGACGCTGCGGCGCCCGACGCTGCGGCGCCGACCGCAAATGTGAACGTAGCCTTAGTGAAGTCTTTGTTTTAAGTTACATAGACCTAAGAAGTTCCAGTATGGCTGTCTTCTTCTTCTTATGTGTAATGATGGCTAGGCAGCTAAAAAAAACTTTGTTGGATGAAATCTAATCAGTATGTTGGCAGAAGCACTTTTTTCCTTTGGGCTGATATGAAGGACATACTGTATATTCATATATAACTTCTAGAAAGATGTGTAGTTTGAAGATTTTGGACCACAATACAAAACCTGAAGTAAGGGTCCCACATACCATGTGTCATTTATGACAGTGGGTCTGGCAAAGGCAACTCTTCGGCCTCTTCCGGGAGCAGTTCCTATGACATCTCTACTGCCTTTAGCTATACCCCAGTTTCTAGAAGTTGGACATGGAGAAAAGAGGAGAATGGAATGCGAAGACTTTAAAGGGAACCTGTCATACCCCCCCCCCCCCCCAGTCGTTTCAAACTAAAAGAGCCACCTTGTGCAGCAGTAATGCTGCATTCTGACAAGGTGGCTCTTTTAGTTCTGGGTGATGTAACTTGAGAAATAATCAGTTTTATAATTTGTCTGAAATAGCAGTCACGTAGGCCGGCGTTTCCCCCCTGCTTCAGACAGCACACAGCTGTCACTCACATCTTCTTGGTGCCGGGCGCCGCCTCCTCCTCACCGCTGTTTTCAAAAGTAGCCGGCGCCTGCGCTCTTTTCCCCTGCCTGGTGCAGGCGCAGTGAGCGCTGGCCGTCTTTCCTCATATGCAGCCCAGCTCACTGCGCCTGCGCGGCCGCCCTGCCTGTGAATCCCAGCCCCGCAATGTGAATAAATCATAAGTCACTATCATGAGTCAGGCACTTGGGGTACCATCATGAGGCTGGTGCTGTGAGTACTATCATGAGGCTCGCGCTGTGGGTACTGTAATGACACTGGTACTGTGAATACTATCATGATGCTGGTACTGTGGGTACTATCATGAGACAGGCACTGTGGGTACTATTGTGAGGCAGGCACTGTGGGTACTATAATTAGACTTGCGCTGTTGGTACTGTAATGACACAGGTACTGTGGGCACTATTATGATACTGGCACTGTGGGTACTATCATGAGTAAGGCGCTGTGGGTACTATCATGAGGCTTGTGCTGTGGGTACTGTACTGACACTGGCACTGTGGGTACTATCATGATGCTGGTACTGTGGGTACTATCATGATACTGGCACTGTGGGTACTATCATGAGATAGGCACTGTGGGTACTATCATGATGCTGGTACTGTGGGTACTACCATGAGACAGGCACTGTGGGTACTATCGTGAGGCAGGCACTGTGGGTACTATAATTAGACTTGCGCTGTTGGTACTGTAATGACACAGGCACTGTGGGTACTATCATGAGTAAGGCACTGTGGGTACTATCATGAGGCTTGTGCTGTGGGTACTGTATTGACGCAGGCACTGTGTTCACTGTCATGATGCTGGTACTGTGAATACTATCATGAGGCTGGTACTGTGAATACTATCATGAGGCTGGTACTGTGAATACTATCATGATACTGGCATTGTGAATACTATCATGAGGCTGGCACTGTGGGTGTTATCATGAGGCTGGTACTGTGAATACTATCATGAGGCTGGTACTGTGAATACTCTCATGAGGCTGGTACTGTGAATACTATCATGAGGCTGGCACTGTGGGTACTATCATGAGGCTGGCACTGTGAATACTATCATGAGGCTGGTACTGTGAATACTATCATGAGGCTGGCACTGTGAGTACTAGTATAAGGCTGGAACTTTGCTCACTATCATGATGCTGGTACTGTGAATAGTATCATGAGGCTGGTACTGTGAATACTATCATGAGGCTGGTACTGTGGATACTATCATGATACTGGCATTGTGAATACTATCATGAGGCTGGCACTGTGGGTACTATCATGAGACTGGTACTGTGAATACTATCATGAGGCTGGTACTGTGAATACTATCATGAGGCTGGTACTGTGAATACTATCATGAGGCAGGCACTGTGGGTACTATCATGAGGCTAGTACTGTGAATACTATCATGAGGCTGGTACTGTGAATACTATCATGAGGATGGTACTGTGAACACTATCATGAGGCTGGCACTGTGAGTACTAGTATAAGGCTGGAATTGTGGATACTATCATGAGGCTGGTACTGTGAATACCATCATGAGGCTGGTACTGTGAACACTGTCATGAGGCTGGTACTGTGAACACTATCATGAGGCTGGTACTGTGAATACTATCATGAGGCTGGCACTGTGGGTACTATCATGAGGCTGGTACTGTGAATACTATCATGAGGCTGGTACTGTTAATACTATCATGAGGCTGGCACTGTGGGTACTATCATGAGGCTGGTACTGTGAATACTATCATAAGGATGGTACTGTGAACACTATCATGAGGCTGGTACTGTGAATACTATCATAAGGCTGGCACTGTGGGTACTATCATGAGGCTGGTACTGTGAATACTATCATGAGGCTGGTACTGTGGATACTATCATGAGGCTGGTATTGTGAATACTATCATGAGGCTGGCACTGTGAAAACTATCGTGAGGCTGGTACTGTGAACATTATCATGAGGCTGGCACTTTGGCTACTATCATGTGGCTGGTACTGTGAATACTATCATGAGGCTGGTACTGTGAATACTATCATGAGGCTGGCACTGTGGGTACTATCATGAGGCTGGTCCTGTGAATACTATCATGAGGCTGGTACTGTGAGTACTAGTATAAGGCTGGAACCGTGGATACTATCATGAGGCTGGTGCTGTGGGTACTAGTATAAGGCTGGAACTGTGGATACTATCATGAGGCTGGTGCTGTGGGTACTATCATGAGGCTGGAACTATGGATACTATCATGAGTTAGGCACTGTGGGTACTATCATGAGGCTGGTACTGTGAATACTATCATGAGGCTGGTACTGTGAATACTATCATGAGGCTGGCACTGTGAGTACTAGTATAAGGCTGGAACTGTGGATACTATCATGAGGCTGGTACTGTGAATACCATCATGAGGCTGGTACTGTGAACACTGTCATGAGGCTGGTACTGTGAACACTATCATGAGGCTGGCACTTTGGCTACTATCATGTGGCTGGTACTGTGAATACTATCATGAGGCTGGTACTGTGAATACTATCATGAGGCTGGCACTGTGGGTACTATCATGAGGCTGGTCCTGTGAATACTATCATGAGGCTGGTACTGTGAGTACTAGTATAAGGCTGGAACTGTGGATACTATCATGAGGCTGGTGCTGTGGGTACTATCATGAGGCTGGAACTATGGATACTATCATGAGTTAGGCACTGTGGGTACTATCATGAGGCTGGTACTGTGAATACTATCATGAGGCTGGCACTGTGGGTACTATCATGAGGCTGGCACTGTGGGTACTATCATGAGGCTGGTACTGTGAATACTATCATGAGGCTGGTACTGTGAATACTATCATGAGGATGGCACTGTGAACACTATCATGAGGCTGGCACTGTGAGTACTAGTATAAGGCTGGAACTGTGGATACTATCATGAGTCTGGTACTGTGACACTGTGGGTACTATCATGAGACTGGTACTGTGAATACTATCATAAGGATGGTACTGTGAACACTATCATGAGGCTGGTACTGTGAATACTATCATAAGGCTGGCACTGTGGGTACTATCATGAGGCTGGTACTGTGAATACTATCATGAGGCTGGTACTGTGGATACTATCATGAGGCTGGTGCTGTGGGTACTATCATGAGTTAGGCACTGTGGGTACTATCATGAGGCTGGTATTGTGATATCATGAGGCTGGCACTGTGAAAACTATCGTGAGGCTGGTACTGTGAACACTATCATGAGGCTGGCACTTTGGCTACTATCATGTGGTTGGTACTGTGAATACTATCATGAGGCTGGTACTGTGAATACTATCATGAGCCTGGCACTGTGGGTACTATCATGAGGCTGGTCCTGTGAATACTATCATGAGGCTGGTACTGTGAGTACTAGTATAAGGCTGGAACTGTGGATACTATCATGAGGCTGGTGCTGTGGGTACTATCATGAGGCTGGAACTATGGATACTATCATGAGTTAGGCACTGTGGGTACTATCAAGAGGCTGGTACTGTGAATACTATCATGAGGCTGGCACTGTGGGTACTATCATGAGGCTGGCACTGTGGGTACTATCATGAGGCTGGTACTGTGAATACTATCATGAGGCTGGTACTGTGAATACTATCATGAGGATGGTACTGTGAACACTATCATGAGGCTGGCACTGTGAGTACTAGTATAAGGCTGGAACTGTGGATACTATCATGAGGCTGGTACTGTGAATACCATCATGAGGCTGGTACTGTGAACACTGTCATGAGGGTGGTACTGTGAACACTATCATGAGGCTGGTACTGTGAATACTATCATGAGGCTGGCACTGTGGGTACTATCATGAGGCTGGTACTGTGAATACTATCATGAGGCTGGCACTGTGGGTACTATCATGAGGCTGGTACTGTGAATACTATCATAAGGATGGTACTGTGAACACTATCATGAGGCTGGTACTGTGAATACTATCATAAGGCTGGCACTGTGGGTACTATCATGAGGCTGGTACTGTGAATACTATCATGAGGCTGGTACTGTGGATACTATCATGAGGCTGGTGCTGTGGGTACTATCATGAGTTAGGCACTGTGGGAACTATCATGAGGCTGGTATTGTGAATACTATCATGAGGCTGGCACTGTGAAAACTATCGTGAGGCTGGTACTGTGAACACTATCATGAGGCTGGCACTTTGGCTACTATCATGTGGTTGGTACTGTGAATACTATCATGAGGCTGGTACTGTGAATACTATCATGAGCCTGGCACTGTGGGTACTATCATGAGGCTGGTCCTGTGAATACTATCATGAGGCTGGTACTGTGAGTACTATCATGAGGCTGGTGCTGTGGGTACTATCATGAGGCTGGAACTATGGATACTATCATGAGTTAGGCACTGTGGGTACTATCATGAGGCTGGAACTGTGGATACTATCATGAGGCTGGTGCTGTGGGTACTATCATGAGGCTGGAACTATGGATACTATCATGAGTTAGGCACTGTGGGTACTATCATGAGGCTGGTACTGTGAATACTATCATGAGGCTGGCACTGTGGGTACTATCATGAGGCTGGCACTGTGGGTACTATCATGAGGCTGGTACTGTGAATACTATCATGAGGCTGGTACTGTGAATACTATCGTGAGGATGGTGCTGTGAACACTATCATGAGGCTGGCACTGTGAGTACTAGTATAAGGCTGGAACTGTGGATACTATCATGAGGCTGGTACTGTGAATACCATCATGAGGCTGGTACTGTGAACACTGTCATGAGGGTGGTACTGTGAACACTATCATGAGGCTGGTACTGTGAATACTATCATGAGGCTGGCACTGTGGGTACTATCATGAGGCTGGTACTGTGAATACTATCATGAGGCTGGTACTGTGAATACTATCATGAGGCTGGCACTGTGGGTACTATCATGAGGCTGGTGCTGTGGGTACTATCATGAGGCTGGAACTATGGATACTATCATGAGTTAGGCACTGTGGGTACTATCATGAGGCTGGTACTGTGAATACTATCATGAGGCTGGCACTGTGGGTACTATCATGAGGCTGGCACTGTGGGTACTATCATGAGGCTGGTACTGTGAATACTATCATGAGGCTGGTACTGTGAATACTATCGTGAGGATGGTGCTGTGAACACTATCATGAGGCTGGCACTGTGAGTACTAGTATAAGGCTGGAACTGTGGATACTATCATGAGGCTGGTACTGTGAATACCATCATGAGGCTGGTACTGTGAACACTGTCATGAGGGTGGTACTGTGAACACTATCATGAGGCTGGTACTGTGAATACTATCATGAGGCTGGCACTGTGGGTACTATCATGAGGCTGGTACTGTGAATACTATCATGAGGCTGGTACTGTGAATACTATCATGAGGCTGGCACTGTGGGTACTATCATGAGGCTGGTACTGTGAATACTATCATAAGGATGGTACTGTGAACACTATCATGAGGCTGGTACTGTGAATACTATCATAAGGCTGGCACTGTGGGTACTATCATGAGGCTGGTACTGTGAATACTATCATGAGTTAGGCACTGTGGGTACTATCATGAGGCTGGTGCTGTGGGTACTATCATGAGTTAGGCACTATGGGTACTATCATGAGGCTGGTATTGTGAATACTATCATGAGGCTGGCACTGTGAAAACTATCATGAGGCTGGTACTGTGAACACTATCATGAGGCTGGCACTTTGGCTACTATCATGTGGCTGGTACTGTGAATACTATCATGAGGCTGGTACTGTGAATACTATCATGAGGCTGGCACTGTGGGTACTATCATGAGGCTGGTACTGTGAATACTATCATGAGGCTGGTACTGTGAGTACTAGTATAAGGCTGGAACTGTGGATACTATCATGAGGCTGGTGCTGTGGGTACTATCATGAGGCTGGAACTATGGATACTATCATGAGTTAGGCACTGTGGGTACTATCATGAGGCTGGCACTGTGAGTACTAGTATAAGGCTGGAACTGTGGTCACTATCATGATGCTCGTACTGTGAATAGTATCATGAGGCTGGTACTGTGAATACTATCATGAGGCTGGTACTGTGAACACTATCATGAGGCTGGCACTGTGGGTACTATCATGAGGCTGGTACTGTGGGTACTATCATGAGGCTGGCACTGTGGGTACTATCATGAGGCTGGTACTGTGAATACTATCATGAGGCTGGTACTGTGAATACTATAATGAGGCTGGTACTGTAAATACTATCATGAGGCTGGCACTGTGGGTAGTACCGTAAGGCGACTACCACGTCATGTAGAAGGTTTGAGTTGAGGCTTGTACTTTGGACATTATGACCATAAGTGGTCTGAAAGATATTCCATTTCCAATATTGGGGATTTCTTTTTGTGTCGTGCCTCATTTCCGTTATGAAAGTTTCAGAAAGCAAAAATGATAGATTCGACTTCTTAGACCCCCTCATCAAAATAACTCCAGATTTACATAGTAAATTCTTAGCTCCCCCAAAACACCCAAGCTGCCTATAGAGGTTACAAGATAAACGCCCTTCACCAGGTAGATGTAGGGCACCAACATGGTCAGCACCCCAGGGAGAGCATTATAGATCGGTTAGGTCATCCTTGGATGGTTACACCTTCTCATGAATCTCGGGGAAATGGCGATATTGACTCCCTAAATCTACTGTATTTGCAGCAAAATTCACACATGAATTTGCTGTGGATTTGCAGGAAATGTTTCCATCCCCTGTAGTTGCACCCATTAAAAATGAATTTGATGTGAAGAAACGCGAGACTCACAGTGTGCGAAGCAGTAGATCTTCCGATTACACATTCCTATTTTTATCTTTTAGTTATATCTTGCTAGATTGTAACCAGTTGGGTCAAAAAGGGTCATCTCAAACTTAGAGGGGTTGTAAACCTCTCGGGACTTGTTTTTTTTTTACTTAAAGAGCTTGTCCACTACTTTAACACTGATGAGCCATCCTTAGGATAGGTCATCAATGTCTGATAGTTGGGGTGCGATTCCCGGCATCGTGTTCCCGGAGTTGTCCCGAATTGCTTACTAACGGAGCTGCACAGCGTAACTCCGTCTACTACATAGTGGCCGCGGCGGGTACTGCACATCCGACCCCATTCACATCATCAAGGGGTGGATGTGCAGTACCCTGCCGAGGCCACTATTCTGTCTGCGCTGTGCACCTCCATAAATGGGCTGTTTTGGCTCCCGCCGATACCGAGAACAGGTGTTGCACCCCACAGATCAGACAGATGACCTATTCTAATGTTAAAATAATGGACAACAAATTGAAATCCATGTATTTAGGCTTAATTTTTTTTCCAATTAGGTTTCATTAAAAATGTTGTAATATTTGGCTTTTACAGGCTGTTTTCCTGCGCATTTAACTTTGATGCTTTCTGTGGTCATAAATCAGCTTAGAGGAACTAATAAAAGTGTTGCAAATCCTCAGAAGGAGCTCACTCATGGATCTCAGTTAACCCATTCTGCAGCCAGCAGTAGACAGTGCAACGCAGAGGCTATAGAAGGCAAAATATTTTATGAAACCCAATTGCAAAAATTATTTTTAGCCCAAAACACAATCATATAAGTAAAAAAAATGTCCCTAAAGGTGGACAACTCTTTAATGGATGCAAAAAAAATTCAACATTGTGGTTCAGTCTTGCCCATGTCATAGCTAGCAAGGCAGTATAATATTGTTATAACAGGGTTACTTTCCAATTCCATTAATTACTACCATATCCTATATTCTTATTTTGTCTTTCATCCTTCTTAAGGAGCAGTAAAAACTCCTTCTTCAGCTTGCCGGGCTTGAGAAGTCAGCCTATCGCTGAGAAAAAGGCCTTGCAGGAGCTGAACGCTGCAAATGGAACAAACACAATTTTTTTGCATCTAGAGGGGGAAGCACAGAGCTAAAAATAAAAAAGAAGATCAGTATCTGTCAGGCTGTCGGCTGATTGGCTGCCGGGAAGTGCATATAATTACCAGGAGCTTGCAGTAGGTAGATGCATGTACAGGTCTCCACACAGCGAGGCAAGGTTATGTTATACCCTGTACATGGGGAACTAAAGAGAAATGAAAAGCAAAAAATAATTAACCAAAAGCTTTGGAATGGTTACGGAATGTGTCTACGTGAGATGGAGAAGGGGCTTCAAAGCTGCAGATCCCTACACGGGTTCCCTCGTGACCTACCGGGCTCTTCTTACACTAACCTTTCCTCAACCCAGGGGAGCCCCGCTTTGATTTTTTTTATCCTTTAAAGATATTGCAGCGATATCTATTCACTTACCGGAAAGTTATTCCGAGATATTTTGAGTTTCTCAGATGTGAATTTCTTCATCTCTTCGAGATTAAACAATCGAAAAGACTCAGGTCAATCGGCAAGAAATGAGCAGCCGACAGACTGTGCGGGCACCGGCTGAGGCTGCAATGGAGGTGAGTGGTGCCAATGACGTTCACACTCTGACCACACATACTGGCCGAGAATATGATCGTTAGGTATGGTGCACAGATCTCGGCATGGGTCGGAACATCACCGGCACCACTCATCTCTGAAGGAAAGTGAGCGGCTGTACGTGGCATCAGATAGCGTTACACACAAATAAGTGTATGATGGTTTGCTCAGGATAGGAGATAAATGTTTGACTGCTTGGGGTCCACCAAGGGTGTACCTATAGTGGGTGACAACATCGTACCTATGGGTGTCCAAAGGGTCCCTTTGACCCGGTTGATAGGACCAAAACTTATTAAAACCCCGTAATCATTGGAAGCCCTGCTGTAGTTTTTGCCTTCGTGTTATGCGACTGATACAACCAGTACCACTAGAACGGGAGTCCTGAGCGCTTTACTCAGCTGTCCCAAAGACTTAGTGAGAATGCTCAAAACTTTTTTCCATCCAATCTTCTCCTCTGAGTGGTTGGGTAGTTGGGCCGTCACACATGGACCACACTTTTCAGACTGGCTATGGATTTCTTGACCTGAACTCAACAGCGATTGGCATATATGAGGCTGTTGAGTTTGGGCCAGGAGACCCTTGACCAATCCATGACCAGTCCGGAAATGATTGTCCGTACTAACAAACATCAAGAGGAGGACTAGGCATCATTGGTGTTCCCAGCGATCATATATTTCTCACCTATATTGTAGAAAGGTGATTAATGTCAGTTCTGGAAAAACCCAGTTATGAAAAAATGGTGATGGCAAAGTAGTTGGTAAGGGACCCCTTACATTTAGTGCCTCGGGGGCCCAGATTAGTCCACCTGTTCCTCGCATCTTCCTGATTCAGCCACCTTTGAATGCCACCAGCCCCTCAACCTTTTCAAAATTGTCAGGATAGGGATTAAATATATAACTATATAACTATCCATAAGAGTCTGATCGCTGGGGGGGAAGGGGGGGGATGGGGGTCCCGAATGAAGCAATGGTACTCATGCGTGATCACCACTCCATTCACTTGTAAGGGTCTGTGGGAGTGGATAGTGCTCATGTGGAGCCACTACAGCGAAATACAGTACATAAAGCAGCAGTCTACCATAGGTACTACTGCTTTACTCACGTGGGGGACACAGGACTCTTGTTCTTACGATTATATGGGGTCCTGTTTTCAATTTTGTCTTTGTTTGATCCTTCAGTTTGTCACATTTTGGTCCTCTCAACTTCACACAGCCCTTGGCTTAATTCATGATTTTGCCTCTGCTTCAGCTCCAGAGACTTCTAGCTGTCTACCTATAGCTAGTTGGTGAGTTGGTGGCTTCTCTGGGGGCCACAATCTGGAAATCCAACTGAAAGAGTAAATATGTCAGGACTCCATACTGGAGTTATGGGTTAAGAAAGGAAAAGCACAATACCACCTACTGAAGATGACCAAAGTGATCAACCCATGATTGACGGATTTGCTTAACGATCCACAATTCACCTTGTTGGTAGCTAGTCCGTCTATGGTTCATGAATTGGTTAATTGTTTTTTTTTCCTAATGAATTCTATGGGTTGGAACATTGCGTAGAGAAGATTGCCAAATTGTAGCTGCCCCAGCAATTTATAGGATGCCCAACCATCATGTGATACATGGGCAGGTTGGATCCACCAGAGCAAGAACTGCTCTATGTTAGCTCCATCCAAGTGTGAGACCCCTGTACATACAGTCCATAAAGAGCTTAGGGACAGGAGTTGTGTCTTTGGGACATCCCCTTTACACAATGTATTTAGCTCTATATACAATGAGTATGGGCAGCTGACAATTCGTGGCTTAACGGCTCTTGTAATTCTGGGGTCTTGATCTTGACCAGGACACCATCTGCATGGAGCTTGTGTACTCCACATGTCCATGTGGGATTTCCTCCGGGTACTTTAGTTTCCTCTCAATCTCCAAACATATACTTATGTTAATTGTCCTCTCTTCCTATGAAATTGGCCCCAGTGTGTGTGTGTGTGTGTGGGGGGGATAGAGAACAAGCAATGACGGCACATTGGATATATCAGTCCTGTAGAAAGAAACAGAAGTACAACACCAATATATCTTACCAACAAGATGTATCTAACTGACTGCCGCGACCCAGGAAACTCTTCTCCCACAAAGTGACGCCACACATGACTATTTAAATCCAACTTGTTTATTTTATGTAAACAACTTATTCATATATATATTTAGATTGTGAGCCCCATCGGGGACAGCGATGATAATGTGTGCAAACTGTAAAGCGCTGCGGAATATGTTAGCGCTATATAAAAATAAAGATTATTATTATTATTATTATATAACTTCCTTCTTTTCTTTTGGCTTAAAATTATGGTCGCAGCTTAAAACCGGCAAAATTTGCCAACCAATCGGGTGTAGGGAGATTGTCTGCCTTCCGGTCTCCCGGTGCAGGTATCTTCACCACCATAATCTCCACCCATTCCGCAGCTGCGACTGGAAAAACAACAACAAAACAACCAAACACAAGGGAGGGAGGGAGGGAAACAGGTCCGGGTTCATTTGCGGGATCCGGAAGCCCGCGGAAATCGCGCCCGCCTACTTTCAAACTGAGGCCATGCCCCCCGGCGGCGCGGCCTCCAATCGACAGCGCCGTCAACCCGTGGGAGACCGGGGGTTGCCATATGAAGGCCCGGCAGTCAGGGGACAGCGGAGATGCCGCAGTGTCCCTCAATCTATCGATCTAGAAAAAAAGAAGAACAAAAAGCAGCACATAAAATATATATATATTTGTAGGGTGCAAAAGGCTTCCCAGCTATACATATGAAACCTAGCAAATATATCCAAAAAATGGCAGCAGCACAACATTTTTGGATCAATTCACATGCAATTTAATTGCCCATATAGCGACGTTTCGGTCCCAGAATGTGGACCTTTCTCAAGGCTTGAGAAAGATCCATATTCCAGGACCGAAACTTCGCCATATGGGCAATTAAATTGCATGTGAATTGATCCAAAAACGGTGTGCTGCTTCCATTTTTTGGATACATCTATCTATCCCATATCTATCTATCTATCTATCTATCTATCTATCTATCTATCTATCTATCTATCTATCTATCTATCTATCTATCCCATATCTATCTAGCCCGTCCTTATCTATCCATCTACAGTTGAAACCAGAAGTTTACATACACTATATAAAAAGACACATCTGCATGTTTTTCTCAATATCTGAAATGAAATCAGAACAAACCTTTCCCGTTTTAGGTCAATTAGGATTACCTGTCACGGGGGAATAGGGTGGACTAAGGTTGGTTACCCGGGCCCCTGCGATATCCCTCAGGCTAGGGAAACCCTGTCTGTCCCTTTCCCAGAAGTTACACTAAAGGTGTGCATGTCTGGGCCGCCAGGCCTGACCCTGACTCCTGTTTCAGCCCTAAGCTGAAACCACAACCCGCCACCCAGTGAAGAGACCACACACCAATCCCCACAGAAAGCACAGACAGGGAAAACAGAAAAACGCACCACGCCGCAGACACACAGGAATACACTATAATGTGCACAGGGCAAAACAAATACAAATAGGAAGGAGGAATATGACAAAGGATTATACACCACCAGGTACGATATTCCTGCAACAAGACCACCACTCCAGGCCGGAATCACCAGGCATAAAGCACAAGCTATATTCGGCGACGCCCAAAGTCCAGCGCGACTATTTAAAGGCCGTGGGCATGACCCAGCCTCCAACCTGATTACCAGCTAGATTAACCCCGAGCAAGCTATATAAAATCTAGCCGACGCCACTGAGCGTGTAGTGGACGTAAGTGGAATTACCGCTGTCTGTCGGACGCCCTAGTGTGAACAGCGTCCGACATGACATTACCATAATTTTATTAATATTTGCCAAATGCCAGAATAATGAGAGCGAGAATGTAGAATAATGAGAGCGAGAATGTTTAAGGCATTTTTATTACTTACTGCAAAGTCAAAAGTTTACATACATTTCATTAGTATTTGGTACCATTGCCCTTAAACTGAATGACTTGGGTCGCACGTTTGGGATATCCTTCCACAAGCTTCTCACAATAGTTGGTCGGAATTTGGGTCCTCCTGACAAAACTGGTGTAACTAATCCAGGTTTGTAGGTCACCTTGCTCGCAACGACCTTTTCAGCTTTGCCCATAAATTGTCAATTGTCAAAACATTGATTTTGTGATCTTCAAGCCACTTTGTTCCCATTTTGACAGTATATTTCTGGTCATTGTCCTTTTGGAAGACCCATTTCCGCCCAAGCTTTAACTTCGTGGCTGATGTGTTGAGATGTTACTTCAGTATTGCCACATAATCTTCTTTTCTCATGATGCCATTTATTTTTTGAAGTGCATCAGTCCCTCCTGCAGCAAAACAACCCCACAACATGATGCTGCCACCTCCGTGTTTCACAGTTGTGATGGTGTTCTTAGGCTTCCAAGCTTCTCCTTTTTTCCTCTAAACGTTACGATGGTCATTTTGCCCAAAAAGTTCAATTTTAGTTTCATCAGAGCACAGGACATGTCTCCAAAAATTAACTAAGACATTCCTGTGTGCATTTGCAAACATTAATCTGGCTTTTTTGTTTCTTTTGGAGTAATGGCTTCTTCCTGGCAGAGTGGGCTTTCAGTCCATGTTGATACAGTACTCATTTCACTGTGGATATTGACACAATCTTACCAGCTTCCACCATCATCTTGAAAAGGTCTTTTGCTTTTGTCCTTGGGTTGATATGCACATGTCAGAACAAAGCACGTTCATCTCTGGGACACAGAACCCGTCTCCTTCCTGAGCGGTATGATGGCTGGACATTCTCATCCTGTTTGTACTTGCGTAAAATTTTTTGTACAGATGAATGAGGCACCTTCAGATATCTTAAAATTGTATCCAAGGATGAGCCAGACTTGTGCAAGTCCACAATTCTCTTCCTGATATCTTGGCTGATTTCATTAGACTTTCCCATGATGCAACACAAAGAAGCAGTGTGTTTCAGGTGTGCATTAAAATACATCCAAAAGTGTCTCTAATTAACTCAGATGTTGCCATAAAACCATTGAGAAGCTTCCAAACACATGACATCATCATATGGGCAGCCCAGAATTGTATAAAGGCACAGTAATCTTAGTGCATGTAAACTTTTGACCTTGCAGTAAGTAGCAAAAATGCATTAAAACATTCTCTCTCTCATTATTCTGGCATTTGCCAAATATTAATAATTATGGTAATCCTAATTGACCTAAAAAAGGAAAGGTTTATTCTGATTTCATGTCACATATTGAGAAAAACTTGCAGATGTGTTTTTTTATATAGTAGATGGAAACTTCTGGTTTCAACTGTATCTATCTCATATGTACATCTATCTATCTCTAGCCATTACACACACTGGAATTATTCGGCACCCCAATTAGTGAGACGCATGCACAGTGATGGCCAATTCCCTATGGTTGCCCTTGTAACCTGTTGACACGTATAGACCTCCATCTATGGGAATCTATGCTACGGCCTGGTTCGGGGCCGCAATAAGGCCACAGGGGATTTTTGCCCTACAGCATCATGTTCTAGTTGAATAATGATTCTGCTAATGACAATATGGAATTTCCAGGCAGCAGACCCCCGCGTACAATCTTGTATCATTTGGCATCTGACAGTTTGGAGATTTTGATTTTCCGTCATTTGTTTCTGTGACGGATTTGTGAAATAATACAGAATCGCCTCATACAGAATCTGGGAGACTTTACCTGCACTGATCCATTGTCATGAACCCTCAGGACACCACTGATGTCATGGATATATTTCGCTCATAGAGGATTGTCTGACATAGACAAATATTACGTTGTGATGTAGATTTCTTCAATTCTTTATGTACCGTTTGAATATTCCCAAGTTATTAGAAAGCGTTAAGTATATTGATGTAATAACATTTGTGTTTCAAACTTCCAATGATCCTGCTTGCTGTCAGTGAATGGAAACATGAATTTTGCTCAGTTGGTCGACTACGTGCCTTATTGGAACATCAGCAACACAAATGCCATTGAGGCCAGCGATCCGCTTGCACGGAGTAGCAGCACCTGGTGGCGTGGACAGCGCTGGGGGAACAGGTTCTTAAATCCAGATATTCTACTTCACCGCTGAGCGGCCTCTGAAACCAGACACCACAGTTACACATGAACAGTTTGTGCTGGTTCTCTCCCTCTTTGGCATTTTGGTGCATTACCAGCAGCATCTGTAGAGTCCGAGCAGACTTCTGTACAGGTTGCGCACTTATATGGCGGCATTTTTTGGAACAGATTTGTAATATTATGTGGGAACAATATGGCGGTACTATTTAAAGTCGTATTACTTAATGTATTGTATATTATTTCCAATGCTATGTGATGGTATTATATTATGTATATTATTTTGCCAAGGTATGGCATTATTATTTGGCACTGTATGGCGGTATAATGTGGGCTGAACGTATAAGATAAAAGGGTTTCATTCAATTCATGCACAAATGGATTGAGCCTGGAATATAGGATAAGGCGTACTACATGTCCTAAGGCGCCCATACACATTAGATGGTTCGGACAGCAGCGATCTCTCGCATACACAGGAGTGCCCCCTGTGCTCTCTATAATAAAAATTAGAAATCCACCCACAGACGTCTCTGACAACGACTTATCTCCGCTCCAGTCTGCATGGAGTAAGCCAACTTTGATGGCACCCTATCTTCAATGGGAACAAAAGCATTGGGCATGTTGAGATGGAAACAGTCTGACCCTTCTTTTCCCTGAAATCACAAAGATATAAGATGGTCTGTGATTTGCTCCAACTAAAATCTAAACTGGATTGTCCCAGATGAATCCAATGTGTTTGGCCCCTTAAGAGGAGAAGTTAACTACTTCCGGCCACTCTGCCACTACCTGCATCTGTATCTGAGGTGGCTTCACACATGACGTTCTGAGTACGGACTATGATGTCTGACCCGGCCGCTGATCCAAACTCATCAGCTTTGTAGCCACCCTTGAAGCTAATGAGATCAGGTCAGGAGACATGCAGCCGGTCCGTACTCAGACCGTGAATGTCAGATGTGTAATGCCGGCCATATAATGTCCTTACAGCTGGCAAATAAGGTGACAGTTTGATCTGTAAAAAATATTTGGTTTCTGATGTGTCTCATGAGATGGAGAACTCATTAATGGACAGCACACAGATGCCCATCCATGAGTCAGCCAAGTGCTGTCCATCTTTTAATCTATAGTAGTAGGAGAATCTTGAATGTTTTTTTTCTTGCATATGAGAAAGATTGGTCGTCCAGCTGGCAGCCATCTTCTCTGACTCCCCCATACACAGGAACGCTCGCTTGGCCTAGCGCCTCAGTGATCTATAGTGAGCGAGCCACTGCCGGACATCTCTGGCGGCAGCTTATCTCTGGAGAACAAAAGGATCAATGGTCCAAAATTGGACTTGATGGATCCTTAACACAGCCAACAGTCTAACATGTATGGGGTCCCCTGAAAGTAGATGTTGGGGGACCCCAAACACATTAGACCGAGCCTGACGATTTCAGCATGTGGGGCCCTATGTGTGATGTCTTCCACAGTCCACGTACAGACCACGATGCACGGCCCGGTTGCAGGTTTCCCGACCATATGCCAATGAAGCTGTTGAGTTCTGGGTGGTCAGTACATCACAGTCCATACTCACACACCGATGTATGAAGCCATCTTAAGCAGCAGGAGACCCTACGATCAAGTTATTATTGGCAACCGTTCAAGCAAAAAAATTATCAAAAAATCGTTGCAACAACAAAAATCAAATAAATTAACGTCAACAATTATTAGGCTGCCGTCACACTAGCAGTATTTGGTCAGTATTTTACATCAGTATTTGTAAGCCAAAACCAGGAGTGGGTGATAAATACAGAAGTGGTGCATATGTTTCTAGTATAGTTTTCCTCTAATTGTTCCACTCCTGGTTTTGGCTTACAAATACTGATGTAAAATACTGACCAAATACTGCTAGTGTGACGGCAGCCTAATTCTCCACCATCATATGTTATTTATTAAATCCCGGTCCTCTTAAAGGGGGTTCTCCGATAGCCAAATGATTGCGTTCTAAAAACGTTCGGGTAGATGGATAGAGCAGAGGCAGGGCCACAAGGAGTTAAGTGTGAGGCTGTTTGTCCTGCTCTGTTTCAGTTCCTCATTTCATGGGCTGAGCTCGAGGTTGGGACGGAATGTATGTAATGCAGCGAGGCTGTGGGAGGTAGGGCCAGTGGAAGAACAACTTTTACGTGATACTTAGGTTGAGTAATCCGCCGGTCTGACGGGAAGACTGAGTACGTGCCTCTAAAGCCCTGCAAACCTCTATCTGTCATAGGACGCAAAGTTATAAACCGCAGGAATCCGCTGAAACGCTGATATGCCCTTGTGCAGACGCAGAAAGGTCGTACGTAGCGAGCCGCTCTTCGGGGTTGTAGCCTGCGGCGATCGCAGTCGGAAGTCGGAATCAAATGTAACACACAGAAATCACAAAATGTACAAAATGTCGAATACAGGTTATTTTTCAGATTTCTAGACCTTCGTATCTATTAGGTAAAAGTCAGCCGAGTTCGGTAAAATTGTCCCACCATCTAAAGAACTGTCACAACGAAGAATTATGTCAGGGAAAATAAGGATCAAAATGATTTCACCAGCGGCTCTCTCGTAGAGAACACAGGAACGTACGGCCGATATGAGGACGAGTCGGGGGAGACAGCTGTCGGCCAGCTTCATGTGTATGGCCAAGCTTTATTTTTCTGTCACTGAATGAGAACCCTTGTTGTCGCCCTCTGACGGACGCATACAATTGTAACTCATCGTATTGTTTGCGGATGACAAATGGATACAATTGTATCAGGTGTAGGTAACGTGCGCTCCGGGCTGATGCAATTTTGTAGACAGATTTGTGCAGTTGATGTATTTCACTCGCCTGGCTTAGGTTAGGTAAGAACACGTTTGCCAAGAGTGTTCTCATTCACTGACCGCAAAGTAATATCTGGAAAATGGCAAAGAAGTGATACATAAAGTGTGATGGGAAGTTGTAGAACTTTCATTTATACACTGATTAATATTGCACTTTTACAAAGCTTGTGTCGTGAAGACGTGTCAGAGGATTTAATCGGTGTGGGGGGTCCTGGTGATGAGGGGGGCAGAGGAGCTCAGCCGAGTGAGACTGGAGATGGGATCATAGACTTTCTACCTAGTCGGTCTATACGTTCCTAACATGTCTTCATGAGACTTTATGCTTTATGTTGAAGTTAATTTAAAGGCCTCCATACACGTTAGACTAATGTCGGCTGATTTCGACAGGCTCCGCTAATATCGACAGGCTCTGCTGATATTATTATCATTTATTATAGCACCATTTATTCCATGGCGCTTTACATGTGAGGAGGGGTATACATAATAAAAAACAAGTACAATAATCTTAATCAATAAAAGTCACGATTGGTACAGGAGGAGAGAGGACCCTGCCCGCGAGGGCTCACAATCTACAAGGGATGTGTGAGGATACAATAGGCGAGGGTAGAGCTGGTCAAGCAGCGGTTTGGTGGATCGGTGGTTACTCCGGATTGTAGGCTTTTTAGAAGAGGTAGATCTTCAGGTTCCTTTTGAAGGTTTCCATGGAAGGTGAGAGTCTGATGTGTTGGGGCAGAGAGTTCCAGAGTATGGGGGATGCACAGAAGAAATCTTGTATGCGATTGTGGGAAGAGGAGATAAGAGGGGAGTAGAGAAGGAAATCTTGTGAGGTTCGGAGGTTGCGTGCAGGTAAGTATCGGGAGACTAGGTCACAGATGTATTGAGGAGACAGGTTGTGGATGGCTTTGTATGTCATGGTTAGGGTTTTGTACTGGAGTCTCTGGATAATGGGGAGCCAGTGAAGGGATTGACAGAGGGGAGAGGCCGGGAAATAGCAGGGGAACAGGTGGATTTGTTGGGCAGCAGAGTTTAGGATAGATTGGAGGGGCGCGAGAATGTTAGAGGGGAGGCCACAGAGCAGGAGGTTGCAGTAGTCAAGGCGGGAGATGATGAGGGCATGGAGTAGGGTTTTTGCAGATTCTAGGTTGAGAAATGTACAGATCTGGGAGACGTTTTTAAGTTGAAGTCGGCAGGAAGTGGAAAGGGCTTGGATATGTGGTTTGAAGGAGAGATCAGAGTCAAGGATTACCCCTAGGCAGTGAGCTTGTGCTACTAGGGAGAATGAGCAGCCATGTACTTTAATGGATAGGTCTGTTGGGGGGGGTAGAGTGAGATGGGGGACAGATGATGAATTCTGTTTTGTCCATGTTATGTTTTAGAAATCTAGCAGAGAAGAAGGATGAAATAGCCCGACAGATATTGTGAGATTCTGGTTAGTAGGGAGGTGATATCTGGTCCAGAGAGGTAGATCTGTGTGTCATCAGCATAGACGTGATACTGCAAGCCATGAGATTTTATGAGCTGTCCCAGGCCAAAGGTGTAAATAGAGAAGAGCAGGGGCCTTAGGACTGAACCTCATGGGACTCCTACAGATAAGGGGTGAGGTGAGGAGGTGGTGTGTGAGTGGGAGACACTGAATGTCCGGTCTGTTAGGTTTGACTCAATCCAAGATAGGCCAAGTCTTTGATGCCACGAGATGAGAGGGTCTCTAGTAATAGGGAGTGTCAAAGGCAGAGGACAGGTCCAGGAGGGGGAGAACAGAGTAGTGTTGCTTGGCTTTCGCAGTCAGTAGGTCATTGGTGACTTTAGTTAGGGCAGTTTCAGTGGAGTGATGCGGTCGGAAGCCAGATTGTAAGCCGTCGAAGAGGGAGCAGGTAGAGAGGTGGGAGGACAGTTTGAAATGGACATGTTGTTCCAGTAATTTTGCGGCAAAGGGGAGCAGTGATATGGAGCAATAGCTAGATACAGAGGATGGGTCAAAAAAGGTTTGAGATGAAGTGGGATGGGATTGGGTCAAGTGCGCAGGTGGTGAGATGTGATTTCGAGAGTAGGGTGAAAAGTTGGTCTTCTGTGATGGTGGAGAAGCTGGTTTTGGAGGAGGAGGGCTGAGTAGTTAGGAAGAGGGGTTGTGGGGGTTGTAGGCCAAATCTTTCTCTGATGTTATCAATCTTCTTTTTGAAGAATGAGGCAAAGTCTTTAGCTGAAATGAATGGAGAAGGAGGAGGCGCTGGGGGACGGAGGAGAGAATTGAAGGTGTTGAATAGCTGTTTAGAGTTGTGAGACAGGGAGGATATGATGAATGAGAAGTATGTTTGTTTTGCTGTAGCGAGTGTGGCCTTGAAAGTAAAGAGGGACTGTTTGAATGCAATGAAGTGCTCATTGGAGTGGGATCTTTTCAATCTCTGCTCTGCAACCATGGAAGCTCGCCTCATTTCTTTGGTCAGGCAGGTGTGCCAGGGTTGTCTGTTGATTTTGTGAGCTTTGGTATGTGTGAGAGGGGAGACTGACTCAAGAGCTGCAGGTATTGTGGTGTTATATAAAGTGGCAGCGGCACAGCGGCATCCGCATTGTGTAGGGAACTTATGTCTGTAAGAGGGAGAAGGGATTCAGAGAGTGAGTGTAGATCAAGGTGTTTAAGATTTCTTCAAGGGTGTGCAAGTTTGTGGGGTGGGGATTGTGAACCTGGAGAGGAGAGGGAAGAGAATGTAAGCAGGTTGACATTGACAAGTTCAGCTGATATTGTCAGGCTCAGCTGATATCGACAGGCTCAGCTGATATCGACAGGCTCAGCTGATATCAACAGGTTCGGCTGATATCGATAAGCTTGGCTAATATCAACAAGCTTGGCTAATATCGACATGCTCAGCTGATATCGTCAGGCTCGGCTAATATCGACAGACTTGGCTGATATCGACAGATTCACCTGATACCGACAGGCTAGATTAATATAGACAAGCTCGGCTGATATCGACAGGCTCGGCTAAAGTGACAGGTTTGGCTGATATCAACAGGTTTGGCTAATATCGACAGGTTTGGCTGATGATCTACCTTGTATGGGGGTGCCGGCCGACTGATGATTTGGAGAGTTGTCGATCGCACGTGTCTGATTTCGTATTGCCAGTTACATTGTTCTCCCTGAGATAAGTTGCTGGTTGACATGTCAGTCGGGGGCTTTCTTATAGAATACACTGGAAAGAGGGCATGCTCCTATGTATGGGAGAGGTGGCTGAGATGACAGTGAGCAAAACATTCGGCAGAAGCAACATTCAACCGACAGCCATCTAATGTGTATGTCCAGCCTAAGGCCGGGGTCACACGACGGTAGATTCTCTCATCTGCGGGAATCGGATCGATCATGCTAGTGACGCTCGGCTCAAACTCTGATCCAAGATTGTTCCGAGTCTCAGCTTAGTGTGATCCAATTCTTTTGGATGAGAGCACAGGTGAGTAGAAGATGGAGAATAAAATTTTGCCATATTCTCCATTCTGTGACTCTGTGGAAATCAGATTGCACTCAGATGCCATCCGAGTGCAGTCCAATGTTTTCCATACACCCATAGCCTTGAATGGGTGAGTCTCGTCCAAATTCTGCATCAAATCTCAGCATGCTGCTTTTTTCTCTCATGCTGAATTGGTATGAGAAAATAAAAACGCTGATCAGCGCTGCTTCATAGAATAACATTGTTCCTAGTGCTACCTGATAAAACATCTGATAGCACTCATCCAATTAATATGGAGGGCCCTATGGCTGGGGCTACATGCCAACTTTGGCTACGACACAGGTCTCTGAGCGCTGCTATATCGCAGCAGGTGAATGGCGTCACACTGTGACTTGTAAGGTGTCACAATCACAACAGGCAAGTTTAAAAAAGTTGGATTTTTTGCAACTTGCTCTTTGCAGTCGTGGTATCTTGCAATCATGATGTGACCCCATTCTCCTGCTCAATGCTGCGATATAGCAGAAATCTTTGACCACGCAGCCAAAATTTCCGTGTAGCCCCAGCCTAAAGGGGGCAGCCCTTTTCATTAGCTGCATATAATCTCTTGCGCCCATTGCAAAATATTTAACAGCGACGCCCACATCTATAATATAACGCTGGGAGCGTCACTCTGTCCGAAGCCTCTATAGACTGCGCAAGGGCAAGCGCCGGCGCAGTCTGGACCCCACAGAGTGACGCTCCCAGGAGATCGCGGTATGCGTAAGCGCTGAACGCACACCGCGATCTCCAACGGAGAAGCAGGGACGAGCCAGGAGGCGGAGGGTGAGTATATTTACCTGTCCCGTTCCACTGCTGCGCGCTGCTCCATCCTCCACCTGCGACGTTCAGTTCAGAGGGCGCGATGACGCGCTTAATGCGCGCCGCCCTCTGACTGAACAGTCACAGGCAGAGGACCCCGGAAGACAGAGAGGCACGCAGCAGTGGAACGGGGGACAGGTAAATATAGCAAGTGCCGGGGGCCTGAGCTAGCGGCGACTCCGGCACCTGACCCCCACAGCGCGCCGGTGTCCCCGCCTGCTCAGGCCCCCAGCACTCGGCGCCCAGCACAGCCGCCCACACTCTCAGCACCACCCCGCACAGCCGCCCGCACTCACCACCGCCAGGCACAGCCGCCCGCACTCTCAGCACCACCACGCACAGCCGCCCGAACTCACCACCGCCACGCACAGCCGCCCGCACTCAGCACCGCCACGCACAGCCGCCCGCACTCTCAGCACCGCCACGCACAGCCGCCCGCACTCACCACCGCCACGCACAGCGGCCCGCACTCTCAGCACCACCCCGCACAGCCGCCCGCACTCACCACCGCCAGGCACAGCGTCCCGCACTCTCAGCACCGCCACGCACAGCCGCCCGAACTCACCACCGCCACGAACAGCCGCCCGCACTCACCACCGCCACGCACAGCCGCCCGCACTCACCACCGCCACGTACAGCCGCCCGCACTCTCAGCACCACCACGCACAGCCGCCCACACTCACCAACGCCACGCACAGCCGCCCACACTCACCACCGCCACGCACAGCCGCCTGCACTCACCACCGCCACGCACAGCCGCCCGCACTCTCAGCACCACCCCGCACAGCCGCCCGCACTCACCACCGCCAGGCACAGCCGCCCGCACTCTCTACCGCCACGCACAGCCGCCCGCACTCACCACCGCCACGCACAGCCGCCCGCACTCTCAGCACCGCCACGCACAGCCGCCCGCACTCACCACCGCCACGCACAGCCGCCCGCACTCACCACCGCCACGCACAGCCGCCCGCACTCTCAGCACCGCCACGCACAGCCGCCTGCATTCACCACCGCCACACACAGCCGCCCGCACTCTCAGCACCGCCACGCATGGCCGCCCGCACTCACCACCGCCACGCACAGCCGCCCGCACTCTCAGCACCACCCCGCACAGCCGCCCGCACTCACCACCGCCAGTCACAGCCGCCCGCACTCTCAGCACCACCACGCACAGCCGCCCGAACTCACTACCGCCACGCACAGCCGCCCACACTCACCACCACCACGCACAGCCGCCCGCACTCTCAGCACCGCCACGCACAGCCGCCCGCACTCACCACCGCCACGCACAGCCACCCGCACTCACCACCGCCACGCACAGCCGCCCGCACTCAGCAGTCGCCCGCACTCAGCACAGCCACGCACAGCCTCCCGCACTCAGCACAGCCACGCACAGCCGCCGACACTCAGCACAGCCGCTGGCACTCAGCACAGCCGCCGGCACTCACCACTGCCACGCACAGCCGCCCGCACTCACCACCGCCACGCACAGCCGCCTGCACTCAGCACCGCCACGCACAGCCGCCTGCACTCAGCACCGCCACGCACAGCCGCCCGCACTCAGCACCGCCACGCACAGCCGCCCGCACTCAGCACCACCACGCACAGCCGCCCGCACTCAGCACCGCCTCCCGAACTAAGCACCGCCTCCCGCACTCAGCACAGCCGCCGGCACTCAGCACAGCCGCCGGCACTCAGCACAGCCGCCCGCACTCAGCAAAGCCGCCTGCACGCAGCACCGCCACGCACAGCCGCCCGCACTTAGCACAGCCGCCCGCACTCAGCACCGCCAAGCACAGCCGCCCGCACCCAGCACCGCCACGCACAGCCACCCGTACTCAGCACCGCCACGCGCAGCCGCCCCCACTCAGCACCGCCACGCACAGCCGCCCGCACTCAGCACAGCCACGCACAGCCTCCCGCACTCAGCACAGCCACGCACAGCCGCCGGCACTCAGCACAGCCACCGGCACTCACCACTGCCACGCACAGCCGCCCGCACTCACCACCGCCACGCACAGCCGCCCGCACTCACCACCGCCACGCACAGCTGCCCGCACTCAGCACCGCCACGCACAGCTGCCCGCACTCAGCACCGCCACGCACAGCCGCCCGCACTCACCACCGCCACGCACAGCTGC
The DNA here is from genome assembly GCF_051348905.1 of Ranitomeya variabilis. Classification (NCBI taxonomy): domain Eukaryota; kingdom Metazoa; phylum Chordata; class Amphibia; order Anura; family Dendrobatidae; genus Ranitomeya; species Ranitomeya variabilis. Next base: position 248,767,000 of record NC_135233.1, on the reverse strand, counting down.
CCGCACTCAGCACCGCCACGCACAGCTGCCCGCACTCAGCACCGCCACGCACAGCCGCCCGCACTCAGCACCGCCACGCACAGCCGCCCGCACTCAGCACCGCCACGCACAGCCGCCCGCACTCAGCACCGCCACGCACAGCCGCCCGCACTCAGCACCGCCTCCCGCACTCAGCACCGCCTCCCGCACTCAGCACAGCCGCCGGCACTCAGCACAGCCGCCGGCACTCAGCACAGCCGCCTGCACTCAGCACAGCCGTCCGCACTCAGCACAGCCGCCTGCACTCAGCACCGCCACGCACAGCCGCCCGCACTCAGCACAGCCGCCCGCACTCAGCACAGCCGCCCGCACTCAGCACAGCCACGCACAGCCGCCCGCACTTAGCACAGCCGCCCGCACTCAGCACCGCCAAGCACAGCCGCCCGCACTCAGCACCGCCACGCACAGCCGCCTGCACTCAGCACCGCCACGCGCGGCCGTCCCCACTCAGCACCGCCACGCACAGCCGACCGCACTCAGCACAGCCACGCACAGCCTCCCACACTCAGCACAGCCACGCACAGCCGCCGGCACTCAGCACAGCCACGCACAGCCGCCGGCACTCAGTACAGCCACGCACAGCCGTCGGCACTCAGCACAGCCGCCGGCACTCAGCACAGCCGCCGGCACTCAGCACAGCCACGCACAGCCGCCCGCACTCAGCACTGCCACGCACAGCCGCCCACACTCAGCACCGCCACGCACAGCCGCCCGCACTCAGCACAGCCGCACTCAGCACAGCCGCCCGCACTCAGCACAGCCGCCCGCACTCAGCACAGCTGCCCGCACTCAGCACAGCTGCACTCGGGCAGTAGAGCCGAGAGAGAAAGATGAGAGCAACATATGGCAGAATGGAAACAGGAACAGGCAGAATGGGTGCAGCACTTTACAACAGAATGGGGGCGCAGGATGGGAGCAGCACATGACAGAATGGGGGCGCAGGATGGGAGCACCACATGACAGAATGGGGGCGCAGGATGGGAGCAGCACATGACAGAATGATTGCGAACGATGGCAGCAGCACATGACAGAATGGGGGCGCACACATGACAGGATGGGGGTGCAGGATGGGAGCACATGACAGAATGGGAGTAGCACATGACACGATGGGGGCACAGGATGGAAGCAGCACATGACAGAATGGGGGCACAGGATGGGAGCAGCACATGACAGAATGGGGGCTGTTATGACCTGGTGGTTAAGGAGCAACATGGGACAAGCTCTGAGGAGGTGGTATCTGTACTGACCGCAGTTCCTGATCCTAACACCAACACTAGAAGTAGCCGTGGGATGTTCCTGTCACTCCCTAGACACCTCGTCACAGCCTGAGAACTAACTACCCCTAAAGATGGAAACAGAAAGCTATCTTACCTCAGAGAATATCCCCAAAGGAAAGATAGCCCCCCACAAATATTGACTGTGAGTGGAGAGGGAAATGACATACACAGAATGAAAACAGGATTTAGCAAAGGAGGCCAATTCTAACTAAATAGACAGGATAGAAAAGGATACTGTGCGGTCAGTATTAAAAGCTAAAAATCCACACAGAGCTTACAAAAATAATCTCCACACCGACTCACGGTGTGGAGGGGCAAATCTGCTTTCCCCAGAGCTTCCAGCTAAGCTGAATATGTCATACTGACAAGCTGGACAAGAAAAAACATAACATGAGCTGAACGATTAAGTCCACAGCAAGTGGACAACCAAAAGAACAAGCAATGACTTATCTTTGCTGAAGCAGGCTATCAGAGAAATCCAAGGAGAGATCTGAATCCAACCAAGAAACATTGACAGCTGGCACTGGCTGAAGACTAGAGCCAGGCTAAATAGCAGAGCCAGGAGAGACGATCAGTGGAAGCAGCTGCTAATGCTAAACCCAAGGAGCAGCAGTTCCACTCAAAACTACCGGAGGGAGCCCAAGGGCAGAATTCACAAAAGTGCCATTTACAACCACTGGAGGGAGCCCAAGAACGGAATTCACAACAGTACCCCCCCCTTGAGGAGGGGTCACCGAACCCTCACAAGAGCCCCCAGGCTGATCAGGACAAGCCAAGTGAAAAGCACGAACCAAATCGGCAGCATGGACATCGGAGGCAACAACCCAAGAATTATCCTCCTGGCCGTAACCCTTCCACTTGACCAGATACTGAAGCTTCCACCTCGAAAAACGAGAATCCAATATCTTCTCCACCACATATTCCAACTCCCCCTCAACCAACACCGGAGCAGGAGGACCAACACAGGGAACCACGGGCACCACATATTTCCGGAACAAAGATCTATGGAAAACATTATGGATGGAAAAAGAAGCTGGAAGAGCCAAGCGAAAAGATACCGGATTGATAATTTCAGAACTCTTATAAGGACCAATAAAGCGAGGCTTGAACTTAGGGGAAGAAACTTTCATAGGAACATGACGAGAAGATAACCAGACTAAATCCCCAACACGAAGCCGGGGACCAACACACCGACGACGGTTAGCAAAACGTTGAGCCTTTTCCTGAGACAACGTCAAATTGTCCACCACATGAGTCCAAATCTGCTGTAACCTGTCCACCGCAGAATCCACACCAGGACAGTCAGAAGGCTCAACCTGCCCTGAAGAAAAACAAGGATGAAAACCAAAATTACAAAAAAAAGGCGAAACCAAAGTAGCCGAACTAGCCCGATTATTAAGGGCAAACTCGGCCAACGGCAAGAAGGTCACCCAATCATCCTGATCAGCAGACACAAAGCATCTCAAATAGGTTTCCAAGGTCTGATTGGTTCGCTCAGTTTGGCCATTTGTCTGAGGATGAAATGCTGAAGAAAAAGACAAATCAATGCCCATTCTAGCACAAAAGGACCGCCAAAACCTAGAAACAAACTGGGAACCTCTGTCAGACACAATATTCTCCGGAATGCCATGCAAACGAACCACATGCTGAAAAAACAATGGAAACAAATCAGAGGAGGAAGGCAACTTAGGCAAAGGTACCAAATGGACCATCTTAGAAAACCGGTCACAAACCACCCAGATAACAGACATCTTCTGGGAAACAGGAAGATCCGAAATAAAATCCATGGAAATATGCGTCCAGGGCCTCTCAGGGACCGGCAAAGGCAAAAGCAACCCACTAGCACGGGAACAGCAAGGCTTGGCCCGGGCACAAGTCCCACAGGACTGCACAAAAGAACGCACATCCCGCGACAAGGAAGGCCACCAAAAGGACCTAGCAACCAAATCTCTGGTACCAAAAATCCCAGGATGACCAGACAACACCGAACAATGAACCTCAGAAATTACCTTACTAGTCCATCTATCAGGAACAAACAGTTTCCCCACTGGACAGCGGTCAGGTTTATCAGCCTGAAACTCCCGAAGCACCCACCGTAAATCAGTGGAGATAGCAGAAAGAATCACCCCCTCCTTGAGAATACCAACCGGCTCAAGGACTCCCGGAGAATCAGGCAAAAAACTCCTAGAGAGGGCATCAGCCTTCACATTCTTAGATCCCGGAAGATACGAGACCACAAAATCAAAATGGGAGAAAAACAGGGACCATCGAGCTTGTCTAGGATTCAACCGCTTGGCAGACTCGAGGTAAATCAGATTCTTATGATCGGTCAAGACCACAACGCGATGCTTGGCTCCCTCAAGCCAATGTCGCCACTCCTCGAATGCCCACTTCATAGCCAACAACTCCCGATTGCCGACATCATAATTACGCTCAGCAGGCGAAAACTTTCTGGAGAAGAAGGCACACGGTTTCATCAAAGAACCATCAGAACTTCTCTGAGACAAAACGGCCCCTGCCCCAATCTCAGAAGTGTCAACCTCAACCTGAAAAGGAAGAGAAACATCCGGCTGACGCAATACAGGGGCAGAAGTAAAACGACGTTTAAGCTCCTGAAAGGCCTCAACAGCCGCAGAGGACCAATTCGTCACATCAGCGCCTTTCTTCGTCAAATCGGTCAGGGGCTTAACCACACTGGAAAAGTTAGCAATGAAACGGCGATAAAAATTAGCAAAGCCCAAAAATCTCTGAAGGCTCTTCACAGATGTGGGTTGAATCCAATCATGAATGGCCTGAACCTTAACAGGATCCATTTCTATAGCCGAGGGAGAAAAAATTAAACCCAAAAAAGAGACCTTCTGAACTACAAAAAGGCACTTAGACCCCTTCACAAACAAAGCATTAGCACGAAGGATCTGAAATACCATCCTGACCTGTTTCACATGAGACTCCCAATCATCGGAAAAAAACAAAATATCATCCAAATATACAATCATGAATTTATCAAGATAATTCCGGAAGATATCATGCATAAAGGACTGAAACACAGATGGAGCATTAGAGAGCCCGAATGGCATCACAAGGTATTCAAAATGGCCTTCGGGCGTATTAAATGCTGTTTTCCATTTGTCACCCTGTTTAATACGAACAAGATTATACGCCCCTCGAAGGTCAATCTTAGTAAACCAACTAGCCCCCTTAATCAAAGCAAACAAATCAGAAAGCAAAGGTAAAGGGTATTGGAATTTGACTGTGATCTTATTGAGAAGGTGATAATCTATACAGGGTCTCAAGGAGCCATCCTTTTCGGCAACAAAGAAGAATCCAGCTCCCAACGGTGACGAAGATGGGCGAATATGCCCCTTCTCCAAAGACTCCTTTACATAACTCCGCTATGGTGGCTGCATGCTCTGGCACAGACAGATTGAAAAGTCGGCCCTTAGGGAACTTACAGCCAGGAATCAAGTTAATAGCACAATCGCAGTCCCTATGAGGAGGAAGGGAGCTGGACTTGGGCTCATCAAATACATCCTGGAAATCCGACAAAAACTCAGGAACTTCAGAAGAGGGGGAAGAGGAAATTGACATTAAAGGAACATCACTATGTATCCCTTGACAACCCCAACTAGTCACAGACATAGATTTCCAATCCAGCACCGGATTATGCACCTGTAACCATGGAAAACCCAGCACAACGACATCATGCAAATTATGCAACACCAGAAAATGACAATCTTCCTGATGTGCTGGAGCCATGTACATGGTCAACTGTGTCCAGTACTGAGGTTTACTCTTGGCCAATGGTGTAGCATCAATCCCCCTTAAGGGAATAGGGCTCTGCAAAGGCTGCAAGGAAAAACCACAGCGTCTGGCGAACTCTAAGTCCATTAAGTTCAGGGCAGCGCCTGAATCCACAAATGCCATAACAGAAAAGGACGATAATGAGCAAATCAGGGTAACAGACAAGAGAAATTTAGGCTGTACAGTACTAATGGTAATAGACCTAGCGACCCTCTTAGTACGCTTAGGGCACTCAGAAATAGCATGAGCAGAATCACCACAGTAAAAACAAAGCCTATTCTGACGTCTGAATTCCTGCCGTTCTGCTCTAGTCAAAATCCTATCACATTGCATAGGCTCAGGACTCTGCTCAGAGGACACTGCCATATGGTGCACCACCTTACGCTCGCGCAGGCGCCGATCAATCTGAATGGCTAAAGACATTGATTCGTTCAAACCAGCAGGCGTGGGGAACCCCACCATAACATCTTTAAGGGCTTCAGAAAGAGCCTTTCTGAAAATTGCTGCCAGGGCATACTCATTCCATTTTGTGAGCACAGACCACTTTCTAAATTTCTGGCAGTATACTTCTGCCGTTTCCTGACCCTGACACAGAGCCAGCAAGGTTTTTTCTGCCTGATCCACAGAATTAGGTTCGTCATACAGCAATCCGAGCGCTTGAAAAAATGTGTCTACATTGAGTAATGCAGGATCCCCTGACTCAAGGGAGAATGCCCAGTCCTGAGGGTCTCCACGCAGCAGAGAAATGACAATCTTCACCTGCTGAATGGGGTCACCAGAGGAACGGGGTCTCAAAGCAAAAAACAATCTGCAGTTATTTTTAAAGTTCAAAAATTTGGATCTATCCCCAAAAAACAAATCAGGAGTAGGAATTCTAGGCTCTAAAACAGGAGTCTGAATGATATAATCCGAAATACCCTGTACTCTAGCAGCAAGTTGATCCACACGAGACGTCAATCCCTGAATATCCATGCTAGCACCTAACCACTGAGCCACCCAGAGGTAAGGGGGAAAAAAAAGACAAAACAAACTGTAAAGAAAAAAAAAAATGTCTCAGAACTTTTTTTTTCCCTTATTTGAGATGCATTCAACACATTGTAGGCCAGCTGTACTGTTATGACCTGGTGGTTAAGGAGCAACATGGGACAAGCTCTGAGGAGGTGGTATCTGTACTGACCGCAGTTCCTGATCCTAACCAACACTAGAAGTAGCCGTGGGATGTTCCTGTCACTCCCTAGACACCTAGTCACAGCCTGAGAACTAACTACCCCTAAAGATGGAAACAGAAAGCTATCTTACCTCAGAGAATATCCCCAAAGGAAAGATAGCCCCCCACAAATATTGACTGTGAGTGGAGAGGGAAATGACATACACAGAATGAAAACAGGATTTAGCAAAGGAGGCCAATTCTAACTAAATAGACAGGATAGAAAAGGATACTGTGCGGTCAGTATTAAAAGCTAAAAATCCACACAGAGTTTACAAAAATAATCTCCACACCGACTCACGGTGTGGAGGGGCAAATCTGCTTTCCCCAGAGCTTCCAGCTAAGCTGAATATATCATACTGACAAACTGGACAAGAAAAAACATAACATGAGCTGAACGATTAAGTCCACAGCAAGTGGACAACCAAAATAACAAGCAATGACTTATCTTTGCTGAAGCAGGCTATCAGAGAAATCCAAGGAGAGATCTGAATCCAACCAAGAAACATTGACAGCTGGCACTGGCTGAAGACTAGAGCCAGGCTAAATAGCAGAGCCAGGAGAGACGATCAGTGGAAGCAGCTGCTAATGCTAAACCCAAGGAGCAGCAGTTCCACTCAAAACCACAGGAGGGAGCCCAAGGGCAGAATTCACAAAAGTGCCATTTACAACCACCGGAGGGAGACCAAGAACGGAATTCACAACAGGGGGCGCACACACATGACAGGATGGGGGTGTAGGATGGAGCAGCAAATCCCAGGATGGGAGCACATGACAGGATGGAGTCGCAGGATGAAGCAGCACATAATAGGATGGGGGCGCGGGATGGGAGCACATGACAGGATGGGGATGCAGGATGGAGCAGCACATGACAGGAAGGGAGAGCAAGATGGGAGCAGCACATACCAGGATGGAGACCATATACCAATATAAATGCTCGCCACCCGGGCGTAGAACGGGTTCAATAGCTAGTAGTATATGTAATTGATAACACAGGAGTCTGCTTATGTGACAGAGGCGCTCACAATGCTAATACCCCACTAATTAGCTGATATTCTCCAAAAAACCACATCCACCTTGTGAATAGGATGCATCAGCTACAGCATTCATGGCTCTGAGCTGCAATGCCAGGTACACTTTTTTGGGTAGCCCAGAGCCTCTTTCATTTGGAGGGCCCTGCCTGTCTATGCATAACGTGGACAGTCCATAAATTTCAGTGTGAATGATGTAATTCCTAGTTTCGCCAGCGGAGGTGCTGTAAGAAAATTGAACACTTGTACCAAATTCCTTCAGAGATCAAATTGATCAATGGGGGTTTTAGCAGAAGCTAAATCTACGATTAGCCACTTGTTAGGGGTCTTGATTTTTCGGCTATTACACTAGGATGCCATATAGACATAACGGTATAATAGACTGGGTAATATACAGATGTGCGGATCCGGTTACCAGGACTAATAAACATAAAGTATGCGTCCTCTGCTTATCATAAATGTGATATTGTGATATAGGATTATCATAAGGAATTATATAGAAATAGGAATCATAAAAAATGGGGCTGCCCAGCGATTCAATCCTATCCCCAGAGAACGCCTGTTTTTATTTTCCGCCTTGCATGGTGGGCTTCCTTTCTACAGAAAAGAAGATTGATTCCCCGGCAGGCGCGTTACTGAGGCGAGCCTCGTCCAAGTGGTTTGCATGTATGCATTTTTACAGCTTTCGTTTAATATGTATGCAAATGCGCCAGCTCCTGTCCTAGCTCAATGTGGCAGCGCACAGTCAGGAGCAGATTTCCATTAAACCCCACGTCTTCTGCTCCAAAGTACATTCGACTTGACTTGCCTTTAAACTCTGATAGATGGGGGTGCGAGCGAAGGGAAAAAAAAGAAAAAGAAAAAAAAAAGACTTGATTTGTGTAATTTATGCAGTGTAAGGATTGATATTGGGTTTGGAGGAGAAAGGGGGAAAATCTGTAGTAGAATTTAAATATATGCAAAATTTGTTTATAGGGAAAAAATATGAGACCAGCAAAAAATTCATGCGTGCTGCTCGCATGGTGAGTAGTCAGGGAGGTCCGTGCGCTAGCCCGGAAAGTCACAGTACGATGCACCCACATTGCCGCTATTTAATGAGAACCTAATTTTACAGGTTTGGTACAGGACTGTAATAGAAGCTTATAACGGAGGGGGCGGTTATATTTCACATTCTCCAAATCATTTTTTACTTTTATGGTTGAGGCGTCCATCAAAAAAGGCATAAAAAGTTGCACAATTAAGGACGCCATAATAGAAACCCTTGTCATTGGCGTCTATGATACGTTTTTCTGCTCCTATACCACAACAGATAATAGCGCACATGTGAATCTGGTCTAATATGTCTGCATCCATCAACACAGGAGATGCGCTCACTTTCTGGGTCTCTGCTTTGGGTCCCCTTTAATGTCCCTTGCAATATGCAACTTAATCGTCAGTCGCTGTTCACACAGGCCAACGAACTTGCTATGCGCACAGGATGATTGTCAATGCGATCATGTTGTCGGCAGCATATCTTCTGTTTACACAGAATGACATGCTGCCGAGAACGATGATTTTTAAATAATTGCATATGACAAACAAGCAGTTTGGTCGCTCTTCAAGTAAGTGCTGGCCGGTTTAGACTAATGATTAGAGATGAGCGAATATGTTCGGAATCGGTTGCCGAATCTGAATTTGCCATATTCGTGCCATATTGTTACCATATTTGTGTCGAGTTTATGTTTGATGATCAGTTCCAAACATATTTGGTCATTTTAGTAAGAAACTAAAAAATGAAAGTGTTGGCCCCCTTAAAAATAGTCTGGGTGAAATGGTGGATGATGATGATGATAATGACTTTTTTCATTAGTATTTACGCAAGAAAATTCCATGGCAGACAATACATTCCCTATTAAATGTCACCTGCTTAACCCAGCGGCGCCTAAAAATCACTAAAATTTACAAATCTCCGGGCCCGGATGGGATACACCCCCGAGTACTGCTGGAATTAAGTACAGTCATTGATAGACCATTATTTTTAATCTTTAAAGACTCCATAATAACAGGGTCTTTACCACAGGACTGGCGTATAGCAAATGTGGTGCCAATATTCAAAAAGGGGACAAAAACTGAACTCGGAAATTATAGGCCAGTAAGCTTAACCTCTACTGTGGGTAAAATCCTGGAGGGCATTCTAAGGGATGCTATACTGGAGTATCTGACGAGGAATAACCTCATGACCCAATACCAACATGGGTTTACTAGGGACCGTTCCCGTCAGACTAATCTCATCAATTTCTATGAAGAGGTAAGTTACAGACTAGACCAAGGGAACCCAGTGGACGTAGTGTATATGGACTTTTCAAAAGCTTTTGATACGGTGCCACACAAAAGGTTGATACATAAAATGAGAATAATGGGGATAGGGGAAAATATGTGTAAGTGGGTTAAGAGCTGGCTCAGGGATAGGAAACAAAGGGTGGTTATTAATGGAGCACACTCGGACTGGGTCGCGGTTAGCAGTGGGGTACCACAGGGGTCAGTATTGGGCCCTCTTCTTTTTAACATATTTATTAATGACCTTGTAGGGGGCATACAGAGAAGAATTTCAATATTTGCAGATGACAGTAAACTCTGCAGGGTAATCAATACAGAGGAGGACAATTTTATATTACAGGATGATTTATGTAAACTAGAAGCTTGGGCTGATAAATGGCAAATGAGCTTTAATGGGGATAAATGTAAGGTCATGCTGTTGGGTAGAAGTAATAAGATGTATAACTATGTGCTTAATTCTAAAACTCTGGGCAAAACCGTCAATGAAAAAGACCTGGGTGTATGGGTGGATGAAAAACTCACATTTAGTGGCCAGTGTCAGGCAGCTGCTACAAAGGCAAATAAAATAATGGGATGCATTAAAAGAGGCATAGATGCTCATGAGGAGAACATAATTTTACCTCTATACAAGTCACTAGTGCGACCACACTTAGAATACTTTAGACAGTTCTGGTCTCCGGTGTATAAGAAAGACATAGCTGAACTAGAGCGGGTGCAGAGAAGGGCGACCAAGGTTAGAGGACTGGGGGGTCTGCAATACCAAGATAGGTTATTACACTTGGGGCTATTTAGTTTGGAAAAACTAAGGCTAAGGGGTGATCTTATTTTAATGTATAAATATATGAGGGGACAGTACAAAGACCTTTCTGATGATCTTTTTAATCGTAGACCTGAGACAGGGACAAGGGGGCATCCTCTACGTCTGGAGGAAAGAAGGTTTAAGCATAATAACAGACGCGGATTCTTTACTGTAAGAGCAGTGAGACTATGGAACTCTCTGCCGTATGATGTTGTAATGAGTGATTCATTACTTAAATTTAAGAGGGGACTGGATGCCTTTCTGGAAAAGTCTAATGTTACAGGGTATATATACTAGATTCCTTGATAGGGCGTTGATCCAGGGAACTAGTCTGATTGCCGTATGTGGAGTCGGGAAGGAATTTTTTTCCCCAATGTGGAGCTTACTTTTTGCCACATGGTTTTTTTTTGCCTTCCTCTGGATCAACATGTTAGGGCATGTTAGGTTAGGCTATGGGTTGAACTAGATGGACTTAAAGTCTTCCTTCAACCTTAATAACTATGTTACTATGTTAGGCTACTTTCACACTAGCGTCGGGCTCGGCCCGTCGCTGTGCGTCGGGCCGATGTTCCCGACGCTAGCGCTGTCTCCGCCGCACAACGGGTGCAGCGGATGCATTTTTCCAGCGCATCCGCTGCCCCATTGTGAGGTGCGGGGAAGTGCGGGGAGGTGGGGGCGGAGTTCCGGCCGCGCATGCGCGGTCGGAAAAAACGGACCGTCGGGAGCAAAAAACGTTACATGTAGCGTTTTTTGCTCCCGACGGTCCGCCACTGCACGACGCATCCGTCGCACGACGGGTGCGACGTGTGGCAATCCGTCACAATGCGTCGCTTCATGTTAATCAATGGTGAAAAAACGCATCCTGCAAACACTTTTGCAGGATGCGTTTTTTCGGCAAAACGACGCATTGTGACGGAATGCAGTTAACGCTAGTGTGAAAGTAGCCTTACTGTAGCGCCCCCATTGCCGCAGGGCCGAGGGGTACCCGGTACCGGGCCTCTGAGTCTCTGCTCTGGGGTTGTCACGGTGGCTAGACCCGGCCCGTGACCCTGCTGAGGGGCGCCCAATGAAAGGTGTGGATATAGTGACGATGTTATGGTGCGGTGCAGCGCTGGTCACAGTAAATAACGAGGACACCAGGTTGCAGTCTCTTTACCTCTTTACTGAAGGTCTCTAGGTGTCCACTCCAGGGCACTGTTAACTGGGCTGTCTGAGACCGGCCGGTCCGAAGGCACATCAGGAGTCCCCTTAACAGGTGGGAATCAGCGTCTACCTTCTAGCGCCTGTGTGTTGTAGTCCTTCCCTGCTGAGCACCCCGGGATAGTCCTCACAACTGATTCTGTCTGTCTCTGATGCTCGTTCTCTCCGTCCCCCAGATGATATGGTTGGGACGCACCCGTATGACGGGGTAGGCCTGGAGTTCTTCCGGGACCCTAGAGTCGCCCCTCTCCCACAGCTGCCTCCGTTGTCTGCTTAGGTGTTTTGGGTGAGACAGCCAACCTATAATTGGCTATCCTGCCGTGGTTTGTAGTAATACTTGGAGTCTCTTACTTGCTCGGCGTTCCGGCCACCGACTGTTTGCGCCTCAGTAGGATGTTGCCTCGATCTTACAGCACGACTCCTTCTGGTCCTATCGCCTCTTTGCTGTATTCCCGTTTTCTCACTCAGCACAATAAACCTCGCTTCTTGTCCTTTCTTAGGAATCTGTCAGGATCCCATCCCTGACAGGTCCTCTCTCTAGCTCTTCCCAGCTACTTCTCTCTGTCTTCCTGTCCAACCCCCAGTTTTACCAGAGTGTGAGGAGTGGCCTACTAGATAGAACCACTCCCCCTGGTGGCCGGAGTGTGAAGTGTAGTGTGAGTGTTACCTGGTCAGGTAAACTCCTTTAGTGCAGTCAGACGTAGCATCACTCCCCTTAGTGGCAGAGCGACATTACTGCAACGACCAGGACTCTGGGGCGCTGCACTCCCCCCCGGTTAAATCCAGTACTCCTGGACTGGGAAAACAAGAACAACAATACATGTTAACAGGAAACACACAACAATTTGAAATATCATAAACAATTAAACATAACGGTGCTTCCCTTTATGGGAGGTGAGGACTTCTTGAACGTTGCGAAAGTTAGGTCATGCACAGTTTATGACTCTCAGTTCAGTGGTTGAAACAACGGGGACCCCGGGTAAACAAAGGGGTCCCCTTTTAGAAGTTTTTGGAGCAATTCACTGTCCATTACTCCGTTGTCCATTTTTAAAACCTGTAACAGAAAATATGCACACAAACATTTTCAACTAAATAGCAGCCCTCATTAATACCTCCAAGTTTTGTAGCGGAGGGGAGTTTGATTCTGAGTACTGCGTGTGGACCTTCGCAGCGCAGGGGTCGCTATTGACCTAACAGGGCCCGCTATGCTTGCTACAGCTGGTGTAGTGCACTGTCTTCTGGCTACACTTCTAGTGAGTCTGGGTAGCACTGGCAGGCTAGAGCTCTCAGGGCTGCTGCTACCAACAGTGGGTACGACAGATTCGCCGATAGCAGAGGGAGGACTTGCCGGTTCAACGGTTGGCATGGCATCTTCAGGTCGGATCTGCTGAGCTTGCGGACCGGGATGATCCGGCACTACAATTAGTTCCGGTGGGTCTGGTTGACAGAACGTTAGGAAAGGTACCACGATGGCCTGATTTATCTGAGTCCAGGACTGGGGAAAATCACCAAGGACAGTGTGTATCATCTTCTCCTCTTCCACAGGCGGGGAGATTCCTGGAGCCGTTTCCCTCTCTCTCAACTTATCAGGGCAGACCTTAAGGTGATCCCTGGATATCGCCGTCGAGGTCTCCCCTCCGTCCTTGCTGATGAGACAGACCTTCGTGTTGTTGAAATCGGATGGCAGGATGGTATACGGTTCCGCTTCCCATTGGTCATCGAGCTTGTGTAGTCTCCTCTTTCGCTTGAGTACTGGCTCACCAGGTGACAGGGGAATCGCAGGAGCGTGCTGGTTGTAGTCCCTTTCTTGTTTTTGCCTAGCCTGGGCGAGACTTCTTTCCACGCACTCCTGTACTTTGCGGTACCTGCGCTGCCTTTCTGCATCCCAATCTGCATCCGGCGAGGTATCTTCGGGGACTAGGACCCCCATGTCCAGATCAACGGGTAACTGGCTAGACCTTCCTCGCATCAGGTACGCTGGAGTGCAGTTGGTAGAATTTACTGGGATGTGATTGTATATATCCACCAAGTCAGGCAACTTTGTCGGCCACAGGTTCCGTTCCTCTACGGGCAAGGTCTTCAATAAGTCGATCACCACTTGGTTCATCTTTTCGCACATCCCATTGGTTTGAGGATGGTACGGTGTGGTTCTGATCTTCTTACACCCGTACAGTTGGCAGAACTCTTGGAACACTTCTGCTTCGAATGCTGGTCCCTGATCGGTCAGTACCTTCTCCGGGTAGCCATGGGGCCTACAAAAGTACTGCTGGAAGGCCTTGGCGGCAGTCCTGGCCGTTAGATCCTTGACAGGTACAACTACCAAAAATCTGGAGTAGTGATCTACGATGGTAAGAGCGTAAATATAGCCTGACCGGCTAGGTGTCAGCTTCACATGATCCAGCACGACCAGTTCGAGCGGCCGATTGGTGAGGATAGGCCGCAGGGGAGCCCGTTGGCTACCACGGTCCTTCCTGCGTAGGCTACATGGACCGCACTCCCGACACCACTTCTCAATGGCTCTTTTCATGCCAATCCAATAGAACCTCCCTCGGAGCAGCCTCTCTAGCTTCCTCCATCCGAAGTGTCCAGCTCCATCGTGGTAGGCTCCCAGAACGATGGGCGCATCTCGCCTTGGCACCACTATCTGCCACACCAATTCGTGAGTACGTGGGTCGATGCTTCTCCGGCACAGCTTGCCATCATGGATAAACAGTTTGCTTCTCCCCTTCCACAGCTGTTGGGTCTCCTGTAGATCATCTGGGCCGGGATGCAACCCTGCCTGCGTCAAGAGCTCTTTCACCCGACGGACCGCGGGGTCACCATCCTGGGTTTCTGCCCATCCGTGATGGGGCAGGGGATTCAGCGTGGCATCCGGTTGGTTCTTGTGCCTGTTCTTCACATGATGGGAGTTCTGAGTGGCTTTGGGGCGATGGAATGCAGGCAGCTCCACCTCTTCAAGTGCCTCCGGGTCTTCTCCCGCTTCTGGCAAATTGGGCATTCGAGACAAAGCATCGGCATTTGCATTCTTGCGTCCTGCCCGGTACTTGATGGTGAAGTCGTAGTTGGACAGCCGGGCCATCCACCGCTGTTCCAAGGCCCCGAGTTTGGCGGTATCCAAGTGCGTCAGCGGATTGTTATCCGTGAAAACGGTGAATTTCGCCGAGGCCAGGTAGTGTTTGAACCTCTCTGTCACTGTCCAGACGATGGCAAGGAATTCCAGCTTAAAGGAACTGTAGTTGTCAGGGTTCCTTTCTGTGGGACGGAGCTTCCTGCTGGCGTAAGCGATTACCCTCTCCTTGCCTTTCTGGACCTGGGACAGCACGGCCCCCAATCCTACATTGCTGGCATCCGTATACAGCACAAACGGTTGGTCGTATTCAGGGTAGGCCAGTACCTCGTCTCCTGTCAGTGCCGACTTCAAGCAAGTGAAGGATCCTTCCAGCCCCTCGTTCCAATCAAATGGGGTGTTCCTCCCCTTGGTCTTCTTTGATTGGCCCACCAACAGGTCTTGCAAGGGCGCTGCCTTCTTGGTGAAGTCCTTAATGAACCTCCAGTAGTAGCCTACCAGCCCGAGGAACTGCCGGACTTCGTGGAGGTTGCTGGGCTTCGGCCAGTCCTGGATCACCGTGACCTTGTCGGGGTCTGGGGCCACTCCTTCAGCACTCACCACATGGCCCAGGTACTGCACTTTGGGTTTCAGCAGATGACATTTGGACGGTTTCACCTTTAGGCCAAAGTTGGACAGGGCTTCAAACACCTCGGCCAGGTGTTTCAGATGGTCCTCGTAGGTCTTAGAGAAGACAATGACATCATCCAAATACAGCAGTACGGTTTCAAAGTTCTTGTGCCCCAGACAGCACTCCATCATCCTCTGGAACGTCCCCGGGGCATTGCACAATCCGAAGGGAATGTAGTTGAATTCGCAGAGACCCATCGGTGTCGTGAAGGCCGTCTTCTCTTTGTCCGCCTCCGCCACGGGAACCTGCCAGTACCCACTGGTGAGATCTAAGGTAGAGAAGTAGTTAGCAGATTTTAAGGCAGCCAGAGACTCCTCTATCCTGGGCAGTGGGTATGCATCCTTATGTGTAATGCGATTCAACTGCCTGTAATCAACGCACATCCTCATTGTGCCATCTTTCTTTTTAACAAGAACTAATGGAGCTGCCCAGGGGCTACAACTGTCTCTCACCACCCCAGCCTCCTTCATTTCTCGCAACATGTCCTTGGCACACTGGTAATGAGCTGGGGGTACAGGGCGGTATCTCTCTTTTATGGGCCGGTGATCTCCCGTGGGGATATGATGTTGAATCCCTTTCACCTGCCCAAAATCTAAGGGGTGTTTGCTAAATACCCGCTCGTACTCGTGAACCACCCTGTAGGCCCCCTGTTTCTGATGGGATGGGGTGGAGTCAGTGCCCACATGCAATTCCCGACACCAATCTTTCGAGTGCCCCGCAGAACCGTCGCCCTCCGCCAGGTTAGACGGGGCCAAGGGTCCAGGTGTCTGTATCACACTATTATTGACGGCGAACAGTTTGGCAAGCGTGACATACTTGGTGAGGTGGACCTCTTCCTCCCCACAATTAAGGACATGTACGGGCACCCTCCCCTGGCGGACGTCGACCACCCCCCTGGCTGTCAGGAGAGTAGGCCTATTGTCTGAATACACGGGTTCTACCAGGGCCTGGTAGTCCTTTCCCCGGAGGCCTATGGCTGCCCGACACCATATTAACATCTCACTCCTGGGGGGTACCGCAATAGGGTTTGAATCACTCACAGTGACACAACCAATTTCACCACCAGTCAGCTCTACCTGCTGTCGCTGCATCAGAGCTCTGATTTCTTTTTGAAGGGCGCGTTGTTCACTGTAGCCAGCGGTTTCTGCTACCTGTTGTAACAAGACAATAACCTCTGCAAGACAATTTTCTATAACATTGGTACCGATGGTCATCATGGGATTACATTCACGGCGGTCAATATCAACAATTACAATCCCTTGGGCCTTCAATTCCACCCGCCCCACCTTGATGGTGACTTCTTTATATCCCACTTGTGGCAACGGCTGACCATTACTGGCTATGATGGTGAAATCGTCATCGGGGCCACGAGTAATATCGGTGTCCTCCCAATACCGTTTATAAAGCACGTAAGGCATAGTCGTCACCTGAGAACCGGTGTCCAGCAGAGCGTTCATGGGGATACCGTCGATCACAACAGGAAGAACTGGTCGCCCTCCAACGTATTTGGCTCTCCAATGCTGCGGGCCTGATCGTCCTACTCCTGGGGGTTGGCCCTTTGCCCCAGGGGTTGCTCGTTTAAAGGACAGTACCTTGCAAGGTGGCCCACCTGATGACAGCGGCGGCAGATGGGTCGTCCGTCCTGATGGAAGCGATCGCTGTCCCGGCCTCTGGTCGGTGGAGTCCTCCTCTGTCGCATCCAGGGGACATCTTCTGGTCTGGAGGCCAGCTGAATCTTCTCCTTGGGGGCCTCCTGTAGGGACTGCACCGTCCGGGCCAGGGCAGCAACGCTCTTGGTCATTTCCTGCATCTGGAGGCGGAGTCCTGCAGGGGAGTCGTCCTCTAGGCTCTGGGCGTCGGCCTCGGTGGCAACTGGGGTATCCAACGCCACCTCCTGGTGGTGAGAGCGGGACGCCTGGGTGGTATTGCGTGGCTGGGTTGTCACCCCTGCAGCGCCTGGATAGCTTTATCCTTGAATTGCGCAAAAGTCAAGTCTGGATTCTGCATGGCCAGGAAGTGTAATTGGTGATTGCACAGGAGCCCCTCAATGAACCGCTCTTTCAGGAGTTTATCCTCATCTTGCATGCTGCCGGGGTCACTCTGCTTAATGGCCCGCAGCGCCTCCTGGAGATTAAGGGCATAGTCCCGTAAGCTATCCTGCGGTCTCTGTTTGCATCCATAAAAAGTCAGTTTAATTTCTGTAGCAGTGCGGGTATCAAAGGTGGCTTTAAGCTTTGCAAAAACCTGCTGCGCAGTTCCCTTATCCGCGGCGGGCCAGGACTTCACTTCCCTCAGAGCCGCCCCGAAGAGTTGGCCGATTATCATATGAACCTTCTGTGGCTCCGTCAGGGGATAGAACTCAAGCAGGCTGCAGATCCCTTCTTTAAAATCAGTTAATGTGTGTGACTCCCCGGAGTATCGCGGGAGCCAGGCCGCTCCGGGCAGGTATGGCATAGAGAAGGGCATTATGGCTTTTGTGGTAGCGGCAGTGTCCGACTGGTTGATGGGGGCAGCGGGCTCTGCGGCCACCGGTGGTGGTATTAGGGCCGCGGCTACATCCGCTAAGGGGACCGGAGCTGCCTCTGCGTTCACGGCTGCGACCGCCGCCTCCGCTTCCCCTGACTCAGACATGGCTGTCCCTTCCTCCCACTAACCTGCTGGAGGTTGGAGTTCCTCTTCCGGGGTTGGCACTTTACCGCGCTTTCTCGTTCCGCGCTCCTTTTGACCGGTTCCGCCCACGAAGCTAAGGCTCCTCCCTCCGTGCGCGGCAATGGCGAATTGTGGCGGGAACTCTTGGCAGCAATTGGCAATACACAGTCTTTGCAATAAGTCACAGTCCAAGCACAACAAATCACAGTTCCAAGGCACACATGACCTGATTCTTCAGGCTTAAGTAGATCCTGTTCGTGACGCCAAGTTGTAGCGCCCCCACTGCCGCAGGGCCGAGGGGTACCCGGTACCGGGCCTCTGAGTCTCTGCTCTGGGGTTGTCACGGTGGCTAGACCCGGCCCGTGACCCTGCTGAGGGGCGCCCAATGAAAGGTGTGGATATAGTGACGATGTTATGGTGCGGTGCAGCGCTGGTCACAGTAAATAACGAGGACACCAGGTTGCAGTCTCTTTACCTCTTTACTGAAGGTCTCTAGGTGTCCACTCCAGGGCACTGTTAACCGGGCTGTCTGAGACCGGCCGGTCCGAAGGCACATCAGGAGTCCCCTTAACAGGTGGGAATCAGCGTCTACCTTCTAGCGCCTGTGTGTTGTAGTCCTTCCCTGCTGAGCACCCCGGGATAGTCCTCACAACTGATTCTGTCTGCCTCTGATGCTCGTTCTCTCCGTCCCCCAGATGATATGGTTGGGACGCACCCGTATGACGGGGTAGGCCTGGAGTTCTTCCGGGACCCTAGAGTCGCCCCTCTCCCACAGCTGCCTCCGTTGTCTGCTTAGGTGTTTTGGGTGAGACAGCCAACCTATAATTGGCTATCCTGCCATGGTTTGTAGTAATGCTTGGAGTCTCTTACTTGCTCGGCGTTCCGGCCACCGACTGTTTGCGCCTCAGTAGGATGTTGCCTCGATCTTACAGCACGACTCCTTCTGGTCCTATCGCCTCTTTGCTGTATTCCCGTTTTCTCACTCAGCACAATAAACCTCGCTTCTTGTCCTTTCTTAGGAATCTGTCAGGATCCCATCCCTGACAGGTCCTCTCTCTAGCTCTTCCCAGCTACTTCTCTCTGTCTTCCTGTCCAACCCCCAGTTTTACCAGAGTGTGAGGAGTGGCCTACTAGATAGAACCACTCCCCCTGGTGGCCGGAGTGTGAAGTGTAGTGTGAGTGTTACCTGGTCAGGTGAACTCCTTTAGTGCAGTCAGACGTAACATCACTCCCCTTAGTGGCAGAGCGACATTACTGCAACGACCAGGACTCTGGGGCGCTGCACTACTATTTCTTCTCCCATGGACTCCAATGATGTTCGGATGTGTTCGGCGAATATTGCATATTCGCCGTTGATCTTAATTGGAACCGAATTTCAAAAAATTCGCTCAACTCTATTAATGATAAGTTACATAAGTTGAAAAAAAAAACCTCAGTCCATCAAGTTCAACCTTCCTCCACCAATTGTTTTTTTTGTCACTAAATTATCAAAAACCCTCCATGTTATGGGCACTGGGGAAATAATCCAGCCCTTGTATAAAAGCTGTTATAATGTCAGCCATTACTACCTCTTGTGGTCAGCATTCCACAGTCTGACTGCTCTAACTGTAAAGAACCCTTTCCTATTTAGTTGCCGGAATCGCCTTTCTTCCACCTGTAATAAGTGCCCCCTGGTCCTTAGTACGGTCTTTGGAAAGAATAAGTTGTGTGCCAGTGTTTTGTACGGGCCACACATACAGGTGCATCTCACAAAATTAGAATATCATCAAAAAGTTAATTAATTTCAGTTCTTCAATAAAAAAAAAAGTGAAACTCATATATTATATAGAGTCATTACGAACAGAGTGATCTATTTCAAGTGTTTATTTCTGTTAATGTTGAGGATTATGGCTTACAGCCAATGAAAACCCAAAGGTTATTATCTCAGTAAATTAGGATACTTTATAACACCAGCTTGAAAAATGATTTTAAAATCCGAAATGTTGGCCTACTGAAATGTATGTTCAGTAAATGCACTCAATACTTGGTTGTGGCTCCTTTTGCATCAATTACTGCATCAGTGCGGCGTGTCATGGAGGTGATCAGCCTGTGGCACTGCTGAGGGGTTATGGAAGCCCAGGTTGCTTTGATAGCAGCCTTCAGCTCGTCTGCATTGCTGGGTCTGGTGTCTCTCATCTTATTCTTGACAATACCCCATAGATTCTCCATGGGGTTAAGGTCAGGCGAGTTTGCAGCCAATCAAGCACAATGATACTGTTTTTTGTAAACCAGGTATTGGTACTTTTTGCAGTGTGGACAGGTGCCAAGTCCTGCTGGAGAATGAAATTTCCATCTCCAAAACACTTGTCGGCAGAGGGAAGCATGAAGTGCTCTAATATTTTCTCGTAGACAACTGCGCTGTTTGGTCTTGATAAAACACAGTGGACCTACACCAGCAGATGACATGGCTCTCAAACCATCAATGATTGTGGAAATTTCACACTAGACCTCAAGCAGCTTGGATTGTGGCCTCTCCACTCTTCCTCCAGACTCTGGGACCTTGATTTCCAAGGTCTAATATGATTTATCCACAGTCAATGATGGTGATGCTTCCCACAGGTGAAGCGGGGTCCCCCGGGCTCCCAAGGGGTATGGGCAAGGATGGTGTATGCCGGCAAATAAGTGGAGGACACAAAGTTGTAAAGTCTTTACCTGGTTTACTGTCAGTAGCAGTCCACAGTCCAGGGTATCAGAAACAGGCAATGGTATAGCCCGGCCGGCCTTGAGGCAATAGTGAACCCCTCTCCCAGGTGAGGTCCATAAGCCTTCCTATTAGCGCTAGTGTGCAAGGTCCCTGCTGCCTGTAGCTGCTGGCAAAGTCCTCTCTCTCCTGTCCTGGGACAGTTACCTGTATGGTGGGCAACTTGACCCATTTTATAGGGTCTCAATCATGACCAGGGCACTTCAGGTGCTGCTTCACCTTCAGGTGTGGTGTGGGCAAATAACATACAGTCCTATACCCTCCGGTTCTGCCGTGTGTCCTGGAGTATGCCATAGCCTCGGGCTCCCGGTGCCTGGTTCATGCGCTTCAGTCTGAGGGTGCCCGGTCACAGTTCCCCTCTGAGCCCCTTTCCTCCTTTCCTCAGAAGCTCCACCACTTTCAACCCCTCGGGTTCACTTCCTTTCCCTAGAGCTGCAGCTCAATCCTGAATGGCTCCGCTGTCTGCTCTCAGTTCCAGACTTCCTTCCACTTCCACTGTCTGCTCCAGACTGCCTAACTCCTCCTCCAGACCAGAACACTTTAAGCTGGGGAAGCTCCCCTGAATCCGGGTCCTGAGCTCCCCCTTCTGGCCTGGATTTGGAATGTGAGTGTGGGTGCGTTACCTGGTAAAGAGGATCCACCTTGCCTCCAAGCATGATATTGCCCTCCCCGAAAGGAAGGCAACATCACTGTAACAACCGGATACCTGGGGTGTTACATGGGCGCTTTTGGTTGCAGTAATCCCCTCTGTAGGCATGCCAGATAAAGGATTGGACTACTCCAGGGCCGGTGAAGCACACTGTTTAGCCCTTCTATGTCACAGCCTAGCTTGTTGCCATAGTCCTGACCGGCATGTCTCTTTGCCTGCTCAGCGGTTCCATGTCCTGTTTCTTCCACTACTCTGCCCAGGATCTACTCCTTGGGACCCCCACTAGTCCCACAAACACCGTCCTGTTTAGGTTCTATACTTTCGACATTTAGCAAGCTCAGGGTTTCTCATAGTTATTAAGGTTGAAGGAAGACTTTAAGTCCATCTAGTTCAACCCATAGCCTAACCTAACATGACCTAACATGTTCTCGTGACACATCATTCTACCCAAGGACCTCTTTAAGGTGGATGGCCACTCTGTCTCTTCAGTCAGTACCAAGTCAGGCTACTCCCTTGTCCCTTAGTCTGCTATGTTGTAGTTCACCCAACTGCTCACAGACACTTCCTACTTCTACTTGGACTTGTCCCTATCTCTCTATCTACAGGAAGTGGTCGCTTTTAGGGTTGAGCGACCTTTACTTTTATAGGATCGGGTCGGGTTTCACGAAACCCGACTTTTTCAAAAGTCGGGTCGAGTGAAATCGGCCGATCCTATAAAAAAGTCGGGTTCGGGGTCGGCCGAAACTCGAAACCCAATGCAGTGCATTGGGTTTCCAATGGTTCCCAGGGTCTGAAGGAGCGGAAACTCTCCTTCAGGCCCTGGGATCCATATTTAAGTGTAAAATAAAGAATTAAAATAAAAAATATCGCTATACTTACCCTCTGACGGGCCCTGGTACTAACCGGGAACCTTCCTTCCTTAGAATCAGCCTTCCAGGACCTTGCGGTGACGTCGCGGTGACGTCGCGGCTTGTGATTGGTCGCGCGGCCGCCCATGTGACCGCTCGCGCGACCAATCACAAGCCGCGACGTCACCGTGACGTCACCGAAGGTCCTGGAAGGGCTGATTCTTAGGAAGGAAGGCTGCCGGAAAGAAGCATGGCGTGTCCGAGGGTGAGTATATACCTAATAGGAATATACTCACCCTCGGCTTCGTTCCGGCAGCCTTCCTTCCTAAGAATCAGCCCTTCCAGGACCTTCGGTGACGTTGCGGCTTGTGATTAGTCGCGCGAGCGGTCACATGGGCGGCCGCGCGACCAATCACAAGCCGCGACGTCACCGCGACGTCACCGCAAGGTCCTGGAAGGCTGATTCTAAGGAAGGAAGGTTCCCGGTTAGTACCAGGGCCCGTCAGAGGGTAAGTATAGCGATATTTTTTATTTTAATTCTTTATTTTACACTTAAATCTGAATTCCGATACCAATTCCCGATATCTTAAACATATCGGGAATCGGTATCGGAATTCCGATTCCAGATTCAGAAGATCGCCGACTTCATGGCCGACCCCACACAGGGGTCGGGTCGGGTTTCATGAAACCCGACTTTGCCAAAAGTCGGCGACTTCTGAAAATTGCCGACCCGTTTCGCTCAACCCTAGTCGCTTTCCCTAACATTAAGTCCCTCCCACTATGGGCTAGTCCCGAACATCAACACAAGACATAATACACACAACATGATTGATTTCTTCAGGGGTAGGAACACTTCAGTCCAGTCCATACCTCTTACAAAAGCACAGTGCACATGTCAGACAAGCACAGAACACATGCCAGACAAGCACGGAGCACATGTCAGACAAACACAATGCACACATCACACAAGAACAGAACAGGCATCAGACAAGCATAGCTCGCGCCACAAGCACAGCACACACGATACACAAGCACAGCTGACACCACAAGCACAGCACACACAATATACAAGCACAGCTCACACCACAAGCACAGCACACACAATACACAAGCATAGCCCACACCACAAGCACAGCACACACTACACAAGCACAGCTCACACCTCAAGCACAGCACACCCAATACACAAGCACAGCTCACACCACAAGCACAGCACACACACTATACACAAGCACAGCACACACAATACACAAGCACAGCTCACACCACAAGCAGAGCACACACAATACACAAGCACAGCTCACACCTCAAGCATAGCACACACTATGCACAATTACAGCTCACACCTCAAGCACAGCACACACAATAAACAAGCACAGCTGACATCTCAAGCACAGCACACACTATGCACAAGCACAGCTCACACCTCAAACACAGTACACACAATACACAAGAACAGATCACACCTCAAGCACAGCACACACAATACACAAGCACAGCTCACAGCTCAAGCACAGCACACACTATACACAAGCACAGCTCACACCTCAAACACAGTACACACAATACACAAGCACAGCTCACAGCTCAAGCACAGCACACACTATGCACAATTACAGCTCACACCTCAAGCACAGCACACACAATAAACAAGCACAGCTCACAGCTCAAGCACAGCACACACTATACACAAGCACAGCTCACACCACAAGCACAGCACACACTATACACAAGCACAGCTCACACCACAAGCACAGCACACACGATACACAAGCACAGCTCACATCTCAAGCACAGCACACCCAATACACAAGCACAGCTCACACCTCAAGCACAGCACACACTATACACAAGCACAGCACACACTATGCACAAGCACAGCTCACACCTCAAGCACAGCACACACTATGCACAAGCACAGCTCACACCACAAGCACAGCACACACAATAAACAAACACAGCTCACATCTCAAGCACAGCACAACCAATACACAAGCACAGCTCACACCTCAAACACAGCACACACTATACACCAGCACAGCTCACATCTAAAGCACAGCACAAACAATACACAAGCACAGCTCACACCTCAAGCACAGCACACACTATACACAAGCACAGCTCACACCACAAGCACAGCACACACAATAAACAAGCACAGCTCACTTCTCAAGCACAGCACACCCAATACACAAGCACATCTCACACCTCAAGCACAGCACACACAATGCACAAGCACAGCTCACACCACAAGCACAGCACACACAATAAACAAGCACAGTTCACACCTCAAGCACAGTACACACTAAACACAAGCACAGAGCAAGTGATAAGCTTGCACAGCACACACAATACACAAGCACAAGGCACAACGTACACGTCACACAAGCAGGGTGCACAAGGCAAACATGTCACAAAAGAACAGAGTACACATCAGGCAAAAACAGGATACATATTGAACACATACATCAGACAAGCACAAGCCTACACAGCATGAGCACAGAGCACGTCCGTGCACAAACCACATTATATACATACCAGTAAGGGACAAGCACACTGCTATGAATACTCACCACATTCACTGCTGTCCTCCAACAAGCTCAATGCTGCAGATACACAGGCTATGTGTCCATTTTTTAGATCTACAGTATTTTAGGATGGGGGCACTGGGACCTACTGTCATTGGTAGTGATGAGGGTGCTGCTTTCAAGCACCACATTTTTATTATTACAGAGTGGGAATTCTGTTCTCCAGTGCTTGCCAAGTAGGTTATATCAGTGGTTGCTATATTAGATATCAGATAAAGATGACCTGTTGCATCCTATAAATACCGTATGTGTTTTTCCCTCCTGGTGTAAATGCTGCTGTTCTCCTGAATCCGGAGCTGTTTCTGTTTTTTTCCTGCGCCTCTCCGTTCCTTAGATATAGCCCATTCTTCCCTGTGTATAAAACTAATCTTGTTAGCCAACTGGGCGTGATCCTCAAGTACACGCCCACAGAGAAGAGTTGAGGACCACACCTACTGGGCAACAAGACTACATTCATATCCAGGAAAGAACGGGCCATATCACAGGAACGGAGAGTCGCAGGAACTAAAGAAAAACAACGCCGGATTCAGGAAAACAGCAACATTTACATGAAGGAAAAAAATATATATATATTTATGGCAATTGACAGGTCCCCTTTAAGTTGCTTTTACAATTTAAATAGCTGCTATCCTAATAATAATTCGGCTTATAGCTATTTTTCTTACCACGTCAATTTCTCAGGGAAATTTCTTCCCTTAAAATAAAATGATAGGGGAGACTGAAATTCTTTGCGGAATTTGCCAGGAAAGAGTTTGGAGGCCCCCACACACCTTTAAAGGATCTGCCAATCCCGCAGACGGAACAACCTCTCTGTAATATGTATGGGAAATGTTCAGTAATTCATGTAGAGAGACCCTCATAACCCCCACCCCCACCTTTAGCCCTAAACTGAATAATAAAAGTGTAAAGGTTTCATTTTGCTTAACACTCAACATATACACGGAGTGCAAGCGGCTTCATGGTTGCGGTAAGAGGCTTGAACTGATACCCATGTTATTGCACAGGTGTAGCTTCGTCATTAAGAGAAATGTTGGAGCTGTCAGATCAACGACAGACCTTGAGCTGTCTACCGGAGAAGAATACCTTCGCTCCGTCTGAAGGTCCCAGGGATATTACATTGGACACGTTGATAATAATTAATACTGCCAACATGATATGTAAACTCACGCTGCCACCGCAGAATAAAGGGAGGAACTCATTATGGTAATGTTATACCATCCTTTTAATTCTAATGGACCATTACTTCTACTATTGATCATACACTCTATTACACCCTCTGTTCCCCGGACAGTATATCAAAATTAGTGTACTGAGGCATTGATTTACACGTGGAATATTATTATCATGCTGCAAATTAGCAAAAAAGGATCAATGAAGGTTGCTTATCAGGACTGGTTAGGACCCAAAGTTTACCCACCTGTAAGATGGTGGCCAAGCATGAGCATTGACTTCCTCACTAAAGTCTTCAGGAGTTATGGAGATAGCTGAGCTGGGTTTTAAATTTTTTTTTAAATGTTGTAGCCTCTCTTAAGTACTGCTTATAGGTGAGGAACCAGGTCCTAAGTGTCCCACCAGTCACCCAAACAAAGACCAGTGTTTGCTTGTGCATGCGCAGAGCGGTATACGACCCCAGACTTTCCATTGAGCCATACACTACTCAGCACGGCCTCATGCATAAGACGAGAGTTTCTATGCGTTGACTTAAATAAATAGTGGAGGCTTCAGAACAATGACCACCTCCGACTGACAGCACTCGGGAGAGGTTACAACATATCAAATATTATTTATAAGTTTAGCTACTCTTTAAATGTTAAAAATGACCCCAATTCTTAAGAGAGCTAAGTGACTCAGTGGTAGGCAGAATAGAGGGAAAATCAGAAGAAGTTTGGTAGTGGAGGCCATGGGACCTTCAAGCCCCTTTTGCCCTGTTTATAATCTGACCCTATTGATTCTAGACGGTATTATTAAAGGCAAGCAGTGTTGTCCTAAAGGACATCAATCTGTTATTTTGGGTTGACAACCAACCTTTGGGAGGTTTTTAGGAGTGTGCCTTTCAGAGAGATGCAGCTTTATTTTAGGGGTGTAGCTATAGGGGGTGCACAGACCGCCAAGGCCCTGGTCCTTCTGTCTTCCAGTGGGGACCTGTGGTGGTAAAATAGTAGAAGAAGATATATTCACCACTGGACTCCTCTTCCCTCTACAGCGCTGCCCCCTAAATCATGGAGTCATCACCCACCATCAGCCTCCTGACCACTGCGGCTGCTGATTGGCTGCAGGGTCAGGAGACTGCTGGTCGGTACCACCATTGCTTCTGGACTGTTGGAGCAGGGAGCGAACCCCTGACTGAGTATATCTTCTCATATTTGTTGACTATCGTGGTCACTGACTGGCAAATTTTAAAATTGAGTGGCGAAACCCTTTAAAGTAACCTAAAAGAAAAACTACTTGTCACTTCTTATTTAAGGATTTGCATGAGATTAGAAAAACTTGTTTGGTTTCTTCCAGAAATAGCGCCACTTTTGGACAATAGCATGTGTCTGGTATTGCAACTCACCCCTATATAAGTAATTAAGGTCTGTGCCACAATACCAGGCACAAACTGGGACCAATAGTGCCGCCACGTTTTTCTAAAGTCATTCAAACAAAAATCAAGATACTGCCGTTATTAACTTATGTAATGAGATTCCCTGTTATCTATGGTTAATTCTATCAACTGTAAATTGTGAAATTTAACATATATATTTGGAGCGGCCCCCAAGCGCAGGGCAGCGGGGTACTCGGTACCAGGTCTCTCTCTCTCTCGGTTCTGGGGATGTCACGGTGGCCTGACCCGGTCCGTGGCCCTGCTAATGGGCGTCCAATTAAAGATGTAGGTGACGGTGTAGGTTGCAGTAATTAACGGGGACACAGGGTTGCAGTCTCTTTACCTCTTTACTGAAGGCTTCGGCATCCGCAATCCAGAGCACTGCTAACAGGGCCGTCTGAGACCGGCCGGTCCGAAGGCACATCCAGAGTTCCCTTTGCAGGTGGAAATCAGTAGCCTACCTATTAGCGCCTGGGTGTTGTAGTACTTCCCTGCTGAGCACCACGGGATAGTCCTCACAACTGTCGTGTATGTTTCTGTTCTTTCTCTCCGTCCCCCGGATGATATGGATAGGACGCACCCGTATGACGGGGTAGGCCTGGAGTTATTTTATAGGAACCCTAGAGACGCCCCTCTCCCACAATTGCCTCCGTTGTCTTCATTAGGTGATTTAGGTGAGACAGCCAACCCAAAGTTAACTGTTCTGCCGTTGGTTCAAAGTAATGCGTAGAGTCTGTTACTTTCTCGGCGTTCCGGCCACTGGCTATGCGCCTCAGTAGGATGTTGCCGATCTCAGGGCACGACTCCTACTGGTTCTATCGCCTTTGTGCTGTGATCTCGCTTCTCACTTCTCCACAATATCCTTCGCTTCGTGTCCTTTCTTAAGATGCCGTCGCAATGAGGTGCAGGCACGGCTCCGTAATGATCTGTCCTTTGCTAGGCCTCTGTCAGGATCCCACCCCTGACAGGGACCCCCCTGAATCTTCCCAAGTAACGCTCTCCTCTCACTAGAT
Organism: Ranitomeya variabilis; assembly: GCF_051348905.1. Taxonomy (NCBI): domain Eukaryota; kingdom Metazoa; phylum Chordata; class Amphibia; order Anura; family Dendrobatidae; genus Ranitomeya; species Ranitomeya variabilis. Next base: position 248,738,522 of record NC_135233.1, on the reverse strand, counting down.
GTTACCCGGGCAAAACCCAGTCAGCTTCTCTCACTTCCTATCCAACCCCCAGTTTTACCAGAGTGTGAGGAGTGGCCTAATACATAGAACCTTTTGCTCCCCCTGGTGGCCGGAGTGTGAAGTGTAATGTGTGACTGTGATACCTGGTCAGGTGAACTCCTTTAGTGCAATCAGACGTACCATCACTCCCCTTAGTGGCAGTGCGACATTACTGCAACGACCAGGACTCTGGGGCGCTGCATATTGTTCTTTCGAGTTTTTATGTGTGAGTATATACAGTCATGGTCGAAAATGTTGGCACCCTTGAAATTGTTCTAGAAGATGAAGTATTTCTCCCATAAAATTATTGCAATTATAAGTGTTTTGTTATACACATGTTTATTTCCTTTGTGTGTTTTGGAAAAAAAAAAGTTGAAAAAAAAGCAAATTGAACATAATTTCACATAAAACCCCCAAAATGGGCCAGACAAAATTGTTTCCACCCTCAACTTGATGGTTAACCACCAATTTTAATAAACAGCTGCAATCAATCACTTCCTATAACCATCTACAAGCTTCTTACACCTCTCAACTGGAATTTTGGAGCACTCTTCTTTTGCAAACTGCTCCAGGTCTCTCATATGTGAAGGTGCCTTCTGCTAACAGCAATTTTTAGATCTCTCCACAGGTGTTTACTGGGATTTAGACCCGAGTCTCATTGCTGGCCATTTCAGAACTCTCCAGTGGTTTGTTTCCATCCATTTCTGAGTGCTTCTTGAAGTCTGTTTAGGGTCATTGTCCTGCTGGAAGACCCATGACTTAGGACGTAAACCCAGGTTTCTGACACTGAGCACTACATTGTGACCCAGAATCCATTGGTAATCTTTAGATTTCATGATACCTTCCTCACAGTCAAGATATCCAGTGCTAGAGGCAGCAAAACAACCCCAAAACATCTTTGAACCTCCACCATATTTAACTTTAGGTACTGTGTTCTTTTCTTTGTAGGCCTCATTCCGTTTTCGGTAAACAGTAGAATGATGTGCTTTACCGAAAAACTCTACCTTAGTCTCATCTGTCCACAAGACACTTTCCCAGAAGGATTTTGGCTTACTCATGTACATTTTGGCAAACTGCATTCTAGCTTGTTTGTTTCTGTGTCAGCAGTGGGGTCTTCCTGGGTTTCCTACCATAGCATTTCATTTAATTCAAATGTGGATGGATAGTTCGCGCTGATATGCACACACCATGAGCCTGCAGGACAGCATGAATTTTTTGGAACTTGGTTGGGGCTGCTTATCTACCATCCTGACTATCCTGTGTTGCAATCTTTCAGCAATTTTTCTTTGCCGTCCATGTCTATGGAGATTAGCTGCAGTGCTATGCGTTGTAAACTTCTTGATTATGTTCCACAGCATGGACAAAGGAACCTCAAGATCTCTGGAGATGGACTTGTAACCTTGAGATTGTTGATATTGTTAGTGTGACATACACACAGAAACACAATACAAAGATTGAGTGAACTTCTCCCCTTTTTATCTGGTTTCACGTGTGATTGTCATATTGCCCACACCTGTTACTTGCCACAGGTGAGTTTGAACAAAGTTGTTTACCACAATTTTGGAAAGGAGGCAACAATTTCGTCCGGCCCATTTTTAGGGTTTTGCGTGAAATTATGTCCAATTTGCTTTTTTTTTCTCTGTTTTTTGTGTTGTTCCAATACACACAAAGGCAATAAACATGTGTATAGCAAAACATGTTTCATTGCAACATTTTTCTGGGATAAATACTTTTTGAGCAAATTCAACGGACCCAGCACTTTTAGTCATGACTATGTATATATATTATAAATGTATATATATACATATGAATCTATATAAAATACATTACATCAAATAAACATAAAACAAAATGGAAAGTACAACACATGTCAAGTAATTTGCACAAAAATACACAAGAGTATCAAGACGCTTTGATTGAGGATTTTCCTATTGAATTTGACACGATCGGATCCTTCATTGCCAGTAATCTGGTCTTGTCATGGAGCCAATTTGGTTGCGTATTATGCAAACGAGCTCACACGAGCAGCGGCCCGTTATCACATCTATTCATTGTCAGCTCCTTAATAGAAAGACATGATGGCGAGGCGGAAATGCAAAACGGCCACAGCAGGTTACCGTCATTTAGCACCATTCCCAGTGACCTTATTCGTGTGTAATACAAGTGACAATCTGCCCACCGGGTTCCTGTGCCGTGGTTGGCCACTCTTCCTCAATTTGCAAAACCATTATCCATTTTCTGAAAGCAGAAAAAAAAATTAATAAATAACCACCAGGTGACAGCCACATTTATGGGTATTGGGGGGATGGTTTGCATTAACTCGTTGCAGGTCTCTATTTGTAGGATCTGACATTTCTGTGCATTCCAAGAGCATTGGTATTAGTGGATGCCACGTAATGCTTCATATTGCCTGTGGAGGCGCTGCAGGAGAATTGGATGGTTCATCCTTCATCGCTGATCAGTGGGATCTTTGCTTTATTTTCAGGAGATACTTACAACAAAAAGGTGTACGATGAAATATACTGTACATAGCAAACCATGTCAAGAAAATGTATAAATCAAGTTTTTCTGCTAAAGTTATTTTTTTAAAAAGGTTTTTATGATTTTTTTTATTGAACAAAAAAAATCTGGCAATTTTCACATTGGCTAAAAGACCTAATACTAGTCTCTTTCTTCCTCTTCTTTTCATCAGCCACTTGGACATTAGCAGCAGCAGACAAGTCTTTCTTCATTTCTTAGCCTCTGGAGAAGGTGGAGGTTCATAGGACGGCAGCATTTCTATGGTTTGTTTGGGGGTCCAGGTTCCAAAAATAAAGTTAAAAAAAATAAATTATGTAACCCCCCTTTTTTCCATTAAAAATAATTAAGAAATGAAAACTTTTTTTACATAATTGGTGTTGTTGTATCTGAAAAAGGCCAATACATCAAACTATAATAATATTTTAACAATATATTAAACATCAAAAGTAAAAGAAAACTGGAATCCTCAGAATTGCTATTTTTTGGTCACCGTACCTGTTTAAAATAATACATAAATATAAAGTGATCAAAATGTCACATGTAGCCCAAAACGGTATAAAGTACAGCTCAGGGCACACAAAATAAAAAAATGATCCATGGACGGAAAAAGAAAGAAGTTACTGGTCTCGGAATGGTGAAGATGAGTATTTTCTTCTTTCTAAAAGGTTTAGAATTTTTTAACCCCGAAAATATATATATAAAAAACCTATTAATTTTGCCATCGCTGTGATCGTAGTGACCTGGAGAATCGCACTGCCAGGTCATTTTTACTGCACAATGAACGGCGTAAAAATAAAATCCCCTAAGCAATGGCGGAATTATATTTTTTACCATTTTACCCCACTTGGAATTTTTTTTCCTGTTTTTCAGTAGATTATATGGCAGAAGAAATGGTTTCGTTCCAAACTCCAGTTCATCCCACAAAATAACAAATCCTCATACAGCTGTGTGGATAGAGAGGTACAAAAAGTTATGGTTCTTGAAAGAGCAAAAATGAAAAAAAGTCCAAATTTTCATAGAGTTAATATATAGGTTTTTCTAAACTAGATTACATAGAAAGTAGGGACAGTCCTTTGTAAACATATATGTACTTGTTGGATTACTTTCCATCAATACACGAGCTTTGTTCTTGGCATGGGTTTCTTCGGTGGGGCTGGCAATATCGTATAACTGAGAATCAAGGTCTCAGATGAGTAATAGTCCTGCTGGAGAGAGGTGTCGAATACGCCGTGTTCACAATATACACACATTAAAATAGCGCCATATGTCTAATTATCGTCATGTTGTGGGATTTCCATAGCCGCTGTTTGGTTTTTCTTAATTTTCAGCTTAGACCAACTCTAGATTTTTTCTTTAATGTATTTTATTGACAAAACATCACTATTATTACTCACCTCTCCTGGATCCAGCGCCACCCGTTCCCCACACTGGCAGGTCCCCTATGTGCTTCTCTGATGTCACTCTCCGGAGCCATAACTGAGTATTCAATAAACTGGGAATCCACACTCTGTTGCTGACTCAGCTCTGCTACACCAGTTGGTTACCGCTGAGTCAATTATGCAATATCCCTGTGCCAGCTCTGCTACATTGAGCCCATTTATTGACTCAGCTCTGCTACCCCAGTTCCTCATTACAAAGTCAACTGTTCTGCATCACTGTGCCAGCACTGCCATATTGAAATCTGTTGCTGCCTCAGCTCTGCTATACTGGTTCCTCGTTGCAGATTCAACTCTGTTGCATCACTGTGCTAGCTCTGCTGTATTGAACTTTATTGCTGATTTAGCCCTACTACACCAGTTCCCTATCACAGAGTCAATTTTGCTGTATCGCTGTACTAGCTCTGCCATACTAAACTATGTTGCTGGTTCAGTTATGCTATTCTGCCTGATCTGCCAAATTGAACTATGTTGATAACTTAGCTCTGCTACACTGGTTCCTCATCGCAGAGTCAACACTGCTATATCACTATCCCAGCTCTGTCACATCATATTAAACTCTGTTGCTGACTCAACTGTGCTACTCTCTGCCAGCGCTGCCACATTGAACTATATTGCTAACTTAGCTTTGCTTCACCATTTCCTCATTGCAGAATCAACTTTGCAACTCTGCCATATTGAACTATGTTGCTTACTCAACTTTGCTAAATTTGTTCCTTATGGCCGAGTCATCTCTGCTACATCCCTGTGCCTACTCTGCTACATTGAGCTCAATTGTTTACTCAGCTATGTGCTACACTCTGCCAGCTCTGCCATATTGAACTATATGGCTAACTTAGCTCTGCTACACTATTACCTCATTGTAGAATCTACTCTGCTGCATTGCTGACAGTTCTGCCATATTCAACTAGGTTGCTGACTCAATTTTGCTAAATTCGTTCCTCATGGCAGAGTCAACTCTTCTACATCCCTGTACCAGATCTTCTACATTGTACTCAACTGTTTCCTCGGGTCTGCTATTTCAGTTCTTCATTGCTGAGTCCACTCTGCTTCAGCACCGTACAATAAGTCACAAGATAAAAGACAAATACAATTATTAGTAGTAATTGGTGGTGTAATTTGAAAATCGATTACACTGGTCAACAGCATTTTTGGTGCCAAAGATATTTCATCGAATTTAGGGTATTTTTGGGGTGCTGATTCTGAATATGTCATCAGTTTTGCCAGATTGGCTCAAGTTTTTGAGATTTTTGGTATCTTATTTATAGCACTTGTTGGTAAATGCGACGCATCATCTCATTAATTTCTTTGGATTAGTACTTGAACTGAGCAGTTCTCAATATAGTTTTGTGTTAATTAGTGTTCTAAAAGTTTGTTCATAGCTTGATTTTTGCACTAACTTTATGTTGTTGTCTGTTTTCCAGTGAAAAGCATGAACTCATCAAGAAGAAGTTGTCTTAACGATCCAGACTCATTCTGTTACATTTGTGGTGAATACACACTGCCAAAACATAGAAGAAACATAACAGACTTCGTAAAAAAAAGTGTATTTTGCCTATTTTGGGGTTATGCTTGGGGACCAAGACAAGTTTTGGGCACCACACATAGTGTGCAAAGCATGTATCGAATTATTACGAAAATGGAGCAAAGGACAAAGAAAAAGCTTCAAATTTGGTGTTCCAATGGTGTGGAGAGAGCCAAAAAATCATCATGATGACTGTTATTTATGGTAAACACAGGTACAGGCACATCTTCACAATGAGGGACAGGCCTTCTTGCAGATTCCATGTTACTCCCATTTTCGTTTCTTATGCTTATTGAATCCTTGCACTTGCACTGCACAGAAATAACAGTCATCATGATGATTTTTTGGCTCTCTCCACACCATTGGAACACCAAATTTGAAGCTTTTTCTTTGTCCTTTGCTCCATTTTCGTAATAATTCGATACATGCTTTGCACACTATGTGTGGTGCCCAAAACTTGTCTTGGTCCCCAAGCATAACCCCAAAATAGGCAAAATACACTTTTTTTACGAAGTCTGTTATGTTTCTTCTATGTTTTGGCAGTGTGTATTCACCACAAATGTAACAGAATGAGTCTGGATCGTTAAGACAACTTCTTCTTGATGAGTTCATGCTTTTCACTGGAAAACAGACAACAACATAAAGTTAGTGCAAAAATCAAGCTATGAACAAACTTTTAGAACACTAATTAACACAAAACTATATTGCGAACTGCTCAGTTCAAGTACTAATCCAAAGAAATTAATGAGATGATGCGTCGCATTTACCAACAAGTGCTATAAATAAGATACCAAAAATCTCAAAAACTTGAGCCAATCTGGCAAAACTGATAGCATATTCAGAATCAGCACCCCAAAAATACCCCAAATTCATTAAAATATTTTGGACACCAGAAAATTTTTTTTTTTTTGTTGACCTGTGTTATCTAACTGTATAGCAGTTTTATATGAGCTCTGTAAGGAAGTATATAGACACTATATGGTTTTATTATTTACATTGTGTACAGCAGCATTGTCTTGGCACTATATGGCTGTGCTTTCTGTACTAAGATTATAACTAAAATTCCCTAAACTTAACAAGAACTTGGCACTACTTTTCTTGCAGCCCTGGACTCCACTTTGTTTAAAACCCACCATGAAACAGGGAAGAGCAATCCAAAGAAGAGAAGCAGCACGGGAGAAGTATTGAACACGGGAGTGGGGGGGCAGTTGCCACTGATAAAGACAGTGGAGAAGCTCATAAGGAAAGATATGGACGATCTATACATGCTGCATTACTGAGAGGCTTGAATTTTGGGGTAAAAATTTAGTCTGAGTTTTACGGAGATGGGAACAAGTGAAGCATCAGGACGAAAGATGATATCGGCGGAAGGGATAGTAAGAAACTTTGGTCTGGAGGCTGCGATCACTATCGATTTCTGGGGATTTACAATGGAGTATGAGGAATAAAATATAAAAGAACATTTCTGACTAAATTAACATTTTTTGTCTTTTACCCCAATAGTCCAGTCCCCATAGTCTACTACACTGGGGTACAATTACCGACATGGCAGCTCATATGTGCACACCCTGGGAGCTAAAGATGCTGTCGGCTCCATATAGTGTTTTACCTTTCCTATTAGTGGAGATGCTATAATTGGAGAGTTTAATTAGTCGCTTTAAAATAAAATAAAAATACATAGCTTTTTTTTTTACTATTGACTGACTAATTGGAATTTCATTGTAATGATTGTTTATATGTACAGTATATATATATATATACTGTATATATATATATATATATATATATATATATATATATATATATATAGTCTATTTTCAAAACTTAAAACTCTCTTAAAACTTTGATTGCAGCACCAGCTTCCTCTCAGTCAGCTGATCAATGATGGTGATTATGCACATCTTGCCTACAGCACTTTCGGAGGAAAAAAAAAAGGAATAACAACTTATTTTTCAAAAAAACAAAGCAAAGCAAACAAACCAAAAAAAAACAACAGCCTCTTTTTATGACATGAGCAGACTTTATCTTGCCATTCTAGGAGCTTTCTCTAATCGCGACAAAGGGGCATGAAATTACAGGCAATGGCGTATTTTTATTTTGAGTGAGATGCGATGCAGGAAAAGTGATATTGCTGGAATGCTAAAAATTAAAAATAATGCTAAAAAAAAATAAAAATAAACTGTGGTTGATACATTAGTGTAGTAGTGGCCCATGATTGTATTGCCTGCTTATGTGACAGCCATTACTCCGAGATCTGAGGAGGAGGGTGGGAGGGGAGCAGTAAGAAATCCAAAAAGTAAGTATATTGGGAAATTTAGTATTTTAGAATGTTGAGGAATTCTATTTTCTTTTTTTAGTCTTGGATTTTTTAAATTGTAGATGATGTACTGTATATATGCACTGTGTGCAGAATTATTAGGCAAGTTGTATTTTGATCACATGATACTTTTTATACATGTTGTCCTACTCCAAGCTGTTCAGGCTTGAGAGCCAACTACCAATTAAGTAAATCAGGTGATGTGCATCTCTGTAATGAGGAGGGGTGTTGTCTAATGATATCAAAACCTGATATAAGGTGTGCTTAATTATTAGCCAACTTCCTTTCCTTTGGCAAAATGGGTCAGAAGAGAGATTTGACGGGCTCTGAAAAGTCCAAAATTGTGAGATGTCTTGCAGAGGGATGCAGCAGTCTTGAAATTGCCAAACTTTTGAAGCGTGATCACCGAACAATCAAGTGTTTCATGGCAAATAGCCAACAGGGTCGCAAGAAGCGTGTTGGGCAAAAAAGGCACAAAATAACTGCCCATGAATTGAGGAAAATCAAGAGAGAAGCTGCCAAGATGCCATTTGCCACCAGGTTTGCCATATTTCAGAGCTGCAACGTTACTGGAGTAACAAAAAGCACAAGGTGTGCGATACTCAGGGACATGGTCAAGGTAAGGGAGGCTGAAAAACTACCACCTTTGAACAAGAAACATTAGATAAAACGTCAAGACTGGGCCAAGAAATATCTTAAGACTGACTTTTCAAAGGTTTCATGGACTAATGAAATGAGAGTGACTCTTGATGGGCCAGATGGATGGGCCAGAGGCTGGATCAGTAAAGGGCAGAGAGCTCCACTCTGACTCAGACGCCAGCAAGGTGGAGGTGGGGGACTGCTATGGGCTGGTATCCTCAAAGATGAACTTGTGGGACCTTTTCGGGTTGAGGATGAAGTGAAGCTCAACTCCCAGACCTACTGCCAGTTTCTGGAAGACAACTTCTTCAAGCAGTGGTACAGGAAGAAGTCGGTATCGTTCAAGAAAAACATGATTTTCATGCAGGACAATGCTCCAGTGCAGCGCCCCAGAGTCCTGGTCGTTGCAGTAATGTAATTCTTCCACCAGGGGGAGTGATGTTACGTCTGAAGGCAATAAAGGAGATCTCTTTACCAGGTATCACAAACGACACAACACACTTCACACTCCAGCCCACCAGGGGGAGCTACGCTCCTATTACTAGGGCACTCCTCACAATTAGGTAAAACTGGTGGTCTGGATAGGAAGTTAGGCAGAAGCAGACTGGGCTTCACCCAGGGAGCACCCTGTCAGGCAGCCAGAGGGGAAGGAGGAACATCAAAGAGCTGCAGACAGAGAGGTCCCTGGCAGGGGTGGGCTCCTGTCAGAGGCCTAGACAGAAGGCCACGGAGCTGCGCCTGCCCGACGTGCGGCAGCATCCTAAGGAAGGACACAAAAGAGAACTGTATTGTAGAGGGTGAGAAACAAAGTCGTAGCACAAGGAGAGGAGACCAGAAGGAGTTCTGCCCTGCAAAAGGCTGCCTCCTTTCTGAAGCGCAGAATCCGGTAGCTGGAACACCGAGGGAGTAATCATCTCCAAGCCTTGCTCCAGAGACCGGCAGGACAGTTAATTCCACTTTAGCTGCCTGACCCATACCCAGGAGGCACCGTGGCAACTTGTGGGGGCCGGGGCGTGATAGAGTCCCTGTAAAAAGCCTCAGGCCATCGGTAATATGGGTTTGTCCTATCCATTCCATCAGGGGGACAGAGAGAAAGAGAAATAACATCTAGAACACCAACATCAGTTGTGAGGACCTTACCGAGAAGCTCATCAGGGAGGTACTACAACACCCAGGCGCTAGAGGAAGGCTACTGATTTCCACCTGGATAAGGGGACTCTGGATTTGCCTTCAGACTGGCCGGACTCTGCCTACCCTGTGGTCAGTACCCTGGACTGTGGACACTGAAGCCTTCAGTAAAGGTAAAGAGACTGCAACCTTGTGTCCTCATTCTTCACTGCGCCTCACACCATCCACCATCTACACTCTGGGAAGCCCTGGGGATACACTTAACCTGTGGGAAGGTATACCATCTAGCTGCCATTACATCACCCCAGCGGACCCCTAAGCAGCGTCGGTCACCCTGACCGAATACCACAGGTGGCGTCACGAACATTATCCCTTTAAAGACCTTTCCCCCATTTACAACGGACACCCCTAGGGCCACGGACCAGGTCAGCCACCGTGACATCCCGACTGAGAACCGAAGGACCCGGTACCGAGTACCCCATAGCCCTACTGGGGGCGGTCCACCATCACATGCCTCCAATGACTCCACAACGTGGCTGGCCAGTAAAGGTCTCAAAGAAGAAAAAATAATGACATGGCCCCCTTGTTCACCTAATCTGAACCTCATAGAGAACCTGTGGTCTCTCATAAAATGTGAGATCAACAGGGAGGGAAAATGTACACATTTGCAATGTGCAATGTTGATCGTAATCAGATCAAGCAACTGACAGAATCTATGGATGGAAGGCTGTTGAGTGTCATCATAAAGAAAGGTGGCTATATTGGTCACTAATTTTTTGGGGGTTTGTTTTTGCATGTCAGAAATGTTTATTTCTAAATTTTGTGCAGTTATATTGGTTTACCTGGTAAAAATAAACAAGTGAGATGGGAATATATTTGGTTTTTATTAGGTTGCCTAATAATTCTGCACAGTAAGAGTTACCTGCACAAACATATATCCTCCTAAGATTTAAAAAAAAAAAAAAACACTCCAACTTCCAAAAATATTAAGCTTTGATATTTGAGTCTTTTGGGTTGATTGAGAACATACCGTATATACTCGAGTATAAGCCGACCCGAGTATAAGCCGACCCCCCTAATTTTGCCACAAAAAACTGGGAAAACTTATTGACTCGAGTATAAGCCTAGGGTGGAAAATGCAGCAGCTACCGGTGAATTTCAAAATTAAAAATAGATGCTCCATACTGTTCATTATGGCCCCATAGATGCTCCACATAAAGCTGTGCCACATACTGTATAATGCTCTGCACTGTTCATTATGGCCCCATAGATGCTCCACATAAAGCTGTGCCATATATAATGCTCTGCACCGTTCAGTATAGCCCCATAGATGCTCCACATAAAGCTGCCCCATATATAATGCTCTGCACCGTTCATTATGGCCCCATAGATGCTCCATAGAAAGCTGTGCCATATACAATGCTCTGCACCTTTGATTATGGCCCCATAGATGCTCCATAGAAAGCTGTGCCATATAAAATGCTCTGCACCTTTGATTATGGCCCCATAGAAAGCTGTGCCATATACAATGCTCTGCACCTTTGATTATGGCCCCATAGATGCTCCATAGATAGCTGTGCCATATACAATGCTGTGCACCTTTGATTATGGCCCCATAGATAGCTGTGCCATATATAATGCCCTGCACCTTTGATTATGGCCCCATAGATAGCTGTGCCATATATAATGCCCTGCACCTTTGATTATGGCCCCATAGATAGCTGTGCCATATATAATGCTCTGCACCTTTGATTATGGCCCCATAGATAGCTGTGCCATATATAATGCCCTGCACCTTTGATTATGGCCCCATAGATGCTCCACATAAAGCTGTGCCATATATATAATGCTCTGCACCGTTGCCCCATAGATACTCCACATAAATCTGTGCAATATACAATGCTGCTGCTGCTGCTGCAATAAAAAAAAAAAAACACATACTCACCTCTCTTGCTTGCAGCTCCTCAGCGTCCCGTCCCGGCGTCTCTCCGCACTGACTGTTCAGGCAGAGGGCGGCGCGCACACTAGTACGTCATCGCACCCTCTGACCTGAACAGTCAGAACAAGAGGACGCGAAGACAGAGCGGCGCTCGGCGTGTGGAACGTGGACAGGTAAATATGACATACTTACCTGCTCCCGGCGTCCCTGGCTCCTTCTCCCGGACAGCTGGTCTCCGGGTGCCGCAGCCTCTTCCTCTGTCAGCGGTCACCGTTACCGCTGATTAGAGGAATTAATTTGCGGCTCCACCCCTATGGGAGTGGAGTCCATATTCATTTCTCTAATGAGCGATACCATGTGACCGCTGAACAGGGGACCCCACCCCACCGCCGACCGTGACTCGAGTATAAGCCGAGAGGGGCACTTTCAGCCCAAAAATTTGGGCTGAAAATCTCGGCTTATACTCGAGTACATACGGTAGTTGTTGATCAATAATAAAAATAATCCTCTAAAATACAACTTGCCTAATAATTCTGCACACAGTGTATATATACACTCTATATGCAAATATACAGTACAGACCAAAAGTTTGGACACACCTTCTCATTTCAAGATTTTTCTGTATTTTCATGACTATGAAAATTGTACATTCACACTGAAGGCATCAAAACTATGAATTAACACATGTGGAATTATATACTTAACAAAAAAGTGTGAAACAACTGAAAATATGTCATATATTCTAGGTTCTTCAAAGTAGCCACCTTTTGCTTTGATGACTGCTTTGCACACTCTTGGCGAGCTTCAAGAGGTAGTCACCGGGAATGGTCTTCCAACAATCTTGAAGGAGTTCCCTGAGATGCTTAGCACTTGTTGGCCCTTTTGCCTTTACTCTGCGGTGCAGCTCACCCCAAACCATCTCGATTGGGTTCAGGTCTGGTGACTGTGGAGGTCAGGTCATCTGGCGTAGCACCCCATCACTCTCCTTCTTGGTCAAATAGCCCTTACACAGCCTGGAGGTGTGTTTGGGGCAGCACGGTGGCGCAGTGGTTAGCACAGCAGCCTTACAGCGCTGGAGTCCTGGGTTCTAATCCCACTCAGGACAACATCTGCAAAGAGTTTGTATGTTCTCTCCATGTTTACGTGGGTTTCCTCCTGGTACTCCAGCTTCCTCCCACATTCCAAAGACATAGGGAATTTAGATTGTGAGCCCCATCAGTGACAGCGATGATAATGTGTGCAAAATTGTAAAGCGCTGCGGAATGTGTTAGCGCTATATAAAAATAAAGATAAAGATTGTCCTGTTGAAAAATAAATGATGGTCCAACTAAACGCAAACCGGATGAAATAGCATGCCGCTGCAAGATGCTGTGGTAGCCATGCTGGTTCAGTATGCCTTCAATTTTGAATAAATCCCCAACAGTGTCACTAGCAAAGCACCCCCACACCATCACACCTCCTCCTCCATGCATCACGGTGGGAACCAGGTCACCTTTGCTGCACAAAGTCTCCTCTTAGCAGTTGTTGTAGAGATGTGTCTGCTGCTAGAACTCTGTGTGGCATTGACCTGGTCTCTAATCTGAGCTGCTGTTAACCTGCGATTTCTGAGGCTGGTGACTTGGATAAACTTATCCTCAGAAGCAGAGGTGACTCTTGGTCTTCCTTTCCTGGGGCGGTCCTCATGTGAGCCAGTTTCTTTGTAGCGCTTGATGGTTTTTGCCACTGCACTTGGGGATACTTGCAAAGTTTTCCCAATTTTTCAGACTGACTGGCCTTCATTTCTTAAAGTAATGATGGCCACTCGTTTGTCTTTACTTAGCTGCTTTTTTCTTGCCATAATACAAATTCTAACAGTCTATTCAGTAGGACTATCAGCTGTGTATCCACCAGACTTCTGCACAACACAACTGATGGTCCCAACCCCATTTATAAGGCAAGAAATCCCACTTATTAAACCTGACAGGGCACACCTGTGAAGTGAAAACCATTTCCAGTGACTAGCTCTTGAAGCTCATCAAGAGAATGCCAACAGTGTGCAAAGCAGTCATCAAAGCAAAAGTTGGCTACTTTGAAGAACCTAGAATATATGACATATTTTCAGTTGTTTCACACTTTTTTGTTAAGTATATAATTCCACATGTGTTAATTCATAGTTTTGATGCCTTCAGCGTGAATGTACAATTTTCGTAGTCATGAAAATACAGAAAAATCTTGAAATGAGAAGGTGTGTCCAAACTTTTGGTCTGTACTGTATGTGTGTACATATATATAGTTAAATATATACATTTGTATATATATTTATAAATTAGTGAATATATATACATATATATAAAAATATATATATATGTGTATATATATATATATATATATATATATATATATATATATATATATATATATATATATATACATACACTCACCGGCCACTTTATTAGGTACACCTGTCCAACTTCTTGTTAACACTTAATTTCTAATCAGCCAATCACATGGCGGCAACTCAGTGCATTTAGGCATGTAGACATGGTCAAGACAATCTCCTGCAGTTCAAACCGAGCATCAGTATGGGGAAGAAAGGTGATTTGAGTGCCTTTGAACGTGGCATGGTTGTTGGTGCCAGAAGGGCTGGTCTGAGTATTTCAGAAACTGCTGATCTACTGGGATTTTCACGCACAACCATCTCTAGGGTTTACAGAGAATGGTCCGAAAAAGAAAAAAAATCCAGTGAGCGGCAGTTCTGTGGGCGGAAATGCCTTGTTGATGCCAGAGGTCAGAGGAGAATGGGCAGACTGGTTCGAGCTGATAGAAAGGCAACAGTGACTCAAATCGCCACCCGTTACAACCAAGGTAGGCCTAAGAGCATCTCTGAATGCACAGTGCGTCGAACTTTGAGGCAGATGGGCTACAGCAGCAGAAGACCACACCGGGTACCACTCCTTTCAGCTAAGAACAGGAAACTGAGGCTACAATTTGTACAAGCTCATCGAAATTGGACAGTAGAAGATTGGAAAAACGTTGCTTGGTCTGATGAGTCTCGATTTCTGCTGCGACATTCGGATGGTAGGGTCAGAATTTGGCGTAAACAACATGAAAGCATGGATCCATCCTGCCTTGTATGGAGCATCTTTGGGATGTGCAGCCGACAAATCTGCGGCAACTGTGTGATGCCATCATGTCAATATGGACCAAAATCTCTGAGGAATGCTTCCAGCACCTTGTTGAATCTATGCCACGAAGAATTGAGGCAGTTCTGAAGGCAAAAGGGTTACTAGCATGGTGTACCTAATAAAGTGGCCGGTGAGTGTATATATATATATATATATATATATATATATATATATATATATATATATATATATATTTGTAACCCTAATTTCCCTTCCTGTTATAAAATCCCCATTTTCCAGCGACCATAATGAACCCAGAGTATTTCTTGCTTTTACGTTGTCTTTATAAGCCTTCTTGTTTGTTTTTTTTAAAAAAACATCTCCTTGCATCTTTTGACCTTTTTTTTATCCCACAGGGGCACATTGATCGATGCCTCCTTTTTCTTCCTCCATACCGGCTGCTCTTGTAGGATTCTCGTATCATCTCTATAGATCAGGGAGAAAAAAAAAATAACCCTAAAAATAAATACGTAAAAAAATAAAAATTAAAAAATCTCTGCGTCGAGCTGAGATGTTTTGTAACATTCACATTCTTTTCCGTGTTATTTTATTAGTGTTTTTCACCGGCTTCTCGCAATCCGTTGTGGCGCAGCTCTTCGACTTGTTATTTTCATAATCATCCTCCTCCTTTCTCTCTCTCACATCTGAGCCTGCCAATGATTCCCGGAAAAAAAAACAGAAATAAAAAAAAATCTATGAAGCCTCTCAAGGGTAAAGGTCGTCCCTGTGGTAACAGCTCTGTGATTGGCCAATGCAGTGCAGGGGCTTTCTTTCTGTGGAAGTGCAGAGTGATTAATGAGCCATCCTGTGAGCACACAGGCTGCAGACTTTCTACAGCTTGAAAATCCGGTATTTCTACACTGCTGATGAACTTTTTTTCTTCACCACCTTCTTTTTTTTTAGTTCAGGCATAACTAGTCAAGTTTTTTTCAATTCAGAAAGATAAACCCTTTACATTTTTTTTATTATTATTATTTTAAATTTTATATTTTATTTTATTTTTATTTTCTAATTATTTTTAATTTAATTATTTTTTTAAAATAGTGGATGACTGTAAAGGTCTAGGATTGTTCTTATTCTGTGCGAAAAGTGATTATGCTATAAATAAAATAATTATGGCACAATGGCTCAGTGATGGACACTATTGTGTCAGGCTAAAAAGAAGGAGACCCTTGAAGAGGAGGTTGAACCGAGTCCAAAGTTTCATATATGTTTGCCTCATAGAAGTCGATTGCTCAGTTTGGCCCACCAACAGCTTTTTGTGGGTATTTAGACAGTAGGTCCTATTTGGCAGTCTAAAAATAATGGTTAAAATAAGTATCACCAGGTCAAAAGTGGCAAGTTTTTGTACTTACTTTATTCCCACTGCTCCCCTGAGTATATTCTTTTTTTTTTCTTTTAAATTCGCCATACGAAGAGGTATGAACATGCACTTTTTTATTTGGTGCTAGTATTTATACTCTTTACTAAGGTAATGGGTAGCTCACAGGATCCTCAGGGGCATGTCTTTAGTCTGCTCTGCATAATTACCCTATGAGAATCGCCCCTTTGGTAAAGTCCATAAAAATTAGCACTAACTAAAAATGTATTTCTGGAACCATATTGTTATGATTCCTGAAGTGGATCGCGGTGATGACCGTTCTCAGGAGAGCTGACCAGGTGGAAGCAACCACTATACAGGGACTGTTAGAGGCAAGCCTAGGAGGGAGATACACCGAGATAGCTTGTGCCAGAGGGGCAGCTCGAGCACAATGAGAAGAATCAGGGTGCTCACTGAGGACCAGACGGGCGGAGCAGCCACAGAGAAAACCCGGGACTCAGGACCCAGAAGGGTTCACACAGAAGGAACCAGAACCTGGACGGAGCAGAGCACGCACTGGAAGTGTACAGGGACAGAGCAGAGCACGCACTGGAAGTGTACAGGGACAGAGCAGAGCACGCACACACTGGAAACGTACAGGGACAGAGCAGAGCACGCACTGGAAGCGTACAGGGACAGAGCAGAGCACGCACGCACTGGAAGCGTACAGGGACAGAGCAGAGCACGCACACATTGGAGGTGTACAGAGACCTAATGTACAGAAACCTAAGTGGACCTGGAGGGAGCACGGAAAGACATAATAATCAGGCGCTTCCTCTAGCAGGAAGTGACCTGATGTACCCTGATGTATACGAGGAGCGCTGATGTTCTCCGTGGTACCCATGACCTCTCCTCAGGCCCATACCCCTTCCAATCAATCAAGAAGAAGGCTCTCCCCCTAACCTTTCTCCTGGTTAGTATATCTCTTACTTCAAAAACATTATCAGTGCTAACAGGTGGCGGAGAAGAACCAACTGAAGAATGACAGTGGTTAAGGGCCACAGGTTTAAGGAGAGACACATGGAAGGAGTTAAAGTTACAGAGCAAGGCAGGCAACGTGAACTTGTAGGCTACGTCATTGATTCGAGCCAGGATCTCAAAGGGGCCAATGTAGCGAGGACCCAATTTATAGGAGGGAATCTTAAGACGGATATACTTGGACAAAAGCCAGACCTTATCACCGGGTTGATAAGGAGGAGCATCCAAACGCCTTTTGTCAGCATGCTTTTTCATCCTAATGCAAGACCACTCAAGTGCATCCTTGGTCTCCTCCCAAATCTTAGAGAATTCCAAGGACAGGGAGTCAGCAGCCGGCACACCCGAACCAGGGGAAACCGGAAGAGGCAGGTTGGGATGTAGACCAGAGACGATGAAGAACAGGGTCTTGGTAGAAGACTCACCAGAGTGATTGTTATAGGCAAACTCGGCCCAAGAGAGGAGATCAACTCAATCGTCCTGGTGGGCATTAGAAAAATGTCAGAGAAAAGAGGTCAAGACCTGGTTAATCCGCTCCACCTGACCGTTGGATTGGGGATGATAGGCTGAAGACGAAATCTAAAGTCACGTTCAAAAGTTTACAGAGAGCTCTCCAAAACCAGGAGGTGAATTGGACTCCCCTATCTGACACGATGTGTTGCGGGAAACCATGGAATTTGAAGATGTGATGAATAAAACTTGTTGCCAAGGGAGCTGAGGGCAAACCAGGCAGCGGGACAAAGTGGGCCATCTTAGAAAACCGACCCACAACCTGTCACGGGAAGCCTAGGTGGGCAAGAGCTAATAACCCGGGCCCCTGCAATTTCCCTCAGACTAGGGAAATCCTGACTGACCCTTTACCTAGAGTTTACACTGATGGTGTGCATGTCTAGGCCTCCACCCTCACCCTGTCTCCTGTTTCAACCCTAGGCTGAAACCACAACCCACCACCCAGTGAAGAGATCCTACACCAATACCCACAGTAAGCACAGACAAGGATAATAGAAAATATACACCACGCCGCAGTCACTCAGGAATACACTATCAATGCACAGGGCAAAACAAATACAAATATAGGAAAAAGTAAATAAGACAGGGAAAATACACCACCAGATACGATACTCCAACTCCTAGCTCACCACTCCAGACCGAGATAACCAAGCACTAGACAGAAGCTATAATCGGCGACGCCCAATGTACAGAAGGACTATTTAAAGGCAGTGGCCGTGGCCCAGCTTCCAATCCGAGCACCAGCTAAATTAACCCCGGACCAGCTAGATAAAATCTAGCCGACGCCACTGAGCACATAGTGGACAAAAGCGGAATTACCGCTTTCTGTCGAACGCCCTGGTATGAACAGCGTCCGACATGACACAACCTCCAGGATAGTTGTGCAACCCATGGAGAGAGGAAGATCGAGGGCACAGGAAGTGGATGCAGGACCCCAGAGGGTAGTTGTCTCGGAATCTTCTTCCGGGTGCAGGAAGGACAGGAGTCTGAAAATACTTTGACATCCTGGCACAAGGACGGCCACCAGTAGTGGCGAGAGATAAAGAAGTACGTCTTCTTGGTTCCAGCATGACCGGCAATTTTAGAAGAGTGTCCCCAGCGCAGCACCCTCTCCCTGTCTTTCTCAGAGATGCATGTCTTACCCGGCGGTAAGGGAGCAACCCTCAGGGGAGCCACTGAGATGATTTTGTAGGGATCAATAATGTGGGATGGTTCCTCTTCAAAATCAGCTGACTGGAAGGACTGTGACAGCGCATTAGCCTTAACGTTCTTTTCGCCAGGTCGGAAGTGAAGCTCAAAAGCAAAACGGGCAAAAAACAGGGACCACCGAGCTTGCCGAGGGTTGAGTCTTTGGGCCGACTGAATATAAGCCAGATTCTTGTGATCGGTGAAAATTATGAAGAAGTGCCTTCCAGAAGATACCACCACTCCTCCAACGCTAACTTGATGGCCAGTAGTTCTCTGTCACTGATGGAATAGTTGTGTTCCAAAGTAGAAAATGCCTTGGAGAAGGATCCGCAAATGATCAAATGACCGGACGATGACCTCTGGGAGAGCACAGCCCCGGCCTCTGTGGAGGAGGCATCCACCTCGAGAATGAATGGTCTATTAGTGTCTGGACGATGAAGTACCGGCGCTTGTGCAAAGGCTTGCTTCAGAGTCTAAAAGCACTGGGATCAGCTCCCTTGCGGATAAGTGACGAGAGGTGCAACGAGGAGAAGTGGGGCATGAACTGCCTGTAATAGTTTGCAAAACCGAGGAATATTTGGATGGCCTTCACCCTGATGGGTCGCGGCCAGTTGAAGATGGCGGACACCTTCTCGGGATCCATCTTTAAACCGGAATCAGAGATGATGTACCCCAAAAAGGTATGAAGATACACTTTTCATACTTGGCATAGAGACGGTTCTCTCTCAAATGAAGTTACACTTGACGAACATTCCGTCTATCGGTAGGCAGATCAGGAGAAAAATGAGAATATCATCGAGGTACACCACAACGCAGGAATACAAGAGATCCCAGAAGACATAATTTATAAATTCCTGAAACACTGCAGGAGCATTGCAGAGACCGAAGGGCATGACCAAATATTCGTAGTGCCCATCCCGTGTGTTGAACGTGGGCTTCCACTCATCTCCAGCACGGATGTGGACCAAATTGTAGGCCCCACGGAGGTCAAGCTTAGTAAAAATTCTTGCTCCTCGCAGGCGATCAAAGGGCTCAGGGATAAGTGGCAGTGGGTACTTGTTCTTGATGGTAATTTCATTGAGCTCTCTGTAGTCAATGCAAGACGAAGTGAGCCGTCTTTCTTCTTGACAAAGAAGAATCCAGTGCCAGTGGGAGAAGAGGACTTTTGGATAAAGCCTTTGGCCAGATTATCCTTAATATACTCCAACATTGCTTGCGACTCAACTGGAGAGAGCGGATAGATTCTACCCCTGGGAGGCATAGAGCCAGGAATGAGTTTAATCGGGCAATCATATGGCCGATGCGGGGGAAGACTCTCCGCCTCCCTCTTGTAAAAGACATCCGCGAAGGACCAATAAGCGACTGGTAATCTGGCCAGAGCTAAGATGGACGAGAAATTTTGGCAGGGTGAACTGATAACAGGCATTGATCATGGCAGTGCTGACCCCAACGAAGAACGTTCTCGGAGCACTAGTCCAGGATTGGTTCATGCGCCCTCAGCCAAGGTAGCCCTAGAAGAATTGCATGGGACAAATTGGGCAAGATGTAGAACACAATTCTCTCCTGATGCAGAGCCCCCACCTGCAACTCCACCTCTTTCGTAACCTTTGTAACGGTCTCTTGTAAAGGCCTTCCATCCAACGATGAAATCACATTTGGCTCCTTCAGGATCCTAACTGGAATCTGGTGCTTCTTGACCTCCTCCAGACTAAAGAAGTTGCCTGCCGCGCCCGAATCCAAATACACCAACACCGAGTGGCACCCATTCACAGAAGTTATCTGGACAGACATAGTTAAAGCTAGAGAGGAGTCACACACACTCAGGGAGGCCTCTCCTACCTGACCTAGGTGGAGGAGTTTCCCGGCCAAACAGGGCAGGAACAGAGTAAATGCGAGGCACTACCACAATAAAAACAAAACCCTTGTGCAACCCTCTTTTTCCGACGCTGATCCACCATCTTGACCTGATCCACCTGCATAGGTTCAGGCGCGGAAATGGAAGAGGAGGCCACATATCGCGGGCTGAGAGATCTATTAATAGAGGAGACCTCCTCTACCGGACGGACTCCCAGGAGGGCTCCTGGATGCGTAGGTCAATACGTGTGGCCAGAGAGATCAAATCCTCTAGGGAGGTTGGAGTATCCTGACCCTCCAACTCATCTTTAATTCGACTCGAATCAACCCACACCAGAATTCTCTGACCAGTGCCTCATTATTCCACCCCAGCTCCAAAAGAGTACGAAAATGAATAGCATATTGCCCAACTGTAAGGGAGCCTTGGTGGAGATAAAACAGAGCCTCAGTGGCCGAGGCTACACTACCAGGCTCGTCGAACACTTTTCAAAAGGTCACTAAAAAGGTAGACAATTGAGAAGTTATGGGATCATCACGTTCCCACAAAGGATTTACCCAGGCCAGAGCATCGCCCTCCAAATGTGAAACCAACGCCACTTTTACCCGATGGTGGGATATTGGTGCGGCAATAATTCCAATTGTAGGCGGCATTGATTCAAAAAAAACTTGACACAGCTTGGGGGTCACCATTATACCTGGGTGGTTTACCAAGACGGGGTGGAGGATGCTGAGAGGGATCAGGGTTACGAGACTGAGCTTGGGCAGAGGCTGCAGCGGCAGACTGAAGGGAGAGCAGATTGTCATCCACTGAAGCCATATAACTTAATATGTGAGCCTGGAAGTCACGCTGCTGAACTAGCTCCTGTTGGAGACTGGCGAGCTGGGAAGCATTCCCAGGGTCAGAAGCCTGTAAAGCGGACAACCGAGATTCCATGGACTTCATGAACGACATTATACGTGCCTGATTCTCCTGCAAGCACACCAACTCATTCTGAGCAGCAGCCGAGGCACCAGCAGGGTCCATGGCCTGATTATTCTGTTATGATTCCTGGAGTGGACCTACTGGATCGCAGTAATGACCGCTCCCAGGCAAGTTGACCAGGTGGAAGCGACCCCTATACAGGGACCGTCGGGGGCAAGCCTAGGAGGGAGAAACACCGATATCGGCTTTTAACATAGTGGAAATTTTTTTATTAGTACTTGGTCCAATACAGTTGGAGCGCCCCCTACCACAGGGCCACCGAGTCTTAAGTATCGGGTCTCCCTTCTGGCTCTGGCGATGTCACGGTGGCTAGATCCCGGCCTGTGACCCTGTTAAGGGGGATCCAATAAAGGAATAACAGTTCGATGTGTGGGTGGTGGTGATGATGTGGTGCAGTGCCGGTCGCAGTAATTAACGAGGACACCAGGTTGCAGTCTCTTTACCTCTTTACTGAAGGCTCAAGATCCTCAGTCTGGAATACGGTTAACCGGGCGGTGAGAGTCCGGCCGGTCCGATGGCACCTCCAGAGCTCCCTTTGCAGGTGGAAATCTGTGCCTACCTTTTAGCGCTTGTGTGTTGCGGTCCTCCCCTGCGGTGCTTACGGGATAGTCCCCACAACTGTTGTGTCTGTTTCTGAAGTTCCCTCACAACTCGATCAAGATGTTCTGCTTCGTCCCCCAGATTATATGGCTAGGACGCACCCGTATGACGGGTAGGCTCGGAGTTCTTCCGGGACCCTAGAGTCGCCCCTCTCCAAATGTTGCCCCCTATGTCTTCTTAGGTGATTAGGGTGAGACAGCCCGCCTATAACTGACTGTCCTGCCGTAGGTTTGAAGTTAGGCCTGGAGCTCTATACTTCCTCTGCGTTTCCGGCCACCGGCTGCGCGCCTCAGTAGGATGTTGCCTCGGTCTTACAGCACGACTCCTACTGGCGTTTCTCCTTGTTGCGTTGATCTCGTTTCTCACCCTCCTCAATACACCTCGCTTCTTATCCTTTCTCCGGGCACCGCCGCAAGGAAGTGCAGGCGCGGTCCCTTTACGTTCTCTCTAGTTCGCTAGGTCTCTGCCAGGATCCCACTCCTGACAAGGACCCCCCTGAGTCTCTCCCCGCAACACCCTCTGCCACAGGATGTCGCCTGTTCGATTCCCAGTCAACTTCTTTCTAACTTCCTATCTAACCCCCAGTTTTACCAGACTGTGAGGAGTGGCCTAATACATAGCGCCCTTAGCTCCCCCTGGAGGCCAGACTGTGAAGTGCATTGGTGTCTGTGATACCTGGTCAGGTGAACTCCTTCAGTGCCATCAGACGTACCATCACTCCCCTTAATGGTGGAGCATCAGTACTGCAACGACCAGGACTCTGGGGCGCTGCACTTTCTTATTGAAAAGGGAAGAAAAAAAGTTCTAGATTAGGTTAGCCATGATACATGACTGGATACAAGGGTTTAGAAAACCTTTCTAATATCATGTTAGGATATTCTTAGTTTCTAGAGGAGAGTCCTTAGTTTGGGACCTCCAAAGAACCCTGCTGCATCTCCTTCCTTGGACAACTATGCAGAAAAGGTCTATTGATTTTAGTATATAATGTTTTATTTCCCCTCTAGTGGAGCTGCAGGATAATTGAGCACTTGATTTTGGATTCTCCAGAGTTTATAGCTAATTAGTTGAGGTCTTAGAAAAGGGACATCTTGTGAACAGCTTATTTTTGGAAGATTTATCTAACACATGCGGATTATGATCCCTTCCCATAAATCTTGTCTTTGCTCCTATCTGCACTGATGGCATATTTTTGTATTTAGCCTCCATTTGCTGGACAGGATACTAGTTACAATAAGGGTTCTAGCAGCCCTATGAAGGGTTGCAGTGATAAAAAATAAGTCATTCATTTTTGTTCCCTAGTTAGATCATTATGATTGCCAGCTGGAAGTTCCTATGTTTAGTCCAATGAGCTCTTTGGAGCTGGAATAGGTATTAACAATTTTAGGGGGATGGTGGTGAACTCCATGTTTGAATTTCATTCTACCCCTGAGAAGCTCTGAGAGGGTCTACAGGTAGGATTTCAGATCCATCAACATCAGTTAGGAATATAGGTGCAGAATGTGCAGAGGAAGCCATCACATGAAAACTTGGGTACCTGAGTGGGGCCAAAGGCTCCCTCCTACTTAAGACACAAATACACTAAATTTGTACATAGTAGGTGGGAACCCCTGTTACAAATCTTGCATTGGGGCCCAAGAGCCTTAAATGAAGCTTCTCTCTTCAGTCTAACTCTAATGATCTTCTTGGCAGGGGCAAAAGGATCCTGGTCACAGAGGGTGTGATCGCTACAGAGCCTGTGTGAGAGGAGAGCCCACCAATATAGCAAATATTTCAGCTGGATGTGCGCCTGAGGATTCAGTCAGGTCCCTGCCCAGCAATGTGAGCCGCTGGCCAATAAGAGTCTGGCAGCTGACGTCGGTGTGCTAGTCACAGGTGGCACATAGCATCATGGCATGCACTGCCAAGAGCAAACACGCTAAAGTAAGCTGTCAGCTTCTGCAGTGGCATTTTTTTTACAAATGTTAGAGAACAGCGACAGAATGGGAAACATTATTACAGATGGGCCCAGGAGCTGTGGCATTATACTACTGGAAGGGGCCAGGATTGGAGACATACACTGACGAGCAATAGGGTAACAATGTTTTCAAGACTTGACTTTCAGGCTCCATATCTCACCATCCTCAACTGCTTCGAATGTGAGACTACCATCATTTTATAGACAATCATCTTGGCTATCTCATACATAAATTTGACTTGCAGCTATTTAGCATATGATTAGTTACGCAGATTCTTGTCATGTCACTGCTTTGTTACTGTTTTGCTCCTAAAAATCTAAATTTTAATTTTTTTGTCAGTATTTTGTAAATCCACCTTTTGGCTTTCAACACTGCCTCAGTCCTTCTGGACATGCTTTCTATCAGATTCAAACATGTCTTGACCAAAATCTGATCCCAGGTCTCTTCTACATGTTCCCAAAGTTGGTGCATACTGGTCAACTCACTTGGGTATGTATACAGCTTTTTCTTAAACTCTGCCCACAAGTATTTGATTGGGTTAAGGTTTGAGGACTGTGGGGACAATCAAGCACCTCGACTTCATTGTCATCGAACAATTTCTCTGCCAGTCCCGATGTATGCTTTGTGTTCTTGTCCTGTTGGAACACTATGTCCTCCTTTACATAGTACTTGAGTGAATGAAGTACCTCGTCTTGTTGTATACTCACATGTAGCTCAGCATTGAGACCACCATTGATCCTGGTCAAGTATCCAATGCCCTTGGCTATGAAACAATCCCATATCATCAGGCTTCCTCCACCGAATTTCACAGTTCCTTCAATTTCTCGATCTTTTAGCTTCTTTTTTTCAAATTTCTTCCAAATACCCATTTCCACCCATCAGAGCCTAGTCTACTGACTTTCGCCTCATTATTCCAAATCACCCATTTCCATTCTTCTACTGTCCAGTTTTCTTAATTTTTTGCTAACCCAAGCTGACATCTCTTATGACAATATTGAAGTTGAGGCTTCTTCACCTTTTTTCCGACTACCATTCCAGACTTGTGTAATGTGCGTCGCACGGTGCTTGCATGGACGTCTGTGATCTCACTATTACTAAGCATACGAGCCTCCTCCACTGCCGTGTTTTTCGCGCCAGAACTGATAGACCTTGGGATGAGCCAAGTTGTTGACTCTGATATTTTGCCTGGACGTCCACCTCTTAGCTTCTGAATGGATGGATGGATGGACTTCATTTTGTATTCTTCCAACTGTCATGGCGCTCACATGATGCAGTTTTGGTAATTTTCTTCACCACCTGGAGCAAAACAGTAACAATGCAGTGACATGACCAGAATCTGCATAACTAATCATATGCTAATTAGTTGCAAGTCAAATTTATCAATTTTTTTCATCCTTTTTTTTATCTGCCACCTTTATTAGCACCGAAGGCATCAACCTGTTCAGCCTACCGTTGCTTAAAGAGGACCTGTCACGTGCCCTAAATATATATATATTTTTAACCTGGTGTAAATGCCGCTGTTCTCCTGAATCCGGTATGATTTTTCTTTTGTTCATGCACCTCTCTGTTCTTGAGACATCAATATAAATCTAAGTATTTTAGCAAGTGGGCATAGACTCATGAAGAGTCACACAGAGAAGAGGTGAAGACCACACCCAGTTTAATAAAAAAAAAAAAGAAGAAAGAAGGGGTCATATCTCAGGAACAGAGAGGCGCAGGAGCAAAAGAAAAACAGTGCCGGATTCAGGAGAACAGCAGCATTTATACCCGGTTAAAAAAAATTACAAATTTAAGGCACGTAAGTTCCCTTTAATTCTCACCTGATTACCAACAGGGCTGAAAGATAATTTCATGTATAGGCAGGTGTATTAGGATTGATTTCATTATCAGTTTTCTCCCACATATGTATCTACGTGAGCCTTCTCCAATAAGTTTGGATTTAGTATCGGGGAAGATTTGCTACCCTACAGACGTGCACTCATTAGGGCTCCAGTAAAGCAAGTTGCTAGTTATTTACAGCATTCATATTTAAGCCGCAGTGACTACAGCCCTTAGCATGCTTTATGCTTGCTCGTCAACTCCCTTTTGAAGCCTATAGCTTTAATCCACAAACTATTCACGAAGCTGCGAAAATCTCCTTCTAAAAACACTGAACTTGCCAGAAAGGCAGATCTGCCTCTGTTCCTTTTCAACTTTCTCTCTTCATGTTGGAAAGTCTGTTTAAAGATAGCATGAAAATGTCATACTTTCAGCTGAGGCTTATCTGGAGCAGGTTCTGACTACCCCCCACCTCGGTATTCCACTTGCATGTGAATAGCGTAATGGAGCAGGCATAATTAAGGTATTTGGGGTCATCTACCCTGGGGTCCATATAATCCAATCTCTAGGGCTTGTCTAAGATTAGAAAAAATATATAATTTTACGTTTCCCCTGAAATAGCACCACTCTTGTCCATGGACTGTGTTTGGTATTGCAGTTCAAACACATTCAAGTTAATAGTAATACCATAACAACAATGGTTGGACTCTGGAATGATGACAGGCAAAACAAGGTTGGATTTGTTAAAACATCACTTTTAAAATTAATAATAGGATATATCCTACGATAAACAAATTATTAAGATACAATTGGTTGACTTAGGCTACTTTCACACATCAGGTTTTTTGTTTCAGGCACAATCCGGCTGTTTTTGAAAAAAACGGATCAGCTTTTTTTTACGCCGGATCCGTTTTTTTTCCCATAGACTTGTATTAGCGCCGGATTGTGCCTGAAGGACATGCGTTTCATCCGTTTTGTGCCGGATCCGTCCCTTCAAGCTTTTTTGCCGGACACACAAAAAACTTTGACTCTCTCTCTCTCTCCCCCCGTTTTTTTAGCTGGATCCGGTGCATCAGTTTTTCACAATTTACGCCGGATCCGTTTTTTTTTAAATTTGCCGGATTTAGCCTGAAACCAAAAACCTGATGTGTGAAAGCAGCCTAAGTCTGTCATTTTTCCAATATTGCTGTTTAATTGAGAGCACTACAGTATTTCTTGACTCTTCTATTGCTGCAATAGTTATGTTGCTGGTTTGTCTTTAGTACACCTTACTTGTGCCAGGGACAATTACGACAACTGATAAAACCACACAAAAGACAGGTTTCGCCGCTAATCCAGCTTCATCAGGAGTAAAAAAAAAGGTTTATACTTATTACAAAATACTAAAAATAATCTCTCCAGGACAAATAATGCCTTCAGGATCAATATGAATAATACTCAAACGTCAAATAAAATGTGTTTCTAGTTCAGGCGGTGTATACCATAAAAGAGTAAATAAACGTAGAATAAGGCCTGTCCCACACGTCCAGATAATTCCGGTACCGGAAAAAACCGGTACCGGAAATATCCATGTCCGTGTGCCCCTGCGTTTCTGTGGCACATCAGTGTGGCACACGTGTGCCTCCCGTGTGCCGACTGGGTACCACACGCACCGTGCAGGAGACAGCGCTAAAGTTTAGCGCTGTCCCCTGCATCGTGCTGAAGCCGCGATTCATATCTTCTGTGCAGCAGCATTTGCTGTAAAGAAGATATGAATAATCCATTTTTTTACTGGTATTTCATGTTTAAAATAAAGCTCCATGTCCCCACCCCCTGTGCACCCCCCCGCTGTTCTGAAAATACTCACCCGCCTCCCTCGCAGTGTCCTGTCCTGGCCGCAGCTTCTCCTGTATGCGGTCACATGGGGCCGCTCATTTACAGTAATGAATATGCGGCTCCACCCCTAAGGGAGGTGGAGCCGCATATTCATGACTGTAATCAGTGGCCCCACGTGACCGCATACAGTAGAAGGTGCGGCCAGGACAGGAAGCAGCGACAGCCAACGAGGGAGCCGGGTGAGTATTTTCAGAACAGCGGGGGGGCGCACAGGGGGGTGGGGACATGGAGCTTTATTTTAAACACGAAATACCAGTAAAAAAATGGATTATTCATATCTTCTTTACAGCAAACGCTGCTGCACAGAAGATATGAATCGCGGCTTCAGCACCATGTGGGGGGGACAGCGCTTACTGGAGCGCTGTCTCCTACACGGCACATGGAGAACGTCCGTTTGCGGTACGTGTTTTACACGGACCCATTGACTTTAATGGGTCCGTGTAATACGTGCGCTCCCACGAACACTGACATGTCTCCGTGTTTGGCACATGGAGACACGGTCCGCAAAAAATCAATGACATCTGCACAGATGCATTGATTTTAATGTGTCTACTTGTGTCAGTGGCTCCGGTACGTGAGGAAACTGTCACCTCATGTACCGGAGCCACTGACGTGTGAAACCGGCCTAAGGGTATGTGTCCACGTTCAGGACTGCATCAGGATTTGGTCAGGATTTTTCATCAGTATTTGTAAGCCAAAACCAGGAGTGGAACAATTAGAGGAAAAGTATAACAGAAACATATTCACCACTTCTGTATTTATCACCCACTCCTGGTTTTGGCTTACAAATACTGATGAAAAATCCTGACCAAATCCTGATGCAATCCGTGGACACATAGCCTAAGAGGTAGACTATACATGATAAATTCTACAGTAGTTCTTCCATGATATCCACAGGCTTTATTAAAACATCACTTTTATTAGGTATTATTTAAAATGAATGATGTTATATATCTTATGCTTACTATTTTATTAAACTACAACTGGTAGACTAAGTTCATAATTTGTGATTTTTTGCAATATTGCTGTCTTAATTGAGAGCACTACTTCTTGCTCTCCTATTGATGCAGTAGTTATGTTGGCTGTGTGTCTGTAGGACACACCAACTTTGTATGCCACCATAATTGATAAAACCTAACATATAAATTACATATTTTGCCACTAATCTGGCTTCATCAGGGGCACAGACGTTTATACCTTTTTATTAAAGTGTACAGCATCAATGTGATTAAAACTCAAACTTCAAGTAAAATGTGACTCAAGTTCAGGGGTCTTTGACCAAACTTATATAGGTATAAAACTGGACAAGTGAAACAAGATATTTGAATTTTTATACTATTTACCACTATACTTGGGCATAATTTTGCTTGACGTTTGAATATTAATTATACTGGTCGTGGACATTGAGTACAGTATTTGTCCTGGGGAGAATTTTTTTAGCTTGCTTTTTTTAACCTTTCTTTATTTTTTATTGCCATTTTTTACTTTTTGTTTTAGGAATATCGGAATGTGTTGTAATATTTTTGTAATTTTTTTAAATGTAATTATGATGTTATGTTTTATTATTTTAAGAATCCATCTTAACCTGTATATTAACCTCTACCCCTAAAGCCGTGTCAATTGAGGCTTTTATTTGTATTTTTGTCTTTCCTGTTATCTGTTATTTTATGGATTCATCTGGACAAGTACATTTAATTCAACGTCTAATTGAGTGTCAATAAAAATTGTAGATTTTTGCCTTTTCTTTGCTGGAACTGATGCCCCATAAATTGGATATGGGAAAGAGGGACAAGTACATAGTGTGGGCATGACAATAGTAGCATGACAACTGTTTCCTTGAATAAAATCTTACTTTATTACTGACAGCTTCTATACCTTCTAAACCATCTCCACCCTGGAGACAATACTGTAATATTCCCAGGATTTACCATACGGCAAACCTTATAGTATTTCCTACAATGCCAGGGGACTATTTGGGGAGAGAGAGGGCCGCCACCGCAGGAATGGCACCGTAACAGCAGGTGAGAGTAAGCTTTTTTATTTTATTGGGGCCAAGCATGGGGTATGACAAGGCGTTGTCCAAGTAGTGGACAACTTCTTTAAAGAAGCACTCCCATCAAAGTTTTTATCCTCTTAATATATTGCAGTCATATTATTGGGCACTATGTACTTACAATTGCTCATTTTGCCCTTCTACCCAGTTAATTCTTCTCTTTTTACTTCTCTATGTAGAAACAAACAGTATCTTTTCCTTGTATTTATCATTCCCCTTCAACTCCTCACTCAGCTGTTCCATCCTCTCCACTGCCAGGGACATTTGCAGTGACTCATGATTCATGCATGGAACATAGGCTTCCTGTTTCTACATAGAGCTTACAAGGATTCAGTTAGTCAGTTTCAAATCATGTGATGTCATAGACCTAATGGAAAATACAATAATTAGCTGGGTAGAAAGGCAAAATGAGAATTATGATAGTGTAGCAACTCACTTGGGAAAATAGGTAACACACTAAATATTGCAACTGACCCTGTCGGTTCCTGTACAGACTAGGGATCCTGACCCCGCAGTCTCTAGTGGTTCCTGCGTGAGCTGAGATAGCTGAGATAGCCCTAGCCACAGACACTAGATGGCAACTCGGACCTATGCTGCCTGAAAGGCCGTCAAGCGCTTCATGTTCCTCCTAAAGAACTGGAGGGCAGAGCAGAGTGCAAATTACCTACATAAAGAAAAGTGTGCTGAAAAAGAAAGAGATCCCAGAGTGAGTAAAACAAAACCACAAAATAAAGGATTAAATATGTAATAATAGAGAATATGCCATCTACTTCCTAAGGAAAAAATGAAGATATGTGCAGGGCAAGAACATAAGTAGCAGAGGGATAAATCCTAGCTGGTCCTTCACTGACTAGCATAAACTTCAGTAATATGGCTGGACATCCAAAATAGAGATATGATTATTGAGAGTGAACTCAGCCAGAGGAAGAAAATCCAACTAGTACTATTGATTAGAGGAAGCAAAACATCTTAAATATTGTTCTAATTCATGGCTCATCTCTCTGTTTGACCTTTAGTCTCAGGATGATAACCTGAGTAGAACAAAAGTGTAATTCTTAATCTGAAACAAAAGCTACGCCAAAAGCTAACCATAAACTGAAGCTCTCTATCGGAAATAATGTTTTTAGTAACACCATGTAGCTTGCAATGTAGCTAAACTCTTAGCCGTAGCCAATTTTAGCAGAGGAACCAGGTGAACCATCTTGTTGAAATGGTCAACTACCACCCAAAATACCGCTTACCATCACATTTAGGCAAATCCATGGACAAATGAGTCCAAGGTTCAGACTGTACTGTTATGATTGTGTAACAACTCACACAGGAAAATAAGTAAAACACTAAGAAACTGCAACTGACCCACCTGATTCCTGTACAGACTTGAGATTCTGACCCTGCAGTTCCTAATGGTTCCTACGTGGGCTGGAATAGCCCTAACAAAGAATAAACAATGGCAGCTAGGACCTTTACTGCCAAAAAAGCCATTGAGCGCTTCACGTTCTTCCCTAGTGAATATGGTGCCTACTTCCTATAAACAAACCCGAAATAGGTGCAGGGTAAAGAATATAAACATCAGTGAGATAAACCCTAGCTGGTCCTTCACTAGCTGGCTTAAACTACAGCAGTATGGCTGGACATCCAAATGTGACTATCACCAGGAGGAAATACCAGCAAGGAAAAGTATATAAAGCCGCACCAAAAAGGTGAATAGGGCAGACAAATCAGTAAATGAAAACATCTGTTACCCTAAAAAGATTGAAGCAAGGATAACAGGGATAACAGAAACTAAACAACTGCAGAAAAAGGTGCATCTGTTGTGGCTCGGCGGACAGAGAGGTCGACCACAAACTACATTCTCAATATATTAAGAGGGTAAAATTGTTGATGGAGGTGCTTCTATAACCCACCACAAACTGAAAACTGATCCCATGTCTTTAAATATATTTTGAAAACATGGAATTTTTTCATTATACAAACTATTACAGAGAATTTGGTGTATCGCAATAGCTTGCAGTGTAAAACGATTGGGCCGGATATCTTAAACATTGAATTCTGACTTTCATTCTATCTCATTGTTCCTGGTGTATAACACCCAGCCCCTCGGCCCCCCGATGCATAACCTCTGGCTCCCTGCCATGATGTCTACCTTTACTAACATGTAACAGACCGGCTGGTGGTGCAGAGCTTATTGATACCATCCCGACAAACAGAGCAACAAACACAAGGGGAAACTGAAAACTCCACACACACCAAATACTCACTCACATATTACAGAGGAATCCACCAGGGTGTGCAGGAAGGGGAATAAAGCAAAACAGGGAAGGATAAGGAATTACCAAGCATACAAGCCAAATAACAGTTGGTTATAACCCCTCCAGAACTCCTTCTCATACAACTTCTCTCCCTCCTATTGTCATTCAACAAGAGCTAACCCTGACAAGGACTTGGTAATAGAGCCCAGATTTTATAGGGAAAAGGAGTGGCTAACCAAGCACAGCTGAACAGAGGGATTTTCAACATGGCTGATTAACCCCTGATCTGCTGGAAGAAATAAGCAAGTTTAATAAACCGGAGAAGTGCTTCTTCTCAGCGTCGGAGTAGGAGCAACCAGACACTGCGGTCTTCTGGCTCCACTCGGTTGCAGTAACCCTGTGACAGTGGTCCTGTAATAGGAGCCATTGGGGTAACAAGTCCGGTCATGACATTTCTTCCTCCTAAATCTTCCCCGTCACCTGTGAGTGTTATTTTTGAGAAGTGGAAGGAACTGAAGCAACTCAGCCACAAAGTGGAGACCTCATAACGTTACAGAGCGGGGGGCCGAGTACTGAGGAGCAGAGGGCAGAAAAGTCACCAACGCTCTACTGACTTCATAACTGCAGAGTCCAGACCTCCTCTGGTATTAGCACCAGCACAAACACAGCGCCCCACTGGGGGTTTCATGGCTGAGAAGCTGCATGCAGCCTTACATCACCAAACACAAAGCCGCCTGCACCCTGGAGGAAACGTGTTCTGTGCAGTGACTGATCACACATCTCTATCCGGCATCTGATGGACGAGTCTGGGTTTGGTGATTCCAGGAGAATATTATCCCCTGACTGCATTGTGACTGCTGTATAGTTTGGAGGAGGAGGATAGCGCTATGTAATTGTTATTAGGGGTCGGCCTCGGTCTCATTAGTTCCAGTGAAGAAAACTCTTATTTCTTCAGCACAAGACATTGCGGACAATTGTAGCTTCCAGCTTTGTGGGAACAGTTTGGGGAAGACCCTTTTCTGTTCCCCATGACTGTGCCCAGTGTACAAGGTCCATACAGACATGGAGGGGAGTTTGGTGGAAAAACATGACTCAGCTACATCCAGCACCTTTGCGATGAACTAGATAGGAGATTGTGAGCTCGACCTGTCCCCAACATCAGGGTCTGACCTCAGAAATGATCTTTTTTGACGAAAGAGGATAAAGAGGAAAATCTTGCAGAAACCCTTCCCAAACAGCGGGAGCCATTATGTGGTTCTATATTAAGTAAAGTAGTTCCATATTAATGTCTACGAATGTAGAATGGGAAGTCAGAAAAGCTCTTAGGTAACATATAGCTCTTAATACCATTATCCATTTAGTGTATATGTGGGATGGATAAATGACATCGCCTTCATCAGACCATATGCAGTCCAGTAACTCCTCAAAAGTCTCTAAGGTAGTCCTACTAGGTACTGGAATGACTACCATAAAAAGGTCTGTGGATTGGAGCTAGACAGGATGGATCTGTCAGTTCTTACAAAGTGAGGCCATCTTCATATACAAAGGTTCCAATCGGTGTGAGGTGTTCCGGAACAACCTGGGCGCCATCTACATCACTCTGCATGGCTCTCACATGGCTTTTTATTCTAAACTACTGCACCAAATATTATAAAACTAGTTATTGGTCATGTACATAGGCACCTGAAGTTGGCCTCCACTACAGAGCTCAATTTACAGTGAAGGAAATAATTATTTGATCCCCTGCTGATTTTGTAAGTTTGCCCCGCTGACAAAGACGTGAACAGTCTATAATTTTAAGGGTAGGTTAAATTTAACATTGAGAGATAGAATATCAGAAATTAAATCTAGAAAATAACATTGTATAAATTATATAAATGCATTTGCATTTTGCAATGAGAAGTATTTGATCCCTCTGGCAAACAAAACTTAATACTTGGTGGCAAAACCCTTGTTGGCAAGCACAAGGTCACACATTTTTTGCAGTTGATGATGAGGTTTGCACACGTCAGAAGGAATCTTGGTCCACTCCTCTTTGCAGATCATCTCTAAATCATTAATATTTTGAGGCTGTCACTGGGCAACTCGGAGCTTCAACTCCCTCCATAAGTTTTCTATGGGATTAAGATCTGGATACTGGCTAGGCCACTCCATTACCTTAATATACTTCTTTTTGAGCCACTCCTTTGTTGCCTTGGCTGTATGTTTTGGGTCATTGTCTTGCTGGAAGACCCAGCTATGACCCATTTTAATGTCCTTTTGGAGGGAAGGAGGTTCTCAATTAGGAGTTTATGGTACATGGCTCCATCCATTCTCCCACTGATGCAATGAAGTAGTCCTGTGTCCTTAGCAGAGAAACACCTCCAAAACATAATGTTTCCACCTCCATGGTTGACTGTGGGGACTGTGTTCTTTCGGTCATAGGCAGCATTTCCCTTCCTCCACACACGGCGAGTTGAGTTAATGCCAAAGACCTAAATTTTTGTGTCATCTGATCACAGCACCTTCTCCCAATCACTCACAGAATCATCCAGGTGTTCATTGGTAAACTTCAGACGGGCCTGCACACGTGCCTTCTTGAGCAGAGGACCTTGCAGGCACTGCAGGATTTTAAACCTTTATGGCGTAATGTGTTACCAGTGGTTTTCTTGATGACTGTGGTTCCACCTTCCTTGAGATTAATAACAAGTCCCCCCGTGTAGTTTTTAGGCTGATCTCTCACCTTCCTCATGATCAAGGATACCCCACGAGGTGAGATTTTGCATGGTGCATGTCTATTGACAGTCAATTTGTATTGCTTCCACTTTCTTACTATGGCACAGTTGTCTCCTTCTCACCCAGTGTCTTACTTATGGTTTTGTAGCCCATTCCAGCTTTGTGCAGGTCTATGATCTTGTCCCTGACGTCCTTATAAAGCTCTTTGGTCTTGCCCATGTTGTAGAGGTTGAAGTCTGACTGATTAATTTGAGTCTGTGGACAGGAGTCTTTTATAAAGGTGACTATGTAAGACAGCTGTCTTTAATGCAGGTAATGAGTTGATTAGGAGCGTCTAACTGGTCTGTAGGAGCCAGAACTCTTAACCCCTTCCTGACATCTGACGTACTATCCCGTCGAGGTGGGGTGGGCCCGTATGACCGCCGACGGGATAGTACGTCATACGCGATCAGCGGCGCTCACGGGGGGAGCGCCGCCGATCGCGGCCGGGTGTCAGCTGATTATCACAGCTGACATCCGGCACTATGTGCCAGGAGCGGTCACGGACCGCCCCCGGCACATTAACCCCCGGCACACCGCGATCAAACATGATCGCGATGTGCCGGCGGTGCAGGGAAGCATCGCGCAGGGAGGGGGCTCCCTGCGGGCTTCCCTGAGCCCCCCGCAGCAACGCGATGTGATCGCGTTGCTGCGAGGGTCTTACCTCCCTCCCTGCAGCTCCCAGACCCAGATCCAAGATGGCCGCGGATCCGGGTCCTGCAGGGAGGGAGGTGGCTTCACAGAAGCCTGCTCAGAGCAGGCACTGTGAAGCAGCCTGCACTTTCCTCAGATCGGTGATCTGTCAGAGTGCTATGCAAACTGGCAGATCACCAATCTGTATTGTCCCCCCCTGGGGCAAAGTAAAAAAGTTAAAAAAAAATTTTTCCAAATGTGTAAAAAAAAAAAAAAAAAATATTCCAAAATAATGAAAAAAAAAATAAAATATTATTCCCATAAATACATTTCTTTATCTAAATAAAATAAAAAAAACAATAAAAGTACACATATTTAGTATCGCCGCGTCCGTAACGACCCAACCTATAAAACTGCCCCACTAGTTAACCCCTTCAGTAAACACCGTAAGAAAAAAAAAAAAAAAACGAGGCAAAAAACAACGCTTTATTACCATACCGCCGAACAAAAAGTGGAATAACACGCGATCAAAAAGACGGATATAAATAACCATGGTACCGCTGAAAACGTCATCTTGTCCCGCAAAAAACGAGCCGCCATACAGCATCATCAGCAAAAAAATAAAAAAGTTATAGTCCTGAGAATAAAGCGATACCAAAATAATTATTTTTTCTATAAAATAGTTTTTATCGTATAAAAGCGCCAAAACATAAAAAAATTATATAAATGAGATATCGCTGTAATCGTACTGACCCGACGAATAAAACTGCTTTATCAATTTTACCAAACGCGGAACGGTATAAACGCCTCTCCCAAAAGAAATTCATGAATAGCTGGTTTTTGGTCATTCTGCCTCACAAAAATCGGAATAAAAAGTGATCAAAAATGGTCACGTGTCCGAAAATGTTACCAATAAAAACGTCAACTCGTCCCACAAAAAACAAGACCTCACATGACTCTGTGGACCAAAATGTGGAAAAATTATAGGTCTCAAAATGTGGAGACGCAAAAACTTTTTTGCTATAAAAAGCGTCTTTTAGGCTGGTTTCACACTTGCGTTTTTATCTGCATGCGTTTTTTAAAAAAACGCATGTGTGAAAAAACGCATGTAAACGTGGTAAAACGCATGCGTTTTTAGACGCATGCGTTTTTATAGAAAAACACAAGAAAACAAACAAAAAAAAAAAACCCTACCCCTAACCCTACCCCTAACCTGAAATACGTGGCACTAAAATATACGTTTATATACGTATATAAGTGCCACGATATTTCAGTGGCCACGTATATAAGTGCCACGTATATAAGTGCCACGTATATAAGTGCCACGTACTTAAGTGCCACGTACTTAAGTGCCACGTACTTAAGTGCCACGTACTTAAGTGCCACGTACTTAAGTGCCACGTACTTAAGTGCCACGTACTTAAGTGCCACGTACTTAAGTGCCACGTACTTAAGTGCCACGTACTTAAGTGCCACGTATTTACGTGCCACGTATTTACGTGCCACGTATTTAAGTGCCACGTACTTAAGTGCCACGTACTTAAGTGCCACGTATTTACGTGCCACGATATTTCAGTGCCACGTATAACCACATAGTTATAGTATTTATAGTACGTGGCACTGAAATACGTGGCACTGAAATATCGTGGCACTGAAACACGTGGCACTGAAACACGTGGCACTGAAACACGTGGCACTTAAATACGTGGCACTTAAATATGTGGCACTTAAATACGTGGCACTTAAATACGTGGCACTTATGACTGTCAGAAAATGTTCATTAAACGGTTAGAGGTGAGGTTAGGGGTAGGGTTAGGGTTACCGTTGGGATTAGGGTTAGGGGTGTGTTTGGGTTAGGGTTTCAGGTAGAATTGGGGAGTTTCCACTGTTCAGGCACATCAGGGGCTCTCCAAACGCGACATGGCGTCCGATCTCAATTCCAGCCAATTCTGCGTTGAAAAAGTAAAACAGTGCTCCTTCCCTTCCGAGCTCTCCCGTGCGTCCAAAAAGGGGTTTATCCCAACATATGGGTTATCAGCGTACTCGGGACAAATTGAACAACAACTTCTGGGGTCCAAGTTCTCTTGTTATCCTTGGGAAAATAAAAATTTGGGGGGCTAAAAATCATTTTTGTGGGAAAAAAATATGTTTTATTTTCACGGCTCTGCGTTGTAAACTGTAGTGAAACACTTGGGGGTTCAAAGTTCTCACAACATCTAGATAAGTTCCTTGGGAGGTCTAGTTTCCAATATGGGGTCACTTGTGGGGGGTTTGTACTGTTTGGGTACATCAGGGGCTCTGCAAATGCAACGTGACGCCTGCAGACCAATCCATTTAAGTCTGCATTCCAAATGGCGCTCCTTCCCTTCCGAGCTCTGTCATGTGCCCAAACAGTGGTTACCCCCCACATAGGGGGTATCAGTGTACTCAGGACAAATTGGACAACAACTTGTAGGGTCCAATTTATTCTGTTACCCTTGTAAAAATACAAAGCTGGGGGCTAAAAAATCATTTTTGTGAAAAAAAAAAAGAATTTTTATTTTCACGGCTTTGCGTTACAAACTGTAGTGAAACACTTGGGGGTTCAAAGTTCTCACAACACATCTAGATAAGTTCCTTGGGAGGTCTAGTTTCCAATATGGGGTCACTTGTGGGGGGTTTGTACTGTTTGGGTACATCAGGGGCTCTGCAAATGCAACGTGACGCCTGCAGACCAATCCATTTAAGTCTGCATTCCAAATGGCGCTCCTTCCCTTCCGAGCTCTGTCATGTGCCCAAACAGTGGTTACCCCCCACATAGGGGGTATCAGCGTACTCAGGACAAATTGGACAACAACTTGTAGGGTCCAATTTATTCTGTTACCCTTGTAAAAATACAAAGCTGGGGGCTAAAAAATCATTTTTGTGAAAAAAAAAAAGAATTTTTATTTTCACGGCTTTGCGTTACAAACTGTAGTGAAACACTTGGGGGTTCAAAGTTCTCACAACACATCTAGATAAGTTCCTTGGGAGGTCTAGTTTCCAATATGGGGTCACTTGTGGGGGGTTTGTACTGTTTGGGTACATCAGGGGCTCTGCAAATGCAACGTGACGCCTGCAGACCAATCCATTTAAGTCTGCATTCCAAATGGCGCTCCTTCCCTTCCGAGCTCTGTCATGCGCCCAAACAGTGGTTACCCTCCATATATGGGGTATCAGCGTACTCAGGACAAATTGGACAACAACTTTTGGGGTCCAGTTTATTCTGTTACTCTTGTAAAAATACAAAAGCTGGGGGCTAAAAAATCATTTTTGTGAAAAAAAAAAAAGAATTTTTATTTTCACGGCTCTGCGTTATAATCTGTAGTGAAACACTTGGGGGTGCAAAGCTCTCAAAACACATCTAGATAAGTTCCTTAGGGGGTCTAATTTCCAAAATGGTGTCATTTGTGGGGGGTTTCAATGTTTAGGCACATCAGGGGCTCTCCAAACGCAACATGGCGTCCCATCTCAATTCCAGTCAATTTTGCATTGAAAAGTCAAATGGCGCTCCTTCCCTTCCAAGCTCTGCCATGCGCCCAAACAGTGGTTTACCCCAACATATGGGGTATCTGCGTACTCAGGACAAATTGCACAACGTTTTTTGGGGACCAATTTCTTCTCTTACCCTTGGGAAAATAAAAAATTGGGGGCGAAAAGATCATTTTTGTGAAAAAATATGATTTTTTATTTTTACGGCTCTGCATTATAAACTTCTGTGAAGCACTTGGTGGGTCAAAGTGCTCACCACACATCTAGATAAGTTCCTTAGGGGGTCTACTTTCCAAAATGGTGTCACTTGTAGGAGGTTTCAATGTTTAGGCACATCAGGGGCTCTCCAAACGCAACATGGCGTCCCATCTCAATTCCAGTCAATTTTGCATTGAAAAGTCAAATGGCGCTCCTTCACTTCCGAGCTCTGCCATGCGCCCAAACAGTGGTTTACCCCAACATATGGGGTATCTGCGTACTCAGGACAAATTGCACAACATTTTTTGGGGACCAATTTCTTCTCTTACCCTTGGGAAAATAAAAAATTGGGGGCGAAAAGATCATTTTTGTGAAAAAATATGATTTTTTATTTTTACGGCTCTGCATTATAAACTTCTGTGAAGCACTTGGTGGGTCAAAGTGCTCACCACACATCTAGATAAGTTCCTTAGGGGGTCTACTTTCCAAAATGGTGTCACTTGTAGGGGGTTTCAATGTTTAGGCACATCAGGGGCTCTCCAAACGCAACATGGCGTCCCATCTCAATTCCAGTCAATTTTGCATTGAAAAGTCAAATGGCGCTCCTTCCCTTCCAAGCTCTGCCATGCGCCCAAACAGTGGTTTACCCCAACATATGGGGTATCTGCGTACTCAGGACAAATTGCACAACATTTTTTGGGGACCAATTTCTTCTCTTACCATTGGGAAAATAAAAAATTGGGGGCGAAAAGATCATTTTTGTGAAAAAATATGATTTTTTATTTTTACGGCTCTGCATTATAAACTTCTGTGAAGCACTTGGTGGGTCAAAGTGCTCACCACACATCTAGATAAGTTCCTTAGGGGGTCTACTTTCCAAAATGGTGTCACTTGTAGGGGGTTTCAATGTTTAGGCACATCAGGGGCTCTCCAAACGCAACATGGCGTCCCATCTC
The DNA here is from genome assembly GCF_051348905.1 of Ranitomeya variabilis. NCBI lineage: Eukaryota > Metazoa > Chordata > Amphibia > Anura > Dendrobatidae > Ranitomeya > Ranitomeya variabilis. The sequence goes on along the minus strand of NC_135233.1, from coordinate 248,698,345 downwards.
AATTCCAGTCAATTTTGCATTGAAAAGTCAAATGGCGCTCCTTCCCTTCCAAGCTCTGCCATGCGCCCAAACAATGGTTTACACCCACATATGGGGTATCAGCGTACTCAGGACAAATTGTACAACAACTTTTGCAGTCTATTTTCTCCTGTTACCCTTGGTAAAATAAAACAAATTGGAGCTGAAATAAATTTTGTGTGAAAAAAAATTAAATGTTCATTTTTATTTAAACATTCCAAAAATTCCTGTGAAACACCTGAAGGGTTAATAAACTTCTTGAGTGTGGTTTTGAGCACCTTGAGGGGTGCAGTTTTTAGAATGGTGTCACACTTGGGTATTTTCTATCATACAGACCCCTCAAAATGACTTCAAATGAGATGTGGTCCCTAAAAAAAATGGTGTTGTAAAAATGAGAAATTTCTGGTCAACTTTTAACCCTTATAACTCCCTAACAAAAAAAAATTTTGGTTCCAAAATTGTGCTGATGTAAAGTAGACATGTGGGAAATGTTACTTATTAAGTATTTTGCGTGACATATGTCTGTGATTTAAGGGCATAAAAATTCAAAGTTGGAAAATTGCAAAATTTTCAAAATTTTCGCCAAATTTCCGTTTTTTTCACAAATAAACGCAAGTTATATCGAAGAAATTTTACCACTATCATGAAGTACAATATGTCACAAGAAAACAATGTCAGAATCGCCAAGATCCGTTGAAGCGTTCCAGAGTTATAACCTCATAAAGGGACAGTGGTCAGAATTGTAAAAATTGGCCCGGTCATTAACGTGCAAACCACCCTTGGGGGTGAAGGGGTTAATGGTTGGTAGGGGATCAAATACGTATTTCTCACTGTAACATGTAATTAAATTTATATAATTTATACAATGTGATTTTCTGGATTGTTGATATTCTATCTATCTATCTATCTATCTATCTATCTATCTATCTATCTATCTATCTATCTATTATCTATCTATTATCTATCTATCTATCCATCTATCTGTCTTCTATCACCAGTAATACTGACTGCTGGTTGGATTTATTACCTGGCCTAGCTATAGGGGGTGCTGGGGAGTAATTTTATTTATCACGTCAGCTCTGACTCCTGAGAAGTCAGATCGCCTGTTCCTCGGATTAAGCAGTATTGGAAGCGCGTCCTTCTGTAGCTTCTTGCACACAGAGAGACGGAGAATATTGACCCTAGCACAATGTTGGAAGGTTAATTACAAAAAGGATTATTGAAGTCCCGACACCTTATACTGGAATCAAAACGGAAAAACCGCTGATATGAAAAGACATAAGTAATCTGTACAACAAAGACTAAGGCTATAGAAATGTCTAACCCAACATCGAAGGGGTTAAACCGTGCCGCGGTACAATGGCTTCGGTAAATCCTAGAACCCGTCACGTACACCTGCACTTCCATCTGCTGCTCGACAATGGCGCAATAGAACTAATCCGGACAACGTAAATTACATGTGCGGATTTAGGTTACTGCGGTCAGAAGAATTGCTTTTGGTCCAGGTGAAACCATATAATGTGTATGGGGATGTCCAGACTCTACCTCAATGACAGATGGAGATGGCCAAAAAAGGATCCGGTAATGTTGGAAGTGTATTTGCCTGGAAAAGTTTGGGGAAGACAACCTGGACGCCTGGCAGAATCATCAAATCAGCAATTCTTTAAGGTTTCTTCTTGCTCAATATCCAGGAAAAGCAGGGTCAGGGGAGTTGAGAGGGTGAATTTCTTGGTGGACGGGAGGCAAAGACTACCAATATGGGAGAACTGTTTGTAGAAAAGGCATGGCCAGGGCCAAAAATCTGTACCGTCATTCCGCGACAGCTTCAACAAGTTGGTAATTATCAATTATCTTGTACTGGCCAGAAACATTCACTGCTGATTGGCTGCCTAGAGAAAAGATAAAGGTGGCTCCCCCACATGGTGCCCAGTTTTGACCCTAGGACATAAGACCCGTTTAATGTCTATGAGCCAGTTCTCAAACAATGCTTCTAGGTGCCAATATAGTGCCCCATGGCAGCTCCATATGGGTGTTTAACACAGAACCGTACTGACATATGACAAGGCAATATGAACATGCCACTAGCAATCATTAGTTAAAAAATTGCTCATCACACCCAACTTTTATTGGAGCAGTGGTCAGACCATGCTGAGAATTGTAATTTATGACAGGTTGCAATTTAACTCACACCAACCAAACCAGAAACCTGTCAGTAGACAGCACTGTTTCTGGCTTTTTGCCCCTCATCAATACAGAGCGGTTCTATGGTTGACTGAATAAGATGTCTGATGTAGATCAGATCTGGGTCTCATTGAAGAGACTTATCTTAGTATGGAGACTTATTTCAATGCAATGCTCAATGGAAAAACATGTAAAATAGCTCTACCAAACTGTAGACAACACTGTTTCAAGGGTTTGGCCCTCTTATTAGTGCAGATAAGGACATTGGTTGGCTGAAAGAGATGCCTTACTGTAGATGCAGATATCGGGAGGGGGATACTGGCTTTCATTAAAGAGACACAACTGAGCTGGTATGAGCTATTTTACATCTTTATTTCCCATGGAGCATTGTCTTGAAAAGAAGTCTCCATATTGAGTTCAGTTTCTTCAATGAGAGCCCCTGAGTTTTGCAATAACAAATACAGATGAGACTATTCTTTGAAGGTCCTTGTTGAATTCTCTATAAGTAACCATAAGGCATTGACTATGAATGATAGTCCATGGTACCAGATGAAGAGAGATGTTGCCTCACATGAATATATTTTGTTTTCCAAAGAGAAAAAAATGTTTTTAAGATACCACCAAGCTCGAAAATGGTGTTGTCACTAGTCTCAGGAATCCTAATGATCATTGGGCAAAAAATCCTGAAGCTCAGAATTTGTGTTCCTCCAGGGTAGGATTACCAGCTCATCTAATGAGCCTCGCTTCACTAGGAGGACTGCTTCCTCTTCAGATGCTTTCTCATTCCGTTCCCTTTTGAAAACTCTCCTGCTCTCTCCTGTGAAAAAAAAATTGATTTTTCTATCCATCAGAGGAACACATCAAGAAAATGAAAGAGCCTCTTCAGTATTGATTGTCTAACTCTGCAGACCGGGGTCAGCATGGGTGTGAATTCAGAGCCAGATCCATGGTTCCTTATTCTTTCTTTCATATAGACTCTTGTGTCAGGACTTCGGACTTGCATACAGTATTTCCACTTCCAACCGAACAAGCTCATAAAGGAAGAGCGTTGGGTGGATTCTTTATAGAAACACAATGAGCTTAACCCACATGAACATTGTCCAATGGCACCATTGAAGAGAAAGTTTAGTCTGAGAAGTTTCCATTCCACTTCCATACTCTTGACCATTGAAGGTAGTGAGAATAGTCAAGATATGCTCTCCAACCGATGGCTGTATGACAGGAAAATAAACTTACAATGGTCATCAACCCCCTCAAACACTCCTCTTAGAAGGTCATACATCGCCAAATACCAGTCACTGTTCAGATATATTGTCATGACTCTCCTTTTCCAATCTATCATTGGGAAGCACTGAGTTGGGAGCGAGATGTTCAAGACTGTACTGGTTAAGCCACAAAAATTGCAAAAACAAATCTCCAAGGACAGAGCTCCGGACCTTTTTGAATTGAGCTGCTTGAGAAAGCATCATAAAATAAGAATTTATATATTGCATACCTTACAAGAAGCATTTCTCATATAGAGCCCATGAGTACAATTGCGATTCCCATTTAAAGGGTACCCAACCAGCACCTCTCAAAGGTCCCCTATGGACCATATGTCATCTATAATGCCAGGTTCTTGCTACAGTATGTAGCAGGGATACGTTTGGGCTCCCCCACGCACCAGGGCTTGCTTGGGACTGCTTTCTATTTCTTCTCTTGACAATACTTCTTGAGTTTGTGAACACTCTACAACCCGAGCAGCCCTACAAATTTCTTGGCAATAGAACTGTGTATTTGCCCCATTATGGTGTTGGATTGGTGTTTTTTTTCCATTTTTATACTCTTTTCTTGACCCTTAAGCTAGTCTTACCCATGAGATAACTGTTCGGCAGACATTTGTCTCTCCAATGCCCCCTTCCTTCATGAGGACATAACTTGGCTGAGAAAAAAGCAGCTGCCAGGCTCCTCTAGTCTCCAATCCTGAAAAATATCAGGCATTGAAATTCCAACTGCTCGATCCTTCTCTTCCCAGACATTATTTGTTGAGGGAGAAATGGGAGGCTCCAATGCATAGCAGATAGTTGCCCGATCCTGTCAAAATCGGTGGGTCTATCTGATTTTAATTCAATGTGTATGGGGGTCTATAGCCACATCCCAATTAACTTTTTTGATGACAATGTAAACAAGTCGTGTATAAATCTCCACCATAAATAGGAATGCTCATCTTAGATGAGTGATCCTGTGTTCTTTATGAGAGAGAGTGTCAGACTACTCTGGCAGCAACTTATTTCCTGGAGAATAAAAGGATCCAATGTGCTGGATCCACAATCACCTGTTGGGACAGAGGTGGAAGACCAACTGTCACGCTCGCAGGTGGCGCAAGTGGTTCGTGGTCCCACTGTGCCACAATGAAATGCGAGTATCAGCTCTATATGAGAGCTGACACCCTGCAGCAATGCCTGCGATAGGTGCTAGCACTGATCACATGTGTTTAACCCCTGTGATGCCGCTGTCAATAGTGACAGTGACATTGCAGGGCATCGCAGAAGGAGGGAGCTCCCTCTGTGATCCCATCAGCACAATGTGATGCAATCGCATTATGCCGATGGTCTTCATCGTGATCCGGGGCAGAAACATGGCAGCGGGTTCAGTGGCCTGTCAGCTCATGCTCAGAGCACGTGTTGACAAGCCTTCCCTCTGCAAGTCAGATGCTGCTCTAATGCTCTGCAGTGCAGAAGCATTGCAGATTATGAGATCAGCGATCTGTCAGTGTGAAGCTGATGTCCCAATGGGACAAAGTAAAAAAAGTTAATAACAATTGTAAAAATATCTTTTGAAAAGTCACAAAATAAAGAACAAAAAAAAGAAAAAATATGAGTTCAATAAATACATTTATTTATGTGAAAAAACAACAACACATATTTGGTATCACCGTGTCTGGAACAACCAGACCTATAAAGTTGTCGCACTAGTTAACCACTTCAGTGAACACCATTAAAAAAATAAATAAAAAAATAGGGAAAAAACAATGCTTTATCATCTTACCGCTGAACAAAAAGTGGAATAAAACGTGATCAAAAGATGAATGTTAATAAAAATAGTACAGCTGAAAATGTCATCTTGTTCCGCAAAAAAACAAACTGCCATACAGTTCCATCAGTGGATAAATCAAAAAGTTATAGTTCTCAGAATCAATTTTACCACAAGCATAACGGCATAGAAAAATCCCAAAAAGCAATTCCTGAATTGCTGGGTTTTGTTCATTCTGTCTCCCAAAAATCGGAATAGAAAGCGAACCAAAAAATGTCATGTGCTCGAAAATGGGACCAATAAAAATGTCAACTCGTCCAACAAAAATAAGCCCTCACATGACTCTGTGAGCAGAAATATGGAAAAATTATTGCTATCAAAATATGGTGAGGCAAAAATTTGTTTTTGCAATACAAAAGCATATTTTAGTGTGTGACAGCAGACAAGCATAGAAAACTACATAAATCTGGTATTGCTGTAATTGCATCGACCCGAAGAAGAAAGTCACCTAATCACTTATACCGCACGAGGAACCATGTAAAAAATAAATAAAACCAATTCTTCACCTGCTGTTGAGTTGTTCATTCTGCCTCTGAAAGATCGCAGTAAGGCTCAGGGCTCATTTATCCTGCGCTCTGCACTGAGCGCTTACACCGGGGTTTCCATGTAAATCTCTGAAATACGTGATTTAGATTGAATCCCCGGAGGAAGATTCCCTATAATGAGGCAGATGGAGGCACTGTGGATGCCGTGTGGCCACCTACGTTCTGGCAGTGTCCGTCTTTTTAAGCGTTCATAAAAGTGTCGTCGCCCATAGTTTTTGCACCTCTGAGTCCACAGTAACTAACTCTGATGCCTCATTATAGTGAATGGATCCCTCAGGGGTTTCATATGAATCACGTCACTCAGAGATTTAGATGGAAACCCCAATATACAGTACAGAGCAAAAGTTTGGACACACCTTCTCATTCAAAGATTTTTCTGTATTTTCATGACTATAAAAATTGTAAATTCACACTGAAGGCATCAAAACTATGAATTAACACGTGGAATTATATATTTAACAAAAAAATGTGAAACAACTGAAAATATGTCTTATATTCTAGGTTCTTCAAAGTAGCCACCTTTTGCTTTGATGACTGCTTGACTGCACACTGTTGGCATTCTCTTGATGAGCTTCAAGAGGTAGTCACCGGAAATGGTCTTCCAACAATCTTGAAGGAGTTCCCAGAGATGCTTAGCACTTGTTTGCCCTTTCTCCTTTACTCTGCGGTCCAGCTCCCCCCAAAGCATCTCGATTGGATTCAGGTCTGGTGACTGTGGAGGCCAGGTCATCTGGCGTAGCACTCCATCACTCTCCTTCTTGGTCAAATAGCCCTTACACAGCCTGGAGGTGTGTTTGGGGTCATTGTCCTGTTGAAAAATAAATGATGGTCCACCTAAACGCAAACCGGATGGAATAGCATGCCGCTGCAAGATGCTGTGATAGCCATGCTGGTTCAGTATGCCTTCAATTTTGAATAAATCCCCAACAGTGTCACCAGCAAAGCACCCCCACACCATCACACTTCCTCCTCCATGCTTCACGGTGGGAACCAGGCATGTAGAGTCCATCTGTTCACCTTTTCTGCGGCGCACAAAGACACCGGGGTCGGAACCAAAGATCTCAAATTTTGACTCATCACCAAAGCACAGATTTCCACTGGTCTAATGTCCATTCCTTGTGTTCTCTAGCCCAAACAAGTCTCTTCTGCTTGCTGCCTGTCCTTAGCAGTGGTTTCCTAGCAGCTATTTTACCATGAAGGCCTGCTGCACAAATTCTCCTCTTAACAGTTGTAGTGATGTGTCTGCTGCTAGAACTCTGTGTGGCATTGACCTGGTCTCTAATCTAATTTCTGAAGCTGGTGACTCCGATAAACTTATCCTCAGAAGCAGAGGTGACTCTTGGTCTTCCTTTCCTGGGGCCTCATGTGAGCCAGTTTCTTTGTAGCGCTTGATGGTTTTTGAAACTGCATTTGGGGACACTTTCAAAGTTTTCCCAATTTTTCGGACTGCCTGACCTTCATTTCTTAAAGAAATGATGGCCACTCGTTTTTCTTTACTTAGCTGCTTTTTTCTTGCCATAATACAAATTCTAACAGTCTATTCAGTAGGACTATCAGCTGTGTATCCACCAGACTTCTGCACAACACAACTGATGGTCCCAACCCCATTTATAAGGCAAGAAAACCCACTTATTAAACCTGACAGGGCACGCCTGTGAAGTGAAAACCATTTCCGGTGACTACCGCTTGAAGCTCATCAAGAGAATGCCAAGAGTGTGCAAAGCAGTCATCAAAGCAAAAGAAGAACCTAGAATATAAGACATATTTTCAGTTGTTTCACACTTTTTTGTTAAGTATATAATTCCACATGTGTTAATTCATAGTTTTGATGCCTTCAGTGTGAATGTACAATTTTCATAGTCATGAGAATACAGAAAAATCTTTAAATGAGAAGGTGTGTCCAAACCTTTGCCCTGTACTGTAAGTGCTCAGCGTAGAGCACTGGATAAATCTGATCCCAAATGTTATGTAAAATGTTTCCAACAAAAGCTTCAACTCAATCCACAAAAAAAGCAAGTCACCACTCAGGTCTGTCATCTATTAACGAAAGTATAGGGGGCTTCCACGTTACTGACAGTACACAGACTCTGGAAAAGCGCTACAACTCCTCGCCCCCAAATGAAATTCAGCAAATTCTGCCCCCCCTTCTGAGCCCCAGTGTGCCTAAACAACATTTAGCGCCAACATGTTTGGCATTTCTGTAGCGATGGGAGCCCCTCTAATTTACAGGTGCGTGTCTCTAGAAGCATGAACTGGGCATCACAACGTACTGGGCACTACAACGTACTGGTGACTAAAATGTACTGGTGACTGCAACGTATTGGGCACTATAATGGCAGTTTGCAATTTTTAATTAGCAACATCCACTGCTGCTTGTTTCTGGAAGTCAGCCATGGAGTCAAAATCGTCACTACACCTGTAGATAAATTGCAAAAGGAGTATAATTTCCAAAATGGGGTCACTTGAGGGGGGATTCTGCTCTTCTAGCACTTAGGGGCTCTGAATAAAGAGTCTGCAAACTATTCTAGCAAAATCTGGAGGAAAGTCGTGCTTCATCCCTCCTAAGTCTCGCCATATGGCTAAGCAGTACTGTACAGCCACATATGGGGACTTCCACATTCAGCAGAATTTGTGGGACAGATTTTGGTGCCATTTCCCAGAGTGAAAATATAAATTCTGGGGCTAAAACAAAATTTTAGTTGTAAAAATATAATTAATTTTTCTTCACTGCCCAATGGTATAAAATTCTGTGACCCACCTGTGATGTCAATATGATCACTGTACCCATAGATTAATTCATTGAGAGGTGTAGTTTGTAAAATGGTGTCACTAATAGGGGTTCTGCTGTTCTGGCATCTCAGGGGCTCTACCAATGTGACATGGCACCCTCAAACCAGTTCAGCAAAATCTGAACTGAAATATGGCACTTCTCCCCTTCTGAGCTTTGCACTGTGCCTAAAACGTAGTTTTCAACAACATATGTGGTTACTCTTGTGAAAATGCAAATTTGGAGCTAAAAAACATTTTTGAGTGAAAAATATGTTTTTTTTTCATGACTCAACATTATAAACTTCTGTGAAGCAAGGTGCTCACCACACACCTAGATAAGTTCCCTGAGAGGTCTATTTTCCAAAATGGTGTCACTTGTCACTGTTTTCCATTGTTTAGGCACATCATCGAAATGCGACATGGCAAATTTTGCTTTAAAAAAGTCAAATGGTGCTTCTTCCCTTCTGAGCCACGCCGTGCACCAAAATACTAGTTTTGCCCCACATATGGGTATCAGCCTACTCAGGATAATTTGAACAACAAATTGTATGGTGCAATATCTCTTGTTACTCTTGTGAAAATGCAAAATTTGGGGCTAAAAAACTTTTTTGTGTGAAAAATGTGATTTTTTTTCAATTTCACGGCTTATAAACTTCTGTGAAGCACCTGGTGGTTCATGATGCTCACCGCACATTTAGATACATTCCCTGAGGGTTCTAGTTTCCAAAATTGTGTCACTTATAGGTGGTTTCTACTGTTTAGGCACATCAGGGGCTCTCCAAACGCGTCATGGCATCTGCTAATTATTTCAGCAAATTTTACTTTCAAAAAGTCAAATGGAGCTCCTTCCCTTCTGAGCTCTGCCAATGTGCCAAAACAGTAGTTTTCTCCCACATATGGGGTCTCGGCGTACTCAGGAGATATTGCAGAACAAATTTTGGAGTCCATTTTTTCCTGCTACCCTTGTTTAAAGTAAATTTGTTTTGAAAAAAAGTTAAATGTTCATGTTCAAGGGTTACTAAACTTTTTGAATGTGGTTTTGAGCACTTTGAGAGGTGACGTTTTTAGAATTTTGTCTCTTTTGGGTATTTTCTGTTATGTAGGCCCTTCAAAGTCAATTGAAATGTGATATGATCCCTAAGAAAATGGTTTTGTAAATTTTGTTGGAAAAATGAGAAATCGCTGGTCAACTTTTAACCCTTATGACTTCCTAAGAAAAAAATTATGTTTCAAAAGTTGTGCTGATCTAAAGTAGACATGTGGGAAATGTTATTTATTGACTATTTTGTGTGATGTAGCTCTCTGATCTAAGGGTATAAGAATGAAAAGTTTGAAATTTGCAAAAGTTTCCACATTTTCACCAAATTTCCAATATTTTCACAAATAAATGCTAGTCATATCGAACAAATTTTACCACTATCATGAAGTATAATATGTCACGAGAAAAGCTCAGAATCGGTGGGATCCGTTGTGGCGTTCCAAAGTTATTACCACATAAAGTGACACTGGTCAGAACTGTAAAATTTGGCTTGGTCAGGAAGGTGAAAACAGGCTTTGGGTTGAAGAGGTTAAAGGTGGGTGGGCTATTCATTTTCTAGTCCCAGAGAAATACTTTAATAGCTTGAAAGAATGTATTTTGGGGAAGACTGTAAAGACTCTTGATGCCAACTGATATTCCGTGAGCTTCTTAGTGCTTTTCACTGCCGAGTAACATGACAGGGTGGTAAAGCTGCTGTAGGTGATGGGAAGTGTGACGAATGACTGACACTTGTGAATTTTATGTATAAATTACTGCCAGTTTTATTTGTTTTCATCATCTTTAAAACAGACCTGCTTTTATGAGACTAAACGATTCATTTTAGAATCGAATATCCAATTCTGCACCTTTTATAGACTGAGCTCTACCCCTTTTATGGTTGGAGGGAAAGACATGAATCACTCAGGACACCTACATCAATTCCTGGGACTGCATCATTTAACCCAAGAAGTAAGGGTGATAATTGTCTGATTGCTGGGACCGCGATGGTCCTAAGAATGGAGCTCTAAAATGCTGAGTTAGAATGGCGCAGATGCATGGACATTTTTAGAGTGCCTTTCTTGAGGTCGATAGTTGTCCGAGCAGTGATCCCCAGTGATCTGCAAGTTATCACTTAGCCTGTGGATATGTGATAACTAGAGAAGATCTTTTGAAATCCATACCAAATTTTCCATGCAAATTTGATTTAGTTCAAACTGATTTGAAAGTACTCCAAATCCTCCAATTGCCCTGAACATAGGATTCCCTTTTATTTACACTCTAATCCTCTTCATTGCTGTGCTATCACACACTGTCTGTACAGTTTCTTCAGTGTTTTATTGATTTCTCTCCCTTTCTCTATGACTGAGATGTGGCATCCCTTCACTTTCCAGATTTACCTCAAAGTAGCTGCTGCATTCCTTTCCTCGGCTTTTATACAGGCTATGATAATCCCTTCTGACCAGCTGTGCTATACCACATGGTGCTATATCTGCTAGACATTATGAGGAAGCTCACTTGGCGCTTACGTCATGCAACCCTGATGCAGTCTTCTGCAATGTGTAAAATAGAGGTGGGCATTTTAGGTGATTGTTTAAATTCACGGGCTTTAGAGCATTCCTAAAAATTCAATATAAATTTGATTTGTATCAAATCAATTTGATCATCTCTAGTGATAACTTGCCAAGTTGGGAGTAACAAACTCATTAACTATCAATGATCTATCAAAGTCTTTATTTACATGGTCTTTCTTCGCAGATTCAATTGATAATAGTAGCTTCTGAGTGCCCACCATTATTGGTTTCGTCATAGTGCCCCAACTTACAGTGCCATCAGAGTATCCCCAATAAGTATCAGCTTTTGGCTGCAATTCTTCTATGAAAACCACTTTTTGCCCAAACTTCTCCAAACTATAGATGGGTGTAGCTGGGTCCCCCTGGTTGCTGCATATTTTGAATTGATGGCACTGCTGGACATTTTCCGATTTAGAATGGAAATAATAGTGATGTGTCTTTTATCTGCTACACTAAGTTTCCTTGACCGACTACTGTACAGTTATATGAAAAAGTTTGAGCACCCCTATTAATCTTAAGCTTAATGTTTTATAAAAATTGTTTTTTTTGCAACAGCTACTGTATTTCAGTTTCATATATCTAATAACTGTTGGACACATTAATGTTTCTGCCTTGAAATGAGGTTTATTGTACTAACAGAAAATGTGCAATCTGCATTCAAACAAAATTTGACAGGTGCATAAGTATGGGCACCTCACCAGAAAAGTGACATTAATATTTAGTAGATCCTCCTTTTGCAAAAATAACAGCCTCTAGTCACTTCCTGTAGCTTTTAATGAGTTCGTGGATCCTGGATGAAGGTATTTTTGACCATTCCTCTTTACAAAACAATTCCAGTTCAGTTAAGTTTGATGGTCGCCGAGCGTGGACAGCCCTCTTCAAATGATCCCACAGATGTTCAATGATATTCAGGTCTGGGGACTGGGATGGCCATTCCAGAACAGTGTAATTGTTCCTCTGCATGAATGTCTGAGTAGATTTGGAGCGGTGTTTTGGATCATTGTCTTGCTGAAAGATCCATCCCCTGCGTAACTTCAACTTTGTCACTGATTCATGAACATTATTGTCAAGAATCTGCTGATACTGAGAGGAATCCATGCGTCCCTCAACTTTAACAAGATTCCCGGTGCCGGCATTGGCCACACAGCCCCAAAGCATGATGGAACCTCCACCAAATTTTACTGTGGGTAGCAAGTGTTTTTCTTGGAATGCTGTGTTTTTTTGCCGCCATGCATCATCAGTTTCATCAGTTCACAGGACCTTCTTCCAAAAAGAAATTGGCTTCTCCAAATGTGCTTTTGCATACCTCAGCCGACTCTGTTTGTGGCATGCTTGCAGAAACGGCTTCTTTCGCATCACTCTCCCATACAGCTTCTCCTTGTGCAAAGTGTGTTGTATAGTTGACCGATGCACAGTGACACCATCTGCAGCAAGTTGATGCTGCAGCTCTCTGGAGGTGGTCTGAGGATTGTCCTTGACTGATCTCACCATTCTTCTTCTTTGCCTTTCTGATGTTTTTCTTGGCCTGCCACTTCTGGCCTTAACAAGAACTGTACCTGTGTTCTTCCATTTCCTTACTATATTCCTCACAGTGGACATTGACAGGTTAAATCTCTTAGACAGCTTTTTGTATCCTTCCCCTGAACAACTATGTCGAATAATCTTTGTTTTCAGATCATTTGACAGTTGTTTTGAGGAGCCCATGATGCCACTCTTCGGAGGAGATTCAAACAGGAGAACAACTTGCAAGTGGCCACTTTAAGTAGCTTTTCTCATGATTGCATACACGTGGCTATGAAGTTCAAAGCTCAATGAGGTTACAAAACCAAAAAAAGTGCTTTAGTAAGTCAGTAAAAAGTAGGTAGGAGTATTTAAAACAAGAAAATGATAAGGGTGCCCATACTTATGCACCTGTCAAATTTTGTTTGAATGCAGATTGCACATTTTCTGTTAGTACAATAAACCTCATTTCAAGGCAGAAACATTACTGTGTCCAAGTTATTAGATATATGAAACTGAAATAGCTGTTGCAAAAAAACCCCAATTTTTATAAAACATTAAGCTTAAGATTAATAGGGGTGCCCAAACTTTTTCATATAACTGTATCTACAGCCAACGTTGCCAAATTCTTGGTGTTTCCAAAGGTGAGAAATACAGGTAGATACTTATCCATCATGTAATACCATCAGGGAGGCGTCTGATTGGCTCCAATTTTATTCTTCAGCAGGACAATGACCCCAAACATCCAGCCACTGTCATTAAGAACGATCATCGTGTGAAGAAGAACATGGAATCCTGGATGATCCAGCCCCACAGATCCCTGATCTCACATCATCCAGTCTGTCTGGGATCACATGAAGAGACAGATGGATTTACGCAAGTGATAAGATGTTTGGAACAACCTCCTGCCAAGTTCCTTTGAAAACTATGTTCAAGTATAAGTACCTAGAAGAAGTGATGAAGGCTTTGAGCGGTCACCAAATATGGATAGATTTAGATTTCTCTTTTGTTGCTTGATTTTGCATTTTGTTAATTACTAAAAATTAAACTATTAACATTTCTATTTTTGAAAGCCTTCATTGCAGCATTTTTTCCACAACTGCCTAAAACATTTTCACAATATACGAAAACAGACATGAATATATATTTATTCGAGCAATAAGGTTTCCAAAAGGGAAACATCAGAAAAGAATGCTCTACATTTGAAGAATCTGCTTTGGAATAGTTTATATTCCCATCGCAAAATCTGTGTTTTTTTCACCCTTCAATGTGTCGCAGTGATTCTGAAGTGTTCTTTAAACTCCTCAACATAATTTGCAATGTTCTCCACAATATGAAGTGTGGCATAGTGTAATGAGCAGAGTCACATCCAAGAGAGATGTCTGACGGGGCTGATCAGATGGTTCACTTTAAGTAGGTTGTTCATTTTGCTGAGGTATATCAGGACTGTGATCATTGATTCACAGAGGTAACACCCATTGGGGCAACCTTAGACCAAATTCCGAGGTGTGGATCTCAGCACACTCTGGCCACTGACCTGAACTGAACTCATAGGTATATATGAGGTTGTTAAGTTCGGGGTCAGAGGACCACGGCCAGTTTGTGAATCGCAGCTTGTCCTCTCACTGTGATACCTGGACGTTTGAATTTGGCCTTAGAGTCCCGGGGGTGAGGACTTTTTAGAGGAGCAGAAGTACAGCAGATGTTCCATGTTAAATCTTGAAGTGTGAATATCTCATACAAGCAAAAACTTCCATCAATGGGAATTTTTACCCACTGGTACTTGCACCCCATCATGTGGTCCCAATATCCTCTGAAATGATCTGTTCTCATATGTTGGTCTAAAGTCAACCAAACACTTAAGATAGCTGCCAACCAAATGCTCATTATGTGGACGGCAATCCCTCCTAAATGAAGTAGGGGAGCTTACCTCCTCTGAGAACATTAGGATACAGCACGGTGAAATCCAACAGCCCAATCGTTCTTTCCAACAACATGGACACAGTTGGGACATTCCCATACACATTAGATGGTCAACCGATCCAAGAAGTCAGATGGTTGTCCACCAGATCATTTTGGGCTAAAAATCATTTTTTGCAGCAGGGTATCATAACCTTTTTTTGCACTATTTGTCTCTGTGTGACACTGTGTATTGCTGGCTGCAGAATGAGTTAACTTAGAATCCATCATTAAGCAAATTCTAACATTCCGACAAGAGAGTTTGTAAGCTTTCTGATCAGATTTGTGGCCACAGACCATATCAAAGTTGAATACCAAAAAATTGCAATATTTTTAGTGAAACCCAATTACATAAATTATTTTTAGCCCCAAATACATGCTTTTAGCTAAAAAAAATATATAAAATTAAATGTCCCCAAAGGTGGACAACTCATTTAACCTATGACCAGTTGTGCTCTGTAGAACCTCTGATGTCTTGGTTTAGCAGCCGTAAAATGGACCCTAAAATGAGATTGCATTAAATTTATGCCAACCAGACAAATAAACAAATCTAAAAAGTAGCCATGTATATATTTAAAGGGCAATTCAAAGTTTAGAAAGCTCTAATACTCAATCGAGTAAATTTCAGAGGTAGTCAGTTTTGTTTGTTTTTATACCTGTGAGCTACTATTAGTTATTCAAAATTAGGAAAACATTTTTTTTTCCCAAAACAGCGCTTCACCTGTCTACATGTTGTATCTGGTATTGCAGCTCAGTTCTAATAAAATGAATGTGACTGAGTTGCAATACCACGTGCCACCAATACACAGGTGTGGAGCTGTTGTAGAAAAAAAACAAAACAAACCTTGACTTTTAATACAGTTCGTAGAGAAGGTTCAGGTCTTCAGGAGTCTCATTTATTAGACAGAGAATCTAGCAGGTATGAAGAGTGCCTCTCGCCTGGAGGACCTATAATGATTTAAACATGAGTAATGCATCATTTCCCCTGTGGAGGCGCTGTAGAGGAATTGATCACTTTCTGCCCGCAGATCACAGCTGATCGCAGAAGGTCCGAGGGTGACAATAAATATAGTAATCATCACAGATTCCCCAGGGACAGATAGAACCCAAATAGTCAATTTTTTTTATAGTCAGAGTGTAAAGATTTGCATTGGAAATATTCTATTTTTTTCACTATCTTTCTCAGGGAAACTTAAGCTGTTGCAGATCGATGTCTTACACTTTCTTCAGGCAGGAGATGGGATTTTTTTTTCTACCTTTTACATAGAAATCAGAATCCAGTGTTTTGTCAGCTTTTCTCACTAGAGGCTGCTCACTATCACTTCATGATTTGTTCAGCTCCAGCAATGTGACTCGTGCGGCGGCGGTGTGGCAAGGAGCACAGAGGAGATCAGGAGATGGCTCGGCTCATTTTTTATTAAGCTCCGTCTCTAAGTTACAGCACACCCCTAATGGCCCGGGTGTATATCAGCCATGCAATGTCATCTGCTCACTGCGCCGGATTATGAGCAACGTAGGATCAAGTATGGAAAGATTCCCTGCAGCCTAGAATTTAAGCTGTGTTTGCCACACTATGTATATATATATATATATATACATATAAATATAAATATATATATATATATATATATATATATATATATATATATACAGTATCAAAAGCATCTGCATGTTTTTCTCAATATTATTATTTATTTATATAGCACCATTGATTCCATGGTGCTGTAGATGAGAAGGGGTTACATACAAATTACAGATATCACAGTAAGCAGAGTAACAATGACAGACTGATATAGAGGGGTGACGACCCTGCCCTTGCGGGCTTAAATTCTACAGGATGGTGGGGATGGAGACAATAGGTTGAGGGTTGTAGGAGCTCCGGTGTTGGTGAGGCAGTAGCTTCAGTAGTGGTGAGGAGGCAGCGGGGTCAGTGCAGGCTGTAGGCTTTCCTGAAGAGGTGGGTTTTCAGGTTCCGTCTGAAGGACCCGAATGTGGTTGATAGTCGGACGTGTTGGGGCAGAGAATTTCAGAGGATGGGGGATATTCTGGAGAAGTCTTGGAGGCGGTTGAGTGAGGAGTGGATGAGTGTGGAGGAGCGAAGGAGGTCTTGGGAGGACCGGAGATTACGTGAGGGAAGATATCAGGAGATTAGTTCAGAGATATATGGAGGAGACAGGTTATGGATGGCTTTGTAGGTCAGTATTAGTAATTTGAACTCGATACGCTGAGGGAATGGGAGCCAGTGAAGCGATTTGCAGAGGGGGAAGTGGAGGAGTAGCAAGGAGAGAGATGAATTAGTCGGGCAGCAGAATTAAGGATGGACTGGAGAGGTGCAAAGGTGTTAGCAGGAAGGCCACAGAAAAGCATGTTGCAGTAGTCAAGGCGGGAGATGATGAGGGCATGCACAAGCATTTTAGTAGATTGACGGTTGAGGAAAGGACGGATTCTGGAGATATTTTTGAGCTGGAGGCGACAGGAGGTGGAAAGAGCCTGGATGTGTGGCTTGAAGGACAGGGCAGAGTCAAGGGTTACTCCGAGGCAGCGGACTTCCAGTACGGGGGAAAGCGTGATGTCGTTAATTGCGATAGACAGGTCAGGTATGGAAGATCTATGAGATGGAGGAAAGATGATGAGTTCAGATTTGTCCACATTGAGTTTGAGGAAGCGAGAGGAGAAGAAGGAGGATATGGCTGATAGACACTCCGGGATTCTGGACAGCAGAGAGGTGACGTCTGGGCCAGAGAGGTAGATCTGAGTGTCATCAGCATAAGGGTGGTACTGGAATCCATGGGACTTTATGTCACAGGCCAAGTGTGTAGATTGAGAAGAGTAGGGGTCCTAGAACAGAGCCTTGGGGGACTCCAACAGAGAGAGGGTGGGGTGAGGAGGTAGTATGGGAGTGGGAGACGCTGAATGTGACACAAAATCAGAATAAACCTTTCCCGTTTTAGGTCAATTAGGATTATCATAATTATTAATATTTGCCAAATGCCAGAATAATGAGAGACAGAGAGAAAATGTTTTAAGGCATTTTTATTACTTACTGCAAAGTCAAAAGTTTACATACACTAAGATTACTATGTCTTTCAACAATTCTGAACTGTCCATATGATGATGTCCTCTGTTTGGAAGCTTCTGATAGGTTGTTTTGGAAACATCTGCATTAACTAGAGACACACCTGTGGATATATTTTAATGCACACCTGAAACACACTTCTTCTTTGTGTAGCATCATGGGAAAGTCTCAAGAAATCAGCCAAGATATCAGGAAGAGAATTGTGGACTTGCACAAGTCTGGCTCATCCTTGGGTACAATTTCAAGATGAAAGTGCCTCATTCATCTTTAAAAACAATTACAGTTGTGCTCAAAAGTTTACATACACCGGCAACATTTTTGCTTTCTTGGCCTTTTTTCAGGGAATATGTATGATAACACCAAAACTTTATCTCCACTCATTGTTAGTGATTGGGTGAAGCCATTTATTGTCAAACTACTGTGTTTTATCTTTTTTAAATCATAATGACAACAAAAAGCATCCAAATGACCCTGATCAAAAGTTCACATACCCCATTCCTTAATACCAGTGTATTGCCCCCTCTAACATCAATGACAGCTTGAAGTCTTTTGTGGTAGTTGTGGGTGAGGTTCTTTATTTTCTCAGATGGTAAAGCTGCCCACTCTTCTTGGCAAAAAGCATCCAGTTCCTGTAAATTCCTGGGCAGTCTAGCATGGACTGCGCGCTAGAGATCTCCCCATAGCGGCTCAATGATATTGAGGTCAGGAGATGGCCACTCCAGAACTTTCATTTTGTTCTGTTGTAGCCAATGACAGGTCGACATGCCCTTGTGTTTTGCATCGTTGTCATGTTGACTGCAAATTTGCCACCAGTATTTGCTGATAACATGCTGCATTAATCTTTCCTTCAACTTTGACCAAGTTTCCTGTGCCTTTGTAGCTCATACATCCCGAAAACATCAGCAATCCACCTCCGTGCTTTACAGTAGGAATGGTGTTCCTTTCATCATAGGTCTTGTTGACCTCTCTCCAAATGTAATCTTTATGGTTTTGGCCAAAAAGTTAAATTTTGGTCTCATCACTCCAAATTACCTTGTTCCAGAAGTTTTGAGGCTTGTCTCTGTGCTGTTTTGCGTATTGTAGGCAAGATACTTTGTGTCATTTGCGAAGTAATGGCTTTCTTCTGGCGACTCGACCATGCAGCCCATTTTTCTTCAAGTGCCTCCTTATTGTGCATCTTGAAACAGCAACACCGCTAGCTTTCAGAGAGTCCTGTATTTCAGCTGATGTTATTTGTAGGTTTTTCTTTGCATCCTGAACAATTTTCCTGGCAGTTGTGGCATTTTTGTTAGTCTACCTGACCATGGTTTTGTTTTTACAGAGCCCCTGATTTTCCATTTGTTAATCACAGTTTGATCGCTGACTGGCATTATCAATTCCTTGGATATATTTTTGTATCCCTTTCCTGTTTTATACAGTTCAACTACCTTTTCCCGTAGATCCGTTTACAATTCTTTTGCTTTCCCCATGACTCACAATGCAGAAACATCAGTGGCTGGATGAAAAATGCAAGAGTCTGTCTGGATCACAGAAACTCACTCAGCTTTTATTCACACACTGATTACAAGCAAACAGGTCACAGGTGAGAATGTTACCTTTAGTAGCCATTAGTGATGGGCGAATATACTCGTTACTCGAGATTTTCCAAGCACGCTCGGGTGTCCTCCGAGTATTTTTTAGTGCTTGGAGATTTAGTTTTCATCACCGCAGAGGAATGATTTACATCTCTTAGTTAGCTTGATTACATGTGGTGATTCCCTAGCAACCAGGAAACCCCCACATGTACTTATGCTGGCTAACAGATGTAAATCATTCACCTGTGGCGATGAAAACTAAATCTCCGAGCACTAAAAAATACTTGGAGGTCACCTGACGATGCTCGGTAAATCTCGAGTAATGAGTATATTCGCTCATCACTAGTAGCCATTAAAACCCATTTGTGTCAACTTCCGTGCATGTTATCAGGCCAAAATCACCAGGGTATGTGAACTTTCGATCAACGTCATTTGGATATTTTGGGTTGTCAATATGATTAAAAAAGAGAAAACACAGTATTTTGACAATAAATAGCATCACCCAACCAGTACCATGAGTGGAGAAAAAGTTTTGATGTTATCATTCATATTCTCTGGAAAAAAAAAGGCCAAGAAAGCAAAAAAATTCTGCAGGGGTATGTAAACTTTTGAGCAAAACTGTATATGCAAGTATAAACAAAATGGGAATGTCCAGGCACCATATTGCTCAGTAAGGAGATGGGTTCTGTGTCCCAGAGATGAACATGCTTTGGTCTGACATGTGCATATCAACCCAAGGACAAAAGCAAAAGACCTTGTGAAGATGATGAGTACTGAAACGAGTACTGTATCAACATGGGTTGAAAGGACACTCTGCCAGGAAGAAGCCATTACTAAAAAAGAAACGTAAAAAAGCCAGATTAATGTTTGCAAATGCACACAGGAAAAAAGACCTTAAAGTTTGGAGACATGTCCTGTGGTCTGATGAAACTAAAATTGAACTTTTTGGGCATAATGACCATCGTTACGTTTGGAGGAAAAAGGAAGAAGCTTGGAAGCCTAAGAACAACATCCCAACTGTGAAATGCGGTGGTGGCAACATCATGTTGTGGGGTTGCTTTGCTGCAGGAGGGACTGGTGCACTTCACAAAATAGATGGCATCATGAGAAAAGAAGATTATGTGGTAATACTGAAGCACCATCTCAAGACATCAGCCAGGAAGTTAAAGCTTGGGCGGAAATGGGTCTTCCAAATGGACAATGACCCAAAGCATACTGCCAAAATTGTAACAAAGTGGCTTAAGGAAAACAAAGTCAATGTTTTGGAGTGGCCATCACAAAGCCCTGATCTCAATCCTATTGAAAATTATGGGCAAAGATGAAAAGGCCGATGCGAGCAAGGTGACCTACAAACCTGGATCAGTTACACCAGTTTTGTCAGGAGGACCCAAATTCCGACCAACTATTTATTGTGAGAAGCTTGTGGAAGGATGATGTGAGATCAGAGATCCGTGGGGCCGGATCATCACTTCCAGGACATTGGTTGGATGTTTGGGGTCTTTGTCCTGCTGCAGAATACATTTGGAGCCAATCAGATGCCTCCATGATTGTATCACAAGATAGGTATAGTGGCATGTAAAAGTTTGGGCGGCCCTGGTCAAAATTACTGTTATTGTGAACAAATAAGCAAGTTGAAGACAAAATTATCTCTAAAAGTACTAAAGTTAAAGATGACACATTTCCCTTGTATTTTAGGGAAAAAAACAATATATATGTGTGTGTGTATATATATATATATATATATATATATATATATATATATATATATATATATATATATACAGTGCCTACAAGTAGTATTCAACCCCCTGCAGATTTAGTAGGTTTACACATTTGGAATTAACTTGGCATCGTGACATTTGGACTGTAGATCAGCCTGGAAGTGTGAAATGCACTGCAGCAAAAAAGAATGTTATTTCTTTGTTTATTTTTTTTTTAAATTGTGAAAAGTTTTTTCAGAGGGTCATTTATTATTCAACCCCTCAACTCACCAGAATTCTGTTTGGTTCCCCTAAAGTATTAAGAAGTAGTTCAGGCACAAAGAACAATGAGCTTCACATGTTTGGATTAATTATCTCTTTTTCCAGCCTTTTCTGACTATTTAAGACCCTCCCCAAACTTGTGAACAGCACTCATACATGGTCAACATGGGAAAGACAAAGGAGCATTCCAAGGCCATCAGAGACAAGATCGTGGAGGGTCACAAGGCTGGCAAGGGGTACAAAACCCTTTCCAAGGAGTTGGGCCTACCTGTCTCCACTGTTGGGAGCATCATCCGGAAGTGGAAGGCTTATGGAACTACTGTTAGCCTTCCACGGCCTGGACAGCCTTTGAAAGTTTCCTCCCGTGCCGAGGCCAGGCTTGTCCGAAGAGTCAAGGCTAACCCAAGGACAACAAGGAAGGAGCTCCGGGAAGATCTCATGGCAGTGGGGACATTGGTTTCAGTCAATACCATAAGTAACGTACTCCACCGCAATGGTCTCCGTTCCAGACAAGCCCGTAAGGTACCGTAAGGTACCTTTACTTTCAAAGCATCATGTCAAGGCTCGTCTACAGTTTGCTCATGATCACTTGGAGGACTCTGAGACTGACTGGTTCAAGGTTCTCTGGTCTGATGAGACCAAGATCGAGATCTTTGGTGCCAACCACACACGTGACGTTTGGAGACTGGATGGCACTGCATACAACCCCAAGAATACCATCCCTACAGTCAAGCATGGTGGTGGCAGCATCATGCTGTGGGGCTGTTTCTCAGCCAAGGGGCCTGGCCATCTGGTCTGCATCCATGGGAAGATGGATAGCACGGCCTACCTGGAGATTTTGGCCAAGAACCTCCGCTCCTCCATCAAGGATCTTAAGATGGGTCGTCATTTCATCTTCCAACAAGACAACGACCCAAAGCACACAGCCAAGAAAACCAAGGCCTGGTTCAAGAGGCAAAAAATCAAGGTGTTGCAGTGGCCTAGTCAGTCTCCTGACCTTAACCCAATTGAAAACTTGTGGAAGGAGCTCAAGATTAAAGTCCACATGAGACACCCAAAGAACCTAGATAACTTGGAGAAGATCTGCATGGAGGAGTGGGCCAAGATAACTCCAGAGACCTGTGCCGGCCTGATCACGTCTTATAAAAGACGATTATTAGCTGTAATTGCAAACAAAGGTTATTCCACAAAATATTAAACCTAGGGGTTGAATAATAATTGACCCACACTTTTATGTTTAAAATTTATAAAAATTTAACTGAGCAACAAAACTTTTTTGTTTGTAAGATTTATGCATCTGTTAATAAATCCTGCTCTTGTTTGAAGTTTGAAGGCTCTAACTTATTTGCATCTTATTAAACCTGCTAAATCTGCAGGGGGTTGAATACTACTTGTAGGCACTGTATATATACAGTGCCTACAAGTAGTATTCAACCCCCTGCAGATTTAGCAGGTTTAATAAGATGCAAATAAGTTAGAGCCTTCAAACTTCAAACAAGAGCAGGATTTATTAACAGATGCATAAATCTTACAAACCAAAAAGTTTTGTTGCTCAGTTAAATTTTTATAAATTTTAAACATAAAAGTGTGGGTCAATTATTATTCAACCCCTAGGTTTAATATTTTGTGGAATAACCTTTGTTTGCAATTACAGCTAATAATCGTCTTTTATAAGACCTGATCAGGCCGGCACAGGTCTCTGGAGTTATCTTGGCCCACTCCTCCATGCAGATCTTCTCCAAGTTATCTAGGTTCTTTGGGTGTCTCATGTGGACTTTAATCTTGAGCTCCTTCCACAAGTTTTCAATTGGGTTAAGGTCAGGAGACTGACTAGGCCACTGCAACACCTTGATTTTTTGCCTCTTGAACCAGGCCTTGGTTTTCTTGGCTGTGTGCTTTGGGTCGTTGTCTTGTTGGAAGATGAAATGACGACCCATCTTAAGATCCTTGATGGAGGAGCGGAGGTTCTTGGCCAAAATCTCCAGGTAGGCCGTGCTATCCATCTTCCCATGGATGCGGACCAGATGGCCAGGCCCCTTGGCTGAGAAACAGCCCCACAGCATGATGCTGCCACCACTATGCTTGACTGTAGGGATGGTATTCTTGGGGTCGTATGCAGTGCCATCCAGTCTCCAAACGTCACGTGTGTGGTTGGCACCAAAGATCTCGATCTTGGTCTCATCAGACCAGAGAACCTTGAACCAGTCAGTCTCAGAGTCCTCCAAGTGATCATGAGCAAACTGTAGACGAGCCTTGACATGACGCTTTGAAAGTAAAGGTACCTTAAGGGCTCGTCTGGAACGGAGACCATTGCGGTGGAGTACGTTACTTATGGTATTGACTGAAACCAATGTCCCCACTGCCATGAGATGTTCCCGGAGCTCCTTCCTTGTTGTCCTTGGGTTAGCCTTGACTCTTCGGACAAGCCTGGCCTCGGCACGGGAGGAAATTTTCAAAGGCTGTCCAGGCCGTGGAAGGCTAACAGTAGTTCCATAAGCCTTCCACTTCCGGATGATGCTCCCAAAAGTGGAGACAGGTAGGCCCAACTCCTTGGAAAGGGTTTTGTACCCCTTGCCAGCCTTGTGACCCTCCACGATCTTGTCTCTGATGGCCTTGGAATGCTCCTTTGTCTTTCCCATGTTGACCATGTATGAGTGCTGTTCACAAGTTTGGGGAGGGTCTTAAATAGTCAGAAAAGGCTGGAAAAAGAGATAATTAATCCAAACATGTGAAGCTCATTGTTCTTTGTGCCTGAACTACTTCTTAATACTTTAGGGGAACCAAACAGAATTCTGGTGGGTTGAGGGGTTGAATAATAAATGACCCTCTGAAAATACTTTTCACAAATAAAAAAAAAAATAAACAAAGAAATAACATTCTTTTTTGCTGCAGTGCATTTCACACTTCCAGGCTCCTCTACAGTCCAAATGTCACAATGCCAAGTTAATTCCAAATGTGTAAACCTGCTAAATCTGCAGGGGGTTGAATACTACTTGTAGGCACTGTATATACTGTATATATAGTAATTTTTTACATTTTAAAAATTACAAAAAGAAAGTGGGCAAGTATCAAGTAGCACCCCCTTTTGCAAGTATTATAGCTTGTAAATGCTTTTTGTAGCCAGCCACAAGTGTTTCAATTTTTGTTTGAGTGATTTTCATCCATTCTTCCTTGGAGAATTATTCGGGTTCTGTGAGATTCCTGGGTCGTCTTGCATTCTCTGCTATTTTGAGGTTCGGCCACAGATTTTCAATGATGTTCAGATCATGGGACTGTGAGGGCCAACCTTCAGCTTGTGCCTTTTGAAGTTGTCTAGTGTGGATTTTGACGTTTGTTTAGGATCATTATCCATTTGTAGAAGCCATCCTCTTTTCTACTTCAGTTTTTTTTACAGATGGTGTTATGTTTGCATCAAGAATTTGTTGAAATTTCATTGAATCCATTCTTCCCACTACACATAAAATGTTCCCCGTGCCATTGACTGCAACACAGCCCCAGAGCATGATTGATCCACCCCCATGTTTAATGGTTGGTGAGATGTTCTTTTCCTGAATTATGTGGCATATTTTCTCCACATATACCTTTGATAATTGGGGCCAATTATTCTATTTTAATCTCATTGGTTCACAGGACTTGTTTTCAAAATGCATCAGGCTTGTTTAGATTTTGTTTTGCATATTTCTGTTGCTTAATTTTATGATGAGGACACAAGAGAGCTTTTCGTCTGATGACTCTTCCATGAAGGCCATATTTGTGCAGGTGTCTCTGAACAGTAGAACAATGTACCACAACTCCAGAGTCTGATAAATGTTTCTGAAGATCTTTTGCAGTCAGTCTGATTTGCCTCTCTAGTAATCCTATGAACAGCTTGGTCTTCCAGACCTTATCTTGACCTCCTTTATTCCTGTTAACTGCCATTTCTTAATTACATTTCAATCTGAGGAAAGGGCGACTTGAAAACGCTTTGTTGTCTTCTTCTCCTGCTTTGTTGGCCTCCGCTATTTTCATTTTCAGAAGTTAGAGGACGCTGGGTTTTTATAAAGTTGTGAAATTTATATCTCCTGGCCTTTCCTAACGGTGATTGTGAACAGGCCATAACCCTAACCGGCTAACTAAGGTTTGAAGCCTTGGTCAAAGTTATCTAAGCACACAAATCTCTAAGGGTGTCCACACTTTTGCTTTGAACCATTTTCCTTTTTGTAATTTTGAAAATGTAAAAAATGACAATATATTTTATGCCTAAAATATAAAGGAAATGTGTAATCTTTAACTTTAAGCCTTTTATAGATCATTTCATCTTCAACTTGGTTAACTGTTCACAATAACAGTAATTTTGACCAGGGGTGCCCAAACCTTTACATGCCACTGTAGGTATCTGCCTGCATTTTTCAGAATTGAGAAAACCGTTAATCTTGACCAAATCCTCAACTCCATCCTCTAAAATGGAGCTCCAAAAAGAACTTTCTTCATGCTTCACTGTTCCTGCAGACCCTCATTATTGTGCCCTTTGGTGAGCAAACTGCTTCTGTTACAGCCAAATATTTCCCACTTTGACTCATCGGTCCCGAACACCTGCTGACAGTTTTCTGCACCCATAGTTGAGTCACTTGGCCATATTTTCATGTCGAAGGTATGGCTTTCTGGCTGCAATTCTCACCATGATGACCACTTCTGGCCAGACGTCTCCAGACATTAGATGGTTGTAGCATTGTTCAAGTGCTTGCTGCCTGTTCTTTGCTGATGGCACAGCTGGACATCATCTGATTTCAAATGGAAGTAAGCATGATGTGTCTTTCATCTGCTGCACTAAGTTTCCTTGGCTGACCACCGCATCTACGATCCTCACCGTCTCCCATTTCTTGGTGCTTCTTCCAAACAGCTTGAACAGCACATCTAGAGACTCCAGTCTGCTTGAAAATCTTTGCCTGGGAAAGACCTTCCTGATGCAGTACAACTACCTTGTGTCTTGATGCGGCGCTCTAACCTGTGATATGAAACTGTCTTCCACAACCTCACCTTTGTAGTAGAGTTTGTCTGTTTCTCACCCAGTTTTAAGCCTCTTATACAGCTGTTTATGCTTCAGTTAATGACTGTTTCAACCTATATATGAAACTGATGATCATTATCATCTGTTTGGCATAATGGGTTATTCATGTACCTAACTATAATCCTAACAATATCCCTGACTTTTTACTAGTGTACCTAGAAGAATTGATGCTGTTTTGAAGGCAAACTGCTTTCACCAAATATTGATGGGATTTAGATTTCTCTTGTCTTTGTTC
Organism: Ranitomeya variabilis; assembly: GCF_051348905.1. NCBI lineage: Eukaryota > Metazoa > Chordata > Amphibia > Anura > Dendrobatidae > Ranitomeya > Ranitomeya variabilis. The sequence continues at coordinate 248,671,798 of NC_135233.1, read as the reverse complement.
ACTTTATGTTTTGTGAATTCATAAAAATAATCTATAAATGCTTGTGTTTTTAAAGCATTCATACTCTGCAGCATTGTTTGAATAACTGCCTAAAACTTTTGCCTAGTACTGTACGTGGTATACTTTTTTTTTACAGTATATCGTTACATGGCATAGTGTAGCCTACTATGATATTCCATTCAGTGCACAAGCCAGTCGTATGCCAAAAAGGCACTCTTGCATACCCCGAGTAAATAGGTGTCTATGGATATATTCAATATATACAGTGCTATAACTAAGTATTGCAAAGATCAATTGTAGTGATTACTGAACAGATGAGGTCAGAGCAGCAGAAGCAAGGACACTCAGTGAATAACAGGTGAAGTCCTCGCTGTTTGTTTTCTGTCCTTTCTTCTCCATCTGATCCAGACCATAATTACGACTTCTCCTGGCTACGACTTTCTTCAGTTTGCCATTCAGATGTTTTGGGTTTATTGCTTTTGCAGCACATATGCACAATGTGCCCCCATGAACTTAATACTGCCACACACTGGGCCCTATAAATATAATAGCGCTACACACTGTAGCCCTTGAATATAATACCTTTGGGGATACTGAATTAATAGATTCACACTGTAAAATTAGCAGTGCCGCACACTACGCCACTTATAAATAATAATATCACACCCTGTGCTCTTGAATAAAAAAAATGACTCACACTGTGCCCCCTCAATAAAAAAATACTCTCACTGTACCCCCTGAGTACATAATTGTCCATAGTATATGGGCAACTGTTCCTGTCAAAGATGACAGAATCTGCAACATCTGTGTAGACAACGTGTAAAGCCGCTGTATTGATGGTTGGCTGACTGTCTAACATGTATGGGTTCTCCCTACGGTCCCCGACAGGTGATTTCGGAGAAGACAAAGATCGGGCATGTCCAATTTTGAACTGCTGATCCTTTAATCCTTTAATAATGCCCCATGAGGTGGCATTACACAGATGAACGTTGGCCACGCTGAGAATGCCCAACCATCGAATGTGAATGGGGGTGTCCAATTTTCTTTCTACAGCCTATGTATGGATGGGGTCATGGCGGATTTCACACTATCCAGTTATTTAAGGTGTATAAGATTAACAATGGATGCCATTAAACGGGATCTACCAATGATATGCCGATAAACTTCTCATCTTATCCCCTTGGCCAATATTAAGCTGGACATACACAATTGATGTCTGTTTGCCAAACATTCTTTCAACAGACAGCTATTTCTCCCAACTGTATAAATAGTATAGAAAGTCGTTGTTAGAAGCTTTGGGTAGCGACTTATGTTCCCTGAAAAAAGTATGGGGAGTTAAAAGGATAAAAGCCTTAAAAACCTTTGCAGAATCCCATTGAAATGCAGCTTCAACCCAACTACGCGTTTCGCCTGTCAGCTTCTTCCTGGGACACACGAAACCCTGGACTGGTTAGAAGTTATTCTGCTGTGTGTTTGATATATTTTATGTGTTATTTATTTATTTATTTATTCTTTTTTGTAAAATAAAACCCCAATTAGAAGCAAATTGCCTGGCAATGTTGATTGTTTCTTAAATGGAACCCGTCACTGTCAGCGGTTGGGGAGAAGCCATCGTGGATCCGCTTGTATGTCTAGTCACCCATGCAGCTCGGACCTCACCAGCTATTAAGAGCATGTTTTATATGGCTGTGAGCAAACTGCCAGACGCTGACTTTAAGGGAAAATCATGACAGTATTGATGGCAGTGATCGCTTGTGGAACTAGTGGTCTCAGCACGACTGATAATAACATCATTGGACTTGGATTACATTACACATTTTTACATATGGTGGTTAGTGATTCCTGTAATGTCCCTGCTGGTCTGGAGAGGTTCAATAGTCCTTATATAGTATCTCTGATGTTCTAGGTTGATGAGTGGGTTCAACAATATTATTAAACTTCTATGGTTAGTCATTACCGATGGATTAATGATTCAGGTAAGCCATTCTTTTTAAATAAAAAATGTCCATCTTTGCCAGGAAATTTCGAACAGATTTGCCAGAAATCAAAAGCACTCGAAAGCCTACAACTGTCCTGAAAAGACATATATAACATTATTCTCTTTTCCTCACACACTGATCTTCTTTACTGCAGTTCCGTCACACACTATCTGCACAGTTTTTTTTAGTGTGTTATGATTCTCCCTATCTCTATTGCTAAACTAGGAAATCCTCTTATTTTCCAGATTCAGCACAAAATGGCTGCTGCATTCCCTGCCTCAGTTTTTATAGTGGCTATTTCCCTGCCTCAGTTTTTATACTGGCTATGATATGCCTTCCTTACTGGTTGTGCTATACCATGTAATGTAATAGCTTCAAAGCCTTATGGGGAAAGTCATATGATCCTTCACTGGCTGGTTCACTCTTCTGCAACATGTAAAATGTAGGCACCCAATTTAGGCGATTCCTTTGAAACAAATCAGAAATTGTTCTAATTTAGTTCTAAATTCTAAAATTTCCACACAAAGTCGGTTCGCATTTATTTGATTCTCTCATCTCTAGTTAAAAATTAAGATCCCAGGAGGTCTAGGATGGTATCATAGTTTATACTTACACTGACGACCAAAAGGGTAACGTTGTTTTGAACTTTTGACTTTCAGACTCCATATCTCATCATCCATTTCTGCTCCGAACGTGAGATGACCATAATTTCATAGACAATCATCTTGACTATCTCATATGTAAATTTGACTTGGAGCTATTTAGCATATGATTAGTGATGCAGGTTCTTGTAATGTTGCTGTATTGTTACTGTTATGCTTCTAGTGGTGGATAAATCTTTTCTTCTTGTGTACTACAAGTTACAACCTGTTCTCACATTCCCTAATACCTCAGTGTGTTATTAGGTTGATTCCCAAGCCCATCTCTCGGCCAAGAAAATTGCCAAACTACATCATGAAGCTCCGTGGCAGTTGGAAGAATACAAAATGAAGTCCATCCATCCATTCAGAAGCCAAGAGGTGGACGTCCAGGCAAAATATCAGTATCAACAAGTCGGCTCATCCCAAGGTCTATCAGTTCTGGTGCGACAAACACAGCAGCGGAGGCGGTTCGTGTGCTTCATAATTGTTATATACGTCCATGCAGGCACCGTATGATGCACATTACACAAGTCTGGAATGGTGGCCCGAAAAAATGTGAAGAAGCCTCAACTTCAATATCCTCATAAGAAGCGATGGCTCGAGTTTGCACAAAAAAAGTACAAAAAGTGTACAGTAGATGATTGGAAGTCAATAGACTAGGCTCTAATGGGTGAAAGTGGGTCTGGAAGAAAGACGGGAAAAAAGGGGCTAATGGATCAAGAAATTTGAAGGAACTGTCAAGTTTGGTGGAGGAAGCATGATGATATGGGGTTGTTTCACAGCCAAAGCTGTTGGATTCTTGACCAGGATCAATGGTGATCTCAATGCTGAGTAATATGTGAGTATCCTACAAAACGAGTTACTTCCTTCACTCAAGTTCTATGGGTATGAAAAGTACGGCATAGTGTTCCAGCAAGACAACGACCCGAAGCATTTGCCGAGTTTAGCCAAGAAATGGCTTAATGACAATGTAGTAGAGGTGTTGGATTGTCCCCACAGTCCCCAGATCTCAACCCAATTGAACTAGGTAGAGTTAAAGAAAAAGCTGTGTACTTACCTAAGGCTACGTTCACATTTGCGTTGTGCGCCGCTGCGTCGGCGACGCAATGCACAACGCAAACAAAAACGCAACAAAACGCACGCTAAAATGCTGCGTTTTGCGACGCATGCGTCCTTTTTTGCCGAAAGTTGGACGCAAAAAAAATGCAACTTATTGTGTTCTCTGCGCCCAACGCTTGCGGCCATGCGTCGCAAAACGCAGCACAACGCGTGTCCATGCGCCCCCATGTTAAATATAGGGGCGCATGACGCATGCGGCGACGCTGCGGCGCCGAACACTAATGTAAACGTAGACTAAGTGAGTCGACCAGTATGCACCAGCTTTGGGAACATGTAGAAGAGACCTGGGATGAGAGAGAGAGGGCATCGGCTCATTTCATATTTTGTCATTTTTAAAAGGAAAAAGTTGAAACTATTTTTTTTGCATAAAATACAATGAAAATGTGTTATCCTTAACTTTAGCCCTTTTAGATATAATTTCATCTTCAACAGTATTTTTGACCAGGGGTGCCCAAACTTTTACATGCCACTGTATCATCTATCCCGTGGATAGGGATGATGTATTTAACCCAATATTTTGTGAACTGCTGAGACAAGAGTTTTCAGTTTCTAAAAACCACGCTTGAGAAGGAGTCAAGAGATCTTGTTTGCCAACCAGTATGTAATGTATAATCAAGAGCTAGAAAATGGAGCCATCTTGACATGTAAAGCGCCATGGAATAAATGGTGCTATAAAAATGTACAATAATAATAATCTTGAGAAGTCTTAACACGTAAAAGTTCACTTAGCTTTTCCATGTGCCTAAAGAACTGGTGGGGGAGAGGATAAGGTGGTCTTCACAAGTTCTTCATAGCAATGGCCTTTCAGTCAACACTTGGTCTTGGTTGACCCAGAAGAGCCTCTACCGCAACAACAAAAATTTCGATCTCAAGCCAACCGTGGCCAACATGTTCCAAGTCATAACTCAAGACCATTCATTTACTTTCCAGTATACATGAAGATTGCAGATGTCCGCACATTGACCAAATAATAAACCATGTGGAATAATGAACCGCGCTCCTGATAGGCAAGGAGAAATGGCTTGAAAGACATTTACATTGTTTGCATATCTGAGCGGCTTCCTTCGTGCTTTGTAGGCATCTTCAGAGCATTTGATGTTGCTCCCTGTCCATGACCTTGAAACCTTCTTTGTTTCACCTGTATTTGACCTCTGTGAAAATTATTTGGCACAAAATGCATCTAGGTCACAGGCGATCAGAGGCCCGGCATGCTGTGCAAAGCGGGGACAACAGCATAGGCAGATTCCGGTGTTGTTACAGCCAGCATAATTGGGGCTGAGATTCACAGCCTGAAGCATTTCTTTTGCCACTAAGATTACAGTCTCTCGGGTGGACGTGGGAGTTTTAAAAACTGCTGCTAAGCTTTTGTGAATATTTAAAGAGATCTACTGAACACTGCAGCATGTTGATGATACTCGCTCCGATTTGATGAGCTGTTCTGTAGACCTCTGCATCTCTTGCAAAAGTTTTCCCCGTTGCAGCTCAGGCATGAAAAATTTATCATCGACAAAGGCATCCATACAGCAGAGTTTAGGTTTTTATTTCATATTTACTGTATCTTTTTTCCTTATTATTTCTTTTACTTTATTTATTTTCTTTTATTATTTATGTATTATTTTTTGTTCTTATATTTATTGTTTTATATTTATTTTTGACCCTTTTATTTATTATATATCATTTTTTGTCCCTTTATTGTTATAATTATTTTTTATAATTCCTTTACTATTATTTATGCTGTCCTTTTTTACTTTTTATTTTTAACTTTTCTTTCCTAGTTACTTTCTATTTGTTGGTATTTTTTTAATATCTCTTCGTGTTTTCTCCTGTCTACTTTAATGTAGTTACTTTTTGTAGTTTTTAATACAAAAAAACTGTATTTTTTCCATTTCTGTTATTTTTGTTATTTTTCAGCTATTCTTTTTCATATCCATTTTATTTTAGTCACCTTTTCATGATTTTCTATTTCTCACCTCGTTTATTTTAGTCACTTTTTAATTTTTTTGTATATCTTATTTTCTGCCTTCTTTATTTTTTCCTTTTTTTTGCATCCTGTTTCGTTGTCTATTTTATTCTATTTTTCTTATTCTTTTTTTTAGATATTCCCGCCTTTTTTTATATCTTTTTTTTTACTGTCTTCTTTTTACTCACTTATTGTTACATTTTTTTATATCCTATTTATTTTTCTTTGGGTATATTTTTTATCTATGATTGAGAATGTGAACAGTAACTTCTATAAAACAAAAAAAGATAATTCTTAAGATTGACCCTAAAATAAATTATCCAAGAGCTTGTATTATATTGGATTGTTGACGAAAAAGCTTGTTTTTTGCTTTTTTTTATGTGTGTCTTATCATATTCCGTGGCTTCTTCTCGGTGGTGGCTTTTTTAGAGTAGGCAGAGCAAAGGCCACATACGTAGCAATGTCAATGCCAGGAAAGGCAGCTGTCTCCTCTGATTTAATAGGAGAGTGTGTGCTGGATATGGAAGCGGGAGAGAGGGGGCCAGTATGAATTGGCCTCAGTTTCGCGTGAGCTGGAGCATGATTAGGATCTCCTGAGCTCTCAGCTGCGCTCAGTTCCCGGTAGCTGGGGCTCCGGAGATGGTCGCCATAGAAACCGCTGCTCCTCACTCCCCATCTCGGATGCAAATGAGCTACAATTTTATTAGTGTGTAGAATTTCAAGAGACTGTAGCACGTCTCCATAGGAAACAGACTTTCCCAATTCATTGCAGGCATACGTATTGTCGGCATCCTTTGTCGGAGATGAGATGACTTTTTTGGGGGGGCTCGAGATTACTTTGCTTCTTTTTTTTGTATTTGCAAAATTTTTGTAAAAAATTAGGGAAATAGTAACCGAAGGTTCAGAACCATTCCTGGAATCCCTAGAGGAGAATGTTTGACCTTTCGAATTTTGCTTTAATTGCACCTTCCATATTTCCATCAGAATTAGATGGCGAACCTTCGAGGTCATAGATTAGTGCCCTCCACACTATAGCAAAATAAAATATGACGGAGATAAACCAAATTTGTATTGATCTCATAAAGGTAAATGGTAGTGGTTTTAGTGCCGTTCTCTTTTGCCTTGTATTACATCACCGGTTTAAGATATCATCAGAAAATGACTTGTTGTTTAAATCAAGTTTTTGTATTAAATATTTACATTTTTGGCATTTTTTTACATAAATTAAAAAATAGAATTTTTTCCATTTTTACTCACGGAGCTCTTTTTTAGACTCTAACTTCCTGTTTTCAGGAAGTAATACATGGTATATTAAAAGCGATGAATGGACCCTGACACTATTTTGTTTGTATTGAAGTGTCTAATAAGCATGTGCAAAGGGAATTGAAAGGGAGGAGTTGTGACATCAACTCTTGTGATTGGTCGATCCTCTATGTATTAAGGTGTTACCAGTCATAATAACCCTGCCTCTGCTGATGAGCCTGCTAAAAACTCTTCCAGAAAGGAACAAGAAATATGAGTCTAAAAATTAGCAAGTGTGAAAATTGCAAGATTAATATATTTTTTTTTAAACAAATTGTAATTTGAAAACAAAAATTTGGCAAGATATTTTAAAAATACATGTAACCCGATTTAAACCATAGCTGATTTTCTGCTGAAGACTTTCTTTCACACAATAAATAGTGAAAAAAAGTCATGGACTTGGGGGGATCTGCTAATTTGTCATTGGCCAGGAAATGTTGGATCCTTGGGGAGGATAATTTTAATAAATCGTAAATTACCATATTTTTGGCCAGAATTTTACAGCTCTGCACGCAACAATATTTTATTTACCTGCACCCCACCATTCCAAAAATTCTTCCACCATACTGTTGTGATCAGGAGATGACAACCAAGCATGGGTATGAATCCATTGTTACCCTGGTATGGCGTCCCGCCTGGTCCTCCTTGGTGGCCGGCCTTCACTTCTATTCTCGGGATTTGCGGCCCAGCATGTTTGGCACCAGTGGCACTTACTAGGTTCCACGCAACTTCTTATAGTTTAATGAACCCAAAACACGTGGGGCAAGGATGTCAGGGTGGAAGTAAAGATTGGCTGCCATGGAAGACTGGTGCAACTTGAACCGAATTGTTCTTGACCACAAAGGGCATTCTTATTTTCAACATATCCAATCTTTTTTCTCCTGGACATCCTTGGAAGGTAGGCAGCTTCCACCTAAGTTTGTGAGTTTGTTTATTTTTTTTCTCTAATGTTTATAGGGGTCTTAAAAAACCCCAAGTGGAAGCATAATGGTGGCCATACTGCTTGTCACCCGATTTTTCAAACATATATATGCCAAAAATATTTGAATGAAATTTTGTTGACGTAGGGCCGATCTCCAATAATGTTCAATTGTTCTTTAATATAATTGCTCTATACTACCTTAGTCAAGAGGCAGAAAGGAGAACTCATATAAACCCTATCGTCCTGCCGTCTCTATCAGAAAATGTGGTCTGGTACTTTCTCTTCAAGGATTGCGCCCGATGCCTCGTCCAACGGCTTTATCAAGGCGTGTGATCGATTTATAGCTGAAGGGATTGAGCTGTAGTTTCTGGTATATGGAATAAAAGCCTTGGCCTCCACTGTACTTCTTTCTGCAGAAACCATTTTAGCAATGTTGTTTTACCCAGAGCCTTGTAGACTGATTTACAATAGCAGGCACCTTGGCTTGTGCTGAAGGCGCACGTCGTCTCCTGTGCCAACATGCATCAAGTTTAAGATGGAGTTATAACTTTTGTGTTTTTCGACTTTTTGAAGGGGGGGGATTTTCACCACTGATAACTCAGCTCTTTCTGCTCGAAAAGACAAACAAGTAAATGTAATTTATGAGATGTTCCCATAAATGCTGCTGCATGATGACTTCTCTGCCTTGTAGGGGGACGCCTGGGTTCATCCTAGAGTGTGGAAATGTCAGACACCCAAAAAAAAAACAGTGTAAAATGTGCATGTTTCCTTGCAAATTCCTGCAAAAAGTTGAACAATTCTTCAGTCATCTGAAAACAATTCGGGAAACATAGAGACACGTTGGAGACAAGAAGCAAAAATGGTAAGATTCCTTCAAAGTCACGTGATTATCCCCAGATGAGAACTTTTAGATGTGCTGATTTTATTTCTTTGCTGCAATTCCCAACATTTTTTTTACAAAATTTTTAGATATTATATTTATCTTAAAGGAACTCTGTCAGCACAGAATAACTGCTCAAACCTAGCACAAGCGCTTGGTGCACCCTCGGTGTGGCCAAACAGTTCAGTGCACCTTCCCACCTACTTGTTTTCCCTCTATCACCGCCCCTCCTCCTCTAGTTTGATTGACAGCTCTGACTTTATAGAGCCGGAGAAGGGCAGAGATAGATGGAAAACAAGTAGGTGGGGGCTCTGAACTGTTTGGCTAGCTTCTTTACTGCCAAGAGTGCAGAAAAAAACACACAGCAAAAACGCAATGTGTGAACACAGCCTAATTGTGTCCCATGCTGGAGCTACTCATGGCAAGTGCAGACTGTGTTTTTTTAGGTGGTCCAATGAAGGATAGAAGAAAACGCTCCTTGTCTGGGTAATTTGTGGAGGAGTTTTTCAATTTTTTTTTTTTAAATTCGTTTATTAATTCCAGAATAAGCTATACAATACACGTTTGCATTCGTTATTATCAGTTACAGTGTAAAATACAGATAGTTGCGATGCTTCATCATATCTAAAATGTTACAAGAATAACAAACCGTGCATGTTGAATCATTGGTGTCTTATAAATCATCTAAGGAGTTTTTCAATTTTGGTAGATTTTTTTCCCTGAAATTTTTTTTACAGCCTTCTGATTGGACAGTGCCTAATTTGGATTCCTTTAGGAGCCTCTTCGGAGAAATGCACTTTCTTTTCTGTCCCCAGCCATTTTTCAAAAAAAGACCCGCAGAGGGAAAGAAAAAGTTTAAAAGACTGATCATATGACCAAGATAGTGGATTTTATAATGGAAACAACTACGAAGAGTCTTACAAGTGTTTGGGGTTTTTTTCAACATTTTTCAGGCAATTTTTGGAGAAAAAACACATTCCAAAAATGTTGTTTCAAAAGAGTCCTTGTGTCCACACCTAGACACCAAGGGGTGTCTCATTATGTACGATCTTCTCTTCATGGGGCCTAAACAAAATTAGTAAACTGGGGAAAATTAGCAAACTGGGGAACGATCACAGGAAGGAAATGGAGAGAAACAAACATTTTATCACCCATTCTCAGCTGGTTAGGAGTGTGGAGGGTCTGAGAAGATACAGAAGGGGCAAAGTTAGAAAAAGTAAATTACTTTAAAATTGTCACGGTAAGGTAGACTCATCCATATAGTATAATTACTTCAACTTTAAGGGTATTTTTCCATTTTTTCCTTGTGGCCTGCTGATGACCTACATCATTGCAGGCAGCAGCTACTTTATGGAGTGTCCTGCCTCATTCTATTAGGCTCCCCCAAGCCTCCGAAACAATTAAGTGTTCCATGAAAATACACATCTGGAAGCGGATCAAGTTTCTCCATAACCTCTAACTTTCCTTCCTGTCTAACAAACCACTGCCCCGTCTCATCGACCCCCAGCTATTTGCTCTTGGTATGCAGTATGCTACACAAATTCCCCATTCCTTTCTCTTTTTTTCCCTGTATTCCTCCTTTTGGGTGGGGTGAGAATTATGCACCAATATAGTCCTTTAGAGAATCTGTAAAACCTTTTTTTCCTGTTGCAAAAAAGTGTTAGAAGTTATCACATTCTAAAAATGGGTTTCGGGTACCTAATCTTTCCTATACTGTCACTTTAAATGCTGGTTTTTCATGTTTTTTCCCCCTATCTTTGTAATTGACAGTATTGGAGGGAGATGGCATTACATAGTAAGGCTCTGTTCACATGTTCACTAGTCATCCTTTTGCAATGGATCCGGTATTTAAAAAACTGGATCCATTATAAATAGAGCAAAAACGGATGCACATTTAGGTTTAATTTGTAACGGATCCAATTTTAGTAGAGGTGTCTCTGAAGACCTTTAGTTTTCAGGGCATGTGCAATATGCAAAAAAATGAATGCTTAACCATCTGTTTTTCAATGATTCGTTTTCAGCCAGACGAAAAAGCTGTGCAGACTTAATATTTTGACTATGGAGGCGAGCAATGCCTCGTAGCCCCTGACAAAGCTTTACGCGAAACACGTGTTAAAATACTGGGCAATATGTGTCATGAGGTATATTGATATGCTGTTTTGTGGATATCATACTTAAAGGGGTTGTCTACAACTGAGAAATCCCTTTTCACATTTTCTTTTCTATAAAATAAAAACAGCTTATACTATCCTCCAGTACCAGTGACGCTCTAGCGATGAGGGTCTCCTGGGGCTCACATGACATTGCAGCGAATCAGCAGCCGCTTCACTCTCACTTCCTTCAGATGAAATTGACATGCGGGAGAAGTGAGAGCTGCTGCATCTGCTCATACAAGGAACAAATACCACCACAACATGATCAGACCACATATTGCCACCACATTGTGACCAAATAATACCACACACAAGAGCCAAATACCGCCACACCATGACCAGACCACATATTACCACCACATTGTGACTGAATAATACCACATACAAGTGTGTCATGATCTCCATGGCCAGAGAACTAGCATAAGCCTCAATAGGAACAAGCTCTTGGAAGATGTAACTGTACTGACCATGAACTAAACCTACCGCATCATCTAGAAGTAGCCAGGTAGCATGTCCTACTTTTTATCCCTATATGCCCAGCGCCGGCCGGAGAACTAAATAATGCTAGCAGAGGGAAATATAAGACCTGACTCACCTCTAGAGAAATGCCCAAAAAGGAGACAGAAGCCCCCCACATATATTGGCGGTGATATGAGGTGAAACAACAAACGCAGCAGGAAAATAGTTTTAGCAAATTTGAGGTCCGCTTTCTAGATAGCAGAAGACAGAAAGCATACTTTCATGGTCAGTAGAAAACCCTAACAAAACACATCCAGAAATTACTTTAGGACTCTGGCATTAACTCATAATACCAGAGTGGCAATTCCTGATCAACAAGAGCTTTCCAGACACAGTAACGAAACTGCAGCTGTGAACTGGAACCAAAATACAAAAACAAAACATGGACGAATGTCCAACTTATCTAGTAGATGTCTGGGAGCAGGAACAAGCACAGAGAGGCTTCTGATAACATTGTTGACCGGCAAGCATCTAACAGAGAAGCCAGGTTATATAGCGACACCCAGATCTAATCAGAACAGGTGAACAGGGAAGATGATGTCACAAGTTCAATTCCACCAGTAGCCACCGGGGGAGCCCAGAATCCAAATTCACAACAGTACCCCCCCCTCAAGGAGGGGGCACCGAACCCTCACCAGAACCACCAGGGCGATCAGGATGGGCCCTATGAAAGGCACGAACCAGATCAGAGGCATGAACATCAGATGCAGTGACCCAAGAATTATCCTCCTGGCCGTATCCCTTCCACTTGACCAGATACTGGAGTCTCCGTCTGGAAACACGGGAGTCTAGGATTTTTTCCACAACGTACTCCAACTCACCCTCAACCAACACCGGAGCAGGAGGCTCAACGGAAGGCACAACCGGTGCCTCATACCTGCGCAATAACGACCGATGAAAAACGTTATGAATAGAAAAGGATGCAGGGAGGTCCAAACGGAAGGAAACAGGGTTAAGAATCTCCAATATTTTATACGGACCGATGAACCGAGGCTTAAACTTAGGAGATGAGACCCTCATAGGGACAAAACGAGAAGACAACCACACCAAATCTCCAACACAAAGCCGAGGACCAACACGACGGTGACGGTTGGCAAAAAGCTGAGTCTTCTCCTGGGACAACTTTAAATTGTCCATCACCTGCCCCCAGATATGATGCAATCTCTCCACCACCGCATCCACTCCAGGACAATCCGAGGATTCCATCTGACCGGAGGAAAATCGAGGGTGGAACCCCGAATTACAGAAAAACGGGGACACCAAAGTGGCAGAGCTGGCCCGATTATTGAGGGCGAACTCCGCCAATGGCAAAAAAGCAACCCAATCATCCTGGTCAGCAGACACAAAACACCTCAGATATGTCTCCAGGGTCTGATTAGTCCGCTCGGTCTGGCCATTAGTCTGAGGGTGAAAAGCAGACGAAAAAGACAAATCTATGCCCATCCTAGCACAGAATGCCCGCCAAAATCTAGACACAAATTGGGTTCCTCTGTCAGAAACGATATTCTCAGGAATACCATGCAAACGAACAACATTTTGAAAAAACAGGGGCACCAACTCGGAAGAAGAAGGCAATTTGGGCAGGGGAACCAAATGGACCATCTTAGAAAAACGGTCACACACCACCCAGATGACAGACATCTTCTGAGAAACAGGCAGATCTGAAATAAAATCCATCGAGATGTGTGTCCAAGGCCTCTTAGGAATAGGCAAGGGCAACAATAATCCACTAGCCCGAGAACAACAAGGCTTGGCCCGAGCACAAACGTCACAAGACTGCACAAAGCCTCGCACATCTCGTGACAGGGAAGGCCACCAGAAGGATCTTGCCACCAAATCCCTGGTACCAAAAATTCCAGGATGACCTGCCAATGCAGAAGAATGTACCTCAGAGATGACTCTACTGGTCCAATCATCAGGAACAAACAACCTATCAGGCGGACAACGATCCGGTCTATCCGCCTGAAACTCCTGCAAGGCCCGCCGCAGGTCTGGAGAAACGGCTGACAAGATAACTCCCTCCTTAAGAATACCTGTGGGGTCAGAGTTGCCGGGTGAATCAGGCTCAAAACTCCTAGAAAGGGCATCCGCCTTAACATTCTTAGAACCCGGTAGGTACGATACCACAAAATTAAACCGAGAGAAAAATAATGACCAGCGCGCCTGTCTAGGATTCAGGCGCCTGGCGGTCTCAAGATAGATCAAATTTTTGTGGTCAGTCAATACCACCACCTGATGTCTGGCCCCCTCGAGCCAATGGCGCCACTCCTCAAACGCCCACTTCATGGCCAAAAGCTCCCGATTCCCAACATCATAATTCCGCTCAGCGGGCGAAAATTTACGGGAAAAGAAGGCACAAGGCCTCATCACGGCGCAGTCAGAACTTTTCTGCGACAACACTGCCCCAGCCCCGATCTCAGAAGCGTCGACCTCAACCTGAAAAGGAAGAGTCACATCAGGCTGACGCAACACAGGGGCAGAAGAAAAACGGCACTTAAGCTCCTGAAAGGCCTCCACAGCATCAGGGGACCAATTAGCAACATCAGCACCCTGTCTAGTCAAATCGGTCAATGGCTTAACGACATCCGAAAAACCAGAAATAAATCGACGATAAAAGTTGGCAAAGCCCAAAAATTTCTGAAGACTTTTAAGAGAAGAGGGCTGCGTCCAATCACAAATAGCTTGAACCTTGACAGGATCCATCTCAATGGAAGAGGGAGAAAAAATATATCCCAAAAAGGAAATTCTCTGAACCCCAAAAACGCACTTAGAACCCTTGACACACAGAGAATTAGACCGCAAAACCTGAAAAACCCTCTTAACTTGCCGGACATGAGAGTCCCAATCATCCGAAAAAATCAGAATATCATCCAGATACACTATCATAAATTTATCCAAAAAATCGCGGAAAATATCATGCATAAAGGACTGGAAGACTGAAGGGGCATTAGAAAGACCAAAAGGCATCACCAAATACTCAAAGTGGCCCTCGGGCGTATTAAATGCGGTTTTCCACTCATCCCCCTGCCTGATCCGCACCAGATTATACGCCCCACGGAGATCAATCTTAGAGAACCACTTGGCCCCCTTTATGCGAGCAAACAAATCAGTCAGCAACGGCAATGGGTATTGATATTTAACCGTGATTTTATTCAAAAGCCGATAATCAATACATGGTCTCAAAGAGCCGTCTTTTTTTGACACAAAGAAAAAACCGGCTCCTAAGGGAGATGACGATGGACGAATATGTCCCTTTTCCAAGGACTCCTTTATATATTCTCGCATAGCAGCATGTTCAGGCACAGACAGATTAAATAAACGACCCTTTGGGTATTTACTACCCGGAATTAAATCTATAGCACAATCGCACTCACGGTGCGGAGGTAGCGAACCCAGCTTGGGTTCTTCAAAGACGTCACGATAATCAGACAGGAACTCAGGGATTTCAGAGGGAATAGATGATGAAATGGACACCAAAGGTACGTCCCCATGAGTCCCCTTACATCCCCAGCTCAACACAGACATAGCTCTCCAGTCAAGGACTGGGTTGTGAGACTGCAGCCATGGCAATCCTAGCACCAAATCATCATGTAGATTATACAGCACCAGAAAACGAATAGTCTCCTGGTGATCCGGATTAATACACATAGTCACTTGTGTCCAGTATTGTGGTTTATTATTAGCCAATGGGGTGGAGTCAATCCCCTTCAGAGGAATAAGAGTCTCCAAAGGCTCTAAATCATACCCACAACGATTGGCAAAGGACCAATCCATAAGACTCAAAGCGGCGCCAGAGTCGATATAGGCGTCCGTAGTAATAGATGACAAAGAGCAAATCAGGGTCACAGACAAAATAAATTTAGACTGTAAAGTGCCAATGGGAACGGATTTATCAAGCTTTTTAGTACGCTTAGAGCATGCTGATATAACATGAGTAGAATCCCCACAATAGAAACACAACCCATTTTTCCGTCTAAAATTCTGCCGCTCGCTTCTGGACAGAATTCTATCACACTGCATGTTTTCTGGCGTCTTCTCAGTGGACACCGCCAGATGGTGCACTGGTTTGCGCTCCCGCAGACGCCTATCGATCTGAATGGCCATTGTCATGGACTCATTCAGACTTGCAGGCACAGGGAACCCCACCATAACATCCTTAATGGCATCAGAAAGACCCTCTCTGAAAGTAGCCGCCAAGGCACACTCATTCCACTGAGTAAGCACAGACCATTTACGGAATCTTTGGCAGTAAATTTCAGCTTCATCTTGCCCCTGCGATAGGGACATCAAAGTTTTTTCTGCCTGAAGTTCCAAATGAGGTTCCTCATAAAGCAAGCCCAAGGCCAGAAAAAACGCATCCACATTGCGCAACGCAGGATCCCCTGGTGCCAATGCAAAAGCCCAATCTTGAGGGTCGCCGCGGAGCAAGGAAATCACAATCCCAACCTGCTGTGCAGGGTCTCCAGCAGAACGAGATTTCAGGGACAAAAATAACTTACAATTATTTCTAAAATTCTGAAAGCTAGATCTATTCCCTGAGAAGAATTCCGGCAAAGGAATTCTCGGCTCTGATACCGGAGCATGAACTACAAAATCTTGCAAACTTTGTACTTTCGTGGCGAGATTATTCAAACCTGCAGTTACACTCTGTAGATCCATTATAGACAGGTGAACATAGAGCCATTCAAAGATTAGAAGGAGAGAGAAAAAAAAGAAAGACTGCAGCATAGAAGACTGGCAAGTGATCCAATTAAGAGCACACTAACTACTAGAGAAGAAAAAAAAAAAAAAAAAAAATTTTCAGCAGACTTCTTATTTCTCACCTTTCTCAGCCAAGGATTTTAACCCTTTAGTGGGCCGGTCAAACTGTCATGATCTCCATGGCCAGAGAACTAGCATAAGCCTCAATAGGAACAAGCTCTTGGAAGATGTAACTGTACTGACCATGAACTAAACCTACCGCATCATCTAGAAGTAGCCAGGTAGCATGTCCTACTTTTTATCCCTATATGCCCAGCGCCGGCCGGAGAACTAAATAATGCTAGCAGAGGGAAATATAAGACCTGACTCACCTCTAGAGAAATGCCCAAAAAGGAGACAGAAGCCCCCCACATATATTGGCGGTGATATGAGGTGAAACAACAAACGCAGCAGGAAAATAGTTTTAGCAAATTTGAGGTCCGCTTTCTAGATAGCAGAAGACAGAAAGCATACTTTCATGGTCAGTAGAAAACCCTAACAAAACACATCCAGAAATTACTTTAGGACTCTGGCATTAACTCATAATACCAGAGTGGCAATTCCTGATCAACAAGAGCTTTCCAGACACAGTAACGAAACTGCAGCTGTGAACTGGAACCAAAATACAAAAACAAAACATGGACGAATGTCCAACTTATCTAGTAGATGTCTGGGAGCAGGAACAAGCACAGAGAGGCTTCTGATAACATTGTTGACCGGCAAGCATCTAACAGAGAAGCCAGGTTATATAGCGACACCCAGATCTAATCAGAACAGGTGAACAGGGAAGATGATGTCACAAGTTCAATTCCACCAGTAGCCACCGGGGGAGCCCAGAATCCAAATTCACAACACAAGTGAGAAATACCGCCACACCATGACCAGACCACATATTACCATCACTTAGTGACCAAATACTACAATAGTGATCATTATTAGAAAACCACAATACTAATATTACCATAAGTGCCATTATACACAGGAACCCTGCAAATAGTATATAGTGTGAGTGCACAGGTAACACCATTACCGGTGACATCTCTAGACATCTTTACTTTTCTTCTTCAGCCATCACTTCTTCCAGCCAGGACTTTTGACTATGATTGACTTTCTCTTCCTTGGTTTATGCATTTTAAGATGATAGAATAGTAGACTATTCTGCAATAGAAAGCAGGTACTTGATGTGATGTGAACAGGACCTTGCTCAGGCAATACTGGAGCTTCTAGTAAAAGTGGTTACGCACATAAACAGGCTTAAAAATTCCAACCCCCCTTCCTATACACATGCACAATCAGTTTGGCCGAATGTGCACATTTTTTTTTTGCAGGAGAGAGTAAGCCGCCTCCAGATATAAGGGTGATGGACTGTGCTGTCGCGTTCCTACCCCTGAAGACTCCAATCATGTGATGTATTGTAATGTGAATAATGTCTTTTTGCGTTTTGTATATACAGTATAGTGCTATGTGAATAATGTTATAATGTATAGAGTGTGATAAGGGTTGTTAGGTTGTTAATATATATATTATACTGTATAGTAAAGTAAGATAGTTTACTATAGGGTAACATACGGTTAATGTTTGGGACTAGCCCATAGTGGGAGGGTTTAGTGTTAGAAAAAGTGACTGCTTCCTGTTAGTTGGAGAAAATAAACCAAAAGAGAGGGCGCTCCATGTGAAGAATGTCACAACATATATGCAGTGGGGGAAGAGGTGTTAAACTCACCTCTGGTAGTTGTGCATGGCAGGCACAACGCTGATGCTAAGCGGTGAATGACGGCGGTCCTGGAGCCCTGCAGCACCTTCCTCCTGCTCCTGCTCCTGCTCAGGGGCCGTGATACGGTGAAATATGATGAAAGGTGGGCAGGGGAAATCCACAGGACGTCACACTCTAAATCAGGAGCCACCCAGGTGAGATCAGAAAAGCTGATTTATTCAGCACACAACGACAACGCGTTTCAGGAAAGATCCGTCCCCTTCATCAGCTGGTTACAAAACGTGTACCACACTCAGTGCTTTAAATGCACGGGCACTGACGTGATTGGTTGATAATTGCATACAGACTTTTAAAAATCATGAAAACAATTTACATAATTACAACATAATTAAAACATATGAGACAAAACAACAACAATAAAAATCAATAATACACTGAAAATTAATTGTTAGAAAGAGGAGAAAAAAAAAACAACAATAACCCCCGGGGCAGATCCGCTAGATCTGCATCAAAACGTTTTTGACAGAATGTATTTGTGTTTATAGAAGGACCCCATAAATGTAATACTATTATTAATCAGACTATCCCTACGCTTGCCCTCACGAGATCCATTACATCTCCCTTTTCACGGTTCCCTGTCCGGCTTCCTCTGTATAGAAGGGTTTAAGGCACACTCCTCAGTGCCTAGTTTGAAATGGTACAATCTCATGCTGCCAGAACGATATGCCTCCACGTGCCTCCAGCCATTGTACCTTGACCTTCCACTCGCCATGAATCCCACATTTTTGTCTAACAAAACCAGAAAGTGTTTTGCCTTTTTACTTAACCTTATCCCCTCCCATGGTGGGCTGGTTCCAAACATTTAACGGTATCCTGTCCTATTACTATTACTTTACTGTAGCAGTATTCTGCTACAGATGGATCTGGATAAGTTGGAAACTTGGGCTGAAAGGTGGCAGATGAGGTTTAACAATGATAAATGTAAGGTTATACACATGGGAAGAAGGAATCAATATCACCATTACACACTGAATGGGAAACCACTGGGCAAATCTGACAGGGAGAAGGACTTGGGGATCCTAGTTAATGATAAACTTACCTGGAGCAGCCAGTGCCAGGCAGCAGCTGCCAAGGCAAACAGGATCATGGGGTGCATTAAAAGAGGTCTGGATACACATGATGAGAGCATTATACTGCCTCTGTACAAATCCCTAGTTAGACCGCACATGGAGTACTGTGTCCAGTTTTGGGCACCGGTGCTCAGGAAGGATATAATGGAACTATAGAGAGTTCAAAGGAGGGCAACAAAATTAATAAAGGGGATGGGAGAACTACAATACCCAGATAGATTAGCGAAATTAGGATTATTTAGTCTAGAAAAAAGACGGCTGAGGGGCGATCTAATAACCATGTATAAGTATATAAGGGGACAATACAAATATCTTGCTAAGGATCTGTTTATACCAAGGAAGGTGACGGGCACAAGGGGGCATTCTTTGCGTCTGGAGGAGAGAAGGTTTTTCCACCAACATAGAAGAGGATTCTTTACTGTTAGGGCAGTGAGAGTCTGGCATTACTTGCCTGAGGAGGTGGTGATGGCGAACTCAGTCGAGGGGTTCAAGAGAGGCCTGGATGTCTTCCTGGAGCAGAACAATATTGTATCATACAATTATTAGGTTCTGTAGAAGGACGTAGATCTGGGGATTTATTATGATGGAATATAGGCTGAACTGGATGGACAAATGTCTTTTTTCGGCCTTACTACTAACTATGTTACACTAATAAGGCCCACCACTGCCTTATCAATCCTAATATTCCTATCTATCACTAACTAAGCACTAAACTATTTTCTACACTTTCCTAACCCCTGAGATGACTTTACCAGGTTACCTTAAGCATCATCATTACAGCAACCACCCAGCAGCATCAGCACTTGTAACACTCTATGCATTGTACACATTTCACATCATTCAATAAAACACTCCAAAACCCAAGTCAGTATTCACACTACAAATGTTGTCTTCAGGGGCAGGTACACGACAGCCTCTGTTACACCCTCACCAAGTTACTGTTCTGTAAGTAAAGAGTTTATTTTGGAAAGATGGTCTCCTGCATTGAACTATGAAACATCTGGTCCTGGCAAGCCCACAAGACCGGCAACATGTGGCCTGCACTGGCATATGGCCCTCACAGAACAGCCCACAGGTCCAGCCAGGACCCCCACTTCCATGTAACATGCCGAGGTGCTGATGACGAGTGCCTCACCCACGGCTACCGCCCCATCCCATGTTACAGACACCTCTGATGGTGATTCGGGTCTCTCATGATATTATTTTGAATTTGTGGACTCAGAAAGCACAAATTAAAAGTGAACGAGATACACTCTTGTTTAAACCTTATACCTTGAGAAGAAAGAATTTGGCATGTTAAAATTCAATGTGCCCAATATTTTTTTCCTGACATTGACTGAATAAGCAAATTAGATGCTCAACTGGTGATTTGTCACCCCACCATAGTCTAATGTGTATGGCCAATAAAGATGAGAGAATCCATTCGATGCAAAACTGAATTTGCGTCAATTTTTTTTTTTTTGCTGAATTGGCATAATTGAACAATTTTTAATTTGTTTCACCTAAAAGAGCTGCCAACCCTTTCCAAAGATTGCATAAGCCAGAGGAAAATCATTTGATTTGGGCCCAGTTTCCCCACAATGTTTTGTAGCTATCATACCATATTGCATAGCACAACCATGCAGGAGGGACTATCAAAACCTGTATAAAAGCCAAGGCAGGGAATGCAGCAGCTATTATAAGGTGAATCTGGATAGTGATCGAACGTCACAGCTTAGCCAAAGAGATAGGAAGAGATAGGAAGAGAAAGCTATAAAACACTGAACAGCTAGTGTGTGACAGCACAGGACTGAAGAACATTAGTATGTGAAGAGAATACTGTAAGGCATATTTTTCAGGGCATTTGGGGGCTTTGGTTCCTTTTAGATTTGTCGAGAATCAAGTTTCCTGTAAAAATTCATCCTTTAGTTACAGAATAACCCAGGCTTGAGAATTTCCTCACCTTGTGATATCACACGTTGGCTGCAGCAGGGACCTCCTCGCACATTTTATTTTTGCACTCAGTGAGTAACACAACAAGCTTTAAGAATCTCTTCTGAGATGGATACCACGTCTTCCCGCAGCAGAGCTGAGCGTTCAGGGAGAACTGTTAGGCCCCTGGGGTGTTGTCATCACCATGTCCTTCTAAAAACAGCTCCATGTTTTCTAGTCTCCTAGTCTCCAATGTGACAACTGAACGCATGGTCATCTGGAGGGCTTAGTGACTGGACACGTGACGACTGCGCCGGATCATGGATCAAACATGGTGCTACAGACTATGTGGATATAAATGTTCCCGGAGGTTCTCTGCACTGGAGAAATGGGAGCTAAAATAAAACTATAGGCAAAAGGTGAACACAGCTGCTACCATTCACCATCCAAGGTCCTACTGAAGTCTTGGTGACATCATTCCCTCACCTCACTGGTGTCACCGGTTGGTTGTGTTCTCAGTTTATTTTATTGTTTAAGGATGATTAATAACATTGAGAGTGGAGATATGAGGATTGTATGGTTATAGGAAGGTGTGAAGGACCAAGACTCAGATAATAAGGACACTGTATAAGAAGAGCTCAGGTCCATTGACACTGACAAACGTCCTTCCCAAAGGAACACAGACTGACAATATAACAAATGTGTTATCAGAAGATTACCTATTGTTTACATTTATTTATACAAATATTTTTTTCATCTGTCAATATAATTATATTCACACTCACCACTAGGTCTTGTACAAGATTCACATTGTCTGTTCTGTGGAAATGTCTATTCAGCAGTCTCATCATATACAGGTTTACAATGACTGATAACACCTCTACATACAGCAAACAACACAGGATCCACCATTCACAATAGGTGATGTCACAGCTCACCTCCTCCTCCTCCTGTACAATGACTAATAACACCTCTATATACAGTAGATAACACAGGATCCACCATTCACAATAGGCAATGTCACAGCTCACCTCCTCCTCCTGTACAAAGACTGATAACATCTCTATATACAGTAGATAACACAGGATCCACCATTCACAATAGGCGATGTCACAGCTCACCTCCTCCTCCTGTACAAAGACTGATAACATCTCTATATACAGTAGATAACACAGGATCCACCATTCACAATAGGTGATGTCACAGCTCACCTCCTCCTGTACAATGACTAATAACACCTCTATATACAGTAGATAACACAGGATCCACCATTCACAATAGGTGATATCACAGCTCACCTCCTCCTCCTGTACAATGACTGACAACACCTCTATATACAGTAGATAACACAGGATCTACCATTCACAATAGGTGATGTCACAGCTCACCTCCTCCTCCTGTACAATGACTGACATCACCTCTATATACAGTAGATAACACAGGATTCACCATTCACAATAGGTGATATCACAGCTCACCTTCTCCTCTTCTTGTACAATGACTGATATCACCTCTATATACAGTAGATAATACAGGATCCACCATTCACAATAGGTGATATCACAGCTCACCTTCTCCTCTTCCTGTACAATGACTGATAGCACCTCTGTATACAGTAGATAATACAGGATCCACCATTCACAATAGGTGATGTCACAGCTCACCTCCTCCTCCTGTACAATGACAGATAACACCTCTATATACAGTAGATAACACAGGATCCACCACTCACAATAGATGATGTCACAGCTCACCTCCTCCTCCTGTACAATGACAGATAACACCTCTATATACAGTAGATAACACAGGATCCACCATTCACAATAGGTGATGTCACAGCTCACCTCCTCCTGTGCAATGACTGAAATCACCTCTATATACAGTAGACAACACTGGATTCACCATTTACAATAGGTGATGTCACAGCTCATCTACTCCCCCTCTTGTACAATGACTGATAACATCTCTATATACAGTAGATAAGACAGCATCCACCATTCACAGTAGGTGATGTCACAGCTCACCTCCTGCTCCTCCTGTACAATGACTGATAACACCTCTATATACAGCAGATAAAACAGCAATCACCATTCACAAAAAGTGATGTCACAACTGACCTCCTCCTGCTGTACAACGGCCAATAACATCTCTACATGGTGGGCCATTTATATGGATATACCTAAATAACATGGGAATGGGTGGTGATATCAACTTCCTGTTTGTGGAACATTAGTATATGGGAGGGGAAAAACTTTTCAAGATGGGTGGTGACCATGGCAGCCATTTTGAAGTAGCCCATTTTGGATCCAACTTTATTTTTCCAATGGGAAGAGGGACATGTGACACATCAAACTTATTGAGAATTTCACAAGAAAAACAGTGGTGTGCTTGCTTTTAACGTAACTTTATTCTTTCATGAGTTATTTACAAGTTTATGACCACTTATAAAATGTGTTCAAAGTTCTGCCCATTGTGTTGGATTGTCAATGCAACCCTCTTCTCCCACTCTTGACACACTGATAGCAACACTGCAAAAGAAATGCTAGCACAAGCTTCCAGTATCCATTGTTTCAGATGCTGGGGTCATCTGAAGGCAATTGTTTATGCTGTGAAGATACGAGATGTGCAGCATCTGAAACAACGGATACTGGAAGCCTGAGCTAGCATTTCTTCTGCAGTGTTGCTATCAGTGTGTCAAGAGTGGGAGAAGAGGGTTGCATTGACAATCCAACACAATTGCCCGCACTTTGAACACATTTTATAAGTGGTCATAAACTTGTAAATAACTCATGAAAGAATAACATTATGTTAAAAGCAAGCACACCATTGTTTTTCTTGTGAAATTCTCAATAAGTTTGATGTGTCACATGACCATCTTCCCATTGGAAAAAATAAAGTTGGATCCAAAATTGGCAACTTCAAAATGGCCACCATGGTCACCACCCATCTTGAAAAGTTTTTCCCCTCCCATATACTAATGTGCCACAAACAGAAAGTTGATATCACTAACCATTCCCATTTTATTTAGGTTCATCCGTATAAATGGCCCACCCTGTATATACAGCTGTGCTCAAAAGTTTACATACCCTGGCAGAATTTTTGCTTTCTTGGCATTTTTTCAGAGAATATGAATGATAACACCAAAACTTTTTCTCCACTCAAGGTTAGTGGTTGGGTGAAGCCATTATAGTCAAACTACTGTGTTTTCTCTTTTTAAATCATAATGACAACCCAAAACATCCAAATGATGCTGATCAAAAGCTTTCATACCCTAGTGATTTTGGCCTGATAATATGTACAGAAGTTGACACAAATGGGTTTGAATGGCTACTAAAGGTAACATCCTCACCTGTGACCTGTTTGCTTGTAATCAGTGTGTGAATAAAAGCTGAGTCAGTTTCTGGGATCCAGACAGACTCTTGCATCTTTCATCCAGCCACTGATGTTTCTGGATTGTGAGTCATGGGGAAAGCAAAAGAATTGTCAACGGTTCTACGGGAAAGGTAGTTGAACAGTATAAAATAGGAAAGGGATACAAAAAGATATCCAAGGAATTGATAATGCCAGTCGGCAGCATTCAAACTGTGATTAACAAATGGAAAATCAGGGGCTTTGTAAAAATAAAACCACGGTCAGGTAGACCAACAAAAATGTCATCCACAACTGCCAGGAAAACTGTTCGGGATGCTAAGAAAAACCCACAAATAACATGAGCTGAAATACTGGACTCTGAAAACTAGCGGTGTGGCTGTTTCAAGATGCACAATAAGGAGGCACTTGAAGAAAAATGGGCTGCATGGTCCCATAAGCTCGATTTATCAACAGGAGCCAACAAAAATGTGTGCCCATGGTTGGTTTTCTTCTAGCTTTTCACTGGTTTTGCTGGAGCGGAGATAGCAACACAAAAAAAACACACAAATTAATCATTATGGTTCATTAAATGATAATATCCGGTGGAAGGGATCTTAAGGTAAATGCTATCGACCCCACTTAGACAATAACCCCTATTATTCCTTGATGAGTAATCACAACATAACGACACTACATTACAATCACTTTACAAGAGCTCTTTGCTGATACCGGAAGATAGAAAATACTTGGAGATCCAGGTCTACGTAGTTGTTTTTTCATTTATGTCAACAAAACAAAGACCAATAAATGATCAAAAACTGCCGAAATAAAATGTACCACCATACTACTGGTGGGTGTTACATCATACATTAGATTTGCGTAAATAAAATTTGGTGTATGACAGATCAGGGTTATGAAGACCCACTTTACGTGGTTGTGCTAAGAGGAATACAACTTCTATGTAGGTATGATACTGAATGTAGATACCATCAATATCCTTATTTCTCAGCTGGAGAGGTGAGAAAGTGCAACGGAGCACCGCAAAATTTATGGACAGGAATATGAGCCCAAATATCCAGTTGAAGAGCTGTAGAAACTGTAATGGTGATAAGAACAAGTGTCCTTATTTGATAAGTTTCTACATACAACTCATTTCTAGTCTTGCAGACCCCTTCATCGTGACTGAGGCAGAACACAGAGAAAGAACAAATGTACACTCGTCCAGTGTTCCTGTGTATGAGGGAGTAGAGGGATATACCTGTTGGCTGATCGATCTTTCAGCCAGCAACTATCTAATATGCACGGCTCTATGGCTTTTCTTGTCTAGAGGAACTTAGATCACTCTATGACTCTTCTTGTCTCAAGGAACTTAGATCACTCTATGGTTCTTTAAAGTAGATGAAGAGCACAGCTCGAGGGTGGAGGTGCCCAAGAAGTAGGTGCCCAGACCTTGAATTGTAGTATAGGATATACTTGGCACACTCGTAGGGGTCTGGCCGCCGCCATCCAGCTCCTGTGACCTGCGGTGGATACCGCGTCCTTCTCTCTATCCCCTTCCTCAAGGCTCGATGCAATATTATTTTCAAGGGTCTATGCTTTATACCCTTTCCAGCTCTCTATAGATGCAATATCATTCCTAAGGGTCTATGCTTTATACCCTCCCAGTTCTCTATAGAGCACACTGATGAAGGTCCTTGGTAGACCGAAACGTTTGAATGGTGTAAATACTGTATGTATAAAATAAACACTTTTTTGCATCAGACCCCTACGAGTGTGCCAAGTATATCCTATGCTACTCTATGGTTCTTGTCTGGAGGATCTTAGGTCACTCTATGGCTCTTCTTGTCTGAAGGAACTTAGATCACTCTCTGGTTCTTCTTGTCTCAAGGAATATTGATCAATCTATGGTTCTTCTTTGTGTCTTAAGGAACTTAGATCACTCTTTGGCTCCTCTTTTCTCAAGGAACTTAGATCACTGTCTATTTCTTTGCTTAACAAACTTAGATCACTCTATGGCTCTTCTTGTCTCAAGGAATTTAGGTCACTCAATTGTTCTTTGAGGAACTTAAATTACTATATGGCTTTTCTTGTCTCAAGAAGCTTATATCACTCTATGGTTCTTCTTGTGTCAAGGAACTTTCATTATGCTATGGTTCTGTCATGATTCCTGGGGCAGAGGCGTGTTGAACTGTGTGTGGTGAGTGATAGTCCAGTCGCCCAATCAGGACCAGGGCGTGCTGGGTTTCCTACAGGTGTCTTCTGTTCGGAATGATTCCCAGGCTATTTAGCTTGTTGTCTCCCTCTTATCTCTACCAGTTGTAGCTCTACTCAGTTTGGTGTGTATTAGCTCTGTGTATTGATTTCTTGTATTTTGATCTTTGCTGACCGACCTTGGATTTGCCTTTGACCATCCTTTTGCTTAGCCCCTTTGTCCGCTACCTTCTTGGAATTCTGGCCCCAGACTGTGACATGAGTACTCCTCTGCCTCACCACTCTATTTATTACATACTCTCCTGGCTTTTGACCTCGAACTAGGTGACTTCCCCACCTCAGGGCGTGTCGTGTCCATAAGTAGTGACTATCATCACAGGTCCTTCTTCTTGTCTTGAGGAACTTAGATGACACTATAGTTCTTGTCTCAACAAACTTATATCATTTTATGGCTATTCTTTCTTCAAGGAACTTAGATCACTCTGTGGTTCTTGTTGTCTCAAGGAATGTAGGTCACTCTATAGCTCTTCTTGTCTAGGGAACCTTAGATCACTCTTTGCTTTGTCTTGTCTAAAGGAACTTAGATCACACAATGGTTCTTCTTGTCTCAAGTAACTTAGATCTCTCTATGACTCTTCTTGTCTCAAGGAACTTAGATCACTCTATGGTTCTTCTTGTCTAATGGAATTTTAGGGAAATACGTAACTTAGATATCTCTGACTTTCTTTTTGTGTGAGGGAGTAAGAGAGCTTGAAATACTTTTTGGTTCCTTTCTTGTGTATGGAAATTGAAGAGCATAGTTTATTCTTGGGCTCCTATTGTCTAAGGGAACTAAAATTACTCTATGTTGTTTCTTGTTTAGGGCAATGGGAGAGGTTAAATCACTTATTGTGCTGGAAAATAGGGGAACTAAGACCACTCTATGGTTTATCTTGGTTAGGGTATTAGGGAAACTCATGTCTCTCTATGTTTTTTATTGTACTCGGTAATAAGGAGACATAACATCCTTTGGCACCTTTTGTCCAAAAGAATATGAGAATTTAGTTCACTTGAGAGTTCTTGTCTATCGGAATAGGGGAAATTACAGTACTCTAGGTTTCTTCTTGCCTAGGGGAATGGGGGAACTTAGTTAATTTTATTTTGTCCTTTTCTAGGAGAATAGGACAATGCCGAGAATTCCGGGGCCAGCTAGGTAACTTGCTCTTGACACTATATATTAAGATATTAAGGGGAATGGGCGATCTTAAATGACTCATGTTCTCCAGGCTGATGTTGTCCTTTAAATCCCATAGAAATAAGGAGAATTTGACTTTTTTTGTTGTTGTGTGTGTTTTTGTTGCCATGATATATGTAAAATAAAAACTTAATCAAATGTTTTGTCAAGTGTCCTTCATAGCATTATACAGATATATGTGTCACTGCCTTCAGGGATGGGTCTGACCTGTGAAGTAAGCTGGGTGGGCACATGTGAACTTACTTTGCAGCTGTGCCCCTTCCTAGACTAAACATCGATGGTAAACCTGCGAGTGCAAGGCTAGGACAGCTGTGTTTTTCTTAACAGCTACTTTACATTGCAGGTTGAACTTGAAACTTGAAAATTATCGGTTGTCGACAGACATTACCTTCAACCATTCATACCATTCCTGGGAACCGGGGGTTACTACATTCTATGTCATTACCTCAGTCCTTTTACAAAAAAAAAACCTCAGAATTTGATAAATTGATTGAAAGTAAAAAAAAAAATCGGGTATATTTAAGGCAGGTTAATAAGGATTCTGCGCAAAAATATAAAAGTGGGGTGCAACCTATCATGACCAGTCAGATTCCTATACTCATTTTACTGGCCGATTTCGATTTTAGAAATTATTATTATTATTATTTATTATTACAGTATAGCGCCATTTATTCCATGGCGCTTTACATGTGAGGAGGGGTATACATAATAAAAACAGGTACAATAATCTTGAACAATACAAGTCACAACTGGTACAGGAGGAGAGAGGACCCTGCCCGCAAGGGCTCACAATCTACAAGGGATGGGTGAGGATACAGTAGGTGAGGATAGAGCTGGTCATGCAGCGGTTTCGTAGATCGGTGGTTACTGCAGGTTGTAGAAATATAGCACTCCTACACTCTTGAACCCAAAAAAGGAAAAAATGTGGAAAAATATAGAGGGGATCCTATAGTATCTTTATTATAGTATCTATAAGCCCCCTCTTTTCTATGTGCACCCCCTATAGGACGTTTATGTGCACCCCCTATATGACTTTTATGTGCACCCCTATTGGACTTTTTTCTTCCTCCTTGTTCAGATACCTAAAATATAAAAGGAAATAATGGTATGTGCATTTTCAAAAGTGAAGAACATCTAAAAGTGACTTCATTATAAAAATCGGTGCAAATTAAAGTAGCATGACCCCCAAATTTTGGAGCCGGAGCAGAAGGGGCAGAAGGTCCACATGTTTGTTTTCAGTGACCCTTAGGCTAATCCCCCCTTCTTTTTTTGCTAGTAATGTACATTTTCTGAGGAGGGAAGTCCTTTATGGATTCTCACCAACCTTGGGCAATAGGACCAAACAGAACCAGGAACCTTCTCCCCATGGAACCCCCGGACTGCTAATGCTCACTTGTATTCGATTTTTGCCGGGGGTTCACACAATCACGTAGACACACAGCTCACATTACACACTCTCCAACATGTTAGGCTCAGGTCTGAACAGCGCACGAGACGTCTCAGGAATTTCCCTTTTTGGCCATTTGTTATAGAGTTGGCTTTGTTCGGTCTTTACAGCAAGAACACACTTGTAGCGGCACTTAATACTTCCGAGTGCAGTACTTAAAGAATCCCAGGCTGGAAATGCCAGGTATTTTCAGATACGTACCATAAAAACACCCCCTAGCCAAGATCCAGTGAGTAAAGCTGGTTTCACGTAGCTGCCATTCATAGTATCCATAATAGCACCGCAACTTCCAGACCCTCTGAACTCCACGGTAATCATATAAGTATTCTAGATATCATCTCGCTGGGGTCCTATATGTATAGAATTGAGGGCGATAATTAAAGGGGTTTTCTAAGATTAGAAAAATTCTTCTAAAAACAGCGCCACACATGTCTAGTGGTTGTGTCTGGTATTACAGTTTAGCCCCATAGACGTAAATGAGGCTGAGCTGCTTTATCACACATAACTGGTAGACATGGGGGTGGCAATGTTGGAAGAAGGTGGTCAAGTTTTTCTAGTCCCATAGTCCATAGCCGTCATACCCAGCATTTGTAGGCTCCTAAAAACAAAATTTTACACTTTTTGTAACTTTCTAATATACGTAAGTTGATGATTTATTTCTCTGCGCATGGAGTAAAAATGGTAGCAGTTTTTTTTACTTGCACTTTATTCATTATTTAGTTTTCACCTTTTTTAAGTTTTGGTTATCCAAATGGTTTTAAGTTAACTTTTTTCGCCATTATGGCTGCGGTTTTGGTTATCCAAATGTTTTATCCTCATTATTTGTGACTTTTTCAAAATGTCTCTACATTTTTGTGCAATTATACTCCAGTACAGTAATACTGTAGAGTACAAAATTGAGTATCCTTAAAGTTTGGGAGTTACCTCCTATCCGTGGGATATGTGACAAATTCCCGATTGCTGGAGGTTGGACTACTGGGAACCCCAGACCAGCTGAGCGCAGCCCTCAATTATCTCTGATGGTCTCTTTAAAATAAATGTAGCTGAGATGTGCATGAATGATTACTGCCCCATTCTTCAGGTTCTCGGGATTGGAGGGTATTTCACCAATCAAACCCCCATCGATGCTGGAGTTATCCCCTATCTCATTAAGGCCGGTTTCACACGTCAGTGGCTCCGGAACGTGTAGTGACAGTTTTCTCACGTACCGGAGACACTGACACATGCAGACCCATTCAAATGAATGGGTCTATGCACATGTCTCCGTGTTTTCACGGACCATGTGTCCGTGTGCAAAACACGGAGACATATCCGTTTTTCTCCAGCAGCACGGTCCGCAAAGCGTCCCGCACACGTGCACACGGAGAACAGTGTGCACTCTCCTCCGTGTGCACGTACCGCCGCAGGAGAAACAGCGCTACAGTAAGCGCTGTCCCCCCTGCTTGTGGTGCTGAAGGCGGCATTCATCCCTTCTGTCCTGCTCGGCTGAAACCAGCGCTTGCAGAGCAGAAGAGATAAAAAATGACGTTTTGCTTTTTTTTCTTTAAAAATAAAGTTTTGGGGTCACCTCCCGCCTCCCACCCCTCCCCACCCCCTGTGCGCCCGCCCGCTTGCAGAGAAATACTCACCCAGCTCCCGCGATGCCACCTCTCATCGTTGGCTGCTTGTCCTGTGTGAGCGGTCACGTGGTACCGCTCATTACAGTGATGAATATGCAGCTCCACCCCTATGGGAGGTGGAGCCGCAAATTCTTCACTGTAATGAGCGGTACCACGTGACCGCTCACACAGGACAAGCTGCCGATGCTGAGAGGAGGCATCGCGGGAGCTGGGTGAGTATTTTAATGCAAGCGGGCGGGCGCACAGGGGGTGGGAGGCGGGAGGTGACCACGAACTTTATTTTAAACACAAAAAAATAACAAAACCTTGATTTTTCATTCCTTCTCTCCAGTGAACGCTGCTGGGGAGAAGGAATGAATGCCGGCTTTAGCACCAAAAGCAGGGGACAGTGCTTAACTCTAGCGCTGTCTCCTGCACGGTCCGTGTGGTCCTCAGTCGGCACACGGGCGGCACACGGCTGCCGCACGTGTGCCACACTGATGTGCCACGTGAGCACACGGACACACGGACACGGATAACTCCGGTACCGATTTTTCCAGTACTGGAATTATCTGGACGTGTGAGATTGGCCTAATAGGGGATAACATCCAAACTTAAAAATATTCCTTAAATGTGAGACATTTTAAAGCTTATTGAAAGGATTTTGCATCTTTTTACACCAAAATAGTTTTAACCAAAAAATTGAAAGAGTATCTTAGAATTTACAAAACACTATGCACAAATTTTGATGAATTTGGTGCAAAATCCATCAGTGCAAAAAGAAAGACAAGACACAAAAGCGATGACACAAAGCTATATGAAAATGCAAATGTTAAATAGGGGCCTCTCAGATCCTTGACATTTTCGAAACGTTTGCTGTCAATGAATGGAAACTGAAATTACATCTCAAAGTGAAGAGTTAGTTCATTTGTATCCTTGACGCCAGACTGATACATTTCACCTGCACTGATACACTGTAGCAAACAGTCAGCTGAGAGATTTTGTGATGTTGGTGCCCTTTTATCGCATTGTGCGGACTGGATACAATTGTAACAAGCTCTTTGCAATGAGAAAGATTAGGTTTATAGCCTCTGGATGTTCCCATTCACTGGCACAAAGCAGAGATCTTTAGAATGAGCAAAACCGAACCCCTTTAATATGAATATTTCTTTATATCTGCTGTACTTCACACACAATAACCCAGGAGTTCTCTGCTTTTTGCGGCACCAGCTGACACCAAAAAATTATCCATTTTTAACGAACGCTGTGTGCGAATCAGAAGAACGTCAATTAGCGCAATATTCTCAGGCACGTAGCGAAAAAAAACCCATGCCTGGTGGAACGTTTCTCCTCGTTGTGGTACATAAAGCCCCATACTCCTCATATGTAGGCCTGGCATGTTTGCAGGAGAAGCCGACACTGCATGAATGTTAATGAACACAAAGAACGCTAACGAGCAGTCTCTCTGCCACGCGGCTCCTTCACCACTACCCAGCCGCACTCACTCGCATATCGGAAACACTGCAAGGCTGACAAGATACCCTGTATCCATAATAATGGGATATATAATGACACGTGTGCCTGGATGCGGGAGTGTGGAAATTCTTCACACATATATAGAGTATATGTAGATTTAAAAGGGACCTGTCACCTGCCATAAATGTGTATTTTTTTACCTTGTATAAATGTCGCTGTTCTCCTGAATCTGGCGCTGTCTTTCTCTTGTTTCTGCGCCTCTCCGTTTCTGAGATATGGCCTCCTCTTCTTCATATAAATCTAGTATTTTTATCCAAGTGGGTGTAGTAGTGAAAAAGATACCCACAGAAGAGTTGATGATACTGCCCAATTGGCTAAAAGGAGTAAATTTATATACAAGGAAGAAGGGGCCATTTCTCAGGAATGGAGAGGTACAGGAACAAAAGAAAAAACGCTGAACTGAGGAGAACAGCAGCATTTACACCTCTATGCATCTTACCCCCTCCTCTCACACTCCCCAATAAATTTTAAGTGCCTGATAGCATCCTCCCCATTCCACAATTCATTATGACACTATCAGGGACTTAGCACCCTCCTCTACCACCCAATTCATTTTACATCCATATATAAGGTTCTCCGCCCCCTCCTCCTGTTCATAAGTCCATTATAAGTCCATCTTAATGCCATCCCAATCCCCCACATCACTCATTGTCCTCTCTCCCACCCCCATCATTGTCCTCTCCCCCACATCCCTCATTGCCTCTCTCGCACCTTCATTGTCTTCTCCCCCACATCCCCTTATGGTCTTCCCCCTTTATCCCTTATTGTCCTCTCCCCACCCCATGATGTTCATCTCCCCCACATCCCATCATTATCATCTCCCCCCACATGCCATCATTGCCCTCTCCCCCTTGTCTCATCATTGTCCTCTTAACCAAATCCCATCATTGTCCTCCCCCCACATCCCACCATTGTCCTCTTCCCCACATCCCATCTTTGTCCACTCCCCCACATCCTTCATTATCCTCTCCCCCACATCCCATCATTGTCCTCTCCCCACATCCCACCATTGTCCTCTTCCCCACATCCCATCTTTGTCCACTGCCCCACATCCCATCATTGTCCTCCCCCACATACCTCATTGTCCTCTCCACCCACGTTCCACATTGTCCTCTCCCCCACATCCCATCATTATCCTCTCCCCCCACATGCCTCATTGCCCTCTCCCCCTTGTCCCATCATTGTCCTCTCCACCAAATCCCATCATTGTCCTCTCCCCACATCCCACCATTGTCCTCTTCCCCACATCCCATCTTTGTCCACTCCCCCACATCCTTCATTGTCCTCTCCCCCACATCCCATCATTGTCCTCCCCCACATACCTCATTGTCCTCTCCACCCACGTTCCACATTGTCCTCTCCCCCACATCCCATCATTATCCTCTCCCCCCACATGCCATCATTGCCCTCTCCCCCTTGTCCCATCATTGTCCTCTCCACCAAATCCCATCATTGTCCTCTCCCCACATCCCACCATTGTCCTCTTCCCCACATCCCATCTTTGTCCACTCCCCCACATCCTTCATTGTCCTCTCCCCCACATCCCATCATTGTCCTCCCCCACATACCTCATTGTCCTCTCCACCCTCGTTCCACATTGTCCTCTCCCCCACATCCCATTATTGTCCTCTCCTCCACATCCCATCATTATCCTCTCAGCCACATTCATCATTGTCCTCTCCCCCATTCCCATCATTGTCTTCACCCCCATATCCATCATTGTCCTCTCCCCCACTCCCATCATTGTCCTCACCCCACATCCATAATTTTCCTCTCCCACATCCCATCATTTTCCTCTCCCCATCCCAGCATTGTCCACTCCCCCACTCCTATCATTGTCTTCACTCCCACATCCATCATTGTCTTCTCCCCTAAATCTCGCATTTTCTTGTCACCCACATCCCATCATTGTCCTCTCCCCCACACCCCATCATTGTCCTCTCCCCCACATCCCTCATTGTCCTTTCCCCCACATACCATCATTTCCTCTCCCCACATCCCTCATTGCCCTCTCCCCACATCCCCTCATTGTCCTCTCCCCTTCTCCCATCATTGTCCCTCCCCCATATCCATCATTGTTCTCTCCCCTCCATTCCATCCTTATCCACCTCCCATAACCCCTCATTATCTTCTCTACCACATCCTCATTGTCCTCTACCCAGTGCATAGAAAAAAACACCCTTACCTCTCCGCACGCTCCCCCGAGGCATCATGTTTTTTTTCTCCTTCAGGGGCAACTTTCTAAATTCCACAGGTGCGCTGCATGCTGATGTGGTGCCCGTGTCTGTAGCGCCACAAAATGCCTGCATGTGTGATATACTTATATATACTGTATGTATTGCCAGCTATGGTGAGGGCTGGTTTCTCTGCTGGGAAAAACTGCATCCACACATTTTACTGGAAGATTGTGCACTTTTGCCTGAACCAGGTAGGAAGAGGTAGGAACATGGAGGTCCATAGGCAGAGGATAGGAGCGTGCTGTCCCTGCAGAAGGCAGGGCATCAGTCCCTAGAGCAAAGAGACTTCCAGGGTCCATGCTATATTGAAAGACTGCTCAGTTTTCATATAACAAGCAGTAGTGTACTTTTGCTCAGGAGCTTAGCAGTTCATAGAATCAGGGACACTGCTGCAAGAGAAAGTGTTTTCCACAAGATTGGAGCTGCCTGCTCGCTGAAAGGGATCACGGATCCAGTAATTGTTTATCTTGGACCATCGTTTACCAGAGGTATAATTAGCAACAGGAAGGCTGCACTACCTCACAGCAGAGAAACTGAACTCTCACTATGCAGGCCTGACGAAAACGCTGTATGTGAATTGCATGGAAACTTCTGGGACTGTTTGCAGAACTTCAGTAAAAGATACAAACTGATCATTACCCTGTTTAAGGCTGATTATTCTCTGCTGCACCATTCCTGCTCCAACTCCCCTGGGAGCCAGCCCTAGTTGGGAAGGGGTTAATCATCTGGCACTGTCCATCACCACCTAATTCCCAGGGACCTTCCTCAGTGCCCTGCCATACCAGACCAAACATCTCATCTGGCATCTCTAACATTTTTATTATTTTATTATTAACCCCCACAATTGACAAAGACTGGCGCGCGCCCCAGGTCGGACTTGACCAGCACTTGGAACCGCCGTGACCCAGTACGTTAGAGCAGCAGCCCGGCTGGGGCGGCACACTGACATCAACAAGCGAAACGTGCCTGTGTCACTGAGAAAGCACCAGGCAGGAAGCTGAGCATGTGTTCCTGCATCTGAGTGCCATTTTCTCCTGTAGGCACTGGAGCTGCAAGATTGCTCCCTGCCTGGCATGCCACCTATAATGAATGCAATCTTGCCAGGGGCAACAGGCCAGATTGTCTTCATTATCACAGCCCTGCAAGGGCCCCCATTAACCTCCAGGCCCTGGTGCAGATGCATCGGCTATATGTCCGTGCCTGCCCTTAATAATGGTGCCCTAGGCAGCTGCCTACATCACAACTCTGACAATGATTGGCCAGCACAATCACATGATCTGTCTTCTATATGGACAAAATCTCATCATGCCAGTTTATCAACAGGAAATGATGACTTTTTTATAAATCACCTGATTTTTTGTCATTTTTTCCTCAATAATTTTTTGCATAAGAGTCGTAGCCAAGGAACAAACCATTTTTCAGACAAAGATATGAACTGAACCTGATATAGACAAATGATACACTAATATACATATGATAATTTCTGCATTTCTTCATAGCTTCCTCTATATATTTATAGAAAAATAGGAAAATAAATTACTTAAAGGGATAATCGACTTTGCTCCTGAAAGAGAGCACTGTTTGGAAGACCTTTAATGGTCAGTGGTACAACAAGTGTTCAATTTTCCTACAGCACTCCCAGAGGGCAAATAAAGAATTACAGTTACATTTAAATCAGTCGGTTGTCAAAATAAAGTTGAATGTTTTGGATCCTTCATAAAGAGGGTTTCTCTTTGTAGGTGCCCTTTTGTCTGGCTAATAGATAAATGTCTGAAATGGAGAATCCCCTTGAATTTACCTATAGGTCTTTGAAATTTGGTTTTCTAAGTAAGACAACATCTGTGAAGGGTGTTCTCCAGGATATACATGTCGAATCAGTCGGGGTAGAAAGCAATACAGAGTTTGGTAGTATTGAGCGTATGTGCAGAGAAGTGAGGAGCACTGGCTGTGGTCAAATCTGCGCAGTGCACATGCGCTGGAAGTCACTGGTCTCTTCATTTACAGAGAGCTCATCTTTATAGCTGTTTTTTAAATAAATGCTAAAATAGACAGTTTTGAGAGGATGATCACAAATTTTAGATATACAGTTAGATTTAGAGATAATAGTAGTAATCTGGGGGTTGGAAGTAGACATTATATGGGATGAAGTTGTGTCCACAGGGACAGGTGTAGACATCAGAGGAAGAAACACTAATTACACTGGTCAACAGCATTTTTGGTGCCAAAGATATTTCATCGAATTTAGGGTATTTTTGGGGTGCTGATTCTGAATATGTCATCAGTTTTGCCAGATTGGCTCAAGTTTTTGAGATTTTTGGTATCTTATTTATAGCACTTGTTGGTAAATGCGACGCATCATCTCATTAATTTCTTTGGATTAGTACTTGAACTGAGCAGTTCTCAATATAGTTTTGTGTTAATTAGTGTTCTAAAAGTTTGTTCATAGCTTGATTTTTGCACTAACTTTATGTTGTTGTCTGTTTTCCAGTGAAAAGCATGAACTCATCAAGAAGAAGTTGTCTTAACGATCCAGACTCATTCTGTTACATTTGTGGTGAATACACACTGCCAAAACATAGAAGAAACATAACAGACTTCGTAAAAAAAGTGTATTTTGCCTATTTTGGGGTTATGCTTGGGGACCAAGACAAGTTTTGGGCACCACACATAGTGTGCAAAGCATGTATCGAATTATTACGAAAATGGAGCAAAGGACAAAGAAAAAGCTTCAAATTTGGTGTTCCAATGGTGTGGAGAGAGCCAAAAAATCATCATGATGACTGTTATTTATGGTAAACACAGGTACAGGCACATCTTCACAATGAGGGACAGG
The DNA here is from genome assembly GCF_051348905.1 of Ranitomeya variabilis. Classification (NCBI taxonomy): domain Eukaryota; kingdom Metazoa; phylum Chordata; class Amphibia; order Anura; family Dendrobatidae; genus Ranitomeya; species Ranitomeya variabilis. The sequence goes on along the minus strand of NC_135233.1, from coordinate 248,634,381 downwards.
CCTTCTTGCAGATTCCATGTTACTCCCATTTTCGTTTCTTATGCTTATTGAATCCTTGCACTTGCACTGCACAGAAATAACAGTCATCATGATGATTTTTTGGCTCTCTCCACACCATTGGAACACCAAATTTGAAGCTTTTTCTTTGTCCTTTGCTCCATTTTCGTAATAATTCGATACATGCTTTGCACACTATGTGTGGTGCCCAAAACTTGTCTTGGTCCCCAAGCATAACCCCAAAATAGGCAAAATACACTTTTTTTTACGAAGTCTGTTATGTTTCTTCTATGTTTTGGCAGTGTGTATTCACCACAAATGTAACAGAATGAGTCTGGATCGTTAAGACAACTTCTTCTTGATGAGTTCATGCTTTTCACTGGAAAACAGACAACAACATAAAGTTAGTGCAAAAATCAAGCTATGAACAAACTTTTAGAACACTAATTAACACAAAACTATATTGAGAACTGCTCAGTTCAAGTACTAATCCAAAGAAATTAATGAGATGATGCGTCGCATTTACCAACAAGTGCTATAAATAAGATACCAAAAATCTCAAAAACTTGAGCCAATCTGGCAAAACTGATAGCATATTCAGAATCAGCACCCCAAAAATACCCCAAATTCATTAAAATATTTTGGACACCAGAAAAAAATTTTTTTTTTGTTGACCTGTGTTATGAGGCAGAAGTGGTGATCATCGGGCTTAGAAAGCTCTTGTCACTTACCAAAAAATTGGAATTTTTTAAAACTAATCTAAACGCCACTTTTCTCCTGAATCAGGCGCTGTTTTTCTTTAGTTCCTGCGCCTCTCCATTCCTGAGATATGGCCTCTTCTTTCCTTTATATAAATTTAGGCTTCCTAGCCAAGGGGGAGAGATGTGCTAATGACCACACCCAGTTGGCTAATAAGACTAGACTTAAATACAGGGAAGAAGAGGCCATATATCAGGAACGGAGAGGGGCAGGAAGAAAAGAAAAACAGCGCAGAATTCAGGAGAACAGCGGCATTTACACTAGGTAAAAAATTACATATTTATGGTAACTGACAGATTATTTTAAAGAAGCTATTAAAGGGGCACGGATAGTGATGAGGCGTAAATAGTAACCATGAGGCATAAGTAGTGTCCAGAGGAAAAAATATAGTAATCAGAGGGGCAGAAGTAGAGACAATGCCTGAACTTATGATGGTGGGGCAGGAATAGCAATGTTTGCGTAAAAGTGAAGAGAAGCAATATTTGGAGGGTGGAGCTATAATCCCAGGAATGAACATTTTTGGAAACTTCCTGCCAATAACACACAGCATTACGTCCATCCCTATTATTCCTCCCTTCAAAGTCTGAAATAGTTGATAACAAGGAACAACAACAGATCAAAGAAAGTTGAGGAGCGCTGTCCCTTTAAATTAATGCTTCAACGGTGCAAAGGGGGATTATTTTGTTGCAGCCCGTAAGTCCAGTGGTTGTACCAGATCTATCAAATGGTCTCGTAAAAAGCGGCCGCAAAGAATAAAAAGCCAAAAGGCAATGTTCTCCGGCTGTCGAAAAAAATAAAATAAAAAGAAAAACCTCATGGCTTTTTCTTTCGGAAGCAAATAACACATTGCTCTGAAATCTCCAATCAGCGGTGTAACCGTTCTCCCTGATAATCTGCTCGCGCTGTGCCTCTATAGCCGCGGCTGCGAAAGGAAAAAAAAAGTACGAAAAAAAAAAAGTCTGCGGCGTCTAAAAGAATATAATAAACCGAAGGAGGCAGCCGGGAGAAGTGCAAGAAGACGGCAAGAGAAGCAAATCTCCTTGAGCTAACATGGTTGCTATGACGACACGCCAAAGAGGAACAGGAAGCAGCAGAAAATAGAATCCTTTTTGCTGAGGCCTGCAATAGCTCTGCGGAGCGCGGATCCCTGCAGGAGGTTACCACGGATACACTGATGAAAGGACGGCTGCCGCATTTTTTCCCCCCTTCGGTTCATTAAAATCTGCTGGCTGCTGCACCTTTGCAGGTAGCAGGACGAGGAGAAGAGGGAAGGAAAGCGATGGAGGAGAAACAAAAAGGGGACAACGGGACCCCCGAATGAGCCTTTGGGGCTGAGATAATGAGATTTCATCTTGTCACCATCATTTGCATCGGTTTCACCAGGGAGAAAATAATAGGCTGAAAATTATAAGGATTATGGCACCATAGATCGTTATGTTCTGGGATTCCGTGTCAAGGTAACAGGTCTAGTCCCCTGGATATAGCACCATAGCTGTCTACAGGTTGTGTCTGGTACTGCAACTCAGTGAAGGGGGCTACAACCTGTGTATGCGCCAGATCGGGACCTTTAAGCTCCACCCCAGCTAACCCTTGTCCTGTTAGGGGTCACTGACAGCGGCCCATGCCCAGGACTCTTCTCCGTTACACAAAGTACACAGAGCAGGACATTTGAATGGGCGCCATGTCATTTTTCTTGTACTCAGGGCCGGCGTCAGTTCCCGGGGCCCACTTGTCCCTCGGTGCACCGCGTGTGTGAAGGTGTGTCGTACACAATTCCAAAAGCTAGCTCTGATCGCAGCAATGAAACCCCTCAGATGCCGCTTTCAATAGCGACCGCTGCGCTCAAGAGGTTGAAAATGTTAAAATCCTCCTACTTTTCCCAGACCGTACATTTGGAACATCTGCATGTGTAACTGAGCAGGCTAATAACATATCAGAATATTTATCCCATAAAGTAATCGCCAAAGTGAAAATAAAATAATTAGGAATGGTCAAATCTTTGCTTTTTAACTATTTCACTATCACCCCCCACCCCTCCGAGAAAAAAAAAATGGATTAAAAAGAGATTAAAAAATTGTATGGACCTCAAAATGGTAAAAACTACTGTTCCCTCAGCAAAAAAAACAAGCCCTGAATAATTGTGAAGACGCTGTAGCCCTTGGAAGTCGAGAAGGAAAAACCGAAAGCGAAGCGGGGCCACTGTATTGAGCAATGTGTAGCCCCCTAATAATAGTGGCAAATCAATGGAGGCTGGAAACAACGGAAAAAAGATGAAAGGATCAGCAAGAGAAGAGCCGTGCCCCATTACAAATTATGCTCTGAAGCCACTAAAAGTGGCCATAACACACAAAGCAGCTGGTATTTTGTTTTAAGCCACACCCCTGAGGAACTTTTGTAGCCTCCAATCCCTCCCATGGTTTGGTTAAAGGGGAAGTTCTAAATAAGTTTTAGTTGATCATAAAGGAGAACTTGAAAAAGTATAACCAAAAAGGATGAAACATTTTATTTTTTTCGTTACTAGTAAAATCATGTCATGAAAAGAAATGCTGTAGGATCTCTGCTCCTGCCAGTCGGTGTTCTCATAGGGGACATTTGTTGATTAGAAGGACAATTGATGTGATAAGTACTATTTACAACTGTAGTTAATGATGTGGGTGGCAGTCGCCATTGACAATGCTTACTAGGAATAGCAGAGGACTGGAAGTGTTGTCATTGGAAATTAAAAAAAATATATAGACATTAATGCGGATGGCAGTTCCCAATAACAGTACTTATTAGCAAGAGCAGAGGACTGGAAGTGTTGTCAATGGGAATCAAGAAATATATAGATATTGATAAAGATATTTATATTTTTGTAAATACATAAATACATATTTTTATAAGGATTTTTGGAGAATAATTGACTATAAGTACCCCCATAGCTTTTTTTTAATAAATTTAGCCTTAGCGAATAAGTTCAATCAGTCAGAGCAGAGTAACATAATCGTCTGTATCTCTTCTAATCAACGCAGATTATGCTAATCTCTCTCGTCATCTCTTTATCTAGCCACCTATTCGAAGCAACATCCGGCCAAATCCATGGAATTTGTTTTATAGCCAAAGCCTTCATCTCACATTTCCATGCAATGCTGTCTATTGCACTCGCTCATCCTGTTCCTCCTGGTTCATGAATAGAATGCAAGACTGCAGGCAAAACTGACACACATGACCAGAATGGAACATGTATATAAAGTCCTAAATGTATCATCTATTCTTTCCTATAGCAGCATAATCCGGACGGTATCTTCCCAATTCTTGTACAAAATGTAAATTATAACCTTATAATTGATTTCTTAAAGCGACACGGTTTCTTAAAGCGGTATAACCACACATATGATATATAGTCAGTTACGGGCTGTTTCATCCATCGCCACGCACTGCCCTCTTAATTTACGTTATTACACGCTTGCCTAGGGATAGCCATGAGCGTTAATGAGGTTGTGAAAAATCCCAATTTGCAGGCGGAAGTAATCGCTTTGTTCCAATGATAATGATTCTGCACCTATAGGTGATACACGATGCAAGGGGAAACTCTACATTGGGAAGGCGATACCTTTATATAAGCTTCTTGTATCTCTGCTGCCTGGAAAGCAATTCCCATAGTAGCAGTACGTTGGACAATTGCTTAGAATACAATTCCGTACAGTTCAACCCCCCCCCCCCCTGTCTTCTTAGATATCCCTCTGTATTTATGCTTACTTTTAAAATATTTTCTAATAAATCTATTATTTTTAATATTATCCTTCAATTCACTTCTTTCTTTTGTGGTAACCCATGACTGAATATGTAATTCTGGCAGTAGATATGTAGAAATGATGTATAAAAAGATTTAGAATGGCGCCAACATATTTCATAGCGTCTTACATTGTCATTGCTCACAATATAAATTTCATTTACTCGGCCTCATTACCATGAACGAGCGTTTCTAGGGCAGCCTGATGTGCAGCACAAAAGATGCTTTCACCCGACAAACAAGCAAAACGCTTATTTGTTGGGTCAAAAGATCTTTTGTGCTGCACAAGAGACCATCGTTCTCGGCAGCACACTGCTCTATGTAAACAGGACTTGTGCTATCGAGAACAATGATAAAACACCTAATTCATTGACAGAGTAATTACAGAGGCCACATGAGAAACTACGACTGTTGTGAAGGCCGAACCAATAGGCTGAAATTATTCTGCTCAATATTAATACACTAATTCTAACTATATATAGTAATATTAATTATATCACTTAACATTGAGCAAAATGAAGTATGTAGACATCCCCTATATACCGTATGGGTCCACACACAGCCCATATGTACAGTATGAGCCCCACATAGCCTCCGTAAATCCAGTGTGATCCCTACCTAGCCTCCATATATTCAGTGTGAGCCCCACATAGCCTCCATATATATAGTGACCCCCACATAGCCTTCATATATACAGTGAGCCCACATAGCCTTCATATATACAGTGTGAGCCCCACAAAGCCTCCATATATATAGTGACCCCACATAGCCTTCATATATACAGTGAGCCCACATAGCCTTCATATATACAGTGTGAGACCCACATAGCCTCCATATATACAGTGTGAGCTCCACATAGCCTCCATACATACAGTGAGCCCCACATAGCCTGCATATATACAGTGTGAGCTCCACATAGCCTCCATACATACAGTGAGCCCCACATAGCCTGCATATATACCATATATACAGTGAGACCCACATAGCCTCCATATATACAGTGAGCCCCACATAGCTTCCACATATAGTGAGCCCCACATAGCCTCCATATATACAGTGTGAGCCCCACATAGCCTCCATACATACAGTGTGAGAAACACATAGCCTGCATATATACAGTGAGCCCCACATAGTCTCCATATATACAGTGAGCCCCACATAGCCTCCATATATACAGTGTGAGCCCCACATAGCCTCCATATATACAGTGAGACCCACATAGCCTCCATATATACAGTGTGAGCTCCACATAGCCTCCATACATACAGTGAGCCCCACATAGCCTGCATATATACCATATATACAGTGAGCCCCACATAGCCTCCATATATACAGTGAGCCCCACATAGCCTCCATATATACAGTGTGAGCCCCACATAGCCTCCATACATACAGTGTGAGCCCACATAGCCGGCATATATACAGTGAGCCCCACATAGTCTCCATATATACAGTGAGCCCCACATAGCCTGCATATATACAGTGAGCCCCACATAGTCTCCATATATACAGTGTGAGCCCCACATAGTCTCCATATATACAGTGTGAGCCCACATAGCCTGCATATATACAGTGAGCCCCACATAGTCTCCATATATACAGTGAGCCCCACATAGCCTGCATATATACAGTGAGCCCCACATAGTCTCCATATATACAGTGAGCCCCACATAGCCTGCATATATACAGTGAGCCCCACATAGTCTCCATATATACAGTGAGCCCCACATAGTCTCCATATATACAGTGTGAGCCCACATAGCCTGCATATATACAGGGAGCCCCACATAGTCTCCATATATACAGTGAGCCCCACATAGCCTGCATATATAAAGTATGAACCCCACATAGCCTCCATATATACAATGAGCCCCACATAGCCTCCATATATACAGCGAGCCCCACATAGCCTCCACATATACAGTGTGAGCCCCACATAGCCTCAACATATACAGCCAGCCCCACATAGCCTCCATATATACAGCAAGCCCCACATAGCCTCCATATATACAGCGAGCCCCACATAGCCAATGTAAGGAGGTAAAACACAAGAAGAATCTGGGGGCGGTTACCTTCTCGGCTCTGTGCCTGGAACCATTGAGCTGTGCTGCAGGTTCCCCATGGGGCAGACTTAAAGACTGGGACAGGAAGAAAGCGGGCAGAGAGCGGGAAAGGCACGCACGCAGGAGACAGAGCAGCGTGAGCAGCGGTCAGAGCAGGGTGCAGCTGCGCTCCGGGAGAGAGAGAGCTCCCGGTCTGAGGACAAATACAGAAAGACTGCCCAGAAAGACTGTGGAGCGCCCCCACTGCCGCAGGGCCGAGGGGTACCCGGTACCGGGCTTCTGAGTCTCTGCTCTGGGGTTGTCACGGTGGCTAGGCCCGGTCCGTGGCCCTGTCTGTCAGGGGGACGTCCGGTGAAAGAGTGGTGAATGATGGTGGTGGTGAGGCTGTGGTGCGATGCAGTAAATAACGAGGACACCAGGTTGCAGTCTCTTTACCTCTTTACTGAAGATCTCTGGGTCCTCAGTCCAGAATCTGGATAACCAGGCTGCGCAAGTCCGGCCGGTCCAATGGCACCTCCAGAGTTCTCTTCACAGGTGGAAATCTGTGCCTTCCTTCTAGCGCTATGTGTTGCGGTCCTTCCCTGCTGTGCTTACAGAAAGTCCCCACAACTGTTGTGTCTGTTTCTTAAGTTCCCTCACAACTCGATTAGATGATGTTCTGCTAATCCTCCGTCCCTCCCTGGTGTTCTGGTTGGGACGGCACCCGTTTGACGGGTAGGCTCGGAGCTCTTCCGGGACCCTAGAGTCGCCCCTCTCCACAAGTTGCCCCCCAAGACTGCATAGGTGATTTAAGTTAGACAGCCCGCCTTAGACTGACTGTCCTGCCTCTGTTTAGAGTATCGCTTGAAGCTGAATATTGTAATACTCCCTCGGCGTTCCGGCCACCGGTAGTGCGCCTCAGTAGGATGTTGCCTCGGTCTTACAGCACGACTCCTACTGGTATTCTCCTTATTGCTTGATCTCGTTTCTCACTCAGCACAATCTATCTCGCTTCTCGTCCTTCCTTGGGCACCGCCGCTATCCTGAGCAGGCACGGTCCCGTTACGTTCGTTCGAGTTGCCCAGCCTCTGTCAGGATCCCACCCCTGACAGAGACCCTACTGTATCTTCCCCCACAACACCCTCTGCCACAAGGTGTTGCCTGGTTCCAACCCAGTCAGCTTTCTGATCTAACTTCCTGCCTGACCCCCAGTTTACCCACTATGGTGGGGAGTGGCCTAGTGAATAGAACCCTTAGCTCCCCCCGGAGGCCCAACTGTGAAATGTATTGGTGTCTGTAATACCTGATCAGATGAACTCCTTCAGTGCCATCAGACGTACCATAGCTCCCCTTAGTGGCGGAGCCACAGTACTGCAACGACCAGGACTCTGGGGCGCTGCAACTGCATCTTGTGAGTACATGAAAGCGGAGTCTGCTGTGACTGGAGAGGGGTGCTTTGAGACCCCTGTAGAGACATTGGCCCGTGCAGAGACTTCGACCCCCTGGCCCCCGCGGTATCAGCACAGAGACTGTGATTCCTGGTACAGAGATTTAACAGTGCAGAGCCCCTGATTCCTGGTACAGAGACTTAACAGTGCAGAGCCCCTGATTCCTGGTACAGAGACTTAACAGTGCAGAGCCCCTGATTCCTGGCTGTGCTCTAAAAGCTAAAGACTCAGAGCCTGTGCATACCACATTAACTCCCGAAACCCCAGGCAGCAGGCCAGCAGGCTCCTAGAGACTACTCAGCCCACGGACAGCAGAGGGACGACAAGTGCCGCTGTTTCTCGGCGCCTACGTTGGAGAAGACGACCCTTCAAGCAAGTCCTCGTCAGACTGATAAGTGTTCTTTCCTCAAGAAATCTTGCTTACTTCGGTCACATTGTTTCACTCCCATATTTTTGCACTGTTTTATTGCTAGTTATTTTCCATTGCTTCCTCCCTGCGAGGAGAACCTGATTCCTGTTATTAAACCCCTCAACTGTTGGTCTGTCTGTTCCATGGTGACACACTCAGTACTTGCATACTATTACACCTGCATATATACAGCGAGCCCCACATAACCTCCATATATACAGTGCGCCCCACATAGCCTCCATGTATACAGAGAGCTCACTGTACATAGCCTCCATATATACAGCGAGCCCCACATAGCCTCCATATATACAGCGAGCCCCACATAGCCTCCATATATACAGTGAGCCACACATAGCCTCCATATATACAATGAGCCCCACAGAGCCTCCACATATAAAGTGTGAGCCCCACATAGCCTCCATATATACAGCGAGCCCCACATAGCCTCCACATATACAGCTTGAGCCCCACATAGTCTGCATATATACAGCGAGCCCCACATAGCCTCCATATATACAGCGAGCCCCACATAGCCTCCATATATATGGATCGCCCCCAGGCGAAGGGCAGTGGGGTACTCGGTACCGGGTCTGTCACTCTCAGTGCTGGGGATGTCACGGTGGCCTGACCCGGTCCGTGGCCCTTCTAAGGGGCGCCCAATTAAAGGTGTAGTTGTTTGTACGGTGTTCGTGACGCCACCTGTGGTATTCGGTCAGGGTGACCGACGCTGCTAGGGGTCCGCTGGGGTGATGGAATGGCAGCTAGATGGTGTACCTTCCCACAGGTGAAGTATGTCCCCAGGGCTTCCCAGATGTGTAGGTGGTGATGGTGGACGTCGTAAGGCGCGATGAATAACGAGGACCCAAAGGTTGCAGTCTCTTTACCTTTTACTGAAGACTTCAGCGTCCGCAGTCCAGAGTACCGCTCACAGGGCTGGCTGAGTCCGGCCGGTCCAAAGGCACATCCAGAGTTCCCTTAGCCAGGAGGAAATCAGTAGCCTTCCTACTAGCGCCTGTGTGTTGTAGTACCTCCCTGCTGAGCACCACGGGAAAGTCCTCACAACCTTTGTAGATATTTCTGATCTTCTCTCTCTGTCCCCCAGATGATATGGATAGGACAACCCATATGACGGGGTAGGCCTGGAGTTAATTTATAGGGACCCTAGAGACGCCCCTCTCCCACAATTGCCTCCGTGTCTTCCTAGGTATTTAGGTTGGGCAGCCAACTTGGAATTGACTGTCCTGCCGTTGTCTGGAGTAATGCGTAGAGTCAGTACTCCCTCGGTGTTCCGGCCACCGGCTACGCGCCTCGGAAGGAGGCTGCCGATCTCGGGGCAGGACTCCTCCCGGTATTATCTCCTTGTGCTGTGACTTCGGTTCTCACTCTCCACAATATACTTCGCTTTGTGTCCTTTCTTAGGATGCTGCCGCAATGATGTGCAGGCGCAGCTCTGTAACGTTCTATCTGTTGCTAGGCCTCTGTCAGGATCCCACCCCTGACAGGACCTCTCTGGGTCAAACCCAGGCTGCTTCTCCCTCAATGTTATCTGGTCGAAGCCCAGTCTGCTTCTCTCTCTAACTTCCTATCCAACCCACCAGTTTTACCCGTGTGTGAGGAGTGCCCTAGTAGATAGAAGCTTTGCTCCCCCTGGTAGACTGTAGTGTAAAGTGTACTTTGTGACTGTGATACCTGGCAAGGTGAACTCCTTTAGTACCATCAGACGTAACATCACTCCCCCTGGTGGAAGAGCGACATTACTGCAACGACCAGGACTCTGGGGCGCTGCATATACAGCGAGCCCCACATAGCCTCCATATATACAGCAAGCCCCACATAGCCTCCATATATACAATGAGCCCCACATAGGCTCCACATATAAAGTGAGCCCCACATAGCCTCCATATATACAGCTTGAGCCACACATAGCCTCCATATACACAGTGTGAGCCCCACATAGCCCCTATATACATACAAATATCCCATACACATTTAAAACAACACCATCTACTCAACTTTCTCCCTTTCACCCATTTTTGTTCCTATGCACCTAGTCTCAGCAGTAGCACGATGAAATGACGTCATCGCCTCTGCTGTCTCACGCGCTGATTGGTGGAAGATGGAGCTGGTGGCCAAGTCCTCCACCAACGTATTCACCTATGTCTCTATCATGAGGATGCAGATAGTGGTGACAGTGGGTGGCGGATGGATGGTGAGCGGGAAGGGCATGGTGCGGCCTGTGGTTTCTGCCCTTCGACTGTCTTGATCCGAAGGAATAGCCAGAGGGCCGGATGTGGCCCGTGGACCGTAGTTTGCCTAGGCCTGACTTAAGTACATCTTATCGCAGGCATGCTTCTCTGCCAGAAAAGTTATTCCAGTTAGGGAGTTGAGTTCATTTCTGGTTTAAGTTGAACTAAACTTTTGAAGAATTTTTCAGTCTGTCAACGCCATGCGCCATCCCGAGCAAGCTCAGCGGATTTTACCAGCATTTGCGTGAAGTCACCAACAGTCCCAACTTGCGCAACTACAAGTTAAGGAAACATTTCCCCACTTTTTAAAGTGTTTTACATCAGAAATCAGAAATCTCTGGCGTAGAAGCTATGATTATTTGAGAACTATGCCTTTGGGTGTTGGATTGAAAGATAGGAGGTGGAATACAAGAAGAGTCCGGGGCCGGTTACCTTCTCTGCTCCGTGCCTGGAACCATTGAGCTGTGCTACAGGTTCCCCGGGGGGCAGACTTAGAGACTGGGACAGGAAGGAAGCCGGCCAGAGAGCGGGAAAGGTGCACGCGCAAGTGGCAGAGCAGCGTGTGCAACGGTCAGGGCAGGACGCAGCTGCGCTCCGGGGAGGAGAGAGGGCTCCCGGTCAGAGGACAAATGCAGGGAGATTGCCCCGAAAGACTGCATCTTGTGAGTACATGAAGCGGACTCTGCTGTGACTGGAGAGGGGCGCCTTGACACCCATGCAGAGACAGTGGCCCGTGCAGAGACTGTGACCCCTGGTACCCACGGTATCAGTGCAGAGCCCCTGATTCCTGTTGAGAGACTTAATAATAGACTGAGCATCATTTTCCCGGGATAGGCTGTGCTGCAAAAGCTAAAGACTCAGAGCCTGTGCATATCACATTAACTCCCAAAACCCCAGCCAGCAGGCTCCTAGAGACTACCCAGCCCACGGACAACAGAGGGACGACAAGTGCCGCTGTTTCTCGGCGCCTACGTTGGAGAAGACAACCCTTGAAGCAAGTCCTCATCAGACTGATAAGTGTTCTTTTTCTCAAGAATTCTTCATTCTGTTACACTGTTTGACTCCCATATTTTGCACCGTTATCTTTGCAGTTCATATTCTACTGTTTTCTCCCTGTGAGGAGAATATTGTCCCTGTTAATAAATTCCCCCCAACAGTTGGTCTGTCTGTTCCGTGGTGACATACTCAACCCTGCACCCTATTACACTTGGCGTAGTCGGCAGGATGTCACACGGTAGCGCAGAAGGGGCAGACCAAGCAGTTGGGGGAGGCCCCAGGTCTAGCATCTCCCTGGGAGCCATGTTAGTTAACCCGCCAAAATTTTCGGGGAGCAATGTCATGTTGTGGAGTTGGACGGAGCCCATCCGAAGGATGATGCAGGTGCATCCTATGACGCCGGCTCTGCAGGCGGAAATAGCTGTGATGGCCCTAGAGGGGGATGCACGAGACTCGGTTATGCTCAGACCCCCCAGGCGAGAGATACCCTGGACAAAGTATTACGTATACTTGAGGAGACGCATGAGGACCCCACTGACGTAGGGGAGCTGCGCATGCGACTGTTCCGCCGGGTACAAAGAGAGGGGGAGACCGTGACGCAATATATAAATGCCCTGCAGGAGCTTCATACTGCCATCATACGGAAGGACGGCGTAGGTGTGGGGTCAATTGATGTTGTGCTGCGAGACCAACTGGTGACAGGCTTGCGAGATGTGTTGATGAAACAGGCCCTGCGAGAGCGCATGCGCGTAAAGCCAGATATGACTTTCTCTGAGGTCGGGAGTGAGGCACGCACGCGCGAGCAAGAGCAAGGGGTGATAGTTTTGGTGGGGAAGGTCTGGAGCGGGGAGGTAACTGCCCCTCAATGGGTAGAAGACTTGAAGAAGGAGGTTAAGCAAATCCGTGAAGAAGTGGCTGAATATAAGAAGACCCCTGCTGCAGAGTACAGCCCTCCGGTGCGAGAAAGAGAGACCGGCCCCCAAAGTGAGACTAGTGCCGCTAGGCGAAGAAGACTGCCTACATGCTACAATTGCGGAGCACCCAGTCAAAATGAAGAGGAGGGGATGTGGACCCGAGATTCCCAGCTGAAGATAAGAAGAATCTGGTAGGAGATTGAGAGTCTGGTGAAAGCCCTTACTGTCTTTTTGGGGACCAGCGGCATACCCCGAGGTAACGTGCGGAAGCCGCCAGAAAGAGATAGAGGAGAGGTGCAAAGCATGAAGAAGGCTTCAGTGGTGGCCCCAGTGTGTAACTCCATATTCTGGGGTGAAGAGCAACCGCAGATGACAGATGTCTCCCGCCGAGGTCGACGATCCAGACAACTGAAGCGCCCTCCAGACAGACGCAGATGTGAGTGCTGGTCATGCAGAACGGTGGGACACGTGTCCAGAAATTTACCTACTCGAGAAGAGCGGTGACAGAGATCCGCTCACCCCTCTGAGGGTCCTGCTAACTGGAGGCAACGTCGCCCCTGGAGAGAATGGTACGGCAGGAAGAGAAGAGTTCCACCTAAGGCAAAACAGTACCACAATGTCGGACGCCAAGGAGAGGTGGAGAAGGTGTCAAGCATCTCTGGTGGAATGACTGCGCTATCCCGATGTGTGAAGGCGAGCCTGGTGGATCTCCAGCCTGGGTCTGAAGGTTTTGTCTGCGAGACTCAGCCGGGAGGAAAGAAAGGGACGTCCACTAGAGAAGACCACCGGAGTGCTTTACTACCTTGCCCTGCATGAGTTCCCAAAGAAGGAGATAAAGTGTCAAGTGTACCTGCGACGCTCATTTTCGAGGTCCTCGTCAATGAGAAGGAGGAACAACTAATATCATCCCCTGAGGTGAAGAGTATGCTGGCTGTCAGCTCACAAGATCCTGATCGGACGGAGGATGTGGCACAGCTGTGTGAGATGGGGCGTGTGGCTGAGAAGCCCTGGGAAGTAATGCCTGCAGAGCCCGGAGCAGATGACGAAGAATTACTTGTATTAAGCCCCCAAACTGAGGAACCCGAGCAAGAAGCCCCTAGAGTTTCCGATGGCGTCAAGGTAGAGGATGAATCATCTACACAGACTTCTGCTAGCGGCAAAGCTAAGAAGAAGAAGAAAAAGAAGAAGAGGCCAGCAGTTGTCGATGAAGCAGAGGAGGCATAACTCAACCTGACTGATGAACAACTCCTTGACCATTTAGTTTGGCAGTATATGCAAGGAGAAAGGCAGAAGGAGATGCGAGAATTGCAGGAATCTGTCTCCCCTCAAAAGAGCAAAGAGAAGCACAAAGAGTCCTCGCCCGTGGAATGGCGAGCTTTAAGAGAGGGGGAATGTAAGGAGGTGGAACACAAGAAGAGTCCGGAGGCGGTTACCTTCTCTGCTCCGTGCCTGGAACTATTGAGCTGTGCTACAGGTTCCCCGGGGGGCAGACTTAGGCTACTTTCACAAATCCGTCGGTACGGGGCCGTCGCAAACTGTCGGCCCGACGTACCGACGGACGTTGTGCTAAATTTAGCGCAACGAGGGCTGCGGATGCAGTTTTACAACGCATCCACTGCCCATTGTGATGAGCGGGGAGGAGGGGGCGGAGTTCCGGCCGCGCATGTGCGGTCGGAACTGGGGAATCCAACGGACAAAAAAACGATACATTGAACTTTTTTGTCACGACGGACCACTAAAACACAACGCATCCGTCGCACGATGGATGCGATGTGTGGCCATCCTTCGCAATCTGTCGTCGATTAAAGTGTATGGCAAAAAAACGGATCCTGCGGGCACATTTGCAGGATCCGTTTTTTTGCCATAACGACGGATTGCGACGGAGGCAAAAAGACGGAAGTGTGAAAGTAGCCTAAGAGACTGGGACAGGAAGGAAGCCGGCCAGAGAGCAGGAAAGGCGCACGCGCAAATGGCAGAGCAGCGTGTGCAGCGGTCAGGGCAGGATGCAGCTGCACTTCAGGGAGGAGAGAGGGCTCCCGGTCAGAGGACAAATGCAGGAAGATTGCCCCGAAAGACTGCATCTTGTGAGTACATGAAAGCGGACTCTGCTGTGACTGGAGAGGGGCACCTTGACACCCGTGCAGAGACAGTGGCCCGTGCAGAGACTGTGACCCCTGGTACCCACGGTATCAGTGCAGAGCCCCTGATTCCTGTTGAGAGACTTAATAATAGACTGAGCATCATTTTCCCGGGATAGGCTGTGCTGCAAAAGCTAAAGACTCAGAGCCTGTGCATATCACATTAACTCCCGAAACCCCAGCCAGCGGGCTCCTAGAGACTACTCAGCCCACGGACAACAGAGGGATGACAAGTGCCGCTGTTTCTCGGCGCCTACATTGGAGAAGACGACCCTTCAAGCAAGTCCTCATCAGACTTATAAGTGTTCTTTTTCTCAAGAAATTCTGCTTAATTCTGTTACACTGTTTGATTCCTATATTTTGCACCGTTATCTTTGCAGTTCATATTCTACTGTTTTCTCCCTGCGAGGAGAATATTGTCCCTGTTAATAAATTTCCCCCAACAGTTGGTCTGTATGTTCCGTGGTGACATACTCAACCCTGTACCCTACTACAGATAGATAGATAGATAGATAGATAGATAGATAGATAGATTATTAGATAAATGATAGATATATAGATAGATAGATAGATAGATAGTAGATAGATAATTAGATAGACAATAGATAATTAGATAGATAATAGATAGATAGACAGATAGATAGATAGATAGATAGATAGATAATAGAGAGATTATTAGATAGATAATAGGTAGATAGATAATAGATTATTAGATAGATAGATAGATAGATAGATAGATAGATAGATAGATAGATAGGAGGATGGATGGGGCGTAATGAGTTAGCAGTATATGTATTTTGGTGTTTGCTGTGACTAGTAGTTCTTTTTCACACCTGGGCCTCTGTCGCATCCTGACATTATAATCCTGAGGTAAGTGATGGCGCTATATCTCCTCCCGTTTACCGTTGATGTTGCTTACAGGCGGAGGCATAATCCTGGCGGTCTGCGCTCATCTGCCGCTGCCTTTCTGCCCGCGCACATTTAGCAGATCAGACTGTGGTCTCCAATAACTCACGCTGATGCTGAGGATCCAGATGGCCTAGTTAATAGGGCTCAGAGTAGTAAATCTCCCTTATTGCTGCTTCTCTAAGCCTCACCACTAAAGCTGTGACCAACCTTGGTGCTTTCAGCATAATACGAATGTATCATGGAAAAACACCTTTCAATGGATGCTGCCCTCCGCTATAATATAAAGAAATTATGCGAAACCCTGGGTGACGTCACTTTAAATATCAATCTGGGGAATTGCATTTATGGCAATTTTCTAATAAAATTTTCTTATCGGGATTACTCACATTACAAGCTCGAGAGGCTGGAGGGATCCGTCAGATTATGGAGCGTCCAAATCTGCAGAGTACAGTCGCTGATACTTGTAAAGAATTAGTCCAGGTAGCTGCTGCCATGTGCGGAGGATATCACACCCAGGGCTGCAGCATTGATTGTTACTCTCTGATCATACAATGTAACATTACATATGGCAGTAATGGAGCCGTATAGTGTCATGATTTGGTGAAATAACATTTCCATACATCACCCTAAATAGCAGTGCTATTCAATGCCACCACCGCACACACATGCCAAAGTCTACAGTCCAGGAGCTTAGCCGCCATGTCACCTCATGCAGGAAATCTATTCCTCCGAATGGGTCCTTGTATGGCACCAGGGTATTGCTACCGGCGTGTACAGCTCTGCTGCATATATACAGCTCTGGCAAAAATTAAGAGACCACTGCACAGTTTTATAAAAACCAGCTTCTCTACATGTCTGGCAGCCATTCCATTCCAGTGTCAGTTGAATTCCAACCAGAGTACACCTAAAGGTACCTTCACACGAAACGACTCTACAACGAGAACGACAACGATCTGATCGCTGCAGCGTCGCTGTTTACATCGCTGTAGAGATGTCAAACACAGCAGCTCCAGAACGACGCAGGAGCGATCCTGTGACGTAGCGGTGACGCACTTATCGTTCTCACAGGTCGTTAGCTCCATGTTTAACATTGCTGGCATCGTTGCTTTTGCTGTCAAACACGACGATACACGCCGATCTGACGACCAAATAAAGTTCTGGACTTCTAGCTCCGACCAGCGATATCACAGCAGGATCCAGATCGCTGCTGCGTGTCAAACACAACGATATCGCTATCCAGGACGCTGCAACGTCACGGATCGTTGTCGTTCTCGTTGTAAAGTCGTTTCGTGTGAAGGTACCTTTACTTAATGTGCTTCTGATTAGGTGACCACCTGTACCAAATTGTATTAACGAAGGGAAGTATAAAAAACACTGCTGTGGTGTTCGCAATCCTTTTGCAATAGGACAAGCTGGATGGCAAAACAAGTGCTAGGAATAGCCCAAAAGTAATAGGAATGAAAAAATTACTTTTAACCATGCCAAAGGAGTTGAAAACAAAAGTCTTGAGTGAGTAAAAGAAGGGCTCAATTCAGGCTTTACTTAGCAAAGGGACACAGTGAGCGCCATGGTGCCTCCATCCTTAAAATTTCTAAGATGGCAGTCCATTACAACAAGGTCAAGCAGCAGACATTGGGGACAACAAAGCTACAGACCGGCAGAGGGCAAAAACGACTCTCCACTGACCGGGATGACCGTCATCTTATTATTAAACAAAGAAGAACTGCTTACATTTTTGTACCAGGAGCGGCATAAGGTCACCCAAAAGCAGCGTGAAAGACTGGTGGAAAGCATGCCAAGACGCATGAAAGCTGTGATTAAAAATCATGGTTATTCCACAAAATATTGATTTCTGAACTCCTCCTGAGTTAAAACATTAGTATTGTTGTATCTAAATGATTATGAACTTGTTTTTTTTGCATTATTTGAGGTCTGCAAGCAATTAATTTTTGGTTATTTTGACCATTTCACATTTTCAGAAAATAAATACAAAATGTATTGCTTGGAACTTTGGAGACATGATGTCAGTAGTTTATAGAATAAAAGAACAATTTACCTTTTTACTCAAAAATATACCTATAAAGAGAAAAAATGAGACAAACTGAAAATTTTGCAGTGGTCTCTTGATTTTTGCCAGAGCTGTATATAAATATATAGTGCAGAAAATAAGTATTTGCTACTCTGCCAATTTTGCAAGTTTTCCCACCTACAAAGACTGGAGAGGTCTGTAATTTTTATCGTAGGTACACTTCACCTGTGAGAGACAGACTCTAAAAAAAAAACTACAAAGTCACATTGTACATAATTAATTTGCTTTTTATTGCATAAAATAAGTGTTAGTTTTTCTTTAAAAAGCCTCCTTCTCTGCGCTCATTACCTGTATTATTTGCACCTGTTTGAACTTGTTACCTGTCTAATATACACCTGTCCACACACTCAATCACATTCCAACCTCTCCACCATTGCCAAGACCAAAGAGCTGTCTAAGGACACCAGAGAAAAAATTGTACAGTTGTGCTCAAAAGTTTACATACCCCGGCAGAATTTTTGCTTTCTTGGCCTTTTTTCAGAGAATATGAATGATAGCACCAAAACTTTTTCTCCACTCATGGTTAGTGGTTGGGTGAAGGCATTTATTGTCAAACTACTGTGTTTTCTCTTTTGAAATCATAATGACAACCCAAAACATCCAAATGACCCTAATCAAAAATTTACATACCCTGGTGATTTTGGCATGATAACATGCACAGAAGTTGACACAAATGGGTTTGAATGGCTACTAAAGGTAACATCCTCACCTGTGACCTGTTTGCTTGTAATCAGTGTGTTTGCATAAAAGCTGAGTGAATTTCTGGGATTCACACAGACTCTTGCATCTTTCATCCAGCCACTGACGTTTCTGGATTGTAATTCATGGGGAAAGCAAAAGAATTGTCAATGGAACTATGGGAAAAGGTAGTTGAACTGTATAAAACAGGAAAGGGCTACAAAAAGATATCTAAGGAATTGATAATGCCAATCAGCAGCGTTCAAACTGTGATTAACTGTGTATATACAGTGGGGGAAATAAGTATTTGATCCCTTGCTGATTTTGTAAGTTTACCCACTGACAAAGACATCAACAGTCTATAATTTTAAGGGTAGGTTAATTTTAACATTGTGAGATAGAATATCAAAAATAAAATACAGAAAATCACATTGTATAAATTATATAAAATTATTTGCATTTTGCAGTGAGAAATAAGTATTTGATCCCTCTGGCAAACAAGACTTACCGTAATACTTGGTGGCAAAACCCTTGTTGGCAATCACAGCAGTCAGACTTTTTTGTAGTTGATGAGGTTTGTGCAAATGTCAGGAGGAATTTTGGTCCACTCCTCTTTGCAGATCATCTCTAAATCATTAATATTTTGAGGTTGTCGCTTGGCAACTCGGAGCTTCAACTCCCTCCATAAGTTTCCTATGGGATTAAGGTCTAGAGACTGGCTAAGCCACTCCATGACCTTAATGTGCTTCTTTTTGAGCCACTCCTTTGTTTCCTTGGCTGTATGTTTTGGGTCATTGCCTTGCTGTAGGACCCAGCCACGACCCATTTTTAATGTCCTGGAGGAGGGAAGGAGGTTGTCACTTAGGATTTTACGGTACATGGCTCCATCCATTCTCCCATTGATGCAGTGAAGTAGTCATGTGCCCTTAGCAGAGAAACACTCCCAAAACATAATGTTTCCACCTTCATGCTTGACAGTGGGGATGGTGTTCTTTGGGTCATAGGCAGCATTTCTTTTCCTCCAAACATGTCGAGTTGAGTTAATGCCAAAGATCTCAAATTTTGTCTCATCTGACCACAGCATCTTCTCCCAATCACTCACTGAAGAGCCTTGGTGAAAGAGGTAAAGAAGAACCCCAAGATCACTGTGGCTGCGCTCCCGAGATACAATAGGGAGATGGGAGAAAGTTCCACAAAGTCATCTATCACTACAGCCCTCCACCAGTGGGGCCTTTATGGCAAAGTGGCCGGACAGAAGCTTCTTCTCAGTGCAAGACATATGAAAACCCGCATAGAGTTTGCTAAAACACATGAAGGACTCCCAGACTATGAGAAATAAGACTCTCTGATCAGATGAGATAGACCTTTTTGGTGATAATTCTAATCGGTATGTGTGGAGAAAACCAGGCACTGCTCATCACCTGCCCAATACAATTCCAACAGTGAAGCATGGTGGTGGCAGCATCATGCTATGGGGGTGTTTTTCAGCTGCAAAGGAGTGGCTTCAGAACAACTCTGTGACTATTCCTGACTGGCCCAGCCAGAGCCCTGACCTAAACCCAATTGAGCATCTCTGAAGAGACCTGAAAATGGCTGTCCACCGATGTTCACCATCCAACCTGACAGAACTGGAGAGGATCTGCAAGGAAGAATGGCAGAGGATCCCCAAATCCAGGTGTGAAAAACTTGCATCATTCCCAAGAAGACTCATGGCTGTACGAGCTCAAAAGGTGCTTCAACTCAATACTGAGAAAAGGGTCTGAATACTTATGACCATGTGATATTTCAGTCTTTCTTTTTTAAAAAAATTGCAAAAATTTCTACATTTCTGTTTTTTTTCAGTCAAGATGGGGTGCAGAGTGTACATTAATGAGAACAAAATGAACTTTTTTGAATTTACCAAATGGCTGCAATGAAACAAAGAGTGAAAAATTTAAAGGGGTCTGAATACTTTTCATACCCACTGTATATACAGTTGTGTGAAAAAGTGTTTGCCCCCTTCCTGATTTCTTGTTCTTTTGCATGTTTGTCACACTTAAATGTTATAGATCAGCAAACAAATGTAAATATTATACAAAGATAACACAAGTAATCACAAAATGCAGGTTTTAAACGAAGGTCTTTATTATTAAGGGAAATCCAAACCTTCAGCGCCCTGTGTGAAAATTGATTGCTCCCTAAACCTAATAACTGGCTGGGCCGCCCTTAGCAGCAACAACTGTAATCAAGCGTTTGCGATAACTGGCAGTGAGTCTATTACAACACTCTGGCCACTCATCTTTGCAGAATTGTTGTAATTCAGCCACATTGAAGGGTTTCCGAGCATGAACTGCCTTTTTAAGGTCATGCCACAGCATCTCAATCGGATTAAGGTCAGACCTGTGACTAGGCAACTCCAAAGTCTTAACTTTGTTGTTCTTAAAGGGAATCTGTCAGCAGGATTGTGCACAGTATCCTACACACAGAGTCAGGTCAGCGCCGTTATACTGATTACAATGATACCTTGGTTGATGAAATCCGTCTTGTGGTTGTTGTGTAATCTTTATTTTCAGTTTTGAGTTAATGATATGCTCGTGCTCCGGAGCGACCTGTGGGCGAGTCTATGGGGGGAGGTCTTCATGTTGTGTACTGATTAGGCATTCATCAATTTGGCTTTTGACAGGTCACTGATCCCTGAATAGGTCACTGAATATTACATATTTTGGAAATAATAATCACATGCAGCAGGTAGGCATCGGTGGCGGCACCTGAGCTGCAGCATGATCGCATGTGTAATGTGCAGTTCATTCTTTTCTTTGATGGCATCCATAAATTCCTAAACAAATTTTTTTTTTCTCTATCAAGATGGCACCATTTTCAAACTGATTTTTTAGGAATTTATGGATACCATCAAAGAAAAGAATGAACTGCACATTGCACATGCGATCACGCTGCAGCTCAGGTGCCGCTACCGACACCTGCCTGCTGCAGGTGATTTATTTTTTCCAATATATATATAATATTCATTATGTAAAATAGAGGGGCAGGTCAGTGAGGGATCAGTGACCTGTCAGAAGCCATACACATGAATACCTACTCAGTCCATCAAATGAAGACCCCCCACAGGCCGCCCTGGAGCACAAGCAGATCATTAACTGAAAACTACAAATAAAGGTTAAACAACAACCACAAGGTGGATTTCATCACTCAAGGTATTATTTTAATCAGTATAACGGGGCCGACATGACACTGTGTGTAGGTTACTGAGCACAATCCTGCTGACAGGTTCCTTTTAAGCCATTCAGAGGTGGACTTGCTGGTGTATTTTGGATAATTGTCCTGCTGCATAACCAAAGTGTGCTTCAGCCTGAGGTCAATAACAGATGGCCAAATATTATCCTTCAGGAATTTTTGGTAGACAGCAGAATTCACGGTTCCATTTACCACAGCAAGTCTCCCCAGTCCTGATGCAGAAAAACAGCCCCAGGCCAACACACAACTACCACCACCATATTTTACTGTTGGTATGATGCTACTTTTCTGTAATGCTGTGTTACTTTTATGCCAGATCTAATGGGACATACAAATTCCAAAAAGTTCAATTTTTGCCTTGTCAGTACACAGAGTATTCTCACAAAAGTGTCAGGGATCATCAAGATGTTTTCTGGCAAAACTGAGATGAGCCTTTGTTATTGCTCAGCAGTGGCTTTAGCCTTGGAACTCTACCATGCAGGCCATTTTTGCCCAGTCTCTTTTTTATGGTGGAATTATGAACACAAACCTTAACTGAGGCAAGTAAGGCCTGCAGTTCTTTGGATGTTGTTGGGTCTTTTATGGCCTCTTGGATGAGCTGTCGCTGCACTTTTGGGGTAATTTTGGTCGGCCGGCCACCCCTGGGAAGGTTCACAACTAGTGATGAGCGAGTGTACTCGTTGTTCAGGTTTTCCAGAGCATGCTCAGGTGGTCTCCGAGTATTTGTGACTGCACGGAGCAGTGGCGTATCTAGGGGGGGGGCAGCCGGGGCATATGCCCCGGGCGCAGCTGGCAGGGGGGCGCAGTCAGGCCGCTTAAAGCGGCGGTCCGCAGTGTCTCCCCCGGCGGCTGCATTCTGCCGCCCCCCGCACTGGCAGTCGGCTGTTCTCTGTGCCGACTGTCAAGCTGACAGCCGGCACAGAGAAGCTGCGGCGCGCCGGCTCCCAGTGTTCAATTGTACTGCATCTGAGATGCGAGTACAATTGAAGCTCTGACTGCCGGGTCAGAGCGACGCCAGCAGCGTGATCAGGTCATGTGATCACGCTGCTGACGTCACTCACCTGCGTGGCAGAGCAGAGGCAGAGCAGGAGAGATGCAGATCAGTGGTAAGTGCTCCTGTGGAGCTGAAGAAACCGAAGGTGCGGGGGAGGATTCAAAGTGAGTGGGAATGGGGGGATATATTGTGGGGGGGGATTTTATGTGAGTGGGGATGGGGGGGATATATTGTGGGGGGGATTTAATGTGAGTGGGGGTGGGGGGAATTTAATGTGAGTGGGGATGGTGGGATATATTATTGGATGGGGGATATTTAATATGAGTGGAGATGGGGGGATTTATTGTGGGGGGGGAGATTTAATGTGAGTGAGGATTTATTGTGGGGGGGAGATTTAATGTGAGTGGGGATTTATTGTGGGGGGGAGATTTAATGTGACTGGAGATGGGGGGATTTATTGTGGGGGGAGATTTAATGTGAGTAAAGATGGGGGGGTTTATAGTGTGTGGGAAGAATTGGAGTGGAGATGGGGGATTGAATGTGTGGGGGGAGATTTGTCATGGGGATGGGGGGATTTAATGTGTGGGGGAGATCTGAGGACACAAAATGAAGAGCAAAGGGGGAGATGGGGGGCACGTATGAGAAAACAGAATGGGGGGCATGTATGAGGAAACAGTATGGGGGATGGGTGCAGACAGTTTGGGGAACAAAAAATGTATGCAGACACAGTATGAGCAGCGATGTGAAAAACGTATGTGAACAGAGTACGGGGAGTGAGGGTGTTGGGATGTGTGCATGCGTAGCATGGAGGGACAGTGTAAGGGCACACCCAGGTGGGGACAGTATACCAAGGAGGGGGAGTGTGATGAGAGAGTACAGTATAAATACTGGGCCCTATAGGGGGGACACAGTATGAGAGGACAGTGTAAAAATGGGGGCCGGTATGGAAAGGGGAGGTCAGTGTGAAGAGCATGTACCATAAGAGGGACAGTGTGGGGGTCATATTTTATGCAGACAATATAGTGAGGGGCAATTTTTTATTCAGGAGCATTACAATGACACTTCTATCTTTAAGGGCGTCATGTGGAGATTTTCTGCAAAAGAGCGGAGAAGATGGAAGTCTGCAGAGACGGCTGTGGATGAGAAAACTCATCATGGGGTCTGGAGAAGATGAAGAAATGAAGGAGAATGACTCCAGAGACGACGTCATCTATAAGGTACCTGGATATAAATGTTATTTGTGATACTGACTAAGGCTACTTTCACACACAGCATATTTGCTGCGTATTTTTACGCGCGCGTATTTTGCTGCTGCTTTACCTGCGTTTTTTTACGCAGGCAAAAAACGCAGCTGCTTTCACACACAGCGTTTTTTGCTGCGTTTTTTGCAGCTGCGTTTTTTTCAGCATTGTGTACTGAAAATAAAGTTTGTTTGAAAAAAAAAAAAAAAGGGGAAAAAAAAAAAGTAATTGAGGTCATTTCCTGTCTTTATGACTCAGAATACAATACACACTGGAGTTAACATCATGTCGATTCTGCCAGCTGCAATGGCCTTGAGCCAAAGACGCCTCAGCAAGCGGAACAGACATCAGCTGGGGTTTACTAACCCCACTGTCACTAACCCCAGGTTACTAGGGCAGGCGTCAGTCAGACGCCCCCCCTCGTAACCCTGTACGGTAAGGATATGTTCACACGATCCTGATTTCAATCCTTTTTTTTCAGGACAAAAACCGCAGCTCTTGGCAGAAAACGCAGGTGCGTTTTTGGTGCGTTTTTGATGCGGTTTTTAGTGCGGTTTTTTATGCAGTTTTCTCTGCAGATTGTCTGTGTTTGACACAAATAAAGCTTTAACTGCAGTGGGGGAAAAAAAAAAGAAATGATGTCATTTCCTTGTCCAACCCTTTTCTTCTTCCATCCTCCATTTTGGGACTAAACACCAAAATGAGTGGACGTGTTTTGAATGACAGCGCTCCGCAGAGTGCTGAGCGTAGGCCAGATCACAGCCCGCGGATCCAGCTCTATCCAGCTATTTAAGTCTACGTTCACATTTGCGGTCTGCGCCGCAGCGTCGGGCGCCGCATGCGTCATGCGCCCCTATATTTAACATGGGGGCGCATGGACATGCGTCGCACTTGCGTTTTGCGCCGGCCGCATGCGTCACTGCAGCGCACGCATCCGGCCGCAGAGGACGCAGCAAGTTGCATTTTTGCTGCGTCCAAAATCAATCAAAAAAAGGACGCATGCGGCGCACAACGCAAATGTGAACATAGCCTAAGTGCCACGTATTTAAGTGCCACGTATTTAAGTGCCACGTATTTCAGTGCCACGTATTTAAGTGCCACGTGCCACGTATTTAAGTGCCACATGCCACGTATTTAAGTGCCACGTATCACGTATTTCAGTGCCACGTATTTCAGTGCCACGTATCAAAGTGCCACGTGCCACGTATCAAAGTGCCACGTGCCACGTATCAAAGTGCCACGTGCCACATATTTCAGTGCCACGTATCAAAGTGCCACGTGCCACGTATCAAAGTGCCACATGCCACGTATTTAAGTGACACGTGCCACGTATCAAAGTGCCACGTATCAAAGTGCCACGTGCCACGTATTTAAGTGACACGTGCCACGTATCAAAGTGCCACGTATCAAAGTGCCACGTATCAAAGTGCCACGTGCCACGTATTTAAGTGACACGTGCCACGTATCAAAGTGCCACGTATCAAAGTGCCACGTGCCACGTATTTAAGTGACACGTGCCACGTATCAAAGTGCCACGTGCCACGTATCAAAGTGCCACGTGCCACGTATTTAAGTGACACGTGCCACGTATCAAAGTGCCACGTATCAAAGTGCCACGTGCCACGTATTTAAGTGACACGTGCCACGTATCAAAGTGCCACGCATCAAAGTGCCACGTGCCACGTATCAAAGTGCCACGTGCCACGTATCAAAGTGCCACGTGCCACGTATCAAAGTGCCACGTGCCACGTATCAAAGTGCCACGTATCAAAGTGCCACGTGCCACGTATCAAAGTGCCACGTGCCACGTATCAAAGTGCCACGTGCCACGTATTTAAGTGACACGTGCCACGTATCAAAGTGCCACGTATCAAAGTGCCACGTATCAAAGTGCCACGTGCCACGTATTTAAGTGACACGTGCCACGTATCAAAGTGCCACGTATCAAAGTGCCACGTGCCACGTATTTAAGTGACACGTGCCACGTATCAAAGTGCCACGTGCCACATATTTCAGTGCCACATATTTCAGTGCCACGTATCAAAGTGCCACGTATCAAAGTGACTGAGCGCCGGCCCTAAAGTGAAAGTGAAAGCAGAGCGGTGACGTCACCGCTGTGCTGTTAGGGCCGGAGCTCAGTCAGTGTCAGGAAGCAGACGCTGGGGGACGCGCAGGTGAGCATGTACTGTTTGTTTTTTTTACTTTTACGCTGGTAACCAGGGTAAACATCGGGTTACTAAGCGCGGCCCTGCGCTTAGCAACCCGATGTTTACCCTGGTTACCCGGGGGCCTCGGCATCCTTGGTCGCTGGAGAGCGGTCTGTGTGACAGCTCTCCAGCGATCAAACAGCGACGCTGCAGCGATCGGCATCGTTGTCGCTATCGCTGCAGCGTCGCTACACACACACACACACACACACACACACACACACACACACACACACTCCATGCTGCTTCACTGGGGGGCGGGGGCTTCCCTCTTCCTGTCCGACGTCACGTCCGGTCCTGGGTGTCAACCCCTCCGTACAAAGACGCCGACACCCAGGACAAAGGCGCTGTGTGTGCACGGTAATATGGGGCCCTAGGGGGATACGCAGACACGCCGCTGCGTAAAGAATTGACATGTCAATTCTTTTTACGCCGGCGTGTTTGCAGACAAAAGCGCCGCGTTTTTTTGCGGTGTGTCTGAACGGCAAAGTGAATTTCTCATTCACTTTGCCGGCAGACGAAAATGACATTGCGCATTTTTGAAAAGCGCCCGCAAAATAGCGCTCAAAAATGCGCTATGTCTGAAAGTAGCCTAACTCTCATGTTTTTATTTATGTTAGCAGCATTAAAGGGGATGTCCAGGTTTGTAATGAGTCAGCAGTCATTCTTTGTGACTGCAGACTTCTGAATTCTCACAGTGCGCCCTGCACGCTGTCAGGATTCTCTCGTGCTGGTGATTTACATACATGCGGTCACATGCTGACTAGACATGTGTGGCCTCACTCAATGAAAATGAACTGAGCGAGGCCGGGCACGTCTGGTCGGAATGTGGTCAGAAGTATACAAATCACATGCTTGTGCTGACATGACCGTCCACCAGCAAGGGAGAATCCTAAAAGTGTGCAGTGCATGCGTTGTGAGAATTCAGAAGCTGCGATGTCAGGATTCAGCTCTGCAGGTTCCAGTAGTCGTCACATGGACACTTCACTCATATGCGACTTTCATACTTGTGGTCCTGTGACACCGAGCTTCTCTTCTGCTTCTCTCAATTTTTCACTGAACATTGACAGCATTAGGAAGAGGAGCTCGTGGGTACATGACTAAGTGTGAAAATCGCATACGTTCTGGGGGGGGGGCGCCAAACTGAATTCTTGCCCCAGGTGCCAGAAACCCTAGATACACCTCTGGCTCGGAGATTTAGTTTTTGTTGACACAGCTGCATGATTTACGGCTGCTAGCCAGCCTGAGTACATGTGGGGTTGCCTGGTTGCTATGGAATCCCCACATGTATTCAAGCTGTCTATCAGCAGCTGAGGCAATGAAAACTAAATCTCCAAGCACTTAGAAATACTCGGAGACCACCCGAGCGTGCTTGGGAAAACTTGAGCAACGAGTATACTTGCTCATCATTATTCACCAATGTTCCATGTTTTCGCCATTGCTGTATAATGGCTCTCACTGTAGTTCACTGGAGTCTAAAAGCTTTAGAAATGGCTTTCTGGCCTTTTCCAGACTGATAGTTCTCAATTACCGTATATACTCGAGTATAAGCCGACCTGAGTATAAGCCGAGACCCCTAATTTTGCCACAAAAAAACTGGGAAAACTTAATGACTCGAGTATAAGCCTAGGGTGGGAAATGCAGCAGCTACTGGTAAATTTCAAAAATAAAAATAGATACCGATAAAAGTAAAATTAATTGAGACATCAGTAGGTTAAGTGTTTTTGAATATCCATATTGAATCAGTAGCCCCATATAATGCTCCATACAGTTCATGATGGCCCCATAAGATGCTCCATACAAAATACGCCCCATATAATGCTGCACAAAGTTTAATAATGGCCCCATAAGATGCTCCATAGAAACATTTGCCCCATACAATGCTGCATAAAGGTTGATGGCCCCATAAGATGCTCCATAGATTATGCCCCATAAAATGCTCCATAGATTATGCCCCATAAGATGCTCCATAGATTATGCCCCATAAGATGCTCCATAGATTATGCCCCATAAGATGCTTCATAGATTATTCCCCATAAAATGCTCCATAGATTATGCCCCGTAAGATGCTCCATAGAAACATTTGCCCCATACAATGCTGCATAAAGGTTGATGGCCCCATAAAATGTTCCATAGATTATGCCCCATAAAATGCTCCATAGATTATGCCCCATAAAATGCTCCATACATTATGCCCCATAAGATGCTCCATACATTATGCCCCATATGCTGTGATTAAAATAAAAAAATCACATACTCACCTCTCGTCGCTTGCTCAGGCCCCCGGCACTTGCGATATTCACCTCTCCTCATTCCACCGCTGCGTGCCACTCTGTCTTCTGGCTCGGACTGTTCAGGCAGAGGGTGCGCATTAAATACATTATCACGCTCTCTGACCTGAACAGTCACAGGCAGAGGACGAGGAAGACGGACCGGCGCGCAGCGGTGGAACGGGGTCAGGTGAATATCAGAATGCTCACCTCCCCCCGATATACTCACCTGCTCCCGGCGCGGTCCCTGGCAGCATCTCACTGTTTGATGGTCTCCGGCGGCATCTTCCTATGTTCAGCGGTCACGTACCGCTCATTGAAGTAATGAATATGCGTCCATATTCATTACTTTAATGAGCAGTACCACGTGACCGCTGAACACAGGAACAAGCTGCCGGAGACCATCGGACATGCAGGGACCATGCCAGGAGCAGGTGAGTATGTGACAGCCGCCGCTCCCCCTCCCCCGCCGATCCCCCCGCCGACAATGACTCGAGTATAAGCCGAGAGGGGCACTTTCAGCCAAAAAAATGGGCTGAAAATCTCAGCTTATACTCAAGCATATACGGTACTTTGTTTCTCATTTATTCCAGAATTTCTTTGAATCGCATCATTATGTCTAGCTTTTGAGGAACTTTTGGTCTACATCACTTTGATAGGCAGGTTCTATTTAAGTGATTTCTTGAGAACGGGCGTGGCAGTAATCAGGCCTGGGTGTGGCTAGGGAATGTGAACTCAGCTTCCTAAAGACGTGATAAACCACAGTTAATTTATGGGTTTTTTTTTGGGGGGGGGGGGCAATAGCATTTCCACACAGGGCCCTGTAGGGTTTGGATTTCTTTTCCCCTTAATAATAAAGACCTTCATCTAAAAACTGCATTGTATGATTACTTGTGTTTTGTTTGTCTAATATTTACATTTATTTGGTGATCTGTAACATTTCAGTGTGACAAACATGCAAAAGGATAAGAAATCAGGAAGGGGGGAAAACACTTTTTCACACAACAAGATAGATAGACAGATAATAGATAGATAATAGATAAATTCATAGCATAGCAGTTTTTCCTTTTATTTAGCACCGACATTTAAAAAAAAAAAAGAAATCCCAATAATAATGTTTTCTTAGGGAATTGCCTAAAAGCAATGATCTAATATAGAAATCATCAATAATATATTTAAGTAACCCATAAAGTGTTACACAGGCAGCAATGAAAAATCTCAGTTGTACATTTTCCATAGATTAGAACAACATCTGAGCGAGACACAAGATCTTACAGTCCAAATTCATTTTTGCCGTCAAACCCCTGAAGTAACACATTGTGATGCCATAATAAGATGTGCTAAGCAAACCCGGCTCTGCTACATCTCTCAGAGTTATTGAGTTTCCCGGCTGGGCCGTGTATGTTTCTACCCTTTCATTACCGCCTCCCCTGGGATCACGCTGTGCCTTCAGCAGCGACTGTGCTATTAGATCTACCTCCAGCACCAGCTGCACTTACCCGCTACAATGCCAGTGGGGTCACGGGGTCCTATATAACGCCACATCGCAGCTCGTCACGTCTGCGCTGCCTTCAATTAAAATGCAGACGGCGATTATGCATTGAGCGGTTTACACGCCGCGGACAACGATGTGGCGATAAAACTTTTACGCTGGGAGAATGACGCAGATACATATTCTCCGCACTCCATGAGACGTCTGTGTACACTGTACATACCGCATAACAAATCTGCTTCCTGTAATCCAGAATCAATGGAACCCCATAATGTCTGATTCTACGATATTCTAAATTATCAAACCGCTCCAAATATTAAGCCGTTTTTGTAAATATTTTCACTAAACAAATATTCTCTGGTTTTGTGTTTCCAGCTCCTATGCGGTTCTAGGCATTGCTGCAGTTACAGACCCCCGTGCAGCCCCTCTCGCCACCAGGTGTCCACTGCTAGCCTTGTGAATGTAGGTCAGTATGATTGCTGCTCTGACTACAGGGGTTTGTTTGTAGTCTGTAGCTATGGAGACACATAATGCTGCATAGGAGCTGGACACACGAAACGGTAGGAGAATTTTTGTATGGTTGTAAATTTTTTTTAGCTTTGATGCTTCGGGTTACATTGGTTCTGCTAAGCCTCATATACTTTTCCAACTGTTTGATATTCTGGAATTTTTTTTATAATATGGCTATATTAGTTTCTAGTAAGGTTTTGTTCACATCATATTCAGGATATATGTTGAAGGTACTGTATACCATTCCATATGATGGGTACCTCTGATTTTAAAAGGAATCAGTCAGCAGGTTTTTGCAATGTAATTTGAGAGCAGCATAATGCCTAATGCAATGGCAGAGACCCTGATTCCAGCGATGTGTCACTTACTAGGATATGCTTCATAAAAGCTCATATCATTCTATCCCAAAATGTGCATAATTATAAAAATATGAAAAAACGAAAATACTGTATTTGGTATCGCCATATGCAGAACTGTCCAAGATTTCATAATATTTATCTCATTCTGGAAAACACTAAAAGCAAATATCAAAAAGGCCACGTCGCCTTCCAAACAAATGGAGTAATAAGAAATCAGAAAGTCGTATGGACCCCAAATTATGGTTATAACTTCAGCCCATAGGCAAAAAAAGAAGCACTGATAAAACTGTATGGACAGAAAAATAAAATAGCAATGGCTCTTAGGCCGGGATCACACATACGCGAGATACGACAGAGTCTTGCAGGTGAAAACCCAGCTCTGGCGCCAGCACTCCGGAGCGGAGCGTGCGGCTCCATGTATTGCTGTGCGACTGCAGGCTCCGCTACGGAGTGCCGGCGCCAGAGGAGGGATTTCACCTGCGAGACTCTGCCGTATCTCACGTATGTGTGATCCCGGCCTTAGAAGGCGAATAGGAGAAGACGAACGCGAGGAGGGGGGGAAGAAAGCGAAGAGCATCCTACTAGGACTCTGTCACAAAGTGGCCTGCAGAAACCTTCAAACTGGTTCTTTTGGGACATTTTCAGAGTGGGACCTACATTTCCTGAACTTGGCCTTCTAGATATTGGAAAGTGTATACCCCTCGATGGGGGAAGGGAAATGTTTTGACCTCCTTCTGGTGGATGGAGGCTATCGATACTTTCACCAGGAGCCTTCTTTAAAGATTTTCTAACTCTGAATTTTTACAAAATCTTTCATATCAATCATCTGCTTTGGACCTTGAAAAATCCTGCAAAATATGTGCTCGATTATCAGACTGTCTGGATTAACAAATGCCGCATTAAAGGGAACCTGTCACTTTTCATAAAAATGTAATTTTGATGGTACCTGATGTAAATGCCGCAGTTCTCCTGAATCCGGCGCTGCTTTTGCTTTGTTCCTGCTCCTCTCCGTTCCTGAGATATGGCCTCTTCTTCCCTGTCTATAAATCTAGTCTTGTTATCAAATAGGCGTAGTCCTCAACTGCTCTTGTTGGGGACCACGCCCAATTGGCTAAGAAGACTAGATTTATACACAGGGAAGAAGAGGCCATATCTCAGGAACGGAGAGGAGCAGGAACAAAGCAAAAACAGCGCCAGATACAGGAGAAGAGCGACATTTATATCAGGTAAAATAAATACATGTTTATGGGAAGTAACAAGTCCCCTTTAAAGTAGATGGAACGTATATCCTATAATGTATGTGGGCCAATAGCTTCTACATTTCTAGATATTTGTGGTATAATTAAAAAAGAATTTACAGGGAAGGAATTATTAGACAACACAATATTATTCCAGGATTTCTTTATGGTAAAAAAGCCAAGCGAGTGCGACCATCGAACAAAATCCAATGGTTTTATCGTGACATATGTGCCGCCATGTTGCCCCAGAGCCGTGCAGAGTGCGTAGTTAGATATTCAGCCTCACCACCACTTTCATTGAGCGGGAACAGTGATGAAGACATGAGACATATTTGTTAAACTGCTCCATATGCAGAATCGGCTGATGTTCTTCCCGCAGATGTAATGTTTTGCAGAATGTTACAAGAGAAATGTCAGGAGGTTGCCGTAAATTCAAGACAAGTCCTTGTAGGAGCAAAATTTACCTCCAGTCCGTATGCCGTAAACACGTCTCACCTCTTTATTTATTTATTTTATAATTATAGTCAGTGACAAGCCGGGAAAAATGTGCAGAAAATACTGTAAGATCTAATATTACTTATTATTATTCCTTTCTTTATGACAGACGGTGAAAATGAAAGGTAATTACAAGACATGACTACTTACCTGTAAAAACAAACAAACAGCGCCACGTCGTTCATCAGGTTGTTTGTGGTATTGCAGCCGTTCACTTCAATGTAGCTAAACTGCAATACCATATACAACCTGCAGATAGGGGTGGCACTGTTTCTGAAACAAGGCAGACATGTTTTTCTAATCTAGAAATGCTTTAAATAATAATTTCTGATTATTGAATCACCAGTTTTGATGTATCCTGAAGCCGATAGAGACACTTTTAAAGGGATTGTTCACTATTGACAATCCCTGCTTGTTACAAGGGTGTCCTGCTGCAGAGACCTTCAGCGATCAGCTGTAATTAGTGGGATAACCCAGCAGTGACAAAGGGCTTTGATTTCAGCCCCAATATCTTGTTTTCAACTGTATCCATCAAGGAACAGTGGGATGACTAAATTTACCCTTTAAGGAGGACCTGTTACTAGGTCAAAAGTTGCCACTTTTTGCTCTTATTTTATTCCTGCTGATCCCCTGAATATTTCATTTTTTATTTTTTTCAAATCCACCATATGGTTCCAGAGATGTGGGCCTTTTTATTCAGTACTTATATTTATAGTCTTTACTAAGAGGGCGTGGCTCACAGGATCCTCTGGGGTGTGTCTTTAGGCTCCTCTTCATTATTAGCGTATGAGCCATGTCCTAAATAAAAAGGCCCATATCTCTGGAACTGTATGGCGGAATTAAAAAAAAATAAAAGCGATATACTCAGGGGAGTAGTGGGAATAAAATAAGCAGGTCGTCTTTAAAGGAATTTAGACAAATTATTAAATTTAACAAAGATTTAGTTGCCCCCAGTGTCTGCTAAATGGGACATTCTGGAGAGAACAAATTGGTTAATCCTGCTGATGACTTCCAGCATTTTCGGGAGGCAGGCTGAAGCACCACCGCCCTTCATTAAAGGGTAAGGGCTCAATGATCTTTTCTTAAAGTATAGAGGGGGGAGGCTCCTGCTGCAGCCACAAATAGAACATTTAGAAGAAGGCGGTATTTTGCTAATACCCTGATTCACAGTGATTTTTTTATATAATTTTCAGATTTAATTGTAATAAGGGACAAGATACGATAAAAATAAGGAGATTTTTGCATATAATTTTGGGCACTTTCTTTGTTTATTGTTCCTCCAAACCAAACCATAGGGTAACATTTTTCACACATGTCAAGTCCAAGTCTGTGTTTCGTCTGTTTTTTTTTTTGGGTAAAGCCAAGCAGTTAGGGGTTAACCAGAGCTTCGGAGATTGTGTCATCTCTTCAGGGACCTTTTTCTCATTCTGGAAACCGGTGCTGAAAGATGTGAAAGGCGTGGGGCAGTCAGTCTCCAAGTCTTCTGGGTAGCGCAGCTGTGTGCAGCGGCCTTTGCCTCACAGATGGATTGGGAGAAGGATTTTTTTGTGTGTGTCTGAAACCTAATTGTCTAATGCCTAATCCGTCAGCTAGGGGGACAGGGGCCCAGGCGACTTCCAGGCGGCCTGATGAATGCAGCCAGCTCCTCCGTGCACTTTAATTGCTGTCCTTCCATGCTTGCCTGCCTGCGTCTGCTTAGTGCTGACCTGGACGGCTGCGCTATCCCAATACAGGGGCAGAAAAGTTTTCCAACATTCTTTTTTTTATATATATATTTTAACCATGTTCCCTGCATTAAAAGAATAAATCTTCTGGAGGATTTTAGCTTTTCTCGATTGTTATGTAGGTTGTATCTATTTCAGTCGAAAATAAGAAATAGTTGCCCGAGTCCACCACTTTCTGTGCACCGGTCGATTATCTTCTGAGTATCGGGGTGGCCTCCCATCCTTCCCCCCCGAAAGAGAATGTTGGGGTGAAAGAGGAGGATCGGGCATGTTAAATTTAAACATGCCCAATCCTTCGTGTGGCAAAGGCTTACCTCCCATCTCTGAAGGACGGGAAAAAGTGGCAGTTATTGTTACACCAATAAGTGCGACCAGTGTACTCATTCAGAAATAATGGCCCTAGTAAAGCCTCTTAGTGTTTCCACACAGTATAATACCTTTACGGCCTCCGTGATGTATGGCGCCCTTACAACGCCCATCCACAAAGCATGATGCTGCGAAAATGACCCCCGCATGCATTGATGCCCCCACAATGCCACCCACACACAGTATGAGGCCATCAGTGACCCCATATACAGAAGGATGCCCCCACAGTGCCTGCCACACACAATATACAACACAATATAATACACCCACAGTGTTTTCCACACAGTATGATGCCCCCGCGCAGTATTTTGCACTGATATGATGCTCATAAACACAGTATTATGTTCCAAATGATGCCCTCAACATCAGTATGTCCCTACATGATGCCACATGCAGCATTATGCCCCCAAACAGTATTATGTCCCTTAACGATGCCCCATATTATGCCCCAACACCTTATTATGCTCCTATATGTTGCCCCCGCGCAGTATTATGCACCCATATGATTCCCTCACATAGTATTATGCTCCGATATGATGGTCCCACACAGTATTACGACCCTTTATAATGTCCGCACACAATATTATACCCCGTTTTGATGCCCCCTCATATGTTGCCACTACACAGTATTATACACCAACATGATGCCCCCACACAGGCTCGGACTGGCCCATAAGGTAATAGGGGAATCCCCCAGTGGGCCCCTGTGTAGAACTGGGCCCCAGCCCCACTGTATGATCAGTACTTGGCATAATTCACTTGATTTACTCTGTACAGAAAAAAGCAGCATCTCATCACTCATTAACCATGCTACCCAGTTTATTATTATATAGAGATGTAGGTACATTTGTGAAAGAGGGCAGTGTAATATTTGTATGCAGGTGAAAAGTGGGCCCCCAAAGTCAATATTACTGGTGGGTCTTTGGCATCCCAGTTCGACACTGCCCCCACACAATATTATGTACCCATATGATGCCCCCACACAAAATAATACCCTCACACGATGGACCCACGCGGTGTTACAACCCTTTATGATGCCCCCAGACAATACTATACTCATACAAGATGCCCCTGCACTATATTATGCCCCGATATGATGTTCACAACACAGTATTAGGCCCCCTCATGATGCCATCACGCAGTATTATGAAATTACATGATGGCCTCACAGTATTATGCTCCCATATGTTGCCCCCTCCCAGTATTATGCACCCACATAATGCCCCATACTGTGCTCTCATACAGTATTAGCCCCATGTCCCATGTCATGCGCCCACTCAGTATTGTTCCCCAATATGTTGCCCCCATATGATCCCCATACAGTATTATGTCCCCATATGATCCCCCACACGGTATTATGCCCCCATATGATGCCCATACATAGCATTATGCCCACATAAGATCACACACACAGTATTATGCCCCCATATGATGCCCACATAGTATTATTCCCCATATGATGCCCACATAGTATTATTCCCCATATGATGCCCCCACCTTGTTTTATGCCCCCATATGATGCCTCCCACATAGTATTATACCCCCATATGATCCCCAACACCGTATTATGCCCCCATATGACGCCCCCACATAGCATTATGACCGGATACAATGCCCCCACATAGTATTATGCCCCATATGATCCCCCACATAGTATTATACCCCATATGATGCCCCCACACAGTATTATGCCCCCATATGATGCCCCCACCTCTATTGAAGGCTTATTTGTGGCACTTTAGAAGAAGGGCTGGAACACAGATTTCAGATGAGATTGCTCCATCTACCATGTATGGAGGAATCCCAACTGCATCCAACATCGTCCCGCTTCCTCCGTTATCTGCAGTACGATGAGGGCAGGCATGGCTGTGGTGTGGAGACAGATCTCATATGTACGTCCATTACATCAGGGAATGCAGGGGGTGAGAGGAGTCAGCGCCATTACTCCACATCAGCTGACTATCATTGCCACTTCCTGCAATCACAAAATGAAGAGCAGCTGTGGAGCACAAACTGCTGCTCTTACAAGAGAATGATTTTGATATTTAATATAGCTGTAGTTCGTCAGCGCGATGGAAAAACCAGACTGTGGGAGCAGAGACTGATGTGGGCGTAATCTCTGTACAGCGCTGCGGTATGTGCTGCTATAAATACTCAGTAATGAGAACACAGCGGCCTCTGATACACGCATTGCCTTCCAGTATACGACATATATCATTAGTGTCTGAATCATCCGCTGAGGCCGGCATCTGCTGTCCGACCGTTCTTCTCTAATTAGTGTGAGCTGTATGTTCACGACGTGTCTTCACAGCCGGAGGTGTGGATTTTGTAGTATAAATGGATCGCCCCCAGGCGCAGGGCAATGGGGTACTCAGCACCGGGTCCCTCGGTCTCGGTTCTGGGGATGTCACGGTGGTCCGACCCGGTCCGTGGCCCTGCTGAGGGGCGCCCAATTAAAGGTGTAAGTTTGTCTGCTGTTCGTGACGCCACCTGTGGTATTCGGTCAGGGTGACCGACGCTGCTGGGGGTCCGCTGGGGTGATGGAATGGCAGCCAGATGGTATACCTTCCCACAGGTGAAGTATGTCCCCAGGGCTTCCCAAAGTGTGTGGATGATGATAGTGGTCGTTGTAAGGCGCGATGAATAACGAGGACACAAAGGTTGCAGTCTCTTTACCTTTTACTGTAGACTTCAGCGTCCGCAGTCCAGAGTACCGCTCACGGGGCTGGCTGAATCCGGCCGGTCCGAAGGCACATCCAGAGTCCCCTTAGCCAGGAGGAAATCAGTAGCCTTCCTACTAGCGCCTATGTGTTGTAGTACCTCCCTGCTGAGCACCACGGGAAAGTCCTCACAACCTTTGTAGATGTTTCTGATGTTCTATCTCTCTCTGTCCCCCAGATGATATGGATAGGACAACCCGTATGACGGGGTAGGCCTGGAGTTAATTTATAGGGACCCTAGAGACGCCCCTCTCCCACAATTGCCTCGTGTCTTCTTAGGTATTTAGGTTGGGCAGCCAACTTGGAATTGACTGTCCTGCCGTTGTCTGGAGTAATGCGTAGAGTCAGTACTCCCTCGGTGTTCCGGCCACCGGCTACGCGCCTCAGAAGGAGGCTGCCGATCTCTGGGCAGGACTCCTCCCGGTATTATCTCCTTGTGCTGTGACTTCGGTTCTCACTCTCCACAATATACTTCGCTTCGTGTCCTTTCTTAGGATGCTGCCGCAATGATGTGCAGGCGCAGCTCCGTAACGTTCTATCTCTTTCTAGGCCTCTGTCAGGATCCCACCCCTGACAGGTCCTCTCTGGGTCAAACCCAGGCTGCTTCTCCCTCGATGTTATCTGGTCGAAGCCCCAGTCTGCTTCTCTCACTAACTTCCTATCCAACCCACCAGTTTTACCGTTGTGTGAAGAGTGCCCTAGTAGATAGAAGCTTTGCTCCCCCTGGTGGACTGGAGTGTAAAGTGTAGTGCGTGACTGTGATACCTGGCAAGGTGAACTCCTTTAGTACCATCAGACGTAACATCACTCCCCCTGGTGGAAGAGCGACATTACTGCAACGACCAGGACTCTGGGGCACTGCACTCCCCCCCCCCCCCCCTCCGTTAAATCCAGTACTCCCGGACTGGGAAAAGAAGAACAACAATACATGTTAGCAAAAAGACATACATAATTTTTGGAATGCTGTAAACAAGTAAATATAACAATGCTTCCCTTTATGGGATGTGAGGACACTTGAACGTTACAAACAAGAACATATTTACATTGTGCTTATGATTTTAAATAACACCTATTAATTAACTAACTATGAATAACCGTTATTAACCATACGGGTATGCTACCTACTAAATACAAAACAGTATCTCTCCTTTAAGGGCGTGTACCCACTAAAGGTATACTATAAAACTTCAAAAGTGCAAATCAACATTCTCTTCATTTCTCTTTCACTTTCACGTATGCAGGACTATCTGTCTACCCCTACGGGCCTACTGCATCTTTCTTTAGCTTTCTCCCATCAATTCTAATAATAACTTTAACTTCGATTTTATTCAAAGACCATCATTAACATTTCTACTCCTAGCTACATAGCTATCACTATGTAAGAACATTATTACTATCTAACTATTTAAGGCAACATTATCACTTTTAGGCGAAGTGCA
Source organism: Ranitomeya variabilis (assembly GCF_051348905.1). NCBI lineage: Eukaryota > Metazoa > Chordata > Amphibia > Anura > Dendrobatidae > Ranitomeya > Ranitomeya variabilis. The sequence continues at coordinate 248,595,698 of NC_135233.1, read as the reverse complement.
ACAACTAACATTCCCTTTAAGAGGAAACCAAGTCTCTTCTGAGGTAGTGCAAACAATCAGTTTGCAAGTCAGTTTAAAGCAAGAACTTTCACGCTGTAATCAGGAACAGTCTCTTCAAAAAGCTCTTCCTTGTAAAACCAGTAGAGAGCACCTTTAAGAAGGTGCAAACTATATACAACCAGTTTGTAATCATGCACAGTTCATGATTCCAATGTTCTTTTGAAGAAAACAGTGATGAACCAATGCAAAAACTAGAAACAATAGGGATCTCGGGTAAACGAAGGGATCCCTTTAAGAATTAACCCTAGATGGGTTTAAAGCAGCAAAACAGGAAAACAAACAGTTAACTATTTACAGTTTTCGGTTCTCCGAGGTTTATTAATGTTCTGTGGGTAGTAGTATCTCCCAAGGCACCAGTCGGTATCGCACACTTCCTGGCTTGGGAAGGTGAGTATCTGGATCCTCATCTGGTCCCAAGTAGACGTCATGGGTTTGCTGTTCATGTATTGTCAAGTCATTAGCTGCTATCAAAGTTTGGGTAGCCTGGGTAACGGCAGTGTTGGTCCCGGTCGTGGGTCCAACGGTGGTAGTCACGCTTACAGTAGTGGTGGTGTTAACCCGAGGGACTATCGGGGGTTCAGCTATTGTAGTGGTTGGGGGCGTTTTCTTGACACTAGGTGGCGCTGTCAGGGGTGCGCACCTCTTTACATTTTGAGCGTACCATCCATTGTCTCCCCAGTGACGGATGTAAGTCACCGAGTCTCCGGGGTACAAGCTGCGGCCCGGATGCTCCATTCCAAGGTGGGACTCCACTTCTATCGACCCGAACCTTCGGTACCACCCCGGGTTCCTGAATGAACCCTCTCCCTCTCTGGAGATGAAACTTCACCACTATCCCATATCTCACCGGGAGTCTGTCATCCTGCTGGGCTTCAGTATCCCATGCATCACTCTGGGCTTTCTGTCTATTCTTCTCCTTCCATTGCATCACTAAGCATTGTTTATATTCCTCCCAGGTGAGGACAGCAATGTAGGACCCACACACCCCACTCCTCGAGTCATCCCAGCGAAAGATCACTCCCTCCTGGCTCACATCCACTGGTGTGCCCTCAGTCGCTAGGTATAGAGGTGGTGCTCCGTTAGTGGCACGGCGAACCGCTGGGGCTGGTGCCACGGCCGGTGGTCGGTCACAGTCTGGTTGGGGGATGGTCACTAGAGCCGGATCGGTTGGTGGGACAGGGACGTTTCCTGTACCTGCGTCTGATGTAGTTCCACCGATGACGATCCGCTCCGCTGATGAGGACGCTGGAATCGGCTGCGGCTCGGACCGCGGTTCTTCCCATGCGGTCTTCTGGCATAGTTCCGACTTCCATTTCCTCGCCGCTGTCAGCTCCGCGTTCCTGGAGTGAGGGACTCGGCTCCTCCACCTGCGACTCCAAGGAATCCGGATTCTCCAGCTGCAGGTTCGCATCCACCTCCTGTCGGCGGAAACAGTCCTGGATCACTCCTTCGTCGTTCAGGTACTCGCTGGTCGCCCTTGCTGCCTCGAGGTCGACGGCCGCACATGCACACTGCTTCTCCATTTTCTCGGGGCGGAGCTCCTTCTTCCCCTCATTCCCGCCGTTGCAAATCAGGGGGCGGTTCTCCTCTGCTTCGGGGCACATCATCATCTTGCAGCAGTAGTCTGAGGGGGCGGTCGTTACTTTTGGCACCGCTTTGGTATTCTCCCATGGCACGCCCTCCTTCTTCTCCTGCGCTCCTCGTGGCGCTGCAATGGCGGTGGTTTTGGTGGGAATTTTGGCGGCAAATGGCAATACACAGTCTTTGCAATAAATCACAGTTCAAGCACGATTCTGGCACAGTTCCAAGGCACCCATGACCCGATTCTCGGGCTTAAGTAGATCCTGTTCGTGACGCCAAAGTTGGATCGCCCCCAGGCGCAGGGCAATGGGGTACTCGGCACCGGGTCCCTCGGTCTCGGTTCTGGGGATGTCACGGTGGCCCGACCCGGTCCGTGGCCCTGCTGAGGGGTGCCCAATTAAAGGTGTAAGTTTGTCTGGTGTTCGTGACGCCACCTGTGGTATTCGGTCAGGGTGACCAACGCTGCTAGGGGTCCGCTGGGGTGATGGAATGGCAGCCAGATGGTATACCTTCCCACAGGTGAAGTATGTCCCCAGGGCTTCCCAAAGTGTGTGGATGATGATAGTGGTCGTTGTAAGGCGCGATAAATAACGAGGACACAAAAGTTGCAGTCTCTTTACCTTTTACTGTAGGCTTCAGCGACCGCAGTCCAGAGTACCGCTCACGGGCTGGCTGAATCCGGCCGGTCCGAAGGCACATCCAGAGTCCCCTTAGCCAGGAGGCAATCAGTAGCCTTCCTACTAGCGCCTGTGTGTTGTAGTACCTCCCTGCTGAGCACCACGGGAAAGTCCTCACAGCCTTTGTAGATGTTTCTGATGTTCTCTCTCTCTCTGTCCCCCAGATGATATGGATAGGACAACCCGTATGACGGGGTAGGCCTGGAGTTAATTTATAGCGACCCTAGAGACGCCCCTCTCCCACAATTGCCTCCGTGTCTTCTTAGGTATTTAGGTTGGGCAGCCAACTTGGAATTGACTGTCCTGCCGTTGTCTGGAGTAATGCGTAGTCAGTACTCCCTCGGTGTTCTGGCCACCGGCTACGTGCCTCGGAAGGAGGCTGCCGATCTCGGGGCAGGACTCCTCCCGGTAGAACCCTCCTTGTGCTGTGACTTCGGTTCTCACTCTCCACAATATACTTCGCTTCTTGTCCTTTCTTAGGATACTGCCGCAATGATGTGCAGGCGTAGCTCCGTAACGTTCTATCTCTTGCTAGGCCTCTGTCAGGATCCCACCCCTGACAGGACCTCTCTGGGTCAAACCCAGGCTGCTTCTCCCTCGATGTTATCTGGTCGAAGCCCCAGTCTGCTTCTCTCGCTAACTTCCTATCCAACCCACCAATTTTACCGTTGTGTGAGGAGTGCCCTAGTAGATAGAAGCTTTGCTCCCCCTGGTGCACTGGAGTGTAAAGTGTAGTGTGTGACTGTGATACCTGGCAAGGTGAACTCCTTTAGTACCATCAGACGTAACATCACTCCCCCTGGTGGAAGAGCGACATTACTGCAACGACCAGGACTCTGGGGCGCTGCATAAAAACTGTCTCACGTAGCCCTGCAGATGATGGCGGAATGTGGGGGACCTGGGCACCCTCTGGTACTAGGGCTGGGCACCCTCTGGTACTAGGGCTGGGCACTCTCTGGTACTAGGGCTGGGCACCCTCTGGTACTAGGGCTGGGCACCCTCTGGTACTAGGGCTGGGCACCAGCAACCTCTAAACCCCATATATAAATGCCCTATACGTTTACAACTAAAGAGTGGCTAAATATTACCGCCATATATTGCCTTATGCCGTCCTCTATTAAAATGAATTATGGGCAGTTCCCAAGAATATTCAGGGGGGCCGCAGTAAGGGGTCCTGGGCTCTGATGCCTGAGCAGCCTCCCAGCTACAAAAGAAAACACAAGTGTCTTAAATGGTCCACATTAGGCAGAGGGCAATGCCAATCGCTGCAAGCCTCGCGACCGCTTAGGGTCTATGAGCTTGGGGGGTCCGGTGCTGAATGACCCTGTCATCCCCTTAGCATCCCACTATATACTATATATGTATAGAAAACATTGGGAGGATCTGCATGGAGCGAGTTCACATGCTGAACCCACTCCATGCCCCTCGGGGGCGGGCTCTTATACACAGCAGACGACTCCCAGTGACAATTATAGATTGCTCTAAACATAGTACTTTAATAGCTTTGATGCTACGGTAAACATCGACTGTGGGATCTAAGGGGTTAGAAAAGAGGACACCCATTGTCACCCCCATAGGACCCCACAATGCACTCATGGGAACCCCATGGGTTGTTTAATGGAAGCTGAGAGCTCAGTAGATGGGGGGCCAATTGGGAGCTTAACTATTTTAGCCCCTAGATTTCTATGTATGCCCTTGGAGGTCACTTTTACAGATTTTGTACTGAGACTCAATAGATTTAAGGTATGCCTCTAGTACTATCCCTTGTCTCTTATTAAGAGCTGAATCCCCTCCTCCTCCTTTTTCTAGAAGTTTTCATTATGTAAGTGCCTGCATAGCGTCCGGCGAGCTGAATGAATAAAGCAGCCAGTAGCAGCTGTGTCATCTCAGTTACTGCTGCCAGTTCTTATGCAGAGCGCAGAAGCCAAGATGAACTTGTCATCAGCCGCTGCGCTCTGCATAGGCCGCACCCAAAAATGACAATACTCTCAGTATAATGAAATGAGCTTCATTGTCATATCGTTCGTTGCCTATGCAGAGCATAGCGCCGATGACAAACTTGACTGTTACGCTCTGCATAGGCAATAATAAAGATGACACAGGCTGATCGGCTAATGACTGAACACAGTATTGAATCGTGGTGCACTGGATTTTCCCACATCTGTCGATAATATAAGACTGCATTTAACATTTCCAAGATATCTGCTAGCTGTCATTGATTGCAAACATTGTTGTAGACACCCAGAGTCTGAAAATATCTCCTGATTTAAAGTTTCTCACAGTTGAAGTCCTATTTTACCCCCACTGCTCCTGAGTTTTCCATTTTTGGGGGTGTTTTTGTAAATCTTCAGTACTGTTCTAGACATATGAGCCTTTTTATTTAGTTCTAATTTTTTTTTATCAAGGGGGCATGGCTCACAATATAATAATGCAGGGCAGCCTAAAGACACGCCCCTGAGGATCCTGTTAGCACCACCTATTTGGAAATAGCATAACAATCTATTCTGCATAAAAATGCCAACATCTCTGGAACCCCTATGGTGGATTTTTAAAAAAAAAATAAAAAATGAATACGGAAGGGAGCGACTGGAATGAAATAACAGAACTTTTTTTTTTTTAAAGTCCATTGAATGCTATTAAAATGTATCAGGGAAACTAGTCCTTATCACTCTGTGTCATCAGGGTTTGCCATGCAACAGCGGGGTTTTGTACTTTGCAGGCGCAGTGTCGGAGCTCCTCTCCTCCACCGGCTCCTTCCTCCCAGCTCACTGCAGAGAGCCTATTTGTTTGTAAAGGAGCAAACGAGGCTGAATTAATTCACTGCTGCTTCGCGCTGCTGAGCTCATTCCTAATTAGAGCTGAGAAAAGCAGGATGAGAACTGTGAAGGTGCCCTCCACCCCTCCCGTTATCCCCCCATCCTTCATCATCTCCCCATTTCTACGCTTAGTTTTCTTCTCCACGTTGGAACATTATTTTTTATGTTTCCGCTACCGTGACATTCTCGATCTTCTTGTCTTTCCTGTTACGAATATGTCTTGAGATGATATTGGAAACTGGGAAATCTTAGAGTTTTGGTAAATCTTCACTCGCCATAGAGGAGTGAGAACCGTTAGAGGCACGATTTTGTGCCAATGCTTGGGTCAGATGTGGAATTTTCTATACCATATCCCTCCTTTACCCCCGTGGTCCCAATAGAACAACAGGACCAAGATGAGAAGGAAGAGGCAAAATATAAATCTAGACATTGCTACAATATAGTGCACTAAAAGTGCCGCCATATCAGGCTCAGATAAGTGTTCACATCCTGGGATTTTGAACCAAACAACATAAATCAATAATTTTTGCTGCAGTACCAGCGCGGTCCTGTAATAGGAGCCATTGGGGTAACAAGTCCGTGACGTTTCTTCCCTCCTAAATCTTACCCATCACCTGTGAGTGATATTATTAAGATGTGAAAGGAACCGCAGCAACTCAGCCACGAAGTGGAGACCCCATAATGTTACAGAGCGGGGTCACCGAATGCTGAGGAGCAGAGGGTAGAAAAGTTACCAACGCTCTGCTGGCTCCATAACTGCAGAGTCCAGACCTCTTTTATAACATCAGCACAAACACTGCGCACCCGCCAGAAGCTTCATAGCCGAGTAGCTGCATGCAGCCGTACATCACCAAGCACAATGCCGAGCGTCGGATGGAGTGGTGTAAAGCCGCCACCACTGGCAGTGACGGATCACACTTCTCTATCCAGTGTCTGATGGAGGAGTCGGGGTTTGGTGAATGCCAGAAGAATGTTACCCCCTGACTGCATTGTGCCCGCTGTACAGTTTGGTGGAGGAGAATAAGGCTATTTGTTTTTTCGGGGGTCGACCTAGACTACTTAGTATTATTATTATTATTATTATTATTATTTATTGTTATAGCGCCATTTATTCCATGGCGCTTTACATGTGAGGAGGGGTATACATAATAAAAACAAGTACAATAATCTTAAACAATACAAGTCATAACTGGTACAGGAGGAGAAAGGACCCTGCCCGCGAAAGGCTCACAATCTACAAGGGATGGGTGAGAATACAGTAGGTGAGGATAGAGCTGGTCATGCAGCGGTTTGGTCGATCGGTGGTTACTGCAGGTTGTAGGCTTGTCGGAAGAGGTGGGTCTTCAGGTTCTTTTTGAAGATTTCGATGGTAGGTGAGAGTCTGATATGTTGCGGTAGAGAGTTCCAGAGTATGGAGGATGCACGAGAGAAATCTTGTATACGATTGTGGGAAGAGGAGATAAGAGGGGAGTAGAGATGGAGATCTTGTGACGATCGGAGGTTGCGTGTAGGTAAGTACCGGGAGACGAGGTCACAGATGTATGGAGGAGACAGGTTGTGGATGGCTTTGTACGTCATGGTTAGGGTTTTGTACTGGAGTCTCTGGGCAATGGGGAGCCAGTGAAGGGATTGACAGAGGGGAGAGGCCGGGGAATAGCGGGGGGACAGGTGGATTAGTCGGGCAGCAGTGTTTAGAATAGATTGGAGGGGTGCGAGAGTGTTCGAGGGGAGGCCACAGAGCAGGAGGTTGCAGTAGTCAAGGCGAGAGATGATGAGGGCATGGACTAGGGTTTTTGCAGATTCTTGGTTGAGGAATGAAGGGATTCGTGAAATATTTTTGAGTTGAAGTCGGCAGGAAGTGGAAAGGGTTTGGATATGTGGTTTGAAGGAGAGATCAGCGTCAAGGATTACCCCGAGGCAGCGAGCTTGTGGGACTGGGGAGAGTAGGCAGCCATTTACTGTAATGGTTAGGTTCGTTGGGGGGGTCGCGTGAGATGTGGGAAAGATGATGAATTCTGTTTTGTCCATGTTAAGTTTCAGAAAACTAGCGGAGAAGAAGGATGAAATAGTGGACAGACATTGAGGGATTCTGGTTAGTAGGGAGGTGATATCTGGTCCAGAGATGTAGATCTGTGTGTCATCAGCATAGAGGTGATACTGAAAGCCATGAGATTCTATGAGCTGTCCCAGGACAAAGGTGTAAATGGAGAAGAGCAGGGGCCCAAGGACTGAACCTTGCGGGACTCCGACAGATAGGGGGCGAGGTGAGGAGATGGTGTGTGAGTGGGAGACGCTGAATGTCCGGTCTGTTAGGTATGATGAGATCCAGGATAGGTCCAAGTCTGTGATGCCAAGGGATGAGAGGGTCTGTAATAATAGGGAATGGTCCACTGTGTCAAAGGCAGCCGACAGGTCGAGGAGGAGGAGGACAGAGTAGTGTCGCTTGCTCTTGGCGGTTAAGAGGTCGTTGGTGACCTTAGTTAGGGCAGTTTCAGTGGAATGGTGTGACCAGAAGCCAGATTGTAAGCGGTCAAAGAGGGAGCAAGAAGAGAGATGGGAGGACAGTTCAAGGTAAACGTGTTGTTCCAGTAGTTTGGAGGCATAAGGGAGAAGTGATATAGGGCGATAGCTAGATACAGAGGATGGGTCAAGAGAGGGCTTTTTGAGGATAGGTGTGATGGAGGTGTAGCGCCCCCACTGCCGCAGGGCCGAGGGGTACCCGGTACCGGGCCTCTGAGTCTCTGCTCTGGGGTTGTCACGGTGGCTAGACCCGGTCCGTGACCCTGCTGAGGGGCGCACAGTGATAGATGTAGATGGTGGTAGTGGTGCGGTGTAGTGCCGGTCGCAGTAAATAACGAGGACACCGGGTTGCAGTCTCTTTACCTCTTTACTGAAGGTCTCTGGGTCCTCAGTCCGGAATACGGTTCACCAGGCTGCGCAAGTCCGGCCGGTCCAATGGCACCTCCAGAGTTCTCTTTGCAGGTGGAAATCTGTGCCTTCCTGCTAGCGCTATGTGTTGTGGTCCTCCCCTGCTGTGCTTACGGGATAGTACCCCACAACTGTTGTGTCTGTTTCTCGTGTTCCCTCACAACTCGTTCGGATGATGTTCTTCTCCTCCGTTCCTCCCTGATGTTCTGGTTAGGACGGCACCCGTATGACGAGTAGGCTCGGAGGTCTTCCGGGACCCTAGAATCGCCCCTCTCCTAGTGTGCCCCCCATGTCTTCATAGGTGATGTATGTGAGACAGCCTGCCTGTGACTGACTGTCCTGCCGTTGGTTTGAAGTATTGCTTGGAGCTAGATATATAAATACTTCCTCGGCGTTCCGGCCGCCGGTTGTGCGCCTCAGTAGGATGTTGCCTCGGTCTTACAGCACGACTCCTACTGGTATTTCTCCTCTTGCTTTGATCTCGTTTCTCACTCAGCACAATAAATCTCGCTTCTTATCCTTTCTTAGGGCACCGCCGCTATACTGAGCAGGCACGGTCCCGTAACGTTCTTTCCAATTGCCAGGCCTCTGTCAGGATCCCACCCCTGACAGGGACCCTACCGAATCTTCCCGAAACAACACCCTCTGCCACAAGGTGTTGCCTGGTTCCAACCCAGTCAGCTTTCTCTACTAACTTCCTGCCTGACCCCCAGTTTACCCACAGTGGTGAGGAGTGGCCTAATAAATAGCACCCTTAGCTCCCCCTGGAGGCCCGACTGTGAGATGTATTGGTGTATATGATACCTGGTCAGATGAACTCCTTCAGTGCCATCAGACGTACCATAGCTCCCCATAGCGGCAGAGCCACAGTACTGCAACGACCAGGACTCTGGGGCGCTGCAGAGGCATGTTTAAAGCCTGAGGGGAAAACACCAGTAGTTAGTGATAGGTTGAAGAGATGGGTTAGGGTTGGGATGAAGACTGTGGCGAGGTTTGGGATGAGGTGGGATGGGAGCGGGTCAAGTGCACAGGTGGTGAGATGCGATCTTGAGAGTAGAGTGGAGAGTTGATCTTCTGTAATGGTGGAGAAGTTGGTTTTGGAGGTGGAGGGCTGGGAAGTCGGGAGGAAGGGCTCTGGGGGTTGTTGACCAAAACTGTCTCTGATGCTATCAATCTTCTGCTTGAAAAATGAGGCAAAGTCTTCAGCGGAGATAAGTGGGGAGGGGGGAGGTTCTGGGGGACGGAGGAGAGAATTGAAGGTGTTGAATAACTGTTTAGGGTTGTGAGACAGGGAGGATATGAGAGATGAGAAGTAGGTTTGTTTAGCTGTGGCGAGTGTGGCCTTGAAAGTAGTGAGGGACTGTTTGAATACGATGAAGTGCTCGTTGGAGTGGGATCTTTTCCATCTGCGCTCAGCAGCCCTGGAAGCTTGCCTCAGTTCTTTGGTCAGGCTGATGTGCCAGGGCTGTCTGTTGATTTTGCGAGCTTTGGTATGTGTAAGTGGGGCAGCAGATTCCAAAGCTACAGCTATTGTGGTGTTATATAGAGTGACAGCGTCATCCGCATTGTGTATGGAACTTATGTCTGTGAGAGGGAGGAGGGATTCAGAGAATGAATGTAGGTCAAGGTGTTTAAGATTTCTGCGAGGGTGTGAAAGTTTGTGGGGTGGGGATTGTAGACATGGAGTGGAGAGAGATGAGAATGTGAGAAGGTTGTGGTCAGAGAGTGGAAGAGGTGAGTTAGAGAGGTTAGATAGGGAGCAGAGGCGGGTGAAGATGAGGTCCAGTGTGTGACCATCTTTGTGAGTGGCTGCAGAAGACCATTGAGTGAGGCCGAAGGAGGAAGTGAGAGATAGAAGTTTAGTGGCAGCTGAGAGGGAAGTGTCAATGGGGATGTTGAAATCGCCCATGATGATAGTGGGGATGTCCGCAGAAAGGAAATGAAGTAGCCAGGTGGTGAAGTGGTCAAAGAAGGTGGTGGCTGGCCCTGGGGGGCAGTAAATAGCAGCCAGTTGGAGGTTGGAGGGGGAGTAGATGCGCACAGAGTGCACCTCAAAGGAAGGGAGGGTAACAGAGGGTGGCAGTGGGATTGGGGTGAAGGAGCAGTTATCTGACAGGAGAAAACCAACTCCTCCGCCATGCTTGCTGCTGGGGCGGGGTGTGTGAGAAAGGTGGAAGCCACCGTAAGAGAGTGCAGCAGGGGAGGCTGTGTCAGAAGGGGTGAGCCAGGTTTCGGTGATGGCGAGGAATGAAAGTTTGGTAGTAACAAAAAGATCATGGATGTAGGAAAGCTTGTTGCAGACAGAGCGAGCGTTCCACAGAGCTCCTGTTAGTGGGACTGGGGAAGAGGGGACTGGGCGAATGGGTATAAGGTTAGAGAGGTTACGGAAGTTTGTGATGGAGCGTGGATGGAAGGTAGAAATGACTGTGGGAATATGGTGAGGAGGACCAGGATTTGGAGAGATATCACCAGCAGTGAGAAGGAGCAGAGATAGTGTTAGCAGGTGGGAGCAGGAGAGGGCATGAGGGGGCTGCCTGTGCTTTGAGACAGAGGATTGTATGTTAAGGAACAGTTCTGAGGAGGAGGTGAGATGGATGGGGAGGATTGAAGAGGAGATGAACAGTTCCTTACTTGGTGTGGGGATTGGGGGAGGTAGCAGAAAGTGAAAGATTATAGGGGTAAAAGTGAAAACAAACTGAAACATTGTTTGCAGTGACTGGCCAGTTATCTTCAGTACCCTTCAGGTTCAATTCAGGTTTTAATTCTAATGTAATCCACACTTTTAGGACACACTTCTAGGGATCACACTGCAGACTAAAGTCATGCAGACTTGTGCTATGCAATATATGGAAAACTAAGTGCGTTCAGGTGTGAAGCAGAGAGGAGTGGTCTCTGCTCATCTTGGTCAGAGAATTAAGAGTGGACCAGATGCCTACAATCAAGCCTGAGTAAACAAGGTCATACATATCACAGGGTAAGCTGGGGTGAGCTGAAAGGCATACAGTGTGAAAGCAAGGAGCAGGGAGAAGTCTATGTACAAAGCTGGGTGATGTACTATGTGCACTTCATAGACAGACAGCAGGAGAGCTGGGTGGATGAACATACCATGTGAAAGCAAGGAGAAGGGGGAAGTCTATGTGCAAAGCTGGGTGATGTACTATGTGCACTTCATAGACAGACAGCAGGAGAGCTGGGTGGATGAACATACCATGTGAAAGCAAGGAGCAGGGGGAAGTCTATGTGCAAAGCTGGGTGATGTACTATGTGCTCTTCATAGACAGACAGCAGGAGAGCTGGGTGGATGAACATACCTGTTGGAAGAATAGAGATGCTTGTTAGAGTGCGATGGTGGTAGGTAGCAGGGCACAGTCTGTATACATCTTTCAGGTTTTAATTCTAATGTAATCCACACTTTTAGGACACACTTCTAGGGATCACACTGCAGACTCATTAGTACCAATGAGGAGAAATCTTAATGCTTCAGCGCAAGGAATGGTCGCTAGTTGTAGCTTCCAGAAGTTCTTTTTCTGTTCCCCATAACAGTGCCCCAGAGCACAAAGTAAGGTCCATAAAGACATGGAGGGGGAATACTATTGCCCATATAGTATATATTGTCATCATTCTTGGCTTCTACTAGATATGGAATTATCTATTATATAACACTAACAAGGTGCCTCTGTCATACAGCCTGTTGGGTGGGATTCTTCATAGGGGTTTTCTCAATTGATTCGAAAACGGCTAGGATTGCAAAATGTTTGAAAGAACAAGGAACTTTGCTATTTATTCTTTTTTAAAAGGAGAGGGATTTTTATTTCTTTAGTATACTGCTTGCCGGGTAGGTTACCGGCCACACCAGAGAGACTGGCTTCCTATACAAGGCAAGCGTATAAGGTGTTTGCCATAGAGCTTGCAATAGCCGCTCTGACGCTGGTTGGATCACTCAATTCAGACAGTATCAGTGCCCCTGTGCTCCTCCAATGCGGCAGAGCATAAGCAATTTATAATGTGGGCAATCTAGACTACCACTCAGGGCCCGAGGCTCCGGGAGGGGAGATCCATGACCAGAATGTCCCCATTATAATGTTTTGTGCCATACACGGCGCACTTTCCTGGGCAGGGAGCTTTCCTGGAGCTCTGCTTTTGGCAACATAGAATGGCAGCACAGATCCAGAGGAGCTTCTGTGGCCTCTGCTGTGATGTGCCTACCTAATGACATCATCAGCCAGTCACAAGAAGAAGTGGAACCCCTGAAGCCGGAACAGAACTCTGGGGGAATGGGAGCGAGGTGAGTATGTGTTGGGTTTTTCTTTTTTTAAATATGTGTATGGGATGTTTACATGTATATAGTGGGCTATGTGGGGGCTCACACTGTATATAGGGAGGCTATGTGGGGCTCATGTTGTATATAGGAGGGTATGTCGGGGCTCATATTGTATATTGGAGTATATGTGGGGTCTAATACTGTATATGCGAGGACTTGTGGAGCTCATACAGTTTATAGAGGATATGTGGTTTCTCATATTGTATATAAGGAGATGTGTGGGGGCTCATCCTGTATTTAGGGAGTTATGTGGGGGCTTCCTTTCCCCATTTCATCCCGTTGTGTGTGTGTCGAGCCGTCAGCTGACCGACCCCCTGGTGGGATTGCAATATTCATATTGCATATAGGGAGCTATGTGGGTTCATACTGTATACAGGGAGCTATGTAGGGGTTCTTACTATAAACAGGAGCTATGTAGGGTTTTATACTGTATATAGCGAGCTACTGTATCTAAGAAGCTATGTGGAGGCTCATACTCTATATAGAGTGGCTATTTGGAGCTCATACTGTATATAGGGAATTATATAGGGGTTCATACTATATATAGGAGCTATGTAGGGGTTTATACTGTATATAGAGAGATATGTGGGGGCTCATTCTGTATCTGGCGATCTATGTTGTGGCTTATACTGTGTATAGTGGCTATGTGGGGGCACATTCTGTGTCTAGGGAGCTATGTTGGGGCTCATACTGTATATAGGGACTCATGATGTATACAGTCAGTATATTTAATTCTGTTGAATATTAAGTGATTTAATTAATATTAATATTCAATAATAATTATAATTAATATGTTAATAATATTGTGCAGATTAATTTCAGCCTATTGGTTAAGCCTCCACAATAGTCAGGGTCTGTCATGTGGCCCTTCGGTAAAATTAATTTCCCACCCCTGCTCTATTATGTAACGGGGTATGTTATGAATAGCGCAGTACATAAGGGAAAAATGTGCGCAAAGATACCACGCCTCTATCTGTCTTGTTTTGCATTTACAGGTGTGCACCAGAGCACCTTGGGGGATAGGGGGCCCACGCCTTCTAAACTGCTCGGGGCCCCGGCTACTCTTAATCTGCCCCTGCCGCAGAGTTAGCTTTCTCAGATTAGCACAGTTCGGATTAGCAGTGTGACCATGCCTCTTTTCCTAACGGTGAATCTTCAGGAGTACACCGCTCCCCCACTTGTAGGAAGCCGAGAGGTAGAGTATCACTGTGCTCCTGATGAAAGAACATTTGACAACCCCTTTCAATGGTTTCCCTTGTGCCCCAGGACACATGGACTGGTCCCTATGTGGCAGAGCAGCCATGCTGAATCTAAGGCTCGGATAAGAAGGCTCTCGCTCTAAAGCCACCGCCTCACTGCAAGCGTGCTCTTCACCGGTGAGCAGGTCCTCCTCGAATTATTGCACAGGCCTCCAGCACACAAATTTAGGAGTAAACCGAATCACATGTCATCAAAGCATCCATGCCGGGGGAGATTGTGCTGAGCTCTACCTTTTGGGGACAGGCCGGTGACACTTCAGCTTCCATTACTGAGGTCCGTCCTAGTAATTGACAGTTCACGTTCTGCTTGTAGCAGGATTCCTTCCTGACAAACCGCCAGGTTATCCAGAGAGCATAATCTGTGTGATGGCCACATTACAAATCAGCTGCGTTTGCAGGATGGCCTGCGTTCCCCACCATGCCGCCTGCATCAAGACGAAAAATATATTAACTTCGGTCTGTAATCTTGAAGTGTTCGGCTCTGGCCGGGCTGAGGAGGACCTGAGTTAATATTGAAAAGTGATGACTCGCCTGGTTCTAGGAGTCACCCAGATAAGAACTTACTGTATAACAATCCCCTGTCATGTTTTTTCAGACACTGTATCAATCTCATGGCCCCATAGGTGTTGCCTTCTGGCTTTTTACAAATTTATGTCACCCAAAATCTCTTTCCATCATCACCGTAGATCTGGAATTTCTGTTTATGAATCAGGGGATCAGGATGAGCAAATTGGTCTTTTGAACAGCATGTGAGATTGTGATGGGTGAGGCATCGGGCCTGTGTCCAAGGGTCATCATATTTGTGTGACTTACCTTTGGTTGGTCTAGTTTCTGCTAACACTGAAAAAAAATGCTGGCTTCCTATAAAACTAAGCTTGAGTCAAAGCTAATAAAATCAAATTACCCATCGGGGATAAGAACAGAAGGGTTAAATGCCTGGGCACTAACTAAAGGCTTCCACCATGCTCATTGGCATGTAGGTGCACGAGCGCCCTGGACCAGGAGGTCATATGAGAAGACATACTATTAAATAATAATAATAATATACTATTAAAGACCTGTTATATTTTGTGGCCCTATTGGAGACATTGCATTGCGGCTTCACTGGTCACGGCAGGGATTATCTATTTCTCTATGCAGAGGTGTATCTAGCCTTTCCTGCACCCGGGGCAAAGGATCAGTTTGGCACCCCCCCCAAAAAAACCTCCCCCATTTGAACCTTAACTCTATTGAAACTGTATGACCAAGCCAAGGTACATTCCTGAATCCCCATAATGTTAAAATAGATACCAATAAAAGTAAAATTAATTGAGACAGCGGTAGGTTAAGTGTTTTTGAATATCCATATCGAATCAGGAGCCCCATATAATCCTGCATAAAGGTTAATAATGGCCCCATAAGATCTTCCATAGACACATTTGCCCAATATAGTGCTCCACAAACGTTGATTTTGCCCCATAAGATGCTCCATAAATATATTTGCCCCATATAGTGCTGCAGAAACGTTGATTATGCCCCATAAGATGCTCCATAAATATATTTGCCCCATATAGTGCTGCAGAAACGTTGATTATGCTCCATAAGATGCTCCATAAATATGTTTGCCCCATATAGTGCTGCAGAAACGTTGATTATGCCCCATAAGATGCTCCATAAATATATTTGCCCCATATAGTGCTGCAGAAACGTTGATTATGCCCCATAAGATGCTCCATACAGACACTTGCCCCATTTGCTGTTGCTGCGATAAAAAAAAAAAAATCACATACTCACCTCTCCGTCGCTCAGGCTCCCGACACTTTCAATATTCACCTGCTCCTCGTTCCAGCCGCCGATCCATCTTCAGCACTGACGTTCAGGCAGAGGGCGTGCACTAACTACGTCACCACGCCCTCTGACCTCAGAGTCACTGCTGAAGACGGAGCAGCGCCGGAACGAGGAGCAGGTGAATATCACGCAGCGCTCCCCTCCCCAACTGCTCCTGGCGCGGTGCAGTCCCTGCTTCCCTGGGTCGGCGCTGCAGCTTCTCCGTGTACTGAGCGGTCACCGTTACCGCTCATTACAGTAATGAATATGCGGCTCCACCCCTATTTGAGGTGGAGCCGCATATTCATTACTGTAATGAGCGGTACCATGTGACCGCTCAGTACAGGAAGAAGCTGGGGAACCGGAGACCTGCAGGGGCCACACCGCCAGGAGTAGGTGAGTATCTCAGTGTGGGGGCGGCAGAATGCATCATCAGGTGGCCCGCTGGCGCCCCCCCTGTCGGCTGCGCCCGGCGCACATGCCCCGGCTGCCCCCCCCTGGATACGCCACTGTCTCAATGTTTCCTAGCTTGAAAACCTCAAATCTAAAATGTCTTACTTGGTTCTTACAGTATATGGCGGTAGAGGCCCCAAGGCAGAGTTACCATTTTTATTCCTAATAAGTCTACCAAGAATTGTGAATAAACACCAAGAAATTATTCAATAAAAACATATCTTTTATTATTATTACAAGGACAAAACCTGTCCTTCACAGACAGAGTAAAAATCATATAGCGGGGACACAATCCTATATAGGAAAATCACCTAGAAACGTATAGGAAGTGGGTGTAACAATCAGTGGTGTTCACCCTGCCTCATATAACACGGAGACAGTGTTGAGGGTGAAGTCTATACATACAAGTATATACTTCATGATAAGTCCAAGTGGATGAATAAATAACTTAATCGTGTGTAGACATCGCCATAGGAATCAATACACACATATATATTCTATAAGAACAGAGAGTATATTATCAGATATTCTTCGCCAGAGACTCCAACGTACGTTTTGCCAGGTGGCTTCCTCAAGGAGCGATACTTCATTCCAGTAGCTTAGGTATCCATGGTTTTGACCACTCATATAGTGACAGTTAGTTAGATGTTAGTGGTCATAACTAGTGATGAGTGAATATACTCGTTACTCGAGATTTCCCGAGCATGCTTGGGTGACCTCCGAGTATTTTTTAGTGCTCGGAGATTTCATTTTTCTTGCCGCAGCTGAATGATTTACATCTGATAGCCAGTACATGTGGGGGTTGCCTGGTTGCTAAGGAACCCCCACATCAGGGCCGTATTTGCCACTAGGCACATGAGGGCACGTGCCTAGGGCGGGGACACTGCAGGGGGCGGCACCTGAGCAAGGGTTTTTTTGTTTTTGTTTTTTTAAAACTGGGTCACCTCCCGACCGACCCTGCTCCAATGGTGAATATGAGCCATGCATACAGGGGGGTGAATATGAGCCATGCATACAGGGGGGTGAATATGAGCCATGCATACAGGGGGGTGAATATGAGCCATGCATACAGGGGGGTGAATATGAGCCATGCATGCAGTAGGGGGGTGAATATGAGCCATGCATACAGGGAGGTGAATATGAGCCATGCATACAGGAGGGGGGGTCATTATACAGTATGGAGAACTGTGTGGCCATAATACAGTATGGAGCATCATGTGTGGCCGTTATACAGTATTGAGCATCATGTGTGGCCGTTATACAGTATGGAGCATCATGTGTGGCCGTTATACAGTATGGAGCATCATGTGTGGCCATTATACAGTATTGAGCATCATGTGGGATCATTATACAGTAGGGAGAACTGTGTTTGGCCGTTATACAGTATGGAGCATCATAGGTGGCCATTATACAGTATGGAGCATCATGTGTGGCCATTATACAGTATGGAGCACTGTGGCCATATTTTTTCGTTTATAATTATTGTATATAAAACAGTGTGATCAGCAGTGCTAAATGGCTGTGGTTGAAACGTGGATATGGGTGTGACTAGTTGTGAAATGGGTGTGGTCAGAGGCATGGCCTAAAATTTGCCGCAGCGCACTACGTGCGCCGCAAACTTTATACCTCCTTCCCTTCTTCAAAAGTTGGGAGGTATGGTACCACATTTGCCAGATCATGGCAAGTGCCGCAAATCCCATAGGGAATGAATGAGGCCGAACGCAGTGTTGCTGTAAGTGATCCATTACGCAGCAGATGCAGAAAAACTGCCGGATCTGCTGCAAAAGGCGACTTTCACATCAGCGATTCTTGCCAAAGTCACTGCCGATAGTGTCATACTCACCAAAGGGGAGGCAGCGCTAAAAGTGCCTAGGGCAGCAGAAACTCTAAATACGGCCCTGCCCCACATGTACTTATGCTGGCTAACAGATGTAAATCATTCAGCTGCGACGCTGAAAACTAAATCTCCGAGCACTAAAAAATACTCGGAGGACCGTCGAGCATGCTCGAGAAATCTCGAGTAACGAGTATATTCGCTCATCACTAGTCATAACCCCATGCTAAGCTACTGCAATGCCCTGCACATAGGGTAAGTGACATAGCGAATCAGAAGAACTTTAATAGATTGTAGGTATTTGCTAATATTGATATTATTACAGCTACTACATATTGGGATAGGATCTTGGAGATAGGAATACTCCTTCCAGGAAACTAAAATATCCACACCCACCACATTTCCAACCTGCTACCTTTTGGTCATAGTTTAACCTTAAAGGGATTTTCTACTTTTAGAAAAGCAGACCCCAAAAGTTGCCTACTGTGTGCAATAAAAAAAATCAGATAGTACTCACCCACCCCAGATGCAGCATCGGCTGCTCCTTCTTCACTGTTTGGCTGCTGCAGTTACGTTATCACTTCTGAGCATATCAACACTGCAGCCAATCACTAAGCTCAGCGGCTTATGCTGTCTACCTCATTCGAGCTGCTGAGCTCAATGTAGCAGTGATATCTATCACCTTGACAGCTTACACCCCTGCTGCAGCTTATCACTGAGCTCAGCGACTTGGATGAGGGAGACGCCACAAGCCGCTGAGCTTAGTGATTGGCTGCAGCAGTGATGTGCTCAGTACTCATGGCGTCACTGCTGCAGCAAAAAGAACTGAGATTAGAGATGCGGCGGGAAACTAGTAACGGAGAGGTGAAATACTTATGATTTTCTTATTTTACATGGCAGGAAAAGTTTGGGGTCCACTATTTTAAAAGCAGACAATGCCTTTAAGTGACAGCAACCAAGCCTGCCTCCTTCTGTGATTTTGTTGGGGGTCTTTTGCAATTAGTGAAATGTGACCTAAGTCGCTGTGTAGACCCCCACAGTCTTAAAAATCTGATGGTGATACTGAAAGCAATTCAATCAGATTTTTGCTTGCAAACCCTGAAATGTATCACCCAGCGACACTGGTAGTAGCGCATGTGGTCTTCATAAATTACCAAAAGTGTAAGCGGTTCCCATTCCTTTTTATATGGCAATTAATGGCACCGGACTGAAGGTGGCTGCGAGATTCATACAGTGAAACGCGTAATGTTCTGCCGGTGCTGGAAGCTGTATGTCATGCTGTAAAATGGGATCTGTGCCAGTACAGAAATCCTGACCCAGCATCTTTTAACATCATTATGGGAAATTATTTTTTTTACTTGTCCTTTTGCAATTCGGAAACTGGTGGAATAGGCAGATATATGTGGAATTAGTGAGCAATTACATAGACTGCGCTCTAATGGAATCCGGGCATTTCTCTATATAGATGGTTCATATTTTACAATATCTCAATATTGAGTGACTAGTAGAGGTAGCAAGCTAGATACCTCACTGATGTTAACCCATCTTAAAGAGCACTCCATTCTACAAAAGTGATCACCTATGGTAATTGTTAAATCGATGAGAGTCCAACAAATAGTACACCCACTGATTGACAAATCAGAGAATTATGTCTTCTATTTTCTCCTAACCACAAGGAGGAACTGAGGAGGAGTGGTTAGTGGCACATTTTTTTTGTTTGGTGGACACAGATTTTCGTATTTCCATATATTCTCCCAGGTAGATGTAGCTATTTGTGCTTTATAAAGTTAGCAGTGATATAATAGGAAAAAAGCATTGAACAATTTTCCAAAATGGACATATACTAATCTAGTGCTCAGCGAACGTCACATGAGTAGATTCCGCCCCAATCTGATATTGATGATATCCTATATACCCCGGTGAGTCAACCCCTGTCTTTTCTGCTGACATGTCTGTTTTTAGTAAATACTTGTATTCTTCATGAAATAATAATTCTGGGCCTTTTTTATCTAGAGCTTTGCATTGTGCAGTTCGTCTGTTATTCCTCCAGGAAATTTACGTATAAATTGATAACTGGGTTTCCACTTGTGGGTTTGTCTTTGCACATCCTGACACTGTCCAATCATTGCTGATACTATTAGACTGTGTAGAGACATCCTCCCTTCGCTATGGCAAAATGGTGTCATCCAGTAGTCAATGTATTCATCAATTTGCATGAGGAATAACAGAGAAACAGATGATCCAGAATTGTAATTTCTTTGGCAATTACAGTATTTAATAAAAGTGACCTGTCGTGAGTACAGACAGATCCTCTTTAAGGAATTACTCCCATCTTCCGACTTCTATGAGAATGGTGAAAATAGCTGAGCAAGTGTGTGGGGTTGTATCCAGAACTTCAATAGAAGTGAGTATTTATGCTGTATTCGGAACTCCAATAGAAGTGAATAGCTAAGTTGTATTCTGAACTCCAAGAGATGTGAATAGCTAAGCTGTATTCAGAACTCCAATAGAAGTGAATAGCTAAGCTGTATTATAAGCTCCAATAGAAGTGAGTAGTTACGCTGTATTCAGAACTCCAATAGAAGTGAATAGCTAAGTTGTATTCGGAACTCCAATAGACGTGAATACTATATAGCTAAGCTGTATTCGGAACTCCAATAGAAGTGAATAGCTAAGATGTATTCGGAATGCCAATAGAAGTGAGTAGTTACGCTGTGTCCAGAGCTCCAATAGAAGTAAGTATATACGCTGTGTTCGAAATTCCAATCGAAGTTAGTAGCTAAGCTGTATTCGTAACTCCAATAGAAGTGAGGAGCTAAGCTGTATTTAGAACTCCAACAGAAGTGAAGAGCTAAGCTGTATTCGGAACTGCAATAGAAGTGAATAGCTAAGCTGTATTCAGAACTTCAATAGAAGTGAGTAGTTACGCTGTATTCGGAACTCCAATAAAAGTGAATAGCTAAGTTGTATTCGGAACTCCAATAGAAGTGAATAGCTAAGATGTATTCGGAACTCCAATAGAAGTGAGTAGTTAAACTGTATTCTGAGCTCCAATAGAAGTGAGTAGTTATGCTGTATTCAGAACTCCAATAGAAGTGAATAGCTAAGCTGTATTACGAATTCCAGTAGAAGTGAATAGCTAAGCTGTATTCGGAACTCCAATACAAGTGAATAGCTAAGTTGTATTAGGAACTCCAGTAGACGTGAATAGCTAAGTTGTATTCAGAACTCCAATAGAAGTGAGTATTTATGCTGTATTCAGAACTCCAATAGAAGTGAATAGCTAAGTTGTATTCTGAACTCCAATAGATGTGAATAGCTAAGCTGTATTCGGAACTCTGGTAGAAGTGAATAGCTAAGCTGTATTCGGAACTCCAATAGAAGTGAATAGCTAAGTTGTATTCAGAACTCCAATAGACGTGAATACTATATAGCTAAGCTGTATTCGGACCTCCAATAGACATGAATACTATGTAGCTAAGCTGTATTAGGACCTCCAATAGAAGTGAATAGCTAAGATGTATTCGGATCTCCAATAGACGTGAATACTATATAGCTAAGCTGTATTCGGAACTCCAATAGAAGTAAATATCTAAGTTGTATTTGGAACTCCAATAGACGTGAATAGCTAAGCTGTATTCAGAACTGCAATAGAAGTATTTATGCTGTATTCAGAACTCCAATAGAAGTGAATAGCTAAGTTGTATTCTGAACTCCAATAGATGTGAATAGCTAAGCTGTATTCAGAACTCCAATAGAAGTGTATATCTAAGCTGTATTCGGAGCTCCAATAAAAGTGAGTAGTTACGCTGTATTCAGAACTCCAATACAAGTGAATTGCTAAGGTGTATTCGGAACTCCAATAGAAGTGAATAGCTAAGCTGTATTCGGAACTCCGGTAGAAGTGAATAGCTAAGCTGTATTCGGAACTCCAATAGAAGTGAATAGCTAAGATGTATTTGGAACTCCACAAGACGTGAATACTATATAGCTAAGCTGTATTCAGACCTCCAATAGATGTGAATACTATATAGCTAAGCTGTATTCGGACCTCCAATAGCAGTGAATAGCTAAGTTGTATTCGGAACTCCAATAGACGTGAATACTATATAGCTAAGCTGTATTTGGACCTCCAATAGATGTGAATACTATATAGCTAAGCTGTATTCGGACCTCCAATAGAAGTGAATAGCTAAGATGTATTCGGAACGCCAATAGAAGTGAGTATATATGCTGCGTTCGAAACTCCAATCGAAATTAGTAGCTAAGCTGTATTTAGAACTCCAATAGAAGTGAATAGCTAAGCTGTATTCGGAACTACAATAGAAGTGAATAGCTAAGCTGTATTCAGAACTTCAATAGAAGTAAGTAGTTACGCTGTATTCAGAACTCCAATAAAAGTGAATAGCTAAGTTGTATTCGGAACTCCAATAGAAGTGAATAGTGTAGCGTGGCTAAAGGGTGTCTAATCGACGGGAGATATGTGTCACATAGATGGCTTGCCGCTGTGATGTAACCATAGCTACCTATATGTCTGTCAGGACCTGTGGTGATGTCAGACCACATGGCTAATCATGTGATGGGTTACTGGGTGTGGTTAGCTCTATATAAGACAGGCTAATGTTTAACACAGAGGAGATGTGTGGAGGTGCTAGCCTCCAGTGTGTTAAGGCTCCAGCACTGAGCCTGAAGGAATGGACACTTGTTTTTTCCCTTTTGCCTGAGTTAAAGGCTATTTGTTTTTCCTGTTTATGCTAAACTGGTTTATGAAGCAATAAACCTTTGAACTTTTGTTGGAACCTGCCTCCTAAGTGTCAGCCGTCGCACCTGAGTGAGTGAAATCTCTACAATTGGTGGAGAATGCGGGCAGCGTTCCCAGTGGAGACGTAAGTCTATTTTTTGGATGTCCTGGGTCAAGTCGGCTGTAAGCCAGCAAGCATTGCCGGTGAAAATTTTGGCACTGCCCAACATAAGGACCCCACTCTGAGGGAAGCCTTTAATAATGTCACAGTTATTGACGGGGTGGTACAGGAGCCGGGGGCAGACACAAGGTTTCCCCATTTTCTGATGAGTGGGGAGTTGTACCGGGTCACGAAAATAAGGGAGGAGTTGGTAGAGCAGTTGGTAGTGCCGGGTCCATATAGACGGAAAGTGTTGGACATGGCCCATTCACACATCTTGGGTGGACACCTAGGGGTGGAAAAAACGCAGGAACGGGTTGTGCAGAGATTCTATTGGCCTGGGTGTCACCGAGAAATAGTGAACTATTGCAGGTCCTGCCCTACATGTCAGCTAACTGCTCCCACTCCTCATTTCCAGAACCCCCTTGTGCCACTGCCCATTATTGAGGTACCGTTCGAGAGAATTGCCATGGACTTGGTTGGTCCCTTAGTTAAATCAGCCCGGGGCCATCAGTATATATTAGTCATCCTGGACTATGCCACATGCTATCCTGAGGCAATTCCCTTGAGAAATTCTTCCTCAAAGAGTATAGCCCGCGAGTTGGTCCATGTCTTTTCCCGGACAGGTCTGCCGAAGGAGATCCTGACTGACCAGGGGACACCTTTCATAAGCAAGGTGATGAGGGAGTTATGCAAAGCCCTGAAAATCTCCCAGTTGAGGACCTCGGTGTACCATCCCCAGTCAGATGGTCTTGTTGAGAGATTTAACAAGACACTGAAGAGCAAGACACTGAGAAAAGCTATAGAGAAAGACGGTAGAGACTGGGATTGTCTCTTACCCTATCTGATGTTTTCCATTCGTGAAGTTCCACAGGCCTCCACAGGGTTCTCACCGTTTGAGCTTCTATATGGCCGACATCCGCGAGGACTCCTGGATGTAGCCAAGGAAACCTGGGAAGCCGAAGCCACGCCCCACAGAAGCGTCATTGAGCATGTGGCCCTGATGCAGCAGAGGATTGCAAAGGTGATGCCTATCGTGAAAGAACACCTCCTCCAGGCACAAGAAGCTCAGGCCAGAATCTACAACTGGTCTGCAAGAGTGAGGCAGTTCAATCCGGGAGACCGAGTTCTTGTGTTAGTTCCGACGGTGGAAAGCAAGTTCTTGGCCAAATGGCAAAGGCCATATGAGGTTGTCGAGAAACTTGGTGAAGTAAATTATAAAATTCACCAACCAGGAAGACGGAAACCATTCCAAGTGTACCATGTCAACCTCATCAAGCCGTGGCAAGATAGAGAGCCGACAGTAACTCCATCATTGTTAAGCAACCCAGAAGGTGAGGTTGGAGCGGTTACTATAGCGGAGACGCTATCGAAGACCCAGAAACAACAGTGCCGGGAGTTACTCCAGAAAAACAGGGACCTGTTTTCAGAGTTGCCAGGACACACGAAAGTCATAGCGCACGAGGTCCTAACAGAGCCACATGTGTGGGTGAACGTGAAGCCCTATCGTATTCCTGAGGCTCGTCGAGAAGTTATCTCCAAGGAAGTGGAGCATATGTTGAAGCTTGGAGTCATTGAGGAATCCAAGAGCGGTTGGTCGAGCCCAATTGTCCTGGTCCCAAAACCTGATGGAGAGTGGAGGTTTTGCAACGACTATCGGAAGTTGAATGAGGTCTCCAAGTTTGACGCTTATCCCATGCCCCGCGTTGATGAGCTCATCGAAAGGCTTGGGCCCGCCAGGTACATAACCACCTTGGATTTGACGAAGGGGTATTGGCAGATCCCCATGGCACAGGAAGCCAAGGAGAAGACGGTGTTTTTTACACCAGATGGATGTTTCCAGTATGTTCGGATGCCGTTTGGCCTACAGGGAGCTCCGGCGACCTTCCAGAGGGCTATGGATAGAATCCTTGCACCTCATAAGGCATACGCTGCTGCGTACCTGGATGATATCGTCATAGCTACCTATATGTCTGTCAGGACCTGTGGTGATGTCAGACCACATGGCTAATCATGTGATGGGTTACTGGGTGTGGTTAGCTCTATATAAGACAGGCTAATGTTTAACACAGAGGAGATGTGTGGAGGTGCTAGCCTCCAGTGTGTTAAGGCTCCAGCACTGAGCCTGAAGGAATGGACACTTGTTTTTTCCCTTTTGCCTGAGTTAAAGGCTATTTGTTTTTCCTGTTTATGCTAAACTGGTTTATGAAGCAATAAACCTTTGAACTTTTGTTGGAACCTGCCTCCTAAGTGTCAGCCGTCGCACCTGAGTGAGTGAAATCCCTACAATTGGTTGAGAATGCGGGCAGCGTTCCCAGTGGAGACGTAAGTCTATTTTTTGGATGTCCTGGGTCAAGTCGGCTGTAAGCCAGCAAGCATTGCCGGTGAAAATTTTGGCACTGCCCAACATAAGGACCCCACTCTGAGGGAAGCCTTTAATAATGTCACAGTTATTGACGGGGTGGTACAGGAGCCGGGGGCAGACACAAGGTTTCCCCATTTTCTGATGAGTGGGGAGTTGTTGTACCGGGTCACAAAAATAAGGGAGGAGTTGGTAGAGCAGTTGGTAGTGCCGGGTCCATATAGACGGAAAGTGTTGGACATGGCCCATTCACACATCTTGGGTGGACACCTAGGGGTGGAAAAAACACAGGAACGGGTTGTGCAGAGATTCTATTGGCCTGGGTGTCACCGAGAAATAGTGAACTATTGCAGGTCCTGCCCTACATGTCAGCTAACTGCTCCCACTCCTCATTTCCAGAACCCCCTTGTGCCACTGCCCATTATTGAGGTACCGTTCGAGAGAATTGCCATGGACTTGGTTGGTCCCTTAGTTAAATCAGCCCGGGGCCATCAGTATATATTAGTCATCCTGGACTATGCCACACGCTATCCTGAGGCAATTCCCTTGAGAAATTCTTCCTCAAAGAGTATAGCCCGCGAGTTGATCCATGTCTTTTCCCGGACAGGTCTGCCGAAGGAGATCCTGACTGACCAGGGGACACCTTTCATAAGCAAGGTGATGAGGGAGTTATGCAAAGCCCTGAAAATCTCCCAGTTGAGGATCTCGGTGTACCATCCCCAGTCAGATGGTCTTGTTGAGAGATTTAACAAGACACTGAAGAGCATGCTGAGAAAAGCTATAGAGAAAGACGGTAGAGACTGGGATTGTCTCTTACCCTATCTGATGTTTTCCATTCGTGAAGTTCCACAGGCCTCCACAGGGTTCTCACCGTTTGAGCTTCTATATGGCCGACATCCGCGAGGACTCCTGGATGTAGCCAAGGAAACCTGGGAAGCCGAAGCCACGCCCCACAGAAGCGTAATTGAGCATGTGGCCCTGATGCAGCAGAGGATTGCAAAGGTGATGCCTATCGTGAAAGAACACCTCCTCCAGGCACAAGAAGCTCAGGCCAGAATCTACAACCGGTCTGCAAGAGTGAGGCAGTTCAATCCGGGAGACCGAGTTCTTGTGTTAGTTCCGACGGTGGAAAGCAAGTTCTTGGCCAAATGGCAAGGGCCATATGAGGTTGTCGAGAAACTTGGTGAAGTAAATTATAAAATTCACCAACCAGGAAGACGGAAACCATTCCAAGTGTACCATGTCAACCTCATCAAGCCGTGGCAAGATAGAGAGCCGACAGTAACTCCATCATTGTTAAGCAACCCAGAAGGTGAGGTTGGAGCGGTTACTATAGCGGAGACGCTATCGAAGACCCAGAAACAACAGTGCCGGGAGTTACTCCAGAAAAACAGGGACCTGTTTTCAGAGTTGCCAGGACACACGAAAGTCATAGCGCACGAGGTCCTAACAGAGCCACATGTGTGGGTGAACGTGAAGCCCTATCGTATTCCTGAGGCTCGTCGAGAAGTTATCTCCAAGGAAGTGGAGCGTATGTTGAAGCTTGGAGTCATTGAGGAATCCAAGAGCGGTTGGTCGAGCCCAATTGTCCTGGTCCCAAAACCTGATGGAGAGTGGAGGTTTTGCAACGACTATCGGAAGTTGAATGAGGTCTCCAAGTTTGACGCTTATCCCATGCCCCGCGTTGATGAGCTCATCGAAAGGCTTGGGCCCGCCAGGTACATAACCACCTTGGATTTGACGAAGGGGTATTGGCAGATCCCCATGGCACAGGAAGCCAAGGAGAAGACGGTGTTTTTTACACCAGATGGATGTTTCCAGTATGTCCGGATGCCGTTTGGCCTACAGGGAGCTCCGGCGACCTTCCAGAGGGCTATGGATAGAATCCTTGCACCTCATAAGGCATACGTTGCTGCGTACCTGGATGATATTGTCACCTTTAGTCCGGACTGGGAGAGTCATCTGGAAAAGGTCCAAGCGGTGTTTGATGCTATAAGAGAGGCCGGATTTACAATAAACCTGAAGAAGTGTGCCTTGGGTAAAGAAGAAGCTAAGTACCTTGGATACATAGTGGGTCGTAGAGAAATAAAACCCCAAATCAGTAAAGTGGAGGCAATTCAAACATGGCCAAAACCAGTTTCCAAGAAGCAAGTTAAAGCCTTCCTGGGAATCGTGGGATATTACAGGAGGTTCATCCCAAACTTCGCCACGATGGCTGCGCCTCTGACTGACCTGCTAAAAGGGACAAAATCTGTAATGGTTAAGTGGTCCGAAGAAACAGAGTCAGCCTTCCAAGAAATGAAAGAGGCTTTGTGTAAGCAACCCGTTCTGATGGCCCCAAACTTCAAAAAAGAGTTTATTCTTCAGACAGATGCCTCAGATGTCGGGGTGGGAGCAGTCCTTTCCCAAGAGCTACATGGGGAAGAGCATCCTGTCCTCTATCTGAGTAGGAAGTTGTCCTCGTCTGAAAAGAACTACTCAGTCGTTGAGAAGGAGTGCTTGGCCATAAAATGGGCGGTGGACACATTACGGTACTATCTGCTGGGACGTAAATTTAGATTGATATCCGACCATGCCCCACTTAGGTGGATGAGGGATACGAAGGGTAGAAATGCTAGGGTCACCCGTCGGTTCTTAGCCCTGCAGGACTTCTGTTTCCATGTGGAACATAGGGCCGGAAAGCTGCACGGTAATGCTGATGCCCTGTCAAGAATCCCTTGTCTAGTGGGGGAAAGTGCCAAGCCCCACGGCTTTAGGCAGAGGGGGGAGGTATGTAGCATGGCTAAAGGGTGTCTAATCGACGGGAGATATGTGTCACATAGATGGCTTGCCGCTGTGATGTAACCATAGCTACCTATATGTCTGTCAGGACCTGTAGTGATGTCAGACCACATGGCTAATCATGTGATGGGTTACTGGGTGTGGTTAGCTCTATATAAGACAGGCTAATGTTTAACACAGAGGAGTTGTGTGGAGGTGCTAGCCTCCAGTGTGTTAAGGCTCCAGCACTGAGCCTGAAGGAATGGACACTTGTTTTTTCCCTTTTGCCTGAGTTAAAGGCTATTTGTTTTTCCTGTTTATGCTAAACTGGTTTATGAAGCAATAAACCTTTGAACTTTTGTTGGAACCTGCCTCCTAAGTGTCAGCCGTCGCACCTGAGTGAGTGAAATCCCTACAATAGCTAAAATGTTTTTGGAACTCCAGTAGAAGTGAATAGCTAAGCTGTATTCGGAACTCCAATAGAAGTGAATAGCTAAAATGTTTTTGGAACTCCAATAGACATGAATAGCTAAGCTGTATTCGGAACTCCAATAGAAATGAGTATTTATGCTGTATTCAGAACTCCAATGGAAGTGAATATCTAAGCTGTATTCTGAACTCCAATAGATGTGAATAGCTAAGCTGTATTCAGAACTCCAATAGAAGTGAATAGCTAAGTTGTATTCAAAACTCCAATAGAAGTGAATAGCTAAGCTGTATTACGAACTTCAGTATAAGTGAATAGCTAAGCTGTATTCGGAACTCCAATAGAAGTGAATAGCTAAAATGTTTTTGGAACTCCAATGGACGTGAATAGCTAAGCTGTATTCGGACGTCCAATAGAAGTGAGTATTTATGCTGTATTCAGAACTCCAATAGAAGTGAGTAGCTAAGTTGTATTCTGAACTCCAATAGATGTGAATAGCTAAGCTGTATTTGGAGCTCCAATAGAAGTGAGTAGTTACGCTGTATTCAGAACTCCAATACAAGTGAATGGCTAAGTTGTATTCGGAACTCCAATAGAAGTGAATAGCTAAGATGTATTTGGAACACCAATAGAAGTGAGTAGTTATGCTGTGTTCAGAGCTCCAATAGAAGTGAGCATATACGCTGTGTTCGAAACTCCAATCGAAGTTAGTAGCTAAGCTGTATTCGTAACTCCAATAGAAGTGAGTAGCTAAGCTGTATATAGAACTCCAATAGAAGTGAATAGCTAAGCTGTATTCAGAACTTCAATAGAAGTGAGTAGTTACGCTGTATTCGGAACTCCAATAGAAGTGAATAGCTAAGCTGTATTCAGAACTTCAATACAAGTGAGTAGTTACGCTGTATTCGGAACTCCAATAGAAGTGAATAGCTAAGTTGTATTCGAAACTCCAATAGAAGTGAGTATTTATGCTGTATTCAGAACTCCAATAGAAGTGAGTAGCTAAGTTGTATTCTGAACTCCAATAGATGTGAATAGCTAAGCTGTATTTGGAGCTCCAATAGAAGTGAGTAGTTACGCTGTATTCAGAACTCCAATACAAGTGAATAGCTAAGTTGTATTCGGAACTCCAATAGAAGTGAATAGCTAAGATGTATTCGGAACGCCAATAGAAGTGAGTAGTTACGCTGTGTTCAGAGCTCCAATAGAAGTGAGTATATACGCTGTGTTCGAAACTCCAATCGAAGTTAGTAGCTAAGCTGTATTTAGAACTCCAATAGAAGTGAATAGCTAAGCTATATTCGTAACTGCAATAGAAGTAAATAGCTAAGCTGTATTCAGAACTTCAATAGAAGTACCGTAAGTAGTTACGCTGTATTCGGAACTCCAATAGAAGTGAATAGCTAAGTTGTATTCGGAACTCCAATAGAAGTGAATAGCTAAGCTGTATTCGGAACTCCGGTAGAAGTGAATAGCTAAGCTGTATTCAGAACTCCAATAGATGTGAATAGCTAAGTTGTATTCAGAACTCCAATAGAAGTGAATAGCTAAGATGTATTCGGAACTCCAATAGGAGTAGTTACGCTGTATTCTGAGCTCCAATAGAAGTGAGTAGTTATGCTGTATTTGGAACTCCAATAGAAGTGAATAGCTAAGCTGTATTCGGAACTCCAATAGAAGTGAATAGCTAAGTTGTATTCGGAACTCCACTAGAAGTGAATAGCTAAGCTGTATTTGGAACTCCAGTAGAAGTGAATAGCTAAGCTGTATTCGGAACTCCAATAGAAGTGAATAGCTAAGTTGTATTCGGAACTCCAATAGAAGTGAATAGCTAAGATATATTCAGAACTCCAATACAAGTGAGTAGTTACGCTATATTCTGAGCTCCAATACAAGTGAGTAGTTATGCTGTATTTGGAACTCCAATAGAAGTGAATAGCTAAATTGCATTCGGAACTCCAATAGAAGTGAATAGCTAAGTTGTATTCGGAACGCCAATAGAAGTTGAATAGCTAAGCTGTTTTCGGAACTGCAATAGAAGTGAATAGCTAAGCTGTATTCAGAACTCCAATAGAAGTGAATAGCTAAGCTGTATTTGGAACGCCAATAGAAGTTGAATAGCTAAGCTGTTTTCGGAACTGCAATAGAAGTGAATAGCTAAGCTATATTTGGAACTCCAATAGAAGTGAATAGCGAAGCTGTATTCGGAACTCCAATAGAAGTGAGTAGTTACGCTATATTCGGAACTCCAATAGAAGTGAATAGCTAAGATGTATTCGGAACTCCAATAGAAGTGAGTATTTACGCTGTGTTCGGAACTCCAATTGAAGTTCGGAACTAAGCTGTATTCGGAACTCCAATAGAAGTGAATAGCTATGCTGTATTCAGAACTGCAATAGAAGTGAATAGCTAAGCTGTATTCGGAACTCCAATAGAAGTGAGTAGCTAAGCTGTACTCGGAACTCCAATAGAAGTGAATAGCTAAGCTGTATTCGGAACTCCAATAGAAGTGAGTATATACGCTGTATTCAGAACTGCAATAGAAGTGAATATTATTATTATTATTATTATTACTACTGTAATTATTATTGTTATTATTATTACTACTACTATATATCAATTGGATATCCACTGCTTCTTTTATTCATTTGTCTTTTTGGTATGTTTTGTATTAAGTCTTTTCCATTTTTAGCTTTACATGCCGGGAGTCTGGATAGGAAGCGAGCAGTGCTGAGAGCTGCGCTTGCTTTATTTTTCTATGCCTTCTGCTTTCAGGTAGGACATCAGATTTCCACTGTGTGGCAACAGTAGCTAAATCTATTTCAATAGAAGTCTGACTCACTGAAGATCTGTCCATCAATAGCTCTGCTCCCGTCTCATTAATAACGTTCCTCCCACTGGTGCTTCCCAAGGAAGGTGAAGAAGCGCGCTTCATTCCTTACCTCCATGTACAGCGAGCTGGTACTGAGAAGGGACAGGCAGTCAAGGGGTCATTCAGGGATCAATGGCCGGGCACAGGTACGGACTAATTTCAGCCCTGGCATTTGAAATCACACAGGCCCATGTTGTCCCCGTCCCCAAGCACCAATATACTAATATTTCCCTGGATGGAGGAAAGTAAGATTTACTACAAGACAAATATTATACTAATGATCCCCGTGGCCTGCTGGAGTAAGTGATGGAGTCAGCGACTTTGTGCTCCATCACAATTCTTAGCAGTATGGATGTCTTGAGAACACATTCTGTTAACATATTGCAGACAAGGCAGCCCACAACCAGACAAGCCCTTCTGGCATTTGCCAGAATTGCCAAATGGCCAGTCCGGCCCTGGCCGGGCATATACTATAGATACAGTAATGTGTATAAGTTTTTAGCAAGTGTAGAAAAAAATGGAGCCAAGTAAGAATGCTTTATAAAATAGAAGGGTTAATACTAGTCTATTTATCTCTTAACTAATTGCAGAGTGAGTGAACAAAAGAGAAATCTAAACCACATCAATATTTGGTGTGGCCCGACCCCCTCTCACCCCATTTGCCTTCTTCTAGCATTATATTCTGATGTATGAGTAACTAATTATACCAGATTGGTGATAATAATCTTCATTTTCATATGTGGGTTGAAACATAGTCAACAACTGAAACAGAAACAGTTGTGTTGGAGGCTTAAAACTGGGGAACAGACAAACTCTGCTACAAGGGTGAGGTTGTGGAAGATGGTTTCATGTCATTTAAAAAAAACATTGTTACTTTGCAGCATTTTCTTCACGTTCCTAAAACGTTTGCACAGTACTGTAGATCTAAGTAATTCCCTCCTACGGCCGGCCTCACACTCAGCGTATGTAAATACGGTCCGTTTATTATGGCCGTAATACGCAGAAATGTTCCCAAAATAGTGATCCGTATGTCATCCGTAGGCAGGGTGTGACAGCGTATTTTGCGCATGGCATCCTCCGTATGTAATCCGTATGGCATCCGTACTGCGAGATTTTCTCGCAGGCTTGCAAAACCGACATCTAATGGATTTATGTGCTCAAATGTTCGTTAAAACATATATACAGTATGTATATATATATATATATATATATATGTCATTGAGACACACACATATATACAGTATATACATATACTGTATTTAAATTTAATTCAGCGCGATATATGTGAAAAGCCGGTAATTCAATTGCCGGCTTTTCATTTCTCCTTCACAAACCCGACAGGATATGAGACATATCCCTTTTTTTTTGCATATTCCACACTACTGTTAGTAGTGTGTATGTGCAAAATTTGGGTGCTGTAGCTGCTAAAATAAAGGGTTAAATGGCGGAAAAAATTGGCGTGGGCTCCCGCGCAATTTTCTCCGCCAGAGTGGTAAAGCCAGTGACTGAGGGCAGATATTAATAGCCTAGAGAGGGTCCATGGTTATTGGCCCCCCCTGGCTACAAACCTCTGCCCCCAGCCACCCCAGAAAAGGCACATCTGGAAGATGCGCCTATTCTGGCACTTGGCCACTCTCTTCCCATTCCCGTGTAGCGGTGGGATATGGGGTAATGAAGGGTTAATGTCACCTTGCTATTGTAAGGTGACATTAAGCCAGATTAATAATGGAGAGGCGTCAATTATGTCACCTATCCATTATTAATCCAATTGTATGAAAGGGTTAAAAAAAACACACACATTATTAAAAAGTATTTTAATGAAATAAACACACAGGTTGTTTTAATATTTTATTGCTCTCTCAATCCACCTGAAGACCCTCGCTCTGAAAAATAATAAACCAACAATATACATACCTTCTGATGATCTGTCACGTCCCACGAAGTAAATCCATCTGAAGGGGTTTAATCATTTTACAGCCAGGAGCTGTGCTAATGCACTCGCTCATGCCTGTAAACCCCGGGTACTGAAAGGAAAGCTGGGTGATCTGTACTTACCTTGAGTCGCTGGATGTCCTCATATGAACTCGAGCGTGGGAACTTTTCCAAGGCTCCAGTTCATGAGGACATCCAGCAGAGGGCGCCTCACCGCAACTCAAGGTAAGTACAGCTGCTCCCCCCGTGAACGCGGCCGATCGCGCTGGACGTACTATCCCGTCGGTGGTCATACGGGCCCACCCCACCTCGACGGGATAGTACGTCCGATGTCAGAAAGGGGTTAATATAACTATCCCTGGTGGCCCAGGGAAGTGAAGGTATTCACTAGTAAATATAGGTAGCTACTAGAAGTCCAGTTTGGAGTTATATGACTTATCAGAAGAGAGTTACACAAATAGCATGCATTTGGGGGAAGGAGGTGACTCTAGCTAGCAGCAAAAAATGCCCCTTTACCACGTAAAAATGCACCAATAATAAAAATTGCACATGCTGGGTAGGTGGGGGCTGTTGCAGATTTTTCATATGTAGGCCGGCCTCACACTAGCGAGTTTTACGGACGTATGAGCGCATAAACTACGTCCGTAACATACGCATTACACACGGCCCAATGATTCTCTATGGCCCAGCTCCTATCTGCCGTATATTATGCATTCGTAATATACGGTCTTGTATGGCCGTAGAAAATCGCAGCATGCTGCGTTTGTCACGGTATTGCGCAAAAAAATCGCCAATGAAAGTCTATGGGGGCGAGAAAAATATGGATTCCACACGGACCAGCAGTGTGACTTGTACGCAGCGGTGTTAGTGAAAAGCCGGTAATTCAATTGCCGGCTTTTCATTTCTCCTTCACAAACCCGACAGGATATGAGACATGGTTTACAAACAGTAAACCATCTCATATCCCCTTTTTTTTGCATATTCCACACTACTAATGTTAGTAGTGTCTCTGTGCAAAATTTGGGTGCTGTAGCTGCTAAAATAAAGGGTTAAATGGTGGACTATCGCAGCTGACATCCGGCACTATGTGCCAGGAGCGGTCAAGGACCGCAAACGGACATGATTGCAGTGTTCCGGCGGTATAGGGAAGCATCGCGCAGGGAGGGGGCTCCCTGCGGGCTTCCCTGAGACCCCCGGAGCAGCGTGATGTAATCGCGTTGCTCCGAGGGTCTCTTACCTCCTCCTCCCTGCAGCAGGCCCGGATCCAAGATGGCCGCGGCATCCGGGTCCTGCAGGGAGGTGGCTTCACTGAGCCTGTTCAGAGCAGGCGCCGGGAAGCCTCCAGGAGCTGTGCACGTCAGATCGCTGACCTGACACAGTGCACAGCAAAGTGTCAGATCAGCGATCTTACACTATAACATCATGCCCCCCCTGGGGCAATGTTATAGTGTAAAAAAAAAATAAATTCACATGTGTAAAAAAAAAAAAAAAAAAATCCCCCCAAAAATGCAAAAAAAAAAAAATATATATTGTTCCTATAAATACATTTCATTATCTAAATTAAAAAAACAACAAAAGTACACATATTTAGTATCACTGCGTCCGTAGCGACCCGACCTATAAAACTGTCTCACTAGTTAACCCCTTCAGTGAACATCGTAAAAAAAAAAAAAAAAAAAAAAAAAGGGGCAAAAAACATTATTATCATACCGCCAAATAAAAAGTGGAATAACACGCGATCAAAAAGACGGATATAAATAACCATGGTACCACTGAAAACATCATCTTGTCCCGCAAAAAACGAGCCATGATACAGCGTCATCAAAGAAAAAGTAAAACAGTTATAGTCCTCAGAATAAAGCGATGCAAAAATAATTATTTTTTCTATAAAATAGTTTTTATCGTATAAAAGCACCAAACATAAAAAAATGATATAAATGAGGTATCGCTGTAATCGTACTGACCCGAAGAATAAAACTGCTTTATCCATTTTACCAAACGCGGAACGGTATGAACACCTCCCCCAAAAGAATTTCATGAATAGCTGGTTTTTGGTCATTCTGCCTCACAAAAATCAGAATAAAAAGCGATCAAAAAAGTCACGTGCCCGAAAATGTAACAAATAAAAACGCCAACTCGTCCCGCAAAAAACAAGACCTCACATGACTCTGTGGACCAAAATATGGAAAAATTATAGCTCTCAAAATGTGGTAACGCAAAAATATTTTTTGCAATAAAAAGCGTCTTTCAGTGTGTGACGGCTGCCAATCATAAAAATCCGCAAAAAAAACGCTATAAAAGTAAATCAAGCCCCCCTTCATCACCCCCTTAGTTAGCGAAAAATTAAAAAATTAAAAAAATGTATTTATTTCCATTTTCCCATTAGGGTTAGGGCTAGGGTTAGGGTTAGGGCTAGGATTAGGGTTAGGGCTAGGGTTAGGGTTAGGGCTAAGGTTAGGGTTAGGGCTAGGGTTAGGGCTAGGGTTAGGGTTAGGGCTAAGGTTAGGGTTAGGGCTAGGGCTAGGGTTAGGGTTAGGGCTAGGATTAGGGCTAGGGTTAAGGCTATAGTTAGGGTTGGGGCTAAAGTTAGGGTTAGGGTTTGGATTACATTTACGGTTGGGATTAGGGTTGGGATTAGAGTTAGGGGTGTGTCAGGGTTAGGGGTGTGGTTAGGGTTACCTTTGGGATTAGGGTTAGGGATGTGTTTGGATTAGGGTTTCAGTTATAATTGGGGGTTTTTCACTGTTTAGGCACATCAGGGGTTCTCCAAACGCGACATGGCGTCCGATCTCAATTCCAGCCAATTCTGCGTTGAAAAAGTAAAACAGTGCTCCTTCCCTTCCGAGCTCTCCCGTGCGCCCAAACAGGGGTTTACCCCAACATATGGGGTGTCAGCGTACTCAGGACACATTGGACAACAACTTTTCGGGTCCATTTTCTCCTGTTACCCTTGGGAAAATACAAAACTGGGGGCTAAAAAATAATTTTTGTGGAAAAAAAAGGATTTTTTATTTTCACGGCTCTGCGTTATAAACTGTAGTGAAACACTTGGGGGTTCAAAGTTCTCACAACACATCTAGATAAGTTCCTTGGGGGGTCTAGTTTCCAATATGAGGTCACTTGTGGGGGGTTTCTACTGTTTAGGTACATTAGGGGCTCTGCAAACGCAATGTGACGCCTGCAGACCAATCCATCTAAGTCTGCATTCCAAATGATGCTCCTTCCCTTCCGAGCTCTGCCATGCGCTCAAACGGTGGTTGCCCCCCCACATATGGGGTATCAGCGTACTCAGGACAAATTGGACAACAACTTTTGGGGTCTAATTTCAACTGTTACCCTTGGAAAAATACAAAACTGGGGGCTAAAATATAATTTTTGTGGAAAAAATAATAATTTTTATTTTCACGGCTCTGCGTTATGAACTGTAGTGAAACACTTGGGGGTTCAAAGCTCTCACAACACATCTAGATGAGTTCCTTAGGGGGTCTACTTTCCAAAATGGTGTCACTTGTGGGGGATTTCAATGTTTAGGCACATCAGTGGCTCTCCAAACGCAACATGGCGTCTCATCTCAATTCCTGTCAATTTTGCATTGAAACGTCAAACGGCGCTCCTTCCCTTCCGAGCTCTCCCATGAGCCCAAACAGTGGTTTACCCCCACATATGGGGTATCAGCGTACTCAGGACAAATTGTACAACAACTTTTGGGGCCAAATTTCTTCTCTTACCCTTGGGAAAATAAAAAATTGGGGGCGAGAAGATCATTTCTGTGAAAAAATATGATTTTTTATTTTTACGGCTCTGCATTATAAACTTCTGTGAATCACTTAATGGGTCAAAGTGCTCACCACACATCTAGATAAATTCCTTAGGGGGTCTACTTTCCAAAATGGTGTCACTTGTGTGGGGTTTCAATGTTTAGCACATCAGGGGCTCTCCAAACGCAACATGGCGTCCAATCTCAATTCCTGTCAATTTTGCATTGAAAAGTCAAACGGCGCTCCTTCCCTTTCGGTCTCTACCATGCACCCAAACAGTGGTTTACCCCCACATATGGGGTATCGGCGTTCTCAAGACAAATTGTACAACAACTTTTGGGGTCCATTTTCTCCTGTTAGCCTTGGTAAAATAAAACAAATTGGAGCTGAAGTAAATTTATTGTGAAAAAAAGTTACTGTATATATTCGAGTATAAGCCAACCCGAGTATAAGCCGACCCTCCTAATTTTGCCACAAAAAACTGGGAAACTTATTGACTCGAGTATAAGCCTAGGGTGGGAAATGCAGCAGCTACCGGTTAACGCCAAAAATAAAAATAGATACCAATAAAAGTAAAATTAATTGAGACATCAGTAGATTAAGTGTTTTTGAATATCCATATTGAATCAGGAGCTCCATATAATGCTCCATACAGTTCATGATGGGCCCCATATAATGCTGCACAAAGGTTAATAATGGCCCCATAAGATGCTCCATAGAAACATTTGCCCCATACAATGCTGCATAAAGGTTGTTGGCCCCATAAGATGCTCCACACATTATGGCCCCATAAGATGCTCCACACATTAGGGGCCCCATGAGATGCTCCACACATTATGGCCCCATGAGATGCTCCATACATTATGGCCCCATACGGTGCTCCATACATTGTGGCCCCATGAGATGCTCCACACATTAGGGGCCCCATGAGATGCTCCTCCACACATTAGGGGCCCCATGAGATGCTCTACACATTATGGCCCCATGAGATGCTCCACACATTATGGCCCCATACGATGCTCCATACATTGTGGCCCCATGAGATGTTCCACACATTAGGGGCCCCATGAGATGCTCCACACATTATGCCCCATACGATGCTCCACATATTATGGCCCCATGAGATGCTCCACACATTATGGCCCCATACGATGCTCCATACATTGTGGCCCCATGAGATGTTCCACACATTAGGGGCCCCATGAGATGCTCCACACATTGTGGCCCCATGAGATGCTCCACACATTAGGGGCCCCATGAGATGCTCCACACATTATGCCCCATAAGATGCTCCTCATATATGCCCCATAAGATGCTCCTCATATATGCCCCATAAGATGCTCCTCATATATGCCCCATAAGATGCTCCATACATTTGCCCCATTTGCTGTTGCTGCGATTAAAATAAAAAAATCACATACTCACCTCTCTTCGCTCAGGCCCCCGGCACTTGTGATAGTCACCTTCCACGTTCCATCGCTGCGCGCTGCTCTGTCTTCCATCCTCGGCACTGACTGTTCAGGCAGAGGGCGGCGCGCACACTAATCGCGTCATCGCGCCCTCTGACCTGTACAGTCACAGCCAGAGGACGGAAGATAGAGCAGCGCGCAGTGATGGAACGAGGAAGGTGACTATCACGCAATGCTCCCCCTCCCCCGATATACTCACCTGCTCCCGGCGCGGTCCCATGGCAGCGTCTCACTGTCAGATGGTCTCCGGGAGCCGGCGGCATCTTCCTGTGTTCAGCGGTCACGTACCGCTCATTAGGGTAATGAATATGCGTGCATATTCATTACTTTAATGAGCGGTACCACGTGACCGCTGAACACTGGAAGCGCTGCCCGGAGACCATGGGACATGCAGGGACAGCGCCAGGAGCAGGTAAGTATGTCACCGCGCCGCTCCCCCTCACCCGCCGACCCCCCTGCCGACACTGACTCGAGTATAAGCCGAGAGGGTCACTTTCAGCCCAAAAAAGTGGGCTGAAAATCTCGGCTTATACTCGAGTATATACGGTAAATGTTCATTTTTATTTAAACATTCCAAAAATTCCTGTGAAACACCTGAAGGGTTAATAAACTTCTTGAATGTGGTTTTGAGCACGTTGAGGGGTGCAGTTTTTAGAATGGTGTCACACTTGGTTATTGTCTATCACATAGACCCCTCAAAATGACTTCAAATGAGATGTGGTCCCTAAAAAAAAATGGTGTTGTAAAAATGAGAAATTGCTGGTCAACTATTAACCCTTATAACTCCCTAACAAAAAAAATTTGGGTTCCAAAATTGTGCTGATGTAAAGTAGACATGTGGGAAATGTTACTTATTAAGTATTTTGTGTGACATATCTCTGTGATTTTATTGCATAAAAATTCAAAGTTGGAAAATTGCGAAATTTTCAAAATTTTCGCCAAATTTCCATTTTTTTCACAAATAAACGCAGGTAATATCAAAGAAATTTTATCACTATCATGAAGTACAATATGTCACGAGAAAACAGTGTCAGAATCACCGGGATCCGTTGAAGCGTTCCAGAGTTATAACCTCATAAAGGGACAGTGGTAAGAATTGTAAAAATTGGCCCGGTCATTAACGTGCAAACCACCCTTGGGGGTAAAGGGGTTAATTCCCTCACTTTAGACCACCAGGGAAAGTTAAATTAATGCCATCTCTATAGACCACTATGAATTAAACCTTCACATTAGACTACCAGGGATAGTTACATTAATAGACTAACTTGAGACCACCAGGGATAGTTAAACTATATATTAGTCAGATATAATTATTTTAATGCTGCCCTCAATTTGAACCACCAGGGATAGTTATATTAATGCCTTCACTTTAGACCACCAAGGACAATCACATGAATTTGCTAACTTAATACCACCAGGGATAGTTATAGTCCTTCACTTTACACCACCAGGGATAGCTATATTAATACCCAAATGTGAGACTACCAGGGATAGTTATATTAATGCCCTTACTTTGAACCATCAGGGATTGTTATATTAAGGTCCTAACTTTAGACCACTAGGGAAAGTTATATTAATCTCTTCACTTTGCCTGACCATGAATGTTAGTTATATTAATCCCTTCACTACTCTAGACCACCAGGAATGGTTAGATTAATCCCTTCACTACTCTAAACCACCAGGAATGGTTATATTAATCTCTCCGCTACTCTAGACCACCAGGAACAGTTATATTAATATCTCCGCTACTCTAGACCACCAGGAACAGTTATATTAATGTCTCCGCTACTCTAGACCACCAGGAACAGTTATATTAATGTCTCCGCTACTCTAGACCACCAGGAACAGTTATATTAATGTCTCCGCTACTCTAGACCACCAGGCAATTTCACAATAAAAGTCTAAAATAGATGAGCAGTTGCCTCAGTCTCCATTTTTTTATCCAATGTACAGTATAAGGTGCTTCTCACGGGTTTACATCAGCTTATGGGAATATGTTATAGCTGTAAGACACAAATCTAGTCTGAGCTTGGTGGAGCAGGGAGCCGTCATGCCCTGTGTGCCATATGGGGATTGGCGCAGGAACGGGCGTGTGGTGCCAAACCTCACTCAGAACAGAGCTGTGCAGATCGGCTCCGCTCATCATGGGGATGGGTTTGGGAGAGTCATTTTTTAACCCTATTTCTGGTGGAGTGATGTGGAGGCATTATTTTGAGTGCAAGGCACTGTGAGGAACCCTCATAGTTAGTGTTTGAGGGGAACGATGGGGGCATTAAACTGTTCGGTATTTTTTTCAAGTATCATAATGTGTAAGGTAGTTACTGTGGGTGCATTATTTTGTGGGTGGTACTGTGAGGTCATTATACCATGTGTGGGGGAATATTCTGCGTGGGCATCATACTTTTTGGAAGAATGCACTGTGGGGCATCATACTTTGTGAGGGGAAACCATATGGGCATTATAATATGTATGGGGAACTGTGAGGGCATCATAATGTGAGGTGGTTACTGTGAGGGCATCATAATGTGTAGGTGGTGGCATTATACTGTGTGTGCTCACTGTGGTAGCATCATATTGTGTTTATGGGGGAATTCTTTGGGTCATCAAACTATATGACGATCATGAAAGGGGTATTGTACAGGTTGGGAACACTAAGGCGCCAAACAAGGAGTACAATATCTGTGTGAGACCAGAAGAAGGACTGGGTGAGGTCAGGGGTTTGGCTTAGCATACAAAAATGTTGCCAGTTTGTGTCCCTCTTTCTTGTCTTTGCCAGTTGGGAGGTATGTTCTACGATAAGATGACCAGCGAGGTAGTCATGAGCGAGCTTCTGCTTCCACTCGTTCTGGCATCCTACAGGCAACACGTGTCCCTGTTCTGGTGTCCTGCTGTATGTACAGGTGCACAACACTTACTTCAAGGCCGAAGACCTATGTTGGCTCTAGGTTTACTCTTCTGGAACCTCGACAGTAATAACTCCTGGGGACACAGATTCCATAAAAACAACTTAATTTTTAATGAATAATTGATAGTCTTTACAAACAAGCATACAGGATAACGCCCAACAGGTTGTTGTCTTTCCCACAGGTGCCAGACACAACTTCTGCCCAGGTTCTCGGTATGAGCAGAGTATCCCTCTTGCAATCTTCCCTAGCACTAGGAATTCTTCTCTACTTGTAGCAGTATATTCGGATTATATCTCACTCCGCCTTTGAGAGCTTGAGTCCAATATCTCCTGCAAGTTGCAGGAAGATTGTTCCCCCAAGCCCCGATGTCTATCCCAAGGGGACTCATGCTGAGGGGTTCTCTGGCAATCCACTGCCTCGAGTATTAGGCCCATGTTGTCCCTAGCAGCCTCTGACCTTGCTATTGAGTACTCCTCTCAACTAACTGTCACTTCCTGAACTTAACACTAAGGGTACTGTCACACAGTGGCACTTTGATCGCTACGACGGTACGATCCGTGACGTTCCAGCGATATCCATACGATATCGCAGTGTCTGACACGCAGCAGCGATCAGGGATCCTGCTGAGAATCGTACGTCGTAGCAGATTGTTTGGAACTTTCTTTCGTCGCTGGATCTCCCGCTGTCATCGCTGGATCGTTGTGTGTGACAGCGATCCAGCGATGCGTTCGCTTGTAACCAGGGTAAACATCAGGTTACTAAGCGCAGGGCTGCGCTTAATAACCCGATGTTTACCGTGGTTACCAGCGTAAAAGTAAAAAAAACAAACAGTACATACTCACATTCCGGTGTCTGTCCCCCGGCGTTCTGCTTCTCTGCACTGTGAGCGCCGGCCGGCCGTGACGTCACCGCTGTGCTTTCCGGCTGGCAGACACAGTGCAGAGAAGCAGAACGCCGGGGGACAGACACCGGAATGTGAGTATGTACTGTTTGGGTTTTTTTTTACGTTTACGCTGGTAACCAGCGGCCCTGCGCTTAGTAACCCGATGTTTACCCTGGTTACCCGGGGACTTCGCCATCGTTGGTCGCTGGAGAGCTGACTGTGTGACAGCTCCCCAGCGACCACACAACCACTTACCAACGATCACGGCCAGGTCGTATCGCTGGTCGTGATCGTTGGTAAATCGATTAGTGTGACAGTACCCTAACTCTCAGTTCTCCCCTCTCTCAACTGGACCAGCCATTTCAATTAACCATACCTAGGCTAACCTGCAGCCCCAAGATTTCTACCTTCAGAAACACACATTTAAATCCCCTAGTTTTCAAGGCCAATCTGCTCTCGCTGAGGCTTGCAGCCATATAATCATGATCACAGTTGGAGGGATAGTTTTGTAAGGGTTGTTGACGATGACATTAGGTTAAGTGAGAGTTGATGTTTTGGACTAGCCCATAGTAGTAGGGGCTTAGTGTTAAGGCAAGTGACTGCTTCCCGCAGATAGTTATATAAAGTCTTCAAATACAAGTAGGAAGTGTCTGTAAGCAGTGCTGCCATATTGAATGAACTACAGGAAAAGGAGACTGAGGGACAAGGAAATAGTGAGATCCTGAAGTAACTGACGAGATAGTGTGGCCTTCCAAAAAAGAGGTCCTTGGATAGGACGAAGAGGAGAAACTCTGAGCTTGCAAAATGCCGAAGGTAACAGACCTAAACAGGACTGAGTTTGTAGGACTAGTGGGGGTTCGGAGTGGAAGATATAGGATGCGGAGCCGCTCATAAAGTAGAGAGACTCACTAAACAGGACTGTGGCGACAAGCTTGGCTGTGACAAAGTAGGGCAAAACACTGTGCTTCACCAGCCCTGGAGTAGACTATAGTGGAAAGAAAGCATGGGTGTGAAAATGCTTTATGCTGCAAAGTAAACGTCCATAAGACTTTGTACCCGCTACCCCTTGTACATAACCTGACTAAGTTACCTTTCAGTAAAGACTGTGTTTTAGAATGGGAGTCTCCTTTATTGAACTGCGGAACCTATGGTCCTGGCTGGGTCCACACCGCCAGCTATAGGCGGCCTGAACGGGTGCAAGGCCCCCACAGCACTAACACCAACACCCAGCCAGAGGAGGAGATGAGTGCCTCACCCGCGGCTACTGCCCTGCGATGCTCTACAGTTAGCTGGGAATGTACCGACAGGAGGGGCAACAAGCCATATTGGACTGGCCAAGTAATATATGGCTGAAGATTTGCCCCATAAAGGAAAATGTAGCTTGCATTGAAGTCTTGGGTGTATGTCTTCTTACCCAATTACTACTGATGAGCCCCGTTGGAGTGCTGACCTCGTGAGGTTAAGGTTACGCCAATGGTACCCCATCCCCCGGAGCTGTAGGGTTGTGCACTGTGAGAAATAAGAGGAAGCACAGGCCAGATAAACGAAGCTTGGCTGTGCGATCCAGTACACAGAGTCTCTGTAGATCATGCTGTTCGCTTCCCATATTTTCAGCTGATAAACTTAGGGATATTTTTAGCAGGGGCTGAGCTGCGATTAATTAGCTGGATTGCAGCAGTACGTTCCGGAAGCCTGGACGGGAACAGTTGTTCCTATCATTGACAAACACTACTTTTTCCACCATGACAACACTTAGGGTAAAAAATGGAACAAAGGTGTATTGCTCCTTGGTTAGAGTGATGCACGACCATTGTTAAACCTAGAAAATAGAATTTTATCCCAACCGCAAGGA
Source organism: Ranitomeya variabilis (assembly GCF_051348905.1). NCBI lineage: Eukaryota > Metazoa > Chordata > Amphibia > Anura > Dendrobatidae > Ranitomeya > Ranitomeya variabilis. The sequence goes on along the minus strand of NC_135233.1, from coordinate 248,551,841 downwards.
CATAGCCATAAAACACCAAAAGTGCAAGGTGTCATCCAGCAGACCGCTAGCTTACGCTTCATGGGATCTGATTAAATTAACTAATCAGATCTGCGGTCAGCTGAAACCTGCGAATAGTCGAAGCTGCAGTGAACGTGCTCCAGGTACATTTGACGGAAACACAGCAAGGAGGTAATTATTCTAATGACCGGTCTGTGGCCGTCATCTGCAGTCATTAAATTCCATCAAGACGGATACTATTTCCACAAATTATCTGAACCAGGATTTTCCCTGAACGCAAACAGGCTTTATTTTAAGGCTGCATGCTGACGTCACAAGCCGTACTTACACCCTGATGATGGGTTTGTGTGTCAGACGGGAAAAACAGAAGTAGAGCGGCATATTAAGATGACGGACGGAAGCAAAATATAATGCTTGGTCTACAAACGTGGGGCATTGCTGGTATAAAAATTGCAGAAAACAATTCACTATAGTTTCCCTTTCTCCTGAATGTATAGATTTTGCATTTTCTTCAGATTTGCTCTATGTTCAGGTCCTGGTCTCGGGGAGCCAAACTTCTCCATTCTCCTGCTACATTTTTGGGAACTCTGTCTTGCCAAAACATCCATCATCCATAACAGTAAAACCACTGACTTTCAGAGCATCTCCAAGAAGGCTGGTCTGGTAGGGAGTCTCCAGTTCACTTTGATTGGCACCAATCATAAGTGTTACAAGAAATGACAATAGAAATGTTGACTAGGTTATGGCTGCCCAAGGCGTGCAGTTACATAGTTACATATTTACATAGTTATTAAGGTTGAAGGAAGACTTTAAGTCCATCTAGTTCAACCCATAGCCTAACCTAACATGCCCTAACATGTTGATCCAGAGGAAGGCAAAAAAAACCCATGTGGCAAAGAGTAAGCTCCACATTGGGGAAAAAAGTTCCTTCCCGACTCCACATACGGCAGTCAGACTAGTTCCCTGGATCAACGCCCTATCAAGGAATCTAGTGTATATATCCTGTAACATTATACTTTTCAAGAAAGGCATCCAGTCCCCTCTTAAATTTAAGTAATGAATCACTCATTACAACATCATACGGCAGAGAGTTCCATAGTCTCACTGCTCTTACAGTAAAGAATCCGCGTCTGTTATTATGCTTAAACCTTCTTTACTCCAGACGTAGAGGATGCCCCCTTGTCCCTGTCTCAGGTCTATGATTAAAAAGATCATCAGAAATGTCTTTGTACTGTCCCCTCATATATGTATACATTAAAATAAGATCACCCCTTAGTCTTCTTTTTCCAAACTAAACAGCCCCAAGTGTAATAACCTTGGTCGCTCTTCTCTGCACCCGCTCTAGTTCAGCTATGTCTTTCTTATACACTGGAGACCAGAACTGTGCACAGTATTCTAAGTGTGGTCGAACTGTAGAGGACTTGTATAGAGGTAAAATTATGTTCTCCTCATGAGCATCTATGCCTCTTTTAATGCATCCCATTATTTTATTTGCCTTTGTAGCAGCTGCCTGACACTGGCCACTGAATATGAATATGTCATCCACCCATACACCCAGGTCTTTTTCATTGACTGTTTTGCCCAGAGTTTTAGAATTAAGCACATAGTTATACATCTTATTACTTCTACCCAAGTGCATGACCTTACATTTACCCCATTAAAGCTCATTTGCCATTTATCAGCCCAAGCTTCTAGTTTACATAAATCATCCTGTAGTATAAAATTGTCCTCCCCTGTATTGATTACCCTGCAGAGTTTAGTGTCATCTGCAAATATCGAAATTCTACTCTGAATGCCCCCTACAAGGTTATTAATATGTTAAAAAGAAGAGGGCCCAATACTGACCCCTGTTGTACCCCACTACTAACCGTGACCCAGTCCGAGTGTGCTCCATTAATAAACAACGCAAAAATCATGTAAATAAACCCAAAAAACCTTTATTGTTAAAAAGAAAGGCAACCCATGCCAACACAAAAAGTGACCAAAACAAAACCAAAATGTGTGTAACCCAGTTAAAATCTATGGGAAAAAGCTAGCCATCCCTAGATAACACTCCTAGATATCACCTGCCTGGCAGCGGAGGTTGACACCCTAGGGGGGAGCGTATTGGCGCCCCCGCTCCAACGATGGCTGACCCTAGGGGCCCTATTGAGACCTACAGCCACTAGTGAGCCCCCCTACCCAAATGCTAAGGGGCCACTAATTCTATACAGGCGGTTTCTGTCCTAGGGAGAGCTAGCACCCAAAGAATTAAAAACAATAGGAGCACACCAGGATCAGACCGGTGTATACAATGGAAGTAAACGGCAGTGATAGAAAACTAATTTTGGTGGCTAATCGATATATACTCTACCACCACTCAAGTCCTGTGTCTCGCAGGCCAGTATTACTGGTATCTATGTGACATATAGGTGCAACAGAGATAACGCATGCCTGCAACTACCCAGTCACACTGTATTGGTGTAGAGAAGCCACCACATAAATAACGATACTCATCTGTATACTGCCATGCTTCCTACACCGTCTGTCCTTATAAGTTAACGCCTCAACGCGTTTCGCCTGCCTAGGCTCATCAGGAGGCTTGATGTATTGATATGACTGTGTCCCAAAAAAAGAATGGCTCGTTGCCCTCCGATACCAACCTATTTTTATGTCTCCCGCTTGTATCAGCGTGCCCCGGCTCCTCCCCTCAACTTCCTCTCATGACTTGTAGCGCATCCATCCCACCTGCGCCTGTGCGGGCTGGAACGCAGAGCAGCCCGTCCAATATCTATCGCTACATCATGTCCGCACGAGTACTTCCGGTTCAGTAGGAGATTAGTTCCTGTCTCGGCACTCATGACGCGCACGCCGTAGCTGTGTGTGTGTAAGGGTTGCTTAGCAACCACCTAGATACCCCGCATATCCAGATAGGAGGCCGCTGCTTATTAATGTCCCTACATGGACCAGATACTTTGAAACCGGCTACCGCAGCGTGACACAAAAGTCCCCTCACCATAAGACTACCTGTATACCAGACTCGTGGGGATGTTTATATATATACATGCATAGTGTGCCACTTCAAAGCATATGTGCAAGCACTCCCGATGCAGTGGGAGATTACTTACTGCCTCAATATACATGAGGCGCCCACCGTGATTGTGTCTGTCAAGGTTTGCTTAGCAACCACCTGGATGCCCATACACTCCTGATAGAACGGTAGATGTATATTCTTTGTCCGCACATACAGTTTACAGCAGGCTACTGTGGAGTGGGACAAAATGCGCTAGCCAAAAACAACTAAATGTACAAGTCAGAGGGGTGAAAGTAATTATATACACGCATACAGTGCCATTACCAGTATCTTGTCCCATCTACCCATATTAGAGGGCTATCCAGTGGCGGACACTTATACACCGCTTATCACTTTGTAAGAAGCCAGTAGGCCACTTAACGGGAGAACAAATTGATATATACAATAAATTATATGAATATATATGATTCCTACATACTAAGGAATCCATCACTCATTTAGCATGGCTCAGAATTTAGGGACTCATGCATCCTACTTAGCCAAGAAGGAAGTGACCCTACCAGGATCTATCATGTGATTAAAGGAAACATGCATATGACAACTGCTCATTTAGCCCCAAAGGCTCCCTAGACTCCATTCTGAAGATCCATTCACATTTGCGACGAAGGATAGATTTGTCAATATTGCCCCCCCTGGGGTTGACCCTTACCACTTCCATGATGGTAAACCTAACTCCGGTTATGTCATCACTATGGTACGCCCGCATATGTTTGGCCAGTGGGGTATCACGGTTGCCATTTATCAGCCCAAGCTTCTAGTTTACATAAATCATCCTGTAGTATAAAATTGTCCTCCCCTGTATTGATTACCCTGCAGAGTTTAGTGTCATCTGCAAATATCGAAATTCTACTCTGAATGCCCCCTACAAGGTTATTAATATGTTAAAAAGAAGAGGGCCCAATACTGACCCCTGTTGTACCCCACTACTAACCGTGACCCAGTCCGAGTGTGCTCCATTAATAAACAACGCAAAAATCATGTAAATAAACCCAAAAAACCTTTATTGTTAAAAAGAAAGGCAACCCATGCCAACACAAAAAGTGACCAAAACAAAACCAAAATGTGTGTAACCCAGTTAAAATCTATGGGAAAAAGCTAGCCATCCCTAGATAACACTCCTAGATATCACCTGCCTGGCAGCGGAGGTTGACACCCTAGGGGGGAGCGTATTGGCGCCCCCGCTCCAACGATGGCTGACCCTAGGGGCCCTATTGAGACCTACAGCCACTAGTGAGCCCCCCTACCCAAATGCTAAGGGGCCACTAATTCTATACAGGCGGTTTCTGTCCTAGGGAGAGCTAGCACCCAAAGAATTAAAAACAATAGGAGCACACCAGGATCAGACCGGTGTATACAATGGAAGTAAACGGCAGTGATAGAAAACTAATTTTGGTGGCTAATCGATATATACTCTACCACCACTCAAGTCCTGTGTCTCGCAGGCCAGTATTACTGGTATCTATGTGACATATAGGTGCAACAGAGATAACGCATGCCTGCAACTACCCAGTCACACTGTATTGGTGTAGAGAAGCCACCACATAAATAACGATACTCATCTGTATACTGCCATGCTTCCTACACCGTCTGTCCTTATAAGTTAACGCCTCAACGCGTTTCGCCTGCCTAGGCTCATCAGGAGGCTTGATGTATTGATATGACTGTGTCCCAAAAAAAGAATGGCTCGTTGCCCTCCGATACCAACCTATTTTTATGTCTCCCGCTTGTATCAGCGTGCCCCGGCTCCTCCCCTCAACTTCCTCTCATGACTTGTAGCGCATCCATCCCACCTGCGCCTGTGCGGGCTGGAACGCAGAGCAGCCCGTCCAATATCTATCGCTACATCATGTCCGCACGAGTACTTCCGGTTCAGTAGGAGATTAGTTCCTGTCTCGGCACTCATGACGCGCACGCCGTAGCTGTGTGTGTGTAAGGGTTGCTTAGCAACCACCTAGATACCCCGCATATCCAGATAGGAGGCCGCTGCTTATTAATGTCCCTACATGGACCAGATACTTTGAAACCGGCTACCGCAGCGTGACACAAAAGTCCCCTCACCATAAGACTACCTGTATACCAGACTCGTGGGGATGTTTATATATATACATGCATAGTGTGCCACTTCAAAGCATATGTGCAAGCACTCCCGATGCAGTGGGAGATTACTTACTGCCTCAATATACATGAGGCGCCCACCGTGATTGTGTCTGTCAAGGTTTGCTTAGCAACCACCTGGATGCCCATACACTCCTGATAGAACGGTAGATGTATATTCTTTGTCCGCACATACAGTTTACAGCAGGCTACTGTGGAGTGGGACAAAATGCGCTAGCCAAAAACAACTAAATGTACAAGTCAGAGGGGTGAAAGTAATTATATACACGCATACAGTGCCATTACCAGTATCTTGTCCCATCTACCCATATTAGAGGGCTATCCAGTGGCGGACACTTATACACCGCTTATCACTTTGTAAGAAGCCAGTAGGCCACTTAACGGGAGAACAAATTGATATATACAATAAATTATATGAATATATATGATTCCTACATACTAAGGAATCCATCACTCATTTAGCATGGCTCAGAATTTAGGGACTCATGCATCCTACTTAGCCAAGAAGGAAGTGACCCTACCAGGATCTATCATGTGATTAAAGGAAACATGCATATGACAACTGCTCATTTAGCCCCAAAGGCTCCCTAGACTCCATTCTGAAGATCCATTCACATTTGCGACGAAGGATAGATTTGTCAATATTGCCCCCCCTGGGGTTGACCCTTACCACTTCCATGATGGTAAACCTAACTCCGGTTATGTCATCACTATGGTACGCCCGCATATGTTTGGCCAGTGGGGTATCACGGTTGCCATTTATCAGCCCAAGCTTCTAGTTTACATAAATCATCCTGTAGTATAAAATTGTCCTCCCCTGTATTGATTACCCTGCAGAGTTTAGTGTCATCTGCAAATATCGAAATTCTACTCTGAATGCCCCCTACAAGGTTATTAATATGTTAAAAAGAAGAGGGCCCAATACTGACCCCTGTTGTACCCCACTACTAACCGCGACCCAGTCCGAGTGTGCTCCATTAATAACCACCCTTTGTTTTCTATCCCTGAGCCAGCTCTCAACCCACTTACACACATTTTCCCCTATCCCCATTATTCTCATTTTATGTATCAACCTTTTGTGTGGCACCGTATCAAAAGCTTTTGAAAAGTCCATATACACTACATCTACTGGGTTCCCTTGGTCCAGTCCGGAACTTACCTCTTCATAGAAGCTGATCAAATTAGTCTGACATGAACGGTCCCTAGTAAACCCGTGCTGATACTGGGTCATGAGGTTATTCCTGTTCAGATACTCCAGTATACCAACCCCTTAGAATGCCCTCCAGGATTTTACCCACAGTAGTGGTTAAGCTTACTGGCCTATAATTTCCGAGTTCAGTTTTTGTCCCCTTTTTGAATATTGGCACCACATTTGCTATACGCCAGTCCTGTGGTACAGACCCTGTTATTATGGACTCTTTAAAGATTAAAAATAATGGTCTATCAATGACTGTATTTAATTCCTGCAGTACTCGGTGGTGTATCCCATCCGTGCCCGGAGATTTGTCAATTTTAGTGATTTTTAGACGCCGCCGTACTTCCTGCTGGGTTAAGCAGGTGACACTTAATGGGGAATTTTTGTTATCACTGATCATATTGTCTGCCATGGGATTGTCTGCCAGTGGAGCGTTGGCCCATCTGGTGTCCGAACATGGAAGAAAGCGGCCTGGTCTGATGAATCATGTCTTCTTTTACATATTGAGGACAGCCAGGTGTGTGTGCGTGTCACTTACCTGGGGAAGAGATGGCACCAGGAAGCACTATAAGAAGACAAGCTGGTGGAAACAGTGCGATGGGTCTTGGGCATCATGAGGATAAGACCTAAGCCTTGTACAGACCAAGTTCTCCCTTAATCGCAGTGTGTCTTTTAGCCAGAAAATGGTCATTCGAGAATTAAAAATTTTTTTTTAATAGAACACCAACAAATTCTGCAGCACTTTACAATTAATCAGCGACATGTACAAACAATAAAGATATCAAAGTAACACAGTTCACCAGTTACAGGAGGAGTGAGGTCCCTGCTCGCAAGCTTACAATCTATAAGGAAAAAAACATGGGGGATGTTTTCCAGCTCTGGTAAAAAAATATTTTCTTTATTCCATACGAATGTTTAAAAATTACATCCAGGGCAGATAAATGGAAAGCGAGGCATTTCAAACGTAATCCGATCTTCTTTGTCAAAGCTTGAGGAAATAGGGGAGATGCAATAGGTAGAAAGTGCTGGTCTTGTATGGTCCGGTCATCATTATAATAAATAGGGCATTTTAAATAAGCTGCATGATACGGTCACCAGCCAGGTACTGTAAATGATAAAAAAGTCTCGCACTCAACTTAAATCTTTTAGATTGATAAATTTAATGGTATTGAAGTAGCACTGGAAACGTTTCAGCCCTTAACGAGCTTTCATCAGTCAAGTAGATGACTGCCTAGTGGTAACGTGGTATATATTGGTGGTATGCAAAGTGCTTAGGAGCTCATATATGTCATATACGTCGTCAGAGGAAATGGTCTCACTGTCTCTCTGTGAGGGTAACTGATACACGAGGCGGCTCCTCTCCAGCCCCCATTTCTATGCCGGCAACTCCCCTCCAGTCTCTACCTAAGTGCTGGCCCTCCCCAGTGAGACCATTTCCTCTGACGACGTATATGACATATATGAGCTCCTAAGCACTTTGCATACCACCAATATATACCACGTTACCACTAGGCAGTCATCTACTTGACTGATGAAAGCTCGTTAAGGGCTGAAACGTTTCCAGTGCTACTTCAATACCATTAAATTTATCAATCTAAAAGATTTAAGTTGAGTGCGAGACTTTTTTATCATTTACTGTATGGTTTGGGAACCTAGTCTCTGCACCGAAAATACAGCTGTGCACACGGCGTTTATATATATATACCAGCCAGGTACTGTCTAAGTACAGCTGCCAATGCAATTGGGTGCAAGGTGTCACGGGAGACCTAGGCAGGAAAGAGCTAATAACCCGGGCCCCTGCGATTTCCCTCAGACTAGGGATACCCTGACTGACCCTCTCCCAGAGTTTACACTGATGGTGTGCATGTCTGGGCCTCCACCCTCGCCCTATCTCCTGTTTCAACCCTAGGCTGAAACTACCTCCCACCACCCAGTGAAGACCACACTCCAATACCCAGTTAGCACAGACAAGGATAACGGAAAAATAAGCACCATGCCGCAGTCACTCAGGAATACACTATAAATGCAAAGGGCAAAACAAATACAAATATAGGAAGGAGCAAATAAGACAAAGGGAAATACACCACCAGCAACGATACTCCAACTGCTAGCTCACCACTCCAGACCGAGATAACAACGCACAAGACAGAAGCTATAATCGGCGACGCCCAATGTTCAGGAGAACTATTTAAAGGCAGTGGGGATGGCCTAACTTCCAATCCGAGCAACAGGTAAATTAACCCCGGACCAGCTAGATAAAATCTAGCCGACGCCAATGAGCGCATAGTGGACAAAAGCGGAATTACCGCTGTCTGTCGAACGACCTGGTCTGAACAGCGTCCGACATGACACAAGGAGCAAGTGGACACAGATGAATAAGAGAAAACAGGTTCTGAGTAAAATTTAGAAAAAGGGAACAGGGAAGAGTTAGATTAGTGAATTGAGGTGATAGGCCTGTCTACAGAGATGTGTTTTTAAAGCACGTTTAAAAACGTGGGGGCTAGGTATTAGTTGGACAGTCTGGGGTAGTGCATTCCAGAAAACTGGTACAGTGCGAGAGAAGTCTTGGAGACGGAGGTGGGAGGTTCGGATTATGGAGGCTGTTAGTCCTAGATCTGTTGCAGAGTGGAGAGCATGAGTAGGGTGATAGGTAGAGATGAGGGAGGAGATGTTTGGTGGTGCAGAACTGTAGATGGCTTTGTGGGTGAGAGCTTGTTTGTATTGTATTCCTTTGTATTGTATTCTGCCGTGAATGGGCAACCAGTGCTATGACTGGCACAGGGTAGAGGAATCAGTCTAAAGGCTGGACAGAAATACAACCCTGATGCCGCATATACTGTAGGATGGATTGGAGGGGAGAAAGTTTGGTAAGAGGGAGACTGATCAGAAGAGAGTTGCAGTCGTCCAGACAAGAATGAATAAAAGCAACAGTTAGGCTATGTGCCCATGTTGCGGATTCGTGTGGGGATCTTTCCGCAGCTTTTTTTAAAAATCCGCAGGTAAAACACACTGCGTTTTACCTGTGGATTACCCGCAGATTTACCGCATTTTTTGTGCGGATTTCACCTGCGTTTTTACACCTGCAGATTATGTAATAGGTGTAAAACGCTGCGGAATCCGCACAAAGAATTAATATGCTGCAGAAAATAAACTGCAGCGTTTCCGCGCAGAATTTTCCGCAGCATGTGCGCTGCGGATTTTGTTTTCCATAGGTTTACATGGTACTTTAAATCACATGGAAAACTGCTGTGAATCCGCAACGGCCAATACACTGTGGATCCGCAGCAAAATCTGCAACGTGTGCACATACCCAAAAGGTACCTTCACACTAAGTGACGCTGCAGCGATACAGACAACGATGCCGATCGCTGCAGCGTCGCTGTTTAGTCGCTGTGTGGTCGCTGTAGAGCTGTCACACAGACGGCTCTCCAGCGACCAACAATGCCGAAGTCCCCTGGTAACCAGGGTAAACATCGGGTTACTAAGCGCAGGGCCGCGCTTAGTAACTCGATGTTTACCCTGGTTACCAGCGTAAATGTAAAAAAAAAAAACACATACTCACATTCCGGTGCCCGGCGTCCACTTCCCTGCACTCTTCCTGCATCCTGTGTCAGCGCCGAACATCTCCGGCATCTCCCACAGAGCAGAGCGGTGACGTCACCACTCTACTTTACGGCCGGCACTTACACAGGATGCAGGAGGAGTGCAGGGAAGCGGACGCCGGGCACCGGAATGTGTGTGTTTTTTTTTTTTACGTTTACGCTGGTAACCAGGGTAAACATCGGGTTACTAAGCGCGGCCCTGCGCTTAGTAACCCGATGTGTACCCTGGTTACCAGTGAAGACATCGCTGGATCGGTGTCACACACACCGATCCAGCGATGTCTACGGGAGATCCAGCGACGAAATAAAGTTCTGGACTTTCTTCTCCGACCAACGATGTCACAGCAGGATCCTGATCGCTGCTGCGTGTCAAACACAACGATATCGCTAGCCAGGACGCTGCAACGTCACGGATCGCTAGCGATATCGTTTAGTGTGAAGGTACCTTAAGAGTTTTTGCAATTTCAAAGGTGAGAAAAGGTCAGATTCTGGAGATGTTTTTAAGATGTTGGTTACATGTGCGAGTGATTGATTGGATATAGGGAATAAAGGAAAGTTCTGTGTCAAATATGACTCCAATCCGTATCAGAAGAGTTTTTGTGGAGATACTCCATGCTGCTGGATGGTGGAAAGATGTCAGTCAAAGATGCGATTTAATAAATGAATAGTGTTGTGTTTTTTATTAATTTCTACGGGTTTCAAAGTTACACAGGCACTTCTTATTCAGGAAGGGGTAGACCACATGTGATACCAAAAGGAGTAAGGGCCCTGCTCGCAAGCTACAATCTATGAGGAAACAGGGGAGACACAAAAGGTGGATGGTAACAAATGTTTGTATTGTACAGTCCAGCCACTACACAACTTAAAAAATAAAAGTAAAGAAAAGACAATGTGTGCATAATCCCTAATAAAAATAAATAAGTAAAAATGCAAGTGCATTAAATAACACAGGGTACTTAGTAACACACTGTTTTTTATTAAAAAAAAGCATAAAGCTGTCCCACCGCAACAAGGTGTACCCAATTGGGACCGTAACTACACTCACTAATGTTAAAACCTACCTAGTGTGAATAGTGAAGACACAAAAGAGCACAGTAAGCCCAAAAACACTGTTGTAAAAAAAAAATCACAGTGATAAGCAACTGCTAGTAAAAAGATGGAAAAAACAGGGTATTTGGTTGATACGTTTTTTTGCAAAAAAATGTATACTAAGCTGCTCCACCAAACGTCAAGGTATACCCATATAGAGCAGTCCTACAGTGCCTACAAGTAGTATTCAACCCCCTGCAGATTTAGCAGGTTTACACATTTGGAATTAACTTGGCATTGTGACATTTGGACTGTAGATCAGCCTGGAAGTGTGAAATGCACTGCAGCAAAAAAGAATGTTATTTCTTTGTTTATTTTTTTTTTTAAATTGGGAAAAGTTTTTTCAGAGGGTCATTTATTATTCAACCCCTCAACCCACCAGAATTCTGTTTGGTTCCCCTAAAGTATTAAGAAGTAGTTCTATATGTGGGCTGCATTATACTGTATCGAGGACTATGGGGAATACGTTACGTTATACTATATGAAGAACTATGGGGTGCATTATACTATGGGAAGTGAATTGTACAACATGGATGACTATGGCGGTGCATTATGCTATATGGAGCACTATAAGGAGTGCATTATGCTATATGGAGGACTGAGCAGTGTATTTTAATATATGGAGGACTATAGGGAGTGTATTATACTATATGGAGGACTGTGGAGCACATTATAATATATGAAGGACTATGTGGTGTATTTTACTAAACAAGTAAAATGCTGCATATTCAGATTGTTTTTGCCGGAACAAAAATCATTGTTCTCAGCAGAACATCGCCGGTGTAAACTGTAGATGTGCTGCTGATAACATGATACTGTATGGTGATCTGTTAGTGATCTATTAGTGATCGTTCTGTCCCATCATTATTCCTCAGCTGGTGGAAAGAGGCCGGGAAACAAGCGTTGAACAACTTCTGTATTGTTGATCAAACTCATTTAGCGGCCTGAACTCAGCGCTTGTAAATACAACCGAAATGCTTTTGTGTGATGTGCAGTATGTTAGCATTTGGGGCCCCATTTTAACCTTTGCCTAGGCGTAGGGCCCCACTTTGCCTAAAACCGGCCCTGCCTAAAAGTGTATAAAGATAGTATACAGTCACCATGTGACAAGTGGGCCTATGTAACTTCAAATGCCAGGGCTGAATTTTAGTCCCAGTCCGGCCCTGTTAATAAGCAACTGCTAGTAAAAAGATGGAAAAAACAGGGTATTTGGTTGATACGTTTTTTTGCAAAAAAATGTATACTAAGCTGCTCCACCAAACGTCAAGGTATACCCATATAGAGCAGTCCTACTCCTACTCTTGTTCCTTCCCGGGGAAAGGCCTGGCTATTCACTGCCTGCGTTGAGAAACACGTGATGGTGTCTCCGCAGCTCCTCTACTTGCATTTGCATATTTGGGGGCAGTGTTCTGGATCACTGCGTTGAGAAACACGTGATGGTGTCTCCGCAGTGTTGGATGTTTTGGTCTCCACGAGGTCAATCATCCGTGCCTTTATAGTCTTTCTACTAGGCACTGCTCCTGATAGCCAGTTTCCTACTCCACACTGATGAGGGGCAAAAACCCCGAAACAGCTGTCTGTGGATGGATACCATGCTTGGCATAGGTGGTTTTCCTTTATTGGATGTTTTCCTTTATTGGATGCTGCCCTTCCCTTGGTTGTTCCTTCCCGGGCAAAGGCCTGGCTATTCACTGCCTGCGTTGAGAAACACGTGATGGTGTCTCCGCAGCTCCTCTACTTGCATTTGCATATTTGGGGGCAGTGTTCTGGATCACTGCGTTGAGAAACACGTGATGGTGTCTCCGCAGTGTTGGATGTTTTGGTCTCCACGAGGTCAATCATCCGTGCCTTTATAGTCTTTCTACTAGGCACTGCTCCTGATAGCCAGTTTCCTACTCCACACTGATGAGGGGCAAAAACCCCGAAACAGCTGTCTGTGGATGGATACCATGCTTGGCATAGGTGGTTTTCCTTTATTGGATGTTTTCCTTTATTGGATGCTGCCCTTCCCTTGGTTGTTCCTTCCCGGGCAAAGGCCTGGCTATTCACTGCCTGCGTTGAGAAACACGTGATGGTGTCTCCGCAGCTCCTCTACTTGCATTTGCATATTTGGGGGCAGTGTTCTGGATCACTGCGTTGAGAAACACGTGATGGTGTCTCCGCAGTGTTGGATGTTTTGGTCTCCACGAGGTCAATCATCCGTGCCTTTATAGTCTTTCTACTAGGCACTGCTCCTGATAGCCAGTTTCCTACTCCACACTGATGAGGGGCAAAAACCCCAAAACAACTGTCTGTGGATGGATACCATGCTTGGCATAGGTGGTTTTCCTTTATTGGATGTTTTCCTTTATTGGATGCTGCCCTTCCCTTGGGTGTTCCTTCCCGGGGAAAGGCCTGGCTATTCACTGCCTGCGTTGAGAAACACGTGATGGTGTCTCCGCAGCTCCTCTACTTGCATTTGCATATTTGGGGGCAGTGTTCTGGATCACTGCGTTGAGAAACACGTGATGGTGTCTCCGCAGTGTTGGATGTTTTGGTCTCCATGAGGTCAATCATCCGTGCCTTTATAGTCTTTCTACTAGGCACTGCTCCTGATAGCCAGTTTCCTACTCCACACTGATGAGGGGCAAAAACCCCGAAACAGCTGTCTGTGGATGGATACCATGCTTGGCATAGGTGGTTTTCCTTTATTGGATGTTTTCTTTTATTGGATGCTGCCCTTCCCTTGGTTGTTCCTTCCCGGGGAAAGGCCTGGCTATTCACTGCCTGCGTTGAGAAACACGTGATGGTGTCTCCGCAGCTCCTCTACTTGCATTTGCATATTTGGGGGCAGTGTTCTGGATCACTGCGTTGAGAAACACGTGATGGTGTCTCCGCAGTGTTGGATGTTTTGGTCTCCACGAGGTCAATCATCCGTGCCTTTATAGTCTTTCTACTAGGCACTGCTCCTGATAGCCAGTTTCCTACTCCACACTGATGAGGGTCAAAAACCCCGAAACAGCTGTCTGTGGATGGATACCATGCTTGGCATAGGTGGTTTTCCTTTATTGGATGTTTTCCTTTATTGGATGCTGCCCTTCCCTTGGTTGTTCCTTCCCGGGGAAAGGCCTGGCTATTCACTGCCTGCGTTGAGAAACACGTGATGGTGTCTCCGCAGCTCCTCTACTTGCATTTGCATATTTGGGGGCAGTGTTCTGGATCACTGCGTTGAGAAACACGTGATGGTGTCTCCGCAGTGTTGGATGTTTTGGTCTCCACGAGGTCAATCATCCGTGCCTTTATAGTCTTTCTACTAGGCACTGCTCCTGATAGCCAGTTTCCTACTCCACACTGATGAGGGGCAAAAACCCCGAAACAGCTGTCTGTGGATGGATACCATGCTTGGCATAGGTGGTTTTCCTTTATTGGATGTTTTCCTTTATTGGATGCTGCCCTTCCCTTGGTTGTTCCTTCCCGGGGAAAGGCCTGGCTATTCACTGCCTGCGTTGAGAAACACGTGATGGTGTCTCCGCAGCTCCTCTACTTGCATTTGCATATTTGGGGGCAGTGTTCTGGATCACTGCGTTGAGAAACACGTGATGGTGTCTCTGCAGTGTTGGATGTTTTGGTCTCCACGAGGTCAATCATCTGTGCCTTTATAGTCTTTCTACTAGGCACTGCTCCTGATAGCCAGTTTCCTACTCCACACTGATGAGGGGCAAAAACCCCGAAACAGCTGTCTGTGGATGGATACCATGCTTGGCATAGGTGGTTTTCCTTTATTGGATGTTTTCCTTTATTGGATGCTGCCCTTCCCTTGGTTGTTCCTTCCCGGGGAAAGGCCTGGCTATTCACTGCCTGCGTTGAGAAACACGTGATGGTGTCTCCGCAGCTCCTCTACTTGCATTTGCATATTTGGGGGCAGTGTTCTGGATCACTGCGTTGAGAAACACGTGATGGTGTCTCCGCAGTGTTGGATGTTTTGGTCTCCACGAGGTCAATCATCCGTGCCTTTATAGTCTTTCTACTAGGCACTGCTCCTGATAGCCAGTTTCCTACTCCACACTGATGAGGGGCAAAAACCCCGAAACAGCTGTCTGTGGATGGATACCATGCTTGGCATAGGTGGTTTTCCTTTATTGGATGTTTTCCTTTATTGGATGCTGCCCTTCCCTTGGTTGTTCCTTCCCGGGGAAAGGCCTGGCTATTCACTGCCTGCGTTGAGAAACACGTGATGGTGTCTCCGCAGCTCCTCTACTTGCATTTGCATATTTGGGGGCAGTGTTCTGGATCACTGCGTTGAGAAACACGTGATGGTGTCTCCGCAGTGTTGGATGTTTTGGTCTCCACGAGGTCAATCATCCGTGCCTTTATAGTCACATATAGTATAATGCAGCCACCACCCTACAGAGTATAATGCAGCCACCCCAGAGTATAATGCAGCCACCCCACAGAGTATAAGGCAGCCACCCCAGAGTATAATGCAGCCACCTCACAGAGTATAATGCAGCCACCCCAGAGTATAATGCAGCCACCCCAGAGTATAATGTAACCCCATAGAATATAATACAGCCCACCTCCCCATAATATATAATGTAGCCCCAGATAGAATATAATGCAGCCCCCCATAGTATATAACAGTCTCCCCCATAGAATATAATATACCCCCACAATAGTATATAACACAGCCACATAGTACATAACATGGCCTCCCCATAGAATATAATATACTCCCCATAGTATATAGCAAAGCCCGCATAGTATATAGCACAACCCGCATAGTATACAGCACAGCCTGCATACTATAGCACAGCCCGCGTAGTAGATAACACAGCCCACACAGCAGTATACAGCACAGCCCACACAGTAGGATACAGCACAGACCACACAGTAGTATACAGCACAGCCCGTGTAGTAGTATAGAGCACAGCCCGTGTAGTAGTATACAGCACAGCCCACACAGTAGTATATACAGCACAGCCCACACAGTACTATATACAGCACAGCCCACACAGTACTATACAGCACAGACCGCGTAGTAGTATACAGCACAGCCCACACAGTACTATATACAGCACAGCCCACACAGTAGTATACAGCACAGACTGCGTAGTAGTATACAGCACAGCCCACACAGTACTATATACAGCACAGCCCACACAGTAGTATACAGCACAGCCCACACAGTAGTATACAGCACAGCCCGCATCTATTCTCCTCCTCCCCCCGAGAATGGCCCCACAGTCCAGTAAAAAAAACAAAACACACTCCTCACCTCTCCTCGTGCCCCGCGTTGCTTCCTGCTCCTGTCTCAGCGGCTGCAGTCTGCCCAGGACACAGCAGGTGCGCGATGATATGACGTCATCGCGCACCCGCAGTGTCAGAGGCAGAGCGGGGAATGATGGGAGAGGGAGCGTCTGTAGACTCTCTCTCCTCCATCATTGCATTCAACTGTACCGGTAGTTGAATGCGACGGCGGGGGGGGGGGGGGTGAGTTGGCAGCGGCGGGGGGAGGCGGATCGAGCGGCCCACTACTGGCACCTGCCTTTCTGGCATTTGCCAGAAGTGCCCAATGGCCAGTCCAGCCCTGCTTATTACTGTGATTTTTTTTTTTTTACAACAGTTTTTTGGGTCTTACTGTGCTCTTCTGTGTCTTCAAATTTCTTGGTGGTGTGTGAACATGTTCCTACAGACTTGTTCATAATGTGCAAGTAGCCCATGTGTTTCGGTTTCCATAATTGTTCTCTTGTGTCTACAAGACTGGGGAGGTATCCACCACTCCTTGTGGGTCATTTGCACAAAAGTTGTTCCATTCAACGTGTCCACATGGACATTCCCTCTCTGAACCCTGCTTATACAGGTAATATACAGATGACCAGGATTTAAATACATCAGATAGGGATTACATACATCAGTTAGGACTGCTCTATATGGGTATACCTTGATGTTTGGTGGAGCACCTTAGTATAAATTTTTTTTGCAAAAAAACGTATCAACCAAATACCCTGTTTTTTCCATCTTTTTACTAGCAGTTGCTTATTACTGTGATTTTTTTTTTACAACAGTGTTTTGGTCTTCCTGTGCTCTTTTGTGTCTTCAAGTTTCTTGGTGGTGTGTGAACATGTTCCTACAGACTTGTTCATAACGTGCAAGAAGCCCATGTGTTTCGGTTTCCACTAGTGTGAATAGTGGCAGAGAGTAACCGGGTTCCAACTGGACTCCCAGCTTTGGAGGAACTTAAAAAATGTAAAAGGACCAGCTGCCAATGTTTTGGTGCCAGACATTACAGGGCTCTTCTCCAGGTCTTGTCGAGTTCAGTCCTCAAATGTTCAGCACAAAGGGAACCAACATAAGATTTGTGATGTGAATGTGATGTTACATATCCATCATGTACACTACATTCATCAGCACATACGGTATAAGGGAAGATAAAAAATAAGTTTTCGTTATTTTTACTCTTTATTTGCATATTGCTGACATATGTTGCAGTGCTGTACAACCAGGTGCACGACAAGCACACACAAATACAAGAAAATAACGAGAAAAACAGAAGGTGAGGAGATTCTTAGCATCTTCAAATCAAATACAGAATTGTAAATTTGTTGTCTCGAGACTGAAGAAAACCATATCACTAATGCTACCTATTGATATCAGCTAGCGAGACAGTCTCCTCCCTTCTGGGAGAGAGCTAATTTTTATACATTTTCACATAAAGCATTAGTAATAAGACTCTTTACATAACTAGTACCCCCCACCAGCGATCAAATACTTATCACCAATTCTTAGGATCTGGCCTTATACAAAGAGGTGGACTTTTTCTATAGGTACCATCACACTAAACAACTTTACAACGAGAACGACAACGATCTGTGACGTTGCAGCGTCCTGGATAGCGATCTCGTTGTGTTTGACACGCAGCAGCGATCTGGATCCCGCTGTGATATCGCTGGTCGGAGCTAGAAGTCCAGAACTTTATTTGGTCGTCAGATCGGCGTGTATCGTCGTGTTTGACAGCAAAAGCAATTATGTCAGCAATGTTAAACATGGAGCTAACGAACTGTGAGAACGATAAGTGAGTCACCGCTACGTCACAGGATCGCTCCTGCATCGTTGTGGAGCTGCTGTGTTTGACATCTCTACAGCGACCTAAACAGCGACGCTGCAGCGATCGGCTCGTTGTCTATATCGCTGCAGCGTCGCTGAGTGTGACGGTACCTTAAATCACCCAGCAAATGAGAACATCACAGAGATCCTTCATCTATTGATAGACGCCTGGTTCTGCAGATCCTAGCTATAACAACAGCTGCGGTTACTACAGCTGTTGTATGGATGTGGTCAGTAAGTACAAGAGCAAGCAGTTGTCTCAATGATCCAGGAGAACATTGCTGGAGCAATTGTATTGTATATGTTTTGGCCCATGTTTGTTTTTGGGGTGACTTAGGGTACCGTTACACAAAACGATTTACCAACGATCACGACCAGCGATACGACCTGGCCGTGATCGTTGGTAAGTCGTTGTGTGGTCGCTGGGGAGCTGTCACACAGACAGCTCTCCAGCGACCAACGATGCCAAAGTCCACGGGTAACCAGGGTAAACATCGGGTTACTTTTACTTTCCGGCCGGCAGTCAGTCAGTGCGGGAAGCAGACGGCGAGGGACCTGACGGACACCGGAATGTGAGTATGTACTGTTTGTTTTTTTTTACATTTCCGATGGTAACCAGGGTAAACATCGGGTTACTAAGCGTGGCCCTGTGCTTAGTAACCCGATGTTTACCCTGGTTACAAGCGAATGCATCGCTGGATCGGTGTCACACACACCGATCCAGCGATGACAGCGGGAGATCCAGCGACGAAATAAAGTTCCAAACGATCTGCTATGACGTACGATTCTCAGCGGGGTCCCTGATCGCTGCTGCGTGTCAGACACAGCGATATCGTATGGATATCGCTGGAACGTCACGGATCGTGCCGTCGTCGCGACAAAAGTGCCACTGTGAGACGGTACCCTTATTGTTGGTTAGCCTCTAGTGTAAATACTTGTTCTGTTGCTTCATTTTGTCATCTTTCTGCAGGGGCTTCAATGTCAGTGCGGTAGTCATCTAGAGTAGATTGGTCACCTTGAACCCTACCTAGTCTGTAGGGCCTTGGAATCAACTCTGAAGACCCAGTTGTGATTGAGAACTCAACCTGATGCTAAAAAGGTGAAGCAAACACCAGAGATGGAGACTATTGAGGTAAACCCTACTCTTCTATCCTTTCCAACTCTCCAACATTGGTCTCAACGATGGTATGATTTTGGAATCTGAACAGGGGCATAGCTAGAAGGGTAGAGAGATAGGAGACTCACTTGGTTCCTGGTGCCTAAGTGTTGCAGGTGCTCATATGCCCTTCTGTCACACCAATGTTATAAATTACACGTTATTAAAATTTTGCGTCTGCGCCTAGTATATTTATATTATAGATCTGAGTCTGAAAAATCCACTTTAGATAGTTTTGGATCTAGTGATTGCTTGATTGCTTCTCTTGGAGTATAAGGATCATCTGTTCTGCTCCATCCAAATATTCAGATGGTGTTGGACAGAAGATCATTAACATCAGTGGAGAACATATATTTGGCTAGACATCCCTGGTGGTGGGGAAATAGATTCTACACCCGTAATATGTCAGTACATAGGTGTTTGATGTTCACTAGATATTTTCTCCCTCTAGACGTTCTAACATCTCCCAGGCTTGGTCTATTCTGGCATTCACCTCCTTGCAGCTAATGTAGTAATGTGCTGAGAGTCGACCATCACTTTTGTTCACACTCACCAACTCTCCTGAAATGTGTGGGTGACCACAGAGGGGAGACCACCCAGACTGCCGGAAAAGCTGGAAGATCTCCCAGATATTAGTCTCCCGAAACTTCAGCAGATCTTTTCACAGTCATGACACTGATCTCCAGTATCCAGAGACACCTTCATGGGGCTGGAACATGGCATGATATGGATGGGGGTGTTATGACAGAAAGAGGCATGGTGATGCAAATAAAAATTTGGAGGCCATTTTGCTCTCTGAAATTCAACAAGATGCTTTCATTTCTTGCTCTTAAGCCTTTCTCATGTCCGTGGATTATTCTCTTGTTGTCTGCACTGAGTAGTAACCATTATAAATGCAAACAATGATAATAATAACCAGACCAACCTGGTCAAATGCCAGGACCCACTGGGCTTGTGGTCTTTAGATGTCATTGCTCCTCAAGTAATTGTGGGGGGCATCAGATTGTTTTACATAATGTACCTCTCTATTAAATTAATGTCTCTTATGGGTTTCCTTCTTGGCCATCTAGAGGGTGTGTGTGATGGCCAACACATTCCACATTGCCCTTTAGCCACTTGTTTGCCTCCTTTGAGAGGCAAGCAGACAATGACTTAGGCTCTCAGCTTAAACAGGGGTGGCAGTCTAGGTGGATGAGAATTGTTGTCTCTTTCTTAGGTGTCTTGCACCTATCCCTACACCTTGCCATGTCCTTCTGTTCAGGAGAGATGGGGAATGCTTGTGGACCTTGTATTCTTCATCATTGAGCGCTTTTTTATGTTGCATTCCATATTTCTTTTGTACTTGGATGAAGAATGACCATCATTGGGCTTTTGAAAAAAAATGGTTGAGTCACTTAAGAGCCCCTAAACACATTAGGCTGGCCCTGGTACTTACCACTGGGGGAAAGCAATAGAATCAGCCATCTTGGATCTTAATTCTTTTCTCCAAAAAAAACTATTTCTGACCTTACCCAGATACATTAGATTGTTGCCACATCTAATTGATAATGCTGGCTAATAAACATCATCCTGAGCTCAAATCCAAAATCTGAAGAAGACTCCCCACTTAGCATGTGTCTCCGTATGCATTCTATGCCTGATGAAGAGACCTGAGTAGTCTCGAAAGCTTGCATTTTGTTACTATCTTTTCAGTTTGCCATTAAAAGGTATTAACCACTGAGGACTCTCAAATCTACATATTTTTTTCATTATTAGAAGTGACTTATATATCCGCTTTCACCATCTGACACTAAAATAATTAGGTGCTACTCCGTAAACTCGGTGAGCTCTGTAGAAATAGCTGGCATGTCTCTCAGGTTCCAGCATCGGCACCACGGGCACAGAGAAGCTGATGTGGATGTCACTTGCTTCATTATCCTCCCTGCAGATCCTGTTTCTACATTTCCAGCCTTCCTTCAGTGGCTGAGGATGGACTGGCCCCGAGACGGGGAGGCAGCCGTGCCCTGTGTTCCTGCAGAAATAGCTGGCGCTCTCGCCCTTTCATGTTCACTAGCGGGGGCAAATACAGAACTTGCCAAGAAGCTGCTGGCGGAATTTGGAGCTGACAACCTTGGGGCTTTGAGATGCTTAAAGTAATATCAACATGTGAGAAAGAGAGACGGGAAGAATGTAAGAGTTCACACTCACGTGGAGCGGCTGGCGGCTGCTTCCCCTATACAGATATGTGTGAGATGAATATATGCATACATACAGTACTGTGTAAAAATGTTAGGCAGATGGGAAAAAAAGCAGCAAAGTAAGAATGTTTTATACAATAGAAGTGTCAATAGTTTATTTTTAACAATTAAAATGTAAACTGAATGAGAAAAAGACAAATCTAGATGCCATCAAAATTCGGTGTCCTTACTTTCCCTTCATCAGTTCTTCTAGGTACTTGTATACTGTTTTTCAAGGAACTTGGCAGGAGGTTGCTCCAAACATCTTGGAGAACTGACCACAGATCTTCTGTGGATGTCTCTTTTGCAAATCCTTCATTCTCTTCCTGTGATCCCAGACAGACTGGATGCTGTGAGATCAGGGCTCTGAGGGGTCCGGATCATCACTTACAGGGCTCCTTGTTATTCTTTACGCTGAGGATAGTTATTAATGACAGTGGCTGGATGTTTGGGGTTGTTCTCCTGCTGCAGAATAAAATTGGAATCAATCACATGCCTCTCTGATGGTATTACAGGATGGATAAGTATCTGCTTGTAATGCTCAACAATGAGGACACCATTAATCCTGACCATGTTCACAACGCTATTTGCTAAAATGCAGCCTCAAACTTGCCAGGACCCTCCACCGTGCTTCACTGTTGCCTGAAGATACTTATTATTGTGCCGCTCTCCAGTCTTTCAGTTAACAAATTGCTTGTTACAGCCAAATATTTCACATCATCAGTCCAAAGCCCCTGCTGACATCCCCCCCCCCCCCCCCCCCGCACCTCTTTCCTTTCCTTTGTTTTCTTGCGTAGTTGAGCCACTTGCCCTTGCTTTCATGATGAAGGTATGGCTTTTTTGGTCACAATTCTGTCATGAAGACCTCTTCTGGCCAAACAGTAGATGGGTGTAACTGGGTTCCACTGATTGCTGACATTTCTGACCTGATGGCACTTATGATTTTGAAGTCAAGTAAGCCTTATCTATCATTTGCTGCATTAAGCTTCCTTGGTCGACCAATGAGTGCATGGTACTTAACGTTGTCCATTTCTTGATGCTTCTTCACAAGACCCTCAACAGCTTATCTTGAAATCCCAGTCTGCTTTGAAATCTTTGCTTGGGGGAGACCTTGGTGATGCAGTATAACTACCTTGAGTCTTGTTGCTATGCTTAGTTTTGCCATTGTGCATGACATGAAACCATCTTCCATAACCTCACCTTTGTAGCAGGGTTTGGCTTTTCCTCTCTCAGGTTTAACCCTCCAAAGGAAATAATAATCATTATTTCCTGTTTGGCATAATGGGTTACTCATACACCGGAGTGCAATCCTACAAAATCAATGACTTTTTGGAAGTGTACCTAGAAGAAAACGCAGGGTGGTCACACCAAGTATTGATGGGATTTAGATTACTGTTTTATTCATTTACTTTGCATTTTGTTCATTGATAAATAATAAACTATTATCGCTTTTTGAGACAACCCCTTTATATTGCATTATACATGATTTATTACTTGATCAGTGTGTAAGAATGGGATATGCTTTGTAGTCCACCATAGACACATATTACCCTTAGCACTATATAAAGCTGAATGAGATTTCATTACACAGGGTCTCTAACAACATTACTGAAGCACTAATATGGTCATTACTATATATGCCAAGAATATGGTATATAGGAGTATACAACAGATAGCCATAAGCCCTGAGTGTAGGGGATATAGGAAGACTTTACTGACTTAATATCCAATTTTCAGGTCCCGCGGCACCTCTGACACATATAATAGTGCCGGCTCAACCTTGGACTTAGCAATCTATTTTCAGTACATGCTTAAAGCCTTGATCTAGGTTACCTGGATGAGGACATTGCTGATTTAGAGGTCACTAGTGTAATAAAAGGGCAGCGGCTTCAATTGCCTCTAGCCTTTGCCTTTAAGCACCTCATGCACTGTGGACACTGGGTAGTTTTATAATTCTCATATATTGTCCATGGTCTGATGTAGTACCATTACTCCTTGCAAGTTGATTCATAGGCCAAGCAATGCTCTCTGGGAAAAAGATATGCAAATTAGCTCTCAGCCCAAAGAAGAACTAGTATGCATACTTGGTTGCTCATTGCACAATGCTTTCTGTGTACATTTTCTTGGGAGAAACTATAGGGTACTTTTGGTTGATCCGCATTGGTTTGCTCATAGATGTTTCCTGGTGAGGTTGATCTTTGAAGCCTTTGGTCTGGATGAGCAGTAGGGGCACCACGGACTGATGACATTCATGCAGCAGGGAGAGCTAGATGGAACAACAGAAGGTGTACTGGTGAGTTTGCAGCAAAATCCAATGCAGAGCTGACACAGTGATAGCTGTGTTGATTTATTGGCAGAGCTGAGTTTGTCACAGAGCCCAGACAGATCTGGCAGTGGTGCATCAGTCTCAACAAATATAGCAGAGCTGGTTTTGTCATAAGGTTCAAGGCAAAACTGACCAGTGGAGTAGCAGAGTCCCAATTATGTAGCAGAGCTGGATTTCTAACAAGGTCCTTAAAATGCAAAAAAGCAGTTCACAGTAGTGGCATGGACATCAACAACCTGAATACTCAGGTGGCAATGCACTGCCTAAGCTGGCATAGAAGACCTTGAGGTACGACTTCAGAAGTGAAAGCTGGTGTTACATGGCAACCCAAGGCAACAAAGACCAGAGTGAGATGGTGGCAGGAGGAAGACTCAGCGCCCAGTGCTGGATCCAGGAGAGGTGAATAACAGAATATCTAAGGATTTATATATAGATTTGTTTATATGTAGTTATGGAAACATATACACTGTAAGTCTGTATAGGAGCTGCATACATAAAACTGCAGGACATTATTAGTAGACAAAACCCAAGATAATGTTCTAGTATAAGCAAGGTGAGCAAATGAGCAAAGCAGAAAACGATGGCTAATGAGCTTTAAGGCCGTCCATCAGTGAGCATGCTGACATTGTACTCTATCTACTGGTCGGTGCTATATTTACTAGCTAGGTGCTAATCCTAGTCCACAATGATCGTATTATCTCAGAGGTTATATTTCAAAGAAAGGTGAACATCCATTTGATCTGCATATTTGGAGATTCTCTGATGGGTGCTGATGTACTCAAGTCTGTACCCCAGTATTAGTCCAAGAGCTCCCACCTTCTGTATGTTCTTCACAACAATCTGGGAAGAGTGAAGTGTCGCCGCAAGTTTGAGGATCTTTGGGTGTAGCTGGATCGAGCTTCTTGAAGGAAATTGTCAAACATCCACAGAAATTAGTTTTGTTTAACATGGAGAAGGAGATTACCCATATGTTGTGCTGTAATGTGTGCTATATGTTTAAGGCTTGCCAGAGGAAAAGACAAACTTAAGGTGTCAGAAATGCTTGTGACTCTGTTAGAGGATAAGTGCAAAGTCTTCAGGAGAGAATAGATACACTGAAGATCATCAAAGAAGATGAGGATTTCCTTGACAGAGCAGAAGAATCTCTTCAGAATGTTGCAAGAGAACTTTTCAGTTTTCCTGCAGAAGCTAATGACAGAGTAGAAATAACTGTTCAGAATGTTCGAAGAGAAGCACCTTTCAATGTAACTGCAGAAGAAGAGAAATGGAAGCATCTGAGATGTGACCCAAAGAAGCAGGAGGATGAGAAGGTAGTCAGCCCCCCTACATACAGCTGAAGAACTGCTACCAGGCTCTCATGCAGGACAAGTATGAAGATGTACATAAAAAAAAAATTGTTCCCCACAAAGAACACCCCAGTAAGAAATCAGAAGCCTCTTGGAGGGAGAAAAAGTAGCGCTGTAGTGAAGAAGAAATGAGATTGTTGGTCGTGGGGATTCCCTACTGAGGGGAACAGAAGCCGCTATCTGCCATCCGGACATTACCTCTCGAGAAGTGTGCTGTCTTCCAGGTGCCCAACTCAAAGATGTTTCTGATAGGGTATCAAGACTCTTCAGTGCTACAGACGACCACCTATGTCTGCTAATACATGTAGGAACAAATGACACAACAAAAAAGGACCTGGAAACTATATGCAGAGACTTTGAACACTTTGGGCAGCACGGTGGCTCAGTGGTTAGCACTGCAGCCTTGCAGCGCTAGAGTCCTGGATTCAAACCCCACCAAGGACAACATCTGCAAGGAGTTATTATGTTCTCCCTATGTTTGTGTGGGTTTCCTCCGGGTTCTCCGGACTTCAGTAAGGCAGATTTTAATGGACTCAGAAAGAGGGTAGGAAACAATGCCGAAAAGAAGGAAGAGTTGGAAGCATTTAAAGAGACCAGGATGGATGAACACAGAACTTAAATACTTTTTAAAAAGGAAAAAAATAAAGGTTATTAAATGGAAAGAGGGAGGCATATCTAAAGAAGAATATAATGTTGTCTGCAGGGAATGCAGGGCAAACATTATAAGAGCTAAAGCCAGTAATGAAGTGAGGCTTGCAAGGGAACCAAAAGCAATAAAAACGGATTTTGGGGGCATGTCAAAACCAAAAGAAAAGTCAAAGATGCTATATGATTTTTTACAGGATGAAAAAGGTGAAGTGGTCAAAAATGACGTTGAGAAGGCCAAATGTTTACATTCCTATTTTACATCTGTGTTCTTTAAGAAAGCAAATGTAACATCAATTCATATTCACGGTGCTATTGAAGGAATAAAATAATCCACACTATCTATAAACAGAGAGATGATGACGGAACACTTAGCTAATTTAAATGAAGTTAAATCTCTTGGTCCAGAAGAATTACATCCTAAAATACTGAAAGAGTTAGCAGAGGAAATTGCAGAACCTCTTGCCATAATCTTTGAAAAATCCTGGATAACAGGAGAAGTCATAGAATATTGGAGATGGGATTATGTTGTATCTATCTTCAAAACAGGAAAGGAGATGGAGCCAGGATATTACAGGCCAGTGAGCCTCACTTCTATACCAGGAAAGATCGTTGAACAAATTATTAAGCAGCATGTAGGTAAGTACTTGGATAAGAATACAATAATGAACCAGAGCCAGCATGGGTTTGTAGCAAACAAGTCATGCCAGACTAATCTAATTTCCTTCTATGATGGAATCACTGACTGGGTGGATCAGGGAAATGGTGTAGATATAGTATATCTTGACTTCAGCAAAGCATTTGATAAAGTATCTCATACTATCCTTATTGAAAAAAATGACCAAGTATGAGAATGACAAGGTTACGGTTAGGTGGATTAATAACTGACTCAGTGATCATACTCAAAGAGTGGTAATAAATGGTTGCACATCCAATTGGAAGAGCGTTTCAAGCAGGCTATCACAAGGCTCTCTCCTGACCCCAGTATTCAACATTTTTATAAATGA
The DNA here is from genome assembly GCF_051348905.1 of Ranitomeya variabilis. Taxonomy (NCBI): domain Eukaryota; kingdom Metazoa; phylum Chordata; class Amphibia; order Anura; family Dendrobatidae; genus Ranitomeya; species Ranitomeya variabilis. Next base: position 248,524,988 of record NC_135233.1, on the reverse strand, counting down.
TCTAAATAAGGGAACTGAAGGTAAACTAATAAAATTTGTAGATGATGCAAATCTAGGAGGGATAGCTAACACTAGGGAAGACAGAGAAAGGATTCAGAAGGATCTAGATAAACCTTAATAATGGGTAGATGCTAATAGAATGGTATTCAACGGGGAGAAATGCAAGATTCTACATCTGAGCAATAAAAACAAAAATTACATCTACAGAATGGGGAGAATAGAACTAAGCAACAGCACATGTGAAAAAGACCTGGGTATACTAATAGATCATAGACTGCACATGAGTCAACAGTATGATGCAGCTGCAAAAAAGGCAAACACAGTTCTAGAATGTATTAAGAGAAGCATAGAGTCTAGATCTTGTGAAGTCATTATCCACCTGTACTCCTCCTTGGTCAGGCCTCATCTGGAATACCGTGTCCAGTTCTGGGCAGCACATTGTAAAAAAGACATTGAAAAACTGGCGCAAGCTCAGAGAAGAGCTACCAGGATGGTGAACGTACTGCATACTATGTCCTACGAGGCATGGTTAAAGGATCTGGGAATGTTTAGCTTGCAAAAAAGAAGGCTAAGAGGAGACTTAAGAGCCATCTACAAATATCTGAAGGGATGTCGCATGGAAACACGAGAAGCAATGGAATTAAACTGAAAGGGAGAAGATACAAATTAGATATTATAAAAAACTTTTTGACAGCGAGGGTGATCAATGAGTGGAACATGCTGCCATGAGAGGTGGCGAGTTCTCCTTCAATGGAAGTCTTCAAACAGAGGCTAGACAGACATCTGCCTGAGACAGTTTAGTGAATCCTGCGCTGCATTGAGCAGGGGGTGGACACGATGACCCTGGAGGCCCCTTCCAACTCTAACATTCTGTGATTCTATGATTCTATGAATAATAGAATGTCAAATCCCATATTCTAGCATCTTCATGGTGTCATCTTATTGGGGGTTTACTATATCATGAAAAACGTCTCTCTAGAGGACACTGAAAGGAATGACCTTTATGTTTTATTACCCGTGCTGGGGTGTTGGTTCCTTTTCCAAGAGACGTCATAAATAAAGTCATAAACTAGAAGGAAGCGTGTTCTGAGGATCCCATAGATAGAAGAGGAGTTGTTGGATATTCTTACAATGTCATCTTGGTCCAATGCTTGGGGTCCATGGTCTGACTTAGCACCTGAAGATGGAGGAAGTAACACCTCAGTGATGCAAGCTCTACCTAAACACAATATGAAAAATAGGAGTACAACGTCCAATTTAATAAGAAAATGTCAATTTTATTAATTACTTACAAATAAATAATACAGACTAGGATCAGGTGGTGATGGCTACCAATGTCCAGACATGCAGATAGACTATTGGGCAATAAGTAAAGTGCTTAGTGCATAGTATCACTTGAGGGACATAATAGTAATGGGCAAAAAAATATATATAACACCAGAAGTCATGGTAAATGCGCGCATAATACATAAAGCCCCCAAATTAGCCATGCTTACCCATAGTGTATCAGAGTCAGGACACGCGCCACGCCAACACCGACGAGTGTTTCGCTTTTCTTTCTCAAGGTGCGCTCTACCTAAAGAAATAAATGTGCTATTTCCATGTATGACTCTTCGGCTCTAAACCATATATACTGTGTTTTGCTGGAACATCAAGATCTAGAAATTGAAAAAAAGTCATGTGTTTCTGTGGATGGCCTGTGTGTACATCGGCCTCCACTATCACAGTACGCCATGTTGGACACACTCAATATTACAGCTCTCCTCTGAGAATCACTCAACTGGCAGAGAAGGATGCGTTGGACCTCATTAGTTTTTTAGATTGCTCTGGTTGAATTTTGGAAGTTAATTTTGCCAGAGGTTGTGTTGTTTTTATTCGCTGCATCCTTAGGTATTTTACTCCACCCTACCCCCTATTAAAGTAAGGGTTGTGGCTTTTCCAAAAGTTACAATTCATGACTCTTCATACATGGAGAGAGTGGTATTAAATAACCAAAAGTTGGACATTTTTGCGTAAAATTAACATTCCCAACTCTATGAGTTTAAGACTAGGTTCACACTTGTGTTGGAACCTCCATTAGGACACAAATTCCATCATCCTTATGGGAAAACACCAGCGTACTGCACTCATTTTTCCTTTAGAGTGACAGCCATAGAACAGAACCCAGACAGACCCCATTACAGTTCCTTATAATTAAAAACTCTGGTCAGGCACGTTAGATACTTGTTCGCATCATGAAGTTAAAAAATCCAACAAGGCCGATGAGTTTTTTTCTGCCGATGAACAGTCTTTTGCTGGCCTGATTTTGCCTAATGTATCTTGAGGCCTTAATAAGAAGTGCATTTACTTGTAATAAAAAGTCTATTTCCAACGGGGTCTAAGAGATCACCAATTCACCAATTTTGGCTGGACCGGCCAACCACCTGATGTGTATGGGGGTATTCTGAGTCTCCACTGCGAGATGATGTTAGGGGGCAGAAGAATTGGGCAGTAGGAATTTCTACCTCTGATCCTTTTCCTTTCAGGGGAGATAAGCCTCCGCTAGAAGAGTCTGGCAGCAGCCTTCTCTTCTCTCCTTCTAGAAAACACATGAAAGCCCAGCTGAGCCAAGAGCTCCCGTGTAAGGGGTTAGCGGTCTTCTGAATGGATGTTTGGGCAGCTTAAGGGGTTGTATCTACCTCCAAATCAGTCTAAAAGGTTCAGTGGGAATGCAACAAGAGCAAATACTGGCCTCCACTTTAAGGTGTACCTTTAACTAGATCTAAGGGATGTATTAATTTCCAGATTGGTCTGCTGGATTTATCTTTAAGTGGGTCTGAGGGGTGCGTCTACTTCAAAATGAGTCCATTGGGTGTGCTTATGTCTAGATGAGTCCAAGGGGCGTGTCCATCTCTAAATAAGTCTGAAAGGAGCCTATCTAAAATAGTTTAATGGGTCCGGTTTATCCATAGATGATTCAAGTCCAAAAAAGTCTAATTTACCTTTAAATAAACCTAAGGGGTGTGTCTGTTTCCAATGGTTTTATCTCTAAGTGAGTCAGAGGGGTGTGTCCATTTTTATATGAGTCTAAGAGGCGTGTCTATCTGTAAACGAGTCTGGGGGGTGGAGTTTCAGTGCTGGCTTTATCTGAACAATGTATCCTAAAAGGGCAGAACCGCTAATGAGTCTTCAAGGGCAGCCATTTTGATAAAGATTCACAGAGAATCAAGTGTGACTTAAATGAAGGCAATAAAGGAGGGTTTCATGGATGGCGAAGGAAATAGACAAATGGTTAATACCGAAATATAATCAACGACTGTGGTAATATTGAAGCTTCACATGTACGACACAACGCAGCTTTCCGGATGCCCTTGCAATATACAATGTGCCAAAATCATAGGCCTCATCCTGGTGAACTTTTTTTTTTACATTTTTTTCTTGCTCGTCCCCCTCCCCACAGGAAATATTTCTGTCATAGAGTAACTGTTATTTGTAACCTCCATAGCTTCGCCTCCCTCTTTCCTTCCTGCTCTATCTCACTCTCTCTTTCTCGTTCTCTCTCGTTCTCTCTCAGGGGGGAAAAAAGGTCATTGCGCAAATGATTAGTCAGAGCTCAGTTGCTATAGCAACCATCTCATGTAACTGGGACAGGCATGCATTCAGGACAAGAGAGAGGTCGACCATTAGCAAGTGCTGGAGAGCTACAGCCTTTGTATCTACTTTCAAGCAAGACTCCATGAAGCCCCTGCTGCCTGCTTTACCCGGACAGGTCTCCGCATAATTACTGAATTTAGTTTATTACTAATTTGTATTTATTTATTTTTTACTAGAAATTATTCCGTTTATTTAATTTTCTAACATGCTTATGTTTTTATCTGTGTCCTATTTTTTCTATTTTTGTCTTTATTATTTATTATGCTATTTATTTATTGTTCTGTTTATGCCACATATATATTTTTATTATTATTATTATTATTATTATTTATTTTAATTTTTTGTATGTCATTGCCTGTACCTGTATGCTAATCTCTATTCTTATAGAATTTTTTCTTACAAATTATTTAAAAGTACATATTTCTCTCTATATTTTAATTTTCTTATTGTATACTTAAATTGTAAAAAAATAGGAATATGTAATTTATGTAATGAGATTATATATTTTTATATATATATATATATATATATATATATATATGTATATATGTACTACACTTTTTTCAGCATATGGTATTTTATGTTACTCAGATTGTCTATAGGTTTGTGTTTTTCTCCAAGGGCAACCACTTGCTCACATCCACGAGCAGTAAAAAGCTCTAGTCTCTTTATATCCCTGTGCATTTGTGGCCGATTCAGTATACCATACTGTATCATCATGGTATATGCAAATTATGTTATTTTTTTGTCAATTTTTTATTAAATTAAGTTATATTTTATTGGTTGTCAATATTTCTTGCAAGTGTCGCCAATATGTTATATGACAGCTTTCACATACTGTGCTAAAAAAGTTCAATCAACAGCACTCAATCAATAATTTGACAGATTTGACATCATACCCCCTGTATATCTCTGATTTCATATGGAAATAGACTCAAGTTTTAACCCATGAGAGATAAGGTGTCCAAAGGAACAGAAAAAATGTATATGTTGCATCAGATGACGTATTACCTGGGAATTCTCCTCAAGAAACTTCGCTACCTATTATGTTGCTGCACAAATGCACTATATGGTGGCATAGAGACTCTTTGCCTCTGTATGCTCCCTGGTGGTGTAGTGGTGGTCCAGTGGTCTAGTGGTTAGCAATTGAATATTGCATAAAGGTAAAATTGAGCAAATAGATTGGTAGGCCTCTGATTTAGGGGCCAGGAATACTGCAAACCTCCTAGTGCCTCCTCTGAACTGTAGAGGTGCCGGAGATGCCGCAGATTGTAGGTTTGTAGTCTAAAGACGTGGTTGCTGGATCTTCTTGCTTAACTCTACCACACATATAGATGAACCAATCTCCATTTAATGTGGGCCATGCACTGACCCCAACACTTAAGAAACAGTTGTTGGTTACATTTTTTTTTGTTATTTCCAATGACAGTGGCCTGGTATAAGTGCTAAGATCAAATAGGGATAATGTTATGGGGGGCTAATAAAAAAACAGGGGTGTAGCTACAGGGGATGAAGAACTGGCAGCCATACTGGGACCTTAGTGTCAAGAGATGGGCCAAAAACTACTCTCCCACAAAGGAAGACACCAATATTATAGATGGCACATGGTAGGTTGGTGAAGTTCTCCTATAGGTTTTGGTAGGTTGGTGAAGTTCTCCTATAGGTTTTGTATTAGGGCCACAAGCTTTAAAACCACCCCTGAAGGGCATAGTTAGGAGAGATCCATTACCCAGGTGCCACTTCGGCTTGGCTTAAGTACTTAGATACATTTCTTAGGCAATTAAATTAAACTTTAAAAGAAGATATATATTCAAAGTGGTGAAGGGGACATTGCAATATCTTTACAACACTTCAGCCCTTGAAGAAGCCTATTAGAGTCGAAACATTGGTTTCTCTACTGTTCCATAAATGGGCAGCAGTTAATGCTCTAAGACCCCATACACGGAAGTTAAGCTGCTGCCAGATCATACAGATGTGGGGGAGTCGGTCCAGATAGCTTCCGGCCCAATGATCACTTGGCCAACAGCTATTGAATGTGTATGGGGGCTTTCCTCTTATATTTTCTCTTCATGGCCTGAAGAAGAGGAATTTGATGATTTTTGGTAGCAGTTGCCCATTTGATACCATCGTGACTCTATTTGGATGCTTCATCCATTTATTTGGATAAAATCTATACTTAAAACAGCACGTTAGTACCTGGAAATGGCTGATAACAGAAAACAATATTCACTTAGCCAGCAAGTGGAAATAACTTAGGTTTTGTGTCTTTTCTTGATGTCTATGTTCCATTCTGTATTCTTCCTCTTTAAATAGGTTTTCTATGGTCTTTAGACCTCCACCACGCAGCGTCCAAGAAGATATTTTGGCCCGATTTTAGCAGTCTGATAGAAGCACATCTTAAAGGGTTTTTCCACAGCTTATGTATACATAAAATCAATGTAAGAAGTCAGGTTACTTTGTAAATATATTTTATTCCTTACCATATCCTGATAATGAGCTATAGGCTGTATTATATTCCAGAGCTGCATTCACAATTCTGCCGGTCATCATTAGAAACAACTTACAACTAAGCTTGATATCAAACACATCTTGAATGGTTTATCTCCGCTCCAATGCTGCATGCTAACAAAGTTTCTATATAATGTTCTGTGCAGATATGTAGCCAACAAGGAGTACTGGGAGATTTCAGCTCTGAAGCTTGCATAATTGTAAATGCAGCTGTGCTGTAGTGTGTGTGGGGGGGGCAGATAGTTTTTCTTCTCTGACTACAAATAACCAGTGAAATCTGTATGCAGGCATATAGCCAGAAAAATATACTTGCAGATTTAAGCTCTGAAGCTTGTAGAATTGTGAATGCAGCTATGTATTTGAGTAAGGCTACGTTCACATTTGCGGTCAGCGCCGCAGCGTCGGGCGCCGCAGCGGCGCCGCATGCGTCGTGCGCCCCTATATTTAACATGGGGGCGCATGGACATGCGTTGTGCTGCGTTTTGCGCCGCATGGCCGCAAGCGTTGGACGCAAGAAACGCATCAAGTTGCATTTTTTTTGCGTCCAACTTTCGGCCAAAAACGACGCATGCGGCGCAAAACGCAGCGTTTTAGCGTGCGTTTTGCCGCGTTTTTGTTTGCGTTGTGCGCTGCGGCGCCGACGCTGCGGCGCACAACGCAAATGTGAACGTAGCCTAACTCTACAATACTGCAGTGATGACAATTAGTTTTCCTTCCCTGACTAAAAATAGCCAGTGAAAGCTCTATGCAGGCATATCGCAAGCAAAATATACAGGCAGATTTCAGCTCTGAAGCTTGTAGAATTGTGAATGCAGCTCTGTATTTGAGTAGCTTTTCTATGCTGCAGGGGTGGCAATTAGTTTTTCTTTTCAGACTACTAGCAATTGGTGAAAGCTCTATGCAGGCACATAGCCAGTGATAAATACTCTTGAGATTTCAGCTCTGAAGCTTGCCGAATTGTAAATGAAGCTACATATTTGAGAAACTCTATAATACTGCAGGGCATACATTTAGTTTCTCTTCCCTGACTACAACTAACTGGTGAAAGCTCTGTGCAGGCATATACCAGCAAAATATACTGGCAGATTTCAGCTCTGAAGCTTGTAGAATTGTGAATGCAGCTTTGTATTTGAGTAACTTTTCTATGCTGCAGGGGTGGCAATTAGTTTTTCTTTTCAGACTACGAATTGGTGAAAGCTCTATGCAGGCATATAGCCAGTGATAAATACTCTGAGATTTCAGCTCTGAAGCTTGCAGAATAATGAATGCAGCTGCATATATGAGTAACTCTATAATACTGCAGGGGCTACAGTTAGTTTTTCTTCCCTGACTACAACTAACTGGTGAAAGCTCCGTGCAGGCATATACTGGCAGATTTCAGCTCTGAAGCTTTCACAATTGTAAATACTGCAGTGTACTATTTTATAAAAACCTATGATTGCTCTGGTGCCTGAAGGAGTAAGAGCCCTGAGTGCCACACAATAGAAGCGCTAGCATAATCAATGGCAAGTGGTAGGCGGAGGCACTTGGCACAAAGAGCATATATAACTTTTCTCTCTCTCCAGAATGCAAAAAAATAAATGAAAAAATGTGTTCCGTATATTCCCCAGTTCTCCGCTCCATGGTATTATACATTTATGAGGCAGCAACAATTTCCCACGTTATATCATGGTCCTCAGCCCACGACCACTCTTCAAGTTGATTCAACCGGTACCAACACTTACAATACATTATTGTAATATCCTGAAGTTGCAAGAATATGCTTCTGATTTATTCCTGTATTGAAAACCTTGAATATTTAATTTAATATTAATCTAATGTTCTACATAGGCACAAGGGGAGCAAGGCTCGAAATGATGAGATTCCAAAGAAAGAGCTCACCAACCAACATATAAAAAAAGGAAACACAATAATGTATATCTTCTGCTCCACATATAAGGGGACGCATGTAATATTCCACTCTAAAAATGTAAATGTCACACAATGCAGGCATTTATTTTCAAGTATAAGACGTTGTCTGGGAAGGGTCTCCAGTAGGTATGTAAATGTGAACCCTAGATGGATGATAATTTCATTTTTATTTGATTATTTCTTCTATCCGTATTTATGTGGGATGAAAAAGCAGATGGCGGTATATCAGACGTTAACAGTAGAATATTCCCATTCTTCACAATGAGATCATCGTATAGATAGTGGAGAGATTGTGCAAACATTTTTAAGAACAATTTTCAATTGCCAATGGTTTATATTAAAGAGATAAGAAAATAAATATGGCAACCTTATTGGGGGTGTGGAGATGGTTAGTCACGTGCAACTCTTACCGGTTAGGCCACTTGTGCATTTTCTCATGTGCCCTAAGTTCGTAACCATCTATGGTATAATGGAAAGAGGGTCATTAGGAACACATTATTAGAGCTCTGCTTCTTTCAAAAGAAGGTGGAGCTTTTACTTACTCCTTAGCAATCAACATGAAGACCCGCCCCTGAGGGGAATGCTTGGTAAGAAGAGAAGGGAATCCAGGAATGAGATATACAAATAAGTAGTCAAGTACCCATTCCATCATTAAGGTTTCAGGACTGAAAAAAACTGGCAGAGGTTTTGGTTGGAAAAGTTTTGTGGGGCTAGAGGATGGATAATAATTAGTGACCTATGTTTTCTATGTTTCTTTTAAAAGAAGGTTGAGTTTTAACAGTTTTGAGTATTTGAAATTATCAAAATGAAGACCCTCCCCTGAAGGGAAAGCTTGGTAAGAAGAGAAAAGGTTCCAGAAATGAGATACACATGAAAGTTTTTAGTACCAAGGACAAGCCTCAGTTCAGCAAGAAGTTCAGAAAACCAGCTCCAGATCCATATAATGTTTTCATGTGAGATACCATCAGACCAGTGGTGGTGAATAAACCAGAGAAGTAGCTTAGGCAGCTGCTATAGGGTCTGTAGAAATGAAGGCCCTCCTCTGAGTGGAAAGCTTGGTAAGAAGAAAAGGGTTCCAGAAATGAGATACACATGGAAGTTGTTAGGACCAAGGTCAAGCCCCAGTTCAGCAAGATGTTCAGACAACCAGATCCATATAATCTTTTCATGTGACATACCATCAGACCAGTGATGAATGAACCAGAGAAGTAGCTTAGGTAGCTGCTATAGGGTCTGTAGAAATGAAGACCCTCCCCTGAGGGGAAAGCTTGGTAAGAAGGGAAAGGGTTCCAGAAATGAGATACACATGGAAGTTGTTAGGACCAAGGTCAAGCCCCAAGTCAGTAAGATGTTCAGAAAACCAGATCCATACAATCTTTTCACGTGACATACCATCAGACCAGTAGTGTATGAACCAGAGAAGTAGCTTAGGCAGCTGCTATAGTGTCTGTAGAAATGAAGGCCCTCTCCTGAGGGGAAAGGTTGGTAAGAAGGGAAAGGGTTCCAGAAATGAGATACACATGGAAGTTGTTAGGACCAAGGTCAAGCCCCAGTTCAGCAAGATGTTCAGAAAACCAGATCCATATAATCTTTTCATGTGACATACCATCAGACCAGTGGTGTATGAACCAGAGAAGTAGCTTAGGAAGCTTCTATAGTGTCTGTAGAAATGAAGGGCCTCAGCAAAGGTTGGCCATATTCTAGTTGCCAAAGAAAAGAGCCTTGGCCTCATTGTCAAGCATTGGGGTAAAACTGTATAAATGGTCATGTCCCCCTAACCTCCTACAAGGGTATGTGGGTCCAAGTTGGGAACCAGAACTAGAGAGAGGATATTTTTAGTTTTTTTCTTGCTGCGCTGATGTGTATTATATAACAGTGTTGACCATAAATACCCATCATGTTCTCGCTGTCATTTTCTCAATGTAATTATGATACTGAAAGCATTTCATTACTATCGACAAAGCCATTGTTTTGCCGTTCACTAGTTTTCATACATGTCTCCTATCTCTTTCCAGCATCCGACCATTAACTTGACAGCTTCTAGTTTCTTCTTTGAAATCACCAATTAGAAAATACTATAACAGCCATTTGTCATGTGGAAAACAGGGCAACACTTAGGTTAATGTGGATAGAGAAGAGATTGCACCAACACAGGGGCAAATATTAATGCCCAAATTGCTGCTCACAACACCCTTTGATTTAATACGTTTGCTAATGTCTTAGCAGGCATAATCATATGATGCAACAATAGGGATTCCAGGTACAGTCATACCTGGGTCTTGGTCCATAAGGTGGTCCAAGACACCAGTATAATGCATAGTACATGATAAATGGGGCACTGTTATAGAGGTTGCATTGAGGCCGAGGAGCTTCTTGTAACACCTCGGGTTGGGTTATTATGGATGAAGATTATTTATCAAACTTTGTGACATGCCAAAATTATTAGATGAAGATGAGTCCTCAAGAGCATTTTCATTGATATCCTCACAGTTCGGCATGGCTGAGCTATCGATTAAGAAATGACTATACCTCATCACCCTAAAATCCTCGGTCACTATAAATGCTCGATCCTTGAAGTAAAAATGGCACAACTTGGGCTACAAAAATATTTTTTACAGCCAAGACCAATATCCTTTTCTTCCAAAATCCCAAACATGGGAGGTGAATTTAGTACTTATCGGGGCACATATTAAGAAGGACAAAAAACAGTAGGATGGCACAGTGCCCTCATAATCTTATGGTGCTGGTAAAAAGAAGGAACGCTGCATGAGTGCAACCTGCCCATAAGGAACAGCAATGTCAGACCACATTTGTTAGGACTAGAGAATCTGGTAGGCCTAGGATTTGTCCCAATAACAAGTCCTAAAGGCCAGGAAAAAGATGCCCTATTTCAAGGTGACTTTAGAGCTAATCAATCGTCTCTATTTCTAATGGTCTGATTAACAATTATTAATGCCCGTTTGCTAGGAGGGTAAGCCCTCAGAAACATTTCCCAATGAACCCCAGGCTAAGACAGAGCAAGAGGGATGGGCTCTACGAAAGAGGGATTGTCCAATTTCAACAAGTGCTCTTCTTTCATGGACATAATAATAACAACTTTGAGGGCTGTATCTTATGTATAAATGCCCCTGGAGGGCTGTGTCTATGGTGTAAACAACCCTTGAGGGATGAGTCTATGATATAAACACCCCTGGTGGGCTGGGTCCATGGTATAAATGCTCCTGGAAGGCTGGGTCTATAGTATAAATGTCCCTGGCGGGCTGAATATATGGTATAAATGCCTCTGGAGGGTTGGGTCTATGGTATAAATACCCCTGGATAGCTGGGTCCATGGTATAAATGCTCCTGGAAGGCTGGGTCTATAGTATAAACATTCCTGAAGGGCTGAATCTATGGTATAAACGCCTCTGGAGGGCTGGGTCTATGGTATAAATACTCCTGGAAGGCTGGGTCTATGGTATAAACATCTCTGGAGTGCTGAATCTATGGTATAAACTCCCCTGGAGGGCTGGATCTATGGTATGAACACCTCTAGAGGGCTGGGTCTATGGTATAAATTCCCCTAGAGGGCTGGGTCTATGGTATAAACTCCCCTGGAGGGCTGGGTCTATGATATGAACACACCTGGAGAGCTGGGTCTATGGTATAAACTCCCCTGAAGGCCTGGGTCTATGATATGAACACCCCTGGAGGGCTGGGTCTACGGCATAAATTTCCCTGGAGGGTCTATGGTATAAACTCCCCTGAAGGGCTGGGTCTAGGGTATGAACACCCCTGGAGGGCTGGGTCTATGGTATAAACTACCCTGGAGGGCTGGGTCTATAGTATAAACTCCCCTGAAGGGCTGGGTCTATAGTATAAACTCCCCTGGAGGGCTGGGTCTATGGTATAAATGCACTTAAGCACATGTGACAGCAAGATGGATCATGCCTGTTTATTAGGCTATTGTTGTATTTCTGAAGATCATTAGGAAAGTTTCAGAAAGTTTAGTTTATTTATCTAGAAGACTAAGGACAGTTGAGGATTTACTCAAGGAGTCTTTGGTGAAGAAATATGTGTTAGTCATAAGATACACATCACTGACGAGTTAATACACAGTCACAATCCCAAGGTGTTTCATCTCAATAAACATCTTCAGCTCTCAGTTTCAGGAAGAAGGACGATGTTGAAATTTCCTCTTGCTCAACAACTCTGCTCATTCGATGCATGTGAATAATGATCAAGCAACATAATATTCGGGCCAAACAAAGGGCTTCAAAAGTTTCATAAACTTCCAGGAAAGCACAGAATAGTGTGGTTTTAGGTTTCTGATTCTTAACATGTAACTCAACTCTTAATAAACTTTAGCAATGGGTGCATTTGGTAAGTTTGCCCCAAATCTAGAGGTTGCTCCAGGTTGGGAGCCATAAGAAGGTCCATGGGGTCATAAGCAGGGTTATAGTGGATGTGTATTATGTACTTGATAGGGAAGATGAACAACATGTCACTGACCTTGTGGTAAGGGGTGCCAAGTGGCATGGAGGTGAGGTTTGGTGCCAGCTGAGTGTTGGACATAACATTGGGAGAATACAATGATGAGATAAGACAGTAGGGATTAGACAGGTCGGGGGGATATGTTTGTGTGATATGGACCCTAAGTACTGAATCTTGAAGTAAATGCAGCGCCCCAGAGTCCTGGTCGTTGCAGTACTGTGGCTCCGCCGCTAAGGGGGGCTATGGTACGTCTGATGGCACTGAAGGAGTTCATCTGACCAGGTATCACATACACCAATACATTTCACAGTCGGGCCTCCAGGGGGAGCTAAGGGTGCTATTTATTAGGCCACTCCTCACCACTGTGGGTAAACTGGGGGTCAGGCAGGAAGTGAGACAGAAAGCTGACTGGGTTGGAACCAGGCAACACCTTGTGGCAGAGGGTGTTGTGGGGGAATATTCGGTAGGGTCCCTGTCAGGTTTGGGACCCTGACAGAGGCCTGGCTACAAGAAAGAACGTCACGGGACCGTGCCTGCTCAGCATAGCGGCGGTGCCCTAAGAAAGGATTAGAAGTGAGATATATTGTGCTGAGTGAGAAACGAGATCAAAGCAAGAGGAGAAATACCAGTAGGAGTCGTGCTGTGAGACCGAGGCAACATCCTACTGAGGCGCACAGCCGGCGGCCGGAATGCCGAGGAAGTATTTATATATCTAGCTCCAAGCAATACTTCAAACCAACGGCAGGACAGTCAGTCTCAGGCGGGCTGTCTCACATACATCACCTATGAAGACATGGGGGGCGCACTAGGAGAGGGGCGACTCTAGGGTCCCGGAAGAGCTCCGAGCCTACTCGTCATACGGGTGCCGTCCTAACCAGAACATCAGGGAGGGACGGAGGAGAAGAACATCATCCGAACGAGTTGTGAGGGAACATCAGAAACAGACACAACAGTTGTGGGGTACTATCCCGTAAGCACAGCAGGGGAGGACCACAACACTTAGCGCTAGCAGGAAGGCACAGATTTCCACCTGCAAAGAGAACTCTGGAGGTGCCATTGGGCCGGCCGGACTTGCGTAGCCTGGTGAACCGTATTCCGGACTGAGGACCCAGAGATCTTCAGTAAAGAGGTAAAGAGACTGTAACCTGGTGTCCTCGTTATTTACTGCACCGCACCACCACCACCATCCACATCTATCAGATACTGTGCGCCCTTCGGCAGGGTCACGGACCAGGGCCTAGCCACCGTGACAACCCCAGAGCAGAGACTCAGAGGCCCGGTACCGGGTACCCCTCGGCCCTGCGGCAGTGGGGGCGCTACATAAACATGAGCTAAACCACAGGTTGCTTACCAAGGTGTTTGCTTGGCAGCCACCAATGTGGGTCAATGTCAACCTACAGGTGCCTGGGAATTATCTAAGGACAGATTGGCTTGATTGACCTGGCATTGGCACAGCCATGGAGCCGAAAAAGGTGGCCCCTTACATAATTGTGTTAAAGACTAATGATGAGCGAATGTGCTTGGGCAAGGTGTTATCCGCCATGCTCGGGTGCCCGCTAGGGCCATTGGGTACTCAAGCCGGGTCCAATGGTTCTTAAGGGGGTGGTCACGGCAGCATTGACCTGGTCCGTGGCCCTGGGAGTCCAATAAAATTAATGAAATTATGGGGAAATTGAGTCTATAGGGAGTTAGTTCGTGATGCCACCTGTGGTGTTTGGCAATAGATGGCCGATACTGCTTAAGGAGACCACTGGGGCCGATGGTGACGCAGCTGGGATGGTTCTGCTCCCCACAGGTGGAGCCGGGCCCCAGGGCTACTGATATAGTTGGTAAGGGATCATAGATGATGGGGTGTAGGACTGAGGGTGTGGGAATTGACTGAAGGACACAAGGATTGCAGTTTCCTTTACCTTTACTTGTCAGTTGCAGGTGCAGTCCGGGGCACGGATAACAGATGATGATGGGGTCCGGGCAGCCTGGAAGCAACTTGGGATCCACCTAGCCAGGTGGGTTTGGAGGCCTTCCTTCTGCGCTATACTCTAGGCCCTTGCTGCTTTAAGCTCTGTTCAAGTTCCTCTCCTGTGTGTTGCTTCTAACCTGTATGGCAGACAGTGTGAGCCTATCATGGGCACTGCCTTTTCACTGGCAGCCCTAGCTCTTGGTCTGCTGCAGTGCCTCCAGGCATTCAGTGTGGCCAGGGAGCTTGCAGTTCCCTGCCCTCCTGATTTGGCTGTCGGGGCATACAGCACCCACACAGCCAATGACTCTGGCGTCCTCTTTTGTCAGCGCTCTCTTCTGGGGTGAGCCTGGCTACAGCTCCACTCCCCAGGTTCTCCTCAACTTGCCTGCTTTCCTCTAAGTCTACTCACAAACTGACTACCTCTGCCTCCAGGCCAGAACTTATAGGGAAGCTCCCCTGAAATCGGGTGTTCGAGCTCCCTCTTCTCGTCTGGAGTAGGAATGTGTTGGATGCTGGTGTTACCTGGTAAGGGGACCCCTCCTTGCTTCCAGGCATGACATCACCCCCTGTGAGGGAGGCAATGCCACTGTGGCAACCGGACTCCTGGGGTGCCACACTAACTGAGTGACTTTGTCGTGCTCAAATCCCCGCATGTGTTGTGGCTGTTGAATAGTCGCGAGACATGCAGGGCAGGCTTGGGGACTTGAATATATAATTCGAGCACGCCAAAGACACTCAGCACCCGAGCATGGCAGATAACACGTTATCCAAGTACGTTCGCTCATCACTATTAAAGACGTGTCTAAAAGTATCTGTAGTTATTTTGGCACCAGTGATTAGAAAACTTAAAAATTGTCTTGGAAAGAACAGGGATCACCAAGATAGTGTAATACCAGAATTCAATGGTTCCTGCATATGGAGCGGACATCTGGATATGCCTGGTCTTATGAATTACACTGTAAATAGCAGACTTTATAATTTAGGAGGATTGCGTCACATGGAAAATGACTCGACTTTGCAGGCGAAATGATCAAAACAGTGGAAACTGCAGTCTAAAGGAAAAAAAATCCATACCACATAAATGTGTATAGAGCCTTAGAAGGAACTGCAGACGCAGCAATTCACTACTACTAATGCAGAATCAAAATATTTGAGAACTGCAATCAGGTAATTCCTTATAACTACACCCTAAGGCCGAGTGTATTGTAGGCCATAGCCCACTTGTCCCTGCCATATTTGTAAGTTACAACATAGCTATGCATCAGTGAGCCGAGCCGGCCGCCTCCTAGTGCCACATCCCTATTGTGAAATTGGTGGTTGAGTAGGGGGAATCTTTGTTTTTTCGCAGCTCTGGCATTCCAGATTACCCAGCACTGTGCAACAATTCAACACAACCACAATCCTACCTGTTTTTGTTCACGAAGGTAAAGAGCAGAGGTGTAACTTTAGGCTCCTGGGCACCAAAATTGGCAACAGGTCCCCCACCATGGTCCTCAATTATAAAAGTGGCCCAGATTCCAAGTGCAATTTCTACCTCTGCACTCCCTATAGTGCAGCCTCTTGGAGGTATAGCATAATATTCAGTTAGCAAAAGCCTGCCAAGTGTTGGGATGAGCACAGATAAATGGGCAATGCTGAAGCCAATCAAGAGAGGGAGTAGCCTATATGCTATACAGCGCTACCTTTTTAAGGGAAAGTATTGTCCATCAAACTCCCTAAAAATGTTTTTAGGACCATGCATGATAGGCCATGTCCAAGGAAGTACAGACAATGGGGACAACTGGAAGAAAGTGGGGAATATACACTGCACATTCATCTAGTGTAGGCCTGCACAACCCAAACTCTCCAAATACTGAAAACTTGATTCTGGTGATGTACTAATGGTAGTTCTGGTGATGTATTAATGCACTGATGGTGGTTCTGGTGATGTATTCATGTAAGTACCCATTCCATTTTTTTGTGGTCCTTGAGATTGGTTCAGTATAGCAATCGGCCCTTTGATCAAAAAATTTTGTGCACCACGATCTAGTGAGTAACATTTTAGAAAGTATGCCCAGCAAAGTATAAACACAGCAGCAATGGAAGAGTTAAATAATATAAAGCTTATCAGTGCCTGCTTAGTGCCAATATATAGAGACTACAGCGTGAATATGTTTTAGCTGGTTTTCAGGATCCCATTCCTATACTCTTGTAAATTCTCCCATGGGTGCTCCGGAGGTCTTGCAGATCAAAGTGAAATCAGCAGCAACTGTGTAGCGGCTGCAAGATGTTCAGTATGTCAGTAAGCGAGATCCAACCCAGCTCCTTACACATCAGAGTGTAATTTATTATATTCAGCTACCGGGGAGTGAAATGCTGTAAGATACATGCTGCAGCCAGAAGAGGGCTTTCAGTGTTTCATTATGAGCCTGTTTCCATTTAAAGCCACCATCAATCTCTGCCAGCCATTAAAATGTTTGTAAAAATGCTTAACGGAAATTACACCTCTCCGGATCAGAGAGAAAAAGACATGCAAAATGCCAAAGTCTGCCCTATGCTGCTAAATGTGGCGACATCAATGACCTCACACTGGAGAAATGAAAATCAAATTTGTGCTGAAAATTAGAAATTTGTTGAACCTGTCGAACCTGAACAATTTGCGTTTTCTTTTGCACAAATTGCCTAAAGTTGCTTTTTCCATTTTATAAATTGCAGAAGATTGTATCAGCAAGAGAAGAATCACATGACCTCAAATCACATGTCATAGCGCTGCCAGTTATGAGAGACTAACAGAGCCTGTATAAAAGCCGAGGCAGGGAATGCAGCAGCCACTTTGTGGTGAATCAGGATAGTGAGAGGACGTCGCAGCACACAATGAACCAAGAAGATCAGAAGAGAAAGCCATAAAACACTGATGAAACTGTACAGATAGTTTGCTACAGCACATAACTGAAGACAATTAGCGCATGAGGAAAATAGAATAAAAGCGCAATTGGAGGCAATGGAGTACTTTGATTCACAGTGGATCAAATTTTCCATGAATTCTAATTTCTGTGGTGAAGAAAGTGCTCAATAAAAGGGGTGATAAGGGTAAAAGATAATTTAATTTTATGAATATTTTTGTTTAGAGGGCACAGACTCGCAGCATGTCATTCTCACATCTGGGCCGCACTCTTTACTCGGATTTTATTATATTACAAGGGTTTCTTTCTTGCTCCCATTGTATGCTTTTTAGGCCTGTAGGAACCTGAGCTGGTGCCCCTATTCATCGCGGCACAACAGGGGTAGGGTCAGGCTCACTTAGTCAAATAGCAGAACATGTTGAAACAAGAGTAAGGTTCGAGCTTATTGTAAAGCTGCCATATCCATCAATTCAAGGGGAGATCCTCAATACATACCCGTCCCCAAACCAAGAAAGCTGAGATGCTAAAGGGAGTAGTCAACCAAATATATGTATCACAGTCCAATAGACAATGCAAATAATCACATTTACAAAATAACACAGGGTTTCCTGCAATAAGGAAGAGACTTAGAAGGATGAAAAATTAAATACTTCTCAAAAAAGTGAAACTGGTCAATTTGGGGAGATTTTTTAAAAGATTTTTACAAAATATTTGTACAATAGCAATTTATTGAATGTGATTATTACGTAAAATTATTTAATGGCAAGCCCTCAAGGTGAAATAGCAAATCTAATTAGCAAAATAATCACGACTAGACTTGGAGAGGTAGGAAAACATAGGAATTAGCCAGGCAAGGAGGTATCTTGAAGGCATTAGTCCGGATGAGAAAATGGAAATCAGCACAGACCGATGACCTTGATGTAGCAAGGAAAATCGGTTGGAGCAATAGAGGCTGTAAAGTCTGTATGGTGGCTGGAGGAATGGAGGCTGCAGAAGATGGATGAAACCTGGAGGAACGGAGGCTGTAGAGGCTGAATGAAAGCTGGAGGAATGGAGGCTGTAGAGGCCAGATGAAAGCTGGAGGAATAGAGACTGGATGAAAGCTGGAGCAATAGAGGCTGTAGAGTCTGTATGGTGGTTGGAGGAATGGAGGCTGCAGAAGATGGATGAAGTCTGGGGAAACGGAGGCTGTAGAGGATGGATGAAAGCTGGAAGGATGGAGGCTGTAGAGGCTGGATGAAAGCTGGAGGAATAGAGGCTAGATGAAAGCTGGAGCAATAGAGTCTGTAGAGTCTGTATGTTGGCTGGAGGAATGGTGGCTGCAGAAGATGGATGAAGTCTGGAGAAGCGGAGGCTGTAGAGCAGCGGTCCCCAACCTGTAGCTCGGGAGCCACATGTGGCTCGAGATCCCATGAATTGTTGCTCTCGGCTGTCTGCCAGCTTGGTGTATTAACTCTAGGTCTAGCAAACAGGTATGAAGAGCACATCTTAAATGGAATCTGTCACCTCAAATTGGCGGGCTATGTAAATGCCATGTGTCCGGTCCGATGGGTGGCGTTTCGTCTTCTTTCCTCCACCCCATCCTTCCCCCCTGTCCACAATATTTTTTGGGAATTTGAGTAGGTGTATGCGATAGTTCGCTGCCCAACTGCGGGCAAAGCCAAAAAGCATTACTGCGCATGCGCCGGAGTGCTATGTCCCGGAAGTATTTTGCTGTGTTCTGGGACATAGTGCGCTGGTCAGTGTTTGCTTCACACATCTTTTCAGTATACCCTGGCGGGTTTATCTCTTGGACAGGATATCTGGCTTAGTATTAGCAGTCCCATGAGCCGATAGATGTGTAGGTCTTTGTTCGGACTTTGTTCTGTATATATATTATTCTGTGGATTTCATTGGTTATGGACTAGGTCTTTTGTTGTTGTATTTTAAAGGGAACCTATCACCCCGTGTGAAATAGGGGCAGAGCTGGGCTTTACATTAGTGCTTTTTTGGTGACTTTATTCCCCCGTTAGGCTGCCGAAATACCTTTGTGAAGTGGCCGTTTTGTCCTGTCACTCAAGTTGGTCAGGTCGGATGGGCGTGGTCACAGCGCTGTTTGTCCCCCAGGATCCTGCTCATCATTACGTTGGTGGCGTAGTGGTGTGCGCATGTCCAGCAGATGAATCCACTGCCCAGGAGATGAATAACAGCGCGGTCTTCGCTATTCAGCCGTTTACCGGTGGGCGCGGCCATCTTTCCTGTGGCCGCGCCTGCGCAGATGGAGCGCTCTGCTGCCCGGGGCTTCAGGAAAATGGCCGCCGCGATCTCCATCTGCGCACGCGCGGAATCCCGCGGCCATTTTCCTGAAGCCCCGGGCAGCAGAGCGCTCCATCTGCGCAGGCGCGGCCACAGGAAAGATGGCCGCGCCCACCGGTAAACGGCTGAATAGCGAAGACCGCGCTGTTATTCATCTCCTGGGCAGTGGATTCATCTGCTGGACATGCGCACACCACTACGCCACCAACGTAATGATGAGCAGGATCCTGGGGGACAAACAGCGCTGTGACCACGCCCATCCGACCTGACCAACTTGAGTGACAGGACAAAACGGCCACTTCACAAAGGTATTTCGGCAGCCTAACGGGGGAATAAAGTCACCAAAAAAGCACTAATGTAAAGCCCAGCTCTGCCCCTATTTCACACTATTTTTATCTAATCTTTAAAAAACGGGGTGATAGGTTCCCTTTAAATGTTTTAATATGTATGTGGTGTGCTAATAAAATTCCTCTGTTTTTGATATTCGTATATACTGTATGGTGTGCATTTTTACAGTGGCACTTTCTTTAATTACAGGATTCGACTTTTTACCACTGTTTTGCACCCCGTATGAGATATCTTATATATCTATACCATAGTTGTGCGCTTGGTGCTTTTTTCTTTATAGTGTGCTGGCGCATGCGCAGTAATGCTTTTCGACTTTGCCCACAGTTGGGCAAAGCATACTACGCGTGTGGGAGGCAAGATTGCGTTGCACACGCACGAACTATGGAGGACACCTACTCAAATTCCCGAAAATATTGCGGACAGCGGGGAAGGATGGGGTGAAGGAAAGAAGACGAATTGCCGCCCATTGGACCGGACACAGGGCATTTACATAGCCCGCCAATTTGAGGTGACAGATTCCCTTTAAAAAGGTGAATTTTTTCAGTTGCCCTTCACAGAAGAGCAGATCTGGATGCACATATACTGAAGCTGAATGTTGGGGGTGTGTTGGGAGTGCTTGATGGGAAAATACTGAATTGTGGGTATTGTGGGAACCCCTGGATCTTGGTATACTTCTTTGGGGTGATTTCTGGGGAAAAGCTAACATTATCATTTTACCCGTAATGGGGGCTTTGGATTCATGAAGGGGGGGCGGGAGCTCGATGTAGCTTGCGACTGACTCTGCGCTGAATGTGGCTCTCAAGGTCAGAAAGGTTGGGGACCACTGCTGTAGGGTATGGATGAAAGCTGGAAAAATAGAGGCTGTAGAAGCTGGAGGAATGGAGGCTGTAGTGGCTGGATGAAAGCTGGAGGAATGGAGGCTGTAGAGGCTGGATGAAGGCTGGAGGAATGGAGGCTGTACAGGCTGGATGAAAGCTGGAGGAATGGAGGCTGTAGAGGCTGGATGAAGGCTGGAGGAATGGAGGCTGTACAGGCTGGATGAAAGCTGGAGGAATGGAGGCTGTAGAGGCTGGATGAAGGCTGGAGGAATGGAGGCTGTAGAGGCTGGATGAAAGCTGGAGGAATGAAGGCTGTAGAGGCTGGATGAAAGCTGGTGGAATGGAGGTTGTAGAGGCTGGATGGCAGATTGAACAATGGAGGCTGTAGAGGTTGGATGAAAGCTGGTGGAATGGAGGCTGTAGAGGCTGGATGGCAGTTGGAACAATGGAGGCTGTAGAGGCTGGATGAAAGCTGGCGGAATGGAGGCTGTAGAGGCTGGATGGCAGTTGGAACAATGGAGGCTGTAGAGACTAAAGACTTTCAGTTTTTGACAAGTTTCAGTTTTTTTCAAAACGCATCTATGGACTGATTTGCTCTAATTTCCAGCACGGTGTATCCTCAGTGTGAGCTCGACACTGTGCAGTTGGTGGTTAATTGAGCAATCTTCTTTATTTTCATATCCGCGCACAAAGACTCATTGGTGGTTATCAGTATGACTCTCTAAAGTCCTACTAGATGAACGATATACGGTAACTATCTGCAGGGTGGAATAAACACACCGCTGTCATCAGATTGGAATGCCCATACAAATATAGATAAAACAAAACAGATATGTCAGGCGAATTGATTGTTTAGCTATTTGGTCGTCATGAAAAAAGTCATCCATGCTTGAATTTATGATCAGAAAGTCAAGCAAAAAAAAGATCTTTGGTCCACAAGACTGGACTGTGGTAGGGTGTTCCCATACATATTACATAAAAACTCATCCAAGCCTGCCGATTTCTGAAGGATTGGCCGACAGCGATCTAGTGTGTTTCACCAGCTATAGCTGGAAGAATAAAGGCTAAAGTGACACTGAAGAACTTAAGGATCCTTGAAAGCCGGTTTGCTTAGGATTAGAGTTTTTGAGATCCCTCTCTCATCCTTGTGTATGGCCGGACTATGATAGTCCATACCTCCCAACTTTTGAAGATGGGAAAGATTGTCAAAGCTTGCGGCGCGCAATGCGCGTCACGGCAAATTTTAGGCCACGCCTCTGACCACACCCATTCATAATTAGTTACACCCATATCCACGTCCCAACCACACCCATTTAGCACTGCTGATCACACTGTTTCATATACAATAATTAAACAAAAAAATATGGCCACACAGTGCTCCATACCGTATAATGGCCACACATGATGCTCAATACTGTATAATGGCCACACATGATGCTCAATACTGTATAATGGCCACACATGATGCTCAATACTGTATAATGGCCACACATGATGCTCAATACTGTATAATGGCCACACAGTGCTCCATACTGTATAATGACTGCACATGATGCTCCATATTGTATAATGGCCGCACATGATGCTCCATATTGTATAATGACCGCACATGATGCTCCATACTGTATAATGGCCACACATGATGCTCCATACTGTATAATGACCGCACATCATGCTCCATACTGTATAATGACCGCACATGATGCTCCATACTGTATAATGACCGCACATGATGCTCCATACTGTATAATGACCGCACATGATGCTCCATACTGTATAATGACCACACATGATGCTCAATACTGTATAATGGCCACACACAGTTCTCCATACTGTATAATGATCCCACATGATGCTCAATACTGTATAATGACCCCCCCCTCCTGTATGCATGGCTCATCTCCCTCCCATCCCATATACATGGCTCATATTCCCCCCCTGTATGCATGGCTCATATCCCCCCCCCTGTATGCATGGCTCATATTCCCCCCCCTGACTGCATGGCTCATATTCCCCCTCCTGAATGCATGGCTCATATTCCCCCCTCCCCTGAATGCATGGCTCATATTCCCCCCCCTGAATGCATGGCTCATATCCCCCCCCCTGAATGCATGGCTCATATTCCCCCCTGGATGCATGGCTCATATTCCCCCCCGAATGCATGGCTTATCTCTCCACCCCCCACGCCCCCGCTCCCGCTCCCATCTTGCATGGCGCGCCGGCTTATGTCCTCCTTCATCCCCCCATCCCCCCGTCCCATACTCACCTGTGCCACACTGCACAGCCATGCCGACATCCCTCTCGCTCTGTCCCAACTCCCGGCGCAGCACCTTCCTGCGTGAGCGGTCACGTGATACCGCTCATTAAGGTCATGAATTCATGACCTTAATGAGCGGTACCACGTGACCGCTCATTCAGGACGAGCTGTGTACGCCGAGACCAGGCATCGCTGGAGCAAGGTGAGTATCGTCTTCAAGGAGGGCGGGTGGGAGAGAGGGATGCAGCGGGCGGGCGGGCGGCCGGTTGCGCGGGGGAGGTTGGTCAGTTGTGAGGTGACCAAGGACTTGGATTAACACAGGGGCGTGGCTTAATACAAGGGGGCGTGTCGGTTCGCTTTTCCTGCTGTCTGCAGGATCAGAGCGTCCCGTGCGGGACTGCGGGGCAAAGCATCAAATCCGGGACAGTCCCGCACAATGAGGGACGGTTGGGAGCTATGCAATGAGGGACGGTTGGGAGCTATGGTATCTGATACTACAAGCATGGGATGGAAAGAGGGCCGTGATCAGCCCTGTGCGAGTAGGCAAGGTCACCCTGATGGGTTGTCAATCATAAGGCTAATGACTACTATGGAAGGAGGCCAGATAAGTTCAGATGGGGATTTGGAGGTAGACGTCTTACTGACTATCACTGGGGATTATGTTCTTATTATTATTATTTTACTTATATAGCACCTTTAATTCCGCAGCTTTACAGACATTATCGACTCTGTCCCCATTGGGGCTCACAATCTAGATTCCCTATCAGTATATCTTTGGAGTGTGGGAGGAATCGGAGAACCAGGAGGAAACCCACACAAACACAGGGAGAACATACAAACTCCTTGCAGATGTTGTCCATGGTCGGTTCTGAACCCAGGACCCCAGCGTTGCAAAGCAATAATCAGTGCTAACCACAGAGCCATGGTGCTGTTCTTCTGATTATCTTTCACAATCGGTCAGATGGCCATCAGATGATCATCTTTTGCGTTATTCCACTGATATACTCTCTGGTTGTGCATACTATACTAGTCTACCTTTCTCTTGTGTCACATACTCTCTGGCCTGTTGAAGACTGAAGGAGGGCTAGACATAATTCTTCATTATTTTGTCCTTATTTTCAGTATAAGTAGTGTAACTCTTCACTGAATCTTTTTTGCTCTTAGCCACCAGGGATGTTATCATTGACCCCTTAGTATCCTCAGGCATCATAAAAGTAACCACCATAAACCTTACTCACTGCCCTAAATCTTAAATGATAATAATAATAATAATTTTATTTATATAGCGCCAACATATTCCGCAGCGCTTTACAACTTATAGAGGGGACTTGTACAGACAATAGACATTACAGCATAACAGAAATCACAGTTCAAAACAGATACCAAGAGGAGTGAGGGCCCTGCTCGCAAGCTTACAACCTATGAGGAAAAGGGGCGACACGAGAGGTGGATGGTAACAATTGCTTTAGTTATTCGGACCGGCCATAGTGTAAGGCTCGGGTGTTCATGTAAAGCTGCATGAACCAGTAACCAATTCACTACCCTAGACCACCAGGGATATTATCGTTAACCACCTCATCATTGCCCTACACCACCAAGAAAGTTTTAAGTTGCTCCGTTACCAGCCTGAAGCACTAGAAATGTAATCATAAACCTAATTCACTGGCATAGATTCTGAAGGATATTACTTCTAACCACCTCACTTCCATAGACCACCAGGGATGTTATCATTAACCCCTTCGCTGATGTGGTCCACAATGCTTGTCAAACATTGGCTGCCAGAGTACACCAGGGATTCTGCTATTTTTCCCTTCACTATCTTAGACCACCAGGGATGGTATCATTAAGCCCATCACTTGCCTAGACCACCCAGAAGGTTATAAGTAAACCACCTTTCTACCTATTCACTCTAGATTACCAATGATGCAACTGTTAACCCCTTTACCCTACTACAGATGTTATAATTAACCTCTTGACGGCTGTAGTCCACAAAAGATGTCAACCATTGACAGCCCTAGTCCACCAGGGATGCACTGTCAGTAACCCCTTTGCTAGGCAATAGGACCAGAAATGTAGCCATAAACCCCATAGACTGCACTAGATCACAAAGGATGTTACCTTTAGCCACTTCACAACTCTAGACAACCAGGGATGATACCCATCGATTTTGTTGAGACCTTGGTTGTCTACGTCTGCTCTTAAATTAAAAGACCCAAAGTGTCTAATTTCTTATTCCAACTATCTCTCTAGGACTGGGGCTACACGGCTACATGGTAACTATGGCCACGGCCCTTGTGTCACGGCCAGTGATTGCAGATTTGTGCAGTACATGGGGTTTTAAGTCAGAACCAGTTGGATGGATTCTTTGCAGCTTGCTTGTCGCAGCCACAGTACCTTGTGACCCTATTGATCTGCATTATTCTGTGATGTAGTAGTGGGACACAGCAAATTTTGACCATTGGCGTACCACCAATTGCGTCTGACTACATGGCTGCTACGGGGCCCGTGAGACGGGGGCCCCCACCCCCGACCAACATCTCAAGTTCAACTATATCGGCATCCTGTCCTGATGCTGATACAGTTGAAAGCAATGATGGAGGAGGGAGCGTCAATTGACAATTCCTCCCCATCATTCTACCTCGGCGTCTGACGTCTGAGCGCATAGTTGTGATAATGCCATCACATGGCGCCCGCTGTACTGAGATGTGCGGGTGTTTCAGAGCGCTCACTGCCAAGTGCCGAGACCAGAGCAGCGGAAGAACGAAGAGGAGAGGCGAGTACTGTATTTATTTTTAAATAAATTAGTAAATTGTGGTAGCTACAATACTTCATGGAAGACTGTGCAGAGTGCAGTATACTGTATGGAGGACTATGAAGAGTGCAGTATACTGTATGGAGGACTATGGGGAGTGCATTATATTGTCTGGAGGACTATGAGGAGCGCATTATATTGTATGGAGGTCAATGGGGAGTGCAGTATACTATATGGAGGGCTATGGGGAGTGCATTATACTTTATTGAGGGCAATGGGGACTGCAGTATACTATGTGGAGGGCCATGGGGAGTGCATTATACTGTATGGAGGGCTATGGGGAGTGCATTATACTTTATTGAGGGCAATGGGGAGTGCAGTATACTATATGGAGTACTATGAGGAGTGCATTATACTGTATGGAGGACTATGGGGAGTGCAGTATATTATATGGAGTACTGTGCTTGCAAAAACATGGAGTAGACACAAAGTCTCACAAATCGTTCTAAAACAATTCATTTATTTAGTAAATGTTACAAACAAATATGTAAAAATACATAGTACAATAAATACGGGAAATAAACAAGGAACAAACTAGTGGTATACCGGGGAATGAGTGGGAAAAGAAGTACTCCCTCATGGTAACAGCCTAACTTCCATATCACTGCATAAAGTATCGAAGACACAACCTATCAGTGGTCTATTGCATAATAGCATAAGTATAGACACCGCCGGTCTCAAAAAGGCTTACCCATGGTATAGGGTGAGTCCCACGAACTCCTTGACACCCCTAACGCGCGTTTCGCGGTCCAGCTTTCTCAAAGGGGAGATCAGGGAGTTCGTGGGACTCACCCCATACCATGGGTAGCCGTTTTGATTAGTTTACTGCACTTTGAGACCGGTGGTGTCTATACTTATGCTATTGTGCAATAGACCACTGATAGGTTGTGTCTTGGATACTTTGTGCAGTGATATGGAAGTTAGGCTGTTACCATGAGGGAGTTTACTTCTTTTCCCACTCATTCCCCGGTATACCACTAGTTTGTTCCTTGTTTATTTCCTGTATTTATTGTACTATGTATTTTGACATATTTGTATGTAACATTTACTAAATAAATTAATTGTTTTAGAATGATTTGTGAGACTTTGTGTCTATTCCATGTTTTTGCAAGTATTATATCTGGGAGTACTCTCACTCAAATAATTTCTCTTGATAATTATGATGGGAGAGTGATACCGTTTCACTCTTGGTCACGATGTGATTTTGTGCTTTATGACCCATTAAGTGAATATATGGAGTACTATGGAGAATGCAGTATACTATATGGAGGGCTATGAGGAGTGCAGTATACTATATGGAGGGCGATGGGGAGTGCAGTATACTATATGGAGTACTATGAGGAGTGCATTATACTGTATGGAGGACTACGGGGAGTGCAGTATACCATATGGAGGGCTATGGGGAGTGCAGTATACTATATGGAGTACTATGGAGAATGCAGTATACTATTTGGAGGACTATGGGGAGTGCATTATACTTTATTGAGGACTATGGGGAGTGCATTATACTGTATGGAGGGCTATGGGGAGTGCATTATACTTTATTGAGCACAATGGGGAGTGCAGTATACTATATGGAGGGCTATCGGGAGTGCATTATACTGTATGGAGGACCATGGGGAGTGCATTATACTTTATTGAGGACAATGGGGAGTGCAGTATACTATATGGAGGGCTATGGGGAGTGCATTATACTATATGGAGGACTATGAAGCATGCATTATACTATATGGAAGACTATGGGAAGTGCATTATACTATATGGAGGAACTATGGGGGGTGCATTATACTATATGGAGGACTATGGGGAGTACAGTTTGATATATGGAGGATTATGAGGAGTTCAGTATACTATATGGAGAACTATGGGGAGTGCAGTATATTATATGGAGGACTATGGGGAGTGCAGTATACTATATGTAGGACAATGGAAAGTGCAGTAAACTGTATGGAGGACTATGGGAAGTGCATTATACTGTATGGAGGACTATAGGGAGCACATTATATTGTATGGAGGTCAATGGGGAGTGCAGTATACTATATGGAGGGTTATGGCGAGTGCATTATACTTTATTGAGGGCAATGGGGACTGCAGCATACTGTATGGATTGCCATGTGGAGTGCATTATACTGTATGGAGGGCTATGGGGAGTGCATTATACTTTATTGAGGGCAATGGGGAGTGCAGTATACTATGTGGAGGGCTATGGGGAGTGCATTATACTGTATGGAGGACTATGGGAAGTGCATTATACTGTATGGAGGACTACAGGGAGTGAACTATACTGTATGGAGGACTATGGGGAGTGCAATATACTGTATGGAGGACTACGGGGAGTGAACTATACTGTATGGAGGACAATGGGGAGTGCAGTATACTATATGGAGGGCTATGGGGAGTGCAGTATACTATATGGAGTACTATGAGGAGTGCATTATACTGTATGGAGGACTACGGGGAGTGCAGTATACCATATGGAGGGCTATGGGGAGTGCAGTATACTATATGGAGTACTATGGAGAATGCAGTATACTATTTGGAGGACTATGTGAAGTGCATTATACTTTATTGAGGACAATGGGGAGTGCAGTATAATATATGGAGGGCTATGGGGAGTGCATTATACTGTATGGAGGACTATGGGGAGTGCATTATACTATATGGAAGACTATGGGAAGGCATCATACTATATGGAGGAACTATGGGGAGTACAGTTTGATATATGGAGGAATATGAGGAGTTCAGTATACTATATGGAGAACTATGGGGAGTGCAGTATATTATATGGAGGACTATGGGGAGTGCAGTATACTATATGGAGGACAATGGAAAGTGCATTATACTGTATGGAGGACTATGGGGAGTGCAATATACTGTATGGAAGACTCTAGGTGCATTATACTGTATGGTCTATGAAGGACTATGGGGAGTGCATTATACTGCATGGAGGACTGTGGGGAGTGCAGTATACTATATGGAGGACTATGGGGAGTGCATTATACTATATGGAGGACTATGGGGAGTGCATTATACTATATGGAGGACTATGAGGAGTGCAATATACAGTATGGAGGACTATGGGGAGTGTATTATACTACATGGAGTATGGGGAATGCATTATACAGTATGGAGGACTATGGGGAATGCAGTATACTATATGTAGAAACTATGGGGAGTGCATTATACTATATAGAGGACTATGGGGAGTGCAGTATACTATATTGAGAACTATGGGGAGTGCATTATAATATATGGAGGACTATGGTGAGTGGATTATACTATATGGAGGACTATGGGGAGTGCATTATACTATATGGAGGACTATGAGGAGTGCAGTATACAGTATGGAAGACTATGGGGAGTGTATTATACTACACGGACTATGGGGAGTGCATTATACAGTATGGAGGCCTATGGGGAGTGCAGTATACTATATGTAGGAACTATGGGGAGTGCATTATACTATATAGAGGACTATGGGGAGTGCAGTATACTATATGGAGGACTATGGGGAGTGCAGTATAATATATGGAGGACTAGGAGGAGGGCAATATGCTGTATGGAGGACTATGTGGAGTGCAATATACTGTATGGTCTATGAAGGACTATGGTGAGTGCATTATACTGTATGGAGGACTGTGGAGAGTGCATTATACTATATGCAGGACTATGTGGTACAGTATACTATATGGATGATTATGGGGTGCAGTATACAATATGGAGGACTATGGAGCCCATTACACTATATGGCGCGCTATGTGGGAGCTATTATTATATTTGCAGCTCTATGTGGGGGATATTATAATATTTGCAGGGCTATGTGGAAGCCTTTATACTTAATGGAGGGCTATGTGGGGGCCATGATGTATGTATGCAAGCAATTATACAGAGTGAAGATTTGTATGGGGTCCATCATATTTTGTGGAGGGTTGTGTGGTGACCATTATAATGTTTAGAGGGCTAGTGGGCCATTATACAGTGTGGAGAGGTGTGCGGTCATTATACTGTATGTAGGCCCATTATACTGCATGGCGGGCTGTGTGGGAGTCACAGTTGGGGGATCATACAGTATTGGGGTCACCATTCTTTGCCGGGAGAGTTGAGGTGGGGTACAGTAGGGTCATCATACTGGTGTGTGGAGGGTACTGTGGAGGAATTCACTGTAGGGGTGTCATACAGTGTTTGGGAGCATTTTTATTGGCATCACACTTTATGGGGGTAATGAAAAGGGAATTTAGGGCTTCAGAAGGAGGAAAATTACTTTGCAAAGGCTGCAAAGTTGTAAGGTATGCTGTCCTGTGACCCCACTGAATATTAATTTTTTTTTGGTTGGGTGAGAACCCAATTAGAACTTCTGCTATGGGTTCCCATGATTTCTATGTATGCACCTGCATGCAACCAAATTTGCCGCATAGCCCCAGCCTGAATATTTAGCAGAATTTTAAAGCAAACCCTCCTGTAAAATGAAGCTGCAGTAGTGATCTGTATGGTAGCCTACGCCACAGTGATCATTCCCGGCAGAAAACAAAAGCTCCCCATTACCCTGGTTGTTAGCTCGAAGCTGTCAGGCTTCCGCGGACTAATCTACAGTCAAACCATATTATTATTCCCCTATAGGATTCCTTCCTGAGTTTGCTCTACCAAGGACAGTTCCTCCGTGCCATTCAGCAGCTCTGTACTGCATCCTCTGCACAACACAGAGCGCACAGAAGCTGCTCCATCCCGTCACGTGCATCCATATTAATAGCGATATTAGAGACAAAAAGTGGATTAAAGGAGGAGGATGGACACCTAAATGTCATAAAGCTCCCTACAAGCTCCAAGGAACCATTGACTTCTATGGGGCCCTATCGAAGCTCCTAGGAACAATTTACTTCTAGGGGGGCCCTATACAAGCTTTGATGAACCATTGACTTCTATGGGGCCCTATACAAGAGCCTAGGAACCACTGACTTCTGTGGGGCCTCATACAAGCTCTAAGAAACCATTGACTTCAATCGGGGCCCTATACCAGCTCCGAGGAACCACTGACTTCAATGGGGGCCTATACAAGCTCCAAGGAACCATTGACTTCTATGGGGGCCCCATACAAGCTCTAAGGAACCATTTACTTCTATGGGGTCCCTACAAGCTCCAAGGAACCATTGACTTCTATAGGGGCTCTATATATGATTGAAAAGACCACTGACTTCTATGGGGACCCTATACAAACTCCAAAGGACCATTGATTTTAATGGGGCCTTATACAAGCTCCAAGAGACCATTGACTTCTCTGGGGGCCCTATACAAGTTCAAAGGGACCATTGCCTTCAATGGCCCTATTATCTATAGTATGTTTTAAGGTGGGAACCAAATCCAATACAACCTAAAGAACAACTCTGGTTTGGAAGTCAAGCTTTTGCTTGTAGGGCAACATGGTGTTTCTGGGTTTGAATTCAACCAGGGGTGAAATGCCAAAACCAAACAGTCCAGTGGATGTCTGTTGCAGGCTACAGCCTTCTAGGTGTTAATTCTATCATCCCTGGTAGTCTAGGCTGGTGAAGTAGTTCATGGTTGTATTATTTGTAATTTATAGAAGTGAATAGAGTTTATTATCACATTTGTGATGCCCTACGCTGGTAAGGGGGTTACTTATCACACTCATGGTGGTCTAGGGCAGGGAAAAGGTTAATGATACCAGCCTTAGGCTGCCGTCACACTAGCCGTATTTGGTCGGTATTTTACATCAGTATTTGTAAGCCAAAACCAGGAGTGGAACAATTAGAGAAAAAGTATAACTGAAACATATGCACAACTTCTGCATTTATCACCCACTCCTGGTTTTGGCTTACAAATACTGATGTAAAATACTGACCAAATACTGCTAGTGTGACGGCAGCCCTAGGTAAGGAAGGGGGGAAAAAACAGCATCCCTGGCGGCCTAGGGCAGTTCAAGGTTGGCAACCTCTGTGGACTACAGCAGCAAAGGGATTATATATAACAACCCTGGTGGTCTAGTGTGGTTAGATGTAACATCCTTTAAAATCCAGGCCAGTAGATGGGGTTTATGGTTACATGCCTGGTGCCCTGGGGCAGGTATAGGGGGTACTTATAGCATTCTTGGTGGTCAATCTATTGCAGGAACTATAGCAATGCTAAATAGTACAAAAAAGGGTAA
This sequence comes from Ranitomeya variabilis, assembly GCF_051348905.1. Lineage (NCBI taxonomy): Eukaryota > Metazoa > Chordata > Amphibia > Anura > Dendrobatidae > Ranitomeya > Ranitomeya variabilis. The sequence goes on along the minus strand of NC_135233.1, from coordinate 248,492,934 downwards.
TAACAGCATGAAACATACAATGTAAGATAAACAATAAATTCTCAGATTCACAATAACTATCATAACAGTCTTATTATATATTCTTACTTATTTCTAAGGTCCCTTTCACACATCAGTTTTTTGCCGTCAGTCACAATCCGTTGGCTCAACGGATCGACGGATCCATCGCAGATTGTGAAAAACTGATACGACGGATCCATTTTTTGGACAGATCTGACTAGCGGATCTGGCTAATTGGATCGGAGCATGCTCAGATTAAAAAAAAAACTGAATTTGTCGCCGGATTCCATCATTTGACGGATCCGGCTCCATAGGCTTCCATTCTAGCAAACGATGGATGGCGACGGATACATCGCTGTCCGTTTTTTCGGCGTACACAAAAAACGTTACTTTGTCCGTTGTCTAGAGCCACCGGACAAAAATTTTTTCGACGGATCCAGTGGACGACGGATGAAACGTGGGGCCATCTGTCGCAATCCATCACTAAGTCTATGAGAAAAAAACAGATCCGGCGGCATCAGTCGCCGGATCCGTTTTTTTTAAAATTCAATGGATTGCGACTGATGGCAAAAAACTGATGTGTGAAAGGGGCCTAACAGGAGTAATAGTCCCGGTACTATGAGAGTCACTGGTACTGTTTCTTCCTCTAGCTCAGGCCCTAGCGGGGTTCTACGGTTCTTCCCGCTAGGCCGCAAGTCCTTCTGACAAAGTGTAACAAGGCTCGCTGGGCCGCCTTCACTTCAACTGACCCTTGCCCTGTCTGTCATACTAATCCCCAGGCCAACCCATGTAACACACGTCAGTGCTGGAAGCAACGGCCCCGCTCACTCACGCCTCCCGTTCACCACCACAGGCATCCACCCAGAGCGGAGTTTCCGCAAGGATCTTCGGTGCTTGACCAATGCCTCTGGCACCCGGTGGGATGAGGGCTGGTTCTTGGTTCTTGACTGGCGTCATCTTTAATTTGGGTCTTGATCGGCGTAGGTCTGGTCTTTAGGCCTTGAGCGACGTCATCTGGATTCCAAAACTCATCTGGTGCTGCCTGGGTTCTGCTTCCAAGCGCGCCACAACCCGCTGGTTTGCACTTCCTGCCACTGCTCGGCACCCCAGCCTCAACATCTTCCTCGGCACAAGCCCTGACCGTCCTTTTTCTTGGCACCAAATCTGCTCCCGATTTGGCACGCTGGCCTTTTATACCAGGGAACTGCGTCATCAGGGCCGGTTTTAGACAAAGTGGGGCCCTGGGCAAAAGTTTAAAGTGGGGCCCCAAATGCTCTCATATTGCGCCATCACACAGAAACATTTCTGTTGTATTAACATGCGCTGTGTTCAAGTCATTAAACGAGCGTGATCGACAATATTGAAGTCATTCGACATTTGCTTCAGTTTCTTTACAGCGGCTGAGGAAGAATGATTGGTACAGAGAGTCCTTGATAAAGTATAATGCAGTTCAATATAGTACATATAGTATAATGCACTGATCATGGTCCTTGGTTGAGTAAACTGTAGCGCCCCTCATAGAGTATACTGCAGCCCCATCATAGAGTATACTGCAGCCCCCTTACAGTACACTGCAGTCTCCCTCAAAGTATACTGCAGCCCCCCTCAGAGTATACTGCAGCCCTCTCAGAGTATATTGCAGCCCCCCTCAGAGTATACTGCAGCCCCCTCAGAGTATACTGCAGCCCCCCTCAGAGTATACTGCAGCCCCCTCAGAGTATACTGCAGCCCTCTCATAGTATATCGCAGCCCCCCTCAGAGCATACTGCAGCCCCCTCAGAGTATACTGCAGCCCCCCTCAGAGTATACTGCAGCCCCCTCAGAGTATACTGCAGCCCCCTCAGAGTATACGGCAGCCCCCTCAAAGTATACTGCAGCCCCATCATAGAGTATACTGCAACCCCCCTCAGAGTATACTGCAGCCCCCTTACAGTACACTGCAGTCTCCCTCAAAGTATAATGCAGCCCCCCTCAGAGTATACTGCAGCCCTCTCAGAGTATATTGCAGCCCCCCTTAGAGTATACTGCAGCCCCCTCAGAGTATACTGCAACCCCCTTACAGTACACTGCAGTCTCCCTCAAAGTATACTGCAGCCCCCCTCAGAGTATACTGCAGCCCTCTCAGAGTATATTGCAGCCCCCCTTAGAGTATACTGCAGCCCCCTCAGAGTATACTGCAGCCCCCCTCAGAGTATACTGCAGCCCCATCATAGAGTATACTGCAGCCCCCTTACAGTACACTGCAGTCTCCCTCAAAGTATACTGCAGCCCCCCTCAGAGTATACTGCAGCCCTCTCAGAGTATATTGCAGCCCCCCTTAGAGTATACTGCAGCCCCCTCAGAGTATACTGCAGCCCCCCTCAGAGTATACTGCAGCCCCCTCAGAGTATACTGCAGCCCTCTCAGAGTATATCGCAGCCCCCCTCAGAGCATACTGCAGCCCCCTCAGAGTATACTGCAGCCCCCCTCAGAGTATAGTGCAGCCCCCTCAGAGTATACGGCAGCCCCCTCAGAGTATACGGCAGCCCCCTCAAAGTATACTGCAGCCCCATCATAGAGTATACTGCAACCCCCCTCAGAGTATACTGCAGCCCCCTTACAGTACACTGCAGTCTCCCTCAAAGTATAATGCAGCCCCCCTCAGAGTATACTGCAGCCCTCTCAGAGTATATTACAGCCCCCCTTAGAGTATACTGCAGCCCCCTCAGAGTATACTGCAACCCCCTTACAGTACACTGCAGTCTCCCTCAAAGTATACTGCAGCCCCCCTCAGAGTATACTGCAGCCCTCTCAGAGTATATTGCAGCCCCCCTCAGAGTATACTGCAGCCCCCTCAGAGTATACTGCAGCCCCCCTCAGAGTATACTGCAGCCCCCTCAGAGTATACACATAGTATAATGCAGCCTCCCCCCACACACAGAATAATGCAGCCTCCCAACACACACACAGTATAATATACATACACATTAATGCAGACACACACTTACTACTTACCTCTCCCCATTCCCCACACTGCTCCAAGCTCTGCTCCAGTCTCATCGGCTCCACTGCTGGCACAGTGTGGCACACGATGAAATGACATCATCGCATGCTTGCTGAGTCACAAGCAGAGGGGGAGTGATGGAAGAGGGAGCATCAAGTGATGCTCTCTCCTCCATCACTGCTTTCAAATGTGGGGCGTTGAATGCGGGGCGGGGGCGACGTGGAGCTCCATAGTGGCTGCATGGTGTGCCGCTATTAGCGGCACGCCACTGGCTGGGGGCCCCTGATGGAGCAGGGGCCCAAAGCAGCCGCCTGGTCTGCCTGCCCCTAATGCTGGCCTGGTGCGTCATTGAGGTCACCTGACCCTGTGCTCCATCCAAACTCTTCCCTCCTCAAGCTCTCCATCTTCCTGTTGGTTCCGTAGGGTCCCGTTTGGACAATAGATGGCAATCTTCCTGCACAAATGTCGCACAGCGCTTGAGGATTTTCATCTTTCATGACGCACCCTCTTACACACCCTCCCTAACCATAAAGGAGTCTCTTTGTCTTAGCAAATTAAACATTTGCTTATTTTTCCAAAAACACTATTCTACACCATTCTACAAACACTGTGTCTGGTTTTGCAGCTCAACCCTATTCAAGTAAATTGCTGTAATACCACACACGTCCTCCAGACGAGAGTGGCGCTATTTCTAAAAAAAAAATTAAAAATTAATTCCTATTTTTCCAATTTCATTAACCATTTAACTACGATCTCAAAACCCTAATATAATCCTTTCTTATTGATCCTTTTTATAAATATAACATAATTGCCTGAACGATAATTGACTATGAACCACAGAACATACAAGGCTTTTTTTTATATCATGCTGGTAGAAAACAAATTATATCTTTCAGTACGTACTGTCTCTTTAAAAAAAAAATGTGCTTTTACTGAAAAGAATCTTATTATTTTTGTACAGTTTCTAGACTTGTTATATATGTTGTTGCTACATTGTCTTTGTCCTTTAAATGAATTCTTTTTTTTTCCATTGCTTGTGCGCCGGCCTGCTCTCCTACATTAGGGCTAGAGTAATCTCAGCTGTCTGCAGCAGTGTTACAAAGGCAGAGGGAAAATTCCATAGAGATAAAGGACGGTTTGATCTGGGAGAGCATGCGGTGGGGCTATTTTGCTGTGCATGCCTTTCTCTCTCTCTAGCTCGCTTTATTTTTTCCTGGAGAGAAGCCTGGCGCCAGCAGTCTGGAACCAGCCTGACAAGCTTTTTGAGTTATGGAGGAGGGGGAGGGAGAGAGCACAGATAGAGAGAAAGTGAGGCAGCTGGCTTGCGGGGGTAGGGAGATTGTTAAAGCTGCACAAGAAAAACCAAAACCTAGGGAGGGGAATTCACATCTGATTTTCTTTCCTTTCTCCGAACCATCAGTTTTTTTTCCTCCTATATTATTTTTTGTGACATTCTGCTGCCACCGAGGGAAATTCAAATTTTTGCAATTTTTGCAAGAATCATCCATTGTCAAAAACTACTTTTTTTCCCCTTAAAATAAAAAACTCCCTTCATTGGTGGTAAATAAACATCTTAAGGGGCCATTCTGTGCCTCTGTGTGCGCCCATGGAACTACAGGAAGGAAAAAGACAATGCCGTGTTCCATTGCCTGTCACACTACAGAGGTATTGTTCTCTAGAAGCAACGCTCACCGAGGCACCATATGGCGGCACATCTACCATTCTGTAATACGGACCTATAGGGATTAGGAATGGCACCATATACTGTATATGTGCATGGACTCTTAAACAATCCAATAAACAACATATATCCCCAGTACTGTCTCTTTAAAACAATATAGTGCTTTTACCGTAAAGAATTTGATTAGTTTTGTACAATTTCTAGATGCATAGATACATTGTTTTATGGGATAGGTGATAAATGTATGATCACTGGTGGTCCATCTGCTGTAACCTTCACCAATAATGAGAATGGGGGGGGGCTCAAGTCCTCTGTGTGAATGTGCGACCACTGTTCTATTCACTGCCTATAGAAATGGTGGTCGCACATGCTCACTACCACCCCATTTACACAGGAGCCTTTGGACCGCCGTTTTTGGGATCAGTGGGATTCAAATAATTGGATTCAAAGGTCTTACAGAAGACAACCAAATTTAGAGGTGAGTTGGACCCATTCACTTGGGGCTATTTCTTTTAAGATGGTTTATAAATATTGTAGACACAAACTGCATCTCGGAGGGCAACATACGGCCCATAGAGCTATTGTATTTGGCCCCCAACCGTGTGGACACAAGAAGAGCAGTAAGGGGTTGCAGTGATGCACCAGGTCTGAGTACCCCATATATCAGAAGTATGGGGTCTCTTGCGCCCTGTTTGACAGCCTGGGAAGGAGTATATAATTTAGAGAGGTGGATTTTTTTGCATGCGAATACCTCCATTGCAAGCGTGGGATACAGCTCTCTGAAGTGCTTATTGGGGGAGATGATGACCATCCTTCTCCCGATACGTTGGAGACCTGATAGTGGAAAAAGCACCAATAAGATTAGGATCCCATTATGGCAAATAGTATACTTTTGTTATGTCATACATACAGGTGCTTCTCACAAAATTAGAATATCATCAAAAAGTTAATTTACTTCAGTTCTTCAATACAAAAAGTGAAACTCCTATATTATATAGAGTCATTACAGAGTGATCTATTTCAAGTGTTTATTTCTGTTAATGTTGATGATTATGGCTTACAGCCAATGAAAACCCAAAAGTCATTATCTCAGTAAATTAGAATAATTAACAAAAAACTCCTGCAAAGGCTTCCTAAGCGTTTATAAAGGCCCATTAGACTGTTTTAATAGGCTCCACAATCATGGGGAAGACTGCTGACATGACAGATGTCCAGAAGGCAGTCATTGACACACTCCACAAGGAGGGTAAGCCACAAAAGGTCATTGCTAAATAAGCTGGCTGCTCACACAGTGCTGTATCCAAGCATATTAATGGAAAGTTGAGTGGTTGGAAAACATGAGGTAGAAAAAGGTGCACAAGCAACCGGGATAACCGCAGCCTTGAAAGGATTGTTAAGAAAAGGCCATTCAAAAATTTGGGGGAGATTCACAAGGAGTGGACTGCTGCTTCATGAGCCACCACACAGAGATGTATTCCAGAACATGGGCTACAAGTGTCACAATTTTTGTGTAAAGCCACTCATGACCAATGCCAGAAGCGTCTTACCTGGGCCAAGGAGAAAAAGAACTGGACTGTTGTCAGTGGTCCAAGGTTTTGTTTTCAGATGAAAGTAAATTTTGCATTTCATTTGGAAATCAAGGTCCCAGAGTCTGGGGGAAGAGTGGAGAGGCCACAATTCAAGCTTCTGGAGGTTTAGTGTGAAGTTTCCACAATCAGTGATGGTTTGTGTTTTATCAAGACCAAAGTCAGAGCAGACATTTAGATGTCTACCAGGAAATTTTAGAGCACTTCATGCTTCCCTCTCTGATAAGCTTTTTGGAGATGGAAATCTCATTCTCCAGCAGGACTTGGCACCTGTCCACACTGCCAAAAGTACCAATACCTGGTTTACAAACAACAGTATCACTGTGCTTGATTGGCAGCAAACTCGCCTGACCTTAACCCCATAGAGAATCTATGGGGTATTGTCAAGAGGAAGATGAGACACCAGACCCCACAATGCAGACGAGCTGAAGGCTGCTATCAAAGCAACCTGGGCTTCCATAACACCTCAGCAGTGCCACAGACTGATTGCCTCCATGCCACGCTGCATTGATGCAGTAATTGATGCAAAAGGAACCCCGACCAAGTATTGAGTGCATTTACTGAACATACATTTCATGAGGACAACATTTCGGATTTTAAAATCATTTTTTCAAGCTGGTGTTTAGTGTTGAGCGATACCTTCCGATATGCAAAGGTATCGTATCGGATTGGATCGGCCGATATCCAAAAAATATCAGATATCGCCGATACCGATACCCGATACCAATGCATATCAATGGGACACAAAATATCGGAATGGTTCCCAGGGTCTGAAGGAGAGGAAACTCTCTTTCAGGCCCTGGGATCCATATTCATGTATAAAATAAAGAATAAAAATAAAAAAATATTGATATACTCACCCCTCCGACGGCCCCGGCTCTCACCGGTCCAAGCGTCTGCCTCCGTTCCTAAGAATACAGAGTGAAGGACCTTCGATGATGTCGCGGCTTGTGATTGGTCGCGTGACCGCTGATGTGACCGCTCACGCGACCAATCACAAGCCGCGACGTCATCGAAGGTCCTTCACCCCCTGCATTCTTAGGAACGGAGGCACCGCTAAGAGCCAGGGTTCTCGGAGGGGTGAGTATATCAATATTTTTTATTTTTATTATTTATTTTTTACATGAATATGGATCCCAGGGCCCGAAGGAAAGTCTCCTCTCCTCCAGACCCTGGGAACCATACGCACCGCACACTTCCGATTCCGATTTCCGATATCGCAAAAATATCGGAACTCGGTATCGGAATTCCGATACAGCAAATATCGGCCGATACCCGATATTTGCAGTATCGGAATGCTCAACACTACTGGTGTTATAAAGTATTCTAATTTACTGAGATAATGACTTTTGGGTTTTCATTGGCTGTAAGCCATAGTCATCAACATTAACAGAAATAAACACTTGAAATAGATAACTCTGTTTGTAATGACTCTATATAATATATGAGTTTCACTTTTTGTATTGAAGAACTGAAATAAATTAACTTTTTGACTATATTCTCTCTTTCAAATAATCTGTATTGAATATTTTGAACTTTAGCATTGCGTTTAGTAGATAATATTCTAATTTTGTGAGACACACCTGTATCTCAGGGGGTAATACCCTTTCAAGTTTTATTGTGTCCCTTGGCAGTGCTTCAATATGACAATGAGGCCCTCAGACCAGGAAAGGCTGTGCAGCCCTTTATTGATTATATGTTCTGTGCGTACTACAAGGGTGTACACTGTATAGAGGAAGACCATATGGTTGGCATAAAGCCTGCTATATGGGGTACGGCCTTGGTTGGAGTCATCCTTATTGCCAATACATGGCAATAACCTATGCATGACTTCTTCTCCAGAGGGTATGGAATTTACCAAAATGGAGTGAATGGGAAAACAAACACCATGTTCTTTTGGTGCAGGTGGTAAACTCTAATTTGGAAGACCCATCCTGATTATGAGGCCCCATCTTTCCAATGTAATAATGAAGAATATGATGGAATTTAAGGTGGACACTCATATTCAAGTCCTCTGGTGGACCCAGGGAACTGCAGTCAGACACTATTTACAAAAGCTTTTCCTAAATAAATATTACAAAATATTGCTTTTTGCAAAAATTGTAGGATTATTGGTAGTATCTATGGGCAATTAAGTAAATTAGATCACTTAGAAATTTACCATACTTCCTCCAACGTAAGAAGCAACTAGATGAATTAGCATTATTATGTTCTCCAATGGGCAGGACGGTTTTGTAAACCTCTTGTAAAAATCACAGAACAATGGGACTGCTGTGAGATGACATCCGCTCAATACTATCTCTCGGGAGTGATCTGGTAAAATAAAATAGGGGACCCAACGTGACCAAACCTACTGGATAGAACGTCAAGTCCGTAAAACAAAAAGGTCACCAAATTTGTTCCTGCGGAATGAGAAATATACACTAACAAGGTCTGACATAATGACACATGGAGTAGGGACCCAATGGTGCCCAAGTCAAATGAAGTCCTCCCCAAAGTAGAGTCTCCATAGTGGTGCCAGGCACAGCTTTTCCAGTGTCAGACGGAAATGCCATCCACAGTCTCCTAAAAGAATGCCAGTCACAGCTCCATGACAGCAGTGCTGGGCAACAGTGCTATGAGTACCAGCCAAGTTCCCCCATATTAGAGCCAGCATAAATGCCTACATAAGAGTACCGGACACACTTTCCCCATATGTTTATAATCCACAATGGTCATGTCATGTTAGGGAAGATTATCATGTCTCCTCATAGGCTTCTACAACTGAAGCACCTACACCCTATCCCACACCTGGCTGTGCTTTACATCTAGACACCATGAAGGTGGTCATAGTGAACCATTGGTCCTAAACGCTTGGCTGGACTATTGAGATTTAACCTAATGTGGAGAATTGTTCATTAAAATAAAAAGAACCATAGTCTTGCTTTCTAAACTACTGACCACCAAGGACAAGATCAATAACAACACTAATGTTATAATCAAGTCCAGTTGGCACCCCTATGGAGCCTATACACGGTGGATAAAACTCAAATGAAATGGCCAATTTCGACCATAATGACTATCTGCAATTTTGGTGATGTCACACTGGTGGATCGTAGACCCACTGTGCCACGATTTGGGCTTACCTAGGAGGGGCGTAGCTAAGTGGCTACCTGGTGTTCGCTGGAGCACCTGATCGTGAAGTTAGTCTTGAGCTGCAGGTAGTCGCCAGGTACCACTCTTAAGGTACCGTCACATTAAGCGACGCTGCAGCGATAGCGACAGCGATGCCGATCGCTGCAGCGTCGCTGTTTGGTTGCTGGAGAGCTGTCACACAGACCGCTCTCCAGCGACCAACGATGCCGAGGTCCCCGGGTAACCAGGGTAAGCATCGGGTTGCTAAGCGCAGGGCCGCGCTTAGTAACCCGATGTTTACCCTGGTTACCAGCGTAAAAGTTAAAAAAACAAACAGCACATACTCACCAGCGCGTCCCCCAGCCTCTGCTTCCTGACACTGACTGAGCTCCGGCCCTAACACCACAGCGGTGACGTCACCGCTGTGCTTTCACTTTCAGTTTAGGGCCGGCGCTCAGTCAGTGTCAGGAAGCAGAGGCTGGGGGACGCGCAGGTGAGCATGTACTGTTTGTTTTTTTAACTTTTACGCTTGTAACCAGGGTAAACATCGGGTTACTAAGCGCGGCCCTGCGCTTAGTAACCCGATGTTTACCCTGGTTACCAGTGTAAAATATCGCTGGTATCCTTGCTTTTGCTGTCAAACACGGCGATACACGGCGACCTAGCGACCAAATAAAGTGCAGACCTTCTAGCAGCGACCAGCAATTTCACAGCGGGATCCAGATCGCTGCTGCGTGTCAAATACAGCGATATCGCTATCCAGGTCGCTGCAACGTCACGGATTGCTGGCGATATCGCCTAGTGTGACGGTACCTTTAGTCTCCAGTACTGCAGCTCCTGACCCCAGGGGTCAGAGTCACTGGCAGGACAGGATTCTGACACTGTTTAGGAAGGAGAGGGGACACTCATGGATCCTGGCCACTAGGGTTACAGGTGAACTAAAATATTGTTTGTTTTTGCCAAAGAACAAATAGAATTTTTGGGGAAATTATTTTGGATGATGATCAGTACCGCCTGTATTATCGGCAGAGAAAAATTCAACATTGGCCAATGTAGCTTGTGATGAGTTTGGGATAATAAAATAACGGTGATTCATTCGACTGACCAATGAATGTTTTTTGCCTAATGTCATCCAATGTGTGTGGGACACTAGACGGCTGTGATAGCCCAAAGAACAGTTTAGCTGGTTGAAATGAATGATCATTTGATTTGACCATCCAACGAGCGTTTGTAATTATTACGACATTTTGGATTTTTTTCTCTCGCATCAATGGTAAAAAAATACAATATTGGGAGATGTAGTCTGTGATGTGATTGGGGGCTACAGGAAAACGATTGATCATTTTGTAGATCATTTTCATCCAAAGTGTATGGGGCTCTATACGGATATGATAATAATAATAATAATCTTTATTTATATAGCGGCAACATATTCCGTAGCGCTTTACAGTTTAACAGCTTCAAACACAAGAGTCATAAGTAACAATGTTAACAATACAATAATTAAAGCAACACAAGACAACCCTGCTCGTGAGAGCTTACAATCTACAATGAGGTGGGGGAGATACAAAGTACAGGTGTGTATTTACAATGATTTATTTACAATGATGGTCCAGCCATCTTCAGGGATTGGGGGATAGATGGAAATAGTGACTGGGCTACACACAAAGAAGATAACTGATTAGGGAACATGATAGGCCGCTCTGAACAAATGTGTTTTGAGGGAGCGCCTAAAACTATGCAAAATGTGGATGGTCCTAATTTCTTGGGGTAGAGCATTCCAGAGGATTGGCGCAGTACGGGAGAAGTCTTGGAGTCGGGAGTGGGAGGTACGGATTAGTGCAGAGGTTAGTCAAAAGTCATTTGCAGAGCGCAGAGGTCGGTTAGGCCGATAGACAGAAATGAGGGAGGAGATGTAAGGGGGTGCCGCACTGTGAAGAGCTTTGTGGGTGAGAACAAGTACTTTGAATTGTATCCTGTAATGAATGGGCAGCCATTGTAATGACTGGCGAAGAGCGGACTCGTTTGAGTAACGATTAGCTAGATGGACAACCCTGGTTGCTGCATTAAGGATGGACTGGAGAGGGGAAAGTCGAGTGAGGGGGAGGCCAATTAATAGAGAGTTGCAGTAGTCCGGGCGGGAGTGGATCAGGGCGACAGTGAGGGTTTTTGTTGTTTCTATAGTGAGAAAAGGGCGGATTCTAGAGATGTTCTTTAGGTGTAAGTGGCTTGAGCGGGCAAGAGATTGTATATGGGATGTGAAGGAGAGATCAGAGTCAAACATAACACCCAGACAGCGTGCCTGCTGCTGGGGTATTATTATTATGGTGCCACCCACGGAGAGGGAAACATCAGGTTTAGGGAGGTTAGTAGATGGCGGGAGCAGAAGAAGTTCAGTTTTGGAGAGGTTAAGTTTCAGATAGAGAGCGGACATGATGTTGGAGACTGCGGACAGACAGTCAGTGGTGTTCTGTAGTACAGCAGGAGTAAGGCCAGGGGATGACGTGTATAGTTGTGTGTCGTCGGCATAAAGATGGTACTGAAAGCCAAATCTGCTGATGTTCTGTCCAATTGGGGCCGTGTAGAGGGAGAAGAGAAGGGGGCCAGGGACTGAGCCCTGGGGTAGCCCGACAGTGAGAGGAAGAGGAGATGAAGTGGAGCCAAAGAACAGAACACTGAAAGAGCGGTCAGAAAGATAGGAGGAGAACCAGGAGAGAGCAGTGTCCTTAACGCCAAGTGACTGGAGCCTAGAGAGTAGGAGGGGGTGATCAACAGTGTCGAAAGCTGCAGAAAGGTCGAGAAGAATGAGCAGAGAGTGGTCACCGTTACATTTTGCTGTCAGAAGGTCGTTGGTCACTTTGATGAGTGCAGTTTCTGTCAAGTGTAGGGGCGGAAGCTGGACTGTGAAGGGTCTAGGAGGGAGTGAATGGAGAGGTAACGGGTAAGGCGGGAGTAGACTAGGCGCTCCAAGAGTTTAGAGATGAAGGGGAGATTGGAGACTGGTCTCTAGTTGTTTGTGCAGGATGGGTCGAGGGTGGGTTTCTTTAGTAACGGAGTAATGATAGAGTGTTTAAAGGAGGTCGGGAAAATGCCTGTGGAGTGTGACAGATTAAAGACTGTAGTTAGGTGAGTAGTGACGACTGGAGAGAGAGACTGGAGGAGATGTGAGGGAATGGGGTCAGTAGTGCATGTAGTCGGACGAGGAGAAGAAGAGAGGAGCCTGGAGACTTCTTCTTCTTTGATGGGATCAAATGTGGAGAGTGAGCCAGGGGAGATGCAGGGAGGGATGAGAGTCACTGAACTTGGTGATTGGGAGCGGATTTCCTGAAGGATATTGTCTATTTTCTCTATAAAGTGGGAGGCCAGGTCATCAGCACAAATGTCTGTGATAGGGGCTTGAGCTTTTGGCCTGAGGAGGGAGTGACAGGTGTCAAAAAGTTTCTTGGGGTTGTTGGATAGTGAGGAGATCAGAGTGGTGAAGTAGGTCTGTTTGGCGATCTGAAGGGCAGAGTTATAGGTTTTTAACATAAATTTGAAGTGCATAAAGTCTTCTGGTGTGCGAGTTTTCCTCCATAAGCGTTCAGCACTCCTAGAGCATCGCTGGAGAAATTGGGTTTGCGATGTGAGCCAGGGCTGTTTTACTCTGTGTTTGGAGGTTCAGAGGGTGAGGGGAGCTACTTGGTCTAGGGTGCCTCTAAGAGTGTCATTGTAGTGATGTACCGCCAGATCAGGACAGGAAAAAGAGGAGATTGGGGACAGTGATAAGTGTAAGGAGTCTGAGAGTGTATGAGGGTTAATGGTTTGTAGATTTCTGACTGAATGGTAGGTAGGAGGGTGCTGGGGTGAGCAAGGATTTGTGAGCATGAAGGAGAGAATGTTGTGGTCAGAGAGGGGAAGCGGTGAGTTATTTAGGTAGGAGATTGAACACAGCCGGACAAAGACCAGGTCAAGGGTGTTACCGTCCTTGTGTGTCTCAGAGGTTGAGAGCTGTGAGAGGCCGAGCGAAGTGGTTAGTGATAGAAGCTGGGATGCAGATGTAGAAGTGGGGCTGTTTATGGGGCTGTTGAAGTCTCCCAGGATAAGGGTTGGGAGTTCTGAGGACATGAAGTGCTGCAGCCAGGCAGAGAAATGGTCCAGGAAGTGGGTGGGCGAGCCTGGGGGCCGGTATATATGACTGCTACTCTGAGGGAGAGGGGACGGAAGAGCCTGATGGTGTGGACCTCAAAAGAAGGGAATGAGAGTGATGGAGTTGGTGGGATGACCTGGAAGGTGCATTGTGGGGAGAGGAATATGCCGACTCCACCACCAGGTCTGTTTGTGGGTCTTGGGGAATGGGAGAATTGTAGGCCACCATGGGAAATGGCAGCAGGGGAGACCGTGTCAGAATCCTGGATCCAGGTTTCAGTGAGGGCCAATAGATTTAGAGAGTTGTTCAGAAAGTAGTTGTGCAGGAAAGGAAGCTTGTTACATACAGACCGCGGATTCCAAAGGGCACAATTAAAAGAAGGATATGATGGAGTGCAAGTAATATTAATAAGGTTAGAATGGTGATGACCCTTGATGACCCTTAAAGAGTTTTAGACTCTGTTCCCTAACACGTGTAGCTTTAGGGTGTCCATACACATTAGATAAAATGTTAATGAAATTGAAGTTTTTAGCCATAATGAACAATTGTCAGATGGTTCGGCGAAATGAACGCATGTTCATTTAAGCCAACGACCAACTGCCGAATGATCATAACCCTTCAAAACACCGGTTGGGCGTGTTGGATTTTTTGGGGATGATGATCAGCCCTAGCTACATCATTGGGGTTGGTCATTTAAATCTAATATGTATAGGGGCCTTTCGATTGCACCAGCAGATATAATGGATATCCCCTGGCATATCTTCAGCCTATAGACTTTCCATGTTGCTACAAAGCATCCACAGTACAGATCTTGTTTATTTCAAGATGTTCTATCCATTTCTTTTACATTTTTGCACCAAATGTATTTAATGTTTTATTATTTATAGCCGAAAAAGCTTCTATGGATGTGAACAACTCTTGTCCTTTTTCTTTTATCTCTCTGTGCTGTAGTTTGGTTCTTCTGCTTCCTGCTAGAGGATCATATATCATCATGTGTCTGTGACCCCAGTGCATCTTTTCTCTAGGCATATCTCCAAACCCAGCTTCTTCTACTGCAACCTTTTTCTATTTATTTCCTGCTATTTTTTTTATTTTCAACCATGTCTCTTCACCAAACCATGACGCATAAAGCCCAACAGCGTCTACCTCTATAATACAATCTTCTATGGAGTCTTTGTTCTGAGCCTCATCAAATAATTCTACAACATTCAGTTGTTGTATAATCAATTACGACAAAATACAGGGACAATAAAAGGGCAATTCCCCTCCACCCAAAATCCCAAAACATCCAAAAGAGAAGTCCATGGCCCATGGGTTATCCTCTTGAAGATGAATCATATTGCTCTCCTCTGGAGACTACTGGTTAAGTTGGATGTTCTGGGGTTTTACAGGCAATGCTCCAAGGAAAATAAGTAAATGAACTCTCCTCCAGAAGGAAGATAATTGTCTATTTAGTGGAAGTCATTGTCCAACTCATAAAAGAGCCTTTGAGGATGATTTTCTTTTAGCTTTTCTCCTACATAGCTATACAGTGTTCAATATCATTCATAACTATTCCATTGGTCATCAGGCCCTTAGTTGGTGAGGCGGAACTTGTCATCTTGTCATGTAAATTTTCACACTATGCATTGTGATCTCTCATTTGTGGTCTAGGTTAGCCCACAGCTGCTGGTTGTAAGATCTTGTAACCTTGAGGACATTTTGTATTATTTTTTATGATTGGGTTTCATTAAAAATTTGGCAGCATTTGTCTTCTGTACCCAAACTGTCCAACATTGGCTGGAGAATGAGCCAGCTGATAAACCCATCAGTTGAATGACCGTGGTGTATAATTCTTTTGTCTGTCTTTTTCTGAGCTCTTCTCTGCTGATTCATGGCCACAGATCACATCAAAGTTGATTATTCAGGAAAAGAAAAAGCCTGTAAAAGCCAAGCAAGTCAAAATATTTAATATGTTCATGGAAAAGAAAGCGAATTGGCACATACCATTCCGTGCAACAAAATCCTTTTTTGTGGCATCATCATACCAACCAACAGGTCATGACCTGTTGAAGCGCAATGTAAGCGTGAAACGATCGTCGTCTGTATTTGCTCCACTGTTTTATCTGCCTGCTGTTGGTATGATGATGCCACAATAAAGGATTTTGTTGCACAGGATGGTATGTGCCAATCTGCTTTCTTTTCTATGGACATACAGATTCTCTTTCTTCGGAAGTGGCACCCGTAATCCCTGGTGTGTGTGCAGCTTCATCAACCCGAGGTCATACAGCTGTGCCTCTGTCCTGCTTCTCTTCTATGGTATGCAAAATATTTAATAACATTTCCCCCAAAGGTGGACAACCCCTAACCCATTTACATGCTGATACTTATTTTTCATCTCTAGGTTTTGTATGGTCCAGTGGATACCATAATAACATAATCTTTTAGTATTATTCGGCATTGTATGGAGCTTCAAATAGATAGTTGGACCTCAGCAACCAATATACCAATCAATGGAAATCATTTGTGGTCTTTAGGATGTATTTCCATTGAAATCACCCAATATCGGACATAAAAGGGTCAGAAACAGTTTTTTTGTATCTGTTGCTTTCGACCACACATCATTGGAAGACAGTGGTACACAAATACCGGCACTGATAGACCAATGTGGTAATAAGTGTAGTTGACCCACTGCATCATGGCCCGGGCTTACCCTTGGAGGGGCGTGGCTAAGCGGCCACCTGGTTTTTGCTAGAGTTCTTGATGTGAAGTCAGGCTTGAGCTGAAGATAGCCACCAGGTACCACTCCAAGTGTAATCCCCGATACTGCGGCAGCTGACCCAAAGGGTCACAGATCCGGACTTGGAATCCAAGGCAGGACAGGATACTTATGCAGGTTCAGCATACCTCCCAACTTTTGAAGATGGGAAAGAGGGACAAAGTAAATTTTAGCCACGCCTCTGACCACACCCATTCATAATTAGTCACACCCATATCCACGTCCCAACCACACCCATTTAGCACTGCTGATCACACTGTTTCATATACAGTAATTATAAACAAAAAAATATGGCCACACAGTGCTCCATACTGTATAATGGCCACACATGATGCTCCATACTGTATAATGACCACTCATGATGCCCTATACTGTATAATGGCCACACATGATGCTCAATACTGTATAATGAACACACATGACGCTCCATACTGTATAATGAACACTGTTATGGTTTCCAATGGCAAGGAAACATCAGAAGCATAGAATAAACGGACAAGCTCTCGGGTGATGGAAACTAGAGCTGACCGCGATGCTAAACCTACACACCACACTAGAAGTAGCCAGGGGGCATTCCTGCGTTGTCTCTAGATGCCGCGCGCCAGCCGGAGAACTAACTACCCCTGGTAGAAGAAAACACAGTCCTGGCTTGCCTCCAGAGAATGTCCCCACAGGAGATAGCAGCCCCCCACATATAATAACGGTGAGAGCAGATGAAAAGACACACGTAGTATGAAAGCAGATTTAGCACAGAGAGGCCCGCTAACTAAATAGCAGAAAGATACAACAGAGGACTTCGCGGTCAGCTGCAAAACCCTTCAAAACACCATCCTGAAATTACCTTAACTCATGTGACAACTCATGCCACTGGAGTGGTAATTTCAGCCCAACAAGAGCTTCCAGCTGCAGAGATTCACATAAGTGCAAACTGGACAAAACATACAAAAATAGGCTTAAGGACTAAAGTGTCCAACTTAGCTGAGCAGAAAACTGGGAGCAGGAACATGCAACAGAATCACTCTGGATACATTGATGGCCAGCATTAGAATGACTGAGGAGCAAGGTTAAATAGGATACTCCCACATCCTGATAGGAACAGGTGAACTGAGAAGGCAAAGCTTGCAGGACACCAGTACCACAAGAGACCACCGGGGGAGCCCACGAACCGAATCACAACAGTACCCCCCCCTTAAGGAGGGGGCACCGAACCCTCACAAGAACCACCAGGGCGATCTGGATGAGCCCTATGAAAGGCACGGACCAAATCAGAAGCATGAACATCAGAAGCTGTAACCCAAGAATTATCCTCTTGACCGTAGCCCTTCCATTTCACCAGATATTGAAGTCTCCATCTGGAAACACGGGAGTCCAAGATTTTCTCCACCACGTACTCCAATTCACCCTCAACCAGCACAGGAGCAGGAGGCTCAACAGAAGGCACAAGTGGTACCTCATACCTCTGCAATAATGACCGATGGAAGACATTATGGATAGCAAAGGATGCTGGGAGGTCCAAACGAAAAGACACAGGGTTAAGAATTTCCAAAATCTTATAAGGACCGATGAACCGAGGCTTAAACTTAGGAGAAGAGACCCTCATAGGGACAAAACGGGAGGACAACCACACCAAGTCCCCAACACGAAGACGAGGACCAACACGACGATGGCGATTAGCAAAACGTTGAGTCCTCTCCTGGGACAACTCCAAATTGTCCACCACCTGCCCCCAAATACGATGCAACCTATCCACCATGGTATCCACTCCAGGACAATCCGAAGACTCCACCTGACCAGATGAAAAACGAGGATGGAACCCTGAATTGCAAAAGAAAGGGGAGACCAAAGTGGCAGAACTGGCCCGATTATTAAGGGCAAACTCAGCCAACGGCAAAAAGGAGACCCAGTCATCCTGATCAGCAGACACGAAACACCTCAAATAAGTCTCCAAGGTCTGATTAGTACGTTCCGTCTGGCCATTTGTCTGGGGATGAAATGCAGACGAAAAAGACAAATCAATGCCCATCCTGGCACAAAACGCCCGCCAAAATCTGGACACAAACTGGGATCCCCTATCGGAAACGATATTCTCCGGAATACCATGCAGCCGAACCACATTCTGAAAAAACAGGGGCACCAACTCAGATGAGGAAGGCAGCTTGGGCAAGGGCACCAAATGAACCATCTTAGAAAAGCGGTCACACACCACCCAAATGACGGACATCTTCTGAGAAACAGGGAGATCAGAAATAAAATCCATAGAGATGTGTGTCCAAGGCCTCTTAGGAACAGGCAAGGGCAACAACAACCCACTAGCCCGAGAACAACAAGGCTTGGCCCGAGCACAAACATCGCAAGACTGCACAAAAGTACGCACGTCCCGAGACAGGGAAGGCCACCAGAAGGACCTAGCCACCAAATCTCTGGTACCAAAAATTCCCGGATGACCTGCCAACGCAGAAGAATGAACCTCCGAGATGACTCTATTGGTCCACTCATCCGGCACAAACAATCTACCAGGCGAACAACGATCAGGCCGATCCGCCTGAAACTCTTGTAAAGCACGTCGCAGGTCTGGGAAGACAGCAGACAATATCACCCCATCCTTAAGTATACCCGTAGGTTTAGAATCACCAGGGGAATCAGGTTCAAAACTCCTAGAAAGGGCATCCGCCTTCACATTCTTAGTACCTGGCAGATACGAAACCACAAAATTAAACCGGGAGAAAAACAACGACCAGCGCGCCTGTCTAGGATTCAGACGTCTGGCCGACTCAAGATAAATCAAATTTTTGTGATCAGTCAAGACCACCACCTGATGTTTAGCACCCTCAAGCCAATGACGCCACTCCTCGAATGCCCACTTCATCGCCAAAAGCTCCCGATTACCGACGTCATAATTTCGCTCGGCGGGCGAAAATGTTCGAGAAAAGAACGCACAAGGTCTCATCACTGAACAATCTGAACTTTTCTGCGACAAAACCGCCCCCGCTCCGATCTCGGAAGCATCAACTTCCACCTGAAAAGGAAGAGAAACATCAGGCTGGCACAACACCGGAGCAGAAGAAAAACGGCGCTTAAGCTCCCGAAAGGCCTCCACAGCAGCAGGAGACCAATCTGCAACATCAGCACCCTTTTTAGTCAAATCAGTCAAAGGCCTGACAACGCTAGAAAAACCAGTTATGAATCGACGATAAAAGTTAGCAAAGCCCAAAAACTTCTGAAGGCCCTTAAGAGAAGTCGGCTGCGTCCAGTCACAAATAGCCCGAACCTTCACAGGATCCATCTCAACAGAAGAGGGGGAAAAAATGTACCCCAAAAAAGAAATCTTCTGAACCCCAAAAACACACTTTGAACCTTTAACAAACAAAGAATTGGTCCGCAAAACCTGAAAAACCCTCCTAACTTGTTGAACATGAGATTCCCAGTCATCCGAAAAAATCAAGATATCGTCCAAATACACAATCATAAATTTATCCAGATATTCACGGAAAATATTGTGCATAAAAGACTGAAAGACCGAAGGGGCATTTGACAGACCAAAAGGCATCACCAAATACTCAAAATGGCCCTCGGGCGTATTAAATGCGGTTTTCCACTCATCCCCCTGCTTAATTCGCACCAAATTATACGCACCGCGAAGATCAATCTTAGAGAACCACTTCGCCCCCTCAATGCGAGCAAATAAATCTGTCAGCAATGGCAAAGGATACTGATACTTGACTGTGATCTTATTCAAGAGTCTATAATCAATACAAGGTCTCAAAGAACCATCGCTTTTAGCTACGAAAAAGAACCCCGCTCCAAGAGGAGACGAAGAAGGACGAATATGTCCCTTTTCCAAGGACTCCCTAATATACTCTCGCATGGCAGCATGTTCAGGTACAGACAGATTGAATAGACGACCCTTAGGAAATTTACTGCCAGGGATCAAATCTATGGCGCAATCGCAATCTCTGTGAGGAGGAAGAGAATTAAGAGTAGATTCCTCAAAAACCTCACGATAATCAGACAAAAACTCAGGAATTTCAGAGGGAATAGATGAAGCAATGGAGACCAAAGATGTGTCCCCATGATTTCCCTGACATCCCCAGCTTAGTACAGACATTGTTTTCCAGTCAAGGACTGGGTTATGAGTTTGCAACCATGGCAATCCCAGCACCAACACATCATGTAGATTATACAGTACAAGGAAGCGAATCACCTCTTGATGGTCTGGAGTCATACGCATAGTCACTTGTGTCCAGTATTGTGGTTTATTACTAGCCAATGGTGTAGAATCAATACCCTTTAAAGGTATCGGAACTTCCAGAGGCTCTAGATCAAACCCAAAGCGCCTGGCAAAGGACCAATCCATAAGACTCAAAGCGGCGCCAGAATCCACATACGCATCCGCAACAATAGAAGATAACGAACAAATTAGAGTTACAGACAAAATAAACTTGGACTGCAAAGTGCCAATAGCAGAGGATTTATCAACTTTCTTTGTTCGTTTAGAGCATGCTGATATAACATGAGTAGAATTTCCACAATAGAAGCACAAATGATTTTTGCGCCTATAAATCTGTCGTTCGCTTCTGGACAGAAAGCTATCACATTGCATACTCTGTGGTGCCTCTTCAGAAGACACCGCCAACTGGTGCACAGGGTTGCGTTCCCGTAAACGCCGATCAATCTGAATTGCCATTGTCATGGACTCATTCAGACCAGTAGGCGCAGGAAACCCCACCATGACGTCTTTTACAGCATCAGAGAGACCTTCTCTGAAAATTGCCGCCAGAGCGCACTCATTCCACTGAGTAAGCACAGACCATTTTCGAAATTTTTGGCAATATATTTCGGCTTCATCTTGCCCCTGAGAGAGGGCTATTAGGGCTTTCTCAGCCTGAATCTCCAAATTTGGTTCCTCATAAAGCAACCCCAAAGCCAGAAAAAACGCATCCACATTGAGCAACGCAGGATCCCCTGGTGCCAATGAAAATGCCCAATTTTGGGGGTCACCCCGCAGTAAAGAAATAACAATTTTTACTTGCTGGGCAGGATCTCCAGCAGAATGAGATCTCAGCGAAAGAAACAATTTACAATTGTATTTAAAATTTAGAAAACAAGATCGATCTCCAGAAAAAAACTCCGGTATAGGAATTTTAGGTTCAGACCGAGGAGCATGTAACAAAAAATCTTGTATATTCTGAACTTTAGAGGCAAGATTATACAAATTGGTAGCCAGACTCTGGGGATCCATATTTCAACAGATAAAGTCCGAGCCATTCAGGGGTTAAGAGGAGAGGAAAACAGGAGACTGCAATTAGAGCTGGAGTGCAACTTCAGAGGAAAAAAAAAAAAAAAAAAGTTTCACACAGTTCCTTTTCTCTCCTGCTTCAGCCTATAGATTAAACATTCTGGCTGGCCATACTGTTATGGTTTCCAATGGCAAGGAAACATCAGAAGCATAGAATAAACGGACAAGCTCTCGGGTGATGGAAACTAGAGCTGACCGCGATGCTAAACCTACACACCACACTAGAAGTAGCCAGGGGGCATTCCTGCGTTGTCTCTAGATGCCGCGCGCCAGCCGGAGAACTAACTACCCCTGGTAGAAGAAAACACAGTCCTGGCTTGCCTCCAGAGAATGTCCCCACAGGAGATAGCAGCCCCCCACATATAATAACGGTGAGAGCAGATGAAAAGACACACGTAGTATGAAAGCAGATTTAGCACAGAGAGGCCCGCTAACTAAATAGCAGAAAGATACAACAGAGGACTTCGCGGTCAGCTGCAAAACCCTTCAAAACACCATCCTGAAATTACCTTAACTCATGTGACAACTCATGCCACTGGAGTGGTAATTTCAGCCCAACAAGAGCTTCCAGCTGCAGAGATTCACATAAGTGCAAACTGGACAAAACATACAAAAATAGGCTTAAGGACTAAAGTGTCCAACTTAGCTGAGCAGAAAACTGGGAGCAGGAACATGCAACAGAATCACTCTGGATACATTGATGGCCAGCATTAGAATGACTGAGGAGCAAGGTTAAATAGGATACTCCCACATCCTGATAGGAACAGGTGAACTGAGAAGGCAAAGCTTGCAGGACACCAGTACCACAAGAGACCACCGGGGGAGCCCACGAACCGAATCACAACAGAACACACATGATGCTCCATACTGTATAATGGCCGCACATGATGCTCCATACTGTATAATGGCCACACATGATGCTCTATACTGTATAATGACCGCACATGATGCTCCATACTGTATAATGGCCGCACATGATGCTCCATACTGTATAATGGCCCCACATGATGCTCCATACTGTATAATGGCCCCACATGATGCTCCATACTGTATAATGACTGCACATGATGCTCCATACTGTATATTGGCTGCACATGCTGCTCCATACTGTATAATGAACACACATGATGCTCCATACTGTATAATGACCGCACATGATGCTCCATACTGTATAATGGCCCCACATGATGCTCCATACTGTATAATGGCCACACATGATGCTCCATACTGTATAATGACTGCACATGATGCTCCATACTGTATATTGGCTGCATATGCTGCTCCATACTGTATAATGAACACACATGATGCTCCATACTGTATAATGACCGCACATGATGCTCCATACTGTATAATGACCGCACATGATGCTCCATACTGTATAATGACTGCACATGATGCTCCATATTGTATAATGACCACATAATGCTCCATACTGTATAATGACTGCACATGATGCTCCATACTGTATAATGACTGCATATGATGCTCCATACTGTATACTGGCTGCACATGATGCTCCATACTGTATAATGGCCACACATGATGCTCCATACTGTATAATGGCCACACAGTTCTCCATACTGTATAATGATCCCACATGATGCTTAATACTGTATACTGACCCCCCTCCTGTATGTATGGCTCATATTTCCCCCCCCCCCTCCTGTATGCATGGCTCATATTTCCCCCTCCTGTATGTATGGCTCATATTCCCCCCCCCTGTATGTATGGCTCATATTCCCCCCCCTGTATGTATGGCTCATATTCGCCCCCGTATGTATGGCTCATATTCCCCCCCCTGTATGTATGGCTCATATTCCCCCCCCTGTATGTATGGCTCATATTCCCCCCCGTATGTATGGCTCATATTCACCCCCCCCGTATGTATGGCTCATATTCCCCCCTCCCGTATGTATGGCTCATATTCCCCCCCCCCCGTATGTATGGCTCATATTCCCCCCCCTGTATGTATGGCTCATATTCCCCCCCCGTATGTATGGCTCATATTCCCCCCCTGTATTTATGGCTCATATTCCCCCCCCTGTATGTATGGCTCATATTCCCCCCCCTGTATGTATGGCTCATATTCACCCCCCGTATGTATGGCTCATATTCCCCCCTCCCGTATGTATGGCTCATATTCCCCCCCCTGTATGTATGGCTCATATTCCCCCCCCTGTATGTATGGCTCATATTCCCCCTCCCTCCTGTATGCATGGCCCATCTCTCCACCCCCCCGCTCCCATCTTGAATGGCGATGGTGCGGCTTACCGTCCTCCTTCATCCCCCCTCCCCTGTTCCCCGTCCCTCATACTTACCTGTTCCTCACCACGCGGTCATCCCTCTCGCTCTGTGTCCCGACTCCCGGCTCAGCACCTTCTTCCTGGGTGAGCGGTCATGTGATACCGCTCATTAGGTCACCCAACTTTTATAAAAAAAAAACAAAACAAAAAAAACAGCCACAAACCTTGCTCAGGTGCCGCCCCCTGCATTGTCCCCGCCCTGGGCACGTAGTGTGGGACAACTAATGTCCCGCCCGGGATCACGGGGCTGACTGTCAAAATCAGGACAGCCCCGCGGGATCCGGGACGGTTGGGAGGTATGGTCAGTCAGTGCTGATCCTGGGACACTTGACAGATCGGACACTGGTGCTGGTTCAGATAGTGTGGATCCAGGAACACTTGAGAGAATGGACACTGGTGTTTCTTCAGGTTCCGCCGGAGTGTCTACAGGCTCACACACTACCAGAGCAGTTTCAGGCTTACATACCACCAGAGCAGTTTCAGACTCAAGTACCGCTGGAGCAGTTTCAGGCTTACTTACCCCCAGAGCAGTTTCAGACTCAAGTACCGCTGGAGCGGTTTCAGGCTCAAGTATCACCAGAGCGATTTCAGGATCACATTCTACCACAGCGGTTTCAGGCTCAAGTACTGCCGGAGTGGCTTCAAGCTCACGTATCTTCGAAGTGGATCAGGCTCACATATCGTCGGAGTGGCTTCAGGCTCACATATCGTCGGAGTGGCTTCAGGCTCACATACTGCCAAAGGGTTTCAGGCTCAGATACCGTCGCAGTGGCTTCAGGTTCAGGGAACATGAATAACAGGAGCAGGATCAGGTTCACACTAGGCAGGTATAGCAACAGGTTCAAGATCTAAGAGAATAGGTTCAGGAATAGGTTCAGGGACCTGACAACTAACTAGCAGGGAAAAACACAAACTAACACCTAAGAGGGCATTGTACAAGCACCTACCTACAGTTGAGAATGCCTTAAATTCTAGATGCCTCTCAGATATTGGCTGGGGGTGGATTTAAAGGGCATGCACTGCCCCTTTAAGAATTGAGGAGCGCGCACACTAGGCGCACCACTGGGAGACCAGCTTTGTCAGTGAGTATGTCGGCATCCCTGCCAGGAGCATGCAGGGACGCCGGCATTAGTGTACAATAGGTAGTAGCAGCAGCTGTGCATGGCTAGGGTGTGAGCCTGTGTCCCAAGCACTGGGTGCCGAGAGGGCCAACAAGCCATTCTGTTTTGTTCATTATATTTGGATACAGCAGGTCTAGGGAGACAAACTGGATTTTGATCCCTGCAAAAGCAAAGCCTTGCCTACGGCTCTGTAGCTCAGAATCCATGCAGTCTTAGCTGCACTGATGTCCCTGTGTTCAGTACAGGTTCTCATATTTATAGTTAATCCAACAGCAAAATAACAGACATCATTCGACGTTTCAACCTTTTCAAAGGGCTTTCTCCAGGACATCTGTATAATGGAAAGCTGTGGTAAGTAGCCTGAAGTTTCTATTGCCGCCATAAATTTACAACAGCTTGTCTGATGCTTCCATTACACAGATGTCCTGGAGAAAGACCTTTGCACAGCCCGAATCATCTGACAATACAGCTCTGGCAAAAATTAAGAGACCACTGCAAAATGTTCAGTTTGTCTGATTTTTCTCTTTATAGGGATATTTGAGTAAAATGTAAATTGTTTTTTTAGTCTATAAACTTCTCACAACATGTCTCCGAAGTTCCAAGCAATAAATTTTGTATTTTTTTTCTGACAAAGAAAAATTGTCAAAATTAAAAACAAACAAACAGTGCTTTAAAGGCCTCAAATAATGCAAACAAAATTTTTTTTTTAAATCATTTAGAAACAACAATACTAATATTTTATCTCAGGAAGAGTTCAGAAATCAATATTTTGTGGAATAACCATGATTTTTAATCACAGCTTTCATGAATCTTGGCATGCTTTCCACCAGGCTTTCACACTGCTTCTGGGTGACCTTATGCCACTCCTGGTACAAAAATGTAAGCAGTTCTTCTTTGTGTGATGGCTTGTGACTATCCATCTTCCTCTTGATAACATTCCAGAGGTTTTCAGTGGGGTTCAGGTCTGGAGATTGGGCTGCCCATGACAGGGATTTGATGTGGTGGGCTCTTAATTTTTGCCAGGGCTGTATATTTTTAATTGGTTGCCGTATTGGACTGCAGGAAACTGTTAGAACAGCGTTGCCAGCTTTGCTCCTAATATTGGATTAATAAGGCTATGTGCACACGTCAGGTTTCTTTGCAGAAATTTCCTGAACAAAACCGGACATTTTCTGCAGGAAATTCGCATGCATTTTTTGCGCGTTTAAATAGCGGGAAATCCACGAAAAATCCGCAAAATTAATGAACATGCTGCATTTTTTTCCTCGATGCGTTTTATTCGCGGAAAAAAATGAACATATGCACAAAAATTGCAGTTTGTATTCTATTAATAGGATGCTTAATGGATGCGTTTTTTTTGCGGTTTTATCGCATTTTTATAGCGAAAAACGCGAAAAATCCAGAACGTGTGCACACAGCCTAAATATACCAACCACATATTGCCAACAGTCCCTGTTCAAGGAAGCAGAGTGCAAAAGAGCCTTGGTTTATGCAAACTGCGCCCAAAAGTGGGTGATGGGAGGTGTTCCATGACTCTTGGAGGCTTAAAGGGAGTGTGTGAGCCCATATATAAACTAAGCACATGGCCTTGTAGGGATATAGCCCATATAAAAATCACAGCACTGTAGTTCTAAGGCTAGGTTCCCATTGCGTTAGGGCAATCCGTTTAGCGCTAAGCGCTAGCGGATTGCGCTAACGCAGTGTCTTTTAAGTGGTCGCGTTAAACGTCCCCGCTAGCTCAGATCCCCGATCTGCGAGAGCGGGGAACGGACCTCGGGCGCGCCGTGGACGCTGCAAGCAGCGTCCGAGGCGCGCTACAAAAGAACGGCACATCGCTAGCGCGTGCCGAAAATGACACGTGCTAGCAATGCGCTTTAACATTGCTGGCAATGGGAGCGCTAACGGATGCGGTGCACAGCGTTAATTTCGCCGTGCAACGCTGTCCGTTAGCGCTCACACTAAAACGCAATGGGAACCTGGCCTAATCGCTGCCTCAGTTATGCAGCAACTGAATGTTAATCAAATAAACTGTGCCTGCTGGTTTTGCTTGTACCCGCCTACTTCACTGGTGATTGACAGGACTGGCTTGCTTGCAGCTAGTACTATCCACAGAGAAGGCTCAAGCAAGCTGCAGCTATCAATCACCAGTGACGGAGGTGGGGAAATTCAAAACCAAAGGGCAGAACAGTGTGCTGAGCCTCTTGGCTACACCCAGGGTGCACCAAGCACCTTAATTAGCATATCTTAGTAAACTGCAGTTTCTTCATAAAGGAATAAGCGATTAGAACACTAAAGGTGTAGTCTTAAAAGGACTATGTCCACTTTGTCCACTTATCAGTTGCTTCATGCTCCTTGCATTAATCATTCACTCTCCAAAAATTGCTTAAATCTGTCTGCAAATCTGTCTGCAGTGAAGGATTACACTTTCTGCTGTAATACACTACGAAAAGGGGAGAATAAAACGATGGAGGGAATCAAAAGCAGAAATGCACAAGGAGAAGCTACTGAAATTTCTAGTTCAGGCGAAAAAACTGGTAAAAATGCAGTTGCAAGTCATTTAATGGCTGTTGTAGATGTAGCAGTGCTATGAATGCTGGGCTGTGCAGAATCCCGCCCATGCCACTAATTGGCAGCTTCCTGTGTACATTGTTAGTAGACTGTCAATCCGTGGTAGGGGCGGGGTGAACAGAGTAGCTGGACTGCATGGCACCTGACACCTAGTCCTGTAGTGATAATCTCCTGCTTATAAAACACTGATTGTATTGAAAATACAACACACAGCCTAGTAAGTGACACATCGCTGGAATGCCCCTACATTATGCTGCTCTTAGATTAAATAGCAAAAAAACGCTGACAGATTCCCTTTATCTGCAGTGAAGAAATGGACATAGTTTTTGAGCAACTGCATTGGACCCCTATAGGAAAGGAGTCCCACCATAATATAAACATTTCTAGTGTCATTACTTCATCATGACCACTTTGTCCCTAGAGGCAAATGGATCCACGTAGCGTTCTTGCACCTGGTCCTCTATCTGTCCTCCTGTGTTGCTCGCTTTGGTTATAGCCAACCATAAGAGGCATCTAATGAGGCCCAGCAGTCCTAGAGGAGCATAGTTAGGTGGCGGTGGACAAAATGCTATTTTTTTTTTTGCAGCATTTTTTATTTTTTTTTGCATCCTAAATAATCGCTTCTTTAATAACGTAGGCGACTTAAAAAAAAAAATCTCGTCTGCATTGTGTGAACTCTGCCTGATAGATAGCGTGACTTTATCTGACTCCAATCTAGCTAATTAAAAGTGCCCCCCACTTAGCCTTATCAACCATGCCATGCCTGCAGTCAGTGGCAGCATCATACTTACACTGCAGCCCACAGTACCCCATTGTTTATTTGGGGAGGCATTTCTAATTCTAGAATAGTTATTGAAACGTTTAAGAAAACGAGGTCATTTTATGCCTAATTATCCGGCGACACCGCAGCGTAACGGCGTTGACTTGTGTTGTCCATTCTCCTTAGCGCCCAGTGATCTCCTAAACACTTGCATAAACAAACATAGGGTATTGTACCACCAACTGTTAAAAAAAAGTTTCAACAAGGAGAAGGAGAGAGAATGACAGACTGCAATCCCTCTTGAGTGCCTGTGCTCATGAATATTAATAAGGTAGTAATTAAAATGCAGGGACACAGCAGGATGGATGCAGGCGCTGCCTTCGGAGCGCTGGGAACGGGGAGGGAGAGCATCTTTCGGAGCAGATTTTGACTTCGTTCTGTGATGAAAAGAAGGAAACCGAGCTTTCAACTTTAATCAGTTTAGAGGTTTTTGACGTGAAATGTCTTTAAGTGAGATATTTCGGTTTGCGATCCTACTTGGCCGGAGAACGTGGCAGGCAGAAAGAATGGGAAATGTTGTGTCCGGATCCTTGATGGATTTATTCATCAGTTTTCAATAACGGAGCGCTAATAATTCCACAATAAATAACAGTACCGCGGCACTTCACCTCATTTTACAGCAAAGTGCTGATAGATTTACATCACGACCATATATAATGTATTTCCGGGGTTCCTCCAATCGGTGGCTATTAAGAAGGCGTCCAAAATTGACAAATTTTATTTAAAATGTTATCGCTAGAATATCACTTTGTGAAATGATAAAGCAAGCTACTTGTCATCCATTATTTTGTAGAAGAACTAGAAGATTATGTCGATATTTTTTTTTACTAGCAGAAAGTGGCTACGATGAGCATCCATCGTTCTGGAGGACCCAACACCTCCATGAATTACACGGATTGTGTAATACCTATTGTCTCCTGTGGAGGTGCTGCAGGAAAATGTATCACTTACTGCTGTGTTCCATCATAGATTCTAGCTGTTGGACATCTTTTCATCAAATTTTTGTAAAAAAAAAGAAAAAAAAGGGATTGTCCAAATCTAAGTTTAGCCGTTTAGGAGGCAATATTTGTACAAGTGGGTTCATATAAATCTGACAATAAATTCTGATGCATTATTCTATTTTGGGAGTGTATTCTAGAAAGATAGTCCCTGTAGTTGCTAAGGGGCTCAAGGAGTGGTGGACTACAACTCAGGCAGGCTTCATTCTACTGCCTAGTAGTTACACATTATTACCCCTATATCCAGGCAGAGTGACTTCTGCAAACAAAAGCTCTCTCCTCCTTGAGTTAGAGTCTTGAATTTGGTGCATATTCTGGGCAAATATATCCATAGAGGTCAGTTTCCCAACAAAGGCCAAAAGAGTGCCTTTTTCTCCTCTGTTGGGTAGTATTCTTTGGCATATATTTTTTAGTACTGCGTAGAAGATGCCCCCTTGAAAAAAACAGCTTTGCAGTAATACTACAGTAACACGTCAAAGTTCTTCGTAGGTGATACCAATTTTCTCAAGAAATAGACCTCCCAGGCTCTAAAAAGAATCTGGATATCTCCTCAGTCCTGTCAGAACTTTCCACAGTTCAGAAGCAGAGTTGGTGGAAATTGATTCGCAAGACCCAGACCATTGGCCATGTCAGTAATAAGTGGCCATTGAACAAGAGACCTGAGAACCTGGTCTTATCTCCTGGCATCCACGGCTCTTCTTTTGAACAACCGTCAGGACATGTAACGATACATATGCATCACGCCACAACAATATTGTAGTGCAAGAGTCTTGGATGCCGGAAGGTGGGAGGTGGTTCACAGGGCCCAACATCTAGATATTACTAAACTGGCAGGTGGACCGAGTCCTACAAATTGATTTGCACTAATGTTATCCAGAAGGTTCCTTTAGCCACAGAGTCTTGAGAAGGTAGTGTGACATCCAAAAAGGGGCATGGCTGATAGCAAAACTATTTGTTGGTGTAAAGCTGGATGACAAGTATGGGTATGCATCAATTTCTGACATATACCACCAATGCAGGGTTCAGACCAATGTAGGGTCCAAACACAAAGAGTACTTTTCTTCTATAAGACATTGATAGGTTGGACCTATGCAGCGCCCCAGAGTCCTGGTCGTTGCAGTACTGTGGCTCCGCCGCTAAGGGGGGTCAGGCAGGAAGTTAGAGAGAAAGCTGACTGGGTTGGAACCAGGCAACACCTTGTGGCAGAGGGTGTTGCAGGGGAAGATTCGGTAGGGTCCCTGTCAGGGGTGGGATCCTGACAGAGGCCTGGCAACAGAGAGAAAGCTACAGGACCGCGCCTGCACTTCATAGCGGCGGTGCCCTAAGAAAGGACAAGAAGCGAGATTTATTGTGCTGAGTGAGAAACGAGATCAAAGCAAGAAAGAGAATACCAGTAGGAGTCGTGCTGTAAGATCGAGGCAACATCCTACTGAGGCGTAAACAACCGGCGGCCGGAACGCCGAGGAGGTACAGAGCTCTAAGCCATACTTCAAACCAACGGCAGGACAGTCAGTCACAGGCGGGCTGTCTCACCTAAATCACCTACGCAGACATAGGGGGCAACCTTTGGAGAGGGGCGACTCTAGGGTCCCGGAAGAGCTCCGAGCCTACCCGTCATACGGGTGCGTCCCAACCATAACACCTGGGAGGGACGGAAGATTAGCAGAAGATCATCTAATCGAGTTGTGAGGGAACACGAGAAACAGACACAACAGTTGTGGGGACTATCCCGTAAGCACAGCAGGGGAGGACCACAACACATAGCGCTAGCAGGAAGGCACAGATTTCCACCTGCAAGGAGAACTCTGGAGGTGCCATTGGACCGGCCGGACTTGCGCAGCCTGGTGAACCGTATTCCGGACTGAGGACCCAGAGACCTTCAGTAAAGAGGTAAAGAGACTGCAACCTGGTGTCCTCGTTATTTACTGCACCGCACCACCATCACTATCTACATCTATTACTGTACGCCCCTCAGCAGGGTCACGGACCGGGTCTAGCCACCGTGACAACCCCAGAGCAGAGACTCAGAGGCCCGGTACCGGGTACCCCTCGGCCCTGCGGCAGTGGGGGGCGCTACAACTTGGCGTCACGAGCAGGATCTACTTAAGCCTGAAGAATCAGGTCATGTGTGCCTTGGAACTGTGATTTACTGTGCTTGGACTGTACTTTATTGCAAAGACTGTGCTGCGCCATTTACCGCCAAAATCCACCGCCATTACAGCGCTGAGGAGAGCGCAGGAGAAGAAGAGGGGCGTGGAGTGGGCGTAGACAAGCTGAAGAGCGCGAAGGACAATGGCCGCCCAGTCTAAATATTTCTGTGTCCTGAGGACGTGTCCGTCAACAGCCGAGGTCCGCCTCCTGATCCTGTTTGGAGGGTGGAGACCATGGAGACGGGGCCGCCCACGAAAGAGAGCGCGGGAAGAAGACGCTGGGAAGGAGATAAAGATGGCGATGCCGGGATCACCGCGTGGGGATGACCTGACTCGGCATGGAGTCGCATCACCGGACACAGCCTCGGAGACGCCATCGTTGCGGGGACTGGCCCTCACGGAACCACCGATGGGTCGACCTAACTGGCAAATGTCCGAGGAGTGTGTGGCCGCAGCCGAGGCCCGACAGATAGCACGCCGCTTGGAGGCTGATGCCCGCGTGCTCGCTCGGCTGGGCCAGCCCACGGAGGTCCGCCTGTCTCCGGTGTCCCCTGCTCCTCCCAACCCGGCCGCGGCAGAAGGTACACTGCAGACACAGGGCATGAGAATCCTGCCGGAGGCCGAACACCTGCGGCGCTTGATGACGGCGTGGCGGAGCCGGCCCCAGCCTGCAGCCCAGATTGGCCTGACCAGCGTGGAAGAAACCCCGCCGTCACACTGGGGTGTAGTGGTGTCCTTTAACTCCCGACACGGAAGGGGAGTTATACAGGAGATTGGGGAGCCGCTACAGGTCCGTCTAGACCGGGAGGAAGTGGAGCCCTGCGGAGGAAGGTTCGCTCGCGACCTGGAGCCAGGTGACGCTGTGACCTACACCAGATGGAGGAGGGAGGTCAGCTGGATAGCTCGGGGCGTCCAGCGGTGCGTCGCACTCCAGGCCGCTGCCGGAACATCAGAAGGCGAACCTCCTGCTGAAAAGGCAACGGAACCTGTCCCTGCGGAGCAGCGGGGAACCCGGACCCACCACGTACCTTGGGGGCGTGCCGGTCCATCAGTGAAAAGGGCATCACGGCGAGGGATCCTGTCATTGCTGGGGCAGGAACCACTCCTTGGATCGGCAGCGCGACCCGTTGGTCTGGTGAGGCCCAGAAGGAAACCACCTTCTGCACCACAAGAGTAAGATCTTAAAACTCTGAATATGTAAATAGTTCTTCAAACTGTTTGTTTTCTGCTACGTTGCTGCTAAACCCGTCCAGGGTTACTCTTAAAGGGATACCTTTGTTGACCTGTTGACCCGGGATCCCTATTGTTTTTGTTTGTTTTCTACGTTTTGCACAAGTTATCAAAGAACTGCTGAATCATGAACAATGCATGATACAAACTTCTTGTATATAGTTTGCACCTTCTTAAAGGTGCTCTCTACTGGTTTTACATAAAGACGGACTCTTTGCGAAGATACGGTTCCAGGAACCTGCACCGGAGTCCTTGCTGCATACGGACTTGCAGCTTGAAAAGTTGTACTACTTCATGGAGACTTGGTCCCCTCTTAAAGGGGATGTTCACATCTTGCACTTATGAACAGTGTTGCCTTAAGATGGTTGAATGGCAATGATGTCTTGAAAAGAAAGTATTGATGATGTTGATATGTGAAAGTTAAATGTAACCAACTAGTTGATTGTAAGAAACGTTCAGTAATGTTAATAGAAGAATGAGGACAGGAAGTGAACCCGTAGGGGTTAGTGGTGAGTCCTCCTAGGAGCCATATAGAGATGGCTCAGTGATCTTAAACTAAAAGAAAAACATGTTCTATACTGTGTATAGTAGTGGAAGGACAGTAGGCTCGGGCAGAATGGGGCGGTCCTGTAAAAGAAAGGAGAGGCAGTAGGCCTGGAGCAGTTAGGACAGGCGGTCCTGCAGACGTAAAGTAGGAGAATGTAGCACAGTTGCTTAAGCCTTATATGTGATATAAGAAGGTCTTTAGTGGATTCAGAGTGTACATCCTTAAAGGCAATGTTAAATTAATGTTTAAAAATTTTGCACTTAGTAGAATACCCGGTTGGGTAAGAAAAGTTATTTATAGTAAGTTATTTAAAAGTACTTAACCATGTTTGTAACGTTCAAGTGCCCTCACCTCCCATAAAGGGAAGCTCTGTTCAAATATGCTTATTGTTATTGCACTCACAAAAATTGTATGTCTTTTTGCTGACATGTATTGTTGTTTTCTTCCCAGTCCCGGAGTACTGGATTTAACCTGGGGGGAGTGCAGCGCCCCAGAGTCCTGGTCGTTGCAGTACTGTGGCTCCACCGCTAAGGGGGGTCAGGCAGGAAGTTAGAGAGAAAGCTGACTGGGTTGGAACCAGGCAACACGTTGTGGCAGAGGGTGTTGCAGGGGAAGATTCGGTAGGGTCCCTGTCAGGGGTGGGATCCTGACAGAGGCCTGGCAACAGAGAGAAAGCTACGGGACCGCGCCTGCACTTCATAGCGGTGGTGCCCTAAGAAAGGACAAGAAGCGAGATTTATTGTGCTGAGTGAGAAACGAGATCAAAGCAAGAAGGAGAATACCAGTAGGAGTCGTGCTGTAAGATCGAGGCAACATCCTACTGAGGCGTAAACAACCGGCGGCCGGAACGCCGAGGAGGTACAGAGCTCTAAGCCATACTTCAAACCAACGGCAGGACAGTCAGTCACAGGCGGGCTGTCTCACCTAAATCACCTACGCAGACATAGGGGGCAACCTTTGGAGAGGGGCGACTAGGGTCCCGGAAGAGCTCCGAGCCTACCCGTCATACGGGTGCGTCCCAACCATAACACCTGGGAGGGACGGAAGATTAGCAGAAGATCATCTAATCGAGTTGTGAGGGAACACGAGAAACAGACACAACAGTTGTGGGGACTATCCCGTAAGCACAGCAGGGGAGGACCACAACACATAGCGCTAGCAGGAAGGCACAGATTTCCACCTGCAAGGAGAACTCTGGAGGTGCCATTGGACCGGCCGGACTTGCGCAGCCTGGTGAACCGTATTCCGGACTGAGGACCCAGAGACCTTCAGTAAAGAGGTAAAGAGACTGCAACCTGGTGTCCTCGTTATTTACTGCACCGCACCACCATCACTATCTACATCTATTACTGTACGCCCCTCAGCAGGGTCACGGACCGGGTCTAGCCACCGTGACAACCCCAGAGCAGAGACTCAGAGGCCCGGTACCGGGTACCCCTCGGCCCTGCGGCAGTGGGGGCGCTACACCTATAGTGATCCAGACCACCAAAATTTTGAAATACCCATGAGGGATCTAATTTATTTGGAGGACACTGAATCGACATGAACTGTACCTTCCTGAGGTCTTCCTGAGATGATGGCGTTGAGTTTATGGAAGGTTGACTCCTCCAGATATCAATATCATCCCTGAATGAGATCCAACAAAGTTAATATAATGATATTTTGTGGTGTGAGACACGACGCACTGTGTTTTATGGAATTTTCCTCAGTTTACATTAAACCCTCACGGTTTATTTCTGAGGAAACCCTGTGAATTTCCTGAGCTTGTAAAACCTGCTATATGTTTGTTCAATGAAACGTTGCACATCGCACCAACCAATTCCCGTCGTATTTCATATTACAATAGTCGGCACGGGCAGAGGTACTCTTACCTATATTTTTCTACAAAAGCTATCACAGATTAACCTATTTTTTTTCTTATGCTTTCAGGAACCAAGCAAACAAATGCTACATAAGTGATGTGGTGGGGCAGGTTCTGCTAAACATGTGATTACCTGGTATATAGTAGTGTTTGGAGGAGGGAGTATGTAGGTATAAAGACGGCTGATTTTACATGCATCATAATCATTTCCACTAGGCGTAGTAGAGGAGTACGCTATCATCATGGCCATTGTATCATGCCTGATTATAGATGTTACTGGGGCTAGTTTATGGCTACTGGAGGCCTCACTTCATAGAAGCATTCATTACCGCTCTCCATGCGTTATATATACTATTCCTACAAACGTATATTTACCACCTGGGACCATTCGTTGTTAACCACACTAGACTTTATTTTATTATGGCTAGATTGAGTATTAGATGGTAACTCTACATGTCAGAGCTGTAACATCAGTGTAAGGTCATCCCATGAGAAATATGAGGGGAGATGTCTGGACTCGTGGGTTCTGTTGAATTATTAGTAAGGCCTCATTCAGACATTTCTCTTAGGAGGTCTATCAGTAGTTTTCACACATATCACTTGTATCTATGATAGTCTATGGGGCTGTGCACATGATTTTTTATGTCCGCATAAAATCGTAGACACATGTCCGATTTTGATCCGAGCCTTGGCTCAATATCAGCAATGCAAGACTACGCGGCCGTGAAAAGATTTGACCACACTCAGATGATATCCAAGTGCAGTCTGATTTTCACTGGCTGTCTGAAAGGAGAAAGTGGGGAAACTTTTTTTGTCTCCACATTCGAGAAAAACTGATGACACTTGGACGAAACTCTGATCAAAATAATCATCCGATTTTTCATATGTGAGGAACATTGACTTCTGATTGAGGCTTAACAAGGTTGTGGTGGGAGAGGTATGACATTTGGCAACTGTTTGGTGCACCGAACCGTGGGGACTCAAAATAATGACACACTCACATTTGGGGGATGAGATCACTGATGCCAAGGGTTTCTGGACAATGACAACAAAATAATCTCAGAAAGATGACATGCTGATTGCTGACACTTGGTGGGGGACCTTTGGACAGTATTGTTCCTACATTACAGGGTTCAAGCCTACTGATAGTTGGAGATTTGGGATTTCTGGACAATAATTATTGATTTGCAATTGAGGTCACAAAACTATCACACCACACACTGACACTTGGCTTCTACAAACCGTGACACCCTGACACTTGGGGTGTCTGGTCGACATTTGGGGTCTCTGGGTAATAACAAACTAACACGTGGGGTCTCCAAACAATGAAACATTGGAAATGAGGATTTCTGGACTATTACATACTGGGGTCTCTAGAAAATAATATACTAGAAACTGAGGTCTGTGAACAATGTCTTACTGGGACTTGGGGTCTCTAGACAACAATATACTGAGAGTTGGAGTATCCGGACAAAAATATATCGGAACTTGAAGTCTTTGGGCAATGACATACTAGGACTTTGAGGTCTCTGGACAACATATAGTGAGATTTGGGGTCTGTTTACAATGACTTACTGGGACTTGAGATCTTTGAAAAATGATTTATTGGAACTTGAGGTTTCTGTACAGTGATTTTGGAATATGGAGGTGTTTGGACAATGATATACCAAGACTTGGGGTTTCTGAACAATGGCACATTGGGGCTATTTGTAAAATTAAACATAAATTGTGTTTTTCACCTAGACCAGATCAATGTATTGTCTTCAGTGGAATGCATGGCACAACCACCAAATCTCAACCCAATGAGGATCTGTGCCATAGAGGCAGCACATGCAGATAGGGGACCTAGTCTTGGTGTTGCCATCACTTATTTCAATCATTGATAGACTTAGTCTGGTTATTCCCCATCCTTTCAACACCAGCATTGCCATTTTTGCTGTTTCGTAGTTTGTATTTTTTGTTTTGGTTTGTTAACTCCATCTGACAACCTAACTAACCCAATCATGTCTGTTCTGTACCAGGGAATGTCTTCATTACTGGTTAGTAGAACCAGGCTTTCACCTATAGACAATACTGTTACTTGTCATATTGTTCTATGCAAATAAGCTGGTCTTAAGGTACCTTCACACTAAACGATATCGCTAGCGATCCGTGACGTTGCAGCGTCCTGGCTAGCGATATCGTTTAGTTTGACACGCAGCAGCGATCAGGATCCTGCTGTGATATCGCTGGTCGTTGAACAAAGTTCAGAACTTTATTTGGTCGTCAGACCGGCGTGTGTGGTGTTTGACACCAAAAGCAACGATACCAGCGATGTTTTACACTGGAAATCAGGGTAAACATCGGGTTACTAAGCGCAGGGCCGTGCTTAGTAACCCGATGTTTACCCTGGTTACCAGTGTAAAATGTAAAAAAAAAAAAACTACATACTCACCTTCGCGTCCCCCGGCGTCCGCTTCCCACACTGACTGAGCGCTGTAAAGTGAAAGTGAAAGTACAGCACAGCGGTGACGTCACCGCTCTGCTGTTAGGGCCGGCGCTCAGTCAGTGCAGGAAGCGGACGCCGGGGGACGCGAATGTAAGTATGTACTGTTTGTTATTTTACATTTTACGCTGGTAACCAGGGTAAACATCGGGTTACTAAGCGCAACCCTGCGCTTAGTAACCCGATGTTTACCCTGGTTACCCGGGGACCTCGGCATCGTTGGTCGCTGGAGAGCGGTCTGTGTGACAGCTCTCCAGCGATCAAACAGCGACGCTGCAGCGATCGGCATCGTTGTCGCTATCGCTGCAGCGTCGCTTAATGTGAAGGTACCTTTAGGGTACCGTCTCACAGTGGCACTTTGGTCGCTACGACGGCACGATCCGTGACGTTCCAGCGATATACATACGATCTCGCTGTGTCTGACACGCTACTGCGATCAGGGACCCCCCTGAGAATCGTACGTCGTAGCAGATCGTTTGAAACTTTATTTCATCGCTGGATCATCCGCTGTCATCGCTGGATCGGTGTGTGTGACACCGATCCTGCGATGTGTTCGCTTGTAACCAGGTAAACATCGGGTTACTAAGCGCAGGGCCGCGCTTAGTAACCCGATGTTTACCCTGGTTACCATTGTAAATGTAAAAAAAAAAAAAACACTACATACTCACCTTCTGATGTCTGTCACGTCCCCCGCCGTCTGCTTCCCGCACTGACTGTGAGCGCCGGCTTTAAAGTAAAAGCAGAGCACAGCGGTGACGTCACCACTGTGCTGTGCTTTACGGCCGGCACTGACACAGTCAGTGCGGGAAGCTGACGGCGAGGGACGTGACAGACATCAGAAGGTGAGTATGTAGTGTTTTTGGTTTTTTTACATTTACAATGGTAACCAGGGTAAACATCGGGTTACTAAGCGCGGCCCTGCACTTAGTAACCCGATGTTTACCCTGGTTACCCGGGGACTTCGGCATCGTTAGTTGCTGGAGAGCTGTCTGTGTGACAGCTCTCCAGCGACCACACAACGACTTACCAACGATCACGGCCAGGTCGTATCACTGGTCGTGATCGTTGGTAAATCGTTTAGTGTAACGGTACCCTTATTCAGAAGTGGTGATTTACATGTTTGATTCAAGGGAGTTTAGTCTGACCCCTCTAGTTTCTTTTCCAGAATCAACACCGGTGATCCATGGCTGTATAGGAACGTATCCTAACCGATTATATTTTTGGAAAAGCAAGGATGGATAATTTGGAGTCAAAAGGGCAAATGGTGATAAGTATTTACTGGTGATATTTTGGGTTTTTAATTCTTTGGCGGGTTTTAAATGTCCCGATGGGTTCGCTTTTAGGACTATTGTTAGCATGGAGGACAGCTCAACCCAAGCCTCACCTCACATGAAGGCTAATATAAAGTGAACAATGAAGAGCAGAGAAATTCCAGGAGGTGGTGGCCGGAGAGCATGGTGTCTGCTCACCGCCTCCATAAACACTCACCCCCCTCTGGCTCAAGTTTCAAAGCATGTTTGGAGTTCAGATACCTGTGGGCCGGGAATGGAAGCCCCCCTGCCCATCAAAGGTCCCCTGATTACTTTAGCAGTTTTGTGGTCTGGTTGGTGGTGGTCTGATAGCTGTGAGGAGCTCTGACATTAGAGGTAAATAGTCTCTCCATGGTCCATGTAGGTCCTTAGATGGTGGCTACTCACTGTGTTTGTCCAACTGTGGGACTCCTGTAAAACTCAAATTGCAACTTCCACATGGCTACAGTAATCTTGAAATCCAATTTATATGAGCATTATGTCCCATGGCCACATAGAGCCCATGGCATGTAGGCACTCATAAAGTTTAGGTGCAAATAGCAAAAAATTGCTGACCACACACACCATATTAATGCAATATCAAAATTCCTGTAAAACCTTTTTTTTTTTTTAATAAACCCCTACTGCAAAAATTTATTTTTAGCCTAAAATAATAATAATAATAATAATAATAATAATTTTTATTTATATAGCGCCAACATATTCCGCAGCGCTTTACAACTTATACAGCGCTTTACAACTTATAAATATACATTTAAGCAAAAAAAAGTTACAGTACAGGTATTTTAGCAGGGCTTCAGTAAGGCCGCAGTTCATATAAGGCTACTTTCACACTTGCGTTGTGTGACGGACGTCGCAATGCGTCATTATGTAGAAAAAACGCATCCTGCAAAGTTGCCCGCAGGATGCGTTTTTTCCCATAGACTTACATTACCGACGCATTGCGACGGATTGCCACACTTCGCATCCGTCGTGCGACGGATGCGTCGTGTTTTAGCGGACCGTTGGCACAAAAAAACGTTCCATGAAACTTTTTTTGTGCGTCGAGTCCACCATTTTCTACCGTTGATGCGAGGCCGAAACTCCACCCCCTCCTCCCCGCAACTCACAATGGGCAGCGGATGCGTTGTAAAACTGCATCCGCTGCCCACGTTGTGCTACTTTAACACACTGTCCGTCGTTGCGTCGTTGCGTTTGCGACGGCCCGTACAGACGGACTAATGTGAAAGTAGCTTAAGACTGAAGACCTTCAAACCCACTAATATCGGCAGGATCTGCTGACGGTCTAATGTATGAGACCCTTCTGACTCTACCCTAAGAGATGATGTTAGAGAAGAGAAGGATCCTATCTGTAGGATTTCCAAAGACCGATCCTTTTTTTTTCAGGGGATAAGCCGCTGTCAAAGACACTGGAGCATTTGGTTGAGCGTTCCTATGTATGGAGGAGACTGAAAAGATAGCTGTTGGCGAAACGATCATTTGGCTGACCTCTATCCAATGAATGTGAAGGCCAAAAGGCTGAAAACATACTTTAGATCGCTGATGGCCAACCCTTCCCATACACATGCAACCATAAATGTGCTTTCAATAATGAAAGAAGAGTAAGCAACAAGTGAAAACAAGAGGATCGACCATGTTGAGATCCTCCTCTCACCCAACAAATATTCTTAAAAAATGGTGGTACCTAATTTTATTCTGCTGCCAAGATGAAAAAAAGCCTTGTGAGTTGGATAAAACCATTGAAAATGTTCGGTTTGTAATATTTAAGGGGCTGTCATCCAAGAAAGGTGCCACTCGTATCCATGGGCTCAGTCCCATTCACTTGTCTGGGATAAGGTGCAATGTCAGACAAGTTTCTGGAAATTCTAAGCAGATCCTTTTTTCTAATCATAGACTACCCCTTTAATCTAAGTCTTGGTTGTGAAACATTTCTTTTCTGTGTGTCTACCACTTCAATGTGTGCTTCTTCGTGAGTCATTGCAAATAACCGAGCCCATAGCCTCCTTACAATCCATACTTGTGAATAGGTAGCATGCATTGTCGGAGATATTTACTGAGCCGTCCTATAAAATAGTTGTCTTCACTCAGATCTACCATCCTACCTACAGGAAAGGGGGTGTTTATGACAACCTGAAGTATTTCCTTGTGACAACATCAACTATTTCTTTCCCATTCTAATTGATACAGGAACTTTTTTGTCTGGAGGATATTTTCTTAAAGATTTCAGCTTGATGGATTACTTTAGGAAAGTACTTTACATTCTTGAAGACATAGTACACACTGTTGGGTGACTGATGCTGGGCCTTTCAAGGTAACGTCAAATAGAGATGCTACTGAGAGATATACGTATGTAGGTAACGTCGGGTAATATGTAGGTGGTCATTCCAAGTCAAGAGAGAAGAGCTTCTTGCAGCTCCTTGATTTGTCCTTTAAATACATAGGAACATTTTAATGGCAGAAGCTAATCATGGAAATCTCCATACATCTGGTTCCTCAAGAAGAAGAGTCTGGATTCACGTGCACCTTGATGGTGATGACGGCTTCCTCCTTCAGGGCCTACATGGGAGGTATATCAGATGAAATGGGTTTTAAAATGCCCATAGACCTTGATATCTTGAGAGGACCACACCAATTTCAGTAAGATCCACCGACAATCAAGCATCTAATGGGCATTGCCAAGTCTTCTCTTGATGCCTCATGTTGGTTGAAACATGGATCAGATCAGTTGGGCCTTCTATGTCTCCTGCAGCAAACATAGCAAAAAAAGACCAAAAGATTAAAATTGACCTTCAAAGTTTTGAACCAAGAACAGAAGGACTTGCCACTTGTTTAACCCTCCACACTTTTACAAATAAGCAAAGCTCTCTCCAAAAGGAGAAGGGCCCTCATCTTTCCCAACATTCTGAGCAATAATGCCTCATAAGGGTCAAGGGATTCATGTCCTTTTTTTAAAGGTAACCTGTCACTAGGTTTATCCCACTCCCATCTCCAAGACTTCTCATGAGCTGCACCACTTCTCTGTAATGCACTATCCAGGACTATTCAATTAATTCCCAACACCCTCAGTTTTAAGCATGCACTTCTTTGGAGTGGCCTATTGCCTGACCTCACTTATGTAACTATTCCAGCTTTGCCCTTCCAAAATTTTCTTCCAAATCTGGTCCCTCGTAGCATCTGGTTACACAGCCTCCATGCACTTAATAGCCCTCTATATCTGTATGGTACAGATCCTGGCTGTGACCGGTTCCTGCAGCGTTATGTGAATAACCTATTTGCAGTATTATAGTGATGGCTGGACCGTACAATACAAGCACTTTTTACCATTTACCCTTCATGTCTCCCTTATTTCTCCATTGATTGTAGCTTATGATCAGGACCCTCACTACTCTTGGTATCTGATGAATTATGTGTTCCTCTCTAATGTCTTTATTGTCTGTACAAATCCCCTCCAAAATGTAACGTCCTGCTGAATATTTTGGCGCTAAAGGAATAAAAATTATTATTATTATTGCTACATAAACTAAATCCACCACCTTCAAGCCATCTTGAACAGCATTTCATCAACCTGTTTATAAGAGCCGAGCTCCTTCGCATATCTAAAAAAATACCTTTTATAACAGACCAGTGACACCCATCATACCAGCCGGTTAGAATATGGAGTGGTCCGGTCCGATGGGTGTCTCTAGTCTGTCCCTACAGTCGGTTGCCCTCCTGCCTTGATTGATGTGGCCGACGTCGTCTCCATCATTCAAAGAGTCTTTTCGACTCTTGCACCTGCACGGTAGTTAACAGGAGCTCTGAGGATGATGTAGGAGATGTTGGCCACATCAATAAAGGCAGCGGGTCTGGCGATTACATGGACAGAGGACGCTGAGCAAAGACCTAACAACACTCATTGGACCAGATAGCGCCAAATAGAGTATGGTGTGGGAGCATTATAAAAGGTATTTTCTTAGATATGCAGCAAGGCTCTTATGAACAGGGTGTGGAGAGAAGAAGACATAAGACTTCAAGAAGACTTAAAGGTGGTGGATTTAGTATATGGCAAAAAAACTGCCAACATGTTCCTTTTAAAGCTTAGAGAGAGCCTGCCTTGCTCCTGGCTTCCACCAGGACTGCCACCCCAGTGTTCATCAAGAGCTCAAGTGAGGGTTTGACTGCCCAAGCATTGGAAGCTGGTGTCCTAAGGCAGATGAGGAACCTGATAACCACACAAAGCCCATTCTGCTAATTGGGTAATCTGACACCTAATCTGACATTTTAATTGATAGCATTTCAACCAACTATCAATAAAGTCTGTGGCCTCTTTGGTTCTAATTGAAGAGATCAAGCTGGTGTATAGAGACATCTAGTCCTTGTCAGCTTCAGAAAAACTCAACCAAAGTGTGGGCTTTCTGCTTTGTGGGACAACCTATTTTACTATTTAATATACCGCCCATGCACTAATATTAGCTCCACCCCTGAGTAAGATATGACAAAGCAATGTAGCAGAGATATAGCCCATGTGGCAGCTAAGGGACCAATAATGAGGAGGATCCCATCCCTCGTTGGCCTTGTTCCTTTTGCTATTGTTTTGAAAGGGAGTGGAGAAATTGGCTCAATGGCCATGGACAGGGCATGGAAGGAAAAAGTAATACCAGATCTTTCTGGTTTTGGGTGGCAAAACACACAGATATAATGGAGGGTACCAGATTAAAAATAACAACTCTATGTGTTAATACCACCCAGGCACTAATTTCAGCTCCACCCGTGCATAAGTAAAGTATCACAGAGAAATCTTCTCATTAGTGGTGTACATAAAACAATAATCGGGACACTCTACTATATAGATGAGATTTGCCGCCAAAAATGAGAGAGGACCGGTGCTACTTTTTCCTTCTGAGTCCTTTCCAATAGGCCAATTCTTCACTCCATTATGCTGCACAGTTCCTTGTCAACCAACAGCAAAGGGAACGAGACCAACTAGGGGTAGACACCTCCTCTCTATCGGCCCCGTAG
This sequence comes from Ranitomeya variabilis, assembly GCF_051348905.1. Taxonomy (NCBI): domain Eukaryota; kingdom Metazoa; phylum Chordata; class Amphibia; order Anura; family Dendrobatidae; genus Ranitomeya; species Ranitomeya variabilis. Next base: position 248,448,996 of record NC_135233.1, on the reverse strand, counting down.
CCACCACATTGGCTCTCTTCGTTAAGTTATCAGTGAGGAAAGGCCATTTCTTTATCGCAGTTGACTTGGTAAAGATGAAATACCCTCCGAGGGTAACCGCACATTCGAAGACGGTTACTAATTGGTTGTGAGAGGTTGACTATTTTAGTCTTTGACGTCAAACTGAGCATGTGCAACTGGGTGGAGAATTTGGCGTTTCGGCCAAGATTGTTCAGTATGCTTCCGTCACTTGATGTTGACGATCCCACCTGGACTTTTTCTCATGCTTGGCTTTTCAGAAATGATACCACAGCTCCAAGCTGGAGCCGGTTTGTGTCGAAACCCATACTGATTTGTTTAGATCAATATATTTCCCTGTGCGCTATGGTTGGAGCTCGCGCATTTGCCTGCTCACATCTGCTCATGCAGAAAGACGCCGAAAAATTCTCTACTTGGCATTCTAAATGAGAAGAGGTTTCGCTGTGAACTGTTTCCATCAACCCCTCCCTTCCAACTGGAGTGAGAAGAGTCCCAGCTTGTCTTGCCTGCAATCACTTTACTATTGCAAGGTCCGAAGTGGTTAAATTCCTTTCCAGCTGAGCTGGCAACTAGCTCCCCAGCATGTTAGTCAGATCTCTGTGGGGGGAAGCTAGGAGGAGCCGAATCTGAGAAAGGCAGAAATGTATTCTCATGGGCTCCAAACAGGGAAGGGAAGGGGCATGGTGGGGCTTGTATGTTCTCAGAAACTTTTATTCTCATATTTATCCTCGTAGAGGGCAGAAAACAAGTTTTTAGGTGAAGTCGAAAAGACAAAAAAAAAGAAGACAAAAGTGCAGTTGAGGAGAGCACTGTGCAAACATCATAGATAGGGAACTCGCACTTCTCCCAGTTACATTGGGTTAATGCTGATGAGTTCAAATGGTCCTACATCTGGAAAGAATATACACATCATATGTACCGGAGACCCGAGTTCAAATCCTATCGCCTGCTTGAAAACACAAGCACATTTTGTTATTCAGACGGCCTCGTCTGCAAACTTCATTTTTTTATTATTTTATTTTCTTACAATTTTTAGGGGGGGGGGGGGGGTATATAAATAGCTCAAAAGCCACTAGGCATACTGTTAAAAAAATCTATCTAGGAGGAGCTAAGCAGCTTGCTGCGTATTAATAATATTACAGTATACAGTAAGCTCCCCCTAGGGGCAACTTCAGGAATCTAAAAATTTAATATTTAAAAAAAAAAAGTAATTTACTAGATTTTTTTTAACTTCAACTAAGTACACTATCTGATTGGTGTAGATTTTGGAACAGTTTTTTTTTTTCTTCCATGTCCCTCTGTTCAAAAGTTATGCCAGCAGAAAAAATTAAATTTTCCCTTCAACTGACTGGGCGTCTACCATAGAACTTCTCTGTAGGCGTTTGCTTTTTCCTACTCTGATGCCAGCCAATGAAAACACGGCCACGCCCACAGAGAAGCAATATGGTATACACCCAGTTAGGTGAAGGGAAAATTTCCATCCTTATTATCAGGGGTATAACTTTGCAACAGAGGGGCACAGAAGAAAAAGAAAAACTGTCCCCGAATCAGTGGAGCAGTAGCTATTGGAGGCGGGGCTCAGTCTAAGTTAAAAAATCTAGTTATAGGTCCCCTTTAAAAGGGTTGTCCAGGACTGGAAATACATGGCTTCCTTTTTTTTATTTTTCAACCCATTATGTCTACACAGGGGATTTGGGAAAAATGGAGGGGTGAGCCCTTTAAAGATTTATTTAAAAAAATTACAAAATTTGGAACTAAAAAAATAACAGGATTCTAAAAATAGGAGAATAAAGAGAAAATAGGGTTACACGTGCTTGGTTTTACTCTGTTCCATTCCTTCTTCTACATAAAGATAAGCAGCACCATATATGTTTGGGCAGCCACTTATCTTGTGTCCTACAGTAATGTTGGTTGATCCAAACCTGAAGGCATTGGGCAGTGATCTCATGTTTATGGCAAGCATGAAAGATGGTTATTTTTTTCAATACCCTATTAGAGAATGTTAAGTCAGTGGAGGGGGGATCCCATGTTGAAGATCTACTAGCCATTCATTTCAATGAGAATAACGTAATGCTGCATTTCTTCTCTGGGGGAGCTGTAGGGATAGTGTGAACCCTTAATGATACTTTCCATAACAGACTGTAGCTGGAGGACCTGGCGTGTCTCTGAATTAAGTCCATGGATTCCAATGGAAACTGCGTAATGCTACTTTCTTTTCTCTGGAGGTGCTGTAGGGATAGTGAACCTTTGCTGCTAGGTGCCCCACACATTATTATTAGAGGACAGAGCATGTCTGTACATTAGACAAACAGGCCAGTGCTTTCAATAGGAATGGTGTAATACTGCAATTCTCCTCTAGAGGAGCTCTAGGGATAATGAACTCTTGCTGCTAGGTGCCACACACATTGGAGGACCTGGCATGTCTTTGCAATACACAAATAGCAATGGTGTAATGCTACCTTTCTCCTCTGGAGGAGCTGTAGGGATAATGAACACTTGCTGCTAGGTACCACAGACATTGTTATTGGAGGACCTGTTTAGACACACAGCTAATTTCTTTAAATTGGAATGGTGTAATACTGCAATTCTCCTCTGGAGGAGCTGTAGGGGTAGTAAACCCTTGCTGCTAGGTACCACACACATTAGAGGACCTTGCATGTCTTTGCAATACACAAATAGTAATGATGTAATGCAGCCTTTCTCCTCTGGAGTAGTTGTAGGGACAGTGAACCCTTGCTGCTAGGTGCCACATACAGTACATTGGAGGACTGACATGTTTCTGCAATGCAAAACAGCCCATTGCTTTCAATATGAATATGAAATACCACTTTTCTCCTCTATGGGAGCTGTAGGGATAATGAACCTTTGCTGCTGGGTACCACAGACATTATTATTGGAGGACCTGTGTAAACAAAAAGCTCGTACCTTTCAATTGGAATGGTGTAATACTGCAATTCTCCTCTGGAGGAGCTGTAGGGGTAGTGAACCCTTGCTGCTAGCTGCCCCAAACATTGGAGGACCTGGCAAGTCTTTGCAATTCACAAGAAATAATGGTGTAATACTGCAATTCTCCTCTGGAGGAGCTGTAGGGGTAGTAAGCCTTTGCTGATAGGTGCCCCAAACATTGGAAGACCTAGCAAGTCTTTGCAATTCACAAGAAATAATGGTGTAATACTGCAATTCTCCTCTGGAGGAGCTATGGGGTAGTGAACCCTTGCTGCTAGCTGCCTCAAACATTGGAGGACCTAGCAAGTCTTTGCAATTCACAAGAAATAATGGTGTAATACTGCAATTCTCCTCTGGAGGAGCTGTAGGAGTAGTGAACCTTTGCTGATAGGTGCCCCAAACATTGGAGAACTTGGCATGTCAAACAAACAGCCCATTGCTTGCAATGGGAATGGTGTAATGCTGCATTTCTCCTGTGGAGGTGCTGTAGCGATAGATAGTCACCTCAAATTATAACTTTCTGGGGGGCAAAGCAGCAGAACACTTTGCGATCAGCTAATTTTGGCGTCATGGCGCCACCAACAGTCGTGAATGAGTTCAGCTTTCAAAACACATCACCATTCCTAGGAGGACAGATATCCCAAGTTCTAGAGGTAGCGCTAATCACATGGAGCCTCCGTCCCTTCCCTTTATTAATAAGGTGTCTATTGGAGGAACATACTGCTCCCAGACATAACAAATAGAGAGGAATAATGGAGTAACTTCATCAGTGTGGATACGGGGCGGATTCAATTCTCCATTTTATGATTCACATTCTTGGAATCATTCATCAAGCAGCCCACCACAGGGATCATTACAGGGAAATGTCAGATATTATGTGCAGTGCAGCAATGCTTTACGGGGTACGGCTGAGCGGCGCCTCTAATCTTTTACCTTCATCTTGTTTTGTAGGAAAGGTGAAAACAACTGCAGACGGCTCGCCATTTACACAGGACTGCAAGTGAAGAAAGACGCCTCGGCGAACAGAAGGATTAGGCATTAAGATTCAACATGCCCGATCCTCCTCTCCCCCATCTTGTACTTGCCAACTGTCTTGACTTGGAATTTTCAGATACAGTCCCGGCAAATTTGGCCAATCCAGGGCCAGAAGGGGCTTAGGCAGGTTCGGTGTGTTCCAGGAAGGGTCAGGGGCGTTCTTGGTTATATTTGGGGGCTGGACTTAAAGGGTCCTCCTCCCCCAATAATGTGATGACCTAAAAAAGTAACTATAACCCTCACCATTCCAGCACTGCTGCTCCAGATGTCACTCCCTACCTAACCACTGCATCTAATCATTGACCTTAAAGGGTTATATTTCCCATCTTCATAGGTGGATATTGTTGGATGGAGCTTGTAAAGACAAGCAGTTTTGCGATTTACTGCATGTTAAAATTTTCAGTCATTCTTGAATTATTAACATTTTTCTTTTGCTTGCAGCTCGTTCCCTAGGAGACCGACCACCGCTGCTGTCTTGCTTGTAAACACTACGCTGAAGCTGGTCCAGGATTAGGAAGTAACAGTTTGCTCCAGCGATACTGGACACCTTAAAAACAGCGCTTACAAGCTCAATAGAAAAGAGCTTGTAAGCACGACTCATATTCTGCTGTCAAGCAGCGGTGGTCGGTTTCCCAGGCAACGAGCTAAAAAGAAAAGTGTTAATATCTCAAGAACGGATAAAAATGTTAACAAACAGTAAATTGCTAATGTGCTTGTATTTACAAGCACCATCCAAAAATACCCGTTTATGAAGACAGACAATAACCCTTTAACTTTGGCGCTGGCATTTACGTCACTTTGCCTTTAAGGAAAATTCCATAAAAATGCAGATTATCCCTTTAATGTCGTTCTTCTATTAATATAATGAGAACATTATTACAGTGACTCCTCCTGTGTAACAACAGGAATCAGCCACACATCAACTAGTGGTATCTCCTGGGGTTGCTCGGTGTCAGGCTCGGGTACTTTGGGACCACCAGAGGAAATGATTTAGAAGCCCCCCCTACAGCGATACAGAAGAAGTGCATGTGTACATGTAACTGCATATTAAATATGTGCTTATAATTGTACTAAGAGGTTGTATCATCAATAAATAACCCGACACCGTGATAAACCCGCCAGCCAGTGCTCCGCTCCACCGCCGGCGGCAGATGGCTCCTGAGCTCATTGAGTATTATCCTGGCCTTTCATGGAGATCCTCTGCTCCTCGGAGGGGCCAGCGCTGTCTTCTGGGTAACATTTGTCATTTCTTACTGTTATTAGTTCCCGGACCCAAATTATGTGGTAGAAGGGTCCTCATACCCCTAGAGCCAACTGCTACCTGGCATCATTTGTAGCTCCAAGGACCTCAGAAAGGCCACTGTCCTCTTAAAGGGAACATTTTACCATGCTTTTGCCACCTAATCTTAGAACACCATAATGTAGAGACAGAGACCCTGATTCCAGCGATGCATCACTTATTTGGCTGCTTGCTACACTTTTTATAAAAACACTTTTTTTTATCAACAGGAGATTCTCACTAGAGGACCATGTAGTTCAACCCCGCCCCCACCACTGATTGGCCCTATGCACAGTGCACACAGAAAGTGGCCAATCAGGGGTATGGGCGGGGTTATACGGAGCTCAGCATTCACAGAACGGTAGATGTGCATCAGATAAAACAGTAATTTTTATCAAAACTACAGCAAGCAGCCCAGTAAGTGACACATCGCTGGAATCAGTGTCTCTGCCCCTACATCGTGTAGCTCTCATATTACATAGCAAAAACCTGCTGTCAGATCCCTTTAAAGAGTAACCTTAAACTTTTGACACACCGTAGAGGCACATCAGAAATTTTGATCGGGAATGTTGGCGCTCGCTGAAACGAAGGAGTAGAAGTACTTATCAGAGAGCCGCTCTCCTCTGAGACTGCAGACGAGAACAATAAGAATGTCTATGAGTCTGGCTTCAGTTTTGGAGGAGAGCAGCACGCCGCCGAGCACTTCTGGCTCTTCATTTCATTAACTGATTGAGGTCCCAGCGCTTGGACCCCCCACCCATAAAAACTCCTGACTTGTCACCATGTCGTGAGAAACGTTTTTTTTAAATGACAGTTACTCTTGAAGGTGAGGATCTAAAGGATCTTTTTTGATGGAGGGTTTATGAGACAGGCCACTTTGTCCTTTCACTTACAGCTTCACATTTTATCCATTTTTGGTGTTTCTCTGTTCCTTTCTCTCACTTTATCTAAAAACAGCGCCACTCCTGCTTAGTGGTTGTATGTGGAATTGCAGCTCAGTTCAATACAATTCGGTCATGACCAACAGAAAAAAAGTGTTGGGGGCTTGAAGCGTATTAGGGGGGATATTTTAGAAGATTAAGTAAGAAAGGATATTTCTATATTTATTTTTTAAAAAGCTTTATTCTATGCTGTTAACTACTTTAGGCGGAAACAGTCAGCAAGTTGACTTTCCACAGATAGCAACAATATGTAGCATCTCAGAGTAGCAGGGTGGGCTGGGATATATAGAGTATATCAAGACCATAGACTTATTAACACTTTATATATCTACTATATACAGTAATTGTCTAAGGGTCACTTCCGTCTGTCCTGTCTGTCACAGATATTCATTGGTCACGTCCACTGTCTGTCATGGAAATCCATGTCGCTGATTGGTCGAGGCAAAACAGCCACGACCAATCAGCGACGGGCACAGTCTGGCGGCAAAATGGCAGCTCCTTCCTCCCCGCAGTCAGTGCCCGCTCCATAATTCCCTCCAGTCAGCCCTCACACAGGGTTAATGGACCGCGTTATGCCGCGGTGTAAGGCTGCTTTCACACATCAGGTTTTCAGTGTCAGGCTAAATCCGGCGAATGTTGGAAAAACTGGATCCGGTGCAGATTTTGAAAAACTGATGCGACTGATCCGTTTTTTGACGGATCCGGCTAGCCTATCTAGAGTATTGGATAAAAAAAAAATTTGGAGCATGCACAGTTTAAAAAACCGGATCAGGCCGCCGGATCCGCCTTTTTCCGGATCCGGCACCTTCCGGCTCCCATAGGCTTTCATTGTAGCAAACAGCCAGAAGCGCCGGATCTTCAGGCTTTTTCGCCGGAGACAAAAAACTTTGCAATGGACGTTTTTTCAAGAAACCGGAAGCGGCAGATTTGCCGGATCTGGCGAAAACCGGACGAAACGCAATGTTATCCGGTGCAATCCGGCACTAATACAAGTCTATGGGGAAAAAAAACCCTGATCCAGCGGCAGCATTCGCCTGATCCGGTTTTTTGAAAATTAGCCGGATTTAGCCTGACACTGAAAACCTGATGTGTGAAAGTAGTCTAACGCACTCCGTTAACGCAGCTATTAACCCTGTGTGACCAACTTTTTACTATTGATGCTGCGTATGCAGCATCAATAGTAAAAAGATCTAATGTTAAAAATAATAATAATAAAAAAAAAGGTTATTCTCACCTTCCGACGTCGTGACTGTCCTCGGCAGTGCAAGCGGCAGGTTCCGGTGCCAAGGATGCTATGCAAGAAGGACCTGCCATGACGTCACGGTCATGTGACCGCAACGTCATCACAGGTCCTGCGCTCATACCAACCCTGGGACCGGAAGCTGCCGCATGCACCGCACACAGGCGCCAGGACTTCAAGGGGCCTTCGGAAGGTGAGTATATGTTTGTTTTAAGTCTTTTTTAACCACGCATATAGTGCCCACATTGCTATATACTACGTGGGCTGTGTTACATACTGCGTGGGCTCTGCTATATACTACATCTCTGTGCTATATACAATGTAGCTGGGCAATATACTGTACAACGTGACTGTGCAATATACAACGTGACTGTCCAATATACTACATGCTCTGTGTTATATACTAAGTGCTCTGTGTTATATACTACGCGCTCTGTGTTATATACTACGTAGCTGTGCAATATACTATGTGGTTGTGTCAGTTCTGTTATATACTACGTCGACTGTGCAATATACTGCGTAGCTATGCAATATACTACATGCCTCTACAATATACTACGTGGCTATGTTATATACTACGTGGCTCTGCTGTGTTATGACCCCAATGGCAGAGGGTCTCAGAAATAAATACCAAGTCTGCAAACACAAAAAACCAGCTCATAGGGCAGTGGTAACTGGGCTGACCATATATCTAATCCTAGCACCACAAATAGCAGCAGCCGGGGAACGTGCCTACGTTGGTTCTAGACGTCTCGCGCCAGCCGGAGAACTAACTAACCCTAGAAGGGAAAAGATAGACCTTTCTTGCCTCCAGAGAAAAGACCCCAAAAGTTGGATACAAGCCCCCAACAACTAATAACGGTGAGGTAAGAAGAAAAGACAAACGTAAGAATGAACTAGGTATTTAGCAAAGAGAGGCCCACTGACTAATAGCAGAATATAGTAAGATGACTTATACGGTCAGCAAAAACCCTATCAAAAATATCCACGCTGGATATTCAAGAACCCCCGAACCATCTAACGGCCCGGGGGGAGAATACCAGCCCCCTAGAGCTTCCAGCAAAATCAGGAATCACATTTAGTACAAGCTGGACAAAAAATAAGAGCAATACAAATAACCAAAAAACAAGGAAGCAGGACTTAGCTTAATTTTGCAAGAGCCAGGACCAGCAGACAGGAGCAAACAGAAAGGACTGATTACAACGATGCCAGGCACCAGACTGAGAATTCAGGAAGTTCATATAGCAACACCCCTGGACTAACGACCCAGGTGGGTGCCAAACTGAGGAAAGACAATCCCAGAGTCATATCACTAGTGACCACAAGAGGGAGCCAAAAAAGTCTAATTCACAACAGTACCCCCCCTTTAAGGAGGGGTCACCGAACCCTCACCAAGACCACCAGGGCGATCAGGATGAGCAGCGTGAAAGGCACGAACTAAATCGGCCGCATGCACATCAGAGGCAACCACCCAGGAATTATCCTCCTGACCATAGCCCTTCCACTTGACCAGATACTGAAGCCTCCGCCTGGAGAGACGAGAATCCAAGATCTTCTCCACCACGTACTCCAACTCGCCTTCAACCAACACCGGAGCAGGAGGCTCAACAGAAGGAACCACAGGTACAACGTACCGCCGCAACAAAGACCTATGGAACACGTTGTGAATGGCAAACGACACCGGAAGATCCAAGCGAAAGGACACAGGATTAAGGATTTCCAATATCTTGTAAGGACCGATGAAGCGAGGCTTAAATTTAGGAGAGGAGACCTTCATAGGAACAAATCGAGAAGACAGCCATACCAAATCCCCAACACGAAGTCGGGGACCCACACCGCGGCGGCGGTTGGCAAAACGCTGAGCCTTCTCCTGTGACAACTTTAAGTTGTCCACCACATGATTCCAAATCTGCTGCAACCTATCCACCACAGAATCTACCCCAGGACAGTCAGAAGGCTCCACATGTCCCGAGGAAAAACGAGGATGGAAACCAGAGTTGCAGAAAAATGGCGAAACCAAAGTAGCGGAACTAGCCCGATTATTAAGGGCAAACTCAGCCAACGGCAAGAAGGTCACCCAATCATCCTGATCTGCAGAAACAAAACACCTCAAATAAGCCTCCAGAGTCTGATTTAGTTCGCTCCGTTTGTCCATTAGTCTGAGGATGAAAGGCAGACGAAAACGACAAATGAATGCCCATCTTAGCACAAAAGCATCGCCAGAACCTGGAAACAAACTGGGATCCTCTGTCAGACACGATATTCTCAGGAATGCCGTGCAAACAAACCACATTCTGAAAGAACAAAGGAACCAGATCGGAAGAGGAAGGCAGCTTAGGCAAAGATACCAAATGGACCATCTTGGAAAAGCGATCACATACCACCCAGATGACAGACATGCCCTGAGACACCGGAAGATCTGAAATGAAATCCATGGAAATGTGTGTCCAAGGCCTCTTCGGGACAGGCAAGGGCAAGAGCAACCCGCTGGCACGAGAACAGCAAGGCTTAGCTCGAGCACAAGTCCCACAGGACTGCACAAATGACCGCACATCCCGTGACAAGGAAGGCCACCAAAAGGACCTAGCCACCAAATCTCTGGTGCCAAAAATTCCCGGATGCCCTGCCAACACCGAGGAATGAACCTCGGAAATGACTCTGCTGGTCCACTTATCAGGAACAAACAGTCTGTCAGGTGGACAAGAGTCAGGTCTACCAGCCTGAAATCACTGCAACACACGTCGCAAATCCGGAGAAATGGCTGACAAGATTACTCCCTCTTTAAGAATACCAACTGGTTCTGCGACTCCAGGAGAGTCAGGCACAAAGCTCCTTGAAAGAGCATCAGCCTTCACATTCTTTGAACCTGGTAAATACGAGACCACAAAGTCAAAACGGGAGAAAAACAATGACCAACGGGCCTGTCTAGGATTCAGGCGTTTAGCAGACTCGAGATACATCAGATTTTTGTGATCAGTCAAGACCACCACACGATGCTTAGCACCCTCGAGCCAATGACGCCACTCCTCAAATGCCCACTTCATGGCCAGCAACTCCCGATTGCCAACATCATAATTCCGCTCAGCAGGCGAAAACTTCCTAGAGAAAAAAGCACATGGTCTCATTACAGAGCAACCAGGGCCTCTCTGCGACAAAACGGCCCCTGCCCCAATCTCAGAAGCATCCACTTCAACCTGAAAGGGAAGTGAGACATCAGGCTGGCACAAAACAGGCGCTGAAGTAAACCGGCGCTTCAACTCTTGGAAAGCCTCCACGGCTGCAGGAGCCCAGTTAGCAACATCAGAACCTTTCTTGGTCATATCCGTCAAAGGTTTAACAACGCTAGAAAAATTAGCGATAAAACGACGGTAGAAGTTAGCAAAGCCCAAGAACTTCTGAAGACTCTTAACTGACGTGGGTTGAGTCCAATCATGAATAGCTCGGACCTTGACTGGGTCCATCTCCACCGCAGAAGGGGAAAAAATAAAACCCAAAAAGGGAACCTTCTGTACTCCAAAGAGACACTTTGAGCCCTTAACAAAGCATTCTCACGCAAAACCTGAAAAACCATCCTGACCTGCTCTACATGCGAGTCCCAATCATCAGAAAAAACCAGAATATCATCCAGATAAACAATCATAAATTTATCCAGATACTTCCGGAAAATATCATGCATAAAGGACTGAAACACTGAAGGAGAATTAGAGAGCCCAAAAGGCATCACCAAGTACTCAAAATGACCTTCGGGCGTATTAAATGCAGTTTTCCATTCATCTCCTTGCTTAATGCGCACAAGGTTGTACGCACCACGAAGATCTATCTTGGTGAACCACTTGGCACCTTTAATCCGGGCAAACAAGTCCGACAACAGAGGCAAAGGATACTGAAATTTAACAGTGATTTTATTCAGAAGCCGATAGTCAATACAAGGTCTCAAAGATCCGTCCTTCTTGGCCACAAAAAAAAATCCCGCACCAAGAGGGGAAGAGGATGGACGGATATGCCCCTTCTCCAGAGATTCCTTGATATACGAACGCATTGCGGTATGCTCAGGTACAGACAGATTAAATAGTCTTCCCTTAGGAAATTTACTACCTGGAATCAAATCTATAGCGCAGTCACAGTCCCTATGAGGAGGCAGAGCACTGGACCTGGACTCACTGAATACATCCTGAAAATCAGACAAATACTCAGGAACTTCCGAAGGAATAGAGTAAGCAATAGACACCGGCGGGGAATCACCATGAATTCCCTGACAGCCCCAACTTGACACAGACATTGCCTTCCAATCCAAGACTGGATTATGGGTCTGTAACCATGGCAGACCCAAAACGACCAAATCATGCATTTTATGCAGAACAAGAAAACGAATCACCTCCCGATGTTCAGGAGTCATGCACATGGTTACCTGTGTCCAAAACTGCGGTTTATTTTCCGCCAATGGCGTAGCATCAATACCTCTAAGAGGGATAGGATTTACCAACGGCTCAAGAACAAAACCACAGCGCTTGGCAAATGACAGATCCATAAGACTCAGGGCAGCACCTGAATCCACAAACGCCATAACAGGGTAGGAAGACAATGAGCAAATTAAAGTCACAGACAAAATAAATTTAGGTTGCAAATTACCAATGGCGACAGGACTAACAACCCTTGTTAGGCGTTTAGAGCATGCTGATATAACATGTGTAGAATCACCACAGTAAAAACACAACCCATTCTGACGTCTATGATTTTTCCGTTCATTTCTAGTCTGAATTCTACCACATTGCATTAAATCAGGTGTTTGTTCAGACAACACCACAAGAGGATTAGCGGCTTTGCGCTCCCGCAAACGCCGGTCAATTTGAATAGCCAGCGCCATGGAATCATTCAGACTTGTAGGAATGGAGAAACCCACCATCACATTCTTAATGGCTTCAGAAAGGCCATTTCTGAAATTTGCGTCCAGAGCACACTCATTCCACTGAGTAAGCACGGACCATTTCCGAAATTTTTGGCAATACACTTCAGCTTCATCCTGGCCCTGAGAAATAGCCAGCAAGGCTTTTTCTGCCTGAATTTCAAGATTGGGTTCCTCGTAAAGCAATCCGAGCGCCAGAAAAAACGCATCAATATTTGCCAATGCCGGATCTCCTGGCGCTAGCGAGAAGGCCCAATCCTGAGGGTCGCCCCGTAAGAAAGAGATAACAATTTTAACTTGCTGAGCTGAGTCTCCAGACGAACGGGGTCTCAGAGATAGAAACAATTTACAATTATTCCTGAAATTCCTAAACTTAAATCGGTCTCCAGAGAACAGTTCAGGAATAGGTATTTTAGGTTCAGACATAGGACTACTGGTAACAAAATCTTGTATGCCCTGCACACAAGCAGCAAGCTGGTCCACACTTGTAATCAAGGTCTGGACATTCATGTCTGCAGCAAGCTCAAGCCACTCAGAGGTAAAGGGGAGGAAGAAAAGAGAGGGGGAAAAAAAAAACAAAAAAAAAAAACAGAATTTCCTTTCTTATAATCCCACTTCTGCAATGCATTAAACATTCAACTTTGGCCTGGCATACTGTTATGACCCCAATGGCAGAGGGTCTCAGAAATAAATACCAAGTCTGCAAACACAAAAAAACAGCTCATAGGGCAGTGGTAACTGGGCTGACCGTATATCTAATCCTAGCACCACAAATAGCAGCAGCCGGGGAACGTGCCTACGTTGGTTCTAGACGTCTCGCGCCAGCCGGAGAACTAACTAACCCTAGAAGGGAAAAGATAGACCTTTCTTGCCTCCAGAGAAAAGACCCCAAAAGTTGGATACAAGCCCCCAACAAATAATAACGGTGAGGTAAGAAGAAAAGACAAACGTAAGAATGAACTAGGTATTTAGCAAAGAGAGGCCCACTGACTAATAGCAGAATATAGTAAGATGACTTATACGGTCAGCAAAAACCCTATCAAAAATATCCACGCTGGATATTCAAGAACCCCCGAACCGTCTAACGGCCCGGGGGGAGAATACCAGCCCCCTAGAGCGTCCAGCAAAATCAGGAATCACATTTAGTACAAGCTGGACAAAAAATAAGAGCAATACAAATAACCAAAAAACAAGGAAGCAGGACTTAGCTTAATTTTGCAAGAGCCAGGACCAGCAGACAGGAGCAAACAGAAAGGACTGATTACAACGATGCCAGGCACCAGACTGAGAATTCAGGAAGTTCATATAGCAACACCCCTGGACTAACGACCCAGGTGGGTGCCAAACTGAGGAAAGACAATCCCAGAGTCATATCACTAGTGACCACAAGAGGGAGCCAAAAAAGTCTAATTCACAACACTGCTGTATACTACGTCGCTGACCAATATACTACATACCTGTGCAATACACTACGTAACTGTGCAATACACTACGTGGCTGTGTTATATACTATGTGGCTGTGCAATATACTACGTGCCTGTGCAATATACTACATACCTGTGCAATACACTACGTGGCTGTGTTATATACTACGTAACTCTGCTATATACTACGTACGCTGTGTTACATACTACGTAGCTCTGTTATATACTATGTAGCTATGTTATATACTCCGTCGGTTGTGTTATATACTACGTCACTGTGCAACATAGTACGTAGCCTGTGCTATATACTACCTACATATTCTAGAATACCCGATACGTTAGAATCGGGCCACCATCTAGTATATATATATAATATAATATAAATATGCATGTCAATATATATATATATATATATATATATATACTGTATATATATATATTATTATTATTATTGCTTCCTTGAAAAAAAGTAGTTCTATTTTTATTTTAGGGTTCCCAAAATGCACCAAATGTCCAGAAGTAGACAAAGGGCAAATTAACCACGCCGATATAGCAGAGCTGGATTTGTTATTTAACTATTCATGGGTGCATCCAGGGGTGTAACTACAACAGGTGCAGGGGTTGCAATCACACCTAGGTCCTGGAGCCTAGGGGGCTCTAAAAGTCCCTTTAGCCTATAGAAAAAGACTAATATATTAAAGGTTTAAAATATTTGGGGGCCCCGTTGGAGCTTTCGCATCGGGGCCCATGAGTTTCAAGTCACAACACTGGGTGCATCGTTACATCTCGGAGTTCAGTTCATGCCGTAGGTTTCACCTACAGTCCCATGTAAAACCGTAGAGGATGCGTCATTATATAGGAAGAGTTGTTCTAAATGACAAAGTCAGCTCTACTACATCTGACATGGTTGGCTCTTCTACACCTGACAGTGTTAGCTCTGCTGTACCGGAACAAGTTCTGATTGGGTAAATTATCATTGTATGCTGGATCTGGCAGACCCAGGACTCAAGAACAACTGCTCTCCTAACAGCGAGCTTCTTCCCATACAGATCTATTCAGTCTATAATGGGTACCTGTCCATTTAAAGCGCTCTCTGAGCTAACCTCTGGGGCTATACATGGGCGCGAATGTTGACAGTGGCCTCGGCAGTCCTATTTGCGAGCACATTTTTATAGACGTGGTTCCCTGGATTACGCTGAGCCCATATAACATTTGTAGCGGCCTTGGGCTTCTGCTCAGATTTGACATGCAATACCAAAAACCACTGGATAAAATTGAAACTGCTTTACCATAAATGGCCTGCAGGTGGCGCTCCGTTTATAGTCAACTCTTTTCCCATTTTTCTCATTTATTGATAGATCCTTAGACGCAGCCCGCGCCGCTTTGAAGCTTCTCAGCAAGAATAATCTAATGATAATTAAATTAATATTGTTTTTGAATTTGGGGATTTTTTTCGAGTAATTACAAATTCTGCTGGTATTTTCTTAATATGAGGACGGCGCATAAAGAATCATAATTGTGAAGATTTTCTTTTTCTTTTTTTTTTTTTTTTACAATCCCCTCTGTGTGACTCTGCATTACCAGTGCTGTTTAGTGGAGGCGACGGTATTTTTTGACGCCTTTGTAGATATTTGTTTTACATTTGTATGGTTTTTACTTAATCTCGGCCAGTGGGGATGAGAAAGTTCTCTTAGGTAGATATCAAAGCATTGATCAGAAAGAGGGGACTCTTTACTAATAACTGAGTGATATATCAAGGACAGGGACAAACTGGACACTGGGGAGTTATAGATTGTTATACAGAGGGAGGAGGAGGTGAGCTGTGACATCGCCCGTTGTGAATGGTGGATCCTGTGTTATCTGTTGTATATAGAGGTGTTATCAGTCATTGTACAGGAGGAGGAGGTGAGCTGTGACATCGCCCGTTGTGAATGGCGAATCCTTTGTTATCTGCTGTATATAGCGGTGTTATCAGTCATTGTACAGAAGGAGGTGGTGAGCTGTGACATCACCTATTGTGAATGGTGGATCCTGTGTTATCTACTGTATATAGAGGTGATATCAGTCATTGTACAGGAGGAGGAGGTGAGCTGTGACCTATTGTGAATGGTGAATCCTGTGTTATGTGCTGTATATAGAGGTGTTATCAGTCATTGTACAGGAGGAGGAGCTGAGCTGT
The DNA here is from genome assembly GCF_051348905.1 of Ranitomeya variabilis. Classification (NCBI taxonomy): domain Eukaryota; kingdom Metazoa; phylum Chordata; class Amphibia; order Anura; family Dendrobatidae; genus Ranitomeya; species Ranitomeya variabilis. Next base: position 248,433,031 of record NC_135233.1, on the reverse strand, counting down.
GACTTCACTCATTGTGAATGGTGGATCCTGTGCTATCTACTGTATATAGAGGTGTTATCAGTCATTGTACAGGAGGAGGAGGTGAGCTGTGACTTCACCCATTGTGAATGGTGGATCCTGTGTTATCTACTGTATATAGAGGTGTTATCAGTCATTGTACAGGAGGAGGAGGTGAGCTGTGATATCACCTATTGTGAATGGTGGATGTGTTATCTACTGTATAAAGAGGTGTTATCAGTCATTGTACAGAAGGAGGAGGTGAGCTGTGATATCACCTATTGTGAATGGTGGATCCTGTATTATCTACTGTATATAGAGGTGTTATCAGTCATTGTACAGGAGGAGAAGGTGAGCTATGACATCGCCCATTCTGAATGGTGGATCCTTTGTTATCTACTGTATATAGAGGTGTTATCAGTCATTGTACAGGAGGAGGAGGAGGTGAGCTGTGACATCTATTGTGAATGGTGGATCCTGTGTTATCTACTGTATATAGAGGTGATATCAGTCATTGTGGAGGAGGAGGTGAGCTGTGACCTATTGTGAATGGTGAATCCTGTGTTATGTGCTGTATATAGAGGTGTTATCAGTCATTGTACAGGAGGAGGAGGTGAGCTGTGACTTCACTCATTGTGAATGGTGGATCCTGTGCTATCTACTGTATATAGAGGTGTTATCAGTCATTGTACAGGAGGAGGAGGTGAGCTGTGACTTCACCCATTGTGAATGGTGTATCCTGTGTTATCTACTGTATATAAAGGTGCTATTAGTCATTGTACAGGAGGAGGAGGTGAGCTGTGACTTCACCCATTGTAAATGGTGGATCCTGTGTTATCTACTGTATATAAAGGTGTTATCAGTCATTGTACAGGAGGAGGAGGTGAACTGTGACTTCACCCATTGTGAATGATGGATCCTGTGTTATCTACTGTATATAGAGGTGTTATCAGTCATTGTACAGGAGGAGGAGGTGAGCTGTGACTTCACCCATTGTGAATGGTGGATCCTGTGTTATCTACTGTATATAGAGGTGTTATCAGTCATTGTACAGGAGGAGGAGGTGAGCTGTGATATCACCTATTGTGAATGGTGGATGTGTTATCTACTGTATAAAGAGGTGTTATCAGTCATTGTACAGAAGGAGGAGGTGAGCTGTGATATCACCTATTGTGAATGGTGGATCCTGTATTATCTACTGTATATAGAGGTGTTATCAGTCATTGTACAGGAGGAGAAGGTGAGCTATGACATCGCCTATTCTGAATGGTGGATCCTTTGTTATCTACTGTATATAGAGTTGTTATCAGTCATTATACAGGAGGAGGAGGAGGTGAGCTGTGATATCACCTATTGTGAATGACGGATCCAGTGTTATCTACTGTATATAGAGGTGTTATCAGTCATTGTACAGGGGGAGGAGGTGAGCTGTGATATCGCCCATTCTGAATGGTGGATCCTGTGTTACCTACTGTATATAGAGTTGTTATCAGTCATTGTACAGGAGGAGGTGAGCTGTGACATCACCTATTGTGAATGACGGATCCAGTGTTATCTACTGTATATAGAGGTGTTATCAGACATTGTACAGGGGGAGGAGGTTTGCTGTGACATCACCTATTGTGAATGGTGAATCCTGTGCTATCTACTGTATATAGAGGTGTTATCTGTCGTTATACAGGAGGAGGTGAGCTGTGACATCACCTAATGTGAATAGTGAAACCTGTGTTATCTACTGTATATAGAGGTGTTATCTGTCGTTATACAGGAGGAGGTGAGCTGTGACATCACCTATTGTGAATCCTGTGTTATCTACTGTATATAGAGGTGTTATCTGTCGTTATACAGGAGGAGGTGAGCTGTGACATCACCTATTGTGAATAGTGGATCCTGTGTTATCTACTGCATATAGAGGTGTTATCAGTCATTGTACAGGAGGAGGAGGTGAGCTGTGACATCACCTATTGTGAATATTGGACCCTGTGTTTTCTACTGTATATAGAGGTGTTATCAGTCATCGTACAGGAGGGGGAGGAGGTGAGCTGTGACATCTATTGTGAATGGTGGAACCTGTGTTATCTACTGTATAGAGAGGTTCTATCAGTCATTGTACAGGAGGAGGAGGTGAGCTGTGACATCGCCTATTGTGAATGGTGGACCTGTGTTATCTACTGCATATAGATGTGTTGTCAGTCATTGCACAGTAGGAGGTGAGCTGTGACACCTAGTGTGAATTGTGGATCCTCCGTTATCTACTGTATATAGGTGTTATCAGTCATTGCATAGGGGGGAGGTGAGCTTTGACATCACCTATTGTGAATGGTGGATCCTCTGTTATCTACTGTATATATAGGTTTTATCAGTCATTGTAGAGGAGGGGGAGGAGGTGAGCTGTGACATCTATTGTAATGGGTGGATCCTGTGTTATCTACTGTAAATAGAGGTGTTATCAGTCATTGTACAGGAGGAGGTGAGCTGTGACATCTATTGTGAATGGTGGGTCTTGTGTTATCTACTGTATATGGAAGTGTTATCTGTTGTGAAATTGGATTTTGGGCTCCCCCGGTGGCCACTGGTGGAATTGAACTGGTGTGCATCATCCTCTCTGTTCACCTGTTTCCATCAGGAGGTGGGAGTCGCTATTTAGCCTTGCTCCTCTGTCACTTCCATGCCGGTCAACATTGTAATCAGAAGCCTTTCTGTGCATGTTCCTGCTGCCAGACAACTCCCAGCTAAGTTGGACTTAGTCCTTGTTTGTTTTTGCATTTTGTTCCAGTTCACAGCTGTAGTTTCGTTTCTGTGTCTGGAAAGCTCTTGTGATCTGAAATTGCCACTCTGATGTTATGAGTTAATACTAGAGTCTTAAAGTAATTTCAGGATGGTATTTTGATAGGGTTTTCAGCTGACCATGAAAGTGCCCTTTCTGTCTTCCTGCTATCTAGTAAGCGGACCTCAATTTTGCTAAACCTATTTTCATACTACGTTTGTCATTTCATCTAAAATCACCGCCAATATTTGTGGGGGCCTCTGTCTGCCTTTCGGGGAAATTTCTCTAGAGGTGAGCCAGGACTATATTTTCCTCTGCCAGGATTAGTTAGTCCTCCGGCCGACGCTGGGCGTCTAGGGATAAAACGCAGGCTACGCTACCCGGCTACTGTTAGTTGTGCGGCAGGTTTAGTTCATGGTCAGTTTAGTTTCAATCCTTCCAAGAGCTAGTTCGTATGTTTGCTGGGCTATGTTCTCTTGCCATTGAGAACCATAACAGTTTGACCGGCCTAAAAGGGTTAAATTAATTGACAGAGAAAGGAGAGAAAAGAGAAGTCTGCTGAAGATTTTTTATTTTTTTTTCTCAGTTCTGAGTGTGCTTGTAATTGAATCTCTTGCAAGTCTGCCTATATTGCAGCCTTTCTCTCTCTCTCTCCTTCTAATCCTGGAATGGCTCTGTGTTCACCTGTTTAAAATGGATATTCAGAGTTTAGCTGCAGGTTTGAATAATCTCACCACGAAAGTTCAAAACTTACAAGATTTTGTTGTTCATGTTCCTATATCTGAACCTAGAATTCCTTTGCCTGAATTTTTCTCGGGGAATAGATCTGGCTTTCAAAATTTCAAAAATAATTGCAAGTTGTTTTTGTCCCTGAAATCTCGCTCTGCTGGAGATCCTGCTCAGCAGGTCAGGATTGTGATTTCTTTGCTCCGGGGCGACCCTCAGGATTGGGCTTTTGCATTGGCTCCAGGGGATCCTGCGTTGCTCAATGTGGATGCGTTTTTTCTGGCCTTGGGGTTGCTTTATGAGGAACCTCAGTTAGAACTTCAGGCGGAAAAGGCCTTGATGTCCCTATCTCAGGGGCAAGACGAAGCTGAAATATACTGCCAGAAATTCCGTAAATGGGCTGTGCTTACTCAGTGGAATGAGTGCGCCCTGGCGGCGAATTTCAGAGAGGGTCTCTCTGATGCCATTAAGGATGTTATGGTGGGGTTCCCTGTGCCTGCGGGTCTGAATGAGTCCATGACAATGGCTATCCAGATCGATAGGCGCCTGCGGGAGCGCAAACCTGTGCACCATTTGGCGGTGTCTACTGAGAAGATGCCAGAGAATATGCAATGTGATAGAATTCTGTCCAGAAGTGAACGGCAGAATTTTAGACGAAAAAATGGGTTGTGCTTCTATTGCGGTGATTCAACTCATGTTATATCAGCATGCTCTAAGCGTACTAAGAAGCTTGATAAGTCTGTTTCAATTGGCACTTTACAGTCTAAGTTTATTCTATCTGTGACCCTGATTTGTTCTTTATCATCTATTACCGCGGATGCCTATGTCGACTCTGGCGCCGCTTTGAGTCTTATGGATTGGTCCTTTGCCAAACGCTGTGGGTATGATTTGGAGCCTCTTGAAACTCCTATACCCCTGAAGGGGATTGACTCCACCCCATTGGCTAGCAATAAACCACAATACTGGACACAAGTAACTATGCGGATTAATCCGGATCACCAGGAGATTATTCGCTTTCTTGTGCTGTATAACCTACATGATGTGTTGGTGTTAAATATTCTTATTCTGCACATTCATTTAAATCAGGACTTAACCAGGTGCGTTATTCTTAAAAGAAAAATGTCGTCATATTCACTTAAAAAGTATAGTGGTTTATTGAATTGTCCACAGAATAATCAGGTTGCAGCAAAACGTAAAACAGATGAAAATAGTTACGAACAGATTGTCCATGTGTAGAGATCATCATTAGTTACCCCTCTTTCCCAAGTCCTGAATGGAAACCATCGGTCTGTGTGTCTGAAGTTTGAAGGTCATCATGGCTGCAGCTATCAGCTGTTGTTCCTTCCTTCTCGGACATCCATGGAGAATGAGGTGAAGATGGGAGGTGACAGTCCCACGTGACAAAAGACCCCATCCCTCCTAAGAGACACTTATATATCTACTCTACAGATCACGTGTTACCCTGTATATGGAGTGGACTTATGCTCTGAGCTCCTATATACATAAATAGCTCTTTGTACTGTCAGCATGAAGCAATGTGTTCTATACTGCATCAAGACCAAGAATAAGTGAATTATTTAATATTTAACAATTCCCCCTTTTGAGGGTGAAAGACATTCATTGGAACCCTCAAATTAAATATATATTAATAAAATCTTCTTTCTTCTTTCCTTCTTCTTTAGCAAAATAATTTAGTGTTCATAATATCAATAACAATAATAATAATAATAATAATATTATTGTTCTACGTATTCAATAATATAATGGTATGTAAATTCATGTTATGGTAAGCCGTGACCAATATTCATATAAAATATATGCGATTATACTTCCCTATGTCTACTTGAAGCATCTCAGGTCTGATGTCATCTGATGTCATCTGGTCTTCATTTTGATGTCTTCTCCTTGGTTCTTTATAAACAATCTTTATTATAATTCTTATGAAATAGATGATAGCATGTAGATATTGTAGAGACTGTGTGTCATGTGTCAATCAAAGTCCATAAATTCAAATGTTGATAAGAAAACAAAGTTCATAGATGTGATGTAGCTTTAATATCTGTGTAGTGTCACCTTTAAAAACCTGGACTTACATTGGCTCGCCTTGGATATTTCTGGAATCTCCATATCATCCGTAGTGGTCTTGGAACAGGTGTTTTTGGTCAGCACAGCAAGGGTTAAATTGACTCTTCCCTGCTAAATATAGCACCATAACCAGTTTTTGGTGCACCGGACACATGTCAGGGTTGTAGCATCCTGACAATCACCTGAATTGTTCACCAGCTTTCATGGAAGTCTTATAGGTGATAGGAAACCACTGGAACATAATAACACAGTTCATCTTAGCATCATAGGATCATCGTCCTCTCCGTGGTTGGCAGGTAGGATACTGTACTCATACTTGTCAGTGATGGATGCTGTAGTTGTGAATGGTGACATGAATTGTATTCGACACAGTCTATTATTACTCAGAAATCATAGCATTGTTACCTTGTGGAACTCTGGATAACGTCTTTTTCTTCTTGCAACTTTTAATTGAATTTAAAAATATGAAAAGTCTTTATTAACGTAACTTTAATATCTTGATTGAAGTCTTCATTCCCTATTTTATACCAAATCTGGTAATTTCCTAACTTATAATATCATAGCTTACCATAGCAATCAATAATATCCATATAATTATTAAATTATATTAATATGGAACTCATATTTGGAAAAATAAATAATAATAATATATTATTAACCATATTCTTTATGTAAAAGGACATTTTTATGTCATGGGTGTAATTTCTTTATGAACCCATAGACGTCAGTGTGTCTTTTATGTAACAAGTGTTTATATTACTAAAACTTTATTAATAACCTATAACCAATAATATGTAAGAATGTGTAGCCATGAACCAAAATAAGACTATATGAATATGAATAAATGAATGAATGAGTGAAAGAATTGTTGTATTTAACTCAGAATTGAAACATTTCTTATATAATGAAACCATATGATCATTATATTTGATAAAGCAATATTCTTGTATTAGACATTACTTTATTAAATATTGATTTTTCTTTTTGAGATAAAAAATGAAAACAGAATAAAAATTGAAGAAAAAAGTAAAAAATGAAAAATAAAAATTGAGAATAAATAAAAATAAGAAATAGTGAAAAATGAAAAATGAGAATAAAATAAAAATAAAAATAAAAATAAGGCCTTTATATGTTGATGATGAATGCAAAGGTTATGTCTCAATAACACATTCCCTTTAATATTTCCATTATCTAGATGTTGTCATAACCTTGGATTACCAAAATATTGAAATTATGCAACTTTGCATATAATACCCTTCATTAGAGGAAAAAAATGACTTTTATAATACTTATTGTATTGTACCCAATAATACCTTATTAATATTTCTTTTTTATTAAAATGTGTGAAAAAGAGGTATTGATGAAATGTGATGATGTAATCTGGATCAAAAACACATTTCCCCCTTAATATCAAAAAATATTATTTTATGAAAAAAATAAATTTGTAAAAACCAAAATTAAAAATAATTAATTTTATAACTGTCATATCAGCTTGTGCCACATATTTGTTTGAAAATGTGTACCCATCTATGTAACTTAAAAAAACACTGAATATAAAAAAATTATAATTTAACCATATTGATGTGTAATTGCACTTATTCACTATTTACTAAATCAAGAAATAATTACTAAAGAAATATAGAAATATGTTGAATAAATAATATTTCAATATATCTTAACATTTGTAAATTTAACTGAATCTTATTTTCATACACACAAGTTTTTTGTTATTTTCTTTCTTTCTCTCTCTCAACATACCATAAATCATGAGGCCTCTTACATTCTGTAAATTCCACATTCCACGCTCCTTACATTACACTTCATTCTTACGTTGAATGCACTTAGCAGCTGCTCATCTGTCATATGTCACTCAAACTATGACTCACATATAAGTTGACACTACATATTTCACATATAAACAACATGTATATTAACCCAAAATATTGTGTCCTAATTATCAATCAATGCGCATTGTATACTATTAAATTTAGTATTCTAATATTTTTTGAATATTCCCCAAATATATCTAACACTATGGTCCCTCCACTGCATTTCCCTGCCATGCTCTGTTTTTATCGTAAGCCACTTTAATAAAGACCGGACTTAATACACGGATGGTGAGTGCTCTTCCTTTTCTTTCATTGATTCATGTGGATTAGCTTTTTTCCGAATGAGCACCATTGGTCTGTAGTGATAGTAAAACGTTTCCAAGCCAAAGGGAGGTGAAACAGGAAGCCCAGGCTGAACAGTGTGCACGTCTTTTGTTTCACTGAGTTCATATCTAACACTATGTTCCAACCTATAGATAGGACTCTTCCATATGAAATGTGTGCATTTGTTGTACAGTTATATTTAGTACAAGTCTGCAACTGAATCCGTTTGAATGCAAAGGCTGAGGAGCTTCTAAAGTTTCTTCTTACAGCTTTAAGTTGAAACAAGAGAGTGACCTGTCACACCATGCAACGAAGGAGAAAAACTACATTATTTCCATGCAAAGGAAAAAAACAAGTTTTTAGTTTATTAGTTATATATTATTTTTTTATTAAGTGTTAAATATATATACAATCATGCAGTTATTATAGCTTCCTGTGTAAATAAAACATAAATTCATGAAAGAGGGTTTTTTTTTTTTTTTTCAATTCCTGTTTTGAAATGAAAGCTCTAAGGAAAAATAAAAGATAAGGTTAATTTCATATTTATTTAAAACCAAAATAATTTAAATATGTTATACATATGTATATATTTAATATATATATTGTGAGACAGTGACTGGTTAAAAGCCCTGGAATAGTGGGGGAGGGGTGTCAGTGTGTTCTTGGAAGCAGACAGGGCAGTTGCCTGCAGAGCTCTCTCTGTATGGAGCAGCACAGAGGCTGAAGGAACCAGAGAGACTGACACCCTGCGTCTTGGCCTGTCTTATGTTGTACCCAGCTGCACTCCAGAGGATAAAGAGTGCAGTGTGCTGAGTGAGTACAGAGACTTGTTATACCCGGCTGCAGTCACCCAGGGAAACTGGATAGAGGGAAGTTCGGCCTGTGTATTGACTGCGTCATATAGCCATGCATTATTAATGGACTGTATGAAGAAGGCGTATACTCTATTGACTGTGTGAAGTAACACACTAAAAGAACGTTTTGTTTGAACTTGTTTGGGTCACTGCCGTTTCACTGTGTATGGTCATACCGCTGCATCACAATATGTAATTAATGTAATTCTAAGTATTATTACTGGAATAAATTTTAATTATTTCACTATACATATATATATAAATACAGTTACTATCATCTATACCTATACAAATATGCTACAGTATTTACTGTATACTATATTAATATATATAACTGCAGAAATATATTGTATAAAATAATTACATATTAATAAATAATACATTGTATAACTCCCCTACACCTTATATAATTGATTACATTTTTAGCCAATTACTAACCCAAAATTTACCTCTCTGTTGATAATTTGTTGGACAGCACTATTTAATAAGGTCATTAACCCTAAGGACTCTTTAAAGTTGAAGAGCTGCAATAATGGAGTGTTCAGTTGAGCACCCCCTATACTCACCACTTGTTTCTGTCTGTCAATTTCCGCCATTTTTACAGGGAAATCTGACCCTGCAGCTTTTAACCCTTTCGGTGCAGCTTCAGTGGGAGACTTCTGCATTTCATTATAGGGTTTGTAGCAAATATGTAATTTTCTTCGTTCTTCATAGATTTGATTTTGGGTCAGTTTTGGAGATTTTAATTTTGGCTTCAGATAAGATATAATTCCGTCTGGTTTAAAAACCTTAGTATGATTTGTTTTCCTTTCAAGAGTCTCATGTTTTCTAAAAAATTCAATGGATTGTGCACATTCATATAAAGAATCTTTTTGTGAAGCAATATCACGAGATACAGGATCTAGGAATCGAAATTTGTTCACAAAACAATTTATCATTGATTTTTTACTGGAATTAGTACTGATCAGTTTGTAAACCCTTTCAAAAATGGACATGAATGTAAACGTACATTCTTTCCGGCCAATCCTCAATTTTAGAAGAATATCAAGATCTGGATAATTTTCTTTTAGTCCACAAAATATCAAAATTTTTAATCTTTCTACATCAGTCATCCCTTCATGGAATTCTTCATTCTGCATTTTTAATGAGAATTTTCTGGAGAAACTTACTGGTAGCCAAATTTTAAATAATTTATTTTTCTCCTGATTAGTCAGATCATACTTATCAGCAAAACTTTCAAAAATCTCTGAATTTCTGCACACATCGATTTTGTCATCATATGCAGGAATGATTTTACATAATTTCAACAAGGTCTTCCTAGATTTAGTTTGGAGTTGGGCCTCTGAGCCGTCTTCTATTTTTAGTGGCCCTACCACATCATCTTTGTCAGTTGTCAGGTCTCCTACGTGTCCTCCATCTTGTTTTTCATCATGAGGCACAAAGTCAAGGTCACCTTGAGTGGCCGCCATTACAGACATGTGCGTCACATCTTCCTCTTCCTCACACTTCACATTACAGTCAATCTTGGGGACATCATTAATTTCCTTTTCCTTAGAAATTCTTTCTACACAATCTTTTTTGGACTTCTCTGTAACAAACTCATGAAATACATTAACCATATGTAATATATTTTTCAGTTGCTCTTTTTCTTTTTTCCTAGATACTAGCTTAGAATCTAACTTCAAGTTCGCGATTCTGCATTCTGCATATAACGAGAACCAAAATATTTCTACACTAGATCTGTACAAACTTACAAATTCTATCTGACTTGATTTAGCAAATGAATTAATCAATTCCATTTGTCCTACCTTGAAATCTCAGCTTGTAGATCCTTTTGCTGGTCTCCGGACTTCAGCACGGCTATTTTTAGCACGTCTCTTTTCGACACGTCCGGCACTTGTAGTACTCCTACTACTTGTCAATTCATCTGACACCCGTTAGTCTCTGTACAAAGTCATAGGTTCTTCTTGTGAGATCTTTGTGACTTGAAGTTTTGAAGTGAAATTTCTGAATACTTGCACAAAATCTTGCAAACTGTTCTGTCTTCCCCCCGTGTGCAAAAATGAAGGAAATTCACGAAAAAAATAGCACAAAAATCAAAACTGGCTGGCTTCGCCAATGTTAAATATTCTTATTCTGCACATTCATTTAAATCAGGACTTAACCAGGTGCGTTATTCTTAAAAGAAAAATGTCGTCATATTCACTTAAAAAGTATAGTGGTTTATTGAATTGTCCACAGAATAATCAGGTTGCAGCAAAACGTAAAACAGATGAAAATAGTTACGAACAGATTGTCCATGTGTAGAGATCATCATTAGTTACCCCTCTTTCCCAAGTCCTGAATGGAAACCATCGGTCTGTGTGTCTGAAGTTTGAAGGTCATCATGGCTGCAGCTATCAGCTGTTGTTCCTTCCTTCTCGGACATCCATGGAGAATGAGGTGAAGATGGGAGGTGACAGTCCCACGTGACAAAAGACCCCATCCCTCCTAAGAGACACTTATATATCTACTCTACAGATCACGTGTTACCCTGTATATGGAGTGGACTTATGCTCTGAGCTCCTATATACATAAATAGCTCTTTGTACTGTCAGCATGAAGCAATGTGTTCTATACTGCATCAAGACCAAGAATAAGTGAATTATTTAATATTTAACAGTTGGTGCTTGGATTGCCATGGCTGCAATCTCATAACCCAGTCCTTGACTGGAAAGCTATGTCTGTGCCTGAACATGCTGCTATGCGAGAATATATAAAGGAGTCCTTGGAAAAGGGACATATTCGTCCTTCGTCATCTCCCTTAGGAGCCGGTTTTTTCTTTGTGGCTAAGAAAGATGGCTCTTTGAGGCCGTGCATTGATTATCGGCTTTTGAATAAAATCACGGTTAAATATCAATATCCGTTGCCACTGCTGACTGATTTGTTTGCTCGCATAAAGGGGGCCAAGTGGTTCTCTAAGATAGATCTTCGTGGGGCGTATAATTTGGTGCGAATTAAGCAGGGGGATGAGTGGAAAACCGCATTTAATACGCCCGAGGGCCACTTTGAGTATTTGGTGATGCCTTTTGGTCTTTCAAATGCCCCTTCAGTCTTTCAGTCCTTTATGCATGACATTTTCCGTGATTATTTGGATAAATTTATGATTGTGTATCTGGATGATATTTTGATTTTTTCGGATGACTGGGACTCTCATGTCCAGCAGGTCAGGAGGGTTTTTCAGGTTTTGCGGTCTAATTCCTTGTGTGTGAAGGGTTCTAAGTGCGTTTTTGGGGTTCAAAAGATTTCCTTTTTGGGATATATTTTTTCCCCCTCTTCCATCGAGATGGATCCTGTCAAGGTTCAGGCTATTTGTGATTGGACGCAACCCTCTTCTCTTAAGAGTCTTCAGAAATTTTTGGGCTTTGCTAACTTTTATCGTCGATTTATTGCTGGTTTTTCTGATGTTGTTAAACCATTGACTGATTTGACTAAGAAGGGTGCTGATGTTGCTGATTGGTCCCCTGCTGCTGTGGAGGCCTTTCGGGAGCTTAAGCGCCGCTTTTCTTCCGCCCCTGTGTTGCGTCAGCCTGATGTTGCTCTTCCTTTTCAGGTTGAGGTCGACGCTTCTGAAATCGGAGCTGGGGCGGTTTTGTCGCAGAGAAGTTCCGATTGCTCCGTGATGAGACCTTGTGCTTTTTTCTCGCGTAAATTTTCGCCCGCCGAGCGGAATTATGATGTTGGGAATCGGGAGCTTTTGGCCATGAAGTGGGCTTTTGAGGAGTGGCGTCATTGGCTTGAGGGGGCTAGACATCAGGTGGTGGTATTGACTGACCACAAAAATCTAATTTATCTTGAGTCCGCCAGACGCCTGAATCCTAGACAGGCGCGCTGGTCGTTGTTTTTCTCTCGGTTTAATTTTGTGGTGTCCTACCTGCCGGGTTCTAAGGATGTTAAGGCGGATGCCCTTTCTAGGAGTTTTGAGCCTGACTCCCCTGGTAATTCTGAACCTACAGGTATCCTTAAGGATGGAGTGATATTGTCTGCCGTTTCTCCAGACCTGCGGCGGGCCTTGCAGGAGTTTCAGGCGGATAGACCTGATCGTTGCCCACCTGGTAGACTGTTTGTTCCTGATGATTGGACCAGTAAAGTCATTTCTGAGGTTCATTCTTCTGCGTTGGCAGGTCATCCTGGAATCTTTGGTACCAGGGATTTGGTGGCAAGGTCCTTCTGGTGGCCTTCCCTGTCTCGAGATGTGCGAGGCTTCGTGCAGTCTTGTGACGTTTGTGCTCGGGCCAAGCCTTGTTGTTCTCGGGCTAGTGGATTGTTGTTGCCCTTGCCTATCCCGAAGAGGCCCTGGACGCACATCTCGATGGATTTTATTTCGGATCTTCCTGTTTCTCAGAAGATGTCTGTCATCTGGGTGGTGTGTGATCGTTTCTCTAAGATGGTCCATTTGGTTCCCCTGACTAAGTTGCCTTCTTCTTCCGAGTTGGTTCCTCTGTTTTTTCAAAATGTGGTCCGTTTGCATGGTATTCCGGAGAATATCGTTTCTGACAGAGGTACCCAATTCGTGTCTAGATTTTGGCGAGCATTCTGTGCTAGGATGGGCATAGATTTGTCTTTCTCGTCTGCTTTCCATCCTCAGACTAATGGCCAGACCGAGCGGACGAATCAGACCTTGGAGACATATTTGAGGTGTTTTGTGTCTGCAGATCAGGATGATTGGGTTGCTTTTTTGCCTTTAGCGGAGTTTGCCCTCAATAATCGGGCCAGTTCTGCCACCTTGGTGTCTCCCTTTTTCTGTAATTCGGGGTTTCATCCTCGATTTTCTTCTGGTCAGGTGGAATCTTCGGATTGTCCTGGAGTGGATGCTGTGGTGGAGAGGTTGCATCAGATTTGGGGGCAGGTAGTGGACAATTTGAAGTTGTCCCAGGAGAAGACTCAGCTTTTTGCCAACCGCCGGCGTCGGGTTGGTCCTCGGCTTTGTGTTGGGGACTTGGTGTGGTTGTCTTCTCGTTTTGTCCCTATGAGGGTTTCTTCTCCCAAGTTTAAGCCTCGGTTCATCAGCCCGTACAAGATATTGGAGATTCTTAACCCTGTGTCCTTCCGTTTGGACCTCCCTGCATCTTTTTCTATTCATAATGTTTTTCATCGGTCATTATTGCGCAGGTATGAGGTACCGGTTGTGCCTTCCGTTGAGCCTCCTGCTCCGGTGTTGGTTGAGGGCGAGTTGGAGTACGTTGTGGAAAAAATCTTGGACTCCCGTGTTTCCAGACGGAAACTCCAGTATCTGGTCAAATGGAAGGGATACGGTCAGGAGGATAATTCTTGGGTGACTGCCTCTGATGTTCATGCCTCCGATTTGGTCCGTGCCTTTCATAGGGCTCATCCTGATCGCCCTGGTGGTTCTGGTGAGGGTTCGGTGCCCCCTCCTTGAGGGGGGGGTACTGTTGTGAAATTGGATTTTGGGCTCCCCCGGTGGCCACTGGTGGAATTGAACTGGTGTGCATCATCCTCTCTGTTCACCTGTTTCCATCAGGAGGTGGGAGTCGCTATTTAGCCTTGCTCCTCTGTCACTTCCATGCCGGTCAACATTGTAATCAGAAGCCTTTCTGTGCATGTTCCTGCTGCTAGACAACTCCCAGCTAAGTTGGACTTAGTCCTTGTTTGTTTTTGCATTTTGTTCCAGTTCACAGCTGTAGTTTCGTTTCTGTGTCTGGAAAGCTCTTGTGATCTGAAATTGCCACTCTGATGTTATGAGTTAATACTAGAGTCTTAAAGTAATTTCAGGATGGTATTTTGATAGGGTTTTCAGCTGACCATGAAAGTGCCCTTTCTGTCTTCCTGCTATCTAGTAAGCGGACCTCAATTTTGCTAAACCTATTTTCATACTACGTTTGTCATTTCATCTAAAATCACCGCCAATATTTGTGGGGGCCTCTGTCTGCCTTTCGGGGAAATTTCTCTAGAGGTGAGCCAGGACTATATTTTCCTCTGCCAGGATTAGTTAGTCCTCCGGCCGGCGCTGGGCGTCTAGGGATAAAACGCAGGCTACGCTACCCGGCTACTGTTAGTTGTGCGGCAGGTTTAGTTCATGGTCAGTTTAGTTTCCATCCTTCCAAGAGCTAGTTCGTATGTTTGCTGGGCTATGTTCTCTTGCCATTGAGAACCATAACAGTTATCAGTCATTGTACAGGAGGAGGAGGTGAGCTGTGACACCTATTGTGAATTGTGGATCCTCCGTTATCTACTGTATATAGGTGTTATCAGTCATTGTATAGGGGGAGGTGAGCTTTGACATCACCTATTGTGAATGGTGGATCCTCTGTTATCTACTGTATATATAGGTTTTATCAGTCATTGTACAGGAGGTGGAGGAGGTGAGATGTGACATCACCTATTGTGAGTGGTGGACCCTGTGTTATCTACTGTATATATAGGTTTTATCAGTCATTGTACAGGAGGGAGAGGAGGTGAGCTGTGACATCTATTGTGAATGGTGGATCCTGTGTTATCTAGTGTATATAGAGGTTTTATCAGTCATTGTACAGGAGGAGGAGGTGAGCTGTGATATCACCTATTGTGAATGGTGGATCCTGTGTTATCTACTGTATAGAGAGGTTTAATCAGTCATTGTACAGGAGGGGGAGGAGGTGAGCTGTGACATCACCTGTTGTGAATGGTGGATCCTGTGTAATCACTATGTAGCAATTATCAGCCATTGTGATCTGCCTGTGATGATAATAAGAGGACTGCAGAGAAGTGATTTCTACAAAACAGAAAGCATCAGTCTATTGTGAGTTTCAGTGGCCAGAGTGAAAACTACAAGATTTTAGATTTTTTTTCCCACAGTTTTCCCTTCCTAATTCTGGCCAAAGATAAGAGATAAATCTTGGCTGGACAGGCCAGGATAGAGTATGTCAGCAGGTGTGTACATATGAATATACAATTATATATTCCTACAAAAAAAAGTTATTTCACACCACCATAAGGTAAACCTAGAACCTAGAACCTAGAAGCTTTATTTGAAAAATTATTAAAAACATCAATAATAACATCAGAAAAAAGGAGATCAAGGAAATTCAGTACATACAGGCGGACATACCTAGGTGTGGGTATAAAATTATAAACCTGTAGATCAGTGGCTATATAACAAATATACTAAATATCGAAGAAGGCTAATACGTAATATCAGACAGCACAAATGCTGTGTCCATATATCTATAGCAATCAAAATAATAGAGACACAATCACATATATAATTTTTATGGTATAGTTACCCAGAGACCAAACGGATGCCCACACCCCGACGCGCGTTTCGCCTGCTGCTTTCTCAAAGGGATATGTATGGGAATTTTAATAATGCTACTATATTTTACATTATGGTGGTGTGACATATCTTTTTTGTAGGAATATAGAAACAAAATTTTGATCTGTTTTATTGGATATTTTTGGACAGTAGCTGGCCACGATCTGCAGTTTAAGGTATTGCTACATGACCAATGACCAAATGTACCGTACTTACATTCTTGGTGGTCTGCGAGAACCAACATAGAAAGTCCCATGCAAGTGTATGGCATATGCAACTAGGAGTTCAGCGAGGGTTGCTGGTATCCTGCTTATGTTCCCTTTTCCTAAAATGTGATGTGTACATGTCCAGGGCCTTCATATTTTATTGTCAACATATGTGAAACAGGAGAAAGATCTGATAGCTGTGCTGGTAGTCTAGTGCAAGGGATGTAAAGATGATGGTGGGGAATCGTGTATAGGTCAATTCTGACCCAGAACGAGGTGCTTATATTTTTTGGTGTAGGATTTGGTCTTCATTGTACCCAGATATTAGAATTTTTGATGAAAGATAAAGCAAAAAAAAGTAGGATACATTGGTCCATGAGAAGGTCGAATGGGCAATCGACATAAATTGTAACAAAGGCAGATTTTTAGGAATATGATCACACCAAAAGAAGGGGACCTTGGCGCCAGTAGAGTTGGACCCAGGGGCGTAACTACCGCGGTCGCAGCGGTCGCCATTGCGACCGGGCCCCGCAGGTCAGGGGCCCCGGGCCGGCAGGTCTGAGCAGGGCCAGGCTGGCCATCGGGCACTTCTGGCAAATGCCAGAAGAGCCGATGCCAGTAGTGGGCCGCTGCACTGTTCCTCCCCCGGAACCCCCCCCAGTGCCGCCGCCGCCGCCGCATTTAACTATACCGGCGTCTATGACACCGGTATAGTTCAATGCAATGATGGGAGGAGAGAGCGTCACCTGACGCTTCCTCTCCCATCATTCCCCGCTCTGCCTCTGACAGTACACTGCGGGTGCGCGATGACGTCATATCATCGCGCACCTGCAGTGTCCTGGGCAGACTGCAGCCGCCAGGAGCAGCGCGGGCAAAAGGAAAGGTGAGGAGAGTTTTTTTTTTTTTTCTTTTTAACCGGACTGTGGGGCCATTATCGGGGGGGGGAGATGAGATGAGATGTGGGCTGTGCTCTATATATCCCTGTGCGGGCTCTGCTGTATATACCCCTGTGGGGGCTGTGCTGTATATATCCCTGTGCGGGCTCTGCTGTATATACCACTGTGCGGGCTCTGCTGTATATACCACTGTGCGGGCTCTGCTGTATATACCACTGTGCGGGCTCTGCTGTATATACCACTGTGCGGGCTGTGCTCTATATACCACTGTGCGGGCTCTGCTGTATATAACACTGTGCGGGCTGTGCTGTATATACCACTGTGCGGGCTCTGCTGTATATAACACTGTGCGGGCTGTGCTCTATATACCACTGTGCGGGCTGTGCTCTATATACCACTGCGGGCTGTGCTGTATATACCACTGTGCGGGCTGTGCTGTATATACCACTGTGCGGGCTGTGCTGTATATACCACTGTGCGGGCTGTGCTGTATATAACACTGTGCGGGCTGTGCTGTATATACCACTGTGCGGACTGTGCTCTATATACCACTGTGCGGGCTCTGCTGTATATACCACTGTGCGGACTCTGCTGTATATAACACTGTGCGGGCTCTGCTGTATATACCACTGTGCGGGCTCTGCTGTATATACCACTGTGCGGGCTGTGCTGGATATACCACTGTGCGGGCTGTGCTGTATATACCCCTGTGCGGGCTGTGCTGTATATACCCCTGTGCGGGCTGTGCTGTATATACCCCTGTGCGGGCTGTGCTGTATATACCCCTGTGCGGGCTGTGCTGGATATACCACTGTGAGGGCTGTGCTGGATATACCACTGTGCGGTCTGTGCTGGATATACCACTGTGCGGTCTGTGCTGGATATACCATTGTGCGGTCTGTGCTGGATATACCACTGTGCGGGCTCTGCTGTATATACCACTGTGCGGGCTGTGCTCTATATACCACTGTGCGGGCTCTGCTGTATATAACACTGTGCGGGCTGTGCTGGATATACCACTGTGCGGGCTGTGCTCTATATACCACTGTGCGGGCTGTGCTGGCACCCAACACCATGTTGCAGTGCAGGAGATTCCTGCAACAGTCCGAGGCGTATCTAGGGGAAGCGGGGCGGGGGAAGGTGGGGGGGTTGCGGAGGCGGGGGAAGGTGGGGGGGGGTATGGGGGGTAGGGGGGTAGGGGGGGGGCCCCATTTGGAAGTTCGCACCGGGGCCCATAACTTTGTAGTTACGCCACTGGTTGGACCACCAGCTTACTAGCTTGGTAAAACAACGCCATATAATAGCAAGCAATCGGAAAATCTTCAGTCGACCTGATGAATTGACTGAAGGTCATTATCATAAATGGTATGCAGTTACAGAATGAGCGGCCTACCGGGCTTCGGAATGAAGGACAAATCCCATCAATCACATATCATCTTCCAGTATAATCATGCACTTTCACACGCTGCTGGCTGTGAAATTCTGGGATCCGTATTGTTGGCGGTGAAGCAGCTTACTAGACTAATTCATTATTGATTCATTAATTGGCTGTTAGGATCGTTCAATTGGTAAATTAGGTTTCTGTGCTGGAATACTCCTATTAACGACACATTCCTCGCGATTGGGCTTCCAGTCATTAGGGAGAAACAGAGACAGATGTACATCAACCTAACCATACACATATAATTGGTGCTGAGAGATATTTTGGCAATTCCTAACGTGTTCCACCATCCACCAACATTCACATTTAGTTCAGCCAGATAAGCATATATATCAATACCTAGTAAGGTAAGAGACAGCCATTCGTCTCTGGAACCTAAGGACAAAGGATATATTCACTAACTCAAGGTATAGATCATTGGTGAATGCTGTAACTTATTGGTTTTACCAATAAAAAGCAATGTATAATGTATATTTTGGGCTTAAAGGGGACCTGTCCCTTCCCATAAATATGTAATATTTTTACTTGGTGTAAATCCTGCTGTTCTCCTGAATCCAGCACTATTTTTCTTTTGTTCCTGCGCCTCACCATTCCCGAGATATGGGCTCCTCTTCCCTGTATACAAATCTAGCCTTGTCAGACAACTGGGTGTGGTGTTAAAAAGGACCACGCCCAGTTGGTTACAATAACTAGATGTACACACAGGGAAGAAGAGGCCATATCTCAGGAACGGTGAGGCGCAGGAACATAAGAATAATAGCGCCGGATTCAGGAGAACAGCAGAATTTACACCAGGTAAAAAAAAACGTATTTATGGCAAGCTACAGGTCCTCTTTGAAAGAGTTGTCCATTTCCTCTGCTAGATTCCCATATATTTGGACATATTAATCAATTCTTGGGTTGAAACTGTAATCCTGGTTTCTACTTATTTAACTGCAAATGGAAAACATATGGTAACAATGAATCACCATCTGCATCAGTGTTCACACATATATTGTAGATAACTTATTAAGCCAGGAAGAGTGTGGATATTGATGTAGATGATGTTTCAACTGATTTATGGTAGTGATTCTGGCAATAATCAGACCGGTGCATGTAGTCATTAGATCCTCTCCGCAGCGCAGCAGCGTCAGGCGTAGTGTCTGTGACTACAAGAGCTTAGAAGGTACTGAGAACAACTTGTTGTTATTGTGCCGTATATGACCCGATATGTGTTTATATATATTATTGTAGTTGTATGAAACTGCCTAGTAATATTGGCACCATGCAGTTATATGTTAGTTGTGGTTAGCATAATTAGTTTTTGTGTATTATTCAGATAACTCGTTATGTTTAACATGTTTATTTTGGATTGCCTTTTAGTTTCCAAGTTTGCACAGGTAAAATAATTCATTATTCATGTCCTATCTCTGGGCAAGGCAGCAAAGTATGTACAGTACATGGATAAAAGTATAGGACACACAGGATTGAATTCAGGTATTCAAGTTCCATTGCTACCGATGTATAATATCTGGTCCCTTGACCCCAGTGTATAACCTCCGGCCCCTCACCCCTGGTGTATAACATCCAGCACCTCACTCTCAGTGTATAACACCTGTCCCCTCACCCCCAGTGTATAACATCCAGCCCCTCACCCCCAGTGTATAACACCCATCCCCTCACCCCCAGTGTATAACATCCGGCCCCTCACCCCCAGTGTATAACATCCGACCCCTCACCCCCAGTGTATAACATCCGGCACCTCACACTCAGTGTATAACACCCGTCCCCTCACCCTCAGTGTATAACATCCAGCCCCTCACCCCAGTGTATAACACCCGTCCCATCACCCTCAGTGTATAACATCCAGCCCCTCACCCCAAGTGTATAACACCCGGCCCCTCACCCTCAGTGTATAACACCCGGGCCCTCAACCACAGTGTATAATATCTGACCCCTCCCCCCCAGTGTATAACATCCAGCCCCTCACCGCAGTGTATAACATCCGGCCCCTCACCCTCAGTGTATAACATCCGGCCCCTCACCCCAAGTGTATAACATCCGGCACCTCACCCTCAGTATATAACATCCAGCCCCTCACCCCCAGTGTATAACACCCGACCCCTCAACCACAGTGTATAATATCCGGCCCCTCACCCCCAGTGTATAACATCAGGCCCCTCACCCTCAGTGTATAACATCCGGCCCCTCACCCCCCATGTATAATATCCGGCCCCTCACCCCCAGGGTATTACATCCAGCCCCTCACCCCCAGTGTATAACACCCATCCCCTCACCCTCAGTGTATAACCTCTGGCCCCTCACCCCCAGTGTATAACATTCAGCACCTCGCCCTCAGTGTATAACACCCATCCCCTCACTCCCAGTGTATAACATCATGTCCCTCACCCCCAGTGTATAACATCCAGCCCCTCATCCCCAGTGTATAACATCTGACCCCTCACCCCAGTGTATAACATCCAGCCCCTCATCCCCAGTGTATAACATCTGGCCCCTCACCTCCGGTATTCTTCTTGTAACATAACTTCATAACGCGGAAAGAAAAAAGATGACAAATGGTCACACACAATAAATAGAAATACTATAAACTTTATTAATAGCATACCACAATATTAAAACCAGGTGAAAGGAGGGAAGGTAGTAACAGCACAAAAACCTCTGTTATAGAGTTAACAGGAAGGGTGCCACCAGGAATACCAGTCCTACAGGCTTATACATTATCAGAGTAGAAAAAATAAGCAAAAATAGGAAACAAATAGTAAAAAACTAAATAAACAAAAATAATAATTTGATCCTACTGCAGTCAGGAATACCAAGCCAAATAACAACAGTTCACATATAAGATAGGTAAATACAAGAACCGCTATAGTGCTAACCTAATTGAAGTCCCATAGCCTATCAAACAAACATAGTAGATATTATTGGAGCAAGGTACCTGTTGTTATTTGGCTTGGTATTCCTGACTGCAGTAGGATCAAATTATTATTTTTGTTTATTTAGTTTTTTACTATTTGTTTCCTATTTTTGCTTATTTTTTCTACTCTGATAATGTATAAGCCTGTAGGACTGGTATTCCTGGTGGCACCCTTCCTGTTAACTCTATAACAGAGGTTTTTGTGCTGTTACTACCTTCCCTCCTTTCACCTGGTTTTAATATTGTGGTATGCTATTAATAAAGTTTATAGTATTTCTATTTATTGTGTGTGACCATTTGTCATCTTTTTTCTTTCCGCGTTATGTGCTTATCGTGATGATAGGTCTTGTTGGTCCTTTTCACCTATGGTACAGATTTTTGTCATATTATGAGTTACCATGGTGTTTAGTCATATAAGTTGTTATTCATTTGTAACATAACTTGTTTCATTTTCACAGTTTGTGTTATTTCCTGATATTATGCCGAGGGCGCACTTTTATTGTGTTACTCGAATAATTAGTTGTTGGTTTAAGTACCACTGTCTCCTCATTATCTGCACTGCTGTATCCGCGTGAATGTTTTCACCCCAAATATATGACACACCAAAGCTCAAATGCAAGAGAAACACTTTTAAGTTTTATGGTCTTGGAAAAGCCCTTTTACCCAAATGCAGTTTTTCTTTAAAAAACAAACAAAAAACTGTGCATTACTCACTTTCCCCGGGTCCAGCGCTGAGTGTCTGCAGCTGCTCCTGGTGTTTGTTATTATCTGCGGTGCTGAGGTCACATCAACAACGCTGCAGCCAATCAGTGAGCTCAGCAGCTGTGCCCGAATTTACGGCACAAGCAATGAGCTCACTGATTGGCTACAGGGCTGACAGCATAACGTCAGCGCTGCAGACAATAAAAAAACATAGGTGGAGAGTCAACACTGGACCCAAAGAGGGCAGCGGGGAACAACCTGAAAACCCCTAAAACTTTCTTTAGGTTGTATACTTGGGTTTCCTCAGAGTTCTCCGGTATCCTCCCACACTCCAAAGACATACTGATATAATCTAGATTGTGAGCCCCAATGGGGCAAATATATTAAATAAAATCACCCCAAAAATTATCAATTAATTAGATTTAATCAACAAAATAAAATAACCAAAATTAAAAAAAATAAAAATAGAAGAATCACAAAATTGCATGTTTGTTTCTTGCAGCAGATGGCCTGCCATCATTTGCTATAATACAAGCTTGATGTTTAGTAATTACAGATTTGTAAGACATATATCCTATGGGTCTTTATCTGGAATCAGAGGCAAATAGAAGGACACTATAGATTCTTAAAGAGCCAATATGTTATGATAGAAATCACATCATCTCCAGGCTCGCTTTGGAAGAACCAGACTTTGATGACCATGACATGGAACTTGGGCATCGTCCTCGACCAGCAGCAGCTACACGTCTCCGATTAAATACCTCCCTAATAAGATCTCCCAAGATCTACAACAGATTTTTTTTGCATAAAATACCTAATTTTCAGGCTCGCTTTGCAAGAACCAGGCTTTGATGAGCACGATATGCAACTTGGCCATCGTCCTTGACCAACTCCATTTCTAGCTCACCAATCAAATAACTCTCCAACACCCTGGATCTACATCCGATTGTTCAACCTACTGTATGTTGATGTCTTCTTAGAGAGGATCTCCCCTCTAAACGACCTTTATTACCTGTAAGGTTGATGGGGGGCTACACTATTTACAATGTTCTCATAAATGCCATTCTGTAGCTACGCCTCCAGGACTTCCCTACTGATCTATGAGTTGTAACACGTATCTGACAAGACAATGTATCTACAGACAGCAGTGTAATTTATGCATGTGCCCTTCAATGGAGCAGAATATTTGCATAAGCAAGGGACTCATTTACACAGGTTCTGGAGGCACAGCAACCCCCTTCTCCAGTTCTCCTGCTTATTGGAGCTATCATGAGGTGAAATTGCACAGAGGAGCAAAGCCAAGAACGTCTCAGGGTTAAATGTGTTCTCAAGTACAACAATTATAAAGGTTTATCTAGCTATCACATCTCTACTAGCTATCAGAGTTCTGTTGGCCACAAATTTCTATGAACAAGCCCAGCATTAGGGGGCCTAAGATCACGCCACTTTATCCTCTGTCCAGTCGGACCACGACTGCATCTGGCAAATTGTCGTATAGTTTATCCTAAGGAGGAACCGTATCCTGGCCACTTGCAGTGCATCAAACTACCACAAGCCTCCAAGTATTAACTTGAACCAAGATGGGTGAAGCGTCGCAATTTCCCCTAAATAGAAGAGTCACCAAATTACACCAACAACATTTTTTTTTCATCTTCTTTTTTGGACAGATGGGTGGGAAAAAAAAATGTTCTGGCTTTCCCTTGCCTGCCTGTTCCTTCTATCCCCCTATACAGGCTCGGACTGGCCTGCAGCAGAACAGGAGAATCCTTGGGTGGGCCCCTATGCACGAGTGAACCACTCACCCCCAACATGAGCGCTAGTTGGCCAATAAATTAATACACTGTGTACAGACAAAAGCAGGATCTCATCATTCATTCAACAAACTACACAGCTTATTTTGATATAGCAGGAAGTAGCAAATTTGTGAAATAGGGTAATATAATATTAGTATAAAGTTGAACAGTGGGCCCCCCAAAGTCAATGTTACTGGTGAGCCCTTACCCCCCAGTACGACACTACCCCTATATGTCTGTCCCATTCAAAACCCATTCACAATTTTTCCTGCCAAAAAGCCCTCACTTTTGCTACCCTACCCCTGGCTCTTAGCATCATCTTTACCTACCTGATCTCAATACTATTAACTAGAGATGAGCGAACCTCCCAAAATTTGCTTGAATTCGGTCAGCAGATTCGATCCAAATACTTTTGATCCCCGATTACTGTGAGGGGAGGGAAGGTGCTAAAACATGGTGAAAAAAATGTATACTAGCCTTTCCTCACCTGTTCTGATGCCTTCGCCACCTCTGCAGCCCCCCACCTATGTTCTGCACTGGTCTTATTTTCTTCTGTGAACAGGGGGTACATTCTGGCTCAAAATGGCAATCGTAGGCCTGTGATTGGCCTTATGAGGTTATGTGGGGCAAATCTAAATTTTTTAGGAAATTCAAAATGAATTTGATTGATAACAAATCGATGCGCTCATTTTCATTATTAACCCATTACTTAGAAACCTTCTCTTCTCTATCCCCCTTAACACTTTCAATTATCCCCTCTGACTTTCCATGGGTCTCAGAGACCCCTTTATGGCTCTTCATTTCTGTCCCTTAAAGTTCTTTCTCTTTTCCGTTCTGTACAATCCTCTATGAGTTACATGTAGCGCCCCCACCGCCGCAGGGCCGAGGGGTACCCGGTACCGGGCCTCTGAGTCTCTGCTCTGGGGTTGTCACGGTGGCTAGGCCCGGTCCGTGACCCTGCTGAGGGGCGTACAGTAATAGATGTGGATAGATGTAGGTAGATGATGGTGGTGGTGATGCTGTAGTGGTGCGGTGCAGTAAATAACGAGGACACCAAGTTGCAGTCTCTTTACCTCTTTACTGAAGATCTCTGGGTCCTCAGTCCGGAATCCGGATAACCAGGCTGCGCAAGTCCGGCCGGTCCAATGGCACCTCCAGAGTTCTCTTAACAGGTGGAAATCTGCGCCTACCTCCTAGCGCTGTGTTGTGGTCCTTCCCTGCTGTGCTTACGGAAAGTCCCCACAACTGTTGTGTCCGTTTCTTAAGTTCCCTCACAACTCGATTAGATGATGTTCTGCTAATCCTCCGTCCCTCCCTGATGTTACGGTTGGAACGGCACCCGTATGACGGGTAGGCCCGGAGCTCTTCCGGGACCCTAGAGTCGCCCCTCTCCACAAGTTGCCCCCCAAGCTGCATAGGTGATTTAGGTGAGACAGCCCGCCTTAGACTGACTGTCCTGCCGTTGGTTTAGAGTATTGCTTGAAGCTGAATATTGTAATACTCCCTCGGAGTTCCGGCCGCCGGTTGTGCGCCTCTGTAGGATGTTGCCTCGGTCTTACAGCACGACTCCTACTGGTATTCTCCTTGTTGCTTTGATCTCGCTTCTCACTCAGCACAATCTATCTCGCTTCCAGTCCCTTCTTGGGTACTGCCGCTATACTGTGCAGGCACGGCCCCGTTACATTCGCTCTAGTTGCCAAGCCTCTGTCAGGATCCCACCCCTGACAGAGACCCTACTGAATCTTCTCCCACAACACCCTCTGCCACAAGGTGTTGCCTGGTTCCAACCCAGTCAGCTTTCTGATCTAACTTCCTGCCTGACCCCCAGTTTACCCACAATGGTGGGGAGTGGCCTAATGAATAGAACCCTTAGCTCCCCCTGGAGGCCCGGCTGTGAAATGTATTGGTGTCTGTGATACCTGGTCAGATGAACTCCTTCAGTGCCATCAGACGTACCATAGCTCCCCTTAGTGGCGGAGCCACAGTACTGCAACGACCAGGACTCTGGGGCGCTGCACTCCCCCCCCCCCGGTTAAATCCAGTACTCCGGGACTGGGAAGAAAACAACAATACAGGTTAGCAAAAAGACATACAATTTGTTGAGTGCAATAACAATAAGCATATTTAAACAGAGCTTCCCTTTATGGGAGGTGAGGACACTTGAACATTACAAACATGGTTAGATATCATAGCAACATGCTATAAGTAACTTTTCTTACCCAACCGGGTATTCTACTTAGTACAAATGCTCGAACAATAATTTAACATTGCCTTTAAGGACGTACACTCTGAATCCACTAAAGACCTTCTTATAATCACATCATAAGGCAATTTAACTTTTTCATTCTCCTTCTTTAAATCTGCAGGACCGCCTGTCCTAACGGCACCAGACCTTCTGCCTCTCCTTTCTGTTACAGGACCGCCCCATTCAGCCCGGGCCTACTGCCTTTTCCAATGTAGGATCAAGCACTGTTTGTATTGTTCCCAGGTAAGCACAGCAAGGGTGAACCCTTCCTCCCGAGCTCCATCTGGCCCAAACCGGGGGGTGTCCCACTGGAGAATCACCCCGTCTGGGCCCACGTCTATGGGTTCCCCCATCCTGGTCGGCAGCGGTGGTACCAGCTTCCCCATTGCGTCAGGGGGTAACACCACTAGCTCTGCCGAGAGGAGACGGCTTTTACTGGGGTGAGGGCCGGTCGCAGGAGCGGGATCGAGCGGGGGAGCAGGGGCGTCTTCCATACCTGCGCCCGATGTGATTCCACCGATGTCGATCCGGTCCGATGACGAGGACACTGGAATCGGCTGCAGCCCGGACCGCGGCTCTTCCTCTGCGGCCTCCGGATGCGACTCCGCTCCCCATGGCTCCTCCTCGGTTGACTCCGATGTCGGGATAGGTGGGTTCAGCTCCCCTGTCGCTGGCTCTGAGGAGTTCAGATTCTCCCGCTGCGGTGGTTGAGGGTAAGTCAGGGTTGCTCCTTCCTTGTTCAGGCACTTGCTGTTCATCATCGCTGCCTGATAGTCGGTGGCAGCGCATGCACCTGGCTCTGCCATTTCTCCGAGGTCGAGCTTCTCCGTCACCCGCTTCCCGCCGTTGCAAATCAAGGGGTTGTCCTCCGCTTTGAGGCAGGTCTTCGCTTTGCAGCAAGAGGTGTAGGGGGCGGTCGCCGCTTCTGGCGCCACTTTGGTAGTCTCCTCCCATGGCACGCCCCCCTTCTCCTTTGGTGTAGCAATGGCGGCGGTTTTTGGCGGGAACTTTTGGCGGCAACCGGCACAGCACAGTCTTTGCAATAAAGTACAGTCCAAGCACGATAAATCACAGTTCCAAGGCACACATGACCTGATTCTTCAGGCTTAAGTAGATCCTGTTCGTGACGCCAAGTTGTAGCGCCCCCACCGCCGCGGGGCCGAGGGGTACCCGGTACCGGGCCTCTGAGTCTCTGCTCTGGGGTTGTCACGGTGGCTAGGCCCGGTCCGTGACCCTGCTGAGGGGCGTACAGTAATAGATGTGGATAGATGTAGGTAGATGATGGTGGTGGTGATGCTGTAGTGGTGCGGTGCAGTAAATAACGAGGACACCAAGTTGCAGTCTCTTTACCTCTTTACTGAAGATCTCTGGGTCCTCAGTCCGGAATCCGGATAACCAGGCTGCGCAAGTCCGGCCGGTCCAATGGCACCTCCAGAGTTCTCTTAACAGGTGGAAATCTGCGCCTACCTCCTAGCGCTATGTGTTGTGGTCCTTCCCTGCTGTGCTTACGGAAAGTCCCCACAACTGTTGTGTCCGTTTCTTAAGTTCCCTCACAACTCGATTAGATGATGTTCTGCTAATCCTCCGTCCCTCCCTGATGTTACGGTTGGAACGGCACCCGTATGACGGGTAGGCTCGGAGCTCTTCCGGGACCCTAGAGTCGCCCCTCTCCACAGGTTGCCCCCCAAGACTGCATAGGTGATTTAGGTGAGACAGCCCGCCTTAGACTGACTGTCCTGCCGTTGGTTTAGAGTATTGCTTGAAGCTGAATATTGTAATACTCCCTCGGCGTTCCGGCCGCCGGTTGTGCGCCTCAGTAGGATGTTGCCTCGGTCTTACAGCACGACTCCTACTGGTATTCTCCTTGTTGCTTTGATCTCATTTCTCACTCAGCACAATCTATCTCGCTTCCAGTCTCTTCTTGGGTACCGCCGCTATACTGTGCAGGCACGGCCCCGTTACGTTCGCTCTAGTTGCCAAGCCTCTGTCAGGATCCCACCCCTGACAGAGACCCTACTGAATCTTCTCCCACAACACCCTCTGCCACAAGGTGTTGCCTGGTTCCAACCCAGTCAGCTTTCTGATCTAACTTCCTGCCTGACCCCCAGTTTACCCACAATGGTGGGGAGTGGCCTAATGAATAGAACCCTTAGCTCCCCCTGGAGGCCCGGCTGTGAAATGTATTGGTGTCTGTGATACCTGGTCAGATGAACTCCTTCAGTGCCATCAGACGTACCATAGCTCCCCTTAGTGGCGGAGCCACAGTACTGCAACGACCAGGACTCTGGGGCGCTGCATACACATACAGTATTTATACATTTTTCCTGTACAGATACTTGTTAGTAAAGTATGCATCAAATGTTTCAATATGCCAAATTATGTATAATTGAAGATAATGGTGTTTATAGGGGTTTTCCAGGGCTTTTATATTGACAGCCTCTACTTAGGTCATCAGAATTAGACTGGTGGGGGTCCAGACCACTGCAGCTACAACTATCAGCTTCTATAACTCCATCATAGGAAGACTATAATGAGGGCAATGTGGGCTACTGCCCGGGGCCCTAGGCACTTAGCGCCAGCATGTACACACTGGCATAAGGAGTAGAGCCCTGGGGACCAGAGCAGGGCATCAGGCGAACGGAAGTGTTGGGAGTATGTGCTGTTTTTTATATATATGTATGAGGATGTGTGCCTGTGTATAGAAAAATATTTAGAATTGAGAGTCCTCAGTGGTTGATACCTTTTAATGGCTAACTGAAAAGATGGTAACACGGTACCAAGACAATTTGTTACCATCTTTTCAGTTAGCCATTAAAAGGTATCAACCACTGAGGACTCTCAATTCTAAATATTTTTCTATCTACTGGCTAACACGGTACCAAGATATATTTCTTTCCTGCCTGTGTATAGGAAGCTAAGTGGGGGCTCATTCTGCATATAGGGAGCTATGTGGGGCTCATCCTGCATTTTCGGAGCTATGTAGAGGCTCATACTACTTTCATTTCACACTACTATGAAACTTCATATCATATATAAGGAGCTATTTAGGGGCTCATATAGAAGCTATGGAGACCTCATACTGTATATAATAGGCTATGTGAGGGCTCATACTATATGGGGTCTCACATAGCCTCTATATAAGCCCCTAAATAGCTCCTTATATACAATATGAAGTTTCACATGACCCCTATAAACAGTATGAGCCCTCATATAGCCTCCAATATACATAATGAGCCCCAGATAGCTCCCTGTATGCAGAATGCACCTTCACATAGCTTCCTATATGCCAGATGATTCCCCATATAGCCCCCTATATACAGTTTGAGCCCCTGCATAGCTTTCTAGATAGAGTATGAACCCTCACATAGCCTACTATATACAGTATCTAGGGAGCTATGCGGGGATTCATACTGTATCTAGGGGGCTTTGCAAGGCTCATCCTCTATATAGGAAAACTGGCTTATACTGTGTATAGTCGCTATGTGAGGGCTCACACTGTATCTGGGAAGCTGTGTGGGGGCTCATACTCCATATAGGGACTACGTAGGGGCTCATACTGTACAGGTCCTTCTTAAAAAATTAGCATATAGTGTTAAATTTCATTATTTACCATAATGTAATGATTACAATTAAACTTTCATATATTATAGATTCATTATCCACCAACTGAAATTTGTCAGGTCTTTTATTGTTTTAATACTGATGATTTTGGCATACAACTCCTGATAACCCAAAAAACCTGTCTCAATAAATTAGCATATTTCACCCGTCCAATCAAATAAAAGTGTTTTTTAATAACAAACAAAAAAACCATCAAATAATAATGTTCAGTTATGCACTCAATACTTGGTCGGGAATCCTTTGGCAGAAATGACTGCTTCAATGCGGCGTGGCATGGAGGCAATCAGCCTGTGACACTGCTGAGATGTTATGGAGGCCCAGGATGCTTCAATAGCGGCCTTAAGCTCATCCAGAGTGTTGGGTCTTGCGTCTCTCAACTTTCTCTTCACAATATCCCACAGATTCTCTATGGGGTTCAGGTCAGGAGAGTTGGCAGGCCAATTGAGCACAGTAATACCATGGTCAGTAAACCATTTACCAGTGGTTTTGGCACTGTGAGCAGGTGCCAGGTCGTGCTGAAAAATGAAATCTTCATCTCCATAAAGCATTTCAGCCGATGGAAGCATGAAGTGCTCCAAAATCTCCTGATAGCTAGCTGCATTGACCCTGCCCTTGATGAAACACAGTGGACCAACACCAGCAGCTGACATGGCACCCCACACCATCACTGACTGTGGGTACTTGACACTGGACTTCAGGCATTTTGGCATTTCCTTCTCCCCAGTCTTCCTCCAGACTCTGGCAGCTTGATTTCCGAATGACATGCAAAATTTGCTTTCATCAGAAAAAAGTACTTGGGACCACTTAGCAACAGTCCAGTGCTGCTTCTCTGTAGCCCAGGTCAGGCGCTTCTGCCGCTGTTTATGGTTCAAAAGTGGCTTTACCTGGGGAATGCGGCACCTGTAGCCCATTTCCTGCACACGCCTGTGCACGGTGGCTCTGGATGTTTCCACACCAGACTCAGTCCACTGCTTCCTCAGGTTCCCCAAGGTCTGGAATCGGTCCTTCTCCACAATCTTCCTCAGGGTCCGGTCACCTCTTCTCGTTGTACAGCGTTTTCTGCCACATTGTTTCCTTCCAACAGACTTACCATTGAGGTGCCTTGATACAGCACTCTGGGAACAGCCTATTTGTTGAGAAATTTCTTTCTGGGTCTTACCCTCTTGCTTGAGGGTGTCAATGATGGCCTTCTTGACATCTGTCAGGTCGCTAGTCTTACCCATGATGGGGGTTTTGAGTAATGAACCAGGCAGGGAGTTTTTAAAAGCCTCAGGTATCTTTTGCATGTGTTTACAGTTAATTAGTTGATTCAGAAGATTAGGGTAATAGGTCATTTAGAGAACCTTTTCTTGATATGCTAATTTATTGAGACAGGTTTTTTGGGTTATCAGGAGTTGTATGCCAAAATCATCAGTATTAAAACAATAAAAGACCTGACAAATTTCAGTTGGTGGATAATGAATCTATAATATATGAAAGTTTAATTGTAATCATTACATTATGGTAAATAATGAAATTTAACACTATATGCTAATTTTTTGAGAAGGACCTGTATATGGAGGGGCTGTGTGTGGACTTATGCTTTATATAAGGGGGATTTGTATGGGCTCATAGTGTATTGAGCATACTTAATTCTGCTCAACATTAAGTGATCCAATTAATAATATAAAATAATAATTATAATTAATATGTTAATATTATTATTAAGCAGAATTAATTTCTATTGGTTCAGCTTGCAGAACAGTCATGGTCTCTCATGTGGCCCCTCGGGAAAATTATTCTCCCACCCCTGCTATTATGTCCAGTGCTGTGTTATGTATTGCTCTGTATATAAGGGAAATAATTTGCGCGGCTCGCTACGCACACAACTCTCTGTCGTTGTCCATCTACAGCTGTGCACTAGAGCACCTTTGTGTTAATCAAGTTACCTGTCACATAATCTATCAAAAGAATCATGTGACATGTCATGCGATGCATCGGAGGTTGGGGGGCCCACGCCTTCTAAACTGCCAGGGGCCCTAGCTCTGAAATCCGCCCCTGAGCTCCACAAATTTGGTAATGACAGTACTTAGCATTTTCAATCCCATTTCCAGTTAGTGCAGAGGTCCTGGGATCAAATGGGTCTGGGTAACATCAACATGGAGTCTGATTAGAGGGAACTATCACTGTCACCCCATGAAACAGGGAGCACAAGTTCTTCGCTCTGGTGAACAGTAGAGGTCTTAGCGTTTGGATCCATAAATCTAGTAGTCGATACTGGTTATAATTGGAATACCTCTTTAACTGTGATCATTACATACATTGTTGGTTGAAAGTTTGTGAACCCTTCAGAATTTTCCAAATTTCTCTATAAATGTAACCCAAACCTACATCAGATTTTCACGGAAGTCCTAAAAGTAGATAAACACACCAAAACAAGAAAATTAGTGAAAAATATTAGGGTTTGGCAATTTTTACTGATGAAGATTATCCAATATCCCATGTGTTAGGGGTCGAGTTCCCGCCTCTGCACAGGGGGAATCTCGGGCCATCTCCCCTGCGGTCTCCCATTCTTCTTCTGCCGCAGTGGAGCCTGCTCAGCGGAGACGTCAGTCCCAGCGTCTTGCTCAGTCTGACTCTGTACAAAGAGTTACTGCTGCTTTTCCTGCTTCTGCCATGGAAGTCAGTGCTGGGCAGCGGCGAGCAGACGCTTCTGGGACTAAGTCCTGCTTTTCTCGTTCTGAGCATGCCCAGAGTAAGATCTCTCAGTGGAGATCGAGGGTCACATGATCAGATACTGCAGCTAAGGCCATTGGCCCTTCAGGAAGGTCCTGTAGGTGCTCACGCTCTGTGGCAGCCTCTCATTGGTCCTTCTAGGAAGGTCCTGTACGTGCTGCAACTATTTAAGGCTCGCATGGCCGCACGGCCATGCGCTAGTATTGTTCTATGTTATGTGCTTTGCGCCAGTGTGGTCATGTGAGTTTGTGTTCAGGGACCCGGCTGAAATAAGCCCCTAGAATGCTGGCACCTCCGGCGAGGAGTTTGTGTGCATGCATGACCACTGACTGCTCTCAGTTGAGTAGTTAGCCTGTGCCACTGTGAAGTCTAACAGGGCGCAGTGCTTTGAGTTTTGGCTACTCTGTGAAGTAACAGGGTTAGCTCATACCGCCTTATAGTTCCGCCGTTTGCTAGCAGCAGGTTCTCCTGCACGGTGGACCCCGGGCTGCGAACGCATCTATTATAATAAAACCTCTATATTTACTCGGTGCGTTCCGCTAGCCCTAACACCATGTCTGTGTGTTGGAAGTATGTTAACCTTTGGGATTAGCAGCTATTTTGAAGGTGAAATTAGATTCGGGTGTTTTCATTCAATGGGTTGATTTTGTTTGATTTGGTATCCGTTTATCTTTTTTTAAGATGTGTGTGTGTGTGAAAATCTGACGTAGTTTTAGGTGAAATGTATGCAGGCTACACAGACTTTCAAGTATAACTGAACGTAGAAATACATAAACACGAAAATCTAATCCCCCAATTTGGGGGAACCAGCAGCAATCCCACATCTTTGGGGTTAGTCTAATTGTCCATAAACATCTCTCATAGGAGGTAACAATTATCAAAGAGGTTATATACAGTACAGACCAAAAGTTTGGACACACCTTCTCATTTAAAATTCTTTCTGTATTTTCATGACTATGAAAATTGTAAATTCGCACTGAAGGCATCAAAACTATGAATTAACACATGTGGAATTATATACTTAACAAAAAAGTGTGATTCAACTGAAAATATGTCTTGTATTCTAGGTTCTTCAAAGTAGCCACCTTTTGCTTTGATGACTGCTTTGCACACTCTTGGCATTCTCTTGATGAGCTTCAAGAGGTAGTCACCGGGAATGGTCTTCCAACAATCTTGAAGGAGTTCCCAGAGATACTTAGCACTTGTTGGCCCTTTTGCCTTCACTCTGCGGTCCAGCTCACCCCAAACCATCTCGATTGGGTTCAGGTCTGGTGACTGTGGAGGCCAGGTCATCTGGTGTAGCACCCCATCACTCTCCTTCTTGGTCAAATAGCCCTTACGCAGCCTGGAGGTGTGTTTGGGGTCATTGTCCTGTTGAAAAATAAATGATGGTCCAACTAAACGCAAACCGGATGGAATAGCATGCCGCTGCAAGATGCTGTGGTAGCCATGCTGGTTCAGTATGCCTTCAATTTTGAATAAATCCACAACAGTGTCACCAGCAAAGCACCCCCACACCATCACACCTCCTCCTCCATGCTTCACAGTGGGAACTAGGCATGTAAAGTCCATCCGTTCACCTTTTCTGTGTCGCACAAAGACACGGTGGTTGGAACCAAAGATCTCAAATTTGGACTCATCAGACCAAAGCACAGATTTCCACTGGTCTAATGTCCATTCCTTGTGTTCTTTAGCTCAAACAAGTCTCTTCTGCTTGTTGCCTGTCCTTAGCAGTGGTTTCCTAGCAGCTATTTTACCATGAAGGCCTGCTGCACAAAGTCTCCTCTTAACAGTTGCTGTAGAGATGTGTCTGCTGCTAGAACTCTGTGTGGCATTGACCTGGTCTCTAATCTGAGCTGATGTTAACCTGCGATTTCTGAGGCTGGTGACTCGGATAAACTTATCCTCAGAAGCAGAGGTGACTCTAGGTCTTCCTTTCCTGGGGCGGTCCTCATGTGAGCCAGTTTCTTTGTAGCACTTGATGGTTTTTGCAACTGCACTTGGGGACACTTTCAAACTTTTCCCAATTTTTTGGACTGACTGACCTTCATTTCTTAAAGGGAACCTGTCACCCCGTTTTTTCGGTATGAGATAAAAATACTGTTAAATAGGGCCTGAGCTGTGCATTACAATAGTGTAGTTTGTGGACCCCGATTCCCCACCTATGCTGCCGAAATACGTTACCAAAGTAGTCGTTTTCGCCTGTCAATCAGGCTGGTCAGGTCAAAAGGGCGTGGTGTCTTCCCCCAGATTTTGCGTAGTTTTCCGTTGGTGGCGTAGTGGTGTGCGCATGCCCAAGGTCCGGAATCCTCTGCCAGGGTATTTAAAAGAGCGCGCTGTTCGTTATTTCATTGGTGATCGGTGGGCGCGGCCATCTTCCTTTGGCCGCGCGTGCGCAGAAGCGGCGCTCTGCTGGCCGCGGCGCTCTGCTGGCCGCGGCTTCAGGAAAATGGCCGCGGGATGCCGCGCGTGCGCAGATGGATATCGCGGCGGCCATTTTCCTGAAGCCGCGGCCAGCAGAGCGCCGCGGCCAGCAGAGCGCCGCTTCTGCGCACGCGCGGCCAAAGGAAGATGGCCGCGCCCACCGATCACCAATGAAATAACGAACAGCGCGCTCTTTTAAATACCCTGGCAGAGGATTCTGGACCTTGGGCATGCGCACACCACTACGCCACCAACGGAAAACTACGCAAAATCTGGGGGAAGACACCACGCCCTTTTGACCTGACCAGCCTGATTGACAGGCGAAAACGACTACTTTGGTAACGTATTTCGGCAGCATAGGTGGAGAATCGGGGTCCACAAACTACACTATTGTAATGCTCAGCTCAGGCCCTATTTAACAGTATTTTTATCTCATACCGAAAAAACGGGGTGACAGGTTCCCTTTAAAGTACTGATGGCCACTTGTTTTTCTTTACTTAGCTGCTTTTTTCTTGCCATAATACTCATTCTAACAGTCTATTCAATAGGATTATCAGCTGTGTATCTGCCAGAATTTTTTTTAGCCCCTCAGATATTAGAAAAGTTTGCAAGTATACAAATTTGGTACCACTGTAATCGTACTGAACTGAAGAATCATATTACCAAGCCATTTTTACCGGACAATGAATGCCATAATAATAAAACTTAAAAAATCAAGGCAGAATTGCAGGGATTTTTTTATCATTTAATCCAGTTTGAAATTTTGTTTCTTTTTCAATACAATATATTGTAAATTAAATGGTGTTATTTAAAACTACAACTTGTCCCGCAAAAGAAAACGGATGGAAAAATTGACGGAAAAATTTTAAAAAGTTAAGTTTTTGGGAAGAAAGGGTGGAAAAAAACATCTATAGATTATCTATCTATACCATATCTATCTATTATCAATCTATCTATCTATCTATCTATCTATCTATCTATCTATCTATTTATCTATCTATCTATCTATCTATCTTTGTGTCTGTCTGTCTGTCTATCTATTATATATCTATTATCTATCTATCCCATATTTATCTATCTATCTATCTATCTATCTATCTATCTATCTATCTATCTATCTATCTATCTACCTATCTATATACCAGTAGCGTAGCTACCGGGGGGCAGTGGTGCAATGACGTCATTACTTGGTGCCCGCTGTCCTGAGATGTGCGGGCACTCGGAGCAGCAGCAGAACAAGGAGGAGAGGTGAGTATTTTATTTTTTATGGGTGGTGCATTATACTGTATGGAGGCCTATGGGAAGTGCATTATACCATATAGAGTCTGCCTATTGGGAGTGCATTATACTATATAGAATCATAGAGTCAGCCTACGGTGAGTGCATTATACTGTATAGAGGCCTATGGGGACAACATTATACAATAGAGGCCTATGGGAGTGCATTATACTAAATAGAGGCCTATGGGGACAACATTAAACTGTAGAGACTTATGCAAAGTGCATTATACTACTGGATATAAAAGCCTATGAAGAGTGCATTATACTGTATGGAGGCCTATAGGGAGTGCATTATACTATATAGAGTCTACCTATGGTGAGTGCATTAAATTATATAGAATCTGACTATGGGGCGTGCATTATACAATATAGAGTCTGCCTATGGGGAGGGCATTATACTATATAAAGTCTACGTATGTGGAGTGCATAGTACTATACAGAGTCTGCCTATGGCGAGTGCATTATACTATAAAGAGTCTACCTATGGTGAGTGCATTAAACTACATAGAATCTGCCTATGGGGAGTGCATTATTGTTATGGTTTCCAATGGCAAGGAAACATCAGAAGCATAGAATAAACGGACAAGCTCTCGGGTGATGGAAACTAGAGCTGACCGCGATGCTAAACCTACACACCACACTAGAAGTAGCCAGGGGGCATTCCTGCGTTGTCTCTAGATGCCGCGCGCCAGCCGGAGAACTGACTACCCCTGGTAGAAGAAAACACAGTCCTGGCTTGCCTCCAGAGAATGTCCCCACAGGAGATAGCAGCCCCCCACATATAATAACGGTGAGAGCAGATGAAAAGACACACGTAGTATGAAAGCAGATTTAGCACAGAGAGGCCCGCTAACTAAATAGCAGAAAGATACAACAGAGGACTTCGCGGTCAGCTGCAAAACCCTTCAAAACACCATCCTGAAATTACCTTAACTCATGTGACAACTCATGCCACTGGAGTGGTAATTTCAGCCCAACAAGAGCTTCCAGCTGCAGAGATTCACATAAGTGCAAACTGGACAAAACATACAAAAATAGACTTAAGGACTAAAGTGTCCAACTTAGCTGAGCAGAAAACTGGGAGCAGGAACATGCAACAGAATCACTCTGGATACATTGATGGCCAGCATTAGAATGACTGAGGAGCAAGGTTAAATAGGATACTCCCACATCCTGATAGGAACAGGTGAACTGAGAAGGCAAAGCTTGCAGGACACCAGTACCACAAGAGACCACCGGGGGAGCCCACGAACCGAATCACAACAGTACCCCCCCCCTTAAGGAGGGGGCACCGAACCCTCACAAGAACCACCAGGGCGATCTGGATGAGCCCTATGAAAGGCACGGACCAAATCAGAAGCATGAACATCAGAAGCTGTAACCCAAGAATTATCCTCTTGACCGTAGCCCTTCCATTTCACCAGATATTGAAGTCTCCGTCTGGAAACACGGGAGTCCAAGATTTTCTCCACCACGTACTCCAATTCACCCTCAACCAGCACAGGAGCAGGAGGCTCAACAGAAGGCACAAGTGGTACCTCATACCTCCGCAATAATGACCGATGGAAGACATTATGGATAGCAAAGGATGCTGGGAGGTCCAAACGAAAAGACACAGGGTTAAGAATTTCCAAAATCTTATAAGGACCGATGAACCGAGGCTTAAACTTAGGAGAAGAGACCCTCATAGGGACAAAACGGGAGGACAACCACACCAAGTCCCCAACACGAAGACGAGGACCAACACGACGATGGCGATTAGCAAAACGTTGAGTCCTCTCCTGGGACAACTCCAAATTGTCTACCACCTGCCCCCAAATACGATGCAACCTATCCACCATGGTATCCACTCCAGGACAATCCGAAGACTCCACCTGACCAGATGAAAAACGAGGATGGAACCCTGAATTGCAAAAGAAAGGGGAGACCAAAGTGGCAGAACTGGCCCGATTATTAAGGGCAAACTCAGCCAACGGCAAAAAGGAGACCCAGTCATCCTGATCAGCAGACACGAAACACCTCAAATAAGTCTCCAAGGTCTGATTAGTACGTTCCGTCTGGCCATTTGTCTGGGGATGAAATGCAGACGAAAAAGACAAATCAATGCCCATCCTGGCACAAAACGCCCGCCAAAATCTGGACACAAACTGGGATCCCCTGTCGGAAACGATATTCTCCGGAATACCATGCAGCCGAACCACATTCTGAAAAAACAGGGGCACCAACTCAGATGAGGAAGGCAGCTTGGGCAAGGGCACCAAATGAACCATCTTAGAAAAGCGGTCACACACCACCCAAATGACGGACATCTTCTGAGAAACAGGGAGATCAGAAATAAAATCCATAGAGATGTGTGTCCAAGGCCTCTTAGGAACAGGCAAGGGCAACAACAACCCACTAGCCCGAGAACAACAAGGCTTGGCCCGAGCACAAACATCGCAAGACTGCACAAAAGTACGCACGTCCCGAGACAGGGAAGGCCACCAGAAGGACCTAGCCACCAAATCTCTGGTACCAAAAATTCCCGGATGACCTGCCAACGCAGAAGAATGAACCTCCGAGATGACTCTATTGGTCCACTCATCCTGCACAAACAATCTACCAGGCGGACAACGATCAGGCCGATCCGCCTGAAACTCTTGTAAAGCACGTCGCAGGTCTGGGAAGACAGCAGACAATATCACCCCATCCTTAAGTATACCCGTAGGTTTAGAATCACCAGGGGAATCAGGTTCAAAACTCCTAGAAAGGGCATCCGCCTTCACATTCTTAGTACCTGGCAGATACGAAACCATAAAATTAAACCGGGAGAAAAACAACGACCAGCGCGCCTGTCTAGGATTCAGACGTCTGGCCGACTCAAGATAAATCAAATTTTTGTGATCAGTCAAGACCACCACCTGATGTTTAGCACCCTCAAGCCAATGACGCCACTCCTCGAATGCCCACTTCATCGCCAAAAGCTCCCGATTACCGACGTCATAATTTCGCTCGGCGGGCGAAAATTTTCGAGAAAAGAACGCACAAGGTCTCATCACTGAACAATCTGAACTTTTCTGCGACAAAACCGCCCCCGCTCCGATCTCGGAAGCATCAACTTCCACCTGAAAAGGAAGAGAAACATCAGGCTGGCACAACACCGGAGCAGAAGAAAAACGGCGCTTAAGCTCCCGAAAGGCCTCCACAGCAGCAGGAGACCAATCTGCAACATCAGCACCCTTTTTAGTCAAATCAGTCAAAGGCCTGACAACGCTAGAAAAACCAGTTATGAATCGACGATAAAAGTTAGCAAAGCCCAAAAATTTCTGAAGGCCCTTAAGAGAAGTCGGTTGCGTCCAGTCACAAATAGCCCGAACCTTCACAGGATCCATCTCAATAGAAGAGGGGGAAAAAATGTACCCCAAAAAAGAAATCTTCTGAACCCCAAAAACACACTTTGAACCTTTAACAAACAGAGAATTGGTCCGCAAAACCTGAAAAACCCTCCTAACTTGTTGAACATGAGATTCCCAGTCATCCGAAAAAATCAAGATATCGTCCAAATACACAATCATAAATTTATCCAGATATTCACGGAAAATATTGTGCATAAAAGACTGAAAGACCGAAGGGGCATTTGACAGACCAAAAGGCATCACCAAATACTCAAAATGGCCCTCGGGCGTATTAAATGCGGTTTTCCACTCATCCCCCTGCTTAATTCGCACCAAATTATACGCACCGCGAAGATCAATCTTAGAGAACCACTTCGCCCCCTCAATGCGAGCAAATAAATCTGTCAGCAATGGCAAAGGATACTGATACTTGACTGTGATCTTATTCAAGAGTCTATAATCAATACAAGGTCTCAAAGAACCATCGCCTTTAGCTACGAAAAAGAACCCCGCTCCAAGAGGAGACGAAGAAGGACGAATATGTCCCTTTTCCAAGGACTCCCTAATATACTCTCGCATGGCAGCATGTTCAGGTACAGACAGATTGAATAGACGACCCTTAGGAAATTTACTGCCAGGGATCAAATCTATGGCGCAATCGCAATCTCTGTGAGGAGGAAGAGAATTAAGAGTAGATTCCTCAAAAACCTCACGATAATCAGACAAAAACTCAGGAATTTCAGAGGGAATAGATGAAGCAATGGAGACCAAAGATGTGTCCCCATGATTTCCCTGACATCCCCAGCTTAGTACAGACCTTGTTTTCCAGTCAAGGACTGGGTTATGAGTTTGCAACCATGGCAATCCCAGCACCAACACATCATGTAGATTATACAGTACAAGGAAGCGAATCACCTCTTGATGGTCTGGAGTCATACGCATAGTCACTTGTGTCCAGTATTGTGGTTTATTACTAGCCAATGGTGTAGAATCAATACCCTTTAAAGGTATAGGAACTTCCAGAGGCTCTAGATCAAACCCACAGCGCCTGGCAAAGGACCAATCCATAAGACTCAAAGCGGCGCCAGAATCCACATACGCATCCGCAACAATAGAAGATAACGAACAAATTAGAGTTACAGACAAAATAAACTTGGACTGCAAAGTGCCAATAGCAGAGGATTTATCAACTTTCTTTGTTCGTTTAGAGCATGCTGATATAACATGAGTAGAATTTCCACAATTGAAGCACAAATGATTTTTGCGCCTATAAATCTGTCGTTCGCTTCTGGACAGAAAGCTATCACATTGCATACTCTGTGGTGCCTCTTCAGAAGACACCGCCAACTGGTGCACAGGTTTGCGTTCCCGTAAACGCCGATCAATCTGAATTGCCATTGTCATGGACTCATTCAGACCAGTAGGCGCAGGAAACCCCACCATGACGTCTTTTACAGCATCAGAGAGACCTTCTCTGAAAATTGCCGCCAGAGCGCACTCATTCCACTGAGTAAGCACAGACCATTTTTGAAATTTTTGGCAATATATTTCGGCTTCATCTTGCCCCTGAGAGAGGGCTATTAGGGCTTTCTCAGCCTGAATCTACAAATTTGGTTCCTCATAAAGCAACCCCCCACATATAATAACGGTGAGAGCAGATGAAAAGACACACGTAGTATGAAAGCAGATTTAGCACAGAGAGGCCCGCTAACTAAATAGCAGAAAGATACAACAGAGGACTTCGCGGTCAGCTGCAAAACCCTTCAAAACACCATCCTGAAATTACCTTAACTCATGTGACAACTCATGCCACTGGAGTGGTAATTTCAGCCCAACAAGAGCTTCCAGCTGCAGAGATTCACATAAGTGCAAACTGGACAAAACATACAAAAATAGACTTAAGGACTAAAGTGTCCAACTTAGCTGAGCAGAAAACTGGGAGCAGGAACATGCAACAGAATCACTCTGGATACATTGATGGCCAGCATTAGAATGACTGAGGAGCAAGGTTAAATAGGATAC
This sequence comes from Ranitomeya variabilis, assembly GCF_051348905.1. Classification (NCBI taxonomy): domain Eukaryota; kingdom Metazoa; phylum Chordata; class Amphibia; order Anura; family Dendrobatidae; genus Ranitomeya; species Ranitomeya variabilis. The sequence continues at coordinate 248,391,525 of NC_135233.1, read as the reverse complement.
TCCCACATCCTGATAGGAACAGGTGAACTGAGAAGGCAAAGCTTGCAGGACACCAGTACCACAAGAGACCACCGGGGGAGCCCACGAACCGAATCACAACACATTATACTATGTAAAGTCTACCTATGTGGAGTGCATTATACAAGTCTGCCTATGGGGAGTGCATTATAATATATACAGTAGAGTTTGCCTATGGAGAATGCATTATACAGTACTATACGGAAGCCTATGGGGAGTGCATTATACAATATAGAGGCATATGGGGAGTGCATCATACTATATAGAGGCCTATGGAGAGTGCAATATACTATAGAGACCTATAGGGAGTGCATTATACTATATATAGACATATGGATAGTGCATTATACTATATAGAGGCCTATGGGAGTGCACTATATTATATGGAGGCCTATGGGGAATGGATTATACTATATGGAGGCCTATGGGGAGTGCATTATATTATATGGAGGGCTATGGGCTATATGGAGGACTATAGAGAGTGCATTATACTACATTTAGGACTATCTGGTGCATTATACTGTATGGAGGCTACTTAGGGGGCCTGTCATGATCTCTGCAGGCAGAGATCATAGCAAGCCTATAGAGGGACAAGCTCTCGGAAGATGGAACTATACTGACCATGAACTAAGCCTGCCGCGCAACTAGAAATAGCCAGGTAGCATTTCCTATTTATTGCTAGATGCCCAGCTCTGGCCTAAGACCTAAATAGCTAGCAGAGGGAAATATAAGACCTGGCTCACCTCTAGAGAAATATTCCAAAGAAGACCGTAGCCCCCCACATATAATGACGGTGAGTTCAGATGAAACAACAAACGCAGCAGGAAAATAGTCTTAGCAAATTTGAGGTCCGCTTACTAGATAGCAGAAGACAGATAGTATACTTTCATGGTCAGCAGAAAAACACTAACAAAACACCATCCAGAGATTACCTTAAACTCTGGCATTAACTCATAACACCAGAGTAGCAATCCCTGATCAACGAGAGCTTTCCAGACACAGTAACAAAACTTCAGCTGTGAACTGGAACAAATAGGCAAAACGAAACATGGACAAAAGTCCAACTTATCTAGTAGTTGTCAGAAGCAGGAACAAGCACTGAGAGGCATCAGATAACATTGTTGACCGGCAAGAAACCACCAGAGAAATGAGCTTAAATAGCGACACCCACTACTGATGGAACCAGGTGAAACAGGAAAGAGGATGACAAGTCCAATTCCACAAGCGGCCACCGGGGGAGCCCAGAATCCAAATTCACAACAGTACCCCCCCCTCAAGGAGGGGGCACCGAACCCTCACCAGATCCACCAGGGCGACCAGGATGAGCCCTATGGAAGGCACGAACAAGATCAGAAGCATGAACATCAGATGCATTGACCCAAGAATTATCCTCCTGGCCGTAACCCTTCCAGTTGACCAGATACTGGAGTCTCCGTCTGGAAACACGAGAGTCCAAAATTTTCTCCACAACGTACTCCAACTCACCCTCAACCAACACCGGAGCAGGAGGCTCAACTGAAGGTACAACAGGTACCTCATACCTGCGCAATAACGACCGATGAAAAACGTTATGAATGGAAAAGGACGCAGGGAGGTCCAAACGGAAAGAAACAGGATTAAGAATCTCCAATATTCTATAAGGGCCGATGAACCGAGGTTTAAACTTAGGAGAAGAGACCCTCATAGGGACAAAACGAGAAGACAACCAGACCAAATCTCCAACACAAAGCCGAGAACCAACACGACGATGACGGTTGGCAAAACGCTGAGTCTTCTCCTGGGACAACTTCAAATTGTCCATAACCTGCCCCCAGATGTGATGCAATCTCTCCACCACCGCATCCACTCCAGGACAATCCGAGGATTCCACCTGACCGGAGGAAAATCGAGGGTGAAACCCCGAATTACAGAAAAACGGGGACACCAAGGTGGAAGAGCTGGCCCGATTATTGAGGGCGAACTCTGCCAATGGCAAAAAAGCAACCCAATCATCCTGGTCAGCAGAGACAAAACACCTCAGATATGTCTCCAGGGTCTGATTAGTCCGCTCGGTCTGGCCATTAGTCTGAGGGTGAAAAGCAGATGAAAAAGACAAATCTATGCCCATCCTAGCACAGAATGCCCGCCAAAATCTAGACACAAATTGGGTACCTCTGTCAGAAACAATATTCTCAGGAATACCGTGCAATCGGACAACATTCTGAAAAAACAGAGGAACCAACTCAGAAGAAGAAGGCAACTTGGGCAGAGGAACCAAATGGACCATTTTAGAGAAACGGTCACAGACCACCCAGATGACAGACATCTTCTGGGAAACAGGCAGATCTGAAATAAAATCCATCGAGATGTGTGTCCAAGGCCTCTTAGGAATAGGCAAGGGCAACAGCAGTCCGCTAGCCCGAGAACTACAAGACTTGGCCCGAGCACAAATGTCACATGACTGCACAAAGACTCGCACATCTCGTGACAGGGAAGGCCACCAGAAGGATCTTGCCACCAAATCCCTGGTACCAAAAATTCCGGGATGACCTGCCAATGCAGAAGAATGTACCTCAGAGATGACTCTACTGGTCCAATCATCCGGAACAAACAGTCTATCAGGCGGACAACGATCCGGTCTATCCGCCTGAAACTCTTGCAAGGACCGCCGCAGATCAGGAGAAACGGCCGACAAAATTACTCCCTCCCTAAGGATACCTGTGGGTTCAGTATTACCAGGAGAGTCCGGGTCAAAACTCCTAGAAAGGGCATCTGCCTTAACATTCTTAGAACCCGGTAGGTATGACACCACAAAATTAAAGCGAGAAAAAAATAAAGACCAGCGCGCCTGTCTAGGATTCAGGCGCCTGGCAGTCTCAAGATAAATCAAATTTTTGTGGTCAGTCAATACCACCACCTGATGCTTAGCCCCCTCTAGCCAATGGCGCCACTCCTCAAACGCCCACTTCATGGCCAAAAGCTCCCTATTCCCAACATCATAATTCCGCTCTGCGGGCGAAAATTTGCGAGAAAAGAAGGCACAAGGCCTAATGACGGAGCAGTCGGAACCTTTCTGCGACAACACTGCCCCAGCTCCGATCTCCGAAGCGTCAACCTCAACCTGAAAAGGCAGATTCACATCAGGCTGACGTAACACAGGGGCAGAGGCAAAACGGTGCTTAAGCTCCTGAAAGGCCTCTACAGCATGAGGGGACCAATTAGCAACATCAGCGCCATGTCTGGTCAAATCAGTCAGTGGTTTAACGACATCCGAAAAACCAGCAATAAATCGGCGGTAAAAGTTGGCAAAGCCCAAAAATCTCTGAAGACCCTTAAGAGAGGAGGGCTGAGTCCAGTCACAAATAGCTTGCACCTTGACGGGATCCATCTCAATGGAAGAGGGAGAAAAAATATACCCCAAAAAGGAAATTTTCTGGACCCCAAAAACGCACTTAGACCCCTTCACACATAAAGAATTAGACCGCAGAACCTGAAAAACTCTCCTGACCTGCTGGACATGAGAGTCCCAGTCATCAGAAAAAATCAGAATATCATCCAGATATATTATCATAAATTTATCCAGAAAATCGCGGAAAATATCATGCATAAAAGACTGGAAAACTGAAGGGGCATTAGAAAGACCAAAAGGCATGACCAAATACTCAAAGTGGCCCTCGGGCGTATTAAATGCGGTCTTCCACTCATCCCCCTGCCTGATCCGCACCAAATTATACGCCCCACGAAGATCAATTTTAGAGAACCACTTAGCACCCTCTATACGAGCAAACAAATCAGTAAGCAATGGCAATGGGTATTGGTACTTAACAGTGATCTTATTCAGAAGCCGATAATCAATACATGGTCTCAAAGAGCCGTCCTTTTTTGAGACAAAGAAAAACCCAGCTCCCAAGGGAGAAGAAGATGGACGAATATGTCCCTTTTCCAAAGACTCCTTTATATATTCCCGCATAGCAGCATGTTCCGGCACGGACAGATTAAACAAACGACCCTTTGGATATTTGCAACCCGGTATCAAATCTATGGCACAATCGCACTCACGGTGCGGAGGTAACGACCCAAGCTTGGGTTCGTCAAAGACGTCTTGATAATCTGAGAGGAACTCAGGGACTTCAGAGGGAATGGACGACGAAATAGAAACCAAAGGTAAGTCCCCATGAATACCCTTACATCCCCAGCTCAACACAGACATTGCTCTCCAGTCCAAGACTGGATTGTGAGACTGCAACCATGGCAATCCCAGTACCAAATCGTCATGTAAATTATACAGCACCAGGAAACGAATAATCTCCTGGTGATCCGGATTGATACGCATGGTTACTTGTGTCCAGTATTGTGGTTTATTATTAGCCAATGGGGTGGAGTCAATCCCCTTCAGAGGAATAAGAGTCTCCAAAGGCTCTAAATCAAAACCACAACGATTGGCAAAGGACCAATCCATAAGACTCAGAGCGGCGCCAGAGTCAACATAGGCGTCCGTGGCAATGGATGACAAAGAGCAAATCAGGGTTACAGACAAAATAAACTTAGACTGAATGGTGCCAATGGAAACAGACTTATCAAGCTTCTTTGTACGCCTAGAGCATGCTGATATAACATGAGTAGAATCCCCACAATAGAAGCACAATCCATTCTTCCGTCTAAAATTCTGTCGCTCGCTCCTGGACAGAATTCTATCACACTGCATACTTTCTGGCGTCTTTTCCATAGACACCGCCAGATGGTGCACCGGTTTGCGCTCCCGCAGACGCCTATCAATCTGAATAGCCATTGTCATGGACTCATTCAGACCTGCAGGCACAGGGAACCCCACCATAACATCCTTAACGGCATCAGAGAGACCTTCTCTGAAAGTTGCCGCCAAGGCGCACTCATTCCACTGAGTAAGCACAGACCATTTACGGAATTTTTGGCAGTAAACCTCAGCTTCGTCTTGCCCCTGAGATAGTGCCATCAAAGTTTTTTCTGCCTGAAGTTCCAAATGAGGTTCCTCATAAAGCAAGCCCAAGGCCAGAAAAAACGCATCCACATCGCGCAACGCAGGATCCCCTGCTGGCAATGAGAAGGCCCAATCTTGAGGGTCACCCCTGAGCAAGGAAATCACAATCCTAACCTGCTGAGCAGGGTCTCCAGCTGAACGAGACTTCAGGGACAAATAAAGCTTACAATTATTTCGGAAATTCTGGAAGCTAGCTCTATTCCCTGTGAAGAACTCCGGCAAAGGAATTCTCGGCTCAGATACTGGAGCATGTACCACAAAATCTTGTAAATTTTGTACTTTCGTGATGAGATTATTCAAACCCGCAGTTACACTCTGAAGATCCATTATTGTCAGGTGCACACAGAGCCATACAGAGATTAGGAGGAGAGAGAGAAAAAAAACTGCAGCAAGGCAAACTGGAGGGAAAAAAAAAAAAAAAATTCCAGCAGACTTCTTATAACTCTCCTTTCTCAACCTGGGTCTTTAACACTTTATGGGCCGGTCAAACTGTCATGATCTCTGCAGGCAGAGATCATAGCAAGCCTATAGAGGGACAAGCTCTCGGAAGATGGAACTATACTGACCATGAACTAAGCCTGCCGCGCAACTAGAAATAGCCAGGTAGCATTTCCTATTTATTGCTAGATGCCCAGCTCTGGCCTAAGACCTAAATAGCTAGCAGAGGGAAATATAAGACCTGGCTCACCTCTAGAGAAATATTCCAAAGAAGACCGTAGCCCCCCACATATAATGACGGTGAGTTCAGATGAAACAACAAACGCAGCAGGAAAATAGTCTTAGCAAATTTGAGGTCCGCTTACTAGATAGCAGAAGACAGATAGTATACTTTCATGGTCAGCAGAAAAACACTAACAAAACACCATCCAGAGATTACCTTAAACTCTGGCATTAACTCATAACACCAGAGTAGCAATCCCTGATCAACGAGAGCTTTCCAGACACAGTAACAAAACTTCAGCTGTGAACTGGAACAAATAGGCAAAACGAAACATGGACAAAAGTCCAACTTATCTAGTAGTTGTCAGAAGCAGGAACAAGCACTGAGAGGCATCAGATAACATTGTTGACCGGCAAGAAACCACCAGAGAAATGAGCTTAAATAGCGACACCCACTACTGATGGAACCAGGTGAAACAGGAAAGAGGATGACAAGTCCAATTCCACAAGCGGCCACCGGGGGAGCCCAGAATCCAAATTCACAACAGGGGCCATCATACAGTTCAGGATTACAGTGAGGAGTCCATTATACAGTGTGGGAGATAATGTGGGCTCTTTGAACAGTGTGGGGGCCATCATACAATGTTTGTGAAGCACCCCCACTGCCGCAGGGCCGAGGGGTACCCGGTACCGGGCCTCTGAGTCTCTGCTCCGGGGTTGTCACGGTGGCTAGGCCCGGTCCGTGACCCTGCCGAGGGGCGTACAGTGATAGATATGATGTATGATGGTAGTGGTGGTGAGGCTGTGGTGGTGCGGTGCAGTAAATAACGAGGACACCAGGTTGCAGTCTCTTTACCTCTTTACTGAAGATTTCTGGGTCCTCAGTCCGGAATCCGGATAACCAGGCTGCGCAAGTCCGGCCAGTCCAATGGCACCTCCAGAGTTCTCTTAGCAGGTGGAAATCTGTGCCTTCCTTCTAGCGCTATGTGTTGCGGTCCTTCCCTGCTGTGCTTACAGAAAGTCCCCACAACTGTTGTGTCTGTTTCTTAAGTTCCCTCACAACTCGATTAGATGATGTTCTGCTAATCCTCCGTCCCTCCCTGGTATTCTGGTTGGGACGGCACCCGTTTGACGGGTAGGCTCGGAGCTCTTCCGGGACCCTAGAGTCGCCCCTCTCCACAAGTTGCCCCCCAAGACTGCATAGGTGATTAAAGTTAGACAGCCCGCCTTAGACTGACTGTCCTGCCGCTGTTTGGAGTATTGCTTGAAGCTGAATGTTATGATACTCCCTCGGCGTTCCGGCCACCGGTAGTGCGCCTCAATAGGATGTTGCTTCGGTCTTACAGCACGACTCCTACTGGTATTTCTCCTTTTGCTTGATCTCGTTTCTCACTCAGCACAATCTATCTCGCTTCTAATCCTTCCTTGGGCACCACCGCTATCCTGAGCAGGCACGGTCCCGTTACGTTCGTTCCAATTGCCAAGCCTCTGTCAGAATCCCACCCCTGACAGAGACCCTACTGTATCTTCCCCACAACACCCTCTGCCACAAGGTGTTGCCTGGTTCCAACCCAGTCAGCTTTCTCCTCTAACTTCCTGCCTGACCCCCAGTTTACCCACTATGGTGGGGAGTGGCCTAGTGAATAGAACCCTTAGCTCCCCCCGGAGGCCCGGCTGTGAAATGTATTGGTGTCTGTGATACCTGATCGGATGAACTCCTTCAGTGCCATCAGACGCACCATAGCTCCCCATAGTGGCGGAGCCACAGTACTGCAACGACCAGGACTCTGGGGTGCTGCACTTGCGCTATCAAGCAGTTTGGCGGCTGCTAAGGGGTCAGTACACTGTGTGTGTGTGGGGGCTACTATACAGTGAAGGGGCATTATACTATGAATAAGAGAACATCATACAGGGGACAGACTCGGGACATTATTAAATTGTTGTTATAGGGGAACTCAGGTTATTGTGACTGTCAAAGGGGCACACAGATGGCATTATTACTTTCTAGGGGGAAAAATGTGGGCGCCGTTTTATAGGGCGCTATATAGCGTTGTTTTACCATCTAGAGTCACACAGAACCACACAGCAGGTGCAGTCATAGAGACACATATGGCAGCAGAGGCTCAGCATTGGGGTATCAGCAGGATGAGGAGTTTGTGCAGTTTGGGAATAATTGGGGATGGTGCTGTAAATGTGAGAAGTCAGAAGTGTCTTTGTTGTATTCTCTGGAGCTGAGTCCTCGCTGGAGAAGTTGTCATGTGGATCTGGGCCAGATGGAAAAGACAGGAAAAGTGAACGATTCCATCAGAAAGAATGTCCTCTGTAAGTCACCATCTGTAACTGTACTGTAATCTCTTACATGTTCTTATGGACTGGTATCTACGACTATTTGGTCACCATATGGCGGTAATATCAATGTTGGTCTTTGTATAGAGATTATTTTCAGTATCAGAGTGACCATCTGCTGAGGTTCTCCCACATCCACTATTAAGGTACCTTCACACGAAGCGACGCTGCAGCGATAGCGACAACGATGCCGATCGCTGCAGCGTCGCTGTTTGATCGCTGGGGAGCTGTCACACAGACCGCTCTCCAGCGACCAACGATGCCGAGGTCCCCGGGTAACCAGGGTAAACATCGGGTTGCTAAGCGCAGGGCCGCGCTTAGTAACCCGATGTTTACCCTGGTTACCAGCGTAAAAGTAAAAAAAACAAACAGTACATGCTCACCTGCGCGTCCCCCAGCGTCTGCTTCCTGACACTGACTGAGCTCCGGCCCTAACAGCAGAGCGGTGACGTCACCGCTGTGCTTTCACTTTCACTTTAGGGCCGGCGCTCAGTAAGTGTCAGGAAGCAGACGCTGGGGGACGCGCAGGTGAGTATGTACTGTTTGTTTTTTTTACTTTTACGCTGGTAACCAGGGTAAACATCGGGTTACTAAGCGCGGCCCTGCGCTTGGTAACCCGATGTTTACCCTGGTTACCAGTGTAAAATATCGCTGGTATCGTTGCTTTTGCTTTCAAACACAACGATACACGGCGATCGGACGACCAAATAAAGTTCTGGACTTTATTCAGCGACCAGCGACATCACAGCAGGATCCTGATCGCTGCTGCGTGTCAAACTAAACGATATCGCTAGCGAGGACGCTGCAACATCACGGATCGCTAGCGATATCGTTACAAAGTCGTTTCGTGTGAAGGTACCTTTAGGAAGCGCCACCATAGTTGTAATCAGGATTACCTAGTTAGTGGCTCACTCAGAAGTTTTGCCCCCTCCCCAGAACGAAAACCCTAGCTACACCTCTGTGTACAGTATATATTGTGACAAAGTCACTGGCAAAGTACTGGAGGGGAGGTATGTTTCACTAAGGCCTCTTTCACACTTCCGTCGTTGGCTGTGCGTCATAGTGCAGTGAAATGACGCGTCGACGGACGTTATGAAAATAGAGGAAAACGTGTGTGTGACGCATCACGTATTATGACGGATGCGTCGTCTGAGTTCCTGGCCGAATTTTATAATATAAGATTCTGGGAAAGAGAGAGAGAGAGAGGAGAGAGAGACACTTTTCCCCGGGTTGGAATATGCTTCCAGGCATGCTCAGATGTAAAAACTGCATCCGTCACTGGATTCCTGCGTTTCACAGTGTGCACAGGATCCAGTGTCCATAGGCTCCCATTCTGTGGAACGACGTATGCCGCAGGAGGCGTCGGGAAACGTTTTTCCACTGCAGACAAAAAACGTTCCATGGAACGTTTTTTTGGAAATTAGGCCTCTTTCACACTTCCATCTTTCAGCTCCCGTCACAATCCGTCGTTTTTTGAGGATGCAGGATCCAGCAAAAAAATTTGCAGGATCCTGCATTTTCTCATAGACTTGTATTAGCGACGGATTGTGATGGATGGCCATCCGTTTCATCCGTCTTTCACTGGATCCTGATTAAAAAAAGGTCAGTCGGGCAGAGAAAACGTTCAGAGGAACGCTTTTTTCTGCATGTTGGAAAATCGGTCAGCGACGCATCCTGCGCTGCCCGTCACTGGCTACAATGGAAGCCTATGAGTGTCGCTCCCTGTGAAAAGCCAGCGAAAGGTCCTGCCTTTTCTAAGAGAGCATGCGTGGAACAATTTCCCGTCAGGGAAATTCTCTCTCGCTTGCTCTCTTTCTCTTTTTACTATTGATGCTGCCTATGCAGCATCAATAGTAACAAGGTATAATGTGAAAAATAATTAAAAAAAATAAAAAAATCGCAATATCCTCACCTACCGGCATTCCCACGCAGCGTCACCGATGCTCCCGGCAGCTATTGTTACTTCCTAGTAATACATTACGAAATCTTGCGAGAAGTCACGGTCTCGCCTGTAGGTGAGAATACTGCAATTTTTTATTTTTTTTAACCTGGTTTGTGTTGTGTATGCATTTTCGCAGTGGAAAACCGCTGCGAAGACGCAAACACAACAGGTGCACATAGCCTCGACGGGTCTGTCAGAAAGACTGGCCCAGTGCACACGTTTTCCACAATCTGCACAGGATCCGTCATTTCAACGTCTTGACGGATCTTGTCCAGATTTGGAAGACGGAAGTGTGAAAGAAGCCTTAGGGTGTTGGCTTCACTGATGGCAACCTAGCAAATGCTCCAGCACACCACGTTCTGAAAGGGGTTAATCAGTCATGTTTAGTGCTAGATTCACTGAATAGCTGTAGAGTGGGAGTAGTCCAGAAGATAAATACCCAGCCTTCTAGAGCATTCAGTGTGAGGTGGGCCTGGATGTGCAAGTTCTGGAGCTGTGTTTAAATGTTAAGGGAAATTGAACCTTTTGTTGCTTGTTCCTGAAGCGGATGGATTCTCGTAGCAACAAGGACTGTGCTATGCGTCATGTTTTTCCTTTCCTGTTAGGCAAGGAAGGCAAGGTTTGTATTTCTAACGTTGCACTGGTTTACGCAAAACATTTTAATAAAGCAGTGGAAGATTTAAAGGGACAGTATTCCGGTGTGTACCACTATGTGCAGCCAAGTGAGCAGATCTACCACAGTTGGTGGAGAATGCGGGCAAGATCCCTAGTAAGCAAGTGTGATGGCTGTGGACAAACTGCATTTCCTGGGTGCAGGCTGCTATAGGGATGGAAAAGCTGTCAGACAAAATGGAGGACCTGATCAAGCACCTGGTCCAAAGCCAGTAGCAGCACCAACAGCAGCTCCAGCTGCAACAACATCTGGCAAAACAGAAGACAAGTAAGCCGCTGATGAAACAGCAGCATCAGATTGAATTAGTCAGAGAGGCGGTTCGTGGCATGGCGGCAGCTCCGACCCAAAACAGAAATTTTAGCACGGTTGGGGGTGACAGTGCCAGGGTACAACAGGCCCTCTGCTGGTTATATCACCATGACAAACCCACTCGCTCCCAAATGTTTGATCTGCTGCTCTTTGTCCAAAGCTAATTACAGCTGGAGTCCTCTACATCAGCACAGATGGTGGAGCGAGTTGTAATGGACCCGTTTGTGCACTCCCTTCTGAGTTTAATGCAGACTTGGGTTGCCCAGGGAGCTCACCGGAACACTGATGACTTGGTCGGACTGATCAAAAGGTATCAAGGGGTTGGTGGGTCCTGGGTCCTTGGTAAGGTAACCCACTCCATACTGGGGGCGTAGGTTAAAAGGGGGTGAGGTGTCCAAAATCCATGAGAGCATCAGGGGGCATGCTGAGGGCCTTACCAGGGATGTAATTTGCTGGAGATCTCACCGCCCATGTCAAATAGCTGCCCATTGTCCCCTGACCACTCAGCAAATGGACTGTAGCATTGGACGCCGGTATTCATTCAATGCATATCCAGCTTGTAGTGTGGACTGTCTATCCAGCGAGAGGCCCCAAGCTTGTCCGATAAAAGTCAATTGTCTGCAAATGGCTAAACTACTAGACTCAGGGAGTTTGTGTATATATACACACTGTATCACAAAGTAGATGATGCATTGAGCATTTCATCAGTTAACTTTGCTTTGTTACAAACATACGGAGCGGGGTTTTGTCTCTAGTCAGCGGTACAGAACATGCCGTTTCTTTATGCACGAAATATAATTATAGCCTTCTCTGCATTGACAGAGTGTAAAACCTGTCCTCTGAGCCCATCTCCCTCTCCCGGCTGGAGTGCACGAGGTGCCGTGTCTGCTGGCAGCCCTCTCTCCCTCTCCAGTGCTTTTTTTCTGGTTTGCTTTGTGTTAAGCTCCCTTTCAGCTGAGATGGCAGAGCCTGGGTGTTCTGCGCTGGTAATAATTGCTGCAGTCTAGACAGTGTCTGGTATGAAGCAGAAGAAATCAAAGAGGCCCCTCGTTCTCTCCACTCAATATCCTCTGGTCTATGCTCCTCTCCTATCCCGGATCCCTTAGGCCTCATTCACACATGCATTACAATGGCGTACGCTTATTTGTCACCTCATACCTATTTACGTCACAGCTGCATTAATACTTCACTCCAATATATGTATGTTAGGCTCTGATCTGTTTATACATCATATTACCCAATATACACTGCGGTAAACATTTCATAGAAAATCATAGTCTACCAAACCAACAAAATGGCCCTCATTAGTCCTCTATAGTCTGAATAGTGGACTGTGGATACTCCTAACTTCCTCAAGGGCTGTTACACAGTTTTTCCCAAGTCTTAAAGGGGAGCTGTCACTTGAATAAATATGTAATTTATTTTTACCTGGTGTAAATGCTACTGTTCTCCTGAATCCGGGACTGTTTTTCTCTTGTTCCTGCACCCCTTCTCTCTGTTCCTGAGATATGGCCTTCTGTTCATTGAATATAAACCTAGTCTTTTTTTTCCAAATGGGTGAGGTCTTTGAGAAGATGACCACTCCCAGATGGCTAAAAAGACTAGATTTACTCACAGTGGAGAGGAGGCCATATCTCAGGAACGGAGAGGCGCAGAAAAAAAAAGAATACCACCGGATTCAGGAAAACAGCGGCATTTACACCATGTTAAAAAAAATACTTATTAATGGCAAGTGACAGGAAAGAATGAAAAAACTTTAAAAAATATTGAAGGTGAAGAACTAACTAGATTTACCAAATAAGAGATTGACAACCTCCCTTTGAGGATGTCATGGTAGAAATATGTAGTTTGCATCCACATTTTCCATAACCCTGAACAAAAAAAATGCTAGTTGTGCGATCGTGTGGAGGATATATACACTGCTCAAAAAAATAAAGGGAACACTTAAACAACAGAATATAACTACAAGTAAATCAAACTTCTGTGAAATCAAACTGTCCACTTAGGAAGCAACACTGTTTGACAATCAATTTCACATGCTGTTGTGCAAATGGAATAGACAACAGATGGAAATTATTGGCAATTATCAAGACACACTCAATAAAGGAGTGGTTCTGCAGGCGGGGACCACAGACCACATCTCAATATCAATGCTTTCTGGCTGATGTTTTGGTCACTTTTGAATGTTGGTTGTGCTTTCACACTCGTGGTAGCATGAGATGGAATCTACAACCCACGCAAGTAGATCAGGTAGTGCAGCTCATTCAGGATGGCACATCAATGCGAGCTGTGACAAGAAGGTTTGCTGTAAAGAACAAAAAGACAGCGCCACAATGGATGGTGAAAAAATAGGAGCTTACATTTATTCTGCCTCCTGTAGCGACGTTTCGGTCAACAGACCTTTATCAAGCAAGGTCTGTTGACCGAAACATCGCTACAGGAGGCAGAATAAATGTAAGCTCCTATTTTTTCACCATCCAATGTGGCGCTGTCTTTTTGTTCTTTGTGGTCTTGATACTGGCCGGGATGGGCTCCCTGGTTTTGGACGTGCGCCCTTGTGTCCGCTGAGACCTTCAATTTATATATGAAAGGGTGCGGTTTTGACTTTTCTTCTTGTTTTGACTAAGAAGGTTTGCTGTGTCTGTCAGCGTAGTGTCCAGAGGCTGGAGGCGCTACCAGGAGACAGGCCAGTACACCAGGAGACATGGAGGGGGTCGTAGTAGGAGGGCAACACCCAGCAGGACCACTACCTCAGCCTTTGTGCAAGGAGAAACAGGAGGAGCACTGTCAGAGCCCTGCAAAATGACCTCTAGCAGGCCACAAATGTGCATGTGTTTGCACAAATGGTTAGAAACTGACTCCAAGAGTGCCCGACGTCCACAGATGGGGGCTGTGCTCACAGCCCAACACCATGCAGGATGCTTGGCATTTGCCACAGAACACCAGGATTGGCAAATTCGCCACTGGCGCCCTGTACTCTCAACAGATGAAAGCAGGTTCACACTGAGCACATGTGACAGATGTGACAAATTCTGGAGAAGCCGTGGAGAGCGATCTGCTGCCTGCAACATCCTTCAGCATGACCGGTTTGGCAGTGGATCAGTAATGGTGTGGGGTGGCATTTCTTTGGAGGGCCGCACAGCCCTCCATGTGCTCGCCAGAGGTAGCCTGACTTCCATTTGGTACCGAGATGAGATCCTCAGACCGCTTGTGAGACTATAGGCTGGTGTGGTTGGCCCTGGGTTCCTCCTAATGCAGGACAATGCCAGAACTCATGTGGCTGGAGTGTGTCAGCAGTTCCTGCAAGATGAAAGCATTGAAGCTATGGACTGGCCCACCCGTTCCCCAGACCTGAATCCGATTGAACACATCTGGGACATCATGTCTCGCACCATCCACTAACATCATGTTGCACCACAGACTGTCCAGGAGTTGTCGGATGCTTTAGTCCAGGTCTGGGAGGAGATCCCTCAGAAGACCATCCGCTGCCTCATCAGGAGCATGCCCAGGTGTTGTAGGGAGATCATACAGGCACGTGGAGGCCAGACACACTACTGAGCATCATTTCCTTGTTTTGAGTCACTTCCACTGAAGTTGGATCAGCCTGTAATTTGATTTTCCACTTTGATTTTGAGTATCGTTCCATATCCTGGCCTCCATTGGTTAATAAATTTGATTTCCATTGATTACTTTTGTGTGATTTTGTTGTCAGCACATTCAGCTTTGTACAGAACAAAGTATTCAATGAGAATATTTCATTCATTCAGATCTAGGATGTGTTATTTGAGTGTTCCCTTTGTTTTTTTGAGCAGTGTATATTGCTGCATTTCTAAGTAAATTTGTCAAAAAGCTTCTGACAACCTCCTCTTTTGGGATACTATTGTAAGAGAATTATGATAGTTGTCAGCCAGCTTTTTTCAGAAATAGACGTTTTCCAGGTCATGTTCAATGGTTACCTTAACGTGTTAGATTTGCCATTCAACAGCCTGACAACCACTTGGAGGGGACATCATGGCAAGAATACTGGTTGTCACTCAGGCTTTTAGGGTCCGGAATGCAAAATTGTTTTAGGTCATGCAACGGTGTTGGGGATTTATCACTTCATAATCAGGTAGATTTGCAACTCAGGAGACTGACAATTTCCCCTTGGTATAAATCATGGCAATTATATTTGTTGTTAGCCACGGTTCTGAAAAGATATTTTATTTTTTTCTGAGTCATGCAACAATTTAGGCATGCATCATATCATAATTAGGTAAATTCTTTATCCAGGAATCTGACAGCCTTCTCTTACCATTTACCATGGCAGGAGTATGGGTTGTCACCCAGATATATATTGTCTGACACAAAGCTTTTCTAGAATCCGTGTTAGGGTTATGCATAGTTAGATATATCATAGCAGTGGGTATATTATTTGTCACTTAGCTTTTCCTGAGTCCTGATCGAGTTCTTTTTCCATGGCGATGTCTCACTGCATTATAAGGTATACTAAATTTTCCATAAAAGAATCTGACAACTTCCTCTTTCGGGAAGTCATTTTAAGCGCATAGGTTGTCACCTGTTTTTTCTACAGTCCTGAGGTTGTCCAAGAAATGCATCAATGTTGGGCAAGTATGCATGCTTCATGCATCCATCCCTCTGCTTCTCCTTTCATTCATTTCAGGGCGGGATCTCGCTGACTGACAACCTCTATAGGAAACATGTCTTAGTTCTTGGAGGAGGAATGTAAGCTGATGGCTGTCTTGACAGGTCAGGTTTCCCCTGTGCTGTCAAAGGTCATCTCCCTCCCTGGAGTGAAATAGAGACTGGTGCACCTAATCCCTTCCTGTCCATCTCTCGGTTCCTCCCCAAGTCAATGTGTGCTCCCCACTGAACCTCATTTGGCTGGAGAGCTCCTTTGTGTGTGAACATGGAAGATATATGTATGGATCTCCTTCTTTGTCTTCTCCCGTGTAGCTTAGGATTGAGATAAATTGAAGATATTATCAGTATGGTTTATTGTAGATTGTGAGCCTTCGCGGGCAGGGTCCTCTCTTCTCCTTGTATTGTTTAAGATTATTGTACTTGTTTTTATTATGTATACCCCTCCTTACATGTAAAGCGCCATGGAATAAATGGCGCTATAACAATAAATAATAATAATAATAATAGTGCCTCACCTGTGCAAAAGCAATAATTGTTGGACCAGCAAAAATACGTCCTTGAGTCATCCATGTCAGTCTCATTGTGAGAACTTTCATCCATTTTTATATTTTTCTCGACCTAAAAAAAGTGGTTGATGGTAACCACTATGCCTACCATACCAGGTCACTTTAGGGGATAACACGCCACTTTTCTACATATCCAGTTCAGGTGTTTCAGGAACACTTCGTATTAGGTTCCCTCACAGATTACACTTAATTAGTTGTGCCCGTGTGATCACACTTTGGAAAAAAGTGTGCAAAGGTGAATGTACCACAGAGGTAGACACTAGAATAGAGCCTTGAGCTACTATGGAACCTGTAGAGATGTTGACCTGATTGAGTCAATCAATGGAAAGCTTCTTCTACCATAGACCTAAGCCTATAGCCTCAGAGTCATGCCACCTATTTCTGTCCACATGGGTTAAGAAGATTAAAGAAGATTCTGAAATTTCTCACAAAGTGTTAAAATGAAAAAGCCCAAGCCAAATTGAGATTATTGAAGCCTATCCTACTTTGGGTTCAGCTGAGCCGAGTAGTTAAGTCACCTGAGATACTATACGTGTGTGGCACAAGCCTAAAAAAATGGTCAAATATTGATCCATTCCTGACATTAAGATCTCTATCCCCGAAGCACTGAACACTCTTCAGCTGCATTTATTCCCATCCTCCAGTTATTTTTCCTCTCACCATTGTTACAGAAAATACCCTACATGTCCTTTAGGACAGAAATAAAATACAGGACACTGTGTTAATAGCATTCACGTGCATAATTTCTCCACACAGCAAGTGTTACCCTATGGGGATCCTCGAAACATACCGATTATACATAGCATTACTGCGTGGAGAATTATATTGCTGGATGACGAGAGAAATTCACAATTTCATTTGGTATTTTTAGCCATTTGTAGACTTCCTAAGTCACCTTGCTGTGATTGTGAAGGTCTTAGCCTGCTCTTCTAAAATATTGACAGATAAGGCTCCATCTAAGGAGGCCTTTACAATATGTAGATGGTACTGATAGGAGTGGTTCAATACAAAGGTGTTATGTCTTAAGGCTGAGTCACACATAACGATATCGTTAACGATATCGTTGCAACGTCATGCTTTTGGTGACGTAGCAACGATCCCGCTAACGTTCTCGTTATGTGTGACAGCGACCAACGATCAGGCCCCTGCTGGGAGATCGTTGGTCGTTGGGGAATGATCAGGACCATTTTTTGGTCGCTGATCACCCACTGTCATCGCTGGATCGGTGTGTGTGACGCCGATCCAGCGATGTGTTCACTTGTAACCAGGGTAAATATCGGGTTACTAAGCGCAGGGCCGCGCTTAGTAACCCGATATTTACCCTGGTTACCATTGTAAAAGTAAAAAAAAAAACAGTACATACTCACATTCTGATGTCTGTCACGTCCCCCGCCATCCACAGGGTTAAAACTGCTTTCGGCAGGAGCGCTGCTAATATGCACGCGCTGCTGCCGAGAGCTTCCCTGCACTGACTGTGTCAGCGCCGGCCGTAAAGCAGAGCACAGCGGTGACGTCACCGCTGTTACTGCCGGCGCTGACACATTCAGTGCAGGGAAGCTCTCGGCAGCAGCGCGTGCATTAGCGCTGCCCTGCACTTAGTAACCCGATGTTTACCCTGGTTACCCGGGTGCTGCAGGGGGACTTCGGCATCGTTGAAGACAGTTTCAACGATGCCAAAGTCGTTCCCCTGATCGTTGGTCGCTGGAGAGAGCTGTCTGTGTGACAGCTCCCCAGCGACCACACAACGACTTACCAACAATCACGGCCAGGTCGTATCGCTGGTCGTGATCGTTGGTAAGTCGTTTAGTGTGACTCCAGCTTTAGAGAGTAGGGTGGTATGCCCAAGCTCAGATCATAGATCTCCTTCAGTCAAGCTGGCTCCAACCACTGACCTTCATTTGCCATTAATTCATACATCCAAGATCTTTGCCTCCATTATCACTATAGACTATTTAGTGGTTTCATTTTATGTTACTGGACGAATGATATGAGGTACATTACAACATCCCTCTGTCTACATAGCCATCAAACCATTCTTCCACTGAGAACTTATATGGGGCCCTCTTTATGGAGCCCTCATGTTCCAATCCTATTGTGAAGGCCCAATAACAAATAAACTATAGAGTGTGAACACCCCTTAGGGATGAAAATTCTTATACCAAATGACACGATGGTGTAACATTGGGTTTTCCTTCCCTATGTCAAAAGAAGAGGTGAGTATATAGGCAATTGTTCTAATCTTATTGATGGGATAAGGTGGATATACGTTCATTTTTTATGGTAGTTGTTCTTTTATTGGATATTGACAAGGTGTTATCTTGTTGGCTCTTTTGAGACCTATGGAATCATTAAAAGCTTTAAAAGGTTTAGTACTCTGACTCATCCCTCATTATAGCCCCAGCCCCCTGAGAAAGCCTGTTAAGGCGAAACTTGTTGAGGTGAATTTTAGTCAGTGTTAGTGAATGTCTGTGTATGTTGAAGACCATTGATACTCTGATCATACTGTATTAACTCATGGACTGTAGCCATAAAAGTGGACAGGATAGCACAGTTTAACTATATTTAGACAGATAGTATAACCTTAGTAATATATTGAGATTGATCAGTTGAGTGTGTAAAGAGACGCTACGTGATAATAGTAATTATAGACTCACTTTAGTCATTTTAATTAGTTTCTACAACTTTTGAAATAATATAATAAAAGTCATGTTTTAATCCATCCCTTGAGTTGGGTTTTGTTTACCTGTCAACCCAATAACAAGGCTCCAAGTAGCTGTGACAGGGAGTGGAGATCTTCTAAGCGTAAGTAAAGACCACTCGGTAATGAGTGTATTTTTGTCGAGGTGACCTCATGAACCACCCATTGATTAACATATCTACTCGCTACTTGACACCATTACATCTCTATATCTGGGCAAAGGTATTGAAGACCTACTGGACTTCAGAGATAGATAAAAATCTCGCTCATCTCATCTAGCCTTGGCGGATCTTTCTTTATGGTCTCAAGGAACATCAATTGGGTTTGATGGTCAGTTTCTCTTCAAATCTCTTCCAATGCCAATGACTCTCTATATGTGTGAGTTTACAGCATTGGACATCAAAGCTCTTCCATAAAAAACAAAATTCAGCTCTTATAAGAACACATTCCACGTCTTTGCAATGCTTGGTGGCAATAGTAGCCGCTGGACCATTGTGCTGCAATACTATAGATTAGAAGTTGGATTGTGCTCAAGAGTTTTCCTCTCGGAGGATCCTGTAATTTAATATACCTTGTCAAGCAGAGACAGAAAGAACAATTTGCTATTTCTGGATATTATAGTTCATAGTAAAACCCCATCGACTCAAGGTTTAGAAGAAAAAAGACCAAATCCAACAGTTGAGAGTGAACTGCCAAAGAGCCGGAAGACCTTTCAGTCAGCTATGACACAATACTAAAGGTTAATAATGAAGGTCCAGAAGAAGACAAGCCCTAATTTGGTTTGGCTTTGAACCCAATCAGTTTATCTCTTATGGGAAGGTTCACAAATAATATATTAGATGTTTTTGATATTTCATGTACGTACAATAATCACAAAAGGGCATTTACTCCTTAACTTTTTTTTACGATACAACTGAAGGACTAAATTTTTGGAAAATCTGAATATTTCTGTTTGAGTGGATTTTCAGACAGGATTCTAAGTTTGATTCAGTAGAACCTCAATAGGTCAATAGGTCAGCGTGGAACTGCATAGACCATATTGAGAAAATTTGACTATATGAGCAAAAAGTTGTACAAAGTAATATAAAATCCAATAAGTTGCAGAAAACAAAATGTAATGATCTGGCCAGGGGGTCACTCTGCTGATTTACAGATGTAATTTGGGTTTTAAAAAAATAAGATAGAATAATATAACTGATAAATAAAAATGACAAAAAATATTAGGTGCAGTTTTGCTGTATAAACCTTAATAAATGTAAGGTCATACTACATCCTGAAGATGTTTCTAAAGAACACACTAGAAACTAATGTTTAAATGAAAGTTCACAGAAGCTAAAAACAAGGAAAGTGTCCAGGGTGTAATATAACCGATAGTTATAATTTATTAGTACTTCACCTTTGACTAACAATATAGTTTGTCTGGCCTTTATCTTGGATCCTGCTATATGCAGAGCCTTCCTTTAATGCCCTCCTTACACGGTGCATCATAGAGTATCCGAATAATACAATAATATTATGTACAGGTACCCAACCCATACAGTGCCTATTTACCACCACCATATAGTGCCTGATTACCAGCACCATATAGTGCCTGATTACCACCACCATATAGTGCCTGATTATCACCGCCATATAGTGCCTGATTGCCACCACCATATAGAGCCTGATTACCACCACCATATAGTGCCTGATTACCACCGCCATATAGTACTTGATTACCACCACCATATAGTGCCTGATTACCACCGCCATATAGAGCCTGATTACCACCACCATATAGTGCCTGATTACCACCTCCATATAGTACTTGATTACCACCACCATATAGTGCCTGATTACCACCGCCATATAGAGCCTGATTACCACCACCATATAGTGCCTGATTACCACCTCCATATAGTGCCTGATTACCACCTCCATATAGTGCCTGATTACCTCCGCCATATAGTGCCTGATTACCACCACCATATAGTGCCTGATTACCACCTCCATATAGTGCCTGATTACCACAGCCATATAGTGCCTGATTACCACCGCCATATAGTGCCTGATTACCACAGCCATATAGTGCCTGATTACCACCGCCATATAGTGCCTGATTACCACCGCCAGATAGAGCCTGGTTACCACCACCAGATAGTGCCTGATTACCACCGCCATATAGTGCCTGATTACCACCGCCATATAGTGCCTGATTACTACCGCCATATAGTGCCTGACTACCACCACCATATAGTGCCTGATTACCACCGCCATATAGAGCCTGATTACCACCACCATAGTGCCTGATTACCACCGCCATATAGTGCTTGATTACCACCGCCATATAGTGCCTGATTACCACGACCATATAGTGCCTGATTACCACCACCATATAGTGCCTGATCACCACCGCCATACAGTGCCTGATTACCACCGCCATACAGTGCTTGATTGCCACTGTTATACAGTGCCCACCTAACACAGCCAGACAGTTACCTGAATAACATTGCCCTTAGTAAGGGCATTTTTGATATTTTCTAATTTCTCATTGTTCCTGCTGTCTGAGACCTAAAAGAAGTCTATATAACATCTAGATTAGGCTGCACTTCAGCAGACATGACTTTATATAATCACTTAAAGGGGGCCTGTCACTTGTAATAAATACATAAAAATTTTTTACCCAATATAAATCCTACTTTTCTCCTGAATCCGGTGATGTTTTTCTTTAATCCTTGAGCCTCTCCATTCCCGAGATACAGCCTCTTCTTCTCGGTATATAAAATTCTTATTTTTATCCAACTGGGCATGATCCTCAAGAAGACCCACCCACAAAGAAGACTTGGGCACAACGCCCAGTTGGCCAACAAGACTAGACTTACATGCATGGAAGAAGAGGGCATATCTGTCAGGACTCTGAACATTTTTTACCTTTTGTGCATTACTGCCCTCTTCCAAGATGGCGTCTTTGGTCTCATGTGCACTGTGTCTTCCTGCTATAAAACTCCACCCCAGCCTTCAGTCTGTGCTAGAGTATTCTGCCTTGCATCCAGCTCCTGACCTCTGATTACTCCCTGGCTATACACCTACTCCTGTGAACCTGTGTGGTGATCCTGCTACTCTGCTCTGAGTTCCTGCTGCATACACAAGTTTCCAGTAATTCTCCTTCATCTGCTGCTCGTGTTTACTTCATCTGCATTTGCTGGACATGTAAGCTGCTGCTGCTTTGCTATAACCTGAGACTATTAACCAGGCCTCCCTGGTTGAGCTAAGATATGATTTGAACTGCCTATAAGCTTATCTGTTATGACCCCAATGGCAGAGGGTCTCAAAAGTACATACCAAGTCTGCAAACACAAAAAACCAGCTCATAGGGCAGTGGTAACTGGGCTGACCATATATCTAATCCTAGCACCACAAATAGCAGCAGCCAGGGAACGTGCCTACGTTGGTTCTAGACGTCTCGCGCCAGCCGGAGAACTAACTAACCCTAGAAGGGAAAAGATAGACCTTTCTTGCCTCCAGAGAAAAGACCCCAAAAGTTGGATACAAGACCCCAACAAATAATAACGGTGAGGTAAGGAGAAAAGACAAACGTAAGAATGAACTAGATATTTAGCAAAGAGAGGCCCACTGACTAATAGCAGAATATAGTAAGATGACTTATATGGTCAGCAAAAACCCTATCAAAATTTCCACGCTGGATATTCAAGAACCCCCGAACCGTCTAACGGCCCGGGGGGAGAACACCAGCCCCCTAGAGCTTCCAGCAAAATCAGGAATCACATTTAGTACAAGCTGGACAAAAAATAAGAGCAAAGCAAATAACCAAAAAACAAGGAAGCAGGACTTAGCTTAATTTTGCAAGATCCAAGACCAGCAGACAGGAGCAAACAGAAAGGAACTGATTACAACGATGCCAGGCACAGGACTGAGAAACCAGGAAGTTTATATAGCAACACCCCTGGACTAACGACCCAGGTGGGTGCCAAACTGAGGAAAGACAATCCCAGAGTCATATCACTAGTGACCACAAGAGGGAGCCAAAAAAGTCTAATTCACAACAGTACCCCCCCTTTAAGGAGGGGTCACCGAACCCTCACCAAGACCACCAGGGCGATCAGGATGAGCAGCGTGAAAGGCACGAACTAAATCGGCCGCATGCACATCAGAGGCAACCACCCAGGAATTATCCTCCTGACCATAGCCCTTCCACTTGACCAGATACTGAAGCCTCCGCCTGGAGAGACGAGAATCCAAGATCTTCTCCACCACGTACTCCAACTCGCCCTCAACCAACACCGGAGCAGGAGGCTCAACAGAAGGAACCACAGGTACAACATACCGCCGCAACAAAGACCTATGGAACACGTTGTGAATGGCAAACGACACCGGAAGATCCAAGCGAAAGGACACAGGATTAAGGATTTCCAATATCTTGTAAGGACCGATGAAGCGAGGCTTAAATTTAGGAGAGGAGACCTTCATAGGAACAAATCGAGAAGACAGCCATACCAAATCCCCAACACGAAGTCGGGGACCCACACCGCGGCGGCGGTTGGCAAAACGCTGAGCCTTCTCCTGTGACAACTTCAAGTTGTCCACCACATGATTCCAGATCCGCTGCAACCTATCCACCACGGAATCTACCCCAGAACAGTCAGAAGGCTCCACATGTCCCGAGGAAAAACGAGGATGGAAACCAGAGTTGCAAAAAAATGGTGAAACCAAAGTAGCGGAACTAGCCCGATTATTAAGGGCAAACTCAGCCAACGGCAAGAAGGTCACCCAATCATCCTGATCTGCAGAAACAAAACACCTCAAATAAGCCTCCAGAGTCTGATTAGTTCGCTCCGTTTGTCCATTAGTCTGAGGATGAAAGGCAGACGAAAACGACAAATCAATGCCCATCTTAGCACAAAAGGATCGCCAGAACCTGGAAACAAACTGGGATCCTCTGTCAGACACAATATTCTCAGGAATGCCGTGTAAACGAACCACATTCTGAAAGAACAAAGGAACCAGATCGGAAGAGGAAGGCAGCTTAGGCAAAGATACCAAATGGACCATCTTGGAAAAGCGATCACATACCACCCAGATGACAGACATGCCCTGAGACACCGGAAGATCTGAAATGAAATCCATGGAAATGTGTGTCCAAGGCCTCTTCGGGACAGGCAAGGGCAAGAGCAACCCGCTGGCACGAGAACAGCAAGGCTTAGCTCGAGCACAAGTCCCACAGGACTGCACAAATGACCGCACATCCCGTGACAAGGAAGGCCACCAAAAGGACCTAGCCACCAGATCTCTGGTGCCAAAAATTCCCGGATGCCCTGCCAACACCGAGGAATGAACCTCGGAAATGACTCTGCTGGTCCACTTATCAGGAACAAACAGTCTGTCAGGTGGACAAGAGTCAGGTCTACCAGCTTGAAATCTCTGCAACACACGTCGCAAATCCGGAGAAATGGCTGACAGGATAACTCCCTCTTTGAGAATACCAACTGGTTCTGCGACTCCAGGAGAGTCAGGCACAAAGCTCCTTGAAAGAGCATCAGCCTTCACATTCTTTGAACCTGGTAAATACGAGACCACAAAGTCAAAACGGGAGAAAAACAATGACCAGCGGGCCTGTCTAGGATTCAGGCGTTTAGCAGACTCGAGATACATCAGATTTTTGTGATCAGTCAAGACCACCACATGATGCTTAGCACCCTCGAGCCAATGACGCCACTCCTCAAATGCCCACTTCATGGCCAACAACTCCCGATTGCCAACATCATAATTCCGCTCAGCAGGCAAAAACTTCCTAGAGAAAAAAGCACATGGTCTCATTACAGAGCAACCAGGGCCTCTCTGCGACAAAACGGCCCCTGCCCCAATCTCAGAAGCATCCACTTCAACCTGAAAGGGAAGTGAGACATCAGGCTGGCACAAAACAGGCGCCGAAGTAAACCGGCGCTTCAACTCTTGAAAGGCTTCCACGGCTGCAGGAGCCCAGTTAGCAACATCAGAACCTTTCTTGGTCATATCCGTCAAAGGTTTAACAACGCTAGAAAAATTAGCGATAAAACGACGGTAGAAGTTAGCAAAACCCAAGAACTTCTGAAGACTCTTAACTGACGTGGGTTGAGTCCAATCATGAATAGCTCGGACCTTGACTGGGTCCATCTCCACCGCAGAAGGGGAAAAAATAAAACCCAAAAAGGGAACCTTCTGTACTCCAAAGAGACACTTTGAGCCCTTAACAAACAAAGCATTCTCACGCAAAACCTGAAACACCATCCTGACTTGCTCTACATGCGAGTCCCAATCATCAGAAAAAACCAGAATATCATCCAGATAAACAATCATAAATTTATCCAGATACTTCTGGAAAATATCATGCATAAAGGACTGAAACACTGAAGGAGCATTAGAGAGCCCGAAAGGCATCACCAAGTACTCAAAATGACCTTCGGGCGTATTAAATGCAGTTTTCCATTCATCTCCTTGCTTAATGCGCACAAGGTTGTACGCACCACGAAGATCTATCTTGGTGAACCACTTGGCACCTTTAATCCGGGCAAACAAGTCCAACAACAGAGGCAAAGGATACTGAAATTTAACAGTGATTTTATTCAGAAGCCGATAGTCAATACAAGGTCTCAAAGATCCGTCCTTCTTGGCCACAAAAAAGAATCCCGCACCAAGAGGGGAAGAGGATGGACGGATATGCCCCTTCTCCAGAGATTCCTTGATATACGAACGCATTGCGGTATGCTCAGGTACAGACAGATTAAATAATCTTCCCTTAGGAAATTTACTACCTGGAATCAAATCTATAGCGCAGTCACAGTCCCTATGAGGAGGAAGAGCACTGGACCTGGACTCGCTGAATACATCCTGGTAATCAGACAAATACTCAGGAACTTCCGAAGGAGTAGAGGAAGCAATAGACACCGGCGGGGAATCACCATGAATTCCCTGACAGCCCCAACTTGACACAGACATTGCCTTCCAATCCAAGACTGGATTATGGGTCTGTAACCATGGCAGACCCAAAACGACCAAATCATGCATTTTATGCAGAACAAGAAAACGAATCACCTCCCGATGTTCAGGAGTCATGCACATGGTTACCTGTGTCCAAAACTGCGGTTTATTTTCCGCCAATGGCGTAGCATCAATACCTCTAAGAGGGATAGGATTTACCAACGGCTCAAGAACAAAACCACAGCGCTTGGCAAACGACAGATCCATAAGACTCAGGGCAGCACCTGAATCCACAAACGCCATAACAGGGTAGGAGGACAATGAGCAAATTAAAGTCACAGACAAAATAAACTTTAAACGTTTAGAGCATGCTGATATAACATGTGTAGAATCACCACAGTAAAAACACAACCCATTCTGACGTCTATGATTTTTCCGTTCATTTCTAGTCTGAATTCTACCACATTGCATTAAATCAGGTGTTTGTTCAGACAACACCACCAGAGGATTCGCGGCTTTGCGCTCCAGCCGGTCAATTTGAATAGCCAGCGCCATGGAATCATTCAGACCTGTAGGAATGGAGAAACCCACCATCACATTCTTAATGGCTTCAGAAAGGCCATTTCTGAAATTTGCGGCGAGAGCACACTCATTCCACTGAGTAAGCACGGACCATTTCCGAAATTTTTGGCAATACACTTCAGCTTCATCCTGACCCTGAGAAATAGCCAGCAAGGCTTTTTCTGCCTGAATTT
Source organism: Ranitomeya variabilis (assembly GCF_051348905.1). Classification (NCBI taxonomy): domain Eukaryota; kingdom Metazoa; phylum Chordata; class Amphibia; order Anura; family Dendrobatidae; genus Ranitomeya; species Ranitomeya variabilis. The sequence goes on along the minus strand of NC_135233.1, from coordinate 248,364,964 downwards.
CAAGATTGGGTTCCTCGTAAAGCAATCCGAGCGCCAGAAAAAACGCATCAATATTTGCCAATGCCGGATCTCCTGGCGCTAGCGAGAAGGCCCAATCCTGAGGGTCGCCCCGTAAGAAAGAGATAACAATTTTTACTTGCTGAGCTGAGTCTCCAGATGAACGGGGTCTCAGAGATAGAAACAATTTACAATTATTCCTGAAATTCCTAAACTTAAATCGGTCTCCAGAGAACAGTTCAGGAATAGGTATTTTAGGTTCAGACATTGGACTACTGGTAACAAAATCTTGTATGCCCTGCACACGAGCAGCAAGCTGATCCACACTTGTAATCAAAGTCTGGACATTCATGTCTGCAGCAAGCACAAGCCACTCAGAGGTAAAGGGGAGGAAAAAAGAGAGGAAAGAAAAAAAAAAAAAAAGCTCAGACTTTCCTTTCTTGTAATCCCACTTCTGCAATGCATTAAACATTCAACCTTGGCCTGGCATACTGTTATGACCCCAATGGCAGAGGGTCTCAAAAGTACATACCAAGTCTGCAAACACAAAAAACCAGCTCATAGGGCAGTGGTAACTGGGCTGACCATATATCTAATCCTAGCACCACAAATAGCAGCAGCCGGGGAACGTGCCTACGTTGGTTCTAGACGTCTCGCGCCAGCCGGAGAACTAACTAACCCTAGAAGGGAAAAGATAGACCTTTCTTGCCTCCAGAGAAAAGACCCCAAAAGTTGGATACAAGCCCCCAACAAATAATAACGGTGAGGTAAGGAGAAAAGACAAACGTAAGAATGAACTAGATATTTAGCAAAGAGAGGCCCACTGACTAATAGCAGAATATAGTAAGATGACTTATATGGTCAGCAAAAACCCTATCAAAATTTCCACGCTGGATATTCAAGAACCCCCGAACCGTCTAACGGCCCGGGGGGAGAACACCAGCCCCCTAGAGCTTCCAGCAAAATCAGGAATCACATTTAGTACAAGCTGGACAAAAAATAAGAGCAAAGCAAATAACCAAAAAACAAGGAAGCAGGACTTAGCTTAATTTTGCAAGATCCAAGACCAGCAGACAGGAGCAAACAGAAAGGAACTGATTACAACGATGCCAGGCACAGGACTGAGAAACCAGAAAGTTTATATAGCAACACCCCTGGACTAACGACCCAGGTGGGTGCCAAACTGAGGAAAGACAATCCCAGAGTCATATCACTAGTGACCACAAGAGGGAGCCAAAAAAGACTAATTCACAACACTTATCTATCTGTGTCTGGACTAAGACAAGGATTTATTTGTGTCAAGTATCCTCAAGAATAACTGTGCTTCATAGACTTTCTGCTTGATTGCATTTTTCTCTGAAGACTGCTAAGCTGCGTTTATTATTTGCACCAAGTGTTGTGGACTTGAGTTTCTCTCTGCACCTGTTTGAATCACCGTGTGATAATATAGACTTTACCACTTATAAAACTGTGTCCTGTAGTTGTCTTGTTCCACACAAAGAGTCTCCTGAGTTATCCCCTATAATTATTACAGGAATGCAATTACAGGAATGCAGGAAAGACCACCACACAGGTTCACAGGAGCAGGTGTATAGCCAGGGAGTAATCTGAGGTCAGGAGCTGGATGCAAGGCAGAATACTCTAGCACAGACTGAAGGCTGGGGTGGAGTTTTATAGCAGGAAGACACAATGCACATGAGACCAAAGACGCCATCTTGGAAGAGGGCAGTAATGCACAAAAGGTAAAAAATGTTCAGAGTCCCGACAATATCTCAGGGACCGAGAGGCGCAGAAACAAAAGAAAAACAGCACCGGATTCAGGAGAACAGCGGCATTTACACCAGGTAAGAAAATAGATAACAGGCCCACATGAAGCAAAAATAATTATAAGGTGGTCACGCAGATAAGAAGACATCTGGTTGACCAGCAGCCTACAAAATCCACTAAAGTAAAGCTCTATAGGATTGTAGCCTGTCCATACAGTTATTATGAGCCATAGGAATCATTAACACAGTCCAATTTGTGCAGAATAAAGCAGAAAATAATGTTATTTAATTTTAAGGTGGCAGTGTACCCCTTACCTATATGGCATACTTGCCAGTTTTTTTAAATGGTCTCGAAAACATTCCGGAGTGTGGTGCTGCCAAAATGTTGTATGAACATACCCATGTAATAAGCCACACCCTTACATGTCCCTTTAACCCTCCTAAATGAGCACCTGGGTTCAAGGTCTCAGTGTGATGATAAGTATTCTGGTGCCTCACTGGAGAAACATGCCTGAGAGCACTGTCAACTGTTTTGTAAATACGAGAGATCTACCATTTTTTACGCATTTGAAGGACATTTTTCACTTTATATCTGTCATTATGGGAAACTGGGAAACCCCATAGACGTTATATATCTGGTCCATCCTTTTGGTTTGGCTGCCTACTATGTGTGTGGAAATCTTAGAGGGTTTGTGGCAAATTTTGGAGTTATCTAAGTTGTAGATTGTTGGTGTTCCATCTGGTAGGATCTCAACCAAACCTGAGAACGTGACTCTCTGCGATTGTGAGAATATAAGTTATCCTATGCATGGTGGATGACTTCAAAACTTGGCACCGACACATTACATTCAACAATCTCAAGGTCATTTCCACCATAATAGACTCAACAATGATGCCTGTTGTGTCTCTGAAGAGTACCATAGTCTGTGTATTAGGGGTGAGTGGAAAATAATTCCTATCCTTAAGTAGAATTCAGACATCTGTTTATCAGAATCCGAGTATGTACCACCACATGTACAGACCGTGCATGGGTCTCCTAACCTGAACCTTACAGCCTCATATATGGTAATGAGGCAGCCAAGTTATGGTCAGGAGATCCATAGCTGGTTCTCGGATCATGATACATGGATGTCTGAATTCTGTCTGATATTTAAAAAGTTGACCTTAGAAGAATAAGGAATGACATACAGATCATACCCATCAGGGTCATCATGAACGCTCTAGTGCGCCAGTCTAGTTTCCAGTAAATCAGCAGCTGACATCTGTCTTACATATGGAGCATGCTTCCTTCCATCCACTTATACACTATTTAGAGTGAAAACATACAAAAACAGGCTGGATAGATGAAGAACACTGATCAATAGATGCTAGATGTTAAGAAAGGCTGAAAAAGAGACCATTGGGTAATTACTCTCTGGGCCATAATACTTTTATTTTCAAATGAGGAAAAATATATGAATTCAACGTCAATTTTACCACATGTACAAAATTCATAGGAGCCTAGAGGGTAAACATCCCACAGCTTCCTGAGGAGCCCATACAATCTTCTTACATGGGACCCTCTGCGATCCATATACATCTCTGCATGGATTCTTAGGACCTAAAATATTATCTTCAACAGAATATCTTGGTCTGTAACAAATTAGAGATATAAGAAAAAGGAAGGAGTAATACATAAAATTTGGGGCCTTTATCAATGAGCTCCACTAGACGTCATTGATGTTCTCACATTTAGAGCACTCTGTAGTGTAAATGAGACATTTCAGGCTCCAACTATATTTTAAGGTCAATGCTATTTACTCCTAGCATCTTAAAAATAATTGATGTGAACTCTAGTATGGGTCAGATGTTTGGCGGCAATTCGGTAAGGTTGAATCCAGTCTTCACTAACTGGTGAAAGGAGCCCATCAGACTTGATGCCACTAGATGCCTTCAAAGATCCAGTTCTTCTGGTCTTCATTTTGTGGAGGACTAGACAAAGCCAATATGGCCCACAGGATTGTAATAGGAAAGTAAACAGACAAATTAATTTTAATAGGGAAGGCGCAAGAACGTTAATATAAGAATAACATACACATGTTAGAAGGCTAAATTATAGGGTCTAGTGATAGGAAGAACAAAAAGATTTGCAGTCCGAAATCGGAGACGCTGAATCCTTAACTTCCCAGTCAACCATCTGTCTGGGGTCCCCATACACGTTAGACTGTTGGCAGATCCTGTCCACATGGGCGTGTTTGGTCTACATTAGTCTAATGTGCATGGAGGGTTTTAGTCATTGAATGTACCATGTGATCTTTATTGGGGCTGCTGGTTCATTGAGTGACTTGACTATTTTAACCAAAGATTAGAAAATTAAAGATAATCTGATCGGTTGATTCAGGAAAAAAAGGAGACAACTCAATTCCATGGTGAGTCTTGCAAAGTGATCTTAATGGGATTCTGTCATCCCACACTGCTAGTATAAAGGAAGCACTAAGAACCCTTTTAGTGCCACAGACTCCCTCTAAAGTGTGTTTTTGCTCATATTACACACATTGGTCATTTTTAATACAGTCACAGCCCGGGGGGGCATTTTTATCCTACTAGACATATGTAAGGCCCATTGTCCACACAAATCAAAGCTTTTTTTCGTTTTAGGAACCTTTAGTGGGGTGTTAAGGTAATTAACCCAACTGTTCAAAAAGCTGCAATGTGCAATATGATTGTGTAAAAGGACTAATTTTTCTAGGAGATAGTGTTCATTTGTGGTCCTGGTGGGCATTGTTAGCCAAGTGTTGACGTGTGAGGACTATTGTCCATCTGAATCATTGTTTTCACCCCTACAATCTCTTGGGAAGGTGGGATAATTCATCTATCCACAAAAATTCATCCCTAACATGTGCTTGATATATAACGTTCACAGTGAAGAGATTGTTCAAAATAGCTACTTATTTTGCTTATTCATTTTAATCATTTACATAGCGCCATAAATTCCACATCACTTTACCATCATCACTGTCCTCATTGTCGTTCACAATCTAAATCCCCTATCAGTATGTCTTTTGATTGTCGGAAGAAACTGGAGAACCCGGAGGAAACTCATGCAAACACGGGGAGAATGTACAAACTCCGTACAGATGTCCTTCTTTATGAGATATTCTTTATTTGTGGTCCTGGTTGGCATTGTTAGCCCTATTGTTTGTGAGATACAATGAAAATTATTGTACAAAATAGCTACTTTTTTTTATGAGACAGTCTTCTTTCATTGTCCTGGTGGGCCAAATGTTGCCATGTGAGGCCCATTATCCATACAAATCACAGTTTTTCCTCAATCTTTTGGTGAGAGGGTTGTTGATAAAGGTAATTTAACTCAACTAACCACAAACATGCTTGAGTTACAACCCTCGCAGTAAAATCAGAACCAAATCCATGGTGGATCAATTAGAGGTTGGACTGGAGCTTGCACCGTAAAACTCACCAAGTCTTCACTACTTTACTGTGCATTTTAGGTATATAAAAAGAAAAAAGCGATTCTAATCCACTTTCATGAGTTCTTGTGATAGCTTGTGGACTCTCCCCCACTTTTATGAGTCCTTGTGATACCTTGTGTACTCTCTCCCTCTTTCATGAGTCCTCGTGGCACCTTGTGGACCCCCCACTTTAATGGGTCGTTGTAATACTTCAGGGACTCTCTCCCACTTTCATGAGTTGTCGTGATACCCAGTGGACTCTCATTCACTTTCATAAGTCCTTGTGAACTCTCCTCAACTTTCATGAGTCCCTGTGAAACCTTGTGGACTCTCCCACGTACATGAGTCCTGTTGATATTTTGTGGACTGTGCCCCACTCTCATGAGTCCCCGTGATACCTTGTGGACACGACTCCACTTTCATGAGTCCTCTTGATACCTCGTGGACTCTCCCCCTCTTTTATGAGTCTTCACCATACTTCATGGAATCTCCCCACTTTCGTGGGTCCTCGTGATGTCTCGTTGACTTCCCCTACTTTCATGAGTCCTTGTGCTACCTTATGGACTCTCCCTCATTTTCATGAGTCCTCATGATACCTTGTTGACTCTCCACCACTTTCATGAGTCCTAGTGATTCCTCGTGGACTCTCCCACACTTTCATGAGTCCTTGCAATACTTTGTAGACCCCCCACTTTTATGAGTCCTCATGATACTTTGTAGAATCTCCCTCACTTTCATGAGTCTTTGTGATACCTTGTTGACTCTCCCCCACTTTTATGAGTCTTCGTGATACTTCATGGAATCTCCCCCACTTTCATGAGTCCTCATGATATCTCGTTGACTTTGCCCTACTTTCATGAGTCCTTGTGCTACCTTATGGATGCTCCCTCATTTTCATGAGTTCTCATGATACCTTGTTGACTCTTCACCACTTTCTTGAGTCCTTGTGATACCTTGTGGACTCCTTCCACTTTTACGAGTCCTTGTTATAGTTTGGAGAATCTCCCACACTTTCATGAGTTCTTGTTATACTTTGTGGACTCTCCCACACTTTCATGAGTCTCGCTGATAAGTCTTGGACTCTCCCACACTTGCATTAGTCCTCGTGTTACCTCATTGACTCTCCCTTACTTTTATAAGTCCTTGTGATACCTCATGTGGACAATACAGCCCGTAAACCCGGTAGAGCGTCAACTAGAGAAAGTTAATAAGTAACGCCTGCCTGCCTCTCACTTTAGCAAGTCTCTGACAATCTACGTAGGCATCTATATTTCATGTAACCCTGTGTATGAATCCGCTCTACCATTTTCACACTTCTTCATAAGCGCCTCGGGCTGAACAATTAGCTGAGCTCTTCGGAAGCGACTTGGATGGAAATGTGTAAATGAATTATACGTATAGGGTTGTCATCAGCGGGGCGAGTGGGCAACGGGAGAAACAAAAGAAGAATAATGATCAGATCTGTCCTCGTCTTCATTTTTTTCGCACCCCTGGTATAAGAAATCTCGGAGACTGAAAAATTCGCTCACATCAAAAATGGGCTTCTTTTGAAAGAGCTCTTGCACAGAGCAGGCGGACTGCTCCCCCCCCCTCTCTCGCTTCATTGTACGGAGTGAGTGTAACTTGATATTTTTTTCTGCATGTCCCCAGAGGGTTTTTTTCCATTACACAGACACTGCAGAATGGTTTGGCTCTCCCTCTCTCTGCCTCTCTTGCCCCCTCCTTTCCCTTCCCCATCCCTCCCCTTGGCATGCTTTTCCAGAGGCACATTGTGCAAATGTAACCTTTCAGCAGGCCCCGCCTACGTCAGGAAGCCAGCAGGGAGGGGTGCAGGGAGGCCGGCAGACGGCTGGGAGCTGGAAGGCAGCCCGTTAATCAGAGCAGCCTGACAGAAAAGCACAGATCCTGGAGAACAGATTTTCCTTTAAACTCCCTCTCGAGCTGCCGTTTTTTTTTCGCCTTCGTCTTTGTTATTCATTTTCTCTTCCACCACTTGCTTCTTCCATACATCTGTCCGTAGCTCTCCTCCTATGCCCATCCATTATCCTTTGCCCTTGTCAGGCGTCTTATTACGCTTCTTGCCCGCATCTGATTTTTTATTACGCGTATCTCTGCTTCGCCTCTCAGGTGCCGCCGCCGCTTTCTTCTAATGCAGAGCGTGTCACTATTAACTTACGGGGCCGGAGATCATCGGATTTGATTATATATTTTTTTTTCCTTTTTATTGGGATTAGTGAGATTTTTTTTGAACTATTCAAATAACTATGTCCTTTTAATTAAATGAGTATAATTACCCATAGGTTTGTATTACCACATTTTTCTTCACAACACCATTGGGTTTTCGCAACTTGGGATAGAGTAAATTTTTTAAAATCCAGATCTAGTATTGAATTCGGTAAAAAGATGGGATTTGAAGCCGTAATATGGACTCCAATAGGCAGTGGCGCATATACACTATATGGAGGAAAGTATTGTGCTCCACAGCTTAATTACTGAATTCAGGATTTTCATTCAGTCCCATTGCCCCTCCAGGTTATAACATCCGGGCCACTCACCCTAAGTGTACTGTATAACATCCGGCCCCTCGCCCCCCCCAGTGTATAACATCCGGCCCCTCACCGCCAGTGTATAACATCCGGCCCCTCACCCTCAGTGTATAGCATCCTGCCCCTCACCCCCAGTGTATAACATCCGGCCCCTCTCCCCCACTGTATAACATCCGGCCCCTCTCCCCCACTGTATAACATCCGGCCCCTCGCCCCCAGTATATAACATCCGTTCCCTCGCCCCCCAGTGTCTAACATCTGGCCCCTCGCCCCCAGTGTATAATATCCAGCCCCTCGCCCCCCCAGTGTATAACATCCGGCCCCTCGCCCCCAGTATATAACATCCATTCCCTCGCCCCCCCACTGTATAACATCTGGCCCCTCGCCCCCAGTGTATAATATCCAGCCCCTCGCCCCCCAGTGTATAACATCTGGCCCCTCACCCCCAGTGTATAATATCCAACCCCTTGCCCCCCAGTGTATAACATCTGGCCCCTCACCCCCAGTGTATAACATCTCGCCCCTCACCCCCAGTGTATAATATCCGGCCCCTCAATAACATCCGGCCCCTTGCCCCCCTGTGAATAACATCCGACCCCTCGCCCCTGGTGTATAACATATGGCCCCTCACACCCCGATGGTATAACATTCCGGATCTTCGCTCCTGGTGTATAATATCTGGCCCCTCGCTCCCAGTGTATAACATCCAGCCCCTCGCCCCCTGTGTATAATATCCAGCCCCTCGCCCCCCAGTGTATAACATCTGGCCCCTCACCCTCAGTGTATAATATCCGACCCCTCGCCCCCCCAGTGTATAACATCTGGCCCCTCACCACCCGTGTATAACATCCGTCCCTTTGCTCCCAGTGTATAACATCTGGCCCCTCACCCCCAGTGTGTAATATCCGACACCTCAATAACATCCGGCCCCTTGCCCCCTGTAAATAACATCCGACCCCTCGCCCCTGGTGTATAACATATGGCCCATCACACCCCGATGGTACAACATTCCGGATCTTCGCTCCTGGTGTATAATATCTGGCCCCTCGCTCCCAGTGTATAACATCCAGCCCCTCGCCCCCGGTATATAACATCCGTTCCCTCGCCCCCCAGTGTCTAACATCTGGCCCCTCGCCCCCACTGTATAACATCCGGCCCCTCGCCCCCTGTGTATAATATCCAGCCCCTCGCCCCCCAGTGTATAACATCTGGCCCCTCACCCTCAGTGTATAATATCCGACCCCTCGTCCCCCCAGTGTATAACATCTGGCCCCTCACCACCCGTGTATAACATCCGGCCCTTTGCTCCCAGTGTATAACATCTGGCCCCTCACCCCCAGTGTGTAATATCCGACACCTCAATAACATCCGGCCCCTTGCCCCCTGTAAATAACATCCGACCCCTCGCCCCTGGTGTATAACATATGGCCCATCACAACCCGATGGTACAACATTCCGGATCTTTGCTCCTGGTGTATAATACCTGGCCCCTCGAGCCCAGTGTATAACATACAGCCCTTCGCTCCTGGTGTATAACATCCAGCCCCTCGCCAGCCCCTCGCCCCCCGCTCCGGTATATAACATCCAGCCCATCACCCCCAGCGTATAACATCTGACCCCTCGCCCCCGGTGTATAACATCCAACCCCTCGCCCCCGTTGTATAACATCTGACCCTGATGTATAATCTCCATCCTGTCGCCCCAGGTGTATAACCTCCAGCCCCTCACCGCCAGTGTATAATCTCTGGCCCCCAGCCATGCCATCTGCCTTTACTAACATGTGACAGAGCGGCTGGTGGTGCAGAGATCACTGATATCAGCGCGATCCTATAGTAAGAGTCACTGGGGTAACAAGTCCGTTCATGCCATTTCTTCCCTGCAAAATCTTCCCCATCACCTGTGAGTGATATTATTGAGAAATGGAAGGAACTGCAGCAACTCAGCCACGAAGTGGAGACCCCGTAACGTTACAAAGCAGGGTCACCAAGTGAGGATCAGAGGGAAAAGTCAGAAACACTTTGCTGACTCCATAACTGCAGAGTTCAGACCTCCTCTGGTGTTAACATCAGCAAAAACACTGTGCACCGGCCGGGATCGTTGAGGCTGAGTGGCTGCATGCAGCCGTATATCACCAAGCACAATGCCGAGCTTCAGATGGAGTGATGTAAACCCGACCCCACTGAATTCTGGAGGAAATGTGTTCTGTCACACTTCTCTCTCTGGCATCTGAAGGACGAGTCTGGGTTTTGTGATTCCCAGAAGAACATTACCCCCCTGACTGTATTGTGCCCACCACTGGACTCTGGAGCACAGGAAATGTTTCTGTGGAGAGATGGATCACACTGGTGGAGGAGGATAATGCTATGGGCTTGTTATCAGTGCTCGGCCTCGGCCTCTTATTTGCAGTGAAGGGAAATCTTAATCCTTCAGCATAAGACATTGTGGACAATTGTAGCTTCCAGCTTTATGGGAACAGTTAGGGGAAGACCCTTTTCTGTCCCCCATGACTGTGCCCAGCGCACAAGGACCATACAGACATGGAGGGGGAGTTTGGTGGAAGAACATGAGCGGCCGCACAAAGCCCAGACCTCAGCCCCATCCAAGAGCAGAGATTGTGACCCCTGGCCTCCCCCCAACATCAGGGTCTGACCCCACAAATGTTCTTCGGGATGAAGGGGCAAACATTTCCATAAACACCTCCTCCTTACTTTAGTAAGCTAGAGCCAGTATGTCACTCTCCACAAAGAGAAATGTTACCTGTAGCGCCCCCACTGCCGCAGGGCCGAGGGGTACCCGGTGCCGGGCCTCTGAGTCCCTGCTCCGGGGTTGTCACGGTGGCTAGGCCCGGTCCGTGACCCTGCCGAGGGGCGCACAGTGTAATAGATATAACGGATGCTGGTGATGAGGCTGTGGTGGTGCAGTGCAGTAAATAACGAGGACACCAGGTTGCAGTCTCTTTACCTCTTTACTGAAGATCTCTGGGTCCTCAGTCCAGAATACGGTTCACCAGGCTGCGCAAGTCCGGCCGGTCCAATGGCACCTCCAGAGTTCTCCTCACAGGTGGAAATCGGTGCCTTCCTTCTAGCGCTTTGTGTTGTGGTCCTTCCCTGCTGTGCTTACGGAAAGTCCCCACAACTGTTGTGTCTGTTTCTTAAGTTCCCTCACAACTCAATTAGATGATGTTCTGCTAATTCTCCGTCCCTCCCTGGTGTTCTGGTTGGGATGGCACCCATTTGACGGGTAGGCTCGGAGCTCTTCCGGGACCCTAGAGTCGCCCCTCTCCACAAGTTGCCCCCCAAGACTGCATAGGTGATTTAGGTGAGACAGCCCGCCTGAGACTGACTGTCCTGCCGCTGTTTGGAGTATTGCTTGAAGCTGAATGTTATTATACTCCCTCGGCGTTCCGGCCACCGGTAATGCGCCTCAGTAGGATGTTGCCTCGGTCTTACAGCACGACCCCTACTGGTATTTCTCCTTTTGCGTGATCTCGTTTCTCACTCAGCACAATCTATCTCTCTTCTAGTCCTTCCTTGGGCACCGCCGCTATCCTGAGCAGGCACGGTCCCGTTACGTTCGTTCAAGTTGCCAAGCCTCTGTCAGGATCCCACCCCTGACAGAGACCCTACTGTATCTTCCCCACAACACCCTCTGCCACAAGGTGTTGCCTGGTTCCAACCCAGTCAGCTTTCTGATCTAACTTCCTGCCTGACCCCCAGTTTACCCACTATGGTGGGGAGTGGCCTAATGAATAGAACCCTTAGCTCCCCCCGGAGGCCCGACTGTGAAATGTATTGGTGTCTGTGATACCTGATCAGATGAACTCCTTCAGTGCCATCAGACGCACCATAGCTCCCCTTAGCGGCAGAGCCATAGTACTGCAACGACCAGGACTCTGGGGCGCTGCACTCCCCCCTGGTTAAACACAGTACTCCGGGACTGGGAAGAAAACAACAATACAAGTTAGCAAAAAGACATACAGTTTTGTTGAGTGTAAGAACATTAAGTATACTTAAACAGAGCTTCCCTTTATGGGAGGTGAGGACACTTGAACGTTACAAACATGGTTAGATATCATAGCAACATGCTATAAATAACTTTCCTTTTACCCAACCGGGTATTCTACTAAGTACAAAATTGTTGAACAATAATTTAACATTGCCTTTAAGGACATACACTCTGCATCCACTAAAGACCTTCTTATAATCACATTATAAGGCAATTTAACTTTTTCATTCTCCTTCTTTAAATCTGCAGGACCGCCTGTCCTAACGGCGCCAGACCTACTGCCTCTCCTTTCTTACAGGACCGCTCCTTTCAGCCCGAGCCTTCTGTCTTTTCAACTACTATACACAGTATAGAACATAACATACTTTCAGTTTAAGAGCACTGAGCCATCTCTACATGACTCCTATGAGGACTCAGGGTTTACCTTCTATCCTAATTATCTACCAATGTTATCAACCATTTTCGTTACACAACATCAAACCTTCTCATTATCTTTCTCACCAACATGCATGCTGGACACCACGTCTACCCCTACGGGCCCACTGCATCCTTCTACTATCTTTCACTTTTCCTTTTTAGAGAACATCATCAGCATTTCTTCACAATGAACTAGTTGAACACATATAACTTACTCATGTAAACATTATCATCATTTTCTTTCGTCAAACATTATTGCTACTTATCTTAAAGCAATATCATCGTTTAAGTGCGACAATTGAACATCCCCTTTAAGAGGGGACCAAGTCTCTAGGAGGTAGCACGCCTTCTCAAGCTACCAGTCCATACTCAACAAAGGTTCCAGTGTGGTATCTTCACAAAGAGTCCTTCTTTAAGTAAAACCAGTAGGGAGCACCTTTAATAAGGTGCAAACTATGTACAAGAAGTTCGGATCATGCACTGTTCATGATTTCAGCAGTTCTGGAAACTTTGTGCAAAAACTTGGAAAAATCAAACAAAAAACAAAACAACAGGGATCCCGGGTCAACAGAAGGATCCCCTTGAGAGTTAACCCTGGACGGGTTTTAGCAGCATCAGAAATCAACAAACCAACAGTTAAGAACTATGTACATATTCGTGGTATCGAGGTTTATCCTTATAGCAAATCACAAGACATCAGCCGAAAGTGGACACCCTCCGACTGTGCAAGCTTCGATCCTTGGCAAGCAGCTGATGCCGCACCAGTGTCACTGGCGGATTTCCCCGGGGCAGTCAGACCTCCTGAGGTCTGAACCTGCAGGCGGACTCTAGCTGCCAGCTCAGTCGCTGCAATGAGACGTACGGCGGCAATATTGGTAAGATCCGTCACGTCTGGTTCCATCATGGTTGGAGTCACAGATGACACTCTCCCAGGCCCACAGCGGCGCACATTCCGGGCATACCATCCACATGCATTCCGATGACGAGTGTAAGTCACCTGATCCCCCTTTTTCAATGGGTCACCACTTCGGCCGCAGCAGGGAGTCTTCACGTTGCAACTGGCAACAAAGACGTCAGTTGGTAACCCCGGTTCCTGTATGGAACCCCATCCCCTCCTCGGGTGGAAGGTCAATACCGTGCCCCGCTTTACCATGTCCCTGTCATCACATACAAGAGGCGATGGTTGCGCCCTCGGTGGGTCAGTCGGTTCTGCCTCTTTTTGCCGTTTCCAATGTAAGATCAAGCATTGTTTGTATTGTTCCCAGGTAAGTACAGCAAGGGTGAATCCTTCTTCCCGAACTCCATCTGGCCCAACCCGGGGGGTGTCCCACTGGAGGATCACCCCATCTGGCCCCACGTCTATGGGTTCTCCCATCCTAGTCGGTAGCGGCGGTACCAGCTTCCCCATTGCATCAGGAGGTAACACCATTAACTCTGCTGAGCGGAGACGGCTCTTACTGGGGTGAGGGCCGGTCGCGGGAGCGGAATCGAGCGAGGGAGCAGGGGCGTCTTCCATACCTGCGCCTGTTTTGATTCCACCGATGTCGTCCCGGTCCCCCAACGAGGACGCTGGAGTCGGCGGCAGTCCGGACCGCGGCTCCTCCACTGCGGTCCCCGGGTGTGGCTCCGCCCACCATGGTTCCTCCTCCTCTAGCTCCGAGGACGGGATGGGTAGGTTCAGCTCTGCGGCCGGTTCCAAGGAATTCAGATCCTTCCGCTGCAGTGGACGTAGGTCCGCCTCTGGTGGAAGAGGACAAGCTGGGATCGCTCCCTCCTTGTTCAGGCACTTGCTGTTCATCATCGCTGCCTGATAGTCGGTGGCAGTGCATGCACCTGACTCCGTCATTTCTCCGAGGTCGAGCTTCTCCGTCACCCGCTTCCCGCCGTTGCAAACCAAGGGGTCGCCCTCTGCTTTGGGGCAGGTCTTCGCTTTGCAGCAAGAGGTGCAGGGGGCGGTCGCCGCTTCTGGCGCCACTTTGGTAGTCCCCTCCCATGGCACGCCCCCCTTCTTCTTTGGTGTAGCAATGGCGGCGGTTTTTGGTGGGAACTTTTGGCGGTAAACGACACAGCACAGTCTTTGCAATAAAGTACAGTTCCAAGCACAACAAATCACAGTTCCAAGGCACACATGACCTGATTCTTCAGGCTTAAGTAGATCCTGTTCGTGACGCCAAGTTGTAGCGCCCCCACTGCCGCAGGGCCAAGGGGTACCCGGTGCCGGGCCTCTGAGTCCCTGCTCCGGGGTTGTCACGGTGGCTAGGCCCGGTCCGTGACCCTGCCGAGGGGCGCACAGTGTAATAGATATAACGGATGCTGTGGTGGTGCAGTGCAGTAAATAACGAGGACACCAGGTTGCAGTCTTTTTACCTCTTTACTGAAGATCTCTGGGTCCTCAGTCCAGAATACGGTTCACCAGGCTGCGCAAGTCCGGCCGGTCCAATGGCACCTCCAGAGTTCTCCTCACAGGTGGAAATCGGTGCCTTCCTTCTAGCGCTTTGTGTTGTGGTCCTTCCCTGCTGTGCTTACGGAAAGTCCCCACAACTGTTGTGTCTGTTTCTTAAGTTCCCTCACAACTCAATTAGATGATGTTCTGCTAATTCTCCGTCCCTCCCTGGTGTTCTGGTTGGGACGGCACCCGTTTGACGGGTAGGCTCGGAGCTCTTCCGGGACCCTAGAGTCGCCCCTCTCCACAAGTTGCCCCCCAAGACTGCATAGGTGATTTAGGTGAGACAGCCCACCTGAGACTGACTGTCCTGCCGCTGTTTGGAGTATTGCTTGAAGCTGAATGTTATTATACTCCCTCGGCGTTCCGGCCACCGGTAATGCGCCTCAGTAGGATGTTGCCTCGGTCTTACAGCACGACCCCTACTGGTATTTCTCCTTTTGCGTGATCTCGTTTCTCACTCAGCACAATCTATCTCTCTTCTAGTCCTTCCTTGGGCACCGCCGCTATCCTGAGCAGGCACGGTCCTGTTACGTTCGTTCAAGTTGCCAAGCCTCTGTCAGGATCCCACCCCTGACAGAGACCCTACTGTGTCATGATTCCCAATGGCAGGGAAACATCAAAACACAAAAATAACGGACGAGCTCTGGGTGATGGAATCTCGAGCTGACCGTGAGCTAAATCTACCACACAACTAATAGTAGCCAGGGAGCATACCTGATTAACCCTAGATGCCACGCGCCAGCCGGAGGACTAACTACCCCTGGTAGAGGAAGGAACAGACCTGGCTTACCTCTAGGGAAATACCCCAAAAGATGATAGCAGCCCCCCACATGTAATGACGGTGAGTTTAGAGGAAAAGACATACACAGTATGAAGGTAGATTTAGCAAAGAGAGGTCCACTTACTAGATAGCAGAAGGATACAAAGAGGACTTCACGGTCAACTGAAAACCCTATCAAAAAACCATCCTGAAATTACTTTAAGACTCCTGTGTCAACTCATGACACAGGAGTGGCAATTTCAGCCCACAAGAGCTTCCAGCTACAGAGAATAACAAAACTGCAAACTGGACAAAAGATACAAAACAAAAGGACAAAGTCCACTTAGCTGATCAGCAGACTAGTAGCAGGAACATGCAACCGAAGGCTCTGGTTACAATGATGACCGGCAAGGAAATGACTGGAGAGCAAGGCTAAATAGGAAACTCCCAAACACTGATGGGAGCAGGTGAACTGAGACAGAAAAGACACACAAGTCACCAGTACCACCAGCAACCACCAGGGGAGCCCAAAAGCGGATTCACAACAGTACCCCCCCCTTAAGGAGGGGGCACCGAACCCTCACGAGAACCACCAGGAAGATCTGGATGAGCCCTATGAAAGGCACGAACCAAATCCGAGGCATGAACATCAGAGGCAGTTACCCAAGAATTATCTTCTTGACCATAGCCCTTCCATTTAACCAGATACTGAAGTCTCCGTCTGGAAATACGGGAGTCCAGGATCTTCTCCACAATGTACTCCAATTCACCCCCTACCAGCACAGGAGCAGGAGGTTCAGTAGAAGGAACCACCGGTACCTCATACCTCCGCAACAACGACCGATGGAATACATTATGGATAGCGAAAGATGCCGGGAGGTCGAAGCGAAAGGACACAGGGTTAAGAATCTCCAAAATCCTATAAGGACCGATGAACCGGGGCTTAAACTTAGGAGAAGAAACCCTCATAGTGACAAAACGGGAAGACAACCACACCAAGTCCCCAACACGAAGGCGAGGACCAACACGACGCCGACGATTAGCAAACTGCTGAGTCCTCTCCTGGGACAACTTCAAATTGTCCACCACTTGTCCCCAAATCCGATGCAACCGATCCACCACAGCATCAACTCCCGGACAATCCGAAGATTCCACCTGACCAGATGAAAAACGAGGGTGAAACCCTGAATTGCAAAAGAAAGGGGAAACCAAAGTGGCAGAACTAGCCCGATTATTAAGAGCAAACTCTGCCAACGGCAAAAAGGCAACCCAGTCATCCTGATCCGCAGACACAAAACACCTCAAATAAGTCTCCAAAGTTTGATTAGCTCGCTCCGTCTGGCCATTAGTCTGAGGATGGAATGCAGACGAAAAAGACAAATCAATTCCCAACCTGGAACAGAATGTCCGCCAAAATCTAGACACGAACTGGGTTCCCCTGTCAGAAACGATGTTTTCCGGAATCCCATGCAGGCGAACCACATTTTGAAAAAACAGAGGGACCAATTCAGATGAGGAAGGCAACTTAGGCAATGGCACCAAATGGACCATTTTAGAAAAACGGTCACACACCACCCAGATGACAGACATCTTCTGAGAAACAGGGAGATCAGAAATAAAGTCCATAGAGATGTGCGTCCAAGGCCTCTTCGGAATAGGCAAGGGCAACAATAACCCACTAGCCCTAGAACAACAAGGCTTGGCCCGAGCACAAACATCACAAGACTGCACAAAAACACGCACATCTCGAGACAGGGAAGACCACCAGAAGGACCTAGCCACCAAATCTCTAGTACCAAAAATTCCAGGATGACCTGCCAGAGTAGAAGAATGAACTTCCGAGATGACTCTACTGGTCCAATCATCAGGAACAAACAGTCTACCAGGTGGACAACGATCAGGTCTATCTGCCTGAAATTCTTGCAAAGCACGTCGCAAGTCTGGGGAGACAGCAGACAAAACCACCCCATCCTTAAGGATACCAGCAGGTTCAGAATCCCCAGGAGAGTCAGGCTCAAAACTCCTAGAAAGAGCATCTGCCTTCACATTTTTAGAACCCGGTAAGTATGAGACCACAAAATTAAACCGAGAAAAAAACAACGACCAGCGTGCCTGTCTAGGATTCAGGCGCCTGGCAGACTCCAGATAAATCAGATTCTTGTGATCAGTCAAAACCACCACCTGATGTCTGGCACCCTCAAGCCAATGACGCCACTCCTCAAACGCCCACTTCATGGCCAAAAGCTCCCGATTACCAACATCATAGTTTCGCTCGGCGGCTGAAAATTTACGAGAAAAGAACGCACAAGGTCTCATCACTGAGCAATCGGAACTTTTCTGCGACAAAACCGCCCCTGCTCCGATCTCGGAAGCATCGACCTCAACCTGAAAGGGAAGAGAAACATCAGGCTGGCGCAACACAGGAGCAGACGAAAAGCGGCGCTTAAGCTCCCGAAAGGCCTCCACAGCAGCAGGGGACCAATCGGCAACATCAGCACCCTTTCTAGTCAAATCAGTCAAAGGTTTAGCAACGCCAGAAAACCCAGTTATAAATCGACAATAGAAATTAGCAAAGCCCAAGAATTTCTGAAGACTCTTAAGAGAAGGAGGCTGCGTCCAGTCACAAATAGCCCGAACCTTAACAGGGTCCATCTCAACAGAAGAAGGGGAAAAAATGTACCCCAAAAAAGAAATCTTTTGAACCCCAAAAACACACCTTGAACCCTTTACACACAAAGAACTAGTCCGCAAAACCTGAAAAACCCTCCTGACCTGTTGAACATGAGACTCCCAGTCATCAGAAAAAATCAAAATATCGTCCAAATACACAATCATAAATTTATCCAAATATTCACGGAAAATATCATGCATAAAGGACTGAAAGACCGAAGGTGCATTTGAAAGGCCGAAAGGCATTACTAAATACTCAAAATGGCCCTCAGGCGTATTAAATGCGGTTTTCCACTCATCCCCCTGCTTAATTCGCACCAAATTATACGCCCCACGAAGATCAATCTTAGAGAACCACTTAGCCCCTCTTATGCGAGCAAACAAATCAGTCAACAAAGGCAACGGATACTGATATTTGACTGTAATTTTATTCAGGAGTCGATAATCAATACAAGGCCTCAGAGAGCCATCCTTCTTAGACACAAAGAAAAAACCAGCTCCTAAAGGAGATGAAGAAGGACGAATATGTCCCTTTTCCAGGGACTCCTTAATATACTCTCGCATAGCAGCATGTTCAGGCACAGATAAATTAAACAAACGACCCTTTGGAAATTTACTGCCAGGAATCAGATCTATGGCGCAATCACAATCTCTGTGGGGAGGGAGAGAACCAATCTTAGGCTCTTCAAAAACATCACGATAATCAGACAAAAATGCTGGAATCTCAGAGGGAGTAGATGACGAAATGGAAACCAAAGGTACATCCCCATGAGCCCCCCGACATCCCCAGCTTATCACAGACATTGTTTTCCAGTCAAGGACTGGGTTATGAGATTGTAACCATGGTAATCCAAGCACTAAAACATCATGTAAATTGTACAACACAAGGAAGCGAATCACCTCCTGATGGTCTGGAGTCATACGCATAGTCACTTGCGTCCAGAATTGTGGTTTATTACTAGCCAAAGGGGTAGAATCAATACCCTTCAGAGGTATAGGGACTTCCAGTGGCTCTAAATCAAACCCACAGCGCCTGGCAAAGGACCAATCCATAAGACTCAGGGCGGCGCCAGAGTCCACATAGGCATCCACAGTAATAACTGATAATGAACAAATCAAGGTTACAGACAGAATAAATTTAGACTGTAAATTGAAAATAGACTTGTCAGCCTTCTTTGTGCGTTTAGAGCATGCTGATATAACATGAGCAGAATCACCACAATAGAAACATAACCCATTTTTACGCCTGTAATTCTGCCGCTCGCTTCTGGACAGAGTTCTGTCACATTGCATATTCTCTGGCGACTTTTCAGATGATACCGCCAAATGGTGCACAGGCTTGCGCTCCCGCAAACACCGATCAATCTGAATAGCCATTGTCATGGACTCATTCAGACCTGTAGGCGCAGGGAACCCGACCTGTCATGGTTCCCAATGGCAAGGGAACGTAAAAAACACATAAGTAACGAACGAGCTCTCGGGTGATGGAAACTCGAGTTGACCGTGAGCTAAATCTACCACACAACTAACAGTAGCCAGGGAGCATACCTACGGCTTCCTATATGCCACGCGCCAGCCGGAGGACTAACTACGCCTGGTAGAGGAAGAAACAGACCTGGCTTACCTCTAGGGAAATACCCCAAAAGATGATAGCAGCCCCCCACATGTAATAACGGTGAATTAAGAGGAAAAGACATACACAGTATGAAAGTAGATTTAGCAAAGAGAGGTCCACTTACTAGATAGCAGAAGGATACAAAAGAGGACTTCACGGTCAACTGAAAACCCTTTCAAAAACCATCCTGAAATTACTTTAAGACTCCTGTGTCAACTCATGACACAGGAGTGGCAATTTCAGCCCGCAAGAGCTTCCAGCTACAGAGAATTACAAAAACTGCAAACTGGACAAAAGGTACAAAACAAAAGGACAAAGTCCACTTAGCTGATCAGCAGACTAGTAGCAGGAACATGCAACCGAAGGCTCTGGTTACAATGATGACCGGCAAGGAAATGACTGGAGAGCAAGGCTAAATAGGAAACTCCCAAACACTGATGGAAGCAGGTGAACAGAAGAAGCAAAGTGCAAACAAGTCACCAGTACCACCAGCAACCACCAGGGGAGCCCAAAAAGCGGATACACAACAGTACCCTCCCCTTAAGGAGGGGGCACCGAACCCTCACAAGAACCGCCAGGGCGATCTGGATGAGCCCTATGAAAGGCACGAACCAAATCCGAGGCATGAACATCAGAGGCAGTTACCCAAGAATTATCTTCCTGACCATAGCCTTTCCATTTAACCAAATATTGAAGTCTCCGTCTGGAAATACGGGAGTCCAAGATCTTCTCCACGACGTACTCCAATTCACCCTCCACCAGCACAGGAGCAGGAGGTTCAGTAGAAGGAACCACCGGTACCTCATATCTCCGCAACAACGACCGATGGAACACATTATGGATAGCGAAAGATGCCGGGAGGTCCAAACGAAAGGAAACAGGGTTAAGAATCTCCAAAATCCTATAAGGACCGATGAACCGAGGCTTAAATTTGGGAGAAGAAACTCTCATAGGGACAAAACGGGAAGACAACCACACCAAGTCCCCAACGCGAAGGTGGGGACCAACACGACGACGACGGTTAGCAAACTGCTGAGTCCTCTCCTGGGACAATTCCAAATTATCCACCACTTGTCCCCAAATCCGATGCAACCGATCCACCACCGCATCCACTCCAGGACAATCCGAAGATTCAACCTGACCAGATGAAAAACGCGGATGAAACCCTGAATTGCAAAAGAAAGGAGAAACCAAAGTGGCAGAACTAGCCCGATTATTAAGAGCAAACTCCGCCAACGGCAGAAAGGCAACCCAATCATCCTGATCCGCAGACACAAAACACCTCAAATAAGTCTCCAAAGTTTGATTAGTTCGCTCCGTCTGGCCATTGGTCTGAGGATGGAATGCAGACGAAAAGGACAAATCAATGCCCAACCTGGCACAGACTGCCCGCCAAAATCTAGACACGAACTGGGTACCCCTGTCAGAAACGATGTTTTCCGGAATACCATGCAAGCGAACCACATTTTGAAAAAACAGAGGGACCAACTCAGATGAGGAAGGCAACTTAGGCAATGGCACCAAATGAACCATTTTAGAAAAACGGTCACACACCACCCAGATGACAGACATCTTCTGAGAAACAGGGAGATCCGAGATAAAGTCCATAGAGATGTGCGTCCAAGGCCTCTTCGGAATAGGCAAGGGCAACAACAACCCACTAGCCCTAGAACAACAAGGCTTGGCCCGAGCACACACATCGCAAGACTGCACAAAAACACGCACATCTCGAGACAGGGAAGGCCACCAGAAGGATCTAGCCACCAAATCTCTGGTGCCAAAAATTCCCGGATGACCTGCCAGAGTAGAAGAATGAACTTCCGAGATGACTCTAGTGGTCCACTCGTCAGGAACAAACAGTCTACCAGACGGACAACGATCAGGTCTATCCGCCTGAAATTCTTGCAAAGCACGTCGCAAATCTGGAGAGACAGCAGACAAAACCACTCCATCCTTAAGGACACCAGCAGGTTCAGAATTCCCAGGAGAGTCAGGCTCAAAACTCCTAGAAAGAGCATCTGCTTTCACATTCCTAGAACCCGGTAAGTACGAGACCACAAAATTAAACCGGGAAAAGAACAACGACCAACGTGCCTGTCTAGGATTCAGGCGCCTGGCAGACTCCAAATAAATTAAATTCTTGTGATCAGTCAAAACTACCACCTGATGTCTGGCACCCTCAAGCCAATGACGCCACTCCTCAAATGCCCACTTCATGGCCAAAAGCTCCCGATTACCAACATCATAGTTTCGCTCGGCGGCCAAAAATTTTTGCGAAAAGAACGCACAAGGTCTCATCACTGAGCAGTCGGAACTTTTCTGCGACAAAACCGCCCCCGCTCCGATCTCGGAAGCATCGACCTCAACCTGAAAGGGAAGAGAAACATCAGGCTGGCGCAACACAGGGGCAGACAAAAAGCGGCGCTTAAGCTCCCGAAAGGCCTCCACGGCAGCAGGGGACCAATTGGCAACATCAGCACCCTTTTTAGTCAAATCCGTCAGAGGTTTAGCAACGCCAGAAAAACCAGCTATAAATCGACGATAAAAATTAGCAAAGCCCAAAAATTTCTGGAGACTCTTCAGAGAAGTAGGCTGCGTCCAGTCGTAAATAGCCCGAACCTTGACAGGGTCCATCTCAATAGAAGAAGGGGAAAAAATATACCCCAAAAATGAAATTTTTTGAACCCCAAAAACACACTTTGAACCCTTTACACACAAAGAATTCTCCCGCAAAACCTGAAAAACCCTCCTGACCTGCTGAACATGAGACTCCCAGTCATCAGAAAAAATCAAAATATCATCCAAGTACACAATCATAAATTTATCCAAATATTCCCGGAAAATATCATGCATTAAGGACTGAAAGACAGAAGGTGCATTAGAAAGGCCGAAAGGCATTACCAAATACTCAAAATGGCCCTCAGGCGTATTAAATGCGGTCTTCCACTCATCCCCCTGCTTAATTCGCACCAAATTATACGCCCCACGAAGATCAATCTTAGAGAACCACTTAGCCCCCCTTATGCGAGCAAACAAATCAGTCAGCAAAGGCAACGGATACTGATATTTGACTGTAATTTTATTCAGGAGACGATAATCAATACAAGGCCTCAGAGAGCCATCCTTTTTAGAGACAAAGAAAAAACCGGCTCCTAAAGGTGATGAAGAAGGACGAATATGTCCCTTTTCCAGGGACTCCTTAATATACTCGCGCATAGCAGCATGTTCAGGTACAGATAGGTTAAACAAACGACCCTTTGGAAATTTACTGCCAGGAATCAGATCTATGGCGCAATCACAATCCCTGTGAGGAGGGAGTGAACCAATTTTAGGCTCTTAAAAAATATCACGATAATCAGACAAAAATGCCGGAATCTCAGATGGAATAGATGACGAAATGGACACCATAGGAGTGTCCCCATGAGCCCCCCGACATCCCCAGCTTAACACAGACATAGCCTTCCAGTCAAGGACTGGGTTATGAGACTGTAACCATGGTAATCCAAGCACCAAAACATCATGTAAATTGTACAACACAAGGAAGCGAATCACCTCCTGATGGTCTGGAGTCATACGCATAGTCACTTTCGTCCAGAACTGTGGTTTATTACAAGCCAAAGGTGTAGAATCAATACCCTTCAGAGGTATAGGGACTTCCAGAGGCTCTAAATCAAACCCACAGCGCCTGGCAAAGGACCAGTCATAAGACTCAAAGCGGCGCCCGAGTCCACATAGGCATCCACGGTAATAACTGATAATGAACAAATCAAGGTTACAGACAAAATAAATTTGGACTGTAAAGTGCCAATTGAAATGGACTTGTCAACCTTCCTAGTACGCTTAGAGCATGCCGATATAACATGAGCAGAATCACCACAATAGAAGCATAACCCATTTTTACGCCTATAATTCTGCCGCTCGCTTCTGGACATAACTCTGTCACATTGCATTTTCTCTGGCGTCTCTTCAGAAGATACCGCCAAATGGTGCACGGGTTTGCGCTCCCGCAAACGCCGATCAATCTGAATTGCCATTGTCATGGACTCATTCAGACCTGTAGGCGCAGGGAACCCAACCATAACATCTTTAACGGCATCAGAAAGGCCCTCTCTGAAATTTGCCGCTAAGGCGCACTCATTCCACTGAGTAAGCACAGACCACCTACGAAATTTTTGGCAGTATATCTCCGCTTCATCTTGCCCTTGAGATAGGGCTATCAAAGCTTTTTCAGCTTGAATCTCCAAATTAGGTTCCTCATAAAGCAACCCTAAAGCCAGGAAAAACGCATCCACATTGAGCAACGCAGGATCCCCTGGTGCCAATGAAAATGCCCAATTTTGAGGGTCACCTCGCAGCAAAGAGATTACAATCTTAACCTGCTGGACAGGATCTCCTGAGGAGTGAGGTCTGAGAGAAAGGAATAATTTACAATTATATTTGAAATTCAAAAACCGAGATCTATCTCCGGAAAACACCTCTGGTGTAGGGATTTTAGGTTCAGAAATAGGAGCATGTATAACAAAATCTTGTAAATTTTGAACCTTCGTAGCAAGATTATTTAAACCTGCAGCCAAACTCTGGACATCCATGTTAAACAGCTAAGGTCAGAACCATTCAAGGGTTAAGAGGAGGTAAGAAGCAGCTAGACAGCAATTAAGGGCTAGGCAGCAAAACTCTGAGGGAAAGAAAAAAAAAAAAAATTCCCTTCAACACTTCTTTTTCTCCTGCTTCAGCCCAAACAATTAACATTTTGTGGGCCGGTCATACTGTCATGGTTCCCAATGGCAAGGGAACGTAAAAAACACATAAGTAACGAACGAGCTCTCGGGTGATGGAAACTCGAGTTGACCGTGAGCTAAATCTACCACACAACTAACAGTAGCCAGGGAGCATACCTACGGCTTCCTATATGCCACGCGCCAGCCGGAGGACTAACTACGCCTGGTAGAGGAAGAAACAGACCTGGCTTACCTCTAGAGAAATACCCCAAAAGATGATAGCAGCCCCCCACATGTAATAACGGTGAATTAAGAGGAAAAGACATACACAGTATGAAAGTAGATTTAGCAAAGAGAGGTCCACTTACTAGATAGCAGAAGGATACAAAAGAGGACTTCACGGTCAACTGAAAACCCTTTCAAAAACCATCCTGAAATTACTTTAAGACTCCTGTGTCAACTCATGACACAGGAGTGGCAATTTCAGCCCGCAAGAGCTTCCAGCTACAGAGAATTACAAAAACTGCAAACTGGACAAAAGGTACAAAACAAAAGGACAAAGTCCACTTAGCTGATCAGCAGACTAGTAGCAGGAACATGCAACCGAAGGCTCTGGTTACAATGATGACCGGCAAGGAAATGACTGGAGAGCAAGGCTAAATAGGAAACTCCCAAACACTGATGGAAGCAGGTGAACAGAAGAAGCAAAGTGCAAACAAGTCACCAGTACCACCAGCAACCACCAGGGGAGCCCAAAAAGCGGATACACAACACCAACCATAACATCCTTAACGGCATCAGAGAGGCCCTCTCTGAAATTTGCCGCTAGGGCGCACTCATTCCACTGAGTAAGCACAGACCATTTACGAAATTTTTGGCAGTATATCTCTGCTTCATCTTGCCCTTGAGATAGGGCTATCAAAGCTTTTTCAGCTTGAATCTCCAAATTAGGTTCCTCATAAAGCAAGCCTAAAGCCAGAAAAAAGGCATCCACATTGAGCAACGCAGGATCCCCTGGTGTCAATGAAAATGCCCAGTTTTGAGGGTCACCTCGCAGCAAAGAAATCACAATCTTAACCTGCTGGACAGGATCTCCAGAGGAGTGAGGTCTGAGAGAAAGGAATAATTTACAATTATATTTGAAATTCAGAAACCGAGATCTATCTCCGGAAAACACCTCTGGTGTAGGAATCTTAGGTTCAGACATCGGAGTATGTATAACAAATTCTTGTAAATTTTGAACCTTAGTAGCAAGATTATTTAAACCTGCAGCCAAGCTCTGAGGATCCATCTTTAAACAGGTGAGATCAGAGCCATTCAAGGATTAGAAGGAGAGAAAGGCAAAGGCTGTAATTAGAGCTGAAGTACAACTGATCCAACTTCGGAGCAAACATAGGAAAAAAAAAAAAAACTCTACAGACTTCTTTTTCTCTCCTTTCTTCTGCCAGTAACTTTAACACGGGCCGGTCATACTGTCATGATTCCCAATGGCAGGGAAACATCAAAACACAAAAATAACGGACGAGCTCTGGGTGATGGAATCTCGAGCTGACCGTGAGCTAAATCTACCACACAACTAATAGTAGCCAGGGAGCATACCTGATTAACCCTAGATGCCACGCGCCAGCCGGAGGACTAACTACCCCTGGTAGAGGAAGGAACAGACCTGGCTTACCTCTAGGGAAATACCCCAAAAGATGATAGCAGCCCCCCACATGTAATGACGGTGAGTTTAGAGGAAAAGACATACACAGTATGAAGGTAGATTTAGCAAAGAGAGGTCCACTTACTAGATAGCAGAAGGATACAAAGAGGACTTCACGGTCAACTGAAAACCCTATCAAAAAACCATCCTGAAATTACTTTAAGACTCCTGTGTCAACTCATGACACAGGAGTGGCAATTTCAGCCCACAAGAGCTTCCAGCTACAGAGAATAACAAAACTGCAAACTGGACAAAAGATACAAAACAAAAGGACAAAGTCCACTTAGCTGATCAGCAGACTAGTAGCAGGAACATGCAACCGAAGGCTCTGGTTACAATGATGACCGGCAAGGAAATGACTGGAGAGCAAGGCTAAATAGGAAACTCCCAAACACTGATGGGAGCAGGTGAACTGAGACAGAAAAGACACACAAGTCACCAGTACCACCAGCAACCACCAGGGGAGCCCAAAAGCGGATTCACAACACTACTGTATCTTCCCCACAACACCCTCTGCCACAAGGTGTTGCCTGGTTCCAACCCAGTCAGCTTTCTGATCTAACTTCCTGCCTGACCCCCAGTTTACCCACTATGGTGGGGAGTGGCCTAATGAATAGAACCCTTAGCTCCCCCCGGAGGCCCGACTGTGAAATGTATTGGTGTCTGTGATACCTGATCAGATGAACTCCTTCAGTGCCATCAGACGCACCATAGCTCCCCTTAGCGGCAGAGCCATAGTACTGCAACGACCAGGACTCTGGGGCGCTGCATTACCCCTTATACCTGAGTCCAAAGCTTTTCACCTAGCTATATCGGTTCTCATATTTTGCACTGATGAGGGGCAGTACCCAAAAACACCGTCTTTGCAAATTGAGATTCTGATATGGCTTTTATCCTAAGTCATATTGCAAGGCTCGTTAAAGGGTCAATAGTGACTTGAAGGATTGCTGCTTCCAACAGGAGATTTTAGCTGGCTCTGCATGAAGAACCAATGTAAGGACAAGATTTGGCTCCTTTTGGGAAGTGTGTGGTTTACCATGGTAGAGTATGTTTGGTTTGACCTGGAGGAACACGTTGGTGCCTTTGTGTTGAGTATAGTTGGTTACTAGAATGGGAGAAGTGGACTTAGGGTCATCATGTGTCTGGTAGCGAGAATGGCAGTTCCATCGGGATTTGTCAATTAAGGTCTTTATAAAAATATATATAACATTAGGAAAATATTATAAAGAACCTTATTCCCAGACAAACCATATAAGTAAAAAAATATTTTTTTTTTTGCTCTTTGTGAAGGGGTGCAAATCATGAGTGTGGATTTGACCTGTTTGAGGTGCGCAGAGTGTTCACCAAGATGGTTCCTCAGACCCTTACAATTCATGAGCCAGCTCTCATTTGCATCACTTCCATGGCTCCAAATACCTCATTAATAGAGGCAGCACCAAAGAGCAACCAGGATGGTAATGAGAATCCACTTGGCTCTCATCTGCATACACTGTTTCATCCATTTATATGCTCTCCTCCATGCGGCGGGGGGGGGGAGTCAGAAGAACATTTTCTATTTTCTCCGGTCATGTAGTGCACCAAGCGCCACACAAAGGCCACATCAAACTTTGTGACAGGTTCACTTTAATAATCTGCAATTTGTGAAAATATTGTTTTGGCGACTCCTGAGTTCACAATGGCTTAGAAGAAGAACTCCATGGATTGTCAAACAAGGAGGATATGAAGTGCGGCCGAGCATTTCTGTGTATGTGGGAGTCAGGAGAAATAGTTCCGCCAACAGTTGTCTTGTGTGTATGGGAAACGCAGGACCAACCTTTCCGCTGCTTTGAAATGTGAAAAAAGCCCCAGATATTTGCTGTAACAGGGTGAGGGGTGACACCAGTGATTGTCACCATTGCACAGCCCACAGTTGAAGAATAGTCCGTTTTGTCTTCTTTTGTAGGCAGATTGATGAAGGACTGGAGGGCAAACACTTTAGTAAATGCTGTAAACATGTCTGGGGGATCTGCATGTTATTCTGGGATAAAGACCATTTGTAATGTTATCTCTATAGCAAAAGGCTGTTAGCAAAAGTATTAATGGCAGCCAACTGACCGGCCACAGTAGTCAACCCTGAGTCATGATAAAAAAAATACAGGTAAAGTGACAAGAGGATCAGAAACACTGGACCTCATTAGCTGTTGAAAAACTACAACTCCCAGTATACGGTCACACATCCAAGAATCGACCTAACCAACCGGTGTACTGTTTCTACTTCCTTGGCAAATTATAGGGAACCTACTTCTACCAAATAACTATTTAGGTTATTCTTATTCATGGGATAGGTTGCAACATTCTTATCGGTGGAGGTCCCAATTCTGAGCATGTGGCTCTACAATGCCCAGTTGGCATGCCGTAGTGGCTATGCAATGGTTGGCAGATGTGTAGACCATTAATAGAGGTGTTCTGTTCTGGCGATGGGGCATTTTAAATCCCCATTCTCGGGATCAGTGGAGACTTCAGTGGTTGAACCTCTCCTTGGTGAGCAGGCCTCCAGTTGGCTGAATGCTGTCCCTTTTCAGCTGCGCCTCTGTTAGGGGCTGTCCTTTTCGAGACCCATCTGCTCCTCACCCACACCAGCAGCACTAAAGTCCTTTACACTGTTATCTTCTGTCTTTTAGACTGGGTCATGCCCTAATGTTGCAACACTTTTTACTGAAGGCTCCGAAGCCCATGATCTTTACACAGCTTACACATTAAAAGGGTGACAAGGGTGCTAAACCATGATTTAGGCACTGCATTTTATCAGTAAGTGGCACTATAAGGTGCTATTAGGTCAGCATAGTGGCTCAGTGATTAGCACTGCAGCCTGGGATCCTGGGTTCAAATCCAACCAAGGACGTTTGCAAGTTGTTTGTATGTTCTCCCCGTGGTTGTGTGAGTTTCCTCCCACACTCCAAAGACATACTGATAGGGAATCTAGATTGTGAGCCCCAACGAGGACAGTGTCGATAATGTCTGTAAAGCGCTGTTGAATTAATGGCGCTATATAAGTGTGTAAAAGATTATTGTTATTATTTTACCTTTCCTTTTCATGCTTGCAGAGGTGTCCATCATGCATGCTTTGGCCACAGGCTTATGGTCTTGGGTACTTGCGATTTCTATATTTTCGGAGCTTGTTCCTTCGTGTTCCATGCCCGGCTATGTGCGCAGACTGTCTAGAGACTCCTACCTCTGCGAAATCCTGTCTCAGCAGTTGTCTCCTAGATCCCCCATCACACCACATCTAGTTAGCACCTTTCTGTCTATGTCTGCCATCTTCCTCGCAATCTCACCTTCCCGCTTGTTCCCTGTACACTTTTTCGGCTCAGTCCTGTTTTCTCTCTTTCTTATCTGTTCTCTGCAGAACCTCAGTCACCTCTGCTCCTGCCGTAATGAGAATCTATCAAATGTAAGTCCCTCGCAGGCACGGTACGGTGTCACATGCTGTGGACCGCAAAAACCCATTGCTATTTCAGACTTCTTGAAAGCAAACGTGTTATTTGCACACCGTGGAGGCGGCCATTTTGCTGTTTCTCTGTATTTTCTGGGGACTAGAGACATCATTCTGGTAGAAATCACAAGCCCATATGATACGTGGAGAGTTCATCTCTTTTAAGTTACCTGTGATGCAAAAAAATTGTGACCAAAAGTGGAAAGTCTGGTGTAGACACCAAAATTAACATAATATCAGAGTCATTTGGTAGAACACATGATGGTAAAGATGTCTTGCTCACCCCTAAATGGCCCCGAGTTCATCCAAAGTTGTCCCCAAGAAAGAACTTACAGATTTTGGGGGAACAAGTTGATCATCTAAAGCAGGGGTGGGGAACCTCATGCCCCAGGGCCATATATGGCCCTCAATGACCTGTTATGAGGCCCCCGGGCAGATTCTCAGGGACCGCATTCTTGGGCAGGGAGGTGTATTTTGATTGCCACAAGCTCATTAATTTCTTCTTGCTCTGTTAGCACACACACAGTGTTCACTACTGAACACTGAAGGGCATGCAATGAAAGATTGCATCCTGACCAGTAGCGTAGCTACCGGGGGGGCAGAGGGGGCCATCGCCCCGGGCCCCGCGCTCTGATGGGGCCCACCGGGAGCTACGCTACTGTAACTGCATCGGCGCTCGCAGCGCGCCGATGCAGTTACATTCTGCGGCAGAGCAGGGAGAATCGATCCCCTGCTCTGCCGCTATGGGGCCCCTGAGCAGGCGGCGGGGGCCCGGTGCCAGCAGTGGGCCCCCCGCCTGTCATTGCACGGTGAGCTGTATCGGCATCTAGCCGATACAGCTCACCGCAGTGATGAGGGAAGGAGCGCTGCGCTGCGCTCCTCCCATCATCCCCCACCCACACTGTCTGACAGCGGGCGCGATGACGTCACCGCCCAGCGCCCGCTGTCAGATGAGCGGGAGCAGGGAGCGCCGCTGGAACAAGGAGGAAGAGAGGTGAGTATTTCTTTACTGTGTTTTATATGGGGGCTGCTTGATCTGCCTAGGGTGCTGCCTTATTCTACAGGGTCTGCCTATAAGGGGGGAGTGCTGCCTTATACACAGGATCTGCCTATAGGGGGGGAGTGCTGCCTTATACTGCAGGGTCTGCCTATAGGGGGGGAGTGCTGCCTTATATACAGGATCTGTCTATAGGGGGGGAGTGCTGCCTTATATACAGGATCTGCCTATAGGGGGGGAGTGCTGCCTTATACACAGTATCTGCCTATAGGGGGGGAGTGCTGCCTTATACACAGGATCTGCCTATAGGGGGGGAGTGCTGCCTTATATACAGGATTTGCCTATGGGGGGAGTGCAGCCTTATTCTACAGTATCTGTCTATAGGGGGGGAGTGCTGCCTTTATATACAGGATATGCCTATGGGGAGGGAGTGCTGCCTTATACACACGATCTGCCTATAGGGGGAGTGCTGCCTTATTCTACAGGATCTGCCTATGGGGGGAGGGCTGCCTTATTCTACAGGATCTGCCTATGGGGGGAGTGCTGCCTTATTCTACAGGATCTGCCTATGGGGGGAGTGCTGCCTTATTCTACAGGATCTGCCTTTGGGGAGTGCTGCCTTATTCTACAGTATCTGCCTATAGGGGGGAGTGCTGCCTTATTCTGCTGTATCTGCCTATGGGGAGGGAGTGCTGCCTTATACACACGATCTGCCTATAGGGGGGAGTGCTGCCTTATTCTACAGGATCTGCCTATGGGGGGGGAGGGCTGCCTTATTCTACAGGATCTGCCTATGGGGGGAGTGCTGCCTTATTCTACAGGATCTGCCTATGGGGGGAGTGCTGCCTTATTCTACAGGATCTGCCTTTGGGGGGTGCTGCCTTATTCTACCGGATCTGCCTATGGGGGGTGCTGCCTTATACTACAGGGTTTGCCTATAGGGGTGCTGCCTTGTGCTATATTGAGGACTATCTGGCACATTATACTATATGGAGGTTATCTATTGGGCCATCATACAGTGTGGGGATTACAGTGTTGGAGCCATCAGTTTGAAGGCTACTAACGGGTCAGTATACTGTGTGGGTGGTACTATACAGTTAGGGGGCATTATACTGTGTATAGGGGAGCTGTACAGGGGGGAGACTCAGGACATTATTAAATGTAAAGTGGGCACTTATTGTAATAGGGGAACTCAGGTTACTGTGACTATCAAAGGGGCACACAGAGGGCATTATTATTTTCTAGGGGGCAAAATGTGGGCTCTGTTTTCTACGGCACTTGCACCCGGCATTACTATATTATAGAGGGGTGCTTTAGATTTTAGAGGGTACAGAGAACCACAGAGTAGGTGCAATAATAGGGTCACATAGGGCAGCAGCAGTTCAGTATTGGGGTATCAGGTGCAGTAATAAGGACACATACGGCAGCAGCGGCTCAGTATTGGGGTATCAGGTGCAGGAATAGGGTCACATATGGCAGCAGCGGCTCAGTATTGGGGTATCAGGAGCAGTAATAGGGTCACATATGGCAGCAGCGGCTCAGTATTGGGGTATCAGGGGCAGTAATAGGGACAGATACAGCAGCAGCGGCTCAGTATTGGGGTATCAGGTGCAGGAATAGGGTCACATATGGCAGCAGCGGCTCAGTATTGGGGTATCAGGGGCAGTAATAGGGACAGATACAGCAGCAGCGGCTCAGTATTGGGGTATCAGGTGCAGGAATAGGGTCACATATGGCAGCAGCGGCTCAGTATTGGGGTATCAGGGGCAGGAATAGGGTCACATATGGCAGCAGCGGCTCAGTATTGGGGTATCAGGGGCAGTAATAGGGACAGATACAGCAGCAGCGGCTCAGTATTGGGGTATCAGGTGCAGGAATAGGGACACATATGGCAGCAGCGGCTCCGTATTGGGGTATCAGGGGCAGTAATAGGGACACATACGGCAGCAGTGGCTCAGTATTGGGGTATCAGGAGCAGTAATAAGGACACATACGGCAGCAGCGGCTCAGTATTGAGGTATCAGGGGCAGTAATAGGGACACATACGGCAGCAGTGGCTCAGTATTGGGGTATCAGGAGCAGTAATAAGGACACATACGGCAGCAGCGGCTCAGTATTGGGGTATCAGGTGCAGTAATAAGGACACATACGGCAGCAGCGGCTCAGTATTGGGGTATCAGGTGCAGTAATAGGGACACATACGGCAGCAGAGGCTCAGTATTGGGGTATCAGGGGCAGTAATAGGGACACATACGGCAGCAGAGGCTCAGTATTGGGGTATCAGCAGGATGAGGAGTTTGTGCAGGTTGGGAATAGATGGTGATGGCTGGAATGTGAGAAGAGAAATGTGTCTTTGTTGTATTCTCTGCAGACGAGTTGTAGCCGGAAGAAGTTGTCATGTCGGTCTGGGCCAGATGGAAAAGATGGGAAAAGTGACGATTCCATCATAAAGAACGTCAACGGTAAGTCATTATCTGTAACTGTGCTGTGATCTCTTATATGTTCTGAAGGGCTGGTATTTACCACTGACCATATGGCGGTAATATCGATGTTGGTCGTTATATAGAGATTTATCTTCAGTAATAGCGCGGTCATCTGCTGAGGTCTCCTCCACTATTAGGGTGCGTCATCGAGTTGTAATCAAGGTTACCTGGTTAGGGGCCCACTCAGAAGCTTCGCCCCCCCTGGACCAAAACCCTAGCTACGCCTCTGATCCTGACACCAGTGCCAGAGTCAGGATGTACTTTGTGGGCGGAGTTTGTACGGTCCCTAAAGGATGGTATAAATATCCAAATGACCCTCGGCAGAAAAAAGATTCCCCACCCCTGATCTAAAGTGTATGAGGCCCTCTCAACAAATAATGTTGGGAGGGAAACAAGGATTTGGCATGTAGAATATCAACACCCTATCCTTCCGTTCTCCTGGGAAATAAATCAACACCAAAACCGGATAGCTCATAGATGTATGATAGCTAGAGGTCTGGCCAGTGGCGTATCTGCAAAGTTATGGGCCCCGATGCGAACTTTCAAATGCCCCCCCCCCCCATTCCAAAATATTTTCCACCTAAATTCACATTTTCCCTATTCCTTTTACACACTATAGCTTTATTGCAAAGTTGTATAGTGTGACCTCAGTGGCGTAACTATCCGGTGCCCCACCCTGGTATATATTTGTCCCCCGTACTGCCGTGGTTATGTAATGTGTAAAAGAAAATAAACCATTATACTCATCAGGGGCTTACATAGAAGTCGTGGGGATCCATATAAGAAGTATAATGCACTCCCCATAGTCCTCCTTAAAATATAATGCACCCCCATAGTCCTCTATTTAATATACTGCACAGTTCATAGTCATCCATATAGTATAATACACTCCACTTAGTCCTCTATATAGTATAATACACTCCCCATAGTCCTCCATATAGTATAATACACTGCTAAGTCCTCCATATAGTATAATACACTCCTCAGTCCTCCATATAGTACAATACACTCCTCAGTCCTCTATATAGTATAATACACTCCTCAGTCCTCCATATAGTATAATACATTCCTCAGTCCTCCATATAGTATAATACACTCATCAGTACTCCATATAGTATAATACACTGCTCATAGTACTTTATATAGTATAATGCACCCCTCATAGTCCTCCATATAGTATAATACATTCCTCAGTCCCCCATATAGTATAATACACTCCTCAGTCCTCCATATAGTATAATACACTCCTCAGTCCTCCATATAGTAAAATACATTTCTCTGTCCTCCATATAGTATAATACACTCCTCAGTCCTCCATATAGTATAATACATTCCTCAGTCCTCCATATAGTATAATACACTCCTCAGTCATCCATATAGTATAATACACTGCTCATAGAGCTCTATATAGTATAATGCACCCCTCAGTCCTCCATATAGTATAATACACTTCTCAGTCCTCCATATAGTATAATACACCACCATCATCATCCATGTGGTACAACTCACTTCCCATAGTATAATGCACCCCATAGTTCTTCATATAGCATAATATATTCCTCATAGTCCTTGATACAGTATAATGCAGCCCACATATAGTATAATGCAGCCACCCCACAGAGTATAATGCAGCCACCCCATAGAGCATAATGCAGCCACCCCACAGAGTATAATATAACCCCATAGAATATAATGCAGCCCCCCTCATATAGTATAATGTAGCCCCCTCATAGAGTATGATGCAATCACCCCTCATAGAATATAAATATAATACAGCCCCCATAGAATATAATGTATCCCCAAATAGAATATAATACAGCCCACCTCCCCATAGAATATAATGTAGCCCCATCAAAGAGTATGATGCAAGCCTCCCTCATAAAATCTAATACAGCCCCCATAGAATATAATGTAGCCCCCCAAAGAATATAATACAGCCCACCTCCCCATATTATATCATGTAGCCCCATAGAATATAATACAGCCCACCTCCCCATAGTATATAATGTAGCCCCATAGAATAATGCAGCTCCCATAGTATATAACGCAGCCTCCCAATTAGAATATAATGTACCCCCATAGTATATAACACAACCTCCCCCATAGAATATAATGTACTCCCATAGTATATAACACAGCCTCCCACATAGAATATATTGTATAATGTACCTCCCATAGTAAATAATACAGCCACATAGTATATAACACAGCCTCCTCCATAGAATATAATATACCCCCATAGTATATAACACAGCCTCCCTCATAGAATATAATATACCTCCATAGTATAAAACACAGCCTCCCCCATAGAAATATAGTATACCCCAATAGTATATAACACAGCCACATAGTATATAACACAGCCTCCCCCATAGAATATAATGTACCCCTATAGTATATAACACAGCCCGCATAGTATATAGCACAGCCTGCATAGTACATAACACAGCCCGCATTGCATAGTATATAGCACAGCCCGCATAGTATATAGCACAGCCCGCATAATATAAAGCACAATCCGTGTAGTATATAGCACATCCCGCACAGTATATAGCACAGCTCTCGTAGTATATAGCACAGCCCGTGTAGTATATAGCACAGCCCGCACAGTATATAGCACAGCCCTCGTAGCATATAGCACTACCCACATAGTATATAGCACAGCCCGCACAGTATATAGCACAGCCCACGTAGTACATAGCACAGCCCGCGTAGTATATAACACAGCCCGTGTAGTATATAACACAGCCCACATAGTATATAACACAGCCCGCTTAGTATATAGCACAGCCCGTGTAGTATATAGCACAGCCCGCATAGCACATAGCACAGCCCGCAGAGTATTTAGCACAGCCCGCATAATATATAGCACAATCCGTCTAGTATATAGCACAGCCCGCACAGTATATAGCACAGCTCTCATAGTATATAGCACAGCCCACGTAGTATATAGCACAGTCCGCACAGTATATAGCACAGCCCTCGTAGCATATAGCACTACCCACATAGTATATAGCACAGCCCGCATAGTATATAGCACAGCCCGCACAGTATATAGCACAGCCCATGTAGTACATAGCACAGCCCGCGTAGTATATAACACAGCCCGTGTAGTATATAACACAGCCCGCATAGTATATAACACAGCCCGCATAGTATATAGCACAGCCTGCATAGTATATAGCAATGCCGCATAGTATATAGCACAGCCCGCGTAATATATAGCACTGTCCACATAGTATATAGCACTTCCCACGTAATATATAGCACAGCCCACATAGTATATAGCACTACCCGCGTAGTATATAGCACTGCCCGCGTAGTATATAGCACAGCCCGCGTAGTATATAGCACAGCCCGCACAGTATATAATACAGCCCGTGTAGTATATTGCACAGCCCATGTAGTATATAACACGTGTAGTATATAACACAGCCTGTGTAGTATATAGCACAGCCCGCATAGTATATAGCACTGCCCGCGTAGTATATAGCACAGTCCATGTAGTATATAACACAGCCCACACAGTATATAGCACAGCTCTCGTAGTATATAGCACAGCCCGTGTAGTTTATAGCACAGCCCGCACAGTATATAGCACAGCCCTCGTAGTGTATAGCACTACCCGCATAGTATATAGCACAGTCCGTGTAGTATATAACACAGCCCGCACAGTATATAGCACAGCTCTCGTAGTATATAGCACAGTCCGCGTAGTATATAACACAGCCCGCATAGTATATAGCACAGCCCGTGTAGTATATAGCAATGCCCGCGTAGTATATAGCAATGCCCGCATAGTATATAGCACAGCCCGCATACTGTATAACACAGCCCGCATAGTATATAGCACTGCCCATGTAGTATATAGCACTTCCCACGTAATATATAGCACAGCCCGCATAGTATATAGCACTACCCGTGTAGTATATAGCACTGCTCTTGTAGTATATAGCACAGCCCGTGTAGTATATAGCACAGCCCGCACAGTATATAGTACAGCCCGTGTAGTATATTGCACAGCCCACGTAGTATATAACATGTGTAGTATATAACACAGCCTGTGTAGTATATAGCACAGCCCGTGTAGTATATACCACTGCCCGCGTAGTATATAGCACAGCCCGCATAGTATATAGCACTGCTCACGTAGTATATAGCACTGCCCGCGTAGTATATAGCACAGCCCACGTAGTATATAGCACAGCCTGCATAGTATATAGCACTGCCCTCATAGTATATAGCACAACCCGCATAGTATATAGCACAGCCCGCATAGTATATAGCACTGCCCGCATAGTATATAACACAACCCGCATAGTATATAGCACAGCCCACATAGTATATAGCACAGCCAACGTAGTATAACACAGCCCGCATAGTATATAGCACTGCTCGCGTAATATATAGCACTGCCCACGTAGTATATAGCACAGCCCACGTAGTATATAGCACAGCCCGCATAGTATATAGCACAACCCGCATAGTATATAGCACAGCCCCATAGTATATAGCACAGCCCACGTAGTATATAACACAGCCCATGTAGTATATAGCACAGCCCACGTAGTATATAACACAGCCCGCATAGTATATAGCACTGCCCGCATAGTATATAGCACAGCCCACATAGTATTTAGCACAGCCCACGTAGTATATAACACAGCCCGCATAGTATATAGCACTGCCCGCGTAGTATATAGTACTGCCCGCGTAGTATATAGTACTGCCCGCGTAGTATATAGCACAGCCCACGTAGTATATAGCACAGCCTGCATAGTATATAGCACTGCCCGCATAGTATATAGCACAACCCGCATAGTATATAGCACAGCCCGCATAGTATATAGAACTACCCGCGTAGTATATAGCACTGCCCGCGTAGTATATAGCACAGCCCACTTAGTATATAGCACAGCCCACGTAGTATATAGCACAGCCCGCACAGTATATAGTACAGCCCATGTAGTATATAGCACAGCCCACGTAGTATATAACACGTGTAGTATATAACACAGCCTGTGTAGTATATAGCACAGCCCGCGTAGTATATAGCACTGCCCGCATAGTATATAGCACAACCCGCGTAGTATATAGCACAGCCCTCATAGTATATAGCACTGCCCGCGTAGTATATAGCACAGCCACATAGTATATAGCACAGCTTG
The DNA here is from genome assembly GCF_051348905.1 of Ranitomeya variabilis. Taxonomy (NCBI): domain Eukaryota; kingdom Metazoa; phylum Chordata; class Amphibia; order Anura; family Dendrobatidae; genus Ranitomeya; species Ranitomeya variabilis. Next base: position 248,326,750 of record NC_135233.1, on the reverse strand, counting down.
CATAGTATATAGCACAGCACGCATAGTATATAGCACAGCCTGCATCCCCCCCGAGAATGGCCCCACAGTCCAGTACTCACTGTTATAGTAAAACAAAAAAAAAAAAACACTTACCTCTCCTCATGCCCACGCTGCTCCCTGCTCCTGTCTCTGTGGCAGCACTGCCTGGCACACAGTGAGTGTGCGATGATGCCATCGCGCACCCGCAGTGTCAGGCAGAGCGGTGAATGATGAGAGGAGAGAGGGAGCGTCAGCTGACGTTCTCTCCTCCATCATTGCTTTGAACTGTAACGGCAGAGACCGGTATAGTTCAATGCGGGAGAGTTGGGGCTGGCGGCAGGCAGGCCCCCTTGCCTCACAGGGGCCCCATAGTTGCTGCATGATGTGCCGCTAGGTGGGGGCCCCTGGGGGAGCAGGGGCCCTAGGCAACTGCCTGCCCCTAAAGCCGACCCTGTTGCTTTGAACTGTATTGGCGTCATAGACGCCGGTATAGTTTAATGCGGTGGCGGCGGGGGGAGTCGGGTGCCTCTGACCTGCCGGGCCCCTGACCTGCCAGGCTCGGTCGCAGCGGCGACCGCTGCTACCGTGGTAGTTTCGCCCCTGGGTCTGGTCCTAAAAACCCCTATTAATCCTATTATTATTATTAGTATTCGGAGCCCAAAATAATCTGTATGAATGTAGAAAGTTAGCATGTACGACCACCACTCATAGACAGTGGATATGGCAGTGGTCGCTCATGCTCTCTTGCACTCCATTCATACAGGACACTTTGGGACCTCTGTTTTTATGATCAGTGGAGATCTCAGCAATCATACATATATCATATACCCTATGGGGAAACAAAATTTGAGATAGGCATAGTCATTAGATAGCTGAACACTCAACCGATCGACAGCTGTCTGGCTATGAGTGAGCCGCTGCCAGAGGAGTATGGCAGTGGCTTTTCTCCTCTCCAAACAAAAGGATCGGCCATTGAAATTCCACATGGTCGGATCCTTCTTTATACTGATATCATATGTTGGGAGAGTTGTGAGGTCCCCAAGTGCATCAAATTGTTGTCCGATTCTGGAAATATTAGCGAGTTTAATGTGTATGGGGCCCTGAATTAAAAGGGGGCCTTCCACTTTATTTTTTTTTAAGTTAAACTGAAAAATTCCTTCAATTGCCGCTGCTTTACTGAACAGTTTTTCATTTGCTTCTGTGCCCCTCCATTGCAAATTTATGCCCCTCGGAAATAATGGTGCAATTTTTTCCGTCCAACTAACTGAGTGTAGCTCACACAACTTCTTTGTGGGCATGGCTCTTTTTTGATTGACCAGCATCAGATGAAAAAAAGAAAATGTCCACAGAGAAGTTCTGTGGTATATGCCCAGTTGGACTAAAGGAAAATTTGTAGCTGTATTATTGTGGGAGGCTAACTATGGAACACAGGGGCACAGAAGAAAAGCTGTTCCAGAATCAGTAGAGCAGCACCAATTGGAGGGGGGACTCAATGTAGAGGAAAAAAATCTAGTGAAAGTCCTCTTTTAGGCCGGATACACACATTAGATCCCTGTCGGCTGAAAGATCGTTCAGCTGACATCTTTCTCAGCCGAAGCGTTTGGCTGAGTGCTTCTGAGTTCTCTGAGAAAGAGGCCAACTGACCTGTTGACCAGTGGCTTAAATCAAGGAGACCAATGTCTGAAGTCGGACATGCCTGATTGACATCACTCCCTACCATTTAACCGGCGTCCCTATACACATCAGAATGACAGCCGAACCCATTGATATTAGCTGGCTTGGCCCACATAAATCTACTATGTATGGCCAGCTTTAAAGGGCAGTAAATACCTCGAAAACAGAGAACACAAGGGAGGGATCCATGTGTCACAGATCTCCATGCTGTGAACTAAACCCAAATTAGTTTGTTTGTCTTCTTGTCACCACCAGCCAAAAGGATGGTGAGACCTCTAAACCTTGCCATGGGAGAAATGCTATTTGAGTCTTGGTCAAGTAAACGAGTTTCCAATGAAAGACCAATAGGGGGTTCTCCTGAAAACCAAATGTGCAATCCTTGTGTAACCTAATCCATGGAGATAAGACGCGCATTTGCCTTCTCTGACCTCCCAGGGTATTTTTTTTTTTTATTTCAATGGATGTGTGAGTCAGGAAGGAGGAGGAAAGCCTTGGGAAAAAAAGAGGAATACCACTTTGAAATTCAGCTTCCCTTCTATCTTACACCTCCTCCTAGGATTGCAAACAAATGGCAGCTCACTATCTGCCATCTACTGGGTTTGAGGAGGAATCTCCATGAGATCTGCATTGTTGGTGGAGCTGCTTTTCTTTCAAGGGGATTGTCTTCTAATTAAAAGGCCTTTCTGTGTCCCTGGATGGAGATAAACATATATATAGCATTTTACCCTCCCAGCAGGTCCACACCGGAGGGCGGTCATTTACACTTAATATCCTGTAGGACTTAGGATTGTATTGAAGGAAGCTCAACCTTCACCTCCAGTAACTACTACACTATAAATGGGAGTCATAATCCACACTGAAAAGTAAAGGAAGTAAAGAAAAACATTAAAGAAAAAAACATGGAAAAATGGAAGTGAAGCTCTGGTCTTGAAGTCATATCTGAATTAGTCATTTTTATAACGATTGTCCAAGCAAAACGATTTATATTTATTTTCATGACTTTTCAATCCATCAGTGGTGTAACTTGAATCCCCTGAGCTCCGATACAAAATCTCCAAAACTGATTTCTAAAAATATTGGTTTCCTAATCTTGGCCAAAGTGACCTTTTGCTCCCCCCTAGACTCCAGAGTCCGGGCATGACCGACAACCCCATACACTCACTAAAGTTCCACCTACGTCAAGGGTCTTATGTCCCTCATGTGATCGGCATTGTGCCTTCATTCTCTGTCTATGACTGTCCTTACTGTTGGACCCCCCCCCCCGGGATCATACATTTCTCACCTACGCTGTGGCCAAATGGTGATAAAAGTTTATGGGATAACCTCGTTAAAGGGAAATCACATTGCCATTCTTTGGACCAATGCACGACTTTTGGTGAAAGCCTGGCACCCATGGCTTTATACAGTGCCTTGCGAAAGTATTCGCCCCCCTGGAACTTTTCAACCTTTTCCCACATATCATGCTTCAAACATAAAGATACCAAATGTAAAGTTTTGGTGAAGAATCAACAACAAGTGGAACACAATTGTGAAGTTGAACGAAATTTATTGGTTATTTTACATTTTTGTGGAAATTCAAAAAGTGGGACGTGCAATATTATTCAGCCCCTTTAACTTAACACTTTGTTGCGCCACCTTTTGCTGTGATTACAGCTGCAAGGCACTTGAGGTATGTCTCTATCAGTTCTGTACATTGAGAGACTGAAAGTCTTGCCCATTCTTCCTCGGCAAACAGCTCAAGCTCAGTGAGGTTTGATGGAGATCGTTTGAGAACAGCAGTTTTCAGCTCTTTTCACAGATTCTCGATTGGATTGAGGTCTGGACTGTGACTTGGCCATTCTAACACCTGGATACGTTTATTTGTGAACCATTCCATTGTAGATTTTGCTTTATGTTTGGGATCATTGTCTTGTTGGAAGACAAATCTCCGTCCCAGTCTCAGATCTTTTGCAGACTCCAACAGATTTTCTTCAAGAATGGTCCTGTATTTGGCTCCATCCATCTTCCCATCAATTTTAACCATCTTCCCTCTCCCTGCTGATAAAAGCAGGCCCAAACCATGATGCTGCCACCACCATGTTTGACAGTGGGGATGGTGTGTTCAGGGTGATGAGCTGTGTTGCCTTTACATCAAACATAGCGTTTGGCATTCTTGCCAAAAAGTTCGATTTTGGTTTCATCTGACCAGAGCACCTTCTTCCACATGTTTGGTGTGTCTCCCAGGTGGCTTGTTGCAAACTTTAAACGACACTTTTTATGGATATCTTTGAGAAATGGCTTTCTTCTTGCCACTCTTCAATAAAGGCCAGATTTGTGCAGTGTACGACTGATTGTTGTCCTATGGATAGACTGTCCCACCAGCTGTAGATCTCTGCAGTTCATCCAGAGTGATCATGGGCCTCTGGGCTGCATCTCTGATCAGTCTTCTCCTTGTTTGTCTTCATAGATTTGCAGTGGTATGATACTCCTTCCATTTCGATAATGTCTGTAAAGCGCTGCGGAATATGTTAGCGCTATATAAAAATAAAGATTATTATTATTATTATTATTTCAATGTGATCGCTTGCACAGTGCTCCTCGGGATTTTTAACGTTTTGGAAATCATTCTGTTTCCAAATCCGGCATTAAACTTCTCCACAACAGTATCACGGACCTGCCTGTTGTGTTCCTTGGTCTTCATGATGCTCTCTGTGCTTCAAACAGAACCCTGAGACTATCACAGAGCAGGTGCATTTATACGGAGACATGATTACACACAGGTGGATTATATTTATCATCATTAGGCATTTAGGACAACATTGGATCATTCAGAGATCCACAATGAACTTCTGGAGTGAGTTTGCTGCACTGAAAATAAAGGGGCTGAATAATATTGCACGCCCCACTTTTCAGTTTTTGAATATCCACAAAAATTTAAAATAACCAATAAATTTCATTCAACTTCACAATTGTGTTCCACTTGTTGTTGATTCTTCACCAAAAAATTACGTTTGGTATCTTTGTGTTTGAAGCATGATATGTGGGAAAAGGTTGAAAAGTTCCAGGGAGCCGAATACTTTTGCAAGGCACTGTATAACTACATTTCTCTTCTATCCTCTGTAGAGCAGTATACTTTAGCCATTGTATGGCATGTGTAAGAGAATATTTTATGTATAAAGCTGTCTAGGCATTGTATGTTGGCATTATTTAAGCATGGCAGGACAGTGTTTACTTTAGCACTGTGTGGCACCACTATTTAGGCGCTGTACAGCACATCATTTTTTGCAGTTTATGTTATTATCAGCACTGGGTTAGAGTGTTACTTAGGCTATTTTACCAAAGCATTATTTGGCCAACGTATGGCACTTTTTTTGACCTGCTTACTATATGGCGCTTATAATTAGACAGAAAAGTATTTAGAATTGAGAGTCCTCAGTGGTTGATACCTTTTAATGGATAACTGAAAAGATGGTAACAAATTGCAAGCTTTCAAGACTACTCAGGCCTCTTCATCAGGCAAAGACTAAAAGAAATTCTGAAGAATCACATATTTATACACAACACAGCACAGAACTGTCATTATGGGAGAGTGATAAGTGATAAACAGTTGTGTCCATAAATATTGGAACAGTTCCTAGATTAGGAGTGAATGTTTTGTTGTCCTCTGATTGGGGTCTGGTTCCATTACAAGGTATCAACCACTGAGGACTCTCAATTCTAAATATTTTTCTATCTACTGACTAACACGGTACCAAGATATATATCTTTCCTGTATAATTAGACAGTTATTTCTACATCATATATAGGGGAGGTTAGCAAACAATGGTACTGCCACATGTGGTGTCTCGATACCCCCCCTACGGTTATGCTTCTGCCTTGGTTTTAATGAACACTTTAATTCCAAACAAGAAATTGGATGTAGCCATCCAGAATACATTCAATTAATAGGACTTTGGTCCCCCTAAGTAAAGTATCATTATTCAGGGGTCTCCATATGATCGTCAGCACTAGTGCATGATTCAGACTACGTACAGGTTGAATCTGATGAAGCAAGTCTCCACTAGTGTTCATGTAATAGAATACTGCCCCTAGCGGTCAAATTTAATTGGAAAAAAAGGCTCTTTTCTGTTAAATTTTTTGACACTTTTTTTTTGCACTATAATGACAACAATCTCCATCTCTGTGCAATTTCTTATGTTAAACTCTAACTCTTTGGATTTCATGCACATTTTTTAGCTTGGTTTACAAGTATGGTTCACAAACTGCACGTGGCTCAAATGTAGCATCGCAATAGCCGGCCTTATAATTAACAGTTATAGTCACTCATGTTTGCAGCAAGGATTTTAATGGAACAGTCCTCCTGACACTGATAATGTGGACAAAGCACAGAACACCACCTAGAGGCTTTATTTAGGTACTGCAACCTCATGAATTGTAGCCATATGAATAGTAAACTTGGAGGTTTTCAGCGCTGAGAGTGAAGTAATGATCATGGGGTGGCAAAGTGTTCTGGGCTTCCTGTCAATTGCACACTGCTGGCAATCTCCCTTGCATGCTGGATCTGTTATAGATGCTGGATTTATGTGTCCCCATAAGGGTATGTGTCCACGGGCCGTATTACATCCAGAATAGCTGACGATTGAACGCTGCGTAGAGCCGCAGCATTCAATCCGCAGTGTCCAGATGTTATAGCATAGTGGAGGGGATTTTATGAAATCCCGTCTCCACTATGCGTGCGAACACACACCTGGCGGCTCTGCGTTTCCGGACATGCAGCGCGTCTTTTTAGAACGCAGCATGTCCGTTTACCTTGCGGCACCGCTGCGCCGCCACAAGGTAAAACACAGGGTCCTATGTGTGGGGTGCGATGATTCCGGATGTGTGCAATGAACACATCCGGAATCATTGCGTCTACAGAAGGGGACGGCTCTTTGAGCGGAGCGAGTTTTCCGCTCCGTCCAAAGCGCCGACCATCCTGAATGTGGACACGTACCCTAACACATCCTTGTCTGTAATGGGGGCACTATTACATGCTAGATATGTTAGGGGGATTATTTATGGGGATACTGTGCATACTGTAACTCTTATGGGTTCACTAGAACATGCACAATTGTGGTTGGATCTGTTTTGAGGGTACTGTTGTAGGCTGGATCTTTTATGGGGACACCGTTGTAGACTGGATCTGATATGAGGACAATTGTGGTTGGATCTGTTTTGAGGGTACTGTTGTAGGCTGGATCTTTTATGGGGACACCGTTGTAGACTGGATCTGATATGAGGACAATTGTAGGTTGGATCTGTTATGGGGTCGCTGTTGTAGGCTGGATCTGTTATGATGTCGCAGTTGTAGGCTGAATCTGATATGAGGACAATTGTAGGCTGGATCTGTATGGGGTCACTGTTATAGGCTGGATCTGTTATGATGTCACTCAGTTGTAGGCTGAATCTGATATGACGGCACTGTTGTAGGCTGGATCTGTTATGGGGTCACCATTGTAGGCTGGATCTGTTATGGGGTTGCTCCTGTAGGCTGCATCTGATATGGGGCACTGTTGTAAACTGGATCTGTTTTGGGGTTGCTGTTGTAGGCTTGATCTGATATGGGGGCACTATTGTAGGCTGGATCAGATATAGGGGCACTTGTAGGTTGGATCTGTTATGAGGGCACTGTTGTAGGCTGGGTCTGTTGTGGGGCACTGTTGTAGGTTGGATCTGTTATGGGGGCACTGTTGTAGATTGGATCTATTATGGGGAAACTGCTGTAGGCTGGATCTGTTATGGGAGCGCTGTTGGCTAGATCTGCTATGGGGCTCTGTTGTAGACTGGATCTATTATGGGGAAACTGCTGTAGGCTGGATCTGTTATGGGATCGATGTAGGCTGGATCTGTTATGGGGTCACTGTTATAGGCTGCATATGTTATGGGGGCACCGTTGTAGGCTGGATCTGTTATGGGAGCACTCTTATAGGCTGGATCGGTTATGGGGGCACAGTTGTAGGCTGGATCTGTTATGGGGTCGCTGTTGTAGGCTGAATCTGATATGAGGCCACTGTTGTAGCCTGGATCTGTTATGATGACACTTGTAGGTTGGATCTGTTATGGGGACACTTGCAGGCTGCATCTGTTATGGGGACACTCTTGTAGGCTGGATCGGTTATGGGGACAATGTTATGTGCTGGTTTGTTGCAGTGATACTGTTTTAGCCTGGATCTGTTAAGAGGGCACTGTTGTAGGCTGGATCTGCTATGGAGTCACTGTTGAAAGCTGGATCTGTTATGAGGACACTGTTGTAGGCTGGATTTATTATGGGGAAACTGCTGTAGGCTGGATCTGTTATGATGTCGCAGTTGTAGGCTGAATCTGATATGAGGACAATTGTAGGCTGGATCTGTATGGGGTCACTGTTATAGGCTGGATCTGTTATGATGTCACGCAGTTGTAGGCTGAATCTGATATGACGGCACTGTTGTAGGCTGGATCTGTTATGGGGTCACCATTGTAGGCTGGATCTGTTATGGGGTTGCTCCTGTAGGCTGCATCTGATATGGGGCACTGTTGTAAACTGGATCTGTTTTGGGGTTGCTGTTGTAGGCTTGATCTGATATGGGGGCACTATTGTAGGCTGGATCGGATATAGGGGCACTTGTAGGTTGGATCTGTTATGAGGGCACTGTTGTAGGCTGGGTCTGTTGTGGGGCACTGTTGTAGGTTGGATCTGTTATGGGGGCACTGTTGTAGATTGGATCTATTATGGGGAAACTGCTGTAGGCTGGATCTGTTATGGGAGCGCTGTTGGCTAGATCTGCTATGGGGCTCTGTTGTAGACTGGATCTATTATGGGGAAACTGCTGTAGGCTGGATCTGTTATGGGATCGATGTAGGCTGGATCTGTTATGGGGTCACTGTTATAGGCTGCATATGTTATGGGGGCACCGTTGTAGGCTGGATCTGTTATGGGAGCACTCTTATAGGCTGGATCTGTTATGATGACACTTGTAGGTTGGATCTGTTATGGGGACACTTGCAGGCTGCATCTGTTATGGGGACACTCTTGTAGGCTGGATCGGTTATGGGGACAATGTTATGTGCTGGTTTGTTGCAGTGATACTGTTTTAGTCTGGATCTGTTAAGAGGGCACTGTTGTAGGCTGGATCTGCTATGGAGTCACTGTTGAAAGCTGGATCTGTTATGAGGACACTGTTGTAGGCTGGATTTATTATGGGGAAACTGCTGTAGGCTGGATCTGTTATGGGGTCGCTGTTGTTGGCTGGATCTAACATGGGGGCACTGTTGTTAGCTAGATCTGTTATGGGGCACTGTTATAGGCTGGATCTGTTATGGGGCACTGTTGTAGGCTGGATCTGTTATGGGGACACTGTTGTAGGCTGGATTTATTATGGGGAAACTGCTGTAGGCTGGATCTGTTATGGGGTCACTGTTGTAGGCTGGATCTGTCATGGGGGCACTGTTATTGGCTGGATCTGTTATGGGGCACTGTTGTAGGCTGGATCTGCTATGGGGCCCTGTTGTAGACTGGATCTATTATGGGAAAACTGCTGTAGGCTGGATCTGTTATGGGATCGATGTAGGCTGGATCTGTTATGGGGTCACCATTGTAGGCTGCATATGTTATGGGGGCACCGCTGTAGGCTGGATCTGTTATGGGAGCACTCTTATAGGCTGCATCGGTTATGGGGGCACAGTTGTAGGCTAGATCTGTCATGGGGTCGCTGTTGTAGGCTGGATCTGATATGAGGCCACTGTTGTAGCCTGGATCTGTTATGATGACACTTGTAGGTTGGATCTGTTATGGGGACACTTGCAGGCTGCATCTGTTATGGGGACACTCTTGTAGGCTGTATCTATTATGGGGACAATGTTATGTGCTGGTTTGTTGCAGTGATACTGTTTTAGCCTGGATCTGTTAAGAGGGCACTGTTGTAGGCTGGATCTGCTATGGAGTCACTGTTGAAAGCTGGATCTGTTATGAGGATACTGTTGTAGGCTGGATCTTTTATGGGGACACCGTTGTAGGCTGGATCTGATTGTAATAATTATAGGGGATAACTCAGGAGACTCTTTGCGTGGAACAAGACAACTACAGGACACAGTTTTATAAGTGGTAAAGTCTATATTATCACACGGTGATTCAAACAGGTGCAGAGAGAAACTCAAGTCCACAACACTTGGTGCAAATATCAAATGCAGCTCAGCAATCCATAGGAAACTTCAGAGGAAAATGCAATCACACAGAAAGTCTATGAAGCACAATTATTCTTGAGGATACTTGACACGAATAAGTCCTTGCTTAGTCCACAACGAAGATAGATATGCTTATAAGGCAGTTCAAATAATATCTTAGCTCAACCAGGGATGTTATGATCCTAGTGGCTGAGGATCACAAAACGGACTAGCTAAGTTTATGAACATAGACACGAGCTCTAGGGAGGTGGTAACTGGACTGACCGCAAAACCTGATCCTAACCAAACACACTAAAGGTAGCCGGTGAACGTGCCTAAATTCCTAGACGTCTCGACGCAGCCTGAGAAACTAGCTACCCCTAGAGAGAAAGAAAGTAAGACCTCACTTGCCTCAGAGAAATAACCCCAAAGATATAGAAAGCCCCCAACAAATAATAACGGTGAGGTAAGGGGAAAATACAAACGTAGAAATGAAACAGATTCAGCAAATGAGGCCCGCTAATACTAGATAGCAGAAGACAGATAGGAAACTGTGCGGTCAGTAGAAAACCCTATACAAAATATCCATGCTGAGAAGTCAAGAACCCCCACACCAACTAACGGTGTGAGGGGAGAAACTCAGCCCCCTAGAGCTACCAGCAAGCGAGGAAATCACATATTAGCAAGCTGGACAAGGACAGATAATAAACCAAGAAACATATTGAACACTGATGATCAAAAAATGAACAAACAGAAACTTAGCTTCTCTTGAAGAGACTGATAACGAAGGACTGCAGGAGAGCTCCAAAATAGCACTGAAGACATTGACAGCAGGCAACAACTGAGAGTCCAGGTGAACTAAATAGGAAACCAGCTAACAGATAACGAGACAGCTGATCAAGCCTCAGACCTGCAGAATGACACAAAGAGCCACCAGAGGGAGCCCAAAGACAGCACTCACACAGTACCAGTTGTGACCACAAGAGGGAGCCCAAAAACAGAGTTCACAACAGTACCCCCCCCTTGAGGAGGGGTCACCGAACCCTCATCAAAACCCCCAGGGCGATCAGGATGAGCCACATGGAAGGCATGAACCAAATCGGCCGCATGAACATCAGAGGCGACAACCCAGGAATTATCCTCCTGACCATAGCCCTTCCACTTAACCAAATACTGAAGCCTCCGTCTAGAAATACGAGAATCCAAGATCTTCACCACGTACTCCAATTCGCCCTCAACCAGCATCGGGGCAGGGGGTTCAACAGAAGGAACCACAGGCACCACATACCTCCGCAACAAAGACCTATGGAACACGTTATGAATGGCAAACGACGCTGGGAGGTCCAAACAAAATGACACCGGGTTAAGGATTTCCAAAATCTTATAAGGACCGATGAAGCGAGGCTTGAATTTAGGAGAGGAAACCTTCATAGGAACATACCGAGAAGACAGCCATACCAAATCCCCAACAAGAAGTTGGGGACCCACACCGCGACGGCGGTTGGCAAAGCGCTGAGCCTTCTCCTGTGACAACTTCAAATTGTCCACCACATGGTTCCAAATCTGTTGCAACCTATCCACCACAGAATCCACCCCAGGACAGTCAGAAGGCTCAACCTGAACCGAGGAAAAACGAGGATGAAAACCAGAATTGCAGAAAAAAGGCGAAACCAAAGTAGCAGAACTAGCCCGATTATTAAGGGCAAACTCGGCCAATGGCAAAAAAGTCACCCAATCATCCTGATCAACAGAAACAAAACATCTTAAATAAGTTTCCAAGGTCTGATTAGTTCGCTCGGTTTGGCCATTCGTCTGAGGATGGAAGGCCGACGAAAAAGACAAATCAATGCCCATCTTAGCACAAAAGATTTGCCAAAATCTGGACACAAACTGGGATCCTCTGTCAGACACAATATTTTCAGGGATGCCGTGCAAGCGAACCACATTCTGAAAAAATAGAGGAACCAAATCGGAGGAGGAAGGCAACTTAGGCAAGGGCACCAAATGGACCATTTTGGAAAAACGATCACACACCACCCAGATGACAGACATTCTCTGAGAGACTGGAAGATCCAAAATAAAATCCATGGAAATGTGCGTCCAAGGCCTCTTCGGGACAGGCAAAGGCAAAAGCAAACCGCTGGCACGAGAACAGCAAGGCTTAGCCCGAGCACAAATCCCACAGGACTGCACAAAGGAACGCACATCCCGCGACAAGGAAGGCCACCAGAAGGACCTAGCCACCAAATCTCTGGTACCAAAAATCCCAGGATGGCCTGCCAACACCGAAGAATGAACCTCGGAAATAACTCTGCTGGTCCATCTATCTGGGACAAACAGTCTCTCTGGTGGGCAACGGTCAGGTCTATCCGCCTGAAATTTCTGCAGCACTCGTCGCAAATCTGGGGAAATGGCAGACAAAATCACTCCCTCTCTGAGGATACCAGCCGGCTCTGAAACTCCCGGAGAGTCAGGCACAAAACTCCTAGAAAGAGCATCAGCCTTCACGTTCTTCGAACCAGGCAGGTACGAGACCACGAAATCGAAACGGGAGAAAAACAACGACCAACGAGCCTGTCTAGGATTCAGCCGCTTGGCAGACTCGAGATAAATTAGATTTTTGTGATCAGTTAAGACCACTACACGATGCTTAGCTCCCTCGAGCCAATGTCGCCACTCCTCAAATGCCCACTTCATAGCCAACAACTCCCGATTACCAACATCATAATTCCGCTCGGCATGCGAAAACTTTCTTGAAAAGAAAGCACAAGGCTTCATCACAGAGCAATCAGAGCTTCTCTGCGACAAAACAGCCCCTGCTCCAATCTCAGAAGCATCAACCTCGACCTGAAAAGGAAGAGAGACATCAGGCTGACACAAAACTGGAGCCAAAGAAAACCGGAGCTTCAGCTCCCGAAAGGCTTCCACGGCCGCAGGAGACCAATTAGTCACATCAGAACCCTTCTTGGTCAAATCCGTCAAGGGTTTAACCACGCCAGAAAAATTAGCAATGAAGCGACGGTAAAAATTAGCAAAACCCAAGAACTTCCGAAGACTCTTAACAGACGTGGGCTGAGTCCAGTCAGGAATAGCCTGGACCTTGACTGGGTCCATCTCAATAGTAGAAGGAGAAAAAATAAAACCCAAAAAGGAAACCTTCTGTACTCCGAAGAGACATTTTGAGCCCTTCACAAATAAGGCATTAGCACGCAGGACCTGAAATACAATCCTGACCTGCTTCACATGGGACTCCCAGTCCTCAGAAAAGACCAAAATGTCATCCAGATACACAATCATAAATTTATCCAGATATTCTCGGAAGACGTCATGCATGAAGGACTGGAACACAGAAGGAGCATTAGAGAGTCCAAAAGGCATCACCAAGTACTCAAAATGGCCTTTGGGCATATTAAATGCTGTTTTCCATTCATCCCCCTGCTTAATGCGCACAAGGTTATACGCACCACGAAGATCTATCTTGGTGAACCAACTGGACCCCTTAATCCGAGCAAACAGATCAGACAACAATGGCAAAGGATACTGAAATTTGACCGTGATTTTATTTAGAAGACGATAATCTATACAAGGTCTCAGAGAACCATCCTTCTTGGCCACAAAAAAGAATCCTGCACCAAGAGGGGAGGAGGACGGGCGAATATGTCCCTTCTCTAAAGACTCCTTTATATAGCTCCGCATTGCGGCATGTTCTGGTACAGACAAATTAAAAAGTCGTCCCTTAGGGAACTTAATACCAGGAATCAAATTTATAGCACAATCACAATCCCTGTGAGGAGGCAGGGCACCGGATCTGGGCTCATCAAATACATCCTGGTAGTCCGACAAAAACTCAGGGACCTCAGAAGGAGTGGAAGAAGCAATTGATACCAAAGGAGCATCGCCATGAATCCCCTGGCAACCCCAACTTGACACAGACATAGCTTTCCAATCCAGAACTGGATTATGGGCCTGCAGCCATGGCAGACCCAACACGACAACATCATGCAAATTATGCAGCACAAGAAAGCGAATCACCTCCTGATGCACAGGAGTCATGCACATGGTCACTTGAGTCCAATATTGAGGCTTATTCTCAGCCAATGGTGTAGCATCAATTCCCCTCAGTGAAATAGGGAATTCCAAAGGCTCCAGGACAAAACCACAGCGCCTGGCAAACGACAAATCCATCAGATTCAGGGCAGCACCTGAATCCACAAAAGCCATAACCGAGTAGGATGACAAAGAACAAATTAAAGTAACAGACAAAATGAATTTAGGCTGTATAGTACCAATGGTGACAGGTTTAGCGATTTTTTTAACGCGCTTAGAGCATGCTGAGATAACATGAGTTGAATCACCACAGTAAAAGCACAACCCATTTTGACGTCTATGATTTTGCCGCTCAATTCTGGTCAGAACTCGGTCACATTGCATAGACTCAGGTCTCTGTTCAGAAAACACCGCCAGATGGTGCGCAGATTTGCGCTCCCGCAAACGCCGATCAATCTGAATGGCCAAAGCCATTGAGTCATTCAGACTTGCAGGCGTGGGGAACCCCACCATAACATTCTTAATGGCTTCAGAAAGACCTTCTCTGAAATTTGCAGCCAGGGCACACTCATTCCATTGAGTAAGCACCGACCATTTCCGAAATTTTTGACAATACACCTCAGCTTCATCCTGGCCCTGAGAAAGAGCCAGCAAGGCCTTTTCTGCCTGGTTCTCAAGATTAGGTTCCTCATAAAGCAGTCCAAGCGCCAGAAAAAACGCATCCACATTCAGCAATGCAGGATCTCCTGGCACCAGAGAGAAAGCCCAATCTTGAGGGTCGCCACGTAACAAGGAGATAACAATTTTAACTTGCTAAGCGGAATCACCAGAGGAACGAGGTCTCAAAGATAGAAATAATTTACAATTATTCTTAAAATTCAGAAACCTAGATCTATCTCCAGAAAACAACTCTGGAATAGGTATTTTAGGCTCTGACATAGGGCTATGAACAACAAAATCCTGAATGCTTTGCACCCTTGCAGCAAGATGATCCACACTAGAAGTCAGACTCTGAATATCCATGTCTGCAGCTGAACACAAAACCCCCCAGAGATTAAGGGGATGAGAGAAGCTGGACAGACTGCAGCAAAGATAGAGAGGAAAAAAAAAAAAATGTACTCAGGGCTTCTCTTATCCCACTTCTGCGATGCATTAAACACTTTTCGGCCTGCTGTACTGTTATGATCCTAGTGGCTGAGGATCACAAAATGGACTAGCTAAGTTTATGAACATAGACACGAGCTCTAGGGAGGTGGTAACTGGACTGACCGCAAAACCTGATCCTAACCAAACACACTAAAGGTAGCCGGTGAACGTGCCTAAATTCCTAGACGTCTCGACGCAGCCTGAGAAACTAGCTACCCCTAGAGAGAAAGAAAGTAAGACCTCACTTGCCTCAGAGAAATAACCCCAAAGATATAGAAAGCCCCCAACAAATAATAACGGTGAGGTAAGGGGAAAATACAAACGTAGAAATGAAACAGATTCAGCAAATGAGGCCCGCTAATACTAGATAGCAGAAGACAGATAGGAAACTGTGCGGTCAGTAGAAAACCCTATACAAAATATCCATGCTGAGAAGTCAAGAACCCCCACACCAACTAACGGTGTGAGGGGAGAAACTCAAGGACAGATAATAAACCAAGAAACATATTGAACACTGATGATCAAAAAATGAACAAACAGAAACTTAGCTTCTCTTTAAGAGACTGATAACGAAGGACTGCAGGAGAGCTCCAAAATAGCACTGAAGACATTGACAGCAGGCAACAACTGAGAGTCCAGGTGAACTAAATAGGAAACCAGCTAACAGATAATGAGACAGCTGATCAAGCCTCAGACCTGCAGAATGACACAAAGAGCCACCAGAGGGAGCCCAAAGACAGCACTCACACAGTACCAGTTGTGACCACAAGAGGGAGCCCAAAAACAGAGTTCACAACACAGGGAGGTCTGGGTAATAGTCTCAGGTTCTTGCAGAGCAGAAACAGCTTACATGTCCAGAAAATGCAGATGGAAGCAAACACGAGCAGCAGATGAAGGAGGATTACTGGAACTGGTGTATGCAGCAGGAACTCAGAGCAGAGTAGCAGGATAACCCCACAGGTTCATAGGAGCAGGTATATAGCCAGGGAGTAATCAGTGGTCAGGAGCTGGATGCAAGGCAGAATACTCTAGCACAGACTGAAGGCTGGGGTGGAGTTTTGTAGCAGGAAGACACAGTGCACATGAGACCAAAGACGCCATCTTGGAAAAGGGCAGTAATGCACAAAAAGGTAATAAAAAATGTTCAGAGTCCTGACACTGATATGGAGTCATTGTTGTAGGCTGGATTTCTTATTGGGACACTGTTGTAGGCTGGATCTGTTATGGGGACACATGTAGGCTGGATCTGTTATGGGGACACTGTTGTAGGCTGGATCTGTTATGGGGATACTGTTGTAGGCTGGATTTATTATGGGGAAACTGCTGTAGGCTGGATCTGTTATGGGGTCGCTGTTGTAGGCTGGATCTGTTATGGGGCACTGTTGTTGGCTAGATCTGTTATGGGGCACTGTTGTAGGATGGATCTATTAAGAGGAAACTGCTGTAGGCTGGATCTGTTAAGGGGACACTGTTGTAGGCTAGATCTGCTATGGGGCACTGTTGTAGGGTGGATCTATTATGGGGAAACTGCTGTAGGCTGGATCTGTTATGGGATCGCTGTTGTAGGCTGGATATGTTATGGGTGCACTGTTGTAGGCTGGATGTGTTATGGGGGCAGTGTTGTAGCCTGGATTTGTTATGGGGTCACTGTTGTAGGATAGATATGTTATGGGGCACTGTTGCAGACTAAATCTATTATGGGAAAACTGTGGTATGCTGGATTTGATATGGGGGCACTGTTGTAGGCTGGACCTAATATGGGGCATTGTTGTAGGCTGGATATGATATGGGAACACTGTTGTAGGCTGGATCTGATATGGGGAACTGTTGTATGCTAGACCTGTTATGAGGCACTGTTGTAGGCTGGATTTGCTATGAGGCACTGTTGTGGGCTGGATTTGTTATGAGGCACTGTTGTAGGCTGCATTTGTTATGGGGACACTGCTGTAGGCTGGATGTGTTATGGGGCACTGTTCTAGGCTAGCTCTGTCATGAGGCCACTGTTGTAGGCTGGATCTTTTATGAGGCATTGTTGTAGGCTGGATTTGTTATGGAGACACTGTTGTAGGCTGGATCTGTTATGAGGCACCGTTGTAGGCTGGATTTGTTATAGGGACACTGTTGTAGGCTGGATCTGTTATGAGGCAATGTTGTAAGTTGGATTTGTTATGGGGACACTGTTGTAGGCTGGATCTGTTATGGGGACACTGTTGTAGGCTGGATCTGTTATGAGGCACTGTTGTACGCTGGATTTGTTATGGGGACACTGCTGTAGGCTGGATGTGTTATAGGGGCACTGTTGAAGGCTGGCTGGATCTGTTATGGGGACACTGTTATAGGCTGGATCTGTTATGAGGCACTGTTGTACGCTGGATTTGTTATGGGGACACTGCTGTAGGCTGGATGTGTTATGGGGGCACTGTTGTAGGCTAGCTCTGTTATGAGGCACTGTTGTAGGCTGGATTTGTTATGGGGACACTGTTGTAGGCTGGATCTGTTATGGGGACACTGTTGTAGGCTGTATCTGTTATGGGGACACTGTTGTAGGCTGGATCTATGATGGGGAAACTGCTGTAGGCTGGATCTGTTATGGGGTCGTTGTTGTAGGCTGGGTATGTTATGGGTCACTGTTGTAGGCTGGATCTGTTATGGGACACTGATGTAGGCTGGATTTGATTGGAGGTCGCTGTTGTAGGCTGGATCTGTTATGAGGTAATGTTGTAGGCTGGATTTGTTATGGGGACACTGTTTTAGGCTGGGTCTGTTATGGGGGCACTGTTGTAGGCTGGATCTGTTATGGGGCACTGATGTAGGCTGGATCTGTTATGGGGACAATGTTGTAGGATGGATCTGTTATGGGGACACTGTTTTAGGCTGGGTCTGTTATGGGGGCACTGTTGTAGGCTGGATCTGTTATGGGGCACTGATGTAGGCTGGATCTGTTATGAGGCACTGTTGAAGGCTGGATGTGTTATTGGGACACTATTGTAGGCTGGATCTGTTATGGGGACAATGTTGTAGGATGGATCTGTTATGGGGACACTTTTGTAGGCTGGATCTGTTATGGGGACACTGTTATAGGCTGGATCTGTTATGAGGCACTGTTGTACACTGGATTTGTTATGGGGACACTGCTGTAGGCTGGATGTGTTATGGGGGCACTGTTGTAGGCTAGCTCTGTTATGAGGCACTGTTGTAGGCTGGATTTGTTATGGGGACACTGTTGTAGACTGGATCTGTTATGGGGACACTGTTGTAGGCTGTATCTGTTATGGGGACACTGTTGTAGGCTGGATCTATGATGGGGAAACTGCTGTAGGCTGGATATGTTATGGGGTCGTTGTTGTAGGCTGGGTATGTTATGGGTCACTGTTGTAGGCTGGATCTGTTATGGGGCACTGATGTAGGCTGGATTTGATTGGAGGTCGCTGTTGTAGGCTGGATCTGTTATGAGGTAATGTTGTAGGCTGGATTTGTTATGGGGACACTGTTTTAGGCTGGGTCTGTTATGGGGGCACTGTTGTAGGCTGGATCTATTATGGGGCACTGATGTAGGCTGGATCTGTTATGAGGCACTGTTGAAGGCTGGATGTGTTATTGGGACACTATTGTAGGCTGGATCTGTTATGGGGACACTGTTGTAGCATGGATCTGTTATGGGGCCACTGTTGTAGGCTGGATCTGTTATGTGGCACTGTTGTAGGCAGGATCTGTTATGAGGCACTGTTGTAGGCTGGATTTGTTATTGGGATACTGTTGTAGGCTGGATCTGTTATGGGGACAATGTTGTAGGATGGATCTGTTATGGGGACACTTTTGTAGGCTGGATCTGTTATGGGGACACTGTTGTAGGCTGGATCTGTTATGAGGACACTGTTGGAAGATGGATCTGTTATGGGGCCACTGTTTTAGGCTGGATCTGTTATGGGGGCACTGATGTAGGCTGGATCTGTTATGAGGCACTGTTGAAGGCTGGATGTGTTATTGGGACACTATTGTAGGCTGGATCTGTTATGGGGACACTGTTGTAGGATGGATCTGTTATGGGGCCACTGTTGTAGGCTGGATCTGTTATGTGGCACTGTTGTAGGCAGGATCTGTTATGAGGCACTGTTGTAGGCTGGATCTGTTATGGGGACAATGTTGTAGGCTGTATCTGTTATGGGGACACTGTTGTAGGCTGGATCTATGATGGGGAAACTGCTGTAGGCTGGATCTGTTATGGGGTCGTTGTTGTAGGCTGGGTATGTTATGGGTCACTGTTGTAGGCTGGATCTGTTATGGGACACTGATGTAGGCTGGATTTGATTGGAGGTCGCTGTTGTAGGCTGGATCTGTTATGAAGTAATGTTGTAGGCTGGATTTGTTATGGGGACACTGTTTTAGGCTGGGTCTGTTATGGGGGCACTGTTGTAGGCTGGATCTGTTATGGGGCACTGATGTAGGCTGGATCTGTTATGGGGACAATGTTGTAGGATGGATCTGTTATGGGGACACTGTTTTAGGCTGGGTCTGTTATGGGGGCACTGTTGTAGGCTGGATCTGTTATGGGGCACTGATGTAGGCTGGATCTGTTATGAGGCACTGTTGAAGGCTGGATGTGTTATTGGGACACTATTGTAGGCTGGATCTGTTATGGGGACAATGTTGTAGGATGGATCTGTTATGGGGACACTTTTGTAGGCTGGATCTGTTATGGGGACACTGTTGTACGCTGGATTTGTTATGGGGACACTGCTGTAGGCTGGATGTGTTATGGGGGCACTGTTGTAGGCTAGCTCTGTTATGAGGCACTGTTGTAGGCTGGATTTGTTATGGGGACACTGTTGTAGACTGGATCTGTTATGGGGACACTGTTGTAGGCTGTATCTGTTATGGGGACACTGTTGTAGGCTGGATCTATGATGGGGAAACTGCTGTAGGCTGGATATGTTATGGGGTCGTTGTTGTAGGCTGGGTATGTTATGGGTCACTGTTGTAGGCTGGATCTGTTATGGGGCACTGATGTAGGCTGGATTTGATTGGAGGTCGCTGTTGTAGGCTGGATCTGTTATGAGGTAATGTTGTAGGCTGGATTTGTTATGGGGACACTGTTTTAGGCTGGGTCTGTTATGGGGGCACTGTTGTAGGCTGGATCTGTTATGGGGCACTGATGTAGGCTGGATCTGTTATGAGGCACTGTTGAAGGCTGGATGTGTTATTGGGACACTATTGTAGGCTGGATCTGTTATGGGGACACTGTTGTAGCATGGATCTGTTATGGGGCCACTGTTGTAGGCTGGATCTGTTATGTGGCACTGTTGTAGGCAGGATCTGTTATGAGGCACTGTTGTAGGCTGGATTTGTTATTGGGATACTGTTGTAGGCTGGATCTGTTATGGGGACAATGTTGTAGGATGGATCTGTTATGGGGACACTTTTGTAGGCTGGATCTGTTATGGGGACACTGTTGTAGGCTGGATCTGTTATGAGGACACTGTTGGAAGATGGATCTGTTATGGGGCCACTGTTTTAGGCTGGATCTGTTATGGGGGCACTGATGTAGGCTGGATCTGTTATGAGGCACTGTTGAAGGCTGGATGTGTTATTGGGACACTATTGTAGGCTGGATCTGTTATGGGGACACTGTTGTAGGATGGATCTGTTATGGGGCCACTGTTGTAGGCTGGATCTGTTATGTGGCACTGTTGTAGGCAGGATCTGTTATGAGGCACTGTTGTAGGCTGGATCTGTTATGGGGACAATGTTGTAGGATGGATCTGTTATGGGGACACTTTTGTAGGCTGGATCTGTTATGGGGACACTGTTGTAGGCTGGATCTGTTATGAGGACACTGTTGGAAGATGGATCTGTTATGGGGCCACTGTTTTAGGCTGGATCTGTTATGGGGACACTGCTGTAAGCTGGATCTGTTATGGGGGCTATAGTGTCCTCATACACGTTAGCACGGTGTGCAATCAGACATGTAAATAAACCCCCTGTCTTATTTAACCCCTTCACCCCAAAGCCTGTTTTCACCTAAGTGACACGGCCAATTTTTACAATTCTGACCACTGTCACTTTATGAGGTCATAACTCTGAAACGCTTCAACGGATCCTGGTGATTCTGAGATTGTTTTCTCGTGACATATTGTACTTTATGATAGTGGTAAAACTTCTTCGATATGACTTGCATTTATTTGTGAAAAAAAAACAGAAATTTGTCGAAAATTATGAAAATTTAGCAATTTTCAAATTTTTCGTTTTTATGCCCTTAAATTAGAGAGTTATATCACATAATATAGTTAATAAACAACATTTCCCACATATCTGCTTTACATCAGCACAATTTTGGAAACATAATTTTTTTTTGTTAGGGAGTTATAAGGGTTAAAAGTTGACCAGCGATTTCTCATTTTTGCAACAAAATTTGCAAAACCATTTTTTTTACGGACCACCTCACACTTGAAGTGACTTTGAGGGGTCTATATGACAGAAAATGTCCAAAAGTGACACCATTCTAAAAACTGCACCCCTCAAGGTACTCTAAACCACATTCAAAAAGTTTATTAACCCTTCAGGTGCTTCACAGGAATTTTTGGAATGTTTAAAAAAAATTGAACATTTAACTTTTTTTTCACAACATTTTTACTTCAGATCCAATTTGTTTTATTTTACCAAGGGTAACAGGAGAAATTGGACCAAAAAAGTTGTTGTACAATTTGTCCTGAGTACGCCGATACCCCACATGTTGGGGTAAACCATTGATTGGGCACATGGCAGAGCTCGGAAGGGAAGGAGCGCCATTTGACTTTTCAATGCAAAATTGGCTGGAATTGAGATCGGAACCCATGTCGTGTTTGGAGAGCCCCTGACGTGCCTAAACAGTGGAAACCCCCACAAGTGACACCATTTTGGAAAGTAGACCCTCTAAGGAACTAATCTAGATGTGTGGTGAGCACTTTGAACCTCCAAGTGCTTCACAGAAGTTTATAATGTAGAGCCGTAAAAAAAATTAATATTAATTTTCACAAAAAATGATCTTTTTGCCCCAAATTTTTTATTTTCCCAAGGGTAGCAGGATAAATTGGACCCCAAAAGTTGTTGTGCAATTTGTCCTGAGTACGCTGATACTTCATATATGGGGATAAACCACTGTTTGGGCGCATGGCAGAGCTCGGAAGGGAAGGAGCGCCATTTGACTTTTCAATGCAAAATTGGCTGGAATTGAGATCGGAACCCATGTCGTGTTTGGAGAGCCCCTGACGTGCCTAAACAGTGGAAACCCCCACAAGTGACACCATTTTGGAAAGTAGACCCTCTAAGGAACTAATCTAGATGTGTGGTGAGCACTTTGAACCTCCAAGTGCTTCACAGAAGTTTATAATGTAGAGCCGTAAAAAAAATTAATATTAATTTTCACAAAAAATGATCTTTTTGCCCCAAATTTTTTATTTTCCCAAGGGTAGCAGGATAAATTGGACCCCAAAAGTTGTTGTGCAATTTGTCCTGAGTACGCTGATACTTCATATATGGGGATAAACCACTGTTTGGGCGCATGGCAGAGCTCGGAAGGGAAGGAGCGCCATTTGACTTTTCAATGCAAAATTGGCTGGAATTGAGATCGGAACCCATGTCGTGTTTGGAGAGCCCCTGACGTGCCTAAACAGTGGAAACCCCCACAAGTGACACCATTTTGGAAAGTAGACCCTCTAAGGAACTAATCTAGATGTGTGGTGAGCACTTTGAACCTCCAAGTGCTTCACAGAAGTTTATAATGTGGAGCCGTAAAAAAAAATTAATATTAATTTTCACAAAAAAATGATATTTTTGCCCCAAATTTTTTATTTTCCCAAGGGTAGCAGGATAAATTGGACCCCAAAAGTTGTTGTGCAATTTGTCCTGAGTACGCTGATACTTCATATATGGGGATAAACCACTGTTTGGGCGCATGGCAGAGCTCGGAAGGGAAGGAGCGCCATTTGACTTTTCAATGCAAAATTGGCTGGAATTGAGATCGGAACCCATGTCGTGTTTGGAGAGCCCCTGACGTGCCTAAACAGTGGAAACCCCCACAAGTGACACCATTTTGGAAAGAAGACCCCCTAAGGAACTTATTTAGATGTGTGGTGAGCACTTTTAACCCCCAGTTGTTTCACTAAAGTTTAGAATGTAGCGCTGTGAAAATCAAAAAATCATTTTTTCTTTCCACAAAATGATGTTTTAGCCCGCAATTTTTTTTCCCCCAAGGGTAACAGGAGACATTGGACCACAAAAGTTATTGTCCAATTTGTCCTGAGTACGCTGATACCCCATACATTGGGGGGAACCACTGTTTGGGCGCACGGCAGAGCTCGGAAGGGAAGGAGCGCCGTTTGAAATGCAGACTTAGATGGATTGGTCTGCAGGTGTCATGTTGCATTTGCAGAGCCCCTGATGTACCTAAACAGTAGAAACCCCCCACAAGTGACCCCATATTGGAAACTAGACCCCCCACGGAACTTATCTAGATGTGTTGTGAGAACTTTGAACCAACAAGTGTTTCACTACAGTTTATCACGCAGAGCCATGAAAATAAAAAATATTTTTTTTTCCACGAAAATTATATTTTAGCCCCCACATTTTTATTTTCCCAAGGGTAACAGGAGAAATTGGACAACAAAAGTTGTTGTCCAATTTGTCCTGAGTACGCTGATACTTCATATATGGGGATAAACCACTGTTTGGGCGCACGGCAGAGCTCGGAAGGGAAGGAGCGCCATTTGAAATGCAGACTTAGATGGATTGGTCTGCAGGTGTCATGTTGCATTTGCAGAGCCCCTGATGTACCTAAACAGTAGAAACCCCCCACAAGTGACCCCATATTGGAAACTAGACCCCCCACGGAACTTATCTAGATGTGTTGTGAGAACTTTGAACCAACAAGTGTTTCACTACAGTTTATCACGCAGAGCCATGAAAATAAAAAATATTTTTTTTCCACGAAAATTATATTTTAGCCCCCACATTTTTATTTTCCCAAGGGTAACAGGAGAAATTGGACAACAAAAGTTGTTGTCCAATTTGTCCTGAGTACGCTGATACTTCATATATGGGGATAAACCACTGTTTGGGCGCACGGCAGAGCTCGGAAGGGAAGGAGCGCCATTTGAAATGCAGACTTAGATGGATTGGTCTGCAGGTGTCATGTTGCATTTGCAGAGCCCCTGATGTACCTAAACAGTAGAAACCCCCCACAAGTGACCCCATATTGGAAACTAGACCCCCCACGGAACTTATCTAGATGTGTTGTGAGAACTTTGAACCCCCAAGTGCTTCACTACAGTTTATAACGCAGAGCCGCGAAAATAAAAAATATATTTTTTTTCCACGAAAATTATATTTTAGCCCCCATGGTTTATTTTCCCAAGGGTAACGCTGGTTTCACACTTGCGTTTTTATCTGCATGCGTTTTTTTAAAAAACGCATGTGTGAAAAAACGCATGTAATCGCGGTAAAACGCATGCGTTTTTTAGACGCATGCGTTTTTATAGAAAAACACAAGAAAACAAGAAAAAACCAAAAAACCCTAACCCTACCCCTAACCCTACCCCTAACCTGAAATACGTGGCACTGAAATACGTTTATATACGTATATACGTATATACGTATATAAGTGCCACGATATTTCAGTGGCCACGTATATAAGTGCCACGTATATAAGTGCCACGTATATAAGTGCCACGTATTTCATGTACATGCCACGATATTTAAGTGTCACGTATATAAGTGCCACGTATATAAGTGCCACGTATTTAAGTGCCACGTATTTAAGTGCCACGTATTTAAGTGCCACGTATTTAAGTGCCACGTATTTAAGTGCCACGTATTTCACGTAAATGCCACGATATTTCAGTGCCACGTATTTCACTGAAATATCGTGGCACTTAAATACGTGGCACTGAAATATCGTGGCACTGAAATATCGTGGCACTGAAATACGTGGCACTGAAAGACGTGGCACTGAAAGACGTGGCACTGAAAGACGTGGCACTGAAATACGTGGCACTGAAATACGTGGCACTATGACTGTCAGAAAATGTTCATTAAACGGTTAGGGATGAGTTTAGGGGTAGGGTTAGGGTTTGGATCCCTTTATCACCTTGATGGTGGTGGGTGACTTTTCAGTGTGTGTTCTGTTTTTTTTCTATAAAAACGCATGCGTTTTTAACGCAAACAAACGCGTTGAGATCGGACGCCATGTCGCGTTTGGAGAGCCCCTGATGTGCCTAAACAGTGAAAACTCCCCAATTCTAACTGAAACCCTAACCCCAACCCCAACCCTAGCCCTAACCCTAGTCCTAACCCTAGCGCTACTTTCACACTAGCGTTTTTTTGCATACGTCGCAATGCGTCGTTTTGGCGAAAAAACACATCCTGCAAAGTCATCTGCAGGATGCGTTTTTTCCCCATAGACTAACATTAGCGACGTATTGACACACGTCGCAAGCGTCGTGCGACGGTTGCGTCGTGTTGTGGCGGACCGCCGGCAGCAAAAAACGTTACATGTAACTTTTTTTGTGCTGACGGTCCACCATTTCCGACCGCGCATGCGCGGCTGGAACTCCGCCCCCACCTCCCCGCACCTCACAATGGGGCAGCGGATGCGTGGAAAAACAGCATCCGCTGCCCCCGTTGTGCGGCGCTTGCACAGTATGCGTCGGTACGGGGCCGAGGCAGCGCGACGGTCCCGTACCGACGCTAGTGTGAAAGTAGCCTAACGGGAAAATGGAAATAAATATATTTTTTAAAATGTTATTATTTTTCCTAACTAAGGGGGTGATGAAGGGGGATTTGATATACTCTTATAGCGTTTTTGGGGCGGATTTTTATGGTTGGCAGCCGTCACACACTAAAAGACGCTTTTTATTGCAAAAAATAGTTTTTGCATCACCACATTTTGAGAGCTATAATTTTTCCATATTTTGGTCCACAGAGTCATGTGAGATCTTGTTTTTTGCAGGACGAGTTGACGTTTTTGCTGGTACCATTTTCGGGTACATGACATTTTTTGATCGCTTTTTATTCCGATTTTTGGGAGGCGGAATGAACAAAAACCAGCAATTCCTGAAATTCTTTTAGGGGGTGCGTTTATACCGTTCCGCGTTTGGTAAAAAGGATAAAGCAGTTTTATTCTTCGGGTCAGTACGATTACAGCGATACCTCATTTATGTAATTTTTTTATGTTTTGGCGCTTTTACACAATAAAAACTATTTTATATAAAAAAATAATTGATTTTGCATCGCTTTATTCTGAGAGCTATAACTTTTTTATTTTTCTGCTGATGATGCTGTATGGCGGCTTTTTTTTTGCGGGACAAGATGACGTTTTCAGCGGTACCATGTTTATTTATATCCGTCTTTTTGATCGCGTGTTATTCCACTTTTTGTTTGGCGGTATGAGAATAAAGCGTTGCTTTTTGCCTCGTTTTTTTTTTTTTTTTTTTACGGTGTTCACTGAAGGGGTTAACTAGTGATATAGTTTTATAGGTGGGGTCGTTACGGACGCGGCGATACTAAATATGTGTACTTTTATTGTGTGGTGTTTTTTTTATTTAGATAAAGAAATGTATTTATGGGAATATATTTATTTTTTTTTTCTTTATTTAGGAATTTTTTTTTTTTTTTTTTTACACATGTGGAAATTTTTTTTTTTAACTTTTTTACTTTGTCCCAGGGCGGGACATCACAGATCGGTGATCAGACAGTGTGCACAGCACTCTGTCTGATCACCGATGTGACATGCACGTTCCACAGGCTTGCCGGCGCCTGCTATGAGGATTCTCAGCAGACGCCGGCAAGCAGGGTCATCTCATGACCCGGAAGGAGTCCCGCGGCCATCTTGGATCCGGGGACTCCTTCCAGGTCACCGGAGCAGCGCGATCTCATCGCGCTGCTCCGGTGGGAGAGCGCAGGGAGCCCCCGTCCCTGCGCGATCCCCCTCTATGCCGCTGTCACTATTGACAGCGGCATCAGAGGGGTTAAATGCCCGCGATCGGCGACAGCGCCGATCGTGGGCATTGCTGCGGGGTGTCAGCTGTCATATACAGCTGACACCCGCACCCGATCACCGCGGCGCTCAGCGCGAGACCGCGGTGATCGGGGCGCCGTACTAGTACTGCGGCTGGCACTAATGCAGTGCCGGCAGCGCAGTACTAGTACGGCGCATGTCGCGAAGGGGTTAAGAAAAGGAGGCTGTAAAGTTGTAACCTTCTTTTATTGCTTGAAGATGTGACAAGAAAGGGTGAAACTATAGGATGCAATAACAGGAGCATTTCAGTATAACTGCACAGAGCATAAAACACAAATAGTCTGCAACACACAGTAACGTGAGGTAATACAAACTGATGATTATTTACTTAGCCCAGCAAATATATTGATAAACACAGGACTATAACACACAGATAGTGGCTTACCAACTATGCTTAGAGCAAGCTGTTTAAGGAGCATGAAGAAAACGAATGGTGTGGTTTCTCCTCAAACACATGGAGGAACAATGGCTGCTATTCCCTTCACAGTGTCATAATAAGACCACAATGCAACAGGAACAATCCCACAATGTCCCCAGAACTTCCCATAATACATTGATAACACAGGTCAACAAAAAAAAAAAAATTTTCTGGTGTCCACAATATTTTAATGAATTTGGGGTATTTTTGGGGTGCTGATTCTGAATATGTCATCAGTTTTGCCAGATTGGCTCAAGTTTTTGAGATTTTTGGTATCTTATTTATAGCACTTGTTGGTAAATGCGACGCATCATCTCATTAATTTCTTTGGATTAGTACTTGAACTGAGCAGTTCTCAATATAGTTTTGTGTTAATTAGTGTTCTAAAAGTTTGTTCATAGCTTGATTTTTGCACTAACTTTATGTTGTTGTCTGTTTTCCAGTGAAAAGCATGAACTCATCAAGAAGAAGTTGTCTTAACGATCCAGACTCATTCTGTTACATTTGTGGTGAATACACACTGCCAAAACATAGAAGAAACATAACAGACTTCGTAAAAAAAGTGTATTTTGCCTATTTTGGGGTTATGCTTGGGGACCAAGACAAGTTTTGGGCACCACACATAGTGTGCAAAGCATGTATCGAATTATTACGAAAATGGAGCAAAGGACAAAGAAAAGCTTCAAATTTGGTGTTCCAATGGTGTGGAGAGAGCCAAAAAATCATCATGATGACTGTTATTTCTGTGCAGTGCAAGTGCAAGGATTCAATAAGCATAAGAAACGAAAATGGGAGTAACATGGAATCTGCAAGAAGGCCTGTCCCTCATTGTGAAGATGTGCCTGTACCTGTGTTTACCATAAATAACAGTCATCATGATGATTTTTTGGCTCTCTCCACACCATTGGAACACCAAATTTGAAGCTTTTTCTTTGTCCTTTGCTCCATTTTCGTAATAATTCGATACATGCTTTGCACACTATGTGTGGTGCCCAAAACTTGTCTTGGTCCCCAAGCATAACCCCAAAATAGGCAAAAT
Organism: Ranitomeya variabilis; assembly: GCF_051348905.1. NCBI lineage: Eukaryota > Metazoa > Chordata > Amphibia > Anura > Dendrobatidae > Ranitomeya > Ranitomeya variabilis. The sequence goes on along the minus strand of NC_135233.1, from coordinate 248,298,217 downwards.
ACACTTTTTTTTACGAAGTCTGTTATGTTTCTTCTATGTTTTGGCAGTGTGTATTCACCACAAATGTAACAGAATGAGTCTGGATCGTTAAGACAACTTCTTCTTGATGAGTTCATGCTTTTCACTGGAAAACAGACAACAACATAAAGTTAGTGCAAAAATCAAGCTATGAACAAACTTTTAGAACACTAATTAACACAAAACTATATTGAGAACTGCTCAGTTCAAGTACTAATCCAAAGAAATTAATGAGATGATGCGTCGCATTTACCAACAAGTGCTATAAATAAGATACCAAAAATCTCAAAAACTTGAGCCAATCTGGCAAAACTGATGACATATTCAGAATCAGCACCCCAAAAATACCCTAAATTCGATGAAATATCTTTGGCACCAAAAATGCTGTTGACCAGTGTAATTAAACTAGAATCTATGCATTAAACCACTAGCAGATGCTGCTGTTACCTTACAATATAAAATATAGGAAGGATTAATACACATAAAAATGCACTGTAATAATAAAGGAGACATAAAAAAATGACTAAACTTTCTAGGCAGCAATTATATGGCTGGACAGAACAGGGACACTGTTGTAGGCTGGATTTGTTATTGGGACACTGTTATAGGCTGGATCTGTTATGGGGACACTGCTGTAGGCTGGATCTGATATGGGGACACTGTTGTAGGCTGGATCTGTTATGGGGGCACTGTTAAACAAAAAAACTATAGGAGAGAAGAAGTGCACATAGGGTCTTATCTGACAATTTCAGAATCTGTTATTCAGAAAAACTGCTCACCTAGTGATAGGGCATATAAAAGTCAGCTGCGCAGATCCATTGACCATATCAGGAACCATATGAAGGATTTTTGTGGATATTGTCCGCGCTGCTGAACAAATGGAAATCCGGATGTATTGTTGAAAAGGAATGGATGTATTGTTGAAAAGGAATGGTGGTTTTATTCAATGCGTTTCGAAGTCTGTATATGACTTCTTCCTCAGGAAACACCACACACATACAGACTTCGAAACGCGTTGAATAAAACCACCATTCCTTTTCAACAATACTTCTGGATTTCCATTTGTTCAGCAGCGCAGACAATATCCACAAAAATACTTTATATGGGGACACTGTTATAGGCTGGATCTGTTATGGGGCACTACTGAAAATTGGATCTGTTTTTGTCAATTGTTGTCCACTCTTTCTTGATGTTCTTTTGGGCTAAAACATAATACCATAAACCTACCAAATGTAGCTTTTCTGCTAGTTATCCATACACTATGGTCTGATTAGGGGATTTTTTATACGGTTTGCAATGTAATAGACCATAGCCACGGCTGCAGTGCGAGAATAGAAGAGGACAGAGATGGGAATTTGCCCCTTTGCCAAGGGCTGTTGTGAATTAGCAGCTGTCTGCGGGCTATCTCTTCGCAGCTCCATATTTACATTTCAGCAGGGAGGGGCAGGAACAAAGCACCTCATAAATGCCCTGCAGCCTCATTAGCTCAGGGAATGGGCTTCATCCTCACTGTTTTGCTGGGCTCAGGCTTTCTCATAGAGCCCGGCTGGGGTGAGCGTCCTGTGAGTATAGTGCTTGCTTTGTGTTTGTTCACACCTGCAGTTGTGGTGTCCTTGTGTTCTGCCTTGAAGACACTGAATCAATCAGTATTTAAAGTGCACCCCGTTTACTAAAATCTACCAACTTCTTGAGTACATTTTTAAAACTTGTGTAAGGCACCGGCAGCAGTAAAGAGGCAGTGACCCACAAAGTTCAAAACACAAAAGTCTCTTTAATGCGTTATCTTCACACAGAAAAGCACATAACTTAAATGCACATAACTTCAGTGTTCAGGTCACACCAGTTCATTACAGCATCCATTATATTGCAGTCGCTACACATGCTAGTCCTCCTCTGACTAGTTCCATGGGTGTCCTGCACCGTTGTATCACAGTCTCTACTCACAGTCGTACACAAACCTTGACATCCTCCTGTCTGCAGCTGTGACACACGCTGGTCCTTCCTTCGGGCACAGGACAGTGTACCTCCGGTTCACCTCCGGGCACAAGACATTGTGGACAGCAGCTCCACTGTGTATGCTATGGGTTGTAAGGCTTCACTCTGGCCCTGACACACCTGAGACTCCTCAGACTCAAATCTAAAATCTCTCTATACTACAGGGCTTTTAACAATTGTAATCACAGCCACACCTGCAACTGTAACGCCCCCTCATGGTCTCACTACGCATCTGTGCGCATCCTGGGGAGAACAAACAGCGCCCCCAGCTGTAACAGGGGTCACTGCCTCACATATCCCCCTCCCCTGTTTAAACCTGTGGGGTTGAACACTTGTCAACCCACATGGGCGCGAGACAGGGCATCTGCATGCCCCTATGACATCCCCACCCGACACTACACTAAGAAACCAAAGTAGGGACAGGAACCATCAATCGGCGCATGGATTCCTTCCCCTTTGTGTTTCTCCTCCATACTTCTTTAAGGGACCATCCACCACCCCGGTGTCCGTTACTGATGACATGCTCACTTTCATGTTTTACCGTAGGTTTGGGCCAGTTTTGGGTGGTCTCGACCTTGTTTAGTTTGGGTTCACTAACCCTGCAGCACATCCTGTCACCTAAATACTTCGGGCCCTTGGTACCGTTTTCTCCATACCCTTACCCGTGCCCCGGGGACTATGTCATGCTGAAACGCCACGGACAGCGCCGGCAACTCCGAGTATATGTCTGTATTACGTCGCACCTGAACCTGAGCCTCCCGACACTGCTGTCTAGTGAGCGCTCTATCTAATTTAGCCTGACCTCCGGCCACATCCTTGACCGTGCCAGAGGGTTCCATGTGCGCATGTCCCCAGTCGCCTCCATGACCATACACTCCCGGCTCTTCTCATACCTGCGTTTTTTATACCTGTGTTTCCGTGTGGGACCCTGGATCTGAGCTGTCCCAACCTTACCAGGGAACACCTCTAGCTCGGGGTTCAATGGGGTCCCCACGACTTCTACTGCCACAACCTCTAGGGGAAGCCTATCGGGGTTACACTCTATCCCTAAAATGGCGACCCCTGTGGCAGACATTTTAACATCTTCGGGTTCTACACCCGAAACAACATTTTCAATTTCTCCTGCCGTTACCTCTAGGGGGAGCCTATCAGGATTACACTCTGTCCCTAGGTTGGCAACCCCTTTGGCAGGTATCTTACCTTCTTCAGGTTCTACACCCGGCACAACATTTTCCATGAGAGGTTTGACCCTGGTCTCCCACAGAGACCAAAACAGGGGCAAGTATCTTCCCAACACAGTCCAATATGGAAGGGTCTTTGCCACTCCCACCACATGTCTAATGTCCCCACACGGTGTAGAAACATTGACCTCTGCGGTCAGGTACTTCCGGATTTCCCCGTGGATACCCATCACCTCCACTTGCTGTCCATTGATGTTGTCCCCGGCAACAAGGCACCTATGGACCAGAGTCACTTTACTCTCTTGGTCAAGGAGGGCCTCTGTTCGGCACCCGTTCACGAGTACCTGGCTCAATCGTGGTTTGCTGCCAGTTGTGCCCGTTGTGGTGATACAGTCTGGCTGGGCACACATAGACTCATGGCAAGTGTTCCCGCAGACCATGGGCTTAGATGTCACCGAACAGTTACTAGCCCCATGCCCGGGCTCTGGTGCAATGTCCTGAGAGAGTTTATACTGCTCAATCAACTCTACCAGCAGTTCCAGGGTGCCTAGGTCCCTCAACCTGACCCAACACTGCATGGCTGCCATCAGAGCCCTCACCATCCGGTCAGCCACGATTTTCTTCATCATGTCATACGGGGAACAGAACTCAGGCTGGAGCCACTCCTCCACCAATTGCAATAAGTCATTTGCTTGAGAACTGGCAGGCCGAGTCTCTACATAGGACCACTGGTACACCCAATGATCGCCCCTTACTTTAGGGGTCTCCTTTTTAACATGCTGAAGCTCTGCTAGCTTCCACTGCAGCGTCTCCTGCTGCCTCTGCTGCTGCAACTGCATCTCCTGCTGCTGCAGAATCTGTTGCTGAATCATTTGCCGATTGAGCATAACCTGCTCCAAAAGTTCCTCCATTTCTCCAGCAGACTTGCACAATGATCTGCAGCAGTCTCTGGGGTATGCCTTAATTCACACTGTCCGCATTCTCCACCATATGTAAGGCACCGGTAGCAGTGAAGAGGCAGTGACCCACAAAGTTCAAACACAAAAGTCTCTTTAAAGCGTTATCTTCACACAGAAAAGGTTCCAAGCATATAACTTAAATGCACATAACTTCAGTGTTCAGTTCACACCAGTTGATTACAACATCCATTATACTGCAGTCACTACACATGCTAGTCCTCCTCTGACTAGTTCCATGGGTGTCCTGCACCGCTGTATCACAGTCTCTATTTACAGCCGTGCACAGACTTGACATCCTCCTGTCTGGAGCTGTGACACATGCTGGTCCTTCTTTCTGGCACAGGACAGTCTACCTCAGGTTCACCTCCAGGCACAAGATCTGTCCACATCTGTGACCAGTCACCGTGGACAGCAGCTCCACTGTGTATGCTGTGGGTTGTCAGGCTTCACTCTGGCCCTGACACACCTGAGACTCCTCAGACTCAAATCTAAAACCTCTCTATACTACAGGGCTTTTAACTATTGTAATCACAGCCACACCTGCGACTGTAACGACCCCTCATGGCCTCACTACGCATCTGTGCGCACCCTGGGGAGAACAAACAGCGCCCCCAGCTGTAACAGGGGTCACTGTCTCACACTTATGTTTAGTAAAAAGTCACTAATATAGTCAACATTTAGCTAGGAGAAAGCAGAGGGGTCTTCAGGATTTGGACACAATGCAACTTCCATCCATGATTCGTTGGGTCCCAGTGATTGGACTTATATCATTATACTTCAAAAGAAAGATAAGGAATCCAGAGAAATGAAAAAATATTAAAACATCACATTTATTGGAAAATATTAAAAGCAAAAAATCCATCACAAATGAAGACTAATCCACACAAGTACAACAGTACAACTGAACTACACATTTCGGCGTATAGCCTTCATCATGACTTAATCTCACTGGATTCCCTACTAGTTATGAGCGAGCGTGCTCGGATAAAGTGTTATCCAAATATGTTCAGTGCTTGAATATGTTTGAATCCCCACCGCTGTATGTATCAACACATGCAAAGAATGGTCTAACAAACAGACAAGCCATGCATGTGTTGTGGTTGTCGAACGGTGGTGAGACAGGCAGCATCAGGGACTCGGAACATAATTTTCATGCATGCCGAAGTCACTCGGTTAGCACACAAGCTTACTTGGATGAAACCTTATCCGAGCGCATTCACTCAGCACTATTCCTTACCTTTCTTTTGATGTATTCCTTGGAGCCTTGCCTCGGGTGTGTCCATGCAAATCCACTTACTCAGGATTACAAGTGAGGCATTAAGGTACCTTCACACGAAACGACTTTGTAACGATATCGCTAGCGATCCGTGACGTTGCAGCGTCCTCGCTAGCGATATCGTTTAGTTTGACACGCAGCAGCGATCAGGATCCTGCTGTGATGTCGCTGGTCGCTGAATAAAGTCCAGAACTTTATTTGGTCGTCCGATCGCTGTGTATCGTTGTGTTTGAAAGCAAAAGTAACGATACCAGCGATGTTTTACACTGGTAACCAGGGTAAACATCGGGTTACCAAGCACAGGGCCGCGCTTAGTAACCCGATGTTTACCCTGGTTACCAGCGTAAAAGTAAAAAAAACAAACAGTACATGCTCACCTGCGCGTCCCCCAGCGTCTGCTTCCTGACACTTACTGAGTGTGTCCTAAAGTGAAAGTGAAAGCACAGCGGTGACGTCACCGCTGTGCTGTTAGGGCCGGAGCTCAGTCAGTGTCAGTCAGCGGCCCTGCGCTTAGCAACCCGATGTTTACCCTGGTTACCCGGGGACCTCGGCATCGTTAGTCGCTGGAGAGCGGTCTGTGTGACAGCTCCCCAGCGATCAAACAGCGAAGCTGCAGCGATCAGCATCGTTGTCGCTATCGCTGCAGCGTCGCTTCGTGTGAAGGTACCTTAAGTTGGTGTGTTGACACTACCTACATCACCCTTTTTTTTGTTTGTTTCTGTATACACCATTATATCACTTATTAATGTGTGACCCGTGGGGTTAGACACTAGGAAAAAGTCCAGTGAATGCTTTTTCATGGCTGATCTTTGTACTGATGTTCAACCCTTACTTTCAGCAGACCAGTGGAAGTCTTACGGGGCTACACAAAAAACATTTAAGGAATTGTCCTACCTAATTCCATCCAATTGTAAATGAAACCCTTGCTTTGTTTCCAAACCTACAATCTCTATGACTGTCCTCCTCAATTCACACAGATCTTTTAATTCCTTATCCAGGGCTCCATTCTGTTTGACATACAGGTGTATCTCACAAAATTAGAATATCATCAAAAAGTTAATTTATTTCAGTTCTTCAATACAAAAAGTGAAACTCATATATTATATAGAGTCATTACAAATAGAGTGATCTATTTCAAGTGTTTATTTCTGTTAATGTTGATGATTATGGCTTACAGCCAATGAAAACCCAAAAGTCATTATCTCAGTAAATTAGAATACTTTATAACACCAGCTTGAAAAATTATTTTAACCCCTTTCTGACATCTGTCGTACTATCCCGTCGAGGTGGGGTGGGCCCGTATGACCACCGACGGGATAGTACGTCATGCCCTTTAATGCGACACCGCGACTTAAGTCGCGGTGATCGCATTAAAATTCCGACGCCATCTTACCTTAGGGAAGATGGCCTCGGCATCTTGGGGTATGGTGCCGCCCCCCCGGCCTCCCGATCGCTGTGATTGGCTGTTTAATTCTGAACAGCCAATCACAGCCTTTCTCATTGTTTCAGCCAATCAGATTGGCTGAAACAGTGAGGTCCCAGGCTAGGATCGAGTACCAAAACCCCCCGGATTGGCGCGATTGACGATCACATCGATTGCGCCAATCGCAGGGCACAGCGGCGGTGTTACCGCGCTGTGCCCTGCTTCTAAGTACCTGCTCCGGTGCCTGCCTCCCGTGCCCTGCGTCTGTGCCCAGCTCTGTCATCTGCCGCTCTGATTGGCGCGATCGATGTGATCGTCGATCGCGCCAAGCACAGGGCACAGCAGCGGTATGACCGCTCTGTGCCCTGATGGTGACCTGCCGGTCACCTGCCGGTCACTTGCTGGTGACCTGCCGGTGACCAGCCTATGACCGGAGCTGTGAGCTCCGATCATAGGCTGGTGCCTAGCAACACCGGCATCACCAGGGCCTCCCCTGATTGGTGGGATCGATGTGATCATCGATCCCACCAATCACAGGTCACAGCAGCGGTGTGACCGCTCTGTGACCTGTCTCACCTGCCCCTGACCTGTCTGACTGCTCTGCAGGAATCCTCACACTTGTTGAGGGTTCCTGCAGAGCGGTCACGCTGACAGATCCCCCTCCTGTGCTGAGACTTGTGGTGCCACAGTAGCCTGTGACACCATAATTCTTGCTAAAAAAAAAAAAAAGAAAGAAGACAGAAGAAAGAAGAGAGACTACAACCGTATGTGTTGATACCCCGATCCCGGCCCGATCTTTCTAACCCCCCCCCTCCACCCCCACCTTGCGCCGCGTCCGTCCATGCCCAAATTTAGCAGCCGCCGAGCGTTGATTGGTGACGCAGTTTACCGATCAACCCTCGTGCTCACTTTTCTTCTCCACATCCCCGTCTGCGCACCCCGCCGCTGCGTCTGAACCCGTGTCTTTCTTTTCTTTCTTTTTTCTTTCACATCCCCTTGCGCGCACCCCGCCGCTGCGTCTGAACCCGTGTCTTTTTCTTTTTTTTTTTTTCACATCCCCTTGCGCGCACCCAGCCTCTGCGTCTAAACCCGTGCCTTTCGTATCTTTTTTTTTTCACATCCCCTTGCGCGCACCCTGCCGCTGCATCTGAACCCGTGTCTTTCTTTTCTTTTTTTTTTTTTTCACATCCCCTTGCGCGCACCCCGCTGCTGCGTCTGAACCCGTGTCTTTCTTTTCTTTTTTTTTCACATCCCCTTGCGCGCACCCCGCCGCTGCGTCTGAACCCGTGCCTTTCTTTTCTTTCTTTTTTTTTCACATCCCCTTGCGTGCACCCCGCTGCTGCGTCTGAACCCGTGTCTTTCTTTTCTTTTTTTTTCACATCCCCTTGCGCGCACCCCGCTGCTGTGTCTGAACCCGTGTCTTTCTTTTCTTTTTCACATCCCCTTGTGCGCACCCCACCGTTGCGTCTGAACCCATGTCTTTCCTTTCTTTCTTTTTTTTCACATCCCCTTGCGCGCACCCTGCCGCTGCGTCTGAACCCGTGTCTTTCTTTTCTTTCTTTTTTTTCACATTCCCTTGCGCGCACCCAGCCGCTGCGTCTAAACCCATTCCTTTCGGTTTTTTTTCCACATCCCCTTGCGCGCCCCCCGCCGCTGCGCCTGAACCCGTGTCTTTCTTTTCTTTCTTTTTTCTTTCACATCCCCTTGCGCGCACCCCGCCGCTGCGTCTGAACCAGTGCCTTTCGTTTCTTTTTTTTTCACATCCCCTTGCGCGCACCCCGCCGCTGCGTCTGAACCCGTGTCTTTTTCTTTTTTTTTCACATCCCCTTGCGCGCACCCAGCCGCTGCGTCTAAACCCGTGCCTTTCGTTTCTTTTTTTTTTCACATCCCCTTGCGCGCACCCCGCCGCTGTGTCTGAACCCGTGTCTTTCTTTTCTTTTTTTTTCACATCCCCTTGGGCGCACCCCGCCGCTGCGTCTGAACCCGTGTCTTTCCTTTTTTTTTTTTCACATCCCCTTGCGGGCACCCCGCCGCTGCGTCTGAACCCGTGCCTTTCTTTTCTTTCTTTTTTTTTCACATCCCCTTGCGCGCACCCCGCCGCTGCGTCTGAACCCGTGTCTTTCTTTTCTTTTTTTTTCACATCCCCTTGCGCGCACCCCGCTGCTGCGTCTGAACCCGTGTCTTTCTTTTCTTTTTTTTTTCACATCCCCTTGCGCGCACCCCGCTGCTGCGTCTGAACCCGTGTTTCTTTTCTTTTTCACATCCCCTTGCGCGCACCCCGCCGCTGCGTCTGAACCCGTGTCTTTCTTTTTTTTTTCACATCCCCTTGCACGCACCCCGCTGCTGCGTCTGAACCCGTGTCTTTCTTTTCTTTTTTTTTTTCACATCCCCTTGCGCACACACCGCCGCTGCGTCTGAACCCGTGTCTTTCTTTTCTTTCTTTTTTTTTCACATCCCCATCCGCGCACCCAGCCGCCGCCGCCAAACTTTGATAAGTGACGCGGTTCAGAGCTCTCGTGCCTGCCATTTTTTTTCACATCCCCGTTCACACACCCAGCAGCCGCCGAACTCTGATAAGTGACGCAGTTCACTTATCAGAGCTAGGGCCTGCTGTTTTAGACTTTTCCTTTCACAGGTATTTTTTTTCCCTATTTGCTTTTTTCCCTTTAGCTTTTTCTTTTCAGAATAGTTTGCACCAAACACTATCCCCCCCACACGTACACATAGTTACCAATAAATTACACCCAAGCACCATACTCACAAAAAAAAATGTCTCGTTCGTCCCAGCAGCGCTATTCAGCGGAGGAGGCATATTCTTTCCTTGCCTCCGACACTGATAGCGAGGGAAAGGATCCCACATTCCTTTACTCTTCAGATTCTTCATCCTCTTCCTCCTCCTCCTCATCTTCCTCTTCGGGTCCTGCGGAACCGCCACGCAGACGCCCCAGGAGAGAAGATGAGGCAGCGCCCACTCCTGAAGATGAGCCAGCGTGCCCCTCTTCGGACCCCATATGGACCTCGCCCCCCGAAAATTACGAGCCACTGATTCCTGATTTTGTGGCAGAATCAGGAATCAAGTTTGACACCACCGGCCTCACAGAAATAGACTTTTTTAAAGTATTTTTCTCTGAGGATTTTATTAACCTCATGGTGGAGCAAACTAATTTGTATGCTCGGCAATTTTTGGAGCAAAACCCCGGTTCATCATTTTCTAACTGGTCTCCTGTAGACGCAGTTGAAATGATGCAGTTTTGGGGCCTGGTCCTCCACATGGGGATCGTGAAGAAGCCAGAAATTCGGCAATATTGGAGTGTAGATATTTTATATAACACTCCAGTGTTCCGAATGGTCATGGTTCGGACGCATTTTGAGGCCATCCATAAGTTCCTGCATTACAACGATAATGCACGGTGTCCCGCACGAGATGACCCCAATTTTGACCGTCTGTTCAAAGTTCGGCCGGTCATCGAACACTTCAGCAAAAAGTTTGCTGAAGTGTACGTGCCCAAAAGGGACATCTGCGTGGATGAGTTCATTTTAAGGGGCGGCTCAGATTCCGTCAATACCTGCCCAACAAAAGGGCCAGGTATGGAATCAAACTCTACAAGCTGTGTGAGAGTACCTCAGGGTACACCCTGTTGTGATTTTGCTTTTTGCTCCCTCTAGTGGTCATTAGTGATTTGACTCTGGAGCGTCTGTCTTTTCCTATATCCTCACCTGGGCCGTTAGTTCAGGGGCGTTGCTATATAAGCTCCCTGGACCTTCAGTTCAATGCCTGGCATCGTTGAAATCAGAGCTAATCTGTTGTGCTCTTGTCCTCTGATCCTGGTTCCAGTTTTTCAAGCTAAGTCTGCTTCTTTGCTTTTTGCTTTTGTTTTGTTTGGTATTTTTGTCCAGCTTGTTCCTATCTGTATCCTGACCTTTGCTGGAAGCTCTAGGGGGCTGGTGTTCTCCCCCCGGACCGTTAGACGGTTCGGGGGTTCTTGAATCTCCAGCGTGGATTTTTATAGGGTTTTTGTTGACCAGATAAGTTATCTTGCTATATTCTGCTATTAGTAAGCTGGCCTCTCTTTGCTGAAACCTGGTTCATTTCTGTGTTTGTCATTTCCTCTTACCTCACCGTTATTATTTGTGGGGGGCTTGTATCTTGCTTTGGGGTCCCTTTCTCTGGAGGCAAGAGAGGTCTTTGTTTTCTTCTCCTAGGGGTAGTTAGATTCTCCGGCTGGCGCGAGTCATCTAGCGATCACCGTAGGCATGATCCCCGGCTACTTCTAGTGTTGGCGTTAGGAGTAGCTATTTGGTCAACCCAGTTACCACAGCCCTATGAGCTGGATTTTTGTATCTTGCAGACTTACACGTTCCTCTGAGACCCTGTCCACTGGGGTCATAACAGTATGCCAGGCCGGTATTAAATGTTTAATGCATTGCAGAAGTGGGATTATAAGAAAGAAAATTTTGAGGTTTTTTTTCCCTCTCTCATTTTTTTTTTTTTCTTTTCCCCTTTACCTCAGAGTGGCTTAAGCTTGCTGCAGACATGAATGTCCAGACCTTGATTACAAGTGTGGACCAGCTTGCCGCTCGTGTGCAGGGTATACAAGATTATGTTACCAGAAATCCTAGGTCTGAACCCAAGATTCCGATTCCTGAACTGTTTTCAGGAGACCGATTTAAGTTTAGGAATTTCAGGAATAATTGTAAATTATTTTTGTCCCTGAAACCTTGTTCGTCTGGAGACTCTGCTCAACAAGTAAAAATTGTTATTTCATTCTTACGGGGTGACCCTCAGGATTGGGCTTTTTCGTTGGCGCCAGGAGATCCGGCATTGGCTGATATTGATGCGTTTTTTCTGGCGCTCGGTTTACTTTATGAGGAACCCAATCTTGAGATTCAGGCAGAGAAAGCCTTGCTGGCTATGTCTCAGGGCCAGGACGAGGCTGAGGTGTATTGCCAAAAATTTCGGAAATGGTCCGTGCTGACACATTGGAACGAGTGTGCACTGGCCGCTAATTTTAGAAATGGCCTTTCTGAGGCCATTAAGAATGTTATGGTGGGTTTTCCCATTCCCACAGGTCTGAATGATACCATGTCCCTGGCTATTCAAATTGACCGGCGGTTGCGGGAGCGCAAAACCGCAAATTCCCTCATGTTGTTGTCTGAACAGACACCTGATGTGATGCAATGTGATAGAAAAACCGCAAATTCCCTCATGGTGTTGTCTGAACGGACACCTGATTTGATGCAATGTGATAGAATCCTGACTAGAAATGAGAGGAAAATTCATAGACGCCGGAATGGCTTGTGCTACTACTGTGGTGATTCTACACATGTTATCTCAGCATGCTCTAAACGTATATCTAAGGTTGTTAGTCCTGTCACCGTTGGTAATTTGCATCCTAAGTTTATTCTGTCTGTAACTTTGATTTGCTCACCGTCATATTATCCTGTCATGGCGTTTGTAGATTCAGGTGCTGCCCTGAGTCTTATGGATCTCTCATTTGCTAAGCGCTGTGGTTTTATTCTTGAACCATTAGAAAATCCTATCCCTCTTAGGGGTATTGATGCTACGCCATTGGCAGAAAATAAGCCGCAGTATTGGACACAGGTTACCATGTGCATGACTCCTGAACACCGCGAGGTGATACGTTTTCTCGTTCTACATAAAATGCATGATTTGGTTGTTTTGGGGCTGCCATGGTTACAGACCCATAATCCAGTCCTTGACTGGAAGGCTATGTCAGTGTCTAGTTGGGGCTGTCGTGGTATTCATGAGGATTCCCTGCCTGTGTCTATTGCTTCTTCTAAGCCTTCGGAAGTTCCGGAGTACTTGTCTGATTATCAGGATGTCTTTAGCGAGTCCAGGTCCAGTGCATTGCCTCCTCATAGGGAATGTGACTGTGCAATAGATTTGATTCCAGGCAGTAAATTTCCTAAGGGAAGACTGTTTAATCTGTCGATACCTGAACATACCGCTATGCGTTCATATATCAAGGAGTCTCTGGAGAAAGGACACATCCGTCCGTCTTCTTCCCCTCTTGGTGCGGGATTCTTTTTTGTGGCTAAAAAGGATGGATCTTTGAGGCCTTGTATTGACTATCGGCTTTTAAATAAGATCACTGTCAAATTTCAGTATCCTTTGCCGCTGTTGTCTGACTTGTTTGCCCGGATTAAAGGTGCCAAGTGGTTTACCAAGATAGACCTTCGTGGTGCGTACAACCTTGTGCGCATTAAGCAAGGGGATCAATGGAAAACCGCATTCAATACGCCCGAAGGTCATTTTGAGTACTTGGTGATGCCTTTTGGGCTCTCTAATGCCCCTTCAGTTTTTCAGTCCTTTATGCATGACATTTTCCGGAACTATCTGGATAAATTTCTGATCGTTTATCTGGATGATATTCTGTTTTTTTCTGATAATTGGGACTCGCATGTGGAGCAGGTCAGGATGGTCTTTAAAATTTTGCGTGAAAATTCTTTGTTTGTCAAGGGCTCAAAGTGTCTTTTTGGTGTACAGAAGGTTCCCTTTTTGGGGTTCATTTTTTCCCCTTCTGCTGTGGAGATGGACCCAGTCAAGGTCCGAGCTATTCTTGATTGGACTCAGCCCTCGTCAGTTAAGAGTCTTCAGAAGTTCTTGGGTTTCGCTAACTTCTACCGTCGTTTTATCGCTAACTTTTCTAGCATTGTGAAACCTTTGACGGATATGACCAAGAAGGGCTCCGATGTGGTTAATTGGGCTCCTGCTGCCGTGGAAGCTTTCCAGGAGTTGAAACGTCGGTTTACTTCGGCGCCTGTTTTGTGCCAGCCTGATGTCTCGCTTCCCTTTCAAGTTGAGGTGGATGCTTCAGAGATTGGAGCAGGGGCCGTTTTGTCGCAGAGAGGCCCTGGTTGCTCTGTTATGAGACCTTGCGCCTTTTTCTCTAGGAAGTTTTCGCCTGCGGAGCGAAATTATGATGTGGGCAATCGGGAGTTGTTGGCCATGAAATGGGCATTTGAGGAGTGGCGTCATTGGCTCGAGGGTGCTAAGCATCGTGTGGTGGTCTTGACTGATCACAAAAATCTGATGTATCTCGAGTCTGCTAAACGCCTGAATCCTAGACAGGCCCGCTGGTCATTGTTTTTCTCCCGTTTTGACTTTGTTGTCTCGTATTTACCAGGTTCAAAGAATGTGAAGGCCGATGCTCTTTCCAGGAGCTTTGTGCCTGATGCTCCTGGAGTCGCTGAACCTGTTGGTATTCTTAAGGATGGTATTATCTTGTCAGCTATTTCTCCAGATCTGCGACGTGTGTTGCAGAGATTTCAGGCTGATAGGCCTGATTTTTGTCCACCTGACAGACTGTTTGTGCCTGATAAGTGGACCAGCAGAGTCATTTCCGAGGTTCATTCCTCGGTGTTGGCAGGTCACCCAGGAATTTTTGGCACCAGAGATCTGGTGGCCAGATCCTTTTGGTGGCCTTCCTTGTCTAGGGATGTACGGTCTTTTGTACAGTCCTGTGGGACTTGTGCTCGAGCTAAGCCTTGCTGTTCTCGTGCCAGCGGGTTGCTCTTGCCCTTGCCTGTCCCTAAGAGACCTTGGACACATATCTCCATGGATTTCATTTCTGATCTTCCGGTGTCTCAGGGCATGTCTGTTATCTGGGTGATATGTGATCGCTTCTCCAAGATGGTCCATTTGGTTCCTTTGCCTAAGCTGCCTTCCTCTTCCGATCTGGTTCCTGTGTTTTTCCAGAACGTGGTTCGTTTGCACGGCATCCCTGAGAATATTGTGTCAGACAGAGGATCCCAGTTCGTTTCCAGATTCTGGCGATCCTTTTGTAGTAGGATGGGCATTGACTTGTCGTTTTCGTCTGCTTTCCATCCTCAGACTAATGGACAGACGGAGCGAACTAATCAGACTTTGGAGGCTTATTTGAGGTGTTTTGTCTCTGCTGATCAGGACGATTGGGTGACCTTCTTGCCGTTAGCTGAGTTTGCCCTTAATAATCGGGCTAGTTCCGCCACCTTGGTTTCGCCGTTTTTCTGCAACTCTGGTTTCCACCCTCGTTTTTCTTCGGGTCATGTGGAACCTTCTGACTGCCCTGGGGTGGATTCTGTGGTGGATAGGTTGCAGCGGATCTGGAATCTTGTGGTGGACAACTTGAAGTTGTCACAGGAGAGGGCTCAGCGCTTTGCCAACCGCCGCCGCGGTGTGGGTCCCCGACTACGTGTTGGGGATTTGGTGTGGCTTTCTTCCCGCTTTGTTCCTATGAAGGTTTCCTCTCCCAAGTTTAAACCTCGTTTTATTGGTCCTTACAAGATATTGGAAATTCTTAATCCTGTATCCTTTCGCCTGGATCTTCCTGTGTCGTTTGCTATCCACAACGTGTTTCATAGGTCCTTGTTGCGGCGGTACGTTGTGCCTGTGGTTCCTTCTGCTGAGCCTCCTGCTCCGGTGTTGGTTGAGGGCGAGTTGGAGTACGTGGTGGAGAAGATCTTGGATTCTCGTCTCTCCAGGCGGAGGCTTCAGTACCTGGTCAAGTGGAAGGGCTATGGTCAGGAAGATAATTCCTGGGTGGTCGCCTCTGATGTTCATGCGGCCGATTTAGTTCGTGCCTTTCACGCCGCTCATCCTGATCGCCCTGGTGGTCGTGGTGAGGGTTCGGTGACCCCTCACTAAGGGGGGGGTACTGTTGTGATTTTGCTTTTTGCTCCCTCTAGTGGTCATTAGTGATTTGACTCTGGAGCGTCTGTCTTTTCCTATATCCTCACCTGGGCCGTTAGTTCAGGGGCGTTGCTATATAAGCTCCCTGGACCTTCAGTTCAATGCCTGGCATCGTTGAAATCAGAGCTAATCTGTTGTGCTCTTGTCCTCTGATCCTGGTTCCAGTTTTTCAAGCTAAGTCTGCTTCTTTGCTTTTTGCTTTTGTTTTGTTTGGTATTTTTGTCCAGCTTGTTCCTATCTGTATCCTGACCTTTGCTGGAAGCTCTAGGGGGCTGGTGTTCTCCCCCCGGACCGTTAGACGGTTCGGGGGTTCTTGAATCTCCAGCGTGGATTTTTATAGGGTTTTTGTTGACCAGATAAGTTATCTTGCTATATTCTGCTATTAGTAAGCTGGCCTCTCTTTGCTGAAACCTGGTTCATTTCTGTGTTTGTCATTTCCTCTTACCTCACCGTTATTATTTGTGGGGGGCTTGTATCTTGCTTTGGGGTCCCTTTCTCTGGAGGCAAGAGAGGTCTTTGTTTTCTTCTCCTAGGGGTAGTTAGATTCTCCGGCTGGCGCGAGTCATCTAGCGATCACCGTAGGCATGATCCCCGGCTACTTCTAGTGTTGGCGTTAGGAGTAGCTATTTGGCCAACCCAGTTACCACAGCCCTATGAGCTGGATTTTTGTATCTTGCAGACTTACACGTTCCTCTGAGACCCTGTCCACTGGGGTCATAACAACACCCACAGCTTTAGAGTTTACGAAGGGAAGGACAGCAGGATTGAACCGCCTGAGTGTCCTTCTATCCTGGGAGTGAGTGGGAAAATTGTGTGGGATTTGGTGCACCCACTGCTGGATAAAGGTTATCACCTCTACACAGATAACTTTTATTCCAGCATCCAGCGGTACTGTCCGCAAAAATCAGAGAGGCCAACCGAAGACGCTACTTGGGCAGATGCTCAGAAAAGGTGAGAGCAAAGCCCAATGTAGCGACCACCTGCTGGTGGTCAAGTACAAGGACAAGAGGGATGTCCTTCTCTTGACCACCATACACGGTGATGGCAGTGCCCTCAGCAGTGTACGGGGTACCTCTACACAGGTCTGCAAACCGGACTGTGTACTGGGGTACAACAAAAACATGGGGGGCGTTGATCTCTCCGATCAACTCCTCCAACCGTACAGTGCTTTGAGGAAGGCCAAGGTGTGGTACAAAAAGCTGTCCGTGTACATCGTACAAATGGCAATGCTCAACGCTTTCCTGCTGTCACGATGTGCACGCCACACCGATACGTCGTACCTTCAGTTCCAGGAGGTAGTGGTTAAGGCCCTGATGTTTGGCACGAGGGAAAGAGCGGGCCCCAGTACTTCCGGAACTGAGGGTGCTCGTATTGTACCAGGTCAGTATTTTCCGGGGGTGGTCCCGCCAACTGATAGAAAAGGTAAGCCGCAAAAAAGGTGCCGAGTGTGCTACAAACGAGGAGTACGCAAGGACACCATCTATCAATGTGACACCTGCCCCGACAAACCTGGCCTGCGTATGAAGGACTGCTTCAAATTGTACCACACCTCCATGCACTACTAATTTACTTTACAGGAAACAGTAGATTAGTTCCAAAGAGGGGGCACATCTAAGTAAGTTCCTTGGGGGTCTAGGTTCCAAAATGATGTCACTTGTGTTTTTTTTATACTGTTTAGGCACATCAGGGGCTCTGCAAACGGAACATGACGCCCTCAGAACCAGTCCATCAAAGTCTGCATTCCAAATCGTCACTGCTTCCCTTCTGAGTCCCGAAGTGCCCAAACAGTTTTTTTCCCACATATGGGGTACCAGCGTACTCAGAACAAATTGGACAGCAACTTTTGGGGTCCAATTTCTCTTGTTGCCCTTGGGAAAATTAAAAATTGGGGACTGAAAGATAATTTTTGTGGGGAAAAAATAGAATTTTTTTATTTTCACGCCGGGCGTCATAAACTTTAGTGAAGCACTTGGAGGTTCAAAATTCTCACCACACACCTAGATAAGTTCCTTAGGGGGTCAAGTTTCCAAAATGGGGTCACTTGTGGGGAGTTTCTACTGTTTAGGCACATCAGGGGCTCACCAAATGGAACATGATGCCCGCAGACAATTCCATCAAAGTCTGCATTCCAAAACGTAACTACTTCCCTTCTGAGCCCCGAAGTGTGCCCAAACAGTAGTTTTCTCCCACATATGGGGTACCAGCGTACTCAGGACAAATTGGACAACAACTTTTGGGGTCCAATTTCTCCTGTTACCCTTGGGAAAATAAAAAATTGGGGACTAAACGATCATGTTTATGGAAAAAATAGGATTTTTTATTTTCACGCCCGGGCGTTATAAACTTTCGTGAAGCACTTGGGGGATAAAAGTGCTCATGACACATCTAGATAAGTTCCTTAGGGGGTCTAGTTTCCAAAATGGGGTCACTTGTGTGGGGTTTCCACTGTTTAGGCACATCAGGGGCTCGCCAAACACGACATGGCATCCGATCTCAATTCCAGCCAATTTTAGCTTGAAAATGTCAAACGGCGCTCCTTTCCTTCTGAGCCCTGCCATGTGCCCAAAAAGTGGTTCCCCCCCACATATGGGGTATCGGCGTACTCAGGACAAATTGGACAACAACTTTTGGGGTCCAATTTCTCCTTTTACCCTTGAGAAAATAAAAAATTGGGGACTAAATGATCATGTTTGTGGAAAAAATAGGATTTTTTATTTTCACACCCGGGCTTTATAAACTTTCGTGAAGCACTTGGGGGATAAAAGTGTTCACGACACATCTAGATAAGTTCCTTAGGGGGTCTAGTTTCCAAAATGGGGTCACTTGTGGGGGGTTTCCACTGTTTAGGCACATCAGGGGCTCGCCAAACACGACATGGCATCCGATCTAAATTCCAGCCAATTTTAGCTTGAAAATGTCAAAGGGCGCTCCTTTCCTTCTGAGCCCTGCTATGCGCCCAAACAGTGGTTCCCCCCCACATATGGGGTATCAGCATACTCAGGACAAATTGGACAACAACTTTCGGGGTACAATTTCTCCTTTTACCCTTGAGAAAATAAAATATTGGGGACTAAACGATCATGTTTGTGGAAAAAATAGGATTTTTTATTTTCACACCCGGGCGTTATAAACTTTTGTGAAGCACTTGGGGGATAAAAGTGCTCACGACACATCTAGATAAGTTCCTTAGGGGGGTCTAGTTTCCAAAATGGGGTCACTTCTGGGGGGTTTCCACTGTTTAGGCACATCAGGGGCTCGCCATACGCGTCATGGCGTCCGATCTCAATTCCAGCCAATTTTAGCTTGAAAATGTCAAACGACGCTCCTTTCCCTCTGAGCCCTGCCGTGCGCCCAAAAAGTGGTTTCTCCTCACATGTGGGGTATCAGCATACTCAGGACAAATTGGACAACAACTTTTAAGGTCCATTTTCTCTTTTTACCCTTGGGAAATTAAAAAAAATATTGCTGAAAAATCATTTTTGTGACTAAAAAGTAAAATGCTATTTTTTTCCGTCCATGTTGCTTCTGCTGCTGTAAAACACCTGAAGGGTTAATAAACTTCTTGAATGTGGTTTTGGGCACCTTGAGGGGTGCAGTTTTCAGAATGGTGTCACTTTTGGGTATTTTCTGCCATATAGACCCCTCAAAATGACTTCAAATGTGAGGTGGTCCCTAAAAAAAATGGTTTTGTAAATTTTGTTGTAAAAATGAGAAATTGCTGTTAAAATTTTAACCCTAGAAAAAAAAAATGTTGTTTCCAAAATTGTGCTGATGTAAAGTAGACATGTGGGAAATGTTATTTATTAACTATTTTGTGTCACATAACTCTCTGGTTTAACAGAATAAAAATTCAAAGTTGGAAAATTGCGAAATTTTCAAAATTTTCGCCAAATTTCTGTTTTTTTCATAAATAAACGCAAGTTATATTGAAGAAATTTTACCACTATCATGAAGTACAATATGTTACAAGAAAACAATCTCAGAATCGCTAAGATCCGTTGAAGCGTTTCGGAGTTATAACCTCATAAAGAGACAGTGGTCAGAAATGTAAAAATTGGCCCGGTCATTAACGTGCAAACCACCCTTGGGGGTGAAGGGGTTAAAGTCCGAAATGTTGGCCTACTGAAATGTATGTTCAGTAAATGCACTCAATACTTTTGCATCAATTACTGCACAAATGCGGCGTGGCGTGGAGGTGATCAGCCTGTGGCACTGCTGAGGTGTTATGGAAGCCCAGGTTGCTTTGATAGCAGCCTTCAGCTCGTCTGCATTGTTGGGTCTGGTGTCTCTCATCTTCTTCTTGGTTAAGGTCAGACGGGTTTGCTGGCCAATCAAGCATAGTGATACCGTTGTTTGTACACAGGTATTGGTACTTTTGGCAGTGTGGACAGGTGTCTTAAATGTGTATTAAATAGTTATAAGAAAATGGACTAGGGAGGATAGAGGTGCCTTTCCCTAATAGGGAAAGGCACCTCTATCCTCCCTAGTCCATTTTCTTATAACTATTTAATACACATTTTTTTTTATATATTCTGTATAGGAAGGCTGTACTACCAAGTGTTGGACCACACAATAAGGTACCCTACCAATTTTTCTGTGTGTTTTGTTTCTGAGATTGTAATCATTATATCATTATAATTAAAAGTTATTGTTTTAGGTCTTTTGTAATTTGTTGATTCTCATACTTGATATAGACCTAATGTCATTTTTTGTACTTTTGGCAGTGTGGACAGGTGCCAGGTCCAGCTTGAGAATTAAATTTCCATTTAAAAAAACTTGTCGGCAGAGGGAAGCATGAAGTGTTCTTCCTGGCAGACGGCTGCGCTGACTTTGGTTTTGATAATAAACAATGGACCTACACTAGCAGATGACATGGCTCCCCAAAGCATAACTGATTGTGGAAACTTCACACTAGACCTCAGGCTGCTTGGATTGTGGCCTCCACTCTTCCTCCAGACTCTGGGACCTTGATTTCGGAATGAAATGCACAATTTACTTTCATCTGAAAACAACACCTTGGACCACTGATCACCAGTTCAGTTTTTTTTCTCCTTGGCCCAGGTAAGATGCTTCTGGCATTATCTATTGGTAATGAGTGACTTGACACAAGAAATGCCACTCTTGAAGCCCATGTCCTGGATGCGTCTGTGTGTGGTGGCTCTTGACGCAATGACTCCAGCAGCAATCCACTCCTTGTGAATCTCCAATTTTTTTTTTTTAATTCTTTCTTATTAAAAGATTCCACAGGATAAAGTTAAAAATATGTAATATCACAGTATATGATCAGAATGATCCAAACAGTCACCCTTTACAATAACATGTAGGTAACATTACACTCTCACTAATAGAGCAAACAAATAAAAAAAAGTGAACAAACAATATAGAACATAGCATATTAGAATTATTTCCATTATCAAGCATTGCACACTCGATTGAATTAACAGGTTCTCTATCAAAATTCAGATCATGTACCAATTTGTATCATAATAAAAGTACACTCTTGCAGTTTACACACATCATCACCTTCCATATGTTAACAGGGACAACATCAATGTTCATATCGTGAGATAGATGAAGTCATGGCATTAGCGGATAGATGCGTTAAGGGTGAATCACACCATCACTCCCATATCTTATGGAACTTTTGAGGGCATCTTCTATTCTCCCAAAAATTTTTGAATGGCCTTTTCTTAACAATCCTTTCAAGGCTCCGGTTATCCCGGTTGCTTTGCACCTTTTTCTACCACACTTTTTTGTGCCACTCAACTTTCCATTAATATGCTTGGATACAGCTCTGTGTGAACAGCCAGCTTCGTTAGCAATGACCTTTTGTGGCTTACCCTCCTTGTGGAGTGTGTCAATGACTGCCTTCTGGACATCTGTCAAGTCAGCAGTCTTCCCCATGATTATGGAGCCTACTGAAATAGACTAAGTGTTATGTTAGGGCTAGCGGAACGCACCAAATGAATATATAGATTTTATTATGATAGATGCGTTCGCAGCCCGGGGTCCACCGTGCAGGAGAACCTGCTGCTAGCAAATAGAGGAACTAAATGGCGGTGTCAGCTAACTCTGTTACCTCACAGAGCAGCCGTGAACTCAAAGCACTGCGCCCTGTTAGACTCCACAGAGGCACAGGCTAACTGTCTAAACAAGAGCAGTCAGTGGTCATGCATGCACACGAAACTCCTCGCCGGAGGTGCCAGCATTAAAGGGCTTATTTCGGCCAGGTCCCTGAATACCCAAGCATACAAACTCCTCGCCGGAGGTGCCAGCATGCTAGGGACTTATTTCAGCCGGGTCCCTGAACACACTCATGCAAGACCACACTGGCGCAAAGTACATAAATAAAGAGCAATACTAGCGCATGGCCATGCGGCCATGCGAGCCTTAAATAGTTGCAGCACGAACAGGACCTTCCTGGAAGGACCAATGAGAGGCTGCCACAGAGCGTGAGCACCTACAGGACCTTAGCTGCAGTGTCTGATCATGTGACCCTCGATCTCCGCTGAGAGATCATACTCTGAGCATACTCAGAACGAGAAAAGCAGGAATTAGTCCCAGAAGCGTCTGCTCGCCGCTGCCCATCACTGACTTCAATGGCAGCAGGAAAAGCAGCAGTAACTCTCTGTACAGAGTCACACTGAGCGAGACACTGGGACTGACATCTCTGCTGAGCAGACTCCACTGCGGCAAGAGAAGAATGGGAGACCTGTTATGACCCCAATGGCAGAGGGTCTCAGAAATAATTACTAAGTCTGCAAACACAAAAAACCAGCTCATAGGGCAGTGGTAACTGAGCTGACCATATATCTAATCCTAGCACCACAAATAGCAGCAGCCGGGGAACGTGCCTACGTTGGTTCTAGACGTCTCGCGCCAGTCGGAGAACTAACTAACCCTAGAAGGGAAAAGAAAGACCTTTCTTGCCTCCAGAGAAAAGACCCCAAAAGTTGGATACAAGCCCCCAACAAATAATAACGGTGAGGTAAGAGGAAAAGACAAACGTAAGAATGAGCTAGGTATTTAGCAAAGAGAGGCCCACTAGCTAATAGCAGAATATAGTAAGATGACTTATATGGTCAGCAAAAACCCTATCAAAATATCCACGCTGGATATTCAAGAACCCCTGAACCGTCTAACGGCCCGGGGGGAGAACACCAGCCCCTAGAGCTTCCAGCAAAGTCAGGAATCACATTTAGTACAAGCTGGACAAAAATAAGAGCAAAGCAAATAACCAAAAAACAAAGAAGCAGGACTTAGCTTAGTTTTGCATGAACCAGGACCAGCAGACAGGAGCAAACAGAAAGGATCTGATTACAACTATGCCAGGCACTGGACTAAGGATCCAGGAAGTTTATATAGCAACACCCCTGGACTAACGACCCAGGTGGGTGCCAAACTGAGGAAAGACAATCCCAGAGTCATATCACTAGTAACCACAAGAGGGAGCCAAAAAGTCTAATTCACAACAGTACCCCCCCCTTAAGGAGGGGTCACCGAACCCTCACCAAGACCACCAGGGCGATCAGGATGAGCAGCGTGAAAGGCACGAACTAAATCGGCCGCATGCACATCAGAAGCAACCACCCAGGAATTATCCTCCTGACCATAGCCCTTCCACTTGACCAGATACTGAAGCCTCCGCCTGGAGAGACGGGAGTCCAAGATCTTCTCCACCACGTACTCCAACTCGCCCTCAACCAACACCGGAGCAGGAGGCTCAACAGAAGGAACCACAGGCACAACGTACCGCCGCAACAAAGACCTATGGAACACGTTGTGAATGGCAAACGACACCGGAAGATCCAAGCGAAAGGACACAGGATTAAGGATTTCCAATATCTTGTAAGGACAGATGAAGCGAGGCTTAAATTTAGGAGAGGAGACCTTCATAGGAACAAATCGAGAAGACAGCCATACCAAATCCCCAACACGAAGTCGGGGACCCACACCGCGGCGGCGGTTGGCAAAACGCTGAGCCTTCTCCTGTGACAACTTTAAGTTGTCCACCACATGATTCCAGATCTGCTGCAACCTATCCACCACAGAATCTACCCCAGGACAGTCAGAAGGCTCCACATGTCCCGAGGAAAAACGAGGATGGAAACCAGAGTTGCAGAAAAATGGCGAAACCAAAGTAGCGGAACTAGCCCGATTATTAAGGGCAAACTCAGCCAACGGCAAGAAGATCACCCAATCATCCTGATCTGCCGAAACAAAACACCTCAAATAAGCCTCCAGAGTCTGATTAGTTCGCTCCGTTTGTCCATTAGTCTGAGGATGAAAGGCAGACGAAAACGACAAATCAATGCCCATCCTAGCACAAAAGGATCGCCAGAACCTGGAAACAAACTGGGATCCTCTGTCAGACACAATATTCTCAGGAATGCCGTGTAAACGAACCACATTCTGAAAGAACACAGGAACCAGATCAGAAGAGGAAGGCAGCTTAGGCAAAGGCACCAAATGGACCATTTTAGAAAAGCGATCACATACCACCCAGATGACAGACATGCCCTGACACACCGGGAGATCTGAAATGAAATCCATGGAAATGTGTGTCCAAGGCCTCTTCGGGACAGGCAAGGGCAAGAGCAACCCGCTGGCACGAGAACAGCAAGGCTTAGCTCGAGCACAAGTCCCACAGGACTGCACAAATGACCGCACATCCCGTGACAAGGAAGGCCACCAAAAGGACCTAGCCACCAGATCTCTGGTGCCAAAAATTCCCGGATGCCCTGCCAACACCGAGGAATGAACCTCGGAAATGACTCTGCTGGTCCACTTATCAGGAACAAACAGTCTGTCAGGTGGACAAGAGTCAGGTCTACCAGCCTGAAATCTCTGCAACACACGTCGCAAATCAGGAGAAATGGCCGACAAGATAACTCCCTCTTTAAGAATACCAACTGGTTCTGCGACTCCAGGAGAGTCAGGCACAAAGCTCCTTGAAAGAGCATCAGCCTTCACATTCCTTGAACCTGGTAAATACGAGACCACAAAGTCAAAACGGGAGAAAAACAATGACCAGCGGGCCTGTCTAGGATTCAGGCGTTTAGCAGACTCGAGATACATCAAATTTTTGTGATCAGTCAAGACCACCACACGATGCTTAGCACCCTCGAGCCAATGACGCCACTCCTCAAATGCCCACTTCATGGCCAGCAACTCCCGATTGCCAACATAATTCCGCTCAGCAGGCGAAAACTTCCTAGAGAAGAAAGCACATGGTCTCATTACCGAGCAACCAGGGCCTCTCTGCGACAAAACGGCCCATGCCCCAATCTCAGAAGCATCCACTTCGACCTGAAAGGGAAGTGAGACATCAGGCTGGCACAAAACAGGTGCCGAAGTAAACCGGCGCTTCAACTCTTGGAACGCCTCCACGGCTGCAGGAGCCCAGTTAGCAACATCAGAACCTTTCTTGGTCATATCCGTCAAAGGTTTAACAACGCTAGAAAAATTAGCGATAAAACGATGGTAGAAGTTAGCAAAACCCAAGAACTTCTGAAGACTCTTAACTGACGTGGGTTGAGTCCAATCATGAATAGCTCGGACCTTGACTGGGTCCATCTCCACAGCAGAAGGGGAAAAAATAAACCCCAAAAAGGGAACCTTCTGTACTCCAAAGAGACATTTTGAGCCCTTAACAAACAAAGCATTCTCACGCAAAACCTGAAACACCATCCTGACCTGCTCCACATGTGAGTCCCAATCTTCAGAGAAAACCAGAATATCATCCAGATAAACAATCATAAATTTATCCAGATACTTCCGGCCGGAAAATATCATGCATAAAGGACTGAAACACTGAGGGAGCATTAGAGAGCCCAAAAGGCATCACCAAGTACTCAAAATGACCTTCGGGCGTATTAAATGCTGTCTTCCATTCATCTCCTTGCTTAATGCGCACAAGGTTGTACGCACCACGAAGATCTATCTTGGTGAACCACTTGGCACCTTTAATCCGGGCAAACAAGTCCGACAACAGAGCCAAAGGATACTGAAATTTAACAGTGATTTTATTCAGAAGCCGATAGTCAATACAAGGTCTCAAAGATCCGTCCTTCTTGGCCACAAAAAAGAATCCCGCACCAAGAGGGGAAGAGGATGGACGGATATGCCCCTTCTCCAGAGACTCCTTGATATACGAACGCATTGCGGCATGCTCAGGTACAGACAGATTAAATAGTCTTCCCTTAGGAAATTTACTACCTGGAATCAAATCTATGGCGCAGTCACAGTCCCTATGAGGAGGCAGAGCACTGGACCTGGACTCGCTGAATACATCCTGATAATCAGACAAATACTCAGGAACTTCCGAAGGAGTAGAGGAAGCAATAGACACCGGCGGGGAATCAGCATGAATTCCCTGACAGCCCCAACTTGACACAGACATTGCCTTCCAATCCAAGACTGGATTGTGGGTCTGTAACCATGGCAGACCCAAAACGACCAAATCATGCATTTTATGCAGAACAAGAAAACGAATCACCTCCCGATGTTCAGGAGTCATGCACATGGTTACCTGCGTCCAAAACTGCGGTTTATTTTCCGCCAATGGCGTAGCATCAATACCTCTAAGAGGAATAGGATTTACCAACGGTTCAAGAACAAAACCACAGCGCTTGGCAAATGACAGATCCATAAGACTCAGGGCAGCACCTGAATCCACAAACGCCATAACAGGGTAAGAAGACAATGAGCAAATTAAAGTCACAGACAAAATAAATTTAGGTTGCAAATTACCAATGGCGACAGGACTAACAACCCTTGTTAGGCGTTTAGAGCATGCTGATATAACATGTGTAGAATCACCACAGTAAAAACACAACCCATTCTGACGTCTATGATTTTTCCGCTCATTTCTAGTCTGAATTCTATCACATTGCATTAAATCAGGTGTTTGTTCAGACAACACCACCAGAGGATTAGCGGTTTTGCGCTCCCGCAAACGCCGGTCAATTTGAATAGCCAGCGCCATGGAATCATTCAGACTTGTAGGAATGGGGAAACCCACCATCACATTCTTAATGGCTTCAGAAAGGCCATTTCTGAAATTTGCGGCCAGAGCACACTCATTCCACTGAGTAAGCACGGACCATTTCCGAAATTTTTGGCAATACTCTTCAGCTTCATCCTGGCCCTGAGAAATAGCCAGCAAGGCTTTTTCTGCCTGAACTTCAAGATTGGGTTCCTCGTAAAGCAATCCGAGCGCCAGAAAAAACGCATCAATATTTGCCAATGCCGGATCTCCTGGTGCTAGCGAGAAAGCCCAATCCTGAGGGTCGCCCCGAAAAAAAGAGATAACAATTTTAACTTTCTGAGCTGAATCTCCAGATGAACGGGGTCTCAGAGATAGAAACAATTTACAATTATTCCTGAAATTCCTAAACTTAAATCGGTCTCCAGAAAACAATTCAGGAATAGGTATTTTAGGTTCAGACATTGGACTACTGGTAACAAAATCTTGTATGCCCTGCACACGAGCAGCAAGCTGGTCTACACTTGTAATCAAGGTCTGGACATTCATGTCTGCAGCAAGCACAAGCCACTCAGAGGTAAAGGGGAGGAAGAGAGGAAAAAAAAAAAAAAAAAACTCAGAATTTCCTTTCTTATTATCCCACTTCTGCAATGCATTAAACATTCAATGTTGGCCTGGCATACTGTTATGACCCCAATGGCAGAGGGTCTCAAAAATAATTACTAAGTCTGCAAACACAAAAAACCAGCTCATAGGGCAGTGGTAACTGAGCTGACCATATATCTAATCCTAGCACCACAAATAGCAGCAGCCGGGGAACGTGCCTACGTTGGTTCTAGACGTCTCGCGCCAGCCGGAGCACTAACTAACCCTAGAAGGGAAAAGAAAGACCTTTCTTGCCTCCAGAGAAAAGACCCCAAAAGTTGGATACAAGCCCCCAACAAATAATAACGGTGAGGTAAGAGGAAAAGACAAAAACGTAAGAATGAGCTAGGTATTTAGCAAAGAGAGGCCCACTAGCTAATAGCAGAATATAGTAAGATGACTTATATGGTCAGCAAAAACCCTATCAAAATATCCACGCTGGATATTCAAGAACCCCCGAACCGTCTAACGGCCCAGGGGGAGAACACCAGCCCCCTAGAGCTTCCAGCAAAGTCAGGAATCACATTTAGTACAAGCTGGACAAAAATAAGAGCAAAGCAAATAACCAAAAAACAAAGAAGCAGGACTTAGCTTAGTTTTGCACGAACCAGGACCAGCAGACAGGAGCAAACAGAAAGGATCTGATTACAACGATGCCAGGCACTGGACTAAGGATCCAGGAAGTTTATATAGCAACACCCCTGGACTAACGACCCAGGTGGGTGCCAAACTGAGGAAAGACAATCCCAGAGTCATATCACTAGTAACCACAAGAGGGAGCCAAAAAGTCTAATTCACAACAGAGACCGCAGCGGAGATGGCCCGAGATTCCCCCTGTGCAGAGACGGGAACTCGACCCCTAACACTAAGAGACCTTTTTAAACGCTTAGGAAGCCTTTGCAGGTTTTTTTTTGTTAATTATTCTAATTTACTGAGATAATGACTTTTGGGCTTTCATTGGCTGTAAGCCATAATCATCAACATTAACAGAAATAAACACTTGAAATAGATCACTCTGTTTCTAATGACTCTGTATCATATCTGAGTTTCACTTTTTGTATTGAAGAACTGAAATAAATTATCTTTTTGATGATATTCTAGTTTAGTGAGAAGCACCTATATCTATCTTTCTTCAGTATCCAACATTTCCCTTTGTACAATGAAATTTTGCCAGGGTCGAGCAAACATTAAGAATTCTTTCCAATTTTTTTTCTTTAGAGTGAGGCTACGTTACCTCAATGAATTTTTGGTGATTTTTTATGCTGCTTATTTTGGAAAAAAAAATTAAAGTAACCAATTTTACTTAATGGGTGCATAAAATCTACAACATCAAAGGCTCGCCAAAAACTCACCATGGGAATGTAGCCTATTACTATGTAAACAAATGTCTAGTGCCAAAAGAAAATATTTCACACAGTACAGAATAATAATACGATATAGTACTTACTTAATGTTGCTATAGAAAATACACACAAAAATGCCATAAAATGGTAAAAAATGCTACAAATTTTATTAACTTTTATTAACCCAGAAAAAGTAATCCGGTCAAGATGAACACCTTATAAAAATTTGGAAATGAAGATCCATGAGATCACGCTATTCAACAGCCATTCGGACTTTGGTTTGTCAGAGACAAATAAACCTCTGCTTGAATCCAGGGATTGTTAGCTGGCCATTGACCACAAATGGTAAGTCATCCTTGAGAATTGCCTGGATGGTGCCAACGTTGAAGTGCCTTTTCGATCCCTTCTTGAATGTCTCTGCACCAGATTTTATTACCTGCTGAATTAAGGTGAGCGCCATCTTTCTCAAACAAGTGAGCAACATCACCCTCCAGATCCATATGGCGGACCACCACTGCCCACTTAGTCTTCTTACATCTTTGATAATTTGTGAGTTGTTTGTTAATCTTCTTGCAGGCAAACTTAAATGGTTTGTGGTTCTTTGCCTGTGGACATTTATATCTCTTCACAATCTGTGACCAGACAATTTCTACTCCTGGAAACAGTGACTTCAACTTAAAGATATCAAACTTTATGTTACCAATCAGATCCATTATAGAAACACCGCTATAAAGATCATCCCCCCCAGCATGTATAACCAGAATATCAGGGGGCCGGTCTAAACATGAGTAACGAGTAACTGTGGGTGTAACAGAATCCCAAGTCAGACTACTAAATCCTAGCCACTGAATAATGGCCTTTGAAAGCGGAAAACCCAACTGGCGTCCATCTGGAACAAGTGATACTTTCTCCAATGCTGAAGCAACCAAGGAATCTCCAAGAATCCAAACCAAGCAAGGATGGAGATCTGCAGGAACAAGGTTAAAGAAAAACATTTAAAAAAACTTGTACACACATAGATTTGTATTTGACTACCCAGTCTACCTCTTCATAGTCCTATATCAATTCTACCCACCTGAGGAACCTTTGGCTCTCATCAATGTTAAAGCGGAATACTGTGTGAACGGTAAAAATGAACAAATTCATCTGTAACAAACTAAATTCTAGTGAAATCAACATTTTCAGGATTCGATAAGCACAAATCAAGAAAAGTGGCAGCCAACTAGCTACAATTTGGCAGGATTGTTTTGAGGGCTTGGAAGGGAACATAATACTAATGTATCCTAGGCCTTCACTTGAGTCCTTAAGCCACCGCCACAGATTCCAGATACACCATGGTGATTGTAGGTTATTCCACAGCTGAGACCTATGAGGTGGGACAACACTTGTCATTGACATCATGTTGCCCTTCTTACACATGTCAGTGCATGGGGTTTATTGGCAGAAGAACCAATGACCTTAATGGAGGACTGGTGAGCTGCGGAGGCAGTGTCACATGAGGGCCAAGGACAGGCGAGTATCATTTATTCTTTTTGTGGCGTGGAAAGACCTCAGAGCATAATAAACTTCTTTCCTCAACAGTCTGGGCACTTTTTGGATGTGGACCAAATTCTTCCACTAAATAGTGTGTGAGACAGCTGACACAATGAAGTCATTTCACCGCATCAGCTGTGTACTGCTGAGAGTCAGTGCACAGGAGACAAGACCAAAGCGCCAGGGGAACGAGAGCGAGGACAGTGTGTTTTTTTTATGTGTATGGGATGTTTGTATGTATATGGGATGCAATGTGTGGCTCATGCTGCACATGGGAGGCTATTTCTGGCTCATGCTGCATATGGGAGGCTATGTGGGGATCATGCTGTAGATGGGAGGCTATGTGGGGCGCATACTGTATATAAGAGGCTATGTGTGGTTCATGCTGTATATAAGAGACTATGACGGTGCTCATGCTATACATGGAAGGAAATATGGGGGCTCTTATGGTATATAGTGGGATATATGGGGGCTCATACTTTATGTAAGGGGATGTCAGCATACTTAAAGGTTAAAGGAAACCTGTTACCAGATTTGGCCAATATGAAATACGCCCACCAACTTTGAGGGCTGATATACAGCATTCTATAATGATGTATACAAGCCGCCAACTCGACCTGTAAGAGAGGTAAAAGACTTTTTATTATACTCACCTGCGGGGCGGTCAGGGCAAGGGGTGTCGATGTTCGTGGTCCGGCGCCTTGAATCTTATTACGATTGGCATACTCCTTCTTGCTTTGTGTGGATAACGCATCCCTACGTAATCCACACAGTCACGCATCCCTACGTCATCCATACAGTCTCCCCGACATCGCGCTCCTGCGCAGGTGTACTGATTTGCCCTATTGAGGACAGAGCAAAGTACTGCAGTGTGCAGGCGCCGGAGCTCTCTGACCTTTCCCAGCACCTGCAGAGAAAGAAGGGGGACGTAGATCGTACGTAGATGAGAGGCGCCAGATCAAGAATATTGACACCCCTCGGACTGGACCGCCCTGCAGGTGAGTATAATAAAAAGTATTTTTCTTGTCTTACAGGTTGGGTTGGGGAGAGATATACAGCATTATAGAATGCTGTATATCAGCCCTGAAAGGTGGTGGCATTACCTCATATCGGCCAAACCTGGTGACAGGTTCCCTTTATTTCTGCTCAATATTAAGTCATAATTAATATAAAATAATAATTCATATGTTAATATTAATATCGAGCAAAATTACATTCAGCCTATTAGTTCAGCCCTCCACAACAGTAACGCTCTCTCTTGTGGCCCCTTGAGAAAATTAATTGCCCACCCTGTTTAAGGCAATCCTAAAAGGGTTGTCCGTTCAAAACCAATAAGTCTGCACACTCTGTGTGACTGCAGATTTATGAATCCCCAGCGTACGCAATATGGGGGGAATTTGCTGGTTTCATACCCGGGACCTCCTAACATGTGCAATACAAGGTGATTGGGTTATGATAATGGCTACGGTTTTCTGGATACATCCTCCACTATATATAAAGCTTAAGTCACAAAAATCTCAAAAACAACGCACACAAACAAATGATTGTAATATTCAATATAAAGTGTAAGAGAATAATAAGCAAATTTCTACTATAACATGTGTGCCACTGATATATAGTAGGGCATATTGGTAATAATTCACACTCAAAGAACAAACCGAATTTGGACCCATTTAAATTAAAAACATTATTTTATTAATAATCAATTATAAAATTGGTGCAGGTGGGGACAAAAACACAGGGAAAAGGGACGCACACAACTGAGGACTGGCAGGACATGAATTAATATGGTAGCAATAACATTATGTGTACAAATGAATATATATTGCTGCCAAAAATAAACTACAGAAAAAATAAATAAATACCAAAAGGTACAATTTCCGCAGAATCACCAGACATGTATACAATATAAGCCCCATAAAAAAGGTAAAAAAGTGGAAAAGATTCAAAATGAAATAAATCTGGGTAAGGAGGTAACTGTATACCATAATAAAGTGATCGTGCATGTGAGACAGTACTACCGGAATGTAAGTAATTACATAGTGTGCACGTACAAGCTCAAAATAGGGGTGATAACATTATCAAAATACTGCCATTGAGTAAAGTCATAAAGTACCTGTGAGATGGGTGATGAATAACAAGCAGTCCAGAGGATGTGTCCATCCGGACGCGCGTTTTGGTGATTGCCTTCATCAGGGAGTGGCGCCATCCAGAGGAAGTGAGTCATTTATGTGAACAAGGACCAATGAGAGCGGAGGGGAGGTGGTGTGACACGCGCGAGCAAAGGAGGTTACCAGGCGCCTCCGCACTGCCGCCTGGTACAGGAGTAACAGGCTAACACTAGGGGGATAATTACAAAATAATTATTTGAGGCTCTTGTGATTAAAGAACCAACTGTCCCTACTCTGTACCTGCTACCCAAAATACACAAGAATTCCGAAGATCCTCCAGGAAGACCAATCATTTCGGGTAATCATAATTTTGTGGAAAATGTGGGCAAGTTTATGGATGCGAAACGTAAACCCCTGGTAGAATGCCTTCCATCATTTACTCTTGATGCAGTAGACTTTTCGAAAAAAATCGATGGTTTACATCTGGAGGATACTTTATTGGTAACTTGTGATGTTGAATCCTTGTATACTAATATTAAACATACAGATGGTATTCATGCAACCAAGTGTTTCTTGGTGACGTCAGATTCTTCTTCTTCTATGAATGAGTTCATCATTCAGTTGTTGGAGTTCAGCTTGACACACAATTTTTTCACTTTTAAGGAGTCCCTCTACCTACAGCTCCAGGGCACTGCCATGAGTGCACCATTTGCACCCTCCTATGCAAATCTATTCCTGGGGCTGTGGGAGAGGGACCTATTCCTATCTGACAATAACCATCATATGCACCGTATCCTTTTCTGGACATGGTACATAGATAACATTTTTTTCATTTGGCAAGGCACCTCTGGGACTATGAATGAATTTATTGCATATATCAATAACAATGATCTCAATATCCATCTCACCTGCATATACGATACTCATACTTTGTAATTTTTGGATGTGAGGGTCAAGCGTGATACTTCAAACACACTGCAAACTGATCTATATAGGAAACCAACATTGTCTAATGCATTGTTACATGCTTCATCGTCTCATCCTGCTCCACTCAAACGTTCAATACCGGTGAGTCAGTTCCTACGTTTAAAACGTTTGTGTTCAACTGACTCGATTTTGAAATCCAAGCAAGAGATCTCAAATTTAGATTTCTTAATCGTGGCTATAGCCATAGATGTGCAAAACAGGCGTACAATAGAGCCAAACATACTACTAGAAATAATTTATTATACTTCACCAAAAAAGAATCTCCATCTACCATTGTTCGATTTATTACAAACTATCATGCACATTCTAACCTAATGTATGATATTTTGAAAAAATATTGGCCTATTCTTTTATCTGATCACACCTTGGCTCCATATCTTCCGAATCAGCCTAACATCACTTACCGTCATTCAAGAAATATGCGAGACATCTTGGTGCACAGTCACTATCAGAATGACCCACAGACTTTTTTTAACAAGATACCACCACGAAGAGGCAGTTTTCCTTGTGGACATGGTGTGGCCTGTCCTCCCCCTTCCCCTCCCCCCCAGTTCTCTCTCCCCCTTCCCTCTCCCTCCTTTCTCCCTTCCCCCCTATTCCTCCCTTCTTCCCTCCCTCTTCCCATTCCCCCTTTTCCTTCTTCCACCCACTTCAGTGTCCAACAAATTTATGTATACTCATGTGGTATTTCTTATTTCATTTATTTTAGTCATCTGGTATATGCTGAGTTACCTATTGGTCCTTGACGTACTTCGTGGTCAACTTCCGATGCCTTTTCTTGGATCAGTCTATCCATCAATCCCATGAAATATATGGCATAAATAAATTTCACGGCATCATTAATATGGACATCGCAAGAATACTGTTTCTATTTTTACTGTATATGTATTTTTGGTTCTTATTCTTTTCATATTTATTATTAAAGTTATTCCCCCCCATTATCCAATTTATTTTTATTTATTATTGTTATTTATTATTCATCATCATTTTTCATTTATTATTTATTGTTTTTATTTTCATTATATCTCTTTTTTTGGTACATAATCTGTACAATAGATTATTGTAGTCAAATCGTACACCATATTTTTTTCCTTTTTGCCTCTTGTTTTTCTCCTTCCTAGCATCCATCAATCAGTTTGGTTTATGTCTCCCAAACACACTTCCTCACATTTTCATTTAATTTATTCTTACATTATTCTTTCGCTTATTTCCTGATTGGATTTACCTTTTACCTGCCAGGACCTTATCACATGACTTTTCCCATGACAGTGAGTCAGGTGGAACGCACGCCAGCAATGCGTTCCAGGTGCTCCCGCCTCCTGCTTTCGCGTCCCCATGGCATCACATCAGTTGATTTTGGTGTCTTGGGTCACATGGGGCGGCAGTGTGGAGGCGCCTGATAACCTCCTTTGCTCGCGCGTGTCACGCCTTGCCCCTCCGCTCTCATTGGTCCTTGTTCACATAAATGACTCACTTCCTCTGGATGGCGCCACCCCCTGATGAAAGCAATCGCCGAAACGCGCGTCCGGATGGACACATCCTCTGGACTGCTTGTTATTCATCACCCATCTCACAGGTACTTTATGACTTCACTCAATTGCAGTATTTTGATAATGTTATCACCCCTATTTTGAGCTTGTACGTGCACACTATGTGATTACTTACATTCCAGTAGTACTGTCTCACATGCACGGTCACTTTATTATGGTATACAGTTACCTCCTTACACAGATTTATTTCATTTTGAATCTTTTCCACATTTTACCTGTTTTTATGGGGCTTATATTGTATACATGTCTGGTGATTCTGCCACAATTGTACCTTTTGGTATTTATTTATTTTTTCTATTATTTATTTTTGGCAGCAATATATATTCATTTGTACACATAATGTGACTGCTACCATATTAATTCATGTCCAGCTGGTCCTCAGTTGTATGTGTCCCTTTTCCTGTGTTTTTGTAATGTGTAATCAGAGAATGAACTTCTCTTTAACCCTTTACACCCCAAGCCTCGTTTCACCTTCCTGACCAGGCCAAATTTTTAAATTCTGACCAGTGTCACTTTATGTGGTAATAACTTGAAAACTTGAAATTTTTGTGCCCTTAAAAACAGATGGTCAAAACACGGAAAATAATTAATAAATTACATTTGCCACTCATCTACTTTACATGAGCGTAATTTTTTTTTGTTAGAAGGGTTAAAAGTGCAGGGCTCGGAAGGAGCGCCATTAAAACAGCAGAGCCTTCAACCCCCAAGTGACCCTATTTTGGAAACTAGATTCCTCAACTAATTCATGTATGGGTATTATGAGAATCTTGGTCCCACAGGTGCATCACAGAACTTTATATTATTAGGACGTGAAAATTAAAAATACATCTTTTTCCACAAAAATTTAGCTTTAGCCCCAAATATTTCATTTTCATAAGAGAAGCAGGCTTAATTGGACCACTCACTTTGTTGTGCAATTTCTCCTGAGTATGATGATGCCCAATATGTTGGGGAAAAGTACTGTTTGGGCACACAGCAGGGCTTGTAATGGAGGAAGCATTATTTGAATTTTGGCTGGAACAGATTGATAGATTGTAGATGCCATATTACATTTGAAGCGTCCTTGACATGCCAAAACAACAGAAACCCCCACAAGTTTCACCATTTTGGAAATTACACCTCTCGAGAAATTCATTTAGGGGAATAGTCAGCATTTTTAACTCACAGGTGATTCCCAGAATTGTATAACATTGGTATTTGTAAATGAAAAATTAATATTTTTTTCCCTAAATTGTTGCTTTGGCCCAAAGTTTTTAATTTTCAAAAAGGTTAATAGGAGAAAACAAAAGGTATAATTTGTTACACAGTTTTTCTTGAGTACAGCAATGCACCATGTGTAGTTGAAAACTACTTTGGCGGCACAGTGCAAAGCTCCGAAGCAAAGGACAGCCATACTGCAGGGAAGATTTAGCTGTTATGGTTTGCGGGTGCTATGTCACATTGGTAGAGCCCCTGAGGTGACAGAACAGCAGAAACCCCCATAAGTCACCCCACGTTACAACCTTCAGTGAATTCATCTATGGGTGCAGTGATCATGTTTACACCTCATGTGCCTCCTAAAATTTTATACCATTGGGTGGTGAAAAAAATAATAAAATTTTTACCACAACAATGTTGTTTTAGCCCCATATTTTACATTTTCACATGGAAAAATGGCACCAAAATTTGTCACACAATTTCTGCTGAATGTGAAAATATTATATATGTCGCTGTACAGTACTGTTTAGCCATACAGCGAGACTCGGGAGGGACAGAGCGCTATGAGTCTTGAACAAATTTTCATAGAATAATTTGTGGACTCCATATACAGAGCCCCTAAGTGCCAGAACAGCAGAATCCCCCCCCCCCCCCCCAAGTGACCCCATTTTGGAAATTACACTCCTTTGAAAATATATCTACAGGTGTAGTGATGATTCTGACTTCATGGGTATTTTTCAGAATGAAGCAGCAGTGGATGTTATGGAGGGAAAATTGCATATCTGCCATTGCATTGACCAGTACGTTGTAGTGTTCATACATTGTACCCAGCTCCTGCTTCTGAAGACACCCACCCGTAAAGTAGACGGGCTCTCATCACTACAGAAATGCCAAACATGTGGGAGCTAAATGTGGTTTAGACACACTTTGGGGCTTAGAAGGGAGGAGGGTATTTAGATTTGGGAGAGCAGAATACGCTGGATTTCTTTTGGAAGGCGATTAGCCATAGCGCTTTTCCAGAGCATTTGGGCTACCAGTAACGTAGAAGCCCCTTATATTTCCACTGACAGATGACAGATCTGAGTGGGGACTTGCTATTTTTGTGGACTGAGTTAAAGCCTTTATTGACAACATTTTACATACAATTTTGGATGACATTTATCCTGCACTCTACGCTGAGCACTTATATCGGGGTTTCCATGTAAGGCCAAAGTAACAGTAGCATATGGTATCCGATGCGAGCATCGGATGCAATATGTTAACGACACTCGACTCTTGCTCTGCTGCGAGCAGGAGCCGAGTGTCATGCTCTGTTGTCTGATCCTCTCGCATGTGAGAATTATAGAACAGGTGCGGAGGAGACAGAGAAAGTAATTTCTCCATTTCCTCCATTGCCGGCATCAGCGGCAATCGCACTGCACTTTGCTGATATCCCGTGCAGTGCGATGTTTCACAAGCACCCATAGATTTTTATGCACACTTAAAAAGACAGACACCGCCGGATCACAGGTCCTACGGCATCCATAGTGCCTTCATCTACCTCATTAAAGGAAATCTTCCATCGAGGGTTCCGTCTGAATCACGTATTTCAGAGATTTACACGGAAACCCCGATGTAAGTGCTCAGCGCAGGATAAGTGTGAGCCAAGCCTTACTGTGATGTTTCGGAGGCAGAAAGCTTGAAAACCAACAATTCAGGATTTTTTTTTGTGTTTTTTTTTTATGCCATTCACCATGTAGTAAAATTGATAAGTCAGCTTTATTCTTCAGGTCAGTACAATTACAGTGATGCCACAATTATATTTTTTTATGTTTTACCACTTTTACACAATAAAACTATTTTATTTAAAAAAAAAAATGTTTTTACATCACTATATTCTGAGAGCTATGGCTTTTTTACTTCTCCACTGATGGAGTTGTTTGGAGGCTCGTTTTTTTTGACGGACAAGATCATGTTTTCAGCGGTACCATTTTTATTTACATTCATCTTTTTGATCGCGTTTTATTCAATTTTTGGGCCGGTATGATGAAAAAGCATTGTTTTTGGCTACGTTTTTTACCGTGTCTCAACCAGCTTGAAGAGGACACTGATGCTTGTACTCGGGGAGATAGGTGTTGGTCAGAAGCATCCGGCGTGAAACTGGTCAAGGTACCCTCTCCAGGTTCAGCTGCTGGCAAAGCTGCCGAAACTCCTGCCTCTGAAAACGGGATAGAAGTGTCAGCCACAGAACAATCGAAACTAGGTATATGCTTTGTTCTAAAGATCCCCATACACATTCAATAAAAGTTTACACGGGAATGGCCAACCATCTAATGTGTTTGGGGGCCTCTTGACTCACCTCCAATAGATGATCCTTTTGTTCTCCGGGAGATAAACCAAATGCTCCTGTGTAAAGGGGGATAGGAGAGACAACTGTCTAATGTGTATGTAGGCTTTAAGAGGAAGTTACGTTGAAAACATTGGGAGAACCAAGTGCCTTAGAAGAGCTAAAATGAGTGGAGAGGATGAAGACTATAACCGATTAAATGCAAATGCCCCATGTTGTCAAACCAAACTATCACCAATTAATTTTTCATCAGTTCACCCCATTCCTCTATCAACCTCAAATCTGCACACCAGGATATTAGCAAAATGGCCCTAAAGCTCTTGGAACCTGAAGGATCAGTAAATAGGTTAAGGCCAGTGCTATTGAAATCCCCCATCGAACAGGTTTGCTCATTTTATGCCTTGAAGAAAGATTCCCAAAGAGAAATCATCCTTAATGGGGTGACCAGAAAAATGCCCACAGGAAAAATGCCCACAGTAAAATTGCCCACAGGAAAAATGCCCACAGGAAAATTGCCCACACGGAAAATTGCCCACACGGAAAATTGCCCACACGGAAATTTGCCCACACGGAAAATTGCCCACACGGAAAATTGCCCACATGGAAAATTGCCCACACGGAAAATTGCCCACATGGAAAATTACCCACACGAAAAATTGCCCACACAGAAAATTGCCCACATGGAAAATTGCCCACACGGAAAATTGCCCACACAGAAAATTGCCAATTGCAGCATCACAAAGTTTCAGATCCATGATATTTGAGGTGCAAGGTGAAGAATGCCCACAGAAAATTGCCCACAGGCTGAATTATAGGTTAAATGCTCTGCAGGACAGGGGGATAGTATATGCATGTATACATGAGATGCTCTGCAGGGCAGAAGAATAATATATAATAAGTGAGATGCTCTGCAGGACAGAGAATAGCAAAGACCTACAGGTTAAATGCTCTGCAGGACAGGGGAATAGTATGCAGGTATACATGAGATGCTCTGCAGGGCAGAAGAATAATATAGAATTGTAGGTGAGATGCTCTGTAGGACAGAGAATAGCAAATATATATAGGTTAAATGCTCTGCAGGACAGGGGGATATTATGCATGTATACATTAGATGCTCTGCAGGGCAGAAGAATAATATATAATTATAGGTGAGATGCTCTGCAGGACAGAGAATAGCAAAGAGATATAGGTTAAATGCTCTGCAGGACAGGGGGATATTATGCAGGTGTACGTGAGATGCTCTGCAGGGCAGAAGAATAATAAAGAATTATAGGTGAGTTGCTCTGCAGGATAGAGAATAGCAAAGATCATAGGTTAAATGCTCTGCAGGACAGGGGGATAGTATGCAGGTATACGTGAGATGCTCTGCAGAACAGAGAATAGTATAGAATTATAGGTGAGATGCTCTGCAGCACAGAAGAATGTTGGCAAAAATTGCCCACATAAAAAACTACCAACAAGTTTATTAAGAACAGTTTATTAATGAGTTCTAATAACAACAATAACTTAAGTTTATTAAACAATCATTGCACACCTGCAAATAATTAGCTGCCAGGTGATTGTCCTTGACTTCCATGGGCTCCATTAAAATACAATACAGCACAACACAGGCAGCAAATAAAATGCAGAATGGATTTCAACAAAGTTCTCTGGGCCCAGTTTACTTCTCCAGGTTCTACAGGTTCGGTTCACTCATCCCTAGTCCCAGAGTACGGATTCTGTTCTTAGGAGTTGTCATTCCACTGTGCTAACAATAATTCTACTCTCATTGTGGTGTGTCTGGGCCTAGAGACGCTTAGGCTATGTTCACACGCTGCGGATTTTGCTGCGGATCCGCAGCGTTTCCGCAGCTGCGGGTCCGCAGCGGTTTCCCATGCGTTTACAGTACAATGCACATGCTGCGGAAAAAACGCGCGGAAACGCAGTGGTTTACATTCCGCAGCATGTCAATTCTTTGTGCGGAATCTGCAGCGGTTTTACACCTGCTCCATAATAGAAAACCGCAGGTGTAAAACCGCAGTGGAATCCGCACAAAAACCGCGGTAATTCCGCAGTAAATCCGCAGGAAAAATGTGCGGTTATTGCCCTGTGGATTTATCAAATCCGCTGCAGAAAAATCCACAGATGATCATTCTACGTGTGCACATACCCTTATTCAAATCCACTCTGCATTTCCTTCCATCCTACGCCTGCCTGCACCTGCAGTGTATGTGTATAATACATAACTAGGTAGGGTCTGTTCACTCTTACTCTTGGCAGTCATACGTGGACAGGGAAGGAAGTGCATTCCCCAGATTCACTGCCACTGAAGTCAATGGGAGAGCGGAGCTGCTATGGCACTTCCGTTCCTCTGACAGATTCTGACAGAATCTCACCTTTCTGCGGTGCCTTCTGGGCTTCCAGGACCATCTATCTCAGCCAGCAGCACCCTGCTTTTGGTGGGCACCCACTGAGATGATACTGTATTAGATCTGACCTGCAGTCCCATGTAACCACAGAAAATACAGTGATTCTTTTGTGGGTACTGATAGCAGTGATGGCTCCTCTGGATCACACTGCTGCTGGTTCTGCATGTGCTGCTGTTCTGGGCTGGTGGGAGGAGTAAGGCAGAATCAGTGAGAGATGAGAGCAGACTAGATATATCTATTGCTGAGAATGACAGACTGCTACAAACTACAGATCTTCAGCATGTTTGCAGTTTTGCACTAGGTCAGCTGTAAATCACAAGTTGATCACATATCATGTGAACATCCTCACCTTTCACCTCAAATATCATAGATCTGAAACTTTGTGATGCTGCAATTGGCAATTTTCCATGTGGGCAATTTTCCATGTGGGCAATTTTCCGTGTGGGCAAATTTCTGTGTGGGCAATTTTCCATGTGGGGAATTTTCCGAGTGGGGAATTTTCCGTGTGGGCAATTTTCCATGTGGGTAATTTTCCATGTGGGTAATTTTCCGTGTGGGCAATTTTCTGTGTGGGCAATTTTCCTGTGGGCATTTTTCCTGTGGGCAATTTTCCTGTGGGCAATTTTCCTGTGGGCATTTTTCAGGGAACCCCTTAATGGGTAGGACAACTCATATGGTAGCCACATACAATCATCTTGGGAAAACTCTGCCCATGGGAATTACATGGCATGCAAATAGAAGTAAACGCTTGTACTTGTCGAAGAGTAAAATAACGGAATAAATAAGGTAATGGCCTCATGAAGCCTAAATTATTTTTCTGTAGGACAGCAGAATACCATAACCACTGCATCGGCCCCAACGCCTAAAGATTACAGCACTTGAACTGGCCCTAAAATTTTATCAGACAGTAGGAAGTCAAAGCAACTGGCCAGGTGCTGAAAAGAGGATGGAATCGGGAATTGGATGGACCTACAGAAAAAATAAAAAATGTTACATGGCTATAAAGATCGACCGACAATTATATCTCCTAACTCCCCCATAAAAAAAAGCGCTCTGATCAGCAGAGTGTTCAGGTGTTTTCTATGGGGAGAGAGGAGAAAACTGCTGACATATTCCTCCAGGAGAAGCTCATCTCTCCTGCAAACAAAATGATTGGCTATCGAAACTCTATCAGATATTGTGAGGAGAGAGTTTAGAGGCCCTCCATACATATCAGATAGTCGTCCAGTTCTACCAAAATTACCGGGTTCAGCCGACTTTCATCTCATGTGTATGGGGGCCTTAAGTAATGTGAGAGTGCACAAAAGCTGACTCTTAATGAAAGGGAACAAAAGATCTTAAAATAAAAACAAAACAGCAGACAACCAAGGAGGTGGAAACAGTTCTTGTGTGATGGTAACTGGCCAGGAGTGCCATCAAGACTGCTGCCCAAAAGGGGTTGTACAGCGAAGAGTATCACCTATCCACGGGATAGATGATACCTTATAGCTCAGTGGGGAACAAACAGTCGTTGCCCACGCTAATCAGCAGAATGGGGTGCTTTAATCTTAGTTGAGAATGGAGCGGTAGTGCACATGTCCGACCACTGCCCCATTTGTGCTCTATGGGGCTGCTGGAAAAAGAGCTACGGGAATGAATGGAGCAGCGATTGGACATGCACACTGCCGCTCCATTCTAACGATCGATGTGGGTCAGAGCGGTCAGGCCTTCACTGATCTTATCTAAAATTTATCAGCAATTTCAAGGATAGGTG
This sequence comes from Ranitomeya variabilis, assembly GCF_051348905.1. Classification (NCBI taxonomy): domain Eukaryota; kingdom Metazoa; phylum Chordata; class Amphibia; order Anura; family Dendrobatidae; genus Ranitomeya; species Ranitomeya variabilis. The sequence goes on along the minus strand of NC_135233.1, from coordinate 248,255,833 downwards.
ATAACTTACATTCACTGGACAACCCCTTTAATGAGCTCATCAAATGAGACATATGGGAATCACTAAAAATGAGGACATCTGACGGAATTCGCATTCAGCATCAAATTTGTCAGATGCAATTAAAATGTGCATCATTATATTCTGAGGACTGTCCTGACCATAATAAACATAGGGAAAAAAAATAAGAAAGGAATGCTATACTCACCCAGTCTTCACCTGTCCCGCCAAAGCTCCTCTCCAGTCACGACTTTGGCCCCTGTAGTGTTGATAAGACCCCACAATGCCATGACGTTGCAGGGCCTAATCAGCACCAGAGGCGGCAAAATGTAATCAATAACCGGACCAGAGGGGAGATGCGTGGTTAGACAGATGATGGCTTGGCGAGTATATTTTTTTAACCCCTTGTCATCAGCTGCCATTTTTCTGCATTCAAGGTGAACTCTAAGAGGGAGAAGAACAAGTTAAGAAAAAGGCAGAGCATCGAATGGACCAGCAGAAACAAAAACTTGTCCTACACCTTTGGCCTGGGACAGCTCAAAGAATCCCACAGTATGTAGTATCATCTCTATGCTTACGACATGCAGATCTACCTATCCGGACCTGACCTCATCTCCTTACTTACCAAAATCCCACACTGTCTGTCTGCTATCTCGGCCTTCTTTTCTGCTCGCTTTCTAAAACTGAACATGGACAAAACAGAATTTATCATCTTTTCCCCATCTCACTCTACCCCTCCACCAGACCTATCTATCAATGTCAATGGCTGCTCACTTTCCCCAGTCCCACACGCCCGGTGCCTCGGGGTGATCCTCAACTCTGCCCTCTTTTCAAGCCACATATCCAAGTCCTTGCCTCCTCCTGCCGCCTCAAACTCAAAAATATCTCCCGGAGCAGCGCATTTCTTGACCCCGACACCACAAAAAACTAGTGCATGCCCATATCATCTCCCGCCTTTACTACTGCAACCTCCTACTCTCTGGCCTCCCCTCTAGCACTCTGGCACCACTCCAATCCATCCTACACTCCCCTGCCCGACTAATCTACCTGTCTTCCTGCTATTCCCCAGCCTCTCCCCTATGCCAAGCCCTTCACTGGCTTCCTATTGCCCAGAGACTCCAGTTCAAAACCCTTACAATGACATACAAAGCCATCCACAACCTGTCTCCTCCATACATCTGTGACATGATCTCCCGGTACTTACCTACACGCAACCTCCGATCCTCTCAAGGTCTCCTTCTCTCCTCCCTTCTCATCTCTTCTTCCCACAACTGCATCCAAGACTTCTCCCATGCTTCCCCCATACTCTGGAACTCTCTACCACAACACATCAGACTCTAACCTACCATAGAAACCTTCAAAAAGAACCTGAAGACTCACCTCTTCCGACAAGCCTACAGCTTTCAGTGATCTTCATCCTACTGAACCGCCACAAAACCAGCTCTACCCTCTCCTAGTGTATCCTCACCCATCCCCTGCAGACTGTGAGCCCTTGCGGGAAGGGTCCTCCCTCCTTATGTACCTGTGTGCCTTGTTTTTTGCTCATGTTTAATTGTATTTTTCTATATTTGCCCCCTTTTCACATGTAAAGCGCCATGGAATAAATGGTGCTATAAAAATGCATAATAATAATAATAATAATAATAATAAAATGCCGTCTTCCCCTTTCTTGGGATACCAACACAAGAACACGGAGCAAAAAAGTCCACATCAATATAATTATGTATAAAAGTCTATAAAGTTTTATTAATTATAACAATATAATTGCTGTATCAATACAAAAAGGGTTATAAATCTGAATATATGTGCTGTCTGCACTATGCATATAACAGAGGACAATAAGGAGGAGACATGACGGTAGCCAAGTTAGCGGGGGATACTACAATACATCCTTAGGGCAACAGCATGAACCGATACCAAGTCTATAAACGGTCTTACAGATCTCCAGTACCATGAATGACAGTGTACATAGTCAGACTAGTCCCATATATAGCATATCGCAATTTCAGAAGATTCATGCTTATCCATTTGTAATCATCAGGGAAGGCACCCCCACCTCTCTCAGCACCCCCGGACGCACGTTTCGCGTTCTAGCTTTTTCAACAGGGTCTGCTTGTAGCTAGTCTCATTGTGCTTAAATGTGGATAAAACCGGAAGTGGCGGCGGGAAAACGGCGCATGCGCAGTGGCACCATCACCAGGGCCATCACAGCAGGGTGTGCGTGGAGGCGGAACTCCGCCGTAGGACGTCCAATGACTCGCACGCTCAGCTGATGCTGATAGCCATAGTGAAAGGCGAACACAGTCGATGGCAATGGGCATGCGCACCACCGGCAACCATTTTCCCTGTTGAAAAAGCTCACCGCGAAACGCGCGTCCAGGGCCTTCAGGTGGTTTGTGGCTGGGTTCCCTCTGTTCTATGGGTAAGTGCACATGATTAATACTAACAACTTCATTTGTATGTTCACTGGGGCAGGGATTATGTGTTTACTTATGGCGTTTTTGTGATACTATTTCCCTGTGACATACTTAACCAGGTTTATACTATGTGTACCAGTTAGGGATGATGCTCACCTATACCACATCCCACCTGATGTACCGTCATATCCTCCGTGTACTGCCTTTTCTGTTTTGGTATATTTCTGCCTACAGCAGATATATATTTATGCTTGTTAAATTGATTATTTATTAATAAATCGTATTATAATGTTGCTTTGGACTGTCGTACTCCATTTGTTTGTGTTGCTATATTTCTGGAGTTGTCCAGATAGGTGGAGGCCCTTGGGGCATCCGGGGAGAGTTTTATACTCTCAAGGTGTATATGTATGGGGGCTTTTTGATTATGGTCATATATGACATTTTCTAAAAGACCACAGCGGCGGCCATATTTGTAGTGATAAGTTTATCAAATCACTACAGATTGCCAAATAACCCTCACTTCTAGAGAATTGAAAGTTCGGACACGCGAGCATGTACGAGATATCTTGGCTGCTAAGGAAGTGGTAGATCCGTCAGGTCTGAAGACTATACCAAGACAATTTCGGATGTTCCACGGATCAGATCCCCAGGGTCCATGGCTTTAGACGCAACATAGGCTGCACTGGACTCCCTCTGTCCCCTATATGGAAGTCTTAAAGAAACAAGAAGTCTTGCTGACTGTCGGTCGCTAATTGTGTACATTATGATATATATGCACTATTTGTTTACCATCATTGCACGTGTCACTATATCACTGTTGTTGTTGTTATGTATAATGTACTCATCCCAAATTGGAATCTATGTTATTATTGTAGTTTTCCATATTAGTATATTTATAGAAATGGATGGGTCAATAATGCCCTCTTATTTATATCATTTTCACTATATTGCACAGGGTATTCCAAGTATGGGGTTATTTGGGAATCTGTAGTGATTTGACAAACTTATCACTACAAATATGGCCGCCGCCGTGGTCTTTTAGAAAATGGTTGCCGGTGGTGCGCATGCCCATTGCCATCCACTGTGTTCGCCTTTCACTATGGCTATCAGCATCAGCTGAGCGTGCGAGTCATTGGACGTCCTACAGCGGAGTTCCGCCTCCACGCACGCCCTGCTGTGATGGCCCTGGTGATGGCGCGCCCTGGGTGCCACTGCGCATGTGCTGTTTTCCCAGCGCCACTTCCGGTTTTATCCACATTTAAGCACAATGAGACTAGCTACAAGCAGACACTGTTGAAAAAGCTAGAACGTGAAACGCGCGTCCGGGGGTGCTGAGAGAGGTGGGGGTGCCTTCCCTGATGATTACAAATGGGTAAGCATGAATCTTCTGAAATTGCGATATGTTATATATGGAACTAGTCTGACTATGTACACTGTCATTCATGGTACTGGAGATCTGTAAGACCGTTTATAGACTTGGTATCGGTTCATGCTGTTGCCCTAAGGATGTATTGTAGTATCCCACCCTAACTTGGCTACCGTCATGTCTCCTCCTTATTGTCCTCTGTTATATGCATAGTGAAGACAGCACATATATGCAGATATATAACCCTTTTTGTATTGATACAGCAATTATATTGTTATAATTAATAAAACTTTATAGACTTTTATACATAATTATGTTGATGTGGACTTTTTTGCTCCGTGTTCTTGTGTTGGTATTAGTATTTTGGAGTAGTCCTGGTGGTTGGGCGCCCGTGGGGTGCTCTGGGAGAGCTGGTGGTATCCGCTCTTGGTTACAACATACGCTGGTGCTTCATGATTGTGTTATTAAATATTCCCTTTCTTGGGATACAGGTCTAGGCAAGGCAGCATCTCCAAAATGTGCAATGGTGCCCAAGTTTCACGATCCATGTACAAGTCGCAATTTCCAGACCAGCTGCAGGTCAACTGAGCTGATGTCAGCAGACTCATTGGAATATCTGGGGTTGCTGCATTTGGGTCAGGAAATCTGACCGGTAAGGGCAACACATACTATGCAAGGAACAAAGTTTGATTATGTGCCTATTATACCTCTCAAAAGCCACAAAGTTAAGTGTACAGACTCAAAAAATCAACAGTTTCATATATGCCTATATGACTGCAGAGTTTGGGTCAGGAGACCTGCGGCCGGTCCATCCATCCCTGTCCTTACTTGGACTGTATTTCACGGACTTCTGAATTTGGCCGGAAGTGGGTTATAATTATCAGAAGATTAGAAGTTCCTAGTTAAGGATCACCATTTACCCAATAACAACATTTAATGGGGAATTGTTATCTAAGCATTCGATTCACGTGAAACCTATACTTCAAAATTCTTCTAGACATGAACTTACAACCTCACAGACATAGGAGACTCTAAGTTTGGCTCAGGAGTCAGTCTGGGCCATATACAGACCGTGAAATACGACAGTGTGAATTCAGCCTTACTCAGACACGCTGCGCCGGCTCCAGGATTCAAGATGCATGATGGCGATTGTCACCTAGACCGCACATAGAGTACTGTGTACAGTTTTGGGCACCGGTGCTCAGGAAGGAAATAATAGAACTAGAGCGAGTACAAAGGAGGGCAACAAAATTAATAAAGGGTATGGGGGAACTACAATACCCAGAGAGATTAGCAAAAATAGAATTATTTAGTCAAGAAAAATGATGACTGAGGGCCGGGGTGATCTAATAACCATGTATAAGTATATAAGGGGACAATACCAATATCTCTCCGAGGATCTGTTTATACCAAGGAAGGTGATGGTTACAAGGGGGCATTCTCCGCATCTGGAGGAGAGAAGGTTTTTTCCACCAACATAGAAGAGGATTCTTTACTGTTAGGGCAGTGAGAATCTGGAATTCCTTGCCTGAGGAGGTGGTGATGGCGAACTCAGTCGAGGGGTTCAAGAGAGGCCTGGATATCTTCCTGGAGCAGAACAATATTGTATCTTACAGTTATTAGGTTCTTTAGAAGGACGTAGATCTGGGGATTTATTCTGATGGAATATAGGCTGAACTGGATGGACAAATGTCTTTTTTGGCCTTGCTAACTATGTTACCTACAAATCCTTACCTGGAACAGAGGAACTGACTGGCGTTGGCTCAGAGGGTTCTTCCTCCTGCTGATCTTGCATTATTGTGGCTGAACAGCTTTGCAGTAACCTTTCTATACGTAATTCAATGGGCTCCTCCTCGGTGTTGTTGGAATGGGTCATGTTGGGATCTTTCCCGTTGCTGCAACTGTGGCAGGTTTCCGCCTTGTCTGTGCGCGGATTTGGTGACGGACTGGAGTAGCACTGCCCGCTGTCTCTACTGGACTTCTGTTCCTCCTCAGATACAATACCAGCGTCTTCAGATTTTAGTCCACTGTCTGATCCGTGCCGGGAAGCCGCATTAAGCGGAATCCGCAAATCTTCATTCCATAAATCAGTGTCTAAACTGAATGGATTCTCCGAAGGACAAGGCACCTCTGAAGATGGGCACTGCCCAGCGGCCACTTCTGGAGGGTCCCTACCAGGGCTACTAACTTTGAGATGATTTCTGGGCACCGGGGATGGACTTCTGGGCCCTAAAGATCTAACTCTCTTAGCACATGGAGAGGCATCTTGTGCATCAGATGCTTTTCCTTCATCTGCAACTATTTCTGCCACTTTCTCTTGCAGCCAGGCTTCACCTCTCACCAGTGCTGCTGCTCGCACCTTGCCAAGCAATTCCTCCAGGACAGCAGACATGGTGCAATGTGCATACACTTCCTAGTGCAGGACAGACACCTCCTCCTCTTCTCTAACCTCCCAGTATGCTCCAGTAAACCAGTAGCCACTACAAACTGGGAGGAGGGAATCAATGCATAAGATAAGACTGAGGGGGAATGATTGCAGAGGCTCCTGTATGGCAAATGTCAGAACCTGCACCCTGCCTGTGTCCTGCTGTGGTGAAATGTTGTGTAGGGGATGATATGAAGAATTTGAGGTGTCACATCAGAGCCAAAACAAAATAAAAAAAAGTGTGTGTTAGGGGTCGAGTTCCCGCCTCTGCACAGGGGGAATCTTGGGCCATCTCCGCTGCGGTCTCCCATTCTCCTCCTGCCGCAGTGGAGCCTGCTCAGCGGAGATGTCGGTCCCAGTGTCTCGCTCACTCTGACTCTGTGCAAAGGGTTACTGCTGCTTTTCCAGCTTCTGCCATTGAAGCCAGTGCTGGGCAGCGGCAAGCAGACGCTTTTGGGACTAAGTCCTGCTTTTCTCGTTCTGAGCATACCCAGGGTAAGATCTCTCATTGGAGATCGAGGGTCACATGCTTGGATACTGCAGCAAAGCCCATTGGTTCTCCAAGAAGGTCCTGAAGGTGCTCAGGCTCTGTGGCAGCCTCTCATTGTTCCTTCTATGAAGGTCTTGTACTTGCTGCAGCTATATAAGGTTCGCATGGCCGCACGGCTAGTATCAATGCAAGTTATGTGTTTTGCGCCAATGTGGTCACGCTTGTGTGGATTCAGGGACCCGGCTGAAATAAGCCACCTAGAATACCAGCTCCTCCGGTGAGGAGATGGTGTGTATGGTTTCAGGGCCCCGGCTGAAATAAGCCACCTAGAATACCGGCTCCTCCGGTGAGGAGATTGTATGTTTGCCTCCTTGACTGCGTGACCACAAGCTGCTTTCCGCTCAGCAGTTACTGTGTATTCCTGTGGAGTGTAAAAGGACACAGCTCTTTCTTTGTAGCGACTCTGTGAAGCAACAGAGATCGCTTCTACCACCATATAGTGCCGCCGTTTGCCAGCAGCAGGTTGTTTTTCTGCACGGTGGACCCAGGGCCGCGAACGCACCAAATAACATCTCTATATTTACTCGGTGCGTTCCGCCAGCCTTAACAGTATACTAGCGCCAGGGTCTGGCTGGTAAATGGCGGACGATCAGCGTCTACAGCGGTACATCCAGCAGCTGGAGGGTAGGTTGGCGGCTCTTGAGCGCACAACCTCAGCTGTGGATGTTGCCGCAGTCGCTGCTCAGACTGCCAGTGTAGCTGCAGCCAGTTTGTCCTCTGCCACCCCTGCTCCGACTTTATCCCGTCTCCCGCTTCCAGACAAGTTTGCTGGTGACAGTAAGCTATGTCGGGGATTCGTGAATCAGTACTCCATACATCTTGAGCTCCTGGCTGCATTTTTTCCTACGGAACGGGCGAAAGCGGGATTTATTTTATCCCTTTTGTCAGGCAGGGCGTTGGAGTGGGCAACGCCGCTATGGGAGCATAATGATCGTGTGGTGCAGAGTGCTCCTCTCTTCCTGGATGCTCTGAAACAGGTCTTTTTGGGACCTTGTGTCACCCACGATACCGCGCTTCAATTGTTGGCAATAGCACAGGGTTCGTCCATGGCCAGCCAGTTCGCCGTCCAATTCCGGACTATGGTCTCTGAGCTGGAGTGGCCGGATAAAGTCCTTATTCCGGTGTTCTGGAAAGGACTGACAGACCATGTGAAGGATGCCTTGGCCACCAGGGAGATTCCCGCCACACTGGAGGAGCTCATTACTATATCTACCCGCATCGACCTCCGTTTTAACGAGCGGAGGTTAGAGCGGACCCAGTGTAGGCAGAGGTTTCGGCTGGCTCCCACCTTCGCCAGACCTCTAGAAGCTTCCGTTCAGGCGTCTGACTCCCATGAGGCCATGGAGGTTTCTCGAGCGGGACCTAAGTCTCGGACCGCTCAAGTACCCGTGGTTTGTAGAAATTGCCAACAAGGACATTATGCAAATAAATGTCCATGGCGGTCGGGTAAACGATCGCATCTAGTAACCATTGGAGGAGGTTCACTAGATACAGCGGTGTTTTCCTCCAAGCTGTCCTTCAAAGGGACAATCATGTTAGGCTCATCCTCTCTAACAGTCGAGCTTTGTGTGGACTCTGGAGCAGAGGGGAATTTCATGTCCTCTGCTTTTGCTCTGCACCATGCAATACCTCTGGTGATGCTCGCCAAACCGGTGACTGTTAGGCCATGTTCACACTTTGCGGGTTTTACCGCGGATCCGCAGCTTTCTTGCAGCTGCGGGTCCACAGCAATTTCCATTGCGTTTACATTTACATGTAAACCCTATGGAAACAGCAATCCGCTGTGCACATGCTGCGGGAAAAACCGTGCAGAAACGCAGCGGTTTACAACCCGCAGCATGTTACTTCTTTGTGCAGAATCGCTGCGATTCTGCACCCATAGGAATGCATTGATCCGCTAACTTCCCGCATGGGGCTGTGCCCACGATGCGGGAAGTAAGCAGATAATGTGCAGATGGTACCCGGGGTGGAGGAGAGGAGACTCTCCTCCAGGCCCTGGGAACCATATTAGTGTAAAAAAAAAAGGATTAAAATAAAAAATAATGATATACTCACCTCTCAGCGCTGCACGCGGCTGTCCGGTCTCAGGGTTGCTGTGCGAGCAGGACCTGCGGTGACGTCGCGGTCACATGACCGTGATGACGCCGCGGTCACATGACCTTGACGTCACGAAGGTCCTTCTCGCACAGCATCTTTGGAACCGGATCGCCGCGTGCAGCGCCGAGGAGATCGGACGTCAGAGGGTGAGTATAAACCATTTTTTATTATTTTTAACATTACTATTGATGCTGCATATGCAGCATGAATAGTATAGGAGTAAAACCCGCAGCGGAAACTGGAAGACAAACCGCAATAAATCTGCAGGGATAACCGCAGCAGTTTTGCCCTGCAGATTTATCAAATCCGCTGCGGGAGAACCCGCAGAGCACACCGCAAAGTGTGCACATAGCCTTAGAGTAGTGAATGGGTCAACACTTCCCTCACAAATCACACACCAGACTGTCGCTTTCACGTTATCTATGTCCCCTTCCCACCAGGAGATTATTTCCCTTCTTGTTCTTCCCGAGGGAATGGACGAGATTCTGCTGGGAATACCCTGGCTCCGTTTCCACTCCCCACATATTGAGTGGACCTCTGGGAGGATATGGGGCTGTTGTGATTCATGTAAGGGCAGATGTGTGAGGGAGTGTGTTCAGGTTTCCTCTACTGAGATACCCGCAGATCTCTCTTCCCTTCCCAAGTGCTATTGGTCCTATGCAGACGTCTTCTCCAAAAAGGCTGCGGAGACCCTTCCGCCTCACCGTCCCTATGACTGTCCTATTGATCTCTTGCCTGGAGCAGAACCTCCTTGGGGACGGGTCTACCCCCTCTCTCACCCGGAAACGGAGGCTATGTCCCAATACATCCAGGAGAATTTGGCAAGAGGGTTCATTAGGAAGTCAGTGTCACCTGCAGGGGCGGGGTTCTTCTTCGTGCAGAAGAAGAACGGAGAATTACGTCCTTGCATAGATTACAGGGGTCTTAACGCCATCACCGATAAGAAAAAATACCCATTGCCCCTGATTTCTGAGCTCTTTGATAGGCTACGGGGAGCAAGGGTATTTACCAAATTAGATCTGCGGGGTGCTTATAACCTGATTCGCATCCGTGAGGGGGACTAATGGAAGACGGCGTTTAATACCAGGGATGGGCACTATGAGTATCTGGTGATGCCCTTCGGGCTCTGTAATGCCCTAGCCGTTTTCCAAGACTTTGTCAATTATATCTTCCAGGATATGCTTTCCACCTCAGTCGTAGTCTATCTGGATGATATTCTCATCTTCTCTCCAGATATTGACTCCCACCGGAGAGATGTTGGCAGAGTCTTTGACCTCTTACGGGCAAACTCCCTCTATGCAAAGTTGGAGAAGTGTATGTTGGAGCAGGAGTCTTTACCTTTCCTGGGCTATATCATCTCTGCCCAGGGATTGGCTATGGATCCTGCCAAAGTACAGGCTGTGATGGACTGGCAAGAACCCCATTCTCTTAAAGCGGTGCAGCGCTTTATGGGGTTCATAAATTACTATCGTCAGTTCATTCCCCACTTCTCAACTTTGGTAGCTCCCTTGGTAGCCCTCACCAAGAAGGGAGCAAATTCCAAATTGTGGTCTGAAGAGGTCTCCAAGGCTTTTTCATCTATTAAGTCTCATTTTGCTAGCGCTCCCATCCTACATCGTCCCAATGTTGATAAGCCGTTTATAATGGAGGTGGATGCCTCATCCGTTGGTGCAGGAGCAGTCCTCTTCCAAAAGGATGCTCAAGGTCGGAAGCATCCTTGCTTCTTCTCCAAGACCTTCACACCAGCGGAGAGGAATTATTCCATCGGGGACAGGGAGTTGCTAGCAATGAAGTTAGCCTTCTTGGAGTGGAGACATCTTTTGGAGGGGGCTCGCTTTCCCTTTCAGGTCTTCACGGACCACAAAAATTTGGTTTATTTACAAACAGCCCAGCGGCTAAATTCTCGTCAGGCCAGATGGTCCTTGTTCTTCTCCCGGTTCCACTTCACCCTCCATTATCTCGCTGGGGAGAAGAACATTCGTGCTGACGCCCTCTCTCGCTCCGTTGTGTCATCTGAGGAGGAGGAAGGGGAGCCTCGGCTTATTGTCCCTTCTGAGAGCTTGAGAACCACAGCTCCGGTTTCGCTAGAGTCTGTGCCTCCGGGCAAGACTTTTGTACCCATTAATTTGCGACCGGAGGTTCTCTCTTGGGCTCATTCGTCCAGAGTGGGTGGACACTTTGGGACAAAGAGGACATCTGAACTGCTGGCGAGGACGTACTGGTGGCCACATATATTCCGTGACGTCAGAGATTATATTCGGGCTTGTGTCTCCTGCGCCAAAAATAAGTCTCCTCGACAACGGCCAGCTGGGTTACTCTATCCCTTGCCAGTGGCAGACAGGCCCTGGGAGATGGTCGGGATGGACTTTGTGGTGGGTTTGCCCAAGTCTTGTGGCTGTACCATCATTTGGGTTATCACCGATCATTTTTCTAAAATGGTGCATTTGGTGCCGCTTCCACGGCTACCTTCTGCACGGGCCTTGGCAGCGTTGTTCATAAAACACATCTTCCGCCTACACGGTATGCCGGACAAAATTGTCAGTGACCGGGGTCCCCAGTTTGCGTCTCGGTTCTGGAGAGAGCTTTGTCGTCTTCTCAGCATTGAGTTGAATCTCTCTTCCGCATATCATCCCGAGACTAATGGGTTGGTAGTGAGGGCCAACCAGACCTTGGTCACATATCTGCGACATTTTGTCTCAGCCAGGCAGGATGATTGGGCTTCCCGGCTACCGTGGGCGGAGTTTGCGCTGAACAACGCCGTATTCGACTCCACTGGACAAACCCCATTCCTCCTTAACTATGGTCAGCATCCGTGGGTACCTGTGACTATGCCCGTGTCTTCCGCCGACTCCAGGGTGGCAGACTGGGCTGTGGAGGCACGGGATATTTGGGACCGCACTCAGGATGCCATTCGGGCCTCCAAGGAGAGAATGAGGTCCTCCACTGATGCACATCGATGCCCCGCTCCGACCTTTGCTCCTGGCGATTTAGTGTGGCTCTCCGCCCGTAACATCAGGCTGTGAGTTGAGTCCACTAAGTTTGCACCTCGCTACTTGGGCCCTTTCAAGGTCCTCGAACAGGTTAACCCTGTGGTCTACCGTTTAGCCCTTCCACGACGCCTGGGTATCACCGACACCTTTCATGTGTCCCTCTTGAAACCCGTATACATGTCTTGGTTTTCTGAGTCATCTGCCGGGACATCGGGTTCGTCTACAGACGATTACGAGGTGAACGCTATTTTGGGGTGCAAGGTGGTACGTGGCAAAAAATTTTGTTTGGTGGACTGGAAGGGTTATGGTCCTGAGGACAGGTGCTGGGAGCCTGCTGAGCACATTTGGGCTCCGCAGCTCATTGCTGCCTTCGAGCGTGGCGAGGTCCAGGGTAACGTTAGGGGTTGAGTTCCCGCCTCTGCACAGGGGGAATCTCGGCCCATCTCCGCTGTGGTCTCCCATTCTTCTCCTGCCACAGTGGAGCCTGCTCAGCGGAGACGTCGGTCCCAGCGTCTCGCTCACTCTGACTCTGTACAAAGGGTTACTGCTGCTTTTCCAGCTTCTGCCATTGAAGCCAGTGCTGGGCAGCGTCGAGCAGATGCTTTTGGGACTAAGTCCTGCTTTTCTCCTTCTGAGCATGCCCAGGGTAAAATCTCTCATTGGAGATCGAGGGTCACATGCTTGGATACTGCAGCAAAGCCCATTGGTTCTAAAGGAAGGTTCTGAAGGTGCTCAGGCTCTGTGGCAGCCTCTCATTGGTCCCTTCTAGGAAGGTCTTGTACTTGCTGCAGCTATATAAGGATCGCATGGCCGCACGGCCATGCGCTAGTATCAATGCAAGTTATGTGTTTTGCGCCAATATGGTCACGCTTGTGTGGATTCAGGGACCCGGCTGAAATAAGCCACCTAGAATACCAGCTCCTCCGGTGAGGAGATTGTGTGTATGGCTTCAGGGCCCCGGCTGAAATAAGCCACCTAGAATACCGGCTCCTCCGGTGAGGAGATTGTATGTTTGCCTCCTTGACTGCGTGACCACAAGCTGCTTTCCGCTCAGCAGTTACTGTGTATTCCTGTGGAGTTTAACAGGACACAGCTCTTTCTTTGTAGCGACTCTGTGAAGCAACAGAGATCGCTTCTACCGCCATATAGTGCCGCCGTTTGCCAGCAGCAGGTTATTTTCCTGCACGGTGGACCCCGGGCTGCGAACGCACCAAATAACATCTCTATATTTACTCGGTGCGTTCCGCCAGCCTTAACAGTGTGTCTGTAAAGTAATGGGGCACTTTTGACCAGTCACTGGAAATCAACAAATGAAGATAGAAATGTGAAATCTGCTCCAAATAAAAGAAACACTCTCCCAGCTTCATACCTATTCAGTGCCGTTCGATGTGGGCTCCATTTGTTGCCCTACACACATCCAAACGATAGTGAAGTTCTTGCCACACACGGGTAAGTGCATCTGGTGTAACAGAGTGAATAATGTCTGTGATTCTCTGTTTTAAGTGATTAATGTCGTTGATACGTTCAATGTACACATGTTGCTTCGCATAACCCCAAAAGTAAAAGTCTAAGGGCGCCAGATCTGGGGACCGTGGTGGCCATGGCTTGACAGAACTCCTGCCTATCCACCGCTGGGGGAATGTTCTATCCAGAAACTCACAAACAATTACTCACCATGCTTTCATTTGGGTAAATTGGCCACAGCAGCCTTTATTAACATTTAACATAACAATTTATTTTTATTTTAACATTATCCATGCGGAGGGCGGTCCCCGAAGCCCCAAACTGTAACAACCTCAGGTCAGTGTCCAGAAACTTGGCCCCCAAGTCAAGTCTTGCCTCTAGCCGCTAAGCACCAGCTCAGAGACACTAAGAGACTCGACTGACCAATATCCGCCAAAAATACCCACGGATCCCAGTTATTTCCTCGGTGTGACCATTACGTTCCATTCCACTTAAACTACCCAAGGGAGAGTCCAGGACCTTTGAGATCCCCCCTCCTAGCTGCCATTTACTAGCACCACCAACCTCAAGGACCTCCCCCCCACGCCCCGCTGCGGCAACAAAAAAATACCCATATTTAAACTAAACACATTTGAGGTTTTTCTTTTATTTATTTTTTTAAATACCTTTAATCTTATCCTTGAAAAAACTTTCCATACCCAGAGATCTCTCAATTAACTCTTCATCCAAATTAATTACCATTTGCTTGTTTTAACTGTGATGGGGGCACCTAAAATGGTTGCCCCACTAAGATGGCTAATCCCTTTTATACTGCCCCCTTTAGCTCCACCTTTTAACCCTCCTACCCCTCACAGCCGTATCCCAACTCTGTTATTCAAATCCCTTAACCCTTACTAAGCTGACCCCTTTTACATGTTCCACTCCCTGTAGGCCCCCTCAACCCTGTCATGTCGTCCTCCTTTCAAAGGCCTGTGGCCCAGTACGGACTCACTTGACCATTGCAGCCATTTTACCATTCATGGTGTTGAGATGCTGTGGACTCTCATTTACGTCTTCTACAATTTGATATCCCAATCAAAGGCGTATCTTGAAGGGGGGAAGGGGTCCCGGCAGGAGGGCGCAGTCGGGACCGCCTAATGAGGTGGTCAAAAGTGACTCTCCCGGCGGCTGCATTCTGCCGCTCCCTGGACTGGCAATTTACTGCTTGTGGCTGTGTATTTACTTCGTGTCTGGGAGGTATTTACTGTGTGGGGAAGGAGATTTAGTGTAACGGGAGGGATTCCAGTATGGAAAGGAGAGGGCAGAGTGCATGGCATGTAATGTGTGGGTCAATTATTTATTCAGAGGCTCAGCATAGGGCAGATATTTTTATTCAGGAGCATTATAATTACACTGCTGTCTTTAAGGGCATCGTGAGGGCATTTGCTGCAGAAGACTGGAGAAAATGGAAGTCTGCAGAGACAGCTGTGGCTGTGAAGAGTCATCACGGCGTCTGGAAAAAGATAAAGAAAAGAAAGAGAACGACTCCAAAGACAATGTGATCTATCTGATACCTGGGTGTAAATGTTATTATGCTCATGTTTTTATTTATGTTAGGAGCATTATAGGGGTTGTCCAAGTTTGTGATGAGTCTGTAGTTATTCTATGCGACTGCAGACTTCTGAATTCTCAGAGTGCACACTGCACGCTATCAGGATTCTCTTGTGCCAGTGATTTACATACATGCGGTCACATGGGGACTAGACATGCGTGGTCTCAGTTAAAATCAATTGAGCGAGGCTGGAAAAGTCTAGTTGGAATGTGGCCAGAAGTACACAAATCATATACTTGTGCAAGGAAGAATCCTAAAAGCGTGCAGTGCATGCGCTGTGAGAATTCAGAAGCCTACAGCCAACTATATTGACTGAAGACTTTCATCTCCAAACTAGACGCACCCTTTAATTATAAAATAGAGCCCTGTAGCTAATCCTAACAGCATGTAATATACTCACTATCAGGATTCAGCTCTGCTTGCTGGTTCCAGCAGTCATCACTCAATTGTGATTTTCATCACTCATATGCGATTTTCATACTCACGGTCACGTGACAACGAGCTTCTCAGTTTTTCACAAAACATTGAATTAGGGAGAGCAGCTCCTCGGCACATGACTGTGTAAATCACATATGTGCTTGGGTTGGGGGGCGCTATACTAAATTCTTGCCCCAGGCTTAAAAAAACGAGATACACCTCTGATCCCACTGGTCAGTATATTAGACTCCCCTCATGCTGGTGGAGAATTATAAGTTGTAGATGACTCATGTTTGTCAACTATGTCTGTTTGTCTTGTTTGCATGTTTTTTAACTTTATGGCTACCTTGACCTTTAATAAAAATAAGTCTTTTTAACCATTATCATCGCTCTCCTCCTTTTTCACATGATTTTCTGGAGTGGCTCCTGAATGTGACCCTATGGCGCCTTCTTGGTATCTGGTCTCGCAAACTAATAAGATTCTGGGTTGTGCATTGACTGCGCAGATATGCATGAGCGGCGATGGCGCTGCTTGTTCAAATTATGTTATCACGCCCGTAGGGGCATGATAACATGGAAAGAGACCCCATCGTCTAGTCAAAGCCCTCATTAACATAGCAAACGGGGCATTATAATTCCATATTTAAAGCATTTATTTAACTGAATTATGTTATACAGGGCTGTTAGGGAGGGAGTGTAGTCACAAGTAGCTGAGTACTGCTGGATTGGAAGCAGCGGCGGGCCTGACAGTTTCCCTTATACCTTTACCCAGTGCCACAGATGCTGGATTTTTCTTCCCTTGTTGTATATGAACAGTCCTCCGCATCATGATTTTGACATCATGAGACCAAGACAACATCAAACAATTGATGAATAGCACCTCGCTATTGGGAGACTTCAAGTTGGATGTTCTCAGATGGAAGCGGCCACTGAGTGTCATCAGCAGGTTGCAGCACAGATACAGAGACTGGAAGAGTCACAGAAAGGCAGAGAAATAGACGTCCTTTGACCACATACCACACTGATGACCACTTCATTGTGAACAATGCCCTTTGGAACCGGATGATGAATGCCACACAATGCCAGGCACATTTGAAGGGGATGTCCACTACTATTACAATCCCTTCTTAAACTAAAAATCCCTTCTTAAACTAAATGTTCGGCCCTGATAAAATAAACCTATACTCCCCTCCTGTGCCAGCTCAGTTCCAGCGGTCACGGTCTCCATCTCCTGTCGAAATGAACATGAAGTCCGAGATCAGCTGCAGCTCAGACTTCCGCTTCATGTTGAGTTTGTCTGAAGGCAGAGACAGTGACACTAGTGCTGATTGGGTCCGGTCATCACAGCCCCGGGACCACGAGTGCCAACGGAGCCGACATGGGAGGTGAGTATAGGCTTTATTATTTTATCTGGGCCGAACATTTAGTTTAAGAAGGGGTTGTCCTGGTAGTGAACAACCCCTTTAAGGCGGGGTGAGAGGCACCCAAGTGTCACGTCAGACCATTCAACGCTGTTTACATCAGCGGGGTCTGCGTGCTAGATGACCTGCAAGGGTACCTGATCACAGCACCAGGCACAGACGTCATCGTCTCGCACGGGCTTCCCCAGCTTTAAGTGTTCTGGTTTGGAGGAGGAGTTAGTTCAGTCTGGAGAGACAGTGGAGGAGAGAGGAGTCGGCAGCAGATAGCAGAGCCATGCAGCCAGGAGTGAGCTGTAGCTCAAGGAAAGGAAGTGAACACGAGGGGTTGAATGTAGTGAAGCATCAGAGGAAAGGAGCACATAAGAGGGAAAGGGGCTCAGAGGGGGACTGTGACTGGGCACCCTCAGAGCCGAAGCGCAGGAACCGGGCACCGGGAGCCCGAGGCTGTGTTATACTCTAGGACACATAGCAGAACCGGAGGGCATAGGACTGTATGTTATTTGCCTACACCATGCCTGAAGGCAAAGCAGCACCTGAAGAGCCCGGGTCATGATAGAGACCTTATAAAACGGCTCAAGCTGCACACCATACAGGTACCTGTCTCAGGACAGGAGGGAGAGGACTTTGCCAGCAAGCTACAGGCAGCAGGAACCTCACTTACTAGCGCGAGTAGGAAGGCTTACTGACCTCACCTGGGAGAGGGATCCACTATTGCCTCCAGGCTGGCCAGACCTTGCCATCACCTGTTCCTGGTACCCTGGACTGTGGACTGCTACTGTCAGTAAACCAGGTAAAGACTTTACAATTCTGTGTCCCCCACTTATTTGCCGGCATACACCATCCTTGCCATATACCTTGGGAGCCCTGGGGACCCCGCTTCACCTGTGGGAAGCGTCACCAGCGTGCTGCAACAACATCACCCCAGAGGACCCCTTTAAGCAGCCTTGGTCCCTCTGACCGAGAACCACAGGTGGCATCACGAATAAACTTTATTCCAAAATATCCTTTAAAGATCTTTCCCCCTTTAATTGGGTGCCCAGGGCCACGGACCAGGTCGCAGCCACTGTGACATCCCCTTTAATTGCAACCGGACCCGGTACCGAGTACCCCACTGCCCTGGCAGGCGACTCAACACCACTGCTTCTTCTGCTGTTATGCGTGGAAGCCAATCCCCTGTCCATGGTGCCTGCGAAGATGCCTCCTGCCCTACACCTGTTGTTGCACACACTCAACTCGCACCATCATCAACCACGTCCACGTCCTTTTTCCAGTGCAGCGTTCAGTTGAACATACCCCAGTCCTTGGAACGCAAGCGTAAATACGCAGCCAACGCCCCACAGGCAACAGTACTAAATTCACACATTTCTCATCTGCTTGTGCTCGAAATGTTGCCTTTTAGGCTCATAGAGACAGAAGTTTTACGCAACCTGATGGCGTCGGCTGTCCCAGTGTATTCGGTCCCCAGCCGCCACTATTTCTCCCAGTGTGCTGTCCTGGGAATTACACAAGCACGTGTCCCACAACATTAGCCATGCCCTCAGCAATGCTGTTAATGGGAAAGTCCACCTAACCATGGACACGTGGACAACTGCTTGTGGGCAGGAATGGTATATCTCGCTGACGGCACACTGGATTAGCATAGTGGAAGCCGGGACCCAGTTGGACCTTGGGATGGAACAAGTCCTCCCGACGCCGAGGATTGCAGGCCCTACTTCAATCAGGGTTGCCCCCACAGTCTAGAGCTCCTGCACCTCCTCCTCCTCCTCTTCAGCCTCCATCTCCGAAATGACCACATCAGTCACAAGCTGGAAGCACTGCAGCACTGCCTTGGCCAAGCGGTAACAGGCTGTGCTGAAGCTAATATGCTTAGGTGACAAACCGCACAATGCTGAAGAGATGTCGACAGCTCTGAAAGAGCAGGCAGATCTGTGACTGACATCGCTGACCCTACAGCCTACATGGTCGTGTGTGACAATGGCCGTAACCTGGTGGCAGCTCTAAGGTGAGCTCACAAACGTACCATGCCTGGCCCATGTGCTTAACCTCGTTGTTCAACAGTTTCTCAAAAGCTGGAGCTGCCTGATCTGCTTGTGAAAGTAGAGGCTGCCTATGTGCCCATTTTAGAAAGTCAGCTGCAGCTTCCGCCGCCCTTGCTGTGCGTCAGCGGCGTTTGCAGCTTACGGCTCACTGACTGGTGTGTGATGTCCCCACGCATTGGAACGCTACACTGCATATGTTGGAAAGGATTTGTGAGCAGAAGAGGGCAGTTGTTGACTACCAGCATCAAAAAGGCCGTTGGTATTCAGTTCAGACTCCACACACAAGACCTCAGGAGTGGACATGGATGTCAGACATATGTAACATCCAACAAAACTTTGAGGAGTCCAACAAGATGGTAAGCGGCGATGACGCCATAATTAGCGTCACCATAGGCTGCTCTGTATTTTGAAAAGCTCTCTGCTCACAATGAAAGAGAATGAAAGAGGATGCATTGCAGGCGGAGCACGATGAGATGGAGCAAGGAACCATATAGGGTGATTACACACAGCCCAGCCTCATGTCATCCCAACATGGATTGGTTGATAATGAAGAAGAGGAGGAGAAGGAGGAGGAAGAACAGGAGCTACTTTCATGCGCTATAGACGGTACTACAAGCACAACTGTCATACCATCTGTCCAGCGTGGATGGCCTGAGGACTGGGCAGAGGAGGAGGAGGAAGAGAGTATGGTCAATCGTCCTCTTGTTGAGGTCTTGCCTGTTAGCAGTCTGGCGCGCATGGCTGACTTTATGTTGCGCTGCCTTTCCCATAACCCTCATATTCTCCAATTTTGGGTGACAGTCATTACTGGTTGGTGACACTTCTAGACCCACGCTACAAGGAGAACTTTCAATCTCTTCTTCCAGAGGCAGACAGGTCTACTAATAAGTTGCAGTACCAGAAGGCCATTGTTGTGGAATTATAAAAAAAATTCCCATCTGAAAACGCTGGCAGCAGAGGTCACAGTTTGTTGGACAACCAAGGAGTACAGGCGAGAGAGACAACCCCAATCTAGCAGAGGCAGGGGGACACTGGCAAAATTCTGGGACAGTTTTCTCAGACCCTCCCATCGCACTGGCCCTGTAGAGCGGGTACTCTCACAAGGAGTGCAAAGTTTTGGAAGATGCTGAGGGAGTACCTTGCTGACCATACCAACGTCCTCCATGCCTTTTAATTATTGGGTATCCAGGCTGGACACGTGGCATGAACTGACTCTCTACGCCTTGGAGGTCCTGCAGGAACACATGAGCCATGCGCACAGTGAACAAGCTTGTAGGGACATGTTCACACCACCAAGAGACTGAAAACACAAAAAAGCACAGTAAAACCAAAAAATGCTCTGTTGCAAAAAAAAAAATCACAGTAAACAGCAAGTGCTAGTAAAAAGATGGAAAAACACAGAGTATTTGGTTGATACGTTTTTTTGCAAAAAATGTATATTAAGCCACTCTACCAAACGTCAAGGTATACCCGTATTAGAGCAGTCCTAACTAATGTATGTAATCTCTATCTGATGTATTTAAAAACCTGGTCATATGTATACCTGTATGAGCAGGATTCAGAAAGGTAATTTGCAATGTGGACACGCTGCATAGAACGGCTCTTGTGCGCATGGCTCACAAGGAGGGGTGGAGAACTCCCTAGTCTTGTAGAAACAAGAAAACAATTATTTAAAGCAGGAACACATAATTGTTTTGTTTCTACAAGACTAGGGAGTTCTCCACCCCTCCTTGTGAGCCATGTGCACAAGAGCCATTATATGCTGCATGTCTTCAATGGAAATGGCGTAAGACTCTGACAACATTGTTCACAGCTGTGACCTGGGAGTCAGAAATGCTTCCAGGGGTATTCCCCATGATGTTCCCATGTCATTTGAGCACTGTTACCATCGATTTCAGACGTTTTCAGACCCTTTTTTATGCCTTTAAAAGTATCTTAAATGCCATAAACTCCACGTGTGTTGATGTTTTTATAAGAATTATAAAAACTTTCATCCTTCACCCAAGACATCTCTAAATTTCTCCAGCATCCGACATTTCCTTTTGTCCAATGAGATTTTGCCAGGGTCGGGCAAACATTAAGCTTTCTGTTCCAATTTTTTTTCTCTAGAGTAAGGCTACGTTACCACAATGAATTTTTGGTGATTTTTTTCTATGCTGCTTATTTAAAAAAAAATAAAAAATGAAAGTACGTAACCTATTTTACTTAACGGGTGCAGAAAATCTGCAACATCAAAAGCTTGCCAAAAACTCACAGTAGGAATGTAGCCTAATGATGTGTTAACAAATGTCTAGCGCCAAAATAAAACATTTCACATAGTACAGAATAATATTACCATATAGTGCTAACATAATGCTGCTATAAAAAAACACCCAAAAAATGCCATAAAATGGTAAAAAATGAAGCAAATTTTATTAACTATAAAAGATTTCGGCAAACCAGAATAAAGCAATCAGTTCAAATTACACACCTTATAAAAATTATGAAATAAAAAACCGTGAGATCACGCTATTCAACAGCTGTCCGGACTTTGGTTCATCAGAGACAAGTAAACCTCTGCTTGAATCCAGGGTTTGTTAGCTGGACATTGACCACAAATGGTAAGTCATCCTTGAGAATTGCCTGGATGGTGCCAACGCTGAAGTGCATTTTCGATCCCTTCTTGAATGTCTCTGCACCAGATCGAATTACCTGCTGAATTAAGGTGAACAACACCTTCCTCAAACAAGTGAGGAACATCACCCTCCAGACCCATATGGCAAACCACCACTGCCCACATAGTCTTCTTACGTCTTAGATAAGGTATGAGCAGTTTGTTCACCATCTTGCCGACATACTTAAATGATTTCCGGTTCCTTGCCTTTGGATATCTATATCTTCTCTTCACAATCTGTGACCATACAATTTCTACTCCTGGAAAAAGAGACTTCAGCTTAAAGATATCAAACTTTATGTTACCAATCAGATCCATTATAGAAACACCACTATAAACATCATCCTCCCCAGCGTGTATAACCAGAATATCAGGGGGCCTTTCTAAACGTGAGTAACGAGTAACTGTAGGTGTAACAGAATCCCAAGTCAGACTGCTAAATCCTAGCCACCGAATAACGGCCTTTGAAAGCGGAAAACCCAACTGGCGTCCATCTGGAACGAGTGATACATTTTCCAATGCCGAAGTAACAAAGGAATTTCCAAGAATCCACACCAAGCAAAGGATACAGATCTGCAGGAACAAGGTTAAAAAAAATGTAAAAAAAAAAACAAAAAACCTTGCACACACATACAGGTGCTTTTCAATAAATTGGAATACCATCAAAAAGTTAATTTCTTTCAGTTCTTCAATACAAAAAGTGAAACTCATATTTTATAGTCATTACAGATATACAAGAAATAGGAGACAAAAAAGCGCAAATAGGGTCTTATCCACAGGACTGCTCTTAAAGATTTATAAGAGAACTGCTCACCTGATGGTGCAAAGTAAAGGCGTGTAATTTGTCAGCTGCTGCAGATCCACAGGTCGGCGCTGCGACCTTTTAGAGACGTTATAATAGATGAATGTGGATAAAATCTGCGCTGCTGTAACAAATAATGAATCCAGATATAGTTGTAAGGTGTTCGGGTGGTTTATTCAACGCGTTTCAAAGCTCATGGCTTCTTCTTCAGGAAGTTTCCACACAAAGATCGTTGTGTGGAAACTTCCTGAAGAAGAAGCCATGAGCTTTGAAACGCGTTGAATAAACCACCCGAACACCTTACAACTATATCTGGATTCATTATTTGTTACAGCAGCGCAGATTTTATCCACATTCATCTATTATAATAGTCATTACAGAGTGATCTATTTCAAGTGCTTATTTTTGTTAATGTTGATGATTATAGCTTACAGCCAATGAAAACCCAAAAGTTATTATCTCAGTAAATTAGAATAATTAACAAAAAACAAACCTGCAAAGGCTTCCTAAGCGTTTAAAAAGGTCCCTTAGTCTGTTTCAGCAGCTCCACAAACATGGGGAAGACTGCTGACTTGACAGATGTCCAGAAGGCAGTCACTGACACAGTTCACATGGAGGGTAAGCCACAAAAGGTCATTGCTAAAGAAGCTGGCTGTTCACAGAATGCTGTATCCAAGCATATTAATGGTAAGTTGAGTGGCATTAAAAAGTGTGGTAGAAAAAGGTGCAAAAGCAAACGGGATAACTGGAGCCTTGAAAGGATTGTTAAGAAAAGGCCATTCAAAAATTTGGGGAAGATTCACAAGGGGTGAACTGTTGCTGGAGTCATTGCTTCAAGAGCCACCACACAAAGACGTATCCAGGACATGGGCTACAAGTGTTGCATTCCTTGTGTCAAAGCCACTCATGACCAATAGACAATGCCAGAAGCGTCTTACCTGGGCCAAGGAGAAAAAGAACTGGACTGCTGCTCAGTGGTCCAACGTGTTTTCAGATGAATGTAAATTTTGCATTTCATTTGGAAATCAAGGTCCCAGAGTCTGGAGGAAGAGTGGAGAGGCCACAATCCAAGCTGCTTGAGGTCTAGTGTGAAGTTTCCACAATCAGTGATGGTTTGGGGAGCCATGTCATCTCCTTCTGTAGGTCCACTGTGTTTTAAGACCAAAGTCAGCATAGCCATCTACCAGGAAATTTTAGAGCACTTCATGATTCCCTCTGCCGACAAGCTTTTTGGAGATGGAAATTTCATTCTCCAGCAGGACGTGCCACCTGTCCACACTGCTAAGTGTACCAATACCTGGTTTAAAAACAACAGTATCACTGTGCTTCATTGGCCAGCAAACTCGCCTGACCTTAACCCCATAGAGAATATATGGAGTATTGTCAAGAGGAAGATGAGAAACACCAGACCCAACAATGCAGACGAGCTGAAGGCTGCTATCAAAGCAACCTGGGCTTCCATAACCTCAGCAGTGCCACAGGCTGATCGCCTCCATGCTGCACCGCATTGAAGCAGTAATTGATGCAAAAGGAGCCCCGACCAAGAATTGAGTGTATTTACTGAACATACATTTCAGTAAGCCAACATTCCGATTTTAAAAATATTTTTCAAGCTGGTGTTATAAAGTATTCTAATTTACTGAGATTTTGACTTTTGGGTTTTCATTGCCTGTAAGCCATAATCATCAACATTAACAGAAATAAACACTTGAAATAGATCACTCTGTTTGTAATGACTCTATATATGAGTTTCCCTTTTTGAATTGAAGAACTGAAATAAATTTACTTTTTGATGATATTCTAATTTTGTGGGTGCACCTGTATATTTGACGACCCAGTCTACCTCTTCATAGTCCAATATCCCTTCTACCCACCTCAGAAACCTTTGTGCCCACATGAATGTTAAAGCAGAATACTGTATCGTTGGTTAAGATGATCACATTTATTCAGAACAAACTGAATTCTTGTGAAATCAAAATTTTCAAGATTCGATAAGCACAAATCCAGAAAAATGACGGCCAACAAGCTGCCATTTGGCAGGATTGTTTTGAGGGCTGGCAAGGGAAAATAATACTACACATGTCCTAGGCCTTCACTTGACTCCTTAAGCCAACTCCACAGATCCCAGATACACCATGATGGTAGTAGGTTCTTCTACAGCTGACACCTATGAAGTAGGAGGAATACCGTACTTGTCATTGACATCATGTTGTCCTCCTTCGCCATGTCACTGTATGGGGCTTGTTGGCAGAAAAACCAATGACCTTAATGGAGGACTGGTGAGCTGCTGAGGCAGTGTCACATGAGGATATAGGACAGGTGAGTATCATTTTTTCCTTTTTGTGGTCTGAAAAGACCTCAGAGCATAATAAACTTCTTTTCTCGACAATCTGGGCACTTTTTGGATTTGGTCCAAATTCTTCCACTAAACAGTACATGAGACAGCTGACACAATGACATCATTTCATCACATCATCTGTGTACTGCCGAGAGTCAGTGAACAAGAAACAGTAGCAAAGTGCCAGGGGAGCGAAAGCGAGGTGAGTATTTGGTGTTCTTTTTCATGTGTATGAGAGGCTATGTGGGTCTCTTGCTACAAATGAGAGGCTATGTGGGGCTCTTGCTGCATATGGGAGGCTATGTGGGGCTCTTGCTGCATATGGACAAGGACATTGACACCCCACAGACAGGACCGCCAGGCGAGCATAATAAAAATTATTTCTCTCTCTCAAGAATTTTATCCGTGAAAATCCATGCAGGAACTCGGTCGACGCATCTGTCATAACACTGGATGCGTTATACACGTTTTTCGCTATTTTCACAATGTCCGTCGATGCGTCACTTTACTGCATGGCGACGCACCTCGACCGACGGAAGTGTGAAAACAGGCCTTAGCGGGCAAATATACAGGATTATAGAATGCGGTATATAAGCCCTGAAAGGTGGCGGCATTATCTCATATCGGCTAAACCTGGTGACAGGTTCCCTTTATTTCTGCTCAATATTAGGTGATAATTAATCTACATATATACTTACCTTGTAATGTCTTCACATCTTGTTCCGTTCAGATGTGTCTGGATACCAGAATTCCAAGCGGCGGAAGTTCACCGACCTCCATATTGGGACACCCAAGTAAAGGGTGTATCAATATGGAAACTGCTGGTGGTACCAGCCTTTTGCGCAGTACCACCAGCAGAACACCATTGCACCTCACACACACACAAACATACACTGTTTATGTAGTATGCACCACATGCACACACTCACACTGTATATGCAGTACGCACCACACACACAAACACATACTTTATTGCCGCATGCAGCCTCTTGTGCAGTACCACCAGCGGAACAGCATCGCGAACACGCCGCTGCCGGGATCAGCTGAATGATTAACTGACCGCCGCCATCTTTGTAAAGGAGGAGTGCATGCGCAGTTTTAATGTGACCGCCACTATCTGTCTGTACAAAGATGGCAGCGGTCTGATTTACGGCACTTGCACGAATTCCGCGCAGGCACAGTGAATCATTCGGCTGATCCCGGCAGCAGATGCGCAATATGTCTACAGGCAGAGGAAGCCGGTCACATTAAACAGGTTTTCCCACGAACGAAAATTTAAAAAATTGCCTGTGTCTGACTGTGTACGGAGCATAGCACATCTCCTGGGCAGGGGAGGAAGCAAAAGACAATACTGACATTACAGCAGGGGATCACAGAGGATTTCTTTTGTCTGGTAAATTATTTCACTGACTGTTTTTAAACAACATTTTACCTCACAAAATGCGATCCCCTGCTGTAATGTCAGTATTGTCTTTGAGGGGAGAACACAGAACAGGAAGGAGAGAGACAGCAGACAAGGGGGATAGCACATGAGGTAGACAGGTCAAAGAAGAGAGCACAGATGGGAGAAGTTAGCACATGGGGAAAGAGAGAGTGGATAGGTGGGTGAGCACATGGGGGGAGAGATTCTCAACGCTGCAAAGCCTGCCCCCATTGTAACATTACCGGCCTGCCTATGCGATAGCATCGGGCTTCCATCTAGTATTAATATCAAATAATAATTCACATGTTAATATTAATATTGAGCAGAGTTACTTTCAGCCTATAGGTTCGACCCTCCACAACAGTCACGGACTCTCTTGTGGCCCCCCTTGAGAAAATGAATTGCCCACCCTGCTTTAAGGGGTTGTCCGTTCAAAACCGGTAAGTTTGCAGTCACTCTGTGTGACTACAGACTTATGAATCCCCCCATTGCACGCTCTATTGGGGGGGGATTTGACGGTTTCAGACCTGGAACCGCCTTCTGACATGTGCAATACTAGATGGTTATGATGGTTGCTACCGTTTTCTGGATACATCCTCCGCTACACACAAAGCTGTATGGCTGGCATTTTAAAAAGGAATGTGTAATTTTTAAAAAATGAACTACTGTTTAACCCTTTACACCCCCAAGCCTTGTTTCACCTTCCTGACCAGGTCAAATTTTTCAATTCTTACCAGTGTCACTTTATATGGTAATAACTTAGAATTTTTATGCCCTTAAAACAGATGGTCAAAGCACTAAAAATTATTAATAAATTACATTTGTCACATGTCTACTTTACATCAGCGTAATTTTTAAACAACTTTTTTTGTTAGAAGGGTTAAAAGTGTATCAGCAATTTTTCTTTTTTTTTTTTTAAACAAAATGTACATAACAATTTTTTTTTTTAGGGACCACATAACATTTAACCCCTTAATCCCATATGACGTACTATCCCGTCGAGGTGACCTGGGACTTAATTCCCAGTGACGGGATAGTACGTCATATGCAATCGGTTGATCGTCAGCTGACTATATATATATATATATATATAGGCATGCTCTTTCTTGTGTCTTGCGGGTGTCAGCTGACTATCGCAGCTGACATCGAGCACTATGTGCCAGGAGCGGTCACGGATCGCTCCTGGCACATTAACCCCCGGCACACTGCGATGAAACATGATCGCAGCGTTTCGGGGGCATAGAGAAAAATCGCGCAGGGAAGGGGCTCCCTTCATGCTTCCGTGAGACCCTCGGTACAAGGTTATGTGGGTTATAAGTATCAGAAGATTAGAAGTTCCTAGTTAAAGATCACCATATACCCAATAACAACATTTTAAAAATGGGGAATTATTATTTAACCCCTTTCTGACCTCGGACGGGATAGTACGTCCGAGGTCAGAAGCCCCGCTTTGATGGGGGCTCCGGCGGTGAGCCCGCATCAAAGCCGGGACATGTCAGCTGTTTTGAACAGCTGACATGTGCCCGTAATAGGCGCGGGCAGAATCGCGATCTGCCCGCGCCTATTAACTAGTTAAATGCCGCTGTCAAACGCAGACAGCGGCATTTAACTACCGCTTCCGGCCGGGCGGCCGGAAATGATCGCATCGCCGACCCCCGTCGCATGATCAGAGGTCGGCGATGCTTCAGAATAGTAACCATAGAGGTCCTTGAGACCTCTATGGTTACTGATCCCCGGCAGCTGTGAGCGCCACTCTGTGGTCGGCGCTCACAGCACACCTGCATTTCTGCAGAAAAAGTGAAAAAAATGAAAAAAATATAAAAAGTTTAAATCACCCCCCTTTTGCCCCAATCAAAATAAATCAATAAAAAAAAAAAAAATCAAACCTACACATATTTGGTATCGCCGCGTTCAGAATCGCCCGATCAATAAAAAAAAACATTAACCTGATCGCTAAACGGAGTAGCGAGAAAAAAATTTGAAACGCCAGAATCACGTTTTTTTGGTCGTCGCGACATTGCATTAAAATGCAATAACGGGCGATCAAAAGAACGTATCTGCACCGAAATTGTATCATTAAAAACGCCAGCTCGGCACGCAAAAAGTAAGCCCTCAAACGACCCCAGATCATGAAAAATGGAGACGCTACGAGTATCGGAAAATGGCGCAATTTTTTTTTTTTTAGCAAAGTTTGGAATTTTTTTTTCACCACTTAGATAAAAAATAACCTAGTCATGTTAGGTGTCTATGAACTCGTACTGACCTGAAGAATCATAATGGCAGGTCAGTTTCAGAATTTAGTGAACCTAGCAAAAAAGCCAAACAAAAAACAAGTGTGGGACTGCACTTTTTTTGCAATTTCACCGCACTTGGAATTTTTTTACTGTTTTCTAGTACACGACATGGTAAAACCAATGATGTAGTTCAAAAGTACAACTCGTCCCGCAAAAAATAAGCCCTCACATGGCCAAATTGACAGAAAAATAAAAAAGTTATGGCTCTGGGAAGGAGGGGAGCGAAAAACGAACACGGAAAAACGGAAAATCCCGAGGTCATGAAGGGGTTACGCATTTCTCTTCGATTCAAGTGAAACCTAAACTTCAAAATTCTTCTAGACATGAACTTACAACCTCACAGACATAGGAGACTCTAAGTTTGGCTCAGGAGTCAGTCTGGGCCGTATACAGACCATGAAATATGACAGTGTGAATTCAGCCTTACTCAGACACGCCGCGCCGGCTCCAGGATTCCAGATGCATGATGGCGATTGTCACCTAGACCGCACATAGAGTACTGTGTACAGTTTTGGTCACAGGTGCTCAGGAAGGAAATAATGGAACTAGAGCGAGTACAAAGGAGAGCAACAAAATTAATAAAGGGGATGGGGAAACTACAATACCCAGAGAGATTAGCAAAATTAGGATTATTTAGTCTAGAAAAAAGACGACTGAGGGGCTCTCTAATAACCATGTATAAGTATATAAGGGGACAATACAAATATCTCTCCGAGGATCTGTTTATACCAAGGATGGTGACTGTTACAAGGGGGCATTCTCTGCATCTGGAGGAGAGAAGGTTTAT
The DNA here is from genome assembly GCF_051348905.1 of Ranitomeya variabilis. Taxonomy (NCBI): domain Eukaryota; kingdom Metazoa; phylum Chordata; class Amphibia; order Anura; family Dendrobatidae; genus Ranitomeya; species Ranitomeya variabilis. The sequence continues at coordinate 248,226,762 of NC_135233.1, read as the reverse complement.
CCACCAACATAGAAGAGGATTCTTTACTGCTAGGGCAGTGAGAATCTGGAATTCCTTGCCTGAGGAGGTGGTGATGGCGAACTCAGTCGAGGGGTTCAAGAGCAGCCTGGATGTCTTCCTGGAGCGTAACAATATTGTATCTTACAGTTATTAGGTTCTTTAGAAGGAAGTAGATCTGGGGATTTATTCTGACGGAATATAGGCTAAACTGGATGGACAAATGTCTTTTTTTGGCCTTACTAACTATGCTACCTACAAATCCTTACCTGGAACAGAGGAACTGACCGGCGTTGGCTCAGAGGGTTCGTCCTCCTGCTCATCTTGCATTATTGCAGCTGAACAGCTTTGGAGTAGCCTTTCTATACGTAATTCAATGGAGTCCTCCGCGGCGTTGTTGGAACGGGTTGTGTCGGAATCTTTCCCATTGCTAGTACTGTGGCAGGTTTCCGCCTTGTCTGTGCACGGATTTGGTGACGGACTGGAGTAGCATTGCCCGCTGTCAGCACTGGACTTCTTTTCCTCCTCACATACAATACCAGCGTCCTCAGATTTTGGTCCGCTGTCTGATCGGCGCCGGGAAGCCGCATTAAATGGAATCCGCAAATCTTCATTCCATAAATCAGTGTCTAAACTGAATGGATTCTCTGAAGGACAAGGCACCTCTGAAGATGGGCACTGCCCAGCGGCCACTTCTGGAGGGTCCCTGCCAGAGCTACTAACTTTTAAATGATTTCTGGGCATCGTGGATGGACTTCTGGGCCCCAAAGATCTAACTCTCTTAGCACATGGAGAGGGATCTTGTTCATCAGATGCTTTTCCTTCATCTGGAAGGATTTCTGCCACTTTATCTTGCAGCCAGGTTTCACCTCTCACCAGTGCTGCTGCCCGCACCTTGCCAAGCAATTCCTCCAGGACAGCAGACATGGTGCAATGTGCACACACTTCCTAGTGCAGGTCAGACACCTCCTCATCTTCTCTGATCTCCCAGCATGCTCCAGTAAACCTGTAACCACTACAAGCTCCATTTCTTGCCCTACACACATCCAGGGCCAGCGATAGGGGCAGGCAGACCAGGCAGCTGCCTAGGGCCCCCGTTCCCCCAGCTAGCGGCACATCACGCAGTCGGGAGGCCTGCTGCTGCCAGCGCCGACTCCCCCGCCACCGCCGCATTGAACTATACCGACGTCTACCGTACAGTTCAAAGCAATGATGGAGGAGTGTCAGCTGATGCTCCCACTCCCATCAATCCCCGCTCTGCCTGACACTGCGGGTGCGCGATGACATCATCGCGCACTCACTGTGTACCAGCCAGTGCAGCCACTGAGACAGGAGCAGGGAGCAGCGCGGGCATGAGAAGAGGTGAGGAGTGTGGTTTTTTTTTTACTATAACAGTGAGTACTGGACTGTGGGGCCATTCTCGGGGGGAGATGTGGGCTGTGCTATATACCATGTGGGCTGTTATATACTATGCGGGCTGTGCTATATACCATGCGGGCTGTGCTATATACTATGCGGGCTGTGCTATATACTGTGCGGGCTGTGCTATATACTGTGCAGACTGTTATATACTATGCGGGCTGTTATATACTATGCGGGCTATGCTATATACTATGCGGGCTGTGCTAAATACTATGCGGGCTGTGCTATACACTATGCGGGCTGTGTTGTATACTATGAGGGCTGTGCTCTATACCAGTGTTCCCCAACTCCAGTCCTCAAGGCCCACCAACAGATCATGTTTTCAGGATTTCCTTTGTATTGCACAGGTGATGCAATTATCACCTGGGCAAGACTAAGGAAATCCTGAAAACATGACCTGTTGGTGGGCCTTGAGGACTGGAGTTGGGGACCCCTGCTCTATACTATGCGGCCTATGCTGTATACTATGAGGCTGTGTTATATACTATGGGGGCTGTGCTATATACTATGCGGGCTGTGCTATATAGTATGTAGGCTGTGCTATATACTATGAGGCTGTTCTGTATACTATGTGGTCTGTGCTGTATACTATGCGGGCTGTGCTATATACTATGCGGGTTGTGCTATATACTATGAGGCTGTGCTATATAATATGCGGGCTGTGTTATATACTATGGGTGGTATATTATATTCTATGGGGGAGGCTGTGTTATATACTATGTGGGTCTGTTATATACTATTGGGGGTATATTATATTCTATGGGGGAGGCTGTGTTATATACTATGTGGCTGTGTTATATACTATGGGGGGTACATTATATTCTATGGGGGAGGCTGTGTTATATACTATTGGGGGCTGCTTTATATTCTATGGGGGCTGCATTATAGTCTATGGGGGGCTGTATTAGATTTTATGAGGGAGGATTGCATCATACTCTTTGATGGGGCTACATTATATTCTATGGGGAGGTGAGCTGCATTATATTCTTTTCGGGGCTACATTATATTCTATGGGGGGCTGTATTATATTTATATTCCATGAGGGGTGATTGCATCATACTCTATGAGGGAGCTACATTATACTATATGAGGGGGGCTGCATTATATTCTATGGGGGGGTTACATTATACTCTGTGGGGTGGTTGCATTATACTCTGTGGGGTGGCATATTATACTATATGTGGGCTGCATTATACTGTATCGAGGACTATGGGGAGTACATTATACTATATGAAGAACTATGGGGTGCATTATACTATGGGAAGTGAATTGTACTACATGGATGACTGGCGGTTCATTATACTATGTGGAGGACTGAGCAGAGGACTATGGGGAGTACATTATACTATATGAAGAACTATGGGGTGCATTATACTATGGGAAGTGAATTGTACTACATGGATGACTGGCGGTTCATTATACTATGTGGAGGACTGAGCAGTGTATTTTAATATATGGAGGACTAAAAGGAGCAATTGTGACCACTGTCACTTTATGAGATAATAACTCTGGAACGCTTCAATGGATCCCGGTACGATACGACTTGCGTTTATTTGTGAAAAAAATGGAAATATGGCAAAAATTTAGAAAATTTAGCAATTTTCAAACTTTTTACGTCCTTAAATCAGAGAGTCATATCGCCCACAATAGTTAATATATAACATTGCCCACATGTCTACATCAGCACAATTTTTGAAACATAATTTTTTTTTGTTCGGAAGTGAAGGGTTAAACGTTGACCATTATTACAACAAAATTTGCAAAACCATTTATTTAGAGATCACCTCACATTTGAAGGGCCTAAATGACAGAAAATACCCCCAAATGATACCATTCTAAAAACTGCACCCCTCAAAAGGTACTCAAAACTACATTCAAGAAATTTATTAACCCTTCAGGTGCTCCACAGGAATTTTTGGAATGTGGAAGGAAAAAATAAACATTTACTTTTCTTTCACAAAAATTTTCCTTTAGACCTACTTTTTTACTTTTGCAAGGGTAATAGGAGAAAATAAACCATAAAATTTGTTGTGCAATTTCTCCTGAGCGTGGCGATACACCATATGTGGGGGAAATATACTGTTTGGTTGCTTATCTAGATGTTTGGTAACTTATCTAGATGTGTATTGAGCACCTTGAACCCACAGGTGCTTCACAGAAGTTTATAACGTAGAGCCGTGAACTCCAGTTGACTGGTTAATAGGTCATTTATAGTGGTCTAGGTTATCGTGGCTGATGATAATCATTTGTTTTACATACTGCATAACCACAATCATGGTGTGGAAGTTTAACCGCAGTGAGCGCACAGTCACTCCATTTACTGTTAGAAATTGACACCAGCATGTAAACGGTTAATAGCAGCTCATCTTCGGATGCTGCTGTTAGTACTAGATGCCGGCTATGTAACTAAGCCATCATCCACAGCATGTGGAGTGGGCTCAGCTCCTAAACCCCTGTGTGTAGTGTTACCCAGTTTTTAGAGGGTGATCACCTCAGACGGCCACCTGAGGCGAGATGCTCATTTTCATCACGGCAAAAGCAGCCCTGATTTTTAGGGGGAATCATACTTTGTGGGGGAGCAGCGTGGGGCTATCATACTGGTGGAATTTTACACCAAGGGGATCACAAACAAAATGCCCCAATACCAGAAATAAACACAAACACCTGTATATTGTTGGGTGAAAAAAAAAATCATTCAAAGCTTTATTAAAAAAAAAATCTAATTAAAACAGACATGCATAGCAATCAACCGCTTGGAAGCTAGAAGGGATATGCGAGCACCGATCCCAGTGTGCAAGTCCGCTCTCTAACCAGATTTTCTGCTGCGAATACCAAGGAGGGACCTAAGATCTACAATAGGTTCTGACCCCCACCCAACAAACAGAGTGACTGTTCAACGCCATCTTGTAAGCCTGATAGGAAAATGTCCAAGCCAATGTCAGTAACGTGCACACCATCCTGCATCATCAAGTGCCTGTGGTCACCCTCGAGCTGTAGATGCCTAACATCGACCCCCGAGTGATAGCGTATGTATCGAGCCATACGAGTATTCACAGTTCTACGTGTACCCTCTATGGAAACCGCACAGCTGGAATCTTTCCAGGCAACCCGAGAAATTATCTCTGACCAAACTATCCTAAGTTCAGAGAAAAAGGCAGGGAAGCGGGCAAGGTCCATACGCATCAATGTAAGAGCTGCCAACTTTACATGACATAGATCATTCCCACCAACGTGTAGGACCAGAATGGCGACTGTTTACTTATGTGTACTACTTCTGAGAATACCTGAGTCCATTTCAAGCCCTTGATACTCCTCCACGAGACCTCCAAACCACGGAAACCAAATTCCTGCCTCCAGGTCGGTCTTTAACCCTCTGTGCAGCACAAAAGACATAAGAATGGCCCAGGATCCATATATTGGGTCTGTTGGAACCCAACAAAAAAAAATTATATTAGATTAACAATGCAATACATCTGGCTAGATGTATCTGTAAAAACAAGCTGTATGCCAGCGACCTATGCAAGGGACGTCAGAATCCAGAAGGCCTGTCCTAGCTGCCTGTGTGGCAACCCCAATTTCAAATTAACGAGTCACAAAAAAAATGAGGATTAAGACCAATGGCTACGAGGTAACAAAGTGAAATGAAATGCTATTCCAGCCAAGCTCCTTTTGACTACAGGAGATGAAACACAAAGATTACAGGGGTGAAGTAAATATTGAAATGTAATCTCCTGGTTGGCTTTGTCATCACTGTGTATTTCACAGGAACCTATAAAAACTTTTCCCAATAATTTGAGATCTTCCCATGTGGCGCCCCTAGGGGCACAAAAATAGTTATTGACACTAAATACAAATACTAAAATAGCAAGACTGCACTACCATCTCCGGCCAGAAGGGGGAGCTCCAGAGACTCCTCTTGATCTATTCTGGTCTGAGATAAGGACTGGCAGTTGGGCTAAGGAGCTCGTAGTGAGAGGTCATACAACTGAGGAAAAGGAGAATAGAACAAAAAGGACATTGTGAGAACCGGGTAGCATTAATCGTTATCCAGAATAGGCGCAGAGACGGATACCGGATCCGTGGCTATATTGATTATATATAACAACCGGAAAGACGTGAGGCGATATCAGCTTCACTAGGGTCGGACGCAGCAACAGAGAGTTCAGTGGTACTCCCTGAGGGAGTAAACCGATAAAAGGACTCGAGTTGCCCGTCGAACCAAGACCCAGATGGGATGGATTGGGTCGGCAGCCAGTTCACATACAGCAGCAGGGCCGTATAGAAATTGCGCATAATAAGAGATGGAAATCCTGACAGGGTCAAGATAATTCAGAGTTTTCATATAGACTCCGGTGACAGTACTGATTGCAAATCCCTTTATGTTGAAGTAAACTGGTTAAACGTTTCGGTGCTTCAGTCTTTCATTTGGATAATAGTCATCTATCCGGAATCGGGATCATCACAGCTGAGAGGACCTACTGTCGATCAAGTAAGTGCCTGTTCCTTCATAATATCCCTTACATTGTGCACTGCCTGAGACCACAGCATCGGGTCAAGCCACTAGTGACATCCCCCTCAAGAGACAGATCTCATTGGTCTGGTGCTGGGTACCTTGGTCTCCCGGGCGTCACACCCATATAACTGTCGTGTTTGAAGGAAACTCAGAAGATTTTACAGGTTCCATTAGCTGGTCTCCACTAGTTCTCACATAACTTGGGGACACAGACATGTTGCCAGATTGGCCTTGGGCACAAGCTCCAGGAACGAGACAGAGCATCAGCAATGACGTTATCAACATCTGGCACATGACATGCCCTACACAAAATATTATTTTCCAAGCAACAAAGGGCTAAGTGGAGCAATAGTCCTAGAACTTGGGGTGATGAAGGGGGCAATTGATACCATGGACCACACTTATCTGTCTAAAAACATTTTTCTTTGAGAGCTCGACTGCTGCCACAATAGGGAACAATTGTAACAAAGTCAAATTCTTATTTAGCCCCAATGCTATCCATTTAAGAGGCCACTCCCCGTGGCACTATTTTGGCCTAAGGATGGCCCGAAAGCCCACCGATTCAGAAGCCTCAGTGAATAAAGAAAGTTCATTGTTAGATACCTCAGAATCCAAATAACAAGTACGTTATGTCCTTTGTAGGATAACAAAAATTGCCTCTAGATAAAGAGGTCAGCTCTTAAAGGGAAGGTGCCACCAGTTTTCTTGTATTTTGTTTTCTTGTGAAATTAAGCTTAAAATAGTAATTAAAATGTATTAACTGCACTGTTTGCAAACATTTCTATATGAAAAATATTATATATTTTTTTTACAAATGTATATATTTACCACTAGGGGGAGCATTTTTCGTTTTAGACCTCAAGCAGCTATAGTAAAGGTACCGTCACATTAAGTGACGCTGCAGCGATAGCGACAACGATGCCGATCGCTGCAGCGTCGCTGTTGGTCGCTGGAGAGCTGTCACACAGACCGCTCTCCAGCGACCAACGATGCCGAGGTCCCCGGGTAAACATCGGGTTACTAAGCGCAGGGCCGCGCTTAGTAACCCGATGTTTACCCTGGTTACCAGTGTAAAATGTAAAAAAAACAAACAGTACATACTCACCTTCGCGTCCCCCGGCGTCCGCTTCCTGCACTGACTGAGTGCCGGCCCTAACAGCAGAGCGGTGACGTCACCGCTGTGCTGTGCTTTCACTTTACGGCCAGCGCTCAGTCAGTGCAGGAAGCGGACGCCGGAGGACGCGAAGGTGAGTATGTAGTGTTTGTTTTTTTTACATTTTACACTGGTAACCAGGGTAAACATCGGGTTACTAAGCGCGGCCCTGCGCTTAGCAACCCGATGTTTACCCTGGTTACCAGTGTAAAACATCGCTGGCATCGTTGCTTTTGGTGTCAAACACGACGATACACGCCGGTTTGACGACCAAATAAAGTTCTGAACTTTGTTCAACGACCAGCGATATCACAGCAGGATCCTGATCGCTGCTGCGTGTCAAACTAAACGATATCACTAGCCAGGACGCTGCAACGTCACGGATCGCTAGCGATATCGTTTAGTGTGAAGGTACCTTAAGACTTACCAGCTTTACTGTTAGCTGGAAAATTGGGGCAGTAACTGCTGACATCACCATTTCCCTCCCCTTTTGGGTGGTCTAGTATCCCTAGGGCAGAATGAAGAGCAGCATCACAGGGCAGCGCCATTTTGTGTGTGACTGCCCTGTGACCTGCTATTACCAGCAGTTACTGCATCAGAGGCACAGCTTGTTTACAGAGGAGCAGAACACAGTGGACTCAGCAGCATCTGGACCCAAGGAAGAGTGAAGACATCTGGTGTGCATGGAGCAGCAATAGGCCATGTGCACACGTTGCGGTTTTTGCTGCGGATCCGCAGCGTTTCTGACGCTGCGGATCCGCAGCAGTTTTCCATGCGTTGTACAGTACAATGTTAACCTATGGAAAACAAAAACCGCTGTGCACATGCTGCGGAAAAAAACGCGCGGAAACGCTGCGGTTCATTTTCCGCAGCATGTCAATCCCTTGTGCAGAATCCGCAGCGGTTTGACACCTGCTCCATATTAAAAAAACGCAGGTGTAAAACCGCAGTAGAATCCGCACAAAAACCGCGGTAAATGCGCAGTAAATCTGCAGGAAAAAGGCAGTGTTTTTGCCCTGCGGATTTATCAAAATCAGTGCGGAAAAATCCGCAGACCAGTCCGCAGCTTGTGCACATACCCTTAGGAGCTGTCTGACTCATCGCTCAAGAAGATAAGGAGATCCAGGTCTGCAGTGAATAGCCAGGCATTATGGAGGGAGGGGAGAGATACATTAGAAGGGCTGAGAGTGACTGACGGGAGAGAAAGAGGCATGAAGTATGATGAGTGAGACACATATGGAGTGTGATTGGGAGAAACACATTGAGGCTGTGTGCACACGTTCAGGATTCTTCGCATTTTTTTCACGTTTGTTCGCTATTTTCCGCAATTTTTGTGCATATGTTGCGTTTTTTTTCTGGGGAAAAAACGCATCGCAGTAAAAAACGCAGCATGTTCTGCGCATGTCGTGTCTCCCTCTTTGATGCGGGTTCCGGCGGTGAGCCCACATCAAAGTCGCGACATGTCAGCTGTTTTGTACAGCTGACATGTGCGCGCAATAGCGGCGGGTGAAATCGCAATTCACCCGCCGTTATTAACCTGTTAAATGCCGCTGTCAAATGCTGACAGCGGCATTTAACTACCGCGGCCAGAAATGAGCGCATCGCCGACCCCCGTCACATGATTGGGGGTCGGCGATGCGTCAGGATGGTAACCAGAGGTCCTTGAGACCTCTATGGTTACTGATGCCAGCCTGCTGTGAGCGCCCCCCTGTGGTCATAGCAAGGCTGCACTTCAGCTACGTAGCAGCGATCTGATGATCGCTGCTATGTAGCTGAGCCGATTGAGTTGTGCCAGCTTCTAGCCTCCCATGGAGGCTATTGAAGCATGGCAAAAGTTAAAAAAAAAATGTTTTTAAAAATATACAAAAAAATAAAAGTTTAAATCACCCCCCTTTCGCCCCATCAAAAATAAAACAATAAAAAAAAAAAAAAATCAAACCTACACATATTTGGTACCGCTGCGTTCAGAATCGCCCGATCTGTCAATAAAAAAAAACATTAACCTGATCGCTAAACAGCGTAGCGAGAAAAAAAATTTGAAACGCCAAAATTACATTTTTTTTTGGTTGCCGTGACATTGCATTAAAATGCAATAACGGGCGATCAAAAGAACGTAGCTGCACAAAAGTGGTATCATTAAAAACGTCAGCTCGGCACGCAAAAAATAGGCCCTCACCTGACCCCAGATCACGAAAAATGGAGACGCTACGGGTATCAGCAAATGGCTCAATTTATTTATTTTTTTTAGCAAAGTTTTGAATTTTCTTTCACTACTTAGATAAAAAATAACCCAGTCATGTTAGGTGTCTATGAACTCGTAATGACCTGGAGAATCACAGTGGTATGTCAGTTTTAGCATTTAGTGAACCTAGCAAAAAAGCCAAACAAAAAACAAGTGTGGGATTGCACTTTTTTTGCAATTTCACCACACTTGGAATTTTTTTCCCGTTTTCTAGTACATGACATCGTAAAACCAATGATGTTGTTCAAAAGTACAACTCGTCTCGCAAAAAATAAGCCCTCACATGGCCATACTGACGGAAAAATAAAAAAGTTATGGCTCTGGGAAGGAGGGGAGCGAAAAACGAACACGGAAAAACAGAAAATCCCAGGGTCATGAAGGGGTTAATCTACAAACGCGGCACCCAATTAAACCATACTTACCGAACGCATAATCCCAGAATCCCTCGTCTCCTTCAACAAAAATAAAATAAACCACAAACATTCCTCACCTGTCTGCCGAGATGATAATCCATAATGTCCCACGACGATCTTGATCACTTTGAGAGCAGTCACATCAGTGACGTGACCGCTCTCAACAATACACTGACAGGAGGTGATCGCCCCTGTAGTGGATCACTGCACCGCCGTGAGTATAATGTTTTTTTTATTTTTATGTGAATGTGTATGTAATGTAACTTTTTTTTTTTTTTTTTAAACTGTGAGCACAGGTACCGGCAGGCGATACTACTCTCCCATCAGACATAGCCCAATGGGAGCAGTAGTCTCATCGGTCTGCGCCTGCTTTTTTACCGCAGGTCACCGCTGCGGGTCAGTCAGCTGCAGAATCACGCTGACATCTGCCAGCATGATCCCGCAGTACTGTGACCGACAGTACCGGCGGTAGTGTTACCGCAGGTGAGTCACAGCTGTGGGATCACGCTGATATGTGACAGCATGACCCCCGCAGCTCCTCTTATCACACGCACTGAGCTGTGTGTGCAATGGGGAAAGATATGCAGGGGTAGAGGAGGGAGAGCGACCCAGGGGGGAGAGGAGGGAGAGCGACCCAGGGGGAGTAAGAATGCAAGGGGGAGAGGAGGGAGAGCGACCCATGGGGAGTGAGAAATGCAGGGGGGAGAGGAGGGAGAGCGACCCAGGGGGAGTGAGAATGCAGGGGGGAGAAGAGGGAGAGCGACCCAGGGGGAGTGAGAATGCAGGGGGGAGAGGAGGGAGAGCGACCCATGGGGAGTGAGAAATGCAGGGGGGAGAGGAGAGCGACCCAGGGGGAGTGAGAATGCAGGGGGGAGAGGAGGGAGAGCGACCCATGGGGAGTGAAAAATGCAGGGGGGAGAGGAGAGCGACCCAGGGGGAGTGAGAATGCAGGGGGGAGAGGAGGGAGAGCGACCCATGGGGAGTGAGAAATGCAGGGGGGAGAGGAGAGCGACCCAGGGGGAGTGAGAATGCAGGGGGGAGAGGAGGGAGAGCGAGACTGCTACGACCCATGACCGTTTTTCTCCCATCAAGTGACACACACGACAGTTATCGTAACATTTAAAACCTTTATTGGGAAATATAATCAAAACATTTCCATCTTTACTTTGGGTAAATATCTTTGGTCGCAGCTTAAACCGGCAGTATCTGCCAACAACAGGGGTGTAGGGAGATTACTGCCTTCCGGTCTCCCGGGCAGGTATCTTCACCACCAACAAAAACTCCACCCTTCCGCAGCTGCAACTTAACAAATCTCTAACAAAAGGGGAGGGAGGGTGGGGAACAGGTCTGGGGTCCTGGGATCGGATGTGATATCGGCGCTTCCTGGCGCCAAGAGCAGGGGATAAGCCCCGCCCCTTCCTCGGGGAGTTAACCCCGTATTCAGCCTTGCCTCACTTGATGGGAGATCTCTTGCCATCAAGCGTGGGGAAGGCGCAGCAGTCAGGGGACAGCGGCATGCGCCGCAGTGTCCCAAAGACTGCTACGACCCATGACCGTTTTTCTCCCATCAAGTGACACACACGACAGTTATCGTAACATTTAAAACCTTTATTGGGAAATATAATCAAAACATTTCCATCTTTACTTTGGGTAAATATTTTTGGTCGCAGCTTAAACCGGCAGTATCTGCCAACAACAGGGGTGTAGGGAGATTACTGCCTTCCGGTCTCCCGGGCAGGTATCTTCACCACCAACAAAAACTCCACCCTTCCGCCAAGGAGGAGCGAACCTAGAGAGCTGCGACCCCCCCAATGAATGCACCGCCTGAACCACGCCTTCTCTAATACCATTGAGGAAAATATCTATTCCCGCCTCGTTCAGATGAACTCCGTCTGGAAGCAAAAAACCGGAATTGTCCCCTTCCAGCCGATGGTGCCGAACAACTATGCCATTTTTAAACCTTACAAAACGCGATATCCTCTGATTCAACGTGCGTCTGGATCTCTCCATAGCATTCAACTCCCTGGCCCCCCGCCACACCATCCTTGGGATAACTTCGGACCAGACCAGACGCATCGAAGGGAAAAAACTCGGAAACTTGTCCATGTCTGATCTGATCAGCGTAAGTAGTTCAGCCAGTGGGGACGAAGCCAAATCATTTCCTCCGGCATGGATGACGACAATGGTGGGGGATGAAGCCACCCGTGCGATATGAACCACCTCCGGAAGGACTTGGGACCACATCATGCTTCTCATGCCACGCCATATCACGTCGACATCGTTAAATCCCAGGGATCGCCCTCCTGGGCCCAATTCAGCGCGGCGGGCAGCCCAATAGACGTATGAATGACCCACTATCCAGACACTGGGTCGCACCCCATCTGGGAATACAATGTATACAGTTAGACAATAACCAACAATCAAAGGAAAATTACCCGATGTATTACCAAGGCTGCTCCCGTATTATGATGGTACAAAGAACAACCCAAATTTTATAGCAATAAGTCAGGCCTGATGTATCTATTAAAACAGCGAGATCTCCATCTACCCACCCATCCTTTGAATTTCTGAGACGAACAAACCCGCTCTAGATGCTTCTGTCGCTGCGCCTATTCGAAAAGAGTGAGTCCCAAATTCTGCTGCGGGCATGCCCACCACTGACAACGTACGTCTCAATACAGCTAAAAATTGGCCCGACACTAGGGGAATCCCATTCTCATGTACGAAAAATTGAGAACCATCTTTTCTAACTCGCATGTAATTCAAGATTAGCATTAACGGGCATATGTCCTTGTTGATGGCAAATATAGGAAACCAAGTTCCCCTACCTTCTTGATCTGTTTTGGATTTACGTATCCTAATCCTTAGACAGTCGTTGCAAATCAGAATGTCCTCCCGCCTAAGGCCACCCGGTTTATTCAAAGCAGTAGGAACAATTTCGCTAACCCTCATGGCCCCAAAAAAAGCTAGGCCGAACGCCGCTGATGTTAGCGCAGCTTCGTACTTGGAATCGCAAACAGATTCCGTTGCCTTGACCAAGTTCCCTAGCAATTCAAAAGATATAGGACGCCTGTTATCACCGTGTTTACTCGACCGTCGCCAACCCTTTAGTATCTGGCTGACCAGAAAATGTTTCGTGGAGTCCGGCCAGCCTCGCAGCTTGAAATGGAACGCTAATGCAGACATACGGTTCCGCGCCACTGCACCCGACACTCCCATAGCATACATCTTGGATAAGAACACCATTGTCACCTGCATTTGAGCCGTCTCTGAAGACCCCACTGGTTTACCTTCTGCCAAAAGGCACCACTCCTCCCACACCTTACCATAGGTTTTCCAGGTTGACGGGGCTATCGATGATCGTATTAGCGGCATCAGGTCCCCAGGACATCCCAGATCGAATGTGGGCAATCCACCTCCTCCAATCGCTCCTGAATGCGCCGTTCCAGTACATCCTGCGAGTGAAAGCCAGTTAGTAACTCAGACACATTCTCATTGCTGCCGATTAGTGCATTCGCTTTAAACCAAACATTAAATGTTAAACATTTCAATACTATGAACCTAATTAAGTCTAGCACCAACGATGAAGGAGATGCTAGGTAATTGATGGCATGAGCCCCGCTAACGGTTTTAAGGCGAAGACGAATACGCTTGTTGGCCAATTGTGAACCCCAGATTTCCATGGCCACAGCCACCGTAAGGAGGTCAATCAAGGTTGGCTCTGTATGCCAGTTCCTGGAAACCCAGAAAGCAGGCCAATTCGCTGAACACAATTTGTTGCCCAGGCGAATGCTGAAACCAGTGTGGCTTGACGCTGCGAAAAACAAACCCATGTCCTCATTGGAGCATTCTGACTCCTGAAAGCAAGTCCTGCCATTGTAGTTGTTGAGGAACAGCTTCCATGTGTTTAAATCAGAGCGTAGATGTGCTGTAATCCTGATTCTATGGTGGCTTTGTTTCACTCCTCTTGTGGCTAACATTAATCTGCGCGAAAAGATCCTGCCCGCTGGCATGATCTTACAGGCAAAATTCAAGGAGCCCAGCATTGACTGCATTTGCGTCAAAGTGACTTTTCCAACCGAAATACACCCGCTGATAAGATCCAGCAGCTTTTCAATTTTCTCCATCGGCAACCTAAATTCCATGGCGACCGAATCGATTTCGATCCCGAGGAATGTGATCACCGATACTGGCCCAATCGTTTTCTCAGGAGAAAGTGGGACCCCGACATGTTCCATGGCATCTTTGAATTGAGCTAGGGTTGTGGAACAAACGTCTGATCCAGCTGGACCAACTATCAAAAAGTCATCGAGATAATGCGTGATGGCGGTTTGCCGAGTGATTTTGCGAGCAACCCATTCTAAAAACGTGCTAAATAGTTCGAAATAAAAACAGGAAATAGAACACCCCATGGGAAGGCATGTGTCATAATAGTATCGATCCTCAAATTTAGCTCCCAGTAGGTGGTGACAGTCCGGGTGTACCGGAAGCAGCCGAAACGCGGATTCTATGTCCGATTTTGCCATAAGGGCCCCCGGGCCCGCGCTCCTGACTAAGTCAATTGCTTTGTCAAAAGAAATGTAAGAGACAGCTGTTTCATCTCTGGGTATACCATCGTTAACCGACATGCCCTTGGGGTATGACAGGTGATGAATTAATCGGTATTTACCTGATTCTTTTTTGGGAACTATACCCAAGGGTGAAACCCGTAAATTAGGGAAAGGCGGGAAATTGAAGGGACCGCGAAAACGACCCAAACTGATTTCCTTGTCCAACTTCGCTGCTAGTACATCGGGTAAATCCTTTGCGGATTGTAAGTTTGTGGCCGATTGTGGCTCCGGGGACCACTTAAATGGGATGAAGAAACCATATGAGAAACCAAAACGCAGTTGCGCCGCAGCCTCCTTATTGGGATATTTGTCCAGCCACGGCTCCATTCTTTTTACGCTCACTGGCGTCGTTAACCTCACCTGCAGAGGGATTTTTCCCGGAGTTAGCTTTTTGGGGTGGTCGCGTGCATTTTGCCACAGGGTGGGGGCCTCCGCACGCTGAACACTCGTGTCTATATTTGCAGAGCCCATAAAACTTACAGTGTCCTTCATTAAATAACCAGCATGAACCTGGTCTACGCATGAATGTTGCTGCCGCGTTGTTACCGGACCCGGCAGCGGGCCCGTGAAAGGATTGGGTTGTTCTTTGCGCCATCATCAAGCGGAGCCACGAATCCGTGGCTTTCATACCCCAGCCTAATTGGGGGTTGGCAGCTAAGCAACGGCGAAAATCTTCATCATATTTCCACCAAGCTGATCCCCCGTGTGCCTTATATGAGTTGTAGATGCTATCTAGGTATATAAATAGCTCGGAGCACCTTTCGGGGTGCTTCTCCCCCATAACGCATCCCAGGACCGCAAACACTTGCAACCAGTTATTAATGGTTTTTGCCACTTTTGGTTTACGTTCATATGTTTTTTCTCCCAACCGCCTCTCTCTATCTATCGAGTGTTGGTCCGTGGAGACCAGGGACCATATATCAATGAAATCATTGGCCCAAATTTGTTCCTTGATGGCGCTATCCAAGTGGGCTCCTAACGGAGGGACCCCACAGAATAGGCCATCCTTGTATACCTCTGGGCGGGGCGGAGGGGGTAGCCTGCAAGGTCCCGCTGGCTGCAGCAATTTTGGGTTGACATAAATCCTGCCCCCTGTGGCCGCACTTGCTACTGCGTCTGAAATGTTGGTTCTCTCCCCTCCCCATGCCCCGATAAAGGGGTACTCACCAATCGGTGCATTGGCCTCCGGACAGCTTACATCCCGCGCCATGGGAGTTGACGGACCTTGACGTTCCATGCGATGTATGGACCTACGACGAGAGGACTCCTGCCTGAAGAACTATCAGATGAAGAAGGCGAGCGCCAACGCGAAGCTCTAGACCGTCTACTACGCCGACTGGACCTAGATCTATATGAACGCCATTTGCTACCATGACGATCGCGCTTCCTACGCCTGCTTCTGTGACGCTCTCTAGGGGAGGACGATGATGACGATGAAGATCTGCGCGCGGGGCGGATACCCGCACTCTGTTATCCAGAGCCGGGGTGCCAGCACCCTGATTTGGGGTACGAACACCGGTTGCCATCAGGGATATTGACGCTAAGGCGTTCTGGTGTTCCCCTACCGCCGCCTGCGAGGGAATAATTTGTCCGCCCGATATTTGTGAATACGGTGTGCTAAAAATAAGCGGGTAAGGTGGCAACTGTGAATCGCCCCTGTACTAGCCTGGGAGTATGCACCGTGCTGACTTGATGTTAATATTATGTGGGATGAGCCCATGTCCTGCTGTGCTACAGCTGCCCCATCCTTGTCCCTGCCGGTATTACCATTGGCTTCCCTTGCGTTGCTTGAAAGCGGAGGAATACCTCCCTGCGGAGCCTCAGCCTCCTTTCCTGCCGTGTTCGAGTCCTGCGAGGAAGCTGATGTTCCCTGAACTCCCCCCATGCTGTTCCTAGTTAGGTGCCCAGCTCCGGCTAATACGGCTGGCACCTGCAGTCCTGCACTCCCTCTTATTGTGCCCAGGGCCGAAGAGGGAATAAAGCTTAAATCGCTAGTCCCCGACTCTTGTGTCTCCTCCACCCGCTGCAGTGCACTTCCTCCCGTCCCACTGGCGCCGAGAGCAGCAGGGGCGTGCGCACGAGAGCTGCGCGCGCTCTTTTTTGAAATCGCTGGCGGGCTCAGCCGTGCCGGAGGCCGGGTGGCTCTGCGAGAGCGCCAACCCTCCGGCGGCGCCGCCGCCTGCATCATGGCAGGGAAGGAGTCACTCCTGGTCAGCAGAGCTGCTAGCCAAGCGCTGCCTTCCCTGCCGATCCTATCCCTCACCGCACTCTCCAGCAGGTCCATCACACCGGCAGCCCAACAGGTCCGGGTCCTGGGATCGGATGTGATATCGGCGCTTCCTGGCGCCAAGAGCAGGGGATAAGCCCCGCCCCTTCCTCGGGGAATTAACCCCGTATTCAGCCTTGCCTCACTTGATGGGAGATCTCTTACCATCAAGCGTGGGGAAGGCGCAGCAGTCAGGGGACAGCGGCATGGGTGTCCCAAACCCAGGGGGAGAGAGTGCAGCTTACCGGAGATCACTAGGACTGTGTGAGTGGGGAGGCGGAGACAGAGCAGGAGAAGCACACAGGGCAGCGTGTGAGAGCAGAGGATGTCTGCTCAGAACGTGCAGTGCCTGGAGTACAGAGGAGCAGGGAGGTAAATCACCCGCACTCCCCACTCTCCAGCCTCCGGCTCCAGTCAGCGCTTCTGTCCTGCAGCGATGGAGAGTAAGTGGAGCTCTGCAGATAGCACTGGGCTATAGTAAAATGGCGGCCAGTCACACCTACAGCAGTGAGTTGTGCAGCCGACAGAGGCGTGCCCAGCTCACTGCTAATGTTGCTGCAATGTTAGAGATAGGAGATAATAGACCGCCACTGACCCTATGTCCATGGGGTGCCGTATTCTGACACTGATAGTGTCGTGCTACTGCTGTGAACACAAGATGTCAGCCCCCAGTTCCTTCTTTCTACTCATATAACACACGAAATCTGTTTCACATGCATTCAAATCTTGGTTATAACAGCATGTTATGCTACATTACATTGATTAATTAATGATCTACAAACGCGGTACCTTCCCTTTAAGAAAAGGGTGATCCTGATACTATGATCTGGGTGTTTTGTTCCCTCAGTGGGCAAAGACAAGGGCCTTGAAAATACCCTGCTCATGGGTATAACTCTACACGCAAAAGGTTAATATATCCAAAAGTGACTGCATTTGATGTAAGGTAACCTTATGAGCAGTGCAAAAATTGTCAATGAAGTGTTGAAATTTATTAATTTTTCTTCCGATGGCAGGTGAAAAACCATGGATTTAGTATCTACTTTGATTCGCAAGATAGATTATAAAAGATGCAGGGTCTTCACTTTTACCATGGGACAGGGGAATACCTTCAAAGTCTTGAAGGTTTCTAAAAGCTATAAACATTCTTCTGATGCAGCTGGGGCCACAAAAAGAAAATAAGCCAAATAGGATACACTCATGTATCTGGTTTCATATCGCACTAACCACTTAAAAAAAGAGCTGAAGACCTCGAAGTAGTGGCACAATATGGAACAACCCATGGGAAGGAAAGAATCATGATATTAACCCCTTCACCCCCAAGGGTGGTTTGCACGTTAATGACCGGGCCAATTTTTACAATTCTGACCACTGTCCCTTTATGAGGTTATAACTCTGGAACGCTTCAACGGATCTTGGCGATTCAGATTTGTTTTCTCGTGACATATTGTACTTCATGATAGTGGTAAAATTTCATCGATATAACTTGCGTTTATTTGTGAAAAAAACGAATATTTGGCGAAAATTTTGAAAATTTCGCAATTTTCCAACTTTGAATTTTTATGCCCTTAAATCACAGACATATGTCACGCAAAATACTTAATAAGTAACATTTCCCACATGTCTACTTTACATCAGCACAATTTTGGAACCAAAATTTTTTTTTGTGACGGAGTTATAAGGGTTAAAAGTTGACCAGCAATTTCTCATTTTTACAACACCATTTTTTTTTAGGGACCACATCTCATTTGAAGTCATTTTGAGGGGTCTATATGATAGAAAATACCCAAGTGTGACACCATTCTAAAAACTGCACCCCTCAAGGTACTCAAAACCACTTTCAAAAAGTTTATTAACCCTTCAGGTGTTTCACAGGAATTTTTGGAATGTTTAAATAAAAATAAACATTTAACTTTTTTTCACACAAAATTTATTTCAGCTCCAATTTGTTTTATTTTACCAAGGGTAACAGGAGAAAATAGACCCCAAAATTTGTTGTACAATTTGTCCTGAGTACGCTGATACCCCATATGTGGGGGTAAACCACTGTTTGGGCGCATGGCAGAGCTCGGAAGGAAAGGAGCGCCATTTGACTTTTCAATGCAAAATTGACTGGAATTGAGATGGGACACCATGTTGCGTTTGGAGAGCCCCTGATGTGCCTAAACATTGAAACCCCCCCACAAGTGACACCATTTTGGAAAGTAGACCCCCTAAGGATCTTATCTAGATGTGTGGTGAGCACTTTGACCCAACAAGTGCTTCACAGAAGTTTATAATGCAGAGCCGTAAAAATAAAAAATCATATTTTTTCACAAAAATGATCTTTTCGCCCCCATTTTTTTTATTTCCCCAAGGGTATCAGGATAAATTGGACCCCAAAAGTTGTTGTCCAAATTGTCCTGAGTACGCTGATACCCCATATGTGGGGGGGAACCACTGTTTGGGCGCATGGCAGAGCTCGGAAGGGAAGGAGCGCCATTTGGAATGCAGACTTAAATGGATTGGTCTGCAGGCGTCACGTTGCATTTGCAGAGCCCCTGATGTACCCAAACAGTACAAACCCCCCACAAGTGACCCCATATCGGAAACTAGACCCCCCAAGGAACTTATCTAGATGTGTTGTGAGAACTTTGAACCCCCAAGTGTTTCACTACAGTTTACAACGCAGAGCCGTGAAAATAAAAAATCTTTTTTTTCCCACAAAACTTATTTTTTGGCCCCCAGTTTTGTATTTTCCCAAGGGTAGCAGGAGAACTTGGACCCCAAAAGATGATGTCCAATTTGTCCTGAGTACGCTGATACCCCATATGTTGGGGTAAACCCCTGTTTGGGCACACGGGAGAGCTCTGAAGGGAAGGAGCACTGTTTTCCTTTTTCAACGCAGAATTGGCTGGAATTCAGATCGGATGCCATGTCCCGTTTGGAGAGCCCCTGATGTGCCTAAACAGTGGAAACCCCCAATTATAACTGAAACCCTAATCCAAACACACCCCTTACCCTAATCCCAACAGTAACCCTAACCACTCCTCTAACCCAGACACACCCAACCCTATTCCCAACTGTAAATGTAATCCAAACCCTAACCCTATCTTTAGCCCCAACCCTAACTGTAGCCCTAACCCTAGCCCTAGCAATAACACTAGCCCTAACCCTAGCCCTAACCCTAGCCCTAACCCTAGCCCCAACCCTAGCCCTAACCCTAGCCCCTAACCCTAGCCCCAACCCTAGCCCCAACCCTAACCCCAACCCTAACCCTAGCCCTAACTCTAGCCCTAACCCTAATGGGAAAATGGAAATAAATACATTTTTTAATTTTTCCCTAACTAAGGGGGTGATGAAGGGGGGTTTGATTTACTTTTATAGCGGGTTTTTTAGCGGATTTTTATGATTGGCAGCCGTCACACACTGAAAGACGCTTTTCATTGCAAAAAATATTTTTTGCGTTACCACATTTTGAGAGCTGTAATTTTTCCATATTTGAGTCCACAGAGTCATGTGAGATCTTGTTTTTTGTGGGACGAGTTGACGTTTTTATTGGTAACATTTTCGGACACGTGACATTTTTTGATCACTTTTTATTCCGATTTTTGTGAGGCAGAGTGATCAAAAACCAGCTATTCATGAATTTCTTTTGGGGGAGGCGTTTATACCGTTCCGCGTTTGGTAAAATTGATGAAGCAGTTTTATTCGTCGGGTCAGTACGATTACAGCGATATCTCATTTATATCATTTTTTTTATGTTTTGGCGCTTTTATACAATAAAAACTATTTTATAGAAAAAATAATTATTTTGGTATCGCTTTATTCTCAGGACTATAACTTTTTATTTTTTTGCTGATGATGCTGTATGGCGGCTCGTTTTTTTCAGCGGTACCATGGTTATTTATATCAGTCTTTTTGATCGCGTGTTATTCCACTTTTTGTTCGGCGGTATGATAATAAAGCGTTGTTTTTTGCCTCGTTTTTTTTTTTTTTCTTACGGTGTTTATTGAAGGGGTTAACTAGTGGGGCAGTTTTATAGGTTGGGTCGTTACGGACACGGCGATACTAAATATGTGTACTTTTATTGTTTTTTTTATTTTATTTAGCAAAAGAAATGTATTTATGGGAATAATATATATATTTTTTTTCTTTATTTAGGATATTTTTTTTATTTTTTTTTTTACACATGTGGGGAATTTTTTTTAAACTTTTTTTACTTTGTCCCAGGGGGGGACATCACAGATCATTGATCTGGCAGTGTGCACAGCACTCTGCCAGATCTGCGATCTGCTGTGCAGGGCTGCAGGCTTACCAAGTGTCTGCTCTGAGCAGACACTCGGTAAGCCACCTCCCTCCCTGCAGGACCCGGATGCCGCGGCCATCTTGGATCCGGGACCTGCGGTGAGGAGGGAGGTAGGAGACCCTCGGAGCAACGCGATCACATCGCGTTGCTGCGGGGGTCTCAGGGAAGCCCGCAGGGAGCCCCCTCCCTGCGCGATGCTTCCCTATACCGCCGGTACACCGCGATCATGTTTGATCGCGGTGTGCCGGGGGTTAATGTGCCGGGGGCGGTCCGTGACCGCTCCTGGCACATAGTGCCGGATGTCAGCTGCGATATGCAGCTGACACCCGGCCGCGCTCCCCCCGTGAGCGCGGCCGATCGCGTATGACGTACTATCCCGTCGGTGGTCATACGGGCCCACCCCACCTCGACGGGATAGTACGTCAGATGTCAGGAAGGGGTTAATGGTCTTCAAGAAACAGCCTAGAAGTCCGGACGAACTGGGAGTAGTTGAAGGAGGGCTCAATGTCAGACTTAGCCAAAAGTGCACCAGGTCTGACCTTCCTGACTAGGGAAACTAGCTTGTCAAAAAAACACAACACTGATGCATCCTCAGGCGAAATGACATCAATACACAGGACCCGTTGACTTTGGATGGAATATTATTTGGCCACGGCCTTTATTCAAAATTCACATACAAAACTTTTAAAACTTATAACCAAAACGCAGCTTAGCCAAAGCTTAAGCCCGTTTACCATTTCCAAAAACCTGACGTCCATTCAGTTCCCTGAATGACTTACCCAACAGCCACCTTGCCTAACCAACAGTAGGCAAGACTGGCCCTGCCCCAGCAAGGGCCAATTCCACCATTGCTTTTAAGTTGAGATTGAAAATGTCAGTGCCTATCTCCGAAAGATGCACCCAATCATTCTGAAAAAGGCCTGGCACGCCACCTTCCAAATCAACATGCCTGAAAGAAAGACCGCCGATAGACGGCATAAACTTGCTCATGGACCTATTTAATCTCTTACGAATTTTCTCACAAAATTTTAAGTCCTCGGATTTCAACCAAAGCAATCTTGGCACTATTTCAGAAAATATTAAAATAGTATTAGGAAACATGATTCTTAACTCTAAAAAATTTTGCTTCATCAAAAATAATAAACCAACAGTTGCAAGTTTTCCGATGTCGTTTCCTCCAAGATGAATGATGATCACGTCTGGGGATGGAAACTTGCTGTATATCAAAGTAACCTGGTCCATGAGGCTGTTCCATTTCTGTTCTCTGATACCAAACCAAAAAATCCTGACCAAATCAGCGGACATGGACAGGTTTAAACCATAACAGCGCTGTCTTGCTCTCCACTCAGCCCAGTGAATGAATGAATGGCCTAGTATCCACACTGTGAGACCTGAGAAAACTACAAACAAAAGTTAGTTCCACATTATTTACGAATATACAATTTGTAACATGTCGAGCCCTATCTCCCTAACATTTTAATAAAAGTTTCTCCTAAAACAATCCTGGCCACCTCTGTCGCAGCTCCAGTTCGGAAGGAATGGGTAGAGAAATATCTCTCATCCAGTCTAGATAAACACTTCTTCAGTATGCTCCGAAATTGGAACTACGTCAAAGGCTTGCCAGAACGATGAATGGGGAATTTATTCATCCCGGCAGGGCGTATACCAATATACTTTATGCATAAGCAAACTGGAAAAATTAAAACTTCAGAAGAACACATTCATTTAAAACTAGTGCCCTTACCTTCCTGGACTGTTTTAGGTTTGGCTATGTACAAAACCAACGACCCATCTGCAATAGAAATTTGATTGACAGCTAAACCTTCACACCTTTTGCCCTCTTGGCAACAGTTCGCCAATTTGAAGCGCTCCAAAAAACATTAGGAATGCAGCAGTACAAAACAATAAAGACTCAAAACTATCAAAACACATATTGGATACTATACATAACTCTTTCAGTATACCAGAAGAGATAGGGCACCTACCATCCCATACCGAATGATTCTTCTTATAGCCCTTCATTACCTGTTCAACAATTAAATAGGAGTTCAATGGTTTTTGACCCCAAACTTTCAAAAAAAAGGAAATACCATCTAGATTCCTGGAAACTGTAGAATAAGCAAAACCTCTGTCAAACAAAAACAACAAAAACATTAACACTGACTATTCCGAGCTTGAACCCGCATCTAACGGTATGTGCACACAATCAGGAATGGCTCAGAATTTGCTCAGGATTTGACACAGGATGTAATCTGAACCAAATCTGTATCTGAGGTCACTGGCAGACCACCGTTTTTTGCATGCGTTTTTGATGCATTTTCTTCATTGCATGCGTTTTTTTGTCACTTGAAATAAAGCTAACTGAAAGTTGGCTTCTGGGATGGAAAAAAAAAATGATATCCTGTTTGCAGATATATTGGGGTATGTGCACATGGTCAGTAAACGCAGCGGGTTGGATGCTGCGTACATCCACAGCGTCCAACCTGCAGTGTCCAGCTGTTACAGCATGGTGGATGGGATTTCAAGAAATCCCATCTCCACTATGTGTGCACCGATGCCCGCGGCTCCCCGCAGAGACGTACATGCAGTGCATCTTCCCAGACCGCAGCATGTCAATTTACGTAGCTACGTAAATTACCCATTTTCAATAGATGCTGCAAAACCGAATTATCTTTTTAGTCACACGAGTATTAAGTGCGGGAACGCAGCTTACTACGTATGTGTACTAATTTAAGTAACGGTGAATCTTGTGACTCAGCCTGAAGTACCGTACATGACACAGGAAGTAGAGAAAAGCAGAGAGAGGTCTCCTCCTTTTTTAATAAATAAATATTAAAAAAAAGAAGTAGTGTGGGGTCCCCCTATATTTGTTAACCAGCCTGAGTACTACTTTCACACTTTCGTTTTTTTCCTCCGTCGTTATGGCAAAAAAACAGATCTGCAAATGTGCCCGCAGGATCCGATTTTTTGCCATACACTTTAACCCCTTCATGACCGTGGGATTTTTCGTTTTGTTTTTTGCTCCCCTCCTTCCCAGAGCCATAACTTTTTTATTTTTCCGTCAATTTGGCCATGTGAGGGCTTATTTTTTGCGGGACGAGTTGTACTTTTGAACGACATCATTGGTTTTACCATGTCGTGTACTAGAAAACGGGAAAAAAAATTCCAAGTGCAGTGAAATTGCAAAAAAAGTGCAATCCCACACTTGTTTTTTGTTTGGCTTTTTTTGCTAGGTTCACTAAATGCTAAAACTGACCTGCAATTAGGATTCTCCAGGTCAGTACGAGTTCATAGACACCTAAAATGTCTAGGTTATTTTTCACCTAAGTGGTGAAAAAAAATTCCAAACTTTGCAAAAAAAAATTTAAAAAAATTGCGCCATTGTCCGATGCTCGTAGCGTCTCCATTTTTCGTGATCTGGGGTCGGGTGAGGGCTTATTTTTTTGCGTGCCGAGCTGGCGTTTTTAATGATAGCATTTTGGTGCAGATACGTTCTTTTGATCGCCCGTTATTGCATTTTAATGCAATATCGCGGCGACCAAAAAAACGTAATTCTGGCGTTTCGATTTTTTTTCTCGGTACACCGTTTAGCGATCAGGTTAATGCTTTTTGTTTATTGATAGATCGGGCGATTCTGAACGCAGCGATACCAAATATGTGTAGGTTTGATTTTTTTTTTATTGATTTATTTTGATTGGGGCAAAAGGGGGGTGATTTAAACTTTTATGTTTTTTTTTATTTTTTTCACATTTTTTTTTACTTTTTTTTTTTAACTTTTGCCATGCTTCAATAGCCTCCATGGGAGGCTAGAAGCAGGCACAACGCGATCGGCTCTGCTACATAACAGCGATCATCAGATCGCTGTTATGTAGCAGAAATACAGGTGTGCTGTGAGCCCCGACCACAGGGTGGCGCTCACAGCTGCCGAGGATCAGTAACCATAGAGGTCTCAAGGACCTCTATGGTTACCTTCCTGACACATGTCATTTCCGGCCGCCCGGCCGGATGCGGTAGTTAAATGCCGCTGTCTGCGTTTGACAGCGGCATTTAACTAGTTAATAGGCGCGGGCAGATCGCGATTCTGCCCGCGCCTATTGCGGGCACATGTCAGCTGTTCAAAACAGCTGACATGTCCCGGCTTTGATGCGGGCTCACCGCGGAGCCCTGCATCAAAGCAGGGGAGCCGACATCGGACGGTATAGTACGTCCGATGTCGGTAAGGGGTTAATGGACGACGGACTGCGACGGATGGACACACGTCGCATCCGTCGTGTGATGGATGCGTCGTGTTTTAGCGGTCCGTCGTGACGAAAAAACGTTCAATGTAACGCTTTTTCGTCCGTCGAATCCGCCAGTTCCGACCGTGCATGTGAGGCCGGAACTCCGCCCCCTCCTCCCCGGAACTCATAATGGGCAGCAGATGCATTGTAAAACTGCATCCGCTGCCCACGTTGTGCTACATTTAGCACAACGTCCGTCGGTACGTCAGGCCGACGGTTTGCGACGGCCCCGTAACGACGGATGTGTGAAAGTAGCCTAAAGCAGACTACTGGGACTGGTATTTCAGGCTGGTATGGATCCAATATTCATGAAACTTACCAGCCTGATAATACCATGCCGCAGCAGTCTGCCTACCTTGGATGGTTAGCAAAAATAGTGGGACCGCCTCCACCAAATTTCACAGTGGGTGCAAGACACTGTGGCTTGTACGCCTCTCCAGGTCTCGGTCTAACTATTACACGACAAGGTGTTGATCTGGGGATGCTTCAGCAAGGCTGGAATTGGGCAGGTTAATCTTTGCGAAGGACGCATAAATCAAGCAACATACAAGGTTATCCTGGAAAAACAGTTGATTCCTTCTGTTCAGGCAATGTTCCCCAACTCTGAGGACTGTTTTTTCCACCAGGACAATGCGCCATGCAACACAGCCAGGTCAATCAAGGTGTGGATGAAGGACCTCCACATCAAATCCCTGTCATGGGCAGCCCAATCTCCAGACCTGAACCCCATTGAAAATGTAATCAAGAGGAAGATGGATAGTCACAAGCCATCAAACAAAGAACTGCTTAAATTTTTGTACCAGGAGAGGCATAAGGTCACCCAAAAGCAGTGTGAAAGACTGGTTTAAAGCATGCCAAGACGCATGAAAGCTGTGATTAAAAATCATGGTTATTCCACAAAATATTGGTTTCTGAACTCTTCCGGAGTTAAAACATTAGTATTGTTGTTTCTAAATGATTATGAACTTGTTTTCTTTGCATTATTTGAGGTCTGAAAGCACTGTTTCTTTTTTTTTTTTATTTTGACCATTTCTCATTTTCACAAAATAAATACAAAATTTATTGCTTGGAACTTCGGACACATGTTGTGAGTAGTTTATAGAATAAAAGAGCAATTTACATTTTACTGAAAAAAAAATCCTATAAAGAGAAAAATCAGACAAACTGAAAATTTTGCAGTGGTCTCTTAATTTTTGCCAGAGCTGTAGGTGCAACTGCTATATCTACTGTACATAAAAAAAAAAAGTTTTCATCTTGGGTCTCACCCAAGTCCCTGAGTTGGGGGGAGGACGAAGAGCTGAAGTGGTCCACTGTCCAGTGTCGGTGGTGAAGAGAGGTCGGATCCCTGGACTTGATGAGCGTTCTCAGATGCTGGTACAGGCAGGCCAGCGTCAAACACAGATGGAGGCACCCTTGAGCACCGCAGCGACGGACTTTTCAAATCTCTCACTTGGCCCTGTGTGCGCGTGCGGTCTCCTCCTTGCTCACACTGACAAGGGCAGCAGCAGCCGCACACACACACGAACGAGGGCAGCGGCCGCAGGTCTCCACCACAAAGTGGGCCGCCGGCCCTTTAAATCTTCTGTGTGAAGGCCCTGTGTGCGCATGCTGTCTAGTTGCACGTGCTGACAAAGGCCGCCGTGGCCTGTGTCAGCGCGTGCAACTAGATAGCACGCACAAATAGGGCCTTCAAACAGAAGATTTAAAGGGCGGGCGGCCCACTTTGTGGTGGAGACGTGCCGGCCCACCGGGCATCTGCCTGCCTTAGCAGATGCCCAATCCGGGCCTGGTCTACAACTATCCCACGTCCTTGTCCAGCCTTGCTAAAAATTCCTTACAGGCTGGCAGCAAGGACAGCAATAAACTCATTGTTCCATATTTTATTTTTAATAGCTGTCAGACAAGTGGTAACAGGGGGAAACTGTACAGACTAGTGCTTCCTTGTAACAATCCTCTCCCGCCCCTTTAAGACCAGATGCAATGGGAGTAATTGAAGACCCATATTCTCTCTGCTCATCCTCCAGGCCATCGTCCAGGTGCTTCCATAATTCTGCTACCCCTGGGGCCCCGGAGGATACACTGGCTGAGCATGTAGTGTTAAATGGAGATTGGAGTAAATCCCTTAATGAGTCTAGCACCTGTGGCAATTTGGGTAACGTGTGTGAGGTGCGTGCAGATTGAGGCTCATACTCACCACCTTCAGATAAAGTGCCTTGAGCTTGGTCCTGCCTGAAGACCTCTCCCTTGGCTGGTCCTTCAACTGGAAGACTGGCAGCCCCAAGATCAGCAACGGCCATGTCCGGCCGGTGGTCAACTGGGGCCAGCCTTCTCCTTTCTTATGTGGGACGTTGGATGCACCCTATGTCCTCGCCATCTGCCGGAGCTCCTTTAGCTGTGTAGAGAAGGAGAGTATAAAACGTTTGTTCTGGGATCCAGTGCACATGCCCCAGGATGATGTCAACGCAGTTTCTAGCGCTTCACCAGTGACGTCCTCTCTCAGCGCTTCCGGCTCCCCGCTTATTTCATAACCAGCGCTCGGTCTGGCAACATCGTCCTCCGAATCCCTCAGGCAGCGCTGCAAGCAGGCGAGCGCTCCTTCATCTCCCAGCTTCTGACACAGCTCCTCCAGGACAGCCTCCATAATGACCAGGTACGGCAGTGGGCAGTATTTCCTTCTGGCAGCGATGAGGAATGACAAATCCCCCTCATCGCTGCCCCTTCTTATCCCCCTCAGCCCTCTTCTATTTACAAATAGTATGCCCCATCAACAACCATCGCTAGGGTAGGGGGGATAAACATGACATTACGGTATCCGTGAGTCAAAAGTAGCTTAGATGTTAGTTAACCTACTCCCCATCCATCCACCATACCTCTTTCACCGAACCCTTGCCCAAATACCTGATGCGGTCACCATTGCCGAATAAAAACTTTACACTGAAATTGGATTAAATGGCAACAGCAGCCTTTTATTAACATTTAATAAAACGATTTAACAATAAAGTCCAAAAGAGGGGGTGTGGTTCTCGAAGCCCCAAAACCTAATCTTAAGTATCCACAGCCCACCGTGGCCCCAGGTCAAGTCTTACCCCAGCCGCTATGTACCAGCTTGGGGGCAGATGATAACCAACCTGTCCGAACCACTAAACAATTGACGGGTCCCTTGATTAACCCTTCCATAGGATTGAACAGACCCTGTCCAACCGAAACTCCTTAGGGGAGTCCAGGACCTCGTGAGATCCCCCCCCCCCTACCAATCCACCATTTCCTTTTTTCACCAACTTCGAGGACCTTCCCCCCCCCCCCACGCCGCCATGACATGATATTAAAATTTTTCAAGCAAAAAATAAACAACCACCCCAATAATCTTTGACATCTCGACCCCATATAAGCATGACAAACACTGATTAAATAACAGGGAGGGTGGGTGGGAGCTTCTTCTAACAGGTGGGTACCTGACTGTTTGTCCCACCAATATGGCTGCACTATTTATAAACCCGCCTTTTTTGAATCCCTCTGCCCCACCCAAACAGTGATCTCATCACCTCAGCATTCCCATTAACCCTTTATTTACTTTTAAAACCAAAACGCTCCTTATCATCACACGTCTCCTTGTCATGCCGGCCTCCCTTTAAAGGGCCGGTGGCCCAGTACGGCCTCACTTGACATTAGGGTATCCGTCAGTCAAAAGTAGCTTAGATGTTAGTTAACCTACTCCCCATCCATCCACCATACCCACCTCTTTCACTGAACCCTTGCCCAAATACCTGATGCGGTGACCATTGCCGAATAAAAACTTCACACTGAAATTGGATTAAATGGCCACAGCAGCCTTTTATTAACATTTAATAAAACGATTTAACAATAAAGTCCAAAAGAGGGGGTGTGGTTCTCGAAGCCCAAAAACCAAATCTTAAGTATCCACAGCCCACCGTGGCCCCAGGTTAAGTCTTACCCCCAGCCGCTATGCACCAGCTCGGAGGCAGATGATAACCAACCTGTCCAAACCACTAAACAATTGACGGGTCCCTTGATTAACCCTTGCATAGGATTGAACAGACCCCGTCCAACCGAAATTCCTTAGGGGAGTCCAGGACCTCGTGAGATCCCTCCCCCCCCCCCCCCCCACCAATCCACCATTTCCATTTCCACCAACTTCGAGGACCTTCCCCCCCCACGCCACCAACATGAATGTTCTGACCACTCAAACATTCATGTCCCCCCACACTTTCAAAGCTGTCTCGATACCTTCCTGTATGGCCAAGCACCACATATCCGTGCCCACTTCATTTAAATGGACGCCATCCGCTCTCCAATAACTTCCTTCACCGGATTCCAAATTCACGTGCCTAACTACCACCGCGCCATTCCTTCCCATAAAACGAGAGACTGCTTTATTCAACTTAATCCTCGCTTTATTAACCCCCGCCACTGATCTTGCTCCACACCATATCTTCCTCTTGATAATATCGGACCAAACTACCACCACTTTTGGAAACATCGCCCACAGCCTTAGCATGTCACACTTAATGTCTTTAATCAACACTCTGCAAGGCCTCTTACCCAGATCATCCCCTCCTAAATGTATTACAACTATGTCAGGAACACGGTCCAACCGGACGAAATGATGAAATTCAGACAAAAACTGACCCCAAACCATCCCTCTTTTACCAATCCACCGTAGGGTTGCAAATTCCTGAGGAAAGCCCAATTGACGCCCCGACGGGCGCACCGCAGCCCTCAGCGCTGCCCAGAAGACAAATGAGTGTCCCATAATCCAAATTAACCGATGATGATCTGCAACAGAAAAAGAAGGGGAGAAAAACATCTCAGATCAGGTTTGGCCGAACATAAGACCGAAATCTCTCGGATTCCCAGCGACCAATTTTCTTTATCACATCCTCATGCAAACCCAATCTAGCAGCTTCTGTTGCTGCCCCAATCCTGAACGAATGACCATTATTTTCCGCGGCTGGTAAACCCCCTTTCTCCAAACAACGTCTAAAAACAGCTATAAATTGGAACCGGGACAAAAAGGAGCCGTCAGCATGAACCAACAACGGTTCCCTTAACCCCTTAAGCCCCGAGGGTGGTTTGCACGTTAAAGGGCACCTGTCACCTCGTTTTTTCAGTATGAGATAAAAATACTGTTAAATAGGGCCTGAGCTGTGCATTACAATAGTGTATTTTGTGGACCCCGATTCCCCACCTATGCTGCCGAAATACGTTACCAAAGTAGTCGTTTTCGCCTGTCAATCAGGCTGGTCTGGTCAAAAGGGCGTGGTGTCTTCCCCCAGATCTTGCTTAGTTTTCCGTTGGTGGCGTAGTGGTGTGCGCATGCCCAAGGTCCCAAATCCACGTCACAGGGAGTGAAAAGATCGCGATGTGCTGTATTTCATTGGTGAGGGAGTGAAAAGATCGCGATGTGCTGTATTTCATTGGTGATCGGTGGGCGCGGCCATCTTCCTTTGGCCGCGCGTGCGCAGAAGCGGCGCTCTGCTGGCCGCGGCTTCAGGAAAATGGCCGCGGGATGCGCAGATGGAGATCGCGGCGGCCATTTTCCTGAAGCAGAGATGCGAACTCTGCTTCAGGAAAATGGCCGCCGCGATCTCCATCTGCGCACGCGCGGCCAAAGGAAGATGGCCGCGCGTGCGCAGATGGAGATCGCGGCGGCCATTTTCCTGAAGCAGAGTTCGCATCTCTGCTTCAGGAAAATGGCCGCCGCGATCTCCATCTGCGCATCCCGCGGCCATTTTCCTGAAGCCGCGGCCAGCAGAGCGCCGCTTCTGCGCACGCGCGGCCAAAGGAAGATGGCCGCGCCCACTGATCACCAATGAAATACAGCACATCGCGATCTTTTCACTCCCTGTGACGTGGATTTGGGACCTTGGGCATGCGCAGACCACTACGCCACCAACGGAAAACTAAGCAAGATCTGGGGGAAGACACCACGCCCTTTTGACCAGACCAGCCTGATTGACAGGCGAAAACGACTACTTTGGTAACGTATTTCGGCAGCATAGGTGGGGAATCGGGGTCCACAAAATACACTATTGTAATGCACAGCTCAGGCCCTATTTAACAGTATTTTTATCTCATACTGAAAAAACAAGGTGACAGGTTCCCTTTAATGACCGGGCCAATTTTTACAATTCTGACCACTGTCCCTTTATGAGGTTATAACTCTGGAACGCTTCAACGGGTCTTGGCGATTCTGACACTGTTTTCTCGTGACATATTGTACTTCATGATAGTGGTAAAATTTCTTCGATATAACTTGCGCTTATTTGTGAAAAAAAACACAAAACGGAAATTTGGCGAAAATTTCGCAATTTTCCAAATTTGAATTTTTAGGCCCTTAAATCACAGAGATATGTCACACAAAATACTTAATAAGTAACATTTCCCACATGTCTACTTTACATCAGCACAATTTTGGAACCAAAATTTTATTTTGTTAGGGAGTTAAAAGTTGACCAGCAATTTCTCATTTTTACAACACCATTTTTTTTTTTAGGGACCACATCTCATTTGAAGTCATTTTGAGGGGTCTATATGATAGAAAATACCCAAGTGTGACACCATTCTAAAAACAGCACCCCTCAAGGTGCTCAAAACCACATTCAAGAAGTTTATTAACCCTTCAGGTGTTTCACAGGAATTTTTGGAATGTTTAAATAAAAATGAACATTTAACTTTTTTTCACACAAAATTTATTTCACCCCCAATTTTTTTATTTTCCCAAGGGTAAGAGAATAAATTGGACCCCAAAAGTTGTTGTACAATTTGTCCTGAGTACGCCGATACCCCATATGTGGGGGTAAACGACTGTTTGGGCACATGGCCGAGCTCGGAAAGGAAGGAGCGCCGTTTGACTTTTCAATGCAAAATTGACTGGAATTGAGATGGGACACCATGTCGCGTTTGGAGAGCCCCTGATGTGCCTAAACATTAAACCCCCCCACAAGTGACACCATTTTGGAAAGTAGACCCCCTAAGGAACTTATCTAGATGTGTTTTGAGAGCTTTGAACCCCCAAGTGTTTCACTACAGTTTATAACGAAGAACCGTGAAAATAATTTTTATTTTTTTTCACAAAAATGATTTTTTAGCCCCCAGTTTTGTATTTTCACAAGGGTAACAGGATAAATTGGACCCCAAAAGTTGTTGTCCAATTTGTCCTGAGTACGCTGATACCCCATATGTGGGGGGGGAAACACTGTTTGGGCCCATGGCAGAGCTCGGAAGGGAAGGAGGGCCATTTGGAATGCAGACTTAGATGGATTGGTCTGCAGGTGTCACGTTGCATTTGCAGAGCCCCTGATGTACCCAAACAGTAGAAACCCCCATAAGTGACCCCATATTGGAAACTAGACCTCCCATGGAACTTATCTAGATGTGTTGTGAGAACTTTGAACCCCCAAGGGTTTCGCTACAGTTTACAACGCTGAGCCGTGAAAATAAAAAATCCTTTTTTTTCCCCACAAAAATGATTTTTAGCCCCCCAAATTTTTATTTTCCCAAGGGTAACAAGAGAACTTGGACCCCAAAAGTTGTTGTCCAATTTGTCCCGAGTACGCTGATACCCCATATGTTGGGGTAAACCCCTGTTTGGGCGCACGGGAGAGCTCGGAAGGGAAGGAGCACTGTTTTACTTTTTCAACGCAGAACTGGCTGGAATTGAGATCGGACGCCATGTCGCGTTTGGAGAGCCCCTGATGTGCATAACCAGTGGAAACTCCCCAATTCTAACTGAAACCCTAATCCAAACACGCCCCTAACCCTAATCACACCCCTAACTCTAATCCCAACCGTAAATGTAATCCAAACCCTAAGGCCATGTGCACACGTTCAGTATTTTTCGCGTTTTTTCGCTATAAAAACGCGAAAAAAACACTAACATATGCCTCCCATTATTTTCACTGTATTCCGCATTTTTTGTGCAAATGTAGCCTTTTTTTCCGCTAAAAAATCGCATCGCGGAAAAAAAAGCAACATGTTCATTAAAATGTGGAATTGCAGAGGATTCCGCACACCTAGGAGTCCATTGATCTGCTTACTTCCCGCACGGGGCTGTGCCCACCATGCGGGAAGTAAGCAGATTATGTGCGGTTGGTACCCAGGGTGGAGGAGAGGAGACTCTCCTCCACGGACTGGGCACCATATAATTGGTAAAAAAAAAAAAAGAATTAAAATAAAAAATAGTCCTATACTCACCTTCGATGTCTTCCCGCCTCTCCACTGCACGCTGTCGCTTCGGTTCCTGTAGCTGGTGTGCGGTGAAGGACCTGCGAAGACGTCGCCGTCTTGTGATTGGTCGAGACCGGTCATGTGACCGCGACGTCATGGAAGGTCCTGCGCGCACACACCATCTATACGGAACGGACGCCGGTGAGGAGATCAGCTGTCTGCGGGTGAGTATAAGCATTTTTTTATTATTTTTAAACATTCTATCTTTTACTATAGATGCTGCAAAAGCAGCATCTATAGTAAAAAGTTGGTCACACTTGTCAAACGCTATGTTTGACAAGTGTGACCAACCTGTCAGTCAGTTTTCCAAGCGATGCTACAGATCGCTTGGAAAACTTTAACATTCTGCAAGCTAATTACGCTTGCAGAATGCTAAAAAAACGCGAAAAAAAACGCAAAAAAAAAATGCGGATTTCTTGCAGAAAATTTCCGGTTTTCTTCAGGAAATTTCTGCAAGAAATCCAGACGTGTGCACATACCCTAACCCTATCTTTAGCCCCAACCCTAACTTTAGCCCCAACCCTAACCCTAGCTCTAACCCTAACCCTAGCCCTAACCCTAGCCGGAAAATGGAAATAAATACATTTTTTTAATTTTATTATTTTTCCCTAACTAAGGTGGTGATGAAGGGGGGTTTGATTTACTTTTATAGCGGGTTTTTTAGCGGATTTTTATGATTGACAGCTGTCACACACTAAAAGACACTTTTTATAGCAAAAAAGTTTTTGCGTCTCCACATTTTGACACCTATAATTTTTCCATATTTTGGTCCACAGAGTCATGTGAGGTCTTGTTTTTTGCGGGACGAGATGACGTCTTTATTGGTAACATTTTCGGGCACGTGACATTTTTTGATCGCTTTTTATTCCAATTTTTGGGAGGCAGAATGACCAAAAACCAGCTATTCATGAATTTCTTTTTTTTTGTTTTTGGGGGGGGGTAAGCGTTTATACCGTTCCACGTTTGGTAAAATTGATAAAGCAGTTTTATTCTTTGGGTCAGTACGATTACAGCGATACCTCATTTATATCATTTTTTTTATGCTTTGGCGCTTTTATACGATAAAAACTATTTTATAGAAAGAATAATTATTTTGGCATCGCTTTATTCTGAGGACTATAACTTTTTTATTTTTTCACTGATGATGCTGTATGGTGGCTCGTTTTTTGTGGGACAAGATGTTATTTTCAGCGGTACCATGGTTATTTATATCCATCTTTTTGATCGCGTGTTATTCCACTTTTTGTTCGCCAGTATGATAATAAAGCGTTGTTTTTTGCCTCGTTTTTTTTTTTTTACGGTGTTCACTGAAGAGGTTAACTAGTGGGACAGTTTTATAAGTCGGGTCATTACGGACGCGGCGATACTAAATATGTGTACTTTTATTTATTTTTATTTAGATAAAGAAATGTATTTATGGGAATAAAATATATATAATTTTTTTTCTTTATTTAGGATTTTTTTTTTTTTTTTACACATGTGGAAATTTTTTTTTAAACTTTTTAACTTTGTCCCAGGGAGGGACATCACAGATCGCTGATCTGACAGTTTGCATAGCACTCTGTCAGATCAGCAATCTGACTTACAGTGCTGCAGGCTTACCAACGCCTGCACTGAGCAGGCGCTTAGGCTAGGTTCCCATTGCGTTAATGGGATAGCGCTAACGGACAGCGTTGCACGGCGAAATTAACGCCGTGCACCGCGTCCGTTAGCGCTCCCATTGCCGGCAATGTTAGAGCGCATTGCTAGCGCGTGTCATTTTCGGCACGCGCTAGCGATGTGCCGGTCTTTTGTAGCGCGCCTCGGACGCTGCTTGCAGCGTCCGCGGCGCGCCAGAGGTCCGTTCCCCGCTCTCGCAGATCGGGGATCTTCGAGAGCGGGGACGTTAACGCGACCCCTGAACGCGGCCCCGAAAAAGACATTGCGTTAGCGCAATCCGCTAGCGCTCGCGCTAAACGGATTGCACTAACGCAATCTGAACCTAGCCTTAGTAAGCCACCTCCCTGCAGGACCCGGATGCAGCCCCGCGGGCATTTTGGATCCGGGGCCTGCAGCAGGGAGAGGAGGTAACAGACGCTCGGAGCAACACGATCACATCGCGATGCTTCCCTACACCGCCGGAACACTGCGATCATGTTTGACCGCTCCTGGCACATAGTGCCGGATGTCAGCTGCGATAGTCAGCTGACACCCGGCCGCGCTCCCCCCGTGAGCGCGGCCGATCGCATATGATGTACTATCATGTCACTGGGAATTAAGTCCCAGGTCACCTTGACGGGATAGTACGTCATATGGGATTAAGGGGTTAAGGACCCCCCGTGTTGCATAAAATTCCTCAAACAAAACACCGGACACAAGGGAGAACCCCGAACCTCAAACAGTACAACTTTACAACCTCTCCCATTCACGTCTGTTTTTGAGGAGCGAAGGAACACCACCACTCTATCGTCATAGACGTCCACGTCTTCCCTCAGCAAGCCCCCACTCATAAATCTGGATGGGCCAATGAGTTACCCTAGGCGGAACGCGCCAAAAAAAAAAAGTAGCACTAAAAAAATCAATTTCCCATGCAGAAGAGCATATGACCGATAATTTTCTTCCAATTACCAGCAACACTTCATATGAAACAGGCCGCCTGCCGTCAACTGACTTCCTCCATCTCTTCATACCTCTCGGACACATGTCTCGGACACGTCCACATCATATGAAATATATCTGAAGACTTACACCTTGGGCATTCAGAGTCATCACGCAAACCTGCCTTATATAGTACTATCGGAGACTTATAAACCCTATGTATCACATAGAGCTGTGACAGTCTATACGGTTCGCTCACTGACAGTCTTGGGACCCATTCTAACACCGACTCCCAAGTCTCGTTATCCATCGGACCCAAATCCCTCTCCCACTTAGCTCTCGCCATTATCGGAAAACCCAACAAGAAGGTGTATAGTAGGTCTTTGTACAAAGTAGATATAACCCCCCCATATGTCCCTTCATTACACACATACTCAAGCACTATATCCCTTTGAATTCTAATACCTCCGTTCCTATTCTGAGCTCCAAAAGCATGTCTCATCCGCAAATACTGACACTCCCCTGCAATCCCAAGTCCAAACTCCACCTGCAATTGGGAAAATGATTTCAACTCACCTCGCTCACTTATTTGATAGACGTACTGAATCCCTTTGACCCGCCATTCAGTCAGCATCCCCAGTGCCATAAACTCCTGTAAATTATTGTTATGCCATAGCGGTGAGAATCTCGTCAAGTCCGTGATCCCACGTATATGTCTCAGCCTGCCCCATAGCCTACGTATCAACAACACAGTCGGGTACAATTTCCCCAGGACCCCCAGGGATCCATCTTCCAAACATTGCACTACTGGTTTCCTTTTTGTCAACACTTCCATCAACCGCTGTACCGCTCCAGAAGACCCCTCAAGTGCCCATCCCTTTAGATGCTGACTTTGTGCTGCAAGATAGTATATTTCAGGGTTAGGCAATGCTAGGCCCCCATCTTCCTTGGGTCGCTGAAGTGTCTACAGTCTAATACGCGGATATTGTCTCCCCCATATTAAATTCTGAAACAGAGAGTTAATCTGTCTAAATTTCCCGTGCGGTATCCAAACTGGCGCATTATGAAGAATATACAGTATTTTCGGCATCAGAATCATTTTAATAAGATTCACCCTACCTACCACAGATAAATGCAGCTTAAGCCAAGCATCCACTTTTGCCTTTAGAACGCCCAAGATTGGAGTCAGATTCCTATACATATAATCAGTAACAGGCATAGATACCCATATGCCAAGGTACTTAAATTGGCTCGTCACCTTCAGTCACCCATCTTCCAGCGTTTCCCCACTAGCGTCGTCCACCGTAAACAAGATAGACTTACTCCAGTTTATCCTAAGTCCCGACACCGATCCGAAGCGTACAATAATCCCAATGTCCCCCTCCAAGGACGCACCCGGGTCCGCCAGAAATAACAGAATGTCATCCGCGTACAACGCCACCCTTTCTTCAATCATCCCATATTTGAACCCAGTCACCTCATCAGACCGTCGAAGCTTAGCAGCCAGTGGTTCAACAGCCAGAGCAAATAAAAGAGGAGAGAGCGGACACCCACCCCTGCCTCGTCCCTCTAGCCAGTTGTATGGTCCGTGATAACTCCCCGTTTACCCTGACCCTGGCCATCGGCATCGAGTACATCAGCCGAATCCAAGATATGAACTGTGGTCCAAACCCCATGCTCCGCAACACCTGCCAGAGATACCCCCACTCCACACTATCGAATGCCTTATGGGCGTCTAGAGATGCAATAACTCTCTGGCCACAGTTATCGGCTCTAAGTTGCAAATTCATATACAGCCTTTGTAAATTAATTGCAGTGGACCTATCAGGCATAAAGCCAGACTGGTCTGAGTGCACCAGGCCGGAAATGACACCCGTCAACCTTATCGCCAACACCTTAGCCAGGAGCTTAACATCTATAGTGAGTAAGGAGATTGGCCGATATGAATCCGGCTGCTTCGAGTCCTTCCCCTCCTTAGGAATCACCAATATTATGGCGTCCCGCATAGATGCCGGCAGACTTCCTCTATTCCTAGCCTCCTCCAGCACCGCCGTTAATCTAGGGATCAGCACTTCCCCCAAGTTTTTATAAATTTCAACGGGAAATCCATCTACACCAGGCGCCTTTCCATTAGCCATAGACTGTAATGCCCGACCCAACTCCTCCTCCGTGATGGGAGCCTCCAAATCCTCACTCTCTATGTCACTCAGCTTTGGTAGCTCCATTTCCCCAAGGAACGCCAACGTGTCCTCCATTGACCCATTCACCCGAGAGGAATATAAGTCCGCATAAAAATCCGCAAAAACCTCCAAAATCTCTGAAGTCTCAGAAACAGCAATACCGCTCCCCGACATCAGAGAATGGATAAAGGAAGTATTTCTCTGAGCAGAAGCCACCAGCGACAGCATATGACCCACAGACTCGCCCTCCTGGTAATAAGCTAGATTCATGAATTCCCTCTTCCTTTCAGCCTTACCCAGCAAAACTTCCTCCAACTGGCTCTGAGCTGCCTTTAACCTCCTCCCAGCTTCCATAGTACCCATTATTATCATCTCGTCTTCAGCTATCCTCAGCCCATCAATCGCCAACTTCTCTGCCTCTCTCGATTTCCGCTTACACCTGCTAATATCCCTAAACAGCAGCCCTCTTAAGTACACCTTCATGGCTTCCCACACTGTAAGAGCGTCTGCACTTCCCTCATTTATCTCAAAAAATTCCACCAACTCCTGCTTTATCTTCCCCAAGTCTATACTATGTAGCCTAGTAGGGTGAATTTTCCACTCCCTCTTGCTCCCGGTCCGTGTCCCCACTGGTCGAAACTCCACCTCAACTGGACTATGGTCTGAGAGAGCCCTAGGCATATATCTCACATCCCTTACCATCGTATCCATCAGACAGTTACCCAGCGCCAAATCGATTCTAGACAAAGTACCATGAGCTGGCGAGTAGCATGAATACGCTCTTTCCCCAATATGTCTAACTCTCCATAAATCAATCATACCTACTTCCCGGACATAGGTCCCAAACGTAGTGATATGTCCCTCTGTCCTGTTCTGGGGTTTTTTATTTTTTATCCCAAAAGTCATCACATATATTATTGAAGTCCCCAATAACTAGAAAAGGTAACGGACCCCAACGCCCCACCCTCTCCAGCACCTCTCATTTTCTTGCTTGAGTATGGGGGCGGAATATACATTGCCGCTATACACATCACCACTCCATTCATTTTACATTTCACCACCACATACTGACCATCCACATCCTCCTTTACCACTACCTCCTCATACTGCACCCCCGCAGGAATTAACACAGACACACCCCTTGAGTACGTAGAAAAAGTAGAGTGATACGCCCTCTGTATCCAGCGTGCACCGTGTCATCCTTCTCTTTCTCACCACCCGCCCCTGTGCTAAAACTAGTACTAGCCGAGTCATCCATAACTGTGTTGCCTCCAGACGCCCTACACCCTCCTGTTACGGACTGAGTACTACTAGCATCAGCAACCACTGTATTTGAAATTCCCCCATTGTCAGCAAAACCTCTAATGCCTAATACGGAATTCCCATCCCCCAACCAAGCTGCCAATGGAGATGCTCCTCTCACACCCCACCAGACAATAACTCCCGCCCCGTATTCTCAATAAGCGGTAAGCAGGGATTAACAGGAAAAATACGCTCACTCTCACCTGGCTGCCTGGGTGCTGTGACCCCACTAGCCGTAGATCCTGCGTCCTGATGAAAACGTCCTGTAGCACTCAGATAGATCCTCTGCTCCAGTTATAGCCGCTGGGTCGACCTGTAGGCTCGGCTGCTGGACATTTTCAGCTGGTGCTGTAGCTGCCAGGCCAGGGACCCCTGAGGCTGATGCTGTGCTGTAAGTGACTCCTGTCACGTTTTGTGCTGCCGCACATGAGCTTCCCGGCGCTTGTGCAGGGAATCCAGAATCGCCACCCGAGGCTGCTGATCGCTGCCCGCCTCCCAGGAAGGCCATGGGAATCGATCCAACTCGGCCTGCGCTGCTCCTCTGCCTACTGCGTGGCGCCGCCGCTGACCGCGCGCTGCTGCCTGGACCGGCTGGCTGCCGCCCGCTATGACTCCCATGCTGAGGGGCTGAAAGGAAAGGTCCCGCCTCCTGGTCTCCCGCTCACGACCTCGCAGAGCAGGCCTTGCTGCCGCGCAAGCGCCTGCCATCCCTGGTCCCGACTCCCGCTGGGTGACACTCACCGCTGCGAGGGAAGCGGACGCCTCCCCCTGCTGCAGGTCCCGCCGTCTGCTCGGATTCCTCCCGGTTCTCTGAAGAGGCGCGGGCTGCCTGCGGCCAGTGTCAGGAACCGGAGGGTCCCTGGAGGGGCTCCGTACTCGGCGCCGGACCCTGGGGGTGGCATCTCGGCTAAGGCGCGCCGGAGGCCTAGCTCTCCGCGGCCGTCTGCCGACAGATGGGGGTTTGTGAGCCTCCTGCTGCCGCCCCCTGCAATAGGCTGCTGATGGAAGTCTACAGCCATGCTGTTCCTTGGGTGCCCACAGCCTCTCAAGCTTTGAAGCAGGGCTTCCACGTCCATATCTGCCATGTGATAGGGAGCTTCTTCTAACAGGTGGGTACCTGACTGTTTGTCCCACCAATATGGCTGCACTATTTATAAACCCGCCTTTTTTGAATCCCTCTTCCCCACCCAAACAGTGATCTCATCACCTCAGCATTCCCATTAACCCTTTATTTACTTTTAAAACCAAACCGCTCCTTATCATCCCACGTCTCCTTGTCATGCCGGCCTCCCTTTAAAGGGCCGGTGGCCCAGTACGGCCTCACTTCACCCAGTGACGTGCTACTGACGACCCCTAACCAATCCTTTATCTCCAAAATACCGGGAAAGCTTGGTGGGAGAACTGTTCCCGCCAGGCTTAACCCCTTAGTAGGAGGGTTATACCATTGTCT
This sequence comes from Ranitomeya variabilis, assembly GCF_051348905.1. Taxonomy (NCBI): domain Eukaryota; kingdom Metazoa; phylum Chordata; class Amphibia; order Anura; family Dendrobatidae; genus Ranitomeya; species Ranitomeya variabilis. The sequence continues at coordinate 248,185,825 of NC_135233.1, read as the reverse complement.
GGCAATGCCATACATAACTCTCCTAATGGTCCGGGTTATGCCATTATATACACACGTAATGGTCGGGAAGGACTTCCCGACCGATGTAGTATATATACCTCATGCTATTCATGCGATCATCGCGACTAAGCGCACACTGATCGCATGATGGCGCCTGCTGTTTCTCTCACAGCAGTACACATGGAGTAGTCTTCTTAGGGGTGGCGATGCCCTCCTGCAACTATGATCGCTGTGATTGGCTATTCAATTCTGAACAGCCAATTCTAGCGTTTCTCTGTGCTTCAGGCAATCATATTTCCTGAAACACTGACGACCAACCTACGATCTGTGCTTTAAGAGCCCCGATCAAAGGCTGGAGCCTAGCAACGCTGAAATCACCATAACCCGCACTGATTGGTGTCATTGATCACACCAATCAGAGCGCACAGACGCGATGTGACCCAACGATGACGACCCTGTACTTTCTCATTCTAGCTGCAAATTTGTACAGGACGGTCACTGTGTTGGTCCGTGCTCCTTGCTGGGTCTTGTGGTGCCACAAAACCTGTGCCATCAATCTCCTTGCTGCTGTTGAAAAATAGAAGAATTCCTGATCCTTCTGAATCCACCCCAATCCATCTCTCCCCCCCACCTCCCGCTGAGCACTGATCAGTACTTGATTGCTCGATTTTTGGCAGTTTTTCTCTTTTTCGTGCCTCTTGCAACCACCAAGCGCTGATCAGTCATGCACATCACTGATCAACATCCATGTTCGCTGTTTTCTATGCCTTTTTGTGTCCCAGCCTATTTTTCGCTCCCCCTGTGTGTGCGCGTTATGCAGCTGCCGAGCGCTGATCATTGACACAAATCACTGGTCCACACTCCTGCTTGTTGTTTTCCATTCCCCCCCTCCCCCCAACTATTTTTTTATATTTTTCTTTATATATTCTTTTCTTTTTCTGCTCTTGTAAATAAAAAAACATCAAGTCCTCAAAATACATACCCAAATAAAATTTGGTACATACACAAACACCACATACAGGAAAGAAATGTTGCCCCAAACCAGATATTCAATGTGAAGAGGCATAGATGATCCCACCTTTTTTTTTTATTCCTCTCCTCCTCCAGTGATACCAAACCGCGCGGCAGGCGCCCCAGAAAAGAAAACTGACCAGCGCAGAACGTAACTGTCTCCATATGGACCTCACCTCCTGAAAATTATGAGCCACGGATTCACGATTTTGTAGGGCAATCAGGAATCCAAGTTGACCAAGTTGACATCACTGACCTCACAGAAATTAACTTTTTCAAAGTCTTTTTCTCTGAGGATTATGTAAACCTCAACAAGTTTTCAGAGGTGTACGTTCCCCAAAAGGACATCTGCGTGGATGAGTCCCTAATACATGTCAAGGGGAGGCTCAAATTCCGGCAATACCTGACCAGTAAGAAGGCCAGGTACAGAATTTAGCTCTACAAACTGTGTGAGAGTACCTCAGGGTACACCCACAAGTTTAGGGTTTATGAAGGCAAGGACACCTGAATTCAATCCCCTAAACATCCCCCTGTCCTGAGAGCGAGTGTGAAAATTGTGTGGGATTTGGTGCACCCACTGCTGGATCAAGGTTATGGCCTCTTTCATACTTCCGTCTTTTCAGATCCGTTGCAATGCGTCGTTTTGGGAAAAAAACGGATCCTGCAAATGTGCCCGCAGGATCCGTTTTTTTCCCATAGACTTGTATTAGCGACGGATGGCCACACGTCGCATCCGTCGTGCGACGGATCCGTCGTGTTTTGGCGGACCGTCGTCTGGAAAAAACGTTCAATGTAACGTTTTTTGTCTGCGTCGAAAAAAACGTACAGCGACGGATCCTGCGGCGTCCGTCGTTGGCTAGAATGGAAGCCTATGGGCGCAGGATCCGTTACTGTCCATCAAATGATGGAATCCAGCAACAGATTCCGTTTTTTTACACTGAGCATGCCTGGAAGGATTTCTATTCCTTTAATTTAACCCATTTTTTCTGCAGCTGCTGCATCGACGGACCGTCAAAACACAGGATCCAGTGCATCCGTTTTTTACAATCTGCACAGGATCCGTCTTTTCAACACTTTGACGGATTGTGACTGATTCTAAAAGACGGAAGTGTGAAAGTAGCCCATCACACCTATGTACATAACTTTTTAACCAGCATCCCACTCTTCAAACCCCTCTCTGTGCAAGATACCGCAGCCTGCAGTAGTGTCCGCAAAAATCAGAGAGGCCTCCCTAGGACAGCTGCTCAGGAAGGGTGAGAGTATAGCACAATGAAGCAACAACATGCTGGTGGTAAAGTGCAAAAGGGATGTCCTTTCCTTGACCACTAAACAGGGCGATGACAGCACCCCCAAAGTTGTACGAGGTACCTCTACACAGGTCACCAAACCAGCCTGTGTACTGGGGTACAGCAAGAACATGGGGAGAGGAATTTGATCTCTCTTATCAATCCCTCCAGCTGGACAGTGCCATGAATGGTAGCTTAGCAGCTGGTCAAGGGCATCTAATGGCAGCATGTGCTCCTTCACAAGCAGAGCATTCATACTTGTATTTACAGAGTCCATAGAAATGATAGTGGCCTTTTTTGAATAACCAACAGGCACCTTGGTGCCAGACAGGCACTGTACCAAGATCACTTACTGGGGCAGTGGTCAGGGCATGAAAGGGGTTCTGATTTTGGGTCATCATGAGCTTTAGCCAAGCATCTGTTGCTCTGATGCCCCAACTGAGCTCGGGCTGAAGAGAAAGGCATCTGCAAAAATCCTCTTCTTACCTACACCAAGCACAACTGCAGTGTGTTGACACTCACCCGCTGGAGAAGAAGGTATCACGGAAGAAAGAGGTTCCGGAACACCACTGCTGGCCACGTGGGAAGGTGCCTGACTTGCAGTCCTAGAATGATGACTAGACTCCTGCGTCTCTGCATGTCGTTTTGACTGGCCACCATAAGACGCCGAGCTGCTTGACACCCTTTCTGACGAAGTAGATGAGGAGCTCCTTCTAGAGGACCTGGAGCAGCGACTATGATCAGAGGAGCGTGAGCGTTGAATTCTTCTAGGAGATAGTGATGCCCTCGAAGTACTCCTAGAACGCCTCCTGCGTCTACCACTTGAACGACGGTGGCTATGTAGTATCGAACGGGGGGATACAGAGGGAGGAGACTGTGCTCCTTGGTTAATGTGATACAGGCCCTTGGGATCCACAATAATACTGGCACTAGCAGGATGCTGATGTATATTAGGAAGAAGTCTCGTATCTGGGGTTATTAAGTTCGGGTCAGGAGACCCACGGCCGGAACAGGCATCACATTCTGTGTAGGAAACAAAATTAGATTATTTGCTATTATACTGCTCTCAAATGCCACAAAGGTAAAATTACAGTCTGCTACCTGCCAAGGGTGGAGAGGTTTAATGGGCAGAAAGGAGCTGACAGGCTCCTTGAATGAATAAGTCTAAGAATATGTCTTAGGAAATCACACATGATGCAATTCCATAATATTTTAGTTAAAGGGGTCAACTGCAGACTTATGAATCCCCCAGGGCACGCAGTGTGCGTTGCGAGGATTCCCCAGTTTCTGAGCTGGGAACTGTGATGTAAACGTTATGCATACACCCAGGCCAATGGGGGCGACCTCACTCAATGCAGGTGTAAGCAGTGAGGCTGCGCCCACTAGACAGCTTCTGCCCAGGAGTATGTATAACGCATACATCACCGCCGTTGCAGAAACCGGAAAATCCTCTGAGGGAATTCAAGAGTCTGCAGTCACACAGAGTGACTGCAGCTTTATCAATTTAGACTGGACAACCCCTTTAAGGCAATGAACCAATGCAAACATGGAGCAGGATGGGAAAAGGGAAAATAAATTCCCCAAAAGGTGCCCAATATGCAACACAAAAGGTCTACACCAGGCATGGACCCTGTTTAGCGGTACTGGGAGTTCCCTACATGGGCTGCAGTAGCACAGTAGTATAAGAGCCAGGACTCAAGTCTCTGCTGTAAGGCCAAATTCAGATATGGCCCATAAGGACCATCATGTCTGGACGGGCACTGGTCTCCTGACCCAAACCCAACAGCTTCATATATGTCCATGTGGTTGCGGAGTTTGGGTCAGGCCGGTCCGTCCACCACTGTCCTTTCGCAGACTGTGTGACAGACTTCTGAATTGGGCCTTAATTGTGTTATAATAATCAGGAGATTATAAGTGCCTAGATTAAAGTTAAAGGGAACCTGTCACCCCGTTTTTTCCGTATGAGATAAAAATACTGTTAAATAGGGCATGAGCTGTGCATTGCAATAGTGTATTTTGTGGACCCCGATTCCCCACCTATGCTGCCGAAATACGTTACCAAAGTAGCCGTTTTCACCTGTCAATCAGGCTGGTCTGGTCAGATGGGCGTGGTGTGTTCCCCCAGATCTTGCTTAGTTTTCCGTTGGTGGCGTAGTGGTGTGCGCATGCCCAAGGTCCCGAATCCACTGCACAGGGGAGTGAAAAGAGCACGATGTGCGCTATTTCATTGGTGACCGGTGGGGGCGGCCATCTTCCTTTGGCCGCGCGTGCGCAGAAGCGGCGCTCTGCTGGCCACGGCTTCAGGAAAATGGCCACGGGATGCCGCGCGTGCGCAGATGGAGATCGTGGCGGCCATTTTCCTGAAGCCGAGATGCGAACTCAGCTTCAGGAAAATGGCTGCCGCGATCTCCATCTGCGCACGCGCGGCATCCCGTGGCCATTTTCCTGAAGCCGCGGCCAGCAGAGCGCCGCTTCTGCGCACGCGCGGCCAAAGGAAAATGGCCGCCCCCACCGATCACCAATGAAATAGCGCACATCGCGCTCTTTTCACTCCCCTGTGCAGTGGATTCGGGACCTTGGGCATGAGCACACCACTACGCCACCAACGGAAAACTAAGCAAGATCTGGGGGAAGACACCACGCCCATCTGACCAGACCAGCCTGATTGACAGGCGAAAAAGACTACTTTGGTAACGTATTTCGGCAGCATAGGTGGGGAATCGGGGTCCACAAAATACACTATTGCAATGCACAGCTCAGGCCCTATTTAACAGTATTTTTATCTCATACGGAAAAAACGGGGTGACAGGTTCCCTTTAACCATAAACTCAATAATAACATAAAAATGGGGAATTGCTATACAAGCATTTCTCTTAGATTTACAGTAAGTGAAAGCTAGATTTAAAAAAAAAATTTCTAGACATGAATTTTGCAACTTCAAAAACATGGGTGACTCCAAATTAAGGTTAGGAGATGAACCCTCAGTCTGGACCATAAACAGACCATTAAAGGGAATCTGTCATAAAATAATGCTATTATTAACCTGCAGATATGGGGTTAATAGCACTCTGACACAATGCGCCGGTCGCACTGAGAGCCCCGCTGCAGGGAACAATTGCACTCTATTCCTCAAGACAGGCTCTGTCTTCCAGTCATAGGGGCGGCACCATAACCGTTTCAGTCACCACTCCATGCACAGAAAGCGGCTGCTGTAACCGTCACCCTGGCACTGACTGACAGCTCAGTCATTATTAGAGCTGGCTGTCAGTCAGTTACAGCTGCCGCTTTCTGTGTGCAGAGCGATGACTGACACCGTGCCAGCGCCGCCTCTATAACTGAAAGACTGTGCCTGCCGGCAGGAATAAAATGCAATTCTTATAATTTACACTCAACTAATCCCACACAATTAAAGTGGGAAGAACGAAGAGATCCCAAAATTAAAACCACATGTTTATTGATATTAGTTTAAAATTTACAGAATAAAAAGCATAAATACCATAGGGGACACCAAGAGACAAGGCAAATAATAAACAGACCATACTCATAAGAATAAGGATAACAACAGTGGCTGAACAAAACCCCAAATAGTTAGCTCAGTGGCTTAGTATATCCAATGTAAATAACGGTATCAAATAATCTCATCTACCTCCCAAAGGACTACCTCAATAGTAATGCACACAGTGGTTACATTATCTGATACATACATAGGATGCACATATGGGGGCAAACAAACAGACCGCTGAATCCATAAGATAGTAAAGAGATGGTGTTACCTCGTGCTGATGGCGTCCCCTCACCCCGACGCGCGTTTCGCCTCCTGCTTCTTCTTGAGCTAACTATTTGGGGTTTTGTTCAGCCACTGTTGTTATCCTTATTCTTATGAGTATGGTCTGTTTATTATTTGCCTTGTCTCTTGGTGTCCCCTATGGTATTTATGCTTTTTATTCTGTAAATTTTAAACTAATATCAATAAACATGTGGTTTTAACCCCTTCACCCCCAAGGGTGGTTTGCACGTTATGGACCGGGCCAATTTTTACAATTCTGACCACTGTCCCTTTATGAGGTTATAACTCTGGAACGCTTCAACGGATCCTGGTGATTCTGACATTGTTTTCTCGTGACATATTGTACTTCATGATAGTGGTAAAATTTCTTTGATATTACCTGCGTTTATTTGTGAAAAAAATGGAAATTTGGTGAAAATTTTGAAAATTTCGCAATTTTCCAAATTTGAATTTTTATGCAATTAAATCACAGTGATATGTCACACAAAATACTTAATAAGTAACATTTCCCACATGTCTACTTTACATCAGCATCATTTTGGAACCAAATTTTTTTTTTGTTAGGGAGTTATAAGGGTTAAAATTTGACCAGCAATTTCTCATTTTTACAACACCATTTTTTTTTTTAGGGACCACATCTCATTTGAAGTCATTTTGAGGGGTCTATATGATAGAAAATACCCAAGTGTGACACCATTCTAAAAACTGCACCCCTCAAGGTGCTCAAAACCACATTCAAAAAGTTTATTAACCCTTCAGGTGTTTCACAGGAATTTTTGGAATGTTTAAATAAAAATGAACATTTAACTTTTTTTTCACACAAAATTTAATTCAGCTCCAATTTGTTTTATTTTACCAAGGGTAACAGGAGAAAATGGACCCCAAAAGATGTTATACAATTTGTCCTGAGTACGCCGATACCCCATATGTGGGGGTAAACCACTGTTTGGGCGCATGACAGAGCTCGGAAGCGAAGGAGCGCCATTTGACTTTTCAATGCAAAATTGACTGGAATTGAGATGGGACGCCATGTTGCGTTTGGAGAGCCACTGATGTGCCTAAACATTGAAACCCCCCACAAGTGACACCATTTTGGAAAGTAGACCCCCTAAGGAACTTATCTAGAGGTGTGGTGAGCACTTTGACCCACCAAGTGCTTCACAGAAGTTTTATAATGCAGAGCCGTAAAAATAAAACAAAAAATTTTTCCCACAAAAATTATATTTTAGCCCCCAGTTTTGTATTTTCCCGAGGGTAACAGGAGAAATTGGACCCCAAAAGTTGTTGTCCAATTTGTCCTGAGTACGCTGATACCCCATATGTGGGGGGGAACCACCGTTTGGGCGCATGGGAGGGCTCGGAAGGGATGGAGCGCCATTTGGAATGCAGACTTAGATGGAATGGTCTGCAGGCGTCACATTGCGTTTGCAGAGCCCCTAATGTACCTAAACAGTAAAAAAAAAACACAAGTGACACCATTTTGGAAAGTAGACCCCCTAAGGAACTCATCTAGATGTGTTGTGAGAGATTTGAACCCCTAAGTGTTTCACTACAGTTTATAACGCAGAGCCGTGCAAATAAAAAATATTTTTTTTTCCACAAAAATTATTTTTTAGCCCCCAGTTTTGTATTTTTCCAAGGGTAACAGGAGAAATTAGACCCTATATATTGTTGTCCAATTTGTCCTGAGTACGCTGATACCTGATATCTGGGGGGGAACCACCGTTTGAGCGCATGGCAGAGCTCGGAAGGAGCATCGTTTGCAATGCAGACTTAGATGGATTGGTCTGCAGGCGTCACATTGCGTTTGCAGAGCCCCTAATGTTCCTAAACAGTAGAAACCCTCCACAAGTGACCCAATATTGGAAACTAGACCCCCCAAGGAACTTATCTAGTTGTGTTGTGAGAACTTTGAACCCCCAAGTGTTTCACTACAGTTTATAACGCAGAGCCGTGAAAATAAAAAAATAAAAAATTCCCCCCCAAAATTATTTTTTAGCCCCCAGTTTTGTATTTTCCCAAACAGGACAGATAAAGTACGCCTGCATCGGAGCCGCGGCAGGAAGCAGAGGACGTCATCGTATGAAGATGGGAGGCGCTGGACCCGTACCGCGATGCCCATCAGGCTGGACCGCATCGGGACCGCCCCTGGGTGAGTATAATTTAAGCTGTTTTTCTTATCTTTCAGGTGGCATCAGGGGCTTATCTACAGCATTACAGAATGTGAATTCAGCCTTAAGGTACCGTCACACTAAGCGACGCTGCAGCGATACAGACAACGATGCCGATCGCTGCAGCGTCGCTGTGTGGTCGCTGGAGAGCTGTCACACAGACCGCTCTCCAGTGACCAACGATGCCGAGGTCCCCGGGTAACCAGGGTAAACATCGGGTTGCTAAGCGCAGGGCCGCGCTTAGTAACCCGATGTTTACCCTGGTTACCAGTGTAAAATGTAAAAAAAAAAAAACCACTACATACTCACCTTCGCATCCCCCGGCATCCGCTTCCTGCACTGACTGTGAGTGCTGGCCCTAACAGCAGAGCGGTGATGTCACCGCTGTGCTGTGCTTTCACTTTACGGCCGGCGCTCAGTCAGTGCAGGAAGCGGACGGCGGGGGACGCGAATGTGAGTATGTACTGTTTTTTTACATTTTACACTGGTAACCAGGGTAAACATCGGGTTACTAAGCGCGGCCCTGCGCTTAGTAACCCGATATTTACCCTGGTTACCAGTGTAAAACATCACTGGTATCGTTGCTTTTGGTGTCAAACACGACGATACACGCCGATCTGACGACCAAATAAAGTTCTGAACTTTCTTCAACGACCAGCGATATCACAGCAGGATCTTGATCGCTGCTGCCTGTCAAACTAAACGATATCGCTAGCCAGGACGCTGCAACGTCACGAATTGCTAGCGATATCGTTTAGTGTGAAGGTACCTTTACTCAGACACGCCGCGCCAGCTCCAGGATTCCAGATGCATGATGGCGGTTCTCAATTACAAATCCTTACCATGATCAGAAGTACTGACCAGCGTTAGCTCAGAGGGTTCGTCCTCCTGCTGATCTTGCATTATTGCGGCTGAACAGCTTTGGAGTAACCTTTCTATCCGCAATTCAATGGACTCCTCCTCAGCGTTGCTGGAATGGGTTGTGTCGGGATCTTTCCCGTTGCTACTACTGTGGCTGGTTTCCGCCTTGTCTGTGCGCGGATTTGGTAATGGACAGGAGTAGTGCTGCCCGCTGTCATCATTGGACTTCTTTTCCTCCTCACATACAATACCAACGTCCTCAGATTTTGGTCCGTTTTCTGATCTGTGCCAGGATGCCACATTAACCGGAATCCGCAAATCTTCATCCCCAAAGTTGTGTGGAGCATACCGTAAATCAGTGTCTAAAGTGAATGGATTCTCCGCAGGACAAGGCATCTCTGAAGATGGGCACTGCCCAGCGGACACTTCTGGAGGGTCTCTACCAGGGCTACTAACTTTGCGTCGATTTCTGGGCACCGTGGATGGACTTCTGGGCCCCAAAGATCTAACCCTCTTAGCACATGGAGAGCGATCTTGTGGATCAGATGCTTTTCCTTTATCTGTGAGGATTTCTGCCACTTTCTCTTGCAGCCAGGCTTCACCTCTCACCAGTGCTGCTGCCCGGACATTGGCAAGCAGTTCTTCCAGGGCTGCAGACATGGCTGCTGGACCTCTGCAGCCGAGCAACGTGTGCACACACTTCCCTATGTATCAGTGCAGGCCAGACTCCTCCTCATCCTCTCTGACCTCCCAGCATGCTCCAGTAAACCAGTAACCACTACCTACAAGCTGGGAGGAGGGAATCAGCAATGCACGCAGAAACTGCAGCCGAGACTGAGGCGGACTGATTGTAGAGGCTCCTGAATGGCAAATGCACCCTGCCTGTCTTGCTGTGGCCACGTTCACTATTTGGTGATTTTTTTACCTCAGTATTTGTAAACCAAAACCAGGAGAGGCACAATCAGCGGAAAAGTATAATAGAAACACGTCACCACTTCTGTATTTATCACCCTACTGTATGGGGGCAATGACCTTTGTGTCCTTTTACGACCTTTTACGTGTCACAGGGCAAAATATGCAGGATTTAGTCTACATACTTAGGGCTGCTGGAAATTACTTTCTTGAATTGCATCAGCAGAGCAGACTCCTACTCCTACCCTCCCATAACATGCTGTGTATACAGCAGTATCTCTGGACCTGAGGGTATTGCAGCAGCTGTCGCTTCTTGATGGTGGGTTAAACTACACCAAAAGGTGAGCAGCTTAGAAATGTGTCCATCACATAGGACCCTATTGCGCTTTGTGTTTCCTTGTTTCTTTTACCTGTGTTCTGGGCACTCTAACTACGGGTGACAGAGGCTATATAGGCTGTCCCCCCTTGGGGATCACAACACTTTCCCACCATCCTGACAGGCTGTGAAAAACACTTTCCCACAATCCTGACAGACTGTGGATAACACTTTCTTACCATCCTGAGGGGCTGGGCATAACACTTTCCCATCATCCTCACAGGCAATGAATAACACTTTCCCATTATCCCATAGCACTTTAGGATCAGTGAAAATCATGGGGCAGCTACCACCGACATCGTCACAGTCCATCGTGACACTGGTCAGCTGCACGGGACCACCTTCCTCATAGACCTCTTGCCTGTCCCCATCGGCCTTAGCACTGATTCTCAGTGCTACTTGTGACATGGCTGAGTCCCCCTGGACAATGGAGACATCAGCATGTACAACATTGACATCCACATTATCAACATTTGGATCCCAGGATGAACCAGATCTGGGAGGGTTACCAGGAACATACGTACTGTATTGAGCAACCATCCGGCTCAGATCGGCCCCCAATAAAACATTTATGGTGAGGTTATCGGACATTCCCTCTTCACTCAACCCCCCGCCCAGCTCCCCATTGTAGGAAAACATCTCAGCCAATATAGGGTTAACTCCTCCTATTCTGGTGACAGTCAGTGTTTTCCCAGGGATAATATTATTGGAAGAAATAGGTTCCAGAAGGACTGTGGTTATCTCCATCCCGATGTCTTTCAGACCCAAAGTGACAGTACCGCCCAAAGTGGTGGACTACAAATTGTCACTGGGTCTCCGTTCTAACCCACCCACAAACAAAACAGTTGGAGACGAGCTGGGTGGGTTGGGAGAGGGGACAATCTCCCTTTTGTGATGGCAGATAGTGCCGACATGCCTTAATTTGTTGCACCCAAAACACCTGCAGGAATCAAATACAGGCTGGGTACTGTGAGATGTGGTGAGTAGGGTTGAGCGAAACAGATCGGACAAATTCAAAAATCACGGTTCGTGTGACGCATTCAGCGCCATTTCTCAGCCAATGAAGGAGGACGCAGAGTGTGGGCAGCGTGATGACATAGGTCTCGGTCCCCACCATCTTAGAGAAGGGCATGACAGTGATTGGCTTGCTTTCTGCGGCCTCACAGGGGCTATAAAGGGGCGTGCACGCCGACCGCCATCTTACTTCTGCCGATCTTAGCATAGGGAGAGGTTGCTGCAGCTTCGTCAGAAGAAGGGACATAGTTAGGGAGGGAAGATTAACCCCCAAACCGCTTGTGCTGTAGCGCTTTCCACTGTCCAACACCACCTTTTTTGCAGGGACAGTGGAGGCTATATCTTTGTGCATCAGCTCTGTAGCTTATTAGGCTGCCTTATAAGGCTCCCTGATAGCTGCATTGCTGTTTGCACCGCTGCTGTGCAAACCAACTGCTTTTTTAAAAGCAAAAATCCTGTTGCTCCTTTCTGCACAGCACAGTTATCTTGTTTATTTGTCCACACTTTTGTGTGCAGCAGTCCTTTTTTATTGCTGCCATACTTGTCCTGAGATCATTGTAGGGAGATTGAAATTGTACTACAGTCCTTGTATTTTTTCATATATCTTCCAGCCACTTGCTGCCACTCACATTGCATTGTTTTATACACTGTGCCCAGGGGTGGATTAACCCCTTCATGACCCAGCCTATTTTGGCCTTAATGACCTTGCCATTTTTTGCAATTCTGACCAGTGTCCCTTTATGAGGTAATAACTCAGGAACGCTTCAACGGATCCTTGCGGTTCTGAGATTGTTTTTTCGTGACATATTGGGCTTCATGTTAGTGGTAAATTTAGGTCGATAATTTCTGAGTTTATTTCTGAAAAAAACGGAAATTTGGCGAAAATGTTGAAAATTTCGCAATTTTCACATTTTGAATTTTTATTCTTTTAAACCAGAGAGTTATGTGACACAAAATAGTTAATAAATAACATTTCCCACATGTCTACTTTACATCAGCACAATTTTGGAAAGAAATTTTTTTTTTGCTAGGAAGTTATAAGGGTTAAAATTTGACCAGTGATTTCTCATTTTTACAACAAAATTTACAAAACCATTTTTTTTAGGGACCACCTCACATTTGAAGTCAGTTTGAGGGTTCTATATGGCTGAAAATACCCAAAAGTGACACCATTCTAAAAACTGCACCCCTCAAGGTGCTCAAAACCACATTCAAGAAGTTTATTAACCCTTCAGGTGTTTCACAACAGCAGAAGCAACATGGAAGGAAAAAGTGAACATTTAACTTTTTAGTCACAAAAATGATCTTTTAGCAACAATTTTTTTATTTTCCCAAGGGTAAAAGGAGAAACTGGACCACAAAAGTTGTTGTCCAATTTGTCCTGAGTACGTTGATACCTCATATGTGGGGGTAAACCACTGTTTGTGGGCACGGCAGGGCTCGGAAGGGAAGGAGCGCCATTTGACTTTTTCAATGAAAAATTGGCTCCAATCTTTAGCGGACACCATGTCGCGTTTGGAGAGCCCCCGTGTGCCTAAACATTGGAGCTCCCCCACAAGTGACCCCATTTTGGAAACTAGACGCCCCAAGGAACTTATCTAGATGCATAGTGAGCACTTTAATCCCCCAGGTGCTTCACAAATTGATCCGTAAAAATGAAAAAGTACTTTTTTTTCACAAAAAATTTTTTTAGCCTCAATTTTTTCATTTTCACATGGGCAACAGGATAAAATGGATCCTAAAATTTGTTGGGCAATTTCTCCTGAGTACGCCGATACCTCATATGTGGGGGTAAACCACTGTTTGGGTGCACGGCAAGGCTCGGAAGGGAAGGCGCGCCATTTGACTTTTTGAATGAAAAATTATCTCCATCGTTAGCGGACACCATGTCGCGTTTGGAGAGACCCTGTGTGCCTAAACATTGAAGCTCCCCCACAAGTGACCCCATTTTGGAAACTAGACGCCCCAAGGAACTTATCTAGATGCATAGTGAGCACTTTAATCCCCCAGGTGCTTCACAAATTGATCCGTAAAAATGAAAAAGTACTTTTTTTTCACAAAAAATTTTTTTAGCCTCAATTTTTTCATTTTCACATGGGCAACAGGATAAAATGGATCCTAAAATTTGTTGGGCAATTTCTCCTGAGTACGCCGATACCTCATATGTGGGGGTAAACCACTGTTTGGGTGCACGGCAAGGCTCGGAAGGGAAGGCGCGCCATTTGACTTTTTGAATGAAAAATTATCTCCATCGTTAGCGGACACCATGTCGCGTTTGGAGAGACCCTGTGTGCCTAAACATTGAAGCTCCCCCACATGTGACCCCATTTTGGAAACTAGACCCCCCAAGGAACTTATCTAGATGCATAGTGAGCACTTTAAACTCTCAGGTGCTTCACAAATTGATCCGTAAAAAATGAAAAAGTACTTTTTTTTCACAAAAAAAATTTTTTAGCCTCAATTTTTTCATTTTCACATGGGCAACAGGATAAAATGGATCCTAAAATTTGTTGGGCAATTTCTCTTGAGTACGCCGATACCTCATATGTGGGGGTAAACCACTGTTTGGGTGCACGGCAAGGCTTGGAAGGGAAGGCGCGCCATTTGACTTTTTCAATGGAAAATTAGCTCCAATCGTTAGTGGACACCATGTTGCGTTCGGAGAGCCCCTGTGTGCCTAAACATTAGAGCTCCCCTACAAGTGACCCCATTTTGGAAACTAGACCCCCCAAGGAACTAATCTAGATGTATAGTGAGCACTTAAAACCCCCAGGTGCTTCACAGAAGTTTATAACGCAGAGCCATGAAAATAAAAAAATATTTTTCTTTCCTCAAAAATGATTTTTAGCCCGGAGTTTTTTATTTTCCCAAGGATAATAGGAGAAATTGGACCCCAAATGTTGTTGTCCAGTTTGTCCTGAGTACGATGATACCCCATATGTGGAGGTAAACCACTGTTTGGGCGCACGGCAGGGCTCGGAAGGGAAGGCACGCCATTTGGCTTTTTGAATGGAAAATTAGCTCCAATAATTAGCGGACACCATGTCGCGTTTGGAGAGCCCCTGTGTGCCTAAACATTGGAGCTCCCACACAAGTGACCCCATTTTGGAAACTAGACCTCCCAAGGAACTAATCTAGATGTGTGGTGAGCACTTTGAACCCTCAAGTGCTTCACAGAAGTTTATAACGCAGAGCCATGAAAATATAAAATTATTTTTCTTTCCTCAAAAATGATTTTTTAACCCACAATTTTTTATTTTCCCAAGGGTAACAGGAGAAATTGGACCCCAAAAGTTGTTGTGCAGTTTCTCCTGAGTACGCTGATACCCCATATGTGGGGGTAAACCACTGTTTTGGCACACGTCGGGGAGCGGAAGGGAAGTAGTGACGTTTTGAAATGCAGACTTTAATGGAATGCTCTGCGGGCGTCACGTTGCGTTTGCAGAGCCCCTGATGTGCCTAAACAGTAGGAACTCCACACAATTGACCCCACTTTGGAAACTAGACCCCCAAGGGAACTTATCTAGATGTGTGGTGAGCACTTTGAACCCCCAAGTGCTTCACAGAAGTTTATAACGCAGAGACGTGAAAATAAAAAATGTGTTTTCTTTCCTCAAAAATATTTTTTTAGCCCAGAATTTTTTAATTTTCCCAAGGGTAACAGGAAAAATTTGACCCCAAAAGTTGTTGTCCAGTTTCTCCTGAGTACGCTGATACCCCATATGTGGGGGTAAACCACTGTTTGGGCACATGGCGGGGCTCGGAAGGGAAGTAGTGACGATTTGGAATGCAGACTTTGATGGAATGGTCTGCGGGAATCATGTTATGTTTGCAGAGCCCCTGATGTGCCTAAACAGTAGAAACCCCCCACAAGTGACCCCATTTTGGAAACTAGATCCCCCAAGGAACTTATCTAGATGTGTGGTGAGCACGTTCAACCCCCAAGTGCTTCACAGAAGTTTACAACGCAGAGCCGTGAAAATAAAAAATCATTTTTCTTTCCTCAAAAAAGATGTTTTAGCAAGCAATTGTTTATTTTCACAAGGGTAACAGGAGAAATTGGACCCCAATATTTGTTGCCCAGTTTGTTGTGAGTACGCTGGTACCCCATATGTGGGGGTAAACCACTGTTTGGGCGCACGTCAGGGCTCGGAAGGGAAGTAGTGACATTTGAAATGCAGACTTTGATGGAATGGTCTGCGGGCGTCACGTTGCATTTGCAGAGCCCCTGATGTGCCTAAACAGTAGAAACACCCCACAAGTGACCCCATTTTGGAAACTAGACCCCAAAAGGATCTTATCTAGATGTGTGGTGAGCACTTTCAACCCCCAAGTGTTTCACATAAGTTTATAACGTAGAGCCGTGAAAATAAAAAATAATTGTTCTTTCCTCAAAATTATGTTTTAGCAAGTATTTTTTTATTTTTGCAAGGGTAACAGGAGAAATTGGACCCCAATAGTTGTTGCCCAGTTTGTCCTGAGTACGCTGGTATCCCATATGTGGGGGTAAACCACTGTTTGGGCGCACGTCGGGGCTTGGAAGGGAGGGCGCACCATTTGACTTTTTGAACGCAAGATTGGCTGGAATCATTGGTGGCGCCATGTTGCGTTTGGAGACCCCTGATGTGCCTAAACAGTGGAAACCCCTCAATTCTAACTTCAACACTAACCCCAACACACCCCTAATCCTAATCCCAACTGTAGCCATAACCCTAATCACAACCCTAACCCCAACACACCCCTAACCACAACCCTAACCCCAACACACCCGTAACCCTAAATCCAACCCTAATCCTAACCCTAATCCCAACCCTACCCACAACTGTAACCCCAACACAACCCTAACCCTATCCTTAACCCTAACCACAAGCCTAATCTTAACCCTATTTCCAACCCTAGCCCTAATTCCAACCCTAAGGGTACCGTCTCACATAACGATTTACCAACGATCACGACCAGCGATACGACCTGTCCGTGATCATTGGAAAGTCATTGTGTGGTCGCTGGGGAGCTGTCACACAGACCGCTCTCCAGCGACCAACGATGCCAAGGTCCCGGGTAACCAGGGTAAACATCGGGTTACTAAGCGCAGGGCCGCGCTTAGTAACCCGATGTTTACCGTGGTTACCAGCGTAAAAGTAAAAAAAAAAACGTACATACTCACATTTTGGTGTCCTTCAGGTCCCTTGCCGTCTGCTTCCCGCTCTGACTGAGTGCCGCCGTACAGTGAGAGCAGAGCGCAGCGGTGACGTCACTGCTGTGCTGTGCTCTCACTTTCCGGCCGGCAGACAGTCAGAGCGGGAAGCAGACGGCAAGGGACCTGAAGGACACCGAAATGTGAGTATGTACGTTTTTTTTTTTTTTTTACTTTTACGCTGGTAACCACGGTAAACATCGGGTTACTAAGCGCGGCCCTGCGCTTAGTAACCCGATGTTTACCCTGGTTACAAGTGAACGCATCGCTGGATAGCTGTCACACACAACGATCCAGCGATGACAGCGGGAGATCCAGCGACGAAAGAAAGTTCCAAACGATCTGCTACGACGTACGATTCTCAGCAGGGTCCCTGATCGCTGCTGCGTGTCAGACACAGCGATATCGTATGGATATCCCTGGAACGTCACAGATCGTACCGTCGTAGCGATCAAAGTGCCACTGTGAGACGGTACCCTAACTCTAATTCCAACCCTAACCCTAAGGCTATGTGCCCACTTTGCGGATTCGTGTGAGATTTTTCCGCACCATTTTTGAAAAATCCGCAGGTAAAAGGCACTGCGTTTTACCTACGGATTTACAGCGGATTTCCAGTGTTTTTTTGTGCGGATTTCACCTGCGGATTCCTATTGAGGAACAGGTGTAAAACGCTGCGGAATCCGCACAAAATTGACATGCTGCGGAAAATACACAGCGTTTCCGCACGGTATTTTCCGCACCATGGGCACAGCAGATTTGGTTTTCCATAGGTGTACATGGTACTGTAAACCTGATGGAAAACTGCTACGAATTCGCAGCGGCCAATCCGCTGCGGATCCGCGGCGGATCCGCTGCGGATCCGCGGCCGATCCGCTGCGGATCCGCGGCCGATCCGCTGCGGATCCGCGGCCGCTCCGCTGCGGATTCGCAGCCAAATCCGCACTGTGTGCACATGCCCTAACCCTACCCCTAACCCTAACCCTACCCCTAATTCTAACCCTAATTCTAACCCTAGTTCTAACCCTAACCCTAGCAGAAAAAAAAAATATATTTTATTTATTTTTATTATTGTCCCTATGGGGGTGATAAAGGGGGTCATTTACTTTTTTTTCATTTTGATCACTGCGATAGGCTATATCGCAGTGATCAAAATACTTCTGAAATGAATCTGCCAGCCGGCAAGACTCTGCGGGCGCAGTGCGCATGCGCCCGCCATATTGGAAGATGGCGGCGCCCATGGAGAAGCCGGACGGACATCGGGAGGCCCGGTAAGTATGAAGGGGGGGTGATCGGATCACGGGGGGGGGGACCGGAGCACAGGGGGGGGGGACCGGAGCACAGGGAGGGGGCACCGGAGCACGGGGGGAGCGGACAGGAGGACGGAGGAGCGGACAGAACGAATTAGGGGGGCGGACCGCGCACCGGAGCACTGGGGGGGCGATCGGTGGGGTGGGGTGGGGGCAGATTAGGTTTTCCAGCCATGGCCGATGGTATTGCAGCATCGGCCATGGCTGGATTGTAATATTTCACCGTTTTTTTGGGTGAAATATTACAAATCGCTCTGATTGGCAGTTTCACTTTCAACAGCCAATCAGAGCGATCGTAGCCACGGGGGGGTGAAGCCACCCCCCCTGGGCTGAAGCACCACTCCCCCTGTTCCTGGAGATCGGGTGAAATTGGAGTTAACCCCTTCACCCGATCTGCAGGGACGCGATCATTCTGTGACACAGCATATGCGTCACAGGTCGGGAAGGCACCGACTTTCATGACGCATACGCTGTGTCACAGGTCGGGAAGGGGTTAAGGGTAGCCAGGGCCCCGGGCTGTTCAGACACTGTGGGCCCCCCCGGTCATGTGGCGGGGGTCATGTGACGGGGGTCATGTGATACCCGAACCAGATTATTCCAGAAAAATGGCCGTGCCCTACTCTACTGTAACCTATTAAATATTTGTTAAAATCTGCAATACAATTTAGGTATATTTTGACCAATAATATCACATACAAGGAACAAATACCACCGCACCATGACCAGACCACAAATTACAACCACAGTGATCGAATAATATCACATACAAGGAACAAATACCACTGCACCATGTCAAGACCACATATTACCACCACTTGGTGACCAAATAGCACATTCAAGGGACAAATACCACAACACCATTTCCAGACCACATATTACCACCACATAGTGACTGAATACTACAATACTGATCAGTAATTAAACAAAAAAAAACACAATACTATCACCATAAGTGCCAGTATTCACGTGAGATCTGTACTTAGTATGCAGTGTCTGTGTAGAGGTAATACAGAGATCACTGGTGACATTATACACAGGAGCTCTGTATATAATGTATAGGTAATACAGTGATCACTGGTGACATTGTACACAGGACCTCTGTATATAGTATACAGTGTATAGTGTCAGTGTATAGGTAACACTGACTCACCAGTGACGTCTCTAGGTGAAGTCCTTCATCTTTCATCCAGCACAGACCGCCATCATTTCTTCCAGCCAGGACTCGTTTCTGCAGGAAATAACAGTTATCTCGAGCTCTGCTTGCAGAACACATTACTTAATTTTTCACAACTTCTACATTACACCACATGGAGAAAAAAAGCCGATATAGTGTCACTCTGCACAGTAACAGGACCGCCCCCATTTAAAACAGTATACTCAAAAAATAAAATAAATACATCACTGCAGTAATATTATTCCTCAATTAGCCCCTATGGTAATAATATTACCCACCCTGCGCCCGTGTGTCTCATTCCTGGCTCCAGCCATATGTTCTCCCATCCTGCACTCATGAGTATCCATTCTACACCATATGATCTCCCCATCCTGCCCCATCTGTCTCCATCGTATCCATCCTGCCCCATGATCCAATCCTACCCCATGTCTTTCATTCTGCCCCGTGTCTCCAATCATGCGCCGTGTCTACATTCTGCCCATGCCTCCAGTCCTGCCCCCAGTGTGTCCAGCAATCTGCCCCAGTGTGTCCAGCATATTACCCCCAGTGTATCCAGCATATTACCCCCAGTGTGTCCAGCAATCTGCCCCAGTATGTCCAGCATATTGCCCCAGTGTCCACGCTCCCGCACGTCAATAGGAAACCGCCGCAGCGCCGGAAGGGGCCCGGTGAGCAGATGAGAAGGGGCCCGATGCGGGCCCCCTCTCTCTGCCCACCGGGTCCGGGGGAACATAAATGTACCACTGGGCCCTGGGCTACCGCCCATATTGACCCTCTGATAATCCGCCCCTGACTGTGCCTGAGTTTGGGTTCAGTCTCCCCCCCAAAAAAAGTGAGATTCAAATTCTCACAAAATGGATATACCTCAGTCCTCTTAGTTTGTCGTAAATCAGCCAGCCACTTTCTGCCACTTCCATTGTGTTGTTTTATACACTGTGCCTGAGTTTTGGTTCAGTGTCCCAAAAAAAAGTGAGATTGAAATTCTCACAAAGTGGATATATTTCAGTCCTGTTAGTTTGTCGTGTATCAGCCAGCCACTTGCTGACACTCACATTGCGTTGTAAAATACACTGGGCCTGAGTTTGGGTTCAGTCTCCCCCCAAAAAAAGTGAGATTCAAATTCTCACAAAGTGGATATACCTCAGTCCTCTTAATTTGTCGTATATCAGCCAGCCACTTGCTGACACTCACATTGCGTTGTTTTATACACTGGGCCAGAGTTTGGGTTCAGTCACCCCCCAAAAAAAGTGAGATTCAAATTCTCACAAAGTGGATATACCTCAGTCCTCTTAGTTGTCGTATATCAGCCAGCCACTTGCTGCCACTCACATTGCGTTGTTTTATACACTGGGCCTGAGTTTGGGTTCAGTCTCCCCCCCAAAAAAGTGAGATTCAAATTCTCACAAAGTGGATATACCTCAGTCCTCTTAGTTTGTTGTATATCAGCCAGCCACTTTCTGCCACTCACATTGCGTTGTTTTATACACTGGGCCTGAGTTTGGGTTCAGTCTCCCCAAAATAAAAAGGGAGATTTAAATTCTCACAAAGTGGATATACCTCAGTCCTTAGTTTGTCGTATATCAGCCAGCCACTTGCTGACACTCACATTGCGTTGTTTTATACACTGGGCCAGAGTTTGGGTTCAGTCTCCCCCCCAAAAAAGTGAGATTTAAATTCTCACAAAATGGATATACCTCAGTCTTCTTAGTTTGTCGTATATCAGCCAGCCACTTGCTGCCACTCACATTGCGTTGTTTTATACACTGGGTCTGAGTTTGGGTTCAGTCTCCCCCAAAAAGAAGTGAGATTCAAATTCTCACAAAATGGATATACCTCAGTCCCCTTAGTTTGTCGTATATCAGCCAGCCACTTTCTGCCACTTACATTGTGTTGTTTTATACACTGTGCCTGAGTTTCGGTTCAGTGTCCAAAAAAAAGTGAGATTGAAATTCTTACAAAGTGGATATATTTCAGTCCTGTTAGTTTGTCGGGTATCAGCCAGCCACTTTCTGCCAATCACAGTGCGTTGTAAAATGAACTGGGCCTGAGTTTGGGTTCAGTCTCCCCCCAAAAGAAGTGAGATTCAAATTCTCACAAAGTGGATATACCTCAGTCCTCTTAGTTTGTCGTATATCAGCCAGCCACTTGCTGACACTCACATTGCGTTGTTTTATACACTGGGCCTGAGTTTGAGTTCAGTCTCCCCTCAAAAAAAGTGAGATTCAAATTCTCATAAAGTGGATATACCTCAGTCCTCTTAGTTTGTCATATATCAGCCAGCCACTTGCTGCACTCACACTGCGTTGTTTTATACACTGGGCCTGAGTTTGGGTTCAGTCTCCCCAAAATTAAAAGGGAGATTTAAATTCTCACAAAGTGGATATACCTCAGTCCTCTTAGTTTGTCGTATATCAGCCAGCCACTTGCTGCCACTCACATTGCGTTGTTTTATACACTGGGCCCGAGTTTGGGTTCAAACTCCCCCCCAAAAAAGTGAGATTCAAATTCTCACAAAGTGGATATACCTCAGTCCTCTTA
This sequence comes from Ranitomeya variabilis, assembly GCF_051348905.1. NCBI lineage: Eukaryota > Metazoa > Chordata > Amphibia > Anura > Dendrobatidae > Ranitomeya > Ranitomeya variabilis. Next base: position 248,164,194 of record NC_135233.1, on the reverse strand, counting down.
GTTTGTCGTATATCAGCCAGCCACTTGCTGCCACTCACATTGCTTTGTTTTATACACTGGGCCAGAGTTTGGGTTCAGTCTCCCCCCAAAAAAAGTGAGATTCAAATTCTCACAAAGTGGATATACCTCAGTCCTCTTAGTTTGTCGTATATCAGCCAGCCACTTGCTGCCACTCACATTGCGTTGTTTTATACACTGGGCCTGAGTTGTGGTTCAGTCTCCCCAAAATAAAAAGGGAGATTTAAATTCTCAACAAGTTTATATACACCTTCTACCTTGTTTTACAGTACCATATAACGGTTGTTATTTTGGTTACATTTTCCGAAAAATGAGGAAGTCTGGTGGAAGAGGCCGTGGGCGGTCATTGCCAGCTGGTACTGATGGTGGTGGTAGTGGTGGAGCATCTGGTGGTAGTGGGAAAAGCAAAATAGCACCTAAGGCTGGAGGTGTTGAGCCAGCGTCATCGTCTGGCTACACAAAGCCTCGAAGGCTCCCTTATCTGGGAGTAGGAAAACAAGTTTTAAAGCCGGAGCAGCAGGAAAAAGTTTTGGCTTTCCTTGCTGACTCAGCCTCTAGCTCTTTCGCCTCCTCTTCAGAAAGTTCAAAATATAAAAGCAGCGAGTCGTCAGTGGATGCTCCCGGTCAGGAACAAGACGTTTCCTTGTGTCCTTCACCCAAACCAAAAGTGAAGGATGCGTCAGGCGACACTACAGGTTACTCCATGGGGCTCTTTACACATACCGTGCCTGGGATAGAAAGGGAAATTGTTAACTGCCCATTACAAGATGAATCGGACATGGAGTGCACTGATGCACAGCCACAGCTAGATTATTATGCTGTTCCATTGACTCAGATCACTACATTGCCCTCGCAGTGTACTGAGCCAGAATCTGACCCTGATGAGACTATGGTGCCCCGTCCCGAACGCTATAGCACCTTACACGGTGACACAGAGGAAGGTGCACATGACATTGAAGAGGAGGTGATAGATGACCCAGTTGTTGACCCAGATTGGCAGCCATTGGGGGAAGAGGGTGCCGCTGCCAGTAGCTCAGAAGCGAAGGAGGATGATCCGCAGCAGCCATCTACATCGCAACAGCTGTCATCTGGCAGGCCCAGGCCAAAAATGTGTGTCAAAAACAGTTTTACGACAGCGGGGTCATCCGGTGAAAGTAGCACAGCGTGCAATGCCTGAAAAGGTATTCGATAGTAGGAAGAGTGCAGTGTGGCAATTTTTTTACAAAGATCCGAATGATCAGTGCAAAGTTATCTGTAAGAAATGCTCAAAGACCTTTAGCAGCGGGAAGAATCTTCAAAATTTAAATACGTGCATGCGTAGACATTTAACCAGCATGCACTTGCAAGCCTGGACTAACTACCAAACGACACGTACCGTTGGTGCACCTGCTCAGAATGAAGGTAGTCAGCAATGCTACATTGCTTCCCTCACTGTAAGCCCACCGGTTAGGACACCACCAGCAGCAAATGTGGAGGTATCGTCGCAAGGCCAAAGCAGTCAGGTAATCACAAGGTTATTGGTAGGAAACACTGTATGTAGGCCAACATCAAGAATGCCATCACCAACCCTCTCTCAATCCGCCATGTCCACCACCACCACCGCTAGTTCCACCATATGCAGCTCTCCAGTCCAGCTCACCCTACAAGAGACTCTTGTTAGGAAAAGAAAGTACTCATCCTCTCATCCGCGTACACAGGGTTTGAACGCCCACATTGCTAGACTAATCTTATTAGAGATGATGCCCTACTGGTTGGTTGAAAGCGAAGCTTTCAAAGACCTGATGGCCTACGCAGTACCACGCTATGACCTACCCAGTCGGCACTTCTTTGCGAGAAAAGCCATCCCAGCCCTCCGCCAGCATGTCAAAGACCGCATTGTCCATGCACTGAGGCAATCAGTCAGTGGAAAGGTGCACCTCACAACAGATGCATGGACCAGTAGGCATGGCCAGGGACGTTACGTGTCCATCACGGCGCACTGGGTTAATGTAGTGGATGCAGGGTCCGCTGGGGACAACCATAGTAGGACAGTTCTGCCTAGCCCACGGTCTAGGAAACAATTGGCTGTAGGCGTTCGCCACCCCTCCTCCTCCTCCATAAGCGAAAGCTCGTCCACAGAGCGCAGTCGCACAACCACTCCATCCGTAGCTGCCAGTGTTGCACACGAGGTTTCCCATTATCGAATAGCTAGTGGTAAGCGTCAGCAGGCTGGGTTACAAATGAAGTGTTTGGGCGACAACAGACACACCGCGGAAGTACTGGCCGAGTACTTGCAGCAAGAAACTCAGTCATGGCTGGGCAGTGTACATCTTGAGGCAGGCAAGGTAGTCAGTGATAACGGAAGGAATTTTATGGCTGCCATAGCCCTTTCAGAACTGAAACTGTTGTGAATTCCGTTCTTGGGCTCCCTCCGGTGGCTGTAAACGGTATTTTTGTGAATTCGGTCCTTGGGCTCCCTCCTGTGGTCTTAAGTGGAACTGCTGCTCTTTAGACTTAGCATTGCAGCTGTATCCACTGATCGCCTCTCCTGGATTTGTATTTAGTCTGGCTCTGGTCTTTAGTCCGTGCCAGCTGTCAATGTTATTTGGTTAGAGTCAGATCTCTCCTTGGATTTCTCTGATAGTCTGCCCATTTCTGCAAAGCTAAGTCCATGTTTGTTCTTGTTGTCCACTGGTTGTGGACATAATCCTTCAGTTCATTTTGTGCTTGTTTTTGTCCAGCTTATCAGTATGATTTATTCAGTTTAGCTGGAAGCTCTGGGAAAGCAGATTTGCCCTCCACACCGTTAGTCCGGTGTGGAGTTTTTGCAATCTCTGCGTGGCTTTTTAGCTTTTAATACTGACCGCACAGTATCCTATTCTGCTCTGTCTATTTAGTTAGTCGTGGCCTCCTTTGCTGAATTCTGATTTCATTTCTGTGTATGTCATTTCCCTCTCCACTCACAGTCATTATTTGTGGGGGGCTGTCTTTCCTTTGGGGAAATTCTCTGAGGCAAATTAGCTTTCTTTTTCTACCTTTAGGGGTAGTTAGATCTCCGGCTGTGACGAGGTGTCTAGGGAGTGACAGGAACATTCCACGGCTACTGCTAGTGTTGGTGTTAGGATCATGGACTGCGGTCTGTATAGTTCCCACCTCCCCAGAGCTTGTCTCATGTGGTTCCTTAACCACTAGGTCACAACTCATGTGGTTCCTTAACCACTAGGTCACAACTCATGTGGTTCCTTAACCACCAGGTCATAACATGAAACACATACCTTGCCTGGCTCACACCCTGAACCTGGTGGTGCAGTGCTTCCTGAAAAATTATCCGGGGTTACCAGCCCTGCTCCTGAAGGTGCAAAGACTTTGCTCGCACATCCGCCGGTCGCCCGTACACTCCAGCCGTATGCTGATACATCAGCGATCGCTGAATCTTCCCCAGCACCGCCTAATAATCGACGTTGCAACAAGGTGGAACTCCACACTGCACATGCTTCAGAGGCTGTGCGAACAGAGGCGTGCTGTAATTTATTTGTGGGAGGATACACATACACGGGCAGGCACTTGGATGGCAGACATGGAGTTGACTGGTGTGCAGTGGTCGAAGCTACAAGACCTCTGTCAAGTCCTTCAGTGTTTTGAGGAATGCACACGGCTGGTAAGTGCAGACTACGCCATCATAAGCATGAGCATCCCACTAATGCGTCTGCTGATGCAAAGTTTGACGCTCATTAAGAAGTAGGCATCTGCAGCCGAAGAGGAAGGAAGCCTTGATGACAGTCAGCCATTGTCAGCTCAGGGAACTCTCCTGGACGAGGTGGCGGACGAAGAGGAGGAGGAGGAGGAGGATGGGGATGAATATTTATGGGAGGATTCTTCTCAGGGGGCAATAGAAACTGGTGGCGTTGCAAGGTCAGGTACAGGGTTTTTGCGGGACACAAGTGATGTTGATTTGCAAGAAAGTGCTCCTCAACCCAGCACAAGCAGTGAATTGACACCTGGAACATTGGCCCACATGGCTGAGTATGCCTTGCGTATCCTAAAAAGGGACCCCCGCATTATCAAAATGATGACTGATGACGATTACTGGTTGGCCTGCCTCCTGGATCCTCGATATAAAGGAAAATTACAAAATATCATGCCACATGAGAACCTTGAGCAAATATTGGCTACCAAACAAGCAACTCTTGTAGACCGTTTGGTTCAGGCATTCCCAGCACACAGCGGCGGTGATGGTTCTCACACGAGCCGTAGTGGGCAACATGGCAGAGATGTTGGAGGTGCACAAATCCGAAGTGGCGTTAGACAGAGGGGTTTTATGACCAGGTTGTGGAGTGATTTCGCAACGACCGCTGACACGACAGGTACTGCTGCATCGATTCAAAGTGACAGGAGACAGCATTTTTCCAGTATGGCTATGAACTACTTTTCCGCCCTTATCGATGTTCTCCCTCACAGGTCATTCCCCTTTGATTACTGGGCATCTAAAATAGACACATGGCCTGAATTGGCAGAATATGCATTACAGGAGCTCGCATGCCCTGCTGCTAGTGTGCTATCAGAAAGAGTATTCAGTGCTGCTGGTTCAATACTGACCGAAAAAAGGACACGTCTGGCTACCAGAAATGTTGATGATCTAACCTTCATTAAAATGAACCAATCATGGATTTCAAATTATTTGGCCCCACCAGCCCCTGCTGACACGTAGCTTGCCTGAAAAATGTCTTGCTTTTGGCCTCCTCTTACTGACTTCTCCAATTCCTCCATTTGCAGCTGCTGAATGTCCACCATAGGCCATTTTTATACCTCCCTAAATGGGCTGACTCCCCCCACAGGGCCGTGGTCACCACCTGGCGCAAGCACCCGTGCGAGTGCCGTTTGCCTGGACAGGTGGGTGTGCCCACTCTTGGGCGACGGCACTGGCACAGGGTCTCTCATAGTACAATGAAGTGTCTCTGACGGTGGTGGTGCACAACCAACGTCAGACACACCGTCGTAATATGAGGGGCCCTGTGCCAGTACTGCAGCCCACAAGAGAGTGTTCCCCCCAGCTCGAACAGTGCTCTACCACTTGCAATACTTACCTCTCCCTGCTCCACCACTGTGTAGTCTGTGCTTTTAAATCCTTCAATGGCACTGCCAATACAAATTTGTTGAAATGATAGATGATAGTTAAAATATACAGGGGCCCTGGCCACCATTTAGACCAGTTAATACGTTACTACTACTGTCTGCTACTCAGCAGAGGAGCCCACCCCTGTACCTAGCTATGCCACCTGGTTATTTCTGAAAACAATTTTGGCAGACATTTAGCCTACTTTATTATTTGGGCCTACTCACTGTGTCAGCCTCTCATTACAGTTGTCCTCCGCTGAACAAAGCAATGCCGCCAGTTTAGTCCTGTTACCAATTTTGAACTGCATTTAGCCTACTTACTTATTTGGGCCTACTCACTGTGTCAGCCACTCCTTACAATTGTCCTCCGCTGAACAAAGCAACGCCGCCAGTTTAGTCCTGTTACCAATTTTGAACTGCTTTTAGCCTACTTACTTATTTGGGCCCACTCACTGTGACAGACACTCCTTACAATTGTCCTCCGCTGAACAAAGCAACGCCGCCAGTTTAGTCCTGTTACCAATTTTGAACTGCATTTAACCTACTTGCTTATTTGGGCCTACTCACTGTGTCAGCGACTCCTTACAATTGTCCTATGCTGAACAAAGCAACGCGGCCAGTTTAGTCCTGTTACCAATTTTGAACTGCATTTAGCCTACTTGCTTATTTGGGCCTACTCGCTGTGTCAGCCACTCCTTACAATTGTCCTCCACTGAACAAAGCAATGCCGCCAGTTTAGTCCTTTTACCAATTTTGAACTGCTTTTAGCCTACTTACTTATTTGGGCCTACTCACTGTGTCAGCCACTCCTTACAATTGTCCTCCGCTGAACAAAGCAATGCCGTCTGTTTAGTCCTGTTACCAATTTTGAACTGCATTTAGCCCACTTTATTATTTGGGCCTATATCTGTGTTTCCTCCTCATCCTGCCCATTGCCCAGCCACTGCTAGATGAGTCTGCTGGTACATTGACCCAGACCACTACATTCCCCATGCACTCTACACAGCCAGAATCTGACCCTGCTGAAAGTCAGGTTCCCCTTCCCGCATACTATACCACCTTATACGGGGACAAATAGGAAGGTGCAGATGAAAGTGCAGGTTCCTTCATCAGGTGGGGGGGCATACTCGTTGGCGACGTCACTGGCACAGGGCCCCTCATAGTACACAAAAGTGTCTCTGCCGGTGGGAGGCTCCACCCGCCGTCAAACACACCGCCGTACTATGAGGGGCCCTGTGCCAGTGCCAATGCCAACGAGTGGGCCTCCACTGCTTGCTCAGGATCACAGCACTTCCAAAGTTTAAATACTTACCTCTCCCTGCTCCACCGCCGTGACGTATTCCGCGTTTCCTGGGCCCACAAAAAACTTGAGCCAGCCCTACCCCCCCACAACTTTAGCCAAATGACCCCCAGTTTTCAATGCCTAACTATTATTATAAAGTAAATTAAGATTGAAAAGCTTCAGTAATAAGAATTGATGTTTTTGGCATTAAAATGGGCACTGTAGGTGTTTTCCTGTCCTCCACTCTCTGCCGACTTTGATTCCCCATTGACTTGCATTGGGTTTTTTCTTTCAGTCGGCCCCCGACTTTACGTAATAATCGGCCGATTTCACCCGCCCCGACTTTTGACAAAGTTGGGTTTTGCGAAACCCGACTCGATCCAAAGAAAGTAAAAGTCGCTCAACTCTAGTGGTGAGACCTCCCAAGGGTCGACTAGCAGGGTCAAAGGAGGTGGTTGTCAGCTTTCCCCCTTTCGAGAATGTGATGTCTGTCTTCCGCACCTAAGGTGTATGGTTGGCCACATAGGTATCTGCGATCTGTGCTCCCATGGCTGCCTCTTTTGACTGCCGGTCCATCACAATCTGTCGCACTTCCACAAAGCAAAGAGGTAAAAATTGGTCCTTCACCATCAGGTCCTTCAATTCGTCAAAGGTGGGAATCAATAATCCATGAACCCAGTGCTGCAAGTTGGTTTTAATAAGTCCATCCACCACATCACCGTAGCTGTCATCAGGTCCACGATAGAGGGTTCAAAATATTTTGCAGTACTCTTCCAGGGTCAGTTGATACTTCTTTATCAAGGCTTGTTTGATGGCCACATAGTCTCCATCTTTGTCTTGAAGGAGAGCGGCGTACACTTAGAGAACTTTTCCTTGTAGCCCTGAGGTAAAGTGTCAAGCCCACTGTTACTGGGTAACTGGTTTTGTCTGCAAACCTTTTGAAATCTCCACAGAAATGTCCTTTTCCATGACAGAAAAGTGCTCTAGCTGTGGGTTAAAGGTGTTGGCATTACCGGACTCACTGCTCAGCGAGGAAGATCGCTACATCTGGAGTCGGGCTAAGTGCAGCTGGTACCCTTTCTTAGCTTGTCGCTCTGGTTCTGCAGCCACTTGCTCAGCCTGAACCTGTTGCTTGGAAACTTATGCTCTGCTTGGTATTCTTGTAGTACAAGCTGCATCTGCATTTGAGGGTCATATTCTCCCATTCACTGCAGAATGAGTGGCAAGCAAGAGTTCATTCCACTCTTGGAGCTATGGATGCTGCTGGCTTCCTCTGTGTCAGACAGTTTTGGAACCAGATCCATAAATGTGTATCCTGGTGCTCCACTGGTCCTGGGCACTAGGGCCACATTGAGTTGGTGCCTGGCATCGTCCTCAACCAAAGCACAGATCAACATTTTTAGTTTTATCCGTCCCGTCGAGACCTCGCTCCTCACACAGATGGATCAGCAAAGCTTTCTTGTGCTTTTTATAAGCGGCTGCCATCTTAGCAGTTACTTATCAAATAACATATAGAACAGAAAAAAAGAGAGGGGGAGGGATACAACTGCTACACGTACAGTATTGTCTCACGTATGATTAAACACTGGGCCTGATCCTCAAATCTATGGCATAAAATCCTCACAGGGACCATGCAAGTGTTTAGTGACAGGAATGATTGCTCAAACCAGATCACTAATGCTCTGTATCCCACTACTGCCACCAATTTGTCAAGAACAGCACTCCGTTTGCCAACAATTGTCAGGACAATCACACAATTGACTAACGATTGATGGATGAGGTAATGACTACTATTTCTACTAGGAGTGTTATTAGGCGCTTCCCAGTGAATGCATAGTATAAACACATCCGATCCCAACACATGGGTATATAATGTATATATACTTTGGTACGCCAAGCTCTGTAAGAACCAAAGAAAAACTAGCTGCCACCAATCATTTACTGCAGGCCGATTGGACACCCGTTACTGGTAATGTGGGGCGTCACACGGTTTCAGGGGTGCAGTTTATAGAGCAAGAGGAACAAAGCTATTAAATTTGATATATTTAATCCAACAATTAGGCAGTGCTTATAAAAATATTCAAAAGTTGTTACAAAGGGAACAAGACAATACAGTATGTACAGTCACATAAAAATAAAAGCGAAAGAAAGTTACTACACTTGTTGTCATAGAAATGGCGCAGATCATGAGAAGGGGAACACTTTGTTTAGGAAATGGCACAATCCTTAGAGCATGCTCTATCTCCCAGCACTAAAGGATGGCTCTAGGCCAGAAACCGCTTTTACCAGGTACGAGTCACTCCCGCTTACCTTTCCTTGGTGACCTCAGATGGGGGCCGGTAAACGAGATGCGGCTCAGGTCCCAAAAATTATAAGATACTTGATTTTAAGGATATCTCCCCACTGTGGGTCCCAGGCGGGAAATTTTAACACCATATTTCCTATCATAAGTTTAGCTTTTTATACATATGAAACATGGCATTTACAACTTTATCCATCTGGCTGATCTTAATTCTTGGATAATGCACAGACCACCCAGCCATGCAAGTGAATGCATTTATGACAGTGTCGACCCAGATGTAAGCCGGCGCATGCGCACTACAGTACTTTGCTCTGCCCTCAATACGCAGATGCGTGATTAGGACACACTGCGTTGATGACGTAGGACACATCATCTACAAGAAGAAAACATGGAGGGCAAAGATTTTGTAAGAAGAGGTCTTGACGCTTTGATGTCTTCCTTGGTTTACCAGTATGTTTGCCTTTAACAACCTTCCCATGTTGTTTGTATTTGGTCCAGATTTTAGACACAGCTGACTGTGAACAACCAACATCTTTTGCAACATTGTGTGATGATTTTCCCTCTTTTAAGAGTTTGATAATCCTCTCCTTTGTTTCAATTGACATCTCTCCTGTTAGAGCCATGGTTCATTTCAGTCCACTTAGTGCAACAGCCCTCCAAGGAGTGATCACTCCTTCTTAGATGCAGACTAACAAGCAGATCTAAATTGATGCAGGTGTTATTTTTGGGTATGAAACTTTACAGGGTGCTTCCATAATTTTTTCCTCAGAATTGAGTGATTCCATCATTTTTCCCCTATGCTTGGTTAAAGAAAGTAACCATCACTGATTACCACATTTTTTGTTCTTGATTTCTTTTAGTGTTTCCTAACCCTGCTGCTGTCTTCGGTCAAAAACGACCGATTTTGAACTTTTATATTTTTTAAAATATTCAAGATGCGGTTCTGAAACTTGTGGTTGATTGACTTATCCTCATTTGAGGGGTTCTTACTATGCGTATTGTTATATATTTTTTTATGTTTACTTTTTGCGCCACAATTGTTTATACACTTGTACTCTTCGGTCAAAAATGACCGATAGCCTTTTATAGTGATCTCCAGCCATTTTATGAGTAAAATAAAGGAGCTATAATCTCATTTTGGACTATATATTACATCTACTACTATTTATCAATTTATTTAGGTCCTTTTGGTCCATGCAGATTTACACATACATACTTTTTCTCATTACAATACTGCTGATGGATTACCTTCCAGTACAGTTATGTGCCAAATATTTTTACCCTGCTGTTCCTGTAAAATAGTTCAATTCAGTTCTCAACATTTCATATTGTAAATGAACATATTCTCTTTTTTTACGTGTTACAATTAGGGCAGATGTTGATGAAAAGAAAAATGACCATGTTGGGTACTATTAGAAAAAATAAGCCAGAATTGTCGCAAGGTATTCTCAGTAAGAGAGACATTTATAGTTCTATGTTTTATTTTACTAAGGATACCACAGTAGTTTCTTACGTCCCAAAGAAACACAAGCAGGTAATTCTGATGAGCACACTGCATCATGATAGTGAAATCAGTAATAGAGATGACAGAAAACCGGACATCATTTTAGAATATAATGCTACAAAAGGGGCTGTTGATACTCTAGATCAACTGATAGGCACTTACACCTGTAAGCGCAAAACAAATCGGTGGCCAATGGTGATTTTTTACAATATGCTTGATGTGTCAGCATACAATGCATTCGTGCTATGGAAGGAAATAGACCGAAATTGGAACAAAAATAAACTATATAAGAGAAGACTTTTTATAGAGGAGTTGGGAAAATCACTGGTTAGCCCATATTGAAGAACGAAAGGTAACACCCAGAGCTGATGGAGTGGCAGCCATTGTCCACAGGATCCAACAGCAAGATAAAGAAAGTAAACCAACAGCTTACACCAGCACTGCTACAATACCCACGGACGCCACCAGCAACGTAACCAGCCTAAAACGGAAACGATGCGACTTCTGTCCAACATCAAGCGATCACAAATCAAATGTGATATGCACCGTGTGACTTATTTATCATTTTACATAAAAAAAACTGAACTGTTAATTTTTTTTGTTTTTTTTTTGGTGGAAAATAATATAAAATAATATAATAACATTGTTGTTAGTTATAGTTTACAGTTGGATGAATAATTATTTTTGTATGTGCAAATATGCAATATGCATAAATATTCCAATAAAGCCTTGTTAAATGTTTTGACACAAAAAAATAAAAAGTAAGTTTTTCTTTCCATTTTTCATTTGTTTATAAACAACCAGGTTCACATACAATATAATACTGCAAAAATTATTCAATTAAAACACTTAAATTAGCTAAAAATCAAGACTTTATTAGGTCCGGTCAAAAATGACCAGAAGATAACAAGTGTATAGTTGTAACCAGGAGAATAGCAGGGTCAAAGCCAGAAAGTTGCCATTTGAAATGACTTTAGTTTTGTGCCATATCTGTGATCTGCTTTTTTCTACAAAATTAAACAACCAAATGAACATCCTCCAAGGCCGGTGATTCCATAATTTTTGCCAGGGGTTGTATATACAGCTTAAAAAATGCTGTAAAAGTGGCCTTAAAGGTGGTAGCTGTACTTTACTGAGGGAAAACCTGATGACAGGTTCCGTTTAATATCACAAGAACTTTGCTGCAGTTGTATTCTGCTATAGATTTTCCAAGTGCAGATATGGACAGAAAATCTGCAGCATTTATGCAACTGTAGCCTAAGGTGATAAAATAAGCTCCCTTCCCCCATGTCTAATGTTTGTATGCCCTTCTGACCTGCAGCCTGCATCTGTTCTGCATCAGTGTGCTGAGCCCCCCTAACACACAGGTCACTCCGGCATTACATGGGAGGTTAGAAGAAGTAGTACTGGGGATATTTCAGTGAGGGGCAGTGTCAGACTGGGATGCCTAGGGCCCACCAGAAGGACTGACATTTGGGGCCTACCCTAAAATTCAATGCCCAGACTAGGTTCATACTCATGCTGTAGTATTTGTTAGGAGGCTCAGTCGTAAGTTCCATTACATTCACTGGAAGAACAGGTGCAACACACTGCACATTTTTTTTCCATTAAAAAAGATGGACACCATAACGAAGACAAAAAAGACTTCATTATATTCAATTGGTTCTGTCCATCACCATTTGTGTTGATAGGGAAATCAGGGACAACCTTAACATGTTCCTTAATTCATATATATTTGTAATTGAAGAGACATGCTAGGACATGTTAGTTTTCTGTGTCTCTCTCTGACCTTTGATTAGAGCTGCTGACATTACTACACCTAAAAGTTATACTGATATCAGGAAGCTAATGGCGGGTGGATATATCCATTAGCCAGATAACGGGTTGTAAACTGTATTACGATATTAAACACCTGTTCAAAGTTCACTTCTAATGGAAAATCACCTGATCAATTAATGATGATCTCATTTGTAGCAAACAGCTGATGTGCGCATGACCAGAATGTATACGCCCACTCAAAAGAGTATAAAAGGGCGAGATGTGATCCAATAAAGGTTATGGCCTTGGAAACAGATTACTCTGTCTCTATCCATCACTCCTTCGAACGATCTCACAATCAAGCAACCATCCAATATCCCTGATGGTCTGACTTGCAGACCAACCTAACAGTGTCTGTCATGTGATAGATCCATTTATTTTCTGTGAATACTTGTTAATTTTTAGGTCTTCAGGATGCATTGTATTTTTAGTTTCCCAAAGTCATATCTTTTTTTATTTTCCATAAGGGCTTGATTTTTTCAATGCCATTAGCTATAATTTAAGGGCTTTTTTCCTCCCTGGTCTCTCGATATCCAACATCATTCTGATTGACAGTTGGCTCCCCAGTTAAACAGTGGGAATTTGGCTGTCAGTTGGAAGGTCCGTCCTGTCAACAGAGCGGAACAGAAAAGAAGTCGCCGCTCTGTCAACGTTACAGAAGCAGAGGCAGCTGAATCCCAAAGAAGGAGCGGCCTATGCCGGCTAAGAACTGTTCCGGGCACAACAGACAGGTAGGTAGCAACTACCTGCCTATTAGTGCTTGGGCATGTTTTCTGTTTTTTTTTCAAAGTCCCGGATATCCTTTTAAAGGGGTGTCAAAGATTATTACTCCATGGGCTCCAGGGACACAAAAGAAAAACAAAACTGAGCTTCTAGGGTATGTGTACACAACCTCTTTTAGACGCTGACCTACATTATTTTTACTGTAGGATGAGTCTTCAGGAACATGACAGAGATGTTTTTCCTGAAGCATCCTTATAGAGGTTTTTATTGGCATCTTTTTTCTTTTCCATTTTTTTAATACTGTGCGTTTTAATAGTAAGCTTATTTTGGGGTGGCTGCCATGGCTGAGCATGTAGCAGAACGTAAGCAGTCAACAGCTCCTTCAGTATCCAGTAAAACATCTTGCTTACCCGGGGAATCGGAATGCTTGGCTCATTGGAATGAATCAGCTCCTGAAATGAAGAGGTAAGATTAAAGGCTCAAACTGTCTGCATCCCAGGTGGAGAATGCACGGCAATATGGTGCCATGGTGGGACCTAATATGGTGGTGACAGAGAAGGAACAGGGTAAGAACCTAGATATCCCAGGGCGCCTGGAACAATTTGCCAGAACTTCCAAGACCAAGTGAAACCAGCAACAACCGGATCCTGTATCACACTCTTCCGGCGGGTCAAGGAACAGGACGGAAGAAGTGCCGGAGCAAGAAGGCAAGGCCACAGTATGTGTGCTAAACATATCACTACTACCATTTCCATCCACCCGGATGAAGACAGGGTGGATATTGTGGCGGATATAGAGAATGGAGACACAGATCCAACATTAAAAGATGTCTCTCAAGCCGTATTACGATGTAGCTCCGCACTAACAGCTATGAATGGAATTTGGGGCTCCTTAAAGATGGATGTTTTATCATTAGATGAGACATACAAAAAATGAGAGAACGTCTCACTGACGTGGAAGGCCACGTGGGGGAAATAGAAGATACTTTGCCGCCATTATTCAAGGAAGTGAAAAAAGCATCCAATAATGTGACCTTACTGAATAAAACAACATTGTACAACGACATTGAAAACAGGCCGCGGCGAAACAATATGTTAGGGTTGGCGGAACGCACCAAATATATTTATTAGATGGGATAGGTGCGTTCGCAACCCGGGATCCACCGTGCAGGAAAGAACATGCTGCTAAGTAAGGCGGCGAAGCAAAATAGAATAAACGAGCTCTGTTACTTCACAGAGCCCATAGTATAGAGAACGCTGTGCCCTGTTTAGCTCACAGGGGACACAGCTACTGTGTAGAGCCGACAGTGGTCATGGAGTCCAACCAACACGCAGCTCCTCTCCGGTGGAGCCGGAATTCACACATAAACTCCTCGCCGGAGGTGCCAGCATTCTAGGGGCTTATTTCAGCCAGGTCCCTGACCACACACACGACCACACTGGCGCTGAGCTCGTACATTTTTGACATTAGCGCATGGCTGTGCAGTCATGAGAACCTTATATAGCTGCAGCACCTACAGGACCTTCCAAGAAGGACCAATGGAAGGCTGCCACAGAACTTGATCAAGTACAGGACCTTCCTGGAGGACCAATGGAAGTTGCTGCAGTACCTGAGCATGTGACCCTTGAGCTCCACTGAGAGATCTTACCCTGGGCATGCTCAGTGTGTGCAAAGCAGGACTTAGTCCCAGAAAAGCCTGCTCGCCGCATATCAGGGCAGGGTACAATAGCAGAGCCTGGAGAGGCAGTAGTAACCCTTTGCACAATATCAGACTCAGTGAGATGCTGGGATCGACGTCTCCGCTGAGCAGGCTCCACTGCGGCCGATGCAGAATGGGAGACCGCAGCAGACACGGCTCGAGATTCCCCCTGTGCAGCAGCGGGAACTCGACTCTTAACATTAACTGTTGTGGATTCTGTTTGTGGGCTCCCTCTGGTGGTTACTGCTGGTACTGGGTGACTTTGGTGGGTTGCGGCCTTTGGTTTCCACCTGTCCATCAGAGGCTGGGTGTTTCCTATTTTACCTGGCCTTTCTGTCATTCCCTTGCCGGCTATCAATGTATTCAGATGTGCTCTGTTTGGTTCCTGCCTACCTGCTCCCAGATCTTTCAGGATAAGCTAAGTGCTGATTTTCAGTTGTTTGGTTTTTTGTCCAGCTTGCTTATTATGTCTCTATGCTAGCTGGTAGCTCTAGTGGACTGAGGTTCTCCCCATGTGCCATGAGTTGGCACATGGGTTCTTGTAATCTCAGGATGGTTTTTTTTGATTAGGGTTTTTTGCTGACCGCTCAGTCCCCTTTTGTATCTTTCTGCTTTCTAGTTTACAGCGGGCCTCAATTTGCTAAAGCTATATATATCATCTCTATGTGTGTGCCTTCCTCTCATTTCACCGTCAATACATGTGAGGGGGCAACTATATCTTTTGGGGTTCATTCCTCTGGAGGCAAGTGAGGTCTTATTTTCTCTGCAGTACTAGTTAGCTCTTAGGCTGGTGCGTGGCGTCTAGAACCAACGTAGGCACGCTCCCTGGCTATCTCTAGTTGCGTTTGTCAGGCGTAGGGCAGCGGTCAGCCCAGGTCCCATCACCCTAGAGCTCGTCCGTTATTTATTTGTACTTTGCTTGTCCTGTGCTATCCCTAGCCATTGGGGATTCATGACAGTATAGCCGGCCCGCAAAGCGTTAATTGTTTGGGCTGAAGCAGGAGAAAAAGTGTTTAAGGGAAATTTTTTTTTTTTTTTTTTTTTTTCCTTCAGAGTTTTGCTGCCTAGCCCTTAATTGCTGTCTAGCTGCTTCTTACCTCCTCTTAACCCTTGAATGGCTCTGATCTTAGCTGTTTAACATGGATGTCCAGAGTTTGGCTTCCAGCCTGAGTAATCTCGCGGCAAAAGTTCAAAACATACAGGATTTTGTTGTTCACACTCCCATGTCTGAACCTAGAATTCCTATTCCAGAGTTCTTTTCTGGAGATAGATCTACCTTCCTGAATTTCAGGAACAATTGTAAATTGTTTCTTTCTTTAAAATCTCGCTCCTCTGGAGACCCTGCTCAACAGGTCAAGATTGTAATATCTTTCCTGCGGGGCGACCCTCAGAATTGGGCATTTGCATTGGCACCAGGGGATCCTGCATTGCTCAGTGTGGATGCGTTTTTTCTGGCATTGGGATTGCTCTATGAGGAACCTAACCTGGAGATTCAGGCTGAAAAGGCTTTATTAGCCCTCTCTCAGGGGCATGATGAAGCGGAAATATATTGTCAAAAATTCCGGAAATGGTCGGTGCTTACTCAGTGGAATGAGTGCGCCCTGGCTGCAAACTTCAGAAATGGTCTTTCTGAGGCCATTAAGGATATTATGGTGGGGTTCCCTACGCCTACAGGTCTGAATGAGTCTATGGCTATGGCCATTCAGATTGATCGGCGTTTACGGGAGCGCAAACCCGTGCACCAGTTGGCGGTGTCTTCTGAACAGGCACCTGAGACTATGCAATGTGATAGAATTCAGTCCAGAAGTGAACGGCAAAATTATAGGCGGAAAAATGGATTGTGTTTTTATTGTGGTGATTCAGCTCATGTTATATCAGCATGCTCTAAACGCACAAAAAGGGTTGATAAATCTTTTGCCATTGGTACTCTGCAGCCTAAGTTCATTTTGTCTGTGACTCTGATTTTTTCACTGTCTTCCATTTCCGTCGATGCCTATGTGGATTCGGGCGCTGCCCTGAGTCTTATGGATTGGTCATTTGCTAAACGCTGCGGTTTTAGTCTGGAGCCTCTGGAAGTTCCTATTCCTCTGAAGGGAATTGACTCTACACCATTGGCTATGAATAAACCGCAGTACTGGACACAAGTGACCATGCGCATGACTCCCGTTCATCAGGAGGTGATTCGCTTCCTTGTACTGTATAATTTACATGATGTACTAGTGCTTGGTCTGCCATGGTTACAAACTCATAATCCTGTCCTGGACTGGAAAACAATGTCTGTGTTAAGCTGGGGATGTCAGGGGGTTCATGGTGATGCACCTCCGATTTCAATCGCTTCATCTACTCCTTCTGAGATCCCTGCGTTTTTGTCTGACTATAGGGATGTTTTTGAGGAGCCTAAGCTCAATTCGCTCCCTCCTCATAGAGAGTGTGACTGTGCTATAGAATTGATTCCTGGCAGTAAGTTCCCTAAGGGTCGTTTATTTAATCTGTCACTACCAGAGCATACTGCTATGCGGAATTATATTAAGGAGTCCTTGGAAAAGGGACATAAAAGGGACATCTTCGTCCCCTCTGGGAGCAGGTTTTTTTTTCGTGGCAAAAAAGATGGTTCCCTGAGGCCTTGTATAGATTATCGCCTTCTAAATAAGATTACAGTCAAATATCAGTATCCATTGCCATTATTAACTGATTTGTTTGCTCGCATTAAGGGGGCCAGGTGGTTCACTAAGATAGATCTTCGCGGTGCGTATAATCTGGTGCGGATAAAACAGGGTGATGAGTGGAAAACCGCATTTAATACGCCTGAGGGCCATTTTGAGTATTTGGTAATGCCTTTTGGACTCTCCAATGCTCCGTCAGTCTTTCAGTCCTTTATGCACAATATTTTCCGTGAATATCTGGATAAGTTTATGATTGTGTATTTGGATGATATTTTGGTGTTTTCTGATGACTGGGAGTCTCATGTTCTACAGGTCAGGAAGGTGTTTCAGGTTCTGCGGGCCAATTCTCTGTTTGTGAAGGGCTCAAAGTGTCTCTTCGGAGTCCAGAAGATTTCTTTTTTGGGGTACATTTTTTCTCCTTCTACTATTGAGATGGATCCCGTCAAGGTTCAGGCTATTTGTGACTGGACACAACCTACATCTGTTAAGAGCCTTCAGAAGTTCTTGGGGTTTGCTAATTTTTATCGTCGGTTCATTGCTAATTTTTCCAGTATTGTTAAACCTTTGACTGATTTGACTAAAAAGGGTGCTGATGTTGCTGATTGGTCTCCTGCGGCTGTGGAGGCCTTTCAGGAACTTAAGCGCCGGTTTTCTTCTGCTCCTGTGTTGTGTCAACCAGATGTTTCACTTCCTTTTCAGGTTGAGGTTGATGCTTCCGAGATTGGAGCGGGGGCGGTTTTGTCACAGAGAAGTTCTAATGGCTCGGTGATGAAGCCATGTGCATTCTTCTCTAGAAAATTCTCGCCCGCCGAGCGCAATTATGATGTGGGTAATCGGGAGCTTTTGGCCATGAAGTGGGCATTTGAGGAGTGGCGTCATTGGCTTGAGGGTGCTAAACATCGTGTGGTGGTCTTGACTGATCACAAGAATCTCATTTACCTTGAGTCTGCCAGGCGTTTGAATCCTAGACAGGCTCGTTGGTCGTTGTTTTTTTCTCGTTTCAATTTCGTGGTTTCATACCTGCCAGGTTCAAAGAATGTGAAGGCAGATGCTCTTTCCAGGAGTTTTGTGCCTGACTCTCCTGGAGACTCTGGGCCTACTGGTATCCTTAGGGATGGGGTAATATTGTCCGCCATATCCCCAGACTTGCGACGTGCATTGCAGGAGTTTCAGGTGGATAAACCGGATCGTTGTCCCCCAGAAAGACTGTTTGTCCCGGATGATTGGACCAGTAGAGTCATCTCCGAGGTCCATTCTTCTGTGTTGGCTGGTCATCCTGGAATATTTGGTACTAGAGACTTGGTGGCCAGGTCTTTTTGGTGGCCTTCCTTGTCTAGGGATGTGCGTACCTTTGTGCAGTCTTGTGAAGTGTGTGCTCGAGCTAAACCTTGCTGTTCTCGGGCCAGTGGGTTGTTGTTATCTTTGCCCATTCCGAAGAGGCCTTGGACGCACATTTCCATGGATTTTATTTCTGATCTCCCGGTTTCACAGAAAATGTCCGTTATCTGGGTTGTGTGTGACCGCTTTTCCAAGATGGTTCATTTGGTGCCCTTGCCTAAGTTGCCCTCCTCCTCTGAGTTGGTCCCTTTATTTTTTCAGAACGTGGTTCGTTTGCATGGGATTCCGGAGAATATCGTTTCTGACAGGGGATCCCAGTTTGTGTCTAGATTTTGGCGGACGTTTTGTGCCAAGATGGGCATTGATTTGTCTTTCTCGTCTGCATTCCATCCTCAGACGAATGGCCAGACGGAGCGAACTAATCAGACCTTGGAAACTTATTTGAGGTGTTTTGTTTCTGCTGATCAAGATGACTGGGTTGCTTTTTTGCCACTGGCCGAATTTGCTCTTAATAATCGGGCTAGTTCTGCCACGTTGGTCTCTCCTTTTTTTTGTAATTCGGGGTTTCATCCTCGTTTTTCCTCTGGTCAGGTGGAGTCTTCGGATTGTCCTGGAGTGGACGTGGTGGTGGACAGGCTACATCAGATTTGGAATCAGGTGGTGGACAATTTGAAGTTATCTCAGGAGAAGACTCAGCAGTTTGCTAATCGCCGTCGCCGCGTGGGTCCCCGACTTCTTGTTGGGGATTTGGTGTGGTTGTCTTCTCGTTTTGTCCCTATGAAGGTCTCTTCTCCTAAGTTCAAGCCTCGGTTCATCGGTCCTTATAGGATCTCGGAGATTCTTAACCCTGTATCTTTTCGTTTGGATCTCCCAGCATCGTTTGCTATTCATAATGTGTTCCATCGGTCGTTGTTGCGGAGGTATGAGGTGCCCGTTGTTCCTTCGGTTGAGCCTCCTGCTCCGGTGCTGGTGGAGGGAGAATTGGAGTATGTTGTTGAGAAGATCTTGGATTCTCGTGTTTCCAGACGCAAACTCCAGTATTTGGTTAAGTGGAAGGGTTATGGTCAGGAGGATAATTCCTGGGTGGTCGCCTCCGATGTTCATGCGACTGATTTGGTCCGCGCCTTCCATAGAGCTCACCCTGATCGCCCTGGGGGTTCTCGTGAGGGTTCGGTGACCCCTCCTCAAGGGGGGGGGTACTGTTGTGGATTCTGTTTGTGGGCTCCCTCTGGTGGTTACTGCTGGTACTGGGTGACTTTGGTGGGTTGCGGCCTTTGGTTTCCACCTGTCCATCAGAGGCTGGGTGTTTCCTATTTTACCTGGCCTTTCTGTCATTCCCTTGCCGGCTATCAATGTATTCAGATGTGCTCTGTTTGGTTCCTGCCTACCTGCTCCCAGATCTTTCAGGATAAGCTAAGTGCTGATTTTCAGTTGTTTGGTTTTTTGTCCAGCTTGCTTATTATGTCTCTATGCTAGCTGGTAGCTCTAGTGGACTGAGGTTCTCCCCATGTGCCATGAGTTGGCACATGGGTTCTTGTAATCTCAGGATGTTTTTTTTTGATTAGGGTTTTTTGCTGACCGCTCAGTCCCCTTTTGTATCTTTCTGCTTTCTAGTTTACAGCGGGCCTCAATTTGCTAAAGCTATATATATCATCTCTATGTGTGTGCCTTCCTCTCATTTCACCGTCAATACATGTGAGGGGGCAACTATATCTTTTGGGGTTCATTCCTCTGGAGGCAAGTGAGGTCTTATTTTCTCTGCAGTACTAGTTAGCTCTTAGGCTGGTGCGTGGCGTCTAGAACCAACGTAGGCACGCTCCCTGGCTATCTCTAGTTGCGTTTGTCAGGCGTAGGGCAGCGGTCAGCCCAGGTTCCATCACCCTAGAGCTCGTCCGTTATTTATTTGTACTTTGCTTGTCCTGTGCTATCCCTAGCCATTGGGGATTCATGACAATTAACCCCCTCCTAGGGCCCCCTCCTTGAGCCTCGCTACGCTCAAAAGCTGCAATGAGCAGCGGAGCCCAAATGTGCTCCACAGGTTCCCAGGTTCTATCTTCTGGACCATGACCCTTCCAGTCCACCAGATAAAATTTCTTGCCACGTACCACCTTGCACCCCACGATAGCATTCACCTCAAACTCATCCGAGGATGAACCCGATGTCCCGGCAGATGACTCAGAAAACCGGGACAAATGAACAGGCTTTAAGAGGGAAACGTGAAAAGTGTCGGTGATACCAAGGCGTGGAGGAATAGCCAAACGGTAGACCACAGGGTTGACCTGTTCCAGAACCTTGAATGGGCCAATGTAGCGAGGCGCAAACTTAGGGGACTCAACTCGCAGCCTGCTGTTACGGGCGGAGAGCCAGACTAAGTCGCCAGGAGCAAAGGTCAGAGCGGGGCGCCGGTGTGTATCAGCAGAAACCCTCATTCTCTCCTTGGAGGCCCGGATGGCATCCTGTGTGCGGTCCCAGATGTCACGTGCCTCCACCGCCCAGTCTGCCACCCTAGAATCAGTGGATGACACAGGCATGGGCACAGGGACACGCGGATGCTGGCCGTAATTAAGGAGAAAAGGAGTCTGCCCAGTGGAATCAGCTACGGCGTTGTTCAAGGCAAATTCCACCCAAGGTAGCAAAGATGCCCAATCATCCTGCCTAGCAGAGACATAATGCCGCAAGTATGTCACCAGAGTCTGGTTGGTCCGCTCTACCAACCCATTTGTCTCGGGATGGTATGCAGAGGAGAGATTCAACTCTATGCTGAGTAAACGGCAGAGCTCTCTCCAAAACCGAGACGCGATCTGGGGACCACGGTCGCTGAAAATTTTATCAGGCATTCCATGTAAACGGAAAATGTGCTTTATGAATAACGCTGCCAAGGCCCGTGCAGAAGGTAACCGTGGAAGCGGCACCAAGTGCACCATCTTAGAGAAATGATCGGTGACAACCCAGATAACGGTGCAGCTACGCGACTTGGGTAAGCCCACCATGAAGTCCATCCCGACCATTTCCCAAGGCCTGTCTGCCACCGGTAGGGGGTAAAGCAACCCAGCAGGCCATTGCCGAGGAGACCGATTCTGGGTGCACGAAACGCACGCCCGAATATAGTCCCCGACATCACGGGCCATATGCGGCCACCAGTACGTTCTCGCCAAAAGCTCGGATGTCCTTTTGGTCCCAAAATGCCCACCCACTCTGGACGAGTGAGCTCAAGAGAGAACCTCTGGTCACAAATTCGCTGGCACGAAAGTCTTGCCCGGGGGCACAGACTCTAGCGAAACCGGAGCTACAGTTCTCAGGCTCTCAGAAGGGACAATAAGCCGAGGCTCCTCCTCCTCAGATAACACTACGGAGCGGGAGAGAGTGTCGGCGCGAATGTTCTTCTCCCCGGAGAGAAAATGAAGAGTAAAATGAAACCGGGAGAAGAACAGGGACCATCTAGCCTGGCGAGAATTCAGCCGCTGGGCCGTCTGTAGATATACCTGGTCAGTGAAAACCTGGAAGGGAAAGCGAGCTCCCTCCAAGAGATGTCTCCACTCTGAGAAAGCCAACTTCATGGCTAGCAACTCCCTGTCCCCGATGGAATAATTCCTCTCCGCCGGTGTGAAGGTCTTATAGAAGAAGCATGGAAGCTTCCGACCTTGAGCATCCTTTTGGAAAAGGACTGCTCCAGCACCAACGGATGAGGCATCCACCTCCATGATAAATGGCTTATCTACATCGGGGCGATGTAGAATGGGAGCGCTAGCGAAGTGTGACTTAACCGAAAGGAAGGCCTTGGAGACATCTTCTGACCACAACTTGGGATTTGCTCCCTTCTTGGTGAGGACAACCAAGGGAGCTACCAAAGTTGAGAAGTATGGAATGAACTGACGATAGTAATTAATGAACCCCATAAAGCGCTGCACCGCTTTAAGTGAATGGGGTTCCTGCCAGTCCATCACAGCCTGTAGCTTGGCAGGATCCATAGCCAAACCCTGGGCAGAGATGATATAACCAAGGAAAGGCAAGGACTCCTGCTCAAACACACACTTCTCCAACTTGGCGTCGAGGGAGTTTGCCCGTAAGAGGTCGAAGACTTTGCGAACATCTCTCCGATGGGAGTCAATATCTGGAGAGTAGATGATAATATCATCCAGATAGACTACGACCGAGGTGGTGAGCATATCCCGGAAGATGTCATAGTGCCCATCCCTGGTGTTAAAAGCCGTCTTCCATTCGTCCCCCTCATGGATGCGAATCAAGTTGTAAGCACCCCGCAGATCTAATTTTGTAAATACCCTTGCTCCCCATAGCCTATCAAAAAGCTCAGATATCAGGGGTAATGGGTACTTGTTCTTAACGGTAATGGCGTTAAGACCCCTGTAGTCTATGCATGGACGTAATTCTCCACTCTTCTTCTGTACGAAGAAGAACCCAGCCCCTGCAGGTGACACTGACTTCCTAATGAATCCTCTTGTCAGATTCTCTTGGATGTACTGAGACATTGCCTCCATCTCCGGGAGAGATAACGGATAGACTCGACCCCGGGGAGGCTCAGCACCAGGCAAGAGGTCAATAGGACAGTCATAGGGGCGGTGAGGCGGAAGGGTCTCCGCAGCCCTTTTAGAGAACACGTCCGCATAGGGCCAATAGTGCTTGGGGAGAGAGGAAAGATCTGCGGGTACCTCTGTTGTAGCAACCTGAACGCACTCCCTCTGACATCTACCCTCACAGGATTTACTCCATCCCAATATTCTCCCTGAGGACCACTCTATATGAGGAGAATGATTGCGTAGCCATGGTATCCCCAACAGGACCTCATCTATTCCCTCAGGAATGACTAATAGGGAGATAATCTCCTGATGTGATGGAGACACAGAAAGAGTGAAAGGAATGGTTTGGTGGGTAATCTGTGAGGGTAGTGTCGACCCATTTACCACTCGAACGGTTACTGGTTTGGCGAGCATCACCAGGGGTATTGCGTGATGCTGGGCGAAAGCGGATGACATAAAATTACCCTCCGCCCCAGAGTCCACGCACAGCTCTGCCATAAGAGTGGATGGGCCTATGGTAATTGTCCCCATGAAGGACAACTTAGAGGCAAACGTCACTGTGTCTAGTGTACCTCCTCCAACTGCCACTAGACGCTGACATTTCCCCGACCGCTGAGGACACTTGGAGGCAAGATGTCCTGACTGCCGGCAAACATGACAGACCTTAACTGCACGAGCGGACTGGGACTTGGATCCCGCTCGTGTCACCTCTATGGCCTCATGTGACTCGGACGCCTGGACTGGAGATTCCAAAGGTCTGGCGAAGGTGGGAGCCAGCCGAAACCTCTGCCTACACTGGGCTCACTCCAACCTTCGCTCGTGAAAACGAAGGTCTATGCGAGTTGATACAGCTGTGAGCTCCTCCAGTGTGGCGGGAATCTCCCTAGTGGCCAAAGCGTCCTTCACATGGTCAGACAACCCCCTCCAAAATACGGGAATAAGGGTTTTATCTGGCCATTCCAACTCAGATGCTAATGTCCGGAAGTGAACGACAAAATGGCTGACCATGGTTGAACCTTGAGTCAAAGCCAGCAGTTGGAGCGCTGTATCATGGGTGACTTGAGGTCCTACAAAGACCTGTTTCAGAGTGTCCAGAAACCGAGGAACACTCCGCACCACATGATCGTTGCGCTCCCACAGCGGCGTAGCCCACTCCAACGCTCTGTCCGACAGGAGAGAGATTATGAATCCCACCTTTGCCCGCTCTGTGGGAAAACGTGCAGCCAGGAGCTCGAGGTGTATACCACACTGGCTCACGAAACCCCTACAGGACTTACTGTCCCCAGAGTATCTCTCAGGCAATGGGAGGTGAGATAAAGTCGGAACAGAGGTGGCAGTGGGTAAAGCTGCTGCAGCCATGCTAGCAGCCTGAACAGCTATTGCGGTAACATCCACCGCCGAGGTTGCACGCTCAAGAGACGCCGACCCTCCCGCAGCTGGATGTACCCCTGCAATCGCTGTTCATCCGCCATTACTTAGCCAGATCCTGGCCCTAGTGTACTGTTAGGGTTGGCGGAATGCACTGAATATATTTATTAGATGGGATAGGTGCGTTCGCAACCCGGGATCCACCGTGCAAGAAAGAACCTGCTGCTAAGTAAGGCGGTGAAGCAAAATAGAATAAACGAGCTCTGTTACTTCACAGAGCCCGTAGTAAAAAGAACGCTGTGCCCTGTTTAGCTCACAGGGGACACAGCTACTGTGTAGAGCCGACAGTGGTCATGCAGTCCAACCAACACGCAGCTCCTCTCCGGTGGAGCCGGAATTCTATCGGCTATTAGCCAGCCCTGAATTCACACATAAACTCCTCGCTGGAGGTGCCAGCATTCTAGGGGCTTATTTCAGCCGGGTCCCTGACTGCATACACAAAACTCCTTGCCGGAGGTGCCAGCATTCTAGGGGCTTATTTCAGCCGGGTCTCTGACCACACACACGACCACACTGGCGCTGAGCTCGTACATATTTGACACTAGCGCATGGCCGTGCGGTCATGAGAACCTTATATAGCTGCAGCACCTACAGGACCTTCCAAGAAGGACCAATGGAAGGCTGCTACAGAACTTGATCAGGTACAGGACCTTCCTGGAGGACCAATGGAAGTTGCTGCAGTACCTGAGCATGTGACCCTTGATCTCCACTGAGAGAGCTTACCCTGGGCATGCTCAGTGTGTGCAAAGCAGGACTTAGTCCCAGAAAAGCCTGCTCGCCGCATATCAGTGCAGGGTACAATAGCAGAGCCTGGAAAGGCAGTTGTAACCCTTTGCACAATATCAGACTCAGTGAGACGCTGGGACCGACGTCTCCGCTGAGCAGGCTCCACTGCAGCCGATGCAGAATGGGAGACCGCAGCAGACACGGCTCGAGATTCCCCCTGTGCAGCAGCAGGAACTCGACTCCTAACACAATATTCGCTTTGTAAGAGTACCGGCGAAGAGGGTGGAAGGTAAAGAGCATATTCATACTGTACATCAAAACCTCTCCTTTATATGTGAAAAATCCATGGTAGACCATGAAGGTAGATTTGTCTCTTTAATGTGTCTACTGTTTGGGAAACAAGTACAGTTGTGCGGCAGTGTTTGCCCCCTTCCTGATTTCCTACTCTTGGTTTGGAAAAGGTTATGAAGCTATTTCTCAAGATTTGGGATACCAGTGAACCATAGTGGGAGCCATTATTCACAAATGACGAAAACATGGGACAGTGGTGAACCTTCCCAGGAGTGGCCGGCAGACCAAAATTACCAGAAGAGCAACGACACATTCAAGAGGTCACAAAAGACCCTACAACAACAATCAAAGAACTGCAGGCTTCACTTGTCACAGTTAAGGTCAGTGTTCAAGACTCCACCATAACAAATAGACTGGGCAAAGATGGCCTGCATGGCAGACTTGTAAAACAAAAACCACTGCTGAGCAATAAGAACAAAAAGGTTTTTCTCAGTTTTCCAGAAAACATCTTGATGATCCTCAAGACTTTTGGGACAATACTCTGTGGACTGATGAGACAAAAGTTCAACTTTTTTTAAGGTAGAATCATAGAATGATAGAGTTGGAAGGGACGTCCTGGGTCATCTGGTCCAACCCAACGTTTGCTCTGTCTGCAACAAGGTTTCCTACATCCATGATCTTTTTATTACTAACAAACTTTCCTTCCTCGCCATCACCGAAACCTGGCTCGCCCCTTCTGACACAGCCTCTCCTGCTGCACTTTCGTATGGTTGCTTCCACCTTTATCACACACCCTGCCCCAGCAGCAAGCATAGCGGAGGAGTTGGTTTTCTCCTGTCAGATAACTGCTCCTTCACCTACATCCCACTGCCACCCTCTATTACCCTCCCTTCCTTTGAGGTGCACTCTGTGTGCATCTACTCCCCCTCCAACCTCCAACTGGCTGTTATTTACTGCCCCCCAGGGCCAGCCAGCACCTTCTTTGACCACTTCACTGTCATGACGGACGCTGTTCAGACCAGGTCGTCCGACAGACAGCGGTAATTATGCTTTTGTCCACTATGCACTTATTGGCGTCGGCTAGATTTTATCTAGCTGGTCCGGGGTTAATTTACCTGGTGCTCGGATTTGAAGCTGGGCCATGCCCACTGCCTTTAAATAGTTCTCCTGAACATTGGGCGTCGCCGATTATAGCTTCTGTCTTGTGCGTGGTTATCTCGGTCTGGTGTGGTGGTCTAGGAAAAGGAGTATCGTATCTGGTGGTGTATATTTCCCTTTGTCATATTTTCCTCCCTCCTATATTTGTATTTGTTTTGCCCTGTGCATTTATTGTGAATTCCTGAGTGACTGCGGCGTGGTGTATATTTTCCGTTATCCTTGTCTGTGCTAACTGTGGGTGCTGGTTAGAGGTCTATTCACTGGGTGGTGGGTTGAGGTTTCAGCCTAGGGTTGAAACTGGAGACAGGGAGAGGGTGGAGGCCCAGACATACACACCTTCAGTGTAAACTCTGGGTAGAGGGTCAATCAGGGTTTCCCAGAGTGGAGGGAAATCGCAGGGGCCTGGGTTATTAGCTCTTGCCTACCTAGGCTTACCCGTGACATTATAATCGGCCAACATTATTTGAATTTCATGGATCTCATGAATTCTATGACCCGCCAGTTGGAGGCGCTGTCCCTACAAGTCACTGAGTTGAGGGGGCAGTGCAGCAACAGGGAATAGCAGTTTCTAATGTGCAAGCTGGAGCGGCAGGTAGAGTTACTGAGTCTAAGTTTCCTTTGCCTGAAAAGTTTACTGGGGAACGCAGTAAATTTGTTATTTTTCATGAAGCTTGCAAACTGTATTTTCGGATGCGTCCGATCTCCTCAGGTAATGAGGCTCAGCGTGTGGGCCTGGTGTTGTCTTTATTAAACGGTGACCCCCAAGCTTGGGCGTTTTCTTTGCCATCTGATTCTGCTGCATTTAACTCAGTGGAGAGTTTTTTTTCTGCTCTTGCACACATTTACGATGACCCTGACAGAATGGCTCTAGCAGAATCTAAGATACGCGCTGTTGTGAATTAGACTTTTTGGCTCCCTCTTGTGGTTACTAGTGATATGACTCTGGGATTTTCTTTCCTCAGTTTGGCACCCACCTGGGTCGTTAGTCCAGGGGTGTTGTTATATAAACTTCCTGGATCCTTAGTCCAGTGCCTGGCATCGTTGTAATCAGATCCTTTCTGTTTGCTCCTGTCTACTGCTCCTTGTTCGTGCAAAATTAAGCTAAGTCCTGCTTCTTTGTTTTTTGGTTATTTGCTTTGCTCTTATTTTGTCCAGCTTGTACTAAATGTGATTCCTGACTTTGCTGGAAGCTCTAGGGGGCTGGTGTTCTCCCCCCGGGCCGTTAGACGGTTCGGGGGTTCTTGAATATCCAGCGTGGATATTTTGATAGGGTTTTTGCTGACCATATAAGTCATCTTACTATATTCTGCTATTAGCTAGTGGGCCTCTCTTTGCTAAATACCTAGCTCATTCTTACGTTTGTCTTTTCCTCTTACCTCACCGTTATTATTTGTTGGGGGCTTGTATCCAACTTTTGGGGTCTTTCCTCTGGAGGCAAGAAAGGTCTTTCTTTTCCCTTCTAGGGTTAGTTAGTTCTCCGGCTGGCGCGAGACGTCTAGAACCAACGTAGGCACGTTCCCCGGCTGCTGCTATTTGTGGTGCTAGGATTAGATATATGGTCAGCTCAGTTACCACTGCCCTATGAGCTGTTTTTTTGTGTTTGCAGACTTAGTAATTATTTCTGAGACCCTCTGCCATTGGGGTCATAACAGTATGCCAGGCCGACATTGAATGTTTAATGCATTGCAGAAGTGGGATAATAAGAAAGGAAATTCTGAGTTTTTTTTGTTTTTTTTTCCTCTCTTCCTCCCCTTTACCTCTGAGTGGCTTGTGCTTGCTGCAGACATGAATGTCCAGACCTTGATTACAAGTGTAGACCAGCTTGCTGCTCGTGTGCAGGGCATACAAGATTTTGTTACCAGTAGTCCAATGTCTGAACCTAAAATACCTATTCCTGAACTGTTTTCTGGAGACCGATTTAAGTTTAGGAATTTCAGGAATAATTGTAAATTGTTTCTATCTCTGAGACCCCGTTCATCTGGAGATTCAGCTCAGCAAGTTAAAATTGTTATCTCTTTTTTACGGGGCGACCCTCAGGATTGGGCTTTCTCGCTAGCGCCAGGAGATCCGGCATTGGCAAATATTGATGCGTTTTTTCTGGCGCTTGGATTGCTTTACGAGGAACCCAATCTTGAAGTTCAGGCAGAAAAAGCCTTGCTGGCTATTTCTCAGGGCCAGGATGAAGCTGAAGTGTATTGCCAAAAATTTCGGAAATGGTCCGTGCTTACTCAGTGGAATGAGTGTGCTCTGGCCGCAAATTTCAGAAATGGCCTTTCTGAAGCCATTAAGAATGTGATGGTGATGTTGTCCGTGGGTGCGGATGCTACTTTGTTGCCAATAGGGGAAAAGTGGAGGGTCCTGATACCTGATTTACAGGGTGAGGACTGGGAGATGGCCCTTGAGTCCCCAACCAAGGTGTCCCCCTCGGCTAACAATAAAATGATACAGTTATATATTCTACATCAATCATATCTAACCCCACTGAGACTGTTTAAAATTGGGCGGTCCGGATCTTCAGAATGTATTAGATGTCATATGGAGGAAGCGGATTTCATACACATGATATGGGAATGCCCTGTTATTATGTCTTATTGGAGAGAGGTGGTTTCGTTGTTGTCGTCCCTTGTACATATTCCTGTTCCCTTGACCCCATCAGTGTGTTTGTTTGGGATTCTGGAGGAGGAAATGTGGGGCCACCACGTCCAAATTTTTTTGAGGGAGACACTTTTTCTGGCAAGGAAATTGATTGCCTTGCGCTGGATGGGTACTTCGCATCCGTCCCTTAGGGCCTGGATAGAGTTGGTAAATTTGATTGTGCCGTATGAACGCACCCTATACCAGAACAGAGGTTGTTTAGAGAAATTCAATAAAATTTGGGACTTATGGAACTCGTCGTATCTCACCATGTCACCACGTAATTAAGGGCCTAGATTTAGTATAGTAATGAGTTGGGAGATTGTACGATTCACGCTGAGTACTGAAACCGTTATACTAAGGTGATGGAGTTTGTTTTGTTTAGGCAGTAAGATAGGTTGAGTTTTAGGATTTTCAGTAATTGTGACATACCATTATATCTTAAATATGCTTAATCCGATTGGTGTATATAACATTATGTTAATGTATCTACCGTTATAATGTACCTACACTGACCTGGAAATATGTAAACTGTATGTACATGTGTATTAAGCGTTTAAATAAACGAATTTAAAAAAAAAGAATGTGATGGTGGGTTTCCCCATTCCTACAAGTCTGAATGATTCCATGGCGCTGGCTATTCAAATTGACCGGCGTTTGCGGGAGCGCAAAACCGCTAATCCTCTGGTGGTGTTGTCTGAACAAACACCTGATTTAATGCAATGTGATAGAATTCAGACTAGAAATGAGCGGAAAAATCATAGACGTCAGAATGGGTTGTGTTTTTACTGTGGTGATTCTACACGTTATATCAGCATGCTCTAAACGCCTAACAAGGGTTGTTAGTCCTGTCACCATTGGTAATTTGCAACCTAAATTTATTTTGTCTGTGACTTTAATTTGCTCATTGTCTTCTTACCCTCTTATGGCGTTTGTGGATTCAGGTGCTGCCCTGAGTCTTATGGATCTGTCATTTGCCAAGCGCTGTGGTTTTGTTCTTGAACCGTTGGTAAATCCTATTCCTCTTAGAGGTATTGATGCTACGCCATTGGCGGAAAATAAACCGCAGTTTTGGATGCAGGTAACCATGTGCATGACTCCTGAACATCGGGAGGTGATTCGTTTTCTTGTTCTGCATAAAATGCATGATTTGGTCGTTTTGGGTCTGCCATGGTTACAGACCCACAATCCAGTCTTGGATTGGAAGGCAATGTCTGTGTCAAGTTGGGGCTGTCAGGGAATTCATGCTGATTCCCCGCCGGTGTCTATTGCTTCCTCTACTCCTTCGGAAGTTCCTGAGTATTTGTCTGATTATCAGGATGTATTCAGCGAGTCCAGGTCCAGTGCTCTGCCTCCTCATAGGGACTGTGACTGCGCCATAGATTTGATTCCAGGTAGTAAATTTCCTAAGGGAAGACTATTTAATCTGTCTGTACCTGAGCATGCCGCAATGCGTTCGTATATCAAGGAGTCTCTGGAGAAGGGGCATATCCGTCCATCCTCTTCCCCTCTTGGTGCGGGATTCTTTTTTGTGGCCAAGAAGGACGGATCTTTGAGACCTTGTATTGACTATCGGCTTCTGAATAAAATCACTGTTAAATTTCAGTATCCTTTGCCTCTGTTGTCGGACTTGTTTGCCCGGATTAAAGGTGCCAAGTGGTTCACCAAGATAGATCTTCGTGGTGCGTACAACCTTGTGCGCATTAAGCAAGGAGATGAATGGAAGACAGCATTTAATACGCCCGAAGGTCATTTTGAGTACTTGGTGATGCCTTTTGGGCTCTCTAATGCTCCCTCAGTGTTTCAGTCCTTTATGCATGATATTTTCCGGAAGTATCTGGATAAATTTATGATTGTTTATCTGGATGATATTCTGGTTTTCTCTGAAGATTGGGACTCACATGTGGAGCAGGTCAGGATGGTGTTTCAGGTTTTGCGTGAGAATGCTTTGTTTGTTAAGGGCTCAAAGTGTCTCTTTGGAGTACAGAAGGTTCCCTTTTTGGGGTTTATTTTTTCCCCTTCTGCTGTGGAGATGGACCCAGTCAAGGTCCGAGCTATTCATGATTGGACTCAACCCACGTCAGTTAAGAGTCTTCAGAAGTTCTTGGGTTTTGCTAACTTCTACCGTCGTTTTATCGCTAATTTTTCTAGCGTTGTTAAACCTTTGACGGATATGACCAAGAAAGGTTCTGATGTTGCTAACTGGGCTCCTGCAGCCGTGGAGGCGTTCCAAGAGTTGAAGCGCCGGTTTACTTCGGCGCCTGTTTTGTGCCAGCCTGATGTCTCACTTCCCTTTCAGGTCGAAGTGGATGCTTCTGAGATTGGGGCAGAGGCCGTTTTGTCGCAGAGAGGCCCTGGTTGCTCGGTAATGAGACCATGTGCTTTCTTCTCTAGGAAGTTTTCGCCTGCTGAGCGGAATTATGATGTTGGCAATCGGGAGCTGCTGGCCATGAAGTGGGCATTTGAGGAGTGGCGTCATTGGCTCGAGGGTGCTAAGCATCGTGTGGTGGTCTTGACTGATCACAAAAATTTGATGTATCTCGAGTCTGCTAAACGCCTGAATCCTAGACAGGCCCGCTGGTCATTGTTTTTCTCCCGTTTTGACTTTGTGGTCTCGTATTTACCAGGTTCAAAGAATGTGAAGGCTGATGCTCTTTCAAGGAGCTTTGTGCCTGACACTCCTGGAGTCGCATAACCAGTTGGTATTCTTAAAGAGGGAGTTATCTTGTCGGCCATTTCTCCTGATTTACGACGTGTGTTGCAGAGATTTCAGGCTGGTAGACCTGACTCTTGTCCACCTGACAGACTGTTTGTTCCTGATAAGTGGACCAGCAGAGTCATTTCCGAGGTTCATTCCTCGGTGTTGGCAGGTCATCCGGGAATTTTTGGCACCAGAGATCTGGTGGCTAGGTCCTTTTGGTGGCCTTCCTTGTCACGGGATGTGCGGTCATTTGTGCAGTCCTGTGGGACTTGTGCTCGAGCTAAGCCTTGCTGTTCTCGTGCCAGCGGGTTGCTCTTGCCCTTGCCTGTCCCGAAGAGGCCTTGGACACACATTTCTATGGATTTCATTTCAGATCTCCCGGTGTCTCAGGGCATGTCTGTCATCTGGGTGGTATGTGATCGCTTTTCTAAAATGGTCCATTTGGTGCCTTTGCCTAAGCTGCCTTCCTCTTCCGATCTGGTTCCTGTGTTCTTTCAGAATGTGGTTCGTTTACACGGCATTCCTGAGAATATTGTGTCTGACAGAGGATCCCAGTTTGTTTCCAGGTTCTGGCGATCCTTTTGTGCTAGGATGGGCATTGATTTGTCGTTTTCGTCTGCCTTTCATCCTCAGACTAATGGACAAACGGAGCGAACTAATCAGACTCTGGAGGCTTATTTGAGGTGTTTTGTTTCGGCAGATCAGGATGATTGGGTGACCTTCTTGCCGTTGGCTGAGTTTGCCCTTAATAATCGGGCTAGTTCCGCTACTTTGGTTTTGCCATTTTTCTGCAACTCTGGTTTCCATCCTCGTTTTTCCTCGGGACATGTGGAGCCTTCTGACTGTCCTGGGGTAGATTCTGTGGTGGATAGGTTGCAGCAGATCTGGAATCATGTGGTGGACAACTTAAAGTTGTCACAGGAGAAGGCTCAGCGTTTTGCCAACCGCCGCCGCGGTGTGGGTCCCCGACTTCGTGTTGGGGATTTGGTATGGCTGTCTTCTCGATTTGTTCCTATGAAGGTCTCCTCTCCTAAATTTAAGTCTCGCTTCATCGGTCCTTACAAGATATTGGAAATCCTTAATCCTGTGTCCTTTCGCTTGGATCTTCCGGTGTCGTTTGCCATTCACAACGTGTTCCATAGGTCTTTGTTGCGGCGGTACGTTGTACCTGTGGTTCCTTCTGTTGAGCCTCCTGCTCCGGTGTTGGTTGAGGGCGAGTTGGAGTACGTGGTGGAGAAGATCTTGGATTCTCGTCTCTCCAGACGGAGGCTTCAGTATCTGGTCAAGTGGAAGGGCTATGGTCAGGAGGATAATTCCTGGGTGGTTGCTTCTGATGTGCATGCGGCCGATTTAGTTCGTGCCTTTCACGCTGCTCATCCTGATCGCCCTGGTGGTCTTGGTGAGGGTTCGGTGACCCCTCCTTAAGGGGGGGGGGGTACTGTTGTGAATTAGACTTTTTGGCTCCCTCTTGTGGTTACTAGTGATATGACTCTGGGATTTTCTTTCCTCAGCTTGGCACCCACCTGGGTCGTTAGTCCAGGGGTGTTGTTATATAAACTTCCTGGATCCTTAGTCCAGTGCCTGGCATCGTTGTAATCAGATCCTTTCTGTTTGCTCCTGTCTACTGCTCCTTGTTCGTGCAAAATTAAGCTAAGTCCTGCTTCTTTGTTTTTTGGTTATTTGCTTTGCTCTTATTTTGTCCAGCTTGTACTAAATGTGATTCCTGACTTTGCTGGAAGCTCTAGGGGGCTGGTGTTCTCCCCCCGGGCCGTTAGACGGTTCGGGGGTTCTTGAATATCCAGCGTGGATATTTTGATAGGGTTTTTGCTGACCATATAAGTCATCTTACTATATTCTGCTATTAGCTAGTGGGCCTCTCTTTGCTAAATACCTAGCTCATTCTTACGTTTGTCTTTTCCTCTTACCTCACCGTTATTATTTGTTGGGGGCTTGTATCCAACTTTTGGGGTCTTTCCTCTGGAGGCAAGAAAGGTCTTTCTTTTCCCTTCTAGGGTTAGTTAGTTCTCCGGCTGGCGCGAGACGTCTAGAACCAACGTAGGCACGTTCCCCGGCTGCTGCTATTTGTGGTGCTAGGATTAGATATATGGTCAGCTCAGTTACCACTGCCCTATGAGCTGGTTTTTTGTGTTTGCAGACTTAGTAATTATTTCTGAGACCCTCTGCCATTGGGGTCATAACAACGCGCTATTCGCCAGGGGGAGCGTGTTGCAGAGGATTACTGTTCTGAATTTCGCCGCTGGGCGGTCGACACACAATGGATTGATCCAGCGCTGCGGAGTCAGTTTATTCACGGGGTTTCTGGAAGGGTTAAAAAAGCCCTCCTGATGTACGAGACTCCTGCTTCTCAAGATTCCGCTATGAGTCTTTTTGTCCGCATTGATCGCCGTTTGCGTCAGGGGGAGCATGAGACACCGCCTATGGGAGAGAGCGTAGGTACACGTGAGGTTGCTGCAGGTGAGTGTCATGTCGGACGCTGTTCAGACCAGGTCGTTCGACAGACAGCGGTAATTCCGCTTTTGACCACTATTTGCTCATTGGCGTCGGCTACGTTTTGTCCAGCTGTTCCAGGGTTAATTTACCTGATCCTCGGATTCGAAATGGTTCTCCGGATCATTGGGCGTCGCCGATTATAGCTTCTGTCTTGCGTTGTTATCTCGGTCTGGAGTGGAGAGCTGGTTGTTGGAGAATCGTTGCTGGTGGTGTATTTTACTTTGTCTTATTTAGGCTACTTTCACACTAGCGTTAACTGCAATACGTCGCAAATGCGTCGTTTTGCCGAAAATACGCATCCAGCAAAAGTTCTTGCTGGATACGTTTTTTCGTCATAGACTAACATTAGCGACGCATTTGCGACGCATTGCAAAACGTCGCGTCCGTTTTGCGACGCTTGGGCGTGTGGTAGCGGACCGTCGGGAGAAAAAAACGTTACATGTAACGTTTTTTGCTCCCGACGGTCCGCTTTTTCCGACCACGCATGCGCGGCCGGAACTCCGCCCCCACCTCCCCGCACTTCCCCGCACCTCACAATGGGGCAGCGGATGCGTGGGAAAAATGCATCCGCTGCCCCCGTTGTGCGGCGGAGACCACGCTAGCGTCCGGAACCTCGGCCCGACGCACAGCGACGGGTTGTTCCCGACGCTAGTGTGAAAGTAGCCTTACTCCTTCCTATATTTGTGTTTATTTTGGCCTGCACATTTATAGTGTATTCCTGAGTGACTGCGGCGTGGTGTATATTTTCCTTTATCCTTGTCTGTGCTAACTGTGGGTATTGGTGTATTATATTCACTGGGTGGAGGACGGAGGTTTTCAGCTTAGGGTTGTAACAGGAGGCAGGGTGAGGTTCGAAGCCTGGACATGCACACCATCAGTGTAAACTTCAGGTAGAGGGTCAGTCAGCATTTCCCTAGTCTGAGGGAAATTGCAGGGGCCCGGGTTATTAGCTCTCACCCATCTAGTCTCCCCGTGACATTATAATCGGCCCAACAACAAAAAAAAAAAAGGGGGTTTCTTTTTTTTTTTTGTGTTTTGTCATGGATCCCATGACTTCCATAACCCACCAGTTGGAGGCGCTGTTCCTACAGGTCACGGAGTTGAAGGGGGCAGTACAGCAATAGGGACTAGCAGTATCTAATGTGCAAGCTAGAGCAACAGAAAGAGTTGCTGAGCCTAAATTTCCTTTGCCTGAAAAATTTGCTGGGGAACGCAGTAAATTTGTTTCTTTTCGTGAAGCTTGCAAACTATATTTCCGTATGCGCCCGATCTCCTCAGGTAATGAGGCTCAGCATGTGGGCCTGGTGTTGTCATTGTTAAGCGGAGATCCCCAAGCATGGGCGTTTTCTTTGCCATCTGATTCTGCTGCATTTGACTCTATGGAGAGTTTTTTTTCTTCTCTTGGGAAAATCTATGATGAACCTGACAGAATGGCTCTGGCAGAATCTAAGATACGCTCCATTCGCCAGGGGGAGCGAGTAGCGGAGGATTACTGTTCTGAATTCCGCCGCTGGGCGATCGATACCCAATGGAATGATCCAGCATTGTGGAGTCAGTTTATTCATGGGGTTTCTGGAAGGGTTAAAAAAGCCCTTCTGATGTATGAGACTCCTGCTTCTCTAGATTCCGCTATGAGTCTGGTTGTCCGCATTGATCGCCGTCTGCGTCAGGGGGAGCATGAGACACCGCCTGTGGGTGAAGGTTTAGGTTCACGTGAGGTTGCTGCAGGTGAGCCCACGGAGCCTATGCAAATCGCAGGGGTGTCACATGTAAAGCGTCGAGCCCCAGAGATCAGGAAGCAGGAAGCCTGTTTTTACTGTGGTAAAATTGGTCATTCTATTAACATCTGTCCTCTGCTGTCTAAGAAAAACACAACGGCGGAAAACTTCTAAGCTCAGATGGTGTGGAGGAGACCAATCTGAGCTTATGTATATCCTCCATGGTGGTTTCTCAATGCATGCTCCCTGCTAAGGTTGTTATCGCTGGCGATGAGCTGCCAATTACTGTTTTTGTGGATAGTGGTTCAGCCACAAATCTCATTGATGAGGAGTTTGCGCGCACAGCAGGTTTTAGGATTGAAAAACTGTCTCATCCTATCCGTGTGGTCACCATCAATGCTGCTCGTCTCTCTCAGGGGGAGATTACTGAATTTGTGGCTGAGGTGAAACTCCACATTGGGGTTCTACATTCCGAGCGGGTTACATGTAAGGTGCTCAGGAATCTTCCTGCTCAGGTGGTTTTGGGTTTTCCTTGGTTGTCCATGCACAACCCGGTAATTGACTGGAAAACTCAGGACATAATTCAGTGGAGCGAGTTCTGCCAGGAGAATTGCCTGGCTACATGTGTGGCTGCGGTGACTTCAAGCGTTCCGGAGTCACTTCTGGATTTTGTGGATGTGTTCTCTGAAAAGGGTTGCTCAGAGTTGCCGCCACATCGTCCCTATGACTGTTCTATCAGGTTTAAACCAGGGGCCAAGTTGCCTAAAGCAAGGATGTTTAACATCTCCGGTCCGGAGAGACAAGCGTTAAAAGATTATATTGCTGAAAGCTTGAGCAAAGGGCACATCAGGCCGTCATCCTCGCCGGTGGCAGCAGGGTTCTTCTTCGTGAAGAAGAAAGATGGCGGATTACGCCCGTATTTGGATTTCAGGGAGTTGAACCAGATTACGGTTCGTGATCCATACCCGATGCCACTGATACCAGATTTGTTCAACCAGGTGGCGGGTGCTAAGTGGTTTACCAAGCTTGACCTCAGGGGGGCGTACAACCTCATAAGAGTCCGTCAAGGTGATGAGTGGAAGATGGCTTTTAATACCCCTGAGGGTCATTTTGAAAATTTGGTGATGCCATTTGGGTTGACAAACGCACCTGCAGTGTTTCAACATTTCATTAATGATGTGTTCTCGCATGTTTTGGGGAAATTAGTTATTGTGTACCTAGATGACATCCTCATATATTCTCGCGACCGTGATACTCATTTAGATCATGTCAGGCAGGTGATACAGCTTCTCAGAGAGAATAAGCTCTATGCAAAACTGGAGAAATGTGTATTTTCGGTGCAGGAGTTGCCTTTCTTGGGCTATATTGTGTCTGCTTCTGGTTTTAAAATGGACGCCGCTAAGGTGCAAGCGGTGCTGCATTGGGAACGTCCTGATAACCTGAAAGCACTTCAGCGGTTCCTTGGGTTTTCTAACTACTATAGGAAATTTATCAAGGATTTTTCCATCATTGCTAAACTGCTAACTGACATGACTAAAAAGGGTACCAATTTCTCCGTTTGGCCTGAGGCTGCTGTGCGCGCATTTGAATTTCTTAAGAACAGTTTTGTTTCAGCCCCCATTCTTGTGCAGCCAGACGTATCAAAACCCTTTGTTGTGGAAGTCGATGCGTCTGAGGTTGGTGTGGGGGCGGTACTATCTCAAGGCTCATCTTTGAGTGGTTTGCGTCCGTGCGCCTATTTCTCCAAGAAACTGTCGTCCGCCGAACGTAACTACGATATCGGCAACAGGGAGTTGTTGGCAATCAAGTTGGCCTTTGAGGAATGGCGACACTTCTTGGAGGGGTCGGTACATCAGGTTACTGTTATTACCGATCATATGAATCTGCTGTATTTGGAGTCAGCCAAGCGTCTGTCCCCCAGGCAGGCTCGCTGGGCATTGTTTTTCACGCGGTTCAATTTTGTTGTCACTTACAGACCGGGGTCTAAAAACACTAAGGCGGATGCTCTGTCCAGGTGTTTTCCGGGGGGTGAACCTCAGGAGGATCCAGTACCCATCCTCCAAAAGGGTGTTGTGGTTTCGGCTCTCACTACCGAGGTTGAGGCTCAGATTGCCGAGGCTCAGGAGGAGGTACCATCTGAGCTTCCCATCAACAAATCTTTTGTACCGCTTCATCTCCGCCTAAAGGTTTTGGCGGAGCATCATGATGCTGTCCAGGCTGGCCACCCAGGGGTTAGAGGTACCTTGGAGTTGGTGTCACGTCGGTTTTGGTGGCCCAAGATCCGACAGGATGTGGTCTCATACGTGTCA
Organism: Ranitomeya variabilis; assembly: GCF_051348905.1. NCBI lineage: Eukaryota > Metazoa > Chordata > Amphibia > Anura > Dendrobatidae > Ranitomeya > Ranitomeya variabilis. The sequence continues at coordinate 248,125,742 of NC_135233.1, read as the reverse complement.
GCTTGTACCACGTGCGCTAGGGCTAAGACGCCCCGCTCCCGTCCTGTTGGCACACTACTTCCTCTTGAAGTACCTAGTAAGCCATGGACGGAAATCTCCATGGATTTCATAACTGATTTGCCCTCATCAGCTGGGAACACGGTCTGTTATGATCTGGTGGCCCAGGAGTAACATTGGACGTACTCTGGAGAAGGTGGTATCTATACTGACCGCGGACCCTGAACTCAACACCGCAACTAGAAGTAGCCGTGGGATGTACCTACTGATCCTAGACACCTCGACACAGCCGGAGGACTAATTAACCCTATAGATAGAAAAGGGAAAACTATCTCGCCTCAGAGAAAATTCCCAAAGGATAGGCAGCCCCCCACAAATATTGACTGTGAGAGGAGAGGAAAAAACATACACAGGCTGAAAACAGGATTTAGCAAAGGAGGCCAATCTAGCTAAATAGGAAAGATAGGACAGAGAACTATGCAGTCAGTATTAAAATACTAGGAAATATCCACCACAGAAAATACAAAACTCCACATCTAACTAAAGATATGGAGGGTATATCTGCCTCTCCAGAGATTCCAGCTTGACTGCATAAATCCTTACACAGATTAAGCTGGACAAGAAAAAACATGAAATGCACTGAACAATGAGGCCCACAAAATGTGGGCTGCAAAAACAAGCAGAACTTATCTTGGTGAAAAGACCAGGAAGCAGGAGAAACCATGAAGGATGTGAATCCTCCAGAATACAATGGACAACTGGCACTGACTAAAGGGTGAGGCCAGACTAAATAGCCCAGTCCAGAGTGGACACACCTGATAACTGCTGTGAAGGACAGACAGCAGCGCTACCACTTTTAACCACTGGAGGGAGCCCAAAAACAATTCACAACAGTACCCCCATCCTTGAGGAGGGGTCACCGAACCCTCACCAGAGCCCCCAGGCCGATCAGGACGAGCCAAATGAAAGGCACGAACCAAATCGTCAGCATGAACATCAGAGGCAACAACCCAAGAATTATCCTCCTGGCCATAACCCTTCCACTTGACAAGATACTGAAGCCTCCGCCTTGAAAAACGAGAATCCAAGATCTTCTCAACAACATACTCCAACTCCCCATCAATCAACACCGGGGCAGGAGGATCAACAGAGGGAACGACGGGTACCACATATTGCTGCAACAAAGATCTATGAAAAACATTGTGGATGGAAAAAGAGTCTGGAAGGGCCAAACGAAAAGACACTGGATTGATAATCTCAGAAATCCTATAAGGACCAATAAACCGAGGCTTGAACTTAGGGGAAGAAACCTTCATAGGAACATGACGGGAAGACAACCAGACCAAATCCCCAACCCGAAGCCGGGAACCCACACACCGCCGACGGTTAGCAAAACTATGAGCCTCCTCCCGAGACAAGACCAAATTGTCCACAACATGAGCCAAAATTTGCTGCAACCTGTCAACCACAGGTTAGTTACCCATTCGATCTGAGATTACCTTGACGTTTGGTGAATGGGCTCACAATATTTGGCCAAATTTTGTGCTAAAAATCTCATGTGTTTTTTCATAAATTTCACAAGCCATTATGCTGTTCACATTTCATGTATTGCACATTTCCTTGCTTTAGCACAATAAACTTGAGTGCAGCCATTATCTATTTGCTGTGTAAGACTTTTTGGTTATGCACCAGTTCAGACTAGATGGCTGTTCAGTCAGTTTTTCTATATTTACTATGTATTGCTTTTTCTGACTTGAACGCCCCGCCCTTCACCATGCTGTGATTTTAATTACATCCAAACACAGTTGGTTCTAACCTCCTCTATAAATACAGGCTTTACCATTTTATTAGCCATAGGTAAGTGTTCACACTAGGCAGACAGGTTAGTTACCCATTCGATCTGAGATTACCTTGACGTTTGGTGAATGGGCTCACAATATTTGGCCAAATTTTGTGCTAAAAATCTCATGTGTTTTTTCATAAATTTCACAAGCCATTATGCTGTTCACATTTCATGTATTGCACATTTCCTTGCTTTAGCACAATAAACTTGAGTGCAGCCATTATCTATTTGCTGTGTAAGACTTTTTGGTTATGCACCAGTTCAGACTAGATGGCTGTTCAGTCAGTTTTTCTATATTTACTATGTCAACCACAGAGTCCACCCCAGGACAATCAGAAGGCTCAACCTGCCCCGAAGAAAAACGAGGATGAAACCCAGAATTACAAAAAAAAGGTGAAACCAAGGTAGCAGAACTAGCCCGATTATTAAGGGCAAACTCGGCCAATGGCAAGAAAGCCACCCAATCATCCTGATCGGCAGACACAAAGCATCTCAAATAAGTTTCCAAAGTCTGGTTAGTTCGCTCGGTTTGGCCATTTGTCTGAGGATGAAATGCGGAAGAAAAAGACAAATCAATGCCCAGCCTAGCACAAAAGGCCCGCCAAAACCTGGAAACAAACTGGGAACCTCTATCGGACACAATATTCTCCGGAATGCCATGCAAACGAACCACATGCTGAAAAAACAACGGAACCAACTCAGAAGAGGAAGGCAATTTAGGCAAAGGTACCAAATGAACCATCTTAGAAAACCGGTCACAAACCACCCAGATAACCGATATCCTCTGGGAAACCGGAAGATCTGAATTAAAATCCATAGAAATATGCGTCCAAGGCCTCTCAGGGACCGGCAAAGGCAAAAGCAACCCACTGGCGCGTGAGCAGCAAGGTTTGGCCCGCGCACAAGTCCCACAGGACTGCACAAAGGAGCGCACATCCCGTGACAAAGAAGGCCACCAAAATGACCTACTAACCAAATCTCTGGTACCAAAAATCCCAGGATGGCCAGCCAACACAGAACAGTGAACCTCAGAAATTACTTTGCTAGTCCATCTATCAGGAACAAACAGTTTCCCCACTGGACAGTGGTCAGGTTTATCAGCCTGAAATTCCTGAAGAACCCGTCGTAGATCAGGGGAGATGGCAGAAAGAATCACCCCCTCCTTCAGAATGCCGACCGGCTCACGGACCCCAGGGGAATGAGGCAAAAAACTCCTAGAGAGGGCATCAGCCTTAATATTCTTAGAACCCGGAAGATACGAGACAACAAAATCAAAACGGGAGAAAAACAGGGACCATCGAGCCTGTCTAGGATTCAGCCGTTTGGCAGACTCGAGGTAAATCAGATTCTTATGATCGGTTAAGACCACAATACGGTGTTTAGCCCTCTCAAGCCAATGTCGCCTCTCCTCAAATGCCCACTTCATAGCTAACAACTCACGATTACCGACATCATAATTGCGTTCCGCAGGCGAAAATATTCGAGAGAAGAAGGCACACGGTTTCATCAAGGAACCATCAGAATTCCTCTGAGACAAAACGGCCCCTGCCCCAATCTCAGAAGCGTCAACCTCAACCTGAAAAGGAAGAGAAACATCCGGCTGACACAACACAGGGGCAGAAGTAAATCGGCGTTTAAGCTCCTGAAAGGCAGAAACGGCCGCAGAGGACCAATTCGTCACATCAGCGCCTTTCTTCGTCAAATCGGTCAGGGGTTTAACCACACTGGAGAAGTTGGCAATGAAACGGCGATAAAAATTAGCAAAGCCCAAAAATTTCTGAAGGCTCTTCATGGATGTGGGCTGGATCCAATCATGAATGGCCTGAACCTTAACCGGATCCATTTCTATAGATGAGGGAGAAAAAATGAAGCCCAAAAAAGAAACCTTCTGTACTCCAAAGAGGCACTTAGACCCCTTCACAAACAAGGCATTATCACGAAGGATCTGAAATACCATCCTGACTTGTTTCACATGAGACTCCCAATCATCCGAAAAAATCAAAATATCATCCAAATATACAATTATGAATTTATCAAGATAATTCCGAAATATATCATGCATGAAGGACTGAAACACAGATGGAGCATTAGAGAGTCCGAATGGCATCACAAGATATTCAAAATGGCCCTCGGGCGTATTGAACGCAGTTTTCCATTCGTCGCCCTGCTTAATACGAACAAGATTATATGCCCCTCGAAGGTCAATCTTAGTAAACCAACTAGCACCCTTAATCCTGGCAAACAAATCAGAGAGCAAAGGCAAAGGGTATTGGAATTTGACCGTGATCTTATTCAAGAGGCGATAATACAGGGTCTCAAGGAGCCATCCTTCTTGGCAACAAAAAAGAAACCTGCTCCCAATGGAGAAGAAGATGGCCGAATATGCCCCTTCTCCAAAGACTCCTTAACATAACTCCGCATGGCGGCATGTTCTGGCACAGACAGGTTGAAAAGTCGGCCCTTAGGGAACTTACAGCCTGGAATCAAGTAAATAGAACAATCACAGTCCCTATGCGGTGGAAGGGAACTGGACTTGGGCTCATCAAATACATCCTGAAAATCTGACAAAAACTCAGGAACTTCAGAAGAGGGGGAGGAGGAAATTGACATCAAGAGAACGTCACCATGAACCCCCTGACAACCCCAACTAGTCACAGACATAGATTTCCAATCTAATACCGGATTATGCACCTGTAACCATGGGAAACCCAGCACAATAACATCATGCAGATTATGCAACACCAGAAAACGACAATCTTCCTGATGGGCTGTCGCCATGCACAAGGTTAACTGTGTCCAAAACTGAGGTTTATTTTTAGCCAATGGTGTAGCATCAATACCCCTCAAAGGGATAGGACTCTGCAAAGGCTGTAAGGGAAACCCACAACATTTGGCAAATTCTAAGTCCATTAAATTTAAAGCGGCGCCTGAATCCACAAATGCCATGACAGAAAATGACGATAATGAGCAGATCAGGGTCACAGATAACAGAAATTTAGGTTGTACAGTACAGATGGTAACAGAACTAGCGATTCTCTTGACACGCTTAGGGCAATCAGAAATAACATGAGCAGAATCGCTGCAGTAAAAACACAACCCATTCTGACGTCTGAATCCTTGTCGTTCAGCTCTAGACACAATCCTATCACATTGCATAGGCTCAGGACTCTGCTTGGAAGACAACTCCATAGTGTGCACAACTCTGCGCTCACGCAAGCGCCGATCAATTTGAATGGCCAGAGACATAGAATCACTCAAACCAGCAGGCGTGGGGAACCCCACCATAACATCTTTAACGGATTCAGAAAGACCCTTTCTGAAAATTGCCGCCAAAGCATCCTCATTCCATTTAGTCAACACAGACCATTTTCTAAATTTCTGGCAATATGATTCTGCCACTTCTTGACCCTGACACAGGGCCAACAAGGTTTTCTCAGCATGCTCTACCGAGTTAGGTTCATCATACAATAACCCAAGCGCCTGAAAAAAGGTGTCTACATTAAGCAACGCCGGATTCCCAGGTTCCAGGGCAAATGCCCAATCCTGGGGGTCGCCACGCAACAGAGATGACAATTTTAACCTGCTGGATGGGATCACCAGAGGAACGGGGCTTCAGAGCAAAAAACAGTTTACAGTTATTTTTAAAGCTCAGAAATTTAGACCTGTCCCCAAAAAACAGATCAGGAGTTGGAATTCTAGGCTCTAAAGCTGGAGTCTGAAAGATATAATCAGAAATACCCTGTACTCTAGCAGCAAGTTGATCCACACGAGAAGCAAGTCCCTGAACATCCATGTCAGCGCCAAACTCCTGAACCACCCAGAGGTAAAGAGGGAAAAAAAACAACAACAGAGTACAGAAAAAAAAATGGCTCAGCACTTTCATTCCCTTCTTCTGAGATGCAGTTAACTCATTGTTGGCCAGTTGTGCTGTTCTGATCTGGTGGCCCAGGAGTAACATTGGACGTACTCTGGAGAAGGTGGTATCTATACTGACCGCGGACCCTGAACTCAACATCGCAACTAGAAGTAGCCGTGGGATGTACCTACTGATCCTAGACACCTCGACACAGCCGGAGGACTAATTAACCCTATAGATAGAAAAGGGAAAACTATCTCGCCTCAGAGAAAATTCCCAAAGGATAGGCAGCCCCCCACAAATATTGACTGTGAGAGGAGAGGAAAAAACATACACAGGCTGAAAACAGGATTTAGCAAAAGAGGCCAATCTAGCTAAATAGGAAAGATAGGACAGAGAACTATGCGGTCAGTATTAAAATACTAGGAAATATCCACCACAGAAAATACAAAACTCCACATCTAACTAAAGATATGGAGGGTATATCTGCCTCTCCAGAGATTCCAGCTTGACTGCATAAATCCTTACACAGATTAAGCTGGACAAGAAAAAACATGAAATGCACTGAACAATGAGGCCCACAAAATGTGGGCTGCAAAAACAAGCAGAACTTATCTTGGTGAAAAGACCAGGAAGCAGGAGAAACTATGAAGGGATGTGAATCCTCCAGAATACAATGGACAACTGGCACTGACTAAAGGGTGAGGCCAGACTAAATAGCCCAGTCCAGAGTGGACACACCTGATAACTGCTGTGAAGGACAGACAGCAGCGCTACCACTTATAACCACCGGAGGGAGCCCAAGAACAGAATTCACAACAGTGGTCATCTTGGTGATTGTTGATCGGTTTTCAAAAATGTCGCACTTTGTGCCTTTGCTTTCGTTGCCTAACGCTAAGACTCTGGCTCATGTATTTGTGCAGGAGGTGGTCAGACTTCATGGGGTTCCGTCTGACATCGTGTCTGATAGGGGGTCTCAGTTTGTGGCAAAATTTTGGAGAGCATTTTGCTCACGGCTGGGGATCAAGTTGTCTCATTCTTCGGCGTTCCATCCTCAGTCAAATGGTCAGACTGAGCGTATGAACCAAAATTTGGAACAGTACTTACACTGCTTTGTCTCTGATAACCAGGAGGAGTGGTCTACCTTTCTTCCTTTGGCTGAGTTTGCCATCAATAATCACCGCCAGGAGTCATCTGGGGAGTCTCCGTTTTTTTGTGTTTATGGGCTACATCCTCAATTTTGTACCTTGAGTCAGAGGGGCTCTTCCGGTGTTCCGGAGGAGGATCAGTTAGGAGCACAAATATCATCAGTCTGGAGGAGAGTTAAACAGCGCCTGTTGAGTGTGGGTGCTAGGTACAAACGTGTGTCTGACAGTAGGCGTGTGCCAGGTCCGGACCTGAGTGTGGATGACTGGGTGTGGTTATCCACAAAAAACATAAGACTCAAAATACCATCCCTTAAATTGGGTCCACGGTTTATTGGTCCATTTAGGGTCACCGCCGTCATTAACCCAGTAGCGTACCGATTTGAGCTCCCTACAGTGTATAAGATACACAACGTGTTCCACAGGTCTCTTCTAAAGAAGGTGGTGGGTTCTGTGGACGCGGCGCCTATGCCACCTCCAGTCTTGGTGGATGGTAATTTGGAGTTTGAAGTCTCCAAGGTGGTTGACTCTCGTGTAGTGCGTAGTACTTTACAGTACTTGGTACACTGACGTGGTTATGGGCCTGAGGAGAGGTCCTGGGTACCAGTCTCAGATATTCATGCGGATCGGCTGGTCAGGTTTTTTGATCGTCGCCATCCAGACAAGCCGGATCCTATAAGCCGTGAGGGCCCTGGGGTCCCTCGTAGAAGGCGGGGTACTGTCATGTCGGACGCTGTTCAGACCAGGTTGTTCGACAGACAGCGGTAATTCCGCTTTTGACCACTATTTGCTCATTGGCGTCGGCTAGGTCTTGTCCAGCTGTTCCAGGGTTAATTTACCTGATCCTCGGATTGGAAGCTGGGCCATGCCCATGGCCTTTAAATAGTTCTCCAGATCATTGGGCGTCGCCGATTATAGCTTCTGTCTTGCGTTGTTATCTTGGTCTGGAGTGGAGAGCTGGTTGTTGGAGAATCGTTGATGGTGGTGTATTTTCCTTTGTCTTATTTACTCCTTCCTATATTTGTGTTTATTTTGCCCTGCACATTTATAGTGTATTCCTGAGTGACTGCGACGTGGTGTATATTTTCCTTTATCCTTGTCTGTGCTAACTGTGAGTATTGGTGTGTTATATTCACTTTGTGGAGGATGGAGGTTTTCAGCTTAGGGTTGTAACAGGAGGCAGGGTGAGGTTCGAGGCCTGGACATGCACACCATCAGTGTAAACTTCAGGTAGAGGGTCAGTCAGCATTTCCCTAGTCTGAGGGAAATTGCAGGGGCCCGGGTTATTAGCTCTCACCCACATAGTCTCCCCGTGACAGTGAGCCCACGGAGCCTATGCAAATTGCAGGGGTGTCACATGTTAAGCATCGAGCTCCTGTGCTCAGAAAGCAGGGAGCCTGTTTTTACTGCGGTAAAACTGGTCATTTTATTAATGTCTGTCCTCTGCTGTCAAAGAAAAACGCAACGGCGGACAACTTCTAAGCTCAGAGGGTGTGGAGGAGTCCAATATGAGCTTATGTATATCCTCCATGATGGTTTCTCAGTGCATGCTCCCTGCCAAAGTTGTTGTCGCTGGCAGAGAGCTGCCAATCACTGTGTTTGTGGATAGCGGTTCTGCCACAAATCTCATTGATGAGGAGTTTGCGCGCACTGCTGGTTTTAGGATCGAAAAACTGCCTCATCCTATCCGCGTGGTCACCATCAATTCAGCTCCTCTCCCACAGGGGGAGATTACTGGGTTTGTGGCTGAGGTTAAACTCCACATTGGGGTTCTTCATTTCGAGCAGGTTACTTGTAAGGTGCTCAAGAGTCTTCTGGCACAATTGGTTCTGGGTTTTCCATGGTTGTCAACACACAACCCGGTTATTGACTGGAAAACTCAGGACATAATTCAGTGGAGTGATTTCTGTCAGGAGAATTGCTTGGCCACATGTGTTTCTGCTGTGACTTCAAGCGTTCCTGAGTCACTTTTGGATTTTGTGGATGTGTTCTCTGAGAAGGGTTGTTCAAAGCTGCCTCCACATCGCCCCTATGACTGTACTATCAGGTTTAAACCAGGGGCCAAATTGCCTAAAGCAAGGATGTTTAACATCTCCGGTCCGGAGAGACAGGCGCTTAAGGATTACATTGCTGAAAGTTTGAGCAAAGGGCACATCAGGCCTTCATCCTCACCAGTGGCAGCAGGGTTCTTCTTTGTTAAGAAGAAAGATGGTGGACTACGGCCGTGTCTGGATTTTAGGGAGTTAAACCAGATTACGGTTCATGATCCATACCCTATGCCATTGATACCGGATTTGTTCAACCAGGTGGCAGGTGCTAAGTGGTTTCCCAAGCTAGACCTCAGGGGGGCGTACAACCTCATAAGAGTCCGTCAAGGTGATGAGTGGAAGATGGCTTTTAATACCCCTGAGGGTCATTTTGAAAATTTGGTGATGCCATTTGGGTTGACAAACGCACCTGCAGTGTTTCAACATTTCATTAATGATGTGTTCTCGCATGTTTTGGGGAAATTAGTTATTGTGTACCTAGATGACATCCTCATATATTCTCGCGACCGTGATACTCATTTAGATCATGTCAGGCAGGTGATACAGCTTCTCAGAGAGAATAAGCTCTATGCAAAACTGGAGAAATGTGTATTTTCGGTGCAGGAGTTGCCTTTCTTGGGCTATATTGTGTCTGCTTCTGGTTTTAAAATGGACGCCGCTAAGGTGCAAGCGGTGTTGCATTGGGAACGGCCTGATAACCTAAAAGCACTTCAGCGGTTCCTTGGGTTTTCTAACTACTATAGGAAGTTTATCAAGGATTTTTCTATCATTGCTAAACCGCTAACTGACATGACTAAAAAGGGTGCCAATTTCTCCGTTTGGCCTGAGGCTGCTGTGTGCGCATTTGAATCTCTTAAGAACAGGTTTGTTTCGGCTCCCATTCTTGTGCAGCCAGATGTATCGAAACCTTTTGTTGTGGAAGTCGATGCGTCTGAGGTTGGTATGGGGGCGGTGCTGTCACAAGGCTCATCCTTGAGCGGTTTGCGTCCATGCGCCTATTTTTCCAAGAAACTGTCGCCCGCCGAACGTAACTACGATATCGGCAACAGAGAGTTGTTGGCAACCAAATTGGCCTTTGAGGAATGGCGACACTTCTTGGAGGGGTCGGTTCATCAGGTTACTGTTATTACCGACCATAAGAATTTGCTTTATTTGGAGTCTGCCAAGCGTCTGTCTCCCAGGCAGGCTCGCTGGGCATTGTTTTTCACGTGGTTCAACTTTGTTGTCACTTACAGACCTGGTTCTAAAAACACTAAAGCGGATGCTTTGTCCAGGTGTTTTCCGGGGGGAGAGCCTCGGGAAGATCCAGTACCCATCCTCCAAAAGGGTGTTGTGGTTTCGGCTCTCACTACTGAGGTTGAGGCTGAGATTGCCGAGGCCCAGGAGGAGGTACCATCTGAGCTTCCCGTCAACAAAACGTTTGTACCGCTTCATCTCCGCTTAAAGGTTTTGGCGGAGCATCATGATGCTGTTCTGGCTGGCCATCCAGGGGTTAGGAGTACCTTGGAGTTGGTGTCACGTCGGTTTTGGTGGCCCAAGATCCGTCAGGACGTGGTCTCATATGTGTCAGCTTGCACCACATGCGCTAGTACTAAGACGCCCCGCTCCCGTGCTGTTGGCACACTACTTCCGCTCGAGGTACCTAGTAAGCCATGGACGGAAATTTCCATGGATTTTATCACGGATTTGCCCTCTTCAGTTGGGAACACGGTCATCTTGGTGATTGTTGATCGGTTCTCAAAAATGTCACACTTTGTGTCTTTGCCTTCATTGCCTAACGCTAAGACTCTGGCTCAGGTATTTGTGCAGGAGGTGGTCAGACTTCATGGGGTTCCGTCTGACATCGTTTCTGATAGGGGGTCTCAGTTTGTGGCAAAATTTTGGAAAGCATTTTGTTCACGGCTGGGGATCAAGTTGTCTCATTCTTCGGCGTTTCATCCTCAATCAAATGGTCAGACAGAGTGTATGAACCAAAATTTGGAACAGTACTTACGCTGCTTTGTTTCGGATAACCAGGAGGAGTGGTCGAAATTCCTTCCTTTGGCTGAGTTTGCCATCAATAATCACCGCCAGGAGTCGTCTGGGGAGTCTCCGTTTTTTGTGTTTACGGGCTTCATCCTCAATTTTGTGCTTTGAGTCAGGGGGGCTCTTCTGGCGTCCCGGAGGAAGACCAGTTAGGAGCACAATTATCATCAGTTTGGAGGAGAGTTAAACAGTGCCTGTTGAGTGTGGGTGCTAGGTACAAATGTGTGGCTGACAGTAGGCGTGTGCCAGGTCCGGACCTGAGCGTGGATGACTGGATGTGGTTGTCCACAAAAAAACATAAGACTCAAAATGCCATCCCTTAAATTGGGTCCACGGTTTATTGGTCCATTTAGGGTCGCCGCTGTCATTAACCCAGTAGCCTACCGGTTGGAGCTTCCTACGGTGTATAAAATACACAACGTGTTCCACAGATCGTTGTTAAAGAAGGTGGTGGGTCTTGTGGACGCGACACCAATGCCTTCTCCAGTCTTGGTGGATGGTAATTTGGAATTTGAAGTCTCCAAGGTGGTTGGCTCTCGTACAGTACTTAGTACACTGGCGTGGTTATGGGCCTGAGGAGAGGTCCTGGGTTCCAGCCTCGGACATTCATGCGGATCGGCTGGTCAGGTTGTTTCACCGCGCCATCCGGACAAGCCGGGTCCTGTAAGCCGTGAGGGCCCTGGGGTCCCTCATAGAAGGCGGGGTACTGTCATGACGGACGCTGTTCAGACCAGGTCATCCGACAGACAGCGGTAATTCCGCTTTTGTCCACTATGCACTCATTGGCGTCGGCTAGATTTTATCTAGCTGGTCCAGGGTTAATTTACCTGGTGCTCGGATTTGAAGCTGGGCCATGCCCACTGCCTGTAAATAGTTCTCCTGAACATTGGGCGTTGCAGATTATAGCTTCTGTCTTGTGCGTGGTTATCTCAGTCTGGTGTGGTTGTCTAGGAAAAGGAGTATCGTATCTGGTGGTGTATATTTCGCTTTGTCATATTTTCCTCCCTCCTATATTTGTATTTGTTTTGCCCTGTGCATTTATTGTGAATTCCTGAGTGACTGCGGCGTGGTGTATATTTTCCGTTATCCTTGTCTGTGCTAACTGTGGGTGCTGGTTAGAGGTCTATTCACTGGGTGGTGGGTTGAGGTTTCAGCCTAGGGTTGAAACAGGAGACAGGGAGAGGGCGGAGGCCCAGACATGCACACCTTCAGTGTAAACTCTGGGTAGAGGGCCAATCAGGGTTTCCCAGAGTGGAGGGAAATCGCAGGGGCCTGGGTTATTAGCTCTTGCCTACCTAGGCTTCCCTAGGTTCTCTTAAACACATTGATCTACACTCACTCTCTGAATCCCTCCTCTCTCTCACAGACATAAGTTCCCTACACAATGCGGATGACGCTGCCACTCTATATAACACCACAATAGCTGTAGCTTTGAAATCTCTTGCCCCTCTCACACATACCAAAGCTTGCAAAATCAACAGACAGCCCTGGCATACCAGCCTGACCAAAGAACTGAGGCGAGCTTCCAGGGCTGCTGAGCAGAGATGGAAAAGATCCCACTCCAACGAGCACTTCATCGCATTCAAACAGTCCCTCACTACTTTCAAGACCACACTCGCCACAGCAAAACAAACCTACTTCTCATCTCTCATATCCTCCCTGTCTCACAACCCTAAACAGTTATTCAACACCTTCAATTCTCTCCTCCCTCCCCCAGCACCTCCTCCCTCCCCACTCATCTCAGCTGAAGACTTTGCCTCATTTTTCAAGCAGAAGATTGAGAACATCAGAGACAGTTTGTCAACAACCGCCAGAACCCTTCCTCCCAACTACCCAGCCCTCCACCTCCAAAACCAAATTCTCCACCATTACAGAAGATCGACTCTCCACTCTACTCTCAAGATCGCATCTCACCACCTGTGCACTTGACCCCACCCCTTCCCACTTCATCCCAAACCTCGCTACAGTCTTCATCCCAACCCTAACCCATCTCTTCAACCTATCACTAACAACTGGTGTTTTCCCTTCAAGCTTTAAACATGCCTCAATCACACCTATCCTCAGAAAGCCCTCTCTTGACTCATCCTCTGTATCTAGCTATCGCCCTATATCACTTCTCCCCTATGCCTCAAAATTACTGGAACAACACTTCCATCTTGAACTGTCCTCCCCTCTATCTTCCTGCTCGCTCTTCGACCGCTTACAATCAGGCTTCCGGTCACACCACCACTGAAACTGCCCTAACTAAGGTCACCAATGACCTATTAACCACCAAGAGCAAGTGACACTACTCTATCCTCCTCCTCCTGGACCTGTCCTCTGCCTTTGACACAGTGGACCATTCCCTGTTGCTGCGGACCCTCTCATCCCTTGGCATCACAGACTTGGCCCTATCCTGGATCTCGTCATACCTAACTGGCCTGTCATTCAGCGTTTCCAATTCACACACCACCTCCTCACCTAGCCCCCATCTGTCAGAGTCCCGCAAGGTTCAGTTCTAGGGCCCCTGCTCTTCTCCATTTACACTTTTGGCCTGGGACAGCTCATAGAATCTCACGGTTTTCAGTATCATCTCTATGCTGACGACACACAGATCTACATCTCTGGACCAGATATCACCACCCTACTAACCAGAATCCCTCAATGTCTGTCCGCTATTTCATCCTTCTTCTCCGCTAGAATTCTAAAACTTAACATGGACAAAAAAGCATTCATCGTCTTTCCCCATCTCACGCGACCCCCCAAGGAACCTATCCATTACAGTAAACGGCTGCACACTCTCCCCAGTCCCACAAGCTCGCTGTTTCAGGGTAATCCTTGACACTGATCTCTCCTTCAAACCACATATCCAAGCCCTTTCCACTTCCTGCCACCTTCAACTCAAAAATATTTCACAGATCCGTACATTCCTAAACCAAGAATCTGCAAAAACCCAAGTCAATGCCCGCATCATCTCCTGCCTCGACTACTGTAACCTCCTGCTCTGTGGCCTTCCCTCTAACACTCTCGCACCCCTCCAATCTATTCTAAACTCAGCTGCCCGACTAATCCACCTGTCCCCCCGCTATTCCCCAGCCTCTCCCCTCTGTCAATCCCTTCACTGGCTCCCCATTACCCAGAGACTCCAGCACAAAAGCCTAACCATGACATACAAAGCCATCCACAACCTGTCTCCTCCATATATCTGTGACCTTGTCTTCCGGTACTTTCCTGCACACAACCTCCGATCCTCACAAGATCTCCTTCTCTACTCCCCTCTTATCTCCTCTTCCCACAATCGCATACAATATTTCTCTAGCGCATCACCCCTACTCTGGAACTCTCTACCACAACATATCAGACTCTCACCTACCATCGAAACCTTCAGAAAGAACCTGAAGACCCACCTCTTCCGACAAGCCTACAACCTGTAGTAACCACCGATCGACCAAACCACTGCACGACCAGCTCTATCCTCACCCATCCCTTGTAGATTGTGAGCCATCGCGGGCAGGGTCCTCTCTCCTCCTGTACCAGTTGTGACTTGTATTGTTCAAGATTATTGTACTTGTTTTTATTATGTATACCCCTCCTCACATGTAAAGCGCCATGGAATAAATGGCGCTATAATAATAAATAATAATAATAATAACACCCTGCTCAAAGCAGGATTCACTAAATCATCCCAGACAGATATCTGTCCAGCCTTGTTTAAAGACTTCCATGGAAGGAGAACTCACCACCTCTCGTAGCAGCCTGTTCCACTCATTGATCACCCTGTCAAAAAGTTTTTTCTAATATTTAATCTGTGTCTCCTCTCCATGAACCTTCTACAATGTGAGGCCGGTTTCACACGTCAGTGGCTCCGGTACGTGTAGTGACAATTTTCTCATGTACCGGAGACACTGACACACGTAGACCCATTCAAACGAATGGGTCTATGCACATGCCTGCGTGTTTTCATGGACCGTGTGTCCGTGTGCAAAACACAGAGACATATCCGCTTTTCTCCGCCAGCACGGAGAACAGTGTGCACTATCCTCCGTGTGCACGTACCGCCGCACGAGAAACAGCGCTACAGTTAAGCGCTGTCCCCTGCTTTTGGTGCTGAAGCCGGCATTCATTCCTTCTCCCCAAATTTTTTTTGTTTAAAATAAAGTTTGGGGTCACGTCCCACCTCACACCCCCCGTGCGCCCGCCCGCTTGCAGAGAAATACTCACCCAGCTCACGCGATGCCTTCTCTCAGCGCCGGCAGCTTGTCCTGTGTGAGCGATCACGTGGTACTGCTCATTACAGTGATGAATATGTGGCTCCACCTCCCATAGTCTCCTTCTCAGTCTTACTTACGGTTTTTCAGCCCATTCCAGCTTTTTGCAGGTCTATGATCTTGTCTCTGAAATTCTTAGAAAGCTCTTTGGTCTTGCCCATGTTGTAGAGGTTAAAGTCTGACTCATTAATTGAGTCTGTGGAAAGGAGTCTATTATATAAGTGACTATGTAAGACAGCTGTCTAATGCATGTATCAAGTTGATTAGGGGAATCTAACTGGTCTGTAGGCGCCAGAATTCTTATTGGTTGTTAGGGGATCAAATCCTTATTTCTCACTGCAAAATGCAAATAAATTTAGATAATTTATCCAATGTGATTTTCTGGATTTTATTTTTGATATTCTATTTCTCAATGTTAAAATCAAACTACCCTTAAAATTATAAACTGTTCATGTCTTTGTCAGTGGGCAAACTTACAAAATCATAAAGGGATCAAATACTTATTTCCCCCACAGTATGGTGGTGATAGTGTGATGGTCTAGGGATGTTTTGTTGTTTTAGGACCTTCGAGACTGGCTGTGGTAAATGGAACCATGAATTCTGCTGACTATCAAAACATCCTAAAGGAATATAACCGGCCATCTGTTTGTGACCTCAAGCTGAATGGCACTTGGGTTATGCAGGAAGACAATGATCCAAAACCCACCAGCAAGTCCACCTCTTAATGGCTTAAGAAAAAAAAAAAAAGAGTTTGGAGTGGCCTAGTAAAAATCCTGAACTTCAGACGATTGAGACGCTGTTGCATGACCTTAACCCCTTAAGCCCCAAGGGTGGTTTGCACGTTAATGACCGGGCCAATTTTTACAATTCTGACCACTGTCCCTTTATGAGGTTATAACTCTGGAACGCTTCAACAGATCTTGGCATTTCTGACATTGTTTTCTTGTGACATATTGTACTTCATGATAGTGGTAAAATTTCTTTGATATGACGTGCATTTATTTGTGAAAAAAAACGGAAATTTGGCGAAAGGTTTGAAAATTTAGCAATTTTCCAACTTTTAATTTTTATGCCCTTAAATCACAAAATCAAAATAATTAATAAGTAACATTTACCACATGTCTACTTTACATCAGCACAATTTTGGAACCAAAATTTTTTTTTGTTAGAGAGTCATAATGGTTAAAAGTTGACCAGCAAATTCTCATTTTTGCAACACCAATATTTTTTAGGGACCACGTCACATTTGAGGTCATTTTGAGGGGTCTATATGATAGAAAATAACCAAGTGTGACATTCTAAAAACTGCACCCCTCAAGGCGCTCAAAACCACATTCAAGAAGTTTATTAACACCTTCAGGTGTTTTACAGGAATTTTTGGAATATTTAAAACAAAAAAAATGAACATTTAACTTTTTTTCACAAAAAATTTACTTCAGCTCCAATTTGTTTTATTTTACCAAGGGTAACAGGAGAAAATGGACCCCAAAAGTTGTTGTACAATTTGTTCTGAATACGCTGATACCCCATATGTGGGGGTAAACCACTGTTTGGGTGCATGGCAAAGCTCGGAAGGGAAGGAGCGCCGTTTGACTTTTCAATGCAAAATTGACTGGAATTGAGATGGGACACCATGTTGCGTTTGGAGAGCCCCTGATGTGCCTAAACATTGAAACCCCCCACAAGTGACACCATTTTGGAAAGTAGACCCCCTAAGGAACTTATCTAGATGTGTGGTGAGCACTTTAACCCACCAAGTGCTTCACAGAAGTTTATAATGATGAGCCGTAAAAATAAAAAATCGTATTTTTCACAAATATGATCTTTTCGCCCCCAATTTTTTATTTTTCCAAGGGTAAGAGAAGAAATTGGACCCAAAAGTTGTTGTGCCATTTGTTCTGAGTACGCCGATACCCCATATGTGGGGGTAAACCACTGTTTGGGTGCATGGTAGAGCTCGGAGAAGGGAAGGAGCGCCATTTGACTTTTCAATGCAAAATTGACTGGAATTGAGATGGGACACCATGTTGCATTTGGAGAGCCCCTGATGTGCCTAAACATTGAAACCCCCCACAAGTGACACCATTTTGGAAATGTGACCCCCTAAGGAACTTATCTAGATGTGTTTTGACAGCTTTGAACCCCCCAGTGTTTCACTACAGTTTATAACGTAGAGCCGTGAAAATAAAGTCTTTTTTTTTCATAAAAATTAGATTTTAGCCCCTAGTTTTGTATTTTCCCAAGGGTAACAGGCGAAATTCGACCCCACAAGTTGTTATCCAATGTGTCCTGAGTACGCTGATGCCCCATATGTGGGGGGAACCACCGTTTGGGCGCATGGCAGAGCTCGGAAGGGAAGGAGCGCCATTTGGAATGCAGACTTAGATGGATTGGTCTGCAGGTGTCACGTTGCATTTGCAGAGCCCCTGCTGCACCTAAACAGTAGAAACCCCCCACAAGTGACACCATTTTGGAAACTAGACCCCCCAAGGAACTTATCTAGATGTGTTGTGAGAACTTTTAACCCCCAAGTGTTTCACTACAGTTTATAACGCAGAGCCGTGAAAATAAAAAATAATTTTTTTTCCACACAAACTATATTTTTTAGCCCCGTTTTGTATTTTTCCAAGGGTAACAGGAGAAATTGGTGTCCAATTTGTCCTGAGTACGCCGACACCCCATATGTTGGGGTAAACCCCTGTTTTGGCGCACAGGAGAGCTCGGAAGGGAAGGAGCACTGTTTTACTTTTTCAACGCAGAATTGGCTGGAATTGAGATCGGACGCCATGTCGCGTTTGGAGAGCTCCTGATGTGCCTAAACAGTGAAAAAAACCCAATTCTAACTGAAACCCTATCCCAAACACACCCCTAATCCCAACCATAACCCTAACCACACCCCTAACCCTCACACACCCCTAACCCTAATCCCAACCGTAAATGTAATCCAAACCCTAACTTTAGCCCCAACCCTAACCCTAACTTTAGCCCCAACCCTAACTGTAACCCTAACCTTAACTTTAGCCCCAACCCTAACTTTAGCCCTAGTCCTAACTTTAGCCCCAGCCCTAACCCTGACCCTAACTTTAGCCGCAACCCTAACTGTAGCCCTAACCCTAACTGTAGCCCTAACCCTAGCCCCACCCCTAACCCCAACCCTAACCCTAGCCCTAATGGGAAAATGGAAATAAATACATTTTTTAAAATTTTTTTATGTTTCCCTAACTAAGGGGGTGATGAAGGGGGGTTTGATTTACTTTTATAGCGGGTTTTTTAGCGGATTTTTTATTATTCACAGCTGTCACACACTAAAAGACGCTTTTTATTGCAAAAAATATTTTTTTTGCGTTACCACATTTTCAGACCTATAATTTTTCCATATTTTGGTCCACAGAGTCATGTGAGGTCTTTTTTTTTTTTGCGGGACGAGGTGACGATTTTATTGGCACCATCTTTGGGCATGTGACATTTTTTGATCGCTTTTTATTCCGATTTTTGGGAGGCAGAATGACCAAAAACCAGCTATTCATGAATTTCTTTTTGGGGGGGCGGGGGAGTTTATACCGTTCCACGTTTGGTAAAATGGATAAAGCAGATTTATTCTTCGGGTCAGTACAATTACAGCGATACCTCATTTATATCATTTTTAATGTTTTGGCGCTTTTATACGATAAAAATTATTTCATAGAAAAAATAATTATTTTTGCATCGCTTTATTCTGAGGACTATAACTTTTTTATTTTTTTGCTGATGATGCTGTATGGTGGCTCATTTTTTGCGGGACAAGATGATGTTTTCAGCGGTACCATGGTTATTTATATCTGTCTTTTTTATTGCGTGTTATTCCACTTTTTGTTCGGCGGTATGATAATAAAGCGTTGTTTTTGCCTCGGTTTTTTTTTTTTACGGTGTTCACTGAAGGGGTTAACTAGTAGGCCAGTTTTATAGGTCGGGTTGTTACGGACGCAGCGATACTAAATATGTGTACTTTTATTGTTTTTTTTTTATTTGGATAAAGAAATGTATTTATGGGAACAATATTTTTTTTCTCTTTATTTAGGAATTTTTTTTTTTTTTTTTTTACACATTTAAATTTATTTTTTTTTACTTTGTCCCAGGGGGGACATCATTGTATAGTGACAGATCGCTGATCTGACACAGTGCTCTGCAAATTGTCAGATCAGCGATCTGGCGTGCCCTGCTCCTGGCTTACCAGCGCCTGCTCTGAGCAGGCACTTGGTAAGCCACCTCCCTGCAGGACCCGGAAGTAGCCCCGCGGCCATTTTGGATCCGGGGCCTGCAGGGAGGAGACGCTCGGTACAAGGTGAGCACATCACCTTGTACTGATCGTCTCAGGGAAGCACGCAGGGAGCTCTCTCCCTGCGCAATGCTTCCTTGTGCCGCCGGAACACTGCGATCATGTTTGATCGCAGTGTGCCGGGGGTTAATGTGCCAGGGGCGGTCCGTGACCACTCCTGGCACATAGTGCCGGATGTCAGCTGCGATAGTCAGCTGACAACCGGCCGCGCTCCCCCCGTGAGCGTGGCCGATTGCATATGACGTACTATCCCGTCACTGGGAATTAAGTCCCAGGTCACCTTGACGGGATAGTACGTCATATGGGATTAAGGGGTTAAAAAGGCTGTTCATGCTTGGAAACTTTCCAATCTGGCTGAATTACAAAAATTCTGCAAAGATGAGTTGGCCAAAATTCCTCCAGAGCGTTGTAAAAGACTCACTGCCAGTTATCGCAAACACTTGATTGCAGTTATTGCTGCTAATGATGAGCCAGCAAGTTATTAGGTTTAGAGGGCAATCACTTTTTCACACAGGAACCTGTAGGTTTGGATTTCTTTTTCCCTTAACCCCTTCCCGACATGTGACGGAATAGTACGTCACATGTCGGGACCCCCGCTTTGATGTGCGCTCCGGCGGTGAGCGCACATCAAAGTCGCGACATGTCAGCTGTTTTTTACAGCTGACATATGCGCGCAATAGCGGCGGGTGAAATCGCGATCACCCGCCGCTATTAACTAGTTAAATGCCGCTGTCAAACTCAGACAGCGGCATTTAACTACCGCATCCGGCCGTGCGGCCGGATATGAGCGCATCGCCGACCCCCGTCACATGATCGGAGGTCGGCGATGCTTGTACATTGTAACCATAGAGGTCCTGGAGACCTCTATGGTTACTGATCGCCGGTGGCTGTGAGCGCCCCCCTGTGGTCGGCGCTCACAGCACACCTGCATTTTAGCTACATAACAGCGATCTGATGATCGCTGTTATGTAGCAGAGCCGATCGGGCTGTGCCTGCTTCTAGCCTCCCATGGAGGCTATAGAAGCATGGTAAAAGTTAAAAAAAAAAGTAAAAAAAAATGTGAAAAAAATAAAAAAAATATAAAAGTTTAAATCACCCCCCTTTCGCCCCAAAATAAATCAATAAAAAAAAACCCAACCTACACATATTTGGTATCGCCGCATTCAGAATCGCCCGATCTATCAATAAAAAAAAAGCATTAACCTGATCGCTAAACGGCGTAATGAAAAAAAAAATCGAAACGCCAGATTTACGTTTTTTTGGTCGCCACGACATTGCATTAAAATGCAATAACGGGCGATCAAAAGAACGTATCTGCACCAAAATGCTATCATTAAAAATGCCAGCTCGGCACGCAAAAAATAAGCCCTCACCCGACCCCAGATCACGAAAAATGGAGACGCTACGGGTATCGGAAAATGGCGCAATTTTATTTATTTATTTTTTTGCAAAGTTTGGAATTTTTTTTCACCACTTAGGTAAAAAAGAACCTAGTCATGTTAGGTGTCTATGAACTCGTACTGACCTGGAGAATCATAATGGCAGGTCAGTTTTAGCATTTAGTGAACCTAGCAAAATAGGCAAGCAAAAAACAAGTGTGGGATTGCACTTTTTTTGCAATTTCACTGCACTTGGAATTTTTTTCCCGTTTTCTAGTACACGACATGGTAAAACCAATGATGTCGTTCAAAAGTACAACTCGTCCCGCAAAAAATAAGCCCTCACATGGCCAAATTGACAGAAAAATAAAAAAGTTATGGCTCTGGGAAGGAAGGGAGTGAAAAACGAAAACGGAAAAACGGAAAAAGCTCCGGGGGTGAAGGGGTTAAAGAAGTTGTCCACTACAAAAATTTTTTTTTTTTCATAAATGTTGCTATTATGTGCCACTGAAAACATCCACTGTGTTTATTTTAGCAATATTACCTTTTATAATGATGTAGCAGCACATCTTCAGTGCTGGATCCAGCTCTCATGGGGTTAATCGACAACTTCCTTTCTCCTGAGTTATTGTGCTCTAATACTACAAGTCCCATGATGCATTGCACTGGCCACTAAGCCCGAACCTACCACACCCACTCCAAAACACACCCAAACCCCTCCCTCCATCTTCAAAAAGATTTGTGATGTCATTTCTGTCCAACCTCCTCTTTTACATTTGTCCAACCCACACTCCATTACACACAGATGGATAGATAGATAGATAGATAGATATGGTATGGATAGATAGATAGATAGATAGATAGATATGGGATGGATAGATAGATACATACAGATATATCTATATATCTATGTCTATTTCCATAGATATGTCCATATCCATGTTACTAAACCCCTTCACCCCTGGAGCTTTTTTCATTTATCGCTCCCCTTCTTTCCAGAGCCATCATTTTTCCATCAATATGGCCATGTGAGGGCTTATCTTTTGCGGGACAAGTTCTACTTTGGAACGACACCATTGGTTTTACCATGTCGTGTAACAGAAAATGTGAAAAAAATTCAAAGTGCGATGAAATTGCAAAAAAAGTGCAATCCCACACTTGTTTTTTGCTTGGCTATTTTGCTAAGTTCACTAAATGCTAAGGCTGTGTGCTTACGTTGCGGATTTGATTGCAGATCCGCGGGGTTTTTTGCTGCACAGAATTGCATCAAATCCGCAGTGTAGTGCACAACCAATGTAAGTCTATGGGAGCCGCAGACTTGTTGTGCACATGCTGCGGAAAAAGCCGCACCGAAACACAGCTTTTTTTTTCGCAGCATGTCACTTCTTTTGTGCCGAACTGCAGCATTTCTGCACCCTTAGACTTTCATTGAGTCGGGCACATCCGCAGCAAAACCGCAGATGTAAAAAAGATCTGCAGTTTTGCTGCGGATGTGGGTCCAAGAAACGCTGCAGTTCGGGAGGAGGGAAGTGTGTGGGTGGTGACTGTGTGCATGTATGTGTGTGTGGGCAGGGTCTGTGGGCTGTTCAGATGTGTGCGGGTGGGGTCTGCGGGCTGTTCGGATGTGTGCGGCGCTGTGCGGGACTGTTCAGCTGTGTGCGGGGTCTGCGGGCTGTTTGGATGTGTGCAGGTGTGTGCGGGACTGTTCGGATGTGTGCGGCGCTGTGCGGGTGTGTGCCTGGCTGTTCGGGTATGTGCGGGGCTGTGCGGGTGTGTACGGGGCTGTGCGGGTGTGTGCGGGACTGTGCAGGGGGTCTTTTGGTATGTGTGCAGGCATCATCCGATGGGACTACAAGTACGCAGCATCCAATCTGCAGCTAATTCGGATGTAATCCGGACAGTGGACACACACCCTACACTATCCATACATCTATCAATAGATATATCTATCCACATATAGCTATAGATATATGAAGAGATAGATGTATGCATCTATAGATCTATCTATATGTAGATCTGTCTATCCATTTCATCTATCATCTATCTGTCTATCTGTGTGTAATTGAGTGTGGGTTGGACAAATGTAAAAGAGGAGGTTGGACAATAATGACATCACAAATCTTTTTTTTGTTCAATAATACATCCTTATTTAGCTTTCAAAAACGCATACAGTACAGACCAAAAGTTTGGACACACCTTCTTATTTAAAGATTTTTCTGTATTTTCATGACTATGAAAATTGTGCATTCACACTGAAGGCATCAAAACTATGAATTAACACATGTGGAATTATATACTTAACAAAAAAAGTGTGAAACAGCTGAAAATATGTCTTATATTCTAGGTTCTTCAAAGTAGCCACCTTTTGCATTAATGACTGCTTTGCACACTCTTGGCATTTTCTTGATGAGTTTCAAGAGGTAGTCACTGGGAATGGTCTTCCAATAATCTTGAAGGAGTTCCCAGAGATGCTTACCACTTGTTGGCCACTTTGCCTTCACTCTGCGGTCCAGCTCACCCCAATCCATCTCGATTGGGTTCAGGTCTGGTGACTGTGGAGGCCAGGTCATCTGGCGTAGCACCCCATCACTCTCCTTCTAGGTCAAATAGCCCTTACACAGCCTGGAGGTGTGTTTGGGGTCATTGTCCTGTTGAAAAATAAATGATGGTCCAACTAAACGCAAACCAGGTGGAATAGCATGCAGCTGCAAGATGCTGTGGTAGCCATGCTGGTTCAGTATGCCTTCAATTTTGAATAAATCCCCAACAGTGTCACCAGCAAAGCACCCCCACACCATCACACCTCCTCCTCCATGCTTCACGGTGGGAACCAGGCATGTAGAGTCCATCCGTTCACCTTTTCTGCGTCGCACAAAGACACGGTGGTTGGAACCAAAGATATCAAATTTGGGCTCATCAGACCAAAGCACAGATTTCCACTGGTCTAATGTCCATTCCTTGTGTTCTTTAGCCCAAACAAGTCTCTTCTGCTTGTTACCTGTCCTTAGCAGTGGTTTCCTAGCAGCTATTTTACCATGAAAGCCTGCTGCACAAAGTCTCCTCTTAACAGTTGTTGTAGAGATGTGTCTGCTGCTAGAACTCTGTGTGGCATTGACCTGGCCTCTAATCTGAGCTGCTGTTAACCTGCGATTTCTGAGGCTGGTGACTCAGGTAAACTTATCCTCAGAAGCAGAAGTGACTCTTGGTCTTCCTTTCCTGGGGCGGTCCTCATGTGAGCCAATTTCTTTGTAGCTCTTGATGGTTTTTGCCACTGCACTTTTGGACACTTTCAAAGTTTTCCCAATTTTTCGGACTGACTGACCATCATTTCTTAAAGTAATGATGGCCAATTGTTTTTCTTTACTTAGCTGCTTTTTTCTTCCTATAATACAAATTGTAACAGTCTATTCAGTAGGACTATCAGATGTGTATCCACCAAACTTCTGCACAACACAACTGATGGTCCCAACCCCATTTATAAGGCAAGAAATCCCACTTATTAAAAATGACAAGGCACACCTGTGAAGTGAAAACCATTCCCGGTGACTACCTCTTGAAGCTCATCAAGAGAAAGCCAAGAGTGTGCAAAGCAGTCATCAAAGCAAAAGGTGGCTACTTTGAAGAACCTAGAATATAAGACATAGTTTCAGTTGTTTCACACTTTTCACAAAACCTGCATCAAAACCGCACCAAAAACTGCATAAAACACGCACCAAAAATTGCATCAAAACCGCACCAAAAACTGCATCAAAACCGCATGAAAAACTGCATCAAAACCGCACCAAAAACTACATAAAAAAGCATCAAAAACCTGAATCAAAACCACTCAAAAAACCGCACCAAATACTGCAGCAAAAACGGAATCAAAACCGCGCATAAAAACGCACCAAGAACTGCATCAAAACCGCACTAAAAAAACGCATCAAAACTGCGCAAAAAACGTGAAAAAACCTTGAAAAAAATGCATCAAAAACGCAGCTGCGTTTTCTGCAAGGAGATGCAGACTTTGTGCAGACAATTTTGTTAAAAAGAAATAAAATAATTGCGCCATTTTCCGATACCCACAGCGTCTATATTTTCTGAGATATTGGGTCGGGTGAGGGCTAATTTTTTGCGTGCCGAGCTGATGTTCTTTAATGATACCACTTTTGTGCAGACACGTTCTTTTGATCGCCCGTTATTGCATTTTAATGCAATGTCGCGGCGACCAAAAAAACATAATTTTGGCTTTTGATTTTCTATTCTCGCTACGCCATTTAGAGATCAAGTACATTTTTTTGTTGTACTGAAAACAGCTAACATGTTGCGGCTTTGAAGTGGGCTCACCGCCGAAGCGCACCTCAAAGCGGGGGATGCTGCCAGCTGACGTACAATTCCGTCAGCTGGCAGAAAGGGGTTAACGAACAATGTTTCAGTAAAAAAAAAGCAAAAAAAAAATGGCGTGGGCTCCCGCGCAATTTTCTGTGCCAGAGGGGGAAAGCCGACGGCCAATATTTGTAGCTTGGGAAGGGGGTAATACCCATGGCCCCTCTCTAGGCTATGAATATCAGCCCACATGTCTCCACTCCGAGAAGGCCAACTTCATGGCTAGCAACTCCCTGTCCCCAATGGAATAATTCCTCTCTGCTGGTGAGAAGGTCTTAGAAAAGAAGAAGCAAGGATGCTTCCGACCTTGAGCATCCTTTTGGACAAGGACTGCTCCAGCACCAACAGATGAGGCATCCACCTCCATTATAAATGGCTTATCTACATCGGGGCGATGTAGGATGGAAGCGCTAGCGAAGTGTGACTTAATGGAGATAAAGGCCTTGGAGACCTCCTCAGACCACAATTTGGGATTTGCTCCCTTCTTGGTGAGGGCAACCAAGGGAGCGACCAAAGTTGAGAAGTGTGGAATGAACTGGCGATAGTAATTAATGAACCCCATAAAGCGCTGCACCGCTTTAAGAGAATGGGGTTCCTGCCAGTCCATCACAGCCAGTAGTTTGGCAGGATCCATAGCCAATCCCTGGGCAGAGATGATATAGCCCAGGAAAGGTAAGGACTCCTGCTCAAACACACATTTCTCCAACTTTGCGTAGAGGGAATTTGCCCGTAAGAGGTCGAAGACTCTGGAAACATCTCTCCGGTGGGAGTCAACATCTGGAGAGTAGATGAGAATATCATCCAGACAGACTACGACAGAGGTGGCGAGCATATCCCGGAAGATGTCGTTCACAAAGTCTTGGAAAACGGCTGGGCATTACAGAGCCCGAAGGGCATCACCAGATATTCATAGTGCCCATCCCTGGTGTTAAAAGCCGTCTTCCATTCGTCCCCCTCACGGATGCGAATCCGGTTGTAAGCACCCCGCAGATCTAATTTTGTAAATACCCTTGCTCCCCGAAGCCTATCAAAGAGCTCAGATGTCAGGGGAAAGGATACTTATTCTTAAAGGTGATGGCGTTAAGACCCCTGTAATCTATGCATGGACGTAGTTCCCCGTTCTTCTTCTGCACGAAGAAGAACCCAGCCCCTGCAGGTGACACTGACTTCCTAATGAATCCTCTTGCCAGATTTTCCTGGACGTACTGTGACATTGCCTCCGTCTCCGGGAGAGATAACGGATAGACTCGACCCCGGGGAGGCTCAGCACCAGGCAAGAGGTCAATAGGACAGTCATAGGGGCGGTGAGGAGGAAGGGTCTCCGCAGCTCTTTTGGAGAACACGTCCGCATAGGGCCAATATTGCTTGGAGAGAGGATAGATCTGCGGGTACCTCAGTAGTAGCAACCTGAACACATTCCCTCTGACATCTACCCCCACAAGATTCACCTCATCCCAAAATTCTGCCTGTGGACCACTCAATATGAGGAGAATGGTACCGTAGCCACGCATCCCTAACAGGATCTCGTCAATTCCCTCAGGAATGACAAGCAGAGATATAGGAGCATTGTACGGCAAATAAGCCTCCTTACCTTGACAAGCCAGAGATGGTATGTCACTCTCCATAAGGAGAAACGATACCCCTTAGACCCCAGTCCAGAGCCTCTCACCTAGCCAAATCAGTTCTCATGCTTCGCACTGACGAGGGCCAACAGCCCGAAACACCGTGTCTGCGAATTGAGATACTGATTTGGCTTTTATCCTAAGTCATATTGCACGACTCGTTAAAGGGTTAATTGTGACTTGTAGGATCGCTACTTCCAACAGGTGGCGCTATAGAGTTAAGTCCTCTTTTTCTCAGAAGAGGCAATTTGCATATTTAAGCAGAGATATAATCTCCTGAGGAGAAGGCGACATGGACAGAGTGAAAGGGATGGTCTGGTGTGTTATCTGTGAGGACAGTGTCGACCCATTTACCACTCGTACGGTCACTGGTTGAGCTAACATTACCAGGGGAATTGCATGACGTTGAGCGAAGGCAGATGACATAAAATTGCCCTCTGCCCCAGAATCCACGCAGAGCTCTACCGAGTGGGAAAATGGGCCTATAGTAATTGTCCCCTTAAAGAACAGTTTGGAGGCAAACGTCAACGTGTATAGTGTACCTCCACCTACTACCACTAGACGCTGACGTTTCCTTGACCGCTGGGGACATCTGGTGGCAAGATGTCCTGACTGCTGGCAAACATGACAAACCTGGAATGCACGAGTGGTCCGGGACTTAGATCCCACTCGTGACACTTCCATGGCTTCATGTGACTCAGAGGCCTGGACTGGAGATCCCAAAGGTTTGGCGAAGGTGGGAGCTGTTGTGAATTCTGTTGTGGGTTCTGCTCTTGGGCTCCCTCCGATGGTTATAAGTGGTAGTGCTGCTGTTTGTCCTTCACAGCAGTCATCAGGTGCTTCCACTTTGGACGGGGCTATTTAGTCTGGCTTCACCTTTTAGGGAGTGCCAGTTGTCCATTGTTTTTCTGGAGGATTCACATCTCTGCTTGGTTTCTCCTGCTGGATTGTCCAAATCATCAAAGATAAGTCCTGGCTTTGTTTTTGCAGTCCACATGCGGTGGACTTTATAGTTCAGTGAATTGCTATGTTTTTTCTTGTCCAGCTTTGTCTGTGTAAGGATTTATTCAGACAAGCTGGAAGCTCTGGAGTCGCAGAGTTACCCTCCATGCCTTTAGTTAGGTGTGGAGATTTTTGTATTCTCTGTGGTGGATTTTTGTAGTATTTTAATACTGACCGCACAGTACTCTGTCCTGTCTTTTCTTTCTAGGTAGCGTGGCCTCCTTTGCTAAATTCTGTTTTCAGTCTGCGTTTGTAATTTCCCTCTCCTCTCACAGTCAATATTTGTGGGGGGCTGTCTTTCCTTTGGGGATTTTCTCTGAGGCAAGATAGTTTTCCTGTTTCTTTCTTTAGGGGTAATTAGTCCTCCGGCTGTGACGAGGTGTCGAGGGAGTGACAGGAACATCCCACGGCTACTTATAGTTGCGGTGTTAGGGTATGTGTACACGTTGCGGATTTCTTGCAGAAATTTCCTGAAGAAAACCGGAAATTTTCTGCAAGAAATCCGCATTTTTTTTTTGCGTTTTTTTCCGTTTTTTTAGCATTCTGCAAGCGTAATTAGCTTGCAGAATGCTAAAGTTTTCCAAGCGATCTGTAGCATCGCTTGGAAAACTGACTGACAAGTTGGTCACACTTGTCAAACATACTGTTTGACAAGTGTGACCAACTTTTTACTATAGATGCAGCTTATGCAGCATCTATAGTAAAAGATAGAATGTTTAAAAATAATAAAAAAAATAAAAAAATGCTTATACTCACCCAGACATCTCATCAGCGGCGTCCGTTCGTCTTCCTATAGCTGGTCTGTGCGCACAGGACCTTCCGTGACGTCACGGTCACGTGAGCGGTCACATGACCGCTCACGACCAATCACAGGACAGTGACGTCATCGGCAAGGTCCTTCGCCGCACATCAGCTACAGGAACCGAAGCGACAGCGTGCAGTGGAGGCGGGAAGACATCGAGGGTGAGTATATCGCTATTTTTTATTTTAATTCTTATTTTTTGACCACTTATATGGTGCCCAGTGCGTGGAGGAGAGTCTCCTCTCCTCCACCCTGGGTACCAACCGCACATAATCTGCTTACTTCCCGCATGGTGGGCACAGCCCCGTGCGGGAAGTAAGCAGATCAATGGACCCCTAGGTGTGCGGAATCCCCTGCAATTCCGCATTTTAATGAACATGTTGCTTTTTTTTCCGCGATGCGATTTTTTCGCGGAAAAAAAGGCTACATTTGCACAAAAAATGCGGAATACACTTAAAATAATGGGAGGCATATGTAAGCGTTTTTTTCGCGTTTTTATCACGTTTTTATAGCGAAAAAACGCGAAAAAAACGCGAAAAATACTTAACGTGTGCACATGGCCTTAAGTTCAGGGTCTGCGGTCAGTATAGAGGCCACCTACTCCAGAGCTCGTCCATGCTGCTCCTAGGCCACCAGATCATAACAGTACAACTGGCCAACAATGAGTTAACCGCATCTCAAAAGAAGGGAAAGAAAGTGCTGAGCCATTTTTTTTTTCTGTACTCTGTTGTGGTTTTTTTTCCCTCTTCACCTCTGGGTGGCTCAAGAGTTAGGCGCTGACATGGATGTTCAGGGACTTGCTTCTCGGGTGGATCAACTTGCTGCTAGAGTACAGGGTATTTCTGATTATATCGTGCAGACTCCTGTTTTAGAGCCTAGAATTCCTACCCCCGATCTGTTTTTTGGGGACAGGTCCAAATTTTTGAGCTTTAAAAATAACTGTAAACTGTTTTTTGCTCTGAAGCCCCATTCCTCTGGTGATCCCATCCAGCAGGTAAAAATTGTCATTTCTCTGTTGCGTGGCGACCCGCAGGATTGGGCATTTTCCCTGGAATCTGGGAATCCGGCCTTGCTTAATGTAGACACCTTTTTTCAGGCGCTTGGGTTATTGTATGATGAACCTAATTCTGTGGATCATGCTGAGAAAACCTTGTTGGCCCTGTGTCAGGGTCAAGAAGCGGCAGAATCATATTGCCAGAAATTTAGAAAATGGTCTGTGCTTACTAAGTGGAATGAGGATGCTTTGGCGGCAATTTTCAGAAAGGGTCTTTCTGAATCTGTTAAAGATGTTATGGTGGGCTTCCCCACGCCTGCAGGTCTGAGTGATTCTATGTCTCTGGCCATTCAAATTGATCGGCGCTTGGGTGAGCGCAGAGTTGTGCACACTATGGCATTGTCTTCCGAGCGGAGTCCTGAGCCTATGCAGTGTGATAGGATTGTGTCTAGAGCTGAACGCCAAGGATTCAGACGTCAGAATAGGTTGTGCTTTTACTGCGGCGATTCTGCTCATGTTATTTCTGATTGCCCTAAGCATGCCAAGAGAATCGCTAATTCCGTTACCATCAGTACTGTACAACCTAAATTTCTGTTATCTGTGACCCTGATCTGCTCATTATTGTCATTCTCTGTCATGGCATTTGTGGATTCAGGCGCCGCTTTAAATTTGATGGACTTAGAATTTGCCAGATGTTGTGGTTTTCCCTTACAGCCTTTGCGGAGTCCTATCCCTTTGAGGGGTATTGATGCTACTCCATTGGCTAAAAATAAACCTCAGTTTTGGACACAGTTAACCATGTGCATGGCGCCAGCCCATCAGGAAGATTGTCGTTTCCTGGTGTTGCATAATTTGCATGATGCTATTGTGCTGGGGTTTCCATGGTTACAGGTACATAATCCGGTGTTGGATTGGAAATCTATGTCTGTGACTAGTTGGGGTTGTCAGGGGGTTCATGATGACGTTCCTCTGATGTCAATTTCCTCCTCTCCCTCTTCTGAAATTCCTGAGTTTCTGTCAGATTTCCAGGATGTTTTTTTTGATGAGCCCAAGTCCAGTTCCCTTCCACCGCATAGGGACTGTGATTGTGCTATTGACTTGATTCCAGGCTCTAAGTTTCCTAAGGGCCGACTTTTCAACCTGTCTGTGCCTGAACATGCCGCCATGCGGAGCTATGTAAAGGAGTCTTTGGAGAAGGGGCATATTCGGCCATCTTCTTCTCCATTGGGAGATTTTTTTTTGTTGCCAAGAAGGATGGCTCCTTGAGACCCTGTATTGATTATCGCCTCTTGAATAAGATCACGGTCAAATTCCAATACCCTTTGCCTTTGCTTTATGATCTGTTTGCTAGGATTAAGGGGGCTAGTTGGTTTACTAAGATTGACCTTCGAGGGGCATATAATCTTGTTCGTATTAAGCAGGGTGACGAATGGAAAACTGCGTTTAATACGTCCGAAGGCCATTTTGAATACCTTGTGATGCCATTCGGACTCTCTAATGCTCCATCTGTATTTCAGTCTCTTCATCCATGATATATTTCGGAATTATCTTGATAAATTAATGATTGTATATTTGGATGATATTTTGATTTTTTCAGATGATTGGGAGTCTCATGTGAAACAAGTCAGGATGGTATTTCAGGTCCTTCGTGATAATGCCTTGTTTGTGAAGGGGTCTAAGTGCCTCTTTGGAGTACAGAAGGTTTCTTTTTTGGGCTTCATTTTTTCTCCATCATCTATAGAAATGGATCCGGTTAAGGTTCAGGCCATTCATGATCGGATCCAGCCCACATCCATGAAGAGCCTTCAGAAATTTTTGGGCTTTGCTAATTTTTATTGCCGTTTCATTTCCAACTTCTCCAGTGTGGTTAAACCCCTGACTGATTTGACGAGGAAGGGCGCTGATGTAGCTAATTGGTCCTCTGAGGCTGTTTCTGCCTTTCAGGAGCTTAAGCGATGATTTACTTCTGCCCCTGTGTTGCGTCAGCCGGATGTTTCTCTTCCTTTTCAGGTTGAGGTTGACGCTTCTGAGATTGGGGCAGGGGCCGTTTTGTCTCAGAGGAATTCTGACGGTTCCTTGATGAAACCGTGTGCCTTCTTTTCTCGAAAGTTTTCGCCTGCGGAACGCAATTATGATGTCGGCAATCGTGAGTTGTTGGCTATGAAGTGGGCATTTGAGTGGCGACATTGGCTTGAGGGGGCCAAGCACCGTATTGTGGTCTTGACCGATCATAAGAATCTGATTTACCTCGAGTCTGCCAAACGGCTGAATCCTAGACAGGCCCGATGGTCCCTGTTTTTCTCCCGTTTTGATTTTGTTGTCTCGTATCTTCCGGGTTCTAAGAATGTTAAGGCTGATGCCCTCTCTAGGAGTTTTTTGCCTGATTCCCCTGGGATTCTTGAGCCGGTTGGTATTCTGAAGGAGGGGGTGATTCTTTCTGCCATCTCCCCTGATTTGCGACGGGTTCTTCAGGAGTTTCAGGCTGATAAACCTGATCGCTGTCCAGCGGGGAAACTGTTTGTTCCTGATAGATGGACTAGTAAAGTGATTTCTGAGGTTCACTGTTCTGTGTTGGCTGGCCATCCTGGGATTTTTGGTACCAGAGATTTGGTTAGTAGGTCCTTTTGGTGGCCTTCTTTGTCACGGGATGTGCGTTCTTTTGTGCAGTCCTGTGGGACTTGTGCGCGGGCCAAACCTTGCTGCTCCCGCGCCAGTGGGTTGCTTTTGCCTTTGCCGGTCCCTGAGAGGCCTTGGACACATATTTCTATGGATTTTATTTCGGATCTTCCTGTTTCCCAGAGGATGTCTGTTATCTGGGTGGTCTGTGACCGGTTTTCTAAGATGGTTCATTTGGTACCTTTGCCTAAATTGCCTTCCTCTTCTGAGTTGGTTCCGTTGTTTTTTCAGCATGTGGTTCGTTTGCATGGCATTCCGGAGAATATTGTGTCCGATAGAGGTTCCCAGTTTGTTTCTAGGTTTTGGCGGTCCTTTTGTGCTAAGCTGGGCATTGATTTGTCTTTTTCTTCCGCATTTCATCCTCAGACAAACGGCCAAACCGAGCGAACTAACCAGACTTTGGAAACTTATTTGAGATGCTTTGTGTCTGCCGATCAGGATGATTGGGTGGCTTTCTTGCCATTGGCCGAGTTTGCCCTTAATAATCGGGCTAGTTCGGCTACCTTGGTTTCACCATTCTTTTGTAATTCTGGGTTTCATCCTCGTTTTTCTTCAGGGCAGGTTGAGTCTTCTGATTGTCCTGGGGTGGACTCTGTGGTTGACAGGTTGCAGCAGATTTGGGCTCATGTTGTGGACAATTTGGTGTTGTCTCAGGAGGAGGCTCAGCGTTTTACCAACCGTCGTCGGCGTGTGGGTTCCCGGCTTCGGGTTGGGGATTTGGTCTGGTTGTCTTCTCGTCATGTTCCTATGAAGGTTTCTTCCCCGAAGTTCAAGCCTCGGTTTATTGGTCCTTATAGGATTTCTGAGATTATCAATCCAGTGTCTTTTCGTTTGGCCCTTCCAGACTCTTTTTCCATCCATAATGTTTTTCATAGATCTTTGTTGCGGAAATATGTGGTGCCCTTGGTTCCCTCTGTTGATCCTCCTGCCCCGGTGTTGATTGATGGGGAGTTGGAGTATGTTGTGGAGAAGATCTTGGATTCTCGTTTTTCAAGATGGAGGCTTCAGTATCTTGTCAAGTGGAAGGGTTATGGCCAGGAGGATAATTCTTGGGTTGTTGCCTCCGATGTTCACGCTGACGATTTGGTTCATGCCTTCCATTTGGCTCGTCCGGATCGGCCTGGGGGCTCTGGTGAGGGTTTGGTGACCCCTCCTCAAGGGGGGGGGGGTACTGTTGTGAATTCTGTTGTGGGTTTTGCTCTTGGGCTCCCTCCGGTGGTTATAAGCGGTAGTGCTGCTGTTTGTCCTTCACAGCAGTCATCAGGTGCTTCCACTTTGGACGGGGCTATTTAGTCTGGCTTCACCCTTTAGGGAGTGCCAGTTGTCAATTGTTTTTTTGGAGGATTCACATCTCTGCTTGGTTTCTCCTGCTGGGTTGTCCAAATCATCAAAGATAAGTCCTGGCTTTGTTTTTGCAGTCCACATGCGGTGGACTTTATAGTTCAGTGAATTGCTATGTTTTTTCTTGTCCAGCTTTGTCTGTGTAAGGATTTATTCAGCCAAGCTGGAAGCTCTGGAGTCGCAGAGTTACCCTCCATGCCTTTAGTTAGGTGTGGAGATTTTTGTATTCTCTGTGGTGGATTTTTGTAGTATTTTACTATTGACCGCACAGTACTCTGTCCTGTCTTTTCTTTCTAGGTAGCGTGGCCTCCTTTGCTAAATTCTGTTTTCAGTCTGCGTTTGTAATTTCCCTCTCCTCTCACAGTCAATATTTGTGGGGGGCTGTCTTTCCTTTGGGGATTTTCTCTGAGGCAAGATAGTTTTCCTGTTTCTTTCTTTAGGGGTAATTAGTCCTCCGGCTGTGATGAGGTGTCGAGTGTTGTGAATTTGCTTTTTGCTCCCTCTAGTGGTTACTAGTTTTTTGACTCTGGTTTTTCTGTCATTCCTTTTATCCGCACCTGGGTCGTTAGTTAGGGGTGTTGCTATATAAGCTCCCTGGACCTTCAGTTCAATGCCTGGCAACGTAGTTATCAGAGCTAGTCTGCTGTGCTCTTGTCTACTGATCCTGGTTCCAGTTATATCAGCTAAGTCTGCCTTTTGCTTTTTGCTATTTGTTTTGGTTTTGTATTTTTGTCCAGCTTGTTCCAAATCTATATCCTGACCTTTGCTGGAAGCTCTAGGGGGCTGGTGTTCTCCCCCCGGACCGTTAGACGGTTCGGGGGTTCTTGAATTTCCAGTGTGGATTTTGATAGGGTTTTTGTTGACCATATAAGTTACCTTTCTTTATTCTGCTATCAGTAAGCGGGCCTCTCTGTGCTAAACCTGGTTCATTTCTGTGTTTGTCATTTCCTCTTACCTCACCGTCATTATTTGTGGGGGGCTTCTATCCAGCTTTGGGGTCCCCTTCTCTGGAGGCAAGAAAGGTCTTTGTTTTCCTCTACTAGGGGTAGCTAGATTCTCCGGCTGGCGCGTGTCATCTAGAATCAACGTAGGAATGATCCCCGGCTACTTCTAGTGTTGGCGTTAGGAGTAGATATATGGTCAACCCAGTTACCACTGCCCTATGAGCTGGATTTTTGTATTCTGCAGACTTCCACGTTCCTCTGAGACCCTCGCCATTGGGGTCATAACAGTCGAGGGAGTGACAGGAACATCCCACGGCTACTTATAGTTGCGGTGTTAAGTTCAGGGTCTGCGGTCAGTATAGAGGCCACCTACTCCAGAGCTCGTCCATGCTGCTCCTAGGCCACCAGATCATAACAGGGAGCCAGCCGAAACCTCTGCCTACACTGGGATCGCTCTAACCTCCGCTCGTGAAAACGGAGGTCATACAAGTGGACACTGCTATTAACTCCTCCAGTGTGGTGGGAATCTCCCTAGTGGCCAGAGCGTCCTTCACGTGGTCAGCCAGCCCCCTCCAAAATATCAGAATAAGGGCTTTATCCGACCACTCCAGCCCAGAAGCTAGGGTGCGAAAGTGTATGGCAAAATGGCTGACCAAGGACGAGCCCTGAGTCAATGCCAACAGTTGGAGCGCCGTATCATGGGTGACACGAGGTCCCAAAAAGACCTGTTTCACAGTGCTCAGGAACAACGAAGCACTCTGCACCACATGATCGCCACGCTCCCACAGCGGCGTAGCCCACTCCAACGCCCTGTCCGACAGGAGGGACACAATAAATCCCACCTTAGCCCGCTCTGTGGGGAAACGTGTGGCCAGAAGCTAGAGATGTATAGAGCACAGGCTCACGAAACCCCTACAAGACTTACTATCACCAGAACATTTTTCTGGCAGTGGGAGACGAGATAGAGTCAGAACAGAGGTGGCAGTGGACAAGGTTGCTGCAGCCACGCTAGCAGCCTGAACAGCACAGCTGAGGTTGTGCGCTCAAGAGCCGCTAACCTACCCTCCAGCTGCTGGATGTACAGCAAGGATTGCTGTTTGCCCGTCATTACTAGCCAGACCCTGGCACTAGTGTAATGTTAGGGCTAGCGGAACGCACCAAATCATAAGAGAGATGGTATAAGGTGCGTTCGCAGCCCGGGGTCCACTGTGCAGAGATGGAACCTGCTGCTGAGTAATGACAGACTATATGGTGGTACAATGTGAATACACACATGGGTTAACTTCACCCTGTGTGAAGGAAGCAAACCCTGTTGCGTCACAGGGCCGCGGTACCGCACCAAGAGCGCAAGCAAGGAGTCTCAGGACTCTATCCCAAGACACAGGATTAGAGTGCTTTCAGACCACTTGCGCTCGACACCGCAACTGGGGTGTCAAAGTAACAGAAAAATATAACTTAAAGCACAAGAGTGCGTGCTGTGCCACTTTGGCGGATGCCACTAACCACCCAGACTTGGGATAGGAAAGCGCTGTGAAATCGCACGGCGCCGCACTGGCGGCTACAGCAATAGACGCTGTATCGTGTGTCTTTATGTTGACAGCTTAGTCGGGCGCTAGACAGCAAGCATCCACCTTACGCGAGCAGTCATACACAAGGGAGGGGATATTTAAGGACGACTTGCACTCATCAACACACACAAGTATACAAATGTACACTAGCGCATGGCCGTGCGGTCATGCGAACCTTTTATAGCTGCAGCATGTACAGGACCTTCCCAGAAGGACCAATGGGAAGCTGCCACAGAAGTTGAGCACCTTCAGGACATTCCTGGAAGACCAATGGGAACTGCTGCAGTATCTGAGCATGTGACCTTCGATCTCCAATGGGAGATCTTGCCCTGGGCATGCTCAGAAGGGGAAAAGCAGGACTTAGTCCCAAAAGCGTCTGCTCGCCACTGCCCAGCACTGACTTCAATGGCAGAAGCTGGAAAAGCAGCAGTAACCCTATGAACAGAGTGAGACTGAGCAAGATGCTGGGACCGACGTCTGCGCTGAGCAGACTCCACTGCGGCTGGAGAAGAATGGGAGACCACAGCGGAGATGGTTCGAGATTCCCCCTGTGCAGAGGCGGGAACTCAACACCTAACACATGTTGTTGCATGTGTATGGTTTTTTTTTTTACATTCAACACATTAGCCGGATGATGGGACTACTACTGTCCCATCACTGGCTAATGTGTCACTCACTGTCACTGTAGTAGGCAGAGCCCGATGGGACTTGAAGTCCCATCGGATGATGCCTGCACACAGAGACACACACACACCAATGACCACCCCCCCGCAGCAGACCCACCGCACACACCTGCAGACCCCAACACCGCCCGCACATCCCGGCGCTGGCACGCAGACCCCCGGCGCCCGCACATCCTGGGCTGGCACGCAGACCCCTGTCGCCTGCACATCCTGGCGCTGGAAAGCAGACCCCCGGCGCCCACACATCCTGGCACCAGCACGCAGACCCCCGGCGCCCGCAGACCCCCAGCGCACAGACCCCGGCACCGGCACGCAGACCCCTGGCGCCCGCACATCCCGGCGCCGGCACGCAGACCCCCCCGCGCCCGCCCAGCCTAGCCCCGCCCGCAGCCCAGTCACTCTTGATGAGTGACCGCTGACTGTGAGGCTGGGTCACGCCTGCTCATGACGTCACGTCAATTTCCAGAGTCTGGAAATTGACGTGACGTCGGCGGAAATTAGAAGCGGCTGCAGACTGGGGGTCACGTAACCCGGACTCAGCCATCAGCATAGCGTCGCTCACAGGCAAGAACGGCAAACAGAAGGTATTTAGAAAATTCGTTAGGGGCCCCGGGGGGATACATACATTGGGGGGTTAATTGAAAGTAGTGGACAACCCCTTTAATATTAAAGACCTTCATTTAAAAACTGCATTTTGTGACTATTTGTGCTCTATTTGCCTAACATTTAAATTAGTTTGGTGATCTGAAACATTTAAGTGTGACAAAAATGCAAAAGACTAGGAAATCCCATAGAATGTAAGTCCGCAAGGACAGGGTCCTCTCCCCTCTGTACCAGTCTGTCATTGTAAATTTGTTTACTGTAAGCGATATCTACAACTCTGTATTTAACCCCTTTCTCATGTACACCACCATGGAATTAATGGTGCTATATAAATAAATAATAATAATAAAATCAGAAAGGGGGCAACAACCAACTGTATGTCTAGTGGTAGTAGACATTCCTCCTCCCTTTTCAATGAAAATTATTCAACTAATCCTTCCATTTATACTTGAATTTCCATCTACCCCTACTATTGTCATGGGGGGACTTTAATATGTATCTTAGCACCGCCCCAAATAAATATCATGGGGACTTGGCACTTAGATGGGGGATGAAACGGAGCTGGCTAGGCTATTAAAGGGAACCTGACACCCCGTTTTTTCCGTATGAGATAAAAATACTGTTAAATAGGGCCTGAGCTGTGCATTACAATAGTGTATTTTGTGGACCCTGATTCCCCACCTATGCTGCCGAAATACTGTACGTTACCAAAGTAGCCGTTTTCGCCTGTCAATCAGGCTGGTCTGGTCAGATGGGCGTGGTGTCTTCCCCCAGATCTTGCTTAGTTTTCCGTTGGTGGCGTAGTGGTGTGCGCATGCCCAAGTCCAGAATCCACTGCACAGGGCAGGGAAAAGAGCGCGATCTGCGCTATTCCCCTGGTGATCGGTGGGGGCGGCCATCTTCCTGTGGCCGCGCGTGCGCAGATCGAGCGCTCTGCTGCCCGGGGCTTCAGGAAAATGGCCGCGGGATGCCGCACGTGCGCAGATGGAGATCGCGGCGGCCATTTTCCAGCTCCCCCGCCTTCCAGCGTTATTTGTGGCTGCTTCATTCCAAACGCTGGCAAGGAAACCTGTATATTACGGCAACGCTGGAAGGCGGGGGACCGGGGGAGCTTCTGAACAGCGCAGTGCGCATGCCCAGGAACCCCAGCCCCGCACTGTGCATAATGAATAACACAGTGCGGGGCGGGGATTCAGCAACAGGGTGGCCGCACTGCCCGCACAGGCGCAGTCAGGCACCCTGCATCTGACCTATGACGGACAATGAAGACTGCGCCTGTCACAGGCAGGCACGCACAGCGCAGGCGCCGGATTTAAGAAGAAACAGCGCGAAGGGGGCGATTCACAGAGGAGGCTTCGGACCGCCTCCAGGTCTGCAGACAGGTAGTTAGGGCAAATTTTAAAACGCTTTATTGAGGGAATAACGGAATCAAAAACTAAAAGAGCCACCTTGTTAGACTGCAGCATTACTGCTGCACAAGGTGGCTCTTTTAGTTTATAATGGCTGGAGGGGGTGACAGTGGCCCTTTAAATATAACACGCTAGAACAAGATAAGTAGGAAGGGGGTCTGACTGCCCCAAATCTATGGCTATATTTCCTGACTTCGCAGCTACAGCAACTCAAGATCTTGCAGGGCCCTATGGTGGCTATACTTCAAGAATATACAGAGGGCATTCTGTTTATTTCTTTCTTGGAGCTGGGATATCAAGGGGGGAGCAAAACTAAACTTGCAACAGTGACCCTAATGATCAAAACCTGGGTGAAAGTGAAACGCTTACTGGAAATAGATGGGTACCCCTCAGTTACTTCTATATGGCAGGAACAATATCTTCCAGAAATGTTAAGGATGGAGTGATTTAGTTCTTGGAGGAAAGCTGGAGTCCCCTTTATTGCCCAACTTCAGATAGACGGAGTGATTAAAATCTTTCAACAATTGCGAGATTAATTTTTACTCCAGTATTTCCAACTGTGCCACGCGTAGTCCAAAGAAAACACAATAACACAGATTACTATGCATAATCACTTACTATTTCATATGGTTTTAGATCAAAATCGGGCAGCAGAAGCTATTTCTAGGTTTTATAAACTACTTCTAGAGTAATTTGTGTCCAAACATCTTTTGAAAATTATAGAAAAATATAAGCAGTGTATTGTGGCAATTGACCATGACCAATGGGAAGATATAATCTCCTTGGTTCCTCAATTGTCCACTAGCGAGGCCCAAAGGATTTCACAATTGTACCTCTAGCATCGGGTGTATAGAACCCCTGAATTTGTTTAAAATAGGTGTGAGATCAGATGACTCATGCCCAATATATGGAATATATGGGGGTAAACCCGCTGATATAGTACATATGTTTTGGGCTTGTAACTCACTTGGGAATTTTTTACATAAGCTATGTAAATAATGTGTTTGACCTTCAAATTTCTAAGCAACCTGTAATTTGTGTTTTGGGCTATGATGATGGGGTTTTTAGAGTGGTGCTTAAAATAACACTGTAACAAATTAGTAAAGTTACAGTGACAAGCTGGCTTGATGGACCACCCCCAAGACTACAGGAATATATAGAAAAAATGCAGATACTTGTGTGTAGAAGAAGAGGCAGAATATAAAAAAATAAGAAAAGCCATTCACAAATATCAAAAAATTTGGGAAAGATGTAGAGCTTACCATGGCTTGTCTATTTTGTCCATACTTTCAATTTCAGCTGGTAACCTAATTTATGCTTAAGTGGAGTCTGTAACCCTACAGGTGCGTGATATTTAATGCTATGGCATAATGAAGATATTTGACACCAGATATAACAGGAAACCTCTTGAAGGTAATAGGTAACTGGCTAAATGTTAACTGAATCCATCACTGTCAATTTAATGTGTAATAATTGGTCCATACTGTAATTCTTGATGCAAATTTTGCCCTGAGATGGCCGGGAAAGTGTTGGGGCTGAGGGTTTATTTGCCTTGTTTTCTTTTTTACTGTTAAAAATCTTTCAATAAAGATAATATTTGATAAAAAAAAAAATAGTGAGCTTCTTCCAAGCAGAAGACGCCACAAGAATGGACTGATGGCTTCTTTTAACAATTTCTCATCATTGAAAACCTAAAGCAGTTAGAAGCAGCTTAAAAAGACTGAAGTTGCGCACGCGTTATTTTTACATTGTTGTTCATTTTTTTATTGTTTTTTTTTTTTTTTTTGGGGGGGGGGGGGGGGGGGGAATTTGCACTTGTTCAGGTGTCTTCCAGGCAAAATAACCATGAAAAAGACTGTGTGCACACATTCCCTCTCTCACGTCACCAGGGTCCAAGACTGCCTCTTGTTGCTCTTCTGGCCTTTGTTGATTGGCTGCAGTGGTGAGTGACTTCATGTCTATAACGCAGTAATCTCTCACTGAGCTAAATGTCTTGTGACTTCTACTGTATCTCAGACACTGAATTTAGTGATTGACTACAGCGCTGCACATGTAACTTCACAGCTGCAGCCAATAGACAAAGACCATAGAAAGTAAAACCTCAGGTTGGTGGGTTTTTTTGTGTGCCCTGTAATCTTTGAAATGGGATTTACTTTTATTAACTTGCTTAGGGGTGGGTAGGTGGGATTTATTGTTTTGTTTTCTATTATATTTTTGCTATACATAACATTATGTGTTTATTTTGCATAAAAAATGGCAGCTATTTTTTTTTTTTTTTTAAATGTACATGTTTTTGGCCATTTTTTTGTGTATTGCTTTTAGACATAATACAGGAGGGAGCTTCAGTACTCACTACCGATCCGGCATTATGATTCTGGAGCCTCCCCTCTACCTCTTGTTAGGGCCGACTACAGATCTTGGCTGACAGCAGTGTAGGAGACAGAGGGGACACGATCTCTTTAGTTCTTTCTCTTCGTTCTGCAGCACTGATTACACAGCTCTCCTGATCACATTTACAAGCCGCCTCAGACTCCACAGCAAGTCTGTGCTGGTGGGCAAGGCCTAGTTCAGTATTAAGGCTCCAGGAGCAGGGTAGGGAGTGCAGTGCAGTGCAGAAGGGAATATGAGTGTGCTGGCCCTTCCCCATCATACTCAGAGACTCCTGGGGAAGGAAAGAGAGGAGACCCGTCCCCCAAGTGCAGGTTCTCTGATACTGCAGCCTGACCCTGCTCAGCCTCTTACCTGCATTCATGTGGAAGATACGCGTATTCTCAGCTTTTTTCCCTTCTTCTGATGGACGGAGAGGGGCAGAGCTTAAATCTGACATGCAGTGTAAGTGATGTATGCTGAGAAGAGAGAGACTGCCAGAGTCAGGGGCCCACCAGGGAATCCACCGATTTCCTGGTGGGTCAGTCCGAGCCTATTTACAATGTAGCACTGTGCTCAGGCTTTCTCACAGTATTTGGCCTGCGGTGAGCTCTCGGAGTATTGCTTTTTATAAAAAGTGACTGATATGGTCATCCTTACATTTTACATAAGGGTTGATGGCAGATGGTTTTCCTAAAATCCGGAGTGACAACTTGGGATAATAATTATGTCCAAACTTTTTTTTTTAGAGTTTTAAGGATCAGAACTAAATTAAAAGACTTCAAGGTTTGTAATCATCAATGAGAAAACAATAGGATACTGTAAGGATTCCACCCCTAAGTATGTCAAGGACACAGTGATTGACAACTCAGTTGTCTAGTCTAGTGCAGGGGCATGCTGAGCTGTCAGTTTTGATTGACAGCTCAGCAGTCTGAGACTGTGAGGTACTGAGATCTGTCAAATGCTCCCTTGATTACTCAGCTACTTAACGGAGCTGGCAGTCCCAAATAGCTGCTACCTGGAGCTTCACCTCAGGGTGGTTTATTTTCTCTGGGGCTAGTGCTTGGCTTGTTGATCTACCACTCCATGACCTTAGACCTCATTCTGACCATCCGTTTGTTTAACCCCTTTGCTTTGATCTGCTATCCTCCTGGTATTTTGACCTCAGACCGTTACCTGAATACACCTTTGTCTATTTCCTCTGTTTATGACATACCCTCCTGACTATTGACCTCTGACTCCTTGACTATCGGACTCACGGCTATCCGTGAGCAGTGACTCAACGTCAGAGATATATTACCAACGTAGGTCAAACCAATGGGAACCCTATTAGTTACTTGAAAGAAGAGATGTCTACAGGATTTGGACCCAGTGTCACCTCAGTGCAAGATCAGTCCCAGTGATTGGATTTACATTATATGAATTATCAATGTGTGATTGGTGGGGTTAGACCCTAGAAAACCTTACCAGCTAAAGACTAAATGATTTATCATGGCTGTTCTTTGTACTGCTGTTCAGCCATTTCAGCTGACTGGTTGTGGTCCTAAGGGTAACACAAAAAACGTTTATGGAAATGTTCTACCTAATTTCACCCAATTGTAAAGGAAGCCTTCTTTTGTTACCAAACCTATGGGCCGATTACAGAACAATCTCTATGACTGTCCAGTTCAAAATACAGATCTTCTAATTCCTCATCAAGGGCTCCATCCTCTTTGACCTTTATGATGAAACCATTGCTATATTTGTTCCCAGTATCCGGTGCCTCATTTTCACTTTTAGCAATTCTTGGCATCCTGTCCTCACTAAAAGTTATATCCTTCCTTGTTGGTGTCTGACCTTCCATTGTTTGCTTATATCCTCATCCGTCTGTACAGGATTGTGTGCAGCAAAGTTTACAGATCATCGCTGGTGTAGGGTACCTGCTGCCTATGCCTGGGTGGGTTATAAGGGGTAACATTTCTCCTTGTGGAGAGTGACATTCCGGTCCTGACATGCCAAGTCAATGTAAGGAGACTTATTCGCCATGCAATGCTCCTCTGGGAAACTAAATATGCAAATTGTCTCTTCAGAGAGGAAGAGAATTAGAACCGTAAAGCGCCACCTGGGTTCTAGTCATCTTCCTCTATGAAGAGGCAATTTGTATGTTAAATTTGCCAGAGGAACATTTCACTCTCCACAAGGAGAAACTTTACCCCTTAGACCTCAGTCCAGAGCCTCTCATCTAGCTAAATGAGATCTCTTACTTTGCACTGACAAGGGACAATGCCCTGAAACACTGTGTCTGCAAATTGAGATTCTCATTTGGCTTTTATCTTAAGTCATATTTCAAGGCAGCTTAAAGGGTCGATAGTGACTTGTAGGATTGCTGCTTCCAACAGGTGGTGCTATAGAGTTCTAGTCCCTTTCCTCTCTGAAAAGGCAATTTGCATATGCCTGGGTGGAAAACTCACATACATACATACCTCATAACTGTCAACTGGTTCAAATGATTGTTTGCCTGGCAGAACTCTGTCCAGACTCCTCCCAAAGGATTGCCAGTCTGAGATTCGACACACTGGATCCTAATTTCTCTGGACATCACTGTCGGGGAAAAGGAGTTAATTTTCCATTGATATATCTTTTCTCTATTACTTGCCAAAATATGTTATTTTTAAGCGAATTCACAGCCCCAATATTTTTTGGCTGTTTTTTGAGTGGTTTTAACAAGATATTTTTGAAAATATTTACCATATTTTGGGGTGTACAAGACGACTGGGCGTATAAGATGACTATCAACTTTTCCATATAAAATATGGAGTTTGGGATATACTCGCCGTATAAGACGGTGGTCATCTTATACGCCGGGTGTCGTCTTATACGGCGTGTGCGGTCCGGATGGTTCCCAGGGTCTGGAGGAGAGGAGACTCTCCTTCAGGCCCTGGGATCCATATTCATGTAAAAAAAGAATAAAAATAAAAAATATGGATATACTTGCCTTCCGACGGCCCCCGGATCTCAGCTGTGCAAGCGGCGGCCTCCGTTCCCAAGGATGCATTGCGCTAAGGACGTCGCGGTTGCGCGTATTTCGGCGTGCTCGGAGATTTAGTTTATGTCGACACAGCTGCATGATTTGCGGCTGTAGACAGCTTGAATTGTTATGATCTGGTGGCCTAAGAGCAGCATGAGACGTACTCTGGAGAAGGTGGTACCTGTACTGACCGCAGACCCTGAACCTAACACCGCAACTAGAAGTAGCCGTGGAATGTACCTAGCGCTCCCTAGACATCTCGACACAGCCGGAGGACTAATTACCCCTAGAGATAGAAAAGGGAAAACTATCTTGCCTCAGAGAAAATCCCCAAAGGATAGGCAGCCCCCCACAAATATTGACTGTGAGAGGAGAGGGAAAAAACATACACAGACTCAAAATGAGAATTTAGCAAAGGAGGCCACTTCTAGCTAAATAGAAAGGATAGGACAGAGTACTATGCGGTCAGTATTAAAACACTAGAAAATATCCACCACAGAAAATACAAAATCTCCACAGCTAACTAAAGATATGGAGGGTATATCTGCATCTCCAGAGATACCAGCTTGGCTAAAAAAATCCTTATACAGACCTAGCTGGACAAGACAAAACAT
Organism: Ranitomeya variabilis; assembly: GCF_051348905.1. Taxonomy (NCBI): domain Eukaryota; kingdom Metazoa; phylum Chordata; class Amphibia; order Anura; family Dendrobatidae; genus Ranitomeya; species Ranitomeya variabilis. Next base: position 248,080,890 of record NC_135233.1, on the reverse strand, counting down.
AGGAAAGAACTGAACAATAAGACCACAGCATGTGGACAGCAAAATCAAGGCCAGAACTTATCTTTTGTTGAAATGAACTGCAAAGCAGAAGAGACCAGGCAGGGATGTGAATCCTCCAGGAACAATGGACAACTGGCACTGACTAAAGGGTGAAGCAAGACTAAATAGCCCAGTCAAAATTGCAAGAAGTGAACACACCTGATAAATGCTGCGATTCAGAGACAGCAGCGCTACCACTTACAACCACCGGAGGGAGCCCAAGAGCAGAATTCACAACATTGAATACATGTGGGGATTCCCTAAAAAATAGGCAATCCTCACATTTATTCAAGCTGTCTAGCAGCCGCAAATCATGCAGCTTAATCAACATAAACTAAATCTCCGAGCACGCCGAAATACTCAGAGACCACCCGAGCATGCTTGGAGAAACTCGAGTAACGAGCATACTCGCTCATCACTATTAATTATATACCCAATTATCCACCCAAGACATATCTAAAATATAGTCTAAAAAGTCTAATGCCAAAATAAAAACTTCATATAGTTCAGAATATTAGCATACAGTGCTCGCATTACCCGCGATCTCTCAGATAACTCTCTTCTCGACCCTCTTCAATCTGGTTTCCGCTTTTTACACTCTACTGAAACTGCCCTCACTAAAGTCTCTAATGATCTACTAACAACTAAATCTATTGGTCACTACTCCATGCTAATTCTCTTGGATCTCTCCGCAGCATTCGATACTGTGGATCATCAGCTCCTCCTCACTATGCTCCGCTCCATCAGCCTCAAGGACACCATTCTCTCCTGGTTATCTTCCTATATCTCTGATCGCTCCTTCACTGTATCTTTTTCTGGTTCCTCCTCCTCTCACCTTCCCCTTACTGTTGGGGTTCCTCAAGGATCAGTCCTAGGCCCCCTCCTCTTCTCTTTGTATACTGCCCCTATTGGACAAACAATCAGTAGATATGGGTTCCAGTACCATCTCTATGCTGATGACACCCAATTATACACTTCTCCTGATCTCACGCCTGCCTTTTTAGAAAACAGCAGTGATTCTCTTACTGCTGTCTCTAACATCATGTCCTCCCTCTATCTGAAACTGAACCTGTCAAAAACTGAACTCCTCTTGTTCTCTACCTCTACTAACCTATCTTTGCCTGACATTGCCATCTCCGTGTGTGGTTCCACCTGTCGGGACCACACTCAGTCGGAGCATCCTTTGGAAGTGGGGAATCACCAGAAATAATACACAAGACACGTCTCGTATAGTATATCACTGGGAAGCCTCTGAAGCACGCCTGCCTTCAAGGTGCTATCCCCTCTTTATATAGTTGTACAGGTAGTTTCAGTGGTTATACAAGTTTTGCTTGTTTAAACAAAGAGAGAAAAAGAAGACAAAAAAACAGTTTCGGCTATGTGATAGTTTCACAACAAACAAAACAGTACAGTTTCGCCTAAGTGGCAGTTTCACAAACAAAAAATAGGATTTCACACTATAGCTAAAATGTCCTTGAATGGACAGGTCAATATTGATCACAAATTCTTTTTGGTTCATTGAGGTAACCATTTTTGTTCCGCTCTTCACAATCCCCCCTTTGACATATTCCATTCAAAACCTTGTCATATAGACGATTATTTTAGTCATTCTTTTTGTGATATTACAAAAAAAAACTTTATATTCTCGCATCCATTACACAAAATTTATTTGTGCATACCGAGATACCCTTGAGTACAACCTTGAATAATACATATATAATTACAATAACTATAACTGTATGTATTAGGCTTTGCATAATCCCGGTAACCCACCCACCGATCCCCCTGAACCAATTGGCCGGGTTAAGAAAAGAAAAGGTATCTGACCACCAGCTATCCTTATTTTGGTCATTGTCTTTGTCATACTGATCCCTGAGTCGTTGTACGTCTTCTAATTTAAATCTCATACTCATAGTACTATTCGGGTCTATATAATGACAGCAGGTGGGTCCGATGATTTGACACATACCCCCTTGTGAGGCAGTTAGGTAATCCAATACCAGGGTATGTTGGTTAGTGACTATTATAAGCTGATTCTGTACAGCTATACTAGTATTTAATATGTCCAATATATCCCAAATCTGGTCATCTAGATAATCCGTGGCTCTAACTAATTTATCCCACATCTGTGTTAACATAGGATAAATAAAAATGGTACTAGCAATTTTGTTGGGAATTCCCATTTGTACTATATGTGGCCTCCCCGAGGGACGTGGTGAGTTATCTGCAGCTCTTTTATACAGTGTGTGCTTGGGCACGGCTTGCATATTCACTTGTTTGTTCGAAATTATGAAAGTAGCCGGGGTTAGGCGTCCTAATGTACAAGTACCCTTTATACCTACGGGAAGCCATTTATATGCTCCTTCTCCGCATATCCAAAATGTACCCTCAGGCAGATCCCACAAAGCTGAGTGCTGCAATACCAATCTGTGAGCCAAATCCACAAAACTAGATACATTCTGAAGCATACACCAAGAGGGTTTTTGTCCCAAGGGGCTACAGTACCCGTCTGCGGGATTCCCACATACATGCATTCCGTTGAGGTTAACATTATTAACATCAATATCATGAGTCTTATACTGCTTTTTTGCAATGGCTTGCATGTATCCATGATGCCTTTCCTTCAAGCTTGACTGCTGTTGGAGTTGTTAACAGGACTTGGAAAGGTCCGTCAAATCTCGGTTCCAGAGTCTTTCTGGTGTGTCTTTTCACGTAGATTTGATCACCAGGTTCCAACTTGTGGCCTCCTTCGAGATTTTCTGGATCTGGAAGGGAAGCAAAAACTTGCGAATGCACTTTAGTTAAACGTTTTTGTAATTCTTGTACATAAGCAGTTAAAGTCTCAGTATTCAACATCAGTTGTTGTGGAAAATAACAACCCAAATTTGCTGCTCTACCAAAAAGAATCTCATGTGGTGACAGCTTAGCCTTCCCCCTTGGGGCGTTTCGGATGGAATACAGGGCAAGTGGTAGACACTCGGTCCAAGGCTTTCCTGTTTCTGCCATGGCCTTCTGGATTTTTAATTTTATTGTTCCATTTAATCTTTCCACTTTACCTGAACTCTGTGGGTGATACGGAGTGTGAAACTGGTTTTCTACTCCCAACATTTTCATAACATTCTGGAATATTTCTCCAGTAAAATGGGTACCCCTATCTGACTCGATCACCTCAGGCATACCGTAACGGGGTATCAGTTCATGTGCTATTTTAATGGCAGTAGTTTTTGCTGAGGCTTTACGAACTGGATAAGCCTCTGGCCACCCTGAGAACATGTCCACACACACAAGCACATATTCGTATCCATTGTACCTAGGAAGCTGGATGTAGTCGATCTGGAGTCTTTGAAAGGGATACAGTGGTCTTACATGATGCTTGGTTGGGGTTTTAATGGTCTGACCTGGATTGTGTGCCAGGCATATAGCGCATGCAGCACACATGTTCCGAGCGAAATTACCAAAGCCTGGAGCCAACCACCTTTCTTTTACCTTGAGCGTCATACCGTTTGCCGATACATGCGTAGGTAGGTGGAGGTCACTCGCCACTGCGGGGTACCAGGCTCTGGGTAAACACAACAAAGTTCCTTTTTTCCATAATCCTTGCTGATCTTCTGCCCCTTTTTTCTGCCACTGCCCTCGTTCTTCGTCGTCTACCTGTTTCTGAGCTTCCTTCAATCTCTCCTCATCATCTTCAGAGCTATCTAGTGTGTGGGCATGATGTAAGGGTTTACGTGCTGCCTGTTTTGCTGCTTTGTCGGCTTTATCGTTACCCCTGGCTTCCTCGGTGTCGAGTCTCACATGTGCAGCTACCTTTATCACCGCTATTTCTTTAGTTTCTTGTGCTGCCTCCAGAATCTGTCTAATGAGGGAGGCATGTTTAACAGGTTGGCCTGAAGCAGTCATATAACCTCTGGCTCTCCATATTACGCCAAAATCGAAAATAATGCCATGTGCATATCTAGAATCAGTGTATATGTTTGCTGTCTGATCTTTGGCTATTTTTAGAGCTTCAACTAATGCCGTAAGTTCTGCTTCTTGTGCAGACTGATTAGCAGGGAGAGGTTCTGCTTTCAGCACTTCATGCTGAGTTACTACCGCATAACCTGTATGAAATTGTCCATTCATATCTGCATATCTACTGCCATCTATGAAAAGTTCAAATGTAGCATTACAGAGTGGCTTGTCACGTACATTACGTAAGCCCTGAGTCTCTTGTTCCATTAATTGTACACAATCATGCATTGACTCTGATGGGTCAAAGGAGTTGGAGAGTGCAGTTTCCTCAGGTATGGTACCCCCCTCAGACTCTAAAGGGAGCAAAGACGCGAGATTAAGAGTATGAACCCTGGCAAAGGAAATGTTGGGCGGCAGTAGTAGGGAACATTGGAGACGGAGGTGTCTGGCCATTGAAATATGTTTAGGTTGGACCTGGTTAAGAATGCCATGTACATCATGAGTGGTCTGAACTAGAAGTGGGTGATCAAGAACAATCTCAGAAGCTTTATCTAATAACAGTGAAATTGCGGCTACTACTCTTACACAAGAAGGTGCGGCTCTAGCTACAGGGTCCAGATGAGCTGATATGTATGCCACAGGTCTCTGTTTGTTTCCATGTTTTTGTGTGAGCACCCCTGTAGCATGTGAGGATATCTCAGCTGCCATCAATTGAAAAGGTTTAGTGTAGTCTGGGAGTCCCAAAGCCGGAGCTGATACCAGTGCTGTTTTCAAAGAGGAAAATGACTGTTTAGCCTCTTCACTGAGTGAATATGGCGTGTTGGCAATACAGTCATATAAAGACTGCATGAGTTGACTTGCATGTATGATCCACTGTCTACAGTGTGAAACAATACCCAGGAAAGCACGCAGCTGTTTGTGATTCCTGGGTTCAAGCATGTTACGTATGGCTTCCGTACGTTGAGGTGTGAGGTGTCTGATGCCCTGTGATATGCAGTGACCTAAGAACACGACTGTTTGTTGACAAGCCTGGAGTTTCTGTCTATTTACTTTACAGCCTTCTTGCGCTAGGAAAATTAAGAAATTAACAGTTGAGGTAACTGCCGTCTGCTCATCAGGGCAACAAATAAGTAAGTCATCTACATACTGTAGAATGACTACTCCTGGTTCTGGGGTGAAATTTTTCAGCACGGTCTGCATTGCTTTAGAGTACAAAGTTGGTGAGTGTACCATACCTTGTGGCAATCTTGTCCATGCTAATTGTTTACCCTTGAATGTAAAGGCAAACAAATGCCAACAGTTCTTATGTAGTGGCACAGAAAAAAATGGGTTTGATAAGTCAATTACCGTAAAATATGCAGCAGTGCTGGGAATTTGAGACAGTAAGGTATGAGGATTCGGTACCACAGGGGTGACCGGTGCCAAAACCTTATTGATTTCCCGTAGGTCGTGCACCATGCGATATTTCACCATAGTTTCTTTGGAGGAAACTTTCTTTTTAACAGGATATAAGGGTGTATTGGCGGGTGACCTGATTTCTACCAAAACACCTTGTAACACATAATCCTGAATTTGTTGAGAAATCGCCAGTTCTTGCTGGGCGCTGATGGGGTATTGCCTAAGCTGAGGTAAAATGGTTCCCGGGGCAGTTTCTAACAGTATAGGAGCTACTGATAAGAATCCTACATCAGTGTCTCCTTTTGCCCATAGGCTGTCAGGAACCCGAGACAAGTCAATTTTTGCTTGTTGAGTGTAAATTTCGGGAAAATCCTCCATTGCCTGTATTCTAACATATTGTTCCAGAGTTTCTGCATCTTCAGGGATGGTCAGCATAACTGTGCCATTTTCTCTAAAATGGATGTTTGCGTGCATTTTACTTAAGACATCAGTACCCAGCAAGCAGGTAGGTGCACCTTTAGCAAATAAAAATTTGGATACAAAGGTTTTAGGGCCAAAGCTCACATTTAAAGGTTTTGTAAAGGGCAACGCCTGAATTTTACCGTCATACCCTTCTGCATATGTTACCTTTGAGGATATATTGTCAGGATATGGTAAAAAGTCTTGATTTAAAATGGAGGATGTTGCTCCCGTATCTATCAGAAAAGGTACATTTTTACCCTCAACCTCAACTTGTATTATTGGTCTTCTAGAAGGAAGAGAGACCTGCATAACCTTCAGTCATTCTGAGCTGTCTGTTTGATCAGGCGCTGGGTTATTTATCCTATTTTTGGGTACAAAGGTTCCTGAATCTATATCTGCTTTTCTCTTCCTACATTCCCTTTGGAAATGTCCTGGCTTCTTACAGTAATGACAAGTAAACTTTTGATTAGCAGAGCCAGTATTAGCCTGTGCAATTCTTACTGGCTTAGAATTTTCTCTTAAGTCCATTTCTATCCCTACAGCTTTCTGTCTAGCCAGGTGTGGGTCTTCCAAGGTTCTCCAATCAGGGGTTGCGGCCTTAAGCTTTTCCTTCACTTTTGGAGACAATCCATCTATAAAGGTTTTTGTAACTAACCTCATCATTCCTGAAGTGGTTAGATCCATGCCTTCATCTCTGAAATTATTTTCTACACTTAGATAATATTCGTCTACTGATTGTCCAGATTTCTGAGCCACCCACTCCCGTTGTTCCTCTCTGCCTCTGTTTTTCCCTCATGAAAACCATTAAGTGATCTACAAATTGCGTACCTGATTCTATCGTTTGTAAGGCACCATCTCCTGCCTGGGGCCTATGTACCTGTAGATTTGCTAATAGCTCCTGGAAGAGTCCAGGAGTCATTTTCATTCTACATAATTCTTCTCCATCTGCCCAAACTCCAGCGTGAGTCTGCATAATTTGCTGTATATATTGTGCAAATCTAACTGGACACTGGGTGGGATCTGGTGCGTTATGCAAGAGAGACATGCCTTCAGCGGGGGGACCAAGGGAAATATTGTCGAGTTTGGTGATATCTAGTTCCCATTACTCCGTCAGCACCAGGTTCCCTAAAGGGTCTTGGTACTACCCTAACAGGGGCAAGTACAGCGCCATGTCTAGGTGTACCACAGGCTAGGCAATCATTTCTCCAGTCTGGATTTTGTTGTCCACAGTGCGGACATACCCATCCTCCTGGTCCGGCTAAACTTTGAGGTGGTGTTTGGAGAAAAGATGGGGCATGTGGGTTAAGGTATGGGGGTGGGGTGTTCTTATATTCCACATTTTGTTTTTCTCCATAGCCTGCGGGTCTAATACACCACTTTTTATTCTGTTGATTATATGTCCATCCCTCTTTTTCTGCTACCCTAGAGACATCAATCAACGCTTGGATCTGATCTATCCATTTCTTGTCTCTGATTATGCCTTTTTTTTTTCCTGAATTCCTTCCCATTTTTTTCTACTAAAGGCTTCTGCCTTAGTAACTCCAAACTTACTAAAAATCTTTCTCAGCCCCTTAGTGGCATCTTCACCACTTCTCTCCTTTATGATAGTATAGATATCTAATTCTTCTGGTTCTGACTTTGTTTGCTTATTCCCCATTTTCTTATCCTGAGCTGTTTTTCTTTTCTTGCCCTAGGTGGCGTTTGGGTATGAGAATACCTCGTTACCTTCTTCCTAAGGAGCTAGGATGTTTAACGGCTTCTGCGTACCGTGTTGATGTAAGAAAATCCTGATTCCTACACCTATAGCAAACAACACAAATGCAACCAGACAGAGGATCAAAATACAACGTATCTTGTCCCAGGCTAATTTATCTGTCCTGGGCTCATACTATCATACACTTATCCGTCACCAGGTTTTCGTCAAAGACAGGATCAGAGATTGAACATAGGCGCGGAGGTCTCCCCGAAAGGACGCAACCACGTTGCCCAGTGGGACAGTCACTTCTTCTGTTTCAACACCCTGGGCGGCTTATAGGGCTATTCCCAACTTCCACACACCTTCTATTCACATTCACTCTCATTCAATGCCGTACTCCGTGAGGTGGTCAATTCCTAAGTAGTTCAAGAACCCGAGCTATAGGTATCCTCCTCTACTAGAACTACCCGCTAAAGGACACGACACAGAAAATCTTACGGACAGTGCAGGGCAGATATAAGAGATCTAACAGTGTCTCTTACCTGGCCAGGTTTTTATTCATCTGCCGTCCATTATCCCAGATTCTCTTTTCGTTCGTATTCTGCCGGTGTTCTTGAAGGAGTACACAGACCTCGGGTCCCCGTTCAGGCGCCAGGAAATGTCGGGACCACACTCAGTCGGAGCATCCTTTGGAAGTGGGGAATCACCAGAAATAATACACAAGACACGTCTCGTATAGTATATCACTGGGAAGCCTCTGAAGCACGCCTGCCTTCAAGGTGCTATCCCCTCTTTATATAGTTGTACAGGTAGTTTCAGTGGTTATACAAGTTTTGCTTGTTTAAACAAAGAGAGAAAAAGAGAAGACAAAAAAACAGTTTCGGCTATGTGATAGTTTCACAACAAACAAAACAGTACAGTTTCGCCTAAGTGGCAGTTTCACAAACAAAAAATAGGATTTCACACTATAGCTAAAATGTCCTTGAATGGACAGGTCAATATTGATCACAAATTCTTTTTGGTTCATTGAGGTAACCATTTTTGTTCCGCTCTTCACACACCATTACTCCCAAGCAACATACCCGCTGCCTTGGGGTCATACTTAATTCGGAGCTTTCCTTCACCTCCCACATCTGATCATTGGCTCGCTCTTCTTATCTACATCTCAAAAACAATTCTAGAATTCGCCCTTTTCTTACTTTCGAATCTGCAAAAACTCTTACTGTTTCACTCATTCATTCTCATCTGGACTATTGTAACTCTCTCCTAAACGGCCTCCGTGTTACCAAACTCTCACCTCTCCAATCTGTCCTGAATGCTGAAGCCAGGATCATATTCCTCACCTACCGTTACACCGATGCCTCTACCCTGTGCCTGTCATTACACTGGTAACCCATCCGCTCCAGAATCCAGTACAAAACTATTAACCTCATTCACAAAGCACTCCATGGCTCAGCCCCACCCTCCATCTCCTCCCTGGTCTCAGCCTACCACCCTAACCGTGCTCTCCGTTCTGCTAATGACCTGAGGTTAGCATCCTCAATCAGAACCTCCCACTCCCGTCTCCAAGACTTTTCATATGCTTCGCCAATTCTTTGGAATGCACTACCCAGGTTAATACGATTAATCCCCAATCCCCACAGTTTTAAGCGTGCCCTAAAAACGCATTTGTTCAGACTGGCCTACCGCTTCAACGCTTTAACTCAATTATCCCTGTGTGGCCCATTCATATAAGTTAAACCAAAATCAGGTTCCTTGCATCATGTTCTCATACAATTTATGCAATCAATAGCCCTCTTTGTCAGTACTGCTACATACTTAGGCTGTTAACTGGTTCATGCAGCTTTACATGAACACTCGATCCTTACACTATGGCTGGTCTGAACAACAAAAGCAATTGTTACCATCCACCTCCTGTGTCTCCCCTTTTTCCTAATAGTTTGTAAGCTTGCGAGCAGGGCCCTCACTCTTCTTGGTATCTGTTTTGAACTGCGATTTTTGTTATGCTGTAATGTCTATTGTCTGTACAAATCCCCTCTATAATTTGTAAAGCGCTGCGGAATATGTTGGTGCTATATAAATAAAATCATTATTATTATTATTATTATTATTATTATTATTATTCTGTCTTACAAAGAGCACACAAAATTTCCATACATTGCCAAAAATATAACAAATTTATTAAGTTTGACAAAACTTTATAAAACCATAAAAAAGTAAGCAGATCAAAATAAACACCATATAAACATTTGGAGATGAAGAACAATGAGATTACGCTGCCCAATAGCCGTGAGAACTTTGGCTCGTCAGGGCCAAACATTTCCGTGGATCCAGGGATTGTTAGCTGGACATCGACCACAAATGGCAACAGTCAACCTTGAGAATTGCCTTCCATGACATGGTTAGGTGTTAGAATATGTGGTGCCGATGTTGAATTGCTTTGTTGAACCCTTCCTGAATATTGGCGCACCAAATGTCGTTACCTGCTGAATTGAGGCGAGTACCATCTTCCTCAAACAAGTGAGCGGTGTCACCTTCCAGACCCATATGGCAAACTACCACCACCCTATTACATGCTAGATAATTTGAGAGCATTTTTGTTTACTTTCTTGCAAGCACGGTTAACTGATTTTTGGTTCCTTCCCGGTGGACATCTATGTGTGTTCACAGTATCTGACCATACAACAACTACTCCTGGAAAAAGAGACTTCAACCTCAACATATCAAATCTTATGTTTTTAATCAGATACGACATCGAAGCACCGCAATAAACACCACCCCCCGGCAGAATATCAGGGGGCCATTCTAAACGTGAGTAACGAGTAACTATAGATGTAATAGAATCCCAAGTCAGATTGTTAAATCCTAGCCACCGAATAATGGCCTTTGAAAGAGGAAAACCCAACTGGCGTCCATCTGGAACAAGTGATACTGTTTCCAATGCCCGAAGTAACAAATGAATTTCCAAGTATCCACACCAAGCAAGGATGAAGATAAGATCTGCAAGAATAAGGTTAGTCAAAGAAAAATATAAAAACTTGTACTCACATATATCTGTAATTTATGGCCCAGCCCACCTCTTCATAATCATGTATCATTTCTGTAGAGAAAAGAAACATTTGTACTCACATTAACGTTAAAGCTGAATACTGTGTGATGGGTAAAGATGATCAAATTCATCTGCAACACACTGAGGCAATGATAGAGGTGGTAGAAAGGGCAATGATGGGGGTTGGTGGGGGAGAAGGCAATGATGGGGTGGTGGGAGAGAATTCAATGATGGCTGTGGTGGAAAGGACAATGATGGTAGTGGTGGAAAGGACAATGGTGGGGGAAGATGCAATGATGGAGGTGGTGCAATGAGCAATGATGGGAGTGGTGGGGGAGAAAGCAATTATGGAGGTGGTGGAAAGAGCAATGATAGGGGTGGTGGGTGAGAAGGCAATGATGCAGGTGGTGATCAGGGGGGTGGAAGGGAAGAACAATAATGGAGGTGGGGGCTACATTATACCCTATGGGGGGAAGCATTATAAACTATGAGGGGCGCTGCATTATACTATATGAAGGGGCTGCATTATACTTTATGAGGGGACATTATATTCTGTGGGGTGGCTGCATTATATTCTGTGTGGGGGCCGCATTATTCTCTCAAGGGGCTACATTATATTTTTTTGGGGGGCTACATTATTCTATGAGGGGGCTGCATTATACTATGAGGGGGCTACATTATATTCTGTGGAGGGGCTGCATTATAATATATGAGGGGGCTACATTGTATTCTATGGGGGGATGCATTATACCTGATGAGGGGGTTGTATTATGTTTTGTGGGGGGCTGCACTATTACCTATGAGGGGGCTGCATTATATTCTATGAGGGAGGCTGCATTATATTCTATGTGGAGGGCTACATTATATTCTATGAGGGGGGCTGCATTATATTTCATGAGGGAACCTATAATATATTCCATGAGGGGGCTACTTCATATTCTATGAGGGGCTACATTATATTCCATGAGGGGACTACTTTATATTCTATGAGGGGGCTACCACAACCCTTGCTACATAATTAAGACATGTACTACCTTATATTATACCCTGATATTAGCGTGTTTTACCACACAATTAGTGGTCTTGTATCTACGTAGCTACATAGTGGGCCCCAAGAACGATTTTCTGTGGTGGGCTCAAGGTGCTCCTGTCTGACGCTGAATATAATGCTGTATGCAGAGATTGCAGGGCAAGTGTTAGAAGGGCTAAAGCGAGTAATGAAGTGAGGCTTACAAGGGAGGCCAAAAGCAATTAAATATCATTTGTGGGCATGTCAAAAGCAAAGTCAAAGATGATATAGGACTTTTAGAGAATGAAAAGGTTGAAGTTGTCAAAAATGATGTTGAGAAAGCCAAACTTTTAAATTCCTATTTTGCATCTGTGTTCTCTAAGTAAACAATTATAACATCAATTGAGCTTGACGGTGCTATTGAAGGTATACAATAGTCCACAAAATCTGTAAACAGAGAGATGGTGAAGAAACTCTTAGTTAATTTAAATTAATTTAAATATTCTGGTCCAGATGAATTCCATTTTAGGGTACTGAAAGAGTTAGCAGAGGAAATGGCAGAACTACTAGCTTTGAAAGATCCTGGAAAACAGGAGAAGTCTCAGAAGATTGGAGAAGGGCAAATGTTGTCCCTATCTTCAAAAAATGAAAGAAGATGGAGCCAGGAAATTACAGGCCAGTGACCCATAAAGGAAATCTGTCACCCCCAAAATCGTATATGAGCTGCGGCCACCGGTATCAGGGGCTTATCTACAGCATTCTGTAATGCTGTAGATAAGCCCCCGATGTAACCTGAAAGGTGAGAAATAAAGGTTATATTATACTCACCCAGGGCGGTCCCGCTGAGGTCCGGGTCAGATGGGCGTCGTAGTCCGGTGCAGCGCCTATCTTCATACGATGACGTCCTCCTCTTGTCTTCTTGCCGCGGCTCCTGCGCAGGCGTACTTTGCCCTGTTGAGGGCAGAGCAAAGTACTGCAGTGCGCAGGTGCCAAGCCTCTCTAACCTTTCTCTGCGCCTGCGCACTGCAGTACTTTGCTCTGCCCTCAACAGGGCAGATAAAGTACTACTGCGCCACAGCCGCGGCAAGAAGACAAGAAGAGGACATCATCGTATGAAGATAGGAGGCGCTGGACTGGACCACGACGCCCATCAGATCCGGACCGTAGCAGGACCACCCCTGGGTGAGTATAGTGAGTGTGAAAGTAGCCTTATACACAATCTACATACAGATTACAACACACCCACACAATGGAGGCGCAAGGAAGCAATCTAAGTGCAATCTACTGGTCTTCTCTTGGTGATATTTGTCTCCCATTGCTGTAAACTACACTTTGTTCCAAATTATTATGCAAATTGGATTTAAGGGTCATAAAGATTTAATTGTTTTGTTTTTCAAATAAACTCGTGGATGGTATTGTGTCTCAGGGCTCAATGGATCACTGAAATCAATCTTAAACACATGGGATAATTAGTTTTCCAGGTGATTCTAGTTAAAGGAAAACTACTTAAAAATTATGTTCCACATTATTAAGCAGGTCACAGTTTTCAAGTAACATGGGAAAGAAAAAGGATCACTCTGCTGCTGAAAAGCATCACATAGTACAATGCCTTGGTGAAGGGATGAAAACATTAGAAATTTCCCGAAAACTTAAGCATGATCATCGTACTGTTAAGAAATTTGTGGCTGTATCTGAGCACAGATGTGTTTGTGCTGATAAAGGCATAATGAGGAAGATTTCTGCCAGGCAAGTTCATCGGATTAAGAGAGCAGCTGCTAAAAAGCCATTACAAAGCAGCAAACAGATATTTGAAGCTGCTGGTGCCTCTGGAGTCCCTTGAACCTCAAGGTGTAGGCTCCTTCAAAGGCATGTTGTGGTGCATAAACCTACTATTCGGCCACCCTTAAACAGTGTTCACAAGCAGAAATGGTTGCATTGGGCCCAGACATACATGACTAATTTCCAAACATTCTTGTTTACTTATAAGTCCAAATGGATGGAGTAGTGGATGGCCACCATGTCCCAACAAGGCTGCGACGTCAGCAAGGAGGTGGAGGAGTCATGTTTTGGGCCAGAATCATGGAGAAACATCTGGTAGGGCCCTTTAAGGTTCCTGAAGGTGTGAAAATGACCTCTGCAAAGTATATATAGTTTCTGACTGACAACTTTCCTCCATGGTATAATAAGCAGAAACATGCCTTGAGGAGCAAAATCATCTTCATGCTGACAATGCACCATCTCATGCTGCAAAGAAAACCTCTGAGTCATTGGCTGCTATGGGCATAAAGGAGATAAACTCATGGTGTGGCCACCATCTTCCCCTGACCTCAATCCTATAGAGAACCTTTGGAGTATCATCAAGCAAAAGATCTATGACGGTGGGAGGCAGTCCACATCAAAACAGCAGCTCTGGGAGGCTATTCTGACTTCATACAAAGAAACACAAGCAGAAACTCTCCAAAAACTCACAAGTTCAATGGATGCAAGAAATGTGAAGCTGATATCAAAGAAGGGTCCTATGTTAACATGTAACTTGGCCTGTTAGGAGGTTTTGGAGTTAAATAGCTTTTTTGTTCAGTGAATGTGACCTCCTAATGCTGCAAATTCCACAAATGAGCATTTTCAGTTCTTTAAAACATATCAAATGTTTAGAAATTCTACTGTGCCTAATAATTTGGAACAGGGCATTTTAAGTTTTTATTCATTTTGGAGATTATACTGTTATCATTGGGAGGTTTATTCAATAAAATTCTATGTATACTCTTAACGGGTGATTACTTTTATTTGACTGACATTTGCACCAACCATTTCTGAAAATCAGAGAAAAATGTCATTTGCATAATAATTTGGAACATAGTGTATTTGGGTACATTCACAGTGGCATTGTGAGTTTTTGCATTACATACGCCACAAAATCTGCATGGTCTTGACACCTAATTGCCACTGATTTCACTATGCATTGCAAAGGGTGAAAAATAAATCTGCAGAAAGAATGGACATTAATGATGTGGACTTAAAATGCTCAGTGCATGTCAATTTACACGTGGATATGTTTTTCCAGCTTGTGTATGAAATTTGCTATAATCACAAGAACTTTGCAGCAGTGTATTCTGCTATAGATTTTCCAAGTGCAAATCTGGACAGCAAATCTGCAGCAATTCTGCAAGGGTAGCCTAAGGTGATAATAAAACTCCCTTCCCCCCATGTCTAATGTATGCCCTTCTGACCTGTAGCCTGCATCTGTTCTGCATCAGTGTGCTGAGCCCCCCCAACACACAAAAGTCACTCCAAGATTAGATTGGAGTGCAGAAAAAGGGGTACTGGGGATATTTCAGTGTGGAAAGCCTCAGAAGGTACAACCCCCAGATGCCACTACAATTACATTAGGAGGGACAAACTTCAGCAAAAGAACACCATATTGTAGTTACAATAGAACCTTGTGGTGTTGATACTGAATAGGTGACAATGAGAACATTTTGTAGTCAGAAGGTTAAAATGGTGTTGACCTGGTGGCCATCGGTTCAGTAGGCTAAAATGGTGTTGACCTGGTGGCAATCGGTTCAGTGGGCTAAAATGGTGTTGACATGGTGGCCATCGGTTCCACTATGAATAATGTTCCAGCCTATATAACATGCTTGTCAACTTACCCCAAATGTCCAGAAGGCTCATCGTGAAAACCTTGGAGCCAATCTCCCATCCCTGATTTCATTGACTCATTACGCTCCTGGGCACCACCGTAGAAAATGTCCTGACACAAAGCAGATATTGGCAACACCAAGGAGTTTCTGAATGTCTGGAGAAGGGGAGGTTTGAGAAATTTATTAACGGAGAGTTTTATTTTGGCATTTGCTTCGTTTATGTTTTGTCCGGGGACTGTCATTTTTTTTGGGTGGTTTGGTATTCTTTTAGCAGGTCTGGGGTGGGTTCTCCATTGATTTAGGAGTTCTGGGAGAATCTGTATGGATGGATGGAAAGGCAGGAAGGAGCAGGCTTAGGTGTTAGTTTCAATATAAATATGCTTTATTTTCAGCATTTTTTAAATCAGTGAAATCCAGAGATCAGCTTGAATAAAATCTATAAAACGGTATATTTTGCTAGATTACATGGCATTTGTATAGATCCCATTACGTCACTTTGCCTTAGGGTTGACGACTTGAGCTACCAAGGTTTTGATTTTGATGTATTACTGAAATACTCTGAAATGTAAAGTGCTGTGGAATATGTTGGCACTATAGAAATAAAAATTATTATTATTACTACTGGAAGATACTTGCCCATGGTTTTTGTAGTTTCCTGTGTAGCTCCATCTGCAACATAATCCCACTGAAGACCTCATGATGACCTCCAACTTGCCAATTCGAAACCAATAGTCATGAGCGAGTGTAGTCATTGCGCGGATGGTCTCCGAGTATTTGTGACTGCTCAGAGATTTAGTATTCCTTGCAGCAGCTGCATGATTTGTGGCTACTATACAGCTTGATTACATGTGGGAATTCCCTAGCAATCAGGCAACCCCCACATGTACTCCTCAGGCTGGCTAGAAGCTGCAAATCATTCAGCTATGTCAACAAAAACTAAATCTCCAAGCAGTCAGAAATACTCGGAGACCACCCGAGCAACGAATATACTTGCTCATGACTAGAACCAACCATGCTGACATCATTGGTCAATGCACTTTAGGGTAGAACAGTGGCTCAGTGGTTAGCACTGCAGCTTTCCAGCACTGGGGTCCTGGGTTCAAATCGCACCAAGGACAACATCTGCAAGGAGTTTGTATGTTCTCCCCGTGTGTGCGTGGGTTTCGTCCAGTTTCCTCCCACATTCCAAAGAAATACTGATAGGGAATTTAGAATGTGAGCCCCAATGGGGACAGTGCAAATAATGTCTGTAAAGCGCTGTGGAAATAATGGCGCTATATAAGTGAGTAAAAGGGAATACTGGAGCAACATGCACCTGATTCTTAATTAAATCAGGCACATCTTAAAAGTGGTGGTATGACACAGCTCGTCATAACAGACTATTGGGGGCATCACCACATCTTGCCCCACTCCTTTTGGTAAAAGGTAGCCAAAACTGGGGTGAAAACGGCAAAAGTCACAAAAGTTTTGTGCAACTCCACCTTATGCAAAAATGTAGCAACTTTTCATATTTATAGCATTTTGAGTGTAATTGCTTCGATAGATCAGAGCGTCACAGCTCATAATAAATCTGAAAAAGTCTGAAAAAAAAATCTAAACAAGTGAGAAATTACAAAAGTACAGATGATTCCTTTGAATTTTTCTGCCCCATGAGAGCATTGGTCTCATGTCATTAAAACTATTTAGCAGGATCCAATCACTTGTTATGGTTGTGATACCCCAGACATGCATTTGTTCACATTGATCCAAGCTTTCTCAACTGCCTTCTAGAAATTTCCTCTTGGCCATTTATGACTGACTATACAGGCCGCCGGACGAACAATTGTCGACAGATCCGGCGAACGAAAGAAGAAAGGTGAGGCCATCCTTCGCTAATACAAGTCTATGAGAAGAAAACAGATCCGGCGGCATCAGTCGCCGGATCCGTTTTTTCTCAAAATTCGACGGATTGCGACTGATAGCAAAAAACTGATGTGTGAAAGGGGCCTTACACAATTCCAAATCAGGAAATAAAAAGCTAACCAATGAATGATGGCCTTTTTGATTTGCAACACAGATAAAAAAAACAAAGTCTCATTTTTTTATTGCAGCGAGTCTGTGGTCTATCTGTAAGAATAACGGATAGCACAGGTGCCAAAAAATGGATATGTGGAAGCGCCCTCAGACAAGCAATCACAAATTTGTAGTACTTGAAAACGACTTCCCAACCTAACCATTAGGCCGGCGTCACACTAGCGAGTTTTACAGACTTATGAGAGGCACAGAAAATACGGATTGCACACGGTACAATGATTCTCTATGGCCCAGCTCCTATCTGCCCTATTTTACGTATCCGTATTATACGGTCTTGTACGGCCGTAGAAAATCGCAGCATGCTGCATTTGTCAGCATATTGCACAAAAGATACGCCAATGAAAGTCTATGGGGGCGAGAAAAATACGGATTACACACGGACCAGCAGTGTGACTTGCGAGAAATACGCCAGACATCTC
Organism: Ranitomeya variabilis; assembly: GCF_051348905.1. NCBI lineage: Eukaryota > Metazoa > Chordata > Amphibia > Anura > Dendrobatidae > Ranitomeya > Ranitomeya variabilis. The sequence continues at coordinate 248,063,156 of NC_135233.1, read as the reverse complement.
CAGGTGCCAGGAAATGTACCAAGCCCTCAATCAGGAAGCTCAGACATGCTAATTAGCTGAAAAAGCCAGACAGACATCCCGGAAGTCTGGCGCTCGCCTCCACGGAGTTGCAAGCAGCATGGCAAGCATCATCAATGTTGATATGCTCCTCATCCTGGTCCAAGAAAGGCCTGAAATCTGGGACCAGCGGGCTCCAAACTATTCTAACCGGGACAGGAAAGAGGCAGCTTGGAGGACCATCTGTGAGATCCTATTCCCAGATTATGCCCAATGCACACGTGCGGAGCAGACACAACTTTGTAAGTACACTCATGTTGCGACATTAATTAACCTTGAAAATTGCTTTACCTACATGATTTCAGGCAGATTATTTTTTGGCTTTGTCTGGTTTATTTTTTTTGAATTTTTGTCCAAAAACAAAGATGATGAACATGAGAAAGGGTTTACGTACATAGATAATATAGATGTTGCGTTGGGTACTATTTTTGTTAACGCCAGACTGGCACAGAGAGGAGTGGACCCTGTCCTTGTGTTGTTTCATTTTATTGTGTATAATGTATTTGTTCTTTTAAGCAATTTAAACTCATTTAAGAAGGCATTTTATTAGCATCGTTAAGGCTAGTTTCACATTTGCGTTTAAATCCGCAGCGTTTAAGACGCATCCGCAAGTGGTGGAAAAAACGCATATAAACGTGTACAAACGCGGCGTTTTTTAGACGCATGCGGTATCGCATGCGGTTAAAAAAAACGCCGCGCTTGTATGCGTTTATATGCGTTTTTCCAGCGTTTGCGTTTTTGGTGCGCATGATGTGAAATTTCACAAGAGAAAAATCTAGAGAACCAGACACCGCCAATGAGACTACAGAGGGCGTGTATTATGGAATCTCTATATATAGACCCTTGAACAGCTGAAATGTTCAGATTTTGCTCCTGTATGCGGTGTCATAATGGATCTTCGCATGGAGAGCTTTTATTTCAACCTGGATTTAAGCATCAAGCTGTTTCTTGCCTGTGTGTTTGCTTGGGAGCAAGACAGAAATCGCGAAAGATGGAGGAGACAACGTAGGCGTTTTTGGAGACACCCCATTATCGAACTACGTGAGAGCCGTGGAGACTATCACACGCTGTATGCCGAGCTTAAAGGGCACCTGTCACCCCGTTTTTTGAAGATGAGCTAAAAATACCGTTAAATAGGGGCAGAGCTGGGCGTTACATTAGTGTCTTTGTGTGCCTTTATAACCTACCTAAGCTGACGAAATACCTTTGTAAAGTCGCCGTTTTCTGCTGTCACTCACGCTGGTCTGGTCATATGGGCGTGGTGACAGCGCTGTTTCTCCCCCAGAAACCTGCTCATCATTACGTTGGTGGCGTAGTGGTGTGCGCATGTCCAAAGAGAATATCCACTGCCCAGGAGATTCAAAACAGCGCGATCTTCGCTATTCAGCCGTTTACCGGTGGGCGCGGCCATCTTTCCTGTGGCCGCGCGTGCGCAGATGGAGCGCTCTGCTGCCCGGGGCTTCAGGAAAATGGCCGCGGGATTCCGCGCGTGCGCAGATGGAGATCGCGGCGGCCATTTTCCTGAAGCCCCGGGCAGCAGAGCGCTCCATCTGCGCACGCGCGGCCACAGGAAAGATGGCCGCGCCCACCGGTAACCTGCGAATAGCGAAGACCGCGCTGTTTTGAATCTCCTGGGCAGTGGATCTTCGCTTTGGACATGCGCACACCACTACGCCACCAACGTAATGATGAGCAGGTTTCTGGGGGAGAAACAGCGCTGTCACCACACCCATATGACCAGACCAGCGTGACAGCAGAAAACGGCGACTTTACAAAGGTATTTCGGCAGCTTAGGTAGGTTATAAAGGCACACAAAGACACTAATGTAACGCCCAGCTCTGCCCCTATTTAACGGTATTTTTAGCTCATCTTCAAAAAACGGGGTGACAGGTTCCCTTTAATGCCAACCCGGAGAAATTCCATGAATATACAAGGATGTCGCAAGACTCGTTCTGGGATTTGCGTGCTCGTGTCCAAGGAGCCATACGGAGACAGGACACCCAGCTCCGTAGAGCGATTCCATCGGAGGAACGTCTGCTGGTTACATTAAGGTACGTTCCAAATCTAAACCAATGACAGTCCAAATTTTGTGTTTTCTGACATGTATGTTTTTGGTATTTTCCTTTCTTTCTTTAGCGTAACCACAGCATAAATAGAATAGATTGTAATTTTTGGGGGGCTTGTTTTTCTTACAGATTTCTGGCAACCGGAGAGAGTTTATCATCCCTCCATTTCCAATACCGGCTTGGAATATCCACCCTGTCCGGAATAGTTGCGGACACCTGCCGGGCTTTGTGGAATGTACTCCGGGATGAGTTTATACCCCTATCCACCTTGGACATGTGGCTTGAAATTGCGGAAAAATTCTGGAGTGTGTGTGATTTCCCCAACTGTTTAGGAGCGGTGGATGGAAAGCACATCCGCATTATCAAACCTGCCAGAACAGGATCGGAGTACAATTACAAAAAATATTTTTCTGTTGTGCTCATGGCAATAGCCGATGCGAACTGTCGCTTCATCGCCGTGGTCATTGGAGCTTTTGGCCGTGGCAACGATTCCCAGACTTTCAAGAACTCGGATATGGGCCACCGTGTGTATGGCAAAAATTTCAATTTTCCACCGCCACAACCTCTCACTAACACTCAACGTCCACCGATGCCATTTGTTATGGTTGGGGATGAGGCCTTCCAGATGTGTGAAAACCTACTGAAGCCCTATTCCAGTCGGGACTTGAACCACACTAGAAGGATCTCTAACTACAGACTGACCAGGGCCCGAAGAACAGTAGAGTGTACCTTTGGCATTCTGGTCTCTAAATGGCGCATTCTTGCATCAGCCATAAATCTAAAAGTGGAAACAGTCGATGAGGTGGTCAAAGCCTGTGTGGATCTACACAATTATATAATGGGTAAGGAGCAACCCAACTTTGAACTGGATGAACCAGTTGCACACCCACTGCCTGATTTCCAGCATCACCCGCTGCGGTCAACTGCAGCAGTTGGTCACATGCGGGACCAATTTGCTGCCTTTTTTGATTCAGATATTGGACGTGTGTCATAGCAGGACAGTGTTGTGTAAATGTCCTGTTGTAATTCGATCTGTACCAGTAATTTTCTGCAATGATAATATTTCTCATTAATAAACTTTATTTTTGGTTGTGTTGACCGTGTCTCCTATGTTTTTCCTCTACAAACCAAGGTGGTCCTAAAACTGGCAGTATTTGGTCTGTATGTAATATCAGTATTTGTAATCCAAAACCAGGAGTGGGTGATAAAGGCAGAGGTGATAGTTATATTAATATCATAATTTACTTCTAATTGTTCCACTCCTTGTTTTGGCTTACAAATACTGATATAAAACAGTGGCCACATACTGCTAGTGTGGCAGCCATGTTGCTTTATTGGTAAGCTTGTTGATGTCATTGCGTCCTGATTCTGTTCTGCTTTATCCATTGGACACAGACTGAAGAGACAATGACTGTCACACTAAAGAGATCTATACTCATCAAGTCAGGTGTCAGAAATAATGAATGCACATATTACAGCCTCATGAATTCACTATTTCTGACACCTGTGCAGGTGAGCATAGATATGCAGTGTGTGATCACCATTGTCCCTCAATTTGTGTGTAATAGATTATGTATAAAGAAGAGAAAATGGAGGTTATACAAGTCAGTTCTCTACTCACCAGGTCAGGTGTCCCAACTAATGAGTTTTTTGACACCTGACCTGTTCAGTAGAGGCGGGCACTGTATTTCCACCATTTTCTCTTCAGACTGCCACACTAGTCACAGACTAAGCAGAAAGAAGAGATTATGGAGATAATACATCTAATATTTTTGGGCCCACCTCATATCTGTATAGTAAAGACACACAAAGCTGCAGTCTTTTTTTTTTTTTTTTTATAACTACTGGAGATATGATGTGGCCCAGAAAGTAAGTGTGTGGCGAAGTTTCTTAGTTGGCGCACGGTGTGTGTTGCCGGCGGCGATAGACACAATAAACCAAACCTAATTTGGGCAAATCAAATTGTATTTATTTTTTTACAACCAAAAAACTTTATGTAACTGCGCCGGCTTGGGGTAGAGTGATGTAAACGTGGAGTGTGAAGCACTGAGGCCTGGCTAACCGTGGACGACGCAGAGGTGGCAGGAGAAGGGGCAATGAAACTACTGGGGTCTGGTAGTTCGGGGATTGGGCTTGACATATGGGAGGCTTGAGACGCACTGGAAGGGTGAGACAAACCTGACATTACAGAAACATTGGGAGGTGAAGGGGGGGAATGCTAAGAGTCCTCTGTTTTTTTTTGTGTGTTTTTTTTTGGTTTGCCTGGTTGTGGGAGGTCTTGGTGGGCTCATATGGCGTGGCGTGGCGGTGGGTGACCTGTCAGGGTCCGGCTGCACTGTGTCAGAGTCCATAGTGCTCGTAGATCGTGCAGCCATGCCAGAGTCCATAGTGCTCGTAGAGCGTGCAGCCATGCCAGAGTCCATAGCGCTCGTAGAGCGTGCAGCCATGCCAGAGTCCATAGCGCTTGTAGAGCGGAAGGCCATGCCAGGGTCCTGCTGCATCATGGTGTCAGTGGAGGAGGTCCAAGCAGGAGCAGCGGTTGTTATGGTCGTGGCGGTGGGATGTCCAACTGCACTCGGCATGGTGGTGGTGCTGTAGTGGTGTCTGGCTGTGGAAGGAATTGAGGTGGCCATGCAGTGGTATGCAGCAGAGGTCGGCATTGAGGACAATCGTGACAGTGAAGGCACAGGTGGATATGCCGACACTGTCTGCTGGAAATACAGACTCTGCTGCATAGCCTGCACGTAAGCAGCATTGCAGGCCTGCATGACACTCAGCTGGAGATCAGGAGTAAGGTGTTCTGACATGCCCTGCTCAATTTGGTTAAAAAAAATGATGTGCTGGCCTCTGGAGGTCGGCTTTCACTTGGTCAAGGCTTTTGCTGACCTCCTGGATACGTGCATTCAAGAGGCTATGTGAAACATCCATTCGGTCACCCAAAGCCTTGATTGCTTCGTGTAAAACCGAGCTCAAGTACAAAAACTTGGGCATGAGTGACCTGTACGAAGCCCTCTGCCGCTGCCGGGAGGAGCCCAAAGAAAAAAAAAAAAAAGGGGCAGTGGAAGAGGACTGCGATAGGGGAAGACCTGATGGACCAGCTCCCTGGTCTCCAGTTAGTGTGGAAGGCCCACTTGCTGCTGCGCTGCTGGATGGCTGGGATGGGTCCGTGGCTGTCGGATGAAGGACCGCTCCAGAACCTGGGCCAACAGTAGTGCTGTATGTGCTGTGAAGAAAGAAAAAAGAAAATTAATACCAAATATTAACCAGACACAAAATCCTGTGGAATATAAAAATACAGATTATGGCAATACAATACAACCTAATGCACGTGATAAATACTTACGTTCTCTGGGCAAGGACCGGTCTTAAAAATGCCAGAACTCGATGGTATTTGTATCTTCTGATCCTTGCTCCTGAACCACTGGGAACACGGCTCTCTTGACGCAGGTCCTTGTTGAAGCGGTCCTTCATCGAACGCCAACCTGTTTTGACTTTGGCCACTGTTAAAAAAAAAAATAAAAAAAAATTTGTGGTCAGAAAAAAGGACTTTTGGCCGTGCTCACACAAACTTGGAGGTTGTCATAGAGCTGGTTGCTGTTGAAGAAGAGGTGGCAGGCCCATCTCTGGCCTCTTCTAGCTCCATCCTTCCTGGACCATCGGCTTCTGCATCACAAGAGACAGCAACAAGTTTCCAAGATGCAGCACCACCACCCTCAGCAGCACCTGATCCTGTAAGCCAGGAAGAGCATGGACACAGCAGCAGCCCTACTGTTCCACTGGTGTTCTCCCCAACGGCATCTGGGCCTTTACCCAGAGGCCGCAGAAGGAGAGAGCTGCAAGCCACTAGGAGGGATGTGGACGCTGGGGTCCTCAATTATTTGGCCAGGGCAGCCACAGATGATGGTGAGGAGGCCTTTGCTCGCAGCCTGGCCTGGTACCTTCGTCCCCTTCCCCGTGAGGTGAGGCTACGTGTGAGAGGGTGTATTCAAATCCTGATTGATTTAAGCACCTCCCCAAATGACCCCTATGAGGTTTTTGAATTTATTGAGAGAAGGCAGCTTTCACCACATAACCTCTTGCGCCTTCCACGAACTCAACAGGTGCATGGTCAATCAGGATTTGAAGCACCTCCTCCACGTGTGCCTACACCTCAACCCCTCCCAACCCAAAATCAACCAAGGCCAGCACCGTACCATATGGCAGCCTACAACCAACCTTCCCAATATGCCCACTTTTCCAGACCCAGTGCTATAGGCTGGCCCCAACCTGGTTTTGGACGACATGGCCATTTTGGGGGTGGCTAGGAGTCCAGCCAATATGTTCATCAGCATGAGGGACAGAGACAAATCCCTTATGGCCAATACCCAACTGGCCAATATGATCAAGGCCTGTATTTGGATCCGCCACACACAGCATCCACACAGGGTGAAGGACATTGGCCTAACAAAGGCCACCTGAGCAGGACCCTGAGCTGCCGCCATCACCTCTACCAACTTACAGAAATCTGTAACCCAAAGTTATTCTTGGTTATATTTGTTACGCGTAACCAACTTTGTGCTGTAATTGCAGTTTGTTCTGTTGTGGTTTACCAAAAAAAAAAAAAAAAAAAAAAAAAAAAAAAAACCATATGAAAAAAATATGGTTTAAAGTTTACAACAAAAGGCTTTTGCTCTAAGTAAAAAATGTTGTCAAAAGCCAATTGACGTTTGTGGGACAATCATTCTTACATCACACACATATGCTCTGTTCATAAGCATCTGGTAATTAAAATACACCACACAGTACAGTTTCTGTAGACATAAAATATTTTATGGTGATAATATATTTTGAAAATAAGGAAATCACAACTGAGAAACGGCATAATCTTGCCAGGGAGTAGAACCCTGAGGAGAAACAAACAAAATAATTTGTGAAAATATCTCTCACTTTGATTTCAAAAAGGGGATGGCGCGGAGGAGGGCCACACTGGGCAACATTTCTTCACCAAGAACAGATGACGGGCAATCATGAAGTCTAGTAAAATTGTGTAAAACAACACACACTTTAAAAACTTCATTAATAGTAGCCTCACTCAGCTGAATGGCAGACTGGAGGAGATACCATTTGGCACACAGAATCCCAATGGCACACTCCACCAGTCTACGTGCCCTGGAAAGCCTCAAATTAAAGACACGCCACCGGTGATCCAGGTTGCGCCTGGGATAAGGCCTCATGACATTCCTTGTCAATTGGAAGGCCTCATCTCCCACAAGAACATATTGCACTGCTTCAGCATTGGAGCTTGGGAGTTGTTGTGGTGGTGGGAAGTCTAACTGGTTTTCACGTAGCCGCCGACCCATAATGGACGAATTGAAGACCCTTGAGTCTCCTGTTTGCCCATAGGCCCCAATGTCTACAATTATAAACCTGTAGTTACTGTCAACTACAGCTAACAGAACTACAGAGAAAAACTGCTTATAATTGAAGAATTGGGACCCAGAGTTCGGCGGCTTACGCACCCTGATATGTTTCCCATCCAGGGCTCCAATGCAGTGTGGGAAGTCACAAGTGTCCTTGAACCCACAGGCTATTTTTAGCCAATCTGCCATTTTTGGCTCAGGCATGACCAGTTCATGTAGTTTCTCCCATATTTCAATGCATGTTGAGCGCACAATGCCAGAAATCGTGGAGCAACCAATCAGAAACTCCAGGTGTAGTCAGGCATAAGACAAGCCAGTTGACAGGAAGCTGAAAGGACACAAAAAAACATACAGTTATATGAAAAAGTTTGGGCACCCCTACCCCTAATCTTAAGCTTAATGTTTTATAAAAATTGTTTTTTTTTGCAACAGCTATTTCAGTTTCATATATCTAATAACTGTTGGACACAGTAATGTTTCTGCCTTGAAATGAGGTTTATTGTACTAACAGAAACTGTGCAATCTGCATTCAAACAAGATTTGACAGGTGCATAAGTATGGGCACCCTTATTTTCTTGTTTTAAATACTCCTACCTACTTTTTACTGACTTACTAAAGCACTTTTTTGGTTTTGTAACCTCATTGAGCTTTGAACTTCATAGCCAGGTGTATGCAATCATGAGAAAAGCTACTTAAAGTGGCCACTTGCAAGTTGTTCTCCTGTTAGAATCTCCTCTGAAGAGTGGCATCATGGGCTCCTCAAAACAACTGTCAAATGATCTGAAAACAAAGATTATTCAACATAGTTGTTCAGGGGAAGGATGCAAAAAGCTGTCTCAGAGATTTAACCTGTCAATTTCCACTGTGAGGAACATAGTAAGGAAATGGAAGAACACAGGTACAGTTCTTGTTAAGGCCAGAAGTGGCAGGCCAAGAAAAACATCAGAAAGGCAGAGAAGAAGAATGGTGAGATCAGTCAAGGACAATCCTCAGACCACCTCCAGAGAGCTGCAGCATTAACTTGCTGCAGATGGTGTCACTGTGCATCGGTCAACTATACAACGCACTTTGCACAAGGAGAAGCTGTATGGGAGAGTGATGCGAAAGAAGCCGTTTCTGCAGGCACGCCACAAACAGAGTCGGCTGAGGTATGCAAAAGCACATTTGGAGAAGCCAATTTATTTTTGGAAGAAGGTCCTGTGGACTGATGAAACCAAGATTGAGTTGTTTTGTCATACAAAAAGGCGTTATGCATGGCGGCAAAAAAACAAAGCATTCCAAGAAAAACACTTGCTATCCACAGTAAAATTTGGTGGAGGTTCCATCATGCTTTGGGGCTGTGTGGCCAATGCCGGCACCGGGAATCTTGTTAAAGTTGAGGGACGCATGGATTCCTCTCAGTATCAGCAGATTCTTGACAATAATGTTCATGAATCAGAGACAAAGTTGAAGTTGCGCAGGGGATGGATCTTTCAGCAAGACAATGATCCAAAACACCGCTCCAAATCTACTCAGGCATTAATGCAGAGGAATAATTACACTGTTCTGGAATGGCCATCCCAGTCCCCAGACCTGAATATCATTGAACATCTGTGGGATCATTTGAAGAGGGCTGTCCATGCTCGGCGACCATCAAACTTAACTGAACTGGAATTGTTTTGTAAAGAGGAATTGTCAAAAATACCTTCATCCAGGATCCAGGAACTCATTAAAAGCTACAGGAAGCGACTAGAGGCTGTTATTTTTGCAAAAGGAGGATCTACTAAATATTAATGTCACTTTTCTGGTGAGGTGCCCATACTTATGCACCTGTCAAATTTTGTTTGAATGCAGATTGCACATTTTCTGTTAGTACAATAAACCTCATTTCAAGGCAGAAACATTAGTGTGTCCAACAGTTATTAGATATATGAAACTGAAATAGCTGTTGCAAAAAAAAAACAACAGTTTTTAGAAAACATTAAGCTTAAGATTAATAGGGGTGCCCAAACTTTCATATAACTGTATTAGTTAGGTAACAATAGTTTAGAGAAAACATGATAAAGCGCAAGTATGATGTTGACTAAAAAACACAGGAATATCAATGAAATTAATCGATATTTACCTAGTGTACATAAGTAGAACATTAAAAATATATATTTTTCTTGTGGTTTTCTCCTAAGTAACAGATTTATTATAAAATAGCTGATAGCAAACAACCCAGAAAAAAACACATCATCATCATACAGTATGTGAAAATGTTGAATACATACCGTAAGGTAAGGAGAAGACGCTACTCTGCGGATATGCTTTTCCGTATCCTGGCATCCTGATACGCGAGTCCTGGACGTACTGTCTCCAACAAGATATCAAATGTTGGTATTGTCATTCGACAGTATAGGTAAAACTTATCAGGATGTGCACGCAGAGCTGTATAGAGCCTCTGAAAATGGCCTTTAGTGAGGCGTTGGGTCAAAAGAGGATGCACCCATATTTTTCTTCTCCTCCTTCGCGGATCTACAATCACAGGGTATGGCTGCCCAAACCGACGCGACAAGACCCAGTTAAACAAAACCCGCTGAGTTCGGGTGAAGTGCAGTAGGTCAGACATGGTGCAAACGTTACCACAACACACCAACAGATGCACAACCACAAAATGGCCATATGGGAGGGTTCCACCTGTTGTAGAGGCCTTAAATAGGGTTGCTGATGCCGATTTAAATTAATTTCAGCCTCCAAAACCGTTAAATGTCCATTTTGTCAGGTTGCATGGAAAAAACGCATTACGGATGTCATATGGATTACATACGCAACGTTACATGCGCAAAACATGCGACCACACCTTGCCAACGGATTACATACGGATCACGATTTCTGGATTTTTTCTGCGTATTACGGCCGTAAAATACGGACCGTATTTCCCTACGCTGAGTGTGACGCCGGCCTTAATAGTCTAGTATCACTTCTAACTATACAAGGAACTCTTCTAACCACGTCAATGCAAAAATTTATCATAAAACACCTTTGTCTTGTTGGGAGGACCCACTAATTTTTCTTACGAGGTATGTAGATTGAACTATAGCTAAAAACTGTTGTTCAGAAGTGAGGAGGAGCCTCCAATTTTAGTTGCATCTTTCCCTTCCAGAGGTGAACATGTATTTTCTGCTTAGTTACACTAAATGCCCCTACAAATTCCCTTTCAAAGATCCATTAGCCACATATGAAGTTTATAAGAACACACACAACATATTAGATTCTTGTATAAAGAGTAGTGATGAGCGAATGTGCTCAGATAAGGTGTTATCTGAGAATGCTCAGGTGTTATCCGAGTGTCTTCGGCGTTCTCGAATAATACATTCGAGTCCTTGCATTGGCTGCATGATTCGCAGCTGTTAGACAGGTGCAACACATGTGGGGATTGCACGCTTATTACATTAACCCCACAAGTGTTGCAGCTGTCTAACAGCAACGAAACATGCAGCTGAAAGGACTCAAACATATTATTCGAGCGCGCCCAAAATACTCAGATAACACACGAGCATGCTCGTATACACATTATCCAAACACGTTGGCTCATCACTAACAAAGAGCTCTGCACCCTGAGAATCTTTTTTCTGTACAGCAGTGGTTTCCAAGCTGTGGTTCTCCAAGCATACTGGGAGTTGTAGCCTTTCCAAGAGCTGGAGAGCAACATATTGAAGATACAGGAGTGTGGACCATACGGTGTCAGTGTTTCTCTCGCCATTGGGAAATTTTGCTTTGGCGTAAATTCACATGACAGATTTTATGGTATAAATTTCTGCATCGGTTTTCTTTCATCTAAATGGGTTGTTCTGCCAGTAAACCGTATTCAATCGAATCAGGTGCAAACATTTTTGCAACAAATCTGGGAATCCACCTTAAAATTCCTTAAATAGCAATTTCCCAATAATAGACGGACCTATAACAAAAGAAGAATTTCAATAAAACACAAACAGGGCTGCGGATAGTGTGAACTTCCCTTTCTGCACCTTAACACCATCCACGAGTCTCTGAAGATCTCACACTTGTACCATACTGCAGTGGATGGCTCACATGAACATCATGAACTCAACATCCTTGCCAGAGCCATTAATTCCCTTCTGTGCCATTCTCCCATCACCATATACTTAACATTATATTTCAGCCCAATTCTGGCATGCGTGAAACTACCCTGTTGTCTTTGTGGGTCTAAGGCTAGGTTCACATTTGCGGTTGAGTCCGCAACGTCTTGTCCGCAACGCAAAACGCAAGCAAACGCCTTTTTTTATCCGCATCAACTTATGCATGAAGGATATAAAAAGCAATGTTTGTATGCATTTTTGCATGCGTTCGCATTTTTTGCTTCAAGAAGAATTTCCTTGAAATAATGCAATGGGCGTGGCTTATGGGATTTCTGTATATATAGACCCTTGTACAGATGAAATACTCACATTTTGCTCCTGTATACTGTGTCAAGATGGATCTTCGCATGGAGAGTTTCTATCAGAATCTGGATGTCAACTTGTTTCTTTCCTTTGCATTTGCTTGTGAGCAAGAACGGAAAAGAGAATAACAGAGAAGACGGCGTCGACGCTTTTGGCAGCACCCGATTCTTGAACTACGACAGAGCAGTGGAGCCTACCACTCCTTATTCAGTGAGCTCTGTGAAAACCCACAGAAATATTTGGAGTAAAGCAGGATGTCTCAAGACAGCTTTAGGCCACGTGCACACGTTGCGTAAATTGGTGCGGATTTTTCTGGACTGACTTTGGTAAATCCACAGGTAAACCACACTGCGGATTTCCTGCAGCATTACCGTTATTTTTTTGCGGATTTTGTGCGGATTCCACCTACGGATTTCTATTATGGAGTAGGTGTAAACCGCTGCGGAATCCGCACAAAGAATTGACATGCTGTGGAATAAACAACGCTGCGTTTCCGCACTTTTTTTCCGCAGCATATGCGCTGCGGATTTTATTTTCCATAGGTTTACATGGTACTGTAAACTCATGGAAAACTGCTGCGAATCTGCAGCAAAATCCACAACGTGTGCACATACCCTTATGGAATTGCAGCACCATGTACAAGGAGCCATCAGCAGGCAGGAAATCCAGCTCCGTAGAGCAATTCCTGCTGAAGAACGTCTGCTGGTGACACTAAAGTACGTAATATTTAAACATTAACGCCTGTCATAATTATTGTTCTGCTATGTACTTAATATTTTTCCCTTTTTTTGTTTTGCTTAAATACTGCCCTAAATATTGTTATAAAAGCCATGTTCTTTCTCCTTTCTTTCTCTTTTTGCCAAACCCCAAGTCATAAAAATTATTGTTCCAATTTATTTTTTCGCTCTCTTTTCGGCAGATTCCTGGCTATTGGAGAAAGCCTATCATCGCTCTATTTCCAGCTCCGGATAGGAATTTCCACACTCTCTGGGATTATCCCAGACACCTGCCGGGCTTTGTGGGATGTTCTCTGTGTGGAATTTATCCCCCTACCCACCACGGAAATCTGGCAGCAATCTGCAGACCAATTTTTTGAAGTTTGTGATTTCCCCAACTGTTTGGGAGCAGTGGATGGAAAACATATCCGGATTACCAACCGGCTGGAACTGGATCCAAGTACTTTAACTATAAAAAATATTTTTCCATAGTGCTCATGGTGATTGCAGCTGCGGACTGTAGGTTTGTCGCCATGGACATTGGATCTTTTGGCCGAGGTAATGACTCCCAGACATTAGGAGAATCAGACATGGGCCAACGGTTGTATAGGAATCATTTTAATTTCCCCCTGCCACGACCTCTTCCCAACACTGAAGGCATGCCAATGCCATTTCTTGTGGTCGGGGATGAGGCCTTTTAGATGTGTGGAAACCTCCTGAAACCATTCTCCAGTCGGGCCTTGAACCACACAAAAAGGATTTTTGATTACAGACTGACCAGGGCACGAAGAACAGTTGATTGTGCCTTTGGTATCCTTGCCTCAGTCGATGAGGTGGTCAAGGCGTGTGTGCTTCTGCACAACTACATAATGGCCAAAGAGCGACCCAACATTGAATTTGATGAACCTGTTTTTAACACATTGCCAGATTACCATCATCACCCTCTCAGGACAACAGTTGAAGTTGCCCAAATGAGGGATACATTTGCGTCCTACTTTGTTTCTGAGAGTGGATGTCTGTCCTGGCAAGATGACATGGTTTAGTGTTCTTGTAATATTATGTACCTGTAATTATTTGATGTGTGCTATTAGAATAATAATTTTAAGAGGTTAATAAGGTGATCACCGCTTCACAACTACAGTTTTTATATAGTTCACTCGCTGTATCATGCAGATTGCATGAGACAGGGATTGGATTATAACCAAATTGGGTTATTTAACCCATGATTTACACTACACCTCTTCTCTCTGAGGTCAGTGCTATGGTAGGCGACATTGGATTAGCTCCATCGTCTCTTCAGTCTGCTTTTCTCTATTTCTATATATTACTGCAGACTGAAGAGATGATGGAGCTAACCCACCTCATATCTTTACTTACCTGCCGGTGTGTCAGAACTAGTGCACTCAGGATGTAGAAAACACAGCATTCTGGGTGCACTAGTGCTGACACCCGGGCAGGTGAGCATTGTTGACCCCTGACCTTTCTAACTGTATTAATATATATTTTTGGATGATTTTCAGTCCTCTGTTTTTTGCCACCTCATAGCTCCATTACACACACAAGAAGCAATGCTGCTGTGTAAAGCAAATAAAAAAAAGAGGAGCAGTAGATTGTGTGTCATGGAGCTATGAGGTGGCAAAAACACAGTGTGTGTATATGGCGACTTGTGTGTTGATGGCACATGGGGTGTGTGTTGCCAGCGATGAAAGAGACAAAGATCAAGCAGTGATTGGGGGAAAACACAAATTTAAAAAAAAAGAAAACGAACCGATGAGGGGGAAATGTTATGGACCTGGGGGGGTGTGGCTACGGCTACGGGTGGACGAAGTGGTAACAAAACTTGTGGGGTCTGGGAGGTCAAGGATGGAAGTAGACACAATAGGAGTGGAAGCATGGGACGGGAGAGACACATTGGAAGGGAGAGAAAAACTGGACAACACAGGCACATTAGGAGGTGAGGGTGGAGGTAGTACGACACTTCTGCTGCCTTTAGTCATTTTTATTCTCTGTCCAGTTTTCTGTTACATCCTCCTTTTTTTGTGTCTCCTTGGGAGGGTGGGAGTGGTGGGGTCAGCAGGGCGTGTATTTACTCAACCCGGCCTGGTGGTGGCGGTGGACCGCAGTGCAGGTTCTTCTGGTGGCCTAGTGGTGAAGGACAGCCGTGCTGGTACTTCTGGCGGCCTACTGATGGTGGCAGTGGTCAGCCGTGCAGGAGCAGGACTCGGCATGGTGGTGGAGTGGATCGCAGCAGCACTCGGCATGGTGGTGGCGGTGTAGTGTTGTGCGGCAGGACTGATCATGGTGGTGGCCGTACAGTGGTATGCAGGTGTCCCACAATGCAACTCGCTCCTGCACCAGGGTGATGAGGAGGTAGTTATCAATAAATTCCTCCTCTCGTTGTGGAACCTAGAAATGAAAAAAAAACAAAAAAAAAAAACGACATTAATGTTGGAAATATAAAACACTAGGGCAGAGACACACTGCCGTATTTCTCGTGAGAGAATTGCATTGTAAAACTCGTACTGGCTGTCGGCTCTCCTGACCGGAGCTTGACAGCTGCATAGTAATACATCATGCTGTCATGCTTGGGTCAGGAGAGGTGCCGGCCAGCCAGTCCGTGCAGTGCGATGAGATTATCGCACGAGGAATACGGCAGTGAGTCTCAGCCCTTAAAAAAAAAAAAAAAAGAAAAAAAAGTCAAGCTTCCCAAAAACAGTCAAGAATAAATTAAAAAAAGGCAAGAGTACCAACAACAGTCAAGAATAAATAAAAACAGTCAAGAATACTTACACGCCGTCTTGCCACCGGAGCTTGGGCCTGAGTCTGCTGCTCCTGTTCATCTGCACCAGAAGGGTTCTGTAAAAATAAATATTTTGTCACATGTGTAATAGTGATAGTGAATATCTACCAATCAGTATCAAATTTACTCACTTCAGTCTCCTGTCCACTGTGTGAGCTCTGTTCAGTGGAGGACATGATGAGGAATGCTGCAAGAAAGATAGAAATGATTACAGACTGCAAGGAGAAACAGACAGGCAGACATAGCTTGTATACTTACATTTTGATAGAGTCTTCCAAACTTGATGTGCTGCAATGCTTGTATCGCTTCCAGAGTCTTGAGAGTAATGGACTTTCACTGCCCACACCTTCTTTTATAAGGTTTGTTTGGAGGGGGTGGCTTAAAACAAGTTCCTAGACATGTTTACTCAGAAGGACGCATATGTACGCAAATGCAAGTCATTGCGTACGCATGCGTTCCCATAGACTAATTTGTTTATTTGATGCACTCTTTCTGCAAGCGTCCGCATGAGTATGGCGGAGGAAATTTGCTGCCACAAAAATTCTAACATGGTGCATCAGCCGCACACAGCGAAAATACGCATGTGTAAGCAAACACGGGCTAACGCATGCACCTGCGTCTACAATGTAAAAGATAGGAAATCAAGACGCATGCTGTTGTATGTGTCCCAAACGCTGCGGACACAACTGCAAATGTGAAACCAGCCTTAGGGTAGGTGCATAGGCTGTGGATTTTGCTGCGGATCCGCAGCGGTTTTCCATGAGTTTACAGTACCATGTAAACCTATGGAAAACAAAATCCGCAGTGCACATGCAGCGGAAAAAGATGCGCGGAAACGCAGCATTGTTTATTCCGCAGCATGTCAATCCTTTGTGCGGATTCCGCTGCGGCTTACACCTGCTCCATAATAGGAATCCGCAGGTGTAAAACCGCAGGTGTAATCCGCACAAAAACTGCGGTAAATCAGCAGTGCGCTTTACCTGCGGATTTACCAAAACAGGTGTGGAAAAATCCGCAGAGATCCCACCTACGTGTGCACATACCCTAACAGTGCCTCCTTTACAATCAGCAAAAGGAACCATCGGACACTGAAGTTGAGCTATACAGCCCCTTTATAAGAAGCGCACTTCACATAAGACCCTCAACTCAGGAGCAAGCCTGACAGAAAGACACCGTAACACATTTTGAAAAGGGTATTGGCAAAAAACATTTTATTTATATGTACAAGTAAATACATTTCACGAAAGCCGGGCTGAAATCGCGGCATGTCGACCTGACTACCCCGGCAGCCAGAGCCAGCAGGCATAGCCAGTTCCTTCAACAGATACATTGCTGGCCATCTGCCAATCCTGGACCCATGGTGAGTGATAAGCCATCCAGACATATTACCTTCCTCCATCCAGTGGCTGGCTTAGATGGCAGTACTTGCCCATTTCAACGTGAGGCCACAATTTCTCATATATGGTACCATCTTGAAGGTCGAAGCACCGCGATTCCAACTTAAGATAGAAACAATCTGAACAACACACCTATACAAATCTTTCCTCTTTCGGCAGCACCTTAATAAATAACATGAGCAAGTGAGCTAATTCCCATAGTTGTACAGACTACACCATCCTCCTTAATCTCCTTTCTTATACAGTCATGGCCCAAAGAGTTAGAACCCATGAAATTGTTCCAAAAACCTGAAGTATTTCTCCCAGAAAATTATTGCAATTACACGTTTTGTTATACACATGTTTATTTTATTTTCTGTATTGGAACTACACAAACAGAGAAAAGGTAAATTGGATATAACTTCACACAAATACCTCCAAAAATGGTCCGGCAAAATTGTTGGCACCTTTGCAAAGTTGTGGGCAAACAACTTTGTTTCAAGCATGTGATGCTCGTTCAAACTCAACTGTGGCAAGTAACAGGTGTGGGCAATATGACAGTCACACCTGAAACCAGATAAAAGGGGAGCAGTTGACTGAATCATTGCATTATGTGTCTGTGTGTGCCACACTAAACATGGAGAACAGAAAGAGGAGAAGAGAACTGTCTGAGGACTGGAGAACCAAAATTGGAGAACCAAAATTGTTTAACAATATCAACAACCTCAAGGTTAGAAGTCCATCTCCTGAGATCCTGATGTTACTTTATCCATGGTGTGCAACATAAGCAAGACGTTTACAACCCATGGTACTACAGCTATTCTGCCTGGATGTGGACGGCAGAGAAAAATTTATGAAAGGTTGCAACACAGGATAGTCAGGATGGTGGATAAGCAGTCCCAATCAAGTTACAAAGATATTCACGTTGTACTGCAGGGTGTGTCAGTGCAAACTATCCATCAACACTGGAATGAAAAACACTATGCAGGAGACCCAGGAGGATTTTGTGTTTAATTATGTCCAATTTTCATTTTTTTTTCTGGTTTTTTTTTTGTGTTGTTCCAATACACATAAAAGAAATAAACATGTATATAACAAATCATGTGCAATTGCAATAAATTTCTTGGAGAAATACTTCATTTTCTAGAACAATTTCAAGGGTGCCAACAATTTTGGCCATGGCTGTATATTCTGGCTCCAACCATTCCCTACCGACAAGTACATTTTCCACTCCCAAATTATCCATTGTTCTCTGCAGACATTCCTGTCCACAATTACTAGCTCCAACTTCATCTTGTTTAATCCCCTCCTTACTCCATGAACACATCTTTACAAACATAACAATTTTACAAAACCAAGATTCGGTAGCAAGGTAGTGGAGAAAGCAATTTTATTAATAAACATGCAACTATATACTGCACTTCTTAAGGGAAAGTGGTCCTAATATTCAGCACTTCAGCCAAGCTATGTTTATAGGTGAATCCAGTGTCTGGAAGTGGAACTCATCTACCGGACTGTGGATCCCCTGTATCATCCGCAGCCCACATCTGCTGATCTACGAAAAGAAACCGTGGTGCTCAAGTAGGATCCCAAGCGGTATAGTTATATGAAAACATGGCACACACAGCGACTAGTGGTGGATACCGCGTCCCTTTCCTGTACGCCATTATCAGGTTCAGTCATACTTGGCATATTCCTGATCTAGAACTCCCATTTATTATGGGGACTCTATTAAGGTGACCCTTATATCTTCAAGTACATAAGTTAGGTACATTGATGAAGGTGGTTGTGACACAAACGTCTACTGTATGTACTGAAGCTTATTAAACTTTTCACTGCATTCACGCTGTGTGTGTCAAGTTTTCAAACACATCAGGTTTATCAACCTACAATGGATGAACTGACTGGCCAGCTGTGTCCTCTTCTTCTGGTAGTTGACTTTCTACGCAACACATACCCATCCGGCCTTCAGGACACAATTGAACAGTAATTTCACCCCCCTCAAACTTGCCCCTACTTTTCCGCCACCCTTTAGTCAATGTAACCCTCAAATGTACCTTTCCAGTTTATCCTGCAAAGAATGGTTAAAAACATCCAACCCCATAATAGACAGGTGTATTCCATCACTCTTATACAGCTTAGTATATTTACCATCGATTCCTTCATGGCGTACGACTGAGCCCCCGTTGGCTTTCAGAAACTTCTCAACACCCTTGTTCACCTTTTTCCTGCTCTTTGCCACATAGTTGGTATTACACCAATCTCCTTGCTGTATAATTTGTGACCAGATTACCTTAAGCCCTGGCCACCTTGTCAACCAACTTCTAATGCCCCCGGTGACTTTAGATATTAAATCTAAGGATTCCGTACTTGTTAAGTCTTTTGCTCCTGCATGAATAACGAGAATATCCGGTGACGGAGATTGTCTGGCAGCTTTCTCTACAAGTGTTTGCATTTCATCCCAATGAAGTCCTGTTCTGCCAAACCAAAAAACTTTGCATTTGTCCCTTGGCAAACCGAGCCACGTGCCGTAGGAACATCTGGTAGCCCTCTCTTCCGCCAAATGAACAAATGAGTCTCCCATAATCCAGATAGTCTTTACAACTGTGAACACAAAGCACATTAGGTCAACATCTAAAAAAAAAAAAAAAAACAAGCCTCACCCTGCACTTTGGTGACCTTGGGGAATAATTCACATCATTTCTGTGCATGGAAGTCTCTAACAATATGTTCACATTGCATTTTATAGCCACCTATGTACCCATATAAGCTTTGAAGTGAAAGACGCAGGTGTTTTGTTTTTTTTTGTTTTTTTTCATGAAGCGACTTCGTCATCTTTTTTTGTAGTTTTTTGTGGCGGTTTTGTGGCAACAAGTCCTTGATATTCTCCATAAATTTTTATGATAAAGAGCCACAAGTTATAACTGAAATTACACCAACATGCCCCTCAGTCGTCTTCTCCTTTATAATTCCCGCACCCATGGATTCGTCACCCAGCAGTGACGGTAGCTTCCACTGACTTTTCTTCTGCAAAATTATCCACTAACCCCTGCTGACACTGCTCATATTCACTCACTTCAATGCCATCTTGTTTAGGACCTTTCCTAAAGCACTCCATACATATTACTGTAGGTGGCTGTTGGCCGATCATTTGTCCGACAGGCATCTCGACTGTCTCTGCCATATACATGAGTGCTCATTCAGCTGAGCGCACCGGTATATTCTTCGAGAAAGCCACCAGCAGACATCTCTGCCAACAGCTTATCACTGGTAGAACAAATAAATTGGTAGACCGAAAATAGACATTCCCAACCAACATCTCCTCCGACGATCAGTTGGCCAGCTCCCTATAAGAATTAGAGCTGATATCAATGGGTTCAGACAACAGTAATGTGAACTGGGGCCTTAAGGCTATGCACACACGTTCCAGATTTTCAGCGTTTTTTCGGCGGTTTTCCGCTGCAAAAACTTTTACATTAAGCATACCATCATTTTTAATGTATTCCACATTTTTTGTGCACATGTTGCATTTTGTTTCCATGATAAAAACGCATCGCGGAAAAAAAACCGCAGAATGTTCATTAATTTTGCGGTTTTACCGCTATATTATTGCATTGGGAAGCTCCAGAAAAAAAAAAAAAAAAAACACGACAAATCTGCAAAAAAAAAACCACACAAGAAACGCGAGAAGAACGCAAGAAATACGTGTGCGGATTTCCTGCGAAAGTAGTCCGGATTTGCTCAGGAAAATTCTGCACTTTCCTGACACATGGGCACATAACTGACCAGTCTAACTTTTAGGGTATGTGCACACGTCAGGATTTCTTGCAGAAATTTCCTGAAGAAAACCGGAAGTTTTCTGCAAGAAATCCGCATTTTTTTTTTTTTTTTTTTGGGGGGGGGGTGTGTGTTTTCCCCGGTTTTTCGCGTTTTTTTAGCATTTTGCAAGCGTAATTAGCTTGCAGAATGCTAAAAAGTTTTCCAAGCGATCTGTAGCATCGCTTGGGAAACTGACAGGTTGGTCACACTTGCAAAACATACTGTTTGACAAGTGTGACCAACTTTTTACAATAGATGCTGCTTATGCAGCATCAATAGTAAAAAGATATCATGATAAAAATAATAAAAAAATAAAAAAAATGGTTAACTCACCCTCTGCAGACAGCCGATCTCAGCGGTGTCCGTTCCTATAGATGGTGTGTGCAGGACCTTCGATGACGTTGCGGTCACGTGAGCGGTCACATGACCGGTCACGCGACCAATCAAGACAGCGACGTCATCTCAGGTCCTTCACCACACCATCTATAGGAACGGAAGCGGCAGCATGCAGCGCAGAGAGGCGGGAACACTCCGGGGGCCATCGAAGGTGAGTATATGACTATTTTTTATTTTAATTCTTTTTTTTTTTTTACCAATTATACGGTGCCCAGTCCGTGGAGGAGAGTCTCCTCTCCTCCACCCTGGGTACCAACCGCACATGATCCGCTTACTTCCCGCATGGTGTGCACAGCCCCGTGCGGGAAGTAAGCAGATCAATGCACTCCTAGGTGTGCGGAATCCCCGCAATTCTGCATATTTAATGAACATGTTGCTTTTTTTTCCGCGATGCGATTTTTTAGCGGAAAAAAAATGCAACAATTGCACAAGAAATGCGGAATACACTTAAAATAATGGGAGGCATATGTAAGCGTTTTTATAGCGAAAAAAACGCAAAAAATACTGAACGTGTGCACATGGCCTTAGGCTATTAGGAACGAGCATTATTAGGAATGTTTGTTTCCCAATTGAGGCTGTGCCCAGCATGGGGCTCTACTTCTCCTGCAGAGCCAGCAGCCGACACGCCCCTTGTATTAGGCCACACCCCCTCCACATCATCTTCTTCTGTAGCAGTGGTTTAGAGAGGTAGGGTGTGTGTGTGTGTGTGTGTGTGTGTGTGTGTGTGTGTGTGTGTGTGTGTGTGTGTGTGTGTGTGTGTGTGTGTGTGTGTGTGTGTGTGTGTGTGTGTGTGTGTATTTTAAACAAAACAATTCAGATGCAGTTGAAGTTCAGGCTTTCAGCTTTCATTTGAGAGTATCCACATTAAAATTAGATGAAGGGTTTAGGAGTTTCAGCTCCTTAACATGTGCCACCCTGTTTTTAATGGGGCCATAAGTAATTGGACAATTGTCTCCAAGGCTATTTCATGGACAGGTGTGGGCAATCCCTTCGTTATGTCATTCTCAATTAGACAGATAAAAGGCCTGGAGTTGATTTGAGGTGTGGTGCTTGCATTTGGAAGGTTTTGCTTTGAAGTAAACATGCGATCAAAGGTGCTCTCTATGCAGGTGAAACAAGCCATCCTTAAGCTGCGAAAACAGAAAAAACCCATCCGAGAAAATACTACAATATTCAGAGTGGCAAAATCTACAGTTTGGTACATCCTGATAAAGAAAGAAAGCACTAGTGAACTCATCAATGCAAAAAGACCTGGGCGCCCACGGAAGACAACAGTGTTGGATGATCGCAGAATAATCTCCATGGTGAAGAGAAACCCCTTCACAACAGCCAACCAAGTGAACAACACTCTCCAGGAGGTAGGCGTATCAATATCCAAATCTACCATAAAGAGAAGACTGCATGAAAGTAAATATAAAAGGGTTCACTGCACGGTGCAAGCCACTCATAAGCATCAAGAATACAAAGGCTAGACTGGACTTTGCTATAAAACATCTAAAAAAGCCAGCACAGTTCTGGAAGAACATTCTTTGGACAGATGAAACCAAGATCAACCTCTACCAGAATGATGGAAAGAGAAAAGTATGGCGAAGGCGTGGTACAGCTCATGATCCAAAGCATACCACATCATCTGTAAAACACGGCGGAGGCAGTGTGATGGCTTGGGCATGCATGGCTGCCAGTGGCACTGGGTCACTAGTATTTATTGATGATGTGACACAGGACAGAAGCAACCGAATTAATTCTGAGGTATTCAGAGCCACACTGTGTGCTCAGATCCAGCCAAATGCAGCCAAACTGATTGTAGTATGAAACGACGACCAGATGGACAATGACCCAAAACATAAAGCCAAAGCAACCCAGGAGTTTATTAGTGCAAACAAGTGGAATATTCTTGAATGGCCAAGTCAGTCACCTGATCTCAACCCAATTGAGCATGCATTTCACTTGTTAAAGACTAAGCTTCAGACAGAAAGGCCCACAAACAAACAGCAACTGAAAACCACCGCAGTGAAGGCCTGGCAGAGCATCAAAAAGGAGGAAACAGCGTCTGGTGATGTCCATGAGTTCAAGACTTCAGGCAGTCATTGCCAACAAAGGGTTTTCAACCAAGTACCAGAAATGAACATTTTATTTAAAACTATTGAATCTGTCTAATTACTTTTGGTCCCTTTAAAAAAAAGGGTGGCAAATGTTAAGGAGCTGAAACTCCTAAACCTTTCATCCAATTTTAATGTGGATACCCTCATGAAAGCTGAAAGTCTGAACTTCAACTGCATCTGAATTGTTTTGTTTAAAATTCATTGTGGTAATGTCTATAACCAAAATTAGAAAAATGTTATCTCTGTCCAAATATATATGGACGTAACTGTATATGTGTGTATACACACACACACATACATGCAGATGGCCCTGCCCTGCTGTGATTACAGTGCAAGGCATTATAACCAGGAGTAGTGGCACCAGTTAGAGCAATCCAATGCATATAAGCCGAGAATTTCTGCCCATTTTTTCAGGCTGAAATTGCCCCTCTCGAGTCATTCCCAGGGGTCGGCAGGGGAGGGGGGAGTGGCAGCTGTCTAATAATACTCACCTGGCGCGGTCCCTGCACGTCCCTGGTCTTCCTGGCGCCGGCAGCTTCTTCCAGCGTTGAGCGGTCACATGGTACCGCTCATTACAGTAATGAATATGGACCGGACTCCACTCCCATAGGGGTGGAGTCGCATAGTCATTACTGTAATGAGCGGTACCATGTGACCGCTCACTACAGGATGCTGACGGCGCCCAGAGAACCAGGGACGTGCAGGGACCGCGCCAGGAGCAGGTAAGTATAACGGGGGCATTGCGCGATATTCACCTGTCCGCGTTCCATCACCACTCCGCGGGCGTGATGATGTGTATGGGGCAAATGTCTGTATGGAACATCTTATGGGGCCATAATCAACATTTGTGCAGCATTATATGGGGCATATTTTAAAATGGAGCATCTTATGGGGCCCATCATGAACTGCATTTGTGCAGCATTATATGGGGCAAATGTCTGTATGGAACATCTTATGGGGCCATAATCAGCATTTGTCCAGCATTATATGGGGCAAATGTCTGTATGGAACATCTCATGGAGTCATAATCAACATTTGTGCAGCAGTATATGGGGCATATTTTAATATGGAGCATCTTATGGGGCCCATCATGAACTGTATGGAGCGTTATATGGGGCTCCTGATTCAATATGGATATTCAAAAACACTTTACCTACTGACATTTACCGGTAGCTGCTGTATTTTCCACCCTAGGCTTATACTCGAGTCATTAAGCTTTCCCAGTTTTTTGTGGCAAAATTAGAGGTCTCGGCTTATACTCGAGTATATACGGTAATTAATATTGCAAAAAGAGTTAAGAGCAGCACACAAAAAAAAAAAACGGCAAAATTAGGGTGCAGAGCCCCCTCAGGCATGTACCAAACCTTGTCATAGGAGTCCAAAAATCAGAGGCAGCGCACCATTGTAGGTTAAAGTTTTTGAAGGTGCTTAAATTTAATAGCCCATAGCGGCAATGTTTCGGCCCATGGAGAGCCTTTCTCAAGCAACATGACAGTGTACAGACAAGGTATTTATGTTATACAAACAATTAAACATACTTATTATTTGTACAAAAGAGGGTATAACAACTCCTAAGAGAAGATATACATAAAGTGCATATAATAACCACTACAGGTACAAGTGTAACAAAATGCAGTGCAATAACATATACATAAAAAACATCATACAATAACTGATCCAATATTAATTGGCAATTTATACACAGCTGAATTTCATAAATCATTTCATGGCTCACCCCATTCTGTAATCACATGTGCACGCAGTGTCCGGCGTCCTGTTGCACAAAGAGCGCATGTCCGAAAGGAAGAAAAAAAAAAAGTTGTTCTGCAGGAAATACACGTCAACCCGCGCATGTGCGGAAGACAATTCCTAGAGCCGACGCCATCTTGGTTACTGGAAAACATGTAAACGCCCACCGGAAGCCCTCACATTTTCAAAGTGAGTGGCAACCCACCGTTATGGGCTATTAAATTTAAGCACCTTCAAAAACTTTATCCTACAATGGTGTGCTGCCTCTGATTTTTGGATAGAGATATATACACACACACACACACACATATTACAGACCAAAAGTTTGGACACACCTTCTCATTCAAAGATTTTTCTGTATTTTCATGACTATGAAAAATGTACATTCACACTGAAGGCATCAAAACTATTAATTAACACATGTGGAATTATATCCTTAACAAAAAGTGTGAAACAACTGAAATTATGTCTTATATTCTAGGTTCTTCAAAGTAGTCACCTTTTGCTTTGATGACTGCTTTGCACACTCTTGGCATTCTCTTGATGAGCTTCAAGAGGTAGTCACCGGAAATGGTTTTCACCTCACAGGTGTGCCCTGTCAGGTTTAATAAGTGAGATTTCTTATAAACCTATAAAAAACCTGCTAGGTTGCAAAATCAAGAACCCAGATGTGAATGAAAATTCACAACCACACAGAAGAGGTAACAAAGAACAAATGATTTTATTAAGATGACATATACATAATAATGCAATACTAAATATGGACAAAAATGGTGAAAGGGAGGACATGCCACTAATACCACCAGCAAAAAGAGATGTTGATGGGTTGCTGGAGGCGGACACAACACGTTCAGGCACCCTGACTCCACAACCACGCTGGGGAATGCCCAAGAATGAGACCAATGGCAAGCAGTGATATACCTAAATAGTTCAGACCTCCAAATGGATAAAGTGAAAATAGTTCAGGTTGAAATAACCCATAAATCCATGGAATAGATCCATTAAGAATGGTATACAACCATATGTGTAGTGTTAAATGACAAAGTCACTGCGCCAGGTCAAAGACAGGGCATAAAGATGTAACTAGCACCGGTACCTCCAAGTCTGAGGGAAAATGTATGCATGCTAAAGATGGTAGAGGACATTACCTTGAGACATGGTGGCAACCGGGCACCGGCGTGGTGTGGGCAGGAAGAGACCTCGACGTACGTTTCGCCTTAAGGGGCTTCGTCAGCTTATTTAATAAGTGAGATTTCTTGCCTTATAAATGGTGTTGGGACCATCAGTTGTGTTGAGCAGAAGTCTGGTGGATACACAGCTGATAGTCCTACTGAACAGACTGTTAGAATTTGTATTATGGCAAGAAAAAAGCAGCCAAGTAAAGAAAAATGAGTGGCCATCATTACTTTAAGAAATGAAGGTCAGTCAGTCTGAAAAATTAGGAAAACTTTGAAAGTGTCCCCAAGTGCAGTTGCAAAAACCATCAAGCGCTACAAAGAAACTGGCTCACATGAGGACCGCCCCAGGAAAGGAAGACCAAGAGTCACCTCTGCTTCTGAGGATAAGTTTATCCGAGTCACCAGCCTCAGAAATCGCAGGTTAATAGCAGCTCAGATTAGAGACCAGGTCAATGCCACACAGAGTTCTAGCAGCAGACAGATCTCTACAACAACTGTTAAGGCCTCTTTCACATTTCCGTCGGTACGGGGCCGTCGCAAACCGTCGGCCCGACGGACGTTGTGCAAATAGTGCACAACGTGCGCAGCGGATGAAGTTTTCTGACGCATCCGCTGCCCATAATGAAGTCCGGGGAGGAGGGGGCGGAGTTCCGGCTGCGCATGTGCGGTCGGAAATGGCGGATCCGACAGACAAAAAAACGTTCCCTTGAACGTTTTTTTTGTCACGACGGACCGCAAAAACACGACACATCCATTGCACGACGGATGCGACGTGTGGCCATCCGTCGCAATCCGTCAACTAAAGTCAATAGCAAAAAAAAAACATCCTGCGGGCACATTTGCAGGATCCGTTTTTTTGCCAAAACGACGGATTGCGACGGATGGCAAAAAACAGAAGTGTGAAAGAGGCCTAAGAGGAGACTTTGTGCAGCAGGTTTTCATGGTAAAATAGGAAACCACTGCTAAGGACAGGCAACAAGCAGAAGAGACTTGTTTGGGCTAAAGAACACAAGGAATGGACATTAGACCAGTGGAAATCTGTGCTTTGGTCTGATGAGTCCAAGTTTGAGATTATTATTATTATTTATATAGCACCATTAATTCCATGGTGCTGTATATGAGAAGGTGTTACATCAAAATACAAATATCACTTACAGTAAACAAAACTAGCAATGACAGACTGATACAGAGGGAAGAGGACCCTGCCCTTGGGGGGCGGGGGGTTACATTCTACAGGATTATGGGGAAGGAGACAGTAGGTCGAGGGTTGCAGTAGCTCCGATGGTGTTGAGGTGGCCGTATGGTCATTACAGGCTGTAAGCTTCTTTGAAGAGGTGGGTTTTCGGTTTTCTTTTAAAGGATCCAAATGTGGTGGATAACCGGATGTATTGGGGCACAGAATTCCAGAGGATGGGTGATATTTGGGAGAAGTCTTGGAGGCGATTGGGTGAGGAGCGAATAAGCCTGGAGGAGAGAAGGAGGTCTTGGGAGGACCAAAGATTACGTGAGGGAAGATATTGAGAGATTAGTTTGGAAAGGAGGAGAGATTAATTAGTCAGGCAGCAGAGTTAAGGAAGGACTGGAGGGGTGCGAGAGTGTTAGAAGGTAGGCCACAGAGGAGGATGTTGCAGTAGTCGAGGCGGGAGATGATTAGGGCATGCACAAGCATTTTGGTAGAGTGAGGGTTGAGGAAAGGACGGATTCTGAAAATATTTTTGAGCTGGAGGCGACAGGAGGTGGCGAGAGCTTGGATGTGCGGTTTGAAGGACAGGGCAGAGTCCAAGGTTACTCCGAGGCAGCGGATTTTGGGGACAGGGGAAAGTGTGATTTCATTTATTTTGATAGATAGATAGATCAGGTAGGGAAGATATGCGAGATGGAGGAACGTTAATTCAGGTCTTTGGTTCCAACCACCGTGTCTTTGTGCGTCGCAGAAAAGGTGAATGGATGGACTCTACATGCCTGGTTCCCACCGTGAAGCATGGAGGAGGTGTGATGGTGTGGGGGGTGCTTTGCTGGTGACACTGTTGGGGATTTATTCAAAATTGAAGTCATACTGAACCAGCATGGCTACCACAGCATCTTGCAGCGGCATGCTATTCCATCCGGTTTGCATTTAGTTGGACCATCATTTATTTTTCAACAGGACAATGAGCCCAAACACACCTCCAGGCTGTGTAATGGCTATTTGACCAAGAAGGAGAGTGATGGGGTGCTACACCAGATGACCTGGCTCCAC
This sequence comes from Ranitomeya variabilis, assembly GCF_051348905.1. NCBI lineage: Eukaryota > Metazoa > Chordata > Amphibia > Anura > Dendrobatidae > Ranitomeya > Ranitomeya variabilis. The sequence continues at coordinate 248,034,835 of NC_135233.1, read as the reverse complement.
AGTCACCAGACCTCAACCCAATCGAGATGGTTTGGGGTGAGCTGGACCGCAGAGTGAGGGCAAAAGGGCCAACAAGTGCTAAGCATCTCTGGGAACTCCTTCAAGGCTGTTGGAAGACCATTACCGGTGACTACCTCTTGAAGCTCATCAAGAGAATCCAAGAGTGTGCAAAGCAGTAATCAAAGCAAAAGGTGGCTACTTTGAAGAACCTAGAATACAAGACATATTTTCAGTTGTTTCACACTTTTTAAAGTATATAATTCCACATGTGTTAATTCATAGTTTTGATGCCTTCAGTGTGAATGTACAATTTTCATAGTCATGAAAATACAGAAAAATCTTTGACTGAGGTGTGTCCAAACTTTTGGTCTGCACTGTATATCTATCTATCTATCCTTTATAGACTACAGCATTTATGGAGTGGAGCCAGTAGATAGTGGTGTTGTCTGAGTGCATGCAGAGTTCGCGGAGCTGGGCTACATTGAAATGTGCAGGACAGCAACAGGTGGTGAAATCTTTGCTTGCATTGTAAGCAGAGTTGCTGGGACACAACTACAGCCCCGACTGTACACTGGCATCGTCATGTATGGGCATTATACAGTATTGAGCATCATGTGGGGCCATTAAACAGTATGGAGCACTGTGCAGACATTATTTTTATATAGCACCATTGATTCCATTATACGGTATTGAGCATCATGTGTGGTCATTATACAGTATGGAGCACTGTGTGGCCATATTTTTTTCTGTTTATAATTATTGTTTATGACAGTGTGATCAGCAGTGCTAAATGGGTTTGGTTGGGGCATTGATATGGGTGTAACTAGTTGTGAAATGGGTGTGGCGAGGGTGTAGCCTAAAATTTGCAGCGCGTGCACGCGCCGCAACCTTTGTCCCACTTTACCTTCTTCAGAAGTTGGGAGGTATGGTAACAGGCTGCCAAACACCCAACAAGTGAGCAAAACAATTGCTTGTTGGGTGAAATTATTTTTAAACTTGCTTAAGAAGTCATCGTTCTTGGCAGCACATTGTCCTGTTTAAATGTGCTGTCGACAACAGTGACAGTCTATGCGCACTGAACAATTACTGATTGTTCTGTGCACATGTGAAGTGTGGTTGGCCTGTCAAATCAGCCTATAAAACCACAAGAGATCAGCGTGATTAATGGCTACCGTCGAGAGTTATTTGATGCCACAATTTGTGATGCAATGAAACAATAAAATATATGTTCATAAACACGACAATAATAATAATAATAATATTTTTTTTTTTATTAATTATTATAATAATAAATCCATAAAATGGCAATTCCCATTAAAACTGCATCGGAATGTTTAGCTCCTGTATACATCATTACTAGTGATGAGCAAGTATACTTTGGCATGCTCGGAGATTTAGTTTTTGTCGCCTCAGATGCATGATTTGCGACTGCTAGACAGCCTGAATACATGTGGGAATTCCTTAACAAACAGGCAACCCCTGCATGTGTTTAGATTATCTAGCAGTCACAAATCAAGCAGCTGAGGCAACGGAAACTAGATCTCAGAGCATGCCAAAATACTCGGAGACCACCCGAGCATGCTTGGGAAAACCTGAGCAACGAGTGTACTCGCTCATCACGAATCGTTACCTATTGACCTAACCATTTTTTTGGCTCCCTTTGCTTCTGAATCTTTAAACCCCTTCACGACATGTGCCATACTAGTACAGCGCATGTCGTGTCTCCACTTTGATGTGGGCTCCGGCGGTGAGCCCACATCAAAGTCGCGACATGTCGGCGCAATAGCGGCAGGTGGAATCGCGATCCACCTGCCACTATTAACTAGTTAAATGCCGCTGTCAAACGCTGACAGCGGTATTTAACTACCGCTTCCGGCCGCGCTCACATGCGTCGGCATGACAACCAGAGGTCTCCTTGAGACCGCTATGGTTGTTGATGCCGGCTTGCTGTGAGCGCCACCCTGTGGTCGGCGCTCATAGCAAGCCTGTAATTAATCTGATGATAGCTGCTATGGGGCAGAGCCGATCCAGTTGTGCCAGCTTCTAGCCTCCGATGGCTATTAAAGCATGGCAAAAGTAAAAAAAAAAAAAAAAAAAAAAATTTTTAAAAAATATGAAAAAAATATAAAATTTTAAATCACCCCCCCTTTTGCCCCATAATAAAACTGAAAAAAAAAAAGGGATTAACCTGATCGCTAAACGGCGTAGCGACAAAAAAAATTCAAAACGCCAGAATTACGTTTTTTTGGTCGCCACGATATTGCATTTAAATACAATAACGGGCGATCAAAAGAACGTATCTGCACAAAAGTGGTATCATTAAAAACGTCAGCTCGGCATGCAAAAAATAAGCCCTCACCTGACCCCAGATCACGAAAAATGGAGACGCTACGGGTATCGGAAAATGGCGCAATTTTTTTTTTTTTTAGCAAAGTTTGGAAAAAAAATTTCACCACTTAGATAAAAAATAACCTAGAAATGTTTGGTGTCTATGAACTCGTAATGATCTGGAGAATCATAATATCAGTTTTAGCATTTGGTGAACCTATCAAAAAAGCCAAACAAGAAACTAGTGTGGGATTGCACTTTTTTTGCAAAAATAAGCCCTCACATGGCCATATTGATGGAAAAATAAAAAAAGTTATGGCTCTGGGAAGGAGGGGAGCGAAAAACGAAAATTTTCGCATATAAGATGCTGCCAATGCCATTAGGGGCTTATCTACAGAACTCTGTAATGCTGTAGATAAGCCCAGATGTAACCTGAAAGATAAGAAAAACAAGTTAGATTATACATACCTGGGGGGCGGACCGGTGCGGTCCGATGGGTGTTGCAGGTCCAGCGCCTCCCATCTTCACGCAATGACGTCCTCTTCCTTGCTTCCTGTCGCGGCTCCTGTGCAGGCGTACTGATTTGCCCTGTTGAGGGCAGAGTAAAGTAATGCTGTAGATAAGCCCCTAATGGCGGTGGCCGCAGCTTATAAACGAAAAAGTAGTTGACAGATTCCCTTTAAGACTATGTGCACACTGTGCGGATTTGGCAGCGGATTGGCCGCTGTTTTCCATGCGGTTTACAGTACCATATAAACCTGTGGAAAACCAAATCTGCAGTGCACATGCTGTGGAAAATACCGCGCGGAAACGCCGTGTTGTATTATCTGTAGCATGTCAATTCTTTGTGCGGATTCCGCAGCGGTTTACACCTGTTCCTCACTAGGAATCCGCAGGTGTAAAACTCCAGGTGAAATCTGCAGGAAATCCACAGTGTGTTTTACCCGCGGATTTTGCAAAAACGGTGCGGAAAAATCCACACACGAATCTGCACCGTGTACATATAGCCTAAGACTTGTCACTTCCCCCCACCAACCGCACAATTTGGAAATGTAGAAAAGTTTGCCAAATACAAACCCTTTTTGGGACGTTCACGAGGGATGCCATCTTGTGCCGCTGCAGACAGTGCATGCTGTAGAGGCAAACCTGTTGCAGCAGAACAAGCGTGGAGTAACCGGTCTATACGTAACTCAATGGACTCCTCAGCTGTGCTGCTGGAACGGGCCGGAACGGGACCTTCTGCACGGTATTCAGTACTGTTGTCATTTCTCCGGACATTCCCTTTTGCGGCCACGGAGACCTTGGCTTTCGGAGAGTCCGATCTATAGTAATGCTGCTCCCGTTGACCATCTCTGGACCTCTGTTCCTTTACGGAAGCGGAAGGAACCGCAGTAGATGCTGCAGGTTGGGGTGGCTTGTTGTCTGACCACATCCCTACTATGTCATCTGCACTAAAATCCACATTTGTGAAACCTCTTCCATAGCTCCCAAAAGATGTCACAACTGGAGCTGCTTTTGGAGGGTTCTTATCGGGGCTTTGAACTCTGCGCTTAGCTCTGGGCACAGGGGACGGACTCCTGCATTCAGGAGGTCTAGCTGTCTTAGTACATGGCATCAGATCAGGGGTGTCAGTCACATTTCCTTCATCTGTGAGGATTTCTGCCACTTTTTGCCACTCCTTACCCCTCATCAGTGCTTCTGCCCGGACCTTGTCTAGCAGTTCCTCCAGGTCTTCAGACATGGCTGGATCTCTGCAGCCCAGCAACGTGCACACATTTCTCTCTCTATGTATATTTTATTTCCGTGCAGGCCAGACTCCTCCTCATCCTCTCCGACCTCCCAGCATGCCCCAGTAAACCAGTCACCACTACAAGCTGGGGGGGGAGATCAGCAATGTAGACTGAAGGGTGAGGGAAGGCTGATTACAATGTCATCGTGTGTGGTAAATGCCGCCCACACCGCTCCTCAGGCTCCTGTACAGTCAGTGCTACGGCCAGAAGAAGCTCTCGTCGTCGTGCAGCTGGAGCCTGTGCCCATCACAAAAGAAAAGATGCAGCGTTTTTTTTTTTGTTTTGTTTTTAAAGAAACAGGTCCTGGAATTATTTTTTGAGGAGTCTTTGGAGCGGAAATGGTTATGTATAGACAGACGCTATTGTTTTTTGGAGCAGAACCTCCATGTTTTTGCAAGGTTTTGAGATTTTGAGCATTTTTGCTCCATGGCTATGTGCACACTGTACCCTTTAGGCTAAGTGCCCATGTTGCAGAATAGAAGCAGACTTTTCCTCGTCAAAACCGCACACCCTTGCCAAGGAAAACACATGCGGATTTTCATGCGTTTTTGACACGTTTTTCATGCGTTTTTTCCAATACAAGTCTATGGCGGCAGAATCGCCGCAATTCCGCAAAATAAATGAACATGCTTTGTATTTTACCGCGATGTGATTCCACTGCGGGAAAAAAAAATACGCAGCATGGGCACAGCAATTGCAGAATGCAATTAAAATTAATGGGATGCGTTTTGCTGGCGGGGTTTTTTAAGCGTTTCCACAGCGGAAAAACGCGTCGGAAATGCTTAAAAAACGCAACGCGGGCACACAGCCTTAGGGCTCATGCAGACGAGCGTATAAATCAGTCGTGTTCCCATTTTTAATCATACGGCACACTCGCCCGCCCGAAACCGTGTGTGATCGTGTACAGTACAGACTAAAACTTTGGACACACCTCATTTAAAGATTTTTCTGTATTTTCCTGACTATGAAATTTGTAAATTCACACTGAAGGCATCAAAACTATGAATTAACACATGTGGAATTATATACTTAACAAAAAAGTGTGAAACAACTGAAAATATGTCTTATATTCTAGGTTCTTCAAAGTAGCCACCTTTTGCTTTGATTACTGCTTTGCACACTCTTGGCATTCTCTTGATGAGCTTCAAGAGGTAGTCACCGGAAATGGTCTTCCAACAATCTTGAAGGAGTTCCCAGAGATGCTTAGCACTTGTTGGCCCTTTTGCCTTGCCCAGGAACCCCAGCCCCGCACTGTGCATAATGAATAACACAGTGCGGGGCGGGGATTCAGCAACAGGGTGGCCGCACTGCCGGCACAGGCGCAGTCAGGCACCCTGCATCTGACCTATGACGGACAATGAAGACTGTGCCTGCCCCAGGCAGGCACGCACAGCGCAGGCGCCGGATTTAAGAAGAAACAGCGCGCAGGGGGCGGCGACCACATCCCCAGAAGAGAAGAGTGACAGCCGTTGGGAGATTCACCGAGGAAGCTTCGGACCGCCTCCAGGTCTAAGGACAGGTTATTTTGTACAAATTTTAAAACGCTTTATTGAGGGAATAACTGAATCAAAAACTAAAAGAGCCACCTTGTTAGACTGCAGCATTAGGCCGGCGTCACACATGCGTGTTTTACGGAATTAAGAGCGCAAAAACTACGTCCGTAAAACTCGCATTACATACGGCACAATGATTCTCAATGGGTCTAGTCCTATCAGCCGTATATTACGGATCCGTAATATACGGCGTTCTACGGCCGTACAAAATCGCAGCATGCTGCGTTTGTCAGCGTATTGCGCAAATAATACGCCAATGAAAGTCTATGGGGGCGAGAAAAATACGGATTACACACGGACCAGCAGTGTGACTTGCGAGAAATACGCAGCGGTGTTAGTGAAAAGTCGGTAATTCAATTGCCGGCTTTTCATTTCTCCTGCCTAAACCCAACAGGATATGGGACATGGTTTACATACAGTAAACCATCTCATATCCCCATTTTTTTTGCATATTCCACACTACTAATGTTAGTAGTGTGTGTATGCAAAATTTGGGCGCTGTAGCTGCTAAAATAAAGGGTTAAATGGCGGAAACAATTGGCGTGGGTTCCCGCGCAATTTTCTCCGCCAGAGTGGTAAAGCCAGTGACTGAGGGCAGATATTAATAGCCAGGAGAGGGTCCATGGTTATTGGCCCCCCCGTGGCTAAAAACATCTGCCCCCAGCCACCCCAGAAAAGGCACATCTGGAAGATGCGCCTATTCTGGCACTTGGCCACTCTCTTCCCACTCCCTGTAGCGGTGGGATATGGGGTAATGAAGGGTTAATGCCACCTTGCTATTGTAAGGTGACATTAAGCCAGATTAATAAAGGAGAGGCGTCAATTATGACACCTATCCATTATTAATCCATTTGTCTGAAAGGGTTAAAAAAAACACACATGATTAAAAAGTATTTTAATGAAAGAAACAAACAGGTTGTTTTAATAATTTATTGCTCTCTCAATCCATCAGCAACACCCTCGCTTGGCAAAATAATAAACACACAATATACATACCTTCTGATGTCCTATCACGTCCCACGAGGTAATCCATCTGAAGGGGTTAACTAATATTACAGGCATGAGCTGTGCTAAACCACTCGCTCGTGCCTGTAATCCCCGGGTGCTGAAAGGAAAGCGGAGTGATCTATACTTACATTCAGTCGCGGTGATGCGCCCCTGCTGGATGTTCTCATGAACTGCAGCCTGGGAACTTTTTCCCACGCTCCAGGTCATATGAGGACATCCACCAGGGGGCGCATCACCGCGACTGAAGGAAATGTAGGTCAATGACCTATTTTTCCTTCATTCGCCGGGGAATTACAAGCACGAGCACAGCTGCATTAGCAGGGCTCCTGCTTGTAAATTATTTTAACCCCTTCAGATGGATTACTTCGTGGGACGTGACGGTTCAACAGAGGGTATGTATCTTGTGCATTTATTATTTTGCCAAGCGAGGGTCTGCAAATGGATTGAGAGAGCAATAAAATATTAAAACAACCGCTGTGTTTATTTCATTAAAATACTTTTAAATCACGTGTGTGTGTTTTTTAACCCTTTCAAACAATTGGATTAATAATGGATAGGTGTCATAATTGACGCCTCTCCATTATTAATCTGGCTTAATGTCACCTTACAATAGCAAGGTGGCATTAACCCTTCATTACCCCATATCCCACCGCTACAGGGAGTGGGAAGAGAGTGGCCAAGTGCCAGAATAGGCGCATCTTCCAGATGTGCCTTTTCTGGGGTGGCTGGGGGCAGATGTTTGTAGCCACGGGGGGGCCAATAACCATGGACCCTCTCTAGGCTATTAATATCTGCCCTCAGTCACTGGCTTTACCACTCTGGCGGAGAAAATTGCGCGGGAGCCCACGCCAATTTTTTCCGCCATTTAACCCTTTATTTTAGCAGCTACAGTGCCCAAATTTTGCATACACACACTACTAACATTAGTAGTGTGGAATATGCAAAAAAAATGGGGATATGAGATGGTTTACTGTATGTAAACCATGTCTCATATCCTGTCGGGTTTGGGAAGGAGAAATTAAAAGCCGGCAATTGAATTACCGGCTTTTCACAGATATCGCGCTGAAGTAAATATAAATACAGAATATATATATATATATATGTATCTCAATGACATATATATATATATATATACTGTATATATGTTTTCCCGAACATTTGAGCACATAAATCCATTAGATGTCGGTTTTGCAAGCCTGCGAGAAAATCTCGCAGTACGGATGCCATACGGATTACATACGGAGGATGCCATGCGCAAAATACGCTGACACACCCTGACTACGGATCAATATTTTGGGAACATTTCTCCGTGTTACGGCCCTAGTACGGACGTATAATACGTTCCGTATTGTCTTACGCCAAGTGTGACGCCGGCCTTAGGCTATGTTCACACGCTGCAGTTTTTGCTACGGATCCGCAGCGGTTTTGAGGCTGCGGATCCGCATCCTTTTTCCATGCAGGGTACAGTACAATGTTACCCTATGGAAAACAAAAACCGCTGTGCCCACTATCCTTTTTTCGGCATGAAAATCCGCGCTGATTTTCTGCGGAAAAAAAGAAGTACCATGTCTATTCTTTCTGCGGATTCCGCTCCTGTTTTCCAACAGCACCAATAGGAAAGTGCAGTTGGAAACCCGCAGTGGAATCCGCAGTAGAAAAAGGACTGAAAACCGCAGTGAAAACCACCGCAGGTTTTGCACTGCGGTTTTCACAAATCAGGACCTGAAAAATCCGCAGCGAAAAAAGGATCGTGTGAACAAGCCCTTACTGCTGCACAAGGTGGCTCTTTTAGTTTATAACGGCTGGAGGGGGTGACAGTGGCCCTTTAAGTGCTTCCTGACATACAGATCCTACACAAGCTGTTGTTTAACCACTGCTGTCAATCTCTGACAATGGTATGTACGGCACATCATCCCCGCCCCATGATAAGGTGGGTTGCCATGGCAGGTAAGGGCCTACTGAAGACCCCTGTTGTTATTTTTCTAGTCCTATGAAACCGAGCCTGTAACTGGACCTCATAGGAGATCATTAAATTCACTATATACTGCAATATTTTAGCACAAGTCGTCAATTGATCACAGGTTCAAGGACCCTAGGGAGATTAGGAAAATAAAGTTACATTTTTGGGGGAAATATTAGAAATTAAAAAAAATTATGAATCCCAATACATAAAGAAAAAAAAATCCAAACATTTTTTGTATTGGCAAATCTGTAAAAGTCCAATCCATCAAAATATAACATTATTTAATTCATATGGTAAAAAAAAAGAAAAATGTGCAATGCCAAAATGGCCGTTTTTTTTTTTCATAAGCCGCTGCACATCTGCAAAAAAAAAAAATAAAAATGTGAAAAATAGCCATCAAGCCTTAAGGTGTACCTTAAAACACCAATAAAAAACTACACTTTGATGCGCAAAAAAAACAAACTCACACAGAAAATTTTAAAAATAATTACCTGTCTGAGAAAACGTGACTCAAGCAGACTTTTTTTTTTTTTTTTACGAAGTACAAATTTTTCTTAACTACTAAAATAATAATAAATAATAAAACAAATGACCATACAAGTTTGGTATCGCCGTAATCGTACTGACCTGGAGAATCATGTCATCGGGTCATATTTACCACATAATGAAGGCCGTAAAAACAAAGCCCGACAAACAATGGCAGAATTGCGTTTTTATTTTTCATTTTTCCACTGCGCTTGAAATTTTTTTTCCCATTCCTCAGTACATTTTTTTGATCAAATAAACGGCGTTATTCAAAACTGCCACTCATCCTGCGAAACAGAAACCAAACCCCGTATAGATAGAAAAATGTGATGGCTTTTGTACGAAGAGGAAGAAAAAAAAAACAACCTAAAACTGCGGCACGAAGGGGTTAAGTATCATAACGGTGGACTTGTGAATTTTCGCAGCAGGATTATGATCAGAGACTCGCCTATTGCAATATGATGTGGAATTCAGATTGGGAGCCCCAATGGGGACAGTGCTGAAAATGTGTGTGAAGCGCTGTGGAATTAATGGTGCTATATGAGTGAGAAAAAAAATTCATTATTCATCATTTTGTAGGCAAGGACATGGGTGGAAGGGGGCAGTGAAGGGGTTAAGCCGGCTTTGTGGCTGTAGGCCTGTCCTATTTGTCTGCAGCTATAAGGGCTGCTGTGGAGGAGTCAGGGCTGTCAGTAGATGTGAGGGAGCTGTGCTCTGCAGAGTGGAGGAGCTCAGGCTCATCACCCGGACAAGGGATCAATAACTAATTTCAGTGCAGCAGCACGAGTGCTTTTCCAATAATTGTAAGCCAGCAACAGGGAATGAGGCTCACACCGGCTCCACACCAACCTGCATTCAATCAATGCACATACCCCTCCTGGGGCACGGTCAAAATACCATGCTCTCTCCTTTGTGTCTTCTGACTCCACTTGTGTTGTCGCACCCTAAGCTTGTGATGGATATATATATATGTGGGTAATGTGTATATATATTGGAATATTGTGAAACTGCGTGTTCACGGATGGGCTGTTGTAACCCGACGCTGGATTTTTTTTTGCCTCCAGTTTAATACACCCACTCCTTAAAGCATCATACAATATTAGCAAAAAAAAAAAAAAAACTGTCTCCGTCAACTTAAAATTACCCTAAACTTATATGATCGCTTACGGAATTTCATTTATTTTTGTCTTATATTTATTTTTGCTTCTGCAGATTTTCCATCAAATTGATCACTATGCTAGAATTGGTGCAAAATGTATTTATTTATTTATTGTGCCTTTTTTAGAGGCACCTTTTGATAAGCATTAATTTGCCTGGCACACAAAAAATGGAAAAAAAAGATTTTGTGCTAGATTACTGTTCAAAAATTTGGGAAATTTTAAAAAGTCATTTGATGAGTTAGCTGAAAAAAAAGCAGTCAAAACCAAGTAAGGTTAGCTAAAAAAAAAGGTGAAAATTAAATAACGCGTAAGGCGCAAATATAAAAATGTCACTATAATTGCCATTTTTACTTTAGAAAATGGACGAAAAATCAACGACCCCTTTGAATTTTTTCAACTGTGGGTAAAACGCAGCTTTATCTAGTGGCTTTCCGAAAACAGAGGGAAACTCTCATGGTGTTCCTATATGCCCTTTAGCTTGTATGGAAAGGGGTTGCCCCTTTTTTTTGTTTTGTTTTTTTTTAACAAAAAAAGGAAACTGCAGCCAAGGGATAGGTTTTTTTTTTCCGAAATCCAAAAACCCTATTAGCACAACATTGCGATAATAGCATGACATGGGATGACGTTTCACCAAAATGCAGTTTAACCCTTTTGATGCAATCTATAATGGCCTCTGAAAAAATTAGTGCGACTTTTAGTAAAAAGATGTTATTGACCCTGTCGGGTAACAGGGGAAGCCTCTAGTACAGTCATACTCTTGCCATGTACAGTGCAAATAGTACATTCATTTTTAAGTCTCCAATTAAAAAATTTCTGTATTTGGTCTATTTTTTGTTTCAATATTTGAACGCTGAAATTTTCTAGTTAAATATAAATTTAGGATTTTTTATATTTTATTTTTTTTAGGGCTAGAATTTAGCATACAGGATACTGGATGGTATTACAACTCCATATGGAAGCAAGTGAGCTGGAAAAGATGCATCATGGCATATCCTTGGCTTCACGGTAAAGACGCAGTAAACTGTCTCTCGGTCTGACACTAGCCTAATACATTGCCCCATTATTCTTGATGATTTGCACACAGGGGTCACATCTCATTAGAGTCTGTGGGTAATACTGCATTGGACCTGCTCCTGATAAAGTAAATATGGTGTCGGTATGATATATTGGAAGCAAAATCTGACTTCCATATTGTATATACGCACATAGCCAGGAACACAGTAAGAAAGTGTGTGTGTGTGTGTGTGTGTGTATATATATATATATATATATATATATATATTTATATATATATATAGCACTCGGGTGGCACAAAAGGTGAAAAGTACTTTAATTGTACGGTCCAGCCATCTATATAATAAATAATAGTATTCATATAGAACTGCATGAACTAATCACCAGCCAGTATCTGTATGCAGTGGCTTACAAAAGTGTTCACCCCTCTTGGCTTTTTACCTATTTTGTTACTTTACAACCTGCGTTTAAATATTTTTGTAATCCAATTTGTGTGTGATGCATCAGCACTAAATAGTCTAAAATGGTGAAGTGAAGTGGAAGAAATATACCATATATACTCGTTTATAAGCTGAGTTTTTCAGCACATTTTTTTTGTGCTGAAAACGCCCCCTCGGCTTATATGGAGCGCCCCCAGTAGGGCAGCAGGGTACTCGGTACCGGGTCCTTCTTTTCTCAGCGGGGATGTCATGGTGGCTGACCCGGTCCGTGTTCCTAGAGACGTCCGTTGTAAATGGGGGAAAGGTCATTAAAGGGATAATGTTCGTGTCGCCACCTGTGGTATTCGGTCAGGGTTACCGACGCTGCTTAGGGGTCCGCTGGGGTGATGTGATGGCAGCTAGATGGTATACCTTACCACAGGTGAAGTGTATTCCCAGGGCTTCCCAGAGTGTAGGTGATGGATGGTGTGAGACGCAGTGAAGAACGAGGACACAAGGTTGCAGTCTTTTTACCTTTACTGAAGGCTTCAGCATCCACAGTCCAGGGTACCGACCACAGGGTAGGCAGAGTCCAGCCGGTCTGAAGGCAAATCCAGAGTCCCCTTATCCAGGTGGAAATCAGTAGCCTTCCTCTAGCGCATGGGTGTTGTAGTACCTCCCTGCTGAGCTTCTCGGTAAGGTCCTCACAACTGATATTGGTGTTCTAGATGTTATTTCTCTTTCTCTCTGTCCCCCTGATGGAATGGATAGGACAAACCCGTATGACTAGTGGCCTGAGACTTTTTACAGGGACTCTATCACGCCCAGCTAACGTGGAATTAACTGTCCTGCCGATCTCTGGAGCAAGGCTTGGAGATGATTACTCCCTTGGTGGTCCGGCTACCGGATTCTGCGCCTCAGAAAGGAGGCAGCCTTTTGCAGGGCAGAACTCCTTCTGGATTCCTCTCCTTGTGCTATGACTTTGTTTCTCACCCTCTACAATACAATTCTCTTTCGTGTCCTTCCTTAGGATGCTGCCGCACGTGGGGCAGGCGCAGCTCCGTGGCCTTCTGTCTAGGCCTCTGACAGGATCCCACCCCTGTCAGGGACCCCTCTGTCTGCAGCTCTTTGATGTTCCTCCTTCCCCTCGGGCTGCCCAACAGGGTGCTGCCTGGGTGAAGCCCAGTCAGCTTCTGCCTAACTTCCTATCCAGACCACCAGTTTTACCTAATTGTGAGGAGGGCCCTAATAGATAGGAGCATAGCTCCCCCTGGTGGACTGGAGTGTGAAATGTGTTGTATGGTTTGTGATACCTGGTAAAGAGATCTCCTTTATTGCCTTCAGACGTAACATCACTCCCCCTGTTGGAAGAACAACATTACTGCAACGACCAGGACTCTGGGGCGCTGCATATACACGAGTCATTGTCCAGAAAGCCGGCAGAGCAGGAGCCAGCGGCTGTGGCTGTAACTGTGCAGCTGCTAAAGAGAAATTAATATTCATTTCTCTTAAAGCGTGCACAGTGACAGCTGCAGCCGCTAGCTTCTAGAAGACATCATACTTACCCTCCTCCGCGCCGTCGCAGCATATCGTTGGTCCCGGCGACCTTGCAGTATCTCGTTGGTGCCGGCTTCCAGCAGCTCTTCCTATGCTGAGCGATCACGTGGCACCGCTCATTAAGGTAATGAATATGCACTCGTCTCCACTCCCATAGGCATGGAGCAAATATTCATTACCTTAATGAGCGGTGCAAGATGCTGCGAGGGCACGGAGGAGAAGGGGGAGTAGGATGTTTTCTTTTTTGTAATAGGAAACATGCATACTGGGACGGGGGGAGCCACGCATACAGCGACTGGACGGGGGGGAGCCATGCATACAATGACGGGATTGGGGGAGCCATGAATACAACGACGGGATTGGGGGAGCCATGCATACAATGACAGGACGGGGGAGCCATTCATACGATGGGACAGAGGAGCAATACATACAACGGGATCGGGGGATCCATGCATATAACGATGGGATGGGGGGAGCCACGCATACCAGGAGAGGATGGGGGAGCCATGCATACCAGGACAGGACAGGGGTTGAGCCATGCATACCAGGATAGGACAGTGGGTGTGCCATGCATACCAGGATAGGATGGAGGATCCACGCATACCAGGACGGGGGGGTGAGCCATACATACCAGGACAGGATGGGGGAGCCAAACATAGCAGGACAGCGACAGGGGAGCCATGCATAGCAGGACAGGGATAAGGGGACAATGCATACCCGGCTTATATTTGAGTCAATAAGCTTACCCAGTTTTTCGTGGCAAAATTAGATGCCTCGGCTTATACTCGAGTATATATGTTAGGCATAAAATTAAATATATGGGATCAAATAACTAAAAATTGGCATGTGAATATGTATTCACCCCTGTTTGCTATGAAGCCAGTAAAAACTTCTGGTTCAAGTAAATACCTTCATAAGTCCCATGCTTAGTGACAGGAAGTCCACCTGTGTGCAATCTAAAGCTATTTTTTTTCAGCTTTTTTTTAATGCAAAAATTCAGTTGTTTTACAGTATCAGCAAAGTCTATGATATTTCAGAAATATCATGCACACAGCTTGTTTTTTTTGTCCTCTGTATTTTGTGCAATACCTTGTTTTTTTTTTCAGAATTAAGCATGTCACTTCTTTCAGCGTTTTTTTTTCAGTGTTTTTCACCCAAACAATGTGTGGTGCAAATAACGGTGAAAAAGCGCAGGTATCAGTTTTTGCTGCGTTTTTGGTGCCAAAACCTGATAAAGTAGAATCGGATTTTTTTTACGCACTAAACTTCATCAGCATGCACAACAGACAAATGTATCATGGCAAAAATGCAGCAAAAAACGCAACATAAACTAAGCAAAACCTGCTTTTTTGTGGCAAGTTTCTTACTGCCATGAGAGCAGGTTTAACCTGAGGCAAAACACGCATCAAAAACTCAATGTCTGAACATAGCTTAAGTGTCACATGTCTGTTAGTGTATACACTTTACCTTTTCTGAAAAGTCACAGAGGCTGCAACACCATTAACAAGAGACAGCACTAACCAAACACCAAGGAGATCTCCAAACAAGTCAGGGGCAAAGTCACTGAGAAGTACCAGTCAGGGCTGTTTTATATAAAAAATATATATATATCCCAATCTCTAATGATCCCCCCGGAGCACCACCAAATCCATTATCATCAAATGGAAAGCACATGGTACCACAACAAACCTGCCAATAGACGCCGTCCACCAAAACTCTCAGCCCAGGCAAGGAGGGCATTAATCAGAGAGGCAGCACAGAAACCAAAGGTAACGCTGAAGGAGCTGCAGAGTTCCCAAGCAGAGACTGGAGTATCTGTCCATAAGACCACAATAAGCAGTAAAATCCTTAGAGGTGGCCTTTATGGATGACTATGGATAGAAAAGCCTTTACTTACAGACAAAAATTGTATGGCTCATTTTGAGTTTGCTGAAAGACATGTGGGAGGCTCCCCAAATGTATGGAAGAAGGTGCTGTGGTCAGATGAGACCAAAATTGAAGTTTTTGTCCACCAAGGTAAACGTTATGTCTGCAATAAAACCAACACAGCTCATCACCAAAAGAACACCATCCCCAAAGTGAAACGTGGTTGCAGCAGCAGCAGCATCATGCTGTGAGGATGTTTTTTAGCAGCAGGGATAAGGAAAATGATCGTCGTTGAGGTGAAGATGGATAATGTATAATACAGGGATATTCTTGAGCAAAACCTGTTTGTCTATCAGTGATTTGAGATTGGGACAGGGGTTCACTTTCCAACACAATCATCCAAAGTGTACTGCTAAAGCAACACTCGAGTGGTTTAAGGGGAAACTTATAAATGTTTTGGAGTGGCCTAGTCAAAGCCCAGATCTTAATCCAATTGATAATCTGTAGTCAGACTTCAAGATTGCGGTTCACCAGAGGAAACAATCTAACTTGAAGGAGCTGGAGCAGTTTTGCCTTGAGGAATGGGGAAAAATCCTAGTGGCAAGATATGGAAAGCTCATAGCATAGAGACTTATCTAAAGTGACTTGCACCTGTAATTGCTGCAAAAGGAGGCTCTGCAAAATACTGATTTTAGGGGGGTGAATAGTTATACACACTGAAGTTTTCAGTTTTTATCCTAATTGTTGTTTGTGTCGCAATAAAAAGAAAACCAAATATTCACAGTTATAAACGTGTGTTACATGAACTGATGCAAACCCTCAAAAAAAATGAAATTCCAGGTTGTGAGGTGGCAAAACCCCAAAAATGCCAAGGGGGTGAATACTTTCGCAAACCACTGTATGTCCAGATACAAAGTGCTATTGAGTGTGTGGAAAAACATAGGAAGGAAGAATTGAGGGAAATTACATTTGTAAGAAAATGTGATATACCTGCCTAAAGAGGTGTTTTTAAGGCACACTTAAAACTATGGACTCTGGTAATTAATCAGATTGCCAGGAGTACCGAAATCCGGAGAAATGGTGCATCACAAAAAAGTACTGGAGACAAGAGTGATAAGGTCACTACTCCTTAGGTCCTAGGTCATTAGCAGAATGCATGGGCAAGGTGGTAAACAGAGATGAGAAGGAGCAGTAGGGTGATGTAGCATTGTATTTAGGATAGGTAGGTCGGTAGAGATGAGGAGGAGATGTAAGATGGTGCAGCACTGTAGAGAGGACAGGTAGGGTGATAGAAAGAGATGAAGAGTTGAAGACAAGATGTAGTAGGTACAGCACGCTTAAGGGGACAGGTAGAGTGTTAGAAATTAGGAAGAGATGTAGGGTGGTGCAGCACTGTGAAGAAGATGAGCAGGGTAGTAGACAGGGGTGAAGGGAAGATGGATGGTAGTGCAGCACTGTCGAGTGCATGGACAGGGTGGTAGACAGATAAGTAGGAGATGCAGCAATGTGGAGAGTTTGTGAGTGAGAACAATAAGTTTATGTTGTACTCTGTAGTGGACGGGCAACCAGTGCAATGACTGGCACAGGATGGAGGCATGAGTTTAGTGGCTGGACAGAAATATGAGCTTAGCTGCTGCATTCAGGTCAGATTGGAGAGAAGAGAGTTTTGTGAGAGGAAGACTGATTATTAGTGAGTTGCAGCAGTCAAAATGTCACTACTCTTCTGTAGTGCGGGGGTGATTTCACAAGAAGAAAACGGTGACTACATAGTTCACTGCTTCCATCCAGCCACCAACGGTTGATAACAGCAGATGAGTGAGAGTGCTTGCATAGCCCCTTCAATCTAAGGACAGGTCATCAATATTTAAGAAGTGGACATCCTTCTTTAAAGGGAATCTGTCACCTACTTTTTTGAATATATAAGATGCGGGCACCGCCTTTAGGGGTATATCTACAGCATTCTGTAATGCTGTAGATAAGCCCCGGATGTAACCTGAAAGATAAGAAAAACAAGTTAGATTATACTCACCTGGGGGGGCAGTCCAGTATGGTCCAGTCCGATGGGTGTCGCGGTCCGGGTCTGACGCTTCCCATCTTCATGCGATGACGTCCTATTCCTTGCTTCGCGTTGCGGCTCCTGCGCAGGCGTATTGATTTGCCCTGTTGAGGGCAGCGCAAAGTACTGCAGTGCGCAGGCGCCGGGCTTCTTGGACCTTTTCCGGCGCCTGCGCACTGCACAATAGGGCAGATAAAGTACGCCTGCACAGGAGCTGCGATAGGAAACAAGGTAGAGCTCATCATGGCATGCAGATGGGAGGCGCCGGACCGCGACACCCATCGGACCGGACCGCCCCCCCAGGTGATTATAATCTAACTTGTTTGTCTTATCTTTCAGGTTACATTGGGGGCTTATCTACAGCATTACAGAATGCTGTAGATAAGCCCCTGATGGCAGTGGCTGAAGCTTATAGGCCTAAAATGGGGTGACAGATTCCCTTTAACAACCAATGTGGAAAAAAGGGCTTTATGATTATTCATTTATTTACCCTTGCTACACTGGGGCCTCCTTTTGAAATGCCATATGTATAAATGGATCTGATGCAGAATTTGTATGCAAGCTCGGGAACTATAGTAATTCAGCACAACTATATTTTGAACCAGTTGTGAAACTAATCCCAGTTTATGTTTCATAAAGACATATATTTACAATAGATGCAATATTTTTTATGGCAAATCTGCTCTGGAAATACCATTCTACATCCGTGAGAGCAATTTTCTGTGCTCAACTTTGTGTCCAACCTGGCATCCTAATAAAATGTCTTTAAAGGGACTCTGTCACCTGAATTTGGAGGGAACAATTTTCTGTCATATGGGCGGGGTTTTCGGGTGTTTGATTCACCCTTTCCTTACCCGCTGGCTGCAATATTGGATTGAAGTTCATTCTCTGTCCTCCATAGTACACGCCTGCGTAAGGCAAGATTGCCTTGTGCAGGCATGTACTACGGAGGACAGAGAATGAACTTCAATCCAATATTGCAGCCAGCGGGTAAGGAAAGGGTGAATCAAAACACCCGAAAACCCCACCCATATGACTGAAAATTGTTCCCTCCAAATTCAGGTGACAGAGTCCCTTTAAAATAAGGTTTGCCAGAAAAAAAGGCACAAGGAATCGGAGAACAGAAAGGCCTGTGCTTTATATCTCATCTATAGACAAAGATGCAGAGTGTCGAATAATGCTACCAACATCACATGAACATCAGGCAAGAATGAACCCTTAGAAGAGTGGAAGAAAAGAGAAAGGGATCTTTAAATTCTCAATATGCCATTGTAATAGAAACCAAACATCCAATATCATCATGTGGTTATACAAGGGAAGATTACCTGAACCAGTGTCGTTAGGGGCATCCATTTGGTTGTAGGATGTTGTCTCTGATCCATTGCAGTCCTTAATAGAGGGGAGATAAACAAAAAGCTTAAAGGGAGTTTTTGGACCTCATGTTATAGGTCATCAATTATTGTTGGGGCCTGAGTACCTGTGCCAATCAGCTGAGTGAAGATGCTAAAGTACTGGGCACAACTGTATGTATGTATGCACTGCACTGTGCCAGGGTGTCCAGGACAGGGCTGCCACTAGAAATTTCGGGGTCCCATACTGGCAAAATTTTTGGGGCCCCCTTGAGACTCCACCCAGGCTCCACCCCAGCCCCGCCTCCATGCTACACCCCTCAAACTGTCCACAGTCCCACCGCTCTCTCTTGGAAAAACTCCACTTCTCACCTATCACACATTAACAGTTCCCATCACCAGATCACACATATAGCCGGCAGCTTTTGTTTTGGCCAAAAGATTTTTTAAGCCGCCACCATAACACGGACACTTTTGGCCGGGCCCTACTCTACTGTAACCTATTAAATATTTGTTAAAATATGCAATACAATTTAGGTATATTTTTATTTATTTTTCAATTTTTAAAATGACCAATAATATCACATTCAAAGAACAAATACCGCTACACCATGTCCAGACCACATATTACAACCACAGTGATCGAATAATATCACATACAAAGAACAAATACCACAACACCATGTCCAGACCACATATTACCACAACAGTGATCGAATAATATCAAATACAGGGAACGAACACCACAACACCATGACCAGACCACATATTACCACCAATGACCGAATACTATCACATACAAGGAACAAATACCACCGCAACATGACCAGACACCATATTACCACCACATAGTGACCAAATAGCACATACAAGGGACATATACCGCAACACCATGTCCAGACCACATATTACCACCACATAGTGACTGAATACTACAATACTGATCAGTAATAACAAAAAACAAAACACAATACTATCACCATCAGTGCCATTATACACAGGAGATCTGTACTTAGTATGCAGTGTCTGGGTACAGGTAATAGTGATCACTGGTGACATTATACGCAGGAGCTTTGTATATAGTATACAGTGTATAGTGTCAGTGTATAGGTAACACACTGACTCACCAGTGATGTCTCTAGGTGAAGTCCTTCATCTTTGTTTTTCATCCAGCACAGATCGCCATGACTTATTCCAGCCAGGGCTCATCTCTGCAGGAAATAACACAGTTATCTCAAGCTCCGCTTGTAGAACACATTAATTAATTTTTCCCAGCTTCTACATTACACCACATGAAGAAAAAAAGGCAACATAGTATCACTCTACACAGTAACAGGAACGCCCCCCCCCCCATTTAAAACAGAATACTCAAAAAAAATACATCACTGCAGTAATAATATCCCTTAATTAGCCCCTATGGTAATAATATTCGCCATCCTGGCCCCCATGTGTCTCATTCCTGGCGTCAGCCATATGTTCTCCCATCCTGCCCTCATGAGTATCCATTCTGCCCCATATGATCTCCCCATCCTGCCCCATCTGTATCCATCGTATCCATCCTGCCCCATGATCCAATCATGCCCCGTATCTCCATTATGCCCCCTATGTCTCCAGCATTCTGCCCGCAATGTGTCTAGTATTCTGCCCCCAATGTGTCTCCAGCATTCTGCCCCCAATGTGTCTCCAGCATTCTGCCCCAGTGTCTCCAGCATTCTGCCCCAGTGTCTCCAGCATTCTGCCCCCAGTGTGTCTAGCATTTTGCCCCCAGTGTGTCCAGCATTCTGCCCCCAGTGTGTCCAGCATTCTGCCCCCAGTGTGTCCAGCATTGTGCCCCCAGTGTGTCTCCAGCATTCTGCCCCAATGTGTCTCCAGCATTCTGCCCCAATGTGTCTCCAGCATTCTACCCCCAGTGTGTCCAGCATTCTGCCCCCAGTGTGTCCAGCATTCTGCCCCCAGTGTGTCCAGCATTCTGCCCCCAGTGTGTCCAGCATTCTGCCCCCAGTGTGTCTCCAGCATTCTGCCCCAATGTGTCTCCAGCATTCTGCCCCAATGTGTCTCCAGCATTCTACCCCCAGTGTGTCCAGCATTCTGCCCCCAGTGTGTCCAGCATTCTGCCCCCAGTGTGTCCAGCATTCTGCCCCCAGTGTGTCTAGCATTCTGCCCCCAGTGTGTCCAGCATTCTGCCCCCAGTGTGTCCAGCATTCTGCCCCCAGTGTGTCCAGCATTCTGCCCCCAGTGTGTCCAGCATTCTGCCCCCAGTGTGTCCAGCATTCTGCCCCCAGTGTGTCCAGCATTCTGCCTCCAGTGTGTCCAGCATTGTGCCCCCAGTGTCTCCAGCATTCTGCCCCAGTGTGTCCAGCATTCTGCCCCAGTATCTCCAGCACTGTGCCCCCAGTGTCTCCAGCATTCTGCCCCAGTGTGTCCAGCATTCTGCCCCAGTGTGTCCAGCTTTGTGCCCCCAGTGTCTCCAGCATTGTGCCCCCAGTGTCTCCAGCATTCTGCCCCACTGTGTCCAGCATTGTGCCCCCAGTGTCTCCAGCATTGTGCCCCAGTGTCTGCAGCATTGTGCCCCAGTGTGTCCAGCAGTCTGCCTCCAGTGTGTCCAGCATTGTGCCCCAGTGTCTCCAGCATTCTGCCCCCCGCCCCGTGTCTCCAGCATTCTGCCCCTGGGCCCCCCAGATCGCCGCTCTCAATAATAAAAAAAAAAAAAAGTTCTTACCTGGCCGCGCTCCAGTGGCGAAGGCGAAGCTCCCTCCACTCAGCTGAAGCGCGCACTCGCCGGTGACTGACAATGACGTCAGACGCCGGCAACGTGCGCGCTGCGGCTGATGTCAGCTGCCAGCCTCCGATTGGCTGGCGGCTGTTAACTATTGATGTACGGGCACGGGCCCGCACATCAATAGCTTTGCTGCCGCTGAGGGCCCGGTTTAGCCTGCCGATAGGGGCCAGGTGAGCAGATGAGACGGGGCCCGATGCGGGCCCCCTCTGCCTACCGGGCCCCATACGCCAGTCAGGGCAGTAATGCCCTGATGGTGGCCCTGGTCCAGGAGGACTCCATGGGGCCTCATTGATCCCACGGCTACCACCAGTTGTCAAGATACCGGCAGGTGGAGTAGCTCAGATCCCACCACGGTCACTGGTTTGTCAGGGGATGCTACTCCGCTGCCTCCAATTGTCAGGACAATTATGCAATTGCATATTTATGCAACTAACAAGTGACGGAGGAGGACACAGCTGCTGCTTCTACTACTAGGCCGGTTATTGGGGAACTCACATTGAGCATATGGTATATAAACCTCCGAATCCAACACATGGAATATATACAGTTGTGTGAAAAACTGATTGTCTCTTTCCTGATTTCCTGTTCTTTTGCATGTTTGTCACATTTAAATGTTTCAGATCACCAAACAAATGTAAATATTAGACACAGATGACACAAGTAATCACAAAATGCAGTTTATAAATTAAGGTCTTTATTAAGGAAAAAAGAAATATAAACCTGCAAGACCCTGTGTGAAAAGGTTAATGCCCCTAAACTTAGTAACTGGTTGGGCAACCCTTAACAGCAACAACTGCAATCAAGCATTTGCAATAACTGGCAATGAGTCTTTTACAACGCTCTGGAGGAATTTTGGCCACTCATCTCTGCAGAAATTGTTGTAATTCAGCCACAATGGAGGGTTTCCAAGCATGAACCGCCTTTTTAAGGTCATGCCACAGCATCTCAATTGGATTAAGGTCAGGACTTTGACTAGGCCACTCCAGAACCTTAATTTTGTTTTTCTTAAGTCATTCAGAGGTGGACTTGCTGGTGTGTTTTGGATCAATGTCCTGCTGCCTAACCCAAGTGCGTTTCAGCTTGAGGTCACAAACAGATGGCCAGACATTCTACTTCAGGATTTTTTGGTGGACAGCAGAATTCATGGTTCAATTTACCACAGCAAGTATGAAGCAGCAAAAACAGCTCTAGACCTTCACAATACCACCACATTTTACTGTTGGTATGATGTTCATTTTCTGAAATGCTGTGTTACTTCTACCCCAGATGTAATGGGGCATACACCTTCTAAAAAGTTTAACTTTTGTCTCGTCAGTCCAAAGAGTATTCTCCCAAAAGTCTTGGAGATCATCAAGATGTTTTCTGGCAAAACTGAGACAAGCCTTTACGTTCTTATTGCTCAGCAGTAGTTTTCGTCTTGGAACTCTGCCATGCAGGCTGTCATGCCGCTGCCGCTCCCCGCGCCCTGTCATACTTACCAGTCCTCAGCGTCCCGGCGCGGCTCCTCTGCTGCAGCGTCTTCACTCCAGCGCTCGCTCCCGGCTTCTGCTGCTCGTCGGGTGCGCGCGCACGCCGCGTTCAGCTCTGCGCGTGTGCACCTCTAGTTCCTTTGCTGGCGCTCCTTCCCGTCCTCTCCATCTTCCTGGAGGACTGTAACCCGGAAGCGTTCTCCGCGCTGGTATGTAAACCGCTTCCTGCCACCCCTCTGTGCCTGATGTTCATTTGTGCTATCAAGTGCTTCTGGCCGCCCGTGGTCTCTGTGCGTCACACTTGCCCTCTGACTTTGGGTCTCTTCTTTTCTCTGCAGTGCCTTGCCTGTTTCCTGTGCTCCTGCCGTGTTCCCATCAGTTCCTGTGTCCCTGCAGTACCTTGCCTGCTCCTGTGTTCCTGCCTTGCTCCCGTCAGTCCCTGTGTCTCTGTAGCGTTCCTGCCAGTCCCTGTATTACTGCAGTGTTTCTGCCAGTCCCTTCGTCTCTGTAGTACCTTGCCAGTCCCTGAGTCTCTGCCTTGTTCCCGTCGGTCCCTGTGTCCATCCAGCGCTCCCATCGGTCCCAGTGTTGCTGCAGTGTTCCCGCTAGTCTTTTGTCTCAGTCATACCCGCCAGTTCTGTGTCTCTGCAGTTCCCACCTATCCTGAGTTCATGCCGCCTTCGACAGCCCCTTGACCTCCCCTTTATTCTGTCTTGGTCCTCCAGCTTCCATGGCGATAGTCCCCCTCAGGCCTGCCCCTAACTCTCCCTGTATAGGGGGCGGTCCATTTGGTCAGCTCGCCTGTGAGGGGATCGTTGTCACGGTCCAGAGGGTCCACTTTTCGCTTTTCTTAATCGCCACAGTAACATCAGGCCATGGACCACGCTGGTGTCTCCGCCACTCAGAAAGAGTTACTTTTTTTTGCGAGAAAACCAGACTAGGATCATGTCATTTCTAAAAAATATGGAATCTCGTTTAGCGGCCCGACAGTCCTCTGATCTTGGTATTGCCCCGCAGTTGGCTGCTCTTCAGCAGGAGCTTGGCCAACAACGGGACACTCAGTCCCATATTTTGAATTTTATGGCCTCTATAAATGATCTCTCCAAAATGTTGCCTCTGTTCCTACCCTGGCCTCCGCTCCACAACCCTCGCCCCGACTTGCCAGGCCTCCTCGGTATGATGGGGATCCTAAATTATGCCATGGCTTTCTTAATCAGTGCCAACTGCATTTCGAATTGTCTCCGCTACTTTACCCTACCGACCGAGCTAAGGTAGCTTTTGTAGTTTCCCATTTGGAGGCTGAGGCTCTGGCGTGGGTTAATCCCCTCTGGGAGTGAGACGATCCTTTGGTCACCCAACTCATTCCGTTTCTAGATACCGCAAGGTATTTGATGAACCTGGTCGTCTGGTCTCTACCACTGAGTCCCTCTTCAACCTTCACCAGGGTACTCTCTCTGTAGCCCAGTACGCCATCCGTTTCCGGACTCTGTCCTCAGATTTAGGGTGGAACAATGAGGCTTTGGTTGGTGAGTTTTGGCGTGGTTTGTCTTCCCGGATTAAGGATGAGCTGGTGGGACGGGACACTCCCACCTCCTTGGATGACCTTATCTCTTTGGCTATACGCATTGATTTGCGCTTTCAGGAGCACTCTCGCGAGGTTGTCAGAGAGGGGAGACCTCTTCGCCTGTCCTCTGCTACACGAGGGGCTTCTTTTTCCCAAGCAGCACCAGCTGCCGCTGCATCTTCTCCTGAAGCCATGCAGGTTGATCGCCTTAAGTCCTCCGAGCAACGCCGCAAGGAAAGACTCACACAGGGTCTTTGCTTTTATTGCGGCAGTGCCTCTCATCTCTTAAGCTCCTGTCCTCAGAAGCCGGGAAACGCCTCCGCCTAGGATAGGTAAGAGAGGCCTCCCTTGGTAGTTATGATTCCTCTCCACCTCTGATTCTGTCTGTTATTCTACATTTGGGTTCCAGTCGCTTCTCTCTGGAGGCTTATGTTGATTCGGGAGCGGCTGGGAACTTTGTTCAACTCGAGGTTGTTAATAGGCTTGGGATTCCTGTTAGACCCTTGGAGACTCCTAGACAAATAGCTTCAGTCGATGGTCAGCCTTTGCGGGAGACCGTCAACTTGGTTACGGAGGAGGCTGAACTTCAGATTGGAGCCCTACACCGTGAGAAATTGGCCTTTTATGTTTTGCCTTCGCTGTCTCATTCTTTCCTTTTGGGGCTTCCCTGGTTAAGAAATCACAAACCCACTCTGGACTGGCATACTGGAGATGTTTTACGTTAGGGACAGTCTTGTCTGAATAGGTGCCTGCTCTCCGTCAAGCCTGCAAGTTCCTCTCGGTCTGCTCCAGAATCTGTGAGTATTCCTCCAGCCTATTGCGTTTTTTCGGACGTATTTAACAAGAAGGAGGCGGAGATCTTGCCGACGCACCGCTCTTATGACTGTGTGATAGACCTAGTTCCTGGTTCTACTCCCCCTTGAGGTCGTATTTATCCTCTGTCTCCTACCGAGACTCAAGCCATGATCGAATATGTCCAAGAGAATCTGGCCAGAGGCTTTATTCGAAAGTCTTCCTCACCTGCAGGAGCTGTTTTTTCTTCGTTAAGAAGAAGGATGGTTCTCTTCGTCCATGTATTGATTACCGGGGCCTCAATGCTATCATGATTAAAAACAAGTACCCACTTCCTCTCATTCCGGAACTCTTTGATCATGTGCGTGGAGCACGAATCTTCACCAAGTTGGATCTCAGAGGAGCTTATAATTTGATCCGTATCCGTTCTGGAGACGAGTGGAAGACTGCGTTTAACACCAGAGACGGCCATTATGAATACTTGGTTATGCCCTTCGGGTTATGCAATGCCCCCGCAGTCTTCCAGGAGTTAGTGAATTATGTTTTTTGGGATTTACTTTACACCTGTGTAGTGGTGTACTTGGATGATATTCTTGTGTTTTCACCAGGTCTGTCTTCTCACAGAAGAGACGCATGGCAAGTACTTCTGCGTTTGAGAGAAAATCGGCTGTACGCAAAACTTGAAAAATGTGTGTTCGAACAGTCATCTCTACCTTTCTTGGGTTTCATAATTTCCGATGCTGGTTTGCGTATGGATCTGGGAAAAGTATCTGCCGTGCTCAGCTGGCCACATCCACTTGGAGTTAAAGCAATTCAGCGATTTCTTGGATTCGCTAACTACTATCGGCAGTTTATCCCTCATTCCTCTCTATCGGCTCCTATCTCCTCCATGATTCGGAAGGGTGCCAACCCTCATCACTGGCCGGAAGAGGCCTTCCAATCCCTCAAGCAAGCCTTTGCCTCCGCCCCTGTGCTTCACCTTCCTGTGGCCAATAAACCCTTCCTCCTTGAAGTGGATTCTTCTGCTATTGGAGCCGGAGCTGTGCTCTCTCAAAAATCCTCTTCTGGTCGTCTTGTGCCCTGTGGCTTTATCTCCAAGATCTTCTCTTCCTCTGAAAAGAATTATTCCATCGGAGATAAGGAACTTTTGGTTATCAGATTGGTGTTAGAAGAGTGGCGGTATCTGTTAGAGGGGGCCTTGAATCGTTTTGTAATCTACACGGATCACAAGAACTTGGCGTATATTCGTTCTGCACATAGACTTAATCCTCGGCAGGCCGGGTGGGCCTTGTTTTTCGCCAGGTTCAACTTTGAACCTCGCTTCCTGCCTGGAAATAAAAACTCCAGAGCCGACGCTCTGTCTAGGTCTTTCCAGGTGGTGGATATTGAGGAGGAGCCTGCACATCATCGATCCTGCCAGAGTCATCACGGTTGCTCCAGTCTCAGTCTCTCTCACCTCTTTGCCTCCGGGTAAGACCTTTGTTGCTGAGGGGAACAGAAAACGCGTCATACTTTGGGGTCATGCCTCCAAACTGGCTGGACATGTTGGTTTAAAAAAAACCTTCCATTTGATCTCTCGCTATTACTGGTGGTCAATGTTGTCTAAGGATGTTCAAAGTTTTGTCGCCTCTTGTCCTTCCTGTGCCAAGAATAAGATTCCCAGGCAACTACCTTCTGGGCTTCTACATCCTTTACCGGTGCCTTCCACTCCGTGGCAACATTTATCAATGGATTTCATCACTGACCTGCCTCGTTCTTCTGGTTGCACCGTCATCTTCGTGGTCATGGATCGTTTTTCCAAGATGGCTCATTCCAGGTTTACCTTCAGCTCCGGAATTGGCAAAGATTTTTGTTCACCATATTTTTTGTCTTCATGGTCTTCCCTTGCATATTGTTTCTGACCGAGGTGTCCAGTTCACCGCCCGATTCTGGAGATCTCTCTGTAAGTCAATGAACATCTCGCTTGACTTTTCTTCGGCCTACCATCCACAGTCCAACGGCCAAGTGGAACGTACTAATCAGACTTTGGTGACCTATCACCGTCATTTCTCCAATGCCCATCAGAATGATTGGTCTGACTTACTACCATGGGCTGAGTTTGAATACAATAGCCATCCCGGCGAAGCTACCAACAAGTCTCCATTTTTCATCGTCTATGGTCAACATCCTGGTCTTCCTCTACCGGTTCCTCCTGTCTCTACTGTACCAGCGGCTGAACTTCTGTCTAGAGAGTTCTCCAGGGTCTGGCAGGAGACCAAGCTCGCTCTCGAATTGGCTCAATTTAGGATGACGAGACATGCGGATAAAAGGCATCTCGATTCTCCCATATTCCATCCTGGGGACAAGGTCTGGGTTTCTTCCAAATTTATCCGTCTTAAAATCCCTTCACATAAGCTGGGTCCCCGCTATATCGGTCCTTTCGAAGTTTTGACTCGTATTAATGATGTTTCTTACAAACTTAAGTTACCTGCCTCTCTTCATATTCCTAATTCTTTTCATGTGTCTCTCCTTAAGCCGGTAGTTTTCAATCAGTTTCATGCTTCTACTCTTTGTTCTCCTTCGCCTAATTCCGCTGATGATGTCTTTGAGGTTAAGGACATTCTTGCCATGAAAAAACTTAGAGGGAGAACTTTGTTTTTGGTTGACTGGAAGGGTTTTCGTCCTGAGGAGAGGTCCTGGGAGCCCCGAGAGAACATTCAAGCTCCTCATATTTTATCCAGGTTTGTTTCCAGTCTTAAAAAAAGGGGCGTAAAGACGGGGGTACTGTCATGCCGCTGCCACTCCCCGCGCCCTGTCATACTTACCAGTCCTCGGCGTCCCGGCGCTGCTCCTCTGCTGCAGCGTCTTCACTCCAGCGCTCGCTCTCGGCTTCTGCTGCTCGTCGGGTGCGCGCGCACGCCGCGTTAAGCTCTGCGCGTGCGCACCGCTAGTTCCCCTGCTGGCGCTCCTTCCCATCCTCTCCATCTTCCTGGAGGACTGTAACCCAGAAGCGTTCTCCGCGCTGGTATGTAAACCGCTTCCTGACGCCCCTCTGTGCCTGATGTTCATTTGTGCTATCAAGTGCTTCTGGCTGCCCGTGGTCTCTGTGCGTCACACTTGCCCTCTGACTTTGGGTCTCTTCTTTTCTCTGCAGTGCCTTGCCTGTTTCCTGAGCTCCTGCCGTGTTCCCATCAGTTCCTCTGTCTCTGCAGTACCTTACCTGCTTCTGTGTTCCTGCCTTGCTCCCGTCAGTCCCTGTGTCTCTGTAGCGTCCCTGCCAGTCCCTGTATTACTGCAGTGTTTCTGCCAGTCCCTTCGTCTCTGTAGTACCTTGCCAGTCCCTGAGTCTCTGCCTTGTTCCCGTCGGTCCCTGTGTCCCTCCAGAGCTCCCGTCGGTCCCAGTGTTGCTGCAGTTTTCCCGCCAGTCTTTTGTCTCAGTCATACCCACCAGTTCTGTGTCTCTGCAGTTCCCACCTATCCTGAGTTCCTGCCGCCTTCGCCAGCCCATTGACCTCCACTTTGTTCCGTCTTGGTCCCCCAGCTTCCGTGGAGATAGTCCCTCTCAGGCCTGCCCCTAACTCTCCCTGTATAGGGGGCAGTCCATTTGGTCAGCTCGCCTGTGAGGGGTTCATCGTCGCGGTCCAGAGGGTCCACTTTTCGTTTTTTCTTAATCGTCACACAGGCCATATTTTCCCAGTCTCCTTCTTATGGAGGAGTCACGAACACTGACCTTAGCTGAGGCAAGTGAGCCTTGCAGTTCTTTGGATATTGTTGTGGGGTCTTATGTGATTTTTTGAATGAGTCGGTGCTGCGCTCTTGGGGTAATTTTGGTCTGCTGGCCACTCCTGGGAAGATTCACCACTGTTGCATATTTTCACAATTTTTGGATAATGGCTCTCACTGTGGTTCCCTGGAGTCCCAAAGCTTTAAAAATGACTTTATAACCTTTTCAAGACTGATAGATCTCAACCACTTCCTTTGTTCCAGAATTTCTTTGGATCTTGGCATGATAGCTAGCTTCTGAGTATCTTTTGGTCTACTTCAATTTGTCAAGCAGGTCCTATTTAAGTGATTTCTTGATTGAAAAAGGGTGTGGTAGTAATCAGGCCCTGGGTGTGGCTAGGGATTTCACCTCAGCTTCCCAAAGATGTGATAAACAACAGTTAATTTATGTTTTAAGTGTGTTTGTTTGTGTGTGTGTGTGTGTGTGTGTGTGTGTGTGTGTGTGTGTGTGTGTGTGTAACTTTTTAACACATAGCTCTGTAGGTTTGGATTTCTAGTTCCCTTACCAGTAAAGACCATCATTTAAAAATTGAATTTTGTGTTTACTTGTGTTATCCTTGTCTAATATTTAAATTTGTTTTGTGATCTGAAATATTTAAGTGTGACAAACATGCCAAACAATAGAAAATCAGGATGGGGCAAACACTTTTTCACACAACTGTGTATATACATATATATATATATATATATATATATATATATATATATATATATATATATATATATATATATTAGCTATTGAACCCGTTCTACGCCCGGGTGGCGAGCATTTATATTGGTATATGGTCTCCATCCTGGTATCCTGGCAATTGATACCATCCACCTCTCGTGTCTCCCTTTTCCTCATAGTTTGTAAGCTTGCGAGCAGGCCCCTCATTCCTCCTGGTATTTATTTTGAACTGTGATTTCTGTTATGCTGTAATGTCTATTGTCTGTACAATTCCCCTCTATAATTTGTAAAGCGCTGCGCTATATAAATAAAATTATTATTATTATTATGTGCTGCTCCCATCTTGCTCTCCCATCCTGTCATGTGCTGCTCCATCCTGCGCCCCCATCCTGTCATGTGCTGCTCAATCCTTCATCCCCATCCTGTCATGTGCTGCTCCATCCTGCGCCCCCATCCTATCATGTGCTGCTCCATCCTGCGTCCTCATCCTGTCATGTGCTCCCATCCTGCGCCCCCATCCTGTCATGTGCTGCTCCCATCCTGCACCCCCATCCTGTCATGTGCGCCCCCATTCTGTCATCTGCTGCTCCCATCCTGTGTCCCCCATTCTGTCATGTGCTGCTCCCATCCTGTGCCCCCATCCTATCATGTGCTGCTCCATCCTGCGTCCCCATCCTGTCATGTGTTCCCATCCTGCGCCCCCATCCTGTCATGTGCTCCCATCCTGCACCCCCATCCTGTCATGTGTGTGCCCCCATTCTGTCATGTGCTGCTACCATCCTGCACCCCCATTCTGTCATGTGCTGCTCCCATCGTGCGCAATCATTCTGTCATGTGCTGTTCCCATCCTGCGCCCCCATTCTGTCATGTGCTGCACCCATTCTGCCTGTTCCTGTTTCCATTCTGCCATATGTTGCTCCCATCTTTCTCTCTCCGGCTCTACTGCCCGAATGCAGCTGTGCTGAGTGCGGGTGGCTGTGCTGAGTGCGGGTGGCTGTGCTGAGTGCGGGCGGCTGTGCTGAGTGCGGGCGGCTGTGCGTGGCTGTGCTGAGTGCGGTTGGCTGTGCGTGGCTGTGCTGAGTGTGGGCGGCTGTGCTGAGTGCGGGCAGTTGTGCGTGGCTGTGCTGAGTGCGGGCGGCTGTGCGTGGCTGTGCTGAGTGCAGGCGGCTGTGCATGGCTGTGCTGAGTGCGGGCGGCTGTGCTGAGTGCGGGCGGCTGTGCGTAGCTGTGCTGAGTACGGGCGGGTGTGCGTGGCTGTGCTGAGTGCGGGCGGCTGTGCTGAGTGCGGGCGGCTGTGCTGAGTGCGGGCGGCTGTGCTGAGTGCGGGCGGCTGTGCTGAGTGCGGGCGGCTGTGCTGAGTGCGGACGGCTGTGCTCAGTGCGGCCGGCTGTGCTGAGTGCGGGCTGCTGTGCTGAGTGCGGGCGGCTGTGCGTGGCTGTGCTGAGTGCGGGCGGCTGTGCGTGGCTGTGCTGAGTGCGGGCGGCTGTGCGTGGCTGTACTGAGTGCGGGCGGCTGTGCGTGGCTGTGCTGAGTGCAGGCGGCTGTGCGTGGCTGTGCTGAGTGCGGGCGGCTGTGCGTGGCTGTGCTGAGTGCGGGCGGCTGTGGTGAGTGCGATCGGCTGTGCGTGGCTGTGCTGAGTGCGGGCGGCTGTGCTGTGTGCGGGCGGCTGTGCGTGGCTGTGCTGAGTGCGGGCGGCTGTGCGTGGCTGTGCTGAGTGCAGGCGGCTGTGGCGTGGCTGTGCTGAGTGCGGGCGGCTGTGCGTGGCTGTGCTGAGTGCAGGCGGCTTTGCTGAGTGTGGGCGGCTGTGCTGAGTGCGGGCGGCTGTGCGTGGCTGTGCTGAGTGCGGTCGGCTGTGCGTGGCTGTGCTGAGTGCGGGCGGCTGTGCGTGGCTGTGCTGAGTGCGGGTGGCTGTGCGTGGCTGTGCTGAGTGCGGGCGGCTGTCCTGAGTGCGGGCGGCTGTGCGTGGCTGTGCTGAGTGCGGGCTGCTGTGCTGAGTGCGAGCGGCTGTGCATGGCGGTGCTGAGTGCGGGCGGCTGTGCGTGGCGGTGCTGAGTGCGGGCGGCTGTGCGTGGCGGTGCTGAGTGCGGGCGGCTGTGCGTGGCGGTGCTGAGTGCGGGCGTCTGTGCATGGCTGTGCTGAGTGCGGGCGGCTGTGCTGAGTGCGGGCTGCTGTGCTGAGTGCGAGCGGCTGTGCGTAGCTGTGCTGAGTGCGGGCGGCTGTACATGGCTGTGCTGAGTGCCGGCGGCTGTGCGTGGCTGTGCTGAGTGCAGGTGGTTGTGCTGAGTGCGGGCAGCTGTGCGTGGCTGTGCTGAGTGAGGTCGGCTGCGTGGCTGTGCTGAGTGCGGGCTGCTGTGCGTGGCTGTGCTGAGTGCGGTCGGCTGTGCGTGGCTGTGCTGAGTGCGGGCGGCTGTGGTGAGTGCGGGCGGCTGTGCGTGGCGGTGCTGAGTGCGGGCGGCTGTGTGTGGCTGTGCTGAGTGCGGGCGGCTGTGCGCGGCTGTGCTGAGTGCGGGCGGCTGTGCGTGGCTGTGCTGAGTGCGGGCGGCTGTGCGCGGCTTTGCTGAGTGCGGGCGGCTCTGCGCGGCTCTGCTGAGTGCAGGTGGCTGTGCACGGCTGTCCTGAGTGCGGGCGGCTGTGCTGAGTGCGGGCGGCTGTGCGTGGCTGTGCTGAGTGCGGGCGGCTGTGCTGAGTGCGGGCGGCTGTGCTGAGTGTGGGCGGCTGTGCTGAGTGCGGGCTGCTGTGCGTCGCTGTGCTGAGTGCGGGCGGTGTTATGACCCCAATGGCAGAGGGTCTCAGAAATAATTAGTAAGTCTGCGAACACAAAAAACCAGCTCATAGGGCAGTGGTAACTGAGCTGACCATATATCTAATCCTAGCACCACAAATAGCAGCAGCCGGGGAACGTGCCTACGTTGGTTCTAGACGTCTCGCGCCAGCCGGAGAACTAACTATCCCTAGAAGGGAAAAGAAAGACCTTTCTTGCCTCCAGAGAAAAGACCCCAAAAGTTGGATAGAAGCCCCCAACAAATAATAACAGTGAGGTAAGAGGAAAAGACAAACGTAAGAATGAGCTAGGTATTTAGCAAAGAGAGGCCCACTAGCTAATAGCAGAGTATAGTAAGATGACTTATATGGTCAGCAAAAACCCTATCAAAATATCCACGCTGGATATTCAAGAACCCCCGAACCGTCTAACGGCCCGGGGGGAGAACACCAGCCCCCTAGAGCTTCCAGCAAAGTCAGGAATCACATTTAGTACAAGCTGGACAAAAATAAGAGCAAGCAAATAACCAAAAAAACAAAGAAGCAGGACTTAGCTTAATTTTGCACGAACCAAGACCAGCAGACAGGAGTAAACAGAAAGGATCTGATTACAACGATGCCAGGCACTGGACTAAGGATCCAGGAAGTTTATATAGCAACACCCCTGGACTAACGACCCAGGTGGGTGCCAAACTGAGGAAAGACAATCCCAGAGTCATATCACTAGTAACCACAAGAGGGAGCCAAAAAGTCTAATTCACAACAGTACCCCCCCCTTAAGGAGGGGTCACCGAACCCTCACCAAGACCACCAGGGCGATCAGGATGAGCAGCGTGAAAGGCACGAACTAAATCGGCCGCATGCACATCAGAAGCAACCACCCAGGAATTATCCTCCTGACCATAGCCCTTCCACTTGACCAGATACTGAAGCCTCCGTCTGGAGAGACGAGAATCCAAGATCTTCTCCACCACGTACTCCAACTCGCCCTCAACCAACTCCGGAGCCGGAGGCTCAACAGAAGGAACCACAGGTACAACGTACCACCGCAACAAAGATCTATGGAACACGTTGTGAATGGCAAACGACACCGGAAGATCCAAGCGAAAGGACACAGGATTAAGGATTTCCAATATCTTGTAAGGACCGATGAAGCGAGGCTTAAATTTAGGAGAGGAGACCTTCATAGGAACAAATCGAGAAGACAGCCATACCAAATCCCCAACACGAAGTCGGGGACCCACACCGCGGCGGCGGTTGGCAAAATGCTGAGCCTTCTCCTGTGACAACTTTAAGTTGTCCACCACATGATTCCAGATCTGCTGCAACTTATCCACCACAGAATCTACACCAGGACAGTCAGAAGGCTCCACATGTCCCGAGGAAAAACGAGGATGGAAACCAGAGTTGCAGAAAAATGGCGAAACCAAAGTAGCGGAACTAGCCCGATTATTAAGGGCAAACTCAGCCAACGGCAAGAAGGTCACCCAATCATCCTGATCTGCCGAAACAAAACACCTCAAATAAGCCTCCAGAGTCTGATTAGTTCGCTCCGTTTGTCCATTAGTCTGAGGATGAAAGGCAGACAAAAAAGGACAAATCAATGCCCATCCTAGCACAAAAGGATCGCCAGAACCTGGAAACAAACTGGGATCCTCTGTCAGACACAATATTCTCAGGAATGCCGTGTAAACGAACCACATTCTGAAAGAACACAGGAACCAGATCGGAAGAGGAAGGCAGCTTAGGCAAAGGCACCAAATGGACCATTTTAGAAAAGCGATCACATACCACCCAGATGACAGACATGCCCTGAGACACCGGGAGATCTGAAATGAAATCCATGGAAATGTGTGTCCAAGGCCTCTTCGGGACAGGCAAGGGCAAGAGCAACCCGCTGGCACGAGAACAGCAAGGCTTAGCTCGAGCACAAGTCCCACAGGACTGCACAAATGACCGCACATCCCGTGACAAGGAAGGCCACCAAAAGGACCTAGCCACCAGATCTCTGGTGCCAAAAATTCCCGGATGCCCTGCCAACACCGAGGAATGAACCTCGGAAATGACTCTGCTGGTCCACTTATCAGGAACAAACAGTCTGTCAGGTGGACAAGAGTCAGGTCTACCAGCCTGAAATCTCTGCAACACACGTCGCAAATCAGTAGAAATGGCCGACAAGATAACTCCCTCTTTAAGAATACCAACTGGTTCTGCGACTCCAGGAGAGTCAGGCACAAAGCTCCTTGAAAGAGCATCAGCCTTCACATTCTTTGAACCTGGTAAATACGAGACCACAAAGTCAAAACGGGAGAAAAACAATGACCAGCGGGCCTGTCTAGGATTCAGGCGTTTAGCAGACTCGAGATACATCAAATTTTTGTGATCAGTCAAGACCACCACACGATGCTTAGCACCCTCGAGCCAATGACGCCACTCCTCAAATGCCCACTTCATGGCCAGCAACTCCCGATTGCCAACATCATAATTCCGCTCAGCAGGCGAAAACTTCCTAGAGAAGAAAGCACATGGTCTCATTACCGAGCAACCAGGACCTCTCTGCGACAAAACGGCCCCTGCCCCAATCTCAGAAGCATCCACTTCGACCTGAAAGGGAAGTGAGACATCAGGCTGGCACAAAACAGGCACCGAAGTAAACCAGCGCTTCAACTCTTGGAACGCCTCCACGGCTGCAGGAGCCCAGTTAGCAACATCAGAACCTTTCTTGGTCATATCCGTGAAAGGTTTAACAACGCTAGAAAAATTAGCGATAAAACGACGGTAGAAGTTAGCAAAACCCAAGAACTTCTGAAGACTCTTAACTGACGTGGGTTGAGTCCAATCATGAATAGCTCGGACCTTGACTGGGTCCATCTCCACAGCAGAAGGGGAAAAAATAAACCCCAAAAAGGGAACCTTCTGTACTCCAAAGAGACACTTTGAGCCCTTAACAAACAAAGCATTCTCACGCAAAACCTGAAACACCATCCTGACCTGCTCCACATGTGAGTCCCAATCTTCAGAGAAAACCAGAATATCATCCAGATAAACAATCATAAATTTATCCAGATACTTCCGGAAAATATCATGCATAAAGGACTGAAACACTGAGGGAGCATTAGAGAGCCCAAAAGGCATCACCAAGTACTCAAAATGACCTTCGGGCGTATTAAATGCTGTCTTCCATTCATCTCCTTGCTTAATGCGCACAAGGTTGTACGCACCACGAAGATCTATCTTGGTGAACCACTTGGCACCTTTAATCCGGGCAAACAAGTCCGACAACAGAGGCAAAGGATACTGAAATTTAACAGTGATTTTATTCAGAAGCCGATAGTCAATACAAGGTCTCAAAGATCCGTCCTTCTTGGCCACAAAAAAGAATCCCGCACCAAGAGGGGAAGAAGATGGACGGATATGCCCCTTCTCCAGAGACTCCTTGATATACGAACGCATTGTGGCATGCTCAGGTGCAGACAGATTAAATAGTCTTCCCTTAGGAAATTTACTACCTGGAATCAAATCTATGGCGCAGTCACAGTCCCTATGAGGAGGCAGAGCACTGGACCTGGACTCGCTGAATACATCCTGATAATCAGACAAATACTCAGGAACTTCCGAAGGAGTAGAGGAAGCAATAGAAACCGGCGGGGAATCAACATGAATTCCCTGACAGCCCCAACTTGACACAGACATTGCCTTCCAATCCAAGACTGGATTGTGGGTCTGTAACCATGGCAGACCCAAAACGACCAAATCATGCATTTTATGCAGAACAAGAAAACGAATCACCTCCCGATGTTCAGGAGTCATGCACATGGTTACCTGCGTCCAAAACTGCGGTTTATTTTCCACCAATGGTGTAGCATCAATACCTCTAAGAGGAATAGGATTTACCAACGGTTCAAGAACAAAACCACAGCGCTTGGCAAATGACAGATCCATAAGACTCAGGGCAGCACCTGAATCCACAAACGCCATAACAGGGTAAGAAGACAATGAGCAAATTAAAGTCACAGACAAAATAAATTTAGGTTGCAAATTACCAATGGTGACAGGACTAACAACCCTTGTTAGGCGTTTAGAGCATGCTGATATAACATGTGTAGAATCACCACAGTAAAAACACAACCCATTCTGACGTCTATGATTTTTCCGCTCATTTCTAGTCTGAATTCTATCACATTGCATTAAATCAGGTGTTTGTTCAGACAACACCACCAGAGGATTAGCGGTTTTGCGCTCCCGCAAACGCCGGTCAATTTGAATAGCCAGCGCCATGGAATCATTCAGACTTGTAGGAATGGGGAAACCCACCATCACATTCTTAATGGCTTCAGAAAGGCCATTTCTGAAATTTGCGGCCAGAGCACACTCATTCCACTGAGTAAGCACGGACCATTTCCGAAATTTTTGGCAATACACTTCAGCTTCATCCTGGCCCTGAGAAATAGCCAGCAAGGCTTTTTCTGCCTGAACTTCAAGATTGGGTTCCTCGTAAAGCAATCTGAGCGCCAGAAAAAATGCATCAATATTTGCCAATGCCGGATCTCCTGGCGCTAGCGAGAAAGCCCAATCCTGAGGGTCGCCCCGTAAAAAAGAGATAACAATTTTAACTTGCTGAGCTGAGTCTCCAGATGAACGGGGTCTCAGAGATAGAAACAATTTACAATTATTCCTGAAATTCCTAAACTTAAATCGGTCTCCAGAAAACAGTTCAGGAATAGGTATTTTAGGTTCAGACATTGGACTACTGGTAACAAAATCTTGTATGCCCTGCACACGAGCAGCAAGCTGGTCTACACTTGTAATCAAGGTCTGGACATTCATGTCTGCAGCAAGCACAAGCCACTCAGAGGTAAAGGGGAGGAAGAGAAGGAAAAAAAACAAAAAAAAACTCAGAATTTCCTTTCTTATTATCCCACTTCTGCAATGCATTAAACATTCAATGTTGGCCTGGCATACTGTTATGACCCCAATGGCAGAGGGTCTCAGAAATAATTACTAAGTCTGCGAACACAAAAAACCAGCTCATAGGGCAGTGGTAACTGAGCTGACCATATATCTAATCCTAGCACCACAAATAACAGCAGCCGGGGAACGTGCCTACGTTGGTTCTAGACGTCTCGCGCCAGCCGGAGAACTAACTATCCGTAGAAGGGAAAAGAAAGACCTTTCTTGCCTCCAGAGAAAAGACCCCAAAAGTTGGATACAAGCCCCCAACAAATAATAACGGTGAGGTAAGAGGAAAAGACAAACGTAAGAATGAGCTAGGTATTTAGCAAAGAGAGGCCCACTAGCTAATAGCAGAATATAGTAAGATGACTTATATGGTCAGCAAAAACCCTATCAAAATATCCACGCTGGATATTCAAGAACCCCCGAACCGTCTAACGGCCCGGGGGGAGAACACCAGCCCCCTAGAGCTTCCAGCAAAGTCAGGCATCACATTTAGTACAAGCTGGACAAAAATAAGAGCAAGCAAATAACCAAAAAAACAAAGAAGCAGGACTTAGCTTAATTTTGCACGAACCAAGACCAGCAGACAGGAGCAAACAGAAAGGATCTGATTACAACGATGCCAGGCACTGGACTAAAGATCCAGGAAGTTTATATAGCAACACCCCTGGACTAACGACCCAGGTGGGTGCCAAACTGAGGAAAGACAATCCCAGAGTCATATCACTAGTAACCACAAGAGGGAGCCAAAAAGTCTAATTCACAACAGGGCGGCTGTGCGTGGCGGGGCTGAGTGCGGGCGGCTGTGCGTGGCGGTGCTGAGTGCGGGCGGCTGTGCGTGGCGGTGCTGAGTGCGGGCGGCTGTGCGTGGCGGTGCTGAGTGCGGGTGGCTGTTCGTGGCAGTGCTTAGTGCGGGCGGCTGTGCGTGGTTGTGCTGAGTGCGGGCGGCTGTGCGTGGTTGTGCTGAGTGCGGGCGGCTGTGCGTGGCTGTGCTGAGTGCGAGCGGCTGTGCGTGGCTGTGCTGAGTGCGGGCGACTGTGCGTGGCTTTGCTGAGTGTGGGCGGCTGTGCGTGGCTGTACTGAGATCGGGCGGCTGTCCTGAGTACGGGCGGCTGTGCGTGGCGGTGCTGAGTGCGGGCAGCTGTGCATGGCTGTGCTGAGTGCGGGCGGCTGTGTGTGGCTGTGCTGAGTGCGGGCGGCTGTGGTGAGTGCGGGCGGCTGTGCGTGGCTGTGCTGAGTACGGGCGGCTGTGAGTGGCTGTGCTGAGTGCGGGCGGCTGTGCGTGGCTGTCCTGAGTACGGGCGGCTGTGCGTGACGGTGCTGAGTGCGGACGGCTGTGCGTGGCTGTACTGAGTGCGGGCGGCTGTGCGTGGTTGTGCTTAGTGCGGGCGGCTGTGCGTGGCTGTGCTGAGTGCGGGCGGCTGTGCGTGGCTATGCTGAGTGCGGGCGGCTGTGCGTGGCGGTGCTGAGTGCGGGCGGCTGTGTGTGGCTGTGCTGAGTGCGGGCGGCTGTGCGCGGCTGTGCTGAGTGTGGGCGGCTGTGCGTGGCTGTGCTGAGTGCGGGCGGCTGTGCGTGGCTGTGCTGAATGCGGGCGGCTGTGCGCGGCTCTGCTGAGTGCAGGTGGCTGTGCACGGCTGTCCTGAGTGCGGGCGGCTGTGCTGAGTGCGGGCGGCTGTGCGTGGCTGTGCTGAGTGCGGGCGGCTGTGCTGAGTGTGGGCGGCTGTGCTGAGTGCGGGCTGCTGTGCGTCGCTGTGCTGAGTGCGGGCGGCTGTGCGTGGCTGTGCTGAGTGCGGGTGGCTGTGCATGGCTGTGCCGAGTGCGGGCGGCTGTGCCGAGTGCGGGCGGCTGTGCCGAGTGCGGGCGGCTGTGCCGAGTGCGGGCGGCTGTGCTGAGTGCGGGCAGCTGTGCGTGGCTGTGCTGAGTGCGGGCGGTTGTGCTGAGTGCGGGCGGCTGTGCTGAATGCGGGCGGCTGTGCTGAGTGCGGGCGGCTGTGCTGAGTGAGGGCGGCTGTGCGTGGCTGTGCTGAGTGCGGGCGGCTGTGCGTGGCTGTGCTGAGTGCGGGCGGCTGTGGTGAGTGCGGGCGGCTGTGCGTGGCTGTGCTGAGTGCGGGCGGCTGTGCGCGGCTGTGCTGAGTGCGGGCGGCTGTGCGCGGCTCTGCTGAGTGCAGGTGGCTGTGCACGGCTGTCCTGAGTGCGGGCGGCTGTGCTGAGTGCGGGCGGCTGTGCGTGGCTGTGCTGAGTGCGGGGGGCTGTGCTGAGTGTGGGCGGCTGTGCTGAGTGCGGGCTGCTGTGCGTCGCTGTGCTGAGTGCGGGCGGCTGTGCGTGGCTGTGCTGAGTGCGGGTGGCTGTGCATGGCTGTGCCGAGTGTGGGCGGCTGTGCCGAGTGCGGGCAGCTGTGCGTGGCTGTGCTGAGTGCGGGCAGCTGTGCTGAGTGCGGGCGGCTGTGCTGAATGCGGGCGGCTGTGCTGAGTGCGGGCGGCTGTGCTAATAGCAGAATATAGTAAGATGACTTATATGGTCAGCAAAAACCCTATCAAAATATCCACGCTGGATATTCAAGAACCCCCGAACCGTCTAACGGCCCGGGGGGAGAACACCAGCCCCCTAGAGCTTCCAGCAAAGTCAGGCATCACATTTAGTACAAGCTGGACAAAAATAAGAGCAAGCAAATAACCAAAAAAACAAAGAAGCAGGACTTAGCTTAATTTTGCACGAACCAAGACCAGCAGACAGGAGCAAACAGAAAGGATCTGATTACAACGATGCCAGGCACTGGACTAAGGATCCAGGAAGTTTATATAGCAACACCCCTGGACTAACAACCCAGGTGGGTGCCAAACTGAGGAAAGACAATCCCAGAGTCATATCACTAGTAACCACAAGAGGGAGCCAAAAAGTCTAATTCACAACAGGGCGGCTGTGCGTGGCGGGGCTGAGTGCGGGCGGCTGTGCGTGGCGGTGCTGAGTGCGGGCGGCTGTGCGTGGCGGTGCTGAGTGCAGGCGGCTGTGCGTGGCGGTGCTGAGTGCGGGCGGCTGTTCGTGGTTTTGCTGAGTGCGGGTGGCTGTGCGTGGCTGTGCTGAGTGCGGGCGGCTGTGCGCGGCTGTGCTGAGTGCGGGCGGCTGTGCGCGGCTCTGCTGAGTGCAGGTGGCTGTGCACGGCTGTCCTGAGTGCGGGCGGCTGTGCTGAGTGCGGGCGGCTGTGCGTGGCTGTGCTGAGTGCGGGCGGCTGTGCTGAGTGTGGGCGGCTGTGCTGAGTGCGGGCTGCTGTGCGTCGCTATGCTGAGTGCGGGCTGCTGTGCGTCGCTGTGCTGAGTGCGGGCGGCTGTGCGTGGCTGTGCTGAGTGCGGGTGGCTGTGCATGGCTGTGCCGAGTGCGGGCGGCTGTGCCGAGTGCGGGCGGCTGTGCCGAGTGCGGGCAGCTGTGCGTGGCTGTGCTGAGTGCGGGCGGCTGTGCTGAGTGCGGGCAGCTGTGCTGAGTGCGGGCGGCTGTGCTGAATGCGGGCGGCTGTGCTGAGTGAGGGCGGCTGTGCGTGGCTGTGCTGAGTGCGGGCGGCTGTGCGTGGCTGTGCTGAGTGCGGGCGGCTGTGGTGAGTGCGGGCGGCTGTGCGTGGCTGTGCTGAGTGCGGGCGGCTGTGCGTGGCTGTGCTGAGTGCGGGCAGCTGTGCGTGGCTGTGCTGAGTGCGGGCGGCTGTGCGTGGTGGTGCTGAGTGCGGGCGGCTGTGCGTGGCGGTGCTGAGTGCGGGTGGCTGTGCGTGGCGGTGCTGAGTGCGGGCGGCTGTGCATGGCGGTGCTTAGTGCGGGCAGCTGTGCGTGGCTGTGCTGAGTGCGGGCGGCTGTTCGTGGTTTTGCTGAGTGCGGGCGGCTGTGCGTGGCTGTGCTGAGTGCGGGCGGCTGTGCGTGGCTGTGCTGAGTGCGGGCGGCTGTGCGTGGCTGTGCTGAGTGTGGGTGACTGTGCGTGGCTTTGCTGAGTGCGGGCGGCTGTGCGTGGCTGTGCTGAGTGCGGGCGGCTGTCCTGAGTACAGGCGGCTGTGCGTGGCGGTGCTGAGTGTGGACGGCTGTGCTGAGTGCGGGCGGCTGTGTGTGGCTGTGCTGAGTACGGGCGGCTGTGCGTAGCTGTGCTGAGTGCGGGCGGCTGTGCGTGGCGGTGCTGAGTACGGGCGGCTGTGTGTGGCGGTGCTGAGTGCGGGCGGCTGTGCGTGGCGGTGCTAAGTGCGGGCGGCTGTGCATGGCGGTGCTGAGTGCGGGCGGCTGTGCGTGGCGGTGCTTAGTGTGGGCGGCTGTGCGTGGTTGTGCTGAGTGCGGGCGGCTGTGCGTGGTTGTGCTGAGTGCGGGCGGCTGTGCGTGGCTGTGCTGAGTGCGGGCGGCTGTGCGTGGCTGTGCTGAGTGCGGGCGACTGTGCGTGGCTTTGCTGAGTGCGCGGCGGCTGTGCGTGGCTGTACTGAGATCGGGCGGCTGTGCGTGGCTATGCTGAGTGCGGGCGGCTGTGCGTGGCGTGCTGAGTGCGGGCGGCTGTGCGCGGCTGTGCTGAGTGCGGGAGGCTGTGCGTGGCTGTGCTGAGTGCGGGCGGCTGTGCGCAGCTGCGCTGAGTGCAGGCGGCTGTGCGCGGCTGTGCTGAGTGCAGGTGGCTGTACACGGCTGTGCTGAGTGCGGGCGGCTGTGCTGAGTGCAGGCGGCTGTGCGTGGCTGTGCTGAGTGCGGGCGGCTGTGCTGAGTGTGGGCGGCTGTGCTGAGTGCGGGCTGCTGTGCGTCGCTGTGCTGAGTGCGGGCGGCTGTGCGTGGCTGTGCTGAGTGCGGGCGGCTGTGCGTGGCTGTGCCGAGTGCGGGCGGCTGTGCCGAGTGCGGGCAGCTGTGCGTGGCTGTGCTGAGTGCGGGCGGCTGTGCTGAGTGCGGGCGGCTGTGCTGAATGCGGGCGGCTGTGCTGAGTGCGGGCGGCTGTGCATGGCTGTGCTGAGTGAGGGCGGCTGTGCGTGGCTGTGCTGAGTGCGGGCGGCTGTGCGTGGCTGTGCTGAGTGCGGGCGGCTGGGCGTGGCTGTGCTGAGTGCGGGCGGCTGTGCTGAGTGCGGGCAGCTGTGCGTGGCTGTGCTGAGTGCGGGCAGCTGTGCGTGGCTGTGCTGAGTGCGGGCGGCTGTGCGTGGTGGTGCTGAGTGCGGGCGGCTGTGCATGGCGGTGCTTAGTGCGGGTGGCTGTGCGTGGCCGTGCTGAGGGCGGGCGGCTGTGTATGGCGGTGCTTAGTGCGGGCGGCTGTGCGTGGCTGTGCTGAGTGCGGGCGGCTGTTCGTGGTTGTGCTGAGTGCGGGCGGCTGTGCGTGGCTGTGCTGAGTGCGGGCAGCTGTGCTGAGTGCGGGCGGCTGTGCGTGGTGGTGCTGAGTGCGGGCGGCTGTGCGTGGCTGTGCTGAGTGCGGGCGGCTGTGCGTGGCTGTGCTGAGTGCGGGCAGCTGTGCGTGGCTGTGCTGAGTGCGGGCGGCTGTGCGTGGTGGTGCTGAGTGCGGGCGGCTGTGCGTGGCGGTGCTGAGTGCGGGTGGCGGTGCTTAGTGCGGGTGGCTGTGCGTGGCCGTGCTGAGGGCGGGCGGCTGTGCATGGCGGTGCTTAGTGCGGGCGGCTGTGCGTGGCTGTGCTGAGTGCGGGTGGCTGTTCGTGGTTGTGCTGAGTGCGGGCGGCTGTGCGTGGCTGTGCTGAGTGCGGGTGACTGTGCGTGGCTTTGCTGAGTGCGGGCGGCTGTGCGTGGCTGTGCTGAGTGCGGGCGGCTGTCCTGAGTACAGGCGGCTGTGCGTGGCGGTGCTGAGTGCGGACGGCTGTGTGTGGCTGTGCTGAGTGCGGGCGGCTGTGCTTGGTTGTGCTTAGTGCGGGCGGCTGTGCGTGGCTGTGCTGAGTGCGGGCGGCTGTGCGTGGCTATGCTGAGTGCAGGTGGCTGTGCGTGGCGGTGCTGAGTGAGGGCGGCTGTGCGTGGCTGTGCTGAGTGCGGGCGGCTGTGCGTGGCTGTGCTGAGTGCGGGCGGCTGTGCGTGGCTGTGCTGAGTACAGGCGGCTGTGCGTGGCTGTGCTGAGTGCGGGCGGCTGTGCGTGGCTATGCTGAGTGCGGGCGGCTGTGCGTGGCGGTGCTGAGTGCGGGCGGCTGTGCGTGGCTGTGCTGAGTGCGGGTGGCTGTGCGTGGCTGTGCTGAGTGCGGGCGGCTGTGCGTGGCTGTGCTGAGTGCGGGCGGCTGTGCGCGGCTGTGCTGAGTGCGGGCGGCTGTGCTGAGTGCAGGCAGCTGTGCGCGGCTGTGTTGAGTGCGGGCGGCTGTGCTGAGTGCGGGCGGCTGTGCTGAGTGCGGGCGGCTGTGCTGAGTGCGCGTGGCTGTGCTGAGTGCGGTCGGCTGTGCTGAGTGCGGTCGGCTGTGCTGAGTGCGGTCGGCTGTGCTGAGTGCGGTCGGCTGTGCTGAGTGCGGGCGGCTGTGCTGAGTGCGGGCGGCTGTGCTGAGTGCAGGCGGCTGTGCTGAGTGCAGGCGGCTGTGCTGAGTGTGGCAGCTGTGCATGGCTGTGCTGAGTGCGGCCGGCTGCGTGGCTGTGCTGAGTGCGGGCGGCTGTGCTGAGTGCGGGCGGCTGTGCGTGGCTGTGCTGAGTGCGGTTGGCTGTGCGTGGCTGTGCTGAGTGCGTTCGGCTGTGCGTGGCTGTGCTGAGTGCGGGCGGCTGTGCGCGGCTGTGCTGAGTGCGGGCGGCTGTGCTGAGTGCAGGCAGCTGTGCGCGGCTGTGCTGAGTGCGGGCGGCTGTGCTGAGTGCGGGCGGCTGTGCTGAGTGCGGGCGGCTGTGCTGAGTGCGGGCGGCTGTGCTGAGTGCGGGCGGCTGTGCTTGGCTGTGCTGAGTGCGGTCGGCTGTGCTGAGTGCGGTCGGCTGTGCTGAGTGCGGTCGGCTGTGCTGAGTGCGGTCGGCTGTGCTGAGTGCGGTCGGCTGTGCTGAGTGCGGGCGGCTGTGCTGAGTGCGGGCGGCTGTGCTGAGTGCAGGCGGCTGTGCTGAGTGTGGGCGGCTGTGCTGAGTGTGGGCAGCTGTGCATGGCTGTGCTGAGTGCGGCCGGCTGCGTGGCTGTGCTGAGTGCGGGCGGCTGTGCTGAGTGCAGGCAGCTGTGCGCGGCTGTGCTGAGTGCGGGCGGC
The DNA here is from genome assembly GCF_051348905.1 of Ranitomeya variabilis. NCBI lineage: Eukaryota > Metazoa > Chordata > Amphibia > Anura > Dendrobatidae > Ranitomeya > Ranitomeya variabilis. Next base: position 247,990,376 of record NC_135233.1, on the reverse strand, counting down.
TGTGCTGAGTGCGGGCGGCTGTGCGTGGCTGTGCTGAGTGCGGGTGGCTGTGCATGGCTGTGCCGAGTGCGGGCGGCTGTGCCGAGTGCGGGCGGCTGTGCCGAGTGCGGGCGGCTGTGCTGAGTGCGGGCAGCTGTGCGTGGCTGTGCTGAGTGCGGGCGGTTGTGCTGAGTGCGGGCGGCTGTGCTGAATGCGGGCGGCTGTGCTGAGTGCGGGCGGCTGTGCTGAGTTAGGGCGGCTGTGCGTGGCTGTGCTGAGTGCGGGCGGCTGTGCGTGGCTGTGCTGAGTGCGGGCGGCTGTGGTGAGTGCGGGCGGCTGTGCGTGGCTGTGCTGAGTGCGGGCGGCTGTGCGCGGCTGTGCTGAGTGCGGGCGGCTGTGCGCGGCTCTGCTGAGTGCAGGTGGCTGTGCACGGCTGTCCTGAGTGCGGGCGGCTGTGCTGAGTGCGGGCGGCTGTGCGTGGCTGTGCTGAGTGCGGGCGGCTGTGCTGAGTGTGGGCGGCTGTGCTGAGTGCGAGCTGCTGTGCGTCGCTGTGCTGAGTGCGGGCGGCTGTGCGTGGCTGTGCTGAGTGCGGGTGGCTGTGCATGGCTGTGCCGAGTGCGGGCGGCTGTGCCGAGTGCGGGCAGCTGTGCGTGGCTGTGCTGAGTGCGGGCAGCTGTGCTGAGTGCGGGCGGCTGTGCTGAATGCGGGCGGCTGTGCTGAGTGCGGGCGGCTGTGCTAATAGCAGAATATAGTAAGATGACTTATATGGTCAGCAAAAACCCTATCAAAATATCCACGCTGGATATTCAAGAACCCCCGAACCGTCTAACGGCCCGGGGGGAGAACACCAGCCCCCTAGAGCTTCCAGCAAAGTCAGGCATCACATTTAGTACAAGCTGGACAAAAATAAGAGCAAGCAAATAACCAAAAAAACAAAGAAGCAGGACTTAGCTTAATTTTGCACGAACTAAGACCAGCAGACAGGAGCAAACAGAAAGGATCTGATTACAACGATGCCAGGCACTGGACTAAGGATCCAGGAAGTTTATATAGCAACACCCCTGGACTAACAACCCAGGTGGGTGCCAAACTGAGGAAAGACAATCCCAGAGTCATATCACTAGTAACCACAAGAGGGAGCCAAAAAGTCTAATTCACAACAGGGCGGCTGTGCGTGGCGGGGCTGAGTGCGGGCGGCTGTGCGTGGCGGTGCTGAGTGCGGGCGGCTGTGCGTGGCGGTGCTGAGTGCAGGCGGCTGTGCGTGGCGGTGCTGAGTGCGGGCGGCTGTTCGTGGTTTTGCTGAGTGCGGGCGGCTGTGCGTGGCTGTGCTGAGTGCGGGCGGCTGTGCGCGGCTGTGCTGAGTGCGGGCGGCTGTGCGCGGCTCTGCTGAGTGCAGGTGGCTGTGCACGGCTGTCCTGAGTGCGGGCGGCTGTGCTGAGTGCGGGCGGCTGTGCGTGGCTGTGCTGAGTGCGGGCGGCTGTGCTGAGTGTGGGCGGCTGTGCTGAGTGCGGGCTGCTGTGCGTCGCTGTGCTGAGTGCGGGCTGCTGTGCGTCGCTGTGCTGAGTGCGGGCGGCTGTGCGTGGCTGTGCTGAGTGCGGGTGGCTGTGCATGGCTGTGCCGAGTGCGGGCGGCTGTGCCGAGTGCGGGCGGCTGTGCCGAGTGCGGGCGGCTGTGCTGAGTGCGGGCAGCTGTGCGTGGCTGTGCTGAGTGCGGGCGGCTGTGCTGAGTGCGGGCAGCTGTGCTGAGTGCGGGCGGCTGTGCTGAATGCGGGCGGCTGTGCTGAGTGCGGGCGGCTGTGCATGGCTGTGCTGAGTGAGGGCGGCTGTGCGTGGCTGTGCTGAGTGCGGGCGGCTGTGCGTGGCTGTGCTGAGTGCGGGCGGCTGTGGTGAGTGCGGGCGGCTGTGCGTGGCTGTGCTGAGTGCGGGCGGCTGTGCTGAGTGCGGGCGGCTGTGCGTGGCTGTGCTGAGTGCGGGCAGCTGTGCGTGGCTGTGCTGAGTGCGGGCGGCTGTGCGTGGTGGTGCTGAGTGCGGGCGGCTGTGCGTAGCGGTGCTGAGTGCGGGTGGCTGTGCGTGGCGGTGCTGAGTGCGGGCGGCTGTGCATGGCGGTGCTTAGTGCGGGCAGCTGTGCGTGGCTGTGCTGAGTGCGGGCGGCTGTTCGTGGTTTTGCTGAGTGCGGGCGGCTGTGCGTGGCTGTGCTGAGTGCGGGCGGCTGTGCGTGGCTGTGCTGAGTGTGGGTGACTGTGCGTGGCTTTGCTGAGTGCGGACGGCTGTGCGTGGCTGTGCTGAGTGCGGGCGGCTGTCCTGAGTACAGGCGGCTGTACGTGGCGGTGCTGAGTGCGGACGGCTGTGCTGAGTGCGGGCGGCTGTGTGTGGCTGTGCTGAGTACGGGCGGCTGTGCGTAGCTGTGCTGAGTGCGAGCGGCTGTGCGTGGCGGTGCTGAGTGCGGGCGGCTGTGTGTGGCGGTGCTGAGTGCGGGCGGCTGTGCGTGGCGGTGCTGAGTGCGGGCGGCTGTGCATGGCGGTGCTGAGTGCGGGCGGCTGTGCGTGGCGGTGCTTAGTGTGGGCGGCTGTGCGTGGTTGTGCTGAGTGCGGGCGGCTGTGCGTGGTTGTGCTGAGTGCGGGCGGCTGTGCGTGGCTGTGCTGAGTGCGGGCGGCTGTGCGTGGCTGTGCTGAGTGCGGGCGACTGTGCGTGGCTTTGCTGAGTGCGCGGCGGCTGTGCGTGGCTGTTCTGAGATCGGGCGGCTGTCCTGAGTACGGGCGGCTGTGCGTGGCGGTGCTGAGTGCGGACGGCTGTGCGTGGCTGTACTGAGTACGGGCGGCTGTGCGTGGTTGTGCTTAGTGCGGGCGGCTGTGCGTGGCTGTGCTGAGTGCGGGCGGCTGTGCGTGGCTATGCTGAGTGCGGGCGGCTGTGCGTGGCGGTGCTGAGTGCGGGCGGCTGTGCGTGGCTGTGCTGAGTGCGGGCGGCTGTGCGCGGCTGTGCTGAGTGCGGGAGGCTGTGCGTGGCTGTGCTGAGTGCGGGCGGCTGTGCGCAGCTGCGCTGAGTGCAGGCGGCTGTGCGCGGCTGTGCTGAGTGCAGGTGGCTGTGCACGGCTGTGCTGAGTGCGGGCGGCTGTGCTGAGTGCAGGCGGCTGTGCGTGGCTGTGCTGAGTGCGGGCGGCTGTGCTGAGTGTGGGCGGCTGTGCTGAGTGCGGGCTGCTGTGCGTCGCTGTGCTGAGTGCGGGCGGCTGTGCGTGGCTGTGCTGAGTGCGGGCGGCTGTGCGTGGCTGTGCCGAGTGCAGGTGGCTGTGCCGAGTGCGGGCAGCTGTGCGTGGCTGTGCTGAGTGCGGGCGGCTGTGCTGAGTGCGGGCGGCTGTGCTGAATGCGGGCGGCTGTGCTGAGTGCGGGCGGCTGTGCATGGCTGTGCTGAGTGAGGGCGGCTGTGCGTGGCTGTGCTGAGTGCGGGCGGCTGTGCGTGGCTGTGCTGAGTGCGGGCGGCTGTGGTGAGTGCGGGCTGCTGGGCATGGCTGTGCTGAGTGCGGGCGGCTGTGCTGAGTGCGGGCAGCTGTGCGTGGCTGTGCTGAGTGCGGGCAGCTGTGCGTGGCTGTGCTGAGTGCGGGCGGCTGTGCGTGGTGGTGCTGAGTGCGGGCGGCTGTGCATGGCGGTGCTTAGTGCGGGTGGCTGTGCGTGGCCGTGCTGAGGGCGGGCGGCTGTGCATGGCGGTGCTTAGTGCGGGCGGCTGTGCGTGGCTGTGCTGAGTGCGGGCGGCTGTTCGTGGTTGTGCTGAGTGCGGGCGGCTGTGCGTGGCTGTGCTGAGTGCGGGCAGCTGTGCTGAGTGCGGGCGGCTGTGCGTGGTGGTGCTGAGTGCGGGCGGCTGTGCTTGGCTGTGCTGAGTGCGGGCGGCTGTGCGTGGCTGTGCTGAGTGCGGGCGGCTGTGCGTGGTGGTGCTGAGTGCGGGCGGCTGTGCGTGGCGGTGCTGAGTGCGGGTGGCTGTGCGTGGCCGTGCTGAGGGCGGGCGGCTGTGCATGGCGGTGCTTAGTGCGGGCGGCTGTGCGTGGCTGTGCTGAGTGCGGGTGACTGTGCGTGGCTTTGCTGAGTGCGGGCGGCTGTGCGTGGCTGTGCTGAGTGCGGGCGGCTGTCCTGAGTACAGGCGGCTGTGCGTGGCGGTGCTGAGTGCGGACGGCTGTGTGTGGCTGTGCTGAGTGCGGGCGGCTGTGCTTGGTTGTGCTTAGTGCGGGCGGCTGTGCGTGGCTGTGCTGAGTGCGGGCGGCTGTGCGTGGCTATGCTGAGTGCGGGCGGCTGTGCGTGGCGGTGCTGAGTGAGGGCGGCTGTGCGTGGCTGTGCTGAGTGCGGGCGGCTGTGCGTGGCTGTGCTGAGTGCGGGCGGCTGTGCGTGGCTGTGCTGAGTACAGGCGGCTGTGCGTGGCTGTGCTGAGTGCGGGCGGCTGTGCGTGGCTATGCTGAGTGCGGGCGGCTGTGCGTGGCGGTGCTTAGTGTGGGCGGCTGTGCGTGGTTGTGCTGAGTGCGGGCGGCTGTGCGTGGTTGTGCTGAGTGCGGGCGGCTGTGCGTGGCTGTGCTGAGTGCGGGCGGCTGTGCGTGGCTGTGCTGAGTGCGGGCGACTGTGCGTGGCTTTGCTGAGTGCGCGGCGGCTGTGCGTGGCTGTTCTGAGATCGGGCGGCTGTCCTGAGTACGGGCGGCTGTGCGTGGCGGTGCTGAGTGCGGACGGCTGTGCGTGGCTGTACTGAGTACGGGCGGCTGTGCGTGGTTGTGCTTAGTGCGGGCGGCTGTGCGTGGCTGTGCTGAGTGCGGGCGGCTGTGCGTGGCTATGCTGAGTGCGGGCGGCTGTGCGTGGCGGTGCTGAGTGCGGGCGGCTGTGCGTGGCTGTGCTGAGTGCGGGCGGCTGTGCGCGGCTGTGCTGAGTGCGGGAGGCTGTGCGTGGCTGTGCTGAGTGCGGGCGGCTGTGCGCAGCTGCGCTGAGTGCAGGCGGCTGTGCGCGGCTGTGCTGAGTGCAGGTGGCTGTGCACGGCTGTGCTGAGTGCGGGCGGCTGTGCTGAGTGCAGGCGGCTGTGCGTGGCTGTGCTGAGTGCGGGCGGCTGTGCTGAGTGTGGGCGGCTGTGCTGAGTGCGGGCTGCTGTGCGTCGCTGTGCTGAGTGCGGGCGGCTGTGCGTGGCTGTGCTGAGTGCGGGCGGCTGTGCGTGGCTGTGCCGAGTGCAGGTGGCTGTGCCGAGTGCGGGCAGCTGTGCGTGGCTGTGCTGAGTGCGGGCGGCTGTGCTGAGTGCGGGCGGCTGTGCTGAATGCGGGCGGCTGTGCTGAGTGCGGGCGGCTGTGCATGGCTGTGCTGAGTGAGGGCGGCTGTGCGTGGCTGTGCTGAGTGCGGGCGGCTGTGCGTGGCTGTGCTGAGTGCGGGCGGCTGTGGTGAGTGCGGGCTGCTGGGCATGGCTGTGCTGAGTGCGGGCGGCTGTGCTGAGTGCGGGCAGCTGTGCGTGGCTGTGCTGAGTGCGGGCAGCTGTGCGTGGCTGTGCTGAGTGCGGGCGGCTGTGCGTGGTGGTGCTGAGTGCGGGCGGCTGTGCATGGCGGTGCTTAGTGCGGGTGGCTGTGCGTGGCCGTGCTGAGGGCGGGCGGCTGTGCATGGCGGTGCTTAGTGCGGGCGGCTGTGCGTGGCTGTGCTGAGTGCGGGCGGCTGTTCGTGGTTGTGCTGAGTGCGGGCGGCTGTGCGTGGCTGTGCTGAGTGCGGGCAGCTGTGCTGAGTGCGGGCGGCTGTGCGTGGTGGTGCTGAGTGCGGGCGGCTGTGCTTGGCTGTGCTGAGTGCGGGCGGCTGTGCGTGGCTGTGCTGAGTGCGGGCGGCTGTGCGTGGTGGTGCTGAGTGCGGGCGGCTGTGCGTGGCGGTGCTGAGTGCGGGTGGCTGTGCGTGGCCGTGCTGAGGGCGGGCGGCTGTGCATGGCGGTGCTTAGTGCGGGCGGCTGTGCGTGGCTGTGCTGAGTGCGGGTGACTGTGCGTGGCTTTGCTGAGTGCGGGCGGCTGTGCGTGGCTGTGCTGAGTGCGGGCGGCTGTCCTGAGTACAGGCGGCTGTGCGTGGCGGTGCTGAGTGCGGACGGCTGTGTGTGGCTGTGCTGAGTGCGGGCGGCTGTGCTTGGTTGTGCTTAGTGCGGGCGGCTGTGCGTGGCTGTGCTGAGTGCGGGCGGCTGTGCGTGGCTATGCTGAGTGCGGGCGGCTGTGCGTGGCGGTGCTGAGTGAGGGCGGCTGTGCGTGGCTGTGCTGAGTGCGGGCGGCTGTGCGTGGCTGTGCTGAGTGCGGGCGGCTGTGCGTGGCTGTGCTGAGTACAGGCGGCTGTGCGTGGCTGTGCTGAGTGCGGGCGGCTGTGCGTGGCTATGCTGAATGCGGGCGGCTGTGCGTGGCGGTGCTGAGTGCGGGCGGCTGTGTGTGGCTGTGCTGAGTGCGGGTGGCTGTGCGTGGCTGTGCTGAGTGCGGGCGGCTGTGCGCGGCTGTGCTGAGTGCGGGCGGCTGTGCTGAGTGCAGGCAGCTGTGCGCGGCTGTGCTGAGTGCGGGCGGCTGTGCTGAGTGCGGGCGGCTGTGCTGAGTGCGGGCGGCTGTGCTGAGTGCGGGCAGCTGTGCGCGGCTGTGCTGAGTGCGGGCGGCTGTGCTGAGTGCGGGCGGCTGTGCTGAGTGCGGGCGGCTGTGCGTGGCTGTGCTGAGTGCGGTCGGCTGTGCTGAGTGCGGTCGGCTGTGCTGAGTGCGGTCGGCTGTGCTGAGTGCGGTCGGCTGTGCTGAGTGCGGGCGGCTGTGCTGAGTGCAGGCGGCTGTGCTGAGTGTGGGCGGCTGTGCTGAGTGTGGGCAGCTGTGCATGGCTGTGCTGAGTGCGGCCGGCTGCGTGGCTGTGCTGAGTGCGGGCGGCTGTGCTGAGTGCGGGCGGCTGTGCGTGGCTGTGCTGAGTGCGGGTGGCTGTGCGTGGCTGTGCTGAGTGCGGGCGGCTGTGCGTGGCTGTGCTGAGTGCGGGCGGCTGTGCGCGGCTGTGCTGAGTGCGGGCGGCTGTGCTGAGTGCAGGCAGCTGTGCGCGGCTGTGCTGAGTGCGGGCGGCTGTGCTGAGTGCGGGCGGCTGTGCTGAGTGCGGGCGGCTGTGCGTGGCTGTGCTGAGTGCGGTCAGCTGTGATGAGAGCGGTCGGCTGTGCTGAGTGCGGTCGGCTTTGCTGAGTGCGGTCGGCTGTGCTGAGTGCGGTCGGCTGTGCTGAGTGCGGTCGGCTGTGCTGAGTGCGGGCGGCTGTGCTGAGTGCGGGCGGCTGTGCTGAGTGCAGGCGGCTGTGCTGAGTGTGGGCGGCTGTGCTGAGTGTGGGCAGCTGTGCATGGCTGTGCTGAGTGCGGCCGGCTGTGTGGCTGTGCTGAGTGCGGGCGGCTGTGCTGAGTGCGGGCGGCTGTGCGTGGCTGTGCTGAGTGCGGGTGGCTGTGCGTGGCTGTGCTGAGTGCGGGTGGCTGTGCTGAGTGCGGTCGGCTGTGCGTGGCTGTGCTGAGTACGGGCCGCTGTACGTGGCTGTGCTGAGTGTGGGTGGCTGTGCGTGGCTGTGCTGAGTGCGGGTGGCTGTGCTGAGTGCGGGCAGCTGTGCGTGGCTGTGCTGAGTGCGGTTGGCTGTGCGTGGCTGTGCTGAGTGCGGGCGGCTGTACTTACTGCCTGAGTGCGGCGCTGGCTATAATGGATACAGCACCCCTGCAGCCAGCACAGCGAGGGCTGACTCTGCCCACTCGCGTCACTGGTCACATGCTGGTGGTGACATCATCGAAGGTCCTGGAGCTCCGCTGGGCTCTACAGCTAACTTGACTGGAGCTGCAGAGCACGGAGCCCCCATGGCCGGTATATTCGGGGGGATACAGGTGTGTGTGGAGCCCCCATGGCCGCTATATTATGGGGGATACACGGGTGTGTGGAGCCCCCATGGCCGGTATATTGGGGGGGGAATAAGTAAGTTCGGCTGCGTCACTCTGGTCCAGACTGCGCAGGCGCGGTGCGTCGCGCTTGCGCGGGTCTATAAAGGCTTCGGACAGAATGACGCTCCCACCGTTATATTATAGATATATATGCAGCGCCCCAGAGTCCTGGTCGTTGCAGTAATGTCGCTCTGCCACTAAGGGGAGTGATGTTACGTCTGATTGCACTAAAGGAGTTTCTCTGACCAGGTAACACTCACACTACACTTCACACTCCGGCCACCAGGGGGGGTGGTTCTATCTAGTAGGCCACTCCTCACACTCTGGTAAAACTGGGGGTTGGACGGGAAGAGGGGAGAGAAGTAACTGGGAAGAGCTAGTGAGAGGACCTGTCAGGGATGGGATCCTGGCAGACTCCTAAGAGCAGAACTAACCAGTGAACAACGGGAATACAGTAAAGAGGAATTAGGACCAGAAGGAGTCGTGCTGTTAGACCGAGGCAACATACTTTTGAGGCGCAAACAGTCGGTGGCCGGAACGCCGAGCAAGTAAGAGACTCTAAGTACTACTGCAAACCACGGCCGGACAGCCAATTATAGGTTGGCTGTCCACACAAATCACCTAAGCAGACAACGGAGGCAGCTGTGGGAGAGGGGCGACTCTAGGGTCCCGGAAGAACTCCAGGCCTACCCCGTCATACGGGTGCGTCCTACCATATCACCTGGGGGACGGAGAGAACGAACACGAGAAACAGACACAACAGTTGTGAGGACTATCCCGGGAGCTCAGCAGGGAAGAACTACAACACCCAGCGCTAGAAGGTAGACACTGATTCCCACCTGTAAAGGGAACTCCTGATGTGCCTTTGGACCGGCCGGTCTTTGACAGCCCTGTTGACAGCGCTCTGGACTGAGGACTCTAAAACCTTCAGTAAAGAGGTAAAGAGACTGCAACCTGGTGTCCTCGTTATTTACTACGACCCACACTGCACCGCAACATCACCACCATCCACATCTATTACTGTATGCCCCTCAGCAGGGTCACGGACCGGGTCTAGCCACCGTGACAACCCCAGAGCAGAGACTCAGAGGCCCGGTACCGGGTACCCCTCGGCCCTGCGGCAGTGGGGGCGTTACAACTTGGCGTCACGAACAGGATCTACTTAAGCCTGAGGAATCGGGTCATGTGTGCCTTGGAACTGTGATTTATTGTGCTTGGACTGAAACTTATTGCAAAGACTGTGCGTCGACAATTGCCGCCAAGAATTCCCGCCACGATTCGCCATCGCAGTGTGCGGAGGGAGGAGCCACAGCTTCGTGGGCGGAACCGGCCAAAAGAAGCGCGGAACGAGAAAGCGCGGTAACGTGCTGATCCCGGAAGAGGAACCCCGATCTCCAGCAGGTTAGTGGAGGAAGGGCCAGCCATGTCCGAGTCGGGAGGAGCGGAGGAGGAGGCCGCAACCGGGGACGCAGGGGCACCTCCGGGCCCCGCAGCGGGCGAAGCCGCGGCCCTAATACCACCACCGGTTGCCGCAGAACCCGCTGCCCCCAGCAGTCAGTCGGACACTGCCGCTACCACAAAAGCCATAATGCCCTTCTCTATGCCGTACCTGCCCGGAGCGACCTGGCTCCCGCGATACTCTGGGGAGTCGCATACATTCACTGACTTTAAGGAAGGGCTCTGCAGCCTGCTCGAGTTCTATCCCCTGACAGAACCTCAGAAGGTTCACATGATAACCGGCCAACTCTTTGGGGTGGCTCTGAGAGAATTGAAGTCCTGGCCCGCCGAGGATAAGGGAACTGCACAGCAGATTTTTGCAAAGCTTAAAGCCACCTTCGATACTCGCACTGCTACAGAAATTAAACTGACTTTCTATGGATGCAAACAGAGACCGCAGGATAGCTTACGGGACTATGCCCTTAATCTCCAGGAGGCGATGCGGGCCATTAAGCAGAGTGACCCCGGCAGCATGCAGGATGAGGATAAACTCCTGAAGGAGCGGTTCATTGAGGGGCTCCTGTGCAGTCACCAGCGGGGCCAATTGCACTTCCTGGCCATGCAAAATCCAGACTTGACTTTTGCGCAATTCAAAGATAAAGCTATCCAGGCATTGCAGGAGCGACAACCCAGCCGTGCAGTACCTCCCCGGCGCCCCGCTCTCACATACCACCAGGAGGTGGCGTCGGATGCCCCAGTCGCCGCCGAGACCGATGCCCAGAGCCTAGAGGACGACTCCCCTGCAGGACTTCGCCTCCAGATGCAGGAGCTAACCAAGAGCGTTGCTGCCCTGGCCCGGACGGTGCAGTCCCTACAGGAGGCCCCCAAAGAGAAGATCCAGTTGGCCTCCAGACCAGAGGATGTCCCTTGGATGCGACAGAGGAGGACTCCGCCGACCAGAGGCCGGAATGACGATCGCTTCCACCAGGACGGACGACCCATCTGCCGCCGCTGTCTCCAGGTGGGCCACCTTGCAAGGTACTGTCCTTTAAACGAGCAACCCCTGGGGCAAAGGGCCAACCCCCAAGAGTAGGACGGTCAGGCCCGCAGCATTGGAGAACCAAGTACATTGGAGGATGACCAGTTCTCCCTGTAGTGGTTGATGGAATCCCCTTGAACGCTTTGCTGGACACCGGTTCTCAGGTGACGACTATACCTTACGTGCTTTATAGACGGTATTGGGAGGACACCGATATTACTCGTGGCCCTGACGATGATTTCACCATAATAGCCAGTAATGGTCAGCCATTGCCACAAGTGGGGTATAAGGAGGTCACCATCAAGGTGGGGCGGGTGGAATTGAAAGCCCAAGGGATTGTGATTGTTGATATTGACCGTCGAGAATGTAATCCCATGATGACTCTTGGTACTAATGTTATAGAAAATTGTCTTGCAGAAGTTATTGTTTTATTGCAACAGGTGGCAGAAACCGCTGGCCACAGTGAGCAACGTGCCCTGCAGAAGGAAATCAGAGCTCTGATGCAGAGACAGCAGGTAGAGCTGACTGGTGGTGAGATTGGTCGTGTCACTGTGAGTGATTCAAAGCCCATCGCGATACCCCCCAGGAGTGAAATGTTAATATGGTGTCGGGAAGCCATAGGCCTCAGGGGAAAGGACTACCAGACCTTGGTAGAACCCGTATATTCAGACAATAGGCCTACTATTCTGACAGCCCGGGGGGTGGTCGACGTTCGCCAGGGGAGAGTGCCCGTACGTGTCCTCAATTGTGGGGAGGAAGAGGTTCACCTCACCAAGTATGCCACGCTTGCCAAATTGTTCACTGTTAATAATAGTGTGATACAGACACCTGAACCCTTGGTCCCGTCAAACGTGGCGGAGGACAACGGTTCTGCAGAGCACTCGAAAGACTGGTGTCGGGAATTGCATGTGGGCACTGACTCTACCCCATCCCATCAAAAGCAGGGGGCCTACAGGGTGGTACACGAGTACGAGCAGGTATTCAGCAAACACCCCTTAGATTTTGGGCAGCTGAAAGGGATCCAACACCATATCCCCACGGGAGATCACCGACCCATAAAGGAGAGATATCGCCCTGTACCCCCAGCTCATTACCAGTGTGCCAAGGACATGTTGCGGGAAATGAAGGAGGCTGGGGTGGTGAGAGACAGCTGTAGCCCCTGTGTCATGGTTCCCAATGGCAAGGGAACGTAAAAAACACATAAGTAACGAACGAGCTCTCGGGTGATGGAAACTCGAGTTGACCGTGAGCTAAATCTACCACACAACTAACAGTAGCCAGGGAGCATACCTACGGCTTCCTACATGCCACGCGCCAGCCGGAGGACTAACTACGCCTGGTAGAGGAAGAAACAGACCTGGCTTACCTCTAGGGAAATACCCCAAAAGATGATAACAGCCCCCCACATGTAATAACGGTGAATTAAGAGGAAAAGACATACACAGTATGAAAGTAGATTTAGCAAAGAGAGGTCCACTTTCTAGATAGCAGAAGGATACAAAAGAGGACTTCACGGTCAACTGAAAACCCTTTCAAAAAACCATCCTGAAATTACTTTAAGACTCCTGTGTCAACTCATGACACAGGAGTGGCAATTTCAGCCCGCAAGAGCTTCCAGCTACAGAGAATCACAAAAACTGCAAACTGGACAAAAGGTACAAAACAAAAGGACAAAGTCCACTTAGCTGATCAGCAGACTAGTAGCAGGAACATGCAACCGAAGGCTCTGGTTACAATGATGACCGGCAAGGAAATGACTGGAGAGCAAGGCTAAATAGGAAACTCCCAAACACTGATGGAAGCAGGTGAACAGAAGAAGCAAAGTGCAAACAAGTCACCAGTACCACCAGCAACCACCAGGGGAGCCCAAAAAGCGGATACACAACAGTACCCTCCCCTTAAGGAGGGGGCACCGAACCCTCACAAGAACCGCCAGGGCGATCTGGATGAGCCCTATGAAAGGCACGAACCAAATCCGAGGCATGAACATCAGAGGCAGTTACCCAAAAATTATCTTCCTGACCATAGCCTTTCCATTTAACCAGATATTGAAGTCTCCGTCTGGAAATACGGGAGTCCAAGATCTTCTCCACGACGTACTCCAATTCACCCTCCACCAGCACAGGAGCAGGAGGTTCAGTAGAAGGAACCACCGGTACCTCATATCTCCGCAACAACGACCGATGGAACACATTATGGATAGCGAAAGATGCCGGGAGGTCCAAACGAAAGGAAACAGGGTTAAGAATCTCCAAAATCCTATAAGGACCGATGAACCGAGGCTTAAATTTGGGAGAAGAAACCCTCATAGGGACAAAACGGGAAGACAACCACACCAAGTCCCCAACGTGAAGGTGGGGACCAACACGACGACGACGGTTAGCAAACTGCTGAGTCCTCTCCTGGGACAATTCCAAATTATCCACCACTTGTCCCCAAATCCGATGCAACCGATCCACCACCGCATCCACTCCAGGACAATCCGAAGATTCAACCTGACCAGATGAAAAACGCGGATGAAACCCTGAATTGCAAAAGAAAGGAGAAACCAAAGTGGCAGAACTAGCCCGATTATTAAGAGCAAACTCCGCCAACGGCAGAAAGGCAACCCAATCATCCTGATCCGCAGACACAAAACACCTCAAATAAGTCTCCAAAGTTTGATTAGTTCGCTCCGTCTGGCCATTGGTCTGAGGATGGAATGCAGACGAAAAGGACAAATCAATGCCCAACCTGGCACAGACTGCCCGCCAAAATCTAGACACGAACTGGGTACCCCTGTCAGAAACGATGTTTTCCGGAATACCATGCAAGCGAACCACATTTTGAAAAAACAGAGGGACCAACTCAGATGAGGAAGGCAACTTAGGCAATGGCACCAAATGAACCATTTTAGAAAAACGGTCACACACCACCCAGATGACAGACATCTTCTGAGAAACAGGGAGATCCGAGATAAAGTCCATAGAGATGTGCGTCCAAGGCCTCTTCGGAATAGGCAAGGGCAACAACAACCCACTAGCCCTAGAACAACAAGGCTTGGCCCGAGCACACACATCGCAAGACTGCACAAAAACACGCACATCTCGAGACAGGGAAGGCCACCAGAAGGATCTAGCCACCAAATCTCTGGTGCCAAAAATTCCCGGATGACCTGCCAGAGTAGAAGAATGAACTTCCGAGATGACTCTAGTGGTCCACTCGTCAGGAACAAACAGTCTACCAGACGGACAACGATCAGGTCTATCCGCCTGAAATTCTTGCAAAGCACGTCGCAAATCTGGAGAGACAGCAGACAAAACCACTCCATCCTTAAGGACACCAGCAGGTTCAGAATTCCCAGGAGAGTCAGGCTCAAAACTCCTAGAAAGAGCATCTGCTTTCACATTCCTAGAACCCGGTAAGTACGAGACCACAAAATTAAACCGGGAAAAGAACAACGACCAACGTGCCTGTCTAGGATTCAGGCGCCTGGCAGACTCCAAATAAATTAAATTCTTGTGATCAGTCAAAACTACCACCTGATGTCTGGCACCCTCAAGCCAATGACGCCACTCCTCAAATGCCCACTTCATGGCCAAAAGCTCCCGATTACCAACATCATAGTTTCGCTCGGCGGCCGAAAATTTTCGCGAAAAGAACGCACAAGGTCTCATCACTGAGCAGTCGGAACTTTTCTGCGACAAAACCGCCCCCGCTCCGATCTCGGAAGCATCGACCTCAACCTGAAAGGGAAGAGAAACATCAGGCTGGCGCAACACAGGGGCAGACAAAAAGCGGCGCTTAAGCTCCCGAAAGGCCTCCACGGCAGCAGGGGACCAATTGGCAACATCAGCACCCTTTTTAGTCAAATCCGTCAGAGGTTTAGCAACGCCAGAAAAACCAGCTATAAATCGACGATAAAAATTAGCAAAGCCCAAGAATTTCTGGAGACTCTTCAGAGAAGTAGGCTGCGTCCAGTCGTAAATAGCCCGAACCTTGACAGGGTCCATCTCAATAGAAGAAGGGGAAAAAATATACCCCAAAAATGAAATTTTTTGAACCCCAAAAACACACTTTGAACCCTTTACACACAAAGAATTCTCCCGCAAAACCTGAAAAACCCTCCTGACCTGCTGAACATGAGACTCCCAGTCATCAGAAAAAATCAAAATATCATCCAAGTACACAATCATAAATTTATCCAAATATTCCCGGAAAATATCATGCATTAAGGACTGAAAGACAGAAGGTGCATTAGAAAGGCCGAAAGGCATCACCAAATACTCAAAATGGCCCTCAGGCGTATTAAATGCGGTCTTCCACTCATCCCCCTGCTTAATTCGCACCAAATTATACGCCCCACGAAGATCAATCTTAGAGAACCACTTAGCCCCCCTTATGCGAGCAAACAAATCAGTCAGCAAAGGCAACGGATACTGATATTTGACTGTAATTTTATTCAGGAGACGATAATCAATACAAGGCCTCAGAGAGCCATCCTTTTTAGAGACAAAGAAAAAACCGGCTCCTAAAGGTGATGAAGAAGGACGAATATGTCCCTTTTCCAGGGACTCCTTAATATACTCGCGCATAGCAGCATGTTCAGGTACAGATAGGTTAAACAAACGACCCTTTGGAAATTTACTGCCAGGAATCAGATCTATGGCGCAATCACAATCCCTGTGAGGAGGGAGTGAACCAATCTTAGGCTCTTCAAAAATATCACGATAATCAGACAAAAATGCCGGAATCTCAGATGGAATAGATGACGAAATGGACACCATAGGAGTGTCCCCATGAGCCCCCCGACATCCCCAGCTTAACACAGACATAGCCTTCCAGTCAAGGACTGGGTTATGAGACTGTAACCATGGTAATCCAAGCACCAAAACATCATGTAAATTGTACAACACAAGGAAGCGAATCACCTCCTGATGGTCTGGAGTCATACGCATAGTCACTTGCGTCCAGAACTGTGGTTTATTACAAGCCAAAGGTGTAGAATCAATACCCTTCAGAGGTATAGGGACTTCCAGAGGCTCTAAATCAAACCCACAGCGCCTGGCAAAGGACCAGTCCATAAGACTCAGAGCGGCGCCCGAGTCCACATAGGCATCCACGGTAATAACTGATAATGAACAAATCAAGGTTACAGACAAAATAAATTTGGACTGTAAAGTGCCAATTGAAATGGACTTGTCAACCTTCCTAGTACGCTTAGAGCATGCCGATATAACATGAGCAGAATCACCACAATAGAAGCATAACCCATTTTTACGCCTATAATTCTGCCGCTCGCTTCTGGACATAACTCTGTCACATTGCATTTTCTCTGGCGTCTCTTCAGAAGATACCGCCAAATGGTGCACGGGTTTGCGCTCCCGCAAACGCCGATCAATCTGAATTGCCATTGTCATGGACTCATTCAGACCTGTAGGCGCAGGGAACCCGACCATAACATCTTTAACGACATCAGAAAGGCCCTCTCTGAAATTTGCCGCTAAGGCGCACTCATTCCACTGAGTAAGCACAGACCACCTACGAAATTTTTGGCAGTATATCTCCGCTTCATCTTGCCCTTGAGATAGGGCTATCAAAGCTTTTTCAGCTTGAATCTCCAAATTAGGTTCCTAATAAAGCAACCCTAAAGCCAGGAAAAACGCATCCACATTGAGCAACGCAGGATCCCCTGGTGCCAATGAAAATGCCCAATTTTGAGGGTCACCTCGCAGCAAAGAGATTACTATCTTAACCTGCTGGACAGGATCTCCTGAGGAGTGAGGTCTGAGAGAAAGGAATAATTTACAATTATATTTGAAATTCAAAAACCGAGATCTATCTCCGGAAAACACCTCTGGTGTAGGGATTTTAGGTTCAGAAATAGGAGCATGTATAACAAAATCTTGTAAATTTTGAACCTTCGTAGCAAGATTATTTAAACCTGCAGCCAAACTCTGGACATCCATGTTAAACAGCTAAGGTCAGAGCCATTCAAGGGTTAAGAGGAGGTAAGAAGCAGCTAGACAGCAATTAAGGGCTAGGCAGCAAAACTGAGGGAAAGAAAAAAAAAAATTTCCCTTCAACACTTCTTTTTCTCCTGCTTCAGCCCAAACAATTAACACTTTGTTGGCCGGTCATACTGTCATGGTTCCCAATGGCAAGGGAACGTAAAAAACACATAAGTAACGAACGAGCTCTCGGGTGATGGAAACTCGAGTTGACCGTGAGCTAAATCTACCACACAACTAACAGTAGCCAGGGAGCATACCTACGGCTTCCTATATGCCACGCGCCAGCCGGAGGACTAACTATGCCTGGTAGAGGAAGAAACAGACCTGGCTTACCTCTAGGGAAATACCCCAAAAGATGATAACAGCCCCCCACATGTAATAACGGTGAATTAAGAGGAAAAGACATACACAGTATGAAAGTAGATTTAGCAAAGAGAGGTCCACTTTCTAGATAGCAGAAGGATACAAAAGAGGACTTCACGGTCAACTGAAAACCCTTTCAAAAAACCATCCTGAAATTACTTTAAGACTCCTGTGTCAACTCATGACACAGGAGTGGCAATTTCAGCCCGTAAGAGCTTCCAGCTACAGAGAATCACAAAAACTGCAAACTGGACAAAAGGTACAAAACAAAAGGACAAAGTCCACTTAGCTGATCAGCAGACTAGTAGCAGGAACATGCAACCGAAGGCTCTGGTTACAATGATGACCGGCAAGGAAATGACTGGAGAGCAAGGCTAAATAGGAAACTCCCAAACACTGATGGAAGCAGGTGAACAGAAGAAGCAAAGTGCAAACAAGTCACCAGTACCACCAGCAACCACCAGGGGAGCCCAAAAAGCGGATACACAACACCCCTGGGCAGCTCCGTTAGTCCTTGTTAAAAAGAAAGATGGTACAATGAGAATGTGTGTTGATTACAGGCAGTTGAATCACATTACACATAAGGACGCATACCCACTGCCCAGGATAGAGGAGTCTCTGGCTGCCTTAAAATCTGCTAACTATTTCTCTACCTTAGATCTCACCAGTGGGTACTGGCAGGTTCCTGTAGCGGAGGCGGACAAAGAGAAGACGGCCTTCACGACACCAATGGGTCTCTGCGAATTTAATTACATGCCCTTCGGATTGTGCAATGCTCCCGGGACGTTCCAGAGGATGATGGAGTGCTGCCTGGGACACATGAACTTCGAAACCGTGCTGCTGTATTTGGATGATGTCATTGTCTTCTCTAAGACCTACGAAGACCATCTGAAGCACCTGGCCGAGGTGTTTGAAGCCCTGTCCAACTTTGGCTTAAAGGTGAAACCGTCCAAGTGTCATCTGCTGAAACCTAAAGTGCAGTACCTGGGCCATGTGGTGAGCGCTGAAGGAGTGGCCCCAGACCCCGACAAGGTCACGGTGATCAAGGACTGGCCAAAGCCCAGTGACCTTCACGAAGTCCGGCAGTTCCTCGGGCTGGTAGGCTATTACCGGAGGTTCATTAAGGACTTTACCAAGAAGGCCGCACCCTTGCAAAACCTGTTGGTGGGCCAACCAAAGAGGACCAAGGGGAGGAGCACCCCCTTTGATTGGAACGAGGAGCTGGAGGGATCCTTCACTTGTTTGAAGTCGGCACTGACGGGAGAAGAGGTATTGGCTTACCCTGAATACGACCAACCGTTTGTGCTGTACGCAGATGCCAGCAATGTGGGATTAGGAGCCGTGCTGTCCCAGGTCCAGAAAGGCAAAGAAAGGGTGATCGCTTACGCCAGCAGGAAACTCCGTCCCACGGAAAGAAACCCTGATAACTACAGTTCCTTTAAGCTGGAATTCCTTGCCATCGTCTGGGCAGTGACAGAGAGGTTCAAACACTACCTGGCCTCCGCGAAATTCACCGTCTTCACGGATAACAATCCGCTAACGCATCTGGATACTGCCAAACTCGGGGCCTTGGAACAGCGTTGGATGGCCCGGCTGTCCAACTATGATTTCACCATCAAGTACCGGGCAGGACACAAGAATGCCGATGCCTTGTCCCGAATGCCCAACTTGCCAGAAACGGGAGAAGACCCGGAGGCACTTGAAGAGGTGGAGCTGCCTGCATTCCATCGCCCCAAAGCCACTCAGAACTCTCATCATGTGAAGAACAGGCACAGGAACCAACCGGATGCCACGCTGAATCCCCTGCCCCATCACGGATGGGCGGAAACTCAGGATGGTGACCCCGCGGTCCGTCGAGTGAAAGAGCTCTTGACGCAGGCAGGGTTGCATCCCGGCCCAGATGATCCACAGGAAACCCAACAGCTGTGGAAGGGGAGAAGCAAACTGTTTATCCATGATGGCAAGCTGTGCAGGAGGAGCATCGATCCACGTACTCATGAATTGGTGTGGCAGATAGTGGTGCCAAGGCGAGATGCGCCCATGGTTCTGGGAGCCTACCATGATGGAGCAGGACACTTCGGGTGGAGGAAGCTAGAGAGGCTACTCCGAGGGAGGTTCTATTGGATTGGCATGAAGAGAGCCATTGAGAAGTGGTGTCGGGAGTGCGGTCCATGTAGCCTGCGCAGGAAGGACCGTGGCAGCCAACGGGCTCCCCTGCAGCCTATCATCACCAAACGGCCGCTCGAACTGGTCGCGCTGGATCATGTGAAGTTGACACCTAGCCGGTCCGGCTATATCTACGCTCTTACCATCGTAGATCACTACTCCAGATTTCTGGTGGTTGTACCTGTCAAGGATCTAACGGCCAGGACTGCCGCCAAGGCCTTCCAGCAGTACTTTTGTAGGCCCCATGGCTACCCGGAGAAGGTACTGACTGATCAGGGACCAGCATTCGAAGCAGAAGTGTTCCAAGAGTTCTGCCAACTGTACGGGTGTAAGAAGATCCGAACCACGCCGTACCATCCTCAAACCAATGGGATGTGCGAAAAGATGAACCAGGTGGTGATCGACTTATTGAAGACCTTGCCCGTAGAGGAACGGAACCTGTGGCCGACAAAGTTGCCTGACCTGGTGGATATCTACAATCACATCCCAGTAAATTCCACCAACTGTACTCCAGCGTACCTAATGAGGGGAAGGCCTAGCCAGTTACCCGTTGATCTGGACATGGGGGTCCTAGTCCCCGAAGATACCTCGCCGGATGCGGATTGGGATGCAGAAAGGCAGCGAAGGTACCGCAAAGTACAGGAGTGCGTGGAAAGAAGTCTCGCCCAGGCTAGGCAGAAACAGGAAAGGGACTACAACCAGCACGCTCCTGCGATTCCCCTGTCACCTGGTGAGCAAGTACTTAAACGAAAGAGGAGACTACACAAGCTCGATGACCAATGGGAAGCAGAACCGTATACCATCCTGCCATCCGATTTCGACAACACGAAGGTCTGTCTCATCAGTAAGGACAGAGGGGAGACCTCGACAGCGGTATCCAGAGATCACCTTAAAGTCTGCCCCGATAAGTTGAGAGAGAGGGACACGGCCCCAGGAATCTCTCCGCTGGTGGAAAAGGAGAAGATGATCCATACCATCCTTGGTGACTTTCCCCAGTCCTGGACTCAGATAAATCAGGCCATCGTGGTACCTGTTCTAACGTTTCAACAGCCGGACCCACCAGAAACAATGGTGGTACCAGATCATCCGGCCCCGCAACCTCAACAAGCCCTACCTGAAGATGCCATGCCAACCGTTGAACCGGCAAATCCTCCCTCTGCTATCGGTGAGCCTGCCGTACCTATTGTTGCCAGTAGCAGCAGCCCTGAGAGCTTCAGCCTGCCAGTGCTACCCAGACTCACTGAAAGTGTAGCTAGAAGGCAGTACACTACACCAGGGGTAGCAAGTATAGTGGGCCCTGTTAGGCCAGTAGCAACCCCTGTGCTGCGAAGGTCCACACGCAGCACTCAGAATCAAATTCCCCTCCGCTACAAAACTTAGAGATACTAATAAGGGCTGTTATTTAGTTGAAAATGTTTGTGTATATATCTTTTGTTACAGGTTTTAAAATGGACAATAGAGTAATGGACGGTGAATTGCTCCAAAAACTTCTAAAAGGGGACCCCTTTGTTTACCCGGGGTCCCCGCTGTTTCAACCACTGAACTGAGAGTCATAAACTGTGCATGACCTAACTTTCGCAACGTTCAAGAGTTCTCACCTCCCATAAAGGGAAGCACTGCTATGTTTAATTGTTTATGATATTTCAAAATTTTGTGTGTTTTCTGTTAACATGTAATGTTGTTCTTGTTTTCCCAGTCCGGGAGTACTGGATTTAACCGGGGGGGAGTGCAGCGCCCCAGAGTCCTGGTCGTTGCAGTAATGTCGCTCTGCCACTAAGGGGAGTGATGTTACGTCTGATTGCACTAAAGGAGTTTCTCTGACCAGGTAACACTCACACTACACTTCACACTCCGGCCACCAGGGGGGGTGGTTCTATCTAGTAGGCCACTCCTCACACTCTGGTAAAACTGGGGGTTGGACGGGAAGAGGGGAGAGAAGTAACTGGGAAGAGCTAGTGAGAGGACCTGTCAGGGATGGGATCCTGGCAGACTCCTAAGAGCAGAACTAACCAGTGAACAACGGGAATACAGTAAAGAGGAATTAGGACCAGAAGGAGTCGTGCTGTTAGACCGAGGCAACATCCTTCTGAGGCGCAAACAGTCGGTGGCCGGAACGCCGAGCAAGTAAGAGACTCTAAGTACTACTGCAAACCACGGCCGGACAGCCAATTATAGGTTGGCTGTCTCACACAAATCACCTAAGCAGACAACGGAGGCAGCTGTGGGAGAGAGGCGACTCTAGGGTCCCGGAAGAACTCCAGGCCTACCCCGTCATATGGGTGCGTCCTACCATATCACCTGGGGGACGGAGAGAACGAACACGAGAAACAGACACAACAGTTGTGAGGACTATCCCGGGAGCTCAGCAGGGAAGAACTACAACACCCAGCGCTAGAAGGTAGACACTGATTCCCACCTGTAAAGGGAACTCCTGATGTGCCTTTGGACCGGCCGGTCTTTGACAGCCCTGTTGACAGCGCTCTGGACTGAGGACTCTAAAACCTTCAGTAAAGAGGTAAAGAGACTGCAACCTGGTGTCCTCGTTATTTACTACGACCCACACTGCACCGCAACATCACCACCATCCACATCTATTACTGTACGCCCCTCAGCAGGGTCACGGACCGGGTCTAGCCACCGTGACAACCCCAGAGCAGAGACTCAGAGGCCCGGTACCGGGTACCCCTCGGCCCTGCGGCGGTGGGGGCGTTACATATATATATCCCGATAGGGTCACTGTCAACTCCACAATAACAAAAAGGAACCACTAACTGCCACCACAAATCGTTTATCCAGGCAGATTGGACACACAATACAGGTAGCGTATGGCCAGGGCTGGCGTTTGAG
Organism: Ranitomeya variabilis; assembly: GCF_051348905.1. Lineage (NCBI taxonomy): Eukaryota > Metazoa > Chordata > Amphibia > Anura > Dendrobatidae > Ranitomeya > Ranitomeya variabilis. The sequence continues at coordinate 247,968,665 of NC_135233.1, read as the reverse complement.
GCAATCAGACTAGGCAGCTGCCGAATTATACTCTATAAGGGAGCTACACCATATTCCATGGGGGCTGCATTATACTACTGTATATGAGGAGGGCTGCATTATATTCTATGAGGGAGCTGCATTATATTCTATGGGGGATTGCATTATATTCTATTGGGGGCAGCATTATACTCTATGGGGGGCTGCTTTATACTCTGTGAGGGGGCTACATTATATTCTATGGGTGGCTGCATTATACTATATGAGGGGGCTGCATTATATTCTATAGGGGACTGCATTATACTATATGGGGGATGCATTATATTCTATGGGGGGCTGCATTATACTCTGAGGTGGCTGCTTTATACTCTATGAGGGGGGCTGCTGTTGTGAACTCTATTTTTGGGCTCCCTCTAGTGGTCACAAGCGGTACTGTGTAGTGTTGTCTTTCTGCAGGTTGGCAGCATCAGCTGGTTCGTTATCCTTGGTTGGTTTCCTATTTAGCTCACCTGGATACTCAGTTCCTTGCCTGCTCTCAATGTATTCAGTGCTCTTCAGATTCCTTGTGACTACCTTGCTCCCAGTCTCTCCAAGACAAGCTCAGTTTTTGTTTGTTTATTTTTTGATTATCAGCATTCATCATGTTTCTTGTCCAGCTTGCTAAAATGTGATTTCCTCGCTTGCTGGTTGCTCTAGGGGACTGAGTTTCTCCCCCCACACCAATTAGTTGGTGCGGGGGTTCTTGAAATCTCAGTGTGGATATTTTGTAAGGGTTTTTTACTGACCGCACAGACCCCTTTTCTATTTTCTGCTATCTAGTATTAGTGGGCCTCATTTGCTGAATCCGCTTTCACCCCTGTGTATGTGCCTTCCTCTTACCTCGCCGTTATTATTTGTTGGGGGCTTCTATATCTTTGGGGATTATTTCTCTGGAGGCAAGTGAGGTCTTTCTTTCTCTCTAGGGGTAGTTAGTTCCTCAGGCTGGCTCGAGACGTCTAGGATTTTAGACACGTTCACCGGCTACCTTTAGTGTGTTGGATAGGTTCAGATTTGCGGTCAGTCCAGTTTGCCACCTCTCTAGAGCTTGTCCTATGTTTTGTTACTTAGCTGGAGTATTTTGTGATCCTCAACCACTAAGGATCATAACAGTAGAGCAGGCCAAAAAGTGTTTAATGCATCGCAGAAGTGGGATAAAAAGAAGACCTGAGTACATTTTTTTATTTTTTCCTCCCGCTTTTCCTTTGCTGCAGTCTGTTTAGCTTCTTTCATCCCCTTGAGCTCTGGGTGGTTTTGAGCTCAGTTGCAGACATGAATGTTCAGACTCTGGCTTCTAGTGTGGATCATCTTGCTGCACGGGTGCAAAGTATTCAGGATTTTGTTATTCATAGCCCTATGTCTGAACCAAAAATACCCATCCCTGAGTTGTTTTCTGGAGATAGATCTAGGTTTCTAAATTTTAAGAATAATTGTAAGTTATTTCTATCTCTGAGACCTCGTTCCTCTGGTGATGCCGCTCAGCAAGTTAAAATTGTTATCTCCTTGTTACGTTGCGACCCTCAAGATTGGGCTTTCTCTCTGGCACCAGGAGATCCTGCATTGCTTAATGTAGATGCATTTTTTCTGGCTCTTGGACTGCTTTATGAGGAGCCTAATCTTGAGAATCAGGCAGAAAAAGCGTTGCTGGCTATCTCTCAAGGTCAGGATGAAGCAGAGGTGTATAGTCAAAAATTTCGGAAATGGTCGGTGCTTACTCAATGGAATGAGTGTGCCCTGGCTGCAAATTTCAGAGAAGGTCTTTCTGAGGCCGTTAAGAATGTTATGGTGGGGTTTCCCACCCCTACAAGTCTGAGTGATTCTATGGCTTTAGCCATTCAGGTTGATCGGCGTTTGCGGGAGCGCAAATCTGCTCATCCTTTGGCGGTATTTTCTGAACAGAGACCTGAGTCTATGCAATGTGACCGAACTCTGACCAGAATTGAGCGACAAAGTCATAGACGTCAAAATGGGTTGTGCTTTTACTGTGGTGATTCTACTCATGTTATCTCAGCATGCCATTGGTACTATGCAGCCTAAATTTATTTTGTCTGTTACTTTGATTTGTTCTTTGTCGTCCTACCCGGTTATGACTTTTGTGGATTCGGGTGCTGCCCTGAATCTGATGTATTTGTCATTTGCCAGGCGCTGTGGTTTTGTCCTGGAGCCTTTGGAATTTCCCATTCCTCTGAGGGGAATTGATGCTACGCCATTGGCTGAGAATAAGCCTCAGTATTGGACGCAAATGACCATGTGCATGACTCCCGTACATCAGGAGGTGATTCGCTTTCTTGTTCTGCATAATTTGCATGATGTTGTCGTTTTGGGTCTGCCATGGCTGCAGGCTCATAATCCAGTTTTAGATTGGAAAGCTATGTCTGTGTCAAGTTGTGGTTGTCAGGGAATTCATGGCGATGCTCCGTTGGTGTCTATTGCTTCTTCCACTCCTTCTGAGGTCCCTGAGTTTTTGTCTGACTACCAGGATGTATTTGATGAGCCCAGGTCCAGTGCCCTGCCCCCTCATAGGGATTGTGACGGTGCTATAAATTTAATTCCTGGTAGTAAATTCCCTAAGGGACGACTTTTTAATCTGTCTATACCAGAGCATGCCGCGATGCGGAGTTATATAAAGGAGTCTTTGGAGAAGGGACATATTCGCCCATCCTCTTCCCCTCTTGGTGCAGGATTTTTTTTTGTGGCCAAGAAGGACGGTTCTTTGAGACCTTGTATAGATTATCGTCTTCTGAATAAAATCAGTCAAATTTCAGTATCCTTTACCACTATTGTCTGATTTGTTTGCTCGGATTAAGGGTGCCAGTTGGTTCACCAAGATAGATCTCCGTGGTGCGTATAACCTTGTGCGCATTAAGCAGGGAGATGAATGGAAAACAGCATTTAATACGCCTGAAGGCCATTTTGAGTACTTGGTGATGCCTTTTGGACTCTCTAATGCTCCTTCTGTGTTTCAGTCCTTCATGCATGACATCTTCCGAGAATATCTGGATAAATTTATGATTGTTTATCTGGATGACATTTTGGTCTTTTCTGATGATTGGGAGTCCCATGTGAAGCAGGTCAGGATGGTGTTTCAGGTCCTGCGTGCTAATGCTTTATTTGTGAAGGGCTCAAAATGCCTCTTCGGAGTACAGAAGGTCTCCTTTTTGGGTTTTATTTTTTCTCCTTCTACTGTGGAGATGGACCCAGTCAAGGTCCAGGCTATTCATGAGTGGACTCAGCCCACGTCTGTTAAGAGTCTTCAGAAGTTCTTGGGTTTTGCTAATTTTTACCATCGTTTCATCGCTAATTTTTCTAGCGTGGTTAAACCTTTGACGGATTTGACCAAGAAGGGTTCTAATGTTACTAATTGGTCTCCTGCGGCCGTGGAGGCCTTTCGGGAGCTGAAGCACCGGTTTTCTTCAGCTCCAGTCTTATGTCAGCCAGATGTCTCTCTCCCCTTCCAGGTCGAGGTTGATGCTTCTGAGATTGGAGCAGGGGCTGTTTTGTCGCAGAGAAGCTCTGATGGCTCTGTGATGAAGCCATATGCTTTCTTTTCAAGAAAGTTTTCGCCTGCCGAGCGGAATTATGATGTTGGTAATCGGGAGTTGTTGGCTATGAAGTGGCCATTTGAGGAGTGGCGACATTGGCTCGAAGGAGCTAAACATCGCGTGGTGGTCTTGACTGATCACAAAAATCTGATTTACCTTGAATCTGCCAAGCGCCTGAATCCTAGACAGGCTCGTTGGTCGTTGTTTTTCTCCCGTTTCAACTTCGTGGTCTCATACCTGCCTGGTTCGAAGAACGTGAAAGCTGATGCACTTTCTAGGAGTTTTGTGCCTGACTCTCCGGGAGTTTCTGAGCCGGCTGGTATTCTCAGAGAGGGAGTGATTTTGTCTGCCATTTCCCCAGATTTGCGACGAGTGCTGCAGAAATTTCAGACCTGACCGTTGTCCACCAGAGAGACTGTCCCGGAGAGATGGACCAGCAGAGTTATTTCCGAGGTTCATTCTTCGGTGTTGGCGGGTCATCCTGGGATTTTTGGTACCAGAGATTTGGTGGCTAGGTCCTTCTGGTGGCCTTCCTTGTCGCAGGATGTGCGTTCCTTTGTGCAGTCTTGTGGGATTTGTGCTCGGGCTAAGCCTTGCTGTTCTCGTGCCAGCGGTTTGCTTTTGCCTTTGCCTATTCCGAAAAGGCCTTAGACGCACATTTCCATGGATTTTATTTCGGATCTTCCAGTATCTCAGAAAATGTCTGTCATCTGGGTGGTGTGTGATCGTTTTTCCAAGATGGTCCATTTGGTGCCCTTGCCTAAGTTGCCTTCTTCCTCCGATTTGGTTCCTCTATTTTTTCAGAATGTGGTTCGCTTGCACGGCATTCCTGAAAATATTGTGTCTGATAGAGGATCCCAGTTTGTGTCCAGGTTTTGGCGGACTTTTTGTGCTAAGATGGGCATTGATTTGTCTTTTTCGTCGGCCTTCCATCCTCAGACTAATGGCCAAACTGAGCGAACTAATCAGACGTTGGAAACTTATTTGAGATGTTTTGTTTCTGCTGATCAGGATGATTGGGTGACTTTTTTGCCATTGGCCGAGTTTGCCCTTAATAATCGGGCTAGTTCTGCTACTTTGGTTTCGCCTTTTTTCTGCAATTCTGGTTTCCATCCTCGTTTTTCCTCGGGTCAGGTTGAGCCTTCTGACTGTCCTGGGGTGGATTCTGTGGTGGATAGGTTGCAGCAGATTTGGAACCATGTGGTGGACAATTTGAGGTTGTCACAGGAGAAGGCTCAGCGCTTTGCCAACCGCCGCCGCGGTGTGGGTCCCCGACTTCGTGTTGGGGATTTGGTGTGGCTGTCTTCTCGGTATGTTCCTATGAAGGTCTCCTCTCCTAAATTCAAGCCTCGCTTCATCGGTCCTTATAAGATCTTGGAAATCCTTAACCCGGTGTCTTTTCGTTTGGATCTCCCAGCATCGTTTGCCATTCATAATGTGTTCCATAGGTCTTTGTTGCGGAGGTATGTGGTACCTGTGGTTCCTTCTGTTGAGCCTCCTGCTCCGGTGCTGGTCGAGGGCGAATTGGAGTACGTGGTGGAGAAGATTTTGGATTCTCGTATCTCTAGACGGAGGCTTCAGTATTTGGTTAAGTGGAAGGGCTATGGTCAGGAGGATAATTCCTGGGTTGTCGCCTCTGATGTTCATGCGGCCGATTTGGTTCATGCCTTCCACGCGGCTCATCCTGATCGCCCTGGGGGTCTTGATGAGGGTTCGGTGACCCCTCCTCAAGGGGGGGTACTGTTGTGAACTCTATTTTTGGGCACCCTCTAGTGGTCACAAGCGGTACTGTGTAGTGTTGTCTTTCTGCAGGTTGGCAGCATCAGCTGGTTTGTTATCCTTGGTTGGTTTCCTATTTAGCTCACCTGGATACTCAGTTCCTTGCCTGCTCTCAATGTATTCAGTGCTCTTCAGATTCCTTGTGACTACCTTGCTCCCAGTCTCTCCAAGACAAGCTCAGTTTTTGTTTGTTTATTTTTTGATTATCAGCATTCATCATGTTTCTTGTCCAGCTTGCTAAAATGTGATTTCCTCGCTTGCTGGTTGCTCTAGGGGACTGAGTTTCTCCCCCCACACCGATTAGTTGGTGCGGGGGTTCTTGAAATCTCAGTGTGGATATTTTGTAAGGGTTTTTTTACTGACCGCACAGACCCCTTTTCTATTTTCTGCTATCTAGTATTAGTGGGCCTCATTTGCTGAATCTGCTTTCACCCCTGTGTTTGTGCCTTCCTCTTACCTCACCGTTATTATTTGTTGGGGGCTTCTATATCTTTGGGGATTATTTCTCTGGAGGCAAGTGAGGTCTTTCTTTCTCTCTAGGGGTAGTTAGTTCCTCAGGCTGGCTCGAGACGTCTAGGATTTTAGACACGTTCACCGGCTACCTTTAGTGTGTTGGATAGGTTCAGATTTGCGGTCAGTCCAGTTTGCCACCTCTCTAGAGCTTGTCCTATGTTTTGTTACTTAGCTGGAGTATTTTGTGATCCTCAACCACTAAGGATCATAACAGGCTGCATTATATTCTACGGGGGGCTACATTGTATTCTGTGGGGGGCTGCATTATACTATATGAGAGGGCTGTACTATATTTTATGAGGTGTCTGCATTATATTCTATGGGAGGACTGCATTATACTATATGAGGGGCCTGCATAATACTCCAAGAGGGCTGCATTATATTCTATGAGGAGCTACATTATATTATGTGGAGGTGCAATATATTATATAATATACTATATGAAGGGGCTGCATTATATTCTATGGGCTCTACATTATATTCTATGGGTTTGCTGCATTATACTTTATGAGGGGGCTATATTATATTCTGTGGAGTGGCTGCATTGTGCTCTATCAGGTGGCTGCATTATGCTCCATGGTGGGCTGCATTATACTCAGAGGGAGGGCTGTATTATACTATATGGAGGCTGCATTATACTCTATCGGACTATGGGCAGTGCATTATACTATATGTACTATATGGGACCTGCATTATACTGTATCGAGGACTATGGGGAATGCATTGTACTATATGAAGAACTATGGGGTGCATTATACTATGGGGAGTGCATTGTACTACATGGAGGACTATGCAGAGTGCATTATACTATATGGAGGACTATGGTGGGTACATTATACTATATGGAGGACAATGTGGAGTGTATTATTCTACAAGGAGGACTAGGAGTATATTATACTATATGGAGAACTGAGGAGTGTATTTTAATAAATGGAGAACTAAGAGGGGTGTATTATACTATATGAAGGACTATGGGAACGTATTATACTACATGGAGGACTATAGGGAGTTTATTATACCATATTGAGGACTATAGGGGGTGTATTATACTATATAGAGGACTATGGGTAGTGTATTTTACTATATGGAGGACTGAGGAGTATATTATACTATTTGGAGGACTATGGGGCACATTATATTATATGGAGTGCATTATAAAATATGGAGGACTGTGGTACATATTACATTATATGGAGGACTACCTCTAATACTGTATTATAATATGTGGAGGACTATGGAGAGTGTATTATACTATATGGAGGACTATGGGGAGTGTATCATAGCTATACGGAGGACTATGGGGAGTGCATTATGCTATATGGAGGACTATGAGGAGTGTATTATACTATATGGATGACTATGGGACACATTATATTATAAGGAGGACCATGGGGTGTGTATTATGCAATATGGAGGACTGTGGAGCACATTATACTATATGGAAGACTATGGAGTGCATTATACTATGTGGAGGACTACTTCAGTTAGCCGGGACTCTTCAGATCCTCAGTTCTCAAGATCGGTGGATGACACAGTGGTCAGACCCTCAGTGATTGGAAAGTCAGCCCGCTATCCTATATGTATAGGCAATAACATTTAAACTTGAAAGCACGCCTTTAATTTAAGAGGGTTTTCCATTTAGGACAAGCCTATTTTTAAGTAACTCCATAGAGCTGAGTGCCAGAGATCCAGACATTGTAAACTACTTCATTAATTAGGTATTATTTCACCTACATTTTCCCTGTCGTGTAGTATCTGTTATTTACCACCTCTTTGAGGAAGTTCCCTGCTGTATTATCTTCCACAAAGTCTTATTATTGGTGTATTGATATGCATCCATTTACTGGACATGATCGCCTAGTCTTCTGTATTCACCAAACAAGTGTACACTTCATGTGTACAAAGTTTTTGGACTGAAGGTTGAGATCAGCACTAAGTAATATTTTTTTATATACAAATGTTAGACCTGAGTCCATCAGCTTTCATATTGTGAATAGAGTCAGAATAGGCGGCTTCACAGGAGCGCCAAGCTGGCGATGGGGTTTTTTAGTGCAGGTAGCACGCTGCAGCTCCATCCAGGTGCCTCAGAAGAGGATAAGACAGGATGAAGTAAAAATGGATCGGGCATATAGAGCGCAAGCAACACAGTTCAGCTGGTATTAAAAAGTCTTTATTTAATATATTGCTTCTTAACTTTCATTTGCTGCTTTTCCTTTATATACCTCCCCTATCCTACTCTATGTATAGCTGCCACCTGAAGAAGACGGAACTATTCTGTTTAAATGCGTTGTGGAAATATTAAATGAAGACTTTTTCATACCAGCTGAACTGTCGCTCGCGCTCTATATGACTGGTCCATTTTTACTGCATCAGTTTTCATATGACCCATTGTGGACCTTACAGAGAAGTTTACCTGCTAGAAGTTGTACTTCTTATGTGTTGCTAGAAGGAACATGAGCACTTCCCTGCCAAATATCACAAATGGTGGAGGATGCGGGCAGTGGACACTTATCATTGGGGAATCTGGTAAATGGATATAGATTAAACCATCCAACCATTGAAGACGGTGATATATGGTCCTGTACAATCCATGCTATAAGAAACTGAGCAGAACTTATAAAACTGTATGGTTTTTATTTTCTACAGAGGCGTACAGTAGTATAACAACAAAAAATGGTGTCATGTTCCATAAAATGACATATATCGAAGGTAGTTTCCCATACTAGCAGAGAACCGCACTGTAGCCATATCACGAACCATGTATTGATACATGAATTTCCTATGGCCCCATCACCCGGTGCTGCAGCGACTCCATATCTCCGCCATGTGCATGAAGCCTTGGTATCGCCTCAGTTACAACTTTGGGCAAATTTCTTGATGTTACTTCTAGTCAATGAGAGCAGCGGTACTTTGAAGCTCCCCGGTCCCAGTGCAAAATCTGTAACCGAGGGCACACTTACAATGTATAATACTGGTGGTTTCATATGTACAGTTGAGGTCTATGAGCCCCTACAAGATCTAGCGTGTGACTGGTACCTCTGCATCCCTTATAGTTACCTCTGCACGCAGATGAGCTGCAGTAAGATGACCTGGCAGAGGACAGAATAGATGATATATAATACATGACTAACCTTTTATAACATCAAGGCTGATTTTGTACTGAATTATGCTTTGCCTTTTCTGTCTCATCTCGTAAGAGCAGATACAGCTCCCCCCATCGTGCGCGGCATAGCTCTTTGGAGAAAAGGCAGAAAGGCATTTAAGAGGACATGGATCAGCATATTGCTGGTGCTTGCACCTCAGCAGGGAGCGTAGGTGACATCCAGCCGCAGCCGAGCATCTCGACATTCTCTGAACTTCTCCGGGAGGTCACCAAGATGGAAAATGCATTGCGATAAATCTTGGGTCACCTCCTCATCACGGCTGCTTCTATTGACAAGGCTGTATATCTTGTGTATCCATAACACCTTAAAGGCCGCCGCCTCTATCCTTCGCGTCCCCTTTTCACGGCCGACTCATTATTGTTCAGGGCCCTGCACTGGCTGAAATGGAAATCAATGCAGGGAAGAGACGTTTGTCGAGATTATGGATTGGGCTTTGAATGAGAAGCGCCCTGTATGCGCTAGAAAAGCTTCAGGATGGCTGGAGACACATCACTCCTCCCCTAACAATAAGCCGGAGTCTTGTCAGCAGAGTGTCAGAGCACAGAATCAGCACAATTTTATCAAGCCTGCCCTGGCCAGCCGAGTAGCTGTTTGCTCTTCTTGCTTGCTGCTATGAAATACCGATGCCTAGGGAGCATTAAAGCATACTTAATAAGCCTGTCTATCCGGGAGGATGGCTCGGCCTATAACCCTTCCTGTAGCACACTGCAGACATGGAAAGACGGGATTTGCAGCAGCGCAATTAAAACCAGGGCGGTTTATTTGCCTCATTCCCCCATTATATATTTATATGGCAGTCCAGTATAGATATAGCATTAGCAGAACCCTGACCACAAGCTCCTGGGGCCCAGTGCAATATAAGTAACTGGACCCCCATCTACCATGTGCCAGTTATGATTCTAGACCTTTAGACCCCCTCAGGCACCACTATCTACTGTATGTACAACTGTACCCGTAATAGCTACGCCCTAGGCCCTTGTACATCGCCAGCACAGGCCAAGGACGTTAATCAGCCATAACCATAAAACTACCTGCCTAATATTGTGTAGGTTCACCTTGACCTTTGACCTATCCCCCTGGTACCTATGGTGCATAAGCACTAACAGGCATATAGTTGCTACCTACCTGCCTTTTGTCCCTGGCAATGTTCTTTGCCAGCCCACAGTGGTCACAGACCACTCCCGGCAGAGATTCAGCTGCCTCTGCTGATGCCATATGAACAGTAACGATGGATTCTGTTCTGCTCTGACCTGTCGACGAGGCATAACTGCCAAGGTCATGCTGATTGACAGCCGGCTCCCATAGTTAGGCAATCAGTTAGGGGAGCTAGCTGTCAATCAGAATGACGGTGGCAGTCCTGCCCTATCAACACTGGAGAGATCACTCAGATCCCACCGCTGCCACCAATTTGCCAGAGGACGTAGCTTTGCTGCCCCAATCATCAGGTCAATTGACTGACAAGTGATGGGCAGCTGCTTCCACTACGAGGCCGGTAATTGAGCGTATAGTATATAAACCTCAGATTACTACGCATGGAATATATAGACATACTCCAGTATAATCACTGCCAGCTCCACAATAACAAAAAGAACTACTAGATGCCACCACCAGTCATTTATACAGGCAGTTTGGATGCCCGTTACAGGTAGCGTATGGCTTCAGGGGTGCGGTTTACAGAGCAAGAGAAACAGAGCTATTAAATTTTATATATGTAATCTGTAAAGGTAGTTAGTGTTTAAAAAAAAAAAGGATGTTACAAAATGGGAACAAATCAATATGGTATATACCAGACCTGGGCAAACTGCGACCCGCGGGCCACATCCGGTCCTCTGGCTGTCTCAGTCCGGCCCGAGGACCGAGACAGCCGAGGGGCTGAAAACAGTGGACCACGGTCCTTACCGTTCCTGCTTGCTGCCTCCGCTGTATTTATCCATGCTGACTGCATTAGTGGAGGAGGGGCCTCAGGCCACTTCCTTCATCAATCAGCATGAGAAACAGCTGATGCGATCACGTCATTTCACCGCGTCAGCTGTGTACTGCGGAGAGTCAGCGCACTGGAGACACTGAGACAGGAGCAGAAGCAGAGTGCCGGGGAACGGGACCGAGATGAGTGTTTTGTTTTTTTTTATTTATGTATATGGGATGTTTGGCTGCACATGGAGAGGCTATGGGTGTCTTATTGCAGACATGAGGAGGCAATGGATATATTACTATGGACATGAGGAGGCTATGGGGGTCTTATTGTGAACATGGGGAAGCTATGAAGTCTTACTGTGGACATGGGGAGGCTGTGCCGGCCTCATATGCAAGACATGGGGAGGCTGTGAGGGGCTCATGTGCTGACATGGGGGGCTTTGTGGGCCTCATATGCTGGACAAGAGGAAGCTGTGTGGGCCTCATATGCTGGACATAGGCTGTGTGGGCCTCATATGCTGGACATGGGGAGGCTGTGTGGGCCTCATATGCTGGACATGGGGAGGCTGTGTGGGCCTCATGTGCTAGACATGGGGAGGCTGTGTGGGCCTCATATGCTGGACATGGGGAGGCTGTGTGGGCCTCATATGCTGGACATGGGGAGGCTGTGTGGGCCTCATATGCTGGACATGGGGAGGCTGTGTGGGCCTCATATGCTGGACATGGGGAGGCTGTGTGGGCCTCATATGCTGGACATGGGGAGGCTGTGTGGGCCTCATATGCTGGACATGGGGAGGCTGTGTGGGCCTCATATGCTGGACATGGGGAGGCTGTGTGGGCCTCATATGCTGGACATGGGGAGGCTGTGTGGGCCTCATGTGCTGGACATGGGTAGGCTGTGCGGGCCTCATATGCTGGACATGGGGAGGCTTTGTGGGCCTCATACGCTGGACAAGAGGAAGCTGTGTGGGCCTCATATGCTGGACATGGGGAGGCTGTGTGGGCCTCATATGCTGGACATGGGGAGGCTGTGTGGGCCTCATATGCTGGACATGGGGAGGCTGTGTGGGCCTCGTGCTGGACATGGGGAGGCTGTGCGTGCCTCGTGCTGGACATGGGGAGGCATGTGGTCATCAGATGCTGGACATGGGGAGGCTGTGTGGGCCTCAAATGCTGGACATGGGGAGGCTGTGTGGGCCTCATATGCTGGACATGGGGAGGCTGTGTGTGTCTCATAGATATATATATATATATATATATATATATATATATATACTGTATATATATATATAATATAGAAAATGCTGTATTTGGATTCAAACGATGTATAGGGTAATGTCGGAATACTTAATTCTGCTCAATATTGACTGATAATTAATATTAATTATAATTATTATATTAATAATCATATGTTGATATTAATATTGAGCTTAATTCATTTCAACCTATTGGTTCGGCCCTCCACCATAGTCACGGTCTTTCATGTGGCCCCTCAGGAAAATGAATTGCCGACCCCTGGTATATACCATCACATGGCATAGACGGGATCACAAAAAAGTGCTAAACCTGTGTCACAGAAATGTCTCAAAGCTTAGCGGATGGAAGCACTTGTTAGAGCAATGGATAGAACCACAGATCACTGTGTCTTCCAGAACTGACAAAAACCCAAACTCTGCTTTTTATTAGATCAAGGTTATGCCCACAAACCTGCCCTTGGTGAGCTCATATGAGGGGCTGGTCATGGGATGTTCTAGGTGTTTTAAAAGTTTATGAGATCCCCAAAGTTTGAGATATTTTCACCCCTGGAGGTCCCAGGAGGGGGATATTGTTGTCAGGTTTCCTATCCAGATTTTACCTTGCTATAAAGATGAAACATGGCATGGATAGCATTATCCATCATATTAACTTGGAGGTGTTCGTCCGGCCTTACGGTGATGTGAGTGAATGGGTTATGTTGTCCCTTCGCTACGATGCAGAAAATATATGTCCAATTATTGTCATATCTTTGCAAAAGTGTGCATTACGATATTTAGCAGCAGCTGAGTTGTGTGTTATGAGGCTCTGCAGCAGCTGAGTTGTGTATTATGGCGACGAAGATGAGGCTGCAGGGAACATGTGGCAAGGTGAGTGGTGTGCGTATGTGTTTGAAAGGGCAATGATGGGGTGGTGGTGGAAAGGGCAATGATGAGGGTGGTTGGGGACAATGCAATCATGGAGCTGGTGTAATGGGCAATGATGTGGTTGGTGGGGGATAAAGCAATGATAGAGGTGATGGAAAGGCCATTGATGGGGGTAGTGGGGGAAAGACAACGATGGAGATGGTGGAAAGAGCAATGATAGGGTGGTGGGGGAGAAGACAATGATGGGGTGGAAGGGGAGAACAATGATGGAGGTGGTGGAGAGGGAAATGATGGAGGTGATGGGGAGGGCAATAATTCGGGTGGTGGAGTGCTATGATTGGGGTGGTGGAAAGGGCAATGATGGAGGTGGTGAACAGGGCAATGAGGGGGTGGTGGGGAGGGCAATGATGGGGGTGGTGGAGAGGGCAATGATGGGTTTGGTGGAGAGGGCAATGATGGAGGTGGTGGAGAGGGCAATGATGGAGGTGGTGGAGAGGGCAATGATGGAGGTGGTGGAGAGGGCAATGATGGAGGTGGGGGAGAGGACAATGATGAGATGTGGGGGGAGGAGGACAATGATGGAGGTGGGGAGAAGGCAATGATGGAGGTGGGGAGAGGACAATGATGGGATGCGGGAAGGAGGAGGACAATGAGGAATGTGGGGGATTATGATGGGAGGAAGGGGACTTATAATGGACTTACAAACAGGGGGAGGTGAAGGAAGACGTTAGATATAGATGTAAAATGAATTGGGTGGTGGAGGAGAGTGTCAAGCCCCTGATAGTGTCCTCCCCATCTCAGAATTCATTGTGATGCTATCAGGGACTTACCGTATATACTCGAGTATAAGTTGACCCGAGTATAAGCCGAGACCCCTAATTTTACCACAAAAAACTGGGAAAACTTAATGACTCGAGTATAATCCTAGGGTGGGAAATGCAGCAGCTACTGGTAAATTTCAAAAATAAAAATTGATACCAATAAAAGTAAAATTAATTGAGACATCAGTAGGTTAAGTGTTTTTGAATATCCATATTGAATCAGGAGCCCCATATAATGCTCCATAAAGTTTATGATGGGTCCCATACAAAAATATGCCCCATATGATGCTCCATAAAGTTTATGATGGGCCCCATAAGATGCTTCATACAAAAATATGCCCCATATAATGCTGCACAAAGGTTGATTAAGGCCCCATAAGATGCTCCATAGATACATTTGCCCCATATAATACTGCACAAAGGTTGATTATGGCCCCATAAGATGCTCCATAGAAAATGTGCCCCATATAATGCTGCATAAAGGTTGATCATGGCCCCATAAGATGCTCCATAGAAACATTTGCCCCATATAATGCTGCATAAAGGTTGATTATGGTCCCATAGGATGCTCCATAGAAAATGTGCCCCATATAATACTGCATAAAGGTTGATTATGGCCCCATAAGATGCTCCATAGAAAATGTGCCCCATATAATGCTGCACAATGGTTGATTATGACCCCATCAGATGCTCCATAGAATATTATGCCCCATATGCTGCTGCTGCGATAAAAAAAAAAATGACATACTCACCTCTTATCCTGAGTAGGCGGGGACACTTGCTATATTCACCTGTCCCCGTTCCACCACCGCGCGCCGCTCTGTCTTCCGTCTCTCTGCAGTGACTGTTCAGGCAGAGGGCGGCACGCACACTAAACACGTCATCGCGCCCTCTGACCTGAACGTCACAGCCAGAGGACGCGGAAGACAGAGTGCGGCGGTGGATCTGGGACCGGTGAATATCACATGAAAAGGGTGAAACTCGGTCAAAGGAGCGATGAAAGGAAACTCTGACACCAGAATGGGGTTAAGCCACAACGCGTTTCAACGGAAGTACCGTCTTCATCAGGTGGACAGAGTGCGGCGGTGGATCTGGGACAGGTGAATATCGCATGGCTCACCTTCCCCCGTCATACTCACCCTCCCGGCGCAGTCCCTGCTTCTCCGATGCGATGGTCTCAGACGCCGGCAGCTTGTTCCTGTGTTCAGTGGTCACATGGCACCGCTCATTAAAGTAATGAATATGCGCTGCACCCCAATGGGAGTGGAGTCGCGTCCATATTCATTACTTTAATGAGTGGTACCACGTGACCGCTGAACACAGGAAGAGCTGCTGGCGCCTGGAGACCATCGGAGAAGCAGGGACATGCAGAGACCATGCTGGGAGCAGGTGAGTATGATGTGACAGATGCCACTTCCGCTCCCCCGCCGATCCCCTGGGACAATGACTCGAGTATAACCTGAGAGGGGCACTTTCAGCCTAAAAAAATGGGCTGAAAATCTCGGCTTATACGCAAGTATATACGGTATTTATTGGATAGTGGGAGAGGAGGTGATAAGGTGCATAGGACACTTTATAATGAACTGAAAGGTGGGAGAAGACGCTGTAAGGGACTTGTAATGAATTGGGAGGTGGCGGAGGATGCTCAGTACCTGATGGCGACTTCTCCCACCCCCAAATTCATTTTGATGCTATCAAGGACTTATAATGAATAATGAGGGGACAGAGGACAGGGACTAAGACTATGTGCCTACGTTCAGGATTTGCAGGAGAAAAATTCTGCTGCATATCATAATGTGTTGGCAGGAAGAAAGTTGTGCAAAATACATTTATTTTTTTTCCACATTTTTGCCATGCTTTTGTTACGTATTTTTCCCCATTAGTACGGGTGAAATATGCTTTAATGGTGTGTGGCTAATAATGTATTAATTGTGGGGAAACTATCTGTATTTGGTGGGAGACACGTATGTATACAATGTGACCTTGTTATTTTCATGGCTGCAATGATCATCGTGACAAGACGAGTCGTGGCTGGGAGATGTCGACTTGAAGGTCTGACCAGATGGAGAAGAAAAAGGAGAAAGCTGCTCTAATCAGACGAGATGTCAGTGGTAAGTGCCTGGATGTAGGTATTATTCTGAATCTGCACTGTGTGACGTGCAGTGATAATGTTGTTTTGTAAAATCAATTATTCTACATTCTCACATTTGTACAAAATGTCTGTGTGTTTCCAGGTCTTTTTATCAGACGGCACATGGACTCATAGAGTTTTATAGGTCCATTCACACATACATGAAAATCACGTATCTGAGAATGAGATCCTTAAGGGTCAGAGAATGTTCTGATCCGATTTTGAGGATCAGCATAGGATATGATCAATGCGTCTGTAATAGTGGGCAGAACACCGACACTGCACACGGATACAGGAATGTAGCCTTATTTATAGCACAGTCCCTTAGTATATAGTGTACTCACTTATTGTGTATAGCACAGTTCCTTAGTATATAGTGTACTCACTTACACTGTGTTCCAAATTATTATGCAAATAATATTTCCTCATATTTTCTCTAGATTACCTATCTGAATTGCAGTCATTGTTATTTTCCAGTCATCTACTATTCTATTATAATTGCAATGTTTTGGAACAAACTGCCTATGAAAACAGCATCTTTTAAAAAAAAATAAACACTCAAATTGCATGTTCCAAATTATTATGCACAGCAGAGTTTTCAACCTTTTTTTTTATTTTGAACAAAAAAATGGTCAATTGTGAAGTTATAAGCATTATCAGCTTATTACAAAATGAAATCAAACAGTTTTCAAGTGAAAACTTTATTCTAGGTGATGTTACATTTGCACATAGGACCCCTTGTTCGAAAGAAGCTTCTGAACTCTTTCGTCCATTGAATTTGTCAGTTTTTGGATGGTTTCTGCTTCAATTGTTTTGCATGTGAACAGAATACCCTCCCAGAGCTGTTGCTTAGATGTGAACTGCCTCCCGCCATCATAGACACTCCTTTTGATGACACTCCAGAGGTTCTCAATGGGGTTGAGGTCAGGGGAAGATGGTGGCCACACCATAAGTTTGTCCTCTTTTATGCCCATAGCAGCCAGAGATGCAGATGTGTTTTTTGCAGCATGAGACGGTGCATTATCATGCATGAAAATGATTTTGCTGCGGAAAGCACGGTTTTTCCTCTTGAACCATGGCAGGAAGTGTTGTTTTAGAAACTCCACATAGATTATGGAGTTCATCTTTACCCCTTCAGGGATCATAAAGGGGCCGACAATCTCTCTCCCCATGATTCCAGCCCAAAACATTACTCCACCTCCTCTTTGTTGGCGCCTTAGCCGTGTTTTCATGGGGTGTCCATCAACCAGCCATCCTCCACTCCATCTATCTGGACCATCGAGCGTTGCACGGCACTCATCGGTGAACAAAACAGTTTGGAAGTCAGTCTTCATGTATCGTTTGGCCCACTGGAGCCGTTTCTGCTTGTGTGCTGTGGATAGAAGTGGTCGACAGGATGGCTTACGCACAGCTGCAAACCTCTGGAGGACCCTGCATCTTGTTGTTCTGGGGACGTTGGAGGCACCAGCAGCTTCAAAAACTTGTCTGCTGCTATGACAAGGCATTTTTGCAGCTGCTCTTTTAACCTTACGCAATTGCCTGTTGGAAAGAGTCCTCAATTTTTCCTTATCAGCACGCACAAGTGTGTGCTGGGAATCAGCTACATACTTCTTGATTGTGCGATGATCACGATGAAGTGTCTTGGCAATGTTGATTGTAGTCATGCCTTGACCTAAATACTCCACAATTTGTTACTTCTCAGCAGCCGACACATCCTTTTTCTTTCCCATTATGGCCAAAAATGTAGGCTGCTTAATAATGTGGAACAGCCTTCTTAAGTAGTCTTGCCTTTATTTGGACACACCTGCCAAACTAATTTGCACAGGTATCTGCAATTGCTTTCAGTGATATAAAGAGCCCTGACACACATCACCATCAATGAGTTTAAATGACAAACAAAATTTTTTTAACCTTATCACTCCTAAACTCTTTGTGCATAATAATTTGGAACACAGTGTATTATGTATAGCACAGTCCCTTAGTATATAGTGTACTCACTTATTATGTATAGCGCAGTCCCTTAGTATATAGTGTACTCACTTATTATGTCTAACCCAGTCCCATAGTATATAGTATGCTCACTTATTATGTATTATTATTATTATTTATTGTTATAGCGCCATTTATTCAATGGCGCTTTACATGTGAGGAGGGGTATACATAATAAAAACAAGTACAATAATCTTAAACAATACAAGTCATAACTGGTACAGGAGGAGAGAGGACCCTGCCCGCGAAGGCTCACAATCTACAATGTATAGCACAATCCCTTAGTATATAGTGTACTTGTAATGACATCGATGGTGTCACTGGCGCAGCCTAGGGGGCATTATCAGAGGGCACGGACCGAACGCAGGGAGTGGGGGGAACAAGGCACGCAGTGCACAAGGACCTGCATCTAAGCAGTGAGCACAGGACCTAGAACAAAGCAGTCATATGATGACAGGGGGCGGAGTCACCGCGTGTGGGGCCAGGGAACGCTGCTGGGAGCACGGAGTACAGGGCACAGAATGTAAACGTAGTCAGAGAGCCGAGGGTCAAAACCAGACGAGAGCGAGGTACCTAGGGATAAGACAGAGAGTATCCTAACCGACCACTGTGCTCTGCAAATGACTTTCGACTAACCTCTGCACTAATCTGTACATCCCACTCCCGACTCCAAGACTTCTCCCATGCTGCACCAGTCCTCTGGAATGCGGCCTACCACGTTCACTAATCAAAGTCATTTTATGTTTGTGTGTGTAGCCCATTCACTATCTCCATCTATCCTACACCCCCTGAAGATGGCTGGACCATCATTGTAAAAACATCATTGTAAATACACACCTGTACTTTGCATCTCCCCCAACTCATTGTAGATTGTAAGCCCTCATGAGCAGGGTCGTCTTATTTTGCTTTAATTATTGTATTGTTAACGTTGTTACTTATGACTGTTGTGTTTGAAACTGTTAAACTGTATAAATAAAGATTTATTATTATTATTAGAGTAAACCGAGACAAGCCAAGGGATCAGATAACCAAGAAGGACAGGGCAGTACAATGCAGGATACAGAGGCAAAAGTCAGGGGACAAACCGGGTCATGCACAGCAAAAGCTCACACGCACAGAGGCACAACAATTAAGGATGAGTAACCTGGGTCAGCAACCACAAACAGAGTAAAAGGAAGTATCACCGACACCAAACCCAGGAACTACCAACATTAAATAGCCGCCCCAGAACCAAAGAGAGGTGAACTAGAATTAACCCTGACAAGGATAGAGATGGACAGTACCCCCCCTCAGGTTTCCCAAGAAACCGGGCATGAAACAAGTGCACCAGACGATCGGCATGAACCTATCGGGCAGGAAACTAGGATCGGTCCACAGACCCATACCCCTTTCATTGCACAAGATACTGGAGGGAACGGCGGACCAACCGGAAATCCACGATGCGCTCCACCTCGAATTCCTCCTGACTATCCACTGACAGAGGTGGCAAAAGACCCAATGATGCTTCTTCCACAGCTCCCAATGGTTTCAGCAGGGCCCTATGGAATATATTGGGAATCTTAAAAGACACTGGGCTCAACCGAATCGCCACTAGGTTAACCACCTCCGTGATCTCACAAGGACCAATAAACCTAGGCCCCAATTTCGCAGAAGGAACCTTAAGCTTAATGTTCCTAGTAGACAGCCTCACTTTATCCCCAACCCGAAGGGTGGGTCCCACCATCCGTCTCCTGTCCGCAAAAATCTTAAACTTCCTCTGAGCCTCCCCAATATTATTCTGGACCTTCCACCATAAATTCCCCAAATGCTATACAGCTAAATCAGCCCCTGGGCAACCAGAATCCAGATGAGAAAACTCCCAAAAGTGTGGATTAAACCCATAATTACAGAAGAAAGGGGAGGTACCGGTAGAGTGGTTAACACGGTTGTTGAACGCAAACTCTGCCAAAGACAAGGCATTGGACCAATCATCTTGACTGGAAGTGGAAAGACAGCGCAAAATTTGCTCTAACGACTGATTGGTCTGTTCGGTCTGACCATTGGACTCCGGATGATATGCAGACGAAAAGGACAACTCAATACCCAGCCTTTTACAAAACGCCCTCCAAAACCTGGACACAAACTGCACACCACGGTCAGACACCACATTCAAGGGTACACCATGCAAACGATCCAGATGTTGAACGAACAACCTAGACAAAGTTTCAGCAGAGGGCAGTGCCACTAAGGGTACAAAGTGTGCTTGCTTAGTAAACCTGTCCACCACCACCCAGATGACAGTATTACCCTTGGAAGGAGGAAGATTGGTGATAAAATCCATGGACAAATGTGTTCATGGTTTATCAGGAACTGGCAAAGGCACCAATTCCCCGGCCGGACGGTTATGAGAGCTCTTAGCGCGGGCACACGCCTCACAGGCAGACACAAATTTCTTCACATCAGACGTAAATGATGCACACCAAAAACTCTCACAATGGCCTCACGAGTAGCCAAAATCCCAGAATGTCCACTCAGCGCAGAATCATGGAACTCCTGAAGGACTCCGAGTCGAAATTGAACAGGATCAATCAATTTTTCCACCGGCTTGGACGGGGGAGCCTGAGACTGGGCTTCCCGAATTTCCCATTCCAAGCCTGCCGACACATCAGCCACCACCACCTCGGGTTGAAGAATGGAGAATGGAGGTTCGGGGGGGAAACTGGATCCAGACTCCAAGACAAGGCATCGGCCTTCACATTCTTGGATCCCAGACGAAAAGTGATCGAGAACTGAAACCGAGAAAAAAAAGTGACCATCTGGCTTGCCTAGGGGTCAACCTTTTAACAGACTCAATATACGCCAGGTTCTTATGATCAGTAACTACAGTAGTGGAATGGACCGCCCCCTCCAAAAAATGCCTCCATTCTTCAAAGGCCAACTTAACAGCAAGAAGTTCCTGATTACCCTTGTCATAATTTCTTTCGGGGGAGAACGTCTTGGAGAAGAAGGTGCATGCTCTAAGCTTGGCAAAGTGGCGGGCCCCTTGGAAAACACCACCCCCACCTCCGAGGCATCAACCTCCACCACAAAGGGTTCAGATGGATCAGGTTGAACCAGAACTGGGGAAGTCATGAAGCATTGTTTCATGGTAAGAAATGCCGCTACCACTGAGGCAGACCAGTTCTTAACATCAGCCCCTTCTGCGTCAAGTTGGTGAGGGGCTTGACCACTTGAGGGAACCCTTTAATAAACTTCCGGTAATAATTGGCGAAACCCGAGAAGCGCTGAAGGCTTTTCAGGTCCCGCGGCTGCACCCAATCGATAACGGCCTGCACCTTTTTTGGGATCCATACGAAACCCCTCACTAGAGACAATGAACCCCAAGAAAGGCAGTTCCTGGACAAAAAAACAAGCATTTCTTTAGCTTAGTGAAAAGTTGGTTCTCCCTAAGTCTTTGAAGAACTGCCCGAAGGTGACCAATATGTGTGTGCTTATCAAATGAATAAACCAGAATGTCATTTAAGTATATAGTACAGACCAAAAGTTTGGACACACCTTCTCATTTAAAGATTTTTCTGTATTTTCATGACTGAAAATTGTACATTCACACTGAAGGCATCAAAACTATGAATTAACACATGTGAAATTATATACTTAACAAAAAAGTATGAAACAACTGAAATTATGTCTTATATTCTAGGTTCTTCAAAGTAGCCACCTTTTGCTTTGATGACTGCTTTGCACACTCTTGGCATTCTCTTGATGAGCTTCAAGAGGTAGTCACCAGGAATGGTCTTCCAACAATCTTGAAGGAGTTCCCAGAGGTGCTTAGCACTTGTTGGCCCTTTTGCCTTCACTCTGCGGTCCAGCTCACCCCATACCATCTCGATTGGGTTCAGGTCTGGTGATTGTGGAAGCCAGGTCATCTGGCGTAGCACCCCATCACTCTCCTTCTTGGTCAAATAGCCCTTACACAGCCTGGAGGTGTGTTTGGGGTCATTGTCCTGTTGAAAAATGAATGATGGTCCAGCTAAACGCAAACCGGATGGAAAGCATGCCGCTGCAAGATGCTGTGGTAGCCATGCTGGTTCAGTATGCCTTCAATTTTGAATAAATCCCCAACAGTGTCACCAGCAAAGCACCTCCACACCATCACACCTCCTCCTCTATGCTTCCCGGTGGGAACCAGGCATGTAGGGTCCATCCATTCACCTTTTCTGTGTCGCACAAAGACACGGTGGTTGGAACCAAAGATCTCAAATTTGGACTCATCAGACCAAAACACAGATTTCCACTGGTCTAATGTCCATTCCTTGTGTTCTTTAGCACAAACAAGTCTCTTCTGCTTGTTGCCTGTCCTTAGCAGTGGTTTCCTAGCAGCTATTTTACCATGAAGGCCTGCTGCACAAAGTCTCCTCTTAACAGTTGTTGTAGAGATGTGTCTGCTGCTAGAACTCTGTGTGGCATTGACCTGGTCTCTAATCTGAGCTGCTGTTAACCTGCGATTTCTGAGGCTGGTGACTTGGATAAACTTATCCTCAGAAGCAGAGGTGACTCTTGGTCTTCCTTTCCTGGGGCGGTCCTCATGTGAGCCAGTTTCTTTGTAGCGCTTGATGGTTTTTGCCTCTGCACTTGGTGACACTTTCAAAGTTTTCCCAATTTTTCGGACTGACTGACCTTCATTTCTTAAAGTATTGATGGCCACTCGTTTTTCTTTACTTAGCTGCCTTTTTCTTGCCATAATACAAATTCTAACAGTCTATTCAGTAGGACTATCAGCCGTATAGCCACCAGACTTCTGCACAACACAACTGATGGTCCCAACCCCATTTATAAAGCAAGAAATCCCACTTATTAAACCTGACAGGGCACACGTGTGAAGTGAAAACCATTCCCGGTGACTACCTCTTGAAGCTCATCAAGAGAATGCCAAGAGTGTGCAAAGCAGTCATCAAAGCAATAAGTGGCTAATTTGAAGAACCTAGAATATACGACATCATTTCAGTTGTTTCACACTTTTTTGTTAAGCATATAATTCCACATGTGTTAATTCATAGTTTTGATGCCTTCAGTGTGAATGTACAATTTTCATAGTGTATGAGAAGGTGTGTCCAAACCTTTGGTCAGTACTATGTATGTATATATATATATATATATATATATATATATACAATTTACATTTTACTCAAAAATATACCTATAAAGAGAAAAATCAGACAAACTGAACATTTTGCAGTGGTCTCTTGATTTTTGCCAGAGCTGTAGAGATTATATATATATATATATATATATATATATATATATATATATATATATATATATATATATATAATAGAAGGGGGGCCCAGACACACTTCTTGCACTGGGGCCCCCGAGCTGTCAGTGTCCACCCCTGCTTTGTATTATGAGGTTATGCAGAGACTGATGTGTGTATCACGAGGTCATACACCAGCTGAGTTGTGTAATATGAGGTCCTGCTCCACCAGACGTGTGTATTATGATGTTCTGCAGCAGCTGAACTTGGTATTATGATGTTCTGCAGCAGCTGAGGTGTGTATTATGATATTTTGCATACAAGCCACGTCAGTCAAATAGTCATTGACCCAGATGAATGAATCTGTGCCAGACTGTAAGGGTATGTGTCCACGGTCAGATTTGCTTCAGGCTTTGGTTAGGATTTTATGCAGGTAAAATCCTGACCAAAAATGCACCTGAGGTCACTGGCAGGTCACCTGCGGTGTTCCTGCGTGTTTTGCTCATTGTAGCAACATGCTGCGTTCTGTAAAAACGCAACGCATGTGTGTATTTGCGGGAAAAACGCATGCGTTTTTTAACGCATAGTGGAGTCGGGATTTCATTAAATCCCCTCCACTATGCTGTAACATCTGGACGCTGCGTTTTTGACGCTGCGGCTCAGCGCTGCGGCAAAAACGCAGCGTTTCCTGAACGTGGACACATATCCTAAGAGATAAGCAGCGTCGGCCTGTGCCGTGTCGCTTGTCTCGGTATAATCATCATTTTCTGGTATCAGATGTTTCTAGAAATATTATTTCCACACATGTCAATGGTAACATTTCCATCTATAATGATGGAGGAACTATCTGGGCTCTGATTAAACAGCAAATACACATTGGTTTTGGTAAAAGGGGCTGATTTGTAACTTTAAATTGGATTTTTTTTCCTCCTATGAATAAAGCTCTGTTGACATAAGCTGAAGAGAATCAGGAGACAGACGTTGCTGTGCAAGCTGCCCAGCTTCCCCTGTGGCTGTCTTTTCTTTGTAAGCAGGACCGGCTCTGTCATCGTCAGCCTGCAGCACTTACAATCGCATTTCAGCTGCCTGCAGCTTAGGAAACAATGGAAGCGGAGAAAAGGCTTTTGCTTCTGACCTAGAAAACCCAAGCTGGCTCTCAATGTGACTGAGGGAGTGGGCTCAAGCCGGCAGCTTTCTGGAGCTTTTCTGCATAATGTGCAAATGCAAATAAATCCCCCCTGCTTGTGAACAATGTCCAAATAGCGACATTTCACTCCTCTGTGCCTCATAATTCTAGAGACGGCATCGTAATTAAGGCGCTGGAATATTTTACAGTTGACTTTTTGGCACGGTGACCGGGCCACCGCTGTAGACCTTTCTGAAGATCGAAGCTGTAAAAAAAATCAAAAAGTAAGAAAACTCTCCTGCTAAAGTACATTGAAAATCAGTTTAAAGGGCCAGTGTACATAATACCAGTTTCCTTTTTGAACTTTTGTTTTTCCTCCCTTCCAAGAATCGTAACTTTTTTTTCAGCATAGCCATATGGGCACTTTTTCTTTGCAGAACAAGTTGTAGTTTTGAATGAAACCATTTATGTATGATGCAGCTTTAGCCCATCTTCTCTGTTTCCTGCTTGTGATAGGTTTCTCACTGACAGCTGCCACAAGCAGGAGGCTGGAGATTGTCAAATGCAGCATATACCATATATTGTACTGAAAAACAGGGGAAAAAAATGCACTTGTGAAAAAAACAAACACAATTCCATCATTGTTGTGTGGGTTTTGTTTTTATAGCTTTCATTATGCTGTAAAAATGACCTGGTAACATGATTCTCCAAGTCAGTTCAATTACAGTGATTCTAAAGTTAAGGTGTACCTCTCAATAATTGAACGGACCTGGAGAAATGTGTTACTAGGTCATGTCACACTGAGGGACTATAATCATATAATCACTATAATCATAGACATCTTCCTACAAAGACATATTCTTTGTCGCTGCCTTTTATTTTGATGGTCCTGAAAGGGGGATCCCCTTATTCTCCAAATTTCCAAAAAGAGCATTTGAAAATTAGTTTTATAAGAAACAACCCTACCTATCTACCTACAAGCTGCAGCCTCAACCCAGTATCTGCTACTTGAGCTGCAGATAAGGCCATCTTTCCTCCTCAGAGGGTGTTAAACTGTTCTCCCAAATGGAGACGTTATGTATATACCATATATAGCGTTTACTGCTAGCAACCCATATTTTAGATGGATGGACTCTTTAAGTGTCAGCTCCACCGTGCATCCAGCTCTGCAGCAGCTTTGTGTCCTCTTACATTGATTAGAAGCCTCTTACAGGATGATTTAGCTTCCTATTCCTGTCCTGATCTTCCATGTGCAAGCAAGAGAGTGCAGGGTCTGTACACGGCGGCAGTCTCCATTCTCTGCAGCTCAGATTGTTCCATGTAAATGTTCGATTTCACAACAATAGGACTGTTCTCTACTACTGCTGCTCGTAAACAATGGCGATGTTGTGGCAGATCTGACCAATGATAAGACATGTATGACTTTCCTAATAATGGCTATTAGTTCTCCCATGTATACTATTGGGACAAACATACTGGTTTTCATTCAGTCCCATAGCATTCTGACAGTTTTAGGGCACTGTCCAAGGATCCAGAGGCACATAATGCCCGTTTTCCCTTGTAGGAATGATCATCATCCATTCGTCACATCCTTGAAAGATTTTTTTCACCCTTGATTAAGAGGAAAGAAGTTCCTGCTTATTAATTATTGTATCATTGTCTTCCATATTACCTCTGAAAGTGCTGCCACTGTCTCCTATGGCTCAACCCTTCCCCCTGTCCCTCCTCTTCCTGGCAGCCAATAGTAGTGAAAAAAAACCTCTGCCTCCTCTCCCTCTGCCATCTCTTCCTGGCAGCAAATAGTAGTGAAAAAAGACTCTGCCTTCTCTCCCTCTCCCAGATCTTCCTGGTAGTCAATAGTATTGAAAAAAAAGTGTCACAACTCAATTGTCGGGTAACCCAGGACCAGGGGCTCCTTCCCTGTCTCTACTACTAGGGGGCGCCCTAGCTCGCCCTATTCCCTGGGATACTTCTGAAGGTGAAGAGGCTGGGCCGCCATCCCTGCCTTATTTCCTGAATTAATCCTCTGTCTGTTTTCTTCCCCTGCCCAGGGAAGCGGGGCGCTACTGTGCACGGCAGTACACCAATCCGACAAACAAGTCAATACAAACAATGGTAAACTGAAAATACCAGGCATACACATATTCACTCAAATATATTAGATAAATGCATCGGGGAGTGGACGACGGGGGAAAAAACAAAGTAAGATGAGGGATGGGAATTATTACACTTACAAACCACACAACAGTCACAGATAACTCCTCATATGAACTCCTCTCCTCCTAAACCATGCAGCATAAGCTAGCTATGACATGGGTTTGAATCAGGATCCAGATTATAAAGGGGATGGGAGTGGCTAACCAAGCTCAGCTGAGAGCTCATGGTCCCAGAGTTTCCAACATGGCCGGAGAACCACTGTTCTGCCAAAATAAATAGACACTATTTAAAAAGAAGGAAAAGTGCTCCTACTCCTGTGCTGAAAAGAAGCAATGAGACGCTGCGGTCTTCTGGCTCCTCTCAAAAAGACTTTGACTATTCTTGACATCTGCGCTCTACTTGGCAGCCATAGTGGTGAAAAAAGACTCCAGCTTCTCTCCTTCTCCCAGCTCTTCCTGGCAGCCAATAGTAGCGAGACAAGACTCCTCTCCTTCGCCCAGCTCTTCCTGGCAGCCAATAGTAGCGAGACAAGACTCTGCCTCCTCTCCCAGGTCTTCCTGGAAGCCAATCCCAGTAGGAGAACCCTGCTAATGATCTGGTATCAGGAAGCAAATGCTGATTTGATTCCTTCTCTAGTTTGTCACATATCGCTCTCAGCCATATACATCGGCCTATACCTCTTACCTTCTGTTTACTCCAAAATCTGTTACAATTCTGACTTTCTGAAAATAGTCTCATTAAGAAAATTGCTCCCCACAAGCTCAGGCTTGTTGAGTATACTAATGTACCGTGCCGTCTCCAGAAAATGGACCTCTCACCCCGGCTATTTGCTGTATTATCAGGATGTCATTGCTTTATAAGGGAGTTGCTGTTTATGCAGTCTTCAGAGAGTCAGTAAAATATCCCTGCAATGATCTATAAAGAGCAGCCGTGCCAGGAAGGAAATGTGAAATGTTCCCGAAGCAGCGTGTGATTCCCTGTAAGTCATAGCAGGAAGTGGGCTAGACATCATTCTGTGGAACGCGATGACATGGGAGCCAGCATCACATGAGGAGCCGAGCAGCCTGTCCTCGGGACCGTGGATAACTCCGTAATGTCTGGCTGCTAGTAGATCAGAGAACTAACTATAGTCGTGGCCAAAAGTTTTGAGATGGACAAAAACTTTTTGCTACTGCAGTACAATCATCAGCATTTCATAAGGTTTTACAATTTTGTTGACCAATAGGGGTGTAATGATAGCGGTCACAGAGGGTGTGACCACGGCCCGTGCGGGAGGGGGGCCTGCCGACCCCAGTGCCTATTTCAACTGGATGTGCGTCTGAGAATGCTTATGCAGCTGAAGTGTATTATGGCCCAGAGACTCGCTGGCTTCCTCCACTGCAATACACGCCACCGACCATTCAGAGGTCGACCATTCAGAGGTCGACAGCGGGCGACGGCGTGGCTGTCGCGAGCGGTGAGCATGGCATGCACTGCCCATGGCTGGCACGCCGAAGCCAGTTGATGGCTACGGAAGAGGATGCTGCACGTCGTAGGAGTAGAGGAACGTAAGAAGAATGTTGTTTTTTTTCATGTATTGGAAAAGAGCGGCAGAAGGGACACAGAATGGGGATACATTTACAAAAAGGGGCTTCAGAATGGGGGGGGGCATTATACCAGGATGGAGGCCAGGATGGGGGACATAACACCAGGAAGGGTCGAAGGATGGGGGTCATTAATCCAAGAAGGGGCTGAGGATAGAGAAATGGTGGTCATTATACGAGATAGGGTCCCAGAATGGGGGTCATTATACTAGGAAGTGGCCAATGATGGGGGGCATTATAGTGGGATGGAAGACATTGCTACAGGAAGGGGCCAGGCTGGGGAACATTATTACAGTAAGGGGCCCAGGATAGGGGACGTTATACCAGGAAGGGACCCAAGATGAAATACATTTTAACTGAAAGGGGTCCACGATGGTGGACATTATAACAGGAAGGGGCACAGGATGGGGGACATTATTACAGAAAGGAGCCAGGATGAGGGACATTATTACAGAAAGGGGCCAGGATAGAGGACATTATTACAGATAGGGGATAGGATTGAAGACATTATTACAAGTAGGGGCCAGGATGAGGGACCTTATTACAGGAAAGTGCCAGGATAGGGCCATCATGACATGAAGGGCTACAAAGGCCTAAACATCTGACCAACATGGAGGTAGGGGCCCAGGTCCAAATTTTGCTCCCATCAGACTCTTGATACACCACTGTTAACAAGTACATCAAGTTTATGTAAATACTCAATATTTACAGTGTCAACCCTGATTGTTCAAGTCTTCTGCTCTTCAACCTAGCAGCTGGTTATCAACTTCTGGGCCACATCCTGACTGATGACCGTCACCACACGTTTTCAATGGGATGGAGATTTAGGGAGTTTCCTGGCTATGGACCCAAAATGTCAATGTTTTGTTCACCAAGCCACTTAGTTATCACTTTTGCCATGTGGCATGGTCTCTATCATGCTGTTAAAAGCATCATCACCAAATTGCTCCTGGATCATTGGGAGAAGTTGCTCTTGGAGGATGTTTAGGTCCGATTCTTTATTCATGGCAGTGTTCTTAGAAAAAATTGTGAGTGAGGCCCCTCCATGGATGAGAAGCCCGCACACATGAATGTTCTCAGGATGCTACACTGTTGGCATTACACAGGGTTCGTGGTAGCGCTCAACTTCTCTTCCACGGACAGTCATTCTCCTACATGTCTCAAACAGTCTGAATGGATTTAATCAGGGAAAATAACTTTACAGGAAGTGCAGTGATTGGACTCTAGAAGACTGGGGTGAAGTTATTTTCTCTGATGAATGCACCTACTCATTATGCAAATTAAAGAAAATGTGTAATCAGAAAATGATCTATGGTTTAAATTAGATTTCTAATGTTAAACATGTTTTTCAGAAATCCACCACTCTCAGTATGTGAATTCACAGCTCACCTCCTCATGTACAATGACTGATAACATCTATATACAGTAGATAGCACAGGGTCCACTATTCACAATAGGTGATGTCACAGCTCACCTCCTCCTCCTGTACAATGACAGATAACACCTCTATATACAGTAGATAATACAGGATCTACCAGTCACAATGGGTGATGTCACAGCTCACCTCCTCCTCATGTACAATGACAGATAACACCTCTATATACAGTAGATAACAGGATCCACCAATCACAATAGGTGATATCACAGCTCGCTTCCTCCTCCTGTACAATGACTGATAACACCTCTATATACAGTGGATAACACAGGATCCACCATTCACAATGGATGATATCTCAGCTCACCTTCTCCTTTTTTACAATGACAGATAACACCTCTATATACAGTAGATAACGGGATTCGCCAGTCACAATAGGAGATATCACAGCTCACCTCCTCCCTTTCTTCTTCCACAATTACTTTTGTCCAGATTAGAGCATGTTCAGATAATGCTTACATGCAAACAAATGGGATCTGAGTCTATTGTTGCTAATGTCCATGTGATGAACGCGAAGTAGTAATCTAGAATTAAAACTAGCGGACAGCTTGAAAATTGCATTTTTTTAAATATAATAGTGATATGAAGAATAAAAAAAGTTCTCAAATTAAAAAAAGAAAAAATCTAACTGAAAAATCCTGATTTCAAAATAGGTCACTTTCTGATTCTCTTTAGTACAGGTCCACAATTTAGGATATCGCTGCTAGAGTTTTACCTCTAAATGACTCCCTTTCATTCTTTCAAGTTGGAGTATTAAGGTGCATTCAGAGGGGCTGAGCTTAGGCTGTTAATGGGGCCCGATCAACTATAAAAATGTACAGTAGCCCCCCATTAATGTCTATGGGAGGTAAGGTAAAAGCTGGGCTAGCATCCATGGCTATTTCCCTAGTGCCCATAGGCTGTAATGGAGAGCGACCACCCCTCATGTACATGTCAGATTCATAGAATGATAGTTGTGACTTCATCCGTTGATCGTTGCGCTTCGGAATCCTTCCATAAAATGTCTTCATTCCTACGTGGACTTCATTAATATGCGAGACACACGCTTCTCCATACTAGCTTGGAAACGCTCTGCCCCTGATCATTACCGCGTGTGAATTCCTATGACAGATATGTGTATTTGAAGGCAGTCAAGTCACTTCCGAGAGATTTTGCTCAGATGGTTAATTTGTGGAGAGATCTATGAATCTTTCATTGATTCATTTATTTTTTGAAATGTGTGAAAACATTTTTTTTTCTTTTTTTTTTGACAGTTGGATCCACATCTATTAATTTTTTTTTTAAGAAAAAGGTTTGTCTTCATGACAATGTGAATTAATAACATAATAATTAATAATATAAAATAAACAATTTGTAACTGTAAAAATACATAAAAAAAACAACAGTTAAAAAAACCACTAGTTTTTTGCCATAAAATAAGTTTATTAAGCCAGTTAGTACAATAATTTACATATATCATGTTGTATATAAGTGGAATAGCCTCTACGTTTTTAAAATATCTTTTCATTTTCCTGTAATATAAATAGCACACAGATATAAAGATCTAAAAATGATACATAATAAAGTGCAAGTTACAGGTAAAAAAAAAAAAGAAAAACAAACATTACTATAACTAAAATGAGAGTTAAAAACAATTATATGCAGAGTTAAATCCCAAAATTCATCCTTTTTTGTAGCCCCAGCAAAAATGGTTTACAATTTTTTGTAAAAAAAAATAAAAATTGTCATGACTTGAACAGGAGGGTAGATTGGTCCTTTTTTTCTTGCTCATAGACTGTTAATATAAGACGAGTGACTGTCTTCCAGTACTGCGACATAGTTGGTCGTCTACATGTGTCTTCCTGACGACAGAGCAACAAATAATCTGCAAAAAGTTTGAAGAGAGTAAGTATAAAGTATGCCTGTGTGTAATGGAGTCAACATAGCCATACTCAGGGCTCTGAAGTTGTGATGGGACACTATGGCAGTGATAAGGCACTGTGATATAATATTAGGGAGGCACTGTAACTATAATGGGGGCTCTGTGGGGTAAAGGGGCAATAAAAGGTTTTGGGGGCACTTTGACTATTATGAGGGAGCCATGGTTGTAATTAGGGCATTTTTATGTGTTGGGAATCCATGGATGTTACAGAGGTACTGGGATTGTGATGGAAGAACTGTAAGTATAATGGGGCACTGTGGAGGACAGGGGCTATATGGGCTCATGGAGTATTGTGATTGTTATGGGAGAACTGAAGCTGTGAGGGAAACTGTGTCTATGATGAGGCACTGTAGTTGTGATGGTGCCTTGTGGTTGTGAAAAGACATACAGTGGCTGTCATTAAGGTACAGAAGTGTGACGGTGCCCGATGCTGTAATATGACACTATAGTGTAATGGGGAGCTGTGGTTGTGATGGGGCTTTGTTGCGTATTCGGGCACTGTGGCTGTCAGTGAGGCATGCTGCTGCAATGGATCATTGTGGCTATGACTGGCCACAGTTGGACAGTAGCTGTCATGGGGCACTGCAGTGTAATTGGGCACTATAGCTGTCAGTGAGGCACACTACTGTGATGGAGCACTGTGGTATTATGGGTCACAATCTCTGTGATGGGGCACTATGGCTGTGGTAAGGTGCTGCGGTGTAATGGGGTGATGTGGCTGTCATTGAGGCATGCTGCTGTGATGGGCACTGTGGTTGTGCTGTGATTAGGTACTGTGGTGCAATGGGGTGGGTCACAATCTCTGTGATGGAGCACTATGACTGTGGTAGGATGCTGTGGTGTAATGGGGCTCTGTTGTGTAATAGGGCTTGGTGGCGGTCAGTGAGGCACGCTGCTGTGATGGAGCACTATGGCTGTGATGGGGACTATGGCTGTGATGGGGCACTATGGCCGTGGTAGAGTGCTGTGGTGTAATGGAGCTTTGTTGTGTAATCAGGCTCGGTGGCTGTCAATGAGGCACGCTGCTGTGATGGAGCATTATGGCTGTGATGGGGCACTATGGCTGTGATGGGGCACTATGGCTGTGATGGGGCACTATGGCTGTGATGGGGAACTATGGCTGTGATGGGGCACTTTGGCTGTGATGGGGAATATGGCTGTGATGGGGCACTATGGCCGTGGTAGGGTGCTGTGGTGTAATGGGGCTTTGTTGTGTAATCAGGCACGGTGGCTGTCAGTGAGGCACGCTACTGTGATGGAGCACTATGGCTGTGATGGTGCACTTTGGTTGTGATGGGGACTATGGCTGTGATGGGGCACTATGGCCGTGGTAGGGTGCTGTGGTGTAATGGGGATTTGTTGTGTAATCAGTCTCGGTGGCTGTCAGTGAGGAATGCTGCTTTGATGGAGTATTGTGGCTGTGAGGGATCTCTGTGGCTGTGATGGGGGACTGTGGTTATGATGACCGGAGTACTACTTTATCATTAACAGAATATCTTTCGTGCTGGTGAGCACTGCTGCCCTTACAGTATATTTATATGTCATATCGCATATAGTGTTTATATTTATTTTAGGACACTGAGTCACATTACATTATCTAAACAACTGGACCCTATGAAGATGAGGAGACGTTCCGGGACACTCGGAGGAGGACACAGCTGCTTTCTTCAAGGAGAGTATAGATTTCATCCAAACGTAGATCCTTTGCTTGTAGCCTATTTATCTCCAAGATTTCATCTCCCACTTCTAAGATTCCCAGTGGAAATGATGAGGTGAAGGCTCCGCTCAGCTGAACCACGTACAACCCTGAAAGGCGGTAGAAGAAAGGCTTAGCATCAGGAATGGACAATCAGATGTCACCGACAAGGTCAGTAGGTTAGACAGTAATGGGCTGAAGGAGAAGAAGTGGCTAGGGCAGGAGAGATGTGAAGATCTATGTGAGGGAGACATCCTCGGACACTCCAATCTACTTACTGATATGGAAAATCATTGGACATCTAATGGTTGGATATTGCTAAAAGCCATTAATCCATGCGGTGACCTTTTTTTTTTTTTATCACAGATACCTTCAATAATTGGTGCATTGATCAAAATGACAATATTTAGGCAGTGCCCCTCTGCTGCTCATGTTGAGCGGTGGGTATGTTCTAGTTCTGCTCAATGAAGAACAAGGTAGACACTGGTCTAGTCTGACATCCGTCCAATCAGTCTTAAAGGGGTTGTCCACCTTTGGGACCAAATTTTTTATGTTACATGCATGTATTTCTGGCTAAAAACAATTTTTATAATTGGGTTAAATTAAAAATGTGTCACCGTTTTTCTTTTACAGACACTTTCTCTGCACATTGAACTTTAACGTGGACTGCGATCAGAAGACAACTGAGAATAGAATGAGCTCGCTGCCGGATTCTCTTTCTCAGTTTACTCATTCTGCAGCTAGCAATAGAGAGTGAAACACACAGGCTTTAGAAGGAAAACGGTGCAACATTATTAATGAAAGGCAATGATAAAAAATAATTTTTAGCCCCAAATAAGTAAATAAAAAAGAGATTTGTCCTCAAAATTGGACAATCCTTGTAAGCCACTGATCTGTCTCTATTTTATGTTACACTGTAGACCGGCCAGTTTAGATTGGCTTCTGCATATAAGCGCAAGCCCTCCGTATTATCACTTAAAAGTTAATGAATGGCTGAGATTTGTTAGTTTATTTATTTATTTATTATGCTTTGCTTATATAGCGCCGCCATATTCCGCAGCGCATTACATTCATTATCATCACTGTCCCCATTGGGGCTCACAATCTACATTCCCTATCTGTAAGCCTTTGCATTACAATGATAGCCTGACTATAATTTACAACCAGCAAAAAACAAATGAGATATAAAGAAAGAAAATTCACTAAATATGTTTAGGCAAATGAACTTCTAAAATGGAGATTAGGCTTAAAAAAAATAATATTCTGTCATTTAAGTGCCTTCTACTATTTATACCAAGCAGTGGTAGTTACACAGAAGTGCGAATTCCCAGATCAAACATCAAATGGGACCCCTATAAAAAGAAACATTTTTCATAAAATGACCTACAACATATAATATATATAATGCGGAAAATAAGTATTTGATACACTGCCGATTTTACAAGTTTTCCCACCTACAAAGAATAGAGAGGTCTGTAATTTTTATTACAGGTACACTTCACCTGTGAGAGACAGAATCTAAAAATAAAAATACAGAAAATCTTATCGTATGATTTTTATGTAATTAATTTGCATTTTATTGCATGAAATAAGTATTTGATACAATAGAAAAACAGAACTTAATATTTGTATAGAAACACTTGTTTGCAATTACAGAGATCAGACGTTTCCTGTAGTTCTTGACCAAGTTTGCACACACTGCAGCAGGGATTTTGGCCCATTCCTTCATACAGATCTTCTCCAGATCTTTCAGGTTTCAGGGCTGTCATTGGGTAACATTGAGTTCCAGCTTCTTGCTAAGATTTTCCATTAGGTTCAGGTCTGCATATTGGCTAGGCCACTCCAGGACCTTGAAATGCTTCTTACGGAGCCACTCCTTAGTTGCCCTGGCTGTGTGTTTCAGGTCATGGTTATGTTGGAAGACCCAGCCACGATCCATCTTCAATGCTCTTACTGAGGGAAGAAGGTTGTTGGCCAAAATCTCGCGATATACTACTCCATCCTTACTCCCTTCAATACGGTGCAGTCGTCCTGTCTAGTGATGAGCAAATGTGTTCGGGTAACGTGTTATCCAACCATGCTCTGGTGTTATCCGAGTATCTCGGGCATGCTCGAATAATATATTCAAGTCCCCGCAGCTGCGAGTCTCGCGGCTGTTTGACAGCCATAGCACATTTGGGGATTGTCTGTTTTTTAGGCAAACCCTGCATGGGTTGTGGCTGTCTAACAGCCGAAAAACATGCAGTCGAAGGGACTCAACCATATTATTTGCGCACGCTCAAGATACTTGGATAACACCCGAGTATGCTCGGATAACACATTATACATCACTACTCCTGTCCCATTTGCAGAAAAGCACCCCCAAAGTATGATGTTTCCCCCAAGATGCTTGACGATAGGTACAGTGTTCTTGGAGTTGTACTCATCCTTCTTCATCCTTCATCCTCCTTCTTCCTCCAAACATGGAGAGTGGTTTTGATACCAAAAAGTTCTATTTTGGTCTCATCTGACTACATGACCTTCTCTCATGCCTCCTCTGGATCATCCAGATGGTCATTAGCGAACTTCAAACGGGCCTAGACATGTGTTGGCCTGAGCAGGGGACCTTGCGTGCCCTGCAGGATTTTAATCCATGATGGCGTAGTGTGTTACTAATGGTAATATTTGAGACTGTAGTCCCAGGTCTCTTCAGGTCATTGACCAGGCCTTCCCATGTAGTTCTGGGCAGATTCCTGACTTTTCTCGGAATCAACCTTACCCCACGAGGTGAGATCTTGCATAGCGCCCCAGACAAAAGAAGATTGACAGTTACCGTATCTTGTGTTTCTTCCATTTTCTAATAATTGTGCTAACAGTTGTTGCCTTCTCACCAAGCTGCTTGCCTATTGTCCTGTAGCGCATCCCAGCCTTGTTCAGGTCTACAATTTTGTCCCTGTTGTCCTTACACAGCTTTTTGGTCTTGGCCATGGTGGAGAGGATGGGGTGTGATTGAGTTTGTGGACGGGAGTCTTTTATACAGGTAACAAGTTCAAACAGGTGTAATTAATGCAGGTAATGAATGAAGAGTAGGAGGCTGCTCACAAAAAACTAACAGGTCTGTGAGAGCCAGAATTCCTGTTGGTTCATAGGTGATCAAATACTTATTTCATGCAATGAGCTGCCGCCTCACCACCGCCAGAGCCGCCGCCTCACCACCCCCAGAGCCGCCGCCTCACCCCTACCTTCTGTCTCTTCCCCACTATCCCATAGAATTTAAGTCCGCAAGGACAGGGTTCTCTCCCCTCTGTACCAGTCTGTTACTGTAAACCTGTTTACTGTAAATGATATATATAACCCTGTATGTAACCCCTTTCTCATGTACAGCACCATGGAATTAACGGTGCTATATAAATAAATAATAATAATAATAATAATAATAATAATGCAATAAAATGCAATTTAATTATATAAGAAATCATAAAATGTGATTATCTGTTCTTTTAGGGTTAGATTCTGTCTCTCACAGTTGCAGTGTACCTACGATAAAAATTACAGACCTCTCCATTCTTTGTAGTTGGGAAAACTTGCAAAATCGGCAGTGTATCAAATACTTATTTTCCCCACTGTATATATTGTGCATATACTATAAATTAATATATATATATATATTTTAAATGTTCCATGTCTCTGTCAATATTTTAGAAAATGCTGATATCTTGCCATTTTCATTCTGAAAACTGAGCCTCATAATAATACTTATGATAATAATAGATACTTCCTGTTCTATTAAGAAACACTATTTGATGTCACATCATTATCACAGTCAGGATTACATTGCTCTTATACAAAAAAAAAAAAATCTGCAATTTGAAAAAAAAAATAATAATAATAAAATAACATATATCTGGTTTTAATTGGTGGAATAAAGTATAGATGGTACATTTCCTTTAAGGAGGTGTGTATTTCCACCAAGAACCAAAAGATTAATTTCACTTTAAGTACCTTTCTGTTCTGCAAACATTGCAGGTCCTTTGGAAAGGTAAGTCCTTCACAAATTCTCACCACACAAAACAACCCAGGATCAAACGAACCCGAGCTGAACCCTCTCTTTTTGGCTTAATGGTTTGCCTTTATGGTGTGAATTCCACTTATTTTCCCAGTTTTGATATAATTTCAACTCCAACACACCCTT
The DNA here is from genome assembly GCF_051348905.1 of Ranitomeya variabilis. Classification (NCBI taxonomy): domain Eukaryota; kingdom Metazoa; phylum Chordata; class Amphibia; order Anura; family Dendrobatidae; genus Ranitomeya; species Ranitomeya variabilis. Next base: position 247,931,355 of record NC_135233.1, on the reverse strand, counting down.
CGGTCTACCATGCATCCATACTTAATTTAATTAGCACTGTGTCTGCCCTTTATAGAAATTGGAGTAATTTGGCGAAGATTCCAACTCTAGGACTCCTCCGATGAGTTTCCATCTAATTAAATATCTTGCACTTCCATAAACAGCTTTTAATGAAGCCTTGATGTTCTTCATGCCCTTGATCATTCCATATGTAAATGATCCTTCAAGTTACCCCTCTTCCCTTCCTGCATTATTCTTGCATCCATGAAGACTGGAGAACATCTACTCACATTCTAAGACATAAATAGAAAAGATCCAAGCTCAAGGCCTCCACCAATGAGTTTTCACCTAATCAGATATCTTGCACTTCCATAAAGGGCTTTGTAGGAAGATTGGATGTTCTCATTGCCCTTGATTACCCAATATGTAAGTCATCCTTCGTGTTATTCCTATTTCCTGTCGTTCTGTCCCGACATTATCTTATCATCCATGGATGTAGGAGGACATCTACTCTCACTTTCTAAAGGTACCGTTACATTAAACAGCGATGCGATAGTTGGTAAGTCATTGTGTGGTTGCTGGGGAGCTGTCACACAGACGGCTCTCTCCAGCGGCCAACAATCAGGGGAACGACTTCGGCATCGTTGAAACTGTCTTCAACGATGCCGAAGTCCCCCTGCAGCACCCGGGTAACCAGGGTAAACATCGGGTTACTAAGTGCAGGGCCGCGCTTAGTAACCCGATATTTACCCTGGTTACCATTGTAAAAGTAAAAAAAAAAAACACTACATTCTCACCTTCTGATGTCTGTCACGTCCCCCACCGGCGGCTTCCCTGCACTGAATGTGTCAGCGCCGGCCGGCCGTAAAGCAGAGCACAGCGGTGACTTTTTTTTTTACTTTTACAATGGTAACCAGGGTAAATATCGGTTTACTAAGCGCGGACCTGCGCTTAGTAACCCGATATTTACCCTGGTTACAAGTGAACACATCGCTGTATCGGCGTCCGACCAGCGATATCACAGCGGGATCCAGATCGCTGCTGCGTGTCAAACACAACGAGATCGCTATCCAGGACGCTGCAACGTCACGGATCGTTGTCGTTCTCGCTGCAAAGTCGCTTAGTGTGAAGGTACCTTAAGACACAAATGGAGACGATCCAAGCTCAAGGCCTCCACCAATGAGTTTCCATCTAATCAAATATCTTGCGCTTCGATAAAGAGCTTTTAATGATGCCTCAATGTTCTTCATGCCCTTGATCATTCCATATGTAAATGATCCTTCATATTACTCTTCCTCCCTCTCCCCACATTTTCCTTGCTTCCATGAAGGCAGGAGGACATCTACTCACCTTCTATGACTCAAAAAGAGAAGATTCCAGCTCAAGGCCTCCACCAATGCGTCTTCACCTTATCAAATATCTTATGCTTCTAAAAAAGGCTTAGTATGAATACTGGATATTCTCATTGTCATTGATTATCCGATATGTAAATCATCCTTTGTGTTATTCCTTTTCCCTCGTGTTCTTTCCCAGTATTATCTTTTCATCAATGGATGTAGGAGGATATTTACTCTCATATTCTAAGACACAAATGGAGAAGATCCAAGCTCAAGGCCTCCACCAATGAGTTTCCATCTAATCAAATATCTTGTGCTTACATAAAGGACTTTGTTTGAAGACTGGATGTTCTTCATGCCCTTGATTACTCCATATGTAAATCATCCTTCATGTTACTCCACTTCCTCCACGTTCTCTCCAGGCATTATCTTTTTATCCATGGATGTAGCAGGACATCTATTCTCACATTCTAAAACACAAATGGGGAAGATCCAAGCTCAAGGCCTCCATCAATGAGTTTCCATTTTAGAACATCTTTGGTAAACGGCTTTGCATGAAGCCTCGATGTTCTTCATGCCCTTGATTATTCCATATGTAAATCATCCTTCACGTTACTCCTTTTCTCTTTCGTTGTCTCCAGGCATTATCCTTTCCTCCATGGATGTAGGAGGACATCTACTCTCACATTCTAAGACATAAATGACGCCTAATGTAAACCCCGTATTCCTCCGTTACCGCATGGCATGCTTATTTTGTTTACGGCTTTCTCTAAAAAGCTTCCTCGTCTTTTCATGTTTGTCACATCAAATCTGTCGGAGTAGACAGAGAGCGGGTTCTATACCTGACATCAAAACTGAAACCTGGCTGTTGAAAGGAGCTGTGTTGGGCTGGAGAAAAGCTGCAAGTTCCTGCAAATCTCCTTTCATCCTGGAACTCTTTGACGTGCAAAGCTTTCCCAGGGGCCTTGATGAACTGAAGCAATGCCTCAAAAAGCCAAGGATCACTGGCCACTGCACATGAAAGAGCTGTCCTAACTTGTCTAAGCATTACCTGCTTCTTACGCTTTACCTTATAACCTATTTTATGCTCTAAAGTGCGGATGGAGAAGTCACAGGCACAGCTAAGGTATTGTTCAAGGAAAAAGAAAGACATTTTCTGAAGTTGTCATGACGGGTCAAAGAATGAACCTCTGTTAACACAATGGAAACACTGAAGCCAGCATACTGCATACTTGGGAGGACTACATTTCCCATGGTACTTTATTTTTGAGGGATAGAACTTTATCACCATAATCTATTTTTAAGTGTAAGGGCCTATGCTATATCTATATTTAAGTGAATCGGTCCTTACTGTGCCTATGGGACTGTAGAGAAAGAGATTTAATAAGAACCACCTGAGCATGATTATGACAGCCCTCTACAGAAAAATGTGTTCTTGAATAAAGACCATTAACGAGTCATTGTAGGTTATTGCTATGTTTTCTTTTATGTTTCTGTAGTTGTAGAAAACGTCTTACCAAAAAACTAATACCATAAAAATATTATTTTATTACATTAACCTTTAAAAATAAACAATGAACCTAAAAACAACAACACCAAGCATTTATTGATCCACTATACTAGACAGTACTCTCCGGTGGGTTAGGGAATGGGTATCCCTATTACACGCTTATCATTCCTGCTTGAACCCTACCTGTCTGCGGAGGTTGGCACGCTCTTGGACGCAAAATGGCGCCCCCGCTCCTCGGCGGCTCACCCTCCTCTCCCTAAAAATCCCTAGTAATCCGGTGATAATGCCAATCCATGTTGGTCTAACTTATCTGTAATCAGATTTCGCCTCGACGCATTTCCCTCCCATGATACAGTTCTTCAGAAGGCATGTGGGAATATCTGTGTCCTTCTGACATCACAATCAAATGTAGCTCCCGGTTGCAGGTCCTGACCTGGGAAACGCGTCGAGGCGGAATCTGATTACAGATAAGTTAGACCTACATGGATTGGCATTATCACCGTGTTGGCGTTTGACCTTTCTGGGGCACAGTGTAATAGGTGTATTCCTTGTATATACATTTATTAAACCTTTAAGGCGAAACCTGTATATAGGCAAGGAGGACCAACAATGGTTGGTGTTATTACCTTGATGGTTTTTGATCAGACCTCCTGTCTGGGGCACGATGCAATAGATGCTTATTTGTGTATATACATATGTTAAACCCTTAACCAATAATTGAAATAGGCATGGTGCAGTTGTTGGGGCATTGCATTTTTTAGAGTCACTGGCTTAAGTTGTATTATGACATTATAAGAGTGGTAAAGCCAACCATAGTTGCGTTATGATACCTTTGGAAAGGGCATATTGTATAATCAGTGAACATATGTTCCCAACTATACCTTAAATACCTTTAGAGTGACTTTTTTTGAGTATAATAACCCACATTGATGACACATAAATCGAATGGGACACAATCATCTTTATGTGTTTAAAGAGCATGCTGAGATAATACTGCATATGAGCATACTGTATTGAACTGGTTTTTGGGTAGGGCTGCGAATGATCAAACCACAGTAATAAAGTCACTATGGATATTCTACCAACGAGACTTTAGTGACATAATTCTGAGTGTGAATACTGTACAGCCCTGAATATCCTTCTCACTGTGTTTCCATATTTCTTCTAGAGATCCCAGAGAGTTATCTTGAATTTTGAATGTAGAAGACTGATGGCTCATGAAATGATTACTAAATTTTCTTGTTAAGAGGGTGAATATTCCCTATCATATATAATACAAGAGATTGTTAGGGACACCAGGGAGAGCCGCCGAGGAGCGGGGGCGCCATATTGCATCCAAGAGGGTGCCAACCCCCGCTGGCAGGCAAGGATCGCTCTAGGGATCTGGTAGATGAAATATTCTCATATATGTTCCCAGAACATTACATAGTTTTTTTTTTTATTCACTGCACTAGACATTTTTTGGTTATGGTTTTTGTCATGTCTCCCTTTTTTTGGTATTAGTTTGGACACCGCTATTGTGTATGGTATCCTTTTGTAGGGGTATTATCCAGGAATCCCCTATTGGTGTGTTTACTAGGAATTTTTAGGGAGAGGAGGGTGAGCCGCCGAGGAGCGGGGGCACCATTTTGCATCCAAGATGGTGCCAACCTCCACAGACAGGTAGGGTTCAAGCAGGGATGATAAGGGTGTAATAGGGATAAACATTCCCCAACCCACCGGAGAGTACTGTCTAGTATAGTGGATCAATAAATGCTTGGTGTTGTTGTTTTTAGGTTCATTGTTTATTTTTAAAGGTTAATGTAATAAAATAATATTTTTATGGTATTAGTTTTTTGGTAAGACGTGATTTATACTAATCCAGCAATATAGTGAATATACTTTTTTTTCTGTAGTTGTGGAAAAGTATTATGTGCACTGGCACTTTAAGAAAAGTAAATTGAGCATTGACCCTTTAAGAAAAACTATTGTGGGCACTGACCCTTTGTGTGATATTCCTAACTACAGCCATTAGAAATATAGTGAGGCAGTAGCATAGGGACGGAGAACTTAATTTCTCCATCGTCTCGATTCTCAGTGTCTGCAGTAATCGGACTGCACTCAGATGACATCCGAGTGCAGTCTGATGCTTCACGTGCACCCATAGACTTGTATGGGAGTGCATGATCCGATTATGGGATGCACTCGCAGCATGCTGAGTCGGCATGAGAAAAAGAATTGCAGATCTGCACTGCCCCATAGTATAACACTGGGCTGACTGCTATACGATAAGAAATCAGATAGCACCCAACCATATTTTATACGCTCGTGTGAGCGAACCCCAGGAGAGATGCCCTGACTGAAATTGTGATCGCTCGGCTAAGAGATATGTGCCCTAGTGCCACCCACAATGACTGGATGTGCCATCTTGCAATGGCCATTGTTGAGAATGGCATGATGTGACAAAATTAAAGGGGCTGCAACAGTGGTATTGTGACCTGGAGAAGTGATAGGCGCTATGACCTATGACAAAGAGCTCTGTTGGTGTTAAAGGTAAACTATGGACTCCTTCGAATGTGAAATACTACAAGGTGTGCAATATTTACCGCCCTGAACCCAAATCTGTAGGACAGCTTCAATTACCAGGAAGACGACTGCTGACTGTATTCACGCAAGAGACTGTTCTTGTTGTGTCCTGTAACCACCAAGCTCAATCTCTCTTCATTGTTTTGTAACTACCAAGCTCAGTTCCACTCTATTGGGTAACCTCCTAGTTCTATACCACCGTGTTGTGTTACCGCCAAGCTCAGCGCCACTGTATTGATGTGTAATCACCACCAAGCAATGTATCTCCGTAGTGTGTAATAGATAAGCACTTGCCTACATATTGTTTAACCCACAAGCTCAACGGCACTGTGTTCACTGTAACCACCAAGCTCAGTACAACTGTATTGTGTAACTTCCAAGCTCTATATCACCGTATTGTGTAACCTCCAAGCTCAGTACCACCATATTATATAACACTCAGTACCACCATATTATATAACGCTCAGTACCACTATTGTGTAACTCCAGTCTATTAACAACCGCATTCAGTAACCTCCAAGTTCTATACCGCCATACTGGGTAACCTCCAAGCTATATATCACTGTATTGAATAACCTCCAAGCTCAGTACCACCATATCATATAACGCTCAGTACCACCATATTGTGTAACTCCATTCTCGTATACCACAGTACTGTGTAACCTCCAAGCTCTATATCACTGTATTATGTAACAAACATTTTCATTACAACCGTATTGTGTAACCTCCAAGCTTTGTACCACCGTATTGTGTAACCTCAAAGCTATATATCACTGTATATCCTCCAAGTTCTGATCCATCATATTGTATAACTTCCAGGCTCTGTACTACCATATTGTGTAACCTCCGAGCTCTGTACCACCGTATTGTGTAACATCCAAGTTCTGTACCACCGGATTGTATAACCTCCAAGCTCTGTACCACCATATTGTGTGACCTCCAAGCTCTGTACCACCGTATTGTGTAACATCCAAGTTCTGTACCACCGGATTGTATAACCTCCAAGCTCTGTACCACCATATTGTGTAACCTCCAAGCTCTGTACCATCGTATTGTGTAACCTCCAAGTTCTGTACCACCGGATTGTATAACCTCCAAGCTCTGTACCACCATATTGTGTAACCTCCAAGCTCTGTACCATTGTATTGTGTAATCCCCGAGCTCTGTACCACCGTATGGTTTAACCTCCAAGCTCTGTACCACCATATTGTGTAACATCCAAGTTCTGTACCACCGGATTGTATAACCTCCAAGCTCTGTACCATTGTATTGTGTAACCTCCAAGCTCTGTACCACCGTATTGTGCAACCTCCAAGCTATATACCGCTGTATATCCTCCAAGTTCTAATACCCCATATTGTGTAACTTCCAGGATCTATATCACCATATTATATAACCTCCAAGCTCTGTACCACCATATTATATAACCTCCAAGCTTTGTACCACCGTGTTGTGTAACCTCCTAGCTCTGTACCACTGTACTTTGTAACCTCCAAGCTTTGTACCACCGGATTGTGTAGCCTCCAAGCTCTATACCACCATATTATGTAACCTCCAAGCTCTGTACCACCGTATTGTGTGAACTCCGAGCTCTATACCACTGTATTGTGTAACCTCCAAGCTCTGTATCACCGTATTGTGTAACCTCCAAGCTCTGTACCACCGTATTGTGTGAACTCCGAGCTCTATACCACTGTATTGTGTAACCTCCAAGCTCTGTATCACCATATTGTGTGACCTCCAAGCTCTGTACCACCGTATTGTGTAACATCCAAGTTCTGTACCACCGGATTGTATAACCTCCAAGCTCTGTACCACCATATTGTGTAACCTCCAAGCTCTGTACCATCGTATTGTGTAACCTCCAAGTTCTGTACCACCGGATTGTATAACCTCCAAGCTCTGTACCACCATATTGTGTAACCTCCAAGCTCTGTACCATTGTATTGTGTAATCCCCGAGCTCTGTACCACCGTATGGTTTAACCTCCAAGCTCTGTACCACCATATTGTGTAACATCCAAGTTCTGTACCACCGGATTGTATAACCTCCAAGCTCTGTACCATTGTATTGTGTAACCTCCAAGCTCTGTACCACCGTATTGTGCAACCTCCAAGCTATATACCGCTGTATATCCTCCAAGTTCTAATACCCCATATTGTGTAACTTCCAGGATCTATATCACCATATTATATAACCTCCAAGCTCTGTACCACCATATTATATAACCTCCAAGCTTTGTACCACCGTGTTGTGTAACCTCCTAGCTCTGTACCACTGTACTTTGTAACCTCCAAGCTTTGTACCACCGGATTGTGTAGCCTCCAAGCTCTATACCACCATATTATGTAACCTCCAAGCTCTGTACCACCGTATTGTGTGAACTCCGAGCTCTATACCACTGTATTGTGTAACCTCCAAGCTCTGTATCACCGTATTGTGTAACCTCCAAGCTCTGTACCACCGTATTGTGTGAACTCCGAGCTCTATACCACTGTATTGTGTAACCTCCAAGCTCTGTATCACCGTATTGTGTGAACTCCGAGCTCTATACCACTGTATTGTGTAACCTCCAAGCTCTGTACCACCGTATTGTGTAACCTCCAAGCTCTGTATCACCGTATTGTGTAACCTCCAAGCTCTGTACCACCGTATTGTGTGAACTCCGAGCTCTATACCACTGTATTGTGTAACCTCCAAGCTCTGTACCACCGTATTGTGTGAACTCCGAGCTCTATACCACTGTATTGTGTAACCTCCAAGCTCTGTATCACCGTATTGTGTAACCTCCAAGCTCTGTACCACCGTATTGTGTAACCTCCAAGCTCTGTATCTCTGTATTCTGTAACCTCCAAGCTCTGTACCGCTGTATTCTGTAACCTCCAAGCTCTGTACCGCTGTATTCTGTAACCTCCAAGCTCTGTACCTCTGTATTGTGTAACCTCCAAGCTCTGTACCACCGTATTGTGTAACCTCCAAGCTCTGTATCTCTGTATTCTGTAACCTCCAAGCTCTGTACCGCTGTATTCTGTAACCTCCAAGCTCTGTACCGCTGTATTCTGTAACCTCCAAGCTCTGTACCTCTGTATTGTGTAACTTCCAAACTCTGTACCACCATATTGTGTAACCTCCAAGCTCTGTACCTCTGTATTATGTAACCTCCAAGCTCTGTACCACCATATTGTGTAACCTCCATGCTCTCTATCTCTGTATTCTGTAACCCCCAAGCTCTGTACCTCAGTATTGTGTAAACCTCAAGCTCAGCCCCATTGTATTGTGAGACTATAACCACTTGCGAGACTGTGCACCATGCTTTCCTGCCTCAAGTTGATCAATGACCAGTTTCTATGACTCCGCCATCTTTTTTTGTGAGCTGTCTATGGGGTCAAAGCACAGTGCTTAACAACTGACCACTCATGGGCCTGTACTCCATCTGATGGTAAGTCCATGAGCCAATTCTTTATATATTTGTAAGTCTATGTGACCATACTGTATCTTGGCATGTCTATTGGCCCATAGTAAACGTCAGCTCTCTTGATATGTCGGTGTTAGTAAAGATTCACATAACAGTTCTGGAACATTTTTTCTCAGACCTCTGCATTTTGTTTTTCCTCTGCAACTCCTCCTGGAAATTTTCATTACCATTCCCCATAGTCAGGGTTTGCCACAAACTATCAGCCCTCATGGTCTTTTTCGACAATAGTGGTGCAATTTTTAACCATTACTGGCCCTGTTTGCCCCATGCTGTGTTTGTTTATAGAGTCCCGGAGATTATTTTCGCCATTTTTTTTTCATAAAATTGATTTTGTGCAACTGTAAAAAACACTGAAGAACATAATTAATTACATCCAAATACTAATTATAAATGAAAAGGTCATTGTGAAATAATCTCTCCATTATTAACTAACCTTTACTGATGCATTACACCCCGCCATTATCTGTACCCAGCTATTGACGCAAACTAATTAATATGAATTGTCCGTTACAATATTATCATAGATTTTTTAGCATTCTTCATTCTATTTCACTTAGTTATTTATTACAGTTGTCATTTGTAGATATTATTGGTACAGGAAAATGGCACTTGAAATAGGGGCAGCTACAAGAACAAGTACAGGACAGGGATTTTTCTTTCTGTTCAATAATCCAAAATATCTTATAATCTGGCATTTATTAAATCGCCTGGGTGCAACATTAGGGGTTGACCCACCTCAATCACCATCCTCAAAATCATTTATATCCAGAAAATGGGTGATAAGTGTCTGATTGCTAATAGTTTGACCATGGGGTACTGAGCATGGTGCTTTGAAGAGCGATGGACATTGACTGTCTTTGGGTCTAATGTTAATAGTACAGCTGTAAATATGGCCTATTTGTTGAATCTGCCCCACTTCAGTGCCTCTGCGCTCCTCCGATGCCTAAGAGGCAAAGTTTCCTTTGCTTGCAGCATCAGCACAGCCCAGTTCAGATCTGCAGCTTAACCATGACGCTGGTCCAAACTGTCAGTCTTCAGGAGCACAGCGCTCCTCAACAAGCAGGAAGCCTGGAGACAGGGGAACTGTGCGCTTCTGAAGAAAGTTCAGACACCCTTTTTATGAAAATGTTACGCATCTATTAAATGCTATATGATGTTATAATAATATAGAACTACCAGGTATTATTTTATACCTTTTTGAGGTTATTTTGTGTCCAGGAGTGCAAAACCCAACAAAGCAAAATTCTAGTACAGTATGGGAAGATGAAAAAAGTCTTCCAACTATTGGCATTTATGATAGGGTTCAACAACCTGAACCCCCACCGATCATTGGGAGGTTCCTGTTCCCAGGTCCCTCATGAAAAAATGAACACCCATACACACTCACACACCACTGAAATGTATTGGAGCTGCAAAAACAAGAGATGTCCTCACTCCTTTTCTACTACCTCAGAAATGGACAGCCTTATCGAGATCAGTGGGGACATTTTTTATGTAATTTATAAATGATAGGGGTATATGTTTTCAGTTTCGAAAATCTTAAAAATCAGATAGAGGTGACGTGACGCGTTTCATGGTGCAGGTCCTGGATGATATGTTCGGAAGTGAAGGTATGTCAGCCAAGCTGTGGTTTAGGTCTCCTGATAGAGGTGAGGCTTAATTTCCAAAGACTGTGCTCATCTGCATTCCAATTCTAGACCGGCGCAGCAGACTAGAGCAGTGATCATAGTGCATGGAGGAGAAGTACAGGATCCATTCCCCATGAAGCCTTCTGAAAGCCTGCTGGCAGCTGTCCAGCCATTAGATATGGAAATGCACACTTCCCGGAAAGTGGCTATGCATTTTGTTGTGCTCCATTGTAACTGGCTCTGAATATAGAACTGGGGCACAGAATTACAGAGGGGAACTAGCTACATTACACTGAGAACAAAGGGGTAACTTGAAGCCCACTTGAGCCTTAATACAAATTCTGTAATAAGAATTCTTACCTACCATGTGCCATTTATAATTATAGTGTTTTCTATTGTGGCAGAGGGACCTTTAGGCCGCTCTGGTATCAGTGCCCAGGAATATCTGTGGCAGAGGGACCTTTAGGCCACTCTCGTATCAGTGTCCAGGAATATATGTGGCTAATGGTCCTTTCAGCCCCTCAGGCATCAGAACCTAGGAATATTGGGGACAAAGTGACCTTTAGCCCCATCAGGGATCTGAACCTGGGAATACTGGTGACAGGGGGGCCTTTATGCCCAACAAGAATTTGGGCTTAGAATATGTGTGACAGAGAGACCTTTAGGCCCCTCATGATTCAGGACTTGGGGATACTGGGGACACAAGGACCTTCGACCCCTCAAGAATCAGAGCAGGGAATATTGGTGACAGTGACCTTTAGGTCCCTCAGGCATCAGGACCTGAGAATGCTGATGACAGAGGGACTTTTAGACCATTAGGAATCAGAACCTGGGAATACTGGTGACAGAGGGATCTTTAGGCCTTTCAAGTATTACTTCTGGGAACATTTGTGACAGAGGGCCCTTTAATTCCCTCAGGTATCAGGGCTGGAAGTATTTCAGGCCCTGAAAATACAAGTAAAAGAGTGACGTTTAGGGCCTTCAGGAATAAGGACCTGGGAATACTAGTGGCAGAGGGAATTTTAGGAACCACGTCGTCAGGAAATGTTGCCAAAGGGACCTTTAGGCCCTTAAATATCAGGACTGGGGATATTGTTGCCAAAGTAACCCTTAGGCCACCCAGCCATCAGGGCTGGGAATACTGGTGACTGAGGGATTTTTAGGCCGGTACTGATTCAGGGCCTGGGTATATGCCCTGTAAAATGAATATAAGGCCTATGCACTGACACATGTACAACTTTGTTGGCTTTGGAAATCCATTTTGTTAGAAGAACTATATTAAAAATAAGAATACCATAAGGTCTTCCTCTCCGTTGGTGACCAGTGGACAAGGATTTCCCAACATTTCTTCATTTTTCCCACAGTGCTACCACAGGGGAAATAAAGCAATGCACAATCCCCATTGAAAGCATTGGGCTGTATGGTAAACATGGATGTGTTGGGTCCTCCAGTTACAGACAGTCTCACTAGGATGACCCTCTTCATGACTGATGGAAGTAAATGGCTGTGCAACCTGTACAAAGTTTGTGCACCTGGATGGGGTAATTGGTTGTGAAACAAAGATCAGAGGATCTCTGTCCTGGAAATAGGTCCTAGAGGATCACCGAAATGGCAACTAAGATGATTCTTTCAGTGATACATTAGAAGAGAAAGGAAAGTGGTTCACATGCCTTTCCGATGCAGTAGATGGTTGTGAAGTAAGGCTGAGGTCAAAGGATCTGTGTTAGGGAGATACAGTAGTTGCAGATTTTATTTAGTTTACTCACCTATATAGCACCATTAATTCCATAGTGCTTTACAGACATGCTGTCCCCATTGGGGCTCACAGTCTAGTTTTCCTATCAGTATGTCTTTGGAGTGTGGAAGGAAACCAGATGAAACCCACGCAAACACGGGAAGAACATACAAACTCGTTGCAGATGTTGTCCTTGGCAGGATTTGAACCCAGGAGTCTAGCGCTGCAAGGCTGCAGTGCTAACCACTGAGCCACTGTGCAGATCCTAGAGGATTACAGATATGGTCACGAAGGTGGTTCTTTCCGTAGCTCTGATAGAAGTAAATGGAGAGCAGTGCAGTGCCCATGCGTGACCACCTCTCCAACGATAGAAGTGAATGTAGAGAACAGTGTGCCTTCGCGGCCACCTCTCCAACCATTTTACACATGGATGCGGTAGCTGGATGTGAAGTAAGACTGAGGTCAGAGGACCTCTGTTCTGGAGATAGCTGCAGATCCTAGAACATCATAGAAATGGTCACTGAGGAGGTCCTTTCCGTGACTTTGATAGAAGTGAATGGAGAAAGTGGAGCGCATGAGTGGCCACTTCTCCAACCATTTTGTACCTGGAAGGAGTAGCTGGTTGTGAACTGAGACAAAGGAGATAGGTGAAGATCCTAGACGATTACAGAAATAGTCTCTAAGGTGGTCCTCTCTGTGACTACGATATAAGTGAATAGAGAGAGGGCTGTGCATGCACAACCACCTCTCAATGCATTTTATGCCTGGATGCAGCATTTGATTGCAAGGTAGGACAGGGGTCAGTAGTGTAAAGGGCCATTATTCTTATTTTCTGTGAAGCGGTTATACAACATCTCAGTAAGCCAAAAATGGCTGATCACAAGGAGCAGTAGATTCCATCCAACAAATGGAAATTAGGTGGCGTAAAACTTTAGTGTCCCTTTTAGATACACTGTGGAAGGTATGACAAAATCCCAATGTAACCTTTACTGATTGCAGTATCGTCATATATGTGTGTGTCTTTCCAAACCCCAATCTAAACAGGCTTTTAAGGTTCCTGTATGGTGCAATTAGCCATGACTCATAGAGAATGGCGCTCAGTTAATGTCACTACTTTTAAAAGTTCATCTCTGTCTATAATTAACAGAAAAAAACAGCAGGACAGGGGATATATAAAAGCATTGTGATTTGTGGAGAATCTTAAAGGAATTGTCCATTTCATTTTTAGGTTCTTAGTTCTGCGCCCATTAATCTAATAATGTATCTTTAAAGGAGTTGTAGCTTAATTTTTAAAATGCAAATTACCAAATTTGGCTTCTTCACTTGGTATTAAATGATGAAATTCTAGCTGCCTGCAGCTACCACAAGAGGGGGCTATTGACGACAGATTTAATATTGAGTGTATTTGGAGCTAGTAAGCTCTAGCAGAAAAATGGGGACTCGACTACTCTAAGAAACCATCTTAAAATCTCTCTGTGCTTGAAAACACTTTGTAGTAATAATAATAATAATAATAATAATAATAATAATAATGTCTTTATCTTTATTTGTCTTCAGACAACCACAATAAAGATAATTCTTCATCAATCTGTTTTAGACTAAATCTTTTTCCTTCTTCTGGATAAGCTTCTTGCCTTAAGGTACCTTCACACTGAACAACTTAACAACGATATTGCTAGCGATCCGTGACGTTGCAGCGTCCTGGATAGCGATATCGTTGTGTTTGACACGCAGCAGCGATCAGGATCCTGCTGTGATATCGTTGGTCGGAGCTAGAAGGCCAGCACCTTATTTCGTCGCTGGATCACCCGCTGACATCGCTGAATCGGCGTGTGTGACGCGGATTCAGCGATGTCTTCACTGGTAACCAGGGTAAACATCGGGTTACTAAGCGCAGGGCTGCGCTTAGTAACCCGATATTTACCCTGGTTACCATTGTAAATGTAAAAAAAAAAAACCACTACATACTTACATTCCGGTGTCTGTCGCGTCCCCCGGCGTCCGCTTCCCTGCACTGTGTCAGCGCCGGCCGTAAAGTAAAAGCAGAGCACAGCGGTGACATCACCGATCTGCTTTAGGGCCGGCGCTTACACAGTGCAGGGAAGCGGACGCCGGGGGACGCGACAGACACCGGAATGTAAGTATGTAGTGTTTGTTTTTTTACATTTACACTGGTAACCAGGGTAAACATCGGGTTACTAAGCGCGGCCCTGCGCTTAGTAACCCGATGTGTACCCTGGTTACCCGGGGACTTCGGCATCTTTGGTCGCTGGAGAGCTGTCTGTGTGACAGCTCTCCAGCGACCACACAACGACGAAACAGCGACGCTGCAGCGATCAGCATCGTTGTCTATATCGCTGCAGCGTCGCTTAATGTGACGGTACCTTTAGTCAACCCAAACACTAAACAAAAGAGACTGTACCTGGCTAGTGTTGGGGGAACATTCAAATGAAAAGTGTGTCTGAACAACCCCTTTAAGAGACTATACTTGGCATAGTACCAAACAAGTATGGTCTATGCATAACGGATACCTTTTATAAAGTGTAATAAATAAATTCCTGCTAGACTTGGCGATTTTTACAGGATCCTTTTGCAAATTGAGATAATGTCACTCTGTGGCAGTCTTCGGTAAGGAGTGGGGGCTCAAATTGTGCCAGGAACTGGGACCCTAACTATCCCTGTCCCGGAGGTATTCTTGAAGGTACAGAGGCCCAAATTTCCAACCTTACTATGCTCCTGTTAAACCCTGATCTGTCCTCTCCCCCACCACATCAGAAATGGCACCGAAATATAAGGTAAAGAAGACACAAAAACAAAACAGGGATAATAGAAAACCTCTATCATACAAAAGCACAACCAACAATAGGGAGGAGGGTAGGGACATCAAGGAATAAACTAAAAGGGAACAGGGACCAGGAGATAAACACACACGTACTACCGAAAACAACAGAACACTACTACAACAACTCCACTCCAACCACTTAGCTTTAGCACACAGCACAGGAGGACAAATCTTTCACCTGCAGGGACAAGAAGGTCTGACCAGTTTTTATGGGAAGAGATAATGACCAGATCAGAAGTAGCTGAATATTTATGACCAGCATAGAAAGTGTGGTTAACCTCTTCAGCACCAGAGGAAAGTAAATTCATTTAATAAGGGACCCAAATCACACCATCTCTAAAGAAGACCTGTGATTCATTACCGATGTGACCATCTAACTCCAGGTCTTCCAGGGGGACGTGACACCCTTGTAACAGATAAGCCAGCACCAGTATTGCTGGGTGGTGCCTTAGTGCCCTCCTTCATTGCAAATGCATGCACGTTATGTTGAACTGAGATGCATGTGCATGGGCTAGGTGGACAAAGTTGTCAGCCAAACAAGGATTTGTCCAAAAGCTTTTAAGGTTGTATGGGCACCATTAAAGCCACCCACAGTCAGCCTCTTTGTACTGGTGGAGGAAAATAAGTGACAGACCTCCATCCCTGCATTATCCTGGAGATGTCACAAAACTTGGCTTGATTTTTAAATCAACCTTAATATCATAAGCGTCAAAGCTCCCAACTTTGTCCGTTCCTTCATAGACACCACTCTCCAGCAAAAACTTGGCCGGATGTCTTAACATAATCTAGCTCCCTGTCGGTTCAGAGCGGAGGCTTCAGTGCTCAGCATTTGGAATATATTAACATTCCAGGGTATTTCTGGAAGCAGACGGAGCTTGTAGTCTTGTTGGAACCTTCATGTTTGGACCACAGAGTAGACTCACTGGTAATGGGCCCCTTGAGTAACCAGTGTCTAGGAGCAGAATGTGCAAAAGAACTTAAGTGCATGAACATCATTCCAGAGAGTCCCTTTAAGGATCGTAGATTATAAAAGATGAGCGCTTCTTCCGCATGTTGATCAGATGTATGGGACATTGCAGCGTTCTAAATCCTTTAAGGACATACAAATTGCCCCCACTCCCTCCTTATGTAATCCTGGGCTCCTGCCTGGTATATATGTCCCCCATCCTGGGCTCATTCCTAGTATATAAGTCATCCATCCTGGTATATATGTCCCTCATCCTAGCCCCCTGCCGGTGTATATATATATATATATATATATATATATATATATATCATGTATGTCCTCCATCAAGGTATATATGTCCCCCATCCTGTACCCATCCTTCTATATAAGTCATCCATCCTGGTATTTATTCCCCTCATCCTAGCCCCCTGCTGATGTATGTATATATACAGGTCCTTCTCAAAAAATTAGCATATAGTGTTAAATTTCATTATTTACCATAATATAATGATTACAATTAAACTTTCATATATTATAGATTCATTATCCACCAACTGAAATTTGTCAGGTCTTTTATTGTTTTAATACTGATGATTTTGGCCTACAACTCCTGATAACCCAAAAAACCTGTCTCAATAAATTAGCATATCAAGAAAAGGTTCTCTAAATGACCTATTACCCTAATCTTCTGAATCAACTAATTAACTCTAAACACATGCAAAAGATACCTGAGGCTTTTAAAAACTCCCTGCCTGGTTCATTACTCAAAACCCCCATCATGGGTAAGACTAGCGACCTGACAGATGTCAAGAAGGCCATCATTGACACCCTCAAGCAAGAGGGTAAGACCCAGAAAGAAATTTCTCAACAAATAGGCTGTTCCCAGAGTGCTGTATCAAGGCACCTCAATGGTAAGTCTGTTGGAAGGAAACAATGTGGCAGAAAACGCTGTACAACGAGAAGAGGTGACCGGACCCTGAGGAAGATTGTGGAGAAGGACCGATTCCAGACCTTGGGGAACCTGAGGAAGCAGTGGACTGAGTCTGGTGTGGAAACATCCAGAGCCACCGTGCACAGGCGTGTGCAGGAAATGGGCTACAGGTGCCACATTCCCCAGGTAAAGCCACTTTTGAACCATAAACAGCGGCAGAAGTGCCTGACCTGGGCTACAGAGAAGCAGCACTGGACTGTTGCTAAGTGGTCCCAAGTACTTTTTTCTGATGAAAGCAAATTTTGCATGTCATTCGGAAATCAAGGTGCCAGAGTCTGGAGGAAGACTGGGGAGAAGGAAATGCCAAAATGCCTGAAGTCCAGTGTCAAGTACCCACAGTCAGTGATGGTGTGGGGTGCCATGTCAGCTGCTGGTGTTGGTCCACTGTGTTTCATCAAGGGCAGGGTCAATGCAGCTAGCTATCAGGAGATTTTGGAGCACTTCATGCTTCCATCGGCTGAAATGCTTTATGGAGATGAAGATTTCATTTTTCAGCACGACCTGGCACCTGCTCACAGTGCCAAAACCACTGGTAAATGGTTTACTGACCATGGTATTACTGTGCTCAATTGGCCTGCCAACTCTCCTGACCTGAACCCCATAGAGAATCTGTGGGATATTGTGAAGAGAAAGTTGAGAGACGCAAGACCCAACACTCTGGATGAGCTTAAGGCCGCTATTGAAGCATCCTGGGCCTCCATAACATCTCAGCAGTGTCACAGGCTGATTGCCTCCATGCCACGCCGCATTGAAGCAGTCATTTCTGCCAAAGGATTCCCGACCAAGTATTGAGTGCATAACTGAACATTATTATTTGATGGTTTTTTTTGTTTGTTATTAAAAAACACTTTTATTTGATAGGACGGGTGAAATATGCTAATTTATTGAGACAGGTTTTTTGGGTTATCAGGAGTTGTAGGCCAAAATCATCAGTATTAAAACAATAAAAGACCTGACAAATTTCAGTTGGTGGATAATGAATCTATAATATATGAAAGTTTAATTGTAATCATTACATTATGGTAAATAATGAAATTTAACACTATATGCTAATTTTTTGAGAAGGACCTGTACAGGCTCGGACTGGTCCATAGGGGTACAGGGGAATCAGGGCCCCCAACCTTACTGTATGGGCAGTACTTGTCATAATTCACTTGATTCACTGTTTTCACAAAAAAGCAGCATCTCATCATTCATTTTCCAAACTACCCAGTTTATTATTATATATTTGTTAACCAGGGTGGTGTGATATTTGTAAACAGGTGAAAAGTGGGCCCCCAAAGTCAATGTTACTGGTGGGCCCTTGGCACCCCAGTCCGTCACTGTGCATATATATATATATATATATATATATATATATATATATATACCATCTGGGCCCATCCTGAAAAAGAGGCCAACAGCCCGAAACACTGTGTCTGCGAATTGAGATACTGATTTGGCTTTTATCCTAAGTCATATTGCACGACTCGTTAAAGGGTTGATTGTGACTTGTAGGATCGCTACTTCCAACAGGTGGCGCTATAGAGTTAAGTCCTCTTTTTCTCAGAAGAGGCAATTTGCATATTTAAATTCCCAGAGGAGCATTGTACGGCAAATAAGCCTCCTTACCTTGACAAGCCAGAGATGGTATGTCACTCTCCATAAGGGGAAACAATACCCCTTAGACCCCAGTCCAGAGCCTCTCACCTAGCCAAATCAGTTCTCATGCTTCGCACTGACGAGGGCCAACAGCCCGAAACACCGTGTCTGCGAATTGAGATACTGATTTGGCTTTTATCCTAAGTCATATTGCTCGACTCGTTAAAGGGTTGATTGTGACTTGTAGGATCGCTACTTCCAACAGGTGGCGCTATAGAGTTAAGTCCTCTTTTTCTCAGAAGAGGCAATTTGCATATTTAAATTCCCAGAGGAGTATTGTACGCCAAATAAGCCTCCTTACCTTGACAAGCCAGAGATGGTATGTCACTCTCCATAAGGAGAAACGATACCCCTTAAAAAAATTAACATTTTTGAACTTACCAAATGGCTGCAATGAAACAAAGAGTGCAAAATGTAAAGGGGTCTGAATACTTTACATACCCACTGCGTACCAGGATGGGGCCCAGGACAAGGAACATATACATATATATATATAGAAAAAATGATTCTACTTACCTTCCCTTCGCTCCCCCACTATGTGGCGTCCTCTTCTAAAGCCGGCAGCTGACTTCAGCATGTAAGCAAGGACACACATCCAATTGAAGTTTGCTCTGTCGTCAGCAGGCCCCTCACCCGCACGGGTTCGTTCGCGACCCTTGCGACCACGATTGTTAGTCCTCTTGGCTGCCGATCTAACTTAAGACAGTTTTCTGGCACATTTTATAGTAAATTTGCCACACTGCAATACACCATGCCTCCCTTTTGTTCAGCACGCCAATATTTAGAACAGTGCTTTTTGCCCCCAGGAAACTGCCGTAGGGGGAAAGATAAATTTCCTCCACAACGGATGGGAAGATCTGTAAAAATTTATTTTGTTGACATATTTTCCTTAAAGGGAACCTGTCACCCCCAAAATCGCAGGTGAGCTAAGCCCATCGGCATCAGGGGCTTATCTGCAGCATTCTGTAATGCTGTAGATAACCCCCCGATGTATCCTGACAGATGAGAAAGAGGTTAGATTATACTCACCTGGGCGGGCGGTCCGATCCAATGGGCATCGCGGTCCGGGGCCTCCCATCTTCTTACGATGACGTCCTCTTCTTGTCTTCACGCCGTGGCTCCGGCGCAGGCGTACTTTGTCTGCCCTTGAGGGCAGAGCAAAGTACTGCAGTGCACAGCTGCTGGGTATCTCTGACATTTCCCGGCGCCTGCTGTAGATAAGACCCTGATGTCGGTGGGCTTAGTTCACCTTCGATTTTGGGGGTGACAGGTTCCCTTTAAAGGGGTGTTCTAAAGTTTAAAAGTCATCCCTTATCCACAGGATAGGAGATAACTTTCCGATCATTGGGGAACTACCTCCGCTCCATTAAACTCCACTCCGTTCTCGGGATTGGTGAAGGCCACGGCAGATGGATCCCCAGCGCTCTGAAAGTTGTCCAATAACTTTTAAACTTAAGAACACCCCTTTAAGAGGATGAAATAGCAATCTGTGAAACAATTAAGCCTCCATTGTTTATAAATAGGAAAACTAACTGTGCTCACATGGTGATGGAGTGAATTTATAAAGTCTTTGTTCCTATAAAACTGTGCTGCTTGGTCCCCAAATATTAGTGCCGTGCAGGGCCGTATTTAGAGTTTCTGCTGCCCTAGGCACTTTTAGTGCTGCCTCCCCCTTTGGTGAGTATGACACTATCGGCAGTGACTTTGGCAAGAATCGCTGATGTGAAAGTCGCCTTTTGCAGCAGATCCGGCAGTTTTTCTGCATCTGCCGCGTAACGGATCACTTACGGCAACACTGCGTTCGGCCTCATTCATTCACTATGGGATTTGCGGCACTTACTATGATCTGGCAAATGCGGTACCATACCTCCCAACTTTTGAAGAAGGGAAGGAGGTATAAAGTTTACGGCACGCGTAGTGCGCTGCGGCAAATTTTAGGCCACGCCTCTGACAACACCCATTTCACAACTAGTCACACCCATATCCACGTCCCAACCACAGCCATTTAGCACTGCTGATCACGCTGTTTCATATACAATAATTATAAACAAAAAAAATATGGGCACACAGTGCTCCATACTGTATAATGGCCACACATGATGCTCAATACTGTATAATGGCCACACATGATGCTCCATACTGTATAATGGCCACACATGATGCTCAATACTGTATAACGGCCACCACACATGATGCTCCATACTGTATAATGGCCACACACAGTTCTCCATACTGTATAATGGCCACACATGATGCTCAATACTGTATAATGGCTGTTATGACCCCAATGGCGAGGGTCTCAGAGGAACGTGGAAGTCTGCAGAATACAAAAATCCAGCTCATAGGGCAGTGGTAACTGGGTTGACCATATATCTACTCCTAACGCCAACACTAGAAGTAGCCGGGGATCATTCCTACGTTGATTCTAGATGACACGCGCCAGCCGGAGAATCTAGCTACCCCTAGTAGAGGAAAACAAAGACCTTTCTTGCCTCCAGAGAAGGGGACCCCAAAGCTGGATAGAAGCCCCCCACAAATAATGACGGTGAGGTAAGAGGAAATGACAAACACAGAAATGAACCAGGTTTAGCACAGAGAGGCCCGCTTACTGATAGCAGAATAAAGAAAGGTAACTTATATGGTCAACAAAAACCCTATCAAAATCCACACTGGAAATTCAAGAACCCCCGAACCGTCTAACGGTCCGGGGGGAGAACACCAGCCCCCTAGAGCTTCCAGCAAAGGTCAGGATATAGATTTGGAACAAGCTGGACAAAAATACAAAACCAAAACAAATAGCAAAAAGCAAAGGCAGACTTAGCTGATATAACTGGAACCAGGATCAGTAGACAAGAGCACAGCAGACTAGCTCTGATAACTACGTTGCCAGGCATGGAACTGAAGGTCCAGGGAGCTTATATAGCAACACCCCTAACTAACGACCCAGGTGCGGATAAAAGGAAAGACAGAAAAACCAGAGTCAAAAAACTAGTAACCACTAGAGGGAGCAAAAAGCAAATTCACAACAGTACCCCCCCCTTAGTGAGGGGTCACCGAACCCTCACCACGACCACCAGGGCGATCAGGATGAGCGGCATGAAAGGCACGAACTAAATCGGCCGCATGAACATCAGAGGCGACCACCCAGGAATTATCCTCCTGACCATAGCCCTTCCACTTGACCAGGTACTGAAGCCTCCGCCTGGAGAGGCGAGAATCCAAGATCTTCTCCACCATGTACTCCAACTCGCCCTCAACCAACACCGGAGCAGGAGGCTCAGCAGAAGGAACCACAGGCACAATGTACCGCCGCAACAAGGACCTATGAAATACATTGTGAATAGCAAACGACACAGGAAGATCCAGACGAAAAGATACAGGATTAAGGATTTCCAATATCTTGTAAGGCCCAATAAAACGAGGTTTAAATTTGGGAGAGGAGACCTTCATAGGAACAAAGCGGGAAGAAAGCCATACCAAATCCCCAACGCGTAGTCGGGGACCCACACCGCGGCGGCGGTTGGCAAAGAGCTGAGCCTTCTCCTGTGACAACTTCAAGTTGTCCACCACATGATTCCAGATCTGCTGCAACCTATCCACCACAGAATCCACCCCAGGACAGTCAGAAGGCTCCACATGACCCGAAGAAAAGCGAGGATGGAAACCAGAGTTGCAGAAAAAAGGCGAAACCAAGGTGGCGGAACTAGCCCGATTATTAAGGGCAAACTCAGCCAACGGCAAGAATGTCACCCAATCGTCCTGATCAGCAGAGACAAAACACCTCAAATAAGCCTCCAAAGTCTGATTGGTTCGCTCCGTCTGTCCATTAGTCTGAGGATGGAAAGCAGACGAAAACGACAAATCAATGCCCATCCTACTACAAAAGGATCGACAGAACCTGGAAACGAACTGGGATCCTCTGTCTGACACAATATTCTCAGGGATGCCGTGCAAACGAACCACGTTCTGGAAAAACACAGGAACCAGATCGGAAGAGGAAGGCAGCTTAGGCAAAGGAACCAAATGGACCATCTTGGAGAAGCGATCACATATCACCCAGATAACGGACATGCCCTGAGATAGCGGAAGATCAGAAATGAAATCCATGGAGATATGTGTCCAAGGTCTCTTCGGGACAGGCAAGGGCAAGAGCAAACCGCTGGCACGAGAACAGCAAGGCTTAGCTCGAGCACAAGTCCCACAGGACTGCACAAATGACCGCACATCTCTTGACAAGGAAGGCCACCAAAAGGACCTGGCCACCAGATCTCTGGTGCCAAAAATTCCCGGGTGACCTGCCAACACCGAGGAATGAACCTCGGAAATGACTCTGCTGGTCCACTTATCCGGAACAAACAGTCTGTCAGGTGGACAAGACTCAGGCCTATCAGCCTGAAATCTCTGCAACACACGTCGCAGATCCGGAGAAATAGCTGACAAGATAACTCCATCTTTAAGAATACCAACAGGATCAGCGACTCCAGGAGCATCAGGCACAAAGCTCCTAGAAAGAGCATCGGCCTTCACATTCTTTGAACCTGGTAAATACGAGACAACAAAATCAAAGCGGGAGAAAAACAATGACCAGCGGGCCTGTCTCGGATTAAGGCGTTTAGCAGACTCGAGATACATCAGATTTTTGTGATCAGTCAAGACCACCACACGATGCTTAGCACCCTCGAGCCAATGACGCCACTCCTCAAATGCCCATTTCATGGCCAACAACTCCCGATTGCCCACATCATAATTTCGCTTGGCAGGCGAAAACTTCCTAGAGAAAAAGGCACAAGGTTTCATAACAGAGCAACCAGGGCCTCTCTGCGACAAAACGGCCCCTGCCCCAATCTCCGAAGCATCCACCTCAACCTGAAAGGGAAGTGAGACGTCAGGCTGGCACAAAACAGGCGCCGAAGTAAACCGGCGTTTCAACTCCTGGAAAGCCTCCACGGCAGCAGGAGCCCAGTTAGCTACATCGGAGCCCTTCTTGGTCATATCCGTCAAAGGTTTCACAATGCTAGAAAAATTAGCGATAAAACGACGGTAGAAGTTAGCGAAGCCCAAGAACTTCTGAAGACTCTTAACTGACGAGGGCTGAGTCCAATCAAGAATAGCTCGGACCTTGACTGGGTCCATCTCCACAGCAGAAGGGGAAAAAATGAACCCCAAAAAGGGAACCTTCTGTACACCAAAGAGACACTTTGAGCCCTTGACAAACAAAGAATTTTCACGCAAAATTTTAAAGACCAACCTGACCTGCTCCACATGCGAATCCCAATTATCAGAAAAAACCAAAATATCATCCAGATAAACAATCAAAAATTTATCCAGATACTTCCGGAAAATGTCATGCATAAAGGACTGAAAAACTGAAGGCGCATTGGAGAGCCCAAAAGGCATCACCAAGTACTCAAAATGACCTTCGGGCGTATTGAATGCGGTTTTCCATTCATCACCTTGCTTAATGCGCACAAGGTTGTACGCACCACGAAGGTCTATCTTGGTGAACCACTTGGCACCCTTAATCCGGGCAAACAAGTCAGACAACAGCGGTAAAGGATACTGAAATTTGACAGTGATCTTATTTAAAAGCCGATAATCAATACAAGGTCTCAAAGATCCGTCCTTTTTAGCCACAAAAAAGAATCCCGCACCAAGAGGGGAAGAAGACGGACGAATATGTCCTTTTTCCAGAGACTCCTTGATATATGAACGCATAGCGGTATGTTCAGGTACCGACAGATTAAACAGTCTTCCCTTAGGAAATTTACTGCCTGGGATCAAATCTATAGCACAGTCACAGTCCCTATGAGGAGGCAGTGCACTGGACTCAGACTCACTGAAGACATCCTGATAATCAGACAAATACTCCGGAACTTCCGAAGGCGTAGAAGAAGCAATAGACACAGGCAGGGAATCCTCATGAATACCACGACAGCCCCAACTTGAGACTGACATAGCCTTCCAGTCCAGGACTGGATTATGGGTCTGTAACCATGGCAGCCCTAAAACAACCAAATCATGCATTTTATGTAAAACCAGGAAACGTATCACCTCGCGGTGTTCAGGAGTCATGCACATGGTAACCTGAGTCCAATACTGCGGTTTATTTGCTGCCAATGGTGTAGCATCAATACCCCTAAGAGGAATAGGATTTTCTAATGGTTCAAGAGTAAATCCACAGCGCTTAGCAAATGAGAGATCCATGAGAGTCAGGGCAGCACCTGAATCTACAAACGCCATGACAGGATAAGATGACAGTGAGCAAATCAAAGTTACAGACAGAATAAATTTAGGTTGCAAATTACCAACGGTGACAGGACTAACAACCTTAGCTATACGTTTAGAGCATGCTGAGATAACATGTGTAGAATCACCACAGTAGTAGCACAAGCCATTCTGGCGTCTATGAATTTTCCGCTCATTTCTAGTCAGGATTCTATCACATTGCATTAAATCAGGTGTCTGTTCAGACAACACCATGAGGGAATTTGCGGTTTTTCTATCACATTGCACCGAATTAGGTGTCTGTTCAGACAACACCATGAGGGAATTTGCGGTTTTGCGCTCCCGCAACCGCCGGTCAATTTGAATAGCCAGTGCCATAGTATCATTCAGACCTGTGGGAATGGGAAAACCCACCATAACATTCTTAATGGCTTCAGAAAGGCCATTTCTAAAATTAGCGGCCAGTGCACACTCGTTCCAATGTGTCAGCACGGACCATTTCCGAAATTTTTGGCAATACACTTCAGCCTCGTCCTGCCCCTGAGACATAGACAGCGAGGCCTTTTCTGCCTGAATCTCAAGATTGGGTTCCTCATAAAGTAAACCGAGCGCCAGAAAAAACGCATCAAGATCAGCCAATGCCGGATCTCCTGGCGCCAGCGAAAAAGCCCAATCCTGAGGGTCGCCCCGTAAGAACGAAATAACAATCTTTACTTGCTGAGCAGAATCTCCTGATGAACAGGGTCTCAGGGACAAAAACAATTTACAATTATTCACGAAATTCCTAAACTTAAACCTGTCTCCGGAAAACAGTTCAGGAATCGGTATTTTAGGTTCTGACCTAGGATTTCTGATAACATAGTCTTGTATGCCCTGCACACGAGTAGCCAGCTGGTCCACACTTGTAATCAAGGTCTGGACATTCATGTCTGCAGCAAGCATAGCCACTCTGAGGTAAAGGGGAAGGAGAAAAAAAAAACTCAGAATCTTCTTTCTTATAATCCCTCTTCTGCAATGCATTAAACATTTAATACTGGCCTGGCAAACTGTTATGACCCCAATGGCGAGGGTCTCAGAGGAACGTGGAAGTCTGCAGAATACAAAAATCCAGCTCATAGGGCAGTGGTAACTGGGTTGACCATATATCTACTCCTAACGCCAACACTAGAAGTAGCCGGGGATCATTCCTACGTTGATTCTAGATGACACGCGCCAGCCGGAGAATCTAGCTACCCCTAGTAGAGGAAAACAAAGACCTTTCTTGCCTCCAGAGAAGGGGACCCCAAAGCTGGATAGAAGCCCCCCACAAATAATAACGGTGAGGTAAGAGGAAATGACAAACACAGAAATGAACCAGGTTTAGCACAGAGAGGCCCGCTTACTGATAGCAGAATAAAGAAAGGTAACTTATATGGTCAACAAAAACCCTATCAAAATCCACACTGGAAATTCAAGAACCCCCGAACCGTCTAACGGTCCGGGGGGAGAACACCAGCCCCCTAGAGCTTCCAGCAAAGGTCAGGATATAGATTTGGAACAAGCTGGACAAAAATACAAAACCAAAACAAATAGCAAAAAGCAAAGGCAGACTTAGCTGATATAACTGGAACCAGGATCAGTAGACAAGAGCACAGCAGACTAGCTCTGATAACTACGTTGCCAGGCATGGAACTGAAGGTCCAGGGAGCTTATATAGCAACACCCCTAACTAACGACCCAGGTGCGGATAAAAGGAAAGACAGAAAAACCAGAGTCAAAAAACTAGTAACCACTAGAGGGAGCAAAAAGCAAATTCACAACAAATGGCCACACATGATGCTCCATAGTGCATAATGGCCACACATGATGCTCCATAATGTATAATGGCCACACAGTGCTCCATACTGTATAATGGCCACACATAGTGCTCCATACTGTATAATGGCCACATATAGTGCTCCATACTGTATAATGATTCCACATGATGCTCAATACTGTATAATGGCCACACATGATGCTCCATACTGTATAACGGCCACACATGATGCTCCATACTGTATAATGGCCATTGGCCACACATGATGCTCCATACTGTATAACGGCCACACAGGATGCTCCATACTGTATAATGGCCACACATGATGCTCAATACTGTATAATGGCCACACAGTTCTCCATACTGTATAATGATCCCACATGATGCTCAATACTGTATAATGACCCCCCTCCTGTATGCATGGCTCATATTCCCCCCCTCCTGTATGCATGGCTCATATTCCCCCTCCTGTATGCATGGCTCATATTCTCCACTGTATGGTGCGGCTTACCGTCCTCCTTCATCCCCCCTCCCCTGTCCCCCCATCCCTCATACTCACCTGTCCCTCCAGGGCCGTATTTGCCACTAGGCACGTGAGGGCACGTGCCTAGGGCGGGGACAATGCAGGGGGCGGCACCTGAGCAAGGTTTGTTGTTTTTTTTTTAATAAAAGCTGGGTCACCTCCCGACCGACCTCCCCCCTGCGCCCCCCCTGGCCGCCCGCCCGCCTCCCACCCACCCTCCTTGAAGATGATACTCACCCTGCTCCAGCGATGCCTGGTCTCGGCTTCTGCAGCGCTCCTGAATGAGCGGTCACGTGGTACCGCTCATTAAGGTTATGAATATGCGCATATTCATGACCTTAATGAGCGGTATCCCATGACCGCTCACGCAGGAAATAGGTGCTGCGCCGGGAGTCAGGACAGAGCCAGAGCCACATGATAGTGCTGATATAATAATGCCAGCGCTGTGCCATAAATCTGGAATATCAGTGATCATGTGCTAATGCAAGATATGGTGGACTCGCCACCGAACTGACAGTGTAATGCCAGTCTGCCCACTTCTCCATTGTGCTGTACTACCGAGTATTGTCCACATAATGCAATTTCTAAAATAATAATGATGAAAGGCTTTTAAATTATACCGCCATACAGTGCCACGATAACACCACAATATAATACCTAAAGTAATACTGCCCTGTAATGTCCACATAAAACTGCCATATGGTAGCATCACCCATAGTGCTCATCAAATAGTACCGGCATTGTGCCCTGAATCTGATATATTAGTGATCATGTAGTAGCGCAAGATGTAATGTTCCAGCCACTATATTGACAGTAAAATATCCGCCTGACCACTTCCCCATTATGGTATGCTGCCAAGCATTACCCATATAATATGGTACTGTAATTTGCTAGATATTACTAATGTTGGAAGCTTCCAACTAATACTGCCATGCAGTGCCATAATAATACCGCTATATAATACCTAAAATAATACTGTCTTATAGTGGCCACATAAAACTACCAGAGGTTAGTACACGCTATATTGCTTATATAACTAACAATCCCCCAGAATCTGAAATATTTGAACTCTTAGTAGTCACTAATAACACAACTTATCTAACTATATAACTGTCCCATGGGGCTGAGGAGCCCAAGGTCCAGGTAAAGGCTCCACAACCTTCTTACGACTTTGTTTGCAATGTCTCACTGCAAGTTTATATGAACATACCCATCAAAAATCACATATTCAGAGCTCCTCACATACAAAATATCAATATTATGTTCTCCTTAAGACAAGTGGACATTCCTGATACATCCAATAATATAGAACCGGTAAGGAAATCAGTGCAACTTACTGCATTAATCACACAAACTCTATAAAGGTTCCAGGAATTATTACTATCTATGACCATTCTATTGCTCATAGGAACAAGAGAAAGATCTGTTCTGTTGAACAAAAATTACAAAGATAGGAAAATAAGAAATACAACAGCACCACCAGGTGCAAGGTATAGGTATTGGATGTGTGTTGTTTCCATCCTATGCCTCCAAAATCTGCTTAAGAAAAGCAATTAAACTTTAAGTATTATAAACAGTAAGTGACGAAAATTGGGATCCAGTGTGAGTAATAGCATGACGGGGTATCACTGATACGAATGACTATTGTACTAGCACCCATGGACAAGTAAGATAAGACATCTGTATTAACCAGGCTTTGTTCTTTTAAAGCAATGAAAAAAAAATAAGTTGTGAATAATAATATGAAGTGGTAATAAAATGTAAAGTACCCTAACGGACCCCACACCTACACCTGGTGAACTTTAGGAGAGTTTTTAATATTTTTCATGCATGTTTTAAAAGTAGAGTTCATGCTGTTCTTTACTCCAAAATATACGAATGTTTTGCTTTGTTTACTAATTAATAGTGTCTATTAAAGTGTCTCTGCTATTAAAGTGTTGTCTTGGCACCCATGACGGTCCCCTAATAATTTTTCGCTGTTTTACAAAAAGAACTACATCTTTTTGGTTGTGACTGTGCAGCATTAGGTAAGGAACACTGCAGTCCCTGGTGTTGTGTTTGCTGTAATAAAGCTCATATTTTATGATAAGTTCATGGGCCATGACATAGATAAAAAATATTTTCTGCAGGACATTGGAGTTTACATTTTTATCTTAAAAGATTTTTTAGTTTCAAGGTTCTGCAGATTTCTAATATATTAAAGAAAGAACCCCAAGACCAGACGGATACGCCTTTTAGTCACCTAACACAGTTCATCAATTTTGCACTTCCCTAGTCTATGTTCTTGCCCACAAGACTACTAAAGATATGCAACTTTTTTTGACAAGTGAAGAAATTAATTTATTTGAAAACCTGGAATTTGCTTGGAGCCGTTGTCAATTCCCTTCCACCAATTTGGCAACTAATTCAAATTGCTCTAGTCAGCAGGGGGCGTGAAAATATAATTAGGTATAATGTCAAATTTCCCTGTGTTCAGGGAAGGTATATTAAAGGGGTTATCCAGCACCTTTCATTTCCACATTGGGAGTAGTGATGTGCTGCTAATGTGCTACATCTGCTTGCCAGTTCCCCTGCATGACCAACAGGTATCATGAAACTTCCTATTCTAATGAATAGGACATGTGCAAAATGCCTGCCAAATTAATATGAGAGTACATCAACAGCATCGATCGCACCTCAAGGGAAGAGAGATGTGATATCACCTACTGTGGGTGGATCCTGTGTTATCTACTGTATATAGAGGTGTTATCAGTCATTGTACAGGAGGAGGTGAGCTGTGACATCACCTATTGTGAATGGTGGATCCTCTGTTATCTACTGTATATAGAGGTGTTATCAATCATTGAACAGGAGGAGGAGGTGAGCTGTGATATCACCTATTGTGAATGGTGGATCCTGTGTTATCTACTGTATATAGAGGTGTTATCTGTCATTGTACAGGAGGAGGAGGTGAGCTGTGATATCACTTATTGTGAATGGTGGATCCTGTGTTATCTACTGTATATAGAGGTGTTATCAGTCATTGTGAAGGAGGAGGAGGTGAGTTGTGACATCACCTATTGTTAATGGTGGATCCTGTATAATCTACTGTATATAGAGGTGTTATCAGTCATTGTACAGGAGGAGGTGAGCTGTGACATCACCTACTGTGAATGGTGGATCCTGTGTTATCTACTGTATATAGAGGTGTTATCTGTCATTGTACAGGAGGAGGAGGTGGGCTGTGACATCACTTATTGTGAATGGTGGATCCTGTGTTATCTACTGTATATAGAGGTGTTATCAGTCATTGTACAGGAGGAGGTGAGCTGTGACATCACCTATTGTGAATAGTGGATCCTGTTATCTACTGTATATAGAGGTGTTATCAATCATTGTACAGGAGGACGAGGTGAGCTGTGATATCACCTATTGTGAATGGTGGATCCTGTGTTATCTACTGTATATAGAGGTGTTATCTGTCATTGTACAGGAGGAGGAGGAGGTGAGCTGTGACATCACATATTATGAATTGTGGATCCTGTGTTATCTACTGTATAGAGGTGCTATCAGTCATTGTACAGGAGGAGGAGGTGAGCTGTGACATCACCTCCTGTGAATGGTGCATCCTGTGTTATCTACTGTATATAGAGGTGCTATCTGTCATTGTACAGGAGGAGGAGGTGAGCTGTGACATCACCTATTGTGAATGGTGGATCCTGTGTTATCTACTGTATATAGAGGTGCTATCAGTCATTGTACAGGAGGAGGAGGAGGTGAGCTGTGATATCACCTATTGTGAATGGTGGATCCTGTGTTATATACTGCATATAGAGGTGCTATCAGTCATTGTACAGGAGGAGGAGGTGAGCTGTGACATCACCTCCTGTGAATGGTGGATCCTGTGTTATCTACTGTATATAGAGGTGTTATCAATCATTGTACAGGAGGATGAGGTGAGCTGTGACATCACATATTGTGAATGGTGGATCCTGTGTTATCTACTGTATATAGAGGTGTTATCTGGCATTGTACAGGAGGAGGAGGTGAGCTGTGACATCACCTATTGTGAATGGTGGATCCTGTGTTATCTACTGTATATAGAGGTGCTATCAGTCATTGTACAGGAGGAGGAGGTGAGCTGTGACATCACGTACTGTGAATGGTGGATCCTGTGTTATCTACTGTATATAGAGGTGTTATCTGTCATTGTACAGGAGGAGGAGGTGAGCTGTGACATCACTTATTGTGAATGGTGGATCCTGTGTTATCTACTGCATATAGAGGTATTATCAGTCATTGTGAAGGAGGAGGAGGTGAGTTGTGACATCACCTATTGTGAATGGTGGATCCTGTATAATCTACTGTATATAGAGGTGTTATCAGTCATTGTACAGGAGGAGGAGGTGAGCTGTGACATCACCTACTGTGAATGGTGGATCCTGTGTTATCTACTGTATATAGAGGTGTTATCTGTCATTGTACAGGAGGAGGAGGTGAGCTGTGACATCACTTATTGTGAATGGTGGATCCTGTGTTATGTACTGTATATAGAGGTGTTATCAGTCATTGTACAGGAGGAGGAGGTGAGCTGTGACATCACTTATTGTGAATGGTGGATCCTGTGTTATCTACTGTATATAGAGGTGTTATCTGTTATTGTACAGGAGGGGAAGGAGGCAAGCTGTGATATCACTTATTGTGAATGGTGGATCCTGTGTTATGTACTGTATATAGAGGTGTTATCAGTCATTGTACAGGAGGAGGAGGTGAGCTGTGACATCACCTATTGTGAATGGTGGATCCTGTGTTATCTACTGTATATAGAGGTGCTATCAGTCATTGTACAGGAGGAGGAGGTGAGCTGTGACATCACGTACTGTGAATGGTGGATCCTGTGTTATCTACTGTATATAGAGGTGTTATCTGTCATTGTACAGGAGGAGGAGGTGAGCTGTGACATCACTTATTGTGAATGGTGGATCCTGTGTTATCTACTGCATATAGAGGTGTTATCAGTCATTGTGAAGGAGGAGGAGGTGAGTTGTGACATCACCTATTGTGAATGGTGGATCCTGTATAATCTACTGTATATAGAGGTGTTATCAGTCATTGTACAGGAGGAGGAGGTGAGCTGTGACATCACCTACTGTGAATGGTGGATCCTGTGTTATCTACTGTATATAGAGGTGTTATCTGTCATTGTACAGGAGGAGGATCCTGTGTTATCTACTGTATATAGAGGTGTTATCTGTCATTGTACAGGAGGAGGAGGTGAGCTGTGACATCACTTATTGTGAATGGTGGATCCTGTGTTATGTACTGTATATAGAGGTGTTATCTGTTATTGTACAGGAGGGGAAGGAGGCAAGCTGTGATATCACTTATTGTGAATGGTGGATCCTGTGTTATGTACTGTATATAGAGGTGTTATCAGTCATTGTACAGGAGGAGGAGGTGAGCTGTGACATCACCTATTGTGAATGGTGGATCCTGTGTTATCTACTGTATATAGAGGTGCTATCAGTCATTGTACAGGAGGAGGTGAGCTGTGACATCACGTACTGTGAATGGTGGATCCTGTGTTATCTACTGTATATAGAGGTGTTATCTGTCATTGTACAGGAGGAGGAGGTGAGCTGTGACATCACTTATTGTGAATGGTGGATCCTGTGTTATCTACTGCATATAGAGGTGTTATCAGTCATTGTGAAGGAGGAGGAGGTGAGTTGTGACATCACCTATTGTGAATGGTGGATCCTGTATAATCTACTGTATATAGAGGTGTTATCAGTCATTGTACAGGAGGAGGAGGTGAGCTGTGACATCACCTACTGTGAATGGTGGATCCTGTGTTATCTACTGTATATAGAGGTGTTATCTGTCATTGTACAGGAGGAGGATCCTGTGTTATCTACTGTGTATAGAGGTGTTATCTGTCATTGTACAGGAGGAGGAGGTGAGCTGTGACATCACTTATTGTGAATGGTGGATCCTGTGTTATGTACTGTATATAGAGGTGTTATCAGTCATTGTACAGGAGGAGGAGGTGAGCTGTGACATCACTTATTGTGAATGGTGGATCCTGTGTTATCTACTGTATATAGAGGTGTTATCTGTTATTGTACAGGAGGGGGAGGAGGCAAGCTGTGATATCACTTATTGTGAATGGTGGATCCTGTGTTATGTACTGTATATAGAGGTGTTATCAGTCATTGTACAGGAGGAGGAGGTGAGCTGTGACATCACGTACTATGAATGGTGGATCCTGTGTTATCTACTGTATATAGAGGTGTTATCTGTCATTGTACAGGAGGAGGAGGTGAGCTGTGACATCACTTATTGTGAATGGTGGATCCTGTGTTATCTACTGTATATAGAGGTGTTATCAGTAATTGTGAAGGAGGAGGAGGTGAGTTGTGACATCACCTATTGTGAATGGTGGATCCTGTATAATCTACTGTATATAGAGGTGTTATCAGCCATTGTACAGGAGGAGGAGGTGAGCTGTGACATCACCTACTGTTAATGGTGGATCCTGTGTTATCTACTGTATATAGAGGTGTTATCTGTCATTGTACAGGAGGAGGAGGTGAGCTGTGACATCACTTATTGTGAATGGTGGATCCTGTGTTATGTACTGTATATAGAGGTGTTATCAATCATTGTACAGGAGGAGGAGGTGAGCTGTGATATCGCCTATTGTGAATGGTGGATCCTGTGTTATCTACTGTATATAGAGGTGTTATCTGTCATTTTACAGGAGGAGGAGGTGAGCTGTGACATCACCTACTGTGAATGGTGGATCCTGTGTTATCTACTGTATATAGAGGTGTTATCAATCATTGTACAGGAGGAGGAGGTGAGCTGTGACCTCACATATTGTGAATGGTGGATCCTGTGTTATCTACTGTATATAGAGGTGTTATCTGTCATTGTACAGGAGGAGGAGGTGAGCTGTGACATCACCTATTGTGAATGGTGGATCCTGTGTTATCTACTGTATATAGAGGTGCTATCAGTCATTGTACAGGAGGAGGAGGTGAGCTGTGACATCACGTACTGTGAATGGTGGATCCTGTGTTATCTACTGTATATAGAGGCGTTATCTGTCATTGTACAGGAGGAGGAGGTGAGCTGTGACATCACTTATTGTGAATGGTGGATCCTGTGTTATCTACTGTATATAGAGGTGTTATCTGTTATTGTACAGGAGGGGGAGGAGGCAAGCTGTGATATCACCTATTGTGAATGGTGGATCCTGTGTTATCTACTGTAAAAAGAGGTGTTATCAGTCATTGTACAGGATGAGGTGAGCTGTGACATAACCTATTGTGAATGGTGGATGATGTGTAAACTACTGTATATAGAGGTATCAGTCATTGTACAGGAGGGGAAGGAGGTGATTTGTGACATCACCTGTTGTGAATGGTGGATCCTGTGTAATCTATATATAGAGGTAACATTCATTGTACAGGAGGTGCGATGTGACATCCCCTATTGTGAAAGGTGGAACCTATATATCAGCTGTATATAGAGATATTAGCAGTCATTGTTCAGGAGGATAAAGTAAGCCGAGAAATGTAGTGTGAATGGTGGATTAATTATAACTATTGTACTGTACATAGGGGTGTTATCAGTCATTGTACAGGAGGGGAAGGTGGTGAGCTGTGACATCTTCTATTGGGAATGGTGGATTCTGTTATATACTCTATATGGAGGTGTTACCTCTCATTGCAATTCTGTCTGTGCTAATAATGAGACTACTGAAAAATCACCTGTGTAGAAGAGGAAGTATGAGCCTATTATAAGACTTAGTGACAATTGCAAGATTTCTGGGGATGTAGGTTTCACATAAACACAGTGATAATTAATGGAAAAAGAAAAGATTAAAAATATATTTAAAACGTGATATGAACAATCTGATGCCACATTCCCTAGGGAGAGATTGGATTAGGCAGTGTTGTATAGTATTTCATATTTACTGTGATCTTGTGCTCTCCTCATACGGACGCTCCACCACTGACAACAATCGCAGGTAATGAATTTGATACTTAGACTGGACGAGTATTGACAAACTCATTACCTAATGTCTCTTAACTAGGCCTCTACTTACAAGAAGTCCCTGAAGGTAATTAATTACTTTGTCCAGCGCAGCACTTTGTCCTGGTTCACCAGGCATCCAAAGTCAAACCTCCTATCTGAGAATTTTATAGGTTTTCATGTCCTGCCCTTAAATGTCTGATAAAAAAGAAGGCCCTGAACATGAGACTCTTAAAGGGGAAGTAGTTTCTACAAAACTGGTGTTTTTTTCTGTAATGAACTCCTTTAAATTATCTAGGCATATACATTTGCCCTGGGTAAAAAAAAGCCAGCCGTCCCAAATTTGCCAGCAAATTTGTGGCATCTCTGACCAAAAGGGGAGGGAATTCCACAAACCCCACTCACAAATGGTTGGTATCAGTCACAATTTGGGTGGAGCTGGAGGTGGGACTAAAACGTCTCTAAGTTACCAACACAAATGTTGGTAACTATATGAAAAGGTTAAGGTTGCCAAGATAAGTTGGAGCTGCCTGGCACTCATTACCCGTAATACATGTCCCGACTGCCCCTCCATAGCTATGGGACAAAGAAATGTGATTTTTGTCAGGATAGAAGGACAGTCAATGTGGCCTCATCAACACATGGGGCTGAAAGAGACTCTGCAGGAAATAGGACATAGAGCAGGCCAAGAATAATAGAATGCATCAATTGCCCCCACACAATGCATCCATGGGCTAGAGGTAGAGGTTCCCGCCAATATTAGTATGTCTGAGGCCCTTACTGAAGACTGTCACACCATGACAGTTTCACTGACCCCACATTTTCTATCTTGGTATGGATCCCATTGCAGTCCTTGCCAAATTATTGCAGGGTCTGTCGCTTGAACTGTCAGATCTGCAATCTAGGGTCTCAGAGAAACAGACTGTTAGTCTGGCGAGCAGTCAGGCTGAACAAGAACCTAAGGCGGCCCCTCCCAGATAGGTTTTCTGGGGAACAGGATAAATTTGTTGTGTTCCATGAAGCCTACCAGCTTTATTTTAGGCTTCGTCCTTGTTCATCTGGGAGTGAGGAGCAACAGGTTGGGATTGTTATTTCTCTCCTTCAGGAAGATCCTCAATCATGGGCCTTTTTACTT
This sequence comes from Ranitomeya variabilis, assembly GCF_051348905.1. Lineage (NCBI taxonomy): Eukaryota > Metazoa > Chordata > Amphibia > Anura > Dendrobatidae > Ranitomeya > Ranitomeya variabilis. Next base: position 247,895,006 of record NC_135233.1, on the reverse strand, counting down.
CCATCAGACTCTCTTTCTCTCCGGTCAGTTGATGAGATTTTTGGGGCTCGAGGCTCGAGGATGTTCCGGACTGTGTTTCTATTGCTGAGTCTAAGTTATGTAAGCTCCAGAAAGGAGACTGACCAGCAGAGGAATTCTGCTCAGAGTTCTATAGATGGGCCACTGACACTCAGTGGAACAATCCTGCTCTTAAGAATCAGTATTCCCTGGCTAAAGGTACTGTCACACTAAGCGACGCTGCAGCGATACAGACAACGATGCCGATCGCTGCAGGGTCGCTGTTTGGTCGCTGGAGAGCTGTCACACAGACCGCTCTCCAGCGACCAACGATGCCGAGGTCCCTGGGTAACCAGGGTAAACATCGGGTTGCTAAGCGCAGGGCCGCGCTTAGTAACCCGATGTTTACCCTGGTTACCAGTGTAAAATGTAAAAAAACAAACACTACATACTCACCTTCGCGTCCCCCGGCATCCGCTTCCTGCACTGACTGAGTGCCGGCCCTAACAGCAGAGCGGTGATGTCACCGCTGTGCTGTGCTTTCACTTTACGGCCGGCGCTCAGTCAGTGCAGGAAGCGGACGGCGGGGGACGCGAAGGTGAGTATGTACTGTTTGTTTTTTTACATTTTACACTGGTAACCAGGGTAAACATCGGGTTACTAAGCGCGGCCCTGCGCTTAGTAACCCGATATTTACCCTGGTTACCATTGTAAAACATCGCTGGTATCGTTGCTTTTGCTGTCAAACACAACGATACACGGCGATCTGACGACCAAATAAAGTTCTGAACTTTAATCAACGACCAGCGATATCACAGCAGGATCCAGATCGCTGCTGCGTGTCAAACACAACGATATCGCTAGCCAGGACGCTGCAACGTCACGGATCGCTAGCGATATCGTTTAGTGTGACGGTACCTTAACTGTTCATAATCTGGTTATTGACTGGCAGTCCAGTGAAATAGTCAAATTAAGTCATTGCCTATATACCATCATTTCTACTGTTTCCACTAAAACCATACCCTCTTTTCTGTCTGATGTTGTGGCTGTTTTATCAGAAAAGGGATGCCAGGAACTGCCTCCCCACCGTGTGTATGATGGCCCTGTAAACTTGCTCCCTTGAGCGAAATTACCCAAAACCAGATTATAAAATCTGTCTGTCGCTGAAAGGCAGGTCATGAAGGACTACATCTCTGAGAATCTTGCTAAGGGACATATTAGACCCTCCTCTTTGCCCGTAGCGGCAGGGTCCTTCTTTGTTAAAAATAAAGATGCAGGTCTGCGTCCCTGTTTAGATTTTTGTGAGTTAAATCAGATTACTACCCGAGACCCTTATCCCCTCTTGCTCATTCCCAATTTATTTAACTGACTCCCCCTGAGGAAGGTACGCCGCTGAAATGCACGTTGGGGAAGTGGCACCATCGCTGTCTGCAGGTAAAGCTGTCTCTCCACTTCATAGCATAGCAATTTGTATTTATATAAGCAGGTCTCCCCTTGTGGCTGGGGGGGGGGGGGGAAATACTGTGCGGGGCCCGGGGCATAATACTGTGTGGAGGAGCTGGGGGGGGAAATACTGTGCGGGGCCCGGGGCATAACACTGTGTGGAGGAGCTGGGGGGGGGGGAATACTGTGCGGGGCCCGGGGCATAATACTGTGTGGAGGAGCTGGGGGGGGAAATACTGTGCGGGGCCCGGGGCATAACACTGTGTGGAGGAGCTGGGGGGGGGGGGGGGGAATACTGTGCGGGGCCCGGGGCATAATACTGTGTGGAGGAGCTGGGGGTAAGAAGAATCCCCCCTCTGTAGTTGGGCAAGGTAGTGGCCATAGGGACGGACATAGGGGCCCAGGGAGGGTACATTAAATAAAGGGGCCCAGGATGAGGACATTATTACTGGAAGGGGCCCAGGATAGGGACCTTATTAAGGTGGACATTGGGGTCCAAGATGGAGTAATTAAATAAAGGGACCAAGGATCTGGAACCTTATTAAATAAAGGGGTGAAATAATTACTGTATTGAGGTCAGGATGAGGAATATACATTATTGGTTTATGCATATAAAGAACACCAGCAAAACACAGTTTTCAACTATATACTAACTCAAAAGTAGCATTTTCAAATTAGGAGAACTTGATTTTTTTGTATAAAAAAATATATTTTATTATAAAACGTCAACAAGACAAAGGAATTACAATAATCAATAAGACAATTTATCATTCATATGGAAAATAGTGTGATCCTTATTGGTGAGAACGCAAAGTGATCGCTGGTCAGGACTGATGATGAAGCAGCTTTAAAAAATTACTACCAAATAGGCATATATGTAGACATGAAGTAGAAAGTAATCTGATTTCATGCATGTGTAACAGCAAGGGGCATTTTTCCCATTATATGTATAAAGGTACCTTCACACGAAACGACATCGCTAGCGATCCGTGACGTTGCAGCGTCCTCGCTAGCGATATCGTTTCGTTTGACACGCAGCAGCGATCAGGATCCTGCTGTGATATCGCTGGTCGCTGAATAAAGTCCAGAACTTTATTTGGTCGTCCGATCGCTGTGTATCGTTGTGTTTGTAAGCAAAAGCAACGATACCAGCGATGTTTTACACTGGTAACCAGGGTAAATATCGGGTTACCAAGCGCAGGGCCGCGCTTAGTAACCCGATGTTTACCCTGGTTACCAGCGTAAAAGTAAAAAAAACAAACAGTACATGCTCACCTGCGCGTCCCCCAGCGTCTGCTTCCTGACACTTACTGAGCGCCGGCCCTAAAGTGAAAGTGAAAGCACAGCGGTGACGTCACCGCTGTGCTGTTAGGGCCGGAGCTCAGTCAGTGTCAGGAAGCGGACGCTGGGGGACGCGCAGGTGAGCATGTACTGTTTGTTTTTTTTACTTTTACGCTGGTAACCAGGGTAAACATCGGGTTACTAAGCGCGGCCCTGCGCTTAGCAACCCGATGTTTACCCTGGTTCCCCGGGGGCCTCGGCATCGTTGGTCGCTGGAGAGCGGTCTGTGTGACAGCTCCCCAGCGATCAAACAGCGACGCTGCAGCGATCGGCATCGTTGTCGCTATCGCTGCAGCGTCGCTTCGTGTGAAGGTACCTTAAGAGTGGTAAATCAAAGGTAAGTATCGCACATAATATACACTGAAACGCTGAACAAGATAGTATTGTAATAAAAGGTTAATTACCCATTATGTTCAGAATACAGTCCTGGAGGCGACCACTCTCCCCTACGTGCATTTCGTGAGACTGATTCTCGCCCCCTTGAGGGAGCGAGAATCAGTACTATTCTTGTGCAGCGTTTCAGTAAGTGGCATCCATGTGCCTTTTTCTCTAAAAATTATTGTCAGACGAATGGAACTATGATGTAGGCAATAGAGAACTTTTGGCCATCAAGATGGCTTTTGAGGAGTGGCATCACTTTTTGGAGGGAGCAGTCCACCCTGCGACTGTCATTACTTATCATAAAAATCTGTTGTACCACAAATCCGCTAAGCATCTTAAGGCTAGGTTCACATTGCGTTAGGGCAATCCGTTTAGCGCTAGCGGATTGCGCTAATGCAATGTTTATTTAGGGGCCGCGTTAGGGGTCGCGTTAACGTCCCCGATCTGCGAGAGCGGGGAACGGACCTTAGGCGTGCCACGGACGCTGCAAGCAGCGTCCGAGGCGCGCCACTGAAGAACAGCACATCGCTAGCGTGAGCCGAAAAAGGCACGCGCTAGCAATGCGCTACAGGGAAACTTCACATTGCTGTCAATGGGTGCGCTAACGGACCCGTTGCACGGCGTTAATTGCGACATTTTCGCCGTGCAACGCTGTCCGTTAGCGTGCACACATTAACTCAATGTGAACCTAGCCTAATCCTAGAGTAGCTAGATGGTTTTTGTTTTCTACCAGGTTTATTTTTATTGTCATTTACTGTCCTGGGATTAAGAACGTCAAAGTTGATGCTTTGTCTCGAAGTTTCCCTGGGGGGGGGGGGGAGGGGGGGGGGTTCGGATGACATATTAAACTGAAAATTCCTTCCTGGAAATTAGGTGCTAGGTTTATTGATCCTTATAAGGTGGTCGCCGTAATTAACCCTGTGGCCTTTCATCTTGAGCTCAGTCAAACTCTTAAAATCCACAAAATTTTCCACAGGTCATTGCTCAAAAAATATGTAGCACTTGTGGAGTCATCACCCTTGCCCCCTCTGCCACCGATTATTGTTGATGGTAATTTTGAGTTTCAGGTGGAAAGAATTGTGGATTGTCATACAGTACACCGGTCTTTACAATACTTGGTGCGCTGGAAGGGTTATGGTCTTGAGGAGAGGATGTGGGTATCTGAGGTTAATGCCAGTAAACTAATTCGGTCTGTCCATGCGGCCCATCTGGATAAACCAGGTTCTGAGGGTCCAGTGGCCCCTCGTAGAAGGGGTGTTACTATCGCAAGGGTGTCACATTCTCCTGAAGGACCTTGAGTTAGACGGTTACAGGTAATGAATCGCAGGTCTTCTCTAGAGATGGTGTGATTTGTGTCCCATATTAAATGGATTTAGTTTCTTCTGGAGCTGGAAAGGTTAATGACCTTTCTATGTTGGTCAGAAACATGCGGCTCCATTTCAGCTGCTTCTGATCTGGTCATTACCTCTTCCTATATAAACTGGACAAACCTTCTTGTACCTGCCGCTGAAAAATTTGTCTTCCTGTGTTGTGAGCTAAAGCTAAGTGGCTGGAGTAGAGTTGTTGTAGAAGTGTTCTGCGGTTTTCTGTAGTACGTGTGTGGTTATCTTCTGGTTCCTGCTTCCATTTAGTTTATTCCTCGCTGTCCATATCCTCCTCCCTATTGTTGGTTAATGCTTTTGTATGATAAAGGTTTTCTGTTATCCATGTTTTGTCTTTGCTTACATTACATTTCTGTCCCATGCCTCATGTTGCGTTCGACGCAGTTCGGCGCAGCGTCAAAACGACGCATGCTGAGGCATCCGCATACATCCGCATGGCCTGCGTACCCAATGTTAAAGATAGGTACGCAGGACGTGTGCAGACGTAGGGGGAGCTGAATGGAAGAAGTAGTGGGCGGGGCTTAACAGAGGAAGAACACAGCCCTCCGTAGCTCTGCCCTACACAAGTGTGAAACTAACCTTACAGAGACTTCTCCTGGGGTGGCAAACTAAGTAGTCCAGACTAATGACAAAAGGTACCAGGCAGCATGCTTGCGTTCATTTTGTGCCGATGACTGAGATCATCTAGTTAACCCTTGAAGTGCTGGAGGTATATGAGTATTTGGAGGCAGCAGCACAAAACCTAATGCTAGCCAAGAATAATGGAATGCATTAACTGCCCCCCACACCAAGGTCCCCTGGGGCAGAGGTAGGGGTTCCGCCCAATATTAGTAAATGTGGGGCCACTTTACTCTGAGTCTGAACAATAAGGTCCATTTGATTATTAATTGTTTATTCTGTGTGGTTTCGCTTGTTCCTTCACCACATCTTTCTGTCCTCTGTCTGTCCTGACCTTCTTCATGTCTACTGCTGTAAAAGAGCAACACTTGCCTGACCCCAGTTTGCCTAACTGTGAATTTGAGGGTAGCAAACTCAGTAGTCAACTCAGATGACAAGGGGTAACATTCATTATTTTCACTTGTGGTGATGAATGATATGATTAACCCTTGAAGTGTTGGAAGTTCATGACTATTTGCAAGCAACAGAACAGAACATAGTGCAGGTCAAAAATAATGAAATGTAAAATTTCTCCCACACCAAGGATCCCCTGGAGTAGGTAGGAGTTATTCCCAATATTAGCTTATTTAGGACCACTTTGCACAATACGATCCATTTGGTTCATTATTGTTTATTTTGTACTGTTTGGCATTGACCCAGCTTGTTTCCTAATAACATCTACCTGTCCTCCGCCTGCCCTGACCTTCTGCACATCTTCTGCTGTGAAACAACTCTGCCTGTCCAGACCCGACCCATCTGACTACAATTGAGAATTCTAGAATTGTTACCTTGACAAGGGGTATCCTGCCCTTCAGGCCTTGCTAACGGAGAAATGTCCTGTGCTAGAAGACTCTGCTGTGGGTTAAGAAAGTAGGACGAACAATGACTGACACCTCGCTCCCTGGTTTCACCAATGTCGATTCCATTAGTAGTCCAATATATCCTCATCTTCCTAGCTAGGCCACCTATAACAAATCTCTTTATAGATGAGTTTTATTTCATCACTATTCAGGTATCTAAACTGTGATGGACTATTAATGGATCTAGTTCTGATGATGGATCCAGAATGAGGAAAAGACTTGAGCATGCACTGACCTGAGTATCCATTTTGGTTCTTCTTAGTCAGATACAATCCATTGAAACCCATTTTTGGACGTTCAAGTTCCATCAGACGGCTGGAGTCAGATTGTATGGCCAGTAGTCTTCCAGATGCTTGGTCAGGGATCTGCTGTTTTCCATATCTACCAGAGTGTACATTAGAGGATGGAGGCCTAAGACAACAGGGTGTGTATTCTGATGTCACATTTACAAGGGCACCTTCAGAAACAGCGCCGCCCTATGGGCTGTGTCTAGTAATGCAGCTCAGTAAGTTAATGTGGCTAAACTGCAATACCAGACATAGTTTATGGACAAGAGTGATGCTGTTTCAGAAATAAACTTTACTGTAGCATGGCCAGAGCTCAATGCAGATTTTTTAAGTTAAGTCAAGTACCTGGTTTCCTGTGGAGGTGGAGATGGTACACGGACCATATAATCCTTAGCTCGTCCTCTCTTCAGCAATGACTGCATCATTCTCATGGGTGAATATGGCACCTGAATAGTAAAAACTTAATCAAATTTATAATAAATCCAACTTTTCCTTTCATTTTTAAAAAGGATTCTGTTACTCCTCCTGGAAAAGTATAAATAAATTGACAACTGGGCGTTGCCATTCTCCTTGTCAACTGGATGTGTCTCCAAACAATCTTTCACAGTCAGCAGTGATTGGACAGCACAAGACACGCCCTATTCAAAATGTGAATTGTAGCCTCCCAGTTGTCAGTTTATTCATATACTCTCAGTAGCAACAGCACGAAAAGATGTTCCAAATGGGAACCCTCAGATAGGGTTTGGATAAATGTTTCTGAGGCCATCTGCTATCTCTCCTGATCCCACACTTTGATCTGCTGAGGGTGCAAATATTTTCAATGGGAAGAGGTGAGTGAGTTTTTCAGATACCCCTCATTGTAGTTTACCTCCCAGGGAAACAAAAGGATCAGGTATTGTAATCCAACATGCCCCATCCCTTTCTCCTCTGATATGATCTGTTGAGTTGAGCCAAAAAGCCCCCTACACATACAAGTAGAAGGTTAGCTGGTCCTGCCAAAATAAGTGGCTTTGGCCAACTTTATTCTAATGTGTATGGGACCCTAAAGAATGTCCAATATATTTTATTTTACAAATGGGCCCATGGTGGTCCTAAAATAAAAAACAACTGAATGGATGGCCAAGCCACCCATCTATCCTACAAGGCCCGGAGAGGGTAACAACAGATACTGTACATTGCCCTCATGACATGGGAGATGGTTTGATGATATGCAACAGCGGGTATCTCCATTTTAATGTTTGCTACGGACCAACTTCTGCTAAAGGAAAGGGTAAAGGAGCCTATAAATCTGTCCTCTCCCCTCCCTGATCTTCTCCAAATCTACTGTTGTGGACAACTCCTTCTGCCTTGAAGCATAGGACTGAGGACCCCACAGATGTGATTATCTCAGGCCCCAAAGTCTATGGGGGTGCAAAATATCACCTGATCCATATGTAAAAGTGGAGAAGATATCAAACGCCCTCTCCGAAGAGACCTAATGTATTTTATTGCGTGACCTGTATTATGTATTATGTCGTCATCCTCATGTAGGCTGCGGTTTTCCTGTGTACATGGTTTGACAGGGTTAATTGTAAGGCCGGCCCATGGTTTAGAGAGGAGTAAGTGGGCACTAGGAGTTAGTTCCTGTTTTGTCAGTGAGCCTATTCTCAGCATTGTCAGCCATGTTAGGTGTGTGCAGAGCAAAGCAAGCGCAAAAGAAGGTAGTGAGGTCCTTCATTATCAAGCAACATCAATAGCAGTTTTCATCTAGCAGGAAAGTTGGGGCATCTACAGAAATAGGCTTTCAAGCACGAATATTAGTGTTAGCCAGACCTGGAGGTCTTTGTGAAGGACTATGGATCAGCCAGGCTGGGACACATCCATAATGTATTGCTGCTGGAAGAGCTCCCTTATATAGTCCACAGCCTGTAGTGCTGGGTGCAGTGGTCACAGGGAAATACATTGACCTGTGTGACCCTGTACTGGGAAGATAGAGGTCCTTTTGCTCTGCAGTAAAGATCTTAACAAGTTACGTGCCGCCATCTGCAACTGAAATGTTTACCGCTATCATAATGCAGATGAAAAATGCAAGTGTTTTACCTGTTACTTATTGTACATAGCTTCAGGACCAAGTAAGCAACAGTTTATTTTATTAATAACGTCTGGCTCATTCTTCATGACAACAAAGGTCCCAACTTGCTCTAAGATATGGCAGCATTCAGTCTGAGAGTGACAGCAATTCCACCAAGCACATGTGCACGCACCCAGGGACACCCACCTAGGGTGCTTAAGGATGAAGAAGTAACCATCAGCCAGTCACGTCCCTTACTCCCACACAGCCGCAACTGTCGAATGATCGGTGCCTGTAAGCACCTCTTCTTCCTGCTGCTTGAATGGCTTATGTAGAGAGCAGCGGGTAAGTTAGTCATTGACGTCTGCACTCTGCATAGGCAACAACCAAAATAACACAGCTAGTAATAAAGTGAGTTTTGTCTTCTCAATCGCTGCTTATGCAGCAGAGTGCAGCAACCGATGACGAACTCATCTCGAATGCTGCGCCCTGCATAAAGTGCTTATCAAATATGAAGTTCAATACTCACTCTATATAGGCAGCAACCAAAATTACAAAGATCTGTATAATAAAGTGTCTCTGTATAATTAAGTGAGTTTTGTCTTCTCAGTCACTGCCTATACAGAGTGTGGCAACCGATGACAAACTCTTCTTGAATGCTGTGCTCTGCACAATGTGCTCGGTGAATATGAAGTTCCATACTGCGCTCTGTATAGGCAGCAACCAAAATTACAAAGCTCTGTATAATGAAGTGGGTTTTGTCTTCTTGGTCGCTGACTATGCAGAGTGCCGCAACTGATGACAAACTCATCTTGAATGCTGCACTCTGCATAATGTTTGAAGAGAATATGAAGTTCAGTATTGCACTGGTGGAGGGGACTCTGGGAGGGCTTACAGTTCACGGGTTAGGGGGCGCAAAATGATCGCCGTGCCTCGGGTACTGGCAACTTACACGCCACTACGTTGTCTGCTAGAGAGAGTCACATTAAATGGTTGGCGGATTTGGCGGGGCCTTTGGACTATACTCCTGGGAGCACCCAGTCTGTATTGGTTGATATCGCCAAAGCTAGCCTTTAGGCATGTAACGTACGGATGGTTTAGTGATCTGCTCCCCATGTACAACACTCCTTATACAATGTCACCTTTACTGGATGTGTCCTCTCTGTGCCCCGCGGCTCTACATCCCCCATAACATCCTTCACCGTCCTATTCATGCCAGCAGAACGACTGGGCAGACGGTTACTCGCTGCAGTCTGGTCTGGTAGTCTGCGAATCGCGGCACCATGAGGACTAGATTTTCCACGGACTTCTCTGCAAAAGATACAGGAGACAGTAGAGGAATCAGTGATGCTGAATTTCTGTGTGGAAACAGTACGGGGATCAGCCAAATCCCTCTGTATCATGAATCATATTATGGGGATATATTCCACTGCGGAAAATGACACAGAAAGCCAGCGACACAATGTATGCGTTTCTGCCGGAGCTGATTAAACCCTTCATTCTGAGCTTATTAGTCCTCTCTGGCCCTAAGGAAGAATTTGGTTAACTTCAGATAATCTCATTTTTAAAGCCTCTTAAAGCTGGGAATCAAGGGAGGGGAGGAAGATCCAACCTCAAAAATGTCTCTTATGTGAGGTCACGGAATACACTTGGCAGTGTTCTGCAGAGAACATCTTGCCATAGAACGATGTGAACTACCAGCCTGTAGGATCGGAGGAGAAAAATTAGGGGGTGCAGTCATATCCAGTCCTGATCGCAAGAGGACAGACAGCTAGAAAATTGCTAATATTATATAACATCCCTTTAACCAGGGATATATGGTATCTGACTAGCAATTCGTAGGACCCTAGTCCAGTAGCCACATTGATAATCCATGGCCATAGATGTGGACCACCTTCTACCTGCCAGCATCTACATTGCCTCTTCTAAATAGTAGGCTTGGCCCTAAGATGACAATGTTTGCTGACCACTAGACCAGAGTCCTGCGAATACTTTTAAGTCATCTCTAGATCTGACTAATATTCTGGATTATCAGACAGTCCTAAGGAAGTTTTGTATTATTAAAGGGGTCTATATTCAGAGGATCTGGTCTGGGGTCTGGATTTACTTTGGGATCTGGATCTGTACTTACCAATCCTGGTCTGGAGTATGTATTTTTTAATGATGTTGATTTGTACTTAGGGGGCTTGGTCTGGGGTCTGTATGTATTTAGGAATCTTGGTCTGCATTTATGGGGCCTGGTCTGTTGTTTGTATTTATTTAGGTGTTTGGTTAATATTTAGGCAGCCTGGACTAGGGTTTGTAATTATTTAGGTATCTAAATACAGGTGTCTGTATTTAGGGGGTCTGGTCTGGTGTTCTTATTTACTTAGCGGTCTGTGTCTGTATTTACAGGGCATGGTCTGGGAACTACATTAACTTGGGGGTCTGCGTCTACATTTAGGGTTCTGGTCTGAGTCTGTATTTATTTGGGGGGTCACGTCAAGAGTATATATTTTTTGGGGGTAGTTTCGCTGGAGGTCTGTTCTGTGGTCTGTATCTGTTTACGGGATTCAGGTTAAGGATATGTATTTATTTAGGGGGTCTGGTTGGGGGGCTCCTCCGGAGTCTCGATTTGTTTAGGATCTGAGATTTTGTCCTGGATCTGTATTAATATAGAGGTCTTTTAGAAGGCCATGCCCTTTCCTTACCCCATTCTTGCCCTGAATGTGGATTTTGAAGGCAATTATCTTTGATGTTCATTGAATGTGTGTCTTCATTCCAGGGATCAGTTTGACAAGACATCATAATGGAGCTACTCACAGAAAACATGGTGCTGCTTTCTGGGAAGACTTAGCCAACTCTTCCAGGAGTCAGAGGACCTCCACTTTTTTTTAATGGAATCCTCTCAAACATTCTGGGAGAGTTGGTAAGTATGACGTATATGTACAATCTCGGTCTTAGGTCAATGTTTCTCAGTGTTCCCACAATCCTATGACTACCACACATTTTTGTACCACAGCAGTAGGACATCATAATTACCCACTAAAAGCAAAGTGTGCACCCCATGGGGACACGAAGGACAGGTCAAGAATCTAGGTCTTAGTAAACTGGGCAATGGTCTTACCCGTCAATATTTGTAGATGTATAAGAACTCTGGTCCTGTTCTAGTTCCTTCGCATTCTTTAGAATGAAATCTGGATGGCGACTGCCACTTTCAGCATGTTCCTTCTTTTTCAAACGAAGGCTCCTCCTTACTTTACTGTAGAAAGAGATCTCTGCTCCTTTAGAAACAGAAGCAAAATCATGTTGCTTTGATAATATGATCGACTGAAGGCAGAACAAAAACAAGCAAAGGAGAAGAAAAGATGTTAATAGGGTATGGTTCACTGACTTTATAGGACAGTCTTATGATATTCCTGGCCCTCAAGACAACGGATGCACTGTGTGAATACTGTTGTGCGGTTTGATATGTGTTAGAGCATAATGTGAATAGTGTAACCCCTTTCTCATGTACAGCACCATGGAATTAATGGTGCTATATAAATAAATAATAATAATAATAATAATAATAATAGAGTATAAGGATAAGCTTAGGACAACATAGGGTATAGGCCAGGTTAACATGTACATAGGAAATGGTTAATGTTAGGACTAGCCTAGTGGGAGGTCACCAGTGCTGATAAGAAGGGGGCACTTCCTGGTTAGAGGGAGTTCAGTGTCAGCCAGTGAAGTGTGGAGTGGGTTCAAGTTCAGGTTGGTTGGTGGGGTGCTAGGGGCAGCATGGGCCAGATAGAGATCCCTGATGGACATTCCAACAACGTCTGGAGCCTTGGGCTCTGGCCATGTTCAATGGAGCAGGTCTGGTCTTTCGAAATCACGAAGTAGGTGGACAAGGAGTAAACTGCCAGCGCAGAACCAGACAGCAGCTTGGTCACGACTACTGCTCTGCAGCACTTTACACAACATCCTAATGAATCAGGTCTGACTCTCCAAGCCAGTGGGGTCAGGAGGATCAGGACATGCTCCATCTGTACATACGTCTTGAAAGACCACATTCATAAGAAACATAGAAACCCTGGTTGGAGAGAGAACTTCCTTATTCCTGACTTTATGGTTGTAATTGTACCCACTAATTTTGTTGAGGGAATATCATACAGGGTCTTCTACATATTGCTTTCCGTACCTTTATTCTGTGATGTACGGTCAGGATCGAGATCATGGTTTTGAGATGAGGATCTTGAGCGACTTCCACTGCCGATGGAGGAACTTGAATCTGCCCATTCCATTTTCATTATCGTGACTTCAGAAGAACCTATATGAAAAAAAAAAAATAGTTAAGGGATTTATTAGATAGATGTCATAAAAAACATGCTAGGTAGAACATGTTTTCCATCTATTGTAATGCTGTGACCCTTTCAGTGGTGATTGCTGTAAGGTGCTTTCAAACCTTTAAAAAGTGTCTTTATACTTTCTAGAAAATAACTTTTGATGGTAAAAATGTGAGCAAGCTGCTGAGACCAGTCATAGCAAACCAGATGGAAGACATTGGCCCAATACAAGCTAATTTGACCATGTGAAGGACCAAACCAAGGCCCAGCTATCACTTTATCACCTCTTTATAGAACGAGAAGGTGTAATAAAGTCTACATAAAACGAGAGGTGTCCTGCAGTTTTTAAAAACCAATGAGACAACTAAGATCTCAACAGTCTTTTAACTTGGCATGACTGTGATGGCTCCAGAAGTGCCCACAGCCTAAAAGCCTGTTGAATGGCTGTGCTGCAGCCTTTCAACAAACTGTCTTCAGCACCGAACCCGAACAATAAAAGGACTTCTGGGAAAAGTCTGTGTTCGGAGGTCAGGTTGGGATTCTCTCATCTCTACTTTTAATCAAGCAATGACTCCTAATATATATTAGAGGAACATCACTAAGTAAGTACTACTTTTATAGTGTTGGCTGCTTGGTACTTTCTACTAGATCCTATCCATATATTGTACTTTTGATACCTTCTGTGTTTCCACTCGCTAGGGTTTCCAGAGATGAAAGACTATGGTGGACTCTTTTATCCTCTACGATGTCTGCAATATTTTTGGCTTGATCCCCCAATTTGTTGTTGCTGTTTGTAAATCTCATGGTGATTCCATCAAGAGAAGTCACATTTTGAGAAGACAACTGTTTGTTCATGATGTCCCTCATTATAGGGGATATCCGTATTTGAGGCATGCGTCTGCTGGGAAGACCACCTCTTGGGATATCAATTAGCACTTTCTTTGCTACATTTGGTGGAAATGGTTGACGTCTATGTGGAAGGGTCATGGTCTGATGATCTTGACTTTTTGGCATTTCACCTTCCTTTGAAGGTGAAGTAGATGTTTTGTCAGTGTCAGTATTAGCTTTCCTTTCCATAAGTTTTATTTGAGGACGTGGGGAGATATTTGAGCTCATCTTAACTGTCTTTGTTTTCTCAAGAAGACATCTTTCCTGGTATCGAAACTCTGCATCTTCTTTTGATTCATCCTCAAAATGTACTCGAGCCCTCGGTAGCCTTTGTGGTATCTTCTCATTGAAGTTGATAGAGCTCTTTGAGCACCTTGTCATAGAGTTGTCTTCTATCTGGACAATCTGCGTTCTATATAAAAAGTAAAATCTCACATTGTTAATATGTCTACAAGCACGAGTTAAGGTACCGTCACATTAAGCGACGCTGCAGCGATAACGACAACGATGCCGATCGCTGCAGCGTCGCTGTTTGATCGCTGGAGAGCTGTCACACAGACCGCTCTCCAGCGATCAACGATGCCGAGGTCCCCTGGTAACCAGGGTAAACATCGGGTAACTAAGCGCAGGGCCGCGCTTAGTAACCCGATGTTTACCCTGGTTACCAGCGTAAAATGTAAAAAAAACAAACAGCACATACTTACATTCACGTCCCCCTGCGTCCACTTCCTGACTGACTGAGCGCCGTACAGTGAGAGCAGAGCGGTGACGTCACCGCTGTGCTGCTTTCACTTTCACTTTGCGGCGCTGAGTCAGAGGAGGAAGCAGACTGCAGGGGACGCAATGTGAGTATGTGCTGTTTGTTTTTTTTACATTTTACGCTGGTAACCAGGGTAAACATCGGGTTACTAAGCGCGGCCCCGCGCTTAGTTACCCGATGTTTACCCTGGTTACCAGTGTAAAATATCGCTGGTATCGTTGCATTTGGTGTCAAACACAACGATACACAGCGATCAAACGACCAAATAAAGTTCTGGACTTTATTCAGCGACCAGCGACATCACAGCAGGATCCTGATCGCTGCTGCGTGTCAAACTAAACGATATCGCTAGCGAGGACGCTGCAACGTCACGGATCGCTAGCGATATCGTTATAAAGTCGTTTAGTGTGACGGTACCTTTACACTGACTCTCAGACAAACATGTCTGGAAGCCCATGGGCTTAGTGCTGTTTCTGCACAGTCAACGTAACATCAAGTAATGTGGCAAAACCAGTAGGTCAAGCAGCTGGAGGTCAAAAGCAGTAAAAAGATTTGCTCCACTGATTTTTCGTGTTTTGGTTATGTGATGGAAACGGGTTAATAACGAGCTATATCGTGTAACGAGATATGCCCATCACATGACCTGGACAGATTTTTATCCCCTAGCAGTAAATTATGATGGTTCCTACTGATGGCAGCAAGCAGAGATCTTGAAAACAGAAATAATTTATACAGAAAATATATATCAATTGGCCAATATATTAAAACCACTAATGTGAAGGGGATAACATTGATTATCTTGAGACAATGGCACCTGTCAAGTGGTGGGATATACAGTATTTGGCAGCAAGTGAATGATCAAATCTTGAAGCTACTGTGTTGGAAGCTGAAAAATGGACAAAGGTAAGGTCCTGATCAACAATGACAATGGTGGACCCACCAGGAGGCACTATGGAAAGGAGACATGATGGCAGAAGCAGTGTGGCGGGGCAATATTCTGTTAGGAACCTTGGGACTTGGCATCATGTGGATGTGACACGTACGACCTACCTAACATCGTGTTGTGGACTGTGCTGCTGTGTTGCTGCCCTTGAAGACACCAATCGCGTCAATATTGTGGTATGTGAATCGTATCATGCGTTTCTATGCATCTAGTGTGAAATATGATATGATGTAGTATAAGTACTGTTAATATTATAATGTGAAGTATAATATTGATAGAGTATAGTTATACTATACTATAGCGCTTACTGCGCGTACTGTTAAAGAATAGTGACTGTAGTTAGCTGATGGTATAGGATAAGATACAGTTAATGTTTGGGACGAGACCACAGTTAGAGGGGGCTAGTGTTAGTAAAAAGCAGGCACTTCAGGGTAGAGTCTCAGATAGGGAAGTACAGTAACAAGGTCAAGTTCAAGTGTGCAGTGGGCTGCTATGGCCAACATGTACCTATCGTTTGAGGCAGTGGGAGGCTGTACTAGAAACCCATGTGGACATTCCGGCAAAATCAGCTCGAGGCTCGGCATAGGGGCTAAAGGGCGCCTCATGTCCTCTGGCGCATAGGGGAAGAGGGTGAAAAGCAGGTGGCTGATCCCGGGTGCACTCCGGGACTGGCCTAGAAATCCCTGGGGCTGATAGAGCCAGTGATTGTAGGAATAGTCCTGGAGCAACGGACGGTAGGGCTGAAGATGTATTGAGCTAAGGAAATAATGAACAAAAAGTGTTGTGTCCTATCTCACGTTATAATCTGATGAACTTGAACTGTCCAGTAAATTACTGTTTGTTGAAATGAACTTGATGTCCCCTGAGTTGTGCGGCGGCTCCTGAAGATGGACATGTAGAGACTGCGTAGGCCTGCGGCCTACAAGTGAGTGCGATGGCACACTGGGATTGGGACGCAGTTTTTCTCTAAAGTGCCAGGGCGCTATGGAGCTGCAGCTCAGCCATGGCTATCGCCCGTGATCACTTTACATTTGTGCACACCAAGAATGTACCCTGTGAGGATTGGTCTGGGAAACATGACGAAATGTTCAAGGCGATGACTTGTAAATCTCAATCTGCTTGATCATCTGTTGGATGTGATGGTAAAACAAATCGGATGAATGGAACCCGCACTGACCAACTTACAGGAGTAAAGCGTGTCATATACCACACAATGGAGTCCATGCCGCAATGGCACAGACCAGCTTAGGCAACTGAAGTCAATCCTTCTTGTGGAGTCCATACCTCAATGGCACAGACCAGCTTAGGCAACTGAAGTAAATCCTGAGTAAACACAACATAAAATATATCACTTCCTATTTAGGAACTTACACATTCCCACGCACTAAGGAGTGGTCGGCCTTCACGGGCTCAGAACTTCTTTTGGGTTTGGTGGAGAATTTTTTGATAATGTCACGTGACGCTGGAGGAGCTTGCGGGCTTCTTATTTTTGGCCTGTGGAAGATATGAAAAAATTGCAATGTTAATCATGTCACCAAGATATAACATACTTCCAAGTATTTTGGCTTTATTCATGTATAAGTCTATCAGTATTGGCAATGTACAACTTTAATGCTTTACTTGCGCAGAATACATACTGTACTGCAGGGCTTCACGTGACAAGCTGAACGATATGCTATGGTAATAGTAAGATGGTGGCTCTTCTAGACTGAGCCCGGCCTATACCAGAACTGATGATGTCACTGCACCTCAAGCAGTGATGTCACCAAGTGACAGGTCTACCACTAGGCTCCACTGTAAGCAGCAGCAAGAAGATACCGCAATCTGTAAATACACCTGTTTCCAGGCTGGCCATATGGAACCTCTAAAGTGACAATGTGTTGAATCATATTTGCACTGGACCGTTTTATGGCTGGCAAAATTTTGGGGGTAATTCTGCACCATGAACACACCAGCAGCTTGTGATTAGTTTACCCGACTTTGGTTTACCTTGTGGATTGGGGCCTAATATCTTGTTAGTACCAGGGTCTATCACCTGGACTAAGGAAGGGGGTGCACAGGTGGAAAATGTGGTAGGACTAAGACTCTTTCATTGGAGCTTGCCTATATAGTTGCTACCAAAAGGCAGTTAGCCAGCCACCCCTACATACAGTGGGGGAAGATAAGTATTTGATACACTGCCAATTTTGCACGTTTTCCCATCTACAAAGAATGGAGAGGTCTGTAATTTTTATCATAGCTACACTTCACCTGTGAGTGACAGAATCTAAAAGAAAATCACATTGTATGATTTTTACATAATTAATTTGCATTTTATTGCATGAAATAAGTATTTGATCAGATACCAACCAGCAGGAATTGTGGCTCCCACAGACCTGTTAGTTTTTCTGTAAGAAGCCTCCTACTCTGCACTTATTACCTGGATTAATTGCAGCTGTATGAACTCGTTACCTGTATAAAAGACACCTGTCCACACACTCACTCAGTCGCACTCCAACCTCTCCACCATGGGCAAGACCAAAGAGCTGTCTAAGGACACCAGAGACAAAATTTTAGACCTGCGCAAGGCAGGGATGGGATATAGGACAATAGGCAAGCAGCTTGGTGAGAAGGCAATAACTGTTGGCACAATTATTAGAAAATGGAAGAAACACAAGATGATTGTCAATCTATCTCAGTCTGGGGCTCCATGCAAGATCTTGCCTCGTGGCAGGGCTGGACTGGCCATCTGGCAATTCTGGCAAATGCCAGAAGGGCCTGTCTGCTTGTGGGCTGCCTTGTCTGCAACGTTGTTAACAGAATCGGTGTTCTCAAGACACCCATACTGTTAAGAGTTGTGACTCAGTCACTTACCCCACCAGGCCACCGGTATCATTAGAAATATTGGTCTTATAGTAAGTCTTGCTTTCCTCTATTCAGGGTAATATTAGTAATATATCCCATCTAGTGCTTTGGGACAGGGACAGCATGGGCCTCTGTGATTTCAAATGCAGGGCTGAATTTCAGCCCCAGTCCGTACCTGCCTCTTGGGGTAAGAAAGAATCTGAGATAGATCAGGAATCAGCCCAGAACTACACGGGAGGACCTGATCAATGACCTGAAGAGAGCTGGGACCACAGTCTCAAAAACATTACCGTTAGTAACACACTATGCCGACATGGATTAAAATCCTGCAGGGCATGCAAGGTCCCTCTCCTTAGGCCAGCACATGTCCAGGCCCATTTGAAGTTCACCAATGACTATCTGGATGATCCAGAGCAGGCATGTGAGAAGGTCATGTAGTCAGAGGAGACCAAAATAGAACGTTTTGGTATCAATTCCACTCGCCACGTTTGGAGGAAGAAGGATGAGTACAACCCCAAGAACACCATCACAACCGTGAAGCATGATGGGAGAAAAATGATACTTTGGGGGTGCTGTTCTGCAAAGGGGGCAGGACGACTGTACTGTATTGAAGGGAGGATGGTTGGGGTTATGTATTGCGAGATTTTGGCAAACAACATACTTTCCTCACAATAGAGAAACTTGGCACTCAAAAATACTTTAGCGTGGATAGTTATTTATTCAATGTGCATCCATAGAGACAAAAGTTGAACGTTTTCGGTCCACATCCAGACCTTCATCAGAACAATTATACTGGTATACTGGGAAATACGTATATCCTGTCAAAAGCGCAACTCACCACGCGACTTCTGTCGCCCTCCATGTACGCGGACACACTCAGGATTCCTCTTCGCATCCAGGCTTCTTTGAAAACTCTGTTGGAACTAGTTTTGACAGGATATACGTATTGCCCAGTATACCAGTATAATTGTTCTGATGAAGGTCTGGGTGTGGACCGAAAACGTTCAACTTTTGTCTTTATGGATGCACATTGAATAAATAACTATCCACGCTAAAGTATTTTTGAGTGCCAAGTTTCTCTATTGTCTGGATTGCTTTGGGCTGGATGCCCTACTTGAGCACCTAACTCGCATGATAGTACGAGTGCCGTGTTGTACCACTACAAACGTCCTTTGAAGGTGGTGTAAGACTGCTCTTACTGAGTGTATTGGGGGACACTCACTTGGCCGCGGTATTCAGCACACGGGCACGGTTTTTTCAAACAAAGCAGTCTATATGGTTTATTATGGCATCATAAACCACAGAAAATATGAATAACCAGCAAACAGTCTTTACATTAGTCTTCACACCATAGTGTACGGCTTTAAACCGCGGTCACTAAACACACTGAACCTCTGTGTCCAGTTATCGTGGGTGACCGCACGCCATACAGTTGATTAATGTCCATGGAGCACAACAGGCACCAACGTATGACATTACGGTTGCAGCAACTAAACACGCTGGTCCTCCCTTGACCAGTTGCCATGGGTTACCACACAGTTCATATCACCAGCACCAACAGTTTATGGAGGTACCTTACGGGAGCTCCTGCTCCACCTTCTGACTCCTTGTCAGTCGTCTTTTTCCGGGTAAGCTGCCTCACGGGGATCACCAACTTGCCTGGGCGGCATATCTTAGTCAGCCCAGACCCTCCGGAGGACTGCAGCTTCCCCACACAGTAGCTGTGCGCTGCTCAGGGATCCGGTCCTACTCCCAGGACCTCCCACGCTGCTCAGGGATCCGGTCCTACTCCCAGGACCTCCCAACACCAGCATGTGCTTTCAGGAAGCCTCCTCCCAGGTCTTCCAACACAGGAACATACACAGGGACCCTACACAGGAACCTGTGACCCACACCGGTCACATTATGTACCTGTAAACACTCCCACAGGTGAGGTATGGATCACATGGGCTGGTCACGTGATCCTGACATCATTGCAGGTCCTCAAAACACCCGCACTGCCGAATAGGAAAAAGAGGTACAGTGAGCACCCTCACCCAGTGGTGAGGTATGTGGGTAGCCAGACCCACCCATCTCTCATAGCTACCCGCAACCCGGACCCAGGTGCACTAAATGACATCTTCAGTGCTTACGTGCTGTAAAGACAAGATACTCAGGGTTGCATCTTCCAGCAATGATCTGAAACACACAGCCAGGACAACTAAGGAGTGCCTCCAAAAGAAATATTTGAAGGTCCCGGAGTGTCCTTGCCAGTCTCCAGACCTGAACCCAATAGAAAATCTTTGGAGGGAGCTGAAACTCAATGTTTCCCAGTGACAGCCCCAAAACCTGAAAGATCTGGAAAAGGTCTGTATGGAGGAGTGGGCCAAAATCCCTGCTGCAGTGTGTGCAAACTTGGTCAAGAACTACAGGAAACATCTGACCTCTGTAATTACAAACAAAGGTTTTTGTACAAATATTAAGTTCTGTTTTTCTATTGTATCAAATACTTATTTCATGCAATAAAATGCAAATTAATTATGTAAAAATAATACAATGTGATTATATGGATTTTATTGTTAGATTCTGTCTCTCACAGGTGAAGTGTACCTACAATAAAAATTACAGACCTCTCCTTTCTTTGTAGGTGGGAAAACTTGTGAAATCGGCAGTGTATCAAATACTTATTTTCCCACTGTACTAGCTTGGTTTTACATCCTATAATAAAGCCCATAAATGATATGTGATAGGCGGCAACCCTGATAGCCCACAATCTTAAACTTTAGTTTGCCTATATTTTCGGGCCATCAATAATCGCCACTTTCACTTAAGAAATGCCCTCCTACAATTTCCACTCCAGTATATACATTCATCTCAGGATAATTTCATTCCATTTTTTTTTTAATAACGTGGTGCAAATATTATTGCACAGAATGGGACATTTGGTGTCATTTATGAACTGTACAGACATCTCGAGAATCAGCATATTTTTAATGCACATCGAGCACTTCCCGGCAACGTCCATGCATTAGAGCAAATCCTCATTCCATTTCTTATTATTGGCCTTGCCTTGATTCTGTGCAATATTATGAAAATGTCCAGGATGTGCCTGAAATGTAGACATGGGTAAAGACTTTGAACTTCTGGGAGAGCTCTGGAGGTCATGTTCAACTATTGTCTGGGAAGAAATGACCCAAAGTCCACATATAGAATCTAAAAATGGGATACTTTGTTAAAGGGGTGACCCGGTAAATATATTTATTATATATGATAGGATACGATATCAATGTGTAACCAACCACTGTGGAGAGCGATCGGCCCCCAATTTTGCTCAACAGGTCAAAATATTAATTGGACTTCTGTCCTATTGGACTGCCATCCCAGCATGGAAGGTGCTGAGTATGGATGATAAACAGAAGCGTTAGTGGAACATCTACCTGTCTACTTGTACCACCGACCACATACATAATATAGCCCTCCTTCAGTGCATTCATTGGACCCCAATTTATGAGACCAGCCAACTTCATCCAAGATTAAAGCCAGCACTGTGCCCATGAGGGGCGAGCATGCAGTCCTGAGACATTCTGGACATGGTTCAGTATCGGGAACGGAGACTGAACCAGGGATATTGAGTCAAGGATGAGTGTTTTTTACCATAATTTCTGGGTTAATTAGTGTTTGAGTCAGGGAAAACCAAAAAATGTGATCCCATGTGGTATTTACTGACTGTATTTTTTCAACATCTCATTTTTCTCCTGTAGGTTTGTACAGAAAAATATGTCCTTCATACGTGTACACACTCTATAGAACAATGAAGGAACTTGATCCCATCTAGAAGAGATTTTACTAACTTGTCTGCTGGTTAAGTGTAACTTCTTAGGAATACAATACTTCTCCAACGAAAACTTGCAGTGGGGTGGAAGAGCATTTTCTGTCCTCTAATATCACCGAAGTCTTTGCTATGGGTTTTAGGTCGTACTTGGCCAGTTCACACCTCTTAATCTGACTGTCAAGCTGTAGGCAACCACCTACACAACCTGAGGATTGCCTATGATGGTCTTCTTCCTTTGGCAATCAAATACTCGTGCAGTTATGATCCCCTTTACCCAAAGCATGCTCCTAGACCTTTTGCTGTCTAAGGTGAAAAGTAAGTGCATCCCTTTTCTGGTACCTTAGGATTTGGGAATCTGAAACACTGCCTTGCCGTAAAGGAAGAATTCTGTTTGAGATGTCCACTCACTTGTGAATGGATCATCAATGATAGAACATGTATGTGCTGGGTGGCCTGACTAGAAGAAGCACTTCCCCAATGAAGCTAATTCAGATCTCTACATTGGATCCCATTGTTCTTGTTGGTCATACAAAGTGGAAAATATAACACTAATGTATAAAATAAGGAAAACCACGGTTGTTATATTACGCAAAGTGGACTAGCCCATTTCGTAGGCCTCACAATGTCATCTTCTGGAATGGTACTATGATTGGTGAATATCATCTTTGGGTTTGCATGCCATGTTCCTGAGCTCCAATTTTCATACAAGTCTACAGATTTTGTAAGATCACACATTATAATTTACCTAAATATTTTCATGGGTGAGCAAACGGAAACTCCAGAGTCACTGTCTGAAATGCAGCCACCTGCAAGAAGAGAGCAGACGATCTATGATACTTGTGTGGGCCACGTTGCCCAAGAAAATCACCTTAGTCTTCACTCGCTTAGTGTTTGTGGAGACACAATGCCAAACGGTTTCATAACTAAACAACACTAGCCTATCGTTTGGGGAATCTGTGGGTCAACCAAGTCATGGACCTCCTTGATGTCTTGATAGACATTCTATGTCACCCAGGGCCTACTACAGCTAATCAAAATATGTTGTGTTGTACTTTATATATTGAGTATACTTTGTATATTGAGTATATGTAGTAACCCCCCACAGTTTTCCATCGGATCTAATCCAGCAGACGGTTGTTCCGTAGAGCAACCCATGGGCGTGTCTTCACTTATGTTGTTTCATGGAACGTGCTAACTGTCTCTGTGGAGATAGCCAGTGTCCTGAGAATAATAACCAATATCCCCCCCCCCCCAAAGAAAGGAAGAAAACTTTTCTCTATAGGTGGTATCAGCTATCAGATATAGCCTGATCCTTAACTTACATTATTGAGCATTTCCAGTGATTCAAAGTTTAAAAAGACTCAAAAAAGTTGGCATATCGGCTACCCTATAAATCAGTGTCTAAGCGAGTCTTATATTGTGAGTGATTGAAGAGGTAAAAGTATTCAGAAAGTCACAAAGGGGACATCACTTAGTATAAGCAAACGATACCAACGTACATAAATAAATAATAGAAACTTACCATTATTGGGCAACCTATTTGTGATTTTAGGCAGGTCCTTCATCAATGGACTAGGCTTGTTGGGTAATAGTTCTTTCATGATGGTTCCTAACGGATCGGACTTCATTCCAGAAACATTTGTTCGTGATGAAGTACTTTCTCCAGTGGTGGGGAACTCCGTGGTAGACTTTGTGGTAGTGTAATCCCTAATGGTCTCCATGGTGGTGTAATCCTTGCTGGCCTTTGTGGTGGTGGTGGTGTAATCATTGGTGGAATTTGTGTTGGTATGTTCTCTGGTTAGCTTTGCTGTTGTGTAATCTTTGATGGGCTGTGTGGTGGGATCATCACTGATGGTCTTTGGGGTGGTGATGATGGTATAATCTTTCATGGGTTTTGTGCTGATGTAATCATTGGTGAGCTTTATGGTTGTGTAATTTCTGATGGTCTGTGCAGTAGTATAATCATTGGCGGGTTTTGTGGTGTTATAATCATTTATGATTTTTGTATAATCAGTAATGGTCTGTGTGGTGGTATAATCTCTGATGGCTTCTGTGTTAATGGTGTAATCCTTGGTGGGTTTTGTGGCATTGTGATCATTGGTGGGTTTTGTTGTAGTACAATCTCTGGAGGTCTTCCTGGT
The DNA here is from genome assembly GCF_051348905.1 of Ranitomeya variabilis. Lineage (NCBI taxonomy): Eukaryota > Metazoa > Chordata > Amphibia > Anura > Dendrobatidae > Ranitomeya > Ranitomeya variabilis. Next base: position 247,870,911 of record NC_135233.1, on the reverse strand, counting down.
GATGTGATCACTAGTGGTCTGTGCGGCGGTGTAATCATCGGTAGACTTTATTGTAGAAGAATCTCTGAAGGTCTTCCGGTTAGTGTTATCACTAGTGGTCTGAGTGGTGGTGTAATCAGTGGTGGACTTGGAGCATATGTAATCACTGGAGGTCTTTGCTTGAACATTATTGCTCATCTGTACTGCAGAACTTTGGGTGGTCTCTTTCTTTTTGGGTGGATTAAGTCTGTTTTTCAACTCAACTTTGTTTTGTTCAATCTGGGTGCGTAGAGTTGGAAGATGAAACAATGCCCCATTTTGAGCTTCCAGGTAATCTTTCCGGGTCCAGGTTGGTGTAGATATGGCTTGATCCTTGATAATGAGAGCATGTCCACTTTGCTGAGGCTTTTCTACTTCTTTCCTTTGTTCATTATGTGTTTTCTGATATTTCACCTTGGAAAGAAAACTATCTGGTGACCATTTTTGGGGAGAGGCCACAATCGAAGAATTTGGTGGAAATCCAAGGATCGGAGATGGCGTCTTCTCCAGTCGTGGTAATTTCTGTAATGATCCATTTCTTCTGCCAAGATCAGCAGCAAGACTAAAGGCATCTGGATATTTTCGACGAAGGTCATTGTAAAATCCATCTAATGTTTTGCTGCTGCTGCTGGGAACATCCATCAACATCTCTTTCTTGATGGGTCTTCCTACCCTCGTTCACAACCTTCTGGCCACATGGTACCACAACCACAACACTTTACCTTCAAGGGAAAGAAAAATTCTTATTTACAGGGTTATATTTGTCTTTTGACCAACAGGAAACATTTATGGGCCAGTAGATCACCTCCGGACAGTTTTACCATATACAGAGTTCATAGTACCAAGCTTTGAATATGATTTCCAAGGGCACTCTAATACAGAACCATGAAGAACAACAGTCCTAGTCATTATTGTGCACCTGCCACTTTCTTAGGGATATCTACAAGAATGTGTGTGGCCGACAGACATCATGGCAGTGCTGATTCTGCAAGAGGGCAAGAAAACCCAAGACGGCACTGTCAGAGCCATCTGGGAGTCACAGTTTCCCAACAACCTGAGTGCTGCAAGTTGCTGACCCCTGCAGCATCGGTCACTCCACAGACCGAAAGAGGCAGGGCGGCTTATTTGGCTGGTTTGGGCCCTTGCCGAGAGGAACCCAACCCAAGTTGGGTGAATCCTCCATCTTGCTGGGCAATTAGTTATCCTGTCTCCATAGGCCTTAGCAAACAAGGACATGGAAGCCGACCCATGGATCATAGGTTTAGCTCAAAGACTTCCTCTGCCAGGTGGTTGATGACCAATCTTCACTAGAATGGGGGTCGTTGCTATGTCTCTTTACACCCCACCTCTATAAACCTATGAAATCCCTTTCAAGTTGACCTTTTTTGGACAATTTAGTCCTAAACTTCTAAAGCCCCTTTAAACAGTTTTGCAATGTAATTTTAATAAGACCCACAGACTTTCTATTGTGCCGGTACACCGCCGTACTAGTGCTTGATTGCTTCTGCCATTGGTTTCAAAGATCGTATTCCCACCAATCAATAGTAGTGAAAAAGAGATATAATAGATGAAAAAAATGAAAAAGTTTAGTTACCATTTAATGTGAAAACCTCGGCCCTACGCCTTGCGAGGAATGATGTGTCGGAGCTCTGCACGGTATATATAAGTATGCAATGCTGCTGTTCACATTTGGAAAGGTCCCTCAGGAGCAAAGGGCCTGGATGAGACCTCTGCACTAGCGCCCCCTGTGGTGGAAGCATATTCATACCGCCTGAGATTTGGTGGCTATGTGTGTTGGGTTAGTTTAGGTATGTGGACCCATGCCAGTGTGCCAGAGTGCCTACCTGGTTGTACATGCAGGCACGGTCAGTTGTAATATCCTAATATATGTTTGCATACATACCGGGATAAAGAATCCCCTTTAAGTGACAGCAACATATGGAGCATCATGGTGACCCACATTTTCTGTATCCAGCGGTCTATGTGCTCTCTTCTCTCGTACCGTCCAGCTTCACTTTTGGCTCAGGTGCGTTCTCTGCCGTGGGTGTGAGTCAGTCGGTTATGGGGTGTGATTGTTTCATGCTGCTGTCATGGTTGCAGCTCTTGGACAATGACCAGGTATAGGGAAGACTCACTTTACTTTGGAAATTTGCTTGGGGCAAATATGGCCCAATGAAACTGTAGGGTCGTGCTTTGTGCAAATATACTAAGGTACTGGGAAAATGCCTGAATAGCAATTCCTGAAACCCCTGGATCCGGATGGAAAACCTGTACAGTCACCCATCAGGTGCCATTTATAGTGTCGCTGTCTTCAGGTGCAACCAGGGCTGACCAGGTAGGACCACAATTGCCGCAACAGCCAATCCCTCTAATTTGAGGGCCCTAAGTAAGGGCCAAGTCACTTCCCCATAAGTAAAGAGCCATTTAAAGTGGTACAAGTTAGTGTATATTGGCATGTAAGGGGTTAAATGCGAGTACTCCCAGTCCCAGCACTGCATTACTGGCTTCAGGTTACACCATTTCTGGCACTAAGCGGCTGTATACACAAGTCCTATTCATCACCAGCCATAGCCAGTATTACAGATTGACGCTGCGGTATTACATGGATGGAATTGCATGTTGAGCAATTTCCTAATATAATGTAAAGCGTCAGCCCCAAGGAGGACGGGAGGTCACAGAATACAATTCATCCGCAGGTTTTGGTGCCAGTGCTTGCAGGTTAGGATCGGGGAATTTTCCTAGATATATTGTTACAGAAGAGAATTGCTTGCCGTGCAATTCCCTAATATTATAAATCCGTCTTAAAGGGAAATTTAGTATTGGCTATATACAATCGCCGCAAGACCACGACATAAGACACACATGGGGGCTCTCACCTCTCCGCGCAGCTCTTGCACACCAGAGGAACCAGTGGTCCCGTGGACACCTCATCTGGCTGCGCCTGACGGGGAGCCCCTCACCTCTTGGGGCTTTTTTTTTTTTACTTTAATGCGTATATTTGGGACTAAAAATCATTTTTGCAATTGGTTTTCCTTAAAATAAATCTTGCACCATTTGCCTTCTGTAGCCTGTGTGTTGCACTTTTTATTGCTGACTGCAGAATGAGTTAACTGAGAATGAGTTAGTGAGTTCGCTATGACGTCTGACTGCGCCTGGCTAGTTCTAATCAACTTTATAACCACCGACTACGTCAACGTAAAACGAGCGGGGAAACAAACGTTCTATAGGCGCCATACTGTGCAAAATGCCTCATAAAACCCAATTGCAAATGGGTGCAGGCAGTTTTACACAGCAAACACCTGCCTCAGATCACAGCTGTTTAACCCCTTATATACTGTGGTGAACAGCGAACTAAATGGTTAAATGGGGGGAGGGGAGACCCTCTGCCACCCCTAGGATGCAAAAGCAGGAACTTGATAGGTTAATGCCATCCTTGGGGAGCCCCAATTCAGGCCCTCGCGATGGGGCGCGCCCTGAAAGTTTTCGATACCTACTGCTAGAATTTTTCACCAGCCTGAACCCCACCACTGGGGAAAAAAAATTGGGGGAAAAAAATGGGGCAAAGTCTGCAAAAAATGACGAATATGTAAAAAAAATCCATGAAATCTTGTGGCTGTTGTTTATTTGATTGTTAGCGCATTACAAAGTGGATTCACAACATTATGACCAGAAAAGACAATAATGACCGGTCAGAATCAAGGGGTGACGGCTCAATGACTCTTATTGACTACTGACTGTCGCATAATAACAGTATAATGCACGTGTGCCCGCAGAGTCACCGGGGAGGGGATCATCCCGGCAGACACTGACACAGCCAGGCCAGTAGACTGCATTTATATAAGGACATCAGTTGCCGGCGGCGATCTGATTGGCTATAGGAGCTGTCTATCCAGCAGGATCACGGTGGTCATTGGTTAGTCGGTGTGAGACTATTTTCATGGTGATTGGTTGAATTCGCTTTGCTCTCTACTGATTGGCTAGCGTACTGTCAGGCCGGAAACGTGCTGGACTTGTCGTCCACATGCGCCCTCTAGCACCGAGCGGTGGCTGTAGCCGGCGGCGCCGTGTCCTGGCGGGCAGTCAGTGAGTATCGGGCGTGTGGGGCGTGTAATGTGCGGGGGAAGGAGAGACAGTGGTGAACACCGAGCACAGCGTCATAGCCGGCTGCGAACAGTCACATAACCACAGTCACTGGGAGCAGAGCCAGAGCCTGCCCGAGTAATGACATGTCTGCCCCATACAGTGATAACTTCCCCCATACAGCAGTATCTACCTCCCCTGATTATACTTGTCCCTGTGCAGCTATACCTGCCCCATACAGTGATATCTCCCCTCCCCCAATTATACCTGCTCCTATACAATGATACCCCCAATTATATCTGCCCCCCCATACAGTGCTATCTCCCCTCTGATTATACAAGCCCCTATACAGTGATATCTCCCCTCCCCCAATTATACCTGCTCCTATACAATGATACCCCCAATTATATCTGCCCCCCATACAGTGCTATCTCCCCCTGATTATACCTGCCCCTATACAGTGATGTCTCCTCCTGATTATACCTGCCCCTATACAGTGATGTCTCCCCCTGATTATACCTGCCCCTATACAGTGATGTCTCCCCCTGATTATACCTGCCCCTATACAGTGATGTCTCCCCCTGATTATACCTGCCCCTATACAGTGATGTCTCCCCCTGATTATACCTGCCCCTATACAGTGATATCTCCCCTCCCCCAATTATACCTGCTCCTATACAATGATACCCCCAATTATATCTTGCCCCCCATACAGGGCTATCTCCCCCTGATTATACCTGCCCCTATACTGTGATGTCTCCCCGATTATACCTGCCCCATAGTGATTTCTCCCCCTGATTATTCCTACCCCTATACAGTGATGTCTCCGCCTGATTATACTTGCCCCTATACAGTGATGTCTCCCCCCGATTATATCTTCCTCCCCCTGATTATCCTTGCCCCATATCTGCCCCATATAGTGATATCCCCCCAAAATATGCCTGCCTCAATGACTAAGGATGACTAAGGACCCCCTCAATGACTAAGGATGACTAAGGACCCCCTGATCAATTCCAGAGCATTGGCTAGATTGAATGATCCCCATAGATAGTAGTGACCGGGGGGGGGGGGGGGGGGGGGGGTTTGGCTGCCTTGAAATCACTAGGTGAAGGTGCACCCATTTGATGAGCATTTACCATTTTGTACACCCCTTTATACAGCCCCTATGAGACCCTTCTTACAGTCTCTGAGGTTTGTGCCCAGTAGGCTAACCCCTCCTTTGTGCAAACCCTTGGCGCCCGACCCTTGTGGGTCTTCTAGTTCAGAGGGTACAGGGCACATTCTAAGTCTTATATGGTGTCTCTTAGATCAAAACCCCCAAAGAGCCGCCGGATATAAACCTCGTCCCCAGGAGCAATCGGGGGATTTATTCCTGATACCACATTAAGCCTTTATAAATGTAAGGAATTGTTATCTAAGCGATTGCCTTTTTTCTACTAGGTATATTCTATTTTCAGTCCAGAGATTGTCTTCTCCATATGCTTTTTCTTTTTCTGGCTGGCACCCGCTGTTATTCTTGGACATGTAACATGGGCGGTATGTGTGACCGCGGAGCTGCGAGGGGATCACTATTTTTAGTGAGCTTTCAAGACTATAGGGTGCTCGAACAGATGTGGCCCCGGGGCCGCTCCTGATAAGGTCACGGCAGATTCACTCCCCGGTCCTCATGACGTCGCTGTATGTCGCTCATGAGCTACGTGGCTGGTAGCAAATGGGTTAATCTGGCAAATCTTAAAAATAGAGGCGCCGTTCCCTGGCACCGCCGGCGTCCTCCATAACAAGCGGTCACCGTCCACTCTCTGCAGCGCACCAGTCTGTAGTGAAATCCAATCCGTGACAAAGCTCGGTGCGAAAAGCTGCACGGACGGACGGAGGCCGGGGAAAGGCACCAAATACAGCTACCCCGGCCGTGCCCAGGACCCCGCTGTCACCCCAGTCACATGGTACACACACAGCGGGCGGCTGCGGGTCACCCAGGAAGGCAGAGGAGGAGAGCTGGACACCGATCTCTAGGAAGATGTGGAAATAAGTCATTTCACCTCTTTGTTGTAAATTCAACGTTTGCTAAATATTTATTTACTTTTCATTTTCCTTCTTTATTTCTATATTCTTATTTTTTGTTTTATCATTTCTCTTTAGAATTTGGATACTTTCATCATGTGTATTGATTATGTTGTCATTGTTCTTTTTTTCCCTTCTTTCCTATTGTTTCTTACGCTTTTTTGTTCTTCCTTTCACTTTTTATCCATTCCGTTGCCCCCTTCGTTCCGTCGCCTCCCGCCCCCTTCGTTCCGTCGCCTCCCGCCCCCTTCGTTCCGTCGCCTCCCGCCCCCTTCGTTCCGTCGCCTCCCGCCCCCTTCGTTCCGTCGCCTCCCGCCCCCTTCGTTCCGTCGCCTTTCCTTTTGTCATCTGTCGCCCCTACCTTTTGTCGCTTCCCTCCCTTCTATCTCCTCTCTTCCCTTCAACCTTCCTCCCACCCTACCGGTTTTTTTACGGTATCCTCTTTTGTTATTTTTTTTTACTTTCGCATTAATTTAACGTTTCAATTTCCATCTTTTTAGCTATTTCCATCATGGCCACCGACCTAGTAGAAGATGAATCGCAGTTTTACTGTAAAGCGGAGAAATACTGGAAAAATGTCCCCCCCACGGTGGACGGCATGCTGGGGGGATACGGCCATATATCCAGTATTGATATCAATGGCTCCAAAAAGTTCCTGCAGAGATTCCTGCGAGTGAGTATCCCGAGAGGTCCTGGGGAAATCTCTTCATCCCACCACTATAATTAGAGCCATAAGTCTGCCGCGTGCGGAGCTGGGAAATCCGGATCAGCAGCGACAAGAGCTGGCACAGAGGAGCGACACGAGGGCTTGGGGGTTAAATCTCCAGCTCAGATGTAATAGATTTACCAAGAAGCAGAAGACAAGAATAATATATATATATATATATATATATCTCACACACACTTTTATAACCTCCAATGTAACTGCTTAAAGGGAACCTGTCACCCCCAAAATGGCTGGTGAGGTAAGCTCACAGTCATCAGGGGCTTATCTACAGCATTCTGTAATGATAATATATTCACCCACCCAGGGGCAGTCCGGTCCGATGGGTGTCTCAGGTCCGCTCCGGCGCCTCCCATCTTCATTCCATGACGTCCTCTTCTGGTTTTCACACCGCGGCTCCGGTGCAGGCATACTTTGTCTGCCCTGTTGAGGGCAAAGTACTGCAGTGCGCAGGTGCCGGAAAGGTCAGAGAGGCCCTGCGCACTGCCCCTGGGTGAGTATAATCTAACCTCTTTTAGGTAACATCGGGGGCTTATCTACAGCATTACAGAATGCTGTAGATAAGCCCCTGATGCTGGTGGGCTTACCTCCTCATCGATTTTGGGGGTGACAGGTTCCCTTTAACCCCTTAGGGACATAGCCAGTGTTTACATTGCCTAAGGGTAGTTTCACACCAGCGTTCGGCAGGGCTGCGGATGAAAGCCGCCTTCCTCCGTTAAGCCCCGCCCACTGCCACGCCTCTTCTTTCAGCTCCGCCTAAAGATGGCGGACCTGATGTTCTTCATTAGGCTCCTGGCTTCCAAGAAATCATTTTATCTGCCCGCTGCTTTAACCACATCTGATTAATCCATTAGGTGCTATGGACCAAGGCATCTTAGGAATTTCATGGTTTGGATTGGAGTTAGAGTGGAGCTATGCCATTTTAACCCATCAGATGCCAAAGTCAGCAGCGACCACATCATCTGTCCAGTTAGGCCGAGGGATGGGGGCTTCCTCTTAACTCCATTGCCCCCATTAATGTGAGTACTGGGTGCCAGTAAGTTTCTTCATGAAGGCCCCATTGTCTACTAGGCCCTGCCAAAGAAGAGGACACCTGCTGCGTGTGGGTCAGGAGCACCATCTCTGCCCAGCCACCAGTGCTGTAGGTGTATGATGCAAGATGGGAAGGTTGAGCAGTGAACAACCCCCTGGTTAAACAATTTACAACCCCAGGTAAAACGAATATAATGGATAGTCACCTCCCGCTTCGTCGTCTCTGTTCCTGGAGGATGACCTCAATTAAGCTGCGGTGGTCCAGTAGTGGGCAACCCCTTTAATAGTGCCCAAAATTGAGAAGGATGTTTCCTTCTAGAAGCGGGCCATTTTGCATTACAAGATTCCCTCTGGGTGTATTCACTAGAGTCCCATCACAGGACCCTGCTCCAGCCGCCACATCAGTAGTCCTTGCCCACCATACAACAGCCCTGGGAATCCCCTCCTACTTTCCAGCAGGCCTGGCTTCCTGTCACCGTAGGCGTCCTGTCATCGTAGGCATGATGTTGTGCCAAGCCTGCTAATCAAAAAAGACATCGGGGATAACAAGTAGGAGGTTTGCAGGACTCTGGCCTGGTGGGAATGGACCACGGACATGGCTGCCAGTCTAGGGTCCAAACATTTTTTGATCACGTCCAAGTTTGTTCACAAAGTTTGGATCTGTTGCCCCCAGAAACTTTTCATGGTTGCCTTTGATAAATCAGAGCAGGAGTCTGGTGACTATTGGGGACGGTTTCCTTGCTTTGATAAATCTTTACTTTTGGTTGTCATCTATAAGGAGAAGACACTGGTAAAGGGAGGAATTGACCATCTGATGGTTGGAGCAGTAGTGCATCCCCTGACATAATGCCGAAATATCTGGGAACACGTATTGTTAATGACCCCCCACCCCTACGAATAACGTGTTCCCTTCTGGAGGAAACGCCTAATCTCTGGACTGTCTTCTGTCACACAGGACGGTCCCCACAAAACCGGCACCTCCTGCGCTTTAGACTGCGGCGCCGGGATCGGGCGGATCACCAAACGCCTCCTGCTGCCGCTCTTCAAAAGCGTCGACATGGTGGACGTCACTGATGAGTTCCTGAGCAAAGCAAAGAGTTTCCTGGGGGAAGACGGGAAAAGGATCGGTGACTACTATTGCTGCGGCTTACAAGACTTCGTCCCCGAGGCCAATCACTACGACGTCATCTGGATCCAGTGGGTGATAGGTGAGGCCATAGGGCATGACCAGTTTCACACAACCGCGGTTTACAGTCCGAGAACAGACCCTGACGCATAGACCAGGCGAGGGGCTCCTGAGCTAAACCTGCAGCCAAATGGGCACATATTAAGCTGTTTGGGATCTGAGACCCACAACTGATGGTGACCTCATGGTCCATGCACAGACTGTGGGGACTCATGTACGCAGCTTTACCCCGATTTCCCTTTCATTAAACGCTAGATCAGTGTTTCCCAAACTCCAGTCCTCATGGACCCCACAGGTCATGTTCTCAGGATTTCCTTAGTATTGGACAGGTGGTGGAAGTTTCATCAAGGCATCAGGATTTGTCTCACCTGTGCAACACTATGGAAATCCTGAAAACATGACCTGTGGGGTCCGTGAGGACTGGAGTTTGGGAAACACTGCTCTAGATGATTTAGGCTGGAGCAGCCTGTCAGTGTTGCGGCATGTCCCTAGAACCAGACAGTCTCGGGTCGTCCTTACAGCGTGTTCCTCTCTCTCTTCTACCGCAGGACACTTAACCGACAGTCACTTAGTGGATTTCTTAACACGATGTAAAGCCGGTCTGAGACCGAACGGCATCATCGTCATCAAGGACAACATGACCCAGGAAGGCGTCATCATGGATGAAGTGGACAGCAGTGTCTGCAGGGACTTGGACTTGGTCCGTCGCCTCATCAGACAAGCGGGCCTCTCTGTCCTAGCTCAGGAGAGGCAGGAGAACTTCCCCGAGGAGATCTACCACGTCTATTCCATCGCCATGAGATAGCTATCACCACGGCCTCTCCACTGTTCTGCTGTGCCAAAAAGTCAGCTGTAGTTAGCATGCATCAGGACGTCGGTGCCCTGCTGAGAGGTAGCAGATTATGTCTGAGTGGAGGCAGCTCATGGGCATCGACAACTTTTAAAACAAAACATTAAGGCTATGTGCACACGTTGCGGATTAGCCTTAGAAATTTCTGGTGCAGATTCAGCCTCTCTTGGCAGAAAACGCAGCTGCGGATTTCTATAATGGAATGGGTACAAAAACGCCGCAGATCCGCAAAAAAGAAGTGACATGCTACTTCTTTTAATCCGCAGCGTTTCCACACCTAATTTTCCGTACCGTCTGCACAGCGTTTTTTTGTTCTCATTGATTTACATTGTACTGTAAATTGCGGATCTGCAGCGTTTCTGCACCGCAAAAAACGCTGCGGATCCACAGGAAATCCGCTACGTGTGCACATAGCCCAAGTCCATAAAATGTGAACCTGTAAATGAAGAGGGCAAAGAAATGCCCAAGATTAGTACCATAGCCAGCCGTGTCTTACAGGGAACCTCTCCCCCTATAAACCCTCCCCTACCATTTATGACCCTTCTAAAGCTGTATCCAATAAATTGTAGGCACCACAAACCCTTCCATGCGTAAAAGAAGGGTCAAGGGTCCGCTGGGTGTGTCTCGCTGTCAGTGGTCTGTCACCTGGCATAGTGGAGCTAAAAGATGGCGCATGCGCAGAGTGTTTAGACTGAAACTAGTCCTGATGGGCGGGAGCGAGTGAGGAACGTGCGGGTCCTGTGTCCATGGGCTGGGCGGGAGCGAGCACGGAACGTGCAGGCCCCAGTCCTGATGGGTGGGAGCGAACGAGGAATGTGCAAGCACCAGTCTTAATGGGCGAGTGAGCGCGGAACATGCAGGCATCAGTCCCAATGGGCAGGAGCAAGTGAGAAACGTGCGGGCACCAGTCCAGGTAAGCGGGAGTGAGCGAGAAACATGTGGGCACCAGTCCAGATGGGCGGGAGCGAGCGAGGAACACGCGGGCACCAGTCCCGATGGGCGGGAGCGAGCAACGTGCAGGCAACAGTCCCGATGGGTGGGAGCGAGCAACGTGCAGGCACCAGTCCCAATGGGAGGGAGCAAGCGCGGAACGTGCAGACCCCACAGTCCCCAGGGGTGGGAGCGAGTGAGGATTGCCCTGCCCACACTGGAGGCAATGCCCTGCGCATGCGCCAATCTATGCACCAGGTAGACTGACCAGGGCACAAAGCGTGCACGAGATGCTTCATTTGCTTTATTATGGCCCTAAAGCTGACAAATGTAGAGATGTTGAGGTTTGTTAAAGTAATTCCTGACACTTCCCCCCCACCCACACTCTCCGATTTTCAGCAAAGCAGATCGTCCATTGAGGGGTCCTGGAAAGTTGGGTGACCACCATTATGGGCCCTATTGGGGCACATGTTCTTTAACCCCGAGTCCCACAGCACAATGAATTCACTCAGCAGCATGAGAAAACCCTAGAACAGATCTCTCTTTTTGTGAACGTCCATGGTAGGGGCAGGTTGTTAGCAATTGCCAAAAAACAAAAATGTGTTATCGTGTGATTAAGAAAGTTAGTGAACCCGGCAACTACAAGCTGGAGGTCACCATTTCATTTATTTTTTGTCTAGGAGCGGTCCAGGATTACAAAAAACTAATTTTCCTTCAACCCACAGCGCCACTGTTGTCCAAAGGCTGGGAGTAGTATTGCTATACCAGTCTGTGGTGGTTTTTGGCCAAAGGCGGCCATGTTTTTCTCAGGCTGCCCCTTTTACTGTAGGAACTGGTTGTCATTTTATATAATCAGCTCATTAATGTGTGACCCAGCGGCCGTCCTGTGGCTCCTCCCGGGGGTGAGCTGGTCGTGCTGGCTGGTACGTGTGGTGCATTGCATGTCGTCAGATACTGATGTTGTATGAGGATCTGGTCCCGGTGTGAAGTGAGTGACACATTTTGAATATAATAAATTATTTTTTTCTTTTGTAAACTTTTTTTCCCCTAAACCTTGCACATCCGGCTGTACCCCGACGTCAGATCTCGACTCTGACCTAAAGGGTTTTGTCCGACAGGAAAATGTGTATAATATATATGGTATATATTTTTTAAGCATGGACTGACAAAAAATAAACTTTCATTGTTGGACATCCCCTTTAAGGAGAGGATTTCAGAGACCCCCGCCCCCTCGATCTGCTAATAGAATATATTAAAGGGGTTGTTCAGGCTGTAGATTGATCACCAATCCTTAGGATATCAGATCGAGCACCTGCTTACAGCTCCAGCCTGATGTGAACAGTGTCCTCTGGTACAGAACCTCCGCTCCTTTTGAAATTAATGGGAGCTGAGCTGCAGTACCAGAGAACGCCCACTATGTGGCGTATGGCGACGCTGTGCCTGCTCTGTCTCTAACCTGCACATCTGGCAGCCGCAGAAGCTGCAAACTGATCAAGGGGGGTGCCATGTGTCTGAGCCCCCTCATGGACCTGATTTTGAGGACAGGTCATAAACACCCCCTTTAAGGTAGGCAGTAGGACCATTGCTCTTCAAAGCCCCACACTGGTGATTTTTTTTTTTTTCCCCCTTGTTGGGGGATCATGTGTGCAGCAGTCACTGGTCGCCGTCTTCTACCGTTTGCAGCGCTGCTCCGGCGTCGCGTGACAATTTGTGATCGCACAGTGGGTGGAGCGGAGATCATTTTTTTAAGGAAAGGTAAGAAAGTCCCATTCAGAGCCTCATAGGCTTCCACAGGAGTCACCTCCACTCCATCCAGCGAGCTGACCGGTTGCAGATGTGATGCTGGTAACGGCCCTAGACGGCGGCCGGTGAGAATAGTGCAACAATGGTAGGAATATCACATATAATCCCTAACAAGTGGGCAAAGAACAGATCCCATCAACGTGCGGCTGATAATGGGGGGTGCCAAGTGTCAGACCCCTAATTTATGACCACATCAAACTTGAGCTGAGCTATCTTGGTCCTAAATCAGGAGGATAAGGATTGAAGGCGAGGTATAAACTCTCCAATGAAAACTAGCTCACTGATGGATTCTTAGTTAACTCCTTCTACAGCCAATCAATGTGCAACACAGAAGCTGCAGAATTCTTTATGGGACTGAATTGCAGAAATTATTTTTAGACCAAAAAAATTACTTTAATGCTTAAGGAGAGTGCCGGTGAGGGCATCCATGTTTATTTACCAGTGCAACCAGCAGACATACTGGAGGTGGAAGTAACCGAGCAGTTGGAGAAGCACAGTTTAGACTTCTGCTGTAAAGGGGTCCTCCAGCTCTACCACACTGGACGGCGAGCAGCGCCATCACTGGCCAGGACAGTGTCAGACATCAGTGAGCACAGCTGCATTACCCCTTTAAGGCCTCCTACAGACCAGCCTTTATATAGAGACTTGGAGGGTCTCTGCGGCTGCCGCCATGTTAGGAGACGCCTGTCAGTCACCTCCTGAGCAGCGGAGAGCCCCTTTATTCTTTCCTTTTAAATAGTCTCCCCTCTACTGTGTCCCGCACAGCCCTTTATTAGACTCAATACCCCATCCCCCCATCGGATGAGGACGGGGAAGCATGCAGACATTAATATGGGGGTCTGTGCCCCAATGGACCAGATCGCCTTCCAAGGAGGGGACGGGACCTCTGCACGGCTGCGGTGGGATTGGTTTATACCTGAATACATAAAGCAGAGTCTTCTCTACGCCCCGGGGGTCCATCACTCGTCCTCACAGGAGGCCATGGGGTGGACGAGGAGGTAGAGTTTGAGCCGGTCTGGAAGGGGCAAGGACTTGACTTTGACATCCACGGGCCAAGGCCTGAGCCTCTGGCGGATGTAGACCCTGCACAGATGCTTCAGGGTGGGGGGCGACTGCTCCAGCAGCTTCAGGGACTGGTGCAGGGCGGTCACTCTGTCAGCATGGCCGCCGCAGCCCGACGTGTTTATGTCAAAGTTCCTGGGCAGGGAAATCTGGGGCGCCTGGGCCACCATCAGTTCCAGGACACCCTCGGCCTTGTTGAACAGGTCCGCAGAGTCGCAGTCCCCGCAGCCGCCCAGGTAAGTGCAGAGCCTGTCAAACACAATATGAAAGCCGGACCAGCAGGAGGCGCCGTGCTGGGAGCAGTTGTACGCCGCCCCAGACTCCAGAAGGAAATGCAGGAGGGGGAAGTGGAGCTTGAAGCTCTTCAGGCAGGTGTGAGTGAGGGACTCGTGGGACGGGCACTCGCTGGGGTCCGCGCCGTGGGCCATCAGCAGCTGGCTGACCCGGAAGACAAAGCGGTTAATGAGCTTTGCCTCCTCCTTATCGGACCCCACAGTCTCCCCCAGGAGGAAGATGATGCTGGAAAACACGGTGTCACAGTCCTTGGTCATGGCCTTCACATCAGCACCTGGAAGGTAAAAAGTGGGGGTAACGCAGCGGCCACAATCCACCACTAAATGCAGCTGCTGAACACCCCCCTAATAGACTTGCTGAGACCCCCGACGAACTGTGGTAACAAAATCAGCAGTGTTAGATTTCCCTGCAGCGCCCCCACAGGAGATATGAAGTATTACACTAGTCCCACTAAACTCAATATCCAAGGACAAGCTTGGTCCTCTAGAACAAGAGAGGAGGGTCCTGAAGATGAGACCCCCTCTATTAACTCAGGATTACCCAATTGGGGTAATACGAACCGTTGGCTGCCTGGATCTCATGGATGACAATGGGGGAACTCCAAGGAGTCTCATTACACAAGAAGCTTAGAAAGTGTCACTTCGGTTCCTTACAGCTTACAACATTTCTGCTTGCTGTCAGTGAATGGAAACCTGTCCTGGTCATGGGCTCCCCAAGCATCTGTGCGTTCTCTCCTGAAGCTCCATGGGCCCTGAGTATCTGTGCGTTCTCTCCTGAAGCTCCATGGGCCCCCCGAGTATCTGTGCGTTCTCTCCTGAAGCTCCATGGGCCCTGAGTATCTGTGCGTTCTCTCCTGAAGCTCCATGTGCCCCCCGAGCATCTGTGCATTCTCTCCTGAAGCTCCATGGGCCCCCCGAGTATCTGTGCGTTCTCTCCTGAAGCTCCCTGGGCCCTGAGTATCTGTGCGTTCTCTCCTGAAGCTCCATGTGCCCCCCGAGCATCTGTGCATTCTCTCCTGAAGCTCCATGGGCCCCCCGAGCATCTGTGCATTCTCTTCTGAAGCTCCATGGGCCCCCCGAGCATCTGTGCATTCTCTCCTGAAGCTCCATGGGCCCCGAGTATCTGTGTGTTCTCTCCTGAAGCTCCATGCGCCCCCAAAAAATCTGCGTTCTCTCCTGAAGCTCCATGGCCCCCCCCCCCGAGTATCTGTGCGTTCTCTCCTGAAGCTCCATGGGTCCCGAGTATCTGTGTGTTCTCTCCTGAAGCTCCATGCGCCCCCCAAAAATCTGTGCGTTCTCTCCTGAAGCTCCATGCGCCCCCCAAAAATCTGTGCGTTCTCTCCTGAAGCTCCATGGGCCCCCCGAGCATCTGTGCGTTTTCTCCTGAAGCTCCATTAGGCTGCAAACTCAGGACTTGAAGCCTCTGGATGAAAGCAAGAAGGTTTCCATTCACAGACAGCAAGCAGAGGTGCACAACATTTCCCGATGCAGCCGCTAAGTGTCATCCAGGACTACATCATCAAATCCAAAGGTCACTAATATACCCAGGGGCCACATTCTCACATCCGGGAATTACTAGCTGCCCCCAGGTGTCATTTCTTGCCCCTCACAGACTTTGGGGGTTTCTCACCTCCTTCCAGCAGCAGCCGGACATTTTCAGTGTTGTGGATCTGGACGCCGTCGCTGCTGGCGAGTGCATGGAGCAGCGCCGTCTTACCTGCCACAATCCCAAAAAAAAATAAGCAAGAAATAAGATGACAGAGACACACAGGGCCGAATTTAAAGGGATTGTCCATTTCCAAGCAGCTGCGACAGGAAATAGGGAGGCGATGCTACTTAGTCTGCCAATATCGGCGCCATATTACCCGCACCAGTCACTGACCGTTCTTGTCTGCCGCATTCACATCAGCTCCGAGGTCAAGAAGTCGCTGCAGACATGGCAGCCGCTCCAGCTCCTCGCTGGCCAAGTCCAGGGGGCTACTTTCATGAATCTGGACCAAAGGACATAAAGCAGAGATATGAGATCTACTCAACTAGTAATGGTGGGGGGAGGGGGACACCACAGATGGGTATACCCCTGTAATATCAGACAATTATAGCAATGGCTGGCTAGCGGGAGGACGCGTCTCACCCTGTCCCTCTTGTTAATATCCGCCCCACTCTGCACCAGGAGCTCCACCATGTCGGGCTGGTTCCGGAGGACAGCGATGTGGAGAGGCGTGTAATAGGTCACCGGATCTGCCAAAATCAGAACTCGAATCAGAAAGGTCCTTTTAGATCTTAAGATCAGGACCCCCATCTATTATCCAGGACAGGCGGCTACAAGAAGAATCTCTCACTCCGGAGGACCCTAGAAAACGGCTCATACACAGTTGCCATAGAACTCAGTTCAAGATCTATGTAATGTCTCATCTTCCCTGCGGGGGTGCTGAAAGGTTTCCACATAAATTACAGAATTTCCCTACCCCCAAAAAATGCCATTTTTCTATCAGAACCACAAAAAAAAAAAAATCAAAACATTGTGGGTACCCCAAAATTGAACCAATAAAAACTCCAGCTCACCGAGCAAAAAAAATTTCTCAGTAACTGTAGTGACCTGGAGAATCAAATGACCAAGTCATCTGAGCTGCGCAATGAACGCTGGAAAAACGAACGCAAAACAATGGAGGAAATGCATTATTTTCACCTACAGAAATCTGACAATTTTCACATTGGCCACTAGGGTTTTTTTAGACTCATATTTCCCGTCCTTTCCGGAAGAGTTATCAGCAGGCTCCGTATCATCAGAGGCAGGATTACAATGACAGGTAACACCTCTATGCATAGCTGATAACACAACAAAATGGGGTCAGAGTCTGATCATGGACAGGTGTTGTTTCCTGAAACAGCAGGAAGTTAGTCTTAAAAAGCCCCAGTGGCCGATGTGAGAATTGCGAGATTTCTAGTTTTGATACATCCATTCCTTCTCACATGCAGGAGTCCAGGTGGGTGAGCTGCCCGGTGGCCGCCATAGTAGGTGCCAACCAGGGACCAATATATGGTAAAGCCAAATTAAATATCTAAGAATCATTAAATTAATAGAAAGTGTTCACGTAGATATTTACCCTCAAAGCAGAGGTCTGCGCCGCACTGGAGGAGGATCTCGGCGGCAGGGAGCAGCCCCAGCTCCGCCACCTTCAGGAGGGAGTAACTGATCCCCTCGCGGTAGAACGCAGACTGGGAATGTCTCTCCAGCAGCTCGGTCAGGGCAAGAACCTTGTCGTTCTGAGACGTCAGGAAGCTGAGGACAAGCAGGACAGGAAGTGTGACGTGCACCGGAAATATGTCTCCCCAATACCACCCCAAACAGACATAAAGTTAAGACCTCTTACCTGCTAGCGCTCGGTGCCACCTCCGTTTGCTCGGGGTCATGGATGCCCACCGCGCCCAGGATCTCGTCGACCAGAGGTTGGTATTCAAATATTATCCTCCGAAAGCCGTGGAGGAAAGGCATGCTGGGAGATAACGGCCGCAATCTGGCGGGAGGCAACG
The DNA here is from genome assembly GCF_051348905.1 of Ranitomeya variabilis. Lineage (NCBI taxonomy): Eukaryota > Metazoa > Chordata > Amphibia > Anura > Dendrobatidae > Ranitomeya > Ranitomeya variabilis. Next base: position 247,853,341 of record NC_135233.1, on the reverse strand, counting down.
GGCAGGGAATTAGTTCAATATAACCACATAGTATTGCGTCATCCCACTGACCGGGTATAGGCCTCACCTGCAGCTCGGATGCACATGTGACCACTGCAGCCAATCACTAACAATGCGATATTGGTCATCTCTGCAACTAGTGATTGGCTGCAGCGGTCACGTTACAGAAGAGGAGGTACTACTACTGTCTCTGTTACAGGGGGTGTCCAGTGAAAACAAGTTAAGGGGTTGGAAATGGTGGGGAAAGGTCCCTTCTGACACAATTACAGGGTGCTGGTGGCGTTGCCATGGCAACCAGGGGCCTACTGAAATCCGCCATGTTTGTACACCCAAGACGCCTGTCACAGGGCACAGTACACACCCAGCTCTGCTACCTCTCCGCCATCCTACAGTTTCAGGTCACTCAGGGGGCACAGCGCTGGTGACAGCAGAACATGCAACAGAGATCCCAGCCACCATGATGTCAGCACACAAAGCATGACGTCAAACTCGACCGAAGTACTCTACACAGCAGTGTGGCAAAGTCGCAGCGTTTATTTTGCCAAGTTTTGTTCATTACTCAATTAGAAATCAAATGATTCTGATATTTCTAGGTAGCAATTCATAAAACATTCTGCAAGGACCAAGCCTAGCAGCGTTTCCTCACTTACCTGCAGCGCTCAGTCTGCGCCAAGGATCCGAAACGGAAGCGGATGTGCGACCGACGAATGGAGGCCGGAACTGGGCTGAATATGACTGCAGTAATCACCTCTGTCCACCAGATGGCAGTGAAAGAGCTACAAATGGGAAACAAGCCGTGTAACACATAATTTTGTCCACTAGATGGCAGTAAAGATGTTAAAAAGAAAACAAGCCGTGCAATATACGATATTTTCCAGTAGATGGCAGTGGAGAGATCTTTGAGGCACCGAGCAGATGACAGCGCAGAGCTGAAAGTATGCAAATTGCCTCTTCTGAGAAAAAGAGGACTTAACTCTATAGCGCCACCTTTTGGAAATAGCGATCCTACAAGTCACAATCAACCCTTTAATGAGTCGTGCAATATGACTTGGGATAAAAGCCAAATCAGTATCTCAATTCGCAGACACGGTGTTTCGGGCTGTTGGCCCTCGTCAGTGCGAAGCATGAGAACTGATTTGGCTAGGTGAGAGGCTCTGGACTGGGGTCTAAGGGGTATCGTTTCTCCTTATGGAGAGTGACATACCATCTCTGGCTTGTCAAGGTAAGGAGGCTTATTCGCCGTGCAATCCTCCTCTGGGAAATTAAATATGCAGAGCTGTAAGCACATTTTCAGAGGCGCAGTAAAAACCTTTTCCCCTCCAGCAGGGGGCGGCGCTGAGACTAATGAGGTTTATATGGATGGACTTTTTTAAAAAGAGTTGTGCAACGTTTCACCTCACAGCAGTAACAATTATATGTAAACCTCCCAAATTTGAAAAAGAAAAGTACCTTACTGTAAATGTTTATTTCACACTGAGCCTGTACCCTACGCTCGCCCAGTCCTTCATATGCACCCACACAGAAATATACTACTAGCAAGGGCCATTAGTGTTCACACGCAGTATGGCACCTTTTTCATGGCCCCCACAGTGCTCTCTGTACAGTATAGTGTCCTCACCCAGTCCCTCCACATACAGTATGGTGTCCCCGACAGTGCACACAAACACATACACACAACTCTGCCCAGAAGCATAGCTACCATGGAGTGGGGGACAGAGGGTGAGGTCGCCCCAGCCCCCCGCACTCGGAGGGGCCCACCCAGAGCTATCACTATGCTTAACTATATCAGCAAGCGCAGCACACCATCATAGTAAGGAGACATGATCTCCCTGCACTACTGCTCTGCGATGTCACGGTGGCAGCGACCCAGTCTGTGGCCCTGGGCGCCCAAGTTAAAGGGAATGTCCTTAAAGGGGTTTGGAATGAAGTTTGTGTTTGTGACGCCACCTGTGGTATTCGGTCAATGGGAACCTACGCTGCTTAAAGGGGTCCTCTGGGGTGATGTTTATGGCAGCTAAGATGGTATAACTTTCCACAGGTGAAGTAGGTCCCCAGGGCTCCCAGTGTATAGAAGAGGATGGAGAATGGTGCAGTAAAGAACTGAGGACACAGGTTTGCAGCCTCTTTACCTGGTTTACTGAAGACTTCAGATATCCACAGTCCAGGGCACCAGATAACAGGTACAGGCAGGGTCCGGCCGGCTTGGAAGCAAGTTCAGAGTCCCCTTTACCAGGTGGAGATGAAAGCCTTCCTGCTAGCGCTTTTGTGTAGTCCCTTGCTGCCTGTGGCTTCTGTCAAGGTCATCAGAGTTCTCTCTGTCCTCCATAAAGGTGGGACACTAACCCATATTACAGGGTCTCTATCACGACCCGGGCTCTATACGTCACTGTGACTCCTGGGTGTTGGGGCGGACAGGTTACATGTAGTCCAGCTGTCCTGACGGTTTCTGCTGTGCCTTCTAGAGTCCAACACAACCTCGGTCTTCCCGCTGCCAAGAATCTGTGCTCTGCAGGGAGGTAGCCCAGTCACAGCTATCCTCCCCAGTTGTCACTCTCCTGTGCTTCGATCTCCTGCACGCTCTCTACAATCTGTTCTTTCCTTCTGTATTCTCTTTCCCCAGGAGCTGCAGCACCTCTGGCTACACGGCCCCTTCAGTCCTTCTGACACTCACTGTCTGACTGCTCTCTTCTCTGTCCTCCTGACAGACTAGTACTCACTAACTTCCCCTCTAGCCAGAATATATATAGGGGAGCCATTCATAAACTGGATCAGAGCTCCCCCTTCTGGCCTGGATTGTGAACATGTTGCATGTTTGTGCTACCTGATAGAAGAGATCTTCGCCTGCTTCCAAGTGTGACATCACTCTCCTCGTGAGGAAAGCAATGCTACTGTGACAACCAGGAACCTGGGGTGTTACACATCATACAGTGTGGAGGCTACTGTGTGAGCCATTATACAGTGTGGGGGTTAATGTGAGTACCGTTCTACTGTGTTGTGATTGAGCAGTGGGGAGGTCATACTGTGTAATAGGGGAGCTCTGGGCCCACCATACTGTATATAGGGGAGCTGTGGGTCAATCATTCTGTGTATAGGGGAGCTGTGGGCCCATCATACTGTATATAGGGGAGCAGTGAGCCAATCATACTGTGAATTGGGGAGCTGTGGGCCCACCATACTATGTATAGTGGAGCTGTTGGCCCACCCTACTGTGTATACGGGAGCTGCGGGCCCATAATACTTTGTATAGTAGAGCTGTGGGCCCATCATACTGTGTATAGGAGAGCTGTGGGCCCATCATACTGTGGATAGTGGAGCTTTGGACCCATCATACTGTGCATAGAGGAGCTGTGGACCCACCATGCTGTGCAGAGTGGAGCTGTGGGCCCATCATACTGTGTATAATGGAGCTGTGGGCCCATCATACTGTGTATAGGGGAGCTGTGAGCCCACCATTCTGTGTATAGGGGAGCCGTGGGCCCACCATACTGTGTAGAGTGGACCTGTGGGCCCATCATACTGTGTAAAGGGGAGCTGTGGGCCCACCATAATGTGTATAGGGGAGTTGTATATGGGGGGACTTGGGACTGTTGTGAACTCTATTTTTGGGCTCCCTCTAGTGGTCACAAGCGGTACTGTGTAGTGTTGTCTTTCTGCAGGTTGCAGCATCAGCTGGTTCGTTATCCTTGGTTGGTTTCCTATTTAGCTCACCTGGATACTCAGTTCCTTGCCTGCTATCAATGTATTCAGTGCTCTTCAGATTCCTTGTGTCTACCTTGCTCCCAGTCTCTCCAAGACAAGCTAAGTTTTTGATTGATCATTTTTTGATTATCAACGTTCATTATGTTTTTAGTCCAGCTCGCTAAAATGTGATTTCCTCGCTTGCTGGTTGCTCTAGGGGACTGAGTTTCTCCCCCCACACCGTTAGTTGGTGTGGGGGTTCTTGAAATCTCAGAGTGGATATTTTGTAAGGGTTTTTTACTGACCGCATAGATTCCCTTTTCTATTTTCTGCTATCTAGTATTAGTGGGCCTCATTTGCTGAATCTGCTTTCACCCCTGTGTATGTGCCTTCCTCTTACCTCACCGTTATTATTTGTTGGGGGCTTCTATATCTTTGGGGATTATTTCTCTGGAGGCAAGAGAGGTCTTTCTTTCTCTCTAGGGGTAGTTAGTTCCTCAGGCTGGCTCGAGACGTCTAGGATTTTTAGGCACGTTCACCGGCTACTTCTAGTGTGTTTGGATAGGTTCAGATTTGCAGTCAGTCCAGTTTGCCACCTCCCTAGAGCTTGTCCTATGTTTGTTACTTAGCTGGAGTAATTTGTGATCCTCAACCACTAAGGATCATAACATGGGACACTATTAAATGTTAAGTGGGCACTTAAGAAGTACTATTGTTATAGGTGCACACAGGTTACTGTGACTGTCAAAGGTGCACACAGGGCAATACTACTTTCTAGGGGACAAAATGTGGGCACTGTTTTCTAGGGCACTTGCACATGGCATTACTATATTATATAGAGTTGTTTTACCATTTAGAGGGCACAGAGAAACAAACAGCAGGTGCAGTAATGGGGACACATACACATTAATATTTTGTAGGGGGCAATTTTACCATCTCGGAGTTCACAAAGGAGGCATTTTACTTTGTAAGGTGCACAATGGGCATTATTATGTGGGGGCACAGTGGTGGGCACTATTATGTAGCACAGTGAGATGAGCACTGGTATTGTACCATATAGCAGGTACAATATAGGGGCACATACGGCAGCAGCGGCTCAGTATTGGGGTATCAGGGCCAGTAATAGGGACACATACGGCAGCAGCGGCTCAGTATTGGGGTATCCGCGGCAGTAATAGGGACACATATGGCAGCAGCGGCTCAGTATTGGGGTATCAGGGGCAGTAATAGGGACACATATGGCAGCAGCTGCTCAGTATTGGGGTATCCGGGGCAGTAATAGGGTCACATACGGCAGCAGCGGCTCAGTATTGGGGTATCCAGGGCAGTAATAGGGACACATACAGCAGCAGCGGCTCAGTATTGGGGTATCAGGTGCAGTAATAGGAACACATATGGCAGCACCGGCTCAGTATTGGGGTATCCGGGGGAGTAATAGGGTCATATACGGCAGCAGCGGCTCAGTATTGGGGTATTAGGTGCAGTAATAGGGACACATACGGCAGCAGTGGCTCAGTATTGGGGTATCAGATGCAGTAATAGGGACACATACGGCAGCAGCGGCTCAGTATTGGGGTATCAGGGGCAGTAATAGGGACACATACGGCAGCAGCTGCTCAGTATTGGGGTATCAGGTGCAGTAATAGGGACACATACGGTAGCAGCGGCTCAGTATTGGGGTATCAGGTGCAGTAATAGGGACACATGTGGCAGCAGCGGCTCAGTATTGGGGTATCAGGGGCAGTAATAGGGACACATACGGCAGCAGCGGCTCATTATTGGGGTATCAGGTGCAGTAATAGGGACACATACGGCAGCAGCTGCTCAGTATTGGGGTATCGGGGGCAGTAATAGGGTCACATACGGCAGCAGCGGCTCAGTATTGGGGTATCCGGGGCAGTAATAGGGACACATACAGCAGCAGCGGTTCATTATTGGGGTATCAGGGGCAGTAATAGGGACACATACGGCAGCAGCTGCTCAGTATTGGGGTATCAGGTGCAGTAATAGGGACACTTACGGCAGCAGCGGCTCAGTATTGGGGTATCAGGTGCAGTAATAGGGACACATACGGCAGCAGCGGCTCAGTATTGGGGTATCAGGTGCAGTAATAGGGACACATACGGCAGCAGCGGCTCAGTATTGGGGTATCAGGTGCAGTAATAGGGACACATATGGCAGCAGCGGCTCAGTATTGGGGTATCAGGGGCAGTAATAGGGACACATATGGCAGCAGCGACTCAGTATTGGGGTATCAGGGGCAGTAATAGGGTCACATACGGCAGCAGCGGCTCAGTATTGGGGTGTCCTGGGCAGTAATAGGGACACATACGGCAGCAGCAGCTCAGTATTGGGGTGGCCTGGGCAGTAATAGGGACACATACGGCAGCAGCGGCTCAGTATTGGGGTATCAGGTGCAGTAATAGGGACACATATGGCAGGAACGACTCAGTATTGGGGTATCAGGAGCAGTAATAGGGACACATACGGCAGCAGAGGCTCAGTATTGGGGTATCAGGTGCAGTAATAGGGACACATGGCAGCAGCGGCTCAGTATTGGGGTGTCAGGTGCAGTAATAGGGACACATACGGCAACAGTGGCTCAGTATTGGGGTATCAGGGGCAGTAATAGGGACACATACGGCAGCAGCGGCTCAGTATTGGGGTATCAGGTGCAGTAATAGGGACACATACGGCAGCAGCGGCTCAGTATTGTTGTGGCCTGGGCAGTAATAGAGACACATATGGCAGCAGCGGCTCAGTATTGGGGTATCAGGTGCAGTATAGGGGCACATATGGCAGCAGCGGCTCAGTATTGGGGTATCAGGAGCAGTAATAGGGACACATATGGCAGCAGCGGCTCAGTATTGGGGTATCAGGGCCAGAAATGGGGACACATACGGCAGCAGCGGCTCAGTATTGGGGTATCAGGTGCAGTAATAGGGACACATACGGCAGCAGTGGCTCAGTATTGGGGTATCAGGTGCAGTAATAGTGACACATACGGCAGCAGCGGCTCAGTATTGGGGTATCAGGTGCAGTATAGGGGCACATACGGCAGCAGCGGCTCAATATTGGGGTATCAAGTGCAGTAATAGGGACACATACGGCAGCAGCGGCTCAGTATTGGAGTGGCCTGGGCAGTAATAGGGACACATACGGCAGCAGCGGCTCAGTATTGGGGTATCAGGTGCAGTATTAGGGACACATATGGCAGCAGCGGCTCAGTATTGGGGTATCAGGAGCAGTAATAGGGACACATACGGCAGCAGCGGCTCAGTATTGGGGTATCAGGTGCAGTATAGGGGCACATACGGCAGCAGCGGCTCAGTATTGGGGTATCAGGAGCAGTAATAGGGACACATATGGCAGCAGCGGCTCAGTATTGGGCTATCAAGGGCAGTAATAGGGACACATACGGCAGCAGCGGCTCAGTATTGGGGTATCAGGTGCAGTAATAGGGACACATACGGCAGCAGCGGCTTAGTATTGGGGTATCAGGTGCAGTAATAGTGACACATACGGCAGCAGCGGCTCAGTATTGAGTTATCAGGTGCAGTATAGGGGCACATACGGCAGCAGTGGCTCAATATTGGGGTATCAGGTGCAGTAATACGAACACATACGGCAGCAGCGGCTCAGTATTGGGGTATCAGGTGCAGTAATAGTGACACATACGGCAGCAGCGGCTCAGTATTGGGGTATCAGGCAGTAATAGGGTCACATACGGCAGCAGCAGCTCAGTATTGGGGTGGCCTGGGCAGTAATAGAGACACATATGGCAGCAGCGGCTCAGTATTGGGGTATCAGGTGCAGTAATAGGGACATACGGCAGCAGCGGCTCAGTATTGGGGTATCAGGTGCAGTAATAGGGACATACGGCAGCAGCGGCTCAGTATTGGGGTATCAGGTGCAGTAATAGGGACACATATGGCAGCAGCGACTCAGTATTGGGGTATCAGGGGCAGTAATAGGGACACACGGCAGCAGCGGCTCAGTATTGGGGTATCAGGTGCAGTATAGGGGCACATATGGCAGCAGCGGCTCAGTATTGGGGTATCAGGAGCAGTAATAGGGACACATATGGCAGCAGCGGCTCAGTATTGGGGTATCAGGTGCAGTAATAGAGACACATATGGCAGCAGCGGCTCAGTATTGGGGTATCAGGGGCAGTAATAGGGACACATATGGCAGCAGCGGCTCAGTATTGGGGTATCGGGTGCAGTAATAGGGACACATACGGCAGCAGCGGCTCAGTATGGGGGTATCAGGGGCAGTAATAGGGACACATACGGCAGCAGCTGCTCAGTATTGGGGTATCAGGGGCAGTAATAGGGTCACATACGGCAGCAGCGGCTCAGTATTGGGGAATCAGGGGCAGTAATTGGGACACATAGGGCAGCAGCGGCTCAGTATTGGGGTATCAGGTGCAGTATAGGGGCACATATGGCAGCAGCGGCTCAGTATTGGGGTATCAGGAGCAGTAATAGGGACACATACAGCAGCAGCGGCTCAGTATTGGGGTATCAGGAGCAGTAATAGGGACACATATGGCAGCAGCGGCTCAGTATTAGGGTATCAGGTGCAGTAATAGAGACACATACGGCAGCAGCGGCTCAGTATTGGGGTATCAGGTGCAGTAATAGAGACACATACGGCAGCAGCGGCTCAGTATTGGGGTATCAGGGGCAGTAATAGGGTCACATACGACAGCAGCAGCTCAGTATTGGGGTATCAGGTACAGTAATAGAGACACATACGGCAGCAGCGGCTCAGTATTGGGGTATCAGGGGCAGTAATAGGGTCACATACGGCAGCAGCGGCTCAGTATTGGGGTATCAGGGGCAGTAATAGGGTCACATACGGCAGCAGCGGCTCAGTATTGGGGTATCAGGTGCAGTAATAGGGACACATACAGCAGCAGCGGCTCAGTATTGGGGTATCAGGGGCAGTAATAGGGACACATACGGCAGCAGCGGCTCAGTATTGGGGTATCAGGTGCAGTAATAGTGACACATACGGCAGCAGCGGCTCAGTATTGGGGAATCAGGTGCAGTAATAGGGTCACATACGGCAGCAGCAGCTCAGTATTGGGGAATCAGGGGCAGTAAGAGGGACACATAGGGCAGCAGTGGCTCAGTATTGGGGTATCAGCAGGATGAGGACTTTGTGCAGGTTGGGAATAGACGGTGATGGGGCTGGAAATGAGTGAAATCAAATGTGTCTTTGTTGTAATCTCTGCAGCCGAGTCCTGACTGGATGAAGTCGTCATGTCGGATGGAAAAGACGAGAAAAGTGAATGATTCCATCAGAAAGAACAACAGCAGTAAGTCATTATCTGTAACTGTGCAGTGATCTCTTGTATGTTATACCGCGGACGCACATTCAGCTGTAATGCATTGCGGCGCAGATACCCGCAGGGTCACCGTACTGCAATACACTCAGCCAGCCAATCAGAGGCTTCCTGCCAATGTCGGTGTGCAAGTCAGCTGCTGGCTACGGAAGAGGATGCCGCACATCTTGGGGGCGGGGGAAGGTGAGTAGAATCGTTTATTTTTTTTTAGAATTGTTGGAGAAGAGCATTATTATTGGTAGAAACCCAGGATGGGGCACATTATACCAAGATATGGTACATGTATTAATGAAATGGACCACAGATGGGTGACATTATACCAGAATGGGGCCTAGGATGGAGACATTTTACCAGGATGGGGACATTATTACTGTAAGAAGATCAGAATGGGGGCATTACACCAGGAAAGAGCCCACGATGGGGAACATTATTACAGGAAGGGGGCATTATTACATGAAAGGGCAAACATGTACGTCTTAACAAGATCTGGAATGCTACAAGGGCCCATACATCCGAAGAATATGCAGGGGGCCTAGGGGCAAATTTTGCAGAGAAGGTCAGATGGAAGAACTTTTAGGTTTTGGTTTTATGCAAAGTTGGCGTACATAGCTGAAACTCTAAAACTCTGCTGCCATGGCTGGGTTCAGAGATAACTCACACTCCACTAATTTTACCACGTAGAAGCTGCAGTCGATAGGCACTATAGCAACTAAGTAGTCAGACATGGGGAGGGGGTCTCATCCCCCAGAGCAAGTTAAAATTTGCTTTTGGTGAAGATACCAGTCTGATATGTCCAATAACTATTTTGATTCTCAAGCTCAGCAACTTGCCATCCACTCGTTTTGAATGTATGGTTCTATTTTGAACAGCATTCTGCCAGCACTATAAGTGCTGAAACATTATTTCTTTTACCAGCATGCATTGCTCTTACCATTGTCAAATGCTTGTAAGAAAAGTCCACCTGTTTACTATGCTTGCATGACAGACTTGTGAGTGGAGCAGAGACAAACCCCATCCTCACTTCCTCTAGAGAAACAAAGCCCCGCCCCACCTAATTTAGTGAAACAAAGCTCTGCTCTACCTCATATAGAAGATTAAAGCTCCAGCCCCACTTACTGTAGAGAGATAAAGCCTCTATATTGCACCTGTAGACAGACAAAGCCCTACCCTAAACTTCCAATAAACAAAACCCAACCCCACTTCTTTTTGATAAACAATGCCCCGCCTCCACTTCCCGTAAACAAAGCCTTGCCCCCACTTATTTTATAGTAACAATGCCCTGCCCCCACTTCCCATAAACAAAGCCCTGCCCCCCCACTTATTTTATAGTAACAATGCCTTGCCTCCACTTTCTGTAAAAAAAGCCTGCCCCCACTTATTTCATATTAATGCCCTGCCTCCACTTCCTGTGGAAAAAAAGCCCCACCCCCACTTCCTGTCGAGAGACAAAGCCCTACCCCCACTTCCTGTAGAGACAAAGCCCTACCCCCACTTCCTGTAGAGAGCAAAAGACCCACCCCCACTTCCTGTAGAGAAACAGAGCCACGCCTCCACTTCCTGTAGAGAAATAAAGCCCCACCCCACTTCCCACACATTTGGACACTTCCAGCACAGGGGGCAATATTGTGGAGGACTACCAGTGTGCCAGACCACCAGAAGTAATACATCAGGGACTTAAATCAAGTGGGCTCTGGATTGGGGAGGTAAGGGTTACTGGAATACATGTTTAATGTGGACCTGTATATGGTTTATGCATTTTCTGAAGGTGAAGCTTTACTTTAAATAACATTTTCATAAATGTCACCTTCATAAAACGACCACCTCCGGCGTGCGGGTGAGGGGCACTCTGTACTGGGCAGAGGCAAAACAAGGACCCTGCTTATAGTGTAAAAGGGTCGGGAAACAGGAGAATATTAATAGCGTTACTTATTCCATATAAAACTATTCTGCTCCTATGAAACTTTATGGAATTGAAAATAAAATAAAATTGTGTATTGGCCAAAATCCAACCCTGCGCCAGCGCCTCCAATAAACCGCACCACCAACAGGGCTGCGCTTAATACACCATTTAGTGTAATAACTCCCATCTGGCAGGACCGGCCGCGGAGCAGCAGATGCTGGGAGGATGGTGCTAATAAAGGCAACATGGACGCCGGCCTGTTATCTGTGCTACAAATTACCCAATAAAGATAGCGTACCGTGATGGCTATCTGCAGCCCACCATCACAAGACCCTCATCCTGCAGAATGGCCCTGGCCCGTCAGTTGTTCTTCCTGGAAAAGCTCTCCTAGGGGTGACTGTCCTGGTGTCACCCCGAAGTCTCAGCAATGAGACCCCCACAGTCGTCCTGTTATCTGCAGGATCTTTCAGACAGTAAGATTACATGAGGGAATTGTTAGTTATGCCATTCCCCCAATATAAAAGCTTAAAGGGATATTCTCATTTTAGAGATTGGGGTACCCCCCTTCATAGAGGAGGAACCCTCATATATTTTACATTTATGGAGTATTATATGGTATGCTATAAATGTGTAATCCCTTTTTAGCCTTAAAGGGATATTCCTATCTGGGACATCTGGATATTCCATAAATGTCCCACCCATCAGGGGAAGGTGCCAGAAATGGAGAGGTTCGTCCAGATGCTCAGCTTCACCTCCATAGATTTCAAAATGGAGAATGCACCTGATCATATGTCATAACTACCAATGTGGGCCACCCCTTTAACTGCTGCTTTTCCACCTCATTTCCGACATTTTAGATACATAAACAGGGTCCATGATCTTGAAGCCGAGCAAAATCATAGACCGGGCATTGTCCTTCTCATATGGATGAAGGGGACCTTTAAGGACTCAGGTGCTACTGCAACCCTTGCACCCACTAAAGTTATGTCCTTGGCACCAGGTGATAAAAATATAACTTGCCCATACTCCCAAATTGTATGAGAGTCTTTTGAAATATGCTGAGATCCTCCAGGCAGAGCAGTTGTGTTTTCTGCATAGGTTGCTAATGACTGCCACTAGAGGGAGCTGGCTGTACATGAGTTTATACTGCTCCCTTTGACTTTAATTTGTGCTATATTCATCTGTATGCAGTGAGCTCCCCCTAGAGGTGGCAGCGAGCAACTAGACAATTTAACTTGTCGTACAAAGCACGCCCCACCTTGTGTCTCCCAAAAATGGTTATAGAAGACAAGTAAGTAAAGTAGTTATGCGGGTGGGTGATATTTAGCTGGACTGTCATTTTGACCACTTAATGACTTTGTTAAAGTGGTCACAAACTGCACGGATGTGACTGCTCTGACTGTTCACGGTCAGGTCTTCTGCTGATGACATAACAGGAGTCTCAGGGGGTTGAGCAATCTGTGGATGCCTCATATTCCATCAGAAATAAACAAAATTAACAAAATGCACAAAATGGTAAGATGACCAAACAAGGGAATATTCCCATCATATCCACAGATTTCCATGTCCCATTCATTACACTCTTCCCGGAAGCCTATATCATAGAATCCTAGAGTGTTAGAGTTGGAAGGGACCCCCAGGGTCATCGTGTCCAACCCCCTGCTCAATGCAGGAGTCACTAAACCATCTCAGACAGATGTCTGTCCAGCCTCTGTTTGAAGACTTCCATTGTAGGAGAACTCACCACCCCTCGTGGCAGCCTGTTCCACTTATTGATCACCCTAACTGTCAAAAGTTTGTTCTAATATCTAATCTGTATCTTGTCCCTTTTAGTTTCATTCCATTGCTTCTTGTGTTTATATGTGCAAATGAGAATAATGATGATCCCTCTACACTGTGTCATCCCTTCAGATATTTGTAGACAGCTATTAAGTCTCCTCTTAGCCTTCTTTTTCGCAAGCTAAACATTCTCAGATCCTTTAACCATTCGTCGTAAGATATACTTTGCAGTCCGCTCACCATCCTGGTATCTCTTCTCTGAGCTTGCTCCAGTTTCTCAATGTCTTTTTTAAAATGTGGTGCCCAGAACAGGACACTATTCCAGATGAGGCCTGACTAAGGAGGAGTAGAGGGGGATAATTACTTCACGTGATCTACACTCTATGCCTCTTAATACATCCTAGAACTGTGTTTACCTTTTTGCTGCTGTATCACACTGTTGACTCCTGTGCAGACTGATCTATTAGTAATTAGTATACCCAAGGCTTTCTTATGTGCTGTTGCTTAGTTCTATTCCTCCCATTCTGTAGATGTTTTTCTTGCCCAGATGTAGAATCTTGCATTTTCCCCTGTTAAATGTCATTCTATAAGGCTACTTTCACATTAGCTTCGTTCGACGCACGTCGCAATTCATCGTTATGAAGAAAAAATGCATCCTGCAAAGTTGCCCGCAGGATGCGTTTTTTCTCCATAGACTTTCATTAGCGATGCATTGCGACGGAGTGCCATACGTCGCAACCGTCGTGCGACGGTTGCATCATGTTTTGGCGGACCGTCGGCACAAAAAAAGTTACATGTAACTTTTTTTGTGTCGTGTCTGCCATTTTCGACTACGCATGCGTGGCCAAAACTCCGCCCCCTCCTCCCCGGACATTACAATGGGGCAGCAGAAGCGTTGTAAAACTCCTTCCGCTGCCCACGTCGGGCATTACTTTCACAACGCGCGTCGGCACATCGGGCCGACGCATAGCAACGGCCCCGTGCCGACGCTAGTGTGAAAGTAGCCTTAAGGTACCTTCACACGAAACGACTTTGTAATGATATCACTAGCGATCCGTGACGTTGCAGCGTCCTCGCTAGCGATATCGTTTAGTTTGACACGCAGCAGCGATCAGGATCCTGCTGTGATGTCGCTGGTCGCTGAATAAAGTCCAGAACTTTATTTGGTCGTCCGATCGCCGTGTATCGTTGTGTTTGAAAGCAAAAGCAACGATACCAGCGATATTTTACACTGGTAACCAGGGTAAACATCGGGTTACTAAGCGCAGGGCCGCGCTTAGTAACCCGATGTTTACCCTGGTTACCAGCGTAAAAGTAAAAAAAACAAACAGTACATACTCACCTGCGCGTCCCCCAGCGTCTGCTTCCTGACACTTACTGAGCGCCGGCCCTAAAGTGAAAGTGAAAGCACAGCGGTGCCGTCACCGCTCTGCTGTTAGGGCCGGCGCTCAGTCAGTGTCAGGAAGCAGACGCCGGGGGACGCGCAGGTGAGCATGTACTGTTTGTTTTTTTTACTTTTACGCTGGTAACCAGGGTAAACATCGGGTTACTAAGCGCGGCCCTGCGCTTAGCAACCCGATGTTTACCCTGGTTACCCGGGGACCTCGGCATCGTTGGTCGCTGGAGAGCGGTCTGTGTGACAGCTCCCCAGCGATCAAACAGCGACGCTGCAGCGATCAGCATCGTTGTCGCTATCGCTGCAGCGTCGCTTCGTGTGAAGGTACCTTAAGTCGCTGCCCATTGTTCAAGCTTATCTAGATCCTTCTGAATCCTTTCTCTGTCTTCTCTAGTGTTAAGGTACCGTCACACTAAACGATATCGCTAGCGATCCGTGACGTTGCAGCGTCCTCGCTAGCGAGATCGTTTAGTTTGACACGCAGCAGCGATCAGGATCCTGCTGTGATGTCGCTGGTCGCTGAATAAAGTCCAGAACTTTATTTGGTCGTCCGATCGCCGTGTATCGTTGTGTTTGACACCAAAAGCAACGATACCAGCGATGTTTTACACTGGTAACCAGGGTAAACATCGGGTTACTAAGCGCAGGGCCGCGCTTAGTAACCCGATGTTTACCCTGGTTACCAGCGTAAAAGTAAAAAAAACAAACAGTACATGCTCACCTGCGCGCCCCCAGCGTCTGCTTCCTGCTCTGACTGAGATCCGGCCCTAAAGTGAAAGTGAAAGCACAGCAGTGACGTCACCGCTGTGCTGTTAGGGCCGGAGCTCAGTCAGTGTCAGGAAGCAGACGCTGGGGGACGCGCAGGTGAGCATGTACTGTTTGTTTTTTTTACTTTTACGCTGGTAACCAGGGTAAACATCGGGTTACTAAGCGCGGCCCTGCGCTTAGCAACCCGATGTTTACCTTGGTTACCCGGGGACCTCGGCATCGTTGGTCGCTGGAGAGCGGTCTGTGTGACAGCTCTCCAGCGATCAAACAGCGACGCTGCAGCGATCGGCATCGTTGTCGCTATCGCTGCAGCGTCGCTTAATGTGACGGTACCTTTAGCTATCACTTCTAGATTTCCTTCGTATGCAAATTTGATTAGTTTACATTCAGTTCCTAAATCTAGATCATTCCTGGTATAGAAAAGCTCACTGGCCTGTAATTTCATGGCTCCATCTTCTTTTCTTTTTTTGAAGATAGGGACAATGTTAGCCCTTCTCCAATCTTCTGTGACTTTTCCTGTTCTTCAGAATTTTTCAACGATTCTGACCAGTGGTTCTGGAATTTCCTCTGTTAACTCTTTCAGTACTCTAGGATGTCTCTTCAGAGAGGAAGGGACAGGAACTCTAGTGCGACCTATAGGAAGTAGCAATCCTAGAAGTCAATGTCGACCCTTTAAAGAGCCTTGTCACATGACTTAGGATAAAAGCTCAAACCAGAATCTCATTTTGCAGACACTGTGTTTCGGGGTACTGCCCCTTGTCAGTGCAAAGTGTGAGATCTGGTTTGGATGTGTGAGAGGCGTATGACCAGGATCCAAGGGGTATCGTTTCTCCTTTGCGGAGAGTTACATGTCAAGCATGCCGAGATGAGGAGACTTTTAAGCCGCAATACTCCTCTGCTGCTTAAAAGTCTCCTCATCTTGGCATGCTTGATATGTCACTCTCTGCAAGGAGAAATGATACCCCTTGGATCCCAGTACTCCTAGGGTGTAATTCGTCTGGACCAGGAGATTTGCATTCATTTAAATTAGCTAAGTGTTCCCTTACCATCTCTCTGTTTATAGTTAGTGTGAATTATTTTATTCCTTTGATGGGACTACGAAGATCAGTTTATGTTACAATTGATTTCTTAAAGAACAAAGATGCAAAATAGGAATTTCAGTTCGGCCTTCTTAACATCATTTTTGACCACTTCACCCTTTTCATCCTGTAAAAATTCTATAGTATCTTTGACTTTTCTTTTGCTTTTGACATACCCCCAAAATCCTTTTTACTGCTTTTGGTTCCCTTGCAAGCCTCACTTCATTACTGGCTTTAGCTCTTCTACCTCCTGCCCTGCATTGCCTGCAGACAACATTATGTTCTTCTTTAGATATGCCTCCCTCTTTCCATTTATTATACATTTCTTTTTTCCTTTTTAACAAGTGATTAAGGTCTGTGTTCATCAATCCTGGTCTCTTTAAATACTTCCAATTCTTCCTTGTTTTTGAGATTGTTACAGATTGTTCAGTAAGAATTTCATTTAGTAAAATCTCCCATCCTTCTTGGATATTTCTGTCTTTTAGAACATCCAGCCATTGGACCTTTTCTACCCCCTTTCTGAGTCCATTAATCTGCCTTTCTGTAGTCTAATCTTAAAGTCTGAGTGCTCGCTGGTCTTCTTCCTCTTGTAATTCAAAATTTGAGGATAGCATGATTGCTGCCTCCTAAATTCCCAGCCACCTTTACTTACTCAACCATCTCCGCCCTGTTGGTAAGAATTAGGTCCAAGATTGCAGATCCTCTTGTTCTCTCTTCTACCTTTTGAAAGATAAAGTTTTCAGCAAGAGAAGATAAGAATTTTCTGGACCCATTACTGTTGCCCAGAGAGATTCCCAACAAATATCTAGATAGCTAAAATCTCCCATCACTATGTTGTATTTTTTGAGAACAGAGATATCTAATGTAAAAAGAGTTCATCCATATATTCAGTCTGACCAGGTGGCCTATAGTAAACACCTACAATAGTGTCCTTTCTGTCCTTGTGTTCTTACCAAAACAGGTTCTACAAAGCTACCATTCTCTGAAGCTTGGATCTTTGTAAAGATGTTTTCCTAACATACAACGCAACACCTCCTCCCCTCCAGTTAATCCTATTTCTAATAAATAAGTTGCAGCCTTCAAAGTTTGTATTCCAATCATGTATATAATTCCACCAAATTTCAATGATGCCTGACATTATATCTCTCTTCCTGTGTTAGCAGCTCCAATTCTACTTGTTTCCCATACTCTGGTCATTTGTATAGACACATTTTAGTTTGTAGTCGGTTTCTCTTGCTCTTCTATTTTCATTCAGAATTTGATGTTTTTGTTCTTCATTTCCTCTTATAATAGCAGGGTTCTCAAATATATATGATTTCATACAAGAGACATACAAAGGCGGATACCGATGTCATGACTCCTACCATCCACAAAACTAGAGACAAACCTCGGTGTATGTCCAGAAAGTGTCTCTTCTGCGAGAAGCAGTGTCTAGGCAGGTAGCAAAAGCCAGAGAAATTACAGGTAAGAAACATGGACGAAAGTGAGGGATGGAGGAGAACCACCATCAATATCTGCTAGCAGAAGCACAGTTGGTCTATCTATCTAAAAAAAAAATCCCCAAACTCCCCATGTATCAGCTAATTAAAAAGTACTTTTTCATCATTTTACATTGGGGTATTCCCCCATTTTTTGGAAAGTTATACTGTATGTGCAGCGGCTTTCAGCAATAACCTGAGGGGCTTTGTAACATATTTTTGTATGGAATATGTTGCTTTTATTTTTCTATTTCTATCTATCTTTCTTTAAATTTAAATGTTTTATTGGCAAGGCCAAATACACATTAGTTTTGCCAAAGCGAGTGTACAGTAGGGTAAAGGGATAGGGACTGTGGGGATGATTGATGGGGTCACATCCAGGGTGGGGGCTATGGAAGTCCATGGCATATCAGAGTTCTCTTTCTCGCAGCCTATGGTTGTGCTCACATATTGCGTTGCTCTCTCCATCGTGCTCTCTTCTTCCCCCAGCAGGATATATATCGGGTGAAATAAGTATTGAACACGTCACTAACTCTCTAAGTGCATATATTTCTAAAGGTGCTATTGACATGAAAGTATAAAATAAGAGGGGATTATAGGGAGAGAAATGGGAAGCGCAGAATTCTGAGTGTAGTAGTTAGTTTCCAAAGGTGTACACTCAGTGTAAATCCAACCTTTTTGGTGTCTTGATATATTGCGTATAGATCCAATCCATGGATCAATCCATTCCTCTTTCCATTCAGTTTGCTGCAGAGATCTGGGAACTGATGAGCGCACTGAACAGTGCTTTCATAGGTGATAACACTTTGTAAATGTTTTTCCCAACAATATGCGCTCCTGAAGGACGATGATGGAACTCAGATCTGTTTATATGCATGACATTATACCTGAGGAAGACTCTAAGAAGTCTAAACCGGTTGTATTTTAGTTTGAAATAAAAATCATCCTTGAATCAGAATATCGAGTTCCATCATCATCCTTCAGGAGTGCATATTGCTGGGAAAAATATTTACAAATTGACATGAAAGTATCACCAGATGTCGGTAACAACCCATCCAATCCACATAGGCAAATAAAACAAACCATAGATGCCCACAAATTAAGTTATGTGTAATAATGAGAAATGGCACAGGAAAAAGTATTGAACACATGCAGAAAGAATGATGTAGAAAAAAACCATGGAAAGTCTGAAATCTATCAGTAATTAGAAAGCAATCCTGACACGTAGTGAAAAAATAATATAAGGTTGTTCAACTGATGGCCTATAAAATGGTGTGTCATTACCAAGGTGCCACACAAGAAACATCTCATGTTGGGTAAAACCAGTGTACTGTCTCAAGACCTTTGCAACCTCATTGTTGCAAAAAATACTGATGGCATTGGTTTCAGAAAAATTTCTAAACTACTGAAGGTTAAAGTGAGCACTGTGGGTGCTATAATATGGAAGTGGAAAGAACATAATTTCACCATAAATTGGTCAGGACCAGGTGCTCCCCGCAAAATGTCAGACACGGGAGAGAAAATAATTATCAAAAGAGTTGTCCAAGAGCCAAGAACCACCTGTGGAGGGCTAAAGAAAGACCTGGAATCAGCAGGTACAATTGTTTCAGATAACAATTGTTTAAACAGTGTCCTCACTACAAAATGCTCTGCCAATGTGTTAGGTAAACTATTGCAAACCAATTAAATTGCCCCCGTTGTTGTTACATTTATAATTATGTATTTTTAATGAACTCATTAACTTTTTTCTTCAGAATAGTCACTATTTTTTCAGACATAAAAATCTTTTTTCACTAAAAAATTTGATCAAGTTTGCCATTTTTTATATTTTATGATGTCACATATGTCTTGCATTGGTGCCCTAACACCTTGCATCCTTCATGCTTGTTTGGTGGAAGGAAAGCTGAACTTTGGGATCCTGAAAAACGCAGCAAGAAAAGCAGCAAAAAAGCCAACAAAACCAGATTTTCGTCTTCAGCTATTTTACTGCCAAGAAACGCGTGATCAAATGTACAATTGGTGGAGAAATGTTGAACTTGATGGCCCTAAGTCATTTTTCAACCTACAGTATAGAACTGCTATGTAGCATAGCCTCACACAATTTTTCACACTTTTCTCCAAAAACTGAATCCAGTAATCATGAGGCCAGATGCTACAATGACAGGTATTTTCCTTTTATTGGCTGGGATTGTTTGGAATTCTGAAACTTTCACAAAATTCTAAATGACCCAAAAGAAAATCTCGGTAATCAGGAATAAATGAGCGGCCGCTGACATGTTGTTACTGCCACGTAATATTGTAACTTATCTGAAACCTAGAAAAGTCAACTCCGAGAAAATTAGAGGTGACGCACGCCAGCCATAATAACACTTGTGACCTTGTAATGACAGGAATACAATTGGAAATGGGTTAAAACATTTTTTTCTAAAGAATTATAAATGTTTTTATCGATACAGCAAGAGATGTTTCCAGCAACAGAAGTTTTCTAAAGACAAAAGCATTCCGCCGCCATCAGTTCGTTTCTGTTCCATCCACGATTGTGATTTTTGCCTCTTCCGCTGTTTTCGCTTCTACATGGATAACAAAAAAAGTTCTTCTGTCTGATCGCAAGGTGCAACAGTATCTGTCAATGCAGAAGCCGAGCAAACGAGAAAAGTTCTTAATATACAATGAAAATAAACAAAGGATAAAGTAAAGAAATTATTTTGTGCTATGAAGATACAAGCAAGGAAGCAGCCGCGACTACACTACTACACTGCTGCACGATAAATGCTCATACCGAGGGGCAAATTATCACTGAAAGACAAGATGCTTCCATGAAACAGGTTTTAATTCAATATTTACAAACATTTTATCTATTATTTTAGGTTTTCTCTAAAATTGTGAAAAATTAATGAATTCATTCATTTTTACACATAAAATGCATTTGGCAGATATATAGCTGACCATTGGTATTTTATGAAGGTGAAACAATTATATCTCATCTATCTATACTATCTAATATCTATCTCATATCTTTATTTTGCCTTATCTATCTAGGAAAGAAAAAAAAACACGCACAACTCCAATTGAAAATGCAAAAAAAGATCTATCTATCTATCTATCTATCTATCTATCTATCTATCTATCTATCTAAGATCTATTATCTATCATCTATCTATTAATTATCTATCTATTGTCTATCTATCTATCCCAGATCTATTATCTGTAATCTATCTATCTATTATCTATCTCATATCTACTATCTATCTATCTATCTATCTATCTATCTATCTATCTATCTATCTATCTATCTATCCCAGATCTATTATCTATCATCTATCTATCTATTATCTATCTCATATCTATTTTCTATCTATTTATCTATCTATCTATCTATCTATCTATCTATCTATCTCTCATATCTATCTATTTTCTATCTATTATCTACCTATCTATCTCATCTATCTATCTATCTATCTATCTATCTATCTATCTATCTATCTATCTATCTAATATCTATCTATCTATCCCAGATCTATTATCTATCATCTATCTATCTCATATCTATCTATCTATCTATCTATCTATCTATCTATCTATCTATCTATCTATCTATCTATCTATCTATTATCTATCATCTATCTATTATCTATCTATCTATCTATCTATCTATCTATCTATCTATCTATCTATTTTCTATCTATCTATCTATCTATCTATCTCATATCTATTTATTATCTATCTATCTATCTATCTATCTATCTATCTATCTATCTATCTATCTATCTATCTATCTATCTATCTTCCTGAAAAAGATGAAGGCAGCACTCCAAACTTCTTCTTTTTTTGCACAAACCTAATTTTTGTGTTTTGACTATTGCATATTCCTATTTTCGTTTTTCTTCCGTGTCCTCTTCTCACGGTAACGACTAAATTAATAATGTTTAATACATTTCGTTTATTATATTTAATGTGTATTTTTTTATTTGTTTGATGGGGTTTTTCTTTTTTCAGAATTTGTGTCTCATGTAGTTCTAGAATAAAAAATGCTAATAAGTAATATAAAGCAGAAAGAAAAAAACAAGAATGAAAAATTTAATTTTTAAAAAACCTACAATCAACAAAATCATTTATATTTTTGAAAAGAAAAAGAAAACATTTCCGGTTACCTTATGTCTTCTGTAGAATATATATACTTATCTGCTGATTGACTCAATGTTCTATATCTGTAGGTATATACTGTATGTGCATTTATGTAATTATACCAAACTCAGTAAAAGTTCATAGATTTTTACATTTTGGAATGTGAGAACGTTTCCCCTTATGTGTCCCCAATACTTTGACCGTCTACAGCCCAGAATATTCCTTGCAAGTGAGCGTTGGTTAATGGATTGCAGACAACAGACCCATTTCTCAGAGTGGGCAGCATACATTATGCCCAGGGGGCAAGACATATTAGTAGCAAAATAGGTCACATAACTAAGCCTGACCCTACGTCACCTTGTGTTTTGATTAACCTTTTAAAGGACAAGATGACAAGTTTAACTAAAATGATTAAATAATAGCCCCTTTGGTAGCGCGCGGCAGGATGTGCACGGCGAGGCAACACGAGATTAGCGCTGGCCAAAAGGGTGAAGATCGAGCCCTCAGATGTTTTATTTCTTATGCTGTAAAGGTCGGGTTGACCATTTTTGGAATAAGCCTGGGCTGAATTATAGGAGAGGGGCGATGGGGGGGGGGGGGAGGGGGTAAATAAACATGGGAAATTGATTAAAAAAATATTTTTATTGGTTAAGGCGTGTATTAATAGCTTGCAAACAAAATGAAAAACAGTCGCCAAAAAATATGTAAAAAAATCTCCAGTGTTAAAAAAAAATAAAAAAATGTAAAATTCTACATATGTACAACACTCGCCTCCAGCAGAGGAAAAATGTGTTTATGTAATGAGATATGTTTATGCCACAAATACATATCGGACTGGAACGGGGAAAAAGCCCACGGAGCTTCACAGTTAGGTAACGTGTACGGGCGAGAAAGAAGTGTGGAATATGGTACGTGGTGGAGTCTCCCTAACATTGATAAAAAAAAGTTTTGCTGTTTTTTTCTGACATATAATTAATGTACATCATGGGTCTTGTCAGCGCTAGGGAGAAAAAAAATCTGCTTCTTATTGACGGCATCTGAAATTCCTGGTGATTTGTCTCAGCGGTGCAATGTATGTGCGCAAATGTCTGTTGAAGTTTAGGAGTACATATGTAGATAGATACAATTTCTATACATGCAAAAAAGCTAAAAACATAAGTGCAAAGATATAATATATATATATATATAAACAGATGATAGATAGATAGATGATTGATAGATATTTGGACTGCATTACTATTACATAGAATATATTCATAAAATGAAAATATAAAATGGCCAATTCATGTGACCCCACCAGCCAAAACAAGGAGACATTTCCTTGATGCTTGTCATGTCCAGTGGGCTCACATAAATTGACCAATGTGAGCAATACATACCTTCATTTTTAAATTATATTCTATATTGCAGTAATGCAGTCTAAATATCATATATTAAAAGTTTGCAGACACCTTAGTGCTAAGCCTTTATTCACACATCCTACACTCTGCTGCCCGACTAATCTACCTGTCCCCCCGCTATTCCCCGTCCCCTCTCTGCCAAGCCCTGCACTGGCTTCCTATCGTACAGAGATTCCAGTTCAAAACCCTAACTATGACATACAAAGCCATCCACAACCTGTCTCCTCCATACATCTGTGACATGGTCTCCCGGTACTTACCTACACGAAATCTCCGATCCTCACAAGACCTCCTCCTCTACTCCCCTCTCATCTCTTCCTCCCACAACCACATCCAAGACTTTTCCCGTGCTTCCCCCATACTCTGGAACTCTCTACCCCAACACATCAGACTCTCGCCTACCACGGAAACCTTCAAAAAGAACCTGAAGACTCACCTCTTCCAACAAGCCTACAGCCTGCAGTGATCCTCAACCCACTGAACCTCCGCACAACCAGCTCTACCCTCTCCTAGTGTATCCTCACCCATCCCCTGTAGACTGTGAGCCCTCGTGGGCAGGGTCCTCTCTCCTTCTGTACCTGTAAGTGCCTTGTTTTTTGCTCATGTTTATTGTATTTGTCTATATTTACCCCCTTTTTCACATGTAAAGCGCCATGGAACAAATGGTGCTATAAAAATGTATAATAATAATAATTTTTGATCAGTGTTTGTTTGCCTAATCCAGGAGTGTCTCCAAAACACTGACCAGGTGTCAATCTGTCAATTATATGTTTTCTGCGTAAGTTGCACTCCTGGTTTTGGCATACAAACACTGATGCAAAATCCTGGCCAAATACGGACCTGTGAATAAGACCTTACAGGGGCTGCTATATACCTTGGTTTGTATATAATGCAGTCATAGCAGCTTGCACCTGTTCACACTTCCTTTATTCTGGTAGGAGGTGCTGGTCCCATTTATTTTATATTAGATGTTAGAATAAATACGAATTTATTGTTATTCACAAAATAACCAATTAAAACAAAAATTCTGGCATTCTCCTTCTGTATCTACGGTATATCTGCCATGTCCTATATATCCATTAGCAAAGCTTTTCGGGGCTGTAGCATGTTTCTTGTAGGTTGCCACTAGGCTCAGTAGCTCCATGTGATGTCTCTTCTATGAGCGAGCTTGTATTCGGACACAGTGGTCCATTGCCTGATTGGCTAGAAATAGATGACAGATAAGACAACGGTGGTCTCCGAATCCCGGGCCGTTGCTTGCTTAGTTTATGAGCATGCTCTTCTGTTTAGATCTAGACGGTTTCTAATAAAAGGCTTCGTTTAGGCCATACTGGATGCACTAACTACTAGTCACTCTGGACAGACTACTGTCCTCCCATTATCTGTAGGGGGCGCCAGTGCTCAGCTTTTGTGGACGCCGCGTGATAATGTTACTAATAGTCTCTTTTTTTCTTGCCGCTGTTAAACTACATTAACGATATTTTAAGGAAAAAGTCACATGATTACAATTTATGGTAATTAAATGCAGCATTGCTGAGGAACATGCCAAGAGGGGCTCCTGGGAGTCAAGTGAAAGTTATTTTGGAAGCAGTTTGTTTGTCTTTTTGTATAATTCATCCTGTGTTAGTGGTTGCATCTACTACGCTAATAACTCTCTTTCATGGTGATAATTCTGCTTGCTCATTTACGCCGCTGCTAATGCAGACAGCAGCGGGCAGGAATGGTGGTCCTCCACCGATTGGCAGTGTTTCATAACCTCCATTATGGAGGTGGTCACAGAGGCACCGTACGGCAGCACACACAGCGCCCGTGGCTTCACATATAGACACATAGGGACTAGTGTGTGGCAAGGGCCTGGTGCCCATCGTGCCATAGGGGCCCAGCGGTCATTATGCATATGGCATGTATGGACCTTCTCAGGAGCTTTGTTGTACAGCTTGAGCTGACACCTGAGTATAACTGCGGTGATCAGAGCTACCTCCGATCACAGCAGTCCAAATCCATAGACGCCACTGTCTAATGTATGTAACATAAGCACTTAAGAGGTTGTAATGTGGTGTTGATCACAATAAGGGACCTAATGAAGGCCTCCATTTGTGCATTTTTGTACACCTATGAAGCTCAGCCTATGACTGGACACGTCATAGGAGAACGTTAATTTTGCAATATTACAGCATTGTAGTGTTTTGTACAGGAGATCACAAGTCCCCTAGAGGGACTAATAAAAATATAACAATAAATTGAAATGTACAAAAATATATAAATAAAAGTTTAAATTCACCTTCTTTTCCAGGAATATTAATATAAAACAAACAGAGCGACTTATGCAGTATCACCGCTTGTGTAATGTCCAAACTAATAAATTGTTATAATGTTTATCCCAGACAGTGAATGACTGAACGAACCAAAAAATCTCTACTTTTCATCACTTTGTCTCCCCCCAAAAATGGAATGAAAATAGATAGGAAAGTCATATAGACCCCAAAATTGAACAAAGAAAGACTTTAGCTCCTAACATAAAAAATAAAATAAGCCTTTGTACCACTAGTGACAAAAAAAATAAAAACATTATAGCTCTTGGAAGGTAAGAAGGAAAAATCAAAGCAGAGAGAAGGTCACAGCTACTGGTACTCTGTTACCCCAAGGCCCAGATGATCTTGGAGCCAGCCCTTGCCTATTGTATTATTGCTTGCTATGTGGTTGTCTCCTCACCAATTTTATGGGGGCTCCCCAATTTGTGGCTCCTCAGGTATTGGTACAACACCCAGAGCACCTTGTAAGGTAGTTAAGATATGGATAGCTGGCAAGGGATCTCGTATCACCACCTCAGTAACACAGCATAGAAGTACTACACTTTGTGGTTACACTCTATAGCGGACTCAAAGTACAACTATATGCAGCATATAGTATTTAAAGGGAATTTGTCAGCAGGTTTTTGCTATATAATCTGAAAGCTGCATGATGTAGGGGTAGAGACCCTGATTCTAGCGGCATGCCACTTACTGGGCTGTTTGGTGCAGTTTTGATAGAATCTCTGTTTTCTCTGCTGTAGATGTAGCAGTGGTCCTGGTCACCCCCTTACATTCCTTCCTCCTAAAACATAGTCGTTCCTCAACTATATGGTACTTGTAAAGGCACCAAAAAGAACATGTACATATACATCACTCTTAAAGCAACAGTCACTTTTTTTTTTCTTAGTAAACAACACAGGTGCTTTTTATTGTCGACCATCACTGACCCTGCTTCTGGTCAGGACAGGTCCCGGTTTCACTCGGTTGGGACCCTGGAACTTGTAGTTCAAGTTCTTTACTAAACCAGCCCTTTGGTCCACAAATAATTGCCCGAACATCCATGGGCATAGTCCTTTTCATTTCAACGCGGCACACACATCGGGTCGTCCATTTCTCACATGGGTCTTCCTGACCCAGATCCCATTGCTGTGGGGACCCAGACAGAAAGTGTCCAAGTTCATTTTAAACATAGGTCCACATGACTGAATCCCACTGCTAGGTTTAACCAGACACAGTGTGTCCATATGAAAACACAACTGCCCATTGGCCAACTCACAACAGCTATGACAATCTAGGAGCAATGACCTCTCACAATCCAACTCTCATTTTTCTGTGCAACTAGCACAACTGCAAATTTCCCACCATCAGTTTAAAGCAGTCACACTCTCACAAGGGTTTTCTTATACTCACTTCGGACATACATATCCACTTCTGGGCCTTGGCAGATGATAAATGTGGCCGTAGAGGAGTCACTGGATGTTGACTACCCTCTCTCCCTCCAGACTCGCTCCTCAGGGAGTGTTGGACTCTGCCGTTTGGGTATGGCCCCACTTGGGCCTTTGCTTGAGGCGCGTCCTCTACTGCCGCCTGTTGGGGAACTGTGTCTTGTGGCCTAGTGGTGGTGGACCTCACTTGAGGGACGGCCACTGGCTGCGGCCACACAGCCTCCCGGACCAGTACCCCTTTGGGGGCCTGTGATGTACTCACCAGCCATGTTGCCAGCAGGGATTTCAGTCGTTCCACCCTGCCTCAAGGCTTCAGCCACAACGACATGGCCGCTTCCGCCTTGGTATCTTACTCTTTACTTGGGACCTCTTGTTATGATCCCAGTGGTAGAGGATCTCTGATATTCCGGCAAGATAGCAAAAACATAAATACTGCTCTAGGGAGGTGGAAACTGGGCTAACCGCATACCTGATCCTAACACACACAACTAGAAGCAGCCGGTGAACGTGCCTACGTTGGTTCTAGACGTCTCGAGCCAGCCGGAGAACTGACTATCCCTAGAGGGAAAATAAGACCTCACTTGCCTCCAGAGAAATTGAACCCCAAAGATATAGAAAGCCCCCAACAAATAATAACAACGGTGAGGCAAGAGGAAAACACAAACGTAGAGATGAACTAGATTCAGCAAAGTGAGGCCCACTAGTCTAGATAGACAGAAAATAGATAGTGGACTATGCGGTCAGCAGAAAACCCTACAAAAACATCCACGCTGAACATTCAAGAACCCCCACACCGACTGATGGTGCGGAGGGAGAATATCAGCCCCCTAGAGCTTCCAGCGAGCCAGAAAATCAAATATTAAGCAAGCTGGACAAAGACACTGAAAAATGCAAACGATCCAAATTATACAAAACGGACTTAGCTTTTCTTGCATGAGACAGACTGAAAGGAATCCGGAGGAGACCATATAGGTCTGGATACAACGATGCCAGGCAAGAGACTGAGTCCGGAGGAGACTTAAATAGGGAACACCCGCTGCTTAACGACACAGCTGGAGCTCAGGCCTGCAACAAGACATGCCTAACACAATACCGTTAGTGACCACCAGAGGGAGCCCAGAAACACAGTTCACAACAACCTCTGTCCCAATTTTCCTGTACCATGTGTGTGGTGCATAACACTCATGTTTTGGCCATAGGCCTCTGCTGTCTCTGTTTTTTCAACTTCAGAAACCGCCACACACACATTAGGGGACATCAAATTTGTTTTATAATAGAAAAGTTTACTTAACAGTCCAATTTCATCATATGGAAACATGCAGTATTGGGTACAAATTTTTCCGCCTTCAAAAGTCCATAGCACAGCACGTTCTGATGTCCGCTGTTCTCTCGCCCTGAACTATCCCTTTCCTCTCTGGCATCTCTGACCCCTGGGATACTCCATTCAACTCTGCAGCTTACATGAGTCCCGTCCCAACTCCGTTATGTGATTTCCTGTCCGACTTCCTCTCCTAGGAAGATATTGAGGCACGCTTCTCAGTGCCTCAGTTGGGCCATAGGCTCGGACGTTCCAGGAATGTCTGCTCTGAGTTTATGGCTGACGTTCTCTTGCTGCTGAACAGCCCGTGCTCCTCATGCCCTCAGTCCACCAGCTACTGCTCTCTCTCCATCTAATCCCACACTGGAGCTGTTCCTGAACACATTAACTGTTTCTATCCTAAACCTGTATTACTCCCTGGACTTATTGTGCCCACCACTGTACTATACCCAATCTTATCTTATAGCTAAATCTTAAACTATGTCCTATGTATTAATCTTATCCTTTCCCTATATCTAATACATTTATCATAACACACTGAGTCATCCACATATTATAACAATACATTAACTGTTCACCTTGGTGCCTATAAGTTCTATACAATATAAAACACTAATTCGTATACACAGGTTATAACCGTTTTTCTAATCAAGGGAGAAGTGACTGTCCTGGTCACTCTCTTACAAGCCCCTCATGACTCCACCACTAGTCTAACAAACTCCTCCTATCTGTCAACAGCAATCCTTCAGCACCTCTTCCAAGACTCCTACCTGATTCTATAGTCTGCATCAGCCGTCAGACAGCCCCCATAACTCCTCCTATCTGCATCCACAGTCTGCAGCTACCCTAAGGCACCTCCCCATGACTCCTCCTATCCACAGTTTGCAGCTACCCTATGGCACCTCCCCTATGACTCCTCCTATCCACAGTCTGCAGTTAACCTATGGCACCTCCCCCATGACTCCTCCTATCCACAGTCTGCAGCTACCCTATGGCACCTCCCCCATGACTCCTCCTATCCACAGTCTGCAGTAGCTCTCCAGCATCTACCCCATCACTCCTATTATCTGCATCCACAGTCTGCAGGCTCCCCCGCACATTCAAGTGGAATGCAGCCATGTTTTTCTAATCTCAAACAACCCCATTAATGTTTGGAAGAAGTATCCTCTTACTGTACAGATAGTTACAGGTCAGAACATTTTACGATAGTTGGCACTGGAGACATTTCCTCATGTATGAAAACCAAAACTGATAAAAAGAATATTGTCCATTACTTAATAAGGAGCGCCTCATCTATTATCTCAGTGCGTCCAAGATGACTAGATTCACACTAATCAAGGTCTCCATACAGAGGATACGGATTTGCAATAAGTCTGTGATTACAGATCACCAAAGGCATGCATTACTGATGACATAGTGATGCACTGCAGAGACACAGGGATGCATTACTGATGACACAGGGATGCATTACCGATGACACAGGGATGCATTACCGATGACACAGGGATGCATTACTGATAACACAGGGATGCATTACCGATGACACAGGGATGTATTACTGATGACACAGGGATGCATTACTGATGACACAGGGATGCATTACCGATGACACAGGGATGCATTACTGATGACACAGGGATGCATTACTGATGACACAGGGATGCATTACTGATAACACAGGGATGCATTACTGATAACACAGGGATGTATTACTGATGAAACAGGGATGCATTACTGATGACACAGGGATGCATTACTGATAACTTGTAGATATGTTACTGATAACATAAGTATGCATTACTGATAACTTACATATATGTTGCTGATAACATAAGGATGCATTAGTAATGACATGGGGATGCATTACTGATAACTTACAAATACATTACTAATGACACAGGGATGCATTACTGATGACAGGGATACATTACTGATGACATAAAGGATGCATTACTGATAAAGTAATGCATTACTGATGTCTTACAGATGTATTACTGATAACATAGTGATGCACTACTGATGACATAGGCCTGCATTACTAATGACAGGGAGACATTACTGATGACTTACAGATGTGTTACTGATAACATATGGATGCAATACTGATGACAGGGATGCATTACTGATGTCTTACAGATGTATTACTGATAACATAGGGATGCAATACTGATGATGTAGGGATGCATTACTGATGTATAAGGATGCATTACTGATGACAATGTTACACTACTGATGTCTTACAGATGTATTACTGATGACATGGGATGCATGCTTATTTTGATCACTCTCTATAGACTTCATCTGGCATGTCATATCTGTAAATCACATAACATTAGCATTTGCAACATGTTTAGATTTTATTCCTCCATGTAAAAGCCCCCAATAATACATTGTGCACTGACATATTCTACACTCAGAGGCTGAAAACTTTCCCGATCTAATAATGCTCACAACTGAGTGATCATCAATGGATGAGTGTAAATGAGACTGCAGTCAGGACAACAGATGGGTCCTCCCAGATCGGCACTCTCAGGTGAGTGAGCAGGACATGGCCAGGATTAGTATGTGTTCTTCTTAATGCGGAGAAGAGTTCTTTCCTTACCTGACAGCAAGATTAGATATTGATAATAGTAAGGTATTAATATTAAAAAGTTGCATAATTGATTGAATTGCAAGTTCTCTCCTACAGTTGTGCTCAAAAGTTTACACACCCAGCATAATTTTTTGATTTCTTTACCTTTTTTTCAGAGAATATGAATGATAACACCAAACCTTTTACTCCATTCATGGTTAGAGGTTGGGTGAAGCCATTTGTTGTCAAACTACTGTGTTTTCTCTTTTTAAATCATAATGAGAACCCAAAACATCCAAATGACCCTGATCAAAAGTTCACATACCCCATTCCTTAATATCGTGTATTGCCCCCTCTAACATCAATGACAGCTTGAAGTCTTTTGTGGTGGTTGTGGATGAGGTTCTTTATTTTCTCAGATGGTAAAGCTGCCGACTCTTCTTGGCAAAAAGCCTCAAGTTCCTGTAAATTCCTGTGCTGTCTACCATGAACTGTGCGCTTGAGATCTCCCCAGTGTGGCTCAATGATATTGAGGTCAGGAGACTGAGATGGCCACTCCAGAACCTTCACTTTGTTCTGCTGTACCAATGACAGGTCGACTTGGCCTTGCGTTTTGGATCGTTGTCATGTTGGAACGTCCAAGTACGTCCCATGCGCAGCTTCTGATGAGTGCAAATTTGCCTCCAGTATTTGCTGATAATGTGCTGCATTCATCTTTCCTTCAACTTTGACCAAGTTTCCTGTGCCTTTGTAGCTCATACATCCCCAAAACATCAGCAATCCATCTCCATGCAAAACAGTAGGAATGGTGTTCCTTTCATCATAGGCCTTGTTGACCTCATTCCAAATGCAACGTTTATGGTTGTGGCCAAAAAGTTTAATTTTGGTCTCATGACTCCAAATTACCTTGTTCCAGAAGTTTTGAGGCATGTCTCTGTGCTGTTTTGCATATTGTAGGTGAGATACTTTGTGGCATTTGAGCAGTAATGGCTTTCTCCTGGCGACTCGACCATGCCGCCCATTTTTCTTCAAGTGCCTCCTTATTGTGCATCTTGCAACAGCCACACTGCTAGTTTTTAGAGAGTCCTGTACTTCAGCTCATGTTATTTGTGGGTTTTTCTTTGCATGCCGAACAATTTTCCTCGCAGTTGTGGACGACATTTTTGTTGGTCTACCTGATCGTGGTTTTGTTTTTACAGAGCCCCTGATTTTCCATTTGTTAATCACAGTTTGAGCGCTGCTGACTGGCATTATCAATTCCTTAGATATCTTTTTGTATCCCTTTCCTGTTTTATACAGTTCAACTACCTGTTCCCGTAGATCCGATGACAATTCTTTTGCTTTCCCCATGACTTAAAATCCAGAAACGTCTGTGGCTGGATGAAAGATGCAAGAGTCTGTCTGGATCCCAGAAAGTCACTCAGCTTTTATGCACACACACTGATTACAAGCAAACAGGTCACAGGTGAGGATGTTACCTTTAGTTGCCATTCAAACCCATATGTGTCAACTTCTGTGCATGTTATCAGGCCCAAATCACCAGGGTATGTGAACTTTTGAACAGGGTCATTTGGATGTTTTGGGTTGTCATTATGATTTAAAAAGAGAAAACACCGTAGTTATTTTCTGAAAAAAAAGGTCAAAAAAGCAAAAATTCTGCCGGAGTAAGTAAACCTTTGAGCACAACTGTACAATGGGGATAGGGGATAAGTTGCTGATGAAGGGTGGCTCGACTGCTTGGACCCCTAGTGATGACAAGAACGGGCTCCAGAACTTGGAAACTGGGCTCTGCAAAGCTTTGACCTGAATGGAGCGAAGGTGTGCACGCTTGACCACCACTCGATTCATTGTCAGTGATACCGCTGAAGAGCCCTGTTCTTTCTCTGGCAGTCCCATTGACAATTAATGGAGGCCAAGCATGCGCTCCTCTGCTCCATTCAAGATGGGCTCAGAGTTTTGAGAATTACTGAGGTCCCTATGGAAAGGGGATAACTTGCAGTTTGCTGCATTTTTTTTATAACACAGGACAACCTTTAATGCCAAGGATTGACAGTGGCAATAGTTATGTGATTCCATCTTTAGAAATGTATGTATATCCAAAATTTCTCATCAATTTTCTGAAATCCTGTATGAATCTATCTATATAATTGTCTAAGGGGTACTACTGTCTGTCTGTCTGTCTGTAACAGAAATCCTGCGACGCTGATTGGTCACGGCCGGCAGGCCGCGACCAATCAGCGACAGGCTTAGTCCGGCCGTGAATTGGCCCCTCCCTACTCTCCTCCAGTCAGTGTCCCCTCCCTACTCCCCTCCAGTCAGCGCCAGTGTGTCGCCCCATCCAGGACCAACTTTTTACTATCGATGCTGGCTGTGCAGCATCAATAGTAAAAAGATATAATAATAAAATTAATAAAAAAAAAAAAATTGTGCTATTCTCACCTTCCGCCATCCACCGATGCGCGCGATGCTGCCCCAGCATCCGTTCCCAGTGATGTATTGCGAAATTACCCAGATGACTTAGCGGTCTCTTGAGACCGCTAAGTCATCTGGGTAATTTCATAATGCATTACTGGGAACGGAAGCTGGCGGCAGCATCGCGCACATCGGGACAGCTTCGTTGGACGCCGGAGGGTGAGTATATATAACTATTTTTTATTTTAATAATTTTTTTTTAATAGGGATATGGTGCCCACACTGCTATATACTACGTGGGCTGTGTTATATACTGCGTGGGCTGTGTTATATACTGCGTGGCCTGTCTTATATACTACATGGGCTGTGTTATATACTACGTGGGCCGTGCTATATATATTACGTGGGCTGTGTTATATACTGCCTGCCTGCTATATACTACGTGGGCAGTGTTATATACTACGTGGGCAGTGTTATATACTGCGTGGGCTGTGTTATATACTACGTGGCCTGTGTTATATACAGCGTGGGCTGTGCTATATATTACGTGGGCAGTGTTATATAGTGCTTGTCTGTGTTATATACTACGTGGCCTGTGTTATATACTGTGTGGGCTGTGCTATATATTACGTGGGCTGTGCTATATATTACGTGGGCTGTGTTATACATTACATGGCTGCTATATACTACGTGGCTGTGCTATATACTACGTGCCTGTCTGTGTTAGGTGGGCTGTGCTATATACTATGTGGCTGCTATATACTACGTGGCTGTGCTATATACTACATGGATGTCTGTGTTATATACTACATGGCTGTGTTATATACTACGTGGCTGTGCTATATACTACGTTGCTGTGCTAAGCGCGACGTACATACATACATACATACATATTCTGGAATACCCGATGCGTTAGAATCAGGCCACCATCTAATATGTAATAAAGAGAACTTGACATGAGCAGTGACGTCTCCATTGATGATGATGCAAGTCAAAGCCAAAAGTTGTTGGACCTACATCTACATTTAACGTATCCTGTAGATATACCGGAAATATTCCAGATGGGACAACCCCTTTAAGGTGTGTTCTACCATAAGCCACACAACAGAGTTTTTGAGTTTTCTTCAAAGTCACAGCTTCAAACCTTGATGCTAAATGTGAAAAAGGGCCCCAACTTATCCCATTGCTTTCCAAATGTGGACTCCCTGGAGGGCACTGGTGGAACTGCAACTTCTGCAACCCAACTGCTACCTCATACTACACTACAGTCCTGTAAGCAGGAGGACTGTGGCAGGCGTCCATGTGTCTTGTACATAATGGCTCCTGATTTATTTTAAGCCACGGTTCTGGAGTCCAGACGCAGCCATTGTAGTTTACGTAACATGCTCTCTACCAATATGTCTATGTCGTAAGATAACATTCCTACCATGAACACCCCGCAGTATACATGTATACCCTTGGGTCGCGTTTAGTGCGGCCATCTGCTGAGCACCATGTCTCAGTGGCATAGATCACTAGAACGGCAAGAAATCTGCATCCCTTTCATTTTAATGAGCAATAATTCACCGTCTGCCATGAGGCGGCCCATATGAGCCGTGCTTTCACAGCGCAGTTCCCCACCATTTGAAGTGGAGGCTTGTGTCTTAGGCCTCCTGCATTCTTATCGCCTCCCCTAGGGAGAGCGGCTCCACTTCGCTTTCAAGAACTTAGGACTAAAATAGTTCTCTTCCTGTAACATATGCTGAGCACGCAGCTCAGGAGATCCAGATCTCAATGCTGCATGTGACGGATCTCGCCACCCCTCGAATGGTGCTGAGCCAGAAAATGAAGGCGGGGAAGGAGGGGGGCGCTGGGTTTTCAAAAGAAAACAAAATAGACGGGGGTCACAAAAACAGGAAAATCATGGGGAGCCTGTCAGCCGGATACAAGCTGTATCTTTTGCAGGCTACGATCTTTTGTGTGTTCTCCCAAAAATACAGTCATCTTTTGTCCGCCCTAGGGGTCCGTTCTGCAGATTGAGCTGTCCAGAACCAGGGATCGTTCATGTTCTGTATCCCATATAGATACCATAATTTCTATATCTGATCTGGTGATTGTGGATGATTGTAAGAACATATGCACCTTCCGAGCGAGCTGGTGAATATGGACTGTACAGAAATGTTATGTTTTTGCCATATTCATTGTCCACGCGACCGAGCAAATATGGACTGTTCACAAATGTGATGTATCTGACATATGAATATTCCAAGAGAGCGAGCAATTATAGACGGTTGAAAATGTGATCTCTCTGACATATACCTCCATTAAACGAGCGATTATGAATTGTAGAAAATGGGATCTCTCTGACATGTACATGTGGCACCACAGGAGTTCGGGTACCACAGTAGTGCTGCCTTCCTCTTGTGGAGGGTAGTGCTATGCCTGGAAAAAAGAGGGATCTCTTTGGCAGGTAACCTCACACACACAACACCTTCTGAATCCAGGCCAGGAGGGGGAGCTCAAAACCCAGTTTTTGGGCAGCTTCCCTGAATAAACATCCTGGTCTGGAGGAGGAGTCAGTTCAGTCTGGAGCAGAGGAGTGATAGGAAAGGAGCAGAGGAGAGATTTGAGAGCTCAAGGAGGCTATGAGTGGGCCTCCGAGGAGCCAGAATGCAGAGACCGGGTACCGGGAGCCCGAGGCTGTGGGGAGCTGCAAGCCCCAAAGCAAAACTGGAGGGCACAGAACTACACGTATACAATGTGTTCCATATTATTATGCAAATTGGATTTAAGTGTCATAAAGATTTAATTGTTTTGTTTTTCAAATAAACTTGTGGATAGTATTGTGTCTCAGGGCTTAATGGATCACTGAAATCAATCTTAAACACATGTGATAATTCGTTTTCCAGGTGATTCTAATTAAAGGAAAACTACTTAAAAATGATGTTCCACATTATTAAGCAGGCCACAGTTTTCAAGTAACATGGGAAAGAAAAAGGATCTCTCTGCTGCCGAAAAGCATCAAATAGTGCAATGCCTTGGTCAAGGGATAAAAACATTAGATATTTCCCGAAAACCTAAGCGTGATCATCGTACTGTTAAGAGACTTGTGGCTGAATCTGAG
Source organism: Ranitomeya variabilis (assembly GCF_051348905.1). NCBI lineage: Eukaryota > Metazoa > Chordata > Amphibia > Anura > Dendrobatidae > Ranitomeya > Ranitomeya variabilis. The sequence goes on along the minus strand of NC_135233.1, from coordinate 247,817,244 downwards.
CACAGACGTGTTTATGCTGATAAAGGCATAATGAGGAAGGTTTCTGCCAGGCAAGTTCATCGGATTAAGAGAGCAGCTGCTAAAAAGCCATTACAAACCAGCAAACAGATATTTGAAGCTGCTTGTGCCTCTGGAGTCCCTTGAACCTCTGTTGTGAAATTGGATTTTGGGCTCCCCCGGTGGCCACTGGTGGAATTGAACTGGTGTGCATCATCCTCTCTGTTCACCTGTTTCCATCAGGATGTGGGAGTCGCTATTTAGCCTTGCTCCTCTGTCACTTCCATGCCGGTCATCATTGTAATCAGAAGCCTTTCTGTGCATGTTCCTGCTGCTAGACAACTCCCAGCTAAGTTGGACTTAGTCCTTGTTTGTTTTTGCATTTTGTTCCAGTTCACAGCTGTAGTTTCGTTTCTGTGTCTGGAAAGCTCTTGTGATCTGAAATTGCCACTCTGATGTTATGAGTTAATACTAGAGTCTTAAAGTAATTTCAGGATGGTATTTTGATAGGGTTTTCAGCTGACCATGAAAGTGCCCTTTTTGTCTTCCTGCTATCTAGTAAGCGGACCTCAATTTTGCTAAACCTATTTTCATACTACGTTTGTCATTTCATCTAAAATCACCGCCAATATTTGTGGGGGCCTCTGTCTGCCTTTCGGGGAAATTTCTCTAGAGGTGAGCCAGGACTATATTTTCCTCTGCCAGGATTAGTTAGTCCTCCGGCCGGCGCTGGGCGTCTAGGGATAAAACGCAGGCTACGCTACCCGGCTACTGTTAGTTGTGCGGCAGGTTTAGTTCATGGTCAGTTTAGTTTCCATCCTTCCAAGAGCTAGTTCGTATGTTTGCTGGGCTATGTTCTCTTGCCATTGAGAACCATAACAGTTTGACCGGCCTAAAAGGGTTAAATTAATTGACAGAGAAAGGAGAGAAAAGAGAAGTCTGCTGAAGATTTTTTTTTTTTTTTTCTCAGTTCTGAGTGTGCTTGTAATTGAATCTCTTGCAAGTCTGCCTATATTGCAGCCTTTCTCTCTCTCTCTCTCCTTCTAATCCTGGAATGGCTCTGTGTTCACCTGTTTAAAATGGATATTCAGAGTTTAGCTGCAGGTTTGAATAATCTCACCACGAAAGTTCAAAACTTACAAGATTTTGTTGTTCATGTTCCTATATCTGAACCTAGAATTCCTTTGCCTGAATTTTTCTCGGGGAATAGATCTTGCTTTCAAAATTTCAAAAATAATTGCAAGTTGTTTTTGTCCCTGAAATCTCGCTCTGCTGGAGATCCTGCTCAGCAGGTCAGGATTGTGATTTCTCTGCTCCGGGGCGACCCTCAGGATTGGGCTTTTGCATTGGCTCCAGGGGATCCTGCGTTGCTCAATGTGGATGCGTTTTTTCTGGCCTTGGGGTTGCTTTATGAGGAACCTCAGTTAGAACTTCAGGCGGAAAAGGCCTTGATGTCCCTATCTCAGGGGCAAGACGAAGCTGAAATATACTGCCAGAAATTCCGTAAATGGGCTGTGCTTACTCAGTGGAATGAGTGCGCCCTGGCGGCGAATTTCAGAGAGGGTCTCTCTGATGCCATTAAGGATGTTATGGTGGGGTTCCCTGTGCCTGCGGGTCTGAATGAGTCCATGACAATGGCTATCCAGATCGATAGGCGTCTGCGGGAGCGCAAACCTGTGCACCATTTGGCGGTGTCTACTGAGAAGACGCCAGAGAATATGCAATGTGATAGAATTCTGTCCAGAAGTGAACGGCAGAATTTTAGACGAAAAAATGGGTTGTGCTTCTATTGCGGTGATTCAACTCATGTTATATCAGCATGCTCTAAGCGTACTAAGAAGCTTGATAAGTCTGTTTCAATTGGCACTTTACAGTCTAAGTTTATTCTATCTGTGACCCTGATTTGTTCTTTATCATCTATTACCGCGGATGCCTATGTCGACTCTGGCGCCGCTTTGAGTCTTATGGATTGGTCCTTTGCCAAACGCTGTGGGTATGATTTGGAGCCTCTTGAAACTCCTATACCCCTGAAGGGGATTGACTCCACCCCATTGGCTAGCAATAAACCACAATACTGGACACAAGTAACTATGCGGATTAATCCGGATCACCAGGAGATTATTCGCTTTCTTGTGCTGTATAACCTACATGATGTGTTGGTGCTTGGATTGCCATGGCTGCAATCTCATAACCCAGTCCTTGACTGGAAAGCTATGTCTGTGTTAAGCTGGGGATGTAAGGGGACGCATGGGGACGTACCTGTGGTTTCCATTTCATCATCTATTCCCTCTGAGATTCCTGAATTCTTGACTGAATATCGTGACGTTTTTGAAGAACCTAAACTTGGTTCATTACCTCCGCACCGGGAGTGCGATTGTGCCATAGATTTGATTCCGGGTAGTAAATACCCTAAGGGTCGTTTATTTAATCTGTCTGTGCCTGAACATGCTGCTATGCGAGAATATATAAAGGAGTCCTTGGAAAAGGGACATATTCGTCCTTCGTCATCTCCCTTAGGAGCCGGTTTTTTCTTTGTGGCTAAGAAAGATGGCTCTTTGAGGCCGTGCATTGATTATCGGCTTTTGAATAAAATCACGGTTAAATATCAATATCCGTTGCCACTGCTGACTGATTTGTTTGCTCGCATAAAGGGGGCCAAGTGGTTCTCTAAGATAGATCTTCGTGGGGCGTATAATTTGGTGCGAATTAAGCAGGGGGATGAGTGGAAAACCGCATTTAATACGCCCGAGGGCCACTTTGAGTATTTGGTGATGCCTTTTGGTCTTTCAAATGCCCCTTCAGTCTTTCAGTCCTTTATGCATGACATTTTCCGTGATTATTTGGATAAATTTATGATTGTGTATCTGGATGATATTTTGATTTTTTCGGATGACTGGGACTCTCATGTCCAGCAGGTCAGGAGGGTTTTTCAGGTTTTGCGGTCTAATTCCTTGTGTGTGAAGGGTTCTAAGTGCGTTTTTGGGGTTCAAAAGATTTCCTTTTTGGGATATATTTTTTCCCCCTCTTCCATCGAGATGGATCCTGTCAAGGTTCAGGCTATTTGTGATTGGACGCAACCCTCTTCTCTTAAGAGTCTTCAGAAATTTTTGGGCTTTGCTAACTTTTATCGTCGATTTATTGCTGGTTTTTCTGATGTTGTTAAACCATTGACTGATTTGACTAAGAAGGGTGCTGATGTTGCTGATTGGTCCCCTGCTGCTGTGGAGGCCTTTCGGGAGCTTAAGCGCCGCTTTTCTTCCGCCCCTGTGTTGCGTCAGCCTGATGTTGCTCTTCCTTTTCAGGTTGAGGTCGACGCTTCTGAAATCGGAGCTGGGGCGGTTTTGTCGCAGAGAAGTTCCGATTGCTCCGTGATGAGACCTTGTGCTTTTTTCTCGCGTAAATTTTCGCCCGCCGAGCGGAATTATGATGTTGGGAATCGGGAGCTTTTGGCCATGAAGTGGGCTTTTGAGGAGTGGCGTCATTGGCTTGAGGGGGCTAGACATCAGGTGGTGGTATTGACTGACCACAAAAATCTAATTTATCTTGAGTCCGCCAGACGCCTGAATCCTAGACAGGCGCGCTGGTCGTTGTTTTTCTCTCGGTTTAATTTTGTGGTGTCCTACCTGCCGGGTTCTAAGAATGTTAAGGCGGATGCCCTTTCTAGGAGTTTTGAGCCTGACTCCCCTGGTAATTCTGAACCTACAGGTATCCTTAAGGATGGAGTGATATTGTCTGCCATTTCTCCAGACCTGCGGCGGGCCTTGCAGGAGTTTCAGGCGGATAGACCTGATCGTTGCCCACCTGGTAGACTGTTTGTTCCTGATGATTGGACCAGTAAAGTCATTTCTGAGGTTCATTCTTCTGCGTTGGCAGGTCATCCTGGAATCTTTGGTACCAGGGATTTGGTGGCAAGGTCCTTCTGGTGGCCTTCCCTGTCTCGAGATGTGCGAGGCTTCGTGCAGTCTTGTGACGTTTGTGCTCGGGCCAAGCCTTGTTGTTCTCGGGCTAGTGGATTGTTGTTGCCCTTGCCTATCCCGAAGAGGCCCTGGACGCACATCTCGATGGATTTTATTTCGGATCTTCCTGTTTCTCAGAAGATGTCTGTCATCTGGGTGGTGTGTGATCGTTTCTCTAAGATGGTCCATTTGGTTCCCCTGCCTAAGTTGCCTTCTTCTTCCGAGTTGGTTCCTCTGTTTTTTCAAAATGTGGTCCGTTTGCATGGTATTCCGGAGAATATCGTTTCTGACAGAGGTACCCAATTCGTGTCTAGATTTTGGCGAGCATTCTGTGCTAGGATGGGCATAGATTTGTCTTTCTCGTCTGCTTTCCATCCTCAGACTAATGGCCAGACCGAGCGGACGAATCAGACCTTGGAGACATATTTGAGGTGTTTTGTGTCTGCAGATCAGGATGATTGGGTTGCTTTTTTGCCTTTAGCGGAGTTTGCCCTCAATAATCGGGCCAGTTCTGCCACCTTGGTGTCTCCCTTTTTCTGTAATTCGGGGTTTCATCCTCGATTTTCTTCTGGTCAGGTGGAATCTTCGGATTGTCCTGGAGTGGATGCTGTGGTGGAGAGGTTGCATCAGATTTGGGGGCAGGTAGTGGACAATTTGAAGTTGTCCCAGGAGAAGACTCAGCTTTTTGCCAACCGCCGGCGTCGGGTTGGTCCTCGGCTTTGTGTTGGGGACTTGGTGTGGTTGTCTTCTCGTTTTGTCCCTATGAGGGTTTCTTCCCCCAAGTTTAAGCCTCGGTTCATCGGCCCGTACAAGATATTGGAGATTCTTAACCCTGTGTCCTTCCGTTTGGACCTCCCTGCATCTTTTTCTATTCATAATGTTTTTCATCGGTCATTATTGCGCAGGTATGAGGTACCGGTTGTGCCTTCCGTTGAGCCTCCTGCTCCGGTGTTGGTTGAGGGCGAGTTGGAGTACATTGTGGAAAAAATCTTGGACTCCCGTGTTTCCAGACGGAAACTCCAGTATCTGGTCAAATGGAAGGGATACGGTCAGGAGGATAATTCTTGGGTGACTGCCTCTGATGTTCATGCCTCCGATTTGGTCCGTGCCTTTCATAGGGCTCATCCTGATCGCCCTGGTGGTTCTGGTGAGGGTTCGGTGCCCCCTCCTTGAGGGGGGGGTACTGTTGTGAAATTGGATTTTGGGCTCCCCCGGTGGCCACTGGTGGAATTGAACTGGTGTGCATCATCCTCTCTGTTCACCTGTTTCCATCAGGATGTGGGAGTCGCTATTTAGCCTTGCTCCTCTGTCACTTCCATGCCGGTCATCATTGTAATCAGAAGCCTTTCTGTGCATGTTCCTGCTGCTAGACAACTCCCAGCTAAGTTGGACTTAGTCCTTGTTTGTTTTTGCATTTTGTTCCAGTTCACAGCTGTAGTTTCGTTTCTGTGTCTGGAAAGCTCTTGTGATCTGAAATTGCCACTCTGATGTTATGAGTTAATACTAGAGTCTTAAAGTAATTTCAGGATGGTATTTTGATAGGGTTTTCAGCTGACCATGAAAGTGCCCTTTTTGTCTTCCTGCTATCTAGTAAGCGGACCTCAATTTTGCTAAACCTATTTTCATACTACGTTTGTCATTTCATCTAAAATCACCGCCAATATTTGTGGGGGCCTCTGTCTGCCTTTCGGGGAAATTTCTCTAGAGGTGAGCCAGGACTATATTTTCCTCTGCCAGGATTAGTTAGTCCTCCGGCCGGCGCTGGGCGTCTAGGGATAAAACGCAGGCTACGCTACCCGGCTACTGTTAGTTGTGCGGCAGGTTTAGTTCATGGTCAGTTTAGTTTCCATCCTTCCAAGAGCTAGTTCGTATGTTTGCTGGGCTATGTTCTCTTGCCATTGAGAACCATAACAAACCTCAAGGTATAGGATCCTTCAAAGGCTTGCTTTGGTTCATAAACCTACTATTCGGCCACCCTAAAACAGTGTTCACAAGCAGAAACGGTTGCAGTGAGCCCAGACATACATGAAGGCTAATTTTCAAACAGTCTTGTTTACTGATGAGTGTCAAGCAACCCTGGATGGTCCAGATGGATGGAGTAGTGGATGGTTGGTGGATGGCCACCATGTCACAACAAGGCTGCGACGTCAGCAAGGAGGTGGAGGAGTCAGGTTTTGGCCGGAATCATGGGGAAACAGCTGGTAGGGCCCTTTAAGGTTCCTGAAGGTGTGGAAATGACCTCTGCAAAGTATATAGAGTTTCTGACTGACAACTTTCTTCCATGGTATAAAAAGCAAAAACATGCCTTCAGGAGCAAAATCATCTTCATGCATGACAGTGCACCATCTCATGCTGCAAAGAATACCTCTGAGTCATTATCTGCTATGGGCATAAAAGGAGATAAACTCATGGTGTGGCCACCATCTTCCCCTGACCTCAACCCTATAGAGAACCTTTGGAGTATCATCAAGCAAAAGATCTATGAGGGTGGGAGGCAGCTCACATCAAAACAGCAGCTCTGGGAGGCTATTCTGACTTCATACAAAGAAATACAAGCAGAAACTCTCCAAAAAGTCACAAGTTCAATGGATGCAAAAATAGTGACGGTGATATCAAAGAAGGGTTCCTATGTTAACATGTAACTAGGCCTGTTAGGATGTTTTGGAGTTAAATAGCTTTTTTGTTCAGTGAATGTGACCTCCTAATGCTGCCAATTCCACAAATGCGCATTTTCAGTTCTTTAAAACATATCAAATGTTTAGAAATTCTCCTGTGCCTAATAATTTGGAACAGTGCATTTTGAGTTTTTATTAATTTTGGAGATTATACTGTTATCATTGGGAGGTTTCTTCAATAAAATTCGATGTATACTCTAACGGGTGATGACTTTTATTAGACTGACTGTCATTTGCACCGACCATTTAGGAAAATCCGAGAAAAATGTCATTTTCATAATAATTTGGAACATGGTGTATTGCCCTAATTAAGCCTGTGGTACAGAAGCATTCTGGAGCCTGGAGTCACCGTGCAGAGACCCCAGAAGGAACGGCTCAAGCTGCCTACCATACAGGTACCTGTCCCAGGACAGGGGAAAGAACCAGGACCTTGTTAGGGCACTTCAGGCGGCAGTAAGGGACTTATAGCGAGCGCAAAGTGGAAGGCTCCCAACCAGACTTGCCAAGGGGATTTCACTTGTTTCTGGGCTGCCTGGACTCCTAATGTACCTGTTGCCGGTACCCTGGACTGAGGCCTGTTACATCTTCAGTAAACCAGGTAAAGACTGCAACGCTGTGTCCTTTACTCATTGACCGGCATACACCATCATCGCCATACACCTTAGGAGCCCTGGGGACCCCGCTTCACCTGTGGGAAGTGCAGCGCCCCAGAGTCCTGGTCGTTGCAGTACTGATGCTCCGCCGCTAAGGGGAGTGATGGTACGTCTGATGGCACTGAAGGAGTTCACCTGACTAGGTATCACAGACACCAATACACTTCATAGTCTGGCCTCCAGGGGGAGCTAAGGGCGCTATGTATTAGGCCACTCCTCACAATCTGGTAAAACTGGGGGTTGGATAGAAAGTTAGGGAGAAGCTGACTGGGTTGGAACCAGGCAACATCCTGTGGCAGAGGGTGTTGCAGGGGAAGATTCAGGGGGGTCCCTGTCAGGGGTGGGATCCTGACAGAGGCCTAGCGAAAAGGAAAGAACGTTAAGGAACCGCGCCTGCACTACACCGCGGCGGTATCTCAAGGAAGGACAAGAAGCGAGGTTTATTGTGGAGAGTGAGAAACGAGATCAAAGCAAAAAGGAGATAACACCAGTAGGAGTCATGCTTTAAGATCGAGGCAACATCCTATTGAGGCGCGTAGCCGGTGGCCGGAACGCCGAGGAAGTATTGGGCTCCAAGCATTACTTCAAACCAACGGCAGGACAGTTAATTATAGGTTGGCTGTCTCACCTAAATCACCTAAGCAGACATAGGGGTCAACTGTGGGAGAGGGGCGTCACTAGGGTCCCGGAAGAACTCCAGGCCTACCCGTCATACGGGTGCGTCCTATCCATATCATCTGGGGGACGGAGAAGAACATCAGAACAGACATAAGTTGTGGGAAAGAACATCAGAAACAGACACAACAGTTGTGAGGACTATCCCGTGGTGCTCAGCAGGGAAGTACTACAACACACAGGCGCTAGAAGGTAGGCACAGATTTCCACCTGCAAAGGGAACTCTGGAGGTGCCATCGGACCGACCGGTCTCAGACAGCCCTGTTAACAGTACTCTGGATTGAGGATCTTGAAGCCTTCAGTAAAAAGGTAAAGAGACTGCAACCCTGTGTCCTCATTATTCACCGCGAATTGCACCACGCACCACCATCACATCTTTTATTGGACGCCCCTTAGCAGGGTCACGGACCGGGTCTAGCCACTGTGACAACCCCAGAACTGAGACAGAGAGGCCCGGTACCGAGTATCCCCGCGGCCCTGCGTCTGGGGGCGCTCCAACTTGGCGTCACGAACAGGATCTACTTAAGCCTGAAGAAGCAGGTCATGTGTGCCTTGGAACTGTGATTTATTGTGCTTGAACTGTGACTCATTGCAAAGACTGTGTATTGCCACTTGCCGCCAAAAGTTCCCGCCAAAACCGCCGCCATTGCAGCGCCACAGGGAGCGCGGAAAAAGAAGAAGGGCGTGCCATGGGAGGAGACTACCAAAGCAGCGCCAAAAGTGGCGACCGCCCTCTCCGACTACTGCTGCGAGATGACGACCTGCCCAGAAGCAGAGGAGAACCGCCCCCTGATTTGCAACGGCGGGAATGAGAAGGAGAAGAAGTTACGCCCTCAGAAAATGGAGGGGCAACGTGCATGTGCCACCGAAGATCCCAGAGCAGGGATGGCGACCAGCGAGTCCCAGAGCGACGGCGAAGTGATCCCGGCCTTTCCTCGCCCACTGGAGACGGACCCGAACCCACCGCAGCTGGAGGATCCGGACCTCTCAGAGCCACAGGCGGCGGAGCCGATCCAACCTATCCTGAATATGGAGCCAGCCGATGCGAAGCAATGGGGGTCGGAGCCGTGCCAGGAGACCGCCCTGGAAGAACCGCGGTCCGGGCTGCAGCCGATTCCAGTGTCCTTGTCAACGGAACAGATCGACATCGGTGGAATCACATCAGACGCAGGTATGGAAAGCGTCCCTGCTCCCCCGACCGATCCTGCTCTCCCGACCAACCCTACTCCCGTGACCGCTCCCCAGCCCGACAATAACCGAGTTTTCACCGCTGAGCTAGTAATACTGACCCCAGGCACCATGGAGAAGCTGGTGCCCCCATTACCAACCACGATGGGGAAACCGCTGGATGTGAGCGCGGAGAAGGTGACCTTCCAGTGGGATACCCCACGGATGGGGCCAGGCAGGAGGGCCTCAGCATTGCTGCGCTCACCTGGGAACAGTATAAACAATGCTTAATTCGACAATGGCAAAACCAAAAAGAGACAGAACCAAATTACCCACCGAGAGTACAGAGACCAAAGACTGAACGCAACAGGAGGAACTCGGTCAGGCAGGGGACTGTACTAGCCTTCCACCCGAAGCGGGGTTGGGGCTCTATACAAGAACCGGGACTGCCGACTGAAATCTTCTTTACTAGCTACAATGTGAAAGCCCCATCCCGCAATCGATATGACAATCAGCTACCAAGTAAAGGGGACCAGGTGACCTACACTCGCCACCGGGGTGCGCAGGGGTGGTGCGCTCGAGACGTCCAACGATGCGAGCCGGCCGTAGCGCCACCTGCTGTCCTGACTACGACTAACCCAGATTTGACTAATGCCACTACTGTCGCCACGGTGTGTATCATCGCCGCTACTGAACTTGCAACCACAGCTGACATCCGAATCCAGACACCGGGTGATCTGACCGTGTCTGGGAGACCAACCGATCATACTGATTCTGTAACCGCCGAGGACAGAGGACTGCAGCCTTCCCGGCCGGCGAGTGTCCGTCACCAATTGATGCAGTGTAACCTTCTGTGAGGATAAACCTCGGAACCACGAGGATGTAAATAGTTACTTGTTCGTTTCCTCTGCTTTTGCTGCTAGTACCCGACCAGGGTTGTTCTTAAAGGGGTCCCTTTGTTTACCCGGGACCCCTATTACTTTTTATTTTTGCTTTTGTTTTCCCTTTTGCTCCGTTACACCCCCTTATTTTGAAAAGACTACCGAATCATGGACGGTGAATGGTTCACAAACTGCTTTGTAAATAGTTTGCACCTTATTAAGGGTGCCCCCTACTGGTTTTACAAGAAACAGAACTCTTTGCGAAGAAACTGTTCCTGGAAACAGTACTGGAGTTCCTGCCCTACACGGACTTGCAACTTGAGTAGTTGCACTACCTCAAAGAGACTTGGTTCCCTCTTAAAGGGAATGTTCACCATTTGCACTTAATGTACAATGTTGCTTTAAAAGAGCGTGAACAGTAATAATGTTTTACATAGAGAGTTATATGTAGCTAGTTAGTCATTGAAAATGTTTGATAATGTTGTTAGAAATTGAGGACAGGAAGTGAACCCGTAGGGGTTAGTGGGTGAGTCCTCCTAGGAGCCATAGAGAGATGGTTCGGTGTTCCTGTGCTAAGAAAAGAGGCAGTAGGCCTGGGCAGATAGACAGGCGGTCCTGCATAAGACAAATCAGAAATCAAGAAGAAGGTGTTGCACTTAGAAGAGAGAAATGAAGAAAAGTTAATTTATATTTTAGGAGTTTTATAGTAAGCCTTTAGTGGATCCAGCTTATACGTCCTTAGAGGCAAAGTTAAATTATTGTTCAGAATTTGCACTTAGTAGAATACCCGGCTGGGTAATAAAAGTTATTTATAGTGTGTTATTTAAAATATTTAACTATGTCTTGTTTGTAACGTTTAAGAGTCCTCACCTCCCATAAAGGGAAGCACTGTTATTATTTCTTATTACTTGTTTATTGCATTCCAAAATTTGTATGTCTTTTGCTGACATATATTGTTGTTTTCTTCCCAGTCCGGGAGTACTGGATTTAACCGGGGGGGAGTGCAGCGCCCCAGAGTCCTGGTCGTTGCAGTACTGATGCTCCGCCGCTAAGGGGAGTGATGGTACGTCTGATGGCACTGAAGGAGTTCACCTGACCAGGTATCACAGACACCAATACACTTCATAGTCTGGCCTCCAGGGGGAGCTAAGGGCGCTATGTATTAGGCCACTCCTCACAATCTGGTAAAACTGGGGGTTGGATAGAAAGTTAGGGAGAAGCTGACTGGGTTGGAACCAGGCAACATCCTGTGGCAGAGGGTGTTGCAGGGGAAGATTCAGGGGGGTCCCTGTCAGGGGTGGGATCCTGACAGAGGCCTAGCGAAAAGGAAAGAACGTTAAGGAACCGCGCCTGCACTACACCGCGGCGGTATCTCAAGGAAGGACAAGAAGCGAGGTTTATTGTGGAGAGTGAGAAACGAGATCAAAGCAAAAAGGAGATAACACCAGTAGGAGTCGTGCTGTAAGATCGAGGCAACATCCTATTGAGGCGCGTAGCCGGTGGCTGGAACGCCGAGGAAGTATTGGGCTCCAAGCATTACTTCAAGCCAACGGCAGGACAGTTAATTATAGGTTGGCTGTCTCACCTAAATCATCTAAGCAGACATAGGGGTCAACTGTGGGAGAGGGGCGTCACTAGGGTCCCGGAAGAACTCCAGGCCTACCCGTCATACGGGTGCGTCCTATCCATATCATCTGGGGGACGGAGAAGAACATCAGAACAGACATAAGTTGTGGGAAAGAACATCAGAAACAGACACAACAGTTGTGAGGACTATCCCGTGGTGCTCAGCAGGGAAGTACTACAACACACAGGCGCTAGAAGGTAGGCACAGATTTCCACCTGCAAACAGAACTCTGGAGGTGCCATCGGACTGACCGGTCTCAGACAGCCCTGTTAACAGTACTCTGAATTGAGGATCTTGAAGCCTTCAGTAAAGAGGTAAAGAGACTGCAACCCTGTGTCCTCGTTATTCACCGCGAATTGCACCACGCACCACCATCACATCTTTTATTGGACGCCCCTTAGCAGGGTCACGGACCGGGTCTAGCCACCGTGACAACCCCAGATCTGAGACAGAGAGGCCTGGTACCGAGTATCCCCGCGGCCCTGCGTCTGGGGGCGCTCCAGAAGCGTCCCCATCATTGTTGTAAAACATCCCCCAGAGGACCCCTTTAAAGCAACGTCTTTCCCCACTGACCGAACACCACAGGTGGCATCACGACAGAATTTATCACAATTCCCTTTAAAGACCGTTCTCCTTTAATTGAGTTCCAGGGCTACGGACTGGGTTGCAGCCACTATGACATCCCCTTTAATAGCGACTGGACCCGGTGCCGAGTACCCCGATGGTGGGCGACTCATACATCCTTTAAGCGAGCGAGCGATTATGGACTGTAGAAAATGAGATCTCTCTTACATGTACACCCTTTAAGCGAGCAAGTGGTTACGGATTTAGAAAATGGGATCTCTCTGACATGTACATCCTTTAAGAGAGCGATTATGAACTGTAGAAAATAGGATCTCTCTGACATGTACATCCTTTAAGCGAGAGAGTAATTACGGACTGTACAGAAATGTCATATCCCTGACATATGCATTCTCCAAGCGAGTGGACAATTGAGGACTAAAAGGAAATGTCATTTCGATGTCTTATGTAGCCTCCAAGCGAGCGGGCAGCTATACACAGTACAGAAATATCATCACTCTGACACATGTATCCTCCAAGTGACCAAGAGGGTGATTATAGACTCTACAGAAATGTGATGTCTCCAACTTATGCCTTTTGAGAGCTAGCAGGCAAATATGGATTGTGCAGAAACGTGGTCTCTCTGACATACTGTATACATCCTCCAATTGAGTGAGCGAGTGATTATAGACTGCACAGAAATGTGATCTCTCTTAAATATGCATCCTTCAAGCGAGCAAGTGGGCGATTATAAACTGTACAGAAATGTGATCTCTCTGAGAACACTGATTTGTTTATCTGCACTGCCAGTTCCTTATCAGGTTTTAGACCCTTCCACACAAAGGTCATCTCTTTCCAGACCTGTTTTTAGATCCATGCTAACAGATCCAAATGGACAAGGCCATTAAAGAAAAAAAAGAATCAATCAATGGAAGGTATTTCTAGTTCATACTGTAGGTTGAGTTTTGACTCTACAACCAAGACATCCCTTTCCTATGTATGACATTACAAAATATAAAATATCTATTTTATAAGAAGCAGCGGCACTCTTGTCTATAGGTCATTTCTGGTATTGCAAGTAATTGAGAAATGAGTCTCACCTGCCATACCAAAATCAACCTATATTACTTCATAGATTCAGTACTTATGTACTGGCAAAAAGAGTTGAGAAAAAAAATGTGCAAAACCCTGCTCCAGTGGACTTGTCAGTAGTCTGTGACTGCAGAACCAGAACCCAGTTACTGGGTTTGAATTTCATCCTTTAAAAATGTAAGAAATTATTTGGCCCAAAAGTACCAACTGAAAACTCCATTAATTCTGCCCGCTAATGCCCCTCTCTGCCAGGAAGAACTCTGGAGAGATTATGCATATATCCCACCACTGCCAACAATTTGTCAGGGAGAACACCAGAGGAAATCACGCAGATCTTACCGCTGCCACCAATTTGTCAGGGGACGCAAATCTGCTGCTTCCAATTGTCAGGACAATAACACAATTGACTGACGAGTGATGGACGAGGCTGCGGCTGTTTCTACTACTAGGCCGGTAATTGGGGAACACAGAACTCTGATTTTTATTAGCTCAAGGTCACGCCTACATACCTCCCCATTGTGAGCTCATATGGGGAGCTGATCATGGGATATGCTAGGTCTTTTAGAAGTTTATGAGATCCTGAACATCCAGGATACTTTCGCCCCTGGAGGTCCAAAGCGAGAGATATAGTGGTCATGTTTCCTATCACGATTTTACCTTTCTATAGAGATGAAACGTGGGATGGATAGCATCATTTATCTGATCCGTATTAAGTTGGAGGTGTTCGGCCAGATTTTCAGCGATGTGATTGAATGTATGTTCGTCCATTCGCTACGACATTGAAAAATATATCTCCCATAAATATCAGATCTATGCAAACCCCAATATTTGTCACTGACCACTGGCTCTAGAGAGTCTGAGATAATTCCTTTGGATAGAGGAAACTCTTGTCTCGGGAATTGTACTTCTCCACCTCTGAGTCTACGAATCCTAGACTTAGGGCCCCTTCACACTGTGCAATCAAAGTCTGAACGAGCGTTCGATTTGTGACGTTTATCCGTCCTCGTTCCGAGGTTGCAAAGTGTGACATGGCGTTACGATTTGCGACGCAGCCCAGCATCGTACGATGTGAAAGAAAGAGCAGAACTTTCTTTCGTCGTAAATGTCTCGCTGTGGCGGTCGAAATCGTAGTATGTGACGGCGGTCATACGAGCTCGTAATGCGACTACGTGGGTTGGGCTTCCGCATACCTGTCTCCTGATTGGGCGTGACGTTTTAGCACGCCCATGCTGGTAATACGTCACGCTCGGAGTCGTAGGACTATGGCGGTGTGAAGGGTAGCGTACGATTGCGACGCGTGACGTTCACATCGCAACTACGTCAGAAAAAGCGTTAACATCGTAGAGTGTGACCGCTGGCTACGAGCTCGTACTGCGATGTCGAATATGACGCAAATGCGTCGTAATCGTAGCAGAATCGACCAGTGTGAAGGGGCCCTTAGTAGCTGCCTCTCAACAGATTCCCTGTCATAATTACCTGTTCACGGCAGGAGGTCTTACTTCAATGGAGGTTGAAGTGTTAGCTTTTTCTCACTTCCTCAGATATAATGAATCCCATATTTTCAATGTAAGGGTGATATGTCCGTCCCCCGGAGATGTCTATGGTTTTTATAGTTTTCCTCTAAAACACCTTCCTTTTTAGAGATGGCATGGGAGACTAATTTACATATTGTCTCCCAAGCCCATCTCACGGCACAACCACTCTGGATCCCACAATACCTTCTCTTTCTTTGATTCGGAGATAGGTTTCTCTGTGAGGTCACTCAGCATCTCCAGACTGGCCGGAGGTAGCCAGAAGCGACGTTAAGGCCCCAACCTCACAGGAACCCTCTGTGACGTGCTCTGGGTCAGTAACTAGTTCTGTTTTCCCACTCGATGATGAGGGTCAAGAAGGCTGCACGTTTTGGGCACTCTGACTGTGGGTGACAGCAGCTATGTAGGCTGTCTCACTGGGGATAACATTTTCTCATCAGCCTGACAGACTGTGAGTAACCATTTCCTCTCACCCGGACAGATTGGTGATACTACTTTCCCACCATCCTGACAGGCTGTGGGTAACATTTTTCCCTCTCCCTGACAGGTTGTGGGACATAGTTTTCCAAGACCCTGACAGGCTTTGTATAACACTTTCCAATCAGCTTGACAGGCTATGGGTATCACTTTCCCATCACCCTGACAAGCTGTGGTTAACACTTTTCCCTCACCCTGACAGGTTGTGGGACACACTTTCCAACCTTCCTGACAGGCTGGGTGTCACAGGTTCCTTCTCCGGTATCACACAATCAACAGACCAAGAGAATAGTGAACAATTCCAAGACCTTTATTTAGGCAAAACACGAAAGGTCCAGATGTACGATCCATCACACAAAGGATTAAATATTCCAGAACGCGAATGCAGTTCAGTTACAGAATAAAAGCCCAACAATCCAGCACAGAGGATAACAGTCCATATTCCCTTCTTTCTCTCTCTGAAGTGCTGTCTTCACCTCATGGGTCCACACAGGATCTGAATTCCCCCCAGCTCCTGTCCTCCCCTTATGTCCAGGAGTAGTCAAACAGGTTGGGGTGGTTTTCAGGCCTCCCCCACCTGACAAAGGTGCCTGGTGGGTTAAGGCACTATAGGGGGTCATTGTTTCAACAAGCTAGTTCAATATGTCATTAGCATATTAGCAAACAACATTATTCACTGACCCTGTGGAGAGATAACAATACAGAACTGTGGGGAGAATATCAGATGGCAAATAACAATCATCATCCTACAAGATACAGTAACACCATGATAATCAGTAAAATAGAAATATACACAAAATGATACCCACATAGCATATCACACCATCACACTGGGGATAAAACTTTCCAAGTTGTAGGCCAAAATCATCAGTATTAAAACAATAAAAGACCTGACAAATTTCAGTTGGTGGATAATGAATCTATAATATATGAAAGTTTAATTGTAATCATTACATTATGGTAAATAATGAAATTTAACACTATATGCTAATTTTTTGAGAAGGACCTGTATACACCTTCGATTCCAACACATGAAATATATACCCCGATACGATCACTGCCAACTCCAAAATAACAAAAGGAACTACTAGCTGTGACCACCAATCATTTATACAGCCTGATGGGACACCTGTTACAGGTAGTGTATGGCTTCAGGGGTGCTGTTTACAGAGCAAAAGAAAGGTAGCTATTAAATTTTACATATTTAATCTAGAAAAGTAGGCAGTGTTTATAAACAATATATAAAGATGTTACAAAATGGGAACAAAACAATACGGTATTTATAATTACATAGCATAAAAGGGATAACGAAAAAGTACTGAACCTGTGTCATGGAAATGACTCAGCGCTTAGCAGAGGGAGGTACTCCTTTAAGGAAACGGAGAAAACCACAGCATGCTTTAACTTCCAGGACTGATAAATTAAAAACAAACTCTGATATTTATTAGATCAAGGTTATGCCTACATACCTCCCCATGGTGAGCTCATATTAGGGGCTGACCATAGGATGTGCTTATGAGATCCCAACTTCCAAGATATTTTCACCCCTGAAGGTCCCAGGCGGGAGATAGGAAACATGACCACTATATCACGATTTTACCTTTTTAATAAGTTGGAGATATTCGGCCAGCCTTAAAGTGATGTGAATAAATGTATGTTCATCCCTTCACTACGACCTGAAATATATATCTCCCATAAATATCGGAACTATGCAAACCCCAATATTCATCACTGACCACTGGCTCTAGAGAGTCTGAGATAATTCCTTTGAACAGAGGAAGCTCTTCCTTCGGAAATTGTACTTATTCGCCTCGGTGTAAATATGAATCCTAGTCTTAGTGGCTGTCTCTCAACAGATCCCCTATCATAATTACCTGTTCACAGCAGGAGGTCCGACTTCAATGCATGTTGAACGATCAGTTCTTTCTGACTTTGCCAGTTATAATGAATGCCTTATGTTCAAAGAGAGGGTGATATGTCCCTCCTCCAGAGATGTCTTTATGGAATTACAATTTTTCTCTACGACACCCTAATCATTAATTTTTCTGCCACTTCACCCACTTGCCAGTTTGCCATGATGTTACAACATTATCCCAGAATATCAGACAAATGCCAAGTAGACATCTACATAAGTTTTGAGTCCCGAGGCAGATTAGTACTTACTACCACCATTACACACACATCCTGGCCAATTTCACAGATCTCTGACGATAACCTAGTTTGTTGGCATCTTTTCCCAGTTTTTTACTATTTCAGGATTAGAAGTGACTGACTGTAGTGTGCTTCAATGAGGCCAGTGACAGTAAGTTCATGATCCCCATTTTGCCTCCAGTTCTCAGAACCTCTAAAACATTTACATGATCTTAATTTTGCCTTTATGTTCACTTTAAAGACGTTTTTTCAGTATAATAAATAAAACAAGCAACTTTCTGATCTCTCTCTTAATAAAAAAAAAACTTCTCCATTTTGAAATACAAAGGGATTTTTAATTCTATAGTGTCTTGCTCCTTTCCTAGGTTACTGGCCATCTCTGCAGTCTATCAGAAGTGGCCGGTCTCCAAAGCAAAGAGCACAGCGCTTGCAAGATTTTGCTCTGAAGATGCACAGATCTCTGGATCAAGTCAGCCTCAGAGCTAATGTGCTCCTCCAATGCTTTTGAGGCAAAACTGCCTCTTCTAGCAGTATGATCGTTCGGACCAGCAATTTAACCACACCGTGAGCTCAAACTGCCAATATTCAGGAGCGCACGCCCCCCCAACATGCAGGAACAAGCAGGAAGCTGGAAGGCAGAGGAGAGGTCTGTTCCTGAAGATTAGTTTTGAGAACAATCTTTTAAATTAGCACTTCACATGCAAACAAGGTATGAATTCACCTTTCTTTCCCAGATATTCTATACAAAAACATCCAAAAGATTATTTTTATTGGACTTTTTCGATGTCTAAGACTGTGCTGCATATGTTTTGAAAACAGTCACCTGGTCAAAACCTGATTGTATCTGACTAAACCTTGATTGGACAGGAAGGGAAATCAGGTTTGTCGATAATCACATTATTCTGTGTCAAAAGAACTTCAGGGCAGAAGGAGAAGTGACCTAACCCTGAACATTACACATGAGGCCATAGAGTCTACTAAATGTCCCTAATTTGATGCTTGAAAGATTCATACATGGATTTTTTAACTGCGAGAGAAGTACCTTTAGATTCTGGGTGCTCCAGAAGACTAATGTTGAAAAATTAAAAAGATCTTTGAATTTCAACTTTCTACTTCTACCTATAAATTCTAGCTTGTTATTAGAAGATTCATCTCATTAGAGAAAGAGATAAAAGAGAATGTGAAGAGAATGACCAACACCAAGATCTACTGAGACAAACTCAGAAACCCTTATCATGACAATGAGAAGCCTGAAGGATCAAAAAGGAGTCATGAAAGTCTTGAGAATGATATGGCCACCAAGAACAAAAAATCGACTTAAGAGCACTGATTAAAAATGAGATAATTATGGTAAATTACATGTTGACTGATATCAATAAGCTACAACTGATATATATTTTTCTATGTACTTTATCTATGTGTCACACAATAGTACGTTTGTAACTAAAAAAAAAGCTCTACATATATGTCTCAAAAAAGTCAGTTGACAAATTTCAAATTATGATAAAATGACCACCAAATGCCCTGATGGGAAGACAAGATCAATGGCCTACAAGAGCAATGAAGACAAGACCAATCTCCCTGCGAAGGAATGAAGACAAGACCTATGGTCGATTAGTGCAATGAAGACAACTGTCCCACAAGAGCAACGAAGACAAGGCTACTGTTAAGGCCCCGTCTCACATAGCGAGATCGCTAGCGAGATCGCTGCTGAGTCACAAGTTTTGTGACGCAACAGCGACCTCCATAGCGATCTCGCTATGTGTGACACGTACCAGCGATCAGGCCCCTGCTGTGAGATCGCTGGTCGTGTCGGAATGGCCTGGACCTTTTTTCGGTCGTTGAGGCCCCGCTGACATCGCTGAATCGGTGTGTGTGACACCGATCCAGCGATGTCTTCACTGGTAACCAGGGTAAACATCGGGTTACTAAGCGCAGGGCCGCGCTTAGTAACCCGATGTTTACCCTGGTTACCAGCGTAAATGTAAAAAAAACAAACAATACATACTCGCCTTCTGATGTCCGTCAGGTCCCTTGCCGTCTGCTTCCTGCTCTGACTGACTGCCGGCCGTACAGTGAGAAGTGAGAGCACAGCAGTGACGTCACCGCTGCGCTCTGCTCTCACTGTACGGCCGGATCTCAGTCAGAGCAGGAAGCAGACGGCAAGGGACCTGACGGACACCGAAAGGCGAGTATGTACTGTTTGTTTTTTTTGGTAACCAGGGTAAACATCGGGTTACTAAGCGCGGCCCTGCGCTTAGTAACCCGATGTTTACCCTGGTTACCCGGGTACTGCAGGGGGACTTCGGCATCGTTGAAGACAGTTTCAACGATGCCGAAGTCGTTCCCCTGATCGTTGGTCGCTGGAGAGAGCTGTCTGTGTGACAGCTCCCCAGCGACCACACAGCGACTTACCAACAATCACGGCCAGGTCGTATCGCTGGTCGTGATCGTTGGTAAATCGCTTAGTGAGACGGGGCCTTTACTCAAGAACAGTGAAGATAAAACTTAAGATATCATGATGACCCAATCCCTACAAATGCTGTGGAAACAGATCAATGCCATACAAGAACAATTAAGAAAGACAAATTTCCTCAAGAGCTCTGAAGACAAGATCAATGGCCTATGAGAGGAATGAAGACAACACAATTGGCTAATGAAAGAAATAAAGTCAAAGCCAATATTCCTCAAATGCAGTGATGACAAGACTTAAGATATGACAATCCAATTGTACAAAAAGCAGTTAAGAAGACCATTTAATTGCCTCAAAAGAACAATGAAGACAAAACCAGTATTCCATGAGAGCCATGAAGATAAAACAGATGGTAGAAGAGAGCAATGAATACAATACAACTGTCCATTGAGAGGATTGAAGACAAGGCCAATGTTAGGGTACCGTCACACATTGAAATTTCCATCGCTACGACGTTACGATTCGTGACGTTCTAGCGATATCGTTACGATATCGCTGTGTCTGACACGCTACTGCGATCAGACACCCTGCTGAGAATCGTACGTCGTAGCAGATCGTTTGGAACTTTCTTTCGTCGCTTGATCACCCGCTGACATCGCTGGATCGTTGTGTGTGACAGCGATCCAGCGATGTCTTCGCTTGTAACCAGGGTAAACATCGGGTAACTAAGCGCAGGGCCGCGCTTAGTAACCCGATGTTTACCCTGGTTACAAGCGTAAACGTAAAAAAACAAACCGTGCATACTCACCCGTCGGTGTCCTTCAGGTCCCTTGCCGTCTGCTTCCTGCTCTGAGTGCCGGCCGGAAAGTGAGAGCAGAGCGCAGCGGTGCTGCGATCTGCTCTCACTGTACGGCTGCACTCAGAGCAGGAAGCAGACGGCAAGGGACCTGAAGGACACCGACGAGTGAGTATGTACTGTTTGTTTTTTTACGTTTACGCTGGTAACCAGGGTAAACATCGGGTTACTAAGCGCGGCCCTGCGCTTAGTTACCCGATGTTTACCCTGGTTACCCGGGGACTTCGGCATCGCTCCAGCGCCGTGATTGCAACGTGTGACCGCAGTCTACGACGCTGGAGCGATATTCATACGACGCTGCGACGTCACGAATCGTGCCGTCGCAGCGATGAAAATTTCAATGTGTGACGGTACCCTTACTCAAGAGCAATAATTACAAGACTTATGTCATGACAACCTAATGCCCCACAAATGCAGTGAAGATAGGTCCGGTGCCCTAGAAGAACAATGAAGGCAAGACCAATGGCTCACAAGAGTAATGAAGACAAGACAGTTCTCCCACTAGATCAATGAAGACAATGCAAATTATTATTATTATTATTATTTATTGTTATAGCGCCATTTATTCCATGGCGCTTTACATGTGAGGAGGGGTATACATAATAAAAACAAGTACAATAATCTTAAACAAACAATACAAGTCATAACTGGTACAGGAAGAGAGAGGACCCTACCTGCGAAGGCTCACAATCTACAAGGGATGGGTGAGAATACAGTAGGTGAGGATAGAGCTGGTCATGCAGCAGTTTGGTTGATCGGTGGTTACTGCAGGTTGTAGGCTTGTCAGAAGAGGTGGGTCTTCAGGCTCTTTTTGAAGGTTTCGATGGTAGGCGAGAGTCTGATGTGTTGTGGTAGAGGGTTCCAGAGTAGGGGTGATACGCGAGAGAAATCTTGTATACGATTGTGGGAACAGGAGATAAGAGGGGAGTAGAGAAGGAGATCTTGTGAGGATCGGAGGTTGCGTGTAGGTAAGTACCGGGAGACGAGGTCACAGATGTATGGAGGAGACAGGTTGTGGATGGCTTTGTACGTCATGGTTAGGGTTTTGTAGTGGAGTCTCTGGGCAATGGGGAGCCAGTGAAGGGAATGACAGAGGGGAGAGGCCGGGGAATAGCGGGGGGACAGGTGGATTAGTCGGGCAGCACAGTTTAGAATAGATTGGAGGGGTGTGAGAGTGTTAGAGGGGAGGCCACAGAGCAGGAGGTTGCAGTAGTCAAGGCGAGAGATGATGAGGGCATGGACTAGGGTTTTTGCAGATTCTTGGTTGAGGAATGTACGGATTCGTGAAATATTTTTGAGTTGAAGTCGGCAGGAAGTGGAAAGGGCTTGGATATGTGGTTTGAAGGAGAGATCAGCGTCAATGATTACCCCAAGCCAGCGAGCTTGTGGGACTGAGGAGAGTGGGCAGCCATGTACTGTAATGGATAGGTTCGTTGGGGGGGTCGCGTGAGATGGGGAAAGATGATGAATTCTGTTTTGTCCATGTTAAGTTTCAGAAATCTAGCGGAGAAGAAGGATGAAATAGTGGACAGACATTGAGGGATTCTGGTTAGTAGGGAGGTGATATCTGGTCCAGAGATGTAGATCTGGGTGTCATCAGCATAGAGGTGATACTGAAAGCCATGAGATTCTATGAGCTGTCCCAGGCCAAAGGTGTAAATGGAGAAGAGCAGGGGCCCAAGGACTGAACCTTGTGGGACTCCGACAGATAGGGGACGAATGTTCCTCTAAGGCAGTGATGACAAGATTTATGTTTTAAAAGAGAAATGAAGACAAGACTAATATCTCACATGAGCAATGAAGATAAGATCAATGTCTTACAAGAGCACTGAAGGCACGGCCAATGGTTTACAGGAGAAATGAGGACCAATGAAAGACAAACATCTCTTGACAGCAATGAAGACAAAATGAATGTCCCACATAAGCAATGAAAATATGACGCTGAGTCACTTCTCACGGACAAGCCATGAGTCGGGATAATCGATTAGTACGAGGTCAGTAGCCAGGAGGGTATGTCATAAACAGAGAGACAAAGTCATAGTCAGGTAATGGTCCGAGGTCAAAATACCAGAAATATAGCTGATCAAAGCAAAGGGGTTAAACAGAAGGATGGGCAGAACAAGGTCCAAGGTCAAAATGCGGTAGATCAACAAGAAAAATACAAAGCACAGAGTAAACCAACCACACTTAACTGATGCTACAGCTAACAGCTATCTGGGATTGCCAGCTCAGTTAAATAGCTGAGCAGTCAAGGGAACTGAGAGCACCTGACGAGAGGTCAACACCTTGCAGTCTCAGATTGGACAGCTGTCAGTAAAAACACAGACAGCGGAGCTGTCAATCACTGCACAGATAGCTCAGCACACCCCTACACCAGACTGGACAATAGAGCTGTCAATCACTAGACAGTTAGCTCAGCACTGAGAGGTGGAATCATTACAGAAAACATGACTATTGTTCCACCAGGGCAACAAAGACTAGACCCATGGCTCATACAAGCAATGTGGATGAGACCATTGGCCCAATAGATAAAATGAAGATAAAGACACTGCCAAGAATGATGCGTCACAAGAGCAAAGAATAATCTTTAGGATTGTCTGAACATTTATAAGGCTCAGGATTTACTGGTTATACATGGTCCATTTTTTTAAGATTGGTTGGCTACTAATGAAAAGAACATTGAAAATCTAATTTTTACGTACAATGTCACCACCACAAATATTAGTCATGGTTCAAGAAAATATCTCACTGACCATAGATGGATTTGAGGCACCTTTTCTCTAGAACACTAAATAATTTGGGTTTTTATTAGTAGCCCACAGTGTATTTTATGACTATATTACACAGATTTTTATGCTCAGCATCCATTCATCCTTCTATAGAGATTAATTTTCGCAAGGCTATCTTAATTCTTCCTAACTTTATTCTTGCTAACTACTGCTTTTGGAAGTAAAAAAAAACTGCAGCTTTTGTTTTGGTGTGCCTGAAATAAATTGACACCTTATCAAAGTGAATGGCTATGCTCATAATCTGTATATGCAGCTGGGATCAATGAGTCCCCTGCGGTCATGGAACTCTAATCAATAAGGCAGACTTGCTGCCCTGATTGCTAAATCTATTACGTAGACGCCTGGAGCAAGTGTTGATACGCTGGGATTGTGCGGAGCTATATAGGTCATTACTAGCAACACCAGTAAGGTGTTAACAACACCCTCTAAATTATGATTAGCGGGGCAGCGCGAGGAAGCAGAGAGGAACGGAAATTAGGTGTACACTAATTACTGAACTCAGGAAAACATTTACAGACGTGTAACTGCTCTAGTCAAAAGTTCACTGTCCCGTTGACTTTACTTAGAAGTGGCTGAGCTTTCTGGTTGTGCAGTATGGGAGCACGGCTAAGGTCATGTACAAAGAATGCAGAAAATGAGCGCACTACATTGGGACATAATACTGCATCATTAGAAACATCAAGAACCGTACAACTATAGACAGTATATACCGAATATCG
The DNA here is from genome assembly GCF_051348905.1 of Ranitomeya variabilis. Taxonomy (NCBI): domain Eukaryota; kingdom Metazoa; phylum Chordata; class Amphibia; order Anura; family Dendrobatidae; genus Ranitomeya; species Ranitomeya variabilis. Next base: position 247,793,023 of record NC_135233.1, on the reverse strand, counting down.
AGCATGATGGATGCCAACTTACCATTCAGAGTTCCCAACTTTATTTTTTCTTCTATCTGAAAGACACATCCAAAAATCATGGACAGCCAACATTTTTTCTGGACACCTTGGAAAACTATAATAAATCATTACAATTCTGAGTGATATATGTCCATACCTCCCAACTTTTGAAGAAGGCAAAGAGGGACAAACGTTGCAAATTTTAGGCCATACCCTTGACCACACTCATTTCACAACTATTCACACCCATATCCATGCCCCAACGGCACCCATTTAGCACTGCTGATCACACTGTTTAATAAACAATAATTATAAATAAACAAAAAAATATGGCCACACAGTGCTCCATACTGTATAATGGCCACACATGATTCTCAATACTGTATAATGCCCACACAGTGCTCCATACTGTATAATAGCCCCACATGATGCTGCATACAGTATAATGGCCCTACATGATGCTGCGTACAGTATAATGGCCCCACATGATGCTGCGTACTGTATAATGGCCTCACATAATGCTCCATATGGTATGATGCCCCCACATGATGCTGCGTACTGTATAATGGCCCAACATGATGCTGTGTCCAGTATAATGGCCTCACATGATGCTCCATACAGTATAAAAGCCCCACATGATGTTGAGTACTGTATAATGGCCTCACATGATGCTCCATACAGTATAATGGCCCCACATGATGCTGCATACTGTGTAATGGCCCCACATGATGCTGCGTACTGTCTAATGGCCCCACATGATGCTGTTTACTGTATAATGGCCTCACATGATGCTCCGTACAGTATAATGGGCCCACATGATACTGCATGGGTGGGTAGCACGGTGGCACAGTGGTTAGCACAGCAGCCTTGCAGCGCTGGAGTCCTGGGTTCAAACCCCACCAAGGCAACATCTGCAAAGAGTTTGTATGTTCTCTCCATGTTTGCGTGGGTTTCCTCTGGGTACTCCGGTTTCCTTCCACATTCCAAAGACATACTGATAGGGAATTTAGATTGTGAGCCCCAACGGGGACAGTCATGATAATGTGTGCAAACTGTAAAGCGCTGCGGAATATGTTAGCGCTATATAAAAATAAAGATTATTATAATGGCTTCACATGATGCTGCGTAGTGTATAATGGAACCACATGATGCTGCATACAGTATAATGGCCCCACATGATGCTGCGTACAGTGCAATGGCCACACATAGTTAACCCACCCACACAATTGCCCTCACATCACCATCATTGCCTTCTCAGCCACCCCCATCATTGCCTTCTCCATCACCACACACACCTACACACACACACCTCACCGCGCTCCCTCGCAGCAGCCGGCAGCTTCATCTCCCGCGCGTTGAATGATGTCATCCAGCCGCGCTGCTGACTGCTCACGTCGCTGCAGCTCCGGTATGCCACTGATAAAGATGCCTCTCCGTGTCTCCTGTGCCAGTCAGTATCGGAGCAAGGAGCAATATCTGCTCCGATCTGACACAGCTAGCTATCGCGCTAGCAGTTTAAAGTGGTGGTACATTTGGTCTGAGGCCATGCGGGAAAAGGAGGATCCAGGCCAGGACAGCAGGACAGAGTCTCAAATCGGGACTGTCCTGCTGGTTCCGGGACGGTTGAGAGTTATGCATGTCCACAGCCCATAATTCCGATTAGCTACATTCACAGTGAACTGTAAAATGATGATAATTACAGACATAATTATCTGTGCAAGTTTCTCCAGCTTTAAAAAAAATCACAGACGCACCTAATTTTATTTTATTTTTTACAGTCAGGGTTAAAATTTGCCTTGTTTTTATGGATGGTCCAAGAATTTCTGGATGGTTGGAAATCTTGCCACCATCACAGCTTGGATAGTAGATGTCAACTAGTTTTCTGTCATGAATCCCCAATGGCTAGGGATAGCACAGGACAAGCAAAGTACAAATAAATAACGGACGAGCTCTAGGGTGATGGAACCTGGGCTGACCGCTGCCCTACGCCTGACAAACGCAACTAGAGATAGCCAGGGAGCGTGCCTACGTTGGTTCTAGACGCCACGCACCAGCCTAAGAGCTAACTAGTACTGCAGAGAAAATAAAGACCTCACTTGCCTCCAGAGGAATGAACCCCAAAAGATATAGTTGCCCCCTCACATGTATTGACGATGAAATGAGAGGAAGGCACACACATAGAGATGATATATATAGATTTAGCAAATTGAGGCCCGCTGTAAACTAGAAAGCAGAACGATACAAAAGGGGACTGAGCGGTCAGCAAAAAACCCTAATCAAAAAAACCATCCTGAGATTACAAGAACCCATGTGCCAACTCATGGCACATGGGGAGAACCTCAGTCCACTAGAGCTACCAGCTAGCATAGAGACATAATAAGCAAGCTGGACAAAAAACCAAACAACTGAAAATCAGCACTTAGCTTATCCTGAAAGATCTGGGAGCAGGTAGGCAGGAACCAAACAGAGCACATCTGAATACATTGATAGCCGGCAAGGGAATGACAGAAAGGCCAGGTAAAATAGGAAACACCCAGCCTCTGATGGACAGGTGGAAACCAAAGGCCGCAACCCACCAAAGTCACCCAGTACCAGCAGTAACCACCAGAGGGAGCCCACAAACAGAATCCACAACAGTACCCCCCCCTTGAGGAGGGGTCACCGAACCCTCACGAGAACCCCCAGGGTGATCAGGGTGAGCTCTATGGAAGGCGCGGACCAAATCAGTCGCATGAACATCGGAGGCGACCACCCAGGAATTATCCTCCTGACCATAACCCTTCCACTTAACCAAATACTGGAGTTTGCGTCTGGAAACACGAGAATCCAAGATCTTCTCAACAACATACTCCAATTCTCCCTCCACCAGCACCGGAGCAGGAGGCTCAACCGAAGGAACAACGGGCACCTCATACCTCCGCAACAACGACCGATGGAACACATTATGAATAGCAAACGATGCTGGGAGATCCAAACGAAAAGATACAGGGTTAAGAATCTCCGAGATCCTATAAGGACCGATGAACCGAGGCTTGAACTTAGGAGAAGAGACCTTCATAGGGACAAAACGAGAAGACAACCACACCAAATCCCCAACAAGAAGTCGGGGACCCACGCGGCGACGGCGATTAGCAAACTGCTGAGTCTTCTCCTGAGATAACTTCAAATTGTCCACCACCTGATTCCAAATCTGATGTAGCCTGTCCACCACCATGTCCACTCCAGGACAATCCGAAGACTCCACCTGACCAGAGGAAAAACGAGGATGAAACCCCGAATTACAAAAAAAAGGAGAGACCAACGTGGCAGAACTAGCCCGATTATTAAGAGCAAATTCGGCCAGTGGCAAAAAAGCAACCCAGTCATCTTGGTCAGCAGAAACAAAACACCTCAAATAAGTTTCCAAGGTCTGATTAGTTCGCTCCGTCTGGCCATTCGTCTGAGGATGGAATGCAGACGAGAAAGACAAATCAATGCCCATCTTGGCACAAAACGTCCGCCAAAATCTAGACACAAACTGGGATCCCCTGTCAGAAACGATATTCTCCGGAATCCCATGCAAACGAACCACGTTCTGAAAAAATAAAGGGACCAACTCAGAGGAGGAAGGCAACTTAGGCAAGGGCACCAAATGAACCATCTTAGAAAAGCGGTCACACACAACCCAGATAACGGACATTTTCTGTGAAACCGGGAGATCAGAAATAAAATCCATGGAAATGTGCGTCCAAGGCCTCTTCGGGATGGGCAAGGATAACAACAACCCACTGGCCCGAGAACAGCAAGGCTTAGCTCGAGCACACACTTCACAAGACTGCACAAAGGTACGCACATCCCTAGACAAGGAAGGCCACCAAAAAGACCTGGCCACCAAGTCTCTAGTACCAAATATTCCAGGATGACCAGCCAACACAGAAGAATGGACCTCGGAGATGACTCTACTGGTCCAATCATCCGGAACAAACAGTCTTTCTGGTGGACAACGATCCGGCTTATCCACCTGAAACTCCTGCAATGCACGTCGCAAGTCTGGGGATACGGCGGACAATATTACCCCATCCCTAAGGATACCAGTAGGCCCAGAGTCTCCAGGAGAGTCAGGCACAAAACTCCTGGAAAGAGCATCTGCCTTCACATTCTTTGAACCTGGCAGGTATGAAACCACGAAATTGAAACGAGAAAAAAACAACGACCAACGAGCCTGTCTAGGATTCAAACGCCTGGCAGACTCAAGGTAAATGAGATTCTTGTGATCAGTCAAGACCACCACACGATGTTTAGCACCCTCAAGCCAATGACGCCACTCCTCAAATGCCCACTTCATGGCCAAAAGCTCCCGATTACCCACATCATAATTGCGCTCGGCGGGCGAGAATTTTCTAGAGAAGAATGCACATGGCTTCATCACCGAGCCATCAGAACTTCTCTGTGACAAAACCGCCCCCGCTCCAATCTCGGAAGCATCAACCTCAACCTGAAAAGGAAGTGAAACATCTGGTTGACACAACACAGGAGCAGAAGAAAACCGGCGCTTAAGTTCCTGAAAGGCCCCCACAGCCGCAGGAGACCAATTAGCAACATCAGCACCCTTTTTAGTTAAATCAGTCAAAGGTTTAACAATACTGGAAAAATTTGCAATGAACCGACGATAAAAATTAGCAAACCCCAAGAACTTCTGTAGGCTCTTAACAGATGTAGGTTGTGTCCAGTCACAAATTGCCTGAACCTTAACGGGATCCATCTCAATAGTAGAAGGAGAAAAAATGTACCCCAAAAAAGAAATCTTCTGGACTCCGAAGAGACACTTTGAGCCCTTCACAAACAGAGAATTGGCCCGCAGAACCTGAAACACCTTCCTGACCTGTAGAACATGAGACTCCCAGTCATCAGAAAACACCAAAATATCATCCAAATACACAATCATAAACTTATCCAGATATTCACGGAAAATATTGTGCATAAAGGACTGAAAGACTGACGGAGCATTGGAGAGTCCAAAAGGCATTACCAAATACTCAAAATGGCCCTCAGGCGTATTAAATGCGGTTTTCCACTCATCACCTTGTTTTATCCGCACCAGATTATACGCACCGCGAAGATCTATCTTAGTGAACCACCTAGCCCCCCTAATGCGAGCAAACAAGTCAGTCAATAATGGCAATGGATACTGATATTTGACTGTAATCTTATTCAGAAGGCGATAATCTATACAATACCATCTTTTTTTGCCACGAAAAAAAAACCTGCTCCCAGAGGGGACGAAGATGGACGAATATGTCCCTTTTCCAAGGACTCCTTAATATAATTCCGCATAGCAGTATGCTCTGGCAGTGACAGATTAAATAAACGACCCTTAGGGAAGTTACTGCCAGGAATCAATTCTATAGCACAGTCACAATCTCTATGAGGAGGGAGCGAATTGAGCTTAGGCTCCTCAAAAACATCCCTATAGTCAGACAAAAACTCAGGGATCTCAGAAGGAGTAGATGAAGCGATAGAAATCGGAGGTGCATCATCATGAACCCCCTGACATCCCCAGCTTAACACAGACATTGTTTTCCAGTCCAGGACAGGATTATGAGTTTGTAACCATGGCAGACCCAGCACTAGTACATCATGTAAATTATACAGTACAAGGAAGCGAATCACCTCCTGATGAACGGGAGTCATGCGCATGGTCACTTGTGTCCAATACTGCGGTTTATTCATAGCCAATGGTGTAGAGTCAATTCCCTTCAGAGGAATAGGGACTTCCAGAGGCTCCAGACTAAAACCGCAGCGTTTAGCAATTGACCAATCCATAAGACTCAGGGCAGCGCCCGAATCCACATAGGCATCAACGGAAATGGAAGACAGTGAAAAAATCAGAGTCACAGACAAAATGAACTTAGGCTGCAGAGTACCAATGGCAAAAGATTTATCAAGCTTTTTTGTGCGTTTAGAGCATGCTGATATAACATGAGCTGAATCACCACAATAAAAACACAATCCATTTTTCCGCCTATAATTTTGCCGTTCACTTCTGGACTGAATTCTATCACATTGCATAGTCTCAGGTGCCTGTTCAGAAGACACCGCCAACTGGTGCACGGGTTTGCGCTCCCGCAAACGCCGATCAATCTGAATGGCCATAGCCATAGACTCATTCAGACCTGTAGGCGTAGGGAACCCCACCATAATATCCTTAATGGCCTCAGAAAGACCATTTCTGAAGTTTGCAGCCAGGGCGCACTCATTCCACTGAGTAAGCACCGACCATTTCCGAAATTTTTGACAATATATTTCCGCTTCATCATGCCCCTGAGAGAGGGCTAATAAAGCCTTTTCAGCCTGAATCTCCAGGTTGGGTTCCTCATAGAGCAATCCCAATGCCAGAAAAAACGCATCCACACTAAGCAATGCAGGATCCCCTGGTGCCAATGCAAATGCCCAATTCTGAGGGTCGCCCCGCAGGAAAGATATTACAATCCTGACCTGTTGAGCAGGGTCTCCAGAGGAGCGAGATTTTAAAGAAAGAAACAATTTACAATTGTTCCTGAAATTCAGGAAGGTAGATCTATTTCCATTGAAGAACTCTGGAATAGGAATTCTAGGTTCAGACATGGGAGTGTGAACAACAAAATCCTGTATGTTTTGAACTTTTGCCGCGAGATTACTCAGGCTGGAAGCCAAACTCTGGACATCCATGTTAAACAGCTAAGATCAGAGCCATTCAAGGGTTAAGAGGAGGTAAGAAGCAGCTAGACAGCAATTAAGGGCTAGGCAGCAAAACTCTGAAGGGAAAAAAAAAAAAAAAATTTCCCTTAAACACTTCTTATTCTCCTGCTTCAGCCCAAACAATTAACACTTTGTGGGCCGGCTATACTGTCATGAATCCCCAATGGCTAGGGATAGCACAGGACAAGCAAAGTACAAATAAATAACGGACGAGCTCTAGGGTGATGGAACCTGGGCTGACCGCTGCCCTACGCCTGACAAACGCAACTAGAGATAGCCAGGGAGCGTGCCTACGTTGGTTCTAGACGCCACGCACCAGCCTAAGAGCTAACTAGTACTGCAGAGAAAATAAAGACCTCACTTGCCTCCAGAGGAATGAACCCCAAAAGATATAGTTGCCCCCTCACATGTATTGACGATGAAATGAGAGGAAGGCACACACATAGAGATGATATATATAGATTTAGCAAATTGAGGCCCGCTGTAAACTAGAAAGCAGAACGATACAAAAGGGGACTGAGCGGTCAGCAAAAAACCCTAATCAAAAAAACCATCCTGAGATTACAAGAACCCATGTGCCAACTCATGGCACATGGGGAGAACCTCAGTCCACTAGAGCTACCAGCTAGCATAGAGACATAATAAGCAAGCTGGACAAAAAACCAAACAACTGAAAATCAGCACTTAGCTTATCCTGAAAGATCTGGGAGCAGGTAGGCAGGAACCAAACAGAGCACATCTGAATACATTGATAGCCGGCAAGGGAATGACAGAAAGGCCAGGTAAAATAGGAAACACCCAGCCTCTGATGGACAGGTGGAAACCAAAGGCCGCAACCCACCAAAGTCACCCAGTACCAGCAGTAACCACCAGAGGGAGCCCACAAACAGAATCCACAACAGTTTTCCTAAACACCTACCTAGGTATGCTGTTGAGTAGGAGGAGGGGGATGTATTATAGGCAAACTATTAAGCTGGTGGACCAATATTAAGGGTTGTCTACAAAGGACGGATACGCTACAGGTTTTCTATGGAGAATTTGCATGCAGAAAATCCACTGGATATGCTCGCTGTTATGATCCTTAGTGGTTGAGGATCACAAATACTCCAGCTAAGTAACAAACATAGGACAAGCTCTAGGGAGGTGGCAACTGAACTGACCGCAAATCTGAACCTATCCAAACACACTAGAAGTAGCCGGTGAACGTGCCTAAAAATCCTAGACGTCTCGAGCCAGCCTGAGGAACTAACTACCCCTAGAGAGAAAGAAAAGACCTCTCTTGCCTCCAGAGAAATAATCCCCAAAGATATAGAAGCCCCCAACAGATAATAACGGTGAGGTAAGAGGAAGGCACATACACAGGGGTGAAAGCAGATTCAGCAAATGAGGCCCACTAATACTAGATAGCAGAAAATAGAAAAGGGAATCTATGCGGTCAGTAAAAAACCCTTACAAAATATCCACTCTGAGATTTCAAGAACCCCCACACCAACTAACGGTGTGGGGGGAGAAACTCAGTCCCCTAGAGCAACCAGCAAGCGAGGAAATCACATTTTAGCGAGCTGGACTAAAAACATAATGAACACTGATAATCAAAAAATGATCAAACAAAAACTTAGCTTGTCTTGGAGAGACTGGGAGCAAGGTAGACACAAGGAATCTGAAGAGCACTGAATACATTGATAGCAGGCAAGGAACTGAGTCTCCAGGTGAGCTAAATAGGAAACCAACCAAGGATAACGAACCAGCTGATGCAGCCAACCTGCAGAAAGACAACACTACACAGTACCGCTTGTGACCACTAGAGGGAGCCCAAAAATAGAATTCACAACAGCTCGCCACCCGGGTGTAGATCGGGTTCATTAGCTAGTTGTGAATAATATTTGAGGATTCACTGTCAAAATCTGCAGAGTAAATTGTATGGTCGAGTCATTAAAAGAGCATGGATTGACCTATTGATCATCGCTCGTTTATTGGAGGAAATTGGTAAGTATAAAGGGGTTGCCCAAGATTGAGATACAAGTCTGCAGCTACCCTGTGTGACTGGAGACTTGTCAATTTTCACAGCTAGTGGCATACAGCCAATGGCGGCAGGCCACACGACTGCTATGGACCCAATGAGACAGGCAGGCCTGGTGTCAGAACCCATACCGGCCCACCCATCCACCTGCCAATGCCCGCATTGGGCCCCCCTCCATCCATCAGTGTGCCTCTAAGGCCCCTTTCACACATCAGTTTTTTGCCGTCAGTCACAATCTGTTGGCTCGATGGATCGACGGATCCGTCGCAGATTGTGAAAAACTGATGCGACCGATCTGTTTTTCCGACAGATCCGACTAGGAGGGCTGGCTAAATAAATCGGAGCATGCTCATTTAAAAAAAACGGAATCCGTCGCCGGATTCAGTCATTTGACGGATCTGGTGCCATAGGCTTCCATTCTAGCAAATGACAGATGGCGACGGATCCGTTGCTGTCAATTTTTTTGATGGAGACAAAAATATTACTTTGTCCATTGTCTCCGGCCGCTGGACAAACATTTTTTGACGGATCCAGCGAACGACCAATGAAAGGTGAGGCCATCCGTCGCAATCTGTCGCTAATACAAGTCTATGAGAAAAAAACGGATCCGGCGGCATCAGTAGCCGGATCTGTTTTTTTAAAAATTCTACGGATTGCGACTGATAGACAAAAAATGATGTGTGAAAGGGGTCTCACACCTACCTGTGTGTTCTGTGAGCATGTCCATTATAGTTGCCTATTGAGAACTAAGGGAAAGTGTTTGCCAGCCAGATTTTGTGTGCAAACAAACCTGTGTCTTAATGCCAGATATGGTATATTTTTTATTGGTTTTCATTATATGTGTTTTTCTTCTTTTTGGATTTTTTATTTATTTGATAGTTAATTATTACCTTATTATAATATTGTTTCACTTTAAAACTCCTTTTTTGATATTTTATTTGCTTATATTGGGTACCAATCTCTTTCTGCATTGTATTAGGATAGTGACATTTAAGAATTCCCCATTTGTATGCTTGAATTATTTAAAGACAATGTCTGCAACATATAATCCCAATGGGTTTGAACTGTTTAACTGTAAAGCGCTGCGGAATATGTTGGTGCTATATAAATAAAGATTATTATTATTATGGGTTCTGAGAGGAAATGTTAGTATATCAAGCTGTATTGGATCATGTTTGACATATTATAACTACTCAGATATCCATGCTGCAATTCTCACTGTGATAGATTTTTGAGGCGTCAGTAAGCAGTCTGCAGCTCCTGCCCTTAAAGGGCATGATGCTTATATTCTTCTGTGTTTTTAAATGGTTTTAATAATCGTGTGTGGTTTACATATACTAAATATACTAATAAAAATGTGTGATTTTGTATCGTGATCCCTGCTGTTGTGCATGTCTCTTTGTTCTCTTTTTTTGGTATTAGTTTATTTTTTGATATGCTGCAGGTTGAACCCATGGATGATAGTGCTTGATGGTGCCCTCCTTAGTTCTTCGAGATGTGCCGCGCTTCACACCACACGCTCAGGAGACCGGAGCATCAGGTGGAACGAGGAGAGGTGAGTATTGTATTTATTTATTTTTTATATCAGTGACTGGTGGTCATAATGGGGTATGGAGGACCATGGGGGTGCATTATATCCTATGGAGGACCATGGGGTTGCATTATATTCTGTGGAGGCCCATGTTGGTGCATTATATTCTATGGAGGCCCATGGGGGTGCATTATATTCTATGGAGGACCATAGGGGTTCATTATATTCTATGGAGGACCATGAGGTGCATTATATTCTATGGAGGACCATGGGTGGTGCATTATATTGTATGGAGGACCATGGGGGGTGCATTATATTGTATGGAGGACCATGGGGGGTGCATTATATTGTATGGAGGACCATATAAGGTTCATTTTATTGTATGGAGGACCATGGGGGGTGCATTATATCATATGGAGGACAATGGGGGATGCATTATACTCTATAGAGGACCATGGGGGTGCACTATATTGCATGGAGGATCATGGGGGTGCATTATATTATATGGAGGACCATGGAGGGTACATTATATTGTATGGAGGACCATATGAGGTTCATTCTATTGTATGGAGGACCATGGGTGGTGCATTATATTGTACGAAGGACCATGGGTGATGCATTATATTGTATGGAGGACCAAATGAGGTTCATTATATTGTATGGAGGACCATGGGGGGTGCATTACATCGTATGGAGGACAATGGAAGGTGCATTATACTCTATGGAGGACCATGGGGGGTGCATTATATTGCATGGAGGACCATGGGGTGCATTATTTTGTATGGAGGACCATGGGGAGTGCATTATATTGTATGGAGGACCATGGGTAGTGCATTATATTGTATGGAGGACCATGAGGAGTGCTTTATATTGTATGGAGGACCTTGGGGAGTGCATTATAATGTATGGAGGGCCATGGGGAGTGCATTACATTGTATAGAGGACCGTGGGGAGTGCATTTTATTGCATTGTGGACCATGGGGAGTGCTTTATATTGTATGGAGAACCATGAGGAGTGCATTATATTCTATGGAGGACTATGGGGAGTGCATTATATTCCATGGAGGACAATGGGTGGTGCATTATATTCTATGGAGGACCGTGGGGAGTGCATTATATTGTATGCAGGACAATGGGGGTGCATTATATTCTATGAAGGACCAGGGGAGGTGCATTATATTGTATGGACGACCGTGGGTAGTGCATTTTATTCTATGGAGGACCATGGGTAGTGCATTATATTGTATGGAGGACCATGGGGAGTGCATTACATTGTATAGAGGACTGTGGGGAGTGCATTTTATTGCATTGTAGACCATGGGGAGTGCTTTATATTGTATGGAGGACCATGAGGAGTGCATTATATTCTATGGAGGACCATGGGGAGTGCATTATATTGTATGGAGGACAATGGGTGGTGCATTATATTCTATGGAGGACCATGTGGAGTGCATTATATTCTATGGAGCACCATGGGAGGTGCATTATATTCTATGGAGGACAATGGAGGGTGCATTATATTGTATGGATGACCGTGAGTAGTGCATTATATTGTATGGAGGACCATGGGTAGTGCATTATATTGTATGGAGGACCATGGGAAGTGCTTTATATTGTACGAAGGACCATGGGGGGGTGCATTATATTATATGGAGGACCATGGGGGTGCATCATATTGTATGGAGGACCATGGAAATTGTATTATATTCTATGGAGGACCATGGGGAGTGCATTATATTGAATGGAGGACCATGGAAGGTGCATTATATTGCATGGAGGACCATGGAGAGTGCACTATATTGTATGCAGGACCATAGGGAGTGCATTATATTACATGGAGGACCATGGGGAGTGCATTATACTATATGAATTATTATGGGGATGCAATATACTATATGGAGGATTATATGTGGATCATCATGCTATGTGGAAGGCAATGTGGGGCCATTATAATATTTAGAGGGCTATGTGGGGGGCCATTATACTGTATGCAAGCAATTATACAATGTGAAGGTTTATGTGGGCCCATCATACTGTGTGGGGGCCATTATACTGTATGGAGGGCTAGTAGGGACACTATACAGTGTGGGGCCATTATACTGCATGGAGGGCTGTGGGGTGGGGGGGTCACAGTTGAGGTTCATACTGAGTTAGGGTCACCATAATTTGCCTTGGGAGTGAAGATGGGATACAGTAGGGTCATTATGTGTAGAGACTAATATGGAGGAATTCACCATGGAGGTATCAAACTGTTTTTGGGGGCACTTTTGTTGGCATCATACTTTTTGGGGGCAATGAAAGAAGAATCTGGGACTTCAGCAGGAGGAAAATTACTATATAAAGACTGGAAAGTTGTGAGATATGCTCTTCTGTGACCCCAACGATTTTCTTTTTTTTTGGATGGGAGGAGGGAGGCAATTAGCATTTCTGCTATGGGGCCCTATGATTTCTATGTACGACCCTGCTCACAGCACATGCACTGTGTGTTGTTAGGATTCTTTGGTGCCAACACTAGCAGCTGGTGGGCACATGACCGCAAGTATGCGACTTGCATACATGCCTGTCATGGTTCCCAATGGCAAGGAAACGTCAGAGAACTTAAACTACAGACTAGCTCCTGGGTGATGGAATCTCGAGCTGACCGTGAGCTAAACCTACCACACAACTAACAGTGGCCGGGTGACGTACCTACGTTTTATCCCTAGACGCCCAGCGCCAGCCGGAGAACTAACTAACCCTAATAGAGGAAAAGACAGACCTGGCTTACCTCTAGGGAAATTCCCCCAAAAAGGAGACAGAAGCCCCCCACATATATTGACGGTGAGTTCAGAGGAAAAGACATACGTAGTATGAAGGTAGGTTCAGCAAAGCGAGGTCCGCTTACTAGATAGCAAGAAGATGCAATACGGAACTTCACGGTCAGCTGAAAACCCTATTAAAATACCATCCCGAAATTACTTTAAGACTCATGTGTCAACTCATGACACCGGAGTGGCAATTTCGGCCCACAAGAGCTTCCAGCTACAGAAAAATAACATAACTGTGAACTGGAACAAAAATGCAAAACAAACTTAGGACTAAGAGTCCAACTTAGCTGATAGTAGTCTAGAAGCAGGAACATGCAACAGAAAGGCTCTGGTTACATTGATGGCCGGCACTAGAATAACTGAGCAGCAAGGCTAAATAGGATACACCCATATCCTGATGGAAACAGGTGAACAGAGAAAGTGAAGCACACAAGTCCAGTACCACCAGTGACCACCGGGGGAGCCCAAAAACCAAATTCACAACACATGCCCTCACATGTCAACTAGATGTGCGCGGCCTTGCTCAATACAAGTTAATAGAGCAAGACTGGACCCGTCTAGTCAGAATGTGGCTGGAAATATGAAAATCACATACTTGCGGTCACGTGCCGTTCCACTCCTGACGACGACACCGGTGAATCCTGACAGTGCGCACTATGTGCGCTGTGAGGATTCACAAGTCCGCAGTCACATAGAGTGACTACAGACATGAACCCCAAGCCTGGACAATAATAGAGTGCCATGCAATGTTCAAATACATAATGCCAAATAATACCACAAAATTACTTTCACAAATATAACATTACAGAATTATAGTAAAGCAGATAACACCGATAGATGGTGTCAGCCGTGTAACTGGCCATTATATTTGCTTTAGCTAAAAGGGATTATATACTGTACTAGATGGTAGCCCGATTATAACGCATCGGGTATTCTAGAATATGTATGTAGTTTATTTATGAAGATTTTAGAATAATACATTGAATACACAGGATTTGGCCAACCGCGACCAATTAGCGAAGCGTGGTTCAAATCCCGCGCCAATTTGCGGCCGGACTGCGCCTGTCGCTGATTGTTCGCGGCCGGCCACATAGTATATAGCACAGTCACGTAGTATATAACAGCTCACGTAGTAAATAGCACAGCCACTTAGTACATAGCACAGCCACGTAGTATATTACACAGCCACGTAGTATATAGCACAGCCCACAGAGTATATAGCACAGCCCACAGAGTATATTGCACAGCCACATAGTATATAGCACAGCCACGTAGTATATAACACAGCCCACGGAGTATATAGCACAGCCACGTAGTATATAGCACAGCCCACGGAGTGTATAACAGCCCACACAGCATATAACACAGCCACGTAGTTTATAACAGCCCACGTAGCATATAACACAGCTCATGTAGTATATAACAGCCCACACACCCAGTATATAACACAGCTCACGTAGTGTATAACACAGCCCACGTAGTGTATAACACAGCCCTCGTAGTGTATAACACAGCCCATGTAGTGTATAACACAGGCCACGGAGTGTATAACACAGGCCACGTAGTATATAACAGCCCACGTAGTATATAACACAGGCCACGTAGTATATAACAGCCCACATAGTGTTGTGAATTTGGTTTTGGGGCTCCCCCGGTGGTCACTGGTGGTACTGGACTTGTGTGCTTCACTTTCTCTGTTCACCTGTTTCCATCAGGATATGGGAGTATCCTATTTAGCCTTGCTGCTCAGTTATTCTAGTGCCGGCCATCAATGTAACCAGAGCCTTTCTGTTGCATGTTCCTGCTTCTAGACTACTATCAGCTAAGTTGGACTCTAAGGCTACGTTCACATTTGCGGTCCTCGCCGCAGCGTCGGGCGCCGCAGCGGCGCCGCATGCGTCATGCGCCCCTATATTTAACATGGGGGCGCATGGACATGCGGCGCACTTGCGTTTTGCGCCGCATGCGTCGCTGCGGCGCCCGCGTCGGTGCGCAGAGGACGCAGCAAGTTGCATTTTTGCTGCGTCCAAATTCAATGAAAAAAACGACGCATGCGGCGCAAAACGCAGCGTTGTGCATGCGTTTTGCTGCGTTTTTATTTGCGTTGTGCGTTGCGGCGCCGACGCTGCGGCGCACAACGCAAATGTGAACGTAGCCTTAGTCCTAAGTTTGTTTGCATTTTTGTTCCAGTTCACAGTTATGTTATGTTTCTGTAGCTGGAAGCTCTTGTGGGCCGAAATTACCACTCCGGTGTCATGAGTTGACACATGAGTCTTAAAGTAATTTCTGGATGGTATTTTAATAGGGTTTTCAGCTGACCGTGAAGTTCCCTATTGTATCTTCTTGCTATCTAGTAAGCGGACCTCGCTTTGCTGAACCTACCTTCATACTGCGTATGTCTTTTCCTCTGAACTCACCGTCAATATATGTGGGGGGCTTCTGTCTCCTTTTTGGGGGAATTTCCCTAGAGGTAAGCCAGGTCTGTTTTTTCCTCTATTAGGGTTAGTTAGTTCTCCGGCTGGCGCTGGGCGTCTAGGGATAAAACGTAGGCACGTCACCCGGCCACTGTTAGTTCTGTGGTAGGTTTAGCTCACGGTCAGCTCGAGATTCCATCACCCAAGAGCTAGTCTGCTATTTAAGTTCTCTGACGTTTCCTTGCCATTGGGAACCATGACAGTATGGCCGGCCAAGGGTTAAAACCGTTGGCAGAGGAAAACAGAGAAAGTGAAGCACACAAGTCCAGTACCACCAGTGACCACCGGGGGAGCCCAAAAACCAAATTCACAACAACATAGTGTATAACACAGCCCACGTAGTATATAGCACAGCCCACAAAGTATATTGCACAACCACGTAGTATATTGCACAGCCCACGTAGTATATTGCACAGCCCACATAGTATATTGCACAGCCCACGTAGTATATTGCACAGCACACGTAGTATATAGCAATGTGAGCAGCATATCCCTGTTAAAAAAAGAGAATTAAAATAAAAAATAGTTATATACTCACCTTCCGTTGGCCCCCGGATCCAGGTGAAGCGTTTACCGATGCTCCTCGCGCGCTTAGGTCCAAAGAGTGCATTGCGGTCTCGCGAGATGATGACATAGCAGTCACCAGAGCGTCGCGAGGAGCGGGAAAGGCCTGTTCTGGATCCGAGGGGCCGACGGACGGTGAGTATATAACTATTTTTTTTTTTTATTATTATTTTTAACATTAGATCTTTTTACTATTGATGCTGCATAGGCAGCATCAATAGTAAAAGGTTGGTCACACAGGGTTAATAGCAGCGTTAACGGAGTGCGCTACACCGCGGCATAACGTGGTCCGTTAACGCTGCCATTAACCCTGTGTGAGCGCTGACTGGAGAGGAGTATGGAGCGGGCACTGACTGCGGGGAGTAAGGAGCTGCCATTTTGCCGCTGGACTGTGCACATCGCTGATTGGTCGTGGCTGTTTTGCCGCGATCAATCAGAGACTTGGGATTTCCGTTACAGACAGACAGACAGAAAAGACAGAAAGAAAGACGGAAGTGACCCTTTGACAATTATATAGTAGACTAGACGGTGGCCCGATTCTAATGCATCGGGTATTCTAGAATATGTATGTATGTATGTATATAGCAGCCACATAGTATATAGCACAGGCCACGAAGTATATAGGAGCCATGTAGTATATAGCAGACAAATACTACGTGGCCTGTGCTATATATTATGTGGCTGCTATATACATACATACATATTGTAGAATACCCAATGCGTTAATACAGGCCACGCAGTATATAGCAGTGGCCACGCAGTATATAACACAGCCCAAACAGTATATAACACAGCCCACATACTATATAACACAGCCCACGCAGTATATAGCAGCCACGCAGTATCTAACACAGGGCACGCAGTATATAACACAGCCCACGCAGTATATCACACTGCCCACGCAGTTTATCACACTGCCCATGTAGTATGTAGCAGCCATGTAGTATATAACGCAGCCCACACAGTATATAGCACAGCCCACGCAGTATTTAGCAGTGTGGGCACCATATCCCTGTTAAAAAAAATAATTAAAATAAAAAATAGTTATATACTCACCCGCCGGGATCCAGCGAAGCTCTGGCCATGCGCGCGTGGCTACCGCCATCTTCCGTTCACAGGATGCATTGCGAAATTACCCAGATGACTTAGTGGTCTCGCGAGTCTTCTGGGTAATTTCGCAATGCATCTCTGGGAACGGAAGATGGCGGCAGGCACGAGTCCATCGTCGGACTACGGAGGGTGAGAATAGCAGGTTTTTTATTTTTTTATTATTTTTAACATTAGATCTTTTTACTAATGATGCTGCATAGGCAGCATCAATAGTAAAAAGTTGGGGACACACAGGGTTAATAGCAGCGGTAACGGAGTGCGTTACCCGCGGCATAACGCGGTCCCTTACCGCTGGCATTAACCCTGTGTGAGCGCTGAGCGGAGGGGAGTATAGTAGAACCAGAAAAAGCAAAGTGTATGCATACAAATTGGGATCACCACAACAATTCAAAATTTATACAAACGACATCTTTATTTAGGAAACACCACACAAAAACATAAAAGCATTTAAAAACCCCCTAAAAATATGACCTGGGGTAACGGGTCCATACAGATAATCGGTGAATACTATAACACAGCATATAACCTTATACAGCCGATGCATAAATACACAAATCGTAGAACCAAACTGTCCAGCATATGGGCGTTGTATGGTGCGATATAATACCACAAACCAGATAATACACCCTTAATATTCTATGTCCCACAAAAAGGAATCCAAAAATAGGATAACATGTAATACACTTAGAGACATGCTAAACACCATATGGATACCTTGACCCTGATATTCAGGTCCCATGCATCACACCCTACCTAACACCTAGGCGGTAATAGGGCTCCTGGCAGTGTTGGTTCGGTGGATTTCTAACAGGCTGTATCGTAGTTGTGACCCACGCGTATCGACGCCTATAGCGTCTTCCTCAAGGTTTGTGCAAAGCAGTCATCAAAGCAAAAGGTGGCTACTTTGAAGAACCTAGAATATAAGACATATTTTCAGTTGTTTCACACTTTTTTGTTAAGTATATAAATCCACATGTGTTAGTTCATAGTTTTGATGCCTTCAGTGTGAATGTACAATTTTCATAGTCATGAAAATACAGAAAAATCTTTAAATGAGAAGGTGTGTCCAAACTTTTGGTCGGTACTGCATTATTATATGATATTTTTCATTGGTATATATCTTTTGTATGGTTCAATAATATTTTGGTCACCCTTTTAACATCTTGAATAACTGTGGCACGCTGCACCTTCATATATTTTCTCTCATTTTTTATTTACATTGGGCATGTAATGTAATTTTCTATGTATGGTGCTAGTGTGCTATTTATTATATGGCCATTGGATTGCCATTTTTTAAATTCTTGACACATATATATCTGGTGGACATCCATACCCCTCCCCATTTTTTTAAATAATTTCCACACCTTTTTCCCAATACCCATTTTATTTTGTCATTTGTGTGTTCTAATGTCTTTAAATAGTAAAATGAAGTAATATATTTTACAATAATATCTGTTGGCCTAATCTTGATAGCTTTGTGATCACTGGAAGTCTGATTGCTGTGACCCCCAGCAATCATGAGTTCAGGTCTCTGGAACCATGAGATTTGGGCTCTGTAACTTAAAAGATGGGCTTCATCTTGAATGGAGCCAGTTCACGTTCAGCCTCCACTCAATTCATTGCCAGTAGGATTGCCGAAAATAGCCGAGGATGTCCATCTCCACTGAATTCATGACAGAGCTGCAAAACTCAATTTTTTTTGGTGTTCCATAGTCCGGATCATAGGATTGCTGGAGGTCTCAGTAGTGGGAGCACCAAGAAACAGTAAATTATCCACTATCCATTGGGAATAACAGTTTTTTTTTTTTTAATAACTTGACAATGCATCAAAATTAATGCAACAAATTACAGATTTTTTTTGCATAGGTTGCTTGATGAATCTTGATATTTTGTTTTTTTTTTTTATTTTTTTTGTTCTTTTTTACCCCTTACTGTAGTTAGTGTAAGTTTTAGCATGGCTCTGCCTGATCCCACACAGTTTTACAAGGAGCACGGTGGGCTTTTCTTTTCCCCCAGCTATTCTCTTTTAACCTCATATAATCTCAGGCGGAGATGACTTGTTCAGCCAGCGCTATCCCATGAAATGGAAATGAGGAGACAGCAGCGGAAATGGCAGAGAGAGGGAATGTCTGAGTTTTGCTTAAAAAATTGAGGTGTGATATGATTTTTCTGTGTAAGGTCTCAAGGGACAGGTCACATGTCTGCATGTCTGACAAAGCCAACTCCTGGGCAACCGAGTGCGCTCTTCCCCCCAAGGAAAGCCCAGTTGAAAGATCCTGCCATTTTTCACCGCACGCTCCGGCCAGGTCTAAAAACCGAGGAGGCGTCCCACCTACCTCAGCAAATAACAACTTGATGATTAATTGTTGAAAGAATATAAGCCAAAGACGAAATTCTAAAACCCACAAGTGGAGAGGGTAAAGGCGCCAGATTGGGAGTGAGGGAAAGGAAAGGGAAGGGGGGAGTGACTGTGGAAATCGGAAAGATTGTTTATGGTCTCCAAAAACTGAAGGATATAAAGAAACGCTGCCCCTGACTCCTATTAACTTATGAATGTAATCAATGGTGCTGAAAGTTGTATCTTTTATTTTCTAAAATGCCCATAGTGGCCCATCAAATATGGCCAACATTACTGTTTTACTAAAGTCTCTTGTTTCTCTAGGGAACTGTGCCATTAAAGGGTGTGAGAAAGCTGAGTGGCTAAAGCTTTAGGATGGTAGTGATGTTGATGGTCATCCATAATTCCTTGGAAACGTATATAAGTAAAAAAACGGTTGAAGTTCCTGATCTCCTACCTCTCAAGTGCCAATTCTACTACTGGTGTGGCAGAGATGGTTTTGTGCCCCCTCAGACAAAAAGGCTTGAGTTGTACCCAATGTCCTCTATGCCCTTCCTCCTTCTCATTGACAGTCTATCCGATACACCTCACTTAAGTTGGCTATTCATCAAGGTAGCGTTACCCTTGGTAGCAAAAGTGTTAATCGCCATGAGTACGTTTTAGACTATTTTGGTCAGGTGTTTTCTATCTGCCATCGAATTCTGGGTTTCTTGACCTTTCAGTGAACCTTAGGCAATTTAGGAACGTGTAGCTGTTATTCGTGTCAAACTTCTAATGATCTTGTTCGTTATTTTTGATGACTTCTCCAGGTGAGTGGAAGTCCTGTCTACCGAACGTTTAACAAGCCGCAGCAACTTCAAAGCCAAGATCCGAGGAAGTGACGTCCATCGCGACACCAGAGCCAATTCATCTATGGCGACATCCAAAAAAACTTTGGTGCACAGCCGACAAGACGGCACTGAACTGTTCCTTGAGTTTGGATTCTTGTCTACTGTTTCGGAAACAGGGTGAAAGAGTTAATGGCACAGGGATTGGTGTCTGCTGGGAACAAGATGCTGTCAGACTCCAGAACTTTGTTACAAAGGAGGATTCTGGGATAATGCTGCCCTCCCTGGTCTTTGGCTGCCGTGATTTCAGGAAGAATGTAGTTGGCCATTTATCAGAAGGGCGGGGAGAGGGGGCACTTTAGGAGTGGAGCCAGGGAAATTTGATCATTAAAAAAAATTCCTCCTGGCTGTCTGGGGGAATTTAATTAAATTGCAAGGAAAGAGGGGGGTGCAGCAAGCACAGCAAACATCTGGAATCAATATGTGTGGCTTTGATTTTTTTTTTTCTTCTTCCTTGTACTTTTTCCTGTTTCTCTGCTGGGGAGGGAGGGAAGGTATCAGGATATCGACAGAAAGAGACATTCCAGGAAGAGGGGAAGAAGAGACAGCTTAAAGAAGGAGGTCAGGCTTTTGGACCAGGAATGGTCCTATATTTTCTGAGATGGTGGCAGTAGGCAGAGGAGATGAGCAAGCTCCTGTTCCTGGAGACTCTTTATATATTACGTAACAATGTTTCATGTGACACCTCATCCTTTCTCTTCCACCATTGTTTGGCATATTTATTGTAAACCATATCAGTAGTTTGGTTTACTGTAGACTAAGGGTACTGTCACACAGTGGCACTTTGGTCGCTACGACGGCACGATCCGTGACGTTCCAGCGATATCCATACGATATCGCAGTGTCTGACACGCTACTGCGATCAGGGACCCCGCTGAGAATCGTACGTCGTAGCAGATCGTTTGAAACTTTCTTTCGTCGTCAAGTGTCCCGCTGTGGCGTCATGATTGCATCGTGTGACAAAGGTTGTATACGATGTGCGCACAGTAACCAATGGCTTCTACATCGCAAATACGTCATGAAATTATCGCTCCAGCGCCGTGTATTGCAACGTGTGACCGCAGTATACGACGCTGGAGCGATAATCAAGCGACGCTGCAACGTCACAGATCGTGCCGTCGTAGCGACCAAAGTGCCACTGTGTGACAGTACCCTTAGTTCCAAGTAGAGTTGTCTTCTACTTAGTATGTCCTGGTTGAACTAAAGAATGCTCTAATAGATGATTCGTACCTTGATAGAGCAGTGTCTAGTCTAAGGGGATTGTTGTGTCCCTTCTTTGCCAAACAGACAACGAAGCCCAGTTTTACACCCCTTATCTGACGCTCTAGTCTAGGCCACCAGCAGTTCTTAAGTAGACACGGTCGTTTTTGAAGACATACCAAAACTACAGCCAATTCATAAACTTTTTTTTCTATTTCTGTATTTGAAATGCAGTCAATATTCCCAACATCAATGAGCTGTTTGGTCCACCACATTCAAGGATAGGTAAAAGTCTTCTGCCATGTGATGTTGGAATAGACCTGGCTAGGCAAATCTATCTAAGAAGAGGCACATCTATCACCCTCAGACCCCTGAATGCTCTTTTTCTATCAGTCCACACAGGGTCCGAATGGCTCACATAAGGATCTTTTGGTGGACTAAGATTCCAGCAGAAAATAACCCTATAGAGTCAATCACTCCCCTATAGGGAGCATTGCTTATGGTTTGATTTACAAATGAGATGTTTGATCTTTTCCGGCATGTCCAGTTGTGCAGTAATTCGGAACTACAGTATATTTGGATTGTAAGAATGGATGTGCACATGTTCTGAATACCAAAAAGGTGGTATTTAATTACCAAAGGAGGGCATTTTCAGGGTTTCATCATATGTAATAATAGTCAGGATCACGGTAGGTTGATAGTAACCCCTCTATATACAGCAGATCTGTTTTGGCTCAAGGACCCTGTGGTGTTCTCGAGTAAGACACTGGCAGATCTGCAGGCAGTTTGGACAGTGGGTGTTACCTGTTATAGGATACCTCTGCTACAAATCAAAGCTTCAACACAAATCATCGTCTGATTTCATACTGCCCAATTATGTGTCACTCCCCTTAGGGTTTAATGCCATCTGACCCAATCCCTGCGTAATGCAAAGTACTGCTTGCAGAGTGGATCCGGCAAAGAATAGACTGATTGTAATTGCTGAACTTTTCTTGGGCCAACATAATTGGTGCCCTTAGAGATTTGGAAGAGAAAGCTTTGTTCCATGTTTACGCATAGTTATTATGTTTAGGGGGGAGGTATCACGGGGCGTAAGATAAATATTTGCACACGGTCGTCTATAAGATCGTTATGTTGCAGCCTACAGGGAGTGTAAATATATCAAACCCAACAGTGAAATGGGGTGAATGGTGCGGCATGAAAAAAAGAAGCTAAGAGGTATAAAGTTCAACCTGACGTCATACACTTTCACCTATACATCTAAGGCTCTATTCACATTTAGCCTTTTGCTTCCATTTGTGGTATGTGTCAGGAGTAACCCTTGATGTTCACCTATAACAGAAGTTTCCAACATAGGTCACTATATTGGCCCATAGTGGCATGTATCAGCCGTTGACTACCCTTGCAAAAAATGTGGACTTTTTTTAATGTGGCCCTCTGTATAAAACTATGCTTTCTTAAAAATTAAAGTATTTCAGGGCATATCAGAGCAGTTTATGCCTAGAGGACTCTTGTCATACCACAGGGAACTCATTTGGGAGTTGAAGTGAAGGGGAAAGTAAATGTGAACAGACCCTTATGAGTGCACTTTACCGAGTAACCTAAGATATACAGTTGTGCTCAAAAGTTTACATACCCCAGCAGAATTTTGGCTTTCTTGTCCTTTTTTCAGAGAATATGAATGATAACACCAAAACTTTTTCTCCACTCATGGTTAATGGTTGGGTGAAGCCATTTATTGTCAAACTACTGTGTCTTCTCTTTTTATAAATCATAATGAGAACCCAAAACATCCAAATGACCCTGATCAAAAGTTCACATACCCCATTTCTTAATACCGTGTATTGCCCCCTTTAACATCAATGACAGCTTGAAGTCTTTTGTGGTAGTTGTGGATGAGGTTCTTTATTTTCTCAGATGGTAAAGCTGCCCACTCTTCTTGGCAAAAAGCCTCCAGTTCCTATAAATTTCTGGGCTGTCTAGCATGAACTGCGCACTTGAGATCTCCCCAGAGTGGCTCAATGATGCTGAGGCCAGGAGACTGAGATGGCCACTCCAGAACATTCACTTTGTTCTGCTGTAGCCAATGACAGGTCGACTTGGCCTTGTGTTTTGGATCGTTGTCATGTTGGAACGTCCAAGTACGTCCCATGCTCAGCTTCCGATCTTTCCTTCAACTTTGACAGAGTTTCCTGTGCTTTTGTAGCTCACACATCATCCCCAAAACATCAGCGATCCACCTTCGTGCTTTACAGTAGGAATGGTGTTCCTTTCATCATGAGCCTTGTTGACCTCTCTCCAAATGTAACATTTATGGTTGTGGGCAAAAAGTTACATTTTGGTCTCATTACTCCAAATCACCTTCTTCCAGAAGTTTTGAGGCTTGTCTATATGCTGCTTTGCGTATTGTAGGCAAGATACTTTTGTGGCATTTGCACAATAATGGCTTTCTTCTGGCGACTCGACCATGCAGCCCATTTTTCTTCAAGTGCCTCCTTATTGTGCACCTTGAAACAGCCACACCACTAGTTTTCAGAGAGTCCTGTATTTCAGCTGATGTTATTTGTGAGTTTTTCTTTGCATCCCGAACAATTTTCCTGGCAGTTGTGGATGACATTTTTGTTGGTCTACCTGACCATGGTTTTGTTTTTTACAGAGCAACGATTTTCCATTTGTTAATCACAGTTTGAACGCTGCTGACTGGCATTATCAATTTCTTAGATATCTTTTTGTATCCCTTTCCTGTTTAATACAGTTCAACTACCTTTTCTCGTAGATCCGTTCACAATTCTTTTGCTTTCCTCATGTCCCACAATCCAAAAATGTCAGTGGCTGGATGAAAAATGCAAGAGTCTGTCTGGATCCCATAAACTCACTCAGCTTTTATGCACACACACTGATTACAAGCCAACAGGTCACAGGTGAGGATGTTACCTTTAGTAGCCATTCAAACCCATTTGTGTCAACTTCTGTGCATGTTATCAGGCCAAAATCACCAGGGTATGTAAACTTTTGGTCAGGGTCATTTGGATGTTTTGGGTTGTCATTATGATTTTAAAAGAGAAACACAGTAGTTTGACAATAATGGCTTCACCCAACCACTAACCATGAGTGGAGAAAAAGTTTTGGTGTTATCTTCATATTCTCTGAAAAAAGGCCAAGAAAGCAAAAATTCTGCCGGGGGTATGTAAACTTTTGCGCACAACTGTACATCTGCATTTTTATATAGTTATACTCATTATTAGGCCACAATCACACATTCAGTATTTGGTCAGTATTTTACATCAGCATGTGTAAGACAAAATCAATAGGGGAACAATCAGAGGAAAAGTATAATAGAAACATGTCACCACTCCTGTATTTATCACCCACTCCTGGTTTTGGTTTACAAATACTGATGTAAAATACTGACTAAATGCTGAACGTGTGAACTTGGCCTTAGCTATATCTGTGTCAGTCTTCACTGCAGTCTTTGCATTATATTCACAGATCAGGACACAACATGAGTGCGTCACAACTCCATTTTGCCTTGTTGTGGTATCTACTGCAGATTGTACCTGCACAAATCCATTTGGTAAAAATTTGCAGCAAATCTGTGAATTTATACAGATTTCCAAATTGGGTTCCCAAATACGGTAAACTCCTTCCCGCCGTGGCCAATTTTCATTCTTGTGCTTTTACATTTTCCTCCTCTTCTTCCCAGAGCAATCACTTTTTAATTTTTAAGTCCACATAGCTGAACTAGGGCTTGTATTTTGCAGGACCAGTTGTAGTTTTTAATGACTTCATTTATTTTATCGCATAATATACTGAAAAGTGGGAAGATAAAATTTTAATGGAGGTGAAATTGTGAAAAAAAATTCCTCCGGTTCTTTTTTGGACTGCGTTTTTACGGAGTAAATGGTGCAGTAAAAAAGACGTGACAAAGTGATTCTCCAGGTCAGTACAAGTACGGCCGTAACAAACTTGTATCGTCTTTTTATTTAAATGAAGGAAAAATAGGAACTTGTGAAAAAACAAATTGGGTATGTGTCACCATTTTTTGAAATTCAAAAAATTTTAATTTTTCTATTGTGAGAGGACTTGCCATTTTGGGGGCACGTGCACCAATCGTAAAACAGCTTTTCTGACATTTCAAGGCTTTACGGCATTTACCATAAGAGTGAAATAATTTTACATTTTGATAGATCGACTTTTGCGGATGCAGCAATACTGACTGTGTCTATAATTTTTTGGCTTTATTTTTTTATTTTTTTAATGCAAATATGGCTTTATTTTTAAAAAGCATTTTGTGAATTTTTATGTTTTTAAATTTTTTTATATCTTTAAAAACTTTTTTTTTTACTTTTTATTTTTTATTCTTCTTTGAGGACTTCAACTTGTGACCATGTGATATTACAATGCGTAGAAAAAATCATGGTATGTCATAAAACCCAGCCTACGGCTGCAGTGATCATGTTGCGTTCGGGCAGGATTGCTGCATTTAAATGCTGCTGTCAAAAACTGACAGCAATATTTAAGGGGTTAAATAGCATTGAGCAGAGCTTCTGCAACCAACATGGGGCGTAATATTATGTCCTTTGTTGGGAGGTGTTAAATAAATGTCAAAAAATCTGTATACAGGTTGTTTGCGTTATTGCAGCTCGGTCCTATGAACTAAACTGGAGCTGCAGTACCACACACAACCTGTAGATAGAGATGGCGCTGTTAGATGAAAGCAGACGTGTTTTTCTACTCCTGAACAACAAATGATAGTTGGTGGTGGGGTGCTGTTATAGGGTTTGCATTTAGGGTCAAGAAGCTTCAAATTACCTCTCATCTTCACTGAATTCAATGGGGACTTTTAATAGCAAAAATCAGAGATATGCAAACTTTTGTACTTAGGGGGTCCAGAATGAACGGAACGACATGTCAGACTTCTCAAAAATGAGTCTGACACAGATACATTCCCAGGGGAGAGATTAAAAAAAAAAAACAAGAGGCGCTCCAAATACGTAAGGAGTAATGTATATTCCAATTGTGGCTGCTGAGGTATTCACAGCAAATGGAGAGAGGACATAACAAGTGAAGGAAAATGGCATGCGGTGGATCCCAGGCGGTAAAATTAATTCAGGCGGTAAGAATAACAAACTTCCAATTTATTGCAACGTGTTTCGCAGTAGAACCTACTCCTTCCTCAGGCATCCGAAACGCGTTGTAATAAATTGGAAGCTTTTTATACTTACCACCTGGATTAACCTTTGGTAGCGGCAGCGCCCGGGATCCACTGCATTCTCTTTTCCTTCAATAGATACATCCCCTTCATTCCAAAGACTGGTGGACTCCCGGACGGACCCCAACACTATCTGGTCCTAATAAAAATAATAAAATAAAACTTTAAAAAAAAAAGAAAAAAAAAATCTGTTTGTAAAAACTAGAAAAAGTGAAAATTGATATAAGAAAATCCAACATTTATGACATAGCCATTCGTGTACACAGAGGGGTAGCACAACTTTCTTATCTCCAGAGACAAAGGTTGAGTTATTTGCTATAGGCCATTATCTGAATATCTTTGGCCTGAGTAGAGTGGATCGTTGACACTCTTCTAGAGGGGTCAAATAATACCCTGCTCAGCTTCCCCACTGCTATAAAATACAAGACATGTACATGAAAGGGGCCCGCCAGACCAGCAGAAGGACCCGGCGGAGACCTCGCGGCTCCTCTGCTCCTGTCATCAGCAGTCCTGTTGTCAAATAAAGTTAACTTTGATTGTGGCGGTAACATAATATTTCTTCCCGGATAATTTGACTAGCGGAGAATTGATGGGGTCTCAGTAGAACTGATCCGTATACTTTTATTTTATCCCCCTCATTAGGCAGGAGGGCTGGATACCCGTTGCCGTGTGTTTCTGAGGTCCGCCTGCTGTACAAGGATTAGGCCTTTTGATGTATGATATCGGCTGGGCTCAAGCGCTCAGGCAGTAAATAGTCCTTGTTAAGACCCCCGAGTACACTCGATATCATGATGTATAGGAGGAGTGAGGTCAGACCAGTGCGTCTCAGCATCTGTATAATCCTAGGCTACAAATTTTTCTTCCCCTTGAAGTGAATGTGCCCACATGGGAGCACAGGCCGGGGGTCGTTAGCCAGATCCAAGGCCGTAAAAATGCAGATATTGCGGTATAATAAAATAACAATGGAGCGATCAATGTAGAAAGCATTGGGAGTCTCTGGGACTGTTGAGCAAAGTCGTCAGCAATTCCGACGTTTTGGAGGGCATTTTGCCTGTGAATAATAAATTGAGGCGCCAAACCGTACACATAATCACGTCATTTCATATTCTTCTTAGCATTACCTCTTAGTAGTATTGTGGCAGAGGATATCCAGTCTATGTCGTCCCATGCACTTCAGATGGAATACCATTCACGGCCTAGGCAGAGCACTGGTGCTGTTTTTGGTAGTCCCTTTAAGAGTTTTTTTCTCATTCTTCAAAGGGGTTTGGGTTTGGGGTTCAGCAAGGAAATGTTATGTCTGTTCTATGTTAAAGGCATTTAATTTACTGAACTGAGGGCCGAGCGCATTTTTTACCTTCATTTCATACCGACCAACATCCTAAAGGTAACAGTACACCCATTGCATCCTTTCTCCAATGCCAAAACCACACATCTGGCCCATGGAAACCACACACACATCAGCACAACCACACCCACTTAATGAGGCGGCTACCCCCCTCTTCCTCCATTATGGGTGTGAGAATAAGGTGTTCTGCCAAAATTGGGACTATTGCATTTCTGGCAAAAAAACAATTTAAAGGGTTTCTATAGTTCACACATTGGTCTGATATAGCCGAGCACCAACCTTATATGTATTGTATGTACTGGTATTTGGTTCATTAGGGCGGATCCCAGGGACCTTTGCTGCAGGGAATGAGAGTATTTCTACAGATATAAAACAGCATTCATCACTCATTTTAAGTGAATAAAGCCAAACTCATTAGGCATGGAAACTTTTAAAGGTTTTTATACTAATAAAAGTTTTTTTTCATTGTTCCAATGCACCTAACATAAAATGGATACAACTTTACAAATAGTCTGAATTAAAATGTTCGACTGTATTGTTAATGAACACATGACGTTGCACCGGGCCTATTAATCTATTAATGTTTGGGATGCCTGAGGGTAAAATGCAGTTTGCAGGATTCCTGTCTGTCGGCCATGGACAACTGACGTTGTATTGCAAATCAATTTGCTGATCTCTAGTTTCCATACAAGATACCACCACTTGGGTTTGGCATATAGGAACAGTAGCATACCTCTCAAGTTTGAACGATAGGAAATGAGTCAATTTTTTATGGTAAGCCACACCCTATAACTTGATCCACTCATTTTTTGTGAACCCACATATAAACATTGCCTCTAGGAAAGTCTCTTAGTGTTGCCAAACACTAATACGCCGCTTTAAGGGACCAAACAGAATATGATGTCTCCCCATGCAGAATGACACCTTTCGCAATGACCTTCCACAGTTTGATGCCCCCAATGCACAGTGTAATGGCCCACAGTGTCCTGTACACAGTAGGATGCCCCGCAGTGTCCCACACACAGTATGATGCCCCCACAGTATGATGCCTCCACAATACTCCACACATAGTATGATGCTTATGTAAGAGGGTGGTGCTGTTATGGACAGTACGGAACACGCTGTCACTTTAAGAGACTGTACCCCCTTGTCTGGTGTGATAGAATGTTCTGCTTCTCCCCTGCAATAGACTGTGAATGAAATGGACTGTGCAGAGGGTGGGGGTGGAGCCTGAACAGTGTGTGTGAGCTGAAGCTGCTGCAGAGAGAACTTTGTGCTGTTTTCTGCAAGAGAGGACCCACAGCCTGTAACGGAGTGGACTTGTGAAATTCGACAGACTTTTCCAGGTGCAGCGAGAGTGGCTGTCCTGTGCGAGTTTGAGAAGCCACGAAGATACCAAGAAAGGGATTTACAGTTTCCAGGAGCACCTCCAGGACCCAGAAGCAAGGAGAAGACCACATTTCATGAAGCTGGCAGAAAGCCGTGCGCACCACCGTACTAGACTTTTGGGGGCCCCCAGGGACTGGATCTGAGTCCCCAACATCACCATGAGTTTGTTCCTGTTTTGTGCACATGTTAGGGCCTAGTGTAGGCTTCAATAATCAGTACACTGGAGCTGTGTGGCCTGCTTAGTAAAGGCCAGGGAGGTTATACGTAGAGTAGCATCATTATTTGTTTATTGTTTGCATTTACTTGTATGACATATGTTGATTCTGTAATAGTTGGAGCACTGCGCTATTTTATGGGCAAGCTAAAGAATATAACTCTTGTAAATTATGTTTTGCCATCGCATACCCCTGTTTGCATCTTCCGTATCCACTTCATTCCTTGACTTACAATAAATCTACCCTTTGTTGTTTGCACCTCATCTTGTGTACGGTAGTCTTCCTGCACAGTGGTGGTCCCCCAGCCATCGCTTCAAGTGGCGCTGCGAGCAGGGTCCTGTCACCAAGATGGAGGCAGCAGACAGCAATGGCGAGAATGCTAATGTTAATGGAGATGCTGTGGGCATTGGTGGAACCCCTGCAAGGACACTCCCTATGGGCACTATATTTAGTGTGCTATCAAAGTTTGACGGCAATAATATGCCACTGTCTAACTGGGTGTCTCGGCTGCAAATCACCCTTAAGATTTATAACATCAGCCCAAACCTTGAAGCGGACATTGCTTTAACTGCCCTAGAGGGAGAAGCCCATAGAAACATCTGCCTACAACCAGAACTCACCCGCAGTACCCTGAAGGAGCTAGTGAAGTTCCTGCAAGAGATCTACAGCAAGACTGCTAGCACTGGACACCTTCGCGCCAAATTTTTCTCTAGGCTGCAGCGGGAAGAAGAAGGAATTTCTCAGTATGCAACAGCACTGCAAGAAGTGTTAGCGGAGGTGCAGAGAAAGGAGGCGGATGGATTTAGCGGCATGGGCTCTAAAGACCGGATACTCTGGGAGCAATTCATTCTGGGACTGCACAGCACATCCTTGAGGCGAGCACTGTCAGAACGGGTCCGGGCAGATCCGGCTCTTACATTTCGTCAAATCCTGGCAGAAATGGTGGCCCAAAGTAAAGAAGAGAGCTACGCGTCTGGGGTGATGCGTGTCCAGGGCGCCAATGCCAGAGGGGACCCAAACCATCAGGAGGTGCTGTTCCAGGTGGTGCAAGACTTGCAGCAGTCCCTTGTCAATGTGCAAGAGAAACTGACCCAGATGTAACAAAGAGTGGGGAAACTACAACAGTCTGACCCATCGTACTCATGCAACAATTCTTCTGCCCGACCGATAAGGGATCAGTGGGAGCAAGCCCCCTCCCGTCAGGCATCGGAGGCACGAGGACAGGCTCGAGGTGCCCCCCCGGTGAGGAGGAGGCATCCAATGCTGGGAATGTGGAGTACAGGGGCACCTTGCTAGAGACTGTCGGAACTATACTCAAGGCCAGCGGAAGCCGCCGTTAAACTACCAACCCCCGCAGTAGTGCAGCACTCTGTGGGGGAGGCGAGGAGAGAGGCCGCTCCAAATCATAACAAACACTTGATTGCTGGGTGTCCCATCCTACTTGCTGAATTCGAGGGAGTTCTAGTGGATTGCCTGATAGATACCGGGTCACAAGTTACGACGATGCCAGAAACGTATTTCAAGCAGCATTTCCAGGCCCTGCCCAAGCCAGAAAAATTAACATTGATCCAGTTGTTTGCTGCCAACCAACAACCGATCCCGGTCACAGGGGTCGTGTGGATGGATATTCGAATCTGTGGGCAAGAAGTGGAGAGAATAGGGATCCTGCTAGTCCCTGAGCCTGTCAAAGAAGATGTGCCTGTAGTACTGGGAATGAATATCCTACGTGAACTCGATCAGATTATGTTTACCAAACGGGGACCTGGCTATTGGAAGAAGGATACTACACATAAGCCTGCTCAAGAAGCCCTTCAACGACTGATCCGTGTCGGTGGGACGCAGAAGAGTGTGCCATCCTATCAGACAGTAGGGGTCATCAGGGCTCCTGGTAATGAACCTGTAGTCCTGCCTCCCGAGCGAGAAACTATAGTATACCTTCCAGTGGGGACGCATCGCAACATTGACGGGTTGGAAGTGATTGTTCAGCCTGTGGTAGGCAGAGGAATGGACCAAGAAGTCATGATAGCTCGTACGATAGTTGTGGTCCAGCAAGGAAACGTCCCCATAAGAGCTTTGAATGTGAGCCCGGGGAGGTCACCTTGCCACGAGAGACAGATCTGGCCATGGTGTACCTACATAAGGGTGAAGTGGTGAGTCAGAAGGAGATGTCTTTATTGCTGAAAGAAGGTGTGGGGTTGACCCTAGCAGTTGTTGCGGGGGCCGAAGAGACGCCATCCCTGGAGTGGAGTGGGCAGGTCATCCTTGATCAAATGGAAGTGGATGTGAAGGCTCTGGGCCCTGAGCCTGTGCAAGCAATAGAAGCTATGCTGTGGGAAAATCAGGCCGCATTCGCCCGTCACGCCAAGGATTTCGGCTGTACTTAAGCCATTACGCATTAGATACCGACCGGAGAAGCTCGTCCAATTCGAGAACGATACCGGCAGATCCCGCCCAAGATGTATCAAGAGGTGAAAACATTACTGAGGCAGATGCTGGATTCAGGAGTGGTGCATAGTAGTCAGAGCCCTTGGGCAGCCCCGGTGGTGCTCGTCAAGAAAAAGGATGGGACCATCCGGTTCTGTGTAGATTACAGGAAACTCAATGCCTACACTGTTTGAGACTCGTATCCATTGCCCTGCATCAAGTAATCCTTCACAGCGTTGGGGAAAGCCAAGTACTTCTCCACCCTGGACCTAGCAAGCGGATACTGGCAAGTAGCTGTGGCAGAGAAAGAAAAAGAAAAAACCACCTTCATCCTCCCTATGGGGCTGTTTGAGTTTAACCGGATGCCCTTCGGGCTCTCCAATGCTCCGGGCACGTTTCAACGGCTGATGGAAAAGTGTTTGGGAGACTTAAATTTTGAGGCTACCCTGATCTATCTGGATGACATCATTGTGTTTTCGGCCTTGCCCGGCTTGGACAGGTACTTGGAAGACTGCGGGCTCATAACCTGAAGGTGAAGCCAAAGAAGTGCCACCTTTTCAAGAGAGAGATCGAGTATCTGGGCCACATAGTGTCACAAGATGGAGTTCTACCCTCACCAGAAAAAGTGGCTGCTATTCAGAAGTGGCCAGTCCCTCGAACAGTGAGAGAGCTCCAGGCCTTTCTGGGGCTCGCTGGGTACTACCGCCGGTTTGTTAAAGACTGCACAAAGGTGGCGGGTCCTCTCAATGAGCTGCTGAGGGGGACCGCTGGAGTACCTAAGACCCAGTACATTCCTTGGGCCCAGAGACAAGATGAGGCCTTCCAGGCAATAAAGAATGCCCTTACCTCAGCCCCAATTTTGGCCTATGCAGACTTCAATCAACCGTTCCTGTTGTGCACAGATGGTAGCTTTCATGGACTCGGTGCAGTACTTTCTCAGACACAGGATGGACATGAAAGAGTCATTGGGTATGCCAGCAGGTCCCTGTGAGACAGCAAAAGAAACCCTCACAATTACAGCTCCTTCTGGTTAGAGCTCCTGGCCCTGGTGTGGGCCATGACAGAGAAGTTTGCGGACTTTCTGACAGGGACCAAGATTCAAATTCAAACAGACAATAATCCCCTGGGCCACCTTGAGAATGCTAAATTGGGGGCCTTAGAACAACGGTGGGTGGCTCGCCTAGCCAAGTTTGACTTATCGCTCTGCTCCCGAAAACGCAAATGCTGATGGGCTGTCAAGAGTGACTGTGGAGACTCCAATGGGGGATCTCGATGAGCAACTCGAAGAGGAGGAAACCCCAGACTTTTGTAAGTTTAAGCCCCCAGTGGTTGCGGCCCAGTCAAGAAGGGAGGCCTGCGCATTACCCCGGTCTCTGGGGAGGACCAATGAGGAATGGGGACATGTTCAGGATGAAGACGAAGGGCTGAGACAGATGAAATGGTGGGTAACTCAGAAGCGGAGCCTGGCAAACAAGAGAGAGATGATCTGGACTCTGAAATGAAGAGTGTGTTACACCAGTGGGATAGACTGGAAGTGCGAGAGTCAGTGCTATATTGTAAGAGACAACAGCCAAAAGATATGGAAGTAAGGTGGCAGGTGGTCATCCCAGGAAGAATGGCTCAAGAAGTAGCAAAAGAAGCCCACAAATTTGGAGCTCACTTCGGGCCCACAAAGACCTACCAATGGTTACATAAATATGTGTATTGCCCCGGTTGGAGTCTGTGGTGGAAGAGGTTTGCCGGCAATGTCAAGTATGTGACCTCATTAAGAGTACCGAACAGAGGGCACCCGTCCAGACCATACAAGCTAAGGAGCCGCTAGAAGTCTTGATGATCGACTATCTCCTCGTAGGACACTCGGCCCGGGGGCTACAGTACTGTTTGGTGATGACCGATCATTTCTCTAAGTGCACAGTAGTCACCCCGACAAGAGATCAGACTGCGGAATCGGCGGCACGAGCCATCTGTCAAGACTTCATCCGTGTGTATGGGTGCCCAAAGCGCATCCACTCCAACCAAGGTGCATGTTTCCAAGGCAAGGTGATGGAAGAACTATATCGTATGTATGGCATCCAGCAGCCCTTACCATCCTCAAGTCTACGGAGCATGTGAACGCTTCAACCGAACCTCACTTCAAATGCTGAGAACGTTGGAGGAGGATAAGAAGGCGTGTTGGCCAGACTACCTTCCAGAGTTGGTCTGGACCTACAACAATCGGGTCCACTCCACCACGGGTTATACCCCCTATCTACTGTTGTTTGGAAGAGCTGGACGAGAGATCATTGAGCTGAATTTGGGACAGCCAGAGGAGCTGATGGAGTGAACTGTCACCTCATGTGTGAAAGAGCACCGGCAATGATAACAAACGATACGGCGGTTGGCGGGTGAGCAGCTGCAAGAAAAATAACATACAGACCGTAAACCGACTCAAGAGTTACCGCTCCAACCCGGAGACCGAGTATTAGTCAGAGAGAAACGCCCCAAGGGAAAACTAAGTGAGAGATGGGAAGTACAGCTTTACAGAGTAATTGAGCGAGTGTATGCTAACGGCCCTGTCTACAAGGTACAGATTGAGAGTGGGGTGTCCACCCCTAGAGTACTTCACAGAAATATGCTGCGGCCCTGACGGTCTGAGATCTGTTCTACGCCATTGTTGCCTGAAGGCGCTACTCCACTTCCTGAATCTGTCATGCCTGATGGTGAAATCGATGACGAGTGGTGGACCGTCCCTGACACAGTAGGGTGTCCTCAGCCGCACAGAGACGGTAATCCTATCGATGTATCAGTACCGCCACGCGAGGATGAGACCAGACAAGAGCCCACGATGACTCCTGTAGCAAATGTTCCTCTGGAAGATAGTCAAGCCTTGCCTGACAGCCAAGAGCTCCGAAGATCCAAGTGGTCTAATGCAGGGGTTCCACCAGTCTGATATGTAGAACAGTGTGCTCTGTCTGTTTTTCCAACACTGTTGCCTCCTCTATAGGTGCTGTTTCCACATTGCACGTGTTATGGAAATATTAGGGTTGGATAAATTTATCCCTCTGTGTGTGCTGCGGCTGCTCCCAATTAGACTGAGTATTTTGAGCGCTCATCAAGAATGGACTGTACACAACTGTGACAGAACAACATTCCATCAATACTGATACTTTATTGTACATACATAGTTTTATATTTTCACATAGAAAGGAGTGGTTAGGGGTTGTCAGGGGTGGTTAGTTAATTACCATATTGTCTAGCTCCTCTGTCATTGGTTATCTAAACATATATGGAATATTGTGACTAATGCTCATATGACAGCGGATTAAGCAACTAAACTTGAGTTCTGTGTCTAGGACAAAGTGGAGACATCTGATCAGCAGTCACCAAACATCTGACACTCTTCTGCTTTTTGGGATGGAAAATCCCATATGATCTGTCTGGGTTATATTAGTTCGTGTCAACCATTTTAAACCATTTATTATAATGTATATATTAGCTGTGAGTATAAGAGTATATATGATTATAGAGGAGTATACATGCAAGTGAGATCTACATGATATATATATTTCTATCACACACGTTCCATCATTACACTTTGACCTTGATGCTGTAATGGCCGAGGATGACCATCATTAAGAAGGGAGGCATGTAAGAGGGTGGTGCTGTTATGGACAGTAAGGAATACGCTGTCACTTTAAGAGACTGCACCCCCTTGTCTGGTGTGATGGAATGTTCTGCTTCTCCCCTGCAATAGACTGTGAATGAGCTGGACTGTGCAAAGGGTGGGGGTGGAGCCTAAACAGTATATGTGAGCTGAAGCTGCTGTAGAGAGAACTTTGTGCTGTTTTCTGCAAGAGAGGACCCACAGTCTGTAATGGAGTGGACTTGTGAAATTCAACAGACTTTTCCGGATGCAGCGAGAGTGGCTGTCCTGTGTGAGTTTGAGAAGCCACGAAGATACAGAGAAAGGGATTCACAGTTTCCAGGAGCACCTCCAGGACCCAGAAGCAAGGAGAAGACCACTTTCATGGAGCTGGCAGAAAGCCGTGCGCACCACCATACTAGATTTTGGGGGTCCCCTGGGACTGGATGTGAGTCCCCAACATCACCATGAGTTTGTTCCTGTTTTGTGCACATGTTAGGGCCTAGTGTAGGCTTCAGTAATCAGTACCCTGGAGCCGTGTGGCCAGCTTAGTAAAGGCCAGGGAGGTTATACGTAGAGTAGCAGCATTAACTTTTCCCAGGCTCGAGTTCATATGAGGACATCCAGCAGAGGGCGCATCACCGTGACTCAAGGTAATTACAGGACATTCCCCTGCATTCCATTCATTCACAACATTTTACAGACAGGAGCACACCTGCATTAGCAGAGCTCCTGGGTGTAAAATGATTTAACCCATTCAGATGGATTTACATCGTGGGACGTGACAAAACGATGGAAGGTATGGGATATTGGTGATTTTTTATTTTTCCTTTTTTACAGAATGAGGGTCTTCAGGTGGATTAAGAGTATAATAAAACAACACCCTGTGTCTTTATTTCATTAAAATACTTTTTAATAATGTGTGTGTGTTTTATTAACCATTTCGTACTATTGGATTAATAATGGATAGGTGTCATAATTGACGCCTCTCCATTATTAACCTGGCTTAATGTCACCTTACAATAGCAAGGTGACATTAACCCTTCATTACCCCATATTCCACCGCTACACAGGAGTGGGAAGAGAGTGGCTAAGTGCCAGAATAGGCGCATCTTTACAGATGTGCCTTTTCTGGGGTGGCTGGGGGCAGATGTTTTTAGCCAGGGGGGGCCAATAACCATGGACCCTCTCTAGGCTATTAATATCTGCCCTCAGTCACTGGCTATACCACTCTGGCGGAGAAAATTGCGCGGGAGCCCACGCCAATTTTTTCAGCGATTTAACCCTTTATTTTACCAGCTAGAGCACCCAAATTTTGCACATACACACTACTAACATTAGTAGTGTGGAATATGCAAAAAAAAAAAGGGATATGAGATGGTTTACTGTATATAAACCATGTCTCATATCCTGTCGGGTTTGTGAAGGAGAGAGCAAAAGCCGGCAATTGAATTACCGGCTTTTATGCTATCTTGCGCTGAATTAAATATATATATATATGTGTCTCACTGACATACCAACATGCAAGAGGGGCTCAGGTCCAAATTTTGCAATGGGGCCCATCGGACTCTAATTACGTCACTGCCTTCAGCTAATAGATCGGTGGGAGTGCTGAGAGTCAGAGCCCTACCAATCTGATATTGGTTATCTGTCTAAAGAATAGGTCATGAATATTGCAGTGCTAGAAAACCTATTAAATCTATTTAAGGTAGATGAACTTGGCTTCTTTTCCAGCATCTCCTTGTGCTTTTCATCTTCGATTTATGATTCCAAAAAAGAGGAGCTAATGTGTGTGGCTATGGTATCTGCAATGTTATTAATTCATATAATTATTGATCCTTTATTCAGGGTTTGCATAGTAATACAATGTTCAGGATTGTGCAATTATCCTTTAAGACAAAATCAGGGAGGTCAACTTGTTCTGTTCTCTAAATTTTCCATTGAGTCAGCCATCATCCACAGTTGCCACAGGGCAGTAGAAGTTTCTGTTCCTTTCCAAATTGCGTGACTGACTTTTTGTCTAGTCGTCCCACTGGCTGAATATCATTCTCAACAAGCAAGCCGTGTGTGTCAGTCTGGTGTAACTGAGCTGTATGCAGCTTCGGTACGACCCAGGACATATGCAGAGAGTTATATGCTCCTTTACAGATATAAAGAAATACAATCATTTGAGACGTAAGGTTCACAAGGCCAGAAAAATTGCTAAGACAGCCACACCCTCTGCCAAACTGGTAACTAACTGTGCCACTTCCAATCAAGAGGCTCCGACTCGACAATAATTGTATTTATCTTGGCTGCAGAAAAGAGAGATGAAATGGAGGTTGTTTGTGTCATTCCATCTTAATGATGATGACTGGAGTAGCCACGACAGTCTAAGTACTAACCACCTCCTGGATTGGTGGTTTTGGTGGAAGGGTTGTTAATTGGGACAATCTTGGTCCTTAAATTTTTCTTCTTCTGAACATGAATCCTCCATAACAGTACATCTCCCAGGGAATGTGGACAAATAACACTTTTTTTACCTGCACATCAAGCTATGAAGAATAGACATTCATTTATGTATATTCCTTATGCAGGTCTGGAGTATCAGGCTCTGGACGTGTGAAAATGAGTGCCCAAGTAGCTTCTAGGTTGATGAACATACTCTTTAGGACATTTCTACCATCTTGCAGGTTCATTTATCATGATCTTGAATTTCCAAATATAATGAATGGAAATGGGAAATGTTGGTGGAGCACCTTCAATGTCTAAACAGACCCAAATATTGGACGGCTGAAGCTGTTAGCATTTATTATGCCAACGCTGAAGTTCCCCAGTCAACCAACATTTTACCAGGAGCTCCCTCTACTTTATTATGACTAGAAGTTTAGCAGTTGCAACCTAAGAGATCCCTACATGGGAGAATTATAGAAATGTAATGGAGTCCCGTGATGGATAGCCTTCAATGTGAGCTTAGTGCTTTCTTGGAAGTAGGCCTTACAACCTTCCCAATTTCCATATTACTACTCTTAATTTATCTTAGGATAAGAGGAATTGGTGACTGATTACCATCTGCCTTTCCCATCTCTTGTATGGGAGAAAGAAGTTCAGCATAGTCATAATGATAGGGGGTGCAGGGGTTGCAGTCACAACCGTGACTGAGCCAAGGAGGAATGAAAAGGTCCCTTTTGTCCATATAAAAGACAAATACTATCAAAGACCCCTGATAGTTTGCTATTCTGTTGGAGATCTTGCATTGGAGCACACAAGCTTCAAGTGACACCACTAATGGTAGGACAATTGGGCCAGCTTTTTTTCCTACTTGAATGGGCCACCACCCATCATAAGCTTGAGCCTTCACTTCATAAGGCCCATATAGCTACTGGTAGGGCTGTATTGATTATTGAATCTCTTCCAATTCTTTGCTGTTGGTGAGAGTTCCTTTGCTTGTACAACAAGCCATTGTAGACCTGGCTGAAATCAATTTTTTATCCCTCCTGCAAAAGAGAAAGCTTCTTCTGCTGTCTTCTAAAAAGATCCTTGACTTTGCTCTATTGGAGTTCTGCAGAACCCTAATGGAAATACTCTGCAATCGAACATCTGGGATGCATTATCTCATATACAAGTATTAAACTAAAATGTATATTTGTATACATGCCCAACATTCTTGAATAAAAATTTCAGAACAAAGGCAGTTCTCATGATGCTTCCTTGCTCCGTGCACAAATGCCTTTCCATCTGCTTTTACCATGCTTGGACAACTAATATGATGACTATAATTTGCCAGAAATGCTAGCGAATAAGTTTATTAGTTGGCTTGCCCATCCCATACTTGTCGTCTTAGGTTGCAATTACATGGTGATCCTCACTTGGCTCCATTAAGGGACTTGTCAGCAGGACCACATACATACACTTATGGAGGCTTGTGTGCTCCTAAAAATGCCAGAGTTGGATTTTGGCCTCAGTCCCAGCCAAAACTTTGCTAAGGTTGAATTATTTTGTGGTTTTCATCACAGCAAATGTCAATGCAACATTCCCTGTTATGAAGCTTTGTGTTATCATGGCATTATTAATTTTACACATTTGATAGGTAAAACCATAAAGGTAAATAGAATAGAGGTTGGGCAAAGTCAGCCTATGGAGATTTTCAGCCAACTTATAGGCTTGCCAAAATAAATAAATGCATTTAAAGCTTTGTCGGGTTTGGGAGGGTCAGATGGATTTAGGAAGGAAAGTCCAGATGAAAGAGGAAACACAAGAGAAGTCTTATATGCAAAAGTATCAAGAGATGAGTAAATGAGGTTACCATGGCCAGGGCAGAGATAGTGTGTTAGGTGGCATCTGGAATAAAAAAATATCAACCTAGGCAGTACGGTCCAATTTTTATGTCATCACCTCATCCCTACCCTGGTACACAAGTGCTTTTGGCTTGTTTCACTGTCCCTTGAAGAGCAGAAAGGAAGTGGGTTTAATCTTTTATGGGGTTTTTTTCATGTTGTGGTTATCAAATAAAGAGGAAGGGAAAGTCCTAAGAATCGGAAATGAACTGAGCTCCTGCCCGAGGTGGTAAGTAGTATGAACCAGCCCCAGAGAGTGGCCACATTTCCCCATGATGAACACCAGGGAGGTCTTTACAGTCTCTATGATTCATACGTCCTTGGCTGTGATGGTCTTTGCTTGAGATGGGAGCTGAATGACTAATATAACTCTTTTGTTCATTTTTCTCCATCTGGCTTGTGTCAAATACTTCATTTTTTAGATGGAAATGGTTCCATAAAAATGGAGGAGTCTGAGTTTCCTCCTAATTGTCTTTGATGGAACGACG
Source organism: Ranitomeya variabilis (assembly GCF_051348905.1). Classification (NCBI taxonomy): domain Eukaryota; kingdom Metazoa; phylum Chordata; class Amphibia; order Anura; family Dendrobatidae; genus Ranitomeya; species Ranitomeya variabilis. Next base: position 247,752,364 of record NC_135233.1, on the reverse strand, counting down.
TTACAACTGTACACCCAGCTGTAAAAAAAAAAGAAATGTTTATTTAGAATAAAACAATGCCCGTTCTGTTCTGCTTTATTCCTTTAAAAGTCAGATTTTCTTAGTTTTTTTATGTTCTTGTGTAGGATATTATGATTCAATAAAGAAAATACTTTTATTCCTTCACTTCTGTTGTATATTTATTATAATTTCAGATATTTTTTTTTCATATAGAGACGCATTCTGGAAAAATGCATGAAACACATGCCATACCACAATGTGCCAAAGGTTCTGAATTTGCGTGAACTGTCCCAATTTTCTGGAAACTATACTGGAAAATTGGAGCTCTCCTGGGTCATAAATAATGATGGGGTCCATAACAAACTCTACCCACAAGTGATGTACCTAACTGGTTTGGGGATAAATTCTTTAGCTTACATCTTTATATCAGTGGCAGTTTCGGACGTAGAATATGGAGCCATTTCTTAATCTATGGATTTTTTACAGATCTCCATCCGTAGGAACATCTAGAAGAAATTTACCATTGATGTTCTCCAACTTACATGAACCTATGAATCCCTCATGCTGGGACATCTTATATAATAATGAAGGAAGTCCTGAAGATAATGAAGGAAGTCTAGCTGAAGATATGTTATCTTTCAAGATACTAATGACCGTCTAAGATGGGTTAAGGTTGGAAGGTCTTTATTCATGGTGGTGTAGACATTATTAAAAGAAGAGCTTTGCTGTGACAGAGCCTTTATAAAGCCTTTGCCCCAGCTATATTTTTCTTAGATGTTTTTCTTTTCTTCTGTTATTTCATTTTGTTGGGCTTACTTGTCTGTTTTGAAGAAGGAACCAAGATCAGCAAAAGATTAATGCAGTAGGAATGTTTAGCCTAAAGACAGATTATTTAAACGTGTCTAGGTTGTGGTTGTGTTGCCTGTAAAATATAACGTTCAGCTAGTATGTGGTTCCATATAAGAAATCTGCAATGGAGATAGCGACAACACATTCATAGAAAGGAACCTGTGGTAACATTTTATGGCAGGAACTAAACCGGAAAGAAATATTAATATGTGAAGAAGACTATCAAGAATTAACAATCTTGGTGACCAAGTCAAGATATGTGGAGGCTTCTGAGCAAAACATTGTAAGGAGTTATTCTAACGGTGAAGGGGGGATAACTCGAGGAAACCAGACTACAGGTGAAAGATGAAAATTCCCAATCAACAGGACAATCAGAAACTGTCATTCAAAACCTATTATACAGTGAGCAAGGAAAAGCACCACGGAGTATCCAACCAATACTACTACTGTGCCCAAGTAATAGTCCCTCAATAACAATAACAATGTGGTAGAAGGCCTCGATACAGAGTGTGACACCCCAAGAATCCGGTTGTTTCAGTGGTATTGCCTGCCTGTTGGGGAGGGTGATACCATGCCTGGAAGCGAGAGGGAATCCCCTTAACAAGTAACACTTGCATACAACACTTTCCTGACTCCTGGCCAGAAGGGGGAGCTCTAGACCTGATTTCAGGGTAGCTTCCCTATAAGTTTTGGTCTGGAGAAGGAGTTAGAGGGTAGTCTGTGTGAGACAGTGAAGGGAGAGGTAGCATGAGAGGAGAGAGATTGGGGCCTGGAGCTGCGAATGGGCTCACTCCAGAAGAAAGCGCCAAGAAACCAGACACCGGGGTCCGAGGTTGTGTGGGAACTGTATGCCCCACAGCAGAAACCGGAGGGCAGGAGATTGCAGGTCTCCTGGTCACAACTACACCTGAAGGCACAGCAACAGATTAGAGCCCGGAGTCACCATGAGAGAGGGACACCTGTAAAAAGGCTCGAGTTGCCTGCCATGCGGGTAGTGTTCCATCTGAGGGACAGATTGAGAGAGAGTTTTGAAGAAAGCTAAAGCATCAAGAACCTAGAATTCAGAGCAGAAAGGAAGGCTTCCAACCCCACCTGGCTAGGGGATTCCGAACCGCTTCCAGGCTGCCCGGATTCCAGAGATCATCTGTAACCTATGCCTTTGACTGCAATTTCACCAGTAAAAGGTAAAGAGACTGCAAAACCTGTGTCCTCCAATTACTTCCTGCACTCCACCATCTATCATCCCTTACCAAATCCACCGGGAGCCCTGGGGACCAAGCTCTACCTCTGGGGAGCTATACCAACTCTGCTGCAATACCATCAGCCCCAGTGGATCCTTTTAAGCAGCATCGGCCACCTCTGGCCGAGTAACACAGGTGGTGTCACGAACATTAGACTTTATTTTCCACCACACCTTAACCCCTTTTCTTGGACACTCAGGGTCACGGACCAGGTCACAACTACCATGACACATCCCCCATAAGAACTGAGCCGACCTGGAACTGAGTAACCCACAGTCCTAGCGGGCGCTCCAAGAGCTCTTGTCCTTGTTATCAATCTAGGCATTAAAGACTGGGATTCATCCAGAGGGTGATGTTTGACGACTACTGTAGGAGGCCTTTAGGCATTTTGCCCTTTTTGCTCTATAATCTGGGCTTGGCTTTAGCCATGTGAGGTTGGCACAAAACCATATCTATAGTCCATAGCTAATTCACACATGTAGTAAATTAATAGATTGCAATGGAGATGCAACATTTAGGGGCCTGGCTGATGCATACTGGCCAACAGTACCAATTTTGCATGGAAAGACCTGCTATCTGGGCAACAAGTGGGGTTAGTAAAATCACACATAAGCATGTTTTTTCTGGTCAATACTAGGTGCCTTTTGAATGTTCTTGGGTGGTCTTGGCAGTGTATGTTCATAGAGGTATGTTGATGTATTTTGCTTCACCATCCTGAACGGATAAGAAAACCCTGTGGTATCGGCTAGCAATAGGTGATTATTGACATATCACAAGGAATAAACTGGCCATATGGATGAAACAAATGTAGGTCGAACCAGGTGACATTCAGCTCTATCCACTCCCCTATAGACATGAATGGTTGGCTTGACTGAATGTTCATGTGTTTTTAATGGGGAGAAATACTCATCCATACAGCTCTGGAAGTGGCTTTTCTCCCAGAGAACAAAAGTGCCTGACCCTTATCTTCCCTGATATTGTCTGTTGAAGACCTTGATACATATTAGATGGTCAGCCAATGTCAACAGGCTTGGCTGACTTTAATCTAACGTGTATGAGGGCCTCTAGTGGTGTACAAAGTTGAAATAGAGCCGCCTCCAAAATCAAAATGTTATGTTCCTGGGCTTTACCAACCAGGCCAGAAGGGCCTTATGATTATTTGTCCCTCTAAGCCAAGCCTGCACAACATGTGGTCGCGAAAGGGTTTGCTGCGGCTCGCAGACCTGTCGACGACAGTTATCTCCTTGCTATATTTAAATGTATTTGCATCTTTCACACACCAATACATTTGAACATTTGGGCACCGGAACTGGAGCAGAGGAGCGCCCTTAGCCCCTGCCCGGACATGCAGTGTCATGTTTAGGTCAGCACGCTTCTAACCTCATCACACTGCTGCTTTCACCAACAACAAAACAGCGGAGAAATCAAGCTTTGATGAGAACTCCATGGAGGAGGTGAAGATGAAAGGTATAATCATTTTAGATGAGGAGGTGAGGGTAGGGGAGCATTGGGGTTACCTGCATGGCACATGATGGGGGGAGGAATTGTGAAAGGGGCCAGAGTATAGCAAGGGACAGTTGGGTGGGGGGACGTTATGCAGAGGGGCCCTGTGGAGGGGTATATTATGGAGGGGGCACTGTGTGTTGGTGTGAGGGGATAATATGAAGAAGGGCAGTGTGGGGGAATGGGGATATTATGGACAGGCTTGGTGTGGGAGGGACAATATGGATAGGGACACAGTGAGGGGAAATAAATTACGGAGAGACTCAGAAGCTTTTGATCGGCTTAAGATCTGTTTCACATCAGCACCGCTGTTGATACACCCAGATCCAACACTTTCATTCATTGTGGAGGTGGACGCTTCTGATAATGCTTTGGGGGCTATTCTCTCCCAAAGAACTGGAGAGAAGGGTCTGCTACATCCTTGTGCTTTTATTTCCCGTAGACTAACCTCAGCAGAGAAGAATTATGATGTGGGAGACAAGGAATTGCTGGCTATTATTGCGGCTTTCAAAGAATGGAGGCATCATCTGCAAGGAGCTGCACAACAGATCATAGTGCTAACTGACCATCGCAATTTAGAGTTCCTTAGATCCGCTAGATGACTTTCTCCTCGTCAGGCTCTTTGGAACTTATTTTTAAATCAATTTAACTTTGTTATCTCGTACCGTCCAGGTTCTCGTAATGGGAAGGCTGATGCTTTATCCCGAATCCATGCTGCGGATTCCATACCTGGAGCCCTGTCCAAGACCATTCTATCTGATGCCAATTTCATCGGAGTTATCCACGATCAGGACTTGTGGAAAGAGTGCAGGGAGGCCTATGACGGTGATGTATTTCTGGCCAACCCACCTGTGGATATTAATCTTGTCTTTAAGGGTGGCATGTGGTTCAGAGATCGACGTATCTACGTCCCTGAGGTCGTCCGTCTGCAGATCCTCAAGTTGGTACATGACTCCAAGTTGGCTAGTCACAGGGGGGTACAGAAGACACAAGAGTTCCTGAGCCGATTCTTCTGGTGGCCAACTTGCCTGAAAGATACCAAGGACTATGTTCTCTCTTGCGAAGTATGTGCCCATTACAAGACTCCTCATGTGGCACCTACGGGTCTTCTACAACCATTACCTGTTCCGTCCCGCCCTTGGAGGTCTATATCAATGGACTTTATTGTGGAGCTGCCTACATCGGGGGGCATGAATACAATCATGGTGGTAGTTGATCGCCTGACTAAAGCTGCTCATTTTGTTCTATGCACCTCAGCTAAAGATACAGTGAACTTGTTATACAGAATGTCTTTCGGTTGCATGGGGTTCCGGATGAGATCATCTCTGACCGTGGAGTACAGTTCACTTCAAGATTCTGGAAGGGATTTTGCTCTGCACTCAATATTAATGTCTGTCTCTCTTCTGCTTACCATCCCCAGACAAATGGTCAGACTGAGCGTACCAACCAGATGCTGGAACAATATCTAAGATGCTATGTCAGCCATCTCCAGGATGATTGGTTGGAGTTGTTGCCGTTAGCCGAATTTTCATATAATAATTCTCAGAGCGCCTCCACTAAATTTACACCTTCCTTTGCCAATCTGGGTTATCATCCATGTATTTTACCTAGGTCTCCAATTAATACTCCGGTTCCAGCAGTGGAGGAAAGGCTGACTGCGATAAGACAAAATCTGGAGGTTCTGAAGGAATCCCTGACCACAACTCAAGAACGTTATAAGAGATCGGCTGATAGATTCCGTAAACCTGCACCCATGTTCAAGGTAGGAGATTCCATGTGGTTAGCAACTAAGAATCTGAAGTTAAACGTTCCTTCACAAAAACTTGGACAGAAATTAATTGGCCCTTTCAAGATCAACGGTATTGTGAGCTCTGTGGCCTGCCGGCTGAAGCTGCCTAGGACTATGAAGGTACACCCAGTTTTTCATGTATCTTTACTAAAGCCTGTATCTCCTAATACCTTCCAGGGACGTGTTGTGCCACCTCCGCAGCCTGTGGTGATTGATGGGCAAGAACAATTTGTGGTGGAGGAAATTATTGATTCCAGGATTCGCAGGAATCGGCTCCAATATCTGATAAGTTGGCAGGGATATCCCCCTGAGGAAGACTCTTGGGAACCTGTGGAAAACATCAATGCCCAACAGAAGATTTCTCGTTTTCATGAGAGATTCCCTGAGAAACCAGGTTCAGGATCGTCCTGAGGCCGCTTCTAAGGAGGGAGTAATGTCAGGACTCTGAACATTTTTTACCTTTTGTGCATTACTGCCCTTTTCCAAGATGGCGTCTTTGGTCTCATGTGCACTGTGTCTTCCTGCTATAAAACTCCACCCCAGCCTTCAGTCTGTGCTAGAGTATTCTGCCTTGCATCCAGCTCCTGACCTCTGATTACTCCCTGGCTATATACCTGCTCCTGTGAACCTGTGTGGTGATCCTGCTACTCTGCTCTGAGTTCCTGCTGCATACACCAGTTTCCAGTAATCCTCCTTCATCTGCTGCTCGTGTTTACTTCCATCTGCATTTGCTGGACATGTAAGCTGTTTCTGCTCTGCAAAAACCTGAGACTATTAACCAGGCCTCCCTGGTTGAGCTAAGATATGATTTGAACTGCCTTATAAGCTTATCTATCTGTGTTTGGACTAAGACAAGGATTTATTTGTGTCAAGTATCCTCAAGAATAACTGTGCTTCATAGACTTTCTGCTTGATTGCATTTTCCTCTGAAGTTTCCTATAGACTGCTAAGCTGCGTTTAATATTTACACCAAGTGTTGTGGACTTGGGTTTCTCTCTGCACCTGTTTGAATCACCGTGTGATAATATACACTTTACCACTTATAAAACTGTGTCCTGTAGTTGTCTTGTTCCACGCAAAGAGTCTCCTGAGTTATCCCCTATAATTATTACATTATGAAGAAGGCTGTGTGGGGGGACATAATGGAGAGGGTTATATTGTGGAGAGGGGCAATGTGGATGGGATATTTTGTACAGGAAGCACACTGAGGGGCAATTATTTATTCAGGGACACACCATAGGAGATATCTTTATTTATGGCGCAGTATAATGATACTTTTATTTTTAAGGGCACCGTGTCGGGAAGTGGTGCCGAAGACAGAGAAGAGGGAAGATTGCAGAGACAAGTTTTGGGTATGAAAGCATGAAATTTCATCATGGCGTCTGTACTATGTAGAGACAAAAGGCATGGGAATGACTCCAATCAGAGAATATGTCACTTATGAGGTACTTGGGTGTAAATTTTTATTTGCTATGCTGACTACGTTTCATCAGTACTGTGGTTCCTGCATGGTCTGCAGTCGGATGATGACTGGTAACAACAACTGCCAGTATCTTCTTACCATTGTTAAGGGCATACTGGGAATTGGAGGTTCAAGCAATACAATTATATATGGGGCTGACATTACATGTGATCGCTGCACTATGCTTGGTGCAGTGTACATGTACTAACAGTGGTTCTGGTGCTGCATATATTTACTGACTGTGGTTCTGACGCTGTGCTTATTTACTGATGGTGGTTCTGGTGCGGCGTTTATGTGCTGATAGTGTTGTGGCGCTGCATTCATGTACTGAAGGTGGTTCTGGCACTGTATTCATGTATTGACGGTGGTCTGGCACTACATATGTGTACTGACAGTGATTCTGGAGCTGCATTCATGCACTGATAGTGGTTCTGGAGCTGTATTTATGTACTGACTTGGTTTGGCACAGCATTCATATACTGATGGGGGTCCTGATGCTGTATTCATGTACTGACTGTGGTTCTGGTGCTGCATTCCTGTACTGATGGTGGTTTTGGCACTTTATTCATGTACTGATATGTTGCAATCCATTACGTGCTTCATGGCTATGTTAAAACTTCATCTCACATCTAAGTTTTGAGTATTATTATGAGGAGGATTTGGTGAGTTTCTGCTCCAAAAACTCAGCTTAAGTTAGCATGTGTTCACACTCATTTTTTTGGAGCAGAAACGCTACCAAATCCTCTTCAAATATTTAAAACTTGGTTCTGGTGATGAATCAATGTACTGATGGTCATTGTGGTGATGTACTAATGTGCCAAGAGACAGCTATCGATGAGCTGGATGATGCTGTTTCTCTTTTCTTAGAAATCTTCTTCTCAATTTGAACCAGAAAACTTTAGTTTGGGAATCAACCTAATAACACAATAAGGTATTAGGGAACATGAGAACAGTTTGCAATTTGTAGTGTGTGAGAACAGGTTGCAATTTGTATTACACAGAAAGAAAAATATTTTTCACCAGCAGGAGCAAAACAGTAGCAATACAGCAACATTACAAGAATCTACATATCTAATCATATGCAAAATATTTGCAAGTCAAATTTATGTTTTTTGAAGCAATAGTGGATGGTGAGATATGGAGCCTGAAAGTGAAAAGTTCAAAACATTGTTACCTTTTTGGCCACTCTTAACATTTTTTGCCTCCCTTGGGATTTGTTCAATATAGCAATGTGGCCCTTGGACCAAAATGTGTTGTGCACCCCTGCTCTAAGTTAATTTTCCTTGCCTTTGGGGCAATCTCACTCTTGTTTCTCTAACAAACCAGTTCCTCAGAAGAGGGAAACTTCCATATTCCAATTCTGATTTCAAAAATGTAGGGGGACTAAACTGGACAGGGGCCCTTTACACAAGCACCCAATAGCAGCCATACATTTATCCTCTAGGGTGTGTATATCCTTGACAATTGAAGCCTGATCATTTGTCAGTCCCCAGTTCCCCAATCAATATGTGGGTAAATTGCCGCAAAACGTTGACTCTAGTTTGCATCAATAGTGACTGTGACAATCTTGTAATTGCGGCCATACTAGCGGTTACTTAATGCTCTTTTTATATCATTATGGCAATATTCTATATTACTTGATGTACCATATTTTTTGCTGGGAGTTATAATTCCGAAGAACTCAAGTTGGCGGCTGAGCGTCCAAGCTAAGACCGAGCAACAGATGTTGAGCCACAGGGCTGCCTGAGTTTCCCAACTACTGTGTGATTTATATAGCCTGATGATTTAAAGTAGGGGGTTACATTATCCTATTAAAATATATTTATTCTAAGCCTCCATGTCAGTGACACAAGACAGTTAAGAATCCCATGTCCCCAAGTAGTTTATTAAAAAAAAACCTCTATAAAGGGTAATATATCACAGTGTTCTGCACACATACAGCACTGTAAATACAGTATAGGAAAAGTGAGCACTTTTGGGGCTGGCAAGGTGTTGAAGAGGTAATGTATTATATACTTGGGCTCATTTATAATGCTGTTTTTTTTTTAACTGATACATATGTGGCCTTTTCATCTCGCTCGACCTACTTTGCTTTGAAATGCGTTTCATAACCCTCTGGGATTTCAGAGGTTTAGCTGAAGTGCCAGAGAATAGTGTGAGTCTTAGGAGCAAGGGGCATCCTCAATGGGGCCTATTTTTTACATATTGCTCTCATTGCTGTCCTGTATATATTTATATATTTTTTTACACTTTTGATTAGGATTTTATGACTTTATTTGCACGCTTTCTTTATTGATAATTCCAAATTTATTTTCTAATATATCTTTATAGCAATTAAATCTTCATTTTCCTAATATGGAGCGCCAAATTTTATGCATAAAGCTTATGAACTTAGGGCCTGTTCTTGTCACATTTGGGAGACACATTCTTGACTCCATCTGGGGTTCTTTTGGGGTCATTCACTATAATGAGGCAGATGTGGTCCCTTTGTGCTCTTTTTCGGCCTTGATTCTGGCAGTTTCCATCTTTTTTTGGCAGACATAACAATGTGGTAAACTGCCCTTTGGTGTCTGTCTAAAAATATGGACACTGCCGAAAAGGAGGCCATATGGAGCACAAAGTGACCTGCCTCATTATAGTGAATAGATCTGTCTGGGGCACATCCAGATCTGATGAAGTCACAAGTATGTGGCCCAACCGTAGTGTGCACAGGTCTTTACTGCACACTGTTTTACATAGAAATTAAAGGGACTGTCCGCCCCGCCACCTGCAATTTTTGAACCACTGTTTAGAATTTTACCAAATAATAAGAGAAATAATATTTCCATTAATGATCCTCTACTGCTAATGCTCCAACTCTCTTCGAAGACCCGTGCTGTTCTTTATTATTCATACCCTAGCAATGGTGTGCCGAGATGGACATGTAGTTGTCACATACTGTTGGGAAGCAGATTCATTTTGTGCCTTTGGGTAATAATTGATATAGTCGAAATTCTATTTTTATTGGCAGAGTTGGAAAACCATGGCACATTGCTGTTGATTGATTTTATTATAAGCTTCATTTTATTTGTCTTATGTTTTATTTTCATTTATCTTACGCTATTAAAACTCACTCCATCGTGCATTTGCAAAAAATGACAGATCTAACAACAGCACCTTGCTGACAGTTCTCACATGACAGCAGAAGACTTAAAATAACACATGAAATAAGTAAAAGAAACTATAACCAAAGTTCTCCACTCATCATCCATAGCAATCATGTGATATTCCTGTGAGACTGCATTGGATGGACCAAGTGGCAATGCCACATGACTGCTTACCTTGTCATATGGAAGCCATAAAGGTGGCCATACTCATTAGTCTAAAGTTGGTAAAAACAGGCAATTACAGTCAAATTTTCATTCAACCCTAACAAAATAACAGACATTGCCAACTTGGTACCATCCCTCAAAATCTGCTTACTGGAAACCATCAGCAAGTTACTGTTGACAGATCTTATCACTGACTTATTTAGTAGTGTTGGATACAGATGTGCTATTCTCTCTGCAGAGATTGATGCGTGAGCCTCAATCATATAATCGGGGGCCTCATTTATTTTCAGTCTACCTTTCCTAGCCTCCACGTCTCTTAATTGTTTTCACATTTTCCTTGCAGTGTCCACCCTTATAAAACTCACTATAATAATGGTTATAAATGATAGGGTGACGTTACCATTCCTCTATATTACACTGTGGTTTTCGCAGACTGCTGTTCTTAGCGCTATTTGCAAATTTGCGTGACCCGGGCCTCATACTTGTAATGGTGCTGGGGATTCTGTCAAGCGTAAGCTTACTGTTAAATTCATTTTATATGCTGGGCCCAAGGAGAGGAACAATCCTTCAAGAGGGGATCAAATTTCAGAAAAAAACATGTAATGTTCTGTCCATTTGTCACCTGGACAGGCTGAGCGCTCTCTACATGGGATCTGCGCTTTTAAAAGCAACTTTGAAGGTTTTTTATAAGCACTTCTGGGTAGGAATTCCTTTTGCCATAGTGTGCTTTCCTGTTACGACTCCCCGCAGAGCAATGTCTGTTTTGTGAAGCTCTGTGTACACACTACATACCAAGCCAGGGCTGTAGTCAGTAGTCACGGTCTTATAATAATACTCCCCTCAGCCCCTTTAATGCTTTTATAGGGTGAACCCACTGCCGTCCCGATAGAGTCCACCACTTCCTTAAAAGTGAAGTTTATTACAGAACATTTCCCTTTAAAAACATTTAAAAAATCCTTTAATTCTTGATAAACCTGACTAATTTGAAAAGCACAGGAAAAAAAAGTCTGGTCATAAGCAGAAGAGTCCAGTAGGCGGCCTTTTCTTTATCCTTTCTATCCAAAATAGCTTGATTGACAAGCTTTTCCTAGGGAACCTTTCAGTGGATTTTTTTTCCTGTGCCCAGCTCATTTCTCAAACTATGTTTTCTCTGAAATGCCGCAGTGCTTTAGAGGAAAACTTTTGTTGGGGGAGATAGTTTTTTATGCTGCCTGTGGTTCATGCTGAATTAAGGGTTCCTTTTAATGGAAACCTTCTGTAAGCAGATGAACATACTGCCCATTTTTCCCTTGAAGAATCAAGTATAGTGTTATAATGTGTAATGTGAATTCTGACATGCATTAACGATGTATGTAGTTTTTTCAGTAAAGTTCATGTTTGGGACTAGCCCAGAATGAAAGGGTTAAGCTGAAGGGACAAGATGCAGTTCCTATTAGAACGTCAGAAATTTCCCATTATAAGTATAATACAGTATGTGTAATGTATGTAGATTTAATACATAGTGTTTGTGATGGTGATCTGCCCTACATACTGTAGGACAAAGTTAAAATTTGGGACTGGCCCCTAGTGGGAGAGCAAAGCCCTAGTTAAAGATGACTACTTTCTGATAGTTGGTCAGATAAGGAAGTACAGTAGCTAAGTTCAACTTGCAGTAGGCAGTGAGGTATTGTTCATGGCAGTGGTAAGCCTTACTGCAATCTTTTGTGGACATTCTTGCAACTTCTGGAGCCTAGGGCTCGGTACAGGTACTACAGAGAGTGCTTTATCCTCTAGCGTATAGAACAAGCTAGATGTGGAACCGCGTTAGGGGAAGATATTGGATCCCAGGTGCACTACCGCTCTGTACGCTGGTGCTGACAGGAACAGTAGCTATAGGGATAGTCCAGGAGGAACGGATAGCAATGCTTGTTACAATGAGCTGTGTGCCCGATGAGTTATGTGCGGCAGCTCCTAAAGATAGAGGCCTGGAGACAGTGGAGGCCCGTGGCCTACAAGTGAGTGTGATGCACCCCACACTTGACAGTACATTAGCACTGGGACATGATTTTCCTGTCAAGTGCTGGGACATTATGAAGCTGAGGTACGGCCATGGCTACTGCCCGTGGTCACTTTACACAGTGCTGCATGATGTGGGGGTCCCTAATGAGAGAGGAGACAGAGGATAGGGAGATCCTGAGCCGGGAACTAGAGGAGAAGTGACGGAAGGAACAAAGCGATTGATTGGAGATGGTCCTGGGTTAGGACACCTAGACGTACGGCCTAGAGTTTATAACTCACAGAGGTAACAGGTCTAAACGGGACATAGTACGTAAGACGAAGAGAGTGCTTCAGTCAGGACTTCCAGAGCATCAGTGACAGAAGAAATAAGTGGCAAAGTAGCTCCCCTAAGGGGAAAAGGACACAGAAATGCGGGTTGGGCATAGGACTCATACAAACTGCACTGTAGTACTGAGCTGGGCTATAGTAAAGCAAAGAGGAAAGGTAAAGTGAGAGGACAAGTGAGAAAAGAGAAAGGATCTGTGTTTGAAATATGCTCCGTATTGTTGAAGAAACTTACATCAATATATCTGCCCGCTATCTCCTGTTTATAATTCCTTCCCAGCTGGTTTCCCTCATTGAACTTTCCAAACCTGGTCCAGGGCAAACCAATGTCACCGGTTACATATGGCCGGCAAGGGCATAGTGCCCCTACAGCATAAGTCCACACACCCAGCCAGGACAACATGTCGGGGCATAGGAAACGAGCACCTCATCCATGACTACTGCCCAGCGCCACTTCTCATAAATATGTTTTTCTTTTGCCTTGTGTAAATGCCACTGTTCTCTTGAATCAGGCAATGTTTTTCTTTTGTTCCTGCTCCTCTCTGTTTCTGAGACATGGACCCTTCTTCCCTGCACATAAACAGCGGCATTTACATCAGGCAAGAAGTTATGTACAGTTGTGCTCAAAAGATTACATACAATGGCAGAATTTTTGTTTTCTTGGCCTTTTTTCAGAGAATATTATTATTCATTTTATGAATATGAATGATAACACCAAAACTTTTTCTCCACTCATGGTTAGTGGTGGTTGAAGCCATTTATTGTCAAGCTACTGTGTTTTCTCTTTTTAAATCATAATGACAACCCAAAACATCCAAATTACCCTGATCAAAAGTTCACATACCCCATTCCTTAACCCCTTAATCCCATATGACGTACTATCCCGTCAAGGTGACCTGGGACTTATTTCCCAGTGACGGGATAGTACGTCATATGAGATCGGCCGCGCTCACGGGGGGAGCGCGGCCGATCGCGGCCGGGTGTCAGCTGACTATCACAGCTGACATCAGGCACTATGTGCCAGGAGCAGTCACGGACCGCCCCCAGCACATTAACCCCCGGCACACTGCGATCAATCATGATCGCAGTGTTCCGGTGGTATAGGGAAGCATCGCGCAGGGAGGGGGCTCCCTGCGTGCTTCCCTGAGACCCCCAGAGCAACGCGATGTGATCGCGTTGCTCCGAGGGTCTCTTACCTCCTCCTCGCTGCAGCAGGCCCGGATCCAAAATGGCCACGGCATCCGGGTCCTGCAGGGAGGTAGCTTCACAGTGCCTGCTCAGAGCAGGCGCCAGGAAGCCAGGAGCTGTGCATGTTAGATCGCCGATCTGACACAGTGCACAGCAAAGTGTCAGATCAGCGATCTTACACTATAACATGATGCCCCCCTGGGACAATGTTATAGTGTAAATAAAAAAAATGTAAAAAAAAATTCCCCCAAAAAATTCCCCCCCCCAAAAAAATATTGTTCCTATAAATACATTTCTTTATCTAAATAAAAAAAAAACAATAAAAGCACACATATTTAGTATCACCGCGTCCGTAACAACCCGACCTATAAAACTGTCCCACTAGATAACCCCTTCAGTGAACACCGTTAAAAAAAAAAAAAACGAGGCAAAAAACAACGCTTTATTATCATACCACCAAACAAAAAGTGGAATAACACGCGATCAAAAAGACAGATCTAAATAACCATGGTACCGTTGAAAACATCATCTTGTCCCGCAAAAAACGAGCCACCATACAGCGTCATCAAAGAAAAAATAAAAAAGTTATAGTCCTCAGAATAAAGCGATGCAAAAATAATTATTTTTTCTATAAAATAGTTTTTATCGTATAAAAGCGCCAAAACATTAAAAAATGATATAAATGAGGTATCGCTGTAATCGTACTGACCCAAAGAATAAAACTGCTTTATCAATTTTACCAAACGTGGAACGGTATAAACGCCTCCCCCAAAAGAAATTCATGAATAGCTGTTTTTTGGTCATTCTGCCTCACAAAAATCGGAATAAAAAGCGATAAAAAAAATGTCACGTGCCCGAAAATATTATCAATAAAAACGTCAACTCATCCCTCGAAAAACAAGACCTCACATGACTCTGTGGACCAAAATATGGAAAAATTATAGCTCTCAAAATGTGGTAACGCAAAAAATATTTTTTGCAATAAAAAGCATCTTTCAGTGTGTGACGGCTACCAATCATAAAAATCCGCTAAAAAACCCGCAACAAAAGTCAATCAAACCCCCCCTTCATCACCCCCTTAGTTAGCGAAAAATTAAAAAATTAAAAAAAATTTATTTATTTCCATTTTCCCATTAGGGTTAGGGTTAGGGCTAGGGTTAGGGTTAGGGCTATGTTGTGAATCTGCTTTTGGGCTCCTTCTGGTGGTGGCTAGTGGTACTGGTGACTCGGGTGTGTTTTCTTTCTCAGTTCACCTGTTTTCATCAGTAGTGGGGAGTTCCTATTTAATCCTGCTCTTCAGTCATTGCCTTGCCGGCCATCAATGTAACCAGAGCCTTTCTGTTGCATGTTCCTGCTCCTAGACTACTGATCAGCTAAGTTGGACTCTTAGTCCTAAGTTTGTTTGCATTTTTTGTTCCAGTTTACAGTTATATCATTCTCTGTAGCTGGAAGCTCTTGTGGGCTGAAATTACCACTCCGGTGTCATGAGTTGACACATGAGTCTTAAAGTAATTTCAGGATGGTATTTTAAAAGGGTTTTCAGCTGACCGTGCAGTTCCCTTTTGTATCTTTCTACTATCTAGTAAGCGGACCTCGCTTTGCTGAACCTACCTTCATACTGCGTATGTCTTTTCCTCTGAACTCACCGTCAATATATGTGGGGGGCTTCTGTCTCCTTTTCGGGGGAATTTCCCTAGAGGTAAGCCAGGTCTGTTTTTTCCTCTACTAGGGTTAGTTAGTCCTCCGGCTGGCGAGAGACGTCTAGGGATAAAACTTAGGCACGCCCCCCGGCCACTATTAGTTGTGTGGTAGGTTTAGCTCACGGTCAGCTCGAGATTCCATCACCCAAGAGCTCGTCCGTTATTTATGTGTCCTGACGTTCCCCTGCCATTGGGAACCATGACAGGGCTAGTATTAGGTTTAGGGCTAGGGTTAGGGCTAGGGTTAGGGCTAGGGTTAGGGTTAGGGTTGGGGCTAGGGTTAAGGCTACAGTTAGGGTTGGGGCTAAAGTTAGGGTTAGGGTTGGGGCTAAAGTTAGGGTTAGGGTTTGGATTACATTTACGGTTGGGAATAGGGTTGGGATTAGGGTTAGGGGTGTGTCAGGATTAGGGGTGTGGTTAGGGTTACCGTTGGGATTAGGGTTAGGGATGTGTTTGGATTAGGGTTTCAGTTATAATTGGGGGGTTTCCACTGCTTAGGCACATCAGGGGCTCTCCAAACGCGACATGGCGTCCGATCTCAATTCCAGCCAATTCTGCGTTGAAAAAGTAAAACAGTGCTCCTTCCCCTCCGAGCTCTCCCGTGCGCCCAAACAGGGGTTTACCCCAACATATGGGGTATCAGCGTACTCAGGACACATTGGACAACAACTTTTGGGGTCCAATTTCTCCTGTTACCCTTGGGAAAATACAAAACTGGGGGCTAAAAATTAATTTTTGTGGAAAAAAAAAATAATTTTATTTTCACGGCTCTGCGTTATAAACTATAGTGAAACACTTGGGGGTTCAAAGTTCTCACAGCACATCTAGATAAGTTCCTTGGGGGATCTAGTTTCCAATATGGGGTCACTTGTGGGGGTTTCTACTGTTTAGGTACATTAGGGGCTCTGCAAACGCAATGTGACGCCTGCAGACCAATCCATCTAAGTCTGCATTCCAAATTACGCTCCTTCCCTTCCGAGCTCTGACATGCGCTCAAACAGTGGTTCCCCCCACATATGGGGTATCAGCGTACTCAGGACAAATTGGACAACAACTTTTGGGGTCTAATTTCAACTGTTACCCTTGGAAAAATACAAAACTGGGGGCTAAAAAATTATTTTTGTGGAAAAAAAAAAGATTTTGTTATTTTCACGGCTCTGCGTTATAAACTGTAGTGAAACACTTGGGGGTTGAAAGTTCTTACAACACATCTATATAAGTTCCTTGGGGGGTCTAGTTTACAATATGGGGTCACTTGTGGGGGGTTTCTACTGTTTAGGTACATTAAGGGCTCTCCAAACGCAACATGGCGTCCCATCTCAATTCCTGTCAATTTTGCATTGAAAAGTCAAACGGTGCTCCTTCCCTTCCGAGCTCTCCCATGCGCCCAAACAGTGGTTTACCCCCACATATGGGGTATCAGCGTATTCAGGACAAATTGGACAACAACTTTTTGGGTCCAATTTCTTTTCTTACCCTTGGGAAAATAAAAAATTGGAGGCGAAAAGATAATTTTTGTGAAAAAATATGATTTTTTATTTTTACGGCTCTGCATTATAAACTTCTGTGAATCACTTAATGGGTCAAAGTGCTCACCACACATCTAGATAAGTTCCCTAGGGCAGAGGTCCCCAACCACCGGTCCGCGGACCAGGACCGGGCCGTTGGGGTTTTTCAGCCGGTCCGCGGCGCCCCTGTTCAGCGGTCACGTGGGACCGCTCATTAGAGAAATGAATAGGCGGCTCCACCTCCCATAGGGGCGGAGCCGCATAATTCATTTCTCTAATCAGCGGTGCCGGTGACCGCTGACAGAGGAAGAGGCTGCGGCACCGAAGACCAGCTGTCCGGGGGAAGGAGCGGGACGCCGGGAGCAGGTAAGTATGTCATATTCACCTGTCCGCGTTCCACACGCCGGGCGCTGTCTCCATCTTCCCGGCGTCTCTCCGCACTGACTGCAGGCAGAGGGCGCGATGACGCATATAGTGTGCGCGCCGCCCTCTGCCTGATCAGTCAGTGCAGAGAGACGCCGGGAAGATGGCGCCGAGGAGCTGCAAGCAAGACAGGTGAGCATGTGTTTTATTATTTTTATTGCAGCAGCAGCAGCACAGCTATGGGGCAATAATGGACGGTGCAGAGCACGATATGGCACAGCTATGGGGCAATAATGGTGCAGAGCACTATATGGCACAGCTATGGGGCAATAATGAACGGTGCAGAGCACTATATGGCACAGCTATGGGGCAATAATGGTGCAGAGCACGGTATGGCACAGCTATGGGGCAATAATGGTGCAGAGCACTATATGGCACAGCTATGGGGCAATAACGGTGCAGAGCACTATATGGCACAGCTATGGGGCAATAATGGTGCAGAGCACGGTATGGCACAGCTATGGGGCAATAATGGTGCAGAGCACTGTATGGCACAGCTATGGGGCAATAATGGTGCAGAGCACGGTATGGCACAGCTATGGGGCAATAATGGTGCAGAGCACTGTATGGCACAGCTATGGGGCAATAATGGTGCAGAGCACTGTATGGCACAGCTATGGGGCAATGGTGCAGAGCACTATATGGCACAGCTATGGGGCAATTATGAACGGTGCAGAGCACTGTATGGCACAGCTATGGGGCAATAATAAACGGTGCAGAGCACTGTATGGCACAGCTATGGGGCAATAATAAACGGTGCAGAGCACTGTATGGCACAGCTATGGGGCAATAATGGTGCAGAGCACCAGGGAAACAAGCATGGTGCTCCCACTCATTCTGAACCTATGGTAAGTTGAATCACATTCTCATAAATGTCATAATTATATGATAAGTATGCACTAAGCTCCATCCCTCCATAACCCCACCCCCATATGACCAAAGCCCCGCCCCTGCCCCACCCCCACCGGGCCATGGAAAACTGGTCTTGCTTAAAGCCGGTCCCTGGTGCAAAAAAGGTTGGGGACCTCTGCCCTAGGGGGTCTACTTTCCAAAATGGTGTCACTTGTGGGGGGTTTCAATGTTTAGGCACATCAGTGGCTCTCCAAACGCAACATGGCATCCCATCTCAATTCCTGTCAATTTTGCATTGAAAAGTCAAACGGTGCTCCTTCCCTTCCGAGCTCTGCCATGCGCCCAAACAGTGGTTTACCCCCACATATGGGGTATCAGCGTACTCAGGACAAATTGGACAACAACTTTTGGGGTCCAATTTCTTCTCTTACCCTTGGGTAAATAAAAAATTGGGGGGCAAAAAGATCATTTTTGTGAAAAAATATGATTTTTTATTTTTACGGCTCTGCATTATAAACTTCTGTGAATCACTTAATGAGTCAAAGTGCTCACCACACATCTAGATAAGTTCCCTAGGGGGTCTACTTTCCAAAATGGTGTCACTTGTGGGGGGATTTTAATGTTTAGGCACATCAGGGGCTCTCCAAACGCAACATGGCGTCCCATCTCAATTCCAGTAAATTTTGCATTGAAAAGTCAAATGGCGCTCCTTCGCTTCCGAGCTCTGCCATGCGCCTAAACAGTGGTTTACCCCCACATATGGGGTATCGGCGTACTCAGGACAAATTGTACAACAACTTTTGGGGTCCATTTTCTCCTGTTACCCTTGGTAAAATAAAACAAAATTGGAGCTGAAGTAAATTTTTTGTGAAAAAAAGTTAAATGCTCATTTTTATTTAAACATTCCAAAAATTCCTGTGAAACACCCGAAGGGTTAATAAACTTCTTGAATGTGGTTTTGAGCACCTTGAGGGGTGCAGTTTTTAGAATCATATAGACCCCTCAAAATGACTTTAAATGAGATGTGGTCCCTAAAAAAAAATGGTGTTGTAAAAATGAAAAACTGCTGGTCAACTTTTAACCCTTATAACTCCCTAACAAAAAAAAATTTGGGTTCCAAAATTGTGCTGATGTAAAGTAGACATATGGGAAATGTTACTTATTAAATATTTTTTTGTGACATATCTCTGTGATTTAATTGCATAAAAATTCAAAGTTGGAAAATTGCAACATTTTCAAATTTTTCGCCAAATTTCAATTTTTTTCACAAATAAACGCAGGTAATATCAAAGAAATTTTACCACTATTATGAAGTACAATATGTCACAAGAAAACAGTGTCAGAATCGCCAAGATCCGTTGAAGCGTTCCAGAGTTATAACCTCATAAAAGGACAGTGGTCAGAATTGTAAAAATTGGCCCGGTCATTAACGTGCAAACCACCCTCGGGGCTTAAGGGGTTAATACCGTGTATTGCCCCCTCTAACATCAATGACAGCTTGAAATCTTTTGTGTTAGTTGTGGATGAGGTTCTTTATTTTCTCAGATGGTGAAGCTGCCCACTCTTCTTGGCAAAAAGCCTCCAGGTCTTGTAAGTTTCTGGGCAGTCTAGTATGAACTGTGCGCTTGAGATCTCCCCAGAGTGTTTCAATGATATTGAGGTCCGGAGACTGAGATGGCCACTTCAGAACATTCACTTTGTTCTGCTGTAGCCAATGACAGGTCGACTTAGCCTTGTATTTGGGGCGTGAAGATGCACTCCCAGCTCCTCAGCCTCACATTGTATTCCCTGTGTAGCACCACCATCCTATGGTTGTTTGACAGGTAGTTTGCTTGGATACATGGCCAACAACCAATTGAGTTTCTGGTTTGGCTTTCTGTCCTAAGTCATGCAGCAAGGCCATTTAAAGGGTCAGTATTGACCTTAAGGATTGCTACTTCCAATAGGTGGTCCTAGAGTATCTGTCCTATTCCTCTCTGAAGAGACAATTTGCATATTTAAATTCCCATTGCATAACTTATAAGTCTCCCTACGCCAACTTGGCACCCTCTACAAGGAGAAACTTTACCTCCTAAACAGCCTACAACATCACAACATGGAGAATTAAAGGAAACAACACAAAAAAGACAAAAAATTAACCAGATCTAAAAATTAGCACAGCTCCATCTGCTGTCTAGACAGCAAAAATCCTCCTCAATATAAGCCTGCAGCTGTTGTATATGCCAACATATTTAGATAAAGGTTTAGGGCAGTTCCCTCATAGAGAAAAGCCCACTACAACAGTGGGCACTAGTCTTGGCTCATTAATCCCAACCAATAGCATGTTCTAACACGTTTCAATTGTGTCAGAACATGTTAATTCCTTTACAAGTTTGGTACATGAAGCCTAAAGTCTCTCATTTACTTTTTAGTTCAGTATAGTTTATTGCTATCAGCATTTTCATCTATGGTATTACTGAAAGAAAAGTCTCCCCCCCCCCCTTTGATTACTACTATATCTTACTGATCACCTCGGAAAACATTTTGGGGCAACTTTTTGTAGTTTAATAAAGTTTTGTACTCCTTTAAACAAATGGTGAAATGGTGACTTTTCACGTACATTCCCTGCCAGTTCGCCGTGAGACATATATGAGTCATGTATGTATTACTGATTCAACACTCCACCTCTCTTGATGTGCTTGAAAAGATGGTTGCTAACCCAAGTTAATCCTCCGGGACTCCTGGCATTCCAGAATGGGTGAGTCTTCTCTTGGCCTAAACCTACCAAGA
This sequence comes from Ranitomeya variabilis, assembly GCF_051348905.1. Taxonomy (NCBI): domain Eukaryota; kingdom Metazoa; phylum Chordata; class Amphibia; order Anura; family Dendrobatidae; genus Ranitomeya; species Ranitomeya variabilis. The sequence continues at coordinate 247,731,447 of NC_135233.1, read as the reverse complement.
CCTCTAGAGAATGTTCCAGAAAGTTTCTTATGGCAAAAAAAGAACAATCGTTCTCACAAAGGAAAAAAAATATTTCTCTTTCATTTGCTCAGTGTAACTTCCCATTAGCCACAAAATACATAATGTTCTTTGATACCAAATATGTTCTTTCTTTTTCATTTTTCAGACGGAACCTCAGACTTTTTCCATATGTATGGCGACACAGTGTTCGGGACTCTTTTGTTATGTCAAAGAATAAAAAGATAAATAAAGACATCCAAGTTGGTCCAGGATCAACATTTTTTTTTAAACAAAAATGTACTTTTTTTTTAAACAAAAATGTACTTTTTTAGAATTGGGCATATCTGATATCCTAAATACATATTTCATTTTTTTTGTGTGTTTTACCCAGTTATAAGCAATGGCCCCTTTTTACATCTCTATGCATTTTATATTCATATTAGATATAACAATTTTTTTTTTATTGTTTTATATTAGTGCATAATATTTATTAGATTATGCTGATTTATATAAAGTATATATAATAGCATGATAAAAAATAAGGGTCTGGCCTAAACATAATATTTAACACACAATATTGTTAAAGGCCATGTTACTTCATGTGAAAATGCTGCATTTTTTCTGCTTCTTTTTTTCTGTGGTTGTGCATGAATATTATAGCAATCTGCTTTGATTGCTGATTTTTTTAATGAATTTTCTCCTATTTTTTACTTGTTTTTGGTGCAGATTTAATGCAGCATTTTTTAATTCATTTTTTTCCTGCAGAAATGCTGGGATTCTGCACTAAAAAACGCACATTGGCATGAGTTTTCATTAAATCATATCTACTTTGCTTGACCTGTTAAAAGCATTGAGTTTTCCGTACACAAAAAAACAGACTAAAAACCAAAGTCTTTACATTTCGTGGTAACATAGGCAAAAATAAATGGTATCCAAAAACATCCGTTTTTAAACAAGTAAGAGAAAAGTTCAATATAGTACAAGGGTGACTGAGGTTGGCAGTTGTGTAGCTACCTTAAAGGATTGTTGTCCAATCTGCCAACTTTTTGAAAGTTAAAAATTTGTACATAACCACCCGCCCTATGCAGATCATACCACTTACATGCCCGGTATACCACCCCCTGAATGTGCACCTGCACAACTTGGCATCATTTTAGCCACGCAACATGCACACAATATTATAGATGTTGATAGATCCTTGCAAATATAGAGCACCATTAATTCCACAGCGCTTTACCAACATCATTATCATTGTCCCCCATTAGGGCTCACAATCTAAGTTCCCCAATCTTAGTAAGTCACTGGGAGACCCCAGCATTTGCCTTCAACTTTATTTCCTTCATAACTATGGGGGTGCCTGTACTAAGAATGCAACCAGAACTGGACCCTAGAGGGGCCAAAAGTCCCCTTGGAGTGTGGGATGAAACCATTTCACACACAGGGAGAACATACAAACTCCTTGCAGATGTTGGCCTTGGTGGGATTTGAACCCAGGACCCCATCATTTGCCTTCAACTTTATTTCCAAGGGCATAACTATATGGGGTGCCTGTACAGAAAATGCAACCAGATGTTGGCCTTGGTGGGATTTGAACCCAGGACCCCAGCATTTATCTTCAACTTTATTTCCAGGGGCATAACTATGGGGGTGCTGTTATGATCTCAATGGCAAGGGATCACAGAGATTAAGCAAAGTCTGCAAACATAAATACCAGCTCATAGGGAAGTGGTAACTAGGCTGACCATATAGCTGATCCTAGCACAAACACTAACAGTAGCCGGGGAACGTGCCTACGTTGATCCTAGACGTCTCGCGCCAGCCGGAGAACTAACTAACCCTATCAGGGAAAATAAGACCTCTCTTGCCTCCAGAGAAAAGACCCCAAAGAAATACAAGCCCCCAACAAATAATAACGGTGAGGCAAGAAGAAAAGACAAACGTAAGAATGAACTAGATTTTAGCAAAGAGAGGCCCACTGACTAAATAGCAGAAGATAGTAAGATGACTTATATGGTCAGCAAAAAACCCTGCAAAATATCCACGCTGAATATCCAAGAACCCCCAAACCGACTAACGGTGAGGGGGGAGAATATCAGCCCCCTAGAGCTTCCAGCGATATCAGGAATCACATTTTGTACAAGCTGGACAAAAATAAAAACAATGCAAATAAACAAAAGTAAGAAAGCAGGACTTAGCTTATCTTGCAAAGAACCAGGACCTGAAGACTGGAGCAAACAGAAATGAACTGATTACAACGATGCCAGGCACTGGACTGAGAATCCAGGAAGTTTAAATAGCAACACCCCAGGCCTAACAAAGCAGGTGAGTACAAACCTGGTAAAAGACAATCCAAGTGCCAAATCACTAGTGACCACAAGAGGGAGCCAAGAAGTATAGTTCACAACAGTACCCCCCCTTTAAGGAGGGGTCACCGAACCCTCACCAAGACCACCAGGGCGACCAGGATGAGCAGCGTGGAAGGCACGAACCAAATCGGCCGCATGAACATCAGAGGCGGCCACCCAGGAATTATCCTCCTGACCATAGCCCTTCCATTTGACCAAATACTGAAGCCTCCATCTAGAGAGACGAGAATCCAAGATCTTCTCCACCACGTACTCCAACTCGCCCTCAACCAACACCGGAGCAGGAGGCTCAACCGCAGGAACCACAGGCACAACGTACCGCCGCAACAAAGACCTATGGAACACGTTGTAAATGGCAAACGACACCGGAAGATCCAAACGAAAAGAAACCGGGTTAAGAACTTCCAAAATTTTATAAGGACCAATAAAGCGAGGCTTAAACTTAGGAGAGGAAACCTTCAGAGGGACATACCGAGAAGACAACCAAACCAAATCCCCAACACGAAGTCGGGGGCCCACACCGCGGCGGCGGTTGGCAAAACGCTGAGCCTTCTCCTGTGACAACTTCAAGTTGTCCACCACATGATTCCAAATCCGCTGCAACCTATCCACCACGGAATCCACCCCAGGACAGTCAGAAGACTCAACATGACCCGAGGAGAAACGAGGATGAAAACCAGAGTTGCAGAAGAATGGCGAAACCAAAGTAGCGGAACTAGCCCGATTATTAAGGGCAAACTCCGCCAATGGCAAGAAGGTCACCCAATCATTCTGGTCCGCAGAAACAAAACATCTCAAATAAGCCTCCAGTGTCTGATTAGTTCGCTCCGTTTGACCATTAGTCTGAGGATGGAAGGCAGATGAAAACGACAAATCAATGCCCATCTTAGCACAAAAAGATCGCCAGAATCTGGACACAAACTGGGATCCTCTGTCGGACACGATATTCTCCGGAATGCCGTGTAAACGAACCACATTCTGAAAAAACAAAGGAACCAGATCGGAAGAGGAAGGCAACTTAGGCAAGGGTACCAAATGGACCATCTTGGAAAAAGGATCACACACCACCCAGATGACAGACATTCCTTGAGATACCGGAAGATCAGAAATGAAATCCATGGAAATGTGTGTCCAAGGCCTCTTCGGGACGGGCAAGGGCAGAAGCAACCCGCTAGCACGAGAACAACAAGGCTTAGCCCGAGCACAAGTCCCACAGGACTGCACAAATGACCGCACATCCCGTGACAAGGAAGGCCACCAAAAGGACCTAGCCACCAAATCTCGGGTACCAAAAATTCCCGGATGCCCTGCCAACACCGAGGAATGAACCTCGGAAATAACTCTGCTGGTCCATTTATCAGGAACAAACAGTCTGTCGGGTGGACAAGAGTCAGGTCTACCAGCCTAAAATCTCTGCAACACACGTCGCAAATCAGGAGATATGGCCGACACGATTACTCCCTCTTTAAGAATACCAGCTGGCTCCGAGACTCCAGGAGAGTCAGGCACAAAGCTCCTAGAAAGAGCATCAGCCTTAACATTCTTCGAACCAGGCAGGTACGAGACCACAAAGTCAAAGCGAGAGAAAAACAATGACCAACGAGCCTGTCTAGGATTCAGGCGCTTAGCATACTCGAGATACATCAGATTTTTGTGATCAGTCAAGACCACCACACGATGCTTAGCACCCTCGAGCCAATGACGCCACTCCTCAAATGCCCACTTCATGGCCAACAACTCCCGATTACCAACATCATAGTTCCGCTCAGCAGGCGAAAACTTCCTAGAGAAAAAGGCACATGGTCTCATCACAGAGCAACCAGAGCCTCTCTGCGACAAAACAGCCCCAGCACCGATCTCAGAAGCATCCACTTCAACCTGAAAGGGAAGTGAGACATCAGGCTGGCACAAAACAGGCGCCGAAGTAAACCGGCGCTTCAGCTCCTGGAAGGCCTCCACGGCTGCAGGGGCCCAATTAGCCACATCAGAACCTTTCTTGGTCATATGCGTCAAAGGTTTAACAACGCTAGAAAAATTAGCGATAAAGCGACGGTAGAAATTAGCAAACCCCAAGAACTTCTGAAGACTCTTAACAGACGTGGGCTGAGTCCAATCATGAATAGCTCGGACCTTGACTGGGTCCATCTCCACAGCAGAAGGGGAGAAAATAAAACCCAAAAAGGAAACCTTCTGCACTCCAAAGAGACACTTTGAGCCCTTCACAAACAAAGCATTATCACGCAAAACCTGAAACACCATCCTGACCTGCTTTACATGAGAATCCCAATCATCAGAGAAAACCAGAATATCATCCAGATAAACAATCATAAATTTATCTAGATACTTCCGGAAGATATCATGCATAAAGGACTGAAACACTGAAGGAGCATTAGAGAGCCCAAAGGGCATCACCAAGTACTCAAAATGACCTTCGTGCGTATTAAATGCAGTTTTCCATTCATCTCCCTGCCTAATGCGCACAAGGTTGTACGCACCACGAAGATCTATCTTGGTGAACCATTTGGCACCCTTAATCCGAGCAAACAAGTCTGACAATAGTGGCAAAGGATACTGAAACTTAACAGTGATTTTATTCAGAAGCCGATAGTCTATACAAGGTCTCAAAGACCCGTCTTTCTTGGCCACAAAAAAGAATCCCGCACCAAGAGGGGAAGAGGATGGACGAATATGCCCCTTCTCCAAAGACTCCTTAACATAAGAACGCATCGCGGCATGCTCGGGTACAGACAAATTAAATAATCGTCCCTTAGGAAATTTACTGCCAGGAATCAAATCTATAGCGCAGTCACAGTCCCTATGAGGAGGAAGAGCACTGGACCTGGACTCACTGAATACATCCTGATAGTCACACAAATACTCAGGAACTTCTGAAGGAGTAGAAGAAGCAATAGACACCGGCGGAGAATCGCAATGAATTCCCTGACAACCCCAACTCGACACAGACATAGCCTTCCAATCCAAAACTGGATTATGGGTCTGTAACCATGGCAGACTTAAAACGACCAAATCATTCATTTTATGCAGAACAAGAAAACGAATCACCTCCCGATGTTCAGGAGTCATGCACATGGTCACTTGTGTCCAATACTGCGGTTTATTTTCCGCCAGTGGCGTAGCATCAATTCCTCTGAGAGGAATAGGAACTTTTAAAGGCTCCAGGACAAAACCACAGCGCTTGGCAAACGACAAGTCCATAAGACTCAGGGCAGCACCTGAATCCACAAACGCCATAACAGGGTAGGAAGACAATGAGCAAATTAAAGTCACAGACAAAATAAATTTAGGCTGCAAATTACCAATGGTGACAGGACTGACAACCTTGGTTAGGCGTTTAGAGCATGCTGATATAACATGTGTAGAATCACCACAGTAAAAACACAGCCCATTCTGGCGTCTATGATTTTGTCGTTCGGTTCTAGTCAGGATTCTATCACATTGCATTGAGACAGGTGTCCGTTCAGACAACACCGCCAGAGGATTAGCGGATTTGCGCTCCCGCAACCGCCGATCAATCTGAATAGCCAGCGCCATAGAATCATTCAGACTTGTAGGAATTGTGAAACCCACCATCACATTCTTAATGGCTTCAGAAAGGCCATTTCTGAAATTTGCGGCCACAGCACATTCATTCCATTGAGTAAGCACGGACCATTTCCGAAATTTTTGGCAATACACTTCAGCTTCATCCTGGCCCTGAGAGATAGCCAGTAGGGCTTTTTCTGCCTGAATTTCAAGATTAGGCTCCTCATAGAGCAATCCGAGCGCCAGAAAAAACGCATCAACATCCGCCAATGCCGGATCTCCTGGCGCCAACGAGAAAGCCCAATCCTGAGGGTCGCCACGCAAGAAGGAGATAACAATTTTAACTTGCTGAGCTGAATCTCCAGACGAACGAGGTTTCAAAGATAGAAACAATTTACAATTATTCCTAAAATTCCTAAATTTAATCGATCTCCAGAGAACAGCTCAGGAATAGGTATCTTAGGCTCTGACATAGGACTGCTAACAACAAAATCCTGAATGCTCTGCACTCGTGCAGCAAGCTGATCCACACTGGTAATCAAGGTCTGAACATTCATGTCTGCAGCAAAGCTTCAAGCCACTCAGAGAAAAAGGGGAAGGAAGAAAGAGAAGAAAAAAAAAAAACAAAACTCAGAACTTCTTTTCTTTTAATCCCGCTTCTGCAATGCATTAACTATTCACTTGGCCTGGCATACTGTTATGATCCCAATGGCAGAGGATCTCAGAGATTACAGCAAAGTCTGCAAACATAAATACCAGCTCATAGGGAAGTGGTAACTAGGCTGACCATATACCTGATCCTAGCACAAACAACTAACAGTAGCCGGGGAACGTGCCTACGTTGATTCTAGACGTCTCGCGCCAGCCGGAGAACTAACTAACCCTATCAGGGAAAATAAGACCTCTCTTGCCTCCAGAGAAAAGACCCCAAAGTTATAATACAAGCCCCCAACAAATAATAACGGTGAGGTAAGAAGAAAAGACAAACGTAAGAATGAACTAGATTTTAGCAAAGAGAGGCCCACTGACTAATAGCAGAAGATAGTAAGATGACTTATATGGTCAGCAAAAAACCCTGCAAAATATCCACGCTGAATATCCAAGAACCCCCGAACCGACTAACGGTGAGGGGGGAGAATATCAGACCCCTAGAGCTTCCAGCGATATCAGGAATCACATTTTGTACAAGCTGGACAAAAATATGAACAATGCAAATAAACAAAAATAAGAAAGCAGGACTTAGCTTATCTTGCAAAGAACCAGGACCTGAAGACAGGAGCAAACAGAAATGAACTGATTACAACGATGCCAGGCACTGGACTGAGAATCCAGGAAGTTTAAATAGCAACACCCCAGGCCTAACGAAGCAGGTGAGTACAAACCTGGTAAAAGACAATCCAAGTGCCAAATCACTAGTGACCACAAGAGGGAGCCAAGAAGTATAGTTCACAACAGGGTGCCTGTACTAAGAATGCAACCAGCCATGGACACTAGAGGGGCCAAAAGTCAGATAGGAGTGTGGGACGATACCAACTCACACACAGGGAGAACATACAAACTCCTTGCAGGTGTTGGTCTTGGTGGGACTTGAACCCAGGATCCCAGTATTTGCCTTCAACTTTATTTCCAGGGCCATAACTATAGGGGGTGCAGGGACTGAGAATGCGATCAGCCATGAACCCTAGAGGGACCCAAAGTTCCCTTGCAGTGTGGGACGAAATCCACTCACACACGGGGAGAACATACAAACTCTTTGCAGATGTTATCCTTGGTGGGATTTAAACTCAGGACCCCAGCGTTTGCCTTCAACTCATTTCCAGGGGAGTAACTATGAGTGCAGGAAATGAGAATGCAACCAGCCCTGGACCCTAGAGGGGTCCAAAACTTCCCTTTGATATATGTGAAAAAGCCAATACTATTGAACGCTCGTGAAACTTGGGGGCCCTATTAGAGATTTTGCATTGGGGTCAAAAAAACTTCAAGTTACACCACTATCAACATCTCAAGGTATGTTTGGAGGGGTGTCAGAAGTGATGACCCAGAGATGAGGACCTGTTTCACAACATCAATCAAGGGCAACTTCTGCATGGGCTTCAGATATTCTACCCATGTTTACTGGTACTCCAGTTGCCTGCCATACTCCAAAAACTTTTTGGAGCCTCAGTGAGAACAGGGACCAATGTGAGAGATTGCAATCTCTGTACAACACTGAGGTTTATGCTCGCATTATATAAGTTAAGAAAGTAAACAAAACCCTACAGTGATCTAAGATCATGGAAAATGGTGCATGCATGAGGTCAAATGCTGTGACAATTGACCATATGTATATAGGGATCGGTATACGGCAAGGAACAGGTTTACAGATACAATGGGCAATTTGAATAAAGCTTTGTGAGACACATTTTTCGTGGGAAGAACAGCATTTACTTTGTGCTTCTTAGTTTGTGCCAAAATAGCTTTGTGGTTCTTATGGGAGTTACTTTTTTCAGCCATATTTCGGAAACGCGACTAATTAAGTGGCATCAGCAGACTGAATAAAAAATTGCAACATCTGGAAAACAATGTTTTAGGAAATCACTCAAAAAATGTTCAAAAATAATAATGATAAAAAATTGTAAAAACTAAATTGACTTGTGATGTTTCACCTTGAATCTCATTGGGCAGATCAATCAGACCCAAGTCATCAATCTTCTACTTATCATATGGAAGTTATGCATTAATTTTCTATTAGTTTTTTTTTCATATGTTTCTTCCTATGGCTAGAATTAAACAAAAAAAATAAAAATCAAGACAAAAAAAACCTCAGGATCTTGTGCAAGGTTCTGTCTACTGACATTAACTAACGGTAAAGTAAAATTAGAAACCGCTCGTCTAATTACATGTGTACTGTGAGACTATCAAAGTCATCATAATCTGACTTATTCAAGCTGATCCCTAAACCAAACTCATGTGTCCCTTCACCTCCAGAGTCTGACATGAGATTGAAGGCTCCTGTTTTCTTGCCCATGTGCAGGGCTGGTTTTCATTAAGAAGTCTCCACACTGGATGCATACCATGGCGTTTGTAACTGCAGAGAGGGGCCTAATTACCTCATTAAGAGGAGATCTGTTTTCCCAAGGGTCCTGACCTGGAGCTCAGTGGAGGAGTCACTTAGGCGGCTAGGATCTGATTGTGCCTCTGAAGCCCCTGTCTGTTGCACAAGGCTTGTGCCAGAGCTGCAGACCCTCACCCCAACAGTTTTCTTTTCAGCCCCCTCCACTATTCTCATCTGATATACTCATACATATAAAGATGAATATTATAGCAATCAGTGAATTCCATCCATTATGGGTGATGTAACCCAAAAACATGACAAACATGCCAGCCCTGTTTTCTATTACAGATACATCAAAGACAAACACGCTGTCAATGAATTTAAAAGGGGGTTGTTCATATTGTTTTTCTAAATAAAGGACATTAAAAAAAAAAACAATAAAAAATTGTGCATTTTGTTCTATGTGCAGAACGGAGAAAGGACTGAACGAGCATTGTACATTGGAATTCTTTCAATATTTTTATTTTGCAAGAAAGGAACACAAAATGGACAATCCTTTTAAAAAAAGGACCTGTCACTTGCTTTAAATACGTACATTTTTTATTATCCAGTGTAAATGTCGCTGTTCTCCAGAATATGTTCCAACGCCTCTCCATCCTTGAGCTTTGGCTCTTTATACCCTATAGCTAAGGAACAAAAGAAAAACACTAGATTCAGGAGAACAGTTGAGTTTAGAGGCGTCTTTCATCACACTGTAATATAATGATTGGATCACTAATAAGATCAATTATCATTATTGTGTCTGTTCTGAGCAATTCAAATATAACTTTTCATTGTTGTTGCCTAGAAACAGGCATATTAGGGTTACATTGACAACACTATACCAATCATTCTGGAGGTCAATGGTCCCTCTCTAGTCTGCTGCTGAAGAGGTGATGATACAACCAGGAGTAGATGTCAAGACTGATAAATGTGTCCAGTCCACCCATCCAGTTTCAACTGTCCCAGGATTCTCAGGACTCCTGAGCTGAAAGGGAGTTGGGTTTATACAAACCTGACCCATGTTTTAAGGTTATTTTATGGGTTAGACATTGGCTAGGAGGCGTGTCTATCTCCAATTGGTGGCATTACATTTTTTTCCTTCTGGAGAACACTTAATTTGCATAATTTATCCTATAAAGCATTGCCTGGAAAATACCTAATTTGCATAATGTATCCCATAAAGTATTGCCTGAAGATACTAACTACAATAACAACTACCTACCCAGAAACATGCACAGAGAATGGGAACCAACAAGAGCTGAGCAAATTTCCTAAAATTTGATTTTGGGTAGATTTGCTCAATTCAGTAGGTGAGAGTGGGGGAGATTTGATTTGCATCATCTAACTTTGATGCAAATCAATACAAATCTGCAGGCAAGGGGTTTAAAAACCTTGTGTTCACCTCTCTTTGGCACTCCCCATACCTGTCCCACTGCCACTCACCACCTGGGTCGGACTGGCCATCTGGCAATTCAGGCAAATGCCAGAACGGCCTGTCTGGTTATGGACCGCCTTGTCTGCTACGTTGTTAACAGAATCTGTGTTCTCAAGACACCCATACTGTTAAGAGTTGTGATGGAGCACAAAGTTGCTGACTCCGTCACTTACCCCAGCAGGCCACGGGTATCATTAGAAATATTGGTCTTGTAGTAAATCTTGCTTTCCTCCATCCAGGGTAATATTAGTAATATATCCCATCTGGTTCATGGGGACGGGGACAACATGGGCCTGTGTGATTTCAAATGCCAGGGCTGAATTTCAGCCCCAGTCTATACCTGCCCACCACCCTGTCCTCCAATCGGCCCCACTTCTGTCTCCTTCTCCATCTTATTCTACAATGGTGCATGTTGTGCTCTATATGGTCAACTTGGAGAAAAAGACCAAAAGGCGATGATTGGAGTACCAGTTTGGGAACAGCACCAGCGGGAAAGCCATGGGGAGGCCCAATGAGACGTTAGTATGAAAGTTTAATTTTTTTAACCCTTTTCCAGACCTCAGAATCAAGCAAAATGGCAGAAATTTAATCTCATTAAAATATGGAATTGTTGAAATTTTTGGGTGTAAATTTTGCTCCGAAATCGATTCATTTAGAATCAATTTGCTCATCTCTACAACCAACTTTCAATTTCAAGGTGCCTTGGAAATAAGGATTTGATTGGTTGTTACTTATGAACTTTACCCGCTGACTGCCTTATACCTTCAGATCATTTTTTTCAGAATTCCTCTTACATCAAAATTCACAGTTTACATATGCAGATTTCGCTGCCGATTTGGCATGGATTTGCAGATTTTCTTTCCATTCTGTGTTGACATTACCTTAAGTGTATGTGCAGACGATCAGTAAATTCTGCAGATTGGATGCTGCGTACTTGTGCAACGTCAAACCCGCAGCAGCCAGATGTTACAGCATAGTTTATGGGATTTCAAGAAATCCCATGTTCACTATGAGTCCACAGACGCCCGCGGCTCACCTGCGGAGACTGACATGCGGCACATCTTTCCAGACTGCAACATGTCAATTTCTCAGGCGGAGACACAAGTCTCCACAAGAGAAATTTCACCCATAGAATGTGTTGGACGTGGTGATTCCGCACGGTTCAGTGAACACATGAGGAATCACCTGCGTTCAATAGACAACAGCGCTTTGGACGCAGCGAACATACACTGCATCCAAGGCGCTGCTACTTTCTGATGGTCTGCACATACCCTTAAGGTATGTTCATACAAGAAGGAAAAAAAATCACTGCAAATCCATGACGAATTTGCAGCAAAATCTGCATGTGTAATATGTGGATTTTGATATAGATGGCTCACAAATGTTAACCGGCTGCATTAAAAGAGGTAAAAACAATGGTGAAAATCCTCAAGAAAAAAATAATGAAATGCTGTAGATGTAAAAATTCACATGGTTCTGTGCAAAAAAAACATCTGCACCATGGGCAACATGTTTTCACATAAGAAAGGTTCTCCAATCTTTAGCTAGAAAATCCGGTCCCGGACAGCTCCCTTCTCAACCTTCATCAGGTGTAACTAAGAACGGTGCTGGATTAGCTATTAAACATGAGCAGTCAGACAGCCCCCTTCACACAGTTCCCCTCCAGTGGAGGAACTGCTGGGATCGGAGCTTGTACCTCAAGATCAGGAGAACTTTCAGACGTGAAATGTAGATGGCAAGTTAAAGAAGCTCCAAATTTGTATGACATTTGAATTTTTTTCTTTTCCCTAATGCAATTCTGCTATCACCATCTTAGGAAATCAAATCCCTTGTAGCCAATCAGAAGATGGAGACTGCCGTATACATAGGAATAATACTGGTCAGTCTAACAATAGCGGAATGTTATGGAATTGTCTTGTATGCAATTGTCTCCTATTCAAGCATACAATTGCCTTTGGCTCACCTAAAGTGAACCGAAACAGCCAGGGCTTGATGCTATTATCTTCATATATGGTGGTCTCCAGCTTACAGTTATCAGGGCATGCTGGGAGTTGTAGTTATGCCTTGAGATCTACTTTATGGATAATAATCAGATGCCATATTGTATAGCGGAAGGGGGGTTCCTCTTTAAAATGACAGGGAATAGAACTGACACTCATAAAAGCTTTTGAGGATGCATAATATATAATATGTATTTAACCCTTGTATGAGCGCTCCTTCGGGTGCTGCGAGCCTATTCTAAGGTCACGTATTTCCACATAAGAATTTATGGATCCACCCCAACCTCCGGCAGTCACCCCATAAGCTCTCATAGAATCCCCTCTCCTCATACGGGCACTTGTTGATGGAAGCACTTAACCTCACGTTTTGAAGCACTAGGACACATCTTGAAGAGTTGAAAGAAAAACACTCTGACCATCTAATTTTCCTTTTCTTTTTTTCTCTTTTTTTTACTAGGGGGGAAAAAAAGGGAAGGGGGGTCAAAGGTCACCTCTGACAGAGAAGGAGGGGGCGTGTGGAAAGATTTATCCAAGAACTAGAGAGAGAGAAAAGAAAAAAAAAAGTGAAAAAAAAGTTCTGTTTTCTTCTAGACGTCAGCAAAAGGCGTTTTTTTTGGTCACTTGGCTGAAAGTGCATGTGAGTGAGAGTTGGTCCCTGCCCTAAAGAGGGAGAGAAGACAGGGAGAGTTAGGGGAGAAGAGAGGGAAGGAAGCAAGATAGGAGACAGCACAAGAAATCAGAGAGTGGGGGAAGTCAAGTCAGTGGAGGGCGAGACCAGAGATAAATACCAGAATTGGAGAGACCAGAATAAGAGCCAGCAGAAGACAAGTAGCTCAGAAGTTTTTCAAGAACTTTTTATTTAAAAAGTTTTAATTTTAAGATTGGGGTGAAGAAAAAGGGCGAAAGGGAGGTCAAGGGCGTAGGGCAAGTGGCATGGACAGGGATCTTGGCCTGGATAAGTCAGGACCCCCCAACACAATGCGGATTTTGGAAACTCCAGAACTTCCTCACAGCAGGAAGAACTTTAGTGTCAGCCACCTCTTGGACCTGGAGGAAGCGGCGGCCGCAGGGATGCAAGGCTCCCGCGATCTGCGACCACCAAACGAAGAAGAGGACAAGGACCCGATGACCGGGGGCAGCAGCGATAGCGAAGTGACAGTACAGGAAGGTAAGATTCGCCATACCGGCAAAATTATGGGCTATCTGGGCTGCACCCATAAGATGCTTCCCAAAGATGGGGAGGGGTCAGCACACTTAAGGGGGTGTGTGAATCTCATGTCTGGATAATTGTTCAAATTAAGAAATATTTTCTGCCTCATTGCTGGCTGTAGCAAGGCGGAATCTGTCAAATGCAGCAGAGCCGAGTTTGCCATGTGGCATTATCTGTGCATTACTGAGTTCTCAAGAAGCATCCCTGATGGCAGCGACTACAATGTATGTAGAAGAAAAGAATAACAACTTATAAGACTAAACACCATGGTAACTCATAATATGACAAAAATCTGTACCATAGGTGAAAAAGGACCAACAAGACCTATCATCAAGATAAGCACATGACACAAGAGGGAAACGATGAAAAATGGTCACACACAATAAATAGAAATGCTATAACCTTTATTAATACCAAACCACAATATTAAAACCAGGTGAGCGGAGGGAAGGTAGTAAAGCACAGAAAACACTGTTATGAAGTTAACAGGAAGGGCGCCACCAGAGATAACAGTCCTACAGGCTTATACATTATCAGAGTAAACAAATAAGCAAAAATAGGAAATAAATAGTAAAAAACTAAATAAACCAAAATAATAACTTGATCCTACTGCAGTCAGGGATACCAAGCCAAGTACCAACTGTTTCACATATAAGATAGGTGAGTGCAAGAACCGCTATAATGCTATCCTAATTGAAATCCCATACCTATCAAACCGACACAGTAGATATTAATAAAGCAAGGTACCCACCGCACAGAGGACTGTAGTACTGGAGGCGCGCTTCCACCCCAATGTATGTAGAAGAGGTAGATACTGATTTAGCAGAGCAGGAAAGAAGAGTTTGTGATATCCTGAAACCAATGTCTAATTCAGCTCTGCTACATCTGCTACAGTCCAGCTTGTCAAAACGTTCCATAGAGACCTAATGATGATGGACAGGTCTGATGAGCTCCTAAGTCAATGTATATAGTGCCGACACATTCAGCAGCCATGTACAGAGACTACTGACTCCTGTGCATATATGAGCCATAATCCCCTATATCTATAGAAAAGACACACTAGGGACAAATTCACAGCTGTCCAATTAACCTAAGTATGTTCTTGGGGTGTGGATATCCCATAACATGTAGGAGCTGCATAAGTATGTATATAGTCAATATATTGTCTGTGCAGGTAAAAATTTAAAAAATTGTACTTCAGATTATTCCGGATTTACGCCCTTCAATTTTCTGCAAAATAGTGTCCCGATTGTAGAGTAATTAAAGTTGTAATCAGTTTACTTGTTGCAAAAAAACTCCTGTCCATGTCTTTTCCAGGACGTTTTGTTCGGTGTAACCACGGAATAAATCGTAAAACAAAAATAAAATTAAAAAACTCCAAATTTCACCTATGGGAAATGGATAAGGCCACACATTGGCTTTCAAAATTTGTGACATTGTATGATAAACTACTTTTAATCCCTAAAGCCACCACTGGCAGAGATAACAAACTATTACAAGTCCTACAGTAGTATTAAATTAAGTTTAAAAAAAATAAATACAATTCCAAAATGTTCACATCTTTTGACAGGTTTTAGTTTAAAATAATAATAATAATTATGTTTAAACACTTCTAACAATATGGTAAAATAAAACACTAGATTAGATATAACATTAATTTACCTGTTGAAAAAGTAAAAATATATATTTTTTTAACATTTTTATATCTTTGAAAATTTGGTAAAAATATGATCCCAAAAACTAAATTAACTCCCTAACCCCCGCCCCAACCTGATGCTCACGGACCCTAGGGGGCAATTTTCAATTATATAAAAGTATCCTTCACGTACAAGGAAATGTTTGGTGTTTTTATAGGATATCTCCTCATTACTCGCGATGCAGGTTTTGATTATGACCATGATTTCGTACAAATAAATTAGTGACAGATTTCACAGCGCTGAGGCCTAATGGTTTTGTGGATGAACGATGATTTACAGGAAAAGAAGAAACCCACCACAGAAGCATTGATAAAAGATAGTGTAAAACTTTTATTTTAAATCAAAAATTTGTAAAAATATTTTATTCTACATCTTTCTTTTAGGGGGCAGCATGGACAATGTGATTTAACTTTTTAAGTGGAAATTTGATTTTATAGGCTGCATTGGGAAACAGATGGAGTTGCAAAACTAATTATGTTTATAGTAATCATTAGAATAAAAAATATTACTTTTTAATTAGATTGCGAAACATCTTAATTTTCGACCTTTCCTTTTTATTTCATAAGGCTTCCATTTACTAGTGTAATCCTTTCTGTAAATGTTTCTCCAGTCTAATTTTCCCTAAGTGTGTTGATTTATTCTAAGTACCCCATAAACTGCATTTATTTAGATTAAGTGCCCCCTACTACTGGGAGATAACAAAGCAGCCTATGAACCTTCAGATGTAGCAGCGCTAACTTTGTCAGGTGACTTTATGAGGCTGCATTGTTTATGTACCCAGTGAGTTCAAATAAGACATTGCAGATATGAAAATCAATCATGTCTAATGATTATATGAATTACATTCCGCAGAATTGCAGATCCTGTGATTTGTGTAAAGAATTCAGTAAGTAATATATAACTACTGGAAAAAAATGACAACCTAAAATCACCATTGAGAGAAATTAAATGTAGATAGATAGATAGAGATAGATAGATAGATAGATAGATAGATAGATAGATAGATAATAGATACATAGATGATAGATAGATAGATAGATAGATAGATAATAGATAGAGAGATAATAGATAAATAGATAGATAGATAGATAGATAGATAGATAGATAGATAGATAATAGATACATAGATGATAGATAGATAGATAGATAGATAGATAGATAATAGATAGAGAGATAATAGATAAATAGATAGATAGATAGATAGATAGATAGATAGATAGATAGATAGATAGATAGATAGATGATAGAGAGATAATAGATAGATAGATAAATAGATAGCTAATAGATAATAGATAAATAGTTAGAGAGATGATAGATAGATAGATAGATAGATAGATAGATAGATAGATAGATAGATAGAGAGAATAGATAGATAATAGATACATAGATGATAGCTAGATGATTGATAGATGATAGATATATAGATAGATAGATAGATAGATAGATATAGTAGATAGATAGATAGATAGATAGATAGATAGATAGATAGATAGATGTGTGTACAAGAGAAAAATAGATAAATATAAGATAGGTATAAGAGAAAAATAAATAAATTATATGAGACACTACAAAAATACACAAAAGAAGGGGACTTTTATTTGCCCATGTGGCAACGTTTTGATTCACAGAACCTCTCTGAAGCAGAGATGATAGATAGATAGATAGATAGATAGATAGATAGATAGATAGATAGTGAGATAGATAGATAGTGAGATAGATAGATATATAGATAGATATAGGATGGACAGATAAATAATAGATGGATAGACAGATAGATAGAAGATAGATAGATAGATAGATAGATAGATAGATATAGGATTGATAGATGATAGATAATAGATAGATAGATAGATAGATAGATAGATAGATAGATAGATCTATAGATATGGGATAGATAGATAGATAGATATAGGATTGATAGATAATAGATAGATAGATGGATAGATCTATAGATAGATAGATAGATAGATAGATAGATAGATATAGGATGGATAGATAGATAAATATAGGATAGATAGATGATATAGGATAGATAGATAGATAGATAGATAGATAGATATGGGACAGATAGATAGATAGATAGATAGATAGATAGATAGATAGATATGGGACAGATAGATATATCTGAGCTTGTTATATAGCAGAGCCCAAACACACTAATAATGAGATCTATCTGTCACTTGGCTTCTTGTGATTTCACAGAACAGTGGTTTTCTAATGGAGTGCAGGTAAACCTGGTACAGTACATAGTTGGTTGAAGGACTCTGCGTCTAATTCCTGGTCCTCGGAGAGCAAGTATCACAGTTATGAAGAAAGCGGTTATTCAGCCTCCAGATATATTTCAATGGAAGCAATCTTCTGACATCACCAATCTGCATCCAATCAATGACAAATCGTCATTATCTATTCCATTATTTTCCCAAAAATATGAACCCCCCCCCAGAAATAACCAGGCCTGGGCCAGTCATGTCCTTTCTTATAGTATTACAGTAGCGGTTTATTCAGGCACATATGTGTGGTGTATAAATACCGACCCCTTTATAAGACATGTGACTTGTATGTGTTTTATTAGTGGACGGCCCTTTTTCCAATTACCAGCCATTAACAGTTCTGAAAGTGGCAACAGAAAAAGATGAGCTGTCATAAAACCATCCATCCTTCCACAAAGCTACTGTCTTAAGTTCCCATTAAAAAGAATCTTCATTAAAAGGCCTTTCAAATGAAATAAATAAGTTATATATATATATATATATATATATATATATATATATATATATATATATATATATATATATATATATATATATATATATATATATATATGATATATACATATGTGCGTATAAATAAATAATAAAAATATCTATATATATTTATTTACTTATTTATTTTTTCTTTACAAATGCCTATTAGGTCATTTTTGGGGGTCCAATTTTGCTCCTACAATTATACTTTATTTATTTTTATTATTATTATTATTATTATTATTATTATTTTTATTATTATTATTATTAATTATTATTATTATACATTTATTCCATGGCGCTTTACATGTGAAAAGGGGGCAAATATAGACAAATACAACTAAACATGAGCAAAAAAAACAAGGCACACAGCGAGGACTCACAGTCTGCAGGGGATGGGTGAGGATACACTAGGAGAGGGTAAAGCTGGTTAGTACCAGTTCCATAATCAATGAATAGCAAAGGTAAAGTTGAGTAGGGATAAGTCTTCTTTGGCAGCAGTACCCAATATATGATGTCCATGCAATAACTACTGGTTTATAGAAACTGGAGCATGTCATGAATGGGTATGAACATTTTGAAGATGGCGTGTCATGATGGCTCAGACTACAAAAACGGGATATGTCTACATATACACTTATGTCTCATGCCAGAGATCATACATGCCCACGTACAGAGCGGTAATTCGGTACCCATAGAAGTCTGTGGTACTATATTTTATCTCTCTTTGCCTATAATTTCGTATTAAGGCATGTAGAAGGTTTTTTTTATCCTGTAGGACTTGCATATAGTAGATTTTGGAGGATATTTCTATAATACGGTACTATATGTGTGCACCATATGGCAGGACTTAATGGATGCAATTTTGTTTACACAGTCACATGCCCAAGTATAAAGCATTAACACTATTCCTATAAAATTCTATGGGGCTATACTTTATCTCTCTATGCCTCTGATTTCATATAGGGGCATGTAGACTTTTTGTTTCTGTAGGATTTATACATATACACTATTTGGCAGCACTCAACGTTATTAGAAGTCACTTGTACTATATGTGCAGCTGTATCGGCCCTATACCCTATACCCACACAACCACGGCTCAATACCTACACATCCAAACAAACTCTGCACCTTTGTATCGGCTCCATGTTCTATCTCTCCCATATACATGACACCTAATTTCCAAACTGTAAAATAAACACAGGAGGAGAGTACCGTATGTTATTTTTTTTTCGCAGCCCCTAGTGGCCAAATATTCACGAAAAACCACAATTTGAAAAAAATATATATATATTATTTTTGCATGCAACATAAACAAACATAAATAAACATAAAACACTAATACAAAAAGTCTAAATGTAAGCGTGATCTTCGTGGTAACTACCTGCCAGCTTGTATTTGATTCGAGGCAGAGATCTGACATTTTGTTTGACTGCAGACCTCAGTCGAGGTAGCTGGATAATTGCAGAGCGGTGTATAAACAGGGAAATAGTGGATATAATTGATGTCCCTGTTTATAAAACACATCACAAGCTATGTTATCATAAAAGAGATTAGGTTTCCACTATTTCCCTGTTTATACAATAAGTTACAAGTAACCAGTGACCTATGGGTCTGCAGTCGGGCACATCAAAGAGGTGTTGGGGAGGGGGGGCAAAAATGACACGTTATTTAGGCCTAATTAAGACTACTTTGTTTCCTGGCCTATAGTCCCACTTCTATACATAGGTTTTATTCATCCACGGAACAACAGCGCACCACTACAAATGGCTTAGGACCTGCGCTTTGTAACTGTCTTCTGGACATATATGACTTTTTTTCTTCCTCTGCCTTACCCGGTATTATTTCTGGCTGACGCTAGTGTTGTTTTTGTATCTCCACCCGGCCCAGTTACAGGCACATGGCTCCTACGAAAGGGGGTGGGAGAGATAGAGGCATAGAAGGAAACACAATAAATATCAATAAATGCTTTAAAAATGTTTTTTTGTATTATGAAAGTATTGAGTATTATTATTTTTTGTAGGACTATTTTAGAGGAAGTCGTAAAACAAATTGAAATTATAAAAAAAAATTGCATCCCTTGATAAATCGGTAATTATTAAGGAGCAGGCGATTAGCAAAAAGACTCTAAAAACTTGTAATAAGTTTACAATAAGTTTTAAACTTTGTTAATCTTTTCGGCTTTTAAGCAATCAGCAAGTGGACTCTAAAAACTTGTAATAAGTTTACAATAAGTTTTAATTTTTTTTACTCTTTTTGTTTTATCTTTTGCTTTATTTTTTTGGGTTTTTTTATTTTAAATTCATGTCAAATAAATAGTTTATGATCTGTTCAATTGGAAAAGTTATCAATTACAAAAAAAGAAATGCTGTGCTAATGCAGAAACGATTGTTGAGCTGCATTGTGGAATCTTTTTTTTTCTCATTTTAACTAATCCCATTCAATAAATGGAAATTGATAAAAACAGGATTTGATGGCAAGAAAAATATTGGATACGCAGAAAAAAAAAACAATAAAATCTTTTAAAAATTGTAAAAAAAAAATGAGACAAATGGAATTGGTTTTGCCAAAGTAAAAGAAATTCTAAGTGTATAATCGCTGACTATAATGGAATACGATTGAGAAAAGTAAAAACAAAAAAAGAAAAATAATAAAAAGTAATACAAAATTTTTATTTTTTTTTAAGTGCATGTTGTGTCTGGAATGACATATTTATGGATGTACAAGGACAGAACTCTGGAGTCCATTTACGACAGATCGCTTCGGAGCTTGCGCCAGTCTAAAGACAATTTTCGCAAGACATTGCTCCAGAATTTGCCCCAGCGATTTTATTGATAATCTGCCCCACTGCGCTTTGTCTGCGCCATGGTTTGACATTCACTTCCGGCAAAAATGGTCTGATTTAGAGTTAGTCACCTTCTTTCTGACAGATGCCAGAGGATAGAAGGCGGGAGGGGTGGGGGGTTGTTAATTTTAAAAGATCAAATGCAAAAAAGGAAAAGAAAACCCAGCATGGCGCATTAACCTGTCTCCTACCAGAGACTGCTCTGATACATCTGGTTCCAAAAGGGAACAATTAAATAAAGCCATTTTTGCAAGACGCCAATAGTAGAAATTGAGATTTTCCACACTGTTCTGGCTGGCGCTACGTCTGAACATGGAAATGTCCGTTGTAATCACCATTTCAATATACAATAAATAAATTGAAACCGGGGAGGGGCAGAATGCCAACACTGACTGCCAGGTATTATGCCTACCTCCCAGGGTGAAATGGCAAATTCTGCATCAAACTGAGCCAATGCACCATGCCCCACCATTGTATCATCATCATCATACATCCTGTTTTGTCTTTGGGGAATTTTTGTAAAATCGGGGAAAATTTTTTTTTTTAATTTCTGGGATATTACAGCAATTTCAGTCTAGGCAGGGAAGAGAGAAGCTCTTACAGCCTTTGTCTGTGATGGAGCCTGTGGCTGAGTAAAGGCGCCAGCATCTGACATTAAACCAGATGTTGGGAGGTGCCGCTCACACGCAAGGAAAGTGCAGCCACATGGGCAGGAGAGCACAACACAGGAGGGGCCTGTATAAAGTGTGCCTGCAGGCAGGAATCAAGAGCGGGGAGACGTAACCAGAGAAGTGGCATCAAGCATCCAAATGGGGGATCAGAGAGGAAACAAGGAAGGAAGGGGGTAGGGAGGTGAAAGAAATGTAGAAAAAAAGTGAAAAATAATCTAAAAGTGGAATTAAAGAAAAACTTCTAAAATAATAATAAAAAAAAAAGTCTTAAGATATCTTCTTTAATACTCATCTTTCTACTGCACCTATTTCTGGAAAAGTTAAGCAAAATCTATGGCTGTGACTGTAGCCGTAGCTGCCATACTAACTTCTATGGGGCCCAGAGTTTAAGGGGCCCAAGAACTTGTTGTAGGGAATAACAAGTTAGTGACGTTCTGCTATCTATCATACTATGTGAGTATTATAATGTATGGTGATACTAATACTACCATCTAATTTTGGGGTCCCCAACTAAATTATTTATAGGGACCTTTGAACATCCCTGGTGAAAACAATTTATGTCCCAAAACTTTTCTAGCATCCCAAGTGACTAACTGAGTGTACTCATTTATTCACTACTAGAGATGAGCGAACTCGAACTGTAAAGTTCAGGTGCTGGATTCCGAACATGGGCTTCTCTCGAAAGTCTGTTCTAGAGTTCGTAATCAGTGTGTAAGATAGACCATATTACAGGCCATTTACAACACCAAAGTTCAGGTAAAGTTCTGGTACCCAAACTAAACCTTGGACTAAAGTTCAGTCGAACCTGATGAACCTGAACTTCCACCAGTCCGCTCATCCCTATTCGATATTCTTAAATTTAAACCAAAAATGCACCAAATTTATTACTGAAGCTCATGCTGGATGCTGAATTTTGTGCATTTATGGGCATTTTTTTGCCAAACTTTATACAACCTATTGGCTGGCTTACTTTGCACCCCTTAAATTTTGGTGCAGTCAAGCACATGTTTTTGCAATGAAGCCACATCCATCTTATCTCTAAACCACACCCATTTCCTGTAAGCCGAACCCTGTTGACTGTGTGAGCCACAAAAAAATGTTTAAAATACTTAATAGTTCTAAAAGCAGATATGACATTATACCTCAAAATCTGTCAGAATTTGGTGCACTTATCATATGCCGTTTATAATACTGGTGTTTCGCTATGGGTCTTTGGACCCTCTTAGATACTAGAGGCCTTCTCTGGCTGTAATGCCACCATATAGTCACTCAGCTTTCCCAGATATGGACATAAGTAAGCAGCATCTTAAACAAGTTTTTAAAAATTTAAAGGGAACCTGTCATCTGCCATAAATATGTAATGTTGTTTTTTTAATCTGGTGTAAATGTCACTGTTCTCCTGAATCCATTGTTGATTTTCATTTGCTCCTGCCCCTCTCCATTACTGAGATATGGCCCTCACTTCTCTGTATATAAATCTAGTATTTTTAGCCAAATGGGGGTGGTGGTCTTCATGAAAATGCCTGAAGAAAAGAATTGAGGGCCATGCCCCACTTGGATTAAAGGACTCGATTTAGTTTATGGAAGAAGGGGCCATATCTCAGTAACAGACAGGCAATGGAATAAAAGAAGAATATTGTCAGATTCAGGAGAACAGTGGCATTTACACCAGGTAAAAAATACCATATTTTTCAGACAATGGGACATACTTTCCTACACCAGAAAATGTGAAAAACATTTTTCCTACTGATTAAAATTTGCCTGGTGTAAAGAAGTGGAGGGGGTCAATATCACTAAAGTTAATGCAAAAGGGTAGAGTTGGGAGATAATAATTCTCCTATTATTGTTTCTCTGCAGCATATGTATTATACCTACAAAACTTTACAGCACACACATTATGTATTCTCTCTGCAGTGCACACATGTACACAACACTGCTGCATGCACAGTACATGCACACTCAGCCCAGCTATGTATACAAACACAGCTCTGCTACACACACACAAAGCACTTCTGCAAGCACACACTACTCTGCTACAAACACACAAACCACTCTGCTACATACACACAGAGTTCTGTCAGTATTCTCCTTGATCAGAGAAAGCTGCCTCTGGACTATAAGACACACACACTTTTTAGCAAGATTTTTCCTTGCTAAAAAGTGCATCCTACAAGACAAAAATATAGTACATATTTAATGTTACAGGTTTTCTATAATTACAGTGGAGGGGATATAAAAAAACTAGAACAAGAGAAAAGTCAAAGTGATGTCCAACACAACAAATCAGATTACTACATTAATTGTCAAAAGGACTTGTTAAAAATAAGAACTGGAATCTGAGTGCACCAGCTTTGAAAACTTTTCCCCAATGTCTGAGACGGATGTTTCACAGAAAGACGAGAGCCAGGACATAAGACAAACTGGAGAGGTAAAGGCTGAGATCCAAGAGAGAAAAAAAAACACAGGATTCGCGGCGGCACCAAGACACTAATTGTAACCACATTGGATTGTTGTTGGTAATGGGATGAGAGACACGGTGATATGAGGTCAGCGAATGTTATGATCATCACTGAATGAGACCGAGGATAGCTCTGAGTGGGTCCAGCTCTGCCCCGCATGTGGTATTATAGGATAACCGCATGATTGGTGTGGGGGAAGGGAAGTTTTGAAAAAAAAAACTTTTTTGAGAATAAGTTAACAATTTCCATTGCTGGGAAAAATTGCTTCACCGCAAAATACATTGATGCCTAAAAACCACAGGCCCAGACTGAATAAACCATTAGGGCTGGGGCTAAGGGTTTCGCCATATGTGAACCTCCACAGGGCCCAATGGCAGTGCCAGGAAGAAGGGCTTAGACCTCCTATTGTTAGTTAGAGGGTGCAGTCATGCTTTTACATGAGACTTTGACTGAACATATTGCATTGCTGTTATGCCGAACAAATAGCTTAAATTGTGCAATATTAGCAAGATACACAGTCAGAGGCCAAGTTCACAAGATGTTATTTTCAGTCCAAGTTCTGTCTGTGAAAGAAACGGACTAATGTTATTCAATAAGTCTGTTTAAATGACCGTTTTTATCAAGCGTACTGAATCTCTGCGTGAAAAAAAATGGCAGCATGCACTATTCTCTTCCATATTTCGGATGATTCGGATGACAGTAGCCAATTCATGTCTTTGGGCACGCAAAAAATTGGATCCCATGGGAATAAACTGTGCAGCATCTGATATTTACGGATACATTGCAGTTCTTTAACATAGGTAACTGAATTTGTTCTTGTAAATTTTAATAACTGCTGAGGTTTAAAAACAGATGTCATACGGATGATAATGTAGAAGAATAATCATCCATTTTTCTGGATGCAATTAGGATGATTTTTTTTTTTTTATACGATCGTGTGAAATTAGCCATAAATAGCAGACTTGCAGTGTATTAATTGTCTTTAGGGTCCAGAAAATGCTGTTTAATTAATATACCAATTCATGGTTCTCTGTGCACTGTTGGTGTGATGCAGAGCTCAGAGTCCTGTAACGTTCCCTGAATTAGCCCCTTAATGTTATCTTGATTCTGCCTGAACAGAATCCTCCTTCTGCACGCACACTCACTGACAGCTTAGGAGATGGCACGCATACTCAAGGACCTCACTACTTGGACGCACTTGGAAGAGTAGCGAGTGGCCACAGCAGAGAGGTCTAGGTGTGCGCTGCCTGGCTCCTGAACTCATGCGCACCCAGTAGGACTCTGTCTAGGCCAGCGAGCGCTGTGAATCAAGATTAGCTGGAGGGGACGACGTTAATGCAAGGGATGTGACAGTGCACTGAGCTCTTGGCATATTAAGGGTGCGCTGAGTGTCCTAAATTGCTTAATGGTTAAGGGGAACCAGGTCGCTGATTAGAATCATAGAATCATAGAATAGTAGAGTTGGAAGGGACCTCTTGGGTCATCTGGTCCAACTCCTTGCTCAAAGCAGGATTCACTACATCATCCCAAAATTTAGAATCGCAGGCAGCATCAATCAGAGTCCAGCTTTGTCATTTAAGCCAGGTATGTTTTACTCTGAAACTCTAGAAAACATATATTTAAAAATCATCTAGGGACCGCAACAAGTCCAAGAAGCAGATCCCCAGCCGGCTTCTCCCCGCTCCTTGCGCCAGTTGATTGACAGGTCTTTTTCAAAAGTTTACTTAGGGGAGACCTATCAATCAACTGGTGTAGGGCACGGAGATGCCAGCCAAGGGCTGTGTTGAATTTTAGGTCACTCCAGATGTTTTTCAGATTGTGTTTTCTCTGAAGCGCAGGTGCTTTTCAGCAATCGCGCAGCCAGGCTCCGATCCGAACCACGGGCAGAATGTATCTAGTGACAGGTTGCCTTTAAGAGACACATTCACCTCTGCTATATCTAAATGGGTGTATCGCCATACATGTGTTCATGACATCATGTGTTATGTGCTTCTTGCTGAAACTTCATGACAGACTGGAGTCCATAAAATACAGAACACACCTATTCATGAGAACAGTCTGACCAGGGACTTTGGCAGCGAGTCAGATTCCAGATTTAATTTTATAATGCAACATTTCATACACTTTGTTTAGACATTTCTATCAATTTTTTAACATTCCTGCTTGCTGTCAGTGAATAGGCATATTATGGTTTATATTAAGAAGCTGAAAAACCAAGTACTGGCTTTAAACTTTTCCCAACGTTGCTAGAACTCTATCCAGTGTAGGCCATAATCAGTGCGGTTAAAGATGTTTTTCGACTTATTAAGAAACTTGGCCAAGGTGCGGGGTGTGGGGTGCGGGTGGGGTATTGCTTGAAATAATGAAGATGTTTTTATCTGAAAAATCTGCCCTGGACCCAGCACAGCTATGCCCAGTGCCCCCTGTTAGTAACATAGGAGGGAAGGAGGGATGGAAATTGTAGAAAGCTCACCACGTTGCCAATTTCAAGTCCATATGTCAGCCGGGATCCATCCTGAGGGTGCCGCACCCATTGGTGATCACAAGCAAAAGAAGAAAAGAAAAAAAAAAAGACGTTGGACGTGCCGGTGGATCACCCCCTGTTAGTGATGACACTCCCACGTCAATCAGGTACTTCTAGGCCAGTGATTGGTTGCAGCGGTCACACTGGCAGTCACGGACGTTGTTGCTCCATCACAGTAAAAATAGACTGGTGCTGCACCATTGTGATGTGTCAGAATGGAGGCAGATTCATCAAATGAGTAATGTTTCTTTTGATTATTTTATGCCATTTCCTTGGTCAGAGTCTGGAAACCGTTTTATTTACCTGTATACGGTTTACTCTACACTGATACATTATAACAAAGTATTGGAACAAATGACATTTATGCTGTTATTGGATTATTCATTTACTAATATTATTCAAACATGGTAACCCTACAAAAACATAACAGGATGTATAGAATATATATTGGGAGATAGTGGAGAAAAGTGTCTATATAATACTCCCGTTCTGTACCTATATAATATAATTGTGCCAAAATAACAGTGTCATGTAGGAAATGCTATGCATTTCCTTAATCATACCATATTAAGCTCCAAGTGGGGCAAGTGCACTGAGCAATTGCCCATTGTACTCCCAAAATTGCCCCTTTGAAGCCCAACACGTTCGATCTTTCTTTCCTTCAACAATACTAACTTAATGTGTGAACTGCACCTTCTAAAGCATCGTACAGAATGGGGTCCCCCCAAAAATGAAGTGCCCGACATGTGGTCCCTCCTAGCCAATCCACATAGAGAATACAGTTTTTATATCTTCCATTTTGGATTTTTATGGGGGGCTTGGTGTGTGATTTGGTACCCATTAAGTTATATTAAGGAACCATGAGCCAAACTTCCCAATTAACTGTGATGGAAAAGAAGGATAGAGCTTTTTGTATTTAAAGGACCCATGCGCCATCTCCCCATTAAAGTAAATATGCACCCTTGGCCGATGATGAAATCGCGTAAAGGGGCGTCTCCGCTATAACATAGGTATGGGTGGCTTAATATAAGGCAGTCTGTCTCGGACCTATCTTGAGCATGTACAGTGCATTTCCCTTTTGTTATTTTTCATTGGGGCTTTAGGTTAAAAATAGCGTTCCCCTCTGGTGAATGTGACTGTATGAGCCGCTAGTACAGAACCTCTGTGTTGAGGAGCCCCGGTGGCTGCCACCTCTTCTGCGATTCATAGCTGCCCACTTTTTTGTACGGTAAATGTTGCTTTTACTAATTGGAGACTAGTTCCAGCAAAAGCAATTATCATCAAGTGTATTACAGGCATCAGTTGTGGTCCAGGTATAATAAAAGCTGTGTTTCCCTTAGAGCAGCTGTGGTGGCAGCAAAGGTTTTAGCGGGGAGGGCAGTCATTCCTGTCAGCGGCTCCATTCCCCTCACGGCTAAAGAGGTGAAAAATCCATGAGAACATTTTTGTGCAACATGATCACTAACCCACATCCCCTTCCTTTCTGATTCACTAGTCTGCAAGTCCAAGGCTAACCCCTTCCACTCCAGATAGGCTTCCAAGCCAAGCCGCGGGCAGAACGCCCTCAATTGGCCAATTGGTGGCTTATTCGTATTTAACAAACATGGACTTTGTATCAGGGTTTGGTTTGATTCCCATCAGTTTAAAGATCTCTGCTTGCTGTCAACAAATGAAAATATTTGCTTACATTTAGAGATTGAAACCTTTTCCCATAGCAGCGGATCTTTGCTTGTTAGTGAATTGCATTTACTACAATTGCTGTACATGGAAAAAAAATGCTGCAAACTCTGAGATTAGGTCCACACTATGTTTGTGGCCATTGTTGAGTACATATGCTCAGGAGGTACGTTATGTACCTGATGGTGGGCACAGTTATGATGGATGCTGAGGCATCTGTCCGCCATAGGGACCCACTTTGCGAGAACATATTCTATATGGTATGTATGCATTTCTTTGCAGTAGCTTCCTGTATAGGAAAGCACAGTCTGCTGCACTATCCTATACAGTTAATTAAACCAAAAAGTATGCCAGCACATATTAGCCAAGGCACATGGAGGCCAAAAGAACAGACATTTGGCCTCCATCTGGTGAATAGGGGTCTACGGGCATATTACAGTATACATTGTGAAAAGCTCCGGACATATACTGTAGGCAAAGACACCTACAAAGAATGGAGAGGCCTGTAATTTTTATCGTAGGTACATTTCAACTGTGAGAAACAGAATATAAAAATAAAACATTGTAAAAATTGTGAAAATCACATTGTATGATTTTGAAACAACCAGCAAGAATTCTGGTTCTCACAGACCTGTTAGTTTTTCTTTAAGAAGCCTCCTACTATGCACTCAATACCTGTATTAATTGCACCTGTTTGAACTCATTACCTGTATAAAGGACACCTGTCCACACACTCAATCACACTCCTGCCTTTCCACCATGGCCAAGACCAAAAAGCTGTCTGACGAGCCCAGGGACTAAATTGTAGACCTGCACAAGGCTGGGATGGGCCCCAGAACAATAGGCAAGCAGCTTGGTGAGAAGGCAACAACTGTTGGCACAATTATTAGGAAATGGAAGAAACACAAAATGACTGTCAATCTATCTCGGTCTGGGGCTCCATGTAAGATCTCGCTTTGTGGGGTATTTATTTATTATGCTTTTCTTATATAACGCTATCTTATTCCCAAGCGCTTTACATATATTATCATCACTGTCCCCAATGGGGCTCACAATCTAAATTCCCTATCAGTATGTCTTTGGAGTGTGAGAGGAAACTGGAGAAACCGGAGAAAACCCACGCAAACATGGAGAGAACATACAAACTCCTTGCAGATGTTGTCTTTGGTGGGATTTGAACCCAGGACCCCAGGATGATTCTGAGAAAGGACAGGAATCAGCCCCGAATTACACGTGACGACCTGATCAATGACCTGAAGAGAGCTGGGACCACAGTCTCAAACATTACCGTTAGTAAAACGCTATGCCGTCATGGATTAAATTCCTGCATGGCACGCAAAGGTCCCCCTGATCACACCAGAACATGTCCAGGCCCGTTTGAAATTCGCTAATAAACATCTGGATGATCCAGAGGAGGCATGGGAAAAGGTCATGTGGTCAGATGAGAACAAAATAGAACTTTTTGATATCAACTCCACTCACCGTGTTTGGAGGAAGAAGAAGGATGAGTACAACCTCAAGAACATCGTCCCAACCATGGAGCATGGTGGGGGAAACAACATACTTTGGGGACGCTTTTCTGCAAAGGGTACAGGACGACTGCACCGTATGAAAGGGAGGATGGACGGGGTTATGTATCGCGAGAATTTGGCCAACAACCTCCTTCCATCAGTAAGAGCACTGAAGAAGGATCGATGCTAGGTTTTCCAGCATGGCAATGACTGAAACACACAGCCAGAGAAACTAAGGAGTGCCTCTGTAAGAAGCATTTCAAGGTCCTGGAGTGGCCTAGCCAGTCTCCAGACCTGAACCCAATAGAAAATCTTTGAAGGGAGCTGAAACTCAATTTTGCCCAACAACAGCCCCAAAACCTGAAAGATCTGGAGATGGTCTGTATAGAGGTGTGGGCCAAAATCCCTGCTACAGTCTGTGCAAACTTGGTCAAGAACTACAGGAAACATCTGACCTCTGTAATTGCAAACAAAGGGTTTTGTACCAAATATTAAGTTCTGTTTTTCTATTGTATCAAGTACTTATTTCTTGCAATAAAGTGCAAATTAGTTACGTATACAAAAATCATACGATGTGATTTTCTGGATTTTTTTTAGATTCTGCTTCTCAGAATCACAGTTGAAGTGTACCTAAGATAAAAATTACTGACCTCTCCAATCTTTGCAGGTGGGAAAATTGTGTATCAAATATTTATTTACCCCACTGTAGTGTAAGGATGTTATAAAAAATAGAAGTGTTAATTAACTTTATTTTTATCACTTAACAAAATGCAAAGTGAATGAACAAACGAGAAATCAAAATCACATCAATATTTGGTGTGACCATCCTATGCCTTCAAACCAGCATCAGTCAATCTTCTCGGTACTCTTGTCACTTGTATAGTTTTTGAAGAAACTCAGCCTGGGAGATTGCTCCAAACAACTTGGAGAACTAATCACAGATCATTTGTTGATTTATTACCTACAAGCGATTACCAAAAAGTAACCATAAACCACCCATAAATTGTTAAAAATAGACAAATTTATTGATATCTATTAAAGCATGCCAGAAATTGAACTTCAAGAGGAATTCAAGCAGGGTCAAATAAAGGAGGGAAGCAAAATTGCAGCAATAAATCACCATAATAAATCTCAAATCAGATGGGTAATCAGTTTTGTACATACACCGCCATATCATATATCCATCATTCAGATTAACAATATAAAATAGCAATGATTATGAAGGCAAATACTAAAATATGACAGCAAACATTAGTAACACTAAAATAACGTTTAGGGCTTACCCATAAAGTGACTATTGCGAGGCCCTTCACATAGCCCCGACAGGCGTTTCGCGTGTTGCTTTCTCAAGGGGTGCTTAGATCTTCTGTCCCACTGCCTAAAATATGTCCAGAACATAAACTCTGCACCGATTGATTGTCATGAGAATTGTGCCCCACGCCAAGCATGTCACATCCTCTTCCAGCACTTACCATTGCACACGTGCATCAGAAGAATAATAAATCTCCCTAACATCACAGACACGTGCCTGCGGCATACTGGGGCCTGAATCCTTCTGTGGATGTTGGCTTCCACAAATCTTCCTCTCTCTAAGACTGGATTACGTTGGGATCAGAGCTCTGTGAGGCCGTATCATCACTTCCTCATTCTTCTTTACACTGAAGATCGTTCTGAATGACATTGACTGTATGTTTGGGGTCTTTGTCCGGTTGCAGAATAAATTTGGAGCCAATAAGACACCTCCCTGATGGTATTGATGTA
Organism: Ranitomeya variabilis; assembly: GCF_051348905.1. Taxonomy (NCBI): domain Eukaryota; kingdom Metazoa; phylum Chordata; class Amphibia; order Anura; family Dendrobatidae; genus Ranitomeya; species Ranitomeya variabilis. The sequence goes on along the minus strand of NC_135233.1, from coordinate 247,699,928 downwards.
TCTGCCTGTATTTCTCATAATTGAAGACACCATTAATCTTGATCAAATCCCCCAAATCCATTTGCTGAAATGCAGCCCCAAAGTTGCAGGACCCTCCACCATGCTTCACTGCCTGCAGACCCACATTATTGTGCCGTTCTCCAGCCCTTTAGTGAATAAACTCTTTCTATTACAGCCAAATATTTCACATTTTGACTCATTAGCCCAGAGCACCTGCTGCCATTTTTCTGCACCCAGTTCCTATGTTTTTGTACATAGTCGAGTTGCTTGGTCTTATTTGCTTGTTGAAGGAATAATTTTTTTACCTCAGTTCCATGAAGACCACTTCTAGCCAAACCTCTCTGAAGAGTAGATGAGTGTAGCTGGGTCCCACTGGTTGCTGCCAATTCTGAGCTGATGGCACTGCTGGACTCCCCTTCCAGTTTCTAAGAGATGCAATCATAATGTGTTTATTAGTTTATTATTAATGACTTTCGACTAGCCTCTGAACTAATCCGTACCGCCAACTCCCAACTCCAAGACTTCTCCCGTGCTACGCCAATCCTCTGGAATGCTCTACCCCAAGATATTAGGTCCATCCACAACCTGCATAGTTTTAGGCGCTCGCTCAAAACACATTTGTTCACGTGTTCTAATTCTATATTTCTTTTCTTGAGCCCCGCCTACTTGGGCTCCCCCCTCTATTTCCTCCTCTTTTTATCTCCCCCCTGGGTGAGCTGTTCACCTTCCACCAGTTCGGTGTGATAGGTCTGTACCATGATTTACCAGTTACTTATACAGGTCCTTCTCAAAAAATTAGCATATAGTGTTAAATTTCATTATTTACCATAATGTAATGATTACAATTAAACTTTCATATATTATAGATTCATTATCCACCAACTGAAATTTGTCAGGTCTTTTATTGTTTTAATACTGATGATTTTGGCATACAACTCCTGAAAACCCAAAAAACCTGTCTCAATAAATTAGCATATCAAGAAAAGGTTCTCTAAACGACCTATTACCCTAATCTTCTGAATCAACTAATTAACTCTAAACACATGCAAAAGATACCTGAGGCTTTTAAAAACTCCCTGCCTGGTTCATTACTCAAAACCCCCATCATGGGTAAGACTAGCGACCTGACAGATGTCAAGAAGGCCATCATTGACACCCTCAAGCAAGAGGGTAAGACCCAGAAAGAAATTTCTCAACAAATAGGCTGTTCCCAGAGTGCTGTATCAAGGCACCTCAATGGTAAGTCTGTTGGAAGGAAACAATGTGGCAGAAAATGCTGTACAACGAGAAGAGGTGACCGGACCCTGAGGAAGATTGTGGAGAAGGACCGATTCCAGACCTTGGGGAACCTGAGGAAGCAGTGGACTGAGTCTGGTGTGGAAACATCCAGAGCCACCGTGCACAGGCGTGTGCAGGAAATGGGCTACAGGTGCCGCATTCCCCAGGTAAAGCCACTTTTGAACCATAAACAGCGGCAGAAGCGCCTGACCTGGGCTACAGAGAAGCAGCACTGGACTGTTGCTAAGTGGTCCCAAGTACTTTTTTCTGATGAAAGCAAATTTTGCATGTCATTCGGAAATCAAGGTGCCAGAGTCTGGAGGAAGACTGGGGAGAAGGAAATGCCAAAATGCCTGAAGTCCAGTGTCAAGTACCCACAGTCAGTGATGGTGTGGGGTGCCATGTCAGCTGCTGGTGTTGGTCCACTGTGTTTCATCAAGGGCAGGGTCAATGCAGCTAGCTATCAGGAGATTTTGGAGCACTTCATGCTTCCCTCGGCTGAAATGCTTTATGGAGATGAAGATTTCATTTTTCAGCACGACCTGGCACCTGCTCACAGTGCCAAAACCACTGGTAAATGGTTTACTGACCATGGTATTACTGTGCTTAATTGGCCTGCCAACTCTCCTGACCTGAACCCCATAGAGAATCTGTGGGATATTGTGAAGAGAAAGTTGAGAGACGCAAGACCCAACACTCTGGATGAGCTTAAGGCCGCTATTGAAGCATCCTGGGCCTCCATAACATCTCAGCAGTGTCACAGGCTGATTGCCTCCATGCCACGCCGCATTGAAGCAGTCATTTCTGCCAAAGGATTCCCGACCAAGTATTGAGTGCATAACTGAACATTATTATTTGATGGTTTTTTTGTTTGTTATTAAAAAACACTTTTATTTGATTGGACGGGTGAAATATGCTAATTTATTGAGACAGGTTTTTTGGGTTTTCAGGAGTTGTATGCCAAAATCATCAGTATTAAAACAAAAAAAGACCTGACAAATTTCAGTTGGTGGATAATGAATCTATAATATATGAAAGTTTAATTGTAATCATTACATTATGGTAAATAATGAAATTTAACACTATATGCTAATTTTTTGAGAAGGACCTGTATAATGATACTATTTGCGTGCATGTCTCGCCCTAGGGGACATGGGCGAACTGATTTTAGGTATGCTTTCTTTTATTCACGGTAATGAAAGACCTCGCCTGTTGCGGGGGCAAGGGGTTATTGCTTATATGTTAAAGTTACCGTGGTCATTCTAGAGGGTTTACTCCCTCTAATTTTTTTTTTTTTTTCTTTTCTTTTTTTCTTTTCTTTCTCTCTTTTATGTAAGATTTATGCAAGGTTTGTGAACGAGTGTTTTTTTGTGTTACTCTTCTCGAATTGTATATTATAAGGAAAAGTACTTTGATCATTGTCGTAGTTTTCAACTACTGTTTTTCTTGTAAAATTCTCTTCTCTTTAATAAAAATTATATTTACCAAAAAAAAAAACACATTTGTTCAGAGCGGCCTACCACATTAACTAATCAAACTAATCAAAGTAATTTTATGTTTGTGTGTGTGTAGCCCATTCACTATCTCCATCTATCCCCCACCCTCTGAAGATGGCTGGACCATCATTGTAAATACATCATTGTAAATACACACCTGTACTTTGTATCTCCCCCACCTCATTGTAGATTGTAAGCTCTCACGAGCAGGGTCGTCTTATTTTGCTTTATTATTGTATTGTTAACATTGTTATCTATGACTGTTGTGTTTGAAACTGTTAGGGTATGTGCACACGTCCGGATTTCTTGCAGTAATTTCCTGAAGAAAACCGTAAATTTTCTGCAAGAAATCCGCAATTTTTTTTTGCGTTTTTTTTCCGTTTTTTTTTTTGCGCTTTTTTTAGCATTCTGCAAGCATAATTAGCTTGCAGAATGCTAAAGTTTTCCAAGCGATCTGTAGTATCGCTTGGAAAACTGACTGACAAGTTGGTTACACTTGTCAAACATACTGTTTGACAAGTGTGACCAACTTTTTACTATAGATGCTGCTTATGCAGCATCTATAGTAAAAGATAGAATGTTTAAAAATAATAAAAAAAATAAAAAAATGGTTATACTCACCCTCTGCAGACAGCCGATCTCCTCAGCGGCGTCCGTTCCTATAGATGCCGGTGTGGTTCAGGACCTTCGATGACGTAACGGCTTGTGATTGGTCGCGTGAGTCACATGAGCGGTCACGCGACCAATCACAAGACAGCGACGTCATCACAGGTCCTGAACCACACCATCTATAGGAACGGAAGAGAAAGCATGCACCGGAGAGGCAGGAACACTTCGGGGGCCATCAGAAGGTGAGTATATCACTATTTTTTATTTTAATTCTTTTTTTTTTTACCAATTATATGGTGCCCAGTCCGTGGAGGAGAGTCTCCTCTCCTCCACCCTGGGTACCAACCGCACATAATCTGCTTACTTCCCGCCTGGTGGGCATAGCCCCGTGCGGGAAGTAAGCAGATCAATGCACTCCTAGGTGTGCGGAATCCCCGCAATTCCGCATTTTAATGAACATGTTGCTTTTTTTTCGGCGTTGCGATTTTTTCGCGGAACAAAATGCAACATTTGCACAAAAAATGCGGAATACCCTGTAAATAATAGGAGGCATAAGTAAGCGTTTTTTTCGCTTTTTTATCACGTTTTTATAGCAAAAAAAACGCAAAAAAAACGCGAAAAATCCTGAACGTGTGCACATGGCCTTAAACTGTAAAGCGCTGCGGAATATGTTGGCGCTATAAAAATAAAGATTATTATTATTATTACTAGATGGTGGCCCAATTCTAACGTATCGGGTATTCTAGAATATGCATGTCCACGTAGTATATTGCACAGCCCACGTAGTATATTGCCCAGCCACGTAGTATATTGCCCAGCCACGTAGTATATAGCCCAGCCACGTAGTATATTTCCCAGCCACGTAGTATATTGCCCAGCCACGTAGTATATTGCCCAGTGATGTAGTATATTGACCAGTGACGTAGTATATTGCCCAGTGACGTGGTATACAGCACAGAGCCACGTAGTATATTTCCCAGCCACGTAGCATATAGCCCAGCCACGTATGTCACAGGTTAAAAAATAAAAAATAAACATACTCACCTTCCGATCCGAGGGCCCCTTGTAGTTCTAACATACTCACCATACTTGTAGTTCTGTCGCCTGCGCGGTACAGGTGGCAGCTTCCGGTCCCAGGGTGTGATGATGTCGTGGTCACATGACCGTGACGTCATGGCAGGTCCCACACGATCCTTGCTACCGGAACCTGCCGCTTGCACGGAGCGGTTATGGAGGGTCGCGAGCACCGGGAAAGGCGGCGGAAGGTGAGTATATAATGAGTTTTTATTATTTTATTATTTTTAACATTAGATCCTTTTACTATTGACGCTGCATAGGCAGCGTCAATAGTAAAAACTTGGTCACAGAGGGTTAATAGCGGCGGTAACGTAGTGAGTTACCCGCGGCATAACGCGGTACGTTACCGCTGGCATTAACCCTGTGTGAGCGGTGACTGCGGGGAGTATGGAGCAGGCACTGACTGCAGGGGAGTAGGGAGGGACTAATCGGACTGTGGCCGTCGCTGATTGGTCGTGGCAGCCACGACAGGCAGCTGGCGCGACCAATCAGCGAATGAATAACCGTGACGGAAGTTGAGGACAGACAGAAGGACAGACAGAAAGACGGAAGTGACCCTTAGACAATTATATAGTAGATTATTATTAGCTGTTGCACTAAGTCTTCTTGGTTGACCAATGCATATACTGTCCTCAATGTTGTCCATTTATTAGAGCTTTTTCTAAAGAGCTTGAACTGCACATCTTGAATCCCCAGTCTGCTTTGATATATTTACCTGGGAGAGATCTTGCAGATGCAATATAACTACCTTATGTCTTGTCGCTATGCTCAGTGTTGCCATGGTGTATAATCTGTAACTAAATCGTCTTCCATAATCTCACCTTTATAGCAGAGTTTGGTTGTTTATAGCACAGTTTGGCTATTCCTCACCCAGTTTTAAACCTCCTACACAGTTGTTTCTGTTTCAGTTAAATAAGCACTCCAATCAAAGTTTTTATCTTCTTAACTAGATGGTGGCCCGATTCTAATGCATCGGATAATCTAGAACATGTATGTAGTTTATTTATGAAAATTTCAGAATAATACAATGAATACACAGGATTCGGCCGGCCGGTCGCGACCAATTAGCGAAGCGTGGTTCAAATCCCGCGCCAATTCGCAGCCGGACTGCGTCTGTCGCTGATTGTTCGTGGCCAGGCGCGACCAATCAGTGAAGCCAGGGCCGGCTCCAGGTTTTTGAGGGCCCTGGGCGAAAGAGTCTCACAGCCCACGTAGCACATAACACAGCCCATGTAGTATTTAGCACAGCCACGTAGTATATAACACAGCCACGTAGTATATAGCACAGCTACATAGTATATAGCACAGCAACTTAGTATATTGCACAGCCACATAGTATATTGCACAGCTACGTAGCATATAGCACAGCCACGTAGTATATAGCACAGCTACATAGTATATAACACAGCCACGTAGCATATAGCACAGCCACGTAGTATATTGCACAGCCACATAGTATATTGCACAGCCATGTAGTATATAGCACAAACACGTAGTATATAGCACAGCCCACGTAGTATATTGCACAGCCACGTAGTATATCGCACAGCCACATAGTATATTGCACAGCCACATAGTATATTGCACAGCCACGTAGTATATATACCACAGCCCACGCAGTATATAACACAGCCCACGCAGTATATAACACAGCCCACGTAGTATATAGCACAGCCTACGTAGTATATTGCACAGCCCACATAGTATATAGCACAGCTACGTAGTATATAACACAGCCACATAGCATATAGCACAGCCACGTAGTATATAACACAGCCCACGTAGTATATAGCACAGCCACATAGTATATAGCACAGCTATGTAGTATGTAACACAGCCTCATAGTATATAGCACAGCCACGTAGTATATAGCACAGCCACATAGTATATTGCACAGCCACATAGTATATTGCACAGCCACGTAGTACATAGCACAGCCACGTAGTATATAGCACAGCTACGTAGTATATAACACAGCCACATAGTATATAGCACAGCCACATAGTATATAGCACAGCCACGTAGTATATAGCACAGCCACGTAGTATATTGCACAGCCACGTAGTATATTGCACAGCCACGTAGTATATAGCACAGCCATGTAGTATATAGCACAGCCCACATAGTATATAGCACAGCCATGTAGTATATAGCACAGCCATGTAGTACAGTATGTTGCACAGCCACGTAGTATGTTGCACAGCCACATAGTATATTGCACAGCCACATAGTATATTGCACAGCCACGTAGTATATAGCACAGCCCATGCAGTATATAACACAGCCCATGCAGTATATAACACAGCCCACGTAGTATATAGCATAGCCCACGTAGTATATTGCACAGTCACGTAGTATATTGCACAGCCACATAGTATATTGCACAGCCACATAGTATATTGCACAGCCACGTAGTATACTGCACAGCCACGTAGTATATAGCACAGCCCACACAGTATATAACACAGCCCATGCAGTATATAACACAGCCCACATAGTATATTGCACAGCCCACGCAGTATATTGCACAGCCATATAGTATATTGCACAGCCACATAGTATATTGCAGAGCCACGTAGTATATAGCACAGCCCACGTAGTATACAGCAATGTGGGCACCATATCGCTGTTAAAAAAATAATTAAAATAAAAAATAGTTATATACTCACCTTCCGGCGGCCCCGGATCCAGCCCAGGCCTTTAGTGATGCGGCAAAAACACGTGATGATGTAGCGGTCTCGCGAGACCGCTACATCATCTGGGGTCATTGCCGCAATGCATTCTTGGGACTGGAGCATCGCGAGGAGCAGGAAAGGCTACCGCGGACGCCGGAAGGTGAGAATATAATGATTTTTTTATTATTATTATTTTTAACATTATATGTTTTTACTATTGATGCTGCATAGGCAGCATCAGTAGTAAAAAGTTGGTCACACTTACAAGGTTAATGGCAGCGTTAACGGACTGCTAAAACGCTATGTGGGCGCTGACTGGAGGGGAGTATGGAGGGGGGACTGACTGGAGGGGAGTAGGGAGGGGCCAATTCGCGGCTGGACTGTGCATGTCACTGATTGGATGCGCCCAGCCGGCCGCGACCAATCAGTGATGCAGGATTTCCGTGACAGACAGAAAGACAAACAGACAGACGGAAGTGGACCTTAGATGATTATGACTGCAATATATCTAATAAATATATTATGTTATATAGCACTGTGTACTTACAATTGCCCACTTTGCCTTTCTACCCAGCTAATTCTTCTCTTTTCTCTGCTCTGTGTAGAAACAGAAAGTCTGTTGTCCTTGCAAAATTCACCTTGTGTTTCTGCATAGAGCTTAGAAGGATTCAGCTAGTCAGTTTTTAATCACGTGATGTCATAGACCTAATGTATCTTGTTGACCGTGCCAGGGAGAACAGTCATAGGGAATTAAATTCTCTAGTACATTCACTTACACATTTCTTTAGTGACAGTTCATAATAATTTTGATGAATATAGCATTTCCCTGCCTATAGTAAGGCAAGATCGTCATTTTCCCTTCCCAGTATATAACCCATCATAACACACATTAGGAGTCAAACACTAAATTAGGATTATAAATAAAAATGACATTATTTATCTCCTGACGCAGGGATAGCACTCTATCCTGTCAAATAAAAATTCTTTACTGGCGGAGCAGTTTAAATAATATATAGCTATGTCTCCCCCACATCTGCTATCTGATGTTTCACTGAATCAGATCTTTAAAGGATTTTGTCTAGTATTAAAAATAGTGCCACTCTTGTACATAGGCTGTATCTGATATTGCAGCTCAGCCCTGCTGACTTGATCGGATGCAATATCAGATACAGCCCAAATGCAAAAGTGGCACTGTTCCAGAAGATAATAAAAAATGCTGCATTTTTCTTGTTCTGGACAACCCCTTTAAAATTAAAGTGTAATTCCACCAATATTGTACAAATGTAAAGTTTTTCTTTGAATGTATTTTTACACACTGGGGAAAGTTTGGAAACATAATCTGACATCTCATTGGTTAGCAAGGGTAATACTAGTACTGGCAGTCACGGTGGAGTCTGCTGACTCCCCAAACCTCAGCTTAACAAGTGTAGAACACATTATCACCAAAGCCAATGTTTTCTTGGTGCCAACAACAGCCTTTGGCACAGGGGTGTACATAGAAATCATGGGGCCCCATAGCAGAGGTTCTATTTGGGCCCCCCAACTCCACCCCACGAAAAAAATTAATAATAACAATTGTCAGGGTCTCAGAAAAGAATTTTCCTCCTATATAGCCATCCACATAGTATTAAAGCACCACACAGCCCTCCATACAGTATTATGGGCACCACGCAGTCCTTCATACAGTATTATCGACACCACATAGTCCTCCATACAGTATTATGGGAACTACAGTTCTGCATACAGTACTATGGGCACCACACAGTCCTCAATATAGTATTATAGGTACCACATAGTCCTCCATACAGTATTATGGGCACCCAATAGTGGTCCATACAGTATCAAAGGTACTACATAGTCCTCCATGAAGTACTATGGCAACCAGACAGTACTCCATACATTATTATAGGTACCACATAGTCCTCCATACAGTATTATAGGTACCACATAGGCCTCCATATAGTATTATGGGAACCAGATAGTCCTCCATACAGTATTATGGGCACAACATAGTCCTCCATGCAGAATTATGGGCACCGCATAGTGGTCCATACAGTATTAAAGGTACCACATAGTCCTCCATAAAGTACTAAGGGCACAACACAGTCCTCCATACAGTACTATAGGTACCATATAGTCCTCCATACAGTATTATAGGCAAGACGTAGTCCTCCATACAGTATTATGGGCACTACATATGGAGCGCCCCCACGTGAAGGGCAGTGGGGTACTCGGCACCGGGATTATCTCGCTCTCGGTTCTGGGAGTGTCACGGTGGCCCGACCCGGTCCGTGGCCCTTCTGAGGGGCGTCCAATTAAAGGTGAAGTTTGTCTGGTGTTCGTGACGCCACCTGTGGTATTCAGTCAGGGTGACCGACGCTGCTTAGGGGTCCGCTGGGGTGATGGAATGGCAGCTAGATGGTATACCTTCCCACAGGTGAAGTGTGTCCCCAGGGCTTCCCAGATGGGTAGCTGGTGATGGTGGACGTTGTAAGGCACAATGAATAACGAGGACACAAGGTTGCAGTCTCTTTACCTTTTACTGAAGACTTCAGCGTCCACAGTCCAGAGCACAGATCACAGGGCTGGCAGAGTCCGGCCGGTCCGAAGGCACATCCAGAGCTCCCTTGTGCAGGTGGAAATCAGTAGCCTTCCTACTAGTGCCTGTGTGTTGTAGTACCTCCCTGCTGAGCACCACGGGATAGTCCTCACAGCTTTTGTGGATGTTTCTGATGTTCTCTCTCTCTCCCCCAGATAATATGGATAGGACAACCCGTATGACGGGGTAGGCCTGGAGCTATTTTATAGGGACCCTAGAGACGCCCCTCTCCCACAAATTGCCTCCGTGTCTTCATAGGTATTAAGGTCGGGCAACCAACTTGGAATTGACTGTCCTGCCGGTCTCTGAAGTAATGCGTAGAGCCTATTACTCCCTCGGTGTTCTGGCCACCGGCTACGCACCTCAGAAGGAGGCTGCCGATCTTGGGGCAGAACTCCTCCCGGTATTATCTCCTTGTGCTGTGACCTCGTTTCTCACTCTCCACAATATACTTTGCTTCTTGGCCTTTCTTAGGATGCTGCCACAATGGGTGCAAGCGCAGCTCCATAACGCTCTGTCTCGTGCTTGGCCGCTGTCAGGATCCCACCCCTGACAGGGACCCTCTGTCTGCAGCTCAGATGTTCCTCCTTCTCCCCCTGTCTGCCTGACAGGTCCTCTCTGGGTCAAACCCAGGTAGCTTCTCTCTCACTTCCTATCCAACCCACCAGTTTTACCCATGTGTGAGGAGTGCCCTAGTAGAAAGAACCTTTGCTCTCCCTGGTGGACTGGAGTGTGAAGTGTAGTGTGTGACTGTGATACCTGGAAAGGTGAACTCCTTTAGTACAATCAGACATAATATCACTCCCCCTGGTGGAAGAGCGACATTACTGCAACGACCAGGACTCTGGGGCGCTGCACTCCCCCCCTCCGTTAAATCCAGTACTCCGGGACTGGGAAAAGAAAAACAACAATTACAGGTTATAAAAGACATACAAAATTATTGGAATGCTGTAAACAAGGAATGATAACAATGCTTCCCTTTATGGGAGGTGAGGACACTTGAACGTTACAAACAAGAACATATTTACATTGTGCAAAAGCAAATTGAAAACAATTGTTATCTATCTATAGAACCAATTACCCATACAGGTATTCTATCTACTAAGTGCAAGGACCCTCTGAGGGTGTATTATGAAACGTCTTTCACTTTCACGTATGCAGGACTATCTGTCTACTCCTACAGGCCTACTGCATTTCTTTTCCTAAAAGCTCAGCTTTATTCAAAGTACATCACTATCATTGTATTCTCAACATTATCACTAACCTTTTAGCTACATAAAACATTATTGCTATCTAACTACTTAAAGCAACATTATTACTTCTAAACATTCCCTTTAAGAGGAAATCTCAAGTATCTTCTGAGGTAGTGCAAACAATTAACAAGTCAGGTAATAACTTTAAAGCAAGAACTTTCACGCTGTAATCAGGAACAGTCTCTTCAAAAAGCTCTTCTTTGTAAAACCAGTAGAGAGCAACCTTAAGAAGGTGCAAACTATGTACAATCAGTTTGTGAACCATTCACCGTCCATGATTCGGCAGTCTTTTAGAAAAAGTAGAAAAACTTAACTTCAAACAATAGGGATCCCGGGTAAACTAAGGGATCCCTTTAAGAAGAATAACCCTAGATGGGTTTTAGCAGCAGAAAACAGGAAAACAAACAGTTTAAAAGAACTATATACATTTTTCGGTTCTCCGGGGTTTATTCTGGCGGTCTCCACCAGGGCTTTACCTGACAGGTAGCCCTCTGCGGCTTAGGAAGACTCGAATCCAAGTCCACTCCCGGCGCCAGGTACACTCCATGAGTTTGTTCTCCCTGCACGGTCAGGTCGTGCGCGGCAATAAAAGTCTGTGTGATCCAGTGGATGATGCCAGGGAAGGTAGGGGCTGCTGCGGCTGCGTCAGCGGTAAGTTCTTCCTCCAGGGTCCTGGATACCGCCAAGAGGACTGTGCATCTCTGTACATCCCGGGCCCACCAGCTGTTCCCTTTTTGGTACCGGCGGTAGGTTACAGTGTCTCCAGGTTTCAGGACGGGGTCTTCACCATCTCCACACATGCAGGACTCTACTTCCTCCCGGGTGACGTGGACCCTCACTGACGACCCGATCTCTTGTACAAATCCCTTCCCTTTCTGAGGTTGGTAGACTATCCTAACACCCCACTTCGGCAAAGAGCCATCCAGCAACTCGCCTCGAACCTCCCGCTCCACTTCTCTCGCATACTCAGCATTCAGGTGCCTCCGGTATTCTCCCCATGGGAAGGGCCCAAGGTCATGCCCCCCCGGTGGTCTGGGGTCAGTTGACGGGAACACCGGGGCTCCAGCAGTCGCGGTGATGAACGGATCAGGTGCAGAGGGAAGACGATCCCCCTGGTAACAGCGGCACCGGGTACCTGCGTTTGAGGTGACTCCTTCGGTGCCACTCCGCTCCTCTGAGGAAGGCGCCAGGGCTGGTGACGGCACAGGCAGCGGACTCTCCATAGGCAGCTCCCAGGGGTCCAGGCTCTACAGTGGTGGCATGTTGGAGTAGTCCTCCGGTGACGGGGGTCTGTGCGGGGCCATTCTTTTTCGGAGGTCCCCTCTGGTCTCCAGCTCCATTCCTTCTAAATCATGGTTTAATTTCTTCGGTCTCCGCCCGCCATAGAGAATTAGGAGGCGGACCTCAGTTGCTGACGGACACGTCCTCAGGATACAGAAATATTTAGATTGGGCGGCCATTATTTTTCGCGATTCTCAGTTCGTTCACGCCCACAACTCCACGCCCTTCTTCTTCTCCTGCGCTCGTGGCGCGGCGGTTTTGGCGTGAATTTTGGCGGCAAATGGCAATACACAGTCCTTAAGCAAATCACAGTTCCAATACAGTTCTGACACAGTTCCTAGGCACACATGACCTGATTCTTCAGGCTTGAGTAGATCCTGTTCATGACGCCAAGATTTGGAGCGCCCCCACATGAAGGGCAGTGGGGTACTCGGCACCGGGATTATCTCGCTCTCGGTTCTGGGGGTGTCACGGTGGCCCGACCCGGTCCGTGGCCCTTCTGAGGGGCATCCAATTAAAGGTGAAGTTTGTCTGGTGTTCGTGACGCCACCTGTGGTATTCGGTCAGGGTGACAGACGCTGCTTAGGGGTCCGCTGGGGTGATGGAATGGCAGCTAGATGGTATACCTTCCCACAGGTGAAGTGTGTCCCCAGGGCTTCCCAGATGGGTAGGTGGTGATGGTGGACGTTGTAAGGCGCAATGAATAACGAGGACACAAGGTTGCAGTCTCTTTACCTTTTACTGAAGACTTCAGCATCCACAGTCCAGAGCACAGATCACAGGGCTGGCAGAGTCCGGCCGGTCCAAAGGCACATCCAGAACTCCCTTGTGCAGGTGGAAATCAGTAGCCTTCCTACTAGCGCCTGTGTGTTGGACGAGAAGGGTTCCTACACATTAAAAATGACCTGTCACTTGCCATAAATGTGTAATTTTTTTTATACCTAGCGTGAATGATGCTGTTCTCCTGAACCTGGGGTGATTTTTCTCAGTTCTTGACATATGGCCCTTTTTTCTCTGTGTGTAAATCTTGTCTTTTAGCCAAATGGGCATCATTCCGAATAAGACTCTCAGAGAAGAGTTGGTGGCTACGACCATTTGGCTAACAAGGCTAGATTTACACACAAGAGTGAAGACGCCATATCTAAGGGACAGAGAGGTGCAGGAAAATAACACCACACAAAATTCAGGAAAACAGCAGTATTTACATCAGGTTAAAAAAATTACAAATTTATGGCAAATCAGAGGTCCCTTTTAAGCCGATTACATATCTCTCCGCTTCGACTTCCAGCAATTAAATAGGTTAGGTCACATGCACACATTGAGGATTTGGTGAGCTTTTTACCCTAGTATTTGTAAGCCAAAACCAGGGGTGGAACAGTCAGAGGAAAAGCATAATAGAAACATTTGCACCACTTCTGCATTTTTCACCCACTCCTGGTTTTGGCTTACAAATACTGGGGTAAAAAACTCACCAAATACTGAATGTGAACTTTTTGTTTCTATGGGGCTAAACACTGATTGGCTGGTAGTCAGAGGCATAGCTAGGGTTTTGGTTCAGGGGGCGAAGCTTCTGAGTGGGCCCCTAACCAGGTAACCCTGATTACAACTCGGTGACGCACCCTAATAGTGGAGGAGAACCTCAGCAGATGACCGCGCTATTGCTGAAAATAATCTCTCTACAAAGACCAACATGGATATTACCGCCATATTGTCAGTGGTTGATACCAGCCCTACAGAACATATAAGAGATCACAGTACAGTTACAGATAATGACTTACTGCTGACGTTCTTTCTGATGACGATTGTTCATTTTTCCCATCTTTTCCATCTGGCCCAGACCGACATGACAACTTCTTCAAGCCAGGACTCGGCTGCAGAGAATACAACAAGGACACATTTCACTTCTCATATTCCAGCCATCACCATCTATTCCCATCCTGCACAAACTCCTCATCCTACTGGTACCCCAAATACTGAGCCGCTGCTGCCGTATGTGTCCCTATTACTGCTCCTGCTGTGTAGTTCTCTGTGCCTTCTAAATTCTAAAGCAACCCTCTATAATATAGTAATGCTGGGTGCAAGTGCCTTAGAAAACAGTGCCCATTTTTTGCCCCCTAGAAAGTAATAATGCCCTGTGTGCCCCTTTGATAGTCACAGTAACCTGAGTTCCCCTATAACAATAAGTGCCCATTTTACATTTAATAATGTCCCGAGTCTCCCCCTGTACAGCTCCCCTATACACAGTATGATGCTGTCTTATACACAGTATAATGCCCTCACTGTATAGTACCACCCACACAGTATTCTGACCCCTTATTAGCCCCCAAACTGTTTGATGGCTCCAACACTGTATGATGACCCCCTCACTGTAATCTCCACACTGTATGGTGGCCCCCTAGATAGCCTCCATATAGTATAATGCACCAAATAGTCCTCAATATAGTATAATGCACTCCCCATAGGCCTCCATATAGTATAAGGCACTCTCCATAGGCCTCCACATAGTATAATGCACCAGATAGTCCTCAATATAGTGTACGGCAGCCTCCCATAGGCAGAGTCTATAGCATAAGGCAGCCTCCATAGGCAGACTATAGCATAAGGCAGCCCCATAGGCAGACTCTATAGCAAAAGGCAGGCCCCATAGGCAGACTCTGTAATAAGGCAGCCCCCATAGGCAGATTTTGTAATAAGGCAGTACCCCCATAGGCAGGTCCTGTAATAAAGCAGCACCCCATAAAAAAATACCTCTGTTCTTCCTGGTTCCTGCGCTGCTCCCTGCTCCTGCTCACCTCCGGACCGTGGGTGCCGGGCAGTGACGTCATCGCGCCCGCTGTCAGTGTCGGTGACGTTAGACGCTGACAGGGGGATGATGGGAGAAGGAGTGTAGCACTCCTTCCCTCATCAATGAGGTCAGCTGTAGCGGCATGTAGCTGACACAGCTGAACCAACGATGAGGGGCGGGGGCCAGCTGCCGGGCGTCAGAGCAGGGAGATCGATTTTCCCTGCTCTGCTGCAGAATGTTACTGTATCAGCGTGGTATGCACGCCAATACAGTTACAGTAGCGTAGCTCCGGGTGAGCCCCCTCTGAGCACCAGGCCCGGGGCGATGGCCCCCTCTGCCCCCTGGTAGCTACGCTACTGCTGGTAGCTGTTAAATACGTGCCTGCCTATTCTGCCGTGGACTGATCTCTCCTGCCTCAGACTGCTCCTGGTGGCGAGTCTCGTACTTCCTATGATTCCCATCGACACAGCAGTTCCTTCTCTTCCGCTCTGCACTGTCAATGAAGCATCACTGCCATTGTCATGTTGATTGGCAGCCAGTGTCTTGTTGCATTAGGCTAAGCTGGCTGTGAATAAACGTGACATTGGCAGTGACGCACTGTCAACAAAAAAGAGCGGAAGAGAAGGAACTGCTCAGTTGAGGTGACATCACAGAAGCGGTCCGTTACCGCAGCATGTCAGAGCAAGCAAATAGTTGTCAAGTACTTGCCGATAAGTACTTAGCCCCATAGAAAAAAAATATGTTTTGGACAACCTCTTTAACTGTAAACTAAGGGGAAACCTGGTAGTAGGATCGGGACATGCCCTGTAATTTGTATTGTCAAGTTGAGGGTTACAATAATTGTAAAATAATAACCTAAATTTGATTTTGTAAATTGACAATGTGACGGTTTTTGCTTACTTTCAAATGTCTTAAAGAAAATGTAAAGCTGGGCCTCATTTATCAAGCTTCTCTGACAGAAGAGCAGACCTTGTTACAGAACTACAGATTATTACATCATCCTCCATTTTTATTTTACTTCCATGAGGTGGTCACCTGACCGGGCAGCTTCATTTGAGCTCCACACTGTGTTAATTTGTAAAATCCTCAGAGAGAACCATTAGAATTAGCTTATTTTTCCCTCACCTGTCATCATCCACGATCGAATTTCCAGTTTATTTTCCAGTGGAGCTGTTAATTAATTAAATGGCGGATCTGGTGACGGGTTAAAGGAGTGGGGGGGGTCCCGAAAGGACGCATTATACCCTCATCACCTTCAGGAGAATAATAAACATTGAAATACACTCCCATAGCGCAGGCCCGGCCTCTGTTTATTTATATATTTGGGGAAGATTTATAGTTTTTTTTCCTCTCTCCCAGGGCCCTTACACAGATGACAAAAAAACATGCATTAAAGAGCAGTAAATAGTGTGTGTAACCCTTTCTGCCATGTTGCATTGCCCTCAGCCCGTGCAGAGGGGCTCGGTGTCACAGTTATTCCACAGGCCGTCTCACTAGGGTGTTGTACTGAAGCGATAATTCCTAAGGATTAGCTATTATTTATAGAGTCGAAGTGTTAACATAGCCGAGTCGAATAGCTACACTTTTAAGGCATTACCGTTTTATACACCAAATCTCTCACTCAGAATGTCCCCGTAGTATTGTACAGGTACGGAAATTCTTTCTGCGCCCTCGGTGTTAACCCCATAGCGGTTCCTTTAAATTTTGTTGTTTTTTTTTGTCCAAGTTGAATAAAGGCCACACACATTAAAAGAAAAAATATTTTATATAATAATACAAACAAAAAAAATTTATTTGGTGCAAGGTCCAATTATCTGGCTGTAAAGAGCAGCTGTCATGGTAAAATATCCTAAGGATATTTCACGGTTCTTGTAATTATGCTGTTACATCATACTAGAAAATAATTAGGAACAAATGTATGGATTTATGATCAGGCACATTATATATTTAGCCTATTTTCCATCTTGGTTAAATTTGCCTAGTCCAGTGTTGGCAAGAAGGAATCTATAATAAAATATGTTTGCAAGAATTTCCTTGATCGCCACCCTGTGGCATGAATCAGTCATTACAAGTATATATGTAAAATGTAATTTGCAGTATACATTGTACAATATTACAATTTTCCTTTTTGATACTATAAACATTTGATGGTTTAATTTTCAAATTTAAATAATCAGATTTTATTCAGAAAATTCTCTCATTTTTCCTATGAACTGCTTCTTAACAGAAGGTTACTAAAGAGACCATCATCATTAAGGTTTCCCAGATGCCAGTCCCTCTGGTACTGCTCCATGGTCTAACTGTTCAGTCCAGTTCTGCTGGCAAGTCTAAGGATTCAAGTAGAAAGACAATAGTGTACAATGTACCCTATTCTTGTACTCTCGTTCTTGTGCCAAATATCATTGGACATGTTCTTTTACAAAGTGCTGAAGCAATAGTGGTCCTAGCACAAGCATCACTTCTACTGGATGGAAGTGACTAGACCGAATCTGCAGAAGAGCGACAGTGATTAGCATCTATGGCTGGTCTGCGTAAAGTCATGGGGACATCCCTAGATGCTAAGGTCTCAGTAGAACAGAAGCTTAGGCCTAAAATGTAGAACTATATGTTACCTTTACATTGGAGTGGAGGACTACGTCTATTTTGAAGCTGAGAACTATCTTAGCTACATCTACCGTTCAGTAAATTACTTGTTTAGCTATATCTTAGCTACATCTGTCTTCAGGAAGATGACCATCTTAGCTACGTCAGCCTAGACGCGGAGGACTGTCTTAGCTACATCGGCTTTAAATTGGAGGACTGTCTTAGCTACATGTGCCATGAAGTGGAGGAATATCTTAGCTACATGTGCCATGAGGTGGAGGACTATTTTAGCTACATATGCGTAGAAGTATGGAACTACATTAGTTACATCTGTGTTGACAAGGAGGACTGTCTTAGCTACTTCCTTGTTAAAGCAGAAGAATGTCTTAGCTACATCTACCTGTAAGTGGAGGACTATCTTAGCTACATCTACCTGTAAGTGGAGGACTATCTTAGCTACATCTACCTTTAAAGTTGGACGGTCTGAACTACATCTGTATTGGCCTACCGAAGTTACATCTGCCTTCCAGTGGAGGACTATATTAGTTACATCTCACTTTAGGGAGCCCCATTGTTCTGTAGAATCGCTAGCGCAGACTTGACAAGAGTTAAAAGGGGCTTTGAGTGAGGGACTTGGCCCCCTGAAGAACTTTTGGAGATATTCTTAGTATTTATTGCAAAATACCGAGAGTATTAGGTTAGCTGTTTATATTAATATTCTTGGGGGTAAAGGACTTATTGTGTATTAAAATGAAAATCTAACATCAGCAGTTCAGAGTAGAGCATTAGAAAGTTATTAGATTTTCAGTAGAGTTTGGGGGGGTTATATTATAAATGCTAACCAAGGTCAGAGAGTCTTAATTCACCCCTGTTCACCCTCATAAAGCAGCGAGGTAGGAAAACCTTCCCTGCAGCTCATAACACTTCCATTATAACTCCATCAGCAGACTATGGAATTCAATATAACACGCTCTAGAATAAAGCTGGAAGCGTTTAGTGCAGGCAACAGCGTTTCCCCAAGGATGGATCCTTCCAATGTTTTATATGGAATGGATGTAACATGTCTACATAAAACCAACCATACACAATACGTGGGTTACCGAGATCTACGATGTATATTGCAGTTATCAGGCTCCACTGCTCTATTGGTAGCTTGACAAACTGCAGAGTTATAGAAAATATTATATATAAATGATATATATATATACTGTGTATATACAGTATATATATGTATATACAGTATATATATATAGATCTATAGATAGATATGAAATATCAGTTCTACACGATCCTTTTATCGGTAAGATAAATTGTGCTTCTTTTTTTCTTTTTCAGGAATAGCACCAACCTTGTGTTTATTTATTGTTATAACTTAGTCACATGTCAATGCCGTTATAAGTCAATTGATATGGATGAAGCGTTTCTAAAAACTTGCTGGCAACCCCTTAAAGAAAGAATCACCATCAGTTAGACATATTGGAGTCTGCTATTAAATACAACCATGCAGTAGATACAAAAAAGTCTACACATCCATGTTAAAATGACAGGGTTTTGTCATGCAAAAAAAAATCATACTGAGACGATTTTCAAAACTTTTTCCAACTTACATGTCGACTACAATCAGAACAATTCCAATGAAAAATAAACTGAAAACTTTTCCGGAGGAAAAAGAAAAATAAAGAAGTAAAATAATATGGTTGCATAAGTATTCACACCTTTAACCCCTTTGCAACATCCGCCATACTAGTACTGCGCAGGTTGCTTCCTTCCCTTTGAAGTGGGCCCTGGCGGTGAGCCCACATCTTTCCTGCTACATATCAGCTGTTTTGAACAGCTGACATGTGCCCGGAACAGTCGCGGGTGGAATCACGATCCGCCCGTGGCTATTAACTCATTAAATGCCGCTGTCAAACCCTGACAGCGGCATTTAACGTGCGCGTTCCGGCCATCGGGAAAGAAATCCGCCCACCGGTAACTTGACCGCGGGTCACCAGTGGGGTGGGGTCACCCAGTGGTCGGCGCTCATAGCAAGTCTGCAATTCTGTTACATACAGGTGAGCTAATCATTGCCTGTATGTAGCAAAGCTGATTGGGTTATGGCAGCTTCTAGTCTCCCATGTAGGCTATTGAAGCATGCCAAAAGTAAAAAATAAATGTTTTTAAAAATATTAAAAAGAATAAAAAAGTATAAAAGTTCAAATCACCCCCCTTTCGCCCCATTCAAAATAAAACAATAAAAAAATCAAACATGCGCATATTTGGTATCGCCGCGTTCAGAATCGCCCAATCTATCAAAATATAAAAAGGATTAACCTGATTGCAAAACAGTGTAGTAAGAAAAAAAGTTAAAACTATAGTATTATGTTTTTGTCGTGAAAATTAAAATCCAATAACGGGCGATGAAAAGATCGTATCTGCACCAAAATGGTATCAATAAAAAATCTTCAGCTCGGCACGCAAAAATTAAGCCCTCACCCAACCTGAGATCACGAAAAAATGGAGACGCTACATATCTTTGAAAATGGCACAATCTTTTTTTTTAAACAAACTTTTGATTTTTTTTTTTACCACTTAAATAAAAAAAGAACATAGACATGTTTGGTGTTTATGAACTAGTAATGACCTGGAGAATCATAATGGCAGGTCAGTTTTAGCATTTAGTGAACATGGAAAAAAAAAGTCCAAAAAAAATGTTGTGGAATTGCACTTTTTTTGCAATTTCACCGCACTTGGAATTTTTTTCCCATTTTCGAGTACACAATATGGTAAAACCAGTGGTGCCGTTCAAAAGTACAACTCATCTCGCAAAAAACAAGCCCTCACATGGCCATATTGATGGAAAAATATAAAAGTTATGGCTCTGGGAAGAAGGAGAGCGAAAAACAGAAATGCAAAAATGAAAAAAGGCAAGGTCTCAAAGGGGTTAAACTGATATTTTGTTGAAGTACTCTTTGAATTTATGACAGAATTCTTTTTTTTTTGGTCATTTTCTATCAGCACAGCACATCTAGAATTGGCCAGCTTTGCCCACTCTTATTTCCAGAAGTTACACATCCATTAGATTAAGAGGGCATCTCCTGTGTACAGCGCCCTCTTCAAGTCACCAACAGAATTTCCATTGGATTCAGGTCTGGGTTCTGGCTGGGCCAAACCTCTGACCTTCAGGTGAAGCTATTCTTTTGCTGATTTGGAAGTCACTTAGGGTTGTTGTAGTGCTGAAAGGTGAAATTCCTCTTCATCTTCTATTTTTTTTAGCAGAGGCCAAGGGTTTTGTTGCAAAATTGACTGATAGTTGGAAATTTTCATAATTTGATCCACCTTGACTAAAGCCTGAACTACAGCTGATGAAAAAAGCCCTAAAGCATAATGCTGCCTCCACTCTGCTTCACTGAGGGTATGGTGTTCTTTTGGTGATGTGCAGCAATGGCTTTGTGCCAAACATACCTTTTGGAATTTCTGAAATTATACTTATTTTTTTACATGACAAAATTACAAATACTTTTAACAGGTGTGTGGAAACTCTTTATATTCACTGTAAAAACTAGTGGACAGATCCCCAATTAAACATCTGGGGGTGAATTTTGTAAGTAGAATAGGACCCACCAGCTTAGAATATCTGAAAAACAATTTCAAGCATTAAAGCGGACAATAATCAAAAAGGTCACAAAAATAACTTAAAAAAATATAGCTTGTCAGAAAAATCGGATTACTAAAACATGGATTTGATTCTTTGCTTCATGCCAATTGATCTTTGGATAGAGAGTGACTGATTTCTAGACACTACATCCCTAAAACCTAGTCTTTCTCACATTACTCAGGTGTTTAGATCAAGCCTGACGATGGCAGAAAAAAAGACTGATAGCAGTAGAGAGACAATAAATACATTAATAGTACTCAAACAGAAGTTACAGCATTATCAATCAGATTTTTAGAAAAAAAAAAAAAAATTTAAACAGGGTATTCTAGTATATGGGGTTTCATCCATGCTCATAACAACTTGGTACTACATTTAAATTTTTAGAGGTCCAAAGTAATGCAAAAAAGGATTGGTAGACCCGATCTAACAATGGTGACCCCTGGTGGACACCATCCTTGTAAGTAAGGGTCATGATTTTCTGGTTTTTCTGCATGGACCTCCATACTGTTTTGGCATTTTCATGTGGACGTTACTAGAGCTATAGAGTTGTAAGTACAACGAAGACTTGGCCTTTATTCTATAATGTAGATGCATACAGTGGTGGACATATCAATGGTGCAACCTGTGCATCAGCCAGGGGCCCAAGAGCTAAGGAGGCCCACTTCCACCTTCAAATCCAGTAAGCAGCTTCTGTCACAGACACAAAGATGGGTCCATAAACTGTTCTTGCACAGGGGCCCTCTTTGTCTGTGTCCGCCACTAGATGTATAATTCTTACAGCCCCAGTTTGAGCCTCTTGCATTTTCTGCTGGATGTACAGCTCTGTTTGACATGTCGTCATTTCTCTCTCTGTATCCTGACTGTGAATAATATGTATCATATGTTAAAACAACTGACACTGCTTTGTACAATCCTTCAGTAACTTAGTGATAACATGATGCTCTGGGAGTCTTGGGATATAGACCATGATCCCAGAAGGAGGGGAACCTGGAGACATTATGTCATGATTTATGTTGTGGGCATCATATTCCAAATTTTTGCTGTTGATTCTAATGTTGTAAAAACCTTTTGTGTGCTGAAGTCTCTGCATTAGGAGAATTGCCTGAAATGCGTCAGTACAGTAATTTATTATAATTTATTAATTTAATGAAAAAGATAAAGGAGGGATTTTTTTTTTGCTGGAATCTCTGAAAAATTAGAGCCAGAATCGAATTCATTGTCATAAGCCACTGCACCTCCTTACCCTTCTACTAATCTTGATACATTTTCACCCACTGTGTTTTTGTCAGGCTGAAGGCTGATCGACGTTGACAAAGATATCAGCTTTTACTACATTTGATGATTCCCAGTTTCAGTTTCCAATATTATAATCCAGAGCTGCATTCATAGTTCTTCTAAGTGCGATTGGAAACAAACCTGTAAGACACTATCAGAACTCTTGAAATGTTGCAGTGACTCCTATTACTCAAAACACACAGTATAATGTAAACGCAGTAGGTTTCTTTAGTATCCCTATTGTAGATATATACCATCCGATCATGTTTAAATAGGGTTTTCTTTTGGTATACATCAGTCCCATTATATCCTACAGTTATAGCATATGTGCATTAAAATATTTCCCAATATATATGAAAAACATACACAGCAAACATGTTACAAATATACGCAAACAAACAAATATAGTAAAAAAAATGTAATCAAATATTCAAGCGTGCTAAAAAATGGCACTAATTAAAAACTACAGCTCGCCCGGGAAAAAACCAAAACAACCTTCATACAACTTGGTGATAAAATAATAAAAAAAGGTATTGGTCTTGAAAAATATGGTGATACAAAAACATTTGTTTTAAGAGTTTTTATTTAGCAAAAGTAGTAACACAGAAAAATATATATATATAAATGTATCTCTGTAACAATACATGCAGAATAAAATTAACATGCTATAAATTCATGATGTAAAAATGAAATCCTCAAAAAATAGCCGTCATTTTTTCATTCCACCCCACAATTTTTACTGTGGTTTTCAATTAATTAAATACTGATATTATAGAAAAAAAAAACACAACTAGTTCTGCAAAAAAATAAACAAGTTATGTCAAAGGAATAATAAATAAAAAGTTAGAAGGAGATGAAAAGGCAAAAACTGTCGGAGGAGGGAAGAGAAAATCTATGTTTTAAAGGGGTTTATCCATTTAATCAAAATGTGATTAGTGTAATTTGATAATGTTTGTAAAATGTAAACTAAACCTACCATATAGCATATATTCAGCATAATGTATATACTTATTATATTCCTCCTAATTAGTGATGAGCGAATATACTCATTACTCAAGATTTCCCAAGCACGCTCGGGGGTCCTCCGAGTATTTTTTAGTGCTCGGAGATTTCGTTTTAGTCGCCGCAGCTGAATGATTTACATCTGTTAGCCAGCATAAGTACATGTGGGGATTCCCTAGCAACCAGGCAACCCCCACATGTACTTATGCTGGCTAACAGATGTAAATCATTCAGCTGCGGCAAGAAAAACTAAATCTCCGAGCACTAAAAAATACTCGGAGGACCCCCGAGCATGCTCGGGAAATCTCGAGTAACGAGTTTATTCGCTCATCAGTAGTCTTAATTCCTCTTCTATGTCACAACTGCGGCTCTATTACTGATGTACAAGCGTGCCATTTGCCTGTTGGGCAGCAGGATGGGGTACATGGTGTACTGAACATCTGATGACTTGTATACATGATCAGCAAAACATAATTGCAGAAAAACAATTTATGGAAGTAACAAAGGCATTGTAACGGTTCTGTAATAGGAATGTCATCTGAGGGCAAGCTTGGTTTGCTTTGTATATCGTGCTGAGCCATATTACAGGAAATTAATGTACTCGGGCTACAGCTCAAGTTTCATAGTAATTCTTTTTCGTGTATTTGAAACAAAGAAAATTAATGTCCGTTACATAAGAATGTGACATGTACAAAGCCAAAACGGCTGCCCCCTGCTGGTGGAAAGAAAATAAATGAGCCTGATTACATTTTGGAGGAAAAATTGGGCGCAATATGACCTACATATATAGGGCAAGGTTAGGTTTACACTAGTAATAAACTTTTTCTGACTTCACCTGTAATTCGAAAAAAAAGAACGAAAAGATTTAAAAAAAATTAAAAACATTTAAAAATGTAAACAATAGTTAAAAATTATAAATAAAAATAATGACAGCTTAAATAGTTACACCTCAAAATTATTTCTTCATTCATTAAAAAAATTAATCGGTCATAGGGTTTTTTTTTCTATTTAATTTTTATTTATTGAAAGCATTGCCTCAAAATGTATTATAATTTACCACAGTTCACAATCATATTTGACAGGTTGCGTTGCAGTAATGAGCACATTATTGATATTTAAATTTGCCAACATTTTTCCAGGAAATTAGATTCACAACTATTCCATATTCCGCCAATTGAAAGTACTCCAAAGCTTCCAATTGCCCTAAAAATACATTGAATTGCAGCAGCACTATAACTACACTGCTCAAACAAGCAGCAGTAGCAGCTGTAAGCGATGTGCAGCTGCTTCTTAACCCTGCATCACAGACAGTTACTCTCCTGCCTCACAGTGACTCTCCTGCCTCACAGACCATTACTCTCCTGCCTCACAGTGACTCTCCTGCCTCACAGACAGTTACTCTCCTGCCTCACAGTGACTCTCCTTCCTCACATCTCACAGACAGTGGCTGTCCTGTCTCACAGTGACTCTCCTGCCTCACAGTGACTCTCCTGCCTCACAGCTCACAGACAGTGACTGTCCTGCCTCACAGTGGGTCTCCTGCCTCACAGGCAGTAACTCTCCTGCCTCCCAGTGACGCTCCTGCCTCACAGCTCACAGACAGTGGCTGTCCTGTCTCACAGTGGGTCTCCTGCCTCACAGGCAGTAACTCTCCTGCCTCACAGTGACTCTCCTGCCTCACAGCTCACAGACAGTGGCTGTCCTGTCTCACAGTGGGTCTCCTGCCTCACAGGCAGTAAGTCTCCTGCCTCACAGTGACGCTCCTGCCTCACAGTGACTCTCCTGCACCACAGACAGTTACTCTCCTGCCTCACCGTGATTCTCCTGCCTCACAGACAGTTACTCTCCTGGCTCACAGTGACTCTCCTGCGTCACAGCTCACAGTGGCTGTCCTGTCTCACAGCGGCTGTCCTGCCTCACAGTGGCTCTCCTGCCTCACAGTGGCTCTCCTGCCTCACAGTGACTCTCCTTCCTCACATCTCACAGACAGTGGCTGTCCTGTCTCACAGTGGCTCTCCTGCCTCACAGTGTCTCTCCTGCCTCACAATGACTCTCCTGCCTTACAGACAGCTACTCTCTTGCCTCATGGTGACTCTCCTGCTTCACAGACAGTTTCTCTCCTGCCTGACGGTGACTCTCCTCCCTCACAGTAACTCTCCTGCATCACAGACAGTTACTCTCCTGCCACACAGTGACTCTCCTGCCTCATAGCTCACAGACAGTGTCTGTCCTGTCTCACAGTGGCTCTCCTGCCTCCCAATGACTCTCCTGAATCACAAACAGTTACTCTCCTATCTGGCTATCAATTATGTCTGGATCATTCTCTTTCTCTCACAACCTAATCTTTTTTACTGAGGTTCTGTCACACACTGATTGTACAGATTTCTTCAGTATTTTTATGGCTTTCTCTCCCTATGTGATCTGTGACGTCATCTCACTATCCAGCTTCACCATAAAATGGCTGCTGAATTTCCTACCTCTGCCTTTATACAGGCTGTGATAGTTGTCCCTACCTCCTTATTGGCTGTGTTATACCATGTAATGTGATAGCTGCAGGGCATTATGGAAAAGCCCATCTCTGATAGATACAATCTTCTAAAATGTGTAAAATATCAGTGATTTAGGGGATTTGGGTGAAGTGTATTCTGTAAATTCAGTTGTGAGGCAGTGACTCGTGTCACAGGTAGGGGTCGCTGTGTGTTCTCCCTAGGTTGTGCATGGAGACTGATGAAGTCCATAGGTGTGCATGGCAGTCACGGATTTCTGGTCTGGGTTTTCCATGTGGCTGAAAGCCTCAGGTTAATTTGTTAAAAACCTCCAGTAAGGGTTATGGGTGTGTAAGGTGTCAGGTGCAATGTCAGTGTCAGTCTGGTGTGTGCTGTTGTGCAGAGCAGAGGCCTGCAGAGCGCTGGCTGTGTGTGTGAAGTAGCACAAGCCAGCGGAGCCAGCAGCTATGGCAGTTGAATAGCCTGGCACCCGCAGAGTACACAGCGATGCAAGTCGCCCATGGCAACTGGTCTCAGATGTGAACAGTGCTGTGCCCGGAGGTGAACCGGAGGTGGATGTCCTGTGCCCGAAAGAGGACTGGCATGTGTAACAATTGCAAACAGGTGGATATGGTGCCCGGCTGCTATCCGGAGGATATCCTGGGCTGTGTACAGCTATGTGAGTAAAGAGTCTGTCATACAGCAGTGCAGGACACCCACAGGAATTAGTCAGAGGAGGACTGGCGAGTGTAGTGTCTGCAACATATGAAGCTGTCTTTGGAGACTAATATGGCGTGCGGTCGCCCTGCGGATACTGGACAAGGAGAGGTCCGGCCTGTTTAGGGACTGCAATCTAAAGCCATATGATGTGTAGTGCTATGAAACGGGCACTAAGACGAGATGCAACTATGTGTATTGAACTTTGATGTCGTATACTATAAAATGCTATGCACCTTTATGTGTGAAGTAACACATTAAAGAGATTTTTGTGTTTGAAGTTTGTGGGTCACTGCCTCTTCACTGTGTACGGTGCTACCGCAGCATTACACAGTGAATTGATAAAAATTCAGGATGAATTTGAGTTCTATCAAATTGCTTCTTTCCTCTCCATTGCATTGCTTTATCAGTCTGCTTTGTGTTTCAGGTGAAAGCTCCATGTCGGGATGTGCGAAGAGTGCTCGGATTAAAAAGAAGCAGAGAAGGAACAGGACAACTTTCAATAGCAGCCAATTGCAAGCCCTAGAGAGAGTGTTTGAGAGAACTCACTACCCCGACGCCTTTGTAAGAGAGGATTTGGCGAGACGGGTTAACCTGAGCGAAGCCAGAGTACAGGTCAGTGCTCAAAATTGATAAAAATCATTAATAGAAAACATTTATAAATAGGGAAGGGGTTCACATATTTTACATCTATTGAGTGATTGTAGCCCAGCAAAGGATCCTCCAGTAGGCAAGGTTGCTCACTAGTGTTGAGCATTCCGATACTGCAAATATCGGGTATCGGCTGATATTCGCTGTATCGGAATTCCGATACTGAGTTCCGATATTTTTGTGATATCGGAAATCGGAATCGGAAGTTCATATAAGTTCCCAGTCAGCTTCGGCGTGTGCGGTGCGTATGGTTCCCAGGGTCTGGAGGAGAGGAGACTCTCCTTCAGGCCCTGGGATCCATATTCATGTAAAAAATAAAGAATAAAACTAAATAATATGGATATACTCACCCCTCCAACGGCCCCTGGCTCTCAGTGGTGCAACCGGCAGCCTCCGTTCCTAAGAATGCAGTGAGTGTAGGACCTGCGATGACGTCGCGGTCTTGTGACTGGTTGCGTGACCGGTCGCGTGACCGCGACGTCATCGAAGGTCCTTCACTCACTGCATTCTTAGGAACGGAGGCTGCCGGTTGCACCGCTGAGGTCCAGGGTCCGTCGGAGGGGTGAGTATATCCATATTATTTAGTTTTATTCTTTATTTATTACATGAATATGGATCCCAGGGCCTGAAGGAGAGTTTCCTCTCCTTCAGACCCTGGGAACCATCCAGGATCGCTTCCGATATTTGTGTCCCATTGACTTGTATTGGTATCGGGTATCGGTATCGGCGATATCCGATATTTTTTGGATATCGGCCGATCCAATCCGATACCGATACTTTTGAATATCGGAAGGTATCGTTCAACACTATTGCTCACTTAACATGGTGGTACTACCTATGATCCATAATAGTCACTGTACATCATTATATTACGTATTACTACTTAATTCCAGTTCTGGTCAGTCTGATGTGGTAGTGGATTGTTGTGCTAGTCCTAGATGTTGCTATAATGTTTTCCATTTCTTTTCACAGGTTTGGTTTCAGAATAGGCGAGCAAAATTCCGTAGAAATGAGAGGGCTATGCTGGCCAGCCGGTCTTCTTCTCTCATGAAATCATATAGTCAAGACCCCATTGTAGAGCAGCAGATCAGCCCCCGACCAACCAGCCTGGCACCAGAATTCCTGTCTTGGAACTCAAACAGCTACAGGTAACATAATCCTGAATTATGAAAATTAGGATAAATGGGTAGCTAAAATTGAGTGATGGGAGGCACTTTTGCTAAAGAGAACTTCATTTTACAAGGCCCATTATTTTAAATTGGGTTTTACCTTCTATACATCCTCCAGCATGTTGGTAGAGGTTATCTTGGAAATACCCCACCAGTTTCTTAAATCAAGAGGTTGAACTGAAAGTCAATAGGAATAATACTACGGCAACGTTCATTCTAGTGAGTGGTGGCAGTCTCCCACCCAAAATATCTTCTGATATGTCTCAAAGAGTGGTTTCTGAGTCATATTGTTGATATGAGTATAGCACTTGAAGCTTGGTAGCTAAAGAACAAATTGTCCTACAGTTGGGTGGTGATGGGAGGCACTTTTGGTTATGAGGACTTCATTTTACAAGACCCTTTATTTTAAATTGGGTTTTTACCTTTTTTCAACATGTGGGCAGAAGACATCTTGGAGATACCACCAGTTTCCGAAATTAAGAGGTCAAATAGTTTCTGAACTGAGAGTCAATAAGAAGAATAACATAGGAAAGAATAGTCACTTTAGGCTTCTGACTCAATATGAGCAACATGGGCATAAAACGTGACGCTTCTGGGATCAAAATCAAAATATATAAAATTGCCCATGTCTTTTCATGTGGAAGAGAACCCTTTGGACCTCCTCAAGTGATGGGATGAGATTGCTACCTCTAGAAACCCTTCAGTCATATATTTGGGCAACAACGAGAGAGTTGTGGATGAAATATTGTTAGAAAGTTATCAAAATCCTAAATTTTCAACTAATATGGATTTTCAAAATATATGCATTCATGACTAAAATCTCTTTTTTCTCTTTTCTTTAAATTCCATCAGTGCCAGTTTGCCGCCTTATAACCCAAACACCACCTCTGCTCCTACAACACTGCCCACCCAAGGAGTCAATATGGCCGACAGCATCGCCAGCCTACGTCTTAAAGCCAAGGAGTTCAGTCTGCACCACAGCCAGGTGTCCACTGTCAACTGAACCCTGGTTAGATAGACCGAAAACTATAACTAAGCCAGCCACGAGGCACAGGGTGTGCTGGACACGCCACATAAGAGCCCATGCTCCATTTTCCAGCTCCTGTTACCACAAAATGCTGAGCTCTATGTGACAATGTGACCGAAGTCCAGAGAATGGTAGCTTGCCTGCTCTTGTGTCATACATCCTTGACAGGAACGTCTAAGGTCCAGACATTGACCACGTGGGTGGGACTCTTGACACTTTTTTTGTGACTGTAGATATTTTATACTTTAGACCTTCTTATCAGTAATCAGAATTTTTACCCATCTTGTTCTACCTTCCTCATTAATTCTCTGTTATCTGTGCTTTCCCTGAGTCTCAGTGTCATTGGTACGCACTGTATATATGTAGATACATACCGTGCTTTGTAAATATGTCATTTTATACAATATTCTGTGACCATGGGGCAGATAATGTACACACTTTAGATAGGGAGATGGCTGAATCTTACATTTTACCCCTATTTTTAACATCTAATGATATCTGGTATCTCAAATATAACCACCTTGTATCATTGTTAATTGAAATTTTACTGAAAATGTAGAGTTCATCAGGGTATACAAGGCACAGTGGTTGCCCCCATGACTTTTGTCAAGCCCAAGGAAAAGGTACGCCAACCTCAATTTTGCCTTATACCTTTTTCCACCTGCTAAGGATGCCCCCTTACTAGAGGTAGCAAATAACGGGCAATGTGCACAGGATGTCTCCTCTATAAGGGTAGCAAATAATAGGCAATGTGCACAGGGTACACCCTCTATAGAGGTAACA
Source organism: Ranitomeya variabilis (assembly GCF_051348905.1). NCBI lineage: Eukaryota > Metazoa > Chordata > Amphibia > Anura > Dendrobatidae > Ranitomeya > Ranitomeya variabilis. The sequence continues at coordinate 247,669,545 of NC_135233.1, read as the reverse complement.
AATAACGGTCAATGTGCACAGGATTCCTCCTCTATAGGGATAGCAAATAATAGGCAATGTGCAAAGGGTACACCCTCTATAGAGGTAGCAAATGACGTGCATTGTGCACAGGGTGCCCCCTCTACAGAGGTAACAAATAATGGTCAATGTGCACAGGATTCCTCCTCTATAGGGATAGCAAATAATAGGCAATGTGCACAGGGTACACCCTCTATAGAGGTAGCAAATTACGTGCATTGTGCACAGGGTGCCCCCTCTATAGAGGTAACAAATAACGGTCAATGTGCACAGGATTCCTCCTCTATAGGGATAGCAAATAATAGGCAATGTGCACAGGGTACACCCTCTATAGAGGTAACAAATGACGGGCATTGTGCACAGGACGCCCCCTCTACAGAGGTAGCAAATCACGTGCATTGTGCACAGGGTGCCCCCTCCAAAGAGGTTGTAATGGGGTTTGGTGAAGGTTTGGGACAACAATACTCTCCTGTCCTTCAAGGATTAGAAGAGGAAGTACAATAAAGCACCATGATTTATTCCCCAGGATAGGGTGTAACTCAGTACTATGAGTGAGACCATATTTTTGGGTGTAACATGGAGTGCCCTTTATGTACACTCCCTAATATGAATTTTCTCACCGACTCCTCTTTTAAAAACAGATCTCGTTATATATCACATCTTAATAATACCACAACTTAGTTAGAGCCATGTTATAAGTTGCAAGGGCCCCTAAAGCCAAAATTGTAGACAAAGCGTGATGTACGCCAAATCAAGTGTCTCACTTAGCTACTAGTCAGAAATCACATGACGCACTTCATGAACAATCAGGGATATGCTGATTTGCATCCCAAGCAAACGCCTTGCTCACTATGAGAGCACTGAAGGGCCATTTCACCGATCCCCCTGCCCCCATGTTAGTATTATTAGGGTTCTTTTTACTAAAATATTCCTATTTTTAGTGTAAAACTTTACATCACTTCATCTGGGAAGCAGCTACGCAGCCATTTTAGAAAAAAACTAATACAAAACCATTTTTATTATGAATATATAGGATGTACAGGAGAGGCAGCCATTTTGTGAATTTCACTAATATCTTGGAGATTATGATAATTCATGACAAATTTGCATAAAACCTGTTACATTAACTTTGCATGAGGCACCCTGTGAATATTAGGTTTCACTACTTCACAGCTCAGCGATGTTACTAAATATATTCAATGATTAATACTCATAAAATGGCTGCCTTTGAAGAAGACCTCATGAGGCAAATCTTAAGCAGCCAATCAGAGTTCATATTTCATTTTCAAAACTGCACTGGAAAAATAAAAGGTGAACCCTGATTGGTTGCTATGGGTAACAAGGAGCTATAGCTTGTAGATCACTGCTTTTATGAAGTAAAAACTGCCATAAGGGTCGATGACTTCTTCTTAGGGTCTACACTTGACAAGGAGCCATCAATTATCCAAATTAACAACACCAGAATTCCTGCATTGTGTCAAAAAATTATTTAGCTTCTTCAATTTATGCATTTTCATATTTATCAATAAATGAAATATATGAAGTAAAATTCTTTTAGTCTACACTGAACCAAGTATTCTGGATTACAGAAAAGTTATGAAAAATAACTGTGATAAATTACAACCCAACACTGAACTCTTCTCGCAGATGAGGGTTTGCTACTGTGGTGTACAATGTAGGTAATCGTCTGTCAGCTACATTTTACCTGCACTGATACACTGTAGCAAAAATCGTTAAGACAAAAGTTATGTGTACTGCTGATATATTTAACAGACGATGACTGAGACTGAATGCAATTGTAGCAAACGCTCAGCTGTGAGAACTATCAAGTTCATTTCAGTTTTAAGATCTCTGTTTTTGGTCAATGAATGGAAATATTCTTGTTTTTAACCAGAATCTGAAAATGTATCCAGACCTACATGGTTTGTTACTGTATATGGGAGGAATAAACCAGGAATTTTTGGCAAAAGAGACCTGTGTGCTGCTTACAGGAGAGAGTATACACCGATACATTGCAACGACCTGCAGCAGTGTGAGCAGGGGACTAGGTTTATTTTTCCATTCAAATTTTCATTATTTCCTTTTCATTTTTTCCTCTTCTTCTTCCAAGAGCCATAACTTTTTTGTTATTTTTCCGTCGACGTAGCTATATGAGGGTTTTGAATGATGCCGTTCATTTTCCCATATAATGTACTGTAAAAATAGAAGAAAAAAAAAAATCCAAGTGGGGTGAAAAAAAATAAACTCTGCCATTGTTTTTTGGGTTTCTTTTTCGAGATGTTAATTGTACCAGGTGATAAGATTTTTCAGATCAGTACGATTAGGGAAATACAAAAAATGTATTTTAACAAAACATAATCTGAATGTAGTAAAAAAAAAAAAGGGGGTTGGGTCACTAATGTCCGAGACCCATAATTTGCTTAATTTTTCCATCAATGGAGCTTGCTGTCTAATGTTTTTTTTTTTATTGTACCGTTTTGGGGTACATACATACTTTATTGACCAAGAGACTGCGATTTTGGCATTTTAATTTTTTTTCTTTACATCAATTATCATAATTTTATATTTATAGAGAAACTGAATAGGTTTATTTTTTTATTTCTTTATTTTAAAATGGGAGAAATATGGGTTATTCAACTTTTTATGCTTCTTTAAAAAAAAAATAAAAAAATTAATTCCGCATTACACTTTATTTTTGAGCCCCCATAGGAGACTTGAACCTGTGATTGTTTGCTCGCTTTTACTGTATACTTTAGTATTGCTGTACATAGAATTAATCACGATCTCCTATGACGTTCAGCCTGTGGTTATTTCATAGGAGTACCAAGATGGCAGCAACCAGCACCCTACATTCACAGGTGGGAGAAGAGGGGGATGGGAGTCAGAACGGATGTGCCAATGGGATGGCGCAACTTAAATGCCGCTATCAGTGATTGACAGCTGTGTTTAGAGCCGCGACCTATGCAAATTCTAGAGGCTGGTCCAGACTGTATTACACAGTCAACACCTACCCCGTGTATATAAGTCATGGAGTGGAACAAGAATGCTCTCATTCACTGACAACAAGCAGAGATTTTGGAAGCGATGAAGAATTGTAATGCATAATATATATTTATTTTTGGTTCCAGATTTTGTTCTCTACAGGAATTGGTGCAGACTATTCTGGATTATTGGAATGTCTCTAGTCATGTGATCTGCTATACCAGACACTGCCCATAGAGGCGCCATTTCTGACATAAACCCAGAATCTGGCAAGATATTTCATTATAAATATGATTAGGATGTAATTTCCATGAATATTTACATTTCCTTCAATGCATGCTCTACTTTTACCCTTTCCTTCCTGAACGGATGAACGTGAAGAGAAATTGCCGTGTTTCCTGTGGATGCATCCATGCAAGATTCACATCTGTGTAGCAAGAGGCAACTTTTTTGAACATAATGATTCCCATTGGACCCTAAGCCATAATAACATAGCGCTATCACAGGCTGTGACAGGTACTGCACCCCACAATGCACATTGCCATTATCATGAAGTAGCTTTTTATTCGCAAAACCTAGGTTTGTTGTTTGCAAAAAAAAACATCTTATTTTATTAAACAGCCAGTATTATGGATCACGCTTATCTGTTTTCTGTATTTTGTATCTGTCAAGGAAGGTTTTTGTCTTGTGATATTACAGAAAATAATAAATTCTTTCTTTTCCATATGACTAAGGCGCCTTTGCTGTAGTAAAATGGATTGTGATATTAAATTCCCTTTTTTTTTTACAGGTGGTAACTTTACTGTAGCCTTACATGGCACCCACTAGGGGGAGCTGTTACTAGGAGTTGTATAGTGTGTTATTGAGTGCCACCTATATACAGTATACGATAACATCCTCAGCTCCCTCTAGTGGTAGAGACTGACAGACAAAATGTTAGCCATCAATCCCCTCGGAAACATCTTCCATATATATGCGGCACCGCGGTCGCTGTACACACAGGGTCACAATGTAACGCCATTTAATTGTAGAGCACCTCAATGTGGCAGCACCACCTAGCGAACTTGTGTCGCCATGAAGCCCCAGTCTAATTAATAAAAGGACAGTATGTACCCCAAAATTAAATACGTCCTGCACATTATGTAAGGATAATAGTCCTATAATGGATTGCATTATTAGACTATACTTTTATTTCTATTCCTCATTGTTTTCAAGAGCTCTGCATGCTTTCATTGAATAATTCCATTCCTGGTTACAATTAGAAGCTAAAAATCTAGGCAGTGCTCTGATGTAATGTATCAGTTGAGACAATCCCCATCAACAATAGCACACAGTTCTCCCTGGCCCAAATTAAAAACTTTCTACAACCACTGATACACTGTAACAAAACCTCAGCTATGTGAGCAGGATGGGGTCAAGACAGATTTTTTTTCATTTTTCAATCTTAAAAAAAAGTTTCAAATCACTGATTGCAAGCAGAGGTCATGGATATATAATTAAGAAGGCACACTTAGGCCAGCAGTGCACACATATTGGCCCTTGCTACAGTAGAACCGAGATGCCAGTAAGATCCCACCTAGTCTCCCAGAAATTCCAGCAGGGTAAGGTGCCAGTATACAGGAGGGACCAGAGCAATGAGAAGAATAGGCATAAAGGTGAACCTTGTGTGGTGAAAGGCACCAGCTCCAAAAACTGCTGCTGTGGTGACTGCACTCAATGATTACTGCAATCTGGGCCTATTAGCCTGAAGTGAACTCATCTCAGCAAGTCTTTGCTATACTGAGGACTCTGTCCCCATCTACTGTTCAGAAATGTACATTACTTCAGTATCATCTTCACCGGGACAACCCCAGTTCACATGAATGGTCACTAATATTGTGCGGAATATGGTGGCAAGACTTCATTCAGTTCCTATACTTATTACACTGAGATATTCTAAATAAAATAGACCATATGTGGAAAAGATGGGTCCTCCAAAGGAGAAAACCATAAACAAGCAGGCCAGCTGATGTTGTTGGATACTGTGTAGCTCCATCTTTATAATAGTTATGGTTGATCACAACTCTGGCCCATCTGGGCTGTGTTTAGTAGCTGATGACTAATTAGACATCGATTTACAGATGTTCCATTTACCTCATGCCACTGCTATCATGGTGGAGAAAAATGGCAATGGAGGCTTGAATGGAGGTCTACCCTATCCAGAGATGAGTGGCACTTTTGCCTTGGATGCAATGACAGTCCGATATGGTCTGGAGAACACGACGGCAACACTAACAAGCAGCCTTCACAAGGGAATGTTACACCAGTGAGGTGGTATAATGTACTTTAGCTTTACCCCCCTAGTCTTCCTGCAAGGTGCACTAACAGCTCGGTGATGCATTGGTTTGGTTCTGGATCCAGTGGTGCGGCCAAAGTGTCCCAGGAGCCGTTTTTCAACACGGTGAGACCAGGCCGCATGTTGCTTGTTTTACTGTGATCTGCCGTGTGGCCTAAAAGTGGTACCATGGCTGCAGCATCTCCAATCTTGTCTCCCATCCAGCACATCTGGGACTACACAGAGATTACACAGTTGATGCCAGCAGCGAATCTTGATGATTTGTCCAAGGGCATTCAGTGTGGCAGAATATTTTTAAGACAGCCATTAAGAACCTCACTGATAGCAGCCAAGGCTGTAAGTGACGGGATTTCTGCAGGTGGTTCATTCTCCAGAATGAATAAATTGAAATATTGTGAACATTACGCCTCCATTTTTCAATCATCTGCAGATCAGTAACCTGTCTATCCACCCTGTGATTTCCATAATTCCACAACTTTTACTTCTTGGTGTTGAGATATATATAAATGAATAAATGACAAATCTAAATACCATCAGTATTTGGTATCCGCCCTTTGCCTTCATCAATTCTCCTAGGTACTTGCCACTTGCACACAGTTTTTGCTGGAACTCGACATTGAGGATGTTCTAGACATCTTGGAGAACTAACCCCAAATCTTCTCTGTAAATCTTTCTCTCTCTGCATGTGATACCAGACAGACTGAATGATGTGAGATCAGGGCTCTGTGGATGCCATATCATCAATTCCAGCAATGGGCGTCAGAAGGGACAGCGGCATCTAAGAGGTTAAACTGCTGGCATCGGAGCTAACTCATATCTCAGCAATGAGACTCAGATTACGGCTGTATAACACAGATGACACCAGCGCTGTATGGAGCAGGCATAACTCCCAAGCCTTTTCCATGCATGCAGTGTGATATCTGCTGTATGTGTAAGAAAATGAGAATCCTTAGTTTTAAGTGGGCACCTCAGGCACCATCAGCCCCGGCATTTGCAGAAGCTCGCTGGGTGTTGATGCTTAAGGTACCGTCACACTAAGCAACGTCGCCAGCGATCTGTGACGTTGCAGCGTCCTAGGGAGCGATATCGCTGTATTTGACACGCAGCAGCGATCAGAATCCCGCTGTGAAATTGCTGGTCGCTGCTAGAAGGTCTGCACATTATTTGGTCGCTAGGTCGCCGTGTATCGCCGTGTTTGACAGCAAAAGCAACCATACCAGCGATATTTTACACTGGTAACCAGGGTAAACATCGGGTTACTAAGCGCAGGGCCGCGCTTAGTAACCCGATGTTTACCCTGGTTACCAGCGTAAAATGTAAAAAAAAACAAACACTACATACTCACATGCTTCCCCCGGCGTCCGCTTCCCACACTGACTGAGCGCCGCAAATTGAAAGTGAAAGCACAGCACAGCGGTGACGTCACCGCTGTGCCCTGCTACTGCCGGCGCTCAGTCATTACAGGAAGCGGACGCCGGGGGACGCATGTAAGTATGTACTTACATTTTACGCTGGTAACCAGGGTAAACATCGGGTTACTAAGCGCGGCCCTGCGCTTAGCAACCCGATGTTTACCCTGGTTACCCGGGGACCTCGGCATCGTTGGTCGCTGGAGAGCTGTCTGTGTGACAGCTCTCCAGCGACCACACAGCGACGCTGCAGCGATCGGCATCGCTGTCGCTATCGCTGCAGCGTCGCTTAGTGTGACGGTACCTTTAGGAAAGCCCAACTAAATCAGCCTATTATAAGATTAACAACCCAATCGGTAGATAACCTGCTTGTTGATAGTTTCCATTGCATCAACTAACTGAGAACAATAAAAAGAGCAATGTAGAGATATTAGAAGATGTTTAAAAGGCACCTTTATGTCCACGACTAATAACCTTCTCGCTGACTTTTCCAAGCGCCAACATGTCAGAAAAGGAGTGCAGATAAATTTCACATGTAGCACATCTAACATTTGAAGACTATATGGTGGATGTTCATCAGATGTAGGACTTTGTTTTGGCCGCGTATATAACGCTTTCTCTTGGGTAGATGGGTTTCTTTGTTCTTTATCCTTCTATAGCCTGACACTTTTTATAGGCCATGATACGTCTGTCGTCCCTTCGTGCCTCGCATTTTTTATTTTTTTGATGGTTTCTGCTCTCTGTTATTTCTATTTTTTCTAAACCAGTTTGCATGAAGTGTCCTATTACCTAAAGCGAGTCTTGTAAAAAGGCGGCGGGACGTAAATAGCTGAGTCTAGACGAAGATTCACAGCCGCCTCTCCTCGTCACACCTTATCCCGCAGACGTCACAGGAGATCCCAGAGAGACAAAAGATCATTACTAAAACACATCACTGCTGGTATATAGAGGCAAAGGGTTAAATTTATATAGAGCGAATAAAAAATGTTTGTGCAGCCCCATCCCGAGAAAGTAGACTCCATTGTGGCTGTAAAACCTGATCCAGATAACCACAGAGAACAATGTCTCCTGCACAGAAATACATTAAAGGCATTTTTAAGAGAAGGAAAGTGAATGAGACTGCCATAGAGAGCATTAACACCAGGGGCTCCGGGAAGGGGGTTAGCGGGCTGTTCTGCCAGCACGTCGTACCCCAGGGTCCTGGAGAATAATGTTTCTGAACACAATGTTGCACTCTCACTTATAAATAGAGGTTTTATTTATTTTGGTGTGTCATATATCAGAACCAGAGTCTCACATCATACAAGCATCTCTGTTTTTCTTTTATAGTTCGACCATTGAGATTTCCATCATGGGCTAAGCAGAGTACGTGATGACAATATGGCAGATTTTAGAGGAATTCCAGGAGGTGTAAAGATCAAAACAAACCTGGGGGTGATTCATAGTCAATGGGATCATGCTAAGCCTTGCATGCTACAGTTTAACGCTCTTTAAGACTATGCATAATGGATGGCATTACCCTAAATAAGGAAAGAAGTGCCACTGGCTGCAGAGCTACTTCCCCCTTATGATTATCTGGATGGGTGGTATGTTCCCTCTAGTGTGGCCAGTGAGAGCTGGAATGGCTAGTACAGCCCCTTCCCTCCTAGCCAGTCTCCTCCTCTTCCGTTTTGGGCCCAGGAGGTTGCTCTTTCTTGAGCGCTGTCATTGGAACACACAGATATGAATTAAATATTTTTCAAAGGTTTATTGTATAGCATATATAATCGCCTTACTTATACTTATTTTTGTCAAGTAACTTTATATGACTACCTCTTTATTTTTTGTACACCCAACCCCACTCCCTCACAGTTCTGATGAAGGTCTAAATGCAAGACCAAAAACGTTCAACAACCTTTATGACTGCATCAATAAAAGGAACTCTATTTCACTGTTTATCCACTTAAGTGCTGAGTTTGTTCATTGCTCCATTACCCAACCACCAGTTCTTGCCACCGCCCTGCCCCTCCAACAGTCACCTTTTCAATTCCTGCAACTTTCTCTGCACCAATCGCTCACTCATCCCTGCAGCCACCCTGCACCAGCCTGTGCCTCTGCACCAGCCTGATTTTCCCAGGGGTGCCAGAATTAGTAGTTCTGCATCTGCAGAAGATCTCCCCCCCCAATGAAATCAGAGATTATTTAATCCCTTCACTTCCATGTGGAGCGCCCCCAAGGGCCTTGGGGTACCGGGCCGGGTTGGATAGTTCTTAAAGGGGAAGTAGTCACGGCAGCCGTGACTCAGTCCGTGGCCCTGTGCGTCCAATAAAAGAGTCAATTGAAATTAAAAGGGAATGGGAAAATGTTCATGACGCCACCTGTGGTACTCGGCAATAAAGGTGTTAGCCGATGCTGCTTCAGAGTCCGCTGTGGCTGATGGTGATGCAGCAGAGTTGGTACAGCTCTCCACAGGTACAGCTAAACAACAGGGCAACTGTATGTAAGTGATGAGATGATGGTGGTTGTGGTAGGCCGGGCAGGTGTTGTAGAAAGAACACAAGGACACAGCGAGGTGCAGTTTCCAATGCTTTACTCACAGTTCTCCAGTCCACAGCCTGATGCTGTGTTCTTCAGGTTGATGGTCCAGCAAACTCCCTAGTAGATTGGGATGCACCTTTCCAGGACTCCTTTCTATGTTCCTTTCTCTGGCCGTCTCTACGCTGGCATTCCTCTTCCTGCCCAGCTCCTAAGCCACAGTGTCCCAAGCCAGCAGCCACGAACCTTGTCGGGCAACGTTCTCTCTAGTCCCCTGGGTCCTATACAGCTGCCTTTTTGGCGAAGTATGGGTGGATGTCACTTTGCTTCTTGCAAAAGCCACAGCTTCCGGTTTCTTAGCTGAACTGGAAGTATTCCACTAAGTTGGGGCCGGTCCCCTTGCCTGCGACCGGGTCCCTCCACTCTGGATGAGGGCTCCACAAGTGGCTTCTGCACTACCAGTGCCACTAGGACCCCTTCTGTCCTTCTGCACGAGATCATTAACTCAAAACTGGAAATAAACATTAAACAACAACAACCACAAGATGGATTTCATCAACCAAGGTATCTTTGTAATCAGTATAACGGCGCTGACCTGACACTGTCTGTAGGTTACTGTGCACAATCCTGCTGACAGGGTCACTTTAAGGCTTTATTGGAGCAATTTTCTGCTCCGACTAGTACTGTAATCCCTGAAGGCAAAGTTGTACATTCCTTAGCTAACGTACAGTGAGGACGGAAAGTATTCAGACCCCTTTAAATCTTTCACTCTTTGTTTCATTGCAGCCGTTTGGTAAATTCAAAAAAGTTCATTTTTTTCTCATTAATGTACACTCTGCACCCCATCTTAACTGGAAAAAAAGCAGAAATGTAGAAATTCGGCTATAGCTTGCCGAATAAGCCGAGACCCGCGCAAACTCACTCAACTCTACTTATGACCTCTCTTCTCAAACATCCCCATTTTTTTAAGCTAGAAATTGAAAATTGCTGATGAGGTTCACATGTGTAGCATCATTATTTTGTCAAGGTTTCATGTTAAAAATTCTTAAAATGTATTCCTTGAAGGGATTTTTTATAGTAAAGACAATGATTGTATATCATTAGGACATGCAAAGGGTAATAATTTGATTACTATGACCCCTTGCAATCATGAAAATAAAGTGTGATCAGTGCTAATAATTATGGTGCCATTTTGGCTGTTGACAGGTCGTACATGTTAGCCTCTATACTAGGTATACAGACAAAGTGCTTTTTCCAAATAAGACACTAGAGGGCAGTGTAAGAACGTAGAAGGAAGTTTATTAAGTACATAAAATTCAACAAACAGTAAAATCAATAAATCCTACAACATGAGCAAAGAATTGTGAAAGGACAATTTATCTCGTATGACTTCAGAACCAACCCTCCAAAAAAAAGACCTCCCAGAATTCTTTCATGAAAAATCAAAAAGTTTAAAGCACCACTCCAGGTTTTTTTTTTCTATTTTATCCCTGGATTGGTACTACTAATCTAAGTTCCCTTCCCCTAGTCTTATACTTTCTAGCTTCTGACTTTAGCTCTTCCCAATGCTGCTCCGGTCCCGCACCACTATCTTGTGACGGTGACCACAACCTTTGAGGGACCGGAAGTCAGAGATAGCTACAGTCACAACCTCTCAATGTAAGTCTATGGGAGCCTCTTTCTGGACTCGTTCTGGCTTTAATAGACTTATATTTGGTTTTGACTTCTGGATCACTCCGCAAACACTAGAGCAGTCTGGCAGGTCACCGCTGAAGAACAACAGGAGAGACGCCGATAAAAGAAGAAGACAGCGGCTGGTAAGTGTGAGACAAGGAGCAGGGAACTCTGAGTAGTAGCACTACTCCAGCGCTTCCATAAAAAAAATAAATCCCTGCAGTGGCGCTTTACGTGTCTTTATCAAGAATCTAAAATTAAATTAAAAAATAATAATATGTGAGAAAATTGAATGTTTGTATTTGAAAACACCCACTTCTATTTTACATAGCCAGCCCCTCTGCAGGGTAAGAGTAAGTGCAGCGCCCCAGAGTCCTGGTCGTTGCAGTACTGATGCTCCGCCGCTAAGGGGGGCTATGGTACGTCTGATGGCACTGAAGGAGTTCACCTGACCAGGTATCACAGACACCAATACACTTCACAGTCTGGCCTCCAGGGGGAGCTAAGGGTGCTATGTATTAGGCCACTCCTCACAATCTGGTAAAACTGGGGGTTAGATAGGAAGTTAGTCAGAAGCTGACTGGGTTGGAACCAGGCAACATCCTGTGGCAGAGGGTGTTGCAGGGGAAGATTCAGGGGGGTCCCTGTCAGGGGTGGGATCCTGACAGAGGCCTAGCGAACAGAAAGAACGTTACGGGACCGCGCCTGCACTTCATTGCGGCGGTACCCCAAGAAAGGACAAGAAGCGAGGTTTATTGTGCTGAGTGAGAAACGAGATCAACGCAACAAGGAGAAACACCAGTAGGAGTCGTGCTGTAAGACGAGGCAACATCCTACTGAGGCGCGTAGCCGGTGGCCGGAAACGCCGAGGAAGTATTGAGCTCCAGGCCTTACTTCAAACCTACGGCAGGACAGTCAGTTCTAGGCGGGCTGTCTCACCCAAAATCACCTAAGCAGACACAGGGGGCAACATTTGGAGAGGGGCGACTCTAGCGTCCCGGAAGACCTCCGAGCCTACCCGTCATACGGGTGCGTCCTAGCCATATCATCTGGGGGGACGAAGAAGAACATCATAATCGAGTTGTGAGGGAACTTCAGAAACAGACACAACAGTTGTGAGGACTATCCCGCAAGCACAGCAGGGAAGGACTACAACACACAAGCGCTAGAAGGTAGGCACAGATTTCCACCTGCAAAGGGAACTCTGGAGGTGCCATCGGACTGGCCGGACTCAGGTAGCCCGGTTAACCGTATTCCGGACTGAGGATCCTGAAGCCTTCAGTAAAGAGGTAAAGAGACTGCAACCTGGTGTCCTCGTTATTCACCACGACCTACACCACATCACAACATCCTCACATTCTCAACTTTCCCTGGACGCCCCTCAGCAGGGTCACGGACCGGGCCTAGCCACCGTGACAACCCCAGACCTGAGACACAGAGGCCCGGTACCGGGTGCCCCTCGGCCCTGCGGCAGTGGGGGCGCTCCAACTTGGCGTCACGAACAGGATCTACTTAAGCCTGAAGAATCAGGTCATGTGTGCCTTGGAACTGTGATTTATTGTGCTTGGACTGTGACTTATTGCAAAGACTGTGTAATGCCACTTGCTGCTAAAAGTTCCCGCCAAAACCGCCGCCATTACAGTGCTAAGGAGAGCGCAGGAGAAGAAGAAGGGCGTGGAGTGGGTGTAGACAAGCTGAAGAGCGTGAAAGACAATGGCCGCCCAGTCTAAATATTACTGCACCGTGAGGACGTGTCCGTCAGCAGCCGAGATCCGCCTCCTGATCCTCAATGGAGGGCGGAGACAGAGAAAACGAAACTGCCCACGAAGGAGAGAGCGGGAAAAGGACGAGGAGGAAGAAGTCAACCACATGGATGACGGCATGGCCAGCCGCCCGGAGCCGGAGCGTGGGGTCAGAGCGGAGGACTCCCCCAGCTACCCGGAGAGGCACCGCAGCCAGACCTCCACAGTTGACGCTGACCTCCTGCAGACCGGAGCGGACGAGCTGATCCACCAACTCCTGCAGACGCAGCTGAGCACTGAGGCCGGGTGGAAGAAGACCATCATCGGGAGCCTCGCCAGACGTCTGTCGGCAGCCTCGTCTGGTCCGGAGCAAGAAGGAAGTTCCAGCGCTCCAAAGCCAGAAAGCCAGGCCCTGCCGGAAAGCGAGATGCTGCGAGCAGAGATGACAACGTCGCAGCACAAGGCCCCGCAACCAGAGTTCCAGACCTCAGCGGAGGCAGAGCAGACCGGCACCGGAGGGACCGCACCTGAAGCAGGTATGAAGAACGACCCTGCCCTGATGACCGACACCACCCCAGCGACTGCTAGTGCCACAGCTGCTGACCCCGTTCCAGTGACTGATCTTGTAGCAGCCGCTGCCTCTGCTGCAGCAAATGCCTATACCCAAGCTGCGCAGACCTCCATCGCTGCGCATGACTTAACCGTACATGAAAGACGGATTAACGGCGTTTGTCCAGCACTGGGTGTAACCCTGGACCTCACTTTTCCCAGGCCAAGAAGGGTTAAGTGCCAGGTGCAGCCCTGGAAGCCGTCCAACTAAACCTCGGAAACCTGAACATGTAAATAGTTAACTGTTTGTTTCCCTGCTTTTTGCTGCTTTAAACCCGACTAGGGTTATTCTTAAAGGGATCCCTTTGTTTACCCGGGATCCATATTGCTTTTTTATTTTTGCTTTTATTTTCCTTTTTGCTCCTTGTTCCCCCATGTTATAAAGAACTGCTGGATCATGAACACTGCATGATTACAAACTTATTGTAAATAGTTTGCACCTTCTCAAAGGTGCCTTCTACTGGTTTTACAAGGGAAAGGACTCTTTGCGAAGAAACTGTTCTTGGAAACAGCACTGGAGTCCTTGCTGTATACGAACTTGCAGCTTGAGAAGTTGCACTACCTCCGAGAGACTTGGTCCCCTCTTAAAGGGGACATCCACCAATAGCACTTAAAGTCGAATAATGCTTACATGTCGAAGTTATATGTAGTTAGCTAGTTAATTGTAAGAAATGTTTAATAATGTGTTAGAGAATGAGGACAGGAAGTGAACCCATACGGGGTTAGATGGTGAGTCCTCCTAGGAGTCGTACAGAGATGGCTCAGCGATCCTAAACTGAGAGAAGGTTGATAAGTTCTATACTGTGTATAGTAGCAGAAAGGCAGTAGGCCCGGATGAGGAATGGGGCGGTCCTGCAACAGAGCGAGAGGCAGTAGGCCTGGGGCAGATAGACAGGCGGTCCTGCAGATGTAAAGGTGGAAAATGAAGAAAAGTTGATTAGCCTTATAGCGTTTTATAAGAAGGTCTTTAGTGGATTCAGCTCATACGTCCTTAAAGGCAATGTTAAATTATTGTTCAGAAATTGCACTAAGTAGAATACCCGATTGGGTAAGAGAAGTTATTTATAGTATGTTATTTAAAATATTTAACCATGTTTGTAACGTTCAAGTGTCCTCACCTCCCATAAAGGGAAGCTCTGTTCAAATTTACTTGTTATTGCATTTCAAAAATTGTATGTCTTTTTGCTGACATGTATTGTAGTTTTCTTCCCAGTCCAGGAGTACTGGATTTAACCGGGGGGGAGTGCAGCGCCCCAGAGTCCTGGTCGTTGCAGTACTGATGCTCTGCCGCTAAGGGGGGCTATGGTACGTCTGATGGCACTGAAGGAGTTCACCTGACCAGGTATCACAGACACCAATACACTTCACAGTCTGGCCTCCAGGGGGAGCTAAGGGTGCTATGTATTAGGCCACTCCTCACAATCTGGTAAAACTGGGGGTTAGATAGGAAGTTAGTCAGAAGCTGACTGGGTTGGAACCAGGCAACATCCTGTGGCAGAGGGTGTTGCAGGGGAAGATTCAGGGGGGTCCCTGTCAGGGGTGGGATCCTGACAGAGGCCTAGCGAACAGAAAGAACGTTACGGGACCGCGCCTGCACTTCATTGAGGCGGTACCCCAAGAAAGGACAAGAAGCGAGGTTTATTGTGCTGAGTGAGAAACGAGATCAACGCAACAAGGAGAAACACCAGTAGGAGTCGTGCTGTAAGACGAGGCAACATCCTACTGAGGCGCGTAGCCGGTGGCCGGAAACGCCGAGGAAGTATTGAGCTCCAGGCCTTACTTCAAACCTACGGCAGGACAGTCAGTTCTAGGCGGGCTGTCTCACCCAAAATCACCTAAGCAGACACAGGGGGCAACATTTGAAGAGGGGGACTCTAGCGTCCCGGAAGACCTCCGAGCCTACCCGTCATACGGGTGCGTCCTAGCCATATCATCTGGGGGGACGAAGAAGAACATCATAATCGAGTTGTGAGGGAACTTCAGAAACAGACACAACAGTTGTGAGGACTATCCCGCAAGCACAGCAGGGAAGGACTACAACACACAAGCGCTAGAAGGTAGGCACAGATTTCCACCTGCAAAGGGAACTCTGGAGGTGCCATCGGACTGGCCGGACTCAGGTAGCCCGGTTAACCGTATTCCGGACTGAGGATCCTGAAGCCTTCAGTAAAGAGGTAAAGAGACTGCAACCTGGTGTCCTCGTTATTCACCGCGACCTACACCACATCACAACATCCTCACATTCTCAACTTTCCCTGGACGCCCCTCAGCAGGGTCACGGACCGGGCCTAGCCACCGTGACAACCCCAGACCTGAGACACAGAGGCCCAGTACCGGGTGCCCCTCGGCCCTGCGGCAGTGGGGGCGCTCCATATGCGCCCTGTCATGGTTCCCAATGGCAAGGGAACGTAAGAAACATATAAGTAACGAACGAGCTCTCGGGTGATGGAAACTCGAGTTGACCGTGAGCTAAATCTACCACACAACTAACAGTAGCCAGGGAGCATACCTACGGCTTCCTATATGCCACGCGCCAGCCGGAGGACTAACTACGCCTGGTAGAGGAAGAAACAGACCTGGCTTACCTCTAGGGAAATACCCCAAAAGATGATAGCAGCCCCCCACATGTAATAACGGTGAATTAAGAGGAAAAGACATACACAGTATGAAAGTAGATTTAGCAAAGAGAGGTCCACTTACTAGATAGCAGAAGGATACAAAAGAGGACTTCACGGTCAACTGAAAACCCTTTCAAAAACCATCCTGAAATTACTTTAAGACTCCTGTGTCAACTCATGACACAGGAGTGGCAATTTCAGCCCGCAAGAGCTTCCAGCTACAGAGAATTACAAAAACTGCAAACTGGACAAAAGGTACAAAACAAAAGGACAAAGTCCACTTAGCTGATCAGCAGACTAGTAGCAGGAACATGCAACCGAAGGCTCTGGTTACAATGATGACCGGCAAGGAAATGACTGGAGAGCAAGGCTAAATAGAAAACTCCCAAACACTGATGGAAGCAGGTGAACAGAAGAAGCAAAGTGCAAACAAGTCACCAGTACCACCAGCAACCACCAGGGGAGCCCAAAAAGCGGATACACAACAGCGCCCTTTCAAAAAAAAAAAAACTCCATCCAATATTGAAGAAACTGCTATCGATTTTTCACACGAAATGCTCAAAAAGACCCCTGGGCCTCTTTTGAGCTCTCTCAGTGACTTATTTTACTATAACGTACAGAATGTCTTCAGAATGAAAAACTCTTGAAGAATCGTCAGGTCACTTTTAAACTGCTTGGCATCTTTTAAACTGTTCCAGGTATCCAAAGACTGAACGCCTGAATATCAAGTCATTTTTACATAGAAATAAATAGGGTGATCCTTTGGAGTGTTTTCTGGGTGCTTTTTCAGACGGCTTTTAGAATAGACCCACCTGAAAAAGATATTGTGTGCACATCCCCTTAGGCTGTATTCACATTGAGCTTTTTTTTCTAGTGTTTGCTGAAGAGCCAATCAGAATCTTGCTCAAAACCACTTGAAAAAAACCCTCTTCCTATTCATTTCTATGGGAAATCCTATTTGCTGACCATGAGGAGTTTTTTTTGCTAAAGAATCTGCTTCATAACCAGCCATCGACATTAAAAGGCTGCAAAAGCAAAACACCCATCCACCCCCCCCTAAAAAAAAAACAAAAAAAAACCTCTTCCACAGCCTCTTAAAAAACAGCTTTTACAAAAGAAACACCTCCACACCTGGAGAGCTTCCTGAAGCAAGAACCTTCCAAGTCTGTGTGAACATAGCCCCATGTCTCCATGGATACAGACTACAAACAAACCATTTGTAGTCAGTCTGACCTTGCTCTCTTCCATCCTTTCCCTGTTTTTTGCTAAAAATGTAGATTCTAGCAAGGCTAGTAGAACAGTGGTTATTAAAAGTTACATTGAGAACCTCTTCCTATATGGTCTGTTAGATGGCATGTATAATGATTGTGCAATAGGAGTGGAGTAACAGGTGACTGCAGAATTTGACTACATAGGGTTTGTTTGTCTTCTGTAACCATGGAGACACATTTTTTTCAAATCAAGATTAGTAACTTCATTGTGTAAATTTTAGATACTATGGATCAGCAAAAAAATGAGTGCAAAAGTAATGGATACAGGGACACTATATATAACATTAGTCTATTTCCCTATATGATAGTCACAATGTGAACTACCACTTAGGACAACCTCCTAAATAATAGAGGGAAATTCTTCTTGTGAACTGCAAGAAAAAGGGGTCATACCACTTTTGTCTTAGTTCTCCTGTGCTTTCGGTGGGGGCGACTCCTATCTACATCCAGAATAATAGATCCAATGAAAACTAGGACCATTCATTACATATCTCACAGCATCTTCTAAAGCAGGCACTTCACCTTCAAGTATTTGCAGGAAAGTGCATAGCACGCATGATATATTGCTGTAGCCTTCTGACATGTAGATCTCCAGAACCTATTGACTAACCAGATTTCTAAATACTTCATCTTATAAAAGGTATTCATGTTACGTTCACAAAAATTAGGAGCGTGCCTCATACCTAGCAACATATGAACCTACCAAATTGGGAGTCGTTGGAAAGGCTTTTTAATGAATATTTGTATAAACTCCACACCCCTAATGTGGTTCGGTTCATGGATGGTAGGTAAATATGATATGTAGGAGTAAACCCGATATATATGGTAATCTATGGAGTCCTGCATATTTCTACTACTATTAGGGAACTACATACAGAGAAGGGACCCATAGCAGTGTCTCCTGTCCTACACAGGGTCCTAGACTTCTTGCACTTGATCACCATTCTCTGCCTCGAAGCTACTGGACCCCTTTACAAGTTCTCTAACATCCCCCCTCCCAACTATCATATTTAATTAAGGGTGTACATACAAATAGGGACCAACCATGGGGCCCCTTCAGTGAGGCCGATCCTCTCTGCTACCAACTTACGCCTTTCTTCTCCCGAGAAACTTCAGGTTTAGCTAGGAACAACATGGAAAATTGTCCCAAAGATCGGGAAGATTTAAATCTAAAATTCAGAACTATAATGGGGGGGAGGGTGCACTGTCACCTTCATTATTGGGTCCCATGTATTCTATGCATGAAACTGTAAATATCTGGTCTCTTTGGACTGGAAGAAAGGACCTTTTGGGTGACAAACTCCCTGGTCAAGTGCAACCACAGTCCATGTAGGTGACAGTCTTGTCATGGTTCATCCGACATTAGAAAAAAAGGGTTTGCTTTTTTTTACCCCTAAAAACAACACCACTCTTGCCTATAGGTGGTGCTGGGAATTACATTTTAGCTCCGATCAAGCTGAGCTTCAGTATCACACACAGCCTGACGTTATTTCTGAAAAAAAAAAAAAAATATCTCAGATATAAACCCCTTCAAGAAGTGATATTCAACTTATTCTATTACAATCGAAAAAACCCTTTATCAGTTGTATACAAACCATATAATAAAACTACATCACAAACTGTCATGTAGTCAGAATACTGATATTTGATTACATAACTAAGATCATTTACAAAAATATAAATTCACAATGAATAAGGCTTATGGGGCACTTAGGAGGTTGAGGTCTACACTTGGTAAATGCCTTAGCAGACACAACATTGAACGGAATCCTGGCCATGGGTATGTACTGTATGAACACACTATACTTATGTCTACCAATAGGAGGCGACGGAATAGAGAACTTGGAAAGCCATAGAAAAGCATGGTAATTGAGCTAGGCTGTAGGCCACAGAACGCGTTGGGGCTTTCAGGACCAACACATAGGCTGCTGTATGTACTAATCGACCAATGAAGAAGACTAAGAAATGGATCCTGGCGATGCTTGGATTGGGATCCATTAAGGAGTAGATGGCGCCGAGGAAAAGGAATGGGAAGATGTTCTCCATGTCATTGCGATGGGCTCTAGGAAAAATAAAATAGACAATTAAGTGAAATGAAAGGGATAGAAAAACCAAGACAGTATCAACAAAAGTAATGAGATCCTTCAATAGCAACTTTCCCCAATCTGGTATCATGAACCTCCACCTCAGGCCCCCCATGATGCAAATAACAGTATCAGTAGCCTTTTCATGGGTTTCTGTCTTGACTTACATGTTGCATAAAATAATGGAATGCTGTTGATTGGACTGAAATATCTTCTATGTAACTGTCAAGAAGCTGCTGTTGATAGAACCAGCATCCATGGTCAAGCTATACCTATTTCAGGAGTACGGTTTAAGACCTAGTGGATGCATCGTATTCTTTTTAGTGATTCTATGAGTTTCTAATATTATATTATATATATTTTTTCTTTGTTTGTCCAGAATCTATCCTTTGCTAGGAATTTATAGGGTCATCAGGGGACAGAAAACTTGTGAGTGGGGGCGCCACTGGCACTTTAAATTAGGGTGCCAACCCCTACACCCCTACGGACAGGAAGGGTTATCTAAGGGATACGCAGGTTAACAGAATCCCCCCTCCTCTGCCTTAATATATTTTTGTCTTTTTAGGTGGTTATTATTTTAGAGATTGGTGTGGCCGCACCATAACACTACTAGGGGAACACGAAGAGTCCATTGACTGTGATATCGATATTTAGTGAAGATCTTGTACTTTATTTTTGAGCACTTTATTCACTTGTATAGGTGAGATTTTTTGAGGAATAATTTAATATTTTAATAAAATTATATTTTTACAAATGAGTTGTTTATGTAATTTGTTATGTTCACACCCTTATATATTCTTGTAAGTAGATCCAGCATCCTTACTATGGATTTTTTGGGAAAATGTGAGTGATGCGCTGCTGTAATTGGGGAACTGATTGGATTGTCTTGTTTATTTCTTTAAAAACCGCTGTAAGATAACAATAAATCATGCTCACCATATCGATCCACAGCCACTCCTCTTCCTATACTACCAGGGACCAACCCATGTCTCATCACTTCCTGTTTTTATCAGGCTCTGTACTTCCTTTTCCAGAAAGACAGGAAACCGTTGCAACCAATCACTCATAGCAATAGTGACACTTCTGTGGACAGTGACTAGCTGCAGGAGTTACATGCCCCGTTTTTGGAAGATGAAGCATAGGATACTGCGTTGGTTAAAGTCAGAGTCTGGTCTGTAACAGTTCTTCTTGCTGACAGTTTCTAAACAACATTTTCCCTTACTACCTCATTCAGACAACCAATTTTCTTGTTTTGTCCATTTTTTTATTTTTTACTGTAGCATCCGTTTTACTAGTAAAACCACCAACGCCTAAGAAGCTAAGCAAAAGCTGAAAAACAGCTTGAAATGTAACAAAGATTCTGGATTTTACATGAAAGCATCTCCTCTTTACAAGTTGGTTGCATTAAGGGGTTATCCTAACTGGACAATATCTGCGGCAAAAAAAAAGCCACCGCTAAAGATTGGCTGTCGAAACCACTGATGATTGGATTTGTGCCAAAATTAATTTTGTAACTCTTGGGTCAAGTGACTGGTAAATATTAGTCAGTTCTATGGGTGGTAACATTTCCTTTTATTTCTGTGTTATTTTCTCATAACTCTACCAAGTTGTGCCAAAAGTTGCAGATGCAGTCTCATTAAGCAGAACAAATTGCATATTTATGGGTGAGGCAGTCTCACGTAAGCTCTTGTCTGAGCGTGATATCTAGCCCTGGCCTTGCAATGAAAGCCCCTTCACCAGGACCATTTTTTGTGGGCAGATTAGTGGCATATTGCCAAACACCAACTGCTTTTAGACTATGTTCACACAACGTTTAAAAAAGTTTTTTTTTTTTTTTTAATGAATCCGCTCCAAAACCGCAGGTGAAGGGGTGAATATATATATATATATATATATATATATATATATATATATATATATATATATATATATATATATATATATATATATATACACACACACACACACACACACACACACACACACACACAGGGTGGTCCAAAAGTAGGTGGACAGTATGTGTAATAGGGTTATGAAGGGGGAGATTTATCAAACATGGTGTAAAGTGAAACTGACTCAGTTGCCCTTAGCAACCAATCAGATTCCACTTTTCATTCTTCACAGACTCTTTGGAATATGAAAGGTGGAATCTGATTGGTTGCTAAGGGCGACTGAGTCAGTTTCACAGATCCAGTTTTCACAGATAAATCTCCCCCAAATCTGTTTTCTTTTCAGATAATTCAGATAACCCATAATGGCAAATAATTTAAATACAGATCAAAAAATATGGATTTTAAAAGAGTATTGGAAATCTCAAAATGCTGTAACAGTTAGAGCAAATTGGTTGAAACATTTGGTACTCAAGCCCCAAATAAACCATTTACCGCATTCGTGACAAATTCGATGCCACTGGCTCAATCCTTAATGCTCCAAAAACTGGTCGACCCAAAACAGCCTGGACAGAAAATAATAAACAACTTGTTGCTGAAACATTTGTTCAGAGTCCAAAAAAGTCCACCAGAAGAGTGTCTTTAGAATTGGGAATTTCACAAGCTTCCATCATGCGAATCCTGAAATCTATTGGGTGGAAAGCTTATAGTCCACGTCTAATTCATGGTTTATTGGAGGACAATCCAGACAGGCGGCTGCAATTTAGTGAGATTATGCTTAACGAAATTGAAGAAAATCCAGTAATTTTAGAGAACATTATGTGGAGTGATTATCTGGCCATATTAACAGGCATAATTGTATTTACTGGTATAATGAGAACATGCATTTAACATTAGAGCAACAACTAAATGAGCCTGGTGGCAATGTTTGGGGTGGTATTTCAAGTTTTGGTGTTTTTGGACCATTTTTTTGGTCTGTTGTTCCCCAGTTACAGCAACAGTCTAATTCAAATGACCTTTATTTCCAACAAGATGGGGCCCCTCCACATTATTCAAGAGTAGTCCGCGAGTATCTTGATGAAACATTTCGAAGAGGCCCACTTGATTGGCCAGCACATTCACTAGACTTGACCCCAATGGATTTTTTCTTTTGGGGAATACTCAAGGACAAAGTTTATAGTCGAAAGCCAAAAAGTGTCAGTGATTTGAAACATTACATAAGAGATGCATTTCAAGAAATTAATACCCAAAGAGAATTGTTCAAAAATGTTTGTCGAAGCATAATAAGGCTACTTTCACACTAGCGTTAACTGCATTACGTCGCAAATCCGTTTTTTTGCCGAAAAAACGGATGCGTCAAAAAAGTGAAAAACGTATGCAACGCATACAGCATTTCGACGGATCCGTCGCAAATCCGTTAAACGTTTCCGTCGAAAATACTGGATGCGTTGCATACGTTGCATCCGTTTTTACCATCCGTTGCATCCGTTTTTACGACTGATCCGTTTTTAAAATGGGAGGCTCCCAAATTTGATTGGCTACTGGAAAATATGGAAAACTATATAGTTACTGTTTTTACAGCCCATTTTTGAGGGTTTTAGTTTTGTGGCAGCGATGGAAGGTGTTCTTGTGAGCATTGCTAGTTTGGTTACCGACATTATCTTTGAGACGAATCGCCTGGATATCATAGTGCGGGAGAAGGAGGCGGCAGCGGAAAAACGGAGGATGCTTCTGCAGCAACGGAGACGGAGGCGACTCTGGATACATCCGATTAATGAACTACGGATGATGATAAAGGGATCCAAACCCTAACCCTACCCCTAACCTCACCCCTAACCGTTTAATGAACATTTTCTGACAGTCATAGTGCCACGTATTTCAGTGCCACGTATTTCAGTGCCACGTATTTCAGTGCCACGTATTTCAGTGCCACGTATTTAAGTGCCACGTATTTGTGCCACGTATTTCAGTGCCACGTATTTCAGTGCCACGTATTTAAGTGCCACGTATATAAGTGCCACGTATTTCAGTGCCACGTATATAAGTGCCACGTATATAAGTGCCACGTATATAAGTGCCACGTATAACCACGTAGTTATAGTATTTATAGTACGTGGCACTTAAATACGTGGCACTTAAATACGTGGCTGGCTGGGGTCTTGTGGCTGGCAGTCTTCTCTCTGGGTCTTGCTGGCATATGTGGGGTTGAAGGCCCAGGCCAGGTTTATATAGATTTGGGGGTGTCTGGCCAATTGGCAACAAAATCCAGCTTCTGAGCATGCTCAGTGTAAAAAAACGTATTGCAGCGCTGCATTGCGTCGTACGACGTGTCCCGACGCATCCGTCGCTTATAGGCTTCCATTGTAGCCAACGACGTATGCCGCAGGATGCGTCGCGACACGTTTTTTAGGCGGAGACAAAAAACGTTACAAGCAACGTTTTTTGCCGACGACGTGTGGCCAAATTTCGACGCATCCGTCATAAAACGGACACGACGTATGCCAATCCGTCGCAATACGTCGCCAATACAAGTCTATGGGGAAAAAACGCATCCAGCAAAAACTTTTGCTGGATGCGTTTTTTCTGAAAAAAGACGTTTTGAGACGTAATGCAGTTAACGCTAGTGTGAAAGTAGCCTAAGAGGTAGACTTCAAAGCTGTGTAAATTGTGATGGAAAACAGTTTGAGCACCTGCGTTGATAAAATTTAAGGGCTTTCGTATTATTGTTCAGAATAAAACTTAATTGTCAACGTTATGCTTGTGTTAGTAAATATAATTTTATATATAAATCAAAATAAATGTTATTATTTTCTGTCCACCTACTTTTGGTCCAATATATATATATATCTATATATATAATTGTCTAAGGGGTACTTCCGTCTTTCTGTCGGCAACTTCCGTCACAGATATTCATTGTCCTGTCATGGCTGCCGCGACCAATCAGTGACGGGCACAGTCCGATTAGTCCCTCCCTACTCCCCTGCAGTCAGTGCCCGGCGCCCGCTCCACAGTCCCCGCAGTCACGGCTCACACAGGGTTAATGCCAGCGGTAACGGACCGCGTTATGCCGCGGGTAACTCACTCCGTTACCGCCGCTATTAACCCTGTGTGACCAAGTTTTTACTATTGAGGCTGCCTATGCAGCCTCAATAGTAAAAACATCTAATGTTAAAAATAATAATAATAAAAATAAATCATTATATACTCACCTTCCGCCGCTCCGGTGACCGATCCATGCAAGCGGCAGGTTCCGGTGCTAAGGTTGGTGTGCGACAAGGACCTGCCATGACGTCACGGTCATGTGACTGCGACATCATCACAGGCCCTGCGCGCCTGTGCGAGAAGGACCTGCCGTGACGTCACGGTCATGTGACCGCGACGTCATCACACCCTTGGACCGGAAGCTGCCGCCTGTTATGATCCCAGTGGTAGAGGATCTCTGATATTCCGGCAAGATAGCAAAAACATAAATACTGCTCTAGGGAGGTGGAAACTGGGCTAACCGCATACCTGATCCTAACACACACAACTAGAAGCAGCCGGTGAACGTGCCTACGTTGGTTCTAGACGTCTCGAGCCAGCCGGAGAACTGACTACCCCTAGAGGGAAAATAAGACCTCACTTGCCTCCAGAGAAATTGAACCCCAAAGATATAGAAAGCCCCCAACAAATAATAACGGTGAGGCAAGAGGAAAACACAAACGTAGAGATGAACTAGATTCAGCAAAGTGAGGCCCACTAGTCTAGATAGACAGAAAATAGATAGTGGACTATGCAGTCAGCAGAAAACCCTACAAAAACATCCACGCTGAACATTCAAGAACCCCCACACCGACTGACGGTGCGGAGGGAGAATATCAGCCCCCTAGAGCTTCCAGCGAGCCAGAAAATCAAATATTAAGCAAGCTGGACAAAGACACTGAAAAATGCAAACAATCCAAATTATACAAAACGGACTTAGCTTTTCTTGCATGAGACAGACTGAAAGGAATCCGGAGGAGACCATATAGGTCTGGATACAACGATGCCAGGCAAGAGACTGAGTCCGGAGGAGACTTAAATAGGGAACACCCGCTGCTTAACGACACAGCTGGAGCTCAGGCCTGCAACAAGACATGCCTAACACAATACCGTTAGTGACCACCAGAGGGAGCCCAGAAACACAGTTCACAACAGCCGCCTGAACCGAACACAGGCGACAGAACTACAAGGGGTCCCTCGGAAGGTGACTATATGTTTATTTTGTATTTTTTAACCTGTGACATACGTGGCTGGGCAATATACTACGTGGCTCTGTGCTGTATACTACGTCACTGGGCAATATACTACGTCACTGGGCAATATACTACGTGGCTGGGCAATATACTACGTGGCTGTGCTGTATACTACGTCGCTGTGCAATATACTACGTGGCTCTGTGCTGTATACTACGTCGCTGTGCAATATACTACGTGGCTCTGTGCTGTATACTACGTAACTGGGCAGTATACTACGTGGCTCTGTGCTGTATACTACGAAACTGGGCAATATACTATGTGGCTGTGCAATATACTACGTAACTGGGCAATATACTACGTCACTGTGCAATATACTACGTCACTGGGCAATATACTACCTCACTGGGCAATATACTACGTCACTGGGCAATATACTACGTGGACATGCATATTCTAGAATACCCAATGCGTTAGAATCGGGACACCATCTAGTATATCTAATATATAAAGCTGAATGTGTGTATGTGTGTATGTATGTATGTATGTGTGTATGTCCGGGATTGGCATCTGAACCGTCACAGCTACAGCCACAAAATTTTGCACAGTCACACGTCTGGACCCCGAGAGCGTCATAGGCTATGTTGTGAGGTGAAATTTCAACCCCGCGCTTTCCAATTCACCAAACAATTTTGCCCCTATCTACATAATGGGGAAAAAGTGAAAGGAAAAGTGTTGGAGGCAAATTAACAGCTGCCAGATGTGAACAAGGGGGACTTAAAGAATGACAGCGATGGCGCCAAAGAGTATATACTGTACAGTTGCTAAGGTGGGGCCCCAACATGGGATAATCACCACACCACCACGGGAATATGAACACACACACAAAATGCGCCACACACTACCACATGCTCGAACACATATACCACCCTCAGCGCACATTTCACCACACATACACCAACCTCGCCACATAAAAGTAGAAACACAAAAGTCGCCGTTCAAAACTCGCCACGCGCAAAACTCTCCACATGCAAAACTCGCCACACGTGCAAAACTCACCTCATGGAAAACTCGACACACGCAAAACTTGCACACGCAGAAAAATTGCCACACGCAGAAAAATTGCCACATGCACAAAAGTTGCCTCACACAAAACTTGCACATACTCAAAAGGCACCACACATAAAACTCGCCACGCGCAAAACTCACCATGCGCAAAACTTGCTGCACACAACTTGCTACACTAACCTGTCACATGCAACTCGACACACAAAAAGTTGCTACACGCATGTCGCCACACAAAACTCATCTCACAAAAGTCGCTACATGCATGTCGCCACACGCAACTCAACACACACAACTTGACACACGAAACTCGCCCTAAAACACACACAAGTCTGGTATTATCCTTCAAAAATAAAAATCTGATTAATAAGCAGACAAACTACAAGAGCAACAAATGTACCATATAGGAATCCGGCAGCTGTCAGTCACATGACCAGTCTATTATGTGTATGTGTGAGCTAATATATACTGCCAGGGGGTGGGCTTACTGTTGGCTGGGGATTTATCAGGCTGCCATTTTAGCTTACAAATACTGAGGTAAAAATACTGACCAAATAACGTGTGAACGAGGGCTAATACAGGAGGAGATGACATACAGATATATACTATATACAGGAGGAGATGACACACAGGTATATACTATTTACAGGGGAGATGACACACAGGTATATACTATATACAGGAGGAGATGACACACAGATATATACTATATACAGGAGAGATGACACACAGGTATATACTATATAGAGGAGGAGATGACATACAGGTACATACTACATACAGGAGGAGATGACATACAGGTATATACTATATACAGGAGGAGATGACACACAGGTATATACTATATACAGGAGCAGATTACCTACAGGTATATATTATATACAGGAGGAGATGACATACAGGTATATGCTATGTATAGGAGGAGATGACATACAGGTATATACTATATACAGGAGGAGATGACACACAGATATATACTATATATAGGTGAGATGACACACAGGTATATACTATATACAGGAGATTACATACAGGTATATCTAATATATAAAGCTGAATGTGTGTATGTATGTATGTGTGTATGTCCGGGATTGGCATCTGCACCGTCGCAGCTACAGCCACAAAATTTTGCACAGTCACACGTCTGGACCCCGAGAGCGTCATAGGCTATGTTGTGAGGTGAAATTTTAACCCCGCGCGTTCCAATTCACCAAACAATTTTGCCCCTATCTACATAATGGGGAAAAAGTGTTGGAGGAAAATTGACAGCTGCCAGATGTGAACAATGAGGACTTAAAGAATGAGAGCGATGGTGCCAAAGAGTATATACCGTACAGTTGCTAAGGTGGGGCCCCGACATGGGATACTCACCACACACGGGGATATGAACACAAACACAAAATGCGCCACACACTACCACGTGCTTGAACACATATACGACCCTCAGCACACATTTCACCACACACACACCAACCTCGCCACATAAAAGTCGAAACACAAAAGTCACCACTCAAAACTCGCAACGCGCAAAACTCGCTACATGCAAAACTCGCCATATGCAAAACTAGGCTCACGCAAAACTCGCCACACGTGCAAAACTCACCTCATGGAAAACTCACCTCATGCAAAACTTGCACACACAGAAAAATTGCCACATGTACAAAAGTTGCACCACATGCAAAAGTTGCCTCACACAAAACTTGCACATACTCAAAACGTACCACACATAAAACTCGCCACGCGCAAAACTCGCCATGCACAAATCTTGCTGCACACAACTTGCTACACTAACCTGTCACATGCAACTCGACACACAAAATGTTGCTACACGCATGTCGCCACACAAAACTCATCTCACAAAAGTCGCTACATGCATGTCGCCACACGCAACTCAACACACACAACTTGACACATGAAACTCGCCCTAAAACACACACAAGTCTGGTATTGTCCTTCAAAAATAAAAATCTGATTAATAAGCAGACAAACTACAAGAGCAACAAATGTACCATATAGGAAATACGGCAGCTGTCAGTCACATGACCTGTCTATTATGTGTAAGCTAATATATACTGCCAGGGGGGAGGGCTTCCTGTTGGCTGGGGATTTATCAGGCTGCCAATAGCAACCAATCACAGCTCAGCTTCTATTTTGCTACAGTTAATTAACCTGAGCTCTGATTGGTTAATATAGGCAACAAAGACATTCTCAGTATAACAAAGCTAATATATGTTGTGAAATTCTTCTATTAGCTTAGTTTTTGCCTTTTAATAATTACATTTCTATCTATTTGTTTTGTGGTTTTTGTGTGCAGAATAAATTTTTGTTAACACATTCTATTTTGCTAACAGCAGTCATTAACCCGGGCGAAGCCGGGTAGTACAGCTAGTATATATATATTAAATAGTTTACTTTATGTCTTGGGCCCCAGTGCGGCTGCACTAATTGTACATCCGAATCTGGTAATATAATAGTATTGCAGTTTAGTGCTTTAATGTTGCCACAATGCAACATTCACAGAATTCTGTGATATAGTGCCAATTGCAATGAACATATAAGGGTATGTGCACACGTATTCTTGGCCACTGCGGATTTTTCCGCAGCAGATTTGATAAATCTGCAGGGCAAAAATGCTGCGTTTTTGCTGCAGATTTATCGTGGATTTACCGCGAATTTACTGCGGTTTTTCTGCGGTTTTCACTGCAGTTTTCCATAGGGGCAGCTGTAAAACCGCTGCGGAATCCGCAGAAAGAAGTGACATGCTGCGGAATGTAAACCGCTGCCTTTCCGCGCGTTTTTTTCCGCAGCATGTGCACAGCGCTTTTGGTTTCCCATAGGTTTACATTGAACTGTAAACTCGTGGGAAACTGCTGCGGATCTGCAGCAAAATCGGCATCGTGTGCACATACCCTAATAGTGTTATATGCTGCCTACATGGTGGTGCTATATATAGTACATTGAATATATATAACAGTACCATATCGTGCAAATATCAAAATACTTTGTATTGCAGATTTGATGATGTCATGTGGAAGCCGACAGGCGGTGGAGGCAGTGGACTAATTGCCCTTTTACTCATGATATAGCCCAGCATGGATTTTGTGTAAATTCTAGTGCCTTAACACTACCACCATGCAGTGCCCCCCATACAGTGAACCATGACAGCACCATAAAAAGCACCATGTATTTCTCAAATAATAATGCCAGCTAGCGTACTTCATAACAGAAGACGCCATGATGCATTTAGGCATTGACGGTGGTGACCCTGTTGGGCAATTGCCCCTTTTGTCATTGCTCTAATCCAGCCCTAAATTGATATCAAGGATTTGTAGTAAATTCCCTATAGCCGGCAGGCCCCAACTGTGCTGGCAGAGAGGATTTTGTTCCTATAGGCTCCTAATATGCATTTCTTGTACCGGGGCCCCTACTAGAGGTAGCAATTCCCCAAAAAGATGCCTTCAGATGTCAACAGGCAGCAGACTCAGCGACTACAGGAGATCTGCAGCTGAGTCTCTTCATTCTGCAGCTTGTCTCCAATTTCCTAGTGTAGCCTTGAGCTTGGAATGTGATCCAGGAAAAAAAAATGTTGGAGAGAATGAAAGTCCAGTCTCTAAAGTAGACAGTCTCCTCCTGCCCTGTAATTAAGTGCAGATTTTGTAGGGGATGGATCCCTTCTACACTTTCTCTTAGGGAGAATCAGAATGACAAGTGAGATGTTATATAAACAGGGGCTGTATAAACATAAGCTAGGGAGTTCCCTTTTCATTAGCAGCACAAGCAAAAGCCATGTATACACAAATTTCAGCCGTATGTGTGTGTATACATGGAATCAGCTCAGCTTTCAGTTATTTCCGCATGCCTAAAAGTTTCCAGAAAAGTTACAAACCACAGCATCTGGTTCATTGAGGTCGTCATATAAGATTATGCTGAAAGCACAGTCTTATTTATTATTTTTACTTTACCTTTTTTTCTCATCATTTATAGATCAACGGTATATTCTGTGGAGACTGCACAGAAAAAAGTCATTCAAAAGAATGCTTCTTCCCAATCTTCGGACAGTGCAAACATGCTTGTTGGTAGGCAGATTATAAACAAGCCTAGTCTTTAACTCCACGTCATTTTAACAGGAGTTGGGTACTCTTAAGAAGACAGAAGTGGTTTATTACCGCTTCTGTCTTTATGGCTGTCCCAATAGTGCTAATAGAAATTATTATTTTTTTATAAAATATGTTATTACTTACATATAAAAACACCCCAAAAAACTGCATATAATAAGTATTCATACAACTGTGAAAACAGGGGGGATTTATTCAAGCAGATTATTTGGTGTGAGATGTGAACATTAAAAGAGCAAAAATAGCTTTCTTCTAAATTTGAATCAATTTTTTTTTTTCTATGAACTGCATAGTATTTATATATGTACATGAAAACAGCTATGAAAAATTCTATTTTTCTTACATAAAACAAAGCCTTATACAGCTACATCAGAAAGAAGAAAAATAAAGTTATGGCTGTTAAAAAACGAAGGGAAAAAAACAGCTATTTTTGAGGCTATTCATTAAGGGGTTAGCCAGCATTTGTTTTAATACAGCCCATGCTATAAACAGATTGATCTTATGATATAAAACCAACGTGCAAATAATGGTCATATGTAAACACAGCTTAATACAAGCATCGAAAAATCAAACAGATGGATGTTACCAGGTATGATTGGAACCCAGTGCACTGGGTTGTAATCTTTCAATTTTCAGATTGGCCATTGAGCCATTTTAGACTCATTATTCTGTCTTTTTAGGTAGAGTTTTCAGCAGGCTCATTATCATCAAAGACAGGATTACAATGAAAGGTAACACCCCTGGATACATAGGTGATATCACAGGATCCACCAATCACAATAAGTGAAGTAATAGCTCCCCCTCCCTTCACAATGAGTTTTGCACATACTTATTAGACACTTTAATACAATACATGGGTTCTGTTCATCGCTGCTAGTGCAAATGTGAACTTTCTGAAACAGGAAGTATGAGGCAAAAAAAAAACAATAGCCAGTGTGAAAATTGCAAAACTTCTAATCTTTAATAAAGATTGTGATAGAGATGAAAAAAAAGATAATTAATTCAAATGGTAATTTGATTTTCCGATGCCCATCAGTACCATGAGAGGGGGTATGCCTCATAGGACAGGAAACCTGTGAATGCAAAAAGGCGGAACCTCCCACCATTCCTCACTGGTTTCTGAGACAAAAAAGTCACCTTCATGTGGTTAACTTATACATTTAAAAAGTTCTTCTTACTGTGACACCCATTGAAATAACCCCCATCAATCATAAAACCAGAAGAAAAAGGGAGGAAATGTAGGGTTGCTGTAATGGGCTCCAGAAAATTAAATTACTAGTTAGTGTAATTATCTGCAGTGTCAGAATAAAGTAGATGGAGAAGTGCAAATGGCTGCTCTACATAAAGAACCTTTAGAAGCCTCTGACTTCTCTACCCAAGATGACCGAAATGGCTCCAGTGGAGTGAGCTGCAAGACCCCCTGGGGCTAGAGTAGAAGACTTGTAGGCCCTGTAGTGCAGCGGGGTTGGTGCAGTGCAACAGATAGGCAGGGACCACAGAAAGATCAACATAAACTGTGTCTTTATTCTCAGACTTACATAACAGGAGTGATATCTTCCAGATCGCAGCTGGATTTCCACAAATACAGTCTGTATTCAAAACCCATTGTCATGGGCAATGGCACCGCCGTGTCTGTTGGGTGCATCAGCCGCCTTGAAGTCCCTGGCTCTGTGTTAGCTCCACACAGACCTGGGTTGCACAGAGCCTTCTGCTCTGCAGCTTGCAACCTCCAAACTGACACACACAAGGCCAAACTGACAAATTTAAATGGAATCGTGGCCATAGAGCCACTTCCAAAACCCAGAGTGGAGAGAGGGATTATACCCACTATCAAACCTGCAAATCCCTCTAAAAATAAAAGCCCTTGATGGGTTTTCCTACAAATTTGACTGGGTCAACTACTTGGACCCAATCCACTCTTTTATTTTGCCTTGTGATTCACAGGCGTTCTGCTGTGAACACAAGGCGCCCCAGCTGGTTTAATAAGACTCTGCCCACATCTTTGTGGACACATATCGACCATCACATATGATCACCCTCACAGCCCCTAAAATAGTCTGTTTAATCGACCTAACTATGGTCTTCTTACTAGCCACCTTCCCTTTATTTACTTCTCCAAAATGAAAGAAGGAACTAGTCGAAAAGAAGATGTAACCTAGAGATATTTAATAACGCATCTTCTTATGTCTAAGCGTTAAACTCCCTTTCCTTTTCTGACTTAAGATGATCACAAAAAAAACAGGAAAATACTCTCACCTGAGACCTATTAAATTTATTAGAGATTTTACTAAGGAAGGCCGGGTCTGGTTTTATTACAATACAGTCCTCTAAAATAGCCGTGTACGGAGGAGAAATGGACATTGCCTGAAGTTTCCCAATGCGCCTAGCGGATGTAATCGTCAACAAAAAAACAGCATTTTAGTGTCAGAATTTTTAAAGAAAGTTCATTAATTGGCTCAAGAAGGTGATGTAGTGAGTGCATTCAACACCAAGTTTAAATCCCAAGGGTGCATTCTAGGAGCAGAAACCAGACGGGACCTAGAGATGCCCTTAAAAAATATTGCAACCCATGGATGGTCAGCAATATTATGTTGAAAAACAGTGCTAAGGACAGAGACGTGTACTTTAAAGGTGCTAACCACTTCATCGTCCTCGTGCTGAAGCCCAACGGTGAGTGGTGATTTTGCAATGATTACCGCAAGCTGAATGAGGTCTCCAAATGTGATGCACATCCGATGCTCCGTGAGGACGAACTTATTGAGAGACTGAGAACTGCGAGGTACCTCACCACCCTTGACCTGACTAAGGGCTACTGGCAGATCACCATGTCCCAGAGTGCCAAGGAGAAGATGGCCTTCTTGATGCCTGATGGGTGTTTCCAATACACCAGAATGCCCTTCGGACTGCAGGGGGGACCAGCAAGCTTCCAGAGGGTGATGGATCAGGTCCTGGTTCCCCATAAGAAGTATACCGCAGACTACCTAGATGACATTGTGGTCTTCAGCCCTGACTGGGGTAGTCATCTACCAAAGGATGCATTGAGGAATGCGGGGTTCACTATAAACCCCAAAAAAATATGCCATAGGGAAGGAAGAGGCCAAATATCTAGGCTCTGTCATCAGGAGGGGCAAAATAAAGCCCCAGATGAACAAGATTGAGGCAGTCCAGAAATGGCCACAACCACTTTCCAAAAAGTTAGTGAGGGAATTGTGGGTTACTACTGACGGTTTATCCCAAGGGTCGCCATGATTGCTGCGCCGTTGACGGACCTCCTTCAAGGCACAAGATCATTGTTGATAAAATGGTCTGCTGAGACTGAGATGGCTTTCCAGGAGGTGAAGAAGGCTCTATGTAAACATCCGATTTTGGTCGCTCCAGACTTCAGCAAGGAGTTCGGGGTCCAGACAGATGCGTCAGAAGCCGGCTTGGGAGCTGTGCTGTCTCAGGTAGTTAATTGGGAGGAGCATCCGTCCTGTATCTGAGCCGGAAGCTCTCTTCGTGTGAGAGAAACTATGCCATCCTTGAGAAGGAGTGCTTAGCTATAAAATGGGCCATAGATACCCTGCGGTACTACCTGCTAGGCCGTAGGTTTAAGATGGTATCTGACCATGCTCCTCTGAGGTAGTTGAGGGAAAAGAAGGCTAAAAATGCTCTGATAACTAAATGGTTCTTTGGCCTCCAAGATTTCACTTTTCACGTCGAACATAGGCCAAGAAAGTTGCATGCGAATGCAGTTGCCCTATCCAGACTCCCATGCATAGCAAATGAAGGTGCCAAAACCCTCAGCTTTGTGCAGAGGGGGGAGTATGTGACAAAGTCACTGGTAATGTAATAGAGGGAAGATATGTGTCACTGCGCTTAATGGCGTCAGTAATATGAAACCAGAGTATTTTCCTCTAGCACACTATGTGTTGTGAGGGTTAAGTTAAAGTTTCATAATGGGCTGCTTTCATGTGGACCTTCATAGAGCGGGAGGGAGGATGTCTGCAATATCTGCACCTGCAGAGCTGCCGGGACCTGTGATATCATGATCATGTGGTCAGTCACATACTGGAAAAAGTCACATGGTCTGGGGTTTAAATAAATGGGCTCTAGAGGCAGTCTTGGGTCAGCTAGACTGGAGGGAGGTTCTCCAGTGGATTGGTGTCCTGAAGAGTCTGAACCTGTGTTGCCCCAGAGTGAGGTGCCACCTGCATACCTATGGACTGTGTTGCAGTGTCTTGTTTTTTGTTGTTTTCTGTTTTAGCCAGAAATGCTGCATTTATTTTCCCTTCTTGTTGGTTTATGCTGCAATACAATAAACTAACTGAAGACTTAAAGAGACGGAGTTCCTACTTTCTACCTTTGCATACTGTCATGTGAGTTGGACTACCACAAGATATAAATATGTATAAAAATTCTAGAAAATATAAGTCATTTTCTGAAGACGCATTCCTCTAATATTTTATAATCTTTTACCATAGATCCGTTGACAATTCTTTTGCTTTCCCCATGACTCACAATCCAGAAACATCAGTGGCTGGATGAAAGATGCAAGAGTCTGTCTGGATCCCAGTAACTCACTCAGCTCAGGTCACAGGTGAGGATGTTACCTTAAGTAGCCATTCAAACCCATTTATGTCAGCTGCTGTGCATGTTATCAGGCCAAAATCACCAGTGTATGTGAACTATTGATCACAGTCATTTGGATGTTTTGGGTTGTCATTATGATTTAAAAAGAGAAAACACAGTAGTTTGACAATAAATGGCTTCATCCAACCATTTTCCATGAGTGGAAAAAAAGTTTTGGTGTTATCATTAATATTCTCTGAAAAAAACACCAAGGAAGCAAAAAGTGTGTCAATGACTGCCTGCTGGACATCTGTCAAGTCAGCAGTCTTCCAACTGAAACAGACTAAGGGACCTTTTTAAACGCTTAGGAAGCCTCTGCAGGCTGGTTTTTATTATTCTAACTTACTGAGATAATGACTTTTGGGTTTTCATTGGCTGTAAGCCATAATCATCAACATTAACATAAATAATCACTTGAAATAGATCACTCTGTTTGTAATGACTCTATATAATATATGAGTTTCACCTTTTGTATTGAAGAACTGAAATAAATTAACTTTTTGATGATATTCTAATTTTGTGAGAAGCACCTGTATTATCCATTTCCTACACTACTGGACTCATAGGGAGGGGCATCTGCATTAAAGGCTCAACATTTCTTCAAGATATAGTGCCATTCTTGCATATGTGATGCGTCTAATCACTTAACTGAGTTGTAATGTCAAACTTTGTCTCCTTTATGATTAACTAGCTGAAGAGCCTGGTGTTGCCTGGGCATAGTAAATATCTGTGGTTAGTTATAGCACCTCACTTCTCTTATTCTCCAATCACGCCTCTCATTTTCCCCCTCACATCTCTCATTTTCTCCCTTACACCTCTCATTTTCTCCCTTACACCTCTCATTTTCCCCCTCACTCCTCTTATTTTCCCCCTCACTCCTCTCATTCCCCCCTAACACTTGTCATTTCAACCTCACATCTGTAATTTTCCGATCACTCCACTATTTTCCCTCACTCCTCTCATTTTGCACTCACACCTTTTCATTTTCACCTCACACCCCTCATTTTCACCTCACACCTCTCATTTTCCCCTCAGTATATACATGTTTGTCATCTCCCTTATATATAGTATACACCTGTATGTCATCTCCTGTATATAGTATATACCTGTATGTCATCTCCTCTGTAAATAGTATATACCTGCTGTATGTCATCTCCTCCTGTATATTGTATATACCTATGTGTCATCTCTCCTGTATATAGTATATACCTGTATGTCATTTCTTCTGTATATACTATATACCTGTATGTCATCTCCTCCTATATATAGTATACACCTGTATATCATCTCCTGTATATAGTATATACCTGTATGTCATCTCCTCCTATATATAGTATATGCCTGCTGTATGTCATCTCCTCCTCGATATACCTATGTGTCATCTCCTCTTTTATATAGTTTATACCTGTATGTCATCTCCTCCTGTATATAGCATATACAAGGGTCATCTCCTCCTGTATATAGTATATACCTGTAAGTCATCTCCTCCTATATATAGTATATACCTGTGTGTCATCTGCTCCTGTATATAGTATATACCTGTGTGTCATCTCCTCCTGTATATAGTATGTACCTGTATGTCATCTCCTCCTGTATATAGTATATACCTGTGTGTCATCTCCTCCTGTATATAGTATGTACCTGTATGTCATCTCCTCCTGTATATAGTATATACCTGTGTGTCATCTTCTCCTGTATATAGTATATATCTGTGTCATCTCTTCCTGTATATAGTATATACCTGTGTGTAATCTCCCCTGTATATAGTATATACCTGTGTGTCATCTCCTCCTGTATATAGTATATATCTGTGTGTCATCTCCCCTGTATATAGTATGTACCTGTATGTCATCTCCTCCTGTATATAGTATGTACCTGTATGGCATCTCCTCCTGTATATAGCATATACCTGTGTGTCATCTCCTCTTGTATATAGTATATACCTGTGTGTCATCTGCTCCTGTATATAGTATATACTTGTGTGTCATCTCCCTTTGAGCGGTGACTTTTGTGTTTCAACTTTTATGTGGCAAAGTTGGTGTATGTGTGGTGAAATGTGTGCTGAGGGTGATATGTGTGTTCAAGCACGTGGTAGTGTGTGGCGCATTTTGTGTGTGTTCATATCCCCGTGTGTGGTGAGTATCCCATGTCGGGGCCCCACC
Source organism: Ranitomeya variabilis (assembly GCF_051348905.1). Taxonomy (NCBI): domain Eukaryota; kingdom Metazoa; phylum Chordata; class Amphibia; order Anura; family Dendrobatidae; genus Ranitomeya; species Ranitomeya variabilis. The sequence goes on along the minus strand of NC_135233.1, from coordinate 247,632,233 downwards.
TTAGCAACTGTACGGTTGTATATATATGTATATAATTGGAGCGTCCCCACCAGGGGCGGACTGGGCCGGGTTGCAAAGATGCAAATGCCCCCCGGGCCGCTCCCGCTGCAGCTGATCAGGGCCGGCCGCCTGGTGGTGGCTGTAAAGCTGCAAATTGTGTGCAAAGCTGCATCAAATTGTGCGCGGCCGTGTGCGCTGCACTGTGACGCGGCCGCTGCACTGTGAAGCGGCCGGCAGCAGTCACAGTCGGCGCACACGTCCGCGCCGGGTCCGGGAGCTTTGTGCGCGGCTGTCAGCTTGACGGCTGCACAGCTCCTGCTCCCTCCATGATATCTCTCTATACTTCCGGGTCAGGTGTCGGGCGTGCGCGATGACGTCATCGCGCACGTGCCGACATGTCCCGGCGGCCAGGACGCTAGCAGAGAGGCGCTGCAAGGGAGCGAGTGGTGATGTAAGTATAAAAAAACCTTTTTTTTTTTTTTTTTTTTTTTTTTAAAATTAAATGGTGGGTAACTGCAAATGAAGAAGTGGGGAGGGGTGAAAGGAGGCTGCACATGATGGAATTTTGGGGGTTAAAGGAGGCTGCACATGACGGAATTTGGGGGGGTTAAAGGAGAATGCACATGATGGAATTTGGGGGGGTTAAAGGAGAATGCACATGACGGAATTTGGGGGGGTTAAAGGAGGCTGCACGTGATGGAATTTGGGGGGTTAAAGGAGGCTGCACATGACGGAATTTGGGGGGGTTAAAGGAGGCTGCACATGATGGAATTTGGGGGGGTTAAAGGAGAATGCACATGATGGAATTTGGGGGGGTTAAAGGAGAATGCACATGACGGAATTTGGGGGGATTAAAGGAGGCTGCACATGACGGAATTTGGAGGGGGTTAAAGGAGGCTGCACGTGATGGAATTTGGGGGGGTTAAAGGAGAATGCACATGATGGAATTTGGGGGGGTTAAAGGAGAATGCACATGATGGAATTTGGGGGGGTTAAAGGAGAATGCACATGACGGAATTTGGGGGGGTTAAAGGAGGCTGCACGTGATGGAATTTGGGGGGTTAAAGGAGGCTGCACATGACGGAATTTGGGGGGGTTAAAGGAGAATGCACATGACGGAATTTGGGGGGGTTAAAGGAGAATGCACATGACGGAATTTGGGGGGGTTAAAGGAGGCTGCACGTGATGGAATTTGGGGGGTTAAAGGAGGCTGCACATGACGGAATTTGGGGGGGTTAAAGGAGGCTGCACATGACGGAATTTGGGGGGGTTAAAGGAGAATGCACATGATGGAATTTGGGGGGGTTAAAGGAGAATGCACATGATGGAATTTGGGGGGGTTAAAGGAGAATGCACATGACGGAATTTGGGGGGGGTTAAAGGAGGCTGCACGTGATGGAATTTGGGGGGTTAAAGGAGGCTGCACATGACGGAATTTGGGGGGGTTAAAGGAGGCTGCACATGATGGAATTTGGGGGGATAAAGGAGGCTGCACATGATGGAATTTGGGGGGATAAAGGAGGCTGCACATGATGGAATTTGGGGGGTTAAAGGAGGCTGCACCTGACGGAATTTGGGGGGTTAAAGGAGGCTGCACATGATGGAATTTGGGGGGATTAAAGGAGGCTGCACATGATGGAATTTGGGGGGGTTAAGGAGGCTGCACATGATGGAATTTGGGGGGTTAAAGGAGGCTGTACATGACGGAACTTGGGGGGTTAAAGGAGGCTGCACATGATGGAATTTGGGGGGGTTAAGGAGGCTGCACATGATGGAATTTGGGGGGATAAAGGAGGCTGCACATGATGGAATTTGGGGGTGTTAAAGGAGGCTGCACATGATGGAGTTTGGGGGGATTAAAGGAGGCAGCACATGATGGAACTTGGGGGGGTTAAAGGAGGCTGCACATGACGGAATTTTGGGGGGTTAAAGGAGGCTTCACATGACGGAATTTGGGGGGTTAAAGGAGGCTTCACATGATGGAATTTGGGGGGGTTAAAGGAGGCTGCACATGATGGAATTCGGGGAGTTAAAGGAGGCTGCACATGATGGAATTTGGGGGGGTTAAAGGAGGCTGCACATGATGGAATTCGGGGAGTTAAAGGAGGCTGCACATGATGGAATTTGGGGGGATAAAGGAGGCTGCACATGATGGAATTTGGGGGGGTTAAAGGAGGCTGCACATGATGGAATTTGGGGGTTAAAGGAGGCTGCACATGATGGAATTTGGGGGGTAAAGGAGGCTGCACATGATGGAATTTGGGGGGTTCAAGGAGGCTGCACATGTTGGAATTTGGGGAGTTAAAGGAGGCTGCACATGACGGAATTTGGGGGGTTAAAGGAGGATGCACATGATGGAATTTGGGGGGGTTAAAGGAGGCTGCACATGATGGAATTCGGGGAGTTAAAGGAGGCTGCACATGATGGAATTTGGGGGGATAAAGGAGGCTGCACATGATGGAATTTGGGGGGGTTAAAGGAGGCTGCACATGATGGAATTTGGGGGGTGAAAGGAGGCTGCACATGATGGAATTTGGGGGTTAAAGGAGGCTGCACATGATGGAATTTGGGGGGTAAAGGAGGCTGCACATGATGGAATTTGGGGGGTTCAAGGAGGCTGCACATGTTGGAATTTGGGGGGTTAAAGGAGGCTGCACATGACGGAATTTGGGGGGTTAAAGGAGGATGCACATGACGGAATTTGGGGGGTTAAAGGAGGCTGCACATGATGGAATTTTGGGGGTTAAAGGAGGATGCACATGATGGAATTTTGGGGGTTAAAGGAGGCTGCACATGAAGTGGGAGGTAAGGGGGACTGCACATGATGGGGGACTCGTAAGCTATCTATGAGGTTGCATAATAACCAATTATATATTGATTGTGGGTGGACCTCTGTATTCAGATGTGTAGTGTAGAAGAAAGGGAAAAAGTGGGGAATGTGCTCTAGATAACTGTGTTTTTTTTATGCAGAGGCGAGTCCTGGCTGGAAGAAGCGATGGCGGTCTGTGCTGCATGAATGAGAAAAGCAAAGATGAAGGACTTCAGCTAGAGACGTCACTGGTGAGTCAGTGTATTACCTGTGCACTGACACCATACACTGTATACAGAGCTCCTGTATATAATGTCACTGGCAGTGGTGATCACTGTATTACCTGTACACTGGCACTTTTTACAGAGCTCCTGTGTATAATGTCACTGGTGATCCCTGTATTACCTGTACACTGACAGTAAATACAGAGTTCATGTTAATAGCACTTAGTATTGTGGTTTTTTTTTAAATTAATGCATTTACAATTGTATTTATATATTTATATCCTTCAAAGGCCCATACATGTCGTTGCACAGTAGGGGCATTACTACTTTCTGTGAGATATTTTAATTTTGGGGGGTGGGAGTAATCCTAGCAATGACACAATTGATTAAATATTGGGGTCAGTGGTCCACACTGCAGGTGCACACAGAGTGGGGAGTTTTTGTAGGTTGGGAATAGATGGGGACGGCGGTAGAAATGTGAGAAGTCAAATGTGCCTTTATAGTAATCTGTGCAGACGAGTCCTGGCTGGAGAAGTTGTCATGTCGGTCTGGGCCAGATAGAAAAGTGAACGATCTGAATCAGAAAGAACGTCGTGTGTAAGTTACTATATATAACTGTACTGTAATCACTTGTTCTGCGGAACTGGTATCTACCAATATACGGTTACTGTTAGGTTGTAATATTGCTCTTTTTAGGTACCTTTTTTTTATTTAGTAGCAGCTAAATGTGATTCAGTCATAGTAAAGGGTGTATGGTGGTATCATTGGTCTTTGTATAGAATGTAGTTTCATATAGAGGTAATGGTGATATTATAATATTATGTATTCGCTGTGTAGTGGTGATAGTAGTAGGCACTGTGTAGCCGTATTATTGTATGTATGTTTGTAAGTAAGCTCCGTTATGGCACCATATCTAAGCAGTAAGCTTGGTTCTAGAACTGTATCAATGTAGTAATCTAGATTATGGTACCGTATGTATGCCATAATCTCGGTTCTGCTCCAGTTTCTATGTAGCAGGCTTGGTTCCGAGTAGTAAACCCGGTTCTGCTCCCTTATTTCTGTAGTAAGCTCAGTTCTGCTCCCATATCTCTGTAGTAAGCTCCGTTCTGCTCCCATATCTCTGCAGTAAGCTCGGTTCTGCTCCATTATCTCTGTAGTAAGCTCAGTTCTGCTCCCATATCTCTGCAGTAAGCTCCACTCTGCTCCCATATCTCTGTAGTAAGCTCTGCTCTGCTCCCATATCTCTGCAGTAAGCTCTGCTCTGCTCCCATATCTCTGTAGAAAGCTCCGTTCTGCTCCCATATCTCTGCAGTAAGCTCGGTTCTGCTCCATTATCTCTGTAGTAAGCTCAGTTCTGCTCCCATATCTCTGCAGTAAGCTCCACTCTGCTCCCATATCTCTGTAGTAAGCTCTGCTCTGCTCCCATATCTCTGCAGTAAGCTCTGCTCTGCTCCCATATCTCTGTAGAAAGCTCCGTTCTGCTCCCATATCTCTGTAGTAAGCTCGGTTCTGCTCCCATACTGCTGTAGTAAGCTCCGTTCTGCTCCCATATTTCTGTAGTAAGCTCTGTTTTGCACCCATATCTCTGTAGTAAGCTTGGTTCTGCTCCTATATCTCCGGAATAAGCTCGGTTCTGCTCCTATATCTCTGGAGTAAGCTCGGTTCTGCTCCCATATCTCTGGAGTAAGCTCGGTTCTGCTCCCATATCTCTGGAGCAAGCTTGGTTCTGCTACCATATCTATGCAGCAAGCTCCGTTCTGTTCCCATATCTATGAACCAGTCTGTTTTTAAAGCCTGTTATCTCTGCTACTTTTATGCAGTGGCCAGAGATTATTAGGGAAAAGTAGGGCCACCGCAACTGAAGGGCCACTGGTTTGTGATTGCCCCCCAGGCTGAAAAATGCCAGTCAGCCCCTGGTCCCCACTGCCGCAGGGCCGAGGGATACCCGGTACCGGGCCTCTACGTCTCAGTCCTGGGGTTGTCACGGTGGCTAGGCCCGGTCCGTGACCCTGCTGAGGGGCGTCCAGTGAAAGTTGAGAATGTGATGATGTTGTGGTGCGGTGCAAGTCGCGGTGAATAACGAGGACACCAGGTTGCAGTCTCTTTACCTCTTTACTGAAGGCTTCAGGATCCTCAGTCCGGAATACGGTTAACCAGGCTACCTGAGTCCGGCCGGTCCGATGGCACCTCCAGAGTTCCCTTTGCAGGTGGAAATCTGTGCCTACCTTCTAACGCTTGTGTGTTGTGGTCCTCCCCTGCTGTGATTATGGGATAGTCCCCACAACTGTTGTGTCTGTTTCTGAAGTTCCCTCACAACTCGATTATGATGTTCTTCTTCGTCCCCCCAGATGATATGGCTAGGAAGCACCCGTATGACGGGTAGGCTCGGAGCTCTTCCGGGACCCTAGTGTCACCCCTCTCCAAATGTTGCCCCCTATGTCTTCTTAGGTGATTTGAGTGAGACAGCCCGCCTATAACTGACTGTCCTGCCGTAGGTTTGAAGTAAGGCCTGGAGCACAATACTTCCTCGGCGTTTCCGGCCACCGGCTACACGCCTCAGTAGGATGTTGCCTCGTCTTACAGCACGACTCCTACTGGTGTTTCTCCTTGTTGCGTTGATCTCGTTTCTCACTCAGCACAATAAACCTCGCTTCTTGTCCTTTCTTGGGGTACCGCCGCGATGAAGTGCAGGCGCGGTCCCGTAACGTTCTTTCTGTTCGCTAGGCCTCTGTCAGGATCCCACCCCTGACAGGGACCCCCCTGAATCTTCCCCTGCAACACCCTCTGCCACAGGATGTTGCCTGGTTCCAACCCAGTCAGCTTCTCTCTAACTTCCTATCTAACCCCCAGTTTTACCAGATTGTGAGGAGTGGCCTAATACATAGCACCCTTAGCTCCCCCTGGAGGCCAGACTGTGAAGTGTATTGGTGTCTGTGATACCTGGTCAGGTGAACTCCTTCAGTGCCATCAGACGTACCATAGCCCCCCTTAGCGGCGGAGCATCAGTACTGCAACGACCAGGACTCTGGGGCGCTGCACTCCCCCCCGGTTAAATCCAGTACTCCTGGACTGGGAAGAAAACAACAATACATGTCAGCAAAAAGACATACAATTTTGAAATGCAATAACAAGTAAACTTGAACAGAGCTTCCCTTTATGGGAGGTGAGGACACTTGAACGTTACAAACATGGTTAAATATTTTAAATAACATACTATAAATAACTTCTCTTACCCAACCGGGTATTCTACTTAGTGCAATTTCTGAACAATAATTTAACGTTGCCTTTAAGGACGTACACACTGAATCCACTAAAGACCTTCTTATAAAACACTATAAGGCTAATCAACTTTTCTTCATTTTCCACCTTTACATCTGCAGGACCGCCTGTCTATCTGCCCCAGGCCTACTGCCTCTCGCTCTGTTGCAGGACCGCCCCTTCTCGCCAGGGCCTACTGCCTTTCTGCTACTATACACAGTATAGAACTTATCATCCTTCTCTCAGTTCAAGATCGCTGAGCCATCTCTGTATGGCTCCTAGGAGGACTCACCGACTAACCCCGTACGGGTTCACTTCCTGTCCTCATTCTCTAACACATTATTAAACATTTCTTACAATTAACTAGCTATCTACATATAACTTCAACATGTAAGCATTATTCGACTTTAAGTGCTATTGGTTAACGTCCCCTTTAAGAAGGGACCAAGTCTCTCGGAGGTAGTGCAACTTCTCAAGCTGCAAGTTCGTATACAGCAAGGACTCCGGTGCTGTTTCCAAGAACAGTTTCTTTGCAAAGAGTCCTTTTCTTTGTAAAACCAGTAGAGGGCACCTTTAAGAAGGTGCAAACTATTTACAATAAGTTTGTAATCATGCAGTGTTCATGATCCAGCAGTTCTTTTCAACAATGATGAACAAGAAACAAAAACAAAAGCAAAAGGCAAAATAGGGATCCTGGGTAAACTAAGGGATCCCTTTAAGAGTTAACCCTAGTCGGGTTGTAGCAGCAGAGAAACACATAGAAAGACGAACAGTTAACTATATACAACTTTGTCGAACGTTAGGGCTTCATAGTATGTTACAAGACATCAGCCGGTAGTGGACATCTCCTGACCGTGGCGGCTTCGGTCCCTGGTCTCCGGCTGATGCGATGTCAGTATCGGTGGTTGGCTTCTCGGGTGCAGTCAGGTCACCTGGTGTCTGAATTCAAAGGCTAACCCTAGCTGCAAGCTCAGTAGCCGCAATAAGGCGTACGGTGGCGATAGTAGCAAGATCTGTCAAGTCTGGTTCAATCATGGTCGGGGCAACAGGCGACACCCCCTCAGGCCCACATCGCTGGACGTTCCGAGCGCACCATCCTTGTGCACTCCGGTGGCGGGTGTAGGTCACCTGATCCCCCCTTTGCAATAATGGGTCACCGTATCGGTTGCGGAAAGGAGTCTTCACATCGTGACTGGTGACGAAGACGTCAGTCGGTAGTCCTGGTTCCTGTATGGAGCCCCAACCCCGCTTTGGGTGAAAGGCCAGCACAGTTCCCAGCTTTACCATGTCCTTTCTGCCGTGCGCAGGCTTTGGGTGTTTCACTTTTGGCGCGTCAGTTTGTTCTGTCTTTTTTCGGTTTTCCCAGTGTAAGATCAGGCATTGTTTATATTGTTCCCACGTGAGCACAGCAAGGGTGAGGCCTTCCTCCTGAGCTCCATCTGGCCCGATCCAGGGGGTGTCCCACTGGAGAATCAGCCCTTCTGAGCTCACATCTATGGGTTCTCCCATCTTGGTCGGTAGTGCGGCGCCCCCACCGCCGCAGGGCCGAGGGGTACCCGGTACCGGGCCTCTGAGTCTCTGCTCTGGGGTTGTCATGGCGGCTAGGCCCCGGTCCGTGACCCTGCCGTGGGGCGCACAGTAAATGATGGATATGGATGATGGTGGTGACGCTGTGGTGGTGCGGTGCAGTAAATAACGAGGACACCAGGTTGCAGTCTCTTTACCTCTTTACTGAAGGTCTCTGGGTCCTCAGTCCGGAACACGGTTCACCAGGCTGCGCAAATCCGGCCGGTCCAATGGCACCTCCAGAGTTCTCTTCACAGGTGGAAATCGGTGCCTTCCTACTAGCGCTATGTGTTGTGGTCCTTCCCTGCTGTGCTTACGGAAAGTCCCCCACAACTGTTGTGTCTGTTTCTTAAGTTCCCTCACAACTCGATTAGATGATGTTCTGCTAATCCTCCGTCCCTCCCTGATGTTCTGGTTGGGACGGCACCCGTTTGACGGGTAGGCTCGGAGCTCTTCCGGGACCCTAGAGTCGCCCCTCTCCACAAGTTGCCCCCCAAGACTGCATAGGTGATTTAAGGTGAGACAGCCCGCCTTAGACTGACTGTCCTGCCGCTGTTTGGAGTATTGCTTGAAGCTGAATGTTATGATACTCCCTCGGCGTTCCGGCCACCGGTAGTGCGCCTCAGTAGGATGTTGCTTCGGTCTTACAGCACGACTCCTACTGGTATTTCTCCTTTGCGTGATCTCGTTTCTCACTCAGCACAATCTATCTCGCTTCTAATCCTTTCTTGGGTACCGCCGCTACCCGGAGCAGGCGCGGTCCCGTTACGTTCTTTCTTGTTGCCAAGCCTCTGTCAGGATCCCACCCCCAACAGAGACCCTACTGTATCTTCCCCCACAACACCCTCTGCCACAAGGTGTTGCCTGGTTCCAACACAGTCAGCTTTCTGATCTAACTTCCTGCCTGACCCCCAGTTTACCCACTATGGTGGGGAGTGGCCTAATGAATAGCACCCTTAGCTCCCCCCGGAGGCCCAGCTGTGAAATGTCTTGGTGTCTGTGATACCTGATCAGATGAACTCCTTCAGTGCCATCAGACGCACCATAGCTCCCCATAGTGGCGGAGCCACAGTACTGCAGCGACCAGGACTCTGGGGCGCTGCACTCCCCCCTGGTTAAACACAGTACTCCGGGACTGGGAAGAAAACAACAATACAAGTTAGCAAAAAGACATACAGTTTTGTTGAGTGCAATAACAATAAGTATACTTGAACAGGCTTCCCTTTATGGGAGGTAAGGACACTTGAACGTTACAAACATGGTTAAATATCATAGCAACAGGCTATAAATAACTTTTCTTACCCAACCGGGTATTCTACTAAGTGCAAAATTGTTGAACAATAATTTAACATTGCCTTTAAGGACATACACTCTGAATCCACTAAAGACCTTCCTATAATCACATTATAAGGTAATTTAACTTTTTCATTCTCCTTCTTTAGATCTGCAGGACCGCCTGTCCTATCGGCACCAGACCTTCTGCCTCTCCTTTCGGTTACAGGACCGCCCCGTTCAGCCAGGGCCTACTGCCTTTTCAACTACTATACACAGTATAGAACATAACATTACTTTCAGTTTAAGAGCACTGAGCCATCTCTACATGACTCCTATGAGGACTCAGGGTTTACCTTCTATCCTAACTATCTATCAGCATTATCAAAAACATTTTCTATTGAACATTAAGCCTTCTCACCATCTTTCTTTCTATCATGCATGCTGGATACCACGTCTATCCCTACGGGCCCACTGCATCCTTCTTCTATCTTTCACCTTTTTCTTCTCAGAGAACATCATCAGTATTTCTTCACAATTAACTAATTAAATACATATAACTTTCTCACGTAAACATTATCATCACTTTCTTTGGTCAAGACATTATTGCTTCCTGTCTTAAAGCAATATCACGGTTTAAGCGCAACAAATGAACATCCCCTTTAAGAGGGGACCAAGTCTCTATGAGGTAGCACGCCTTCTCAAGCTACCAGTCCATACTCAGCAAAGGTTCCAGTGTGGTATCTTCACAAAGAGTCCTTCTTTAAGTAAAACCAGTAGGGAGCGCCTTTAATAAGGTGCAAACTATATACAAGAAGTTCGGATCATGCACTGTTCATGATTTCAGCAGTTCTGGAAACTTTGTGCAAAAACTTGGAAAAATCAAACAAAAGCAAAACAATAGGGATCCCAGGTCCACAGAAGGATCCCCTTAAGAGTTAACCCTGGACGGGTTCAGCAGCGAAAATCAGGAAACAAACAGTTAAGAACTATGTACATCTTTAAAGCATTATGCTTACTCGTTCTTCGGGGAAGAAGGTGGTTTCCTCCCGGGCCTCACCAGACCAACGGGTCGTCCGGCTGGTTCAAGGATCGGGTCCCGCCCCAACAACGACAGGATCCCTCACCGGGATGTTCTTTTCACTGAAGCTCCGGCACGCCCCCAAGGTACATGGTGAGTCCGGGTGCTCCGCTGTTCTTCAGGGCCAGGTTCAGCGGCTTTTTCAGTAGGAGATTTATCCTCCGGTGCTCCGGCAGTGGCTTGTAGTGCGACGCACCGCTGGACGCCCCGCGCCATCCAGCCAGCCTCTCCCGTGGCTCTCCTCCACCTGGTATAAGTCACCGCGTCACCTGGCTCCAGGTCGCGAGGGAATCTTCCTTCGCAGGGCTCCACCTCCTCCCGGTCCACATGGACTTGTAGCGGCTCTCCAATCTCTTGTATAACCCCGCGTCCATATTGAGGGTTGAAGGAGACCACTACACCCCAGTGGGACAAGGGGGGCTCCGCAACGGTGGTTAGATCAACCTGGGTTGCCGGTTGTGGTCGGGCTCGCCATGCAGCCATCAAGCGCCGCAGGTGTTCGGCCTCAGGCAGGAGCTTCAGGCCCTGTATCTGCAGCGCACTTTCAGCCGCGACCGGGTTGGGAGGAGCAGGGGACACTGGAGACAAGCAGACCTCCGTGGGCTGGCCCAGCCGAGCGATCACGCGGGCATCGGCCTCCAGGCGGGCAGCGATCCGCCGGGCTTCGGCCGCGGCCATACACTCTTCCGACGGCGGCCGGGGAGGTCGGCCCATCGTTGGCTCTGTAAGGGTCAGCTCTCGCAGTGACGGCGTACCCTGGGCCACCTCAGGCTGTCCAGCCTCTCTCCGAGTTCGACCATTCCCGTGCGGTGCTTCCGGCATCGCCATCTTTATCTCCTCTCCAATGTCTTCTTCCCGCGGTCTCTTTCGTGGGCGGCCCCGTCTCCATGGTCTCCACCCTCCAAACAGAATCAGGAGGCGGACCTCAGCTGTTGACGGACACGTCCTCAGGACACAGAAATATTTAGACTGGGCGGCCATTGCTGTTCGCGCTCTCCAGCTTGCCTACGCCCACTTCACTCCCCTCCTCTTCTCCTGCGCTCTCCTCAGCGCTGCAATGGCGGCGGATTTTGGCGGTAAATGGCGCAGCACACAGTCTCTCAATAAAGTACAGTACAAGCACGTCAAATCACAGTTCCTAGGCACACATGACCTGACTCTTCAGGCTTAAGTAGATCCTGTTCGTGACGCCAAGTTGCGGCGCCCCCACCACCGCAGGGCCGAGGGGTACCCGGTACCGGGCCTCTGAGTCTCTGCTCTGGGGTTGTCACGGTGGCTAGGCCCCGGTCCGTGACCCTGCCGTGGGGCGCACAGTAAATGATGGATATGGATGATGGTGGTGACGCTGTGGTGGTGCGGTGCAGTAAATAACGAGGACACCAGGTTGCAGTCTCTTTACCTCTTTACTGAAGGTCTCTGGGTCCTCAGTCCGGAACACGGTTCACCAGGCTGCGCAAGTCCGGCCGGTCCAATGGCACCTCCAGAGTTCTCTTCACAGGTGGAAATCGGTGCCTTCCTACTAGCGCTATGTGTTGTGGTCCTTCCCTGCTGTGCTTACGGAAAGTCCCCCACAACTGTTGTGTCTGTTTCTTAAGTTCCCTCACAACTCGATTAGATGATGTTCTGCTAATCCTCCGTCCCTCCCTGATGTTCTGGTTGGGACGCACCCGTTTGATGGGTAGGCTCGGAGCTCTTCCGGGACCCTAGAGTCGCCCCTCTCCACAAGTTGCCCCCCAAGACTGCATAGGTGATTTAAGGTGAGACAGCCCGCCTTAGACTGACTGTCCTGCCGCTGTTTGGAGTATTGCTTGAAGCTGAATGTTATGATACTCCCTCGGCGTTCCGGCCACCGGTAGTGCGCCTCAGTAGGATGTTGCTTCGGTCTTACAGCACGACTCCTACTGGTATTTCTCCTTTGCGTGATCTCGTTTCTCACTCAGCACAATCTATCTCGCTTCTAATCCTTTCTTGGGTACCGCCGCTACCCGGAGCAGGCGCGGTCCCGTTACGTTCTTTCTTGTTGCCAAGCCTCTGTCAGGATCCCACCCCCGACAGAGACCCTACTGTATCTTCCCCCACAACACCCTCTGCCACAAGGTGTTGCCTGGTTCCAACCCAGTCAGCTTTCTGATCTAACTTCCTGCCTGACCCCCAGTTTACCCACTATAGTGGGGAGTGGCCTAATGAATAGCACCCTTAGCTCCCCCCGGAGGCCCAGCTGTGAAATGTCTTGGTGTCTGTGATACCTGATCAGATGAACTCCTTCAGTGCCATCAGACGCACCATAGCTCCCCATAGTGGCGGAGCCACAGTACTGCAGCGACCAGGACTCTGGGGCGCTGCAGGTAGTGGAGGTACCAGCTTCCCCATCATGTCGGGGGTGAGGATCACCCGCTCCACCGAGAGGAAACGGTTATTGTTGGGGTGAGGAGCGGTCACGGGAGTGGGAGCGGTCAGGGGAGCAGGATCGGTCGGGGGAGCAGAATCGGCCGGGGGAGTAGGGGCACCTTCCATACCTGCGCCTGATGTGATTCCACCGATGTCGATCCGTTCCGCTGACAAGGACACTGGAATCGGCTGCAGCCCAGACCACGGCTCCTCCAAGGTGGCCTCTCGATGTGGCTCCGCTCTCCATGGCTCCGCACCTGCTGGCTCCGTGGTCGGGATAGGTAGGCTCGGCTCCTCCGCCGGCGGCTCCAAGGAGTTCAGATCCTTCAGCTGCAGTGGATGCGGGTCCGCCTCTAGTGGGTGAGGGCAAGCCGGGATCACTTCGCCGTCGCTCGGGCACCTGCTGGTCATCTTCGCTGTCTTGAGATCGGCAGCCGTGCATGCACCTGACTCCGCCATTTCTCCGAGGTCGAGCTCCCTCTTCACCTCGTTCCCGCCGTTGCAAATCAGGGGGCGGTTCTCCTACACAGCTGGGCAAGTCGTCATCTCGCAGCAGAAGCCGGAGGGGGCGGTCGCTGCTTTTGGCGCCGCTTTGGTAGTCTCCTCCCATGGCACGCCCTTCTTCTTCCTCTGCGCTCCCTGTGGCGCTGTAATGGCGGCGGTTTCTGGTGGGAACTTTTGGCGGCAAGTGGCAATACACAGTCTTTGCAATAGGTCACAGTCCAAACACAATAAATCACAGTTCCAAGGCACACATGACCTGATTCTTCAGGCTTAAGTAGATCCTGTTCATGACGCCAGATTGGAGCGCCCCCACTGCCGCAGGGTCGAGGGGTACCCGGTACCGGGCCTCTACGTCTCAGTCCTGGGGTTGTCACGGTGGCTAGGCCCAGTCCGTGACACTGCTGAGGGGCGTCCAGTGAAAGTTGAGAATGTGATGATGTTGTGGTGCGGTGCAAGTCGCGGTGAATAACGAGGACACCAGGTTGCAGTCTCTTAACCTCTTTACTGAAGGCTTCAGGATCCTCAGTCCGGAATACGGTTAACCAGGCTACCTGAGTCCGGCCGGTCCGATGGCACCTCCAGAGTTCCCTTTGCAGGTGGAAATCTGTGCCTACCTTCTAGCGCTTGTGTGTTGTGGTACTCCCCTGCTGTGCTTACGGGATAGTCCCCACAACTGTTGTGTCTGTTTCTGAAGTTCCCTCACAACTCGATTATGATGTTCTTCTTCGTCCCCCCAGATGATATGGCTAGGACGCACCCGTATGACAGGTAGGCTCGGAGCTCTTCCGGGACCCTAGTGTCACCCCTCTCCAAATGTTGCCCCCTATGTCTTCTTAGGTGATTTGAGTGAGACAGCCCGCCTATAACTGACTGTCCTGCCGTAGGTTTGAAGTAAGGCCTGGAGCTCAATACTTCCTCGGCGTTTCCGGCCACGCGCCTCAGTAGGATGTTGCCTCGTCTTACAGCACAACTCCTACTGGTGTTTCTCCTTGTTGCGTTGATCTCATTTCTCACTCAGCACAATAAACCTCGCTTCTTGTCCTTTCTTGGGGTACCGCCGCGATGAAGTGCAGGCGCGGTCCCGTAACGTTCTTTCTGTTCGCTAGGCCTCTGTCAAGATCCCACCCCTGACAGGGACCCCCCTGAATCTTCCCCTGCAACACCCTCTGCCACAGGATGTTGCCTGGTTCCAACCCAGTCAGCTTCTCTCTAACTTCCTATCTAACCCCCAGTTTTACCAGATTGTGAGGAGTGGCCTAATACATAGCACCCTTAGCTCCCCCTGGAGGCCAGACTGTTAAGTGTATTGGTGTCTGTGATACCTGGTCAGGTGAACTCCTTCAGTGCCATCAGACGTACCATAGCCCCCTTAGCGGCGGAGCATCAGTACTGCAACGACCAGGACTCTGGGGCGCTGCATATACTCTTTGGCGCCATCACTCTCACTCTTTAAGTCCCCCTTGTTCACATCTGGCAGCTGTCAATTTGCCTCCAACACTTTTCCTTTCACTTTTTCCCCATTATGTAGATAGGGGCAAAATTGTTTGGTGAATTGGAAAGTGCAGGGTTAAAATTTCGCCTCACGACATAGCCTATGACGCTCTCAGGGTCCAGACATGTGACTGTGCAAAATTTTGTGGCTGTAGCTGCAACAGTGCAGATGCCAATCCCGGACATACACACACATACACACACACACACACATTCAGCTTTATATATTAGATAAGACCATGGTACCTGTAGTGCCAGTGGTGCACCATATCTAATGTGCGAGTGCTACATTGTCTCTTCCTATTATAGCAGACATACCGTACACTTGAGGAACACACGGTAAGTACCACCTTGTGCCCATAGTAGTAGCATGGTCTGCATTTATACCTGGGATGCCTGACTCTATTGCAATTTTACCAAACTGAACATTAAACTTTGGGTGGAGTTATTGTAAAATGCAACATGTTATTACGGATATGTTTCATGTAGCATCATATCATTACAGAAAGCCTTTTTATGTTCCAGGAGTCATCCTACACTAGGGAAGCCCCAATATATTTCAGCAGCTGCTGCGTCATCCCCGGTACCCATCATCAGCAAGTAAAGGCAGATGCAGTTTTATAGTCCGATTAGAGAAGCAACTTAACCAAGCAATAAAGTAAACTGCTTTTTGTAAAGAGTATCTCAGCGCCCAATTCCCTAATCCAAAGAGATCATGTTAAACCCGAATATAGACAAACACTGAGAACACAGGAACTACGGCTGACCTCCTGTACCAGGCTTCACTGTCCAAATAAAACCTCCTGGGTGGAATGTTGGGAATCTGTACCAAACACCTTCAAAGTCACACCCAGAGCTCATCTATCTGCACATTGTATTATCACAGTCCAATCTCATCCAAAAGGGTAACCTGAAGCTTCCAGGCTTAAATACAGAAACAGACCTCAATTATTAACCCCTTTACCCCCAAGGGTGGTTTGTAATGACCGGGCCAATTTTTACAATTCTGACCACTGTCCCTTTATGTGGTTATAACTCTGGAACGCTTCAACGGATCCTGATGATTCTGACATTGTTTTCTCGTGACATATTGTAATTCATGACAGTGGTAAAATTTCTTTGATATTACCTGCGTTTATTTATGAAAAAAAGGAAATTTGGCGAAAATGTTGAAACGTCGAATTTTTATGCCCTTAAATCACAGAGATATATCACACAAAATACTTAATAATTAACATTTCCCACATGTCTACTTTACATCAGTACAATTTTGGAACCAATTTTTTTTTTGTTAGGGAGTTATAAGGGTTAAAAGTTGACCAGCAATTTCCAATTTTCACAACACCTTTTTTTTAGGGACCACATCACATTTGAAGTCACTTTGAGGGGTCTATATGATAGAAAATACCCAAGTGTGACACCAGTCTAAAAGCTGCACCCCTCAAGGTGCTCAAACCCACATTCAAGAAGTTTATTAACCCTTCAGGTGTTTCACAGGAATTTTTGGAATGTTTAACAAAAAATGAACATTTAACTTTTCTTCACAAAAAATTTAGTTCAGCTCCAATTTGTTTTATTTTACCAAGGGTAACAGGAGAAATTGGACCCCAAAATTTGTTGTGCAAGTTGTCCTGTGTATGCTGATACCCCATATGTGGGGGTAAACCACTGTTTGGGCGCATGGCAGAGCTCGGAAGGGAAGGAGCGCCGTTTGACTTTTCAATGCAAAATTGACTGGAATTGAGGGGACGCCATGTCGCGTTTGGAGAGGCCCTGATGTGCCTAAACATTGAAACCCCCCCACAAGTGACACCATTTTGGAAAGTAGACCCCCTAAGGAACTTATCTAGATGTGTGGTGAGCACTTTGACCCACCAAGTGCTTCATAGAAGTTTATAATGTAGAGCTGTAAAAATAAAAAATAATATTTTTTCACAAAAATAATCTTTTTGCCCCCAATTTTTTATTTTCCCAAGGGTAACAGAAGAAATTGGACCCCAAAAGTTGTTGTACAATTTGTTCTGAGTACGCTAATACCCCAAATGTGGGGGTAAACCACTGTTTGGGCGCATGGCAGAGCTTGGAAGGAAAAGAGCGCCGTTTGACTTTTCAATGCAAAATTGGCTGGTATTGAGATCGGACGCTATGTCACGTTTGGAGAGCCCCTGATTTGCCTAAACAGTGGAAACCCCCAATTCTAACTGAAACCCTAACCCAAACACACCCCTAACCCTAATCCCAACCCTAACCACACCCCTAACCCGAACATGCCCCTAACCCTAATCCCAACCATACCCCTAACCCCAACACACCCCTAACCCCAACCCTAGCCACACCCCTAACTCCAACACATCCCTAACCCTAATCCCAACCATAACCCTAACCACACCCCTAACCCTGACACACCCCTAACCCCAATCCCAACCGTAAATGTAATCCAAACCCTATCCCTAACTTTAGCCCTAACCCTTACTTTAGCCCCAACCCTAACCCTAACTTTAGCCCCAACCCTAACCCTAATGGGAAAATGAAAATAAATACTTTTTTTTATTTTATTATTTTTCCCTAACTAAGGGGGTGATGAAGGGAGGTTTGATTTACTTTTATAGCGGGGTTTTTAGCGGATTTTTATGATTGTCAGCAGTCACACACTAAAAGACGCTTTTTATTGCAAAAAATTGTTTTTGCGTCTCCTCATTTTGAGAGCTATAATTTTGCCATATTTTGGTCCACAGAATCATGTGAGGTCTTGTTTTTTATCGGGATAAGTTTTTTATTGGTACCGTTTTCGGGCACGTGAATTTTTATCGCTTTTTATTCCGATTTTTGTGAGGCAGAATGACCAAAAAACAATTCATGAATTTCTTTTGGGGGGGGGGCGTTTATACCATTCCACGTTTGGTAAAATTGATAAAGCAGTTTTATTTTTCGGGTCAGTACGGTTAAAGCGATACCTCATTTATATCTTTTTTTATGATTTGGCGCTTTTATACGATAAAAACTATTTTATATAAAAAATAATTATTTTTGCATCGCTTTATTCTGAGGACTATCATTTTTTTATTTTTGCGCTGATGATGCTGTATGGTGGCTCGTCTTTTGCGGGACAAGATGACGTTTTCAGCTGTACCATGTTTTTTTATATCCCTCATTTTGATCGCGTGTTATTCCACATTTTGTTCGGCGGTATGATAATAAAGCGTTGTTTTTTGCCCTTTTTTTTTAATTTTTTTAAGGGGTTTAAACTAGTGGGACAGTTTTATAGGTCGGGTCATTACGGACGTGGCGATACTAAATATGTGTACTTTTATTGTTTTTTTTATTATTTAGATAAAGAATTGTATTTATTTGAACAATAAATATAATTTTTTTCTTATTTAGGATTTTTTTTTTTTATACACATGTAAGTATTTTTTTTTTACTTGTTTACTTTGTCCCGGGGGGGACATCACTGTATATTATCAGATCGCTGATCTGACACCTTGTAGTGCACTGTGTCAGATCAGCGATCTGACAGGCACTGCAGAGAGGCTTGCGGGCGCCTGCTCTGAGCAGGCGCTTGCAATCCACCTCCCTGCAAGACCCGGGAGGCCCCCTGTGGACATTTTGGATCCGGGACCTGCAGGGAGGAGGAGGTAGGAGACCCTCGGAGCAATGCGATCACATCGCGTTACTACGAGGGTCTCAGGGAAACATTCAGGGAGCCCCCTCCCTGCGCGATGCTTCCCTATGCTGCCGGAACATTGCGATCATGTTTGATCGCAGTGTTCCGGAGGTTAATGTGCCAGGAGCGGTCTGTGACCCCTCCTGGCACATAGTGCCGGATGTCAGCTGACACTCGGCCCCAATCGGCTGCGCTCCCCCCGTGAGCGCGGCTGATCGGTGATGATGTACTATCCTGTCGGTGGTCATACGGGCCCATACCACCTCGACGGGATAGTACGTCTTATGTCAGAAAGGGGTTAAAGGAAAGAGGTTGTCCATTTCTTAAAAAAAATACTTTAGATGCGTTTAAATGAAATACAGTGCCTACAAGTAGTATTCAACCCCCTGCAGATTTAGCAGGTTTAATAAGATGCAAATAAGTTAGAGCCTTCAAACTTCAAACAAGAGCAGGATTTATTAACAGATGCATAAATCTTACAAACCAAAAAGTTTTGTTGCTCAGTTAAATTTTTATAAATTTTAAACATAAAAGTGTGGGTCAATTATTATTCAACCCCTAGGTTTAATATTTTGTGGAATAACCTTTGTTTGCAATTACAGCTAATAATCGTCTTTTCTAAGACCTGATCAGGCCGGCACAGGTCTCTGGAGTTATCTTGGCCCACTCCTCCATGCAGATCTTCTCCAAGTTATCTAGGTTCTTTGGGTGTCTCATGTGGACTTTCATCTTGAGCTCCTTCCACAAGTTTTCAATTGGGTTAAGGTCAGGAGACTGACTAGGCCACTGCAACACCTTGATTTTTTGCCTCTTGAACCAGGCCTTGGTTTTCTTGGCTGTGTGCTTTGGGTCGTTGTCTTGTTGGAAGATGAAATGACGACCCATCTTAAGATCCTTGATGGAGGAGCGGAGGTTCTTGGCCAAAATCTCCAGGTAGGCCGTGCTATCCATCTTCCCATGGATGCGGACCAGATGGCCAGGCCCCTTGGCTGAGAAACAGCCCCACAGCATGATGCTGCCACCACCATGCTTGACTGTAGGGATGGTATTCTTGGGGTCGTATGCAGTGCCATCCAGTCTCCAAACGTCACGTGTGTGGTTGGCACCAAAGATCTCGATCTTGGTCTCATCAGACCAGAGAACCTTGAACCAGTCAGTCTCAGAGTCCTCCAAGTGATCATGAGCAAACTGTAGACGAGCCTTGACATGACGCTTTGAAAGTAAAGGTACCTTACGGGCTCGTCTGGAACGGAGACCATTGCGGTGGAGTACGTTACTTATGGTATTGACTGAAACCAATGTCCCCACTGCCATGAGATCTTCCCGGAGCTCCTTCCTTGTTGTCCTTGGGTTAGCCTTGACTCTTCGGACAAGCCTGGCCTCGGCACGGGAGGAAACTTTCAAAGGCTGTCCAGGCCGTGGAAGGCTAACAGTAGTTCCATAAGCCTTCCACTTCCGGATGATGCTCCCAACAGTGGAGACAGGTAGGCCCAACTCCTTGGAAAGGGTTTTGTACCCCTTGCCAGCCTTGTGACCCTCCACGATCTTGTCTCTGATGACCTTGGAATTCTCCTTTGTCTTTCCCATGTTGACCATGTTTGAGTACTGTTCACAAGTTTGGGGAGGGTCTTAATTAGTCAGAAAAGGCTGGAAAAAGAGATAATTAATCCAAACATGTGAAGCTCATTGTTCTTTGTGCCTGAACTACTTCTTAATACTTTAGGGGAACCAAACAGAATTCTGGTGGGTTGAGGGGTTGAATAATAAATGACCCTCTGAAACAACTTTTCACAATTAAAAAAAAAAATAAACAAAGAAATAACATTCTTTTTTGCTGCAGTGCATTTCACACTTCCAGGCTGATCTACAGTCCAGATGTCACAATGCCAAGTTAATTCCAAATGTGTAAACCTGCTAAATCTGCAGGGGGTTGAATACTACTTGTAGGCACTGTATGTCAGCAGGTCTTTGCTATGTAATCTGGCAGAGCATGATGTAGAGAAAGAGACCCTGATTCCAGCAATGTATCACTTAGTTTACTGGCTGCAGCACTTGTGATAGAATCAGAGTTTTCACTGCTGTAGATCTAGCAGAGCTGGAATGCTGACCTGTGTAACCCCACCCACACATCTGAATAGCAGCTCTCTGTGTACACTGTACATTGTCAGCAAGCAGCCAATCAGTGGTGGGGATGTGCTTGGACCAGGAGAAACAAGATACCTAGTTTTATAGTAATAATTTCCTTCCTGTGCTGATAAAACACTGATTTCATTGATACAACAACACAGCTTAGTAAATGAGACCGCTGGAATCAGGATTTATTGGCCATACATTATGCTGCTCTCAAAATACATAGTAAAACCTGCTGACAGATTCCCTTTATTATAAGCATATATAGAACTTAGTTGTATTAAGAAAAGTGCCCAAATCTCAAGGTATCAGCACCAGTACTGGGTTCTGTCGATCATAATTTTGGCTTTCATTCTACGCCAGTGTTCTGTGAGTAGGGGGCTTGCCGACTGGCTTCTTTAAGTAGCTAAGCATGTATGTTTTTGTTTGTCTATTAATTATTTTTTATGGAAAGGGTTCTGACCCTTTCTGCTGGGACCAGAGCTAATATCAGATCAGGGCACCTTTCTTTATACAAGTAATTAGTAAGAAGTGTAAGTATATTAGGAAGTTTTATAAGTTTCTATTTTTTTCAATTGGACAACCCCTTTAATTATCATTTACAGTACTGGTCACCTCTTGTGGGCCACATAATTAAGTCTCCTCTTTTCTACATACTTCCATTTATGCGGTATTAGCTACATCATCAAATACCACAACCATAACTAACTACCAAAAAAATAGAGAAAAAAAAGGCAGATTGGACATAATTTCACCCAAAACCTCAAAAACGGGAGGGACAAAATTGTTGCCACCTTTCCCAAATTGTGGGTGACCAACTTTGTTTCAAGCATTTGATGCTTGTTGAAACTCACCTGTGGCAAGTAACAGGTGTGGGCAATATGAAAATCACACCTGAAACCAGATAAGCATTTTGTGTCTGTGTGTGCCACACTAAGCATGGAGAACAGAAAGAGGAGAAGAGAACTGTCTGAGGACTTGAGATCCAAAATTGCTGAACAATATCAACAATCTCAAGGTTACAAGTCCATCTCCAGAGATCTTGAGGGTCCTTTATCCACGGTGCGCAAAATAATCAAGAAGATTACAACCCATGGCACTGTAGCTAATCTCCCTGTATGTGGATGGACAAGAAACATTGATGAAAGGTTGCAAAGCAGGATAGTCCAGATGGTGCATAAACAGCCCCAATCAAGTACCAAAAAATTCAAGCTGTCCTGCAGGTTCACGGTGTGTCAGTGTCAGCGTGAACTATCAGTTGACATTTAATGAAAGGAAATGCTATGGCAGGAGACCCAAGAGGACTCCACTGCTGACACAAGACATAAAAAAAACTTGGCACTCTAGATGAATTATCATATGCAAAAGGTTTATTGACGTGCATTCATAAAGGCAAGTCGAACGTTTTCGGTCCACATCCGGACCTTCATCAGAACAAATATAAGAGATATGGTGCAGGGAGAAACGTTAATCCTGTCTCTATAAATTCCAATATGGTGCCATTTACCCAGCGACTCCGGTCGCATCACACATGCGCCTATGTGGACAGGACTTCTTGCTGCATCCAGGCTACCCTACCAATACCGGAGTCGCTGGGTAAATGGCGCCATATTGGAATTTATACAGACAGGAATAACGTTTCTCCCTGCACCATATCTCTTATATTTGTTCTGATGAAGGTCCGGATGTGGACCGAAAACGTTCGACTTGCCTTTATGGATGCACATCAATAAACCTTTTGCATATGATAATTATTCATCTAGAGTGCCAAGTTTTTTCGGATTTGGATTTGTTGGGCTGGATACCCTACTTGAGCACCTACTCTATACACTACTACGAGTGCCGTGTTGTTCTATTATTACAAGACATAAAAAAGCTAGACTGCAGTTTGTCAAAATGTACTGGAGTAAGGCTATGTCCCCACGATCAGGAAATAGCAGCATTTTGGATGCAGTGTATTTTCGCTGCATCCAAAACACTGCGTTCTAATCACATAGTTAAATCCACGTGTTAATTGAACCATGCAATTTACTGCATCTAGTGAATGGCTATGATAATTGACATGTTGTGGCTCGTAAGCCCGCACCGTTAAATAGAAGCACAGTGGGCAGGAGATTTCTATGATTCCCATCCACTGTGCTTCTAATGTAGAACACAGCGTTTTGGATACAGTGCAGGTGAGCTGCTTCCAAAACACTGCTCTTCCTGATATGACCTAAGCCAAAATCCTTCTGGGAAAGCGTCTTGTGGACAGATGAGACCAAAATAGAGCTTTTTGTTAAAGCACATCATTCTACTGTTTACAGAAAATGGAATGAGGTCTACAAAGAAAAGAACACAATACCTACAGTGAAACATGGTGGATGTTCAAAGATGTTTGGGGTTGTTTTACTGCCACTGGCACTGGGTGCTTTGACTGTGTGCAAGGCATCATGAAATCTAAAGATTATCAAAGAATTTTGGGTCGCAATGTAGTGTCCAGTGTCAGAAAGCTGGGTTTGGTTCTAATGGATCTTCTAGCAGGACAATAACCTCAAACATACTTCAAGAAGCACCCAGAAATGGATGGAAACAGAGGGCTGGAGAGTTCTGGAGTGGCCAGCAATGAGCCTGGATCTAAATCCCAGTGAACACCTGTGAGAAGATCTTAAAATTGCTGTTAGCAGAAAGCACCTTCACATATGAGAGACCAGGAGCAGTTTGCAAAAGAAGAGTGCTCCAAAATTCCAGTTGAGAAGTGTAAGAAGCTTGTAGATGGTTATAGGAAGCGATTGTTTGCAGTTATTTATTCCAATGGGTGTGCAACCAAAGATTAAATTGAAGATGCCAAAAATTTTGTCCAGCCCATTTTGGGGATTTGAGTGAAATTATGTCCAATTTGCCTTTTTTTTCTCTGTTTTGTTTGTGTTGTTCCAATACACACAGGGAATAAACATGTGTATAACAAAATATGTGTAACTGTAATAATTCTGTGGGAGAAACACTTTATTTTCTAGAACAATTTCAAAGGTGCCAACACTTTCAGCCATGAGGGTATATAAATATTAATATTTCATAGGTGTTTGGGAGTTTCCAATGTGGATTAGCAATGAGCCTTAAAATGTCAACCGCAAGATGTTATAATAGTACATTACTAATGGGTGCTATAGCACACATTGGTTTATCAGCTCAATGATCTGTATACGTCAGGTCTAATACTGCAATATAGGGAAACATTTTACCAGTAATTTAGTTACTCGTCGTCACCCTGCAAGACCATAAAACTAAAAATGCTGGAATTTAGATAAAAGTCCGGAACATTTTAATGGTCTAGATACGTTTACGACTGCAATGAAACGGTAACATTCCAGAAATGCTAAAAAGCATGCTTTCATCTCACACATTGAAAGCTAGAGCACGGACTGATCCGAAATCCTGGGTCAATATACTGACCCGCTCTACAGGGAGTGAAAATCATTAAGTTTAGAAACAATTAATAGACAACATGACCATAATAAATGCCAAACTGATAAAACTATCAAGTCTGTTGAAGGTATATAACGTGTTTTATATTTTTTAGCTTTTATTTTTTTTCCAAATTAAGTTTAGGATTAAGGCCATATTTATGGTATCCTCTTTCTTCCTGTATTGGTGGAGCAGCAGGGTGTGTGCACTTAATTTAACAGTTGCAGTTTATTCCAGTTAATTGACAGAATAATAATAATAATAATTTTATTTCTATAGCACCAACATATTCCGCAGCACTTTACATTTTAAAGGGGACTTGAACATACAATAGACATTACAGCATAACAATAAACACATAGAACAGATGCCAAGAGGAATGAGGGCCCTGCTTGCAAGCTTACAATCTGTGAGGATGTTGTTGCAGGGCCCCAGAGTCCTGGTCGTTGCAGTAATGTTATTCTTCCACCAGGGGGAGTGATGTTACGTCTGGAGGCAATAAAGGAGATCTCTTTACCAGGTATCACAAACCACACAACACACTTCACACTCCAGGCCGCCAGGGGGAGCTACGCTCCTATCTATTAGGGCACTCCTCACAATTAGGTAAAACTGGCAGTCTGGATAGGAAGTTAGGCAGAAGCGAGCTGGGTTTCACCCAGTCAGCACCAGTCTGGCGGATGCTGGCTGGGCTGGACCTAGTGAGCTGCTATCTGGGCTCCGCTCAGGTAGTGGGTCCCTGACAGGGGTGGGATCCTGTCAGAGGCCAAGACAGAAGGCTACGGAGCTGCGCCTGCCCCACATGCGGCAGCATCCTAGGAAAGAGACATTGAAGGGATTTGCGTTGCAGAGGGTGAGAAACGAAGTCATAGCAAAAGGAGAGGAAACCAGAAGGAGTTCTGCCCTGCAAAAGGCTGCCTCCTTCTGAGGCGCAGAATCCGGTAGCCAGAACACCGAGGGAGTAAGGATCTCTACGCTTTACTTCAGAGACCGGCAGGACAGTTAATTCCACGTTAGCTGCCCGACCTTATACCCAGGAGGCACGGTGGCAACTTGTGGGGGCTGGGGCGTGCTAGAGTCCCTGTAAAAAGCCTCAGGCCATCAGTCATACGGGTTTGTCCTATCCTATCCATCAGGGGGACAGAGAGAAAGAGACATTACATCTACAATAGTTGTGAGGACCTTACTGAGACGCTCAGCAGGGAGGTACTAGAACACCCAGGCACTAGACGAAGGCTACTGATTTCCACCTGGCTAAGGGGACTCTGGATTTGCCTTCAGACCGGCCGGACTCTGCCTGCCCTGTGATCGGGTGCTCTGGACTGCGGACGCTGAAGCCTTCAGTAAAGGTAAAGAGGCTGCAACCTTGTGTCCTCGTTCTTCACTGCGCCTCACACCATCCACCATCCACACTCTGGGAAGCCCTGGGGATACACTTCACCTGTGTGAAGGTATACCATCTAGCTGCCATAACATCACTCCAGTGGACCCCTAAGCAGCGTCGGTCACCCTGACCGAATACCACAGGTGGCGTCATGAACATTTTCCCCTTTAAAGACCTTTCCCCCAATTTACCAACGGACGCCCCTAGGGCCACGGACCGGCTCAGCCACCGTGACATCCCCACCGAGAACCGAAGAGCCCGGCTCCGAGTACCCCATTGCCCTACGGGGGCACTTCATTGTCTTATATTGGGTGCCAGCCTCTAACAAAATGTGAAGATGTTTTATTAATTATTGAAAAAAATATATATAGAGAGAGAGACATTTCAAAAAGAGTGATCTATTTCAAGTGTTTATTTCTGTTTATGATTATGACTAACAGCCCATGAAATCCCAAAAGTCATTATCTTAGTTAATTAGAATAATAACAAAAAAAAATGCAAAGGCTTCCTAAGCGTTTAAAAAAAGACCCTTAGTTTGTTTCAGCAGCTCCACAATCATGGGGAAGACTGCTGACTTGACAGATGTCTAGAAGGCAGTCACTGACATAGTCCACAAGGAGGGTAAGACACAAAAGGTCATTGCTAAAAGGCTAGCTGTTCACAGAGTGCTATATCTAAGCATATTAATGGAAAGTTGAGTGGAAGGAAAAAGTGTGGTAGAAAAAGGTGAACAAGCAATCGGGATAACCGCAGCCTTGACAGAATTGTTAAGAAAAGGCCATTCAAAAATTTGTGGGAGATTCACAAGGAGTGGACTGCTGCTGGAGTCATTGCTTCAAGAGCCATCACACACAGAGGTATCCAGGGCTACAAGTGTCACATTCATTGTGTCAAGCCACTCATGACCAATAGACAACGCCAGAAGCGTCTTACATAGGCCAAGGAGAAAAAGAACTGGACTGTTGCTCAGTGGTCCAAGGTGTTGTTTTCAGATGAAAGTAAATTTTGCATTTCATTTGGAAATCAAGGTCCCAGAGTCAGGAGGAAGAGTGGAGAGGCCACAATCCAAGCTGCTGGAGGTCTAGTGTGAAGTTTCCACAATCAGTGATGGTTTGGGGAGCCATGTCATCTGCTGGTGTAGGTCCACTGTGTTTTATCAAGACCATCTACCAGGAAGAGCACTTCATGCTTCCCTCTGCCGACAAGCTTGTTGGAGATGTAAATGTCATTCTCCAGCAGGACTTGGCACCTGTCCACGCTGCCAAATGTACCAAAACCTGGTTTACAAACAACAGTGTCACTGTGCTTGTTTGGCCAGCAAACTCACCTGACCTTAACTGTTGTGAATTCCACTCTTGGGCTCCCTCCGGTGGTTGTAAGTGGCACTTTTGTGAGTTCTGCTCTTGGGCTCCCTCCGGTGGATTTAAGTGGAACTGCTGCTCCTTGGATTTAGCAGTCAGCAGCTGCTTCCACTGATCGTCTATTCTGGCTCGGCTATTTATCCTGGCTCTATCCTTCAGCTAGTGCCAGTTGTCAATGGTTCCTGCTTGGATTCACATCTGTCTTGGATTTCCCTGATATTCTGACCAGTTCAGCAAAGATAAGTCCTTGCTTTGTTCTTTTGCTTTCCACTTGTTGTGGACTTAATCGTTCAGCACATTCTATGTTTTTTTTCTAGTCCAGCTTGTCAGTATGGATTTATTCAGTTAAGCTGGAAGCTCTGGGAAGCAGATTTACCCTCCGCACCTTTAGTCAGGTGTGGAGATTTTTGTAAACTCTGTGGTGGATTTTTCTAGTTTTTAATACTGACCGCACAGCATTCTGTCCTGTTCTATCTATCTAGCTAGATTGGCCTCCTTTGCTACATCCTAGTTTCATTCTGTGTATGTCATTTCCCTCTCCACTCACAGTCAATATTTGTGGGGGGCTGTCTGTCCTTTGGGAATTTTCTCTGAGGCAAGATAGCTTTCCTGTTTCTATCTTTAGGGGTAGTTAGTCCTCCGGCTGTGACGAGGTGTCTAGGTAGTGACAGGAACATCCCACGGCTACTTCTAGTGT
This sequence comes from Ranitomeya variabilis, assembly GCF_051348905.1. NCBI lineage: Eukaryota > Metazoa > Chordata > Amphibia > Anura > Dendrobatidae > Ranitomeya > Ranitomeya variabilis. The sequence goes on along the minus strand of NC_135233.1, from coordinate 247,604,960 downwards.
TGTGTTAAGCTCAGGAACTGCGGTCAGTACAGGTACCACCTCCTCCAGAGCACGTCCCATGTTGCTCCTAAACCACCAGTTCATAACAGTACAACTGGCCAAAAATGAATTAAATGCATCTCAAAAGAAAGAAAAAATAAAAATTCTGAGCCATTTTTTTTTCTGTAGTCTGTTTTGTCTTTTTTTTCCTCTTAATCTCTGGGTGGTTCAGGATTTTGGCGCTAGCATGGATGTTAAGGGTTTGTTTTCTCGTGTGGATCAACTTGCTGCAAGAGTACAGAGTATCCAAAATTATGTTGTCCAGACTCCGGCTTTAGAGCCTAAAATTCCTACTCCTGATTTGTTTTTTGGGGACAGATCCAAGTTTTTGAACTTTAAAAATAACTGCAGATTGTTTTTTGCTTTGAAACCCCGTTCCTCTGGTGATCCCATTCAGCAGGTTAAAATCGTCATCTCTCTGCTGCGTGGTGACCCTCAGGACTGGGCATTCTCCCTTGAATCAGGGAATCCGGCATTGCTTAATGTAGACGCATTTTTTCAGGCGCTTGGGTTATTGTATGACGAACCTAATTCTGTGGATCATGCAGAAAAAACCTTGTTGGCCCTATGTCAGGGTCAGGAAGCGGCAGAATTATACTGCCAGAAATTTAGAAAATGGTCTGTGCTCACATGGAATGAGGATGCTCTGGCAGCAATTTTCAGAAAGGGTCTTTCTGAAGCCCTTAAAGATGTTATGGTGGGGTTCCCCACGCCTGCTGGTTTGAGCGAATCTATGTCTCTAGCCATTCAGATTGATCGGCGCCTGCGCGAGCGCAAAGTTGTGCACCATATGGCAGTGTCCTCTGAGCAGAGTCCTGAGCCTATGCAATGTGATAGGATTTTGACTAGAGCAGAACGGCAGGGATTCAGACGTCAGAATGGGCTGTGTTTTTACTGTGGTGATTCTGCTCATGTTATTTCTGATTGCCCTAAGCGTGCTAAGAGGGTCGCTAGGTCTGTTACCATCAGTACTGTACAGCCTAAATTTCTCTTATCTGTGACCCTGATTTGCTCATTATCGTCCTTTTCTGTCATGGCATTTGTGGATTCAGGCGCTGCCCTGAACTTAATGGACTTGGAATTCGCCAGGCGCTGTGGTTTTTCCTTGCAGCCTTTGCAGAGCCCTATTCCTTTGAGGGGGATTGATGCTACACCATTGGCCAAGAATAAACCTCAGTATTGGACTCAGCTGACCATGTGCATGGCTCCAGCACATCAGGAAGATTGCCGTTTTCTGGTGTTGCATAACTTGCATGATGTTGTTGTACTGGGTTTTCCATGGTTACAGGAACATAATCCGGTGCTGGATTGGAAATCTATGTCTGTGACTAGTTGGGGTTGTCAAGGGGTACATAGTGACGTTCCTGTGATGTCAATTTCCTCTTCCCCCTCTTCTGAAGTCCCTGAATTTTTGTCGGATTTCCAGGATGTATTTGATGAGCCCAAGTCCAGTTCCCTTCCTCCACATAGGGACTGTGATTGTGCTATTAACTTGATTCCTGGCTGTAAGTTCCCTAAGGGCCGACTTTTCAATCTGTCTGTGCCAGAGCATGCCGCCATGCGGAGTTATGTCAAGGAGTCTTTGGAGAAGGGGCATATTCGGCCGTCCTCGTCACCATTGGGAGCGGGATTCTTTTTTGTTGCCAAGAAGGATGGCTCCTTGAGACTCTGTATTGATTATCGCCTTCTTAATAAGATCACGGTCAAATTCCAATACCCTTTACCTTTGCTTTCTGATTTGTTTGCTCGGATTAAGGGGGCTAGTTGGTTTACTAAGATTGACCTTCGAGGGGCATATAATCTTGTTCGTATTAAACAGGGTGACGAATGGAAAACTGCATTTAATACGCCCGAAGGCCATTTTGAATACCTTGTGATGCCTTTCGGGCTTTCTAATGCTCCTTCTGTATTTCAGTCCTTCATGCATGATATTTTCCGCAATTATCTTGATAAATTCATGATTGTGTATTGGGATAATATTTTGATTTTTTCCGATGATTGGGAGTCTCATGTGAAGCAGGTCAGGATGGTATTCCAGATCCTTCGTGATGATGCTTTATTTGTGAAGGGGTCTAAGTGCCTATTTGGAGTTCAGAAGGTCTCTTTTTTGGGTTTTATTTTTTCTCCCTCATCTATAGAAATGGATCCTGTTAAGGTCCAAGCCATTCATGACTGGATTCAACCCACATCGGTGAAGAGCCTTCAGAAATTTTTGGGCTTTGCTAATTTTTATCGCCATTTCATTGCCAACTTTTCCAGTGTGGTTAAGCCCCTGACCGATTTGACGAAGAAAGGCGCTGATGTGACGAATTGGTCCTCTGCGGCTGTTGAGGCCTTTCAGGAGCTTAAACGCCGATTTACTTCTGCCCCTGTGTTGCGTCAGCCGGATGTTTCTCTTCCTTTTCAGGTTGAGGTTGACGCTTCTGAGATTGGGGCAGGGGCCGTTTTGTCTCAGAGGAATTCTGATGGTTCTTTGATGAAACCGTGTGCTTTTTTCTCCAGAAAGTTTTCGCCTGCGGAGCGCAATTATGACGTTGGCAATCGGGAGTTGTTGGCTATGAAGTGGGCATTTGAGGAGTGGCGACATTGGCTTGAGGGGGCCAAGCACCGTATTGTGGTCTTGACCGATCATAAGAATCTGATTTACCTCGAGTCGGCCAAGCGGCTGAACCCTAGACAGGCTCGATGGTCCCTGTTTTTCTCCCGTTTTGATTTTGTGGTCTCGTATCTTCCGGGATCTAAGAATGTTAAGGCTGATGCCCTCTCTAGGAGTTTTTTGCCTGATTCTCCTGGAGTCCTTGAGCCGGTTGGCATTCTTAAAGAAGGGGTGATTCTTTCTGCCATCTCCTCTGATTTGCGGCGGGTGCTTCAGGAATTTCAGGCTGATAAACCTGACCGCTGTCCAGTGGGGAAGCTGTTTGTTCCTGATAGATGGACTAGTAAGGTAATTTCTGAGGTTCATTGTTCAGTGTTGGCTGGTCATCCTGGGATTTTTGGTACCAGAGATTTGGTTGCTAGGTCCTTTTGGTGGCCTTCCTTGTCGCGGGATGTGCGTTCTTTTGTGCAGTCCTGTGGGACTTGTGCCCGGGCCAAGCCTTGCTGTTCCCGCGCTAGTGGGTTGCTTTTGCCTTTGCCGGTCCCTGAGAGGCCCTGGACGCATATTTCCATGGATTTTATTTCGGATCTTCCTGTTTCCCAGAAGATGTCTGTTATCTGGGTGGTTTGTGACCGGTTCTCTAAAATGGTCCATTTGGTACCTTTGCCTAAATTGCCTTCCTCCTCTGATTTGGTTCCATTGTTTTTTCAGCATGTGGTTCGTTTGCATGGCATTCCGGAGAATATTGTGTCTGACAGAGGTTCCCAGTTTGTTTCTAGGTTTTGGCGGGCCTTTTGTGCTAGGATGGGCATTGATTTGTCTTTTTCTTCGGCATTCCATCCTCAGACAAATGGCCAAACTGAGCGAACTAATCAGACCTTGGAAACCTATTTGAGATGCTTTGTGTCTGCTGACCAGGATGATTGGGTGGCTTTTTTGCCGTTGGCAGAGTTTGCCCTTAATAATCGGGCTAGTTCGGCTACTTTGGTTTCGCCCTTCTTTTGTAATTTTGGTTTTCATCCTCGTTTTTCTTCAGGGCAGGTTGAGCCTTTTGATTGTCCTGGTGTGGATTCTGTGGTGGACAGGTTACAGCAGATTTGGACTCATGTGGTAGACAATTTGACGTTGTCTCAGGAAAAGGCTCAACGTTTTGCTAACTGCCGTCGGTGTGTTGGTCCCCGGCTTCGGGTGGGGGATTTAGTCTGGTTATCTTCTCGTCATGTTCCTATGAAGGTTTCTTCCCCTAAGTTCAAACCTCGGTTTATTGGTCCTTATAAGATTTCTGAGATTATCAATCCGGTATCTTTTCGTTTGGCCCTTCCAGCCTCTTTTGCCATCCATAATGTTTTCCATAGATCTTTGTTGCGGAGATATGTGGTGCCCGTTGTTCCCTCTGTGGATCCTCCTGCCCCGGTGTTGGTTGATGGGGAGTTGGAATATGTGGTGGAGAAAATTTTGGATTCTCGTTTTTCGAGGCGGAGGCTTCAGTATCTTGTCAAGTGGAAGGGTTATGGCCAGGAGGATAATTCTTGGGTTGTTGCCTCCGATGTCCATGCCGCCGATTTGGTTCGTGCCTTTCACTTGGCTCGTCCTGATCGGCCTGGGGGCTCTGGTGTGGGTTCGGTGACCCCTCCTCAAGGAAGGGTACTGTTGTGAATTCCGCTCTTGGGCCCCCTCCGGTGGTTGTAAGTGGCACTTTTGTGAGTTCTGCTCTTGGGCTCCCTCCGGTGGATTTAAGTGGAACTGCTGCTCCTTGGATTTAGCAGTCAGCAGCTGCTTCCACTGATCGTCTATTCTGGCTCGGCTATTTATCCTGGCTCTATCCTTCAGCTAGTGCCAGTTGTCAATGGTTCCTGCTTGGATTCACATCTCTCTTGGATTTCCCTGATATTCTGACCAGTTCAGCAAAGATAAGTCCTTGCTTTGTTCTTTTGCTTTCCACTTGTTGTGGACTTAATCGTTCAGCACATTCTATGTTTTTTTTCTAGTCCAGCTTGTCAGTATGGATTTATTCAGTTAAGCTGGAAGCTCTGGGAAGCAGATTTACCCTCCGCACCTTTAGTCAGGTGTGGAGATTTTTGTAAACTCTGTGGTGGATATTTCTAGTTTTTAATACTGACCGCACAGCATTCTGTCCTGTTCTATCTATCTAGCTAGATTGGCCTCCTTTGCTACATCCTAGTTTCATTCTGTGTATGTCATTTCCCTCTCCACTCACAGTCAATATTTGTGGGGGGCTGTCTGTCCTTTGGGAATTTTCTCTGAGGCAAGATAGCTTTCCTGTTTCTATCTTTAGGGGTAGTTAGTCCTCCGGCTGTGACGAGGTGTCTAGGGAGTGACAGGAACATCCCACGGCTACTTCTAGTGTTGTGTTAAGCTCAGGAACTGCGGTCAGTACAGGTACCACCTCCTCCAGAGCACGTCCCATGTTGCTCCTAAACCACCAGTTCATAACACTTAACCCCATACAGAATCTATGGGGTATTGTCAAGAGGAAGATGAGACACCAGACCCAACAATGCAGACGAGCTGAAGGCTGCTATCCAAGCAACCTGGGCTTCCATAACTCCTCAGCAGTGCCACAGGCTGAGCGCCTCTATGCCACGCCGCATTGATGCAGTAATTGATGCAGAAGGAGCCCTAAACAAGTATTGAGTCATTTACTAAACATATATTTCAGTAGGCCAACATTTCAGATTTAAAATCATTTTTCAAGCTAGTGTTATAAAGTATTCTAATTTAATGAGATAATGACTTTTGGGTTTTCATTCGCTGTAAGCCATAATCATAAACATTAACAGAAATAAACACTTGAAATAGATCACTCTGTTTGTAATGACTGTATATGATATGAGATTCACTTTTTGTATTGAAGAACTGAAATAAATTAACTTTTTGATGATATTCTAATTTTGTGAGAAGCACCTGTATATACAGAATAAACACACATAAATTTATATTAATTAATTTATTAATTATTTATTTATAATGAAGTTACTGTGCTGGTTGAGGTCCAGTGTACATATCAAAGCTTAAAAGTGAGCTTCAGCAGCGACACAAGCAACCTGTAACTAGAACATTTTATGGACTTTATGGATAGCTACCGTAATAAAAGCTTTAAAGGAAGATTACACCGTTACTGTTTTGGTAGGTGCACATGACATCTTTTTCAGGCAGATTCCTGCAGAAGGTTCATCCCCCTTGCATCCAAACAAAACCACACACACGCTTTTTTTCCTGTGCTTTTGACCCATTCAAGTGAATGGGTGAATAGCGCAAGTAATGACACTTCAAAAACATGTTTTGTTTGCAGCGTTTTTCCTGCCAATATTCTTTTTCTACATAAAGAAAACACGCCACTTATGAATATACTCTAAGATCGCTAACGTGCTGGCAACTGTATGAAAAATATGGAGAGGATCCAACAGGCATCCAAAAAAACAGTCAAAGTCCATATTATATACTCTGTGACTTCTGAGTCTTATGTAATACACAGTATGCACTGTATCTATGTCTTACCTCTCTCTTCCAGATTTTCATCTGACTAACACAACATTGCGGTTATGCCAAGACTGAAGAAACTTTGTACTTTCCTCAAAGACGACTTCACATCTTGCTGCCAAGTCATTAGCTAAACATCGTAAAAGTGCCCTAAATATTATGTTTACTATGGGAAAAAAACTAAAGTTGAAACAGGGATTACTGTCCGTCCTAATCATGGCTTCCTGGACAGCCACGTCTGTTGACATTCCCATGCAGGGAAAGTCTTCCCTGAGGAATCCAAAGGGCATAGAGGAAAAAATCAGAATGGTGGTATGGAATATATACAGTAACCAAAACCCTATGTAGTCAGGGGGCCACAACAGCTGCAAAATATAGATGGAAAAACATCTGAATTATAACCAAGCTATATAATGTCTAAATAATAGCCATACATGCTCTACTAATACCGCTCAGATACCAGTGCTTATCACAGGCAGTTTGGTGGAGGATGGTAGATTTTTTATACTTTTTTTTATTTTTGCTGATGGAAAAAGAGGCCCTGATGCGTCTTACACCCCCTGACAACAGTGAGCAGTGCGTGTGTAAGGTGGGTGGTAGTCATGGTCAATGGCCTGCCTCACATCACTCTGGCTCCTTACAGATAAAACGTGTCCCGGTCTGTATGCGTATGGGTGTAGTGCAGAACACTCATGGTTCGGCCATAGGCCTCCGCTGTCTGCAGGCCTCCGGATTCAGGAACAGCCGCACATAAATCAGGAGACACCAACTTCTCATCAACCAGTTCAACTTTACTAAACAGTCCAGGTTGAATTGATGACAAAGCGCAGTATATTTCAATGTTTTCCGTTGGTTCAGCTTGAAATATCCCTTCGCTTACTTGCTCCTTCAGCCACGCAGCATTCAAGACCCGACCCGTCTTCCTCACGCATTTTACCATCCAGCTACCACTTGTTGGAGGGGACTATGGCTAGTGCCTAGTTCAGGCTGCAGGTCATGGATGTTACAGCAATGTCCAAAGAAAGTGGCCACCGTTCTCATACTGCCAGAACAATACATACTTCCTGTGCCTCCAGCCCTCTGGCCATGAACTATCTCTCTCACACTATCTAATCTAATCTAATCAGGAAATGCTTCCCCTCCCATGCTGGGCTGGTCCAAAACATTTAACTGTATCCTAACCTATACACTATTTCCTACTACTAATATGCTCACCACTGCATAATCTCCCTTTCCTAATTAAACCTCTAAGCCCTATACTAAACTTTGTGTCCTAGATCTAACCCTATACTTTCCCTATTTACTATGCATTGCTAGTATTGTTTATTTTACATTACAATAGCCACCTCAATTAGTACTTATAAGGTTCTATGTATTTTCACATATTACCCCACTCAATAAAATACAATAGAATCCCATGTCACAACACACATCTTCCTCCTGGTCACACCCTTACATGTGTTCTTTACTTGCAGGAATACAGAAGGGACTGAGGGCGTTATTTCAAGAGAAGGTCATTGATGACTGAGCCTCTAGGTGTGAATTTTTTCTCCGGAGGTTGGTATTGTGCTACTTGTGTAAATAGGGAAGCTGATGTCTAGTCAGTGCTCTGCTGAGCCGTGGTTTATTTGGGTTCTTGTGCCTGTAAAGACTTTCCATTTATTTTGTTCCCTAGCTATAAAGGACAGGAGAAGCCCTGTCTGAACCAAACTTCTGTGCCGCCGTCTGACTGCATTTGATCCCATTCTGCCTACTGCTACGCAGCTAATCCTCCACTGCATCTGCTAGCATTTCTAGCGGCAGAATATAAATTATATGGAAAATTGGATCACAGGCCATGGAATAAAGAGAAAAGGAAATCGTGCAAAGAGCCAGACATACAACAAAGGCTTCTCTTCCTCTGTGGTTTGTGGGATGTGATTGATGTGTTGTTTTAGTTGTTTTTTTTTAAGACCTCTTCACATTTAATATGGCCCCAGCATGAGACATAACATGAACTTCAAGTGTAGCCCCCGACTTTGGTGAAACTACTCATTAAAACAGTTCCTTAAAAGGGGTTGTCCAGGACTTTCTTATTGATGATCTAATCTTAGGCACCCGCCGATCAGCTGATTGCAAGTCTTAGGGTACCGTCACACAGTACCATTTACATCGCTACGACGGCACGATTCGTGACGTCGCAGCGTCGTATGATTATCGCTCCAGCGTCGTAGACTGCGGTCACACGTTGCCATCACGGCGCTGGAGCGATGCCGAAGTCCCCGGGTAACCAGGGTAAACATCGGGTTACTAAGCGCAGGGCCGCGCTTAGTAACCCGATGTTTACCGTGGTTACCAGCGTAAAAGTAAAAAAAAAAAAAAACGTACATACTCACCATCTGATGTCCGTCAGGTCCCTTGCCGTCTGCTTCCTGCTCTGACTGAGATCCGGCCGTACAGTGAGAGCAGAGCGCAGCGGCGACGTCACCGCTGTGATCTGCTCTCACTTTCCGGCCGGCAGACAGTCAGAGCGGGAAGCGGACGGCAAGGGACCTGACGGACATCAGATGGTGAGCATGTACGTTTTTTTTTTTTTACTTTTACGCTGGTAACCACGGTAAACATCGGGTTACTAAGCGCGGCCCTGCGCTTAGTTACCCGATGTTTACCCTGGTTACCAGCGAACGTATCGCTGGATCGCTGTCACACACAACGATCCAGCGATGACAGCGGGAGATCCAGCGATGAAAGAAAGTTTCAAACGATGTGCTACGACGTACGATTCTCAGCTGGGTGCCTGATCGCAGTAGCGTGTCAGACACAGCGATATCGTAACGATATCGCTAGAACGTCACGAATCGTGCCGTCGTAGCGATAAAAATGCCACTGTGTGACGGTACCCTTACAGTGGCCAGAGTCAAAATGCCACAGCTCTGTGCACCGTGTAGTGGCTGCTCTAGGGTACTGCAGCTCAGCTCCCATTTACTTCCATAGGAGCTGAGATTCAGTAACCGAAAACAGCTGAAGAATTCCAGCTACATACACTGAACATTCAGCAGCCAGGATCCACTTACTACTGTGGTGTCGGACCCCCACCTATTCAATATTAAACCACTATCTGAAAGATGGGTCATCAATATCATTGTTCTGTATGTCCATCCATATCTCAAATAATATACACTGCCCTGTACAAACCTGAAGGATGTTATCTGTTCATGCCCCACTTAGGTGGCCCTTCTTCTGAATGGCCCCAATGTAATACTACAAAATTGATGGAGCAGTCAAGCATTACTCAAGAGCCCACCTATACAAGGGTTGCCACACAAATACTTGCCTACAAAACCCATAACGGCACTATCATCAGTTGGATACAAAGCAAAACTTTCAGGCAGTAGGTAAGGCATACTAAGAAGTTTATGTTTTGTAAAGGTTCAGCTGGGTCAACCCAGTGTGACCCCCTCTACAGCGTTCCCTGGAGCACAAATCCCCATCTAGCTAATGGATGCTGACGTTTTATAGTCTACTTAACATACAAGACAAACACAACAAATGCCAGTCGTGTTTTTATTGCAAAATCAGTCTGCTGCATAAAGGGAATTTGCAGATTTTCTGACCACATTGGAAAAAGAAACAGCATCATAAACACCTCAGGGTCAGCGTCAGCCTAAAATCTGTTCCCAAATAGCTGCGGTTTCCGGATCACAGAACATGCAGGGTTTATAAAATAGGGAGGCACAAACTATCTTTAGATAGTTACAAAATGACCTGCTCGAAAAATACCAAAATAGGAGGACCATAAGGTAAACAAAGAAAATGTAGAGACAAACAAAATCCTCCAGAGTGGATTCTCATAGAAAATAATTTTATTAAAGTACATAATTTGAATTAAAAACCATTAAAAATTGGAAATGCAACTCAACCACAAAAATGATGAGAAAAAGCGCAAACACTGTACATGATAATGATATGGTACATAAAGTGCAACAATACAAATTATGCAGAATAGCGAACATCAAGTAATAATCCGACAGTTTAAAAAGATATAGAAAAATGTGACAATATAAATGGAGTAAAGGTGAGTATAATATCATCAATACTAGTCATAGGAATAATAGGGCTGTTCAAGAATATGGTGTGAAGATTAGGTAAAGTGCATAGTGCAGACAATTTTCAATGAAATATATAGAGAGGGATAAATCAATCCAGTATCTAATTGCATATCAAATCTGTCTGTTTTTCATCTGAAGGCTAAGGATATAAAGAAAAAATTCTTATTTTGATTATTGAAGCAGTGTAGTAGGATCAATGAGATCCAAAGCCTTCAAAGGAAAAACAGAGCATAATGTGCACACCATGAACTGAAATGGTTAAATAGACCGCAGTAGCAGCAACCGAGAGTATCAAAGGTAATCAAGATACAACCTGTCTGAAGTCACGTACCAGTGTACCCCTTAAGGCCGGTTTCACACGTCAGTGGCTCCGGTACGTGAGGTGACAGTTTCCTCACGTACCGGAGACACTGACACACGTAGACCCATAAAAATCAATGCATCTGTTCAGATGTCATTGATTTTGTGCGGACCGTGTGCGGACCGTGTCTCCGTGTGCCAAACACGGAGACATGTCAGTGTTCGTGGGAGCGCACGGATTACACGGACCCAATAGAGTCAATGGGTCCGTGTAAAACACGGACCTCACACGGACATTCTCCGTCTGGGGTCCGTGTGGCGTGCCGGAGACAGCGCTACAGTAAGCGCTGTCCCCCCCACATGGTGCTGAAGCCGCCATTCATATCTTCCCTGTAGCACCGTTTGCTACAGAGAAAATATGAATGATAGTGTTTAAAATAAAGATCCATGTGTCCGCCGCCCTCCCACCCCCTGTGCGCCCCCCCGCTGGTCAGAAAATACTCACCCGGATCCCCCGTCGGCAGTCGCTCCTTCCTGGTCTGGCCGCGGCTTCTCTACTGTATGCGGCCGATTACACTCATGAATATGTGGCTCCACCTCCAATAGGGGCGGAGCCGCCTATTCATGAGTGTAAATGAGCGGCCCCACGTGACCGCATACAGTAAGCCGCGGCCAGACCAGGAAGGAGCGACTGCCGACGGGGGATCCGGGTGAGTATTTTCTGACCAGCGGGGGGGGCGCACAGGGGGTGGGGGGGCGGCGGACACATGGATCTTTATTTTAAACACTATTCTTCATATTTTCCCTGCAGCAAACGTTGCTGCAGGGATGATATGAATCGCAGCTTCAGCACCATGCAGAGTGGGTACCACACGCTCCGTGTGGTACCCACTCGCCATACGGGCGGCACACGTGTGCCGCAGGTATGGCCTCCGTGAGTTCCCAGGCACACGGACACGGATAACTCCGGTACCGATTTATTCCGGTACCGGAATTATCTGGACGTGTGGGACAGCCCTAACACGCGTTTCGATATTCAATCTTCCTCAGAAGGGGTGCATGTTTATTAAGAGGATTATCTTTAGATAGTGTTGATCCAGAGGAAGGAAAAAAAGCTCCAAAAACGGGTCGAGATGAGAGGGCCCATGGCAAAGATTAAAACCTGTTAGCTATTAGCCAAGGCAGATAGTAGTCATGAGGCCATGTTCACACTTTGCGGGTTTTACCGCAGCAGTTTCCATTGCGTCTACATTTACATGTAAACCCTATGTAAACCGCAATCCGCTGTGCACATGCTGCGGGAAAAACCACGCAGAAACGCAGCGGTTTACATTCCGCAGCATGTCACTTCTTTGTGCAGAATCGCTGCGATTCTGCACCCATAGGAATGCATTGATCTGCTAACTTCCCGCATGGGGCTGTCCCCACGATGCGGGAAGTAAGCGGATCATGTGTGGTTGGTACCCGGGGTGGAGGAGAGGAGACTCTCCTCCAGGCCCTGGGAACCATATTTGTGTAAAAAAAAAGAAATAAAATAAAAAAATAATGATATACTCACCTCTCAGCGCTGCATGCGGCCGTCCGGTCGCTGGGTTGCTGTGCGAGCAGGACCTGCGGTGACGTCGTGGTCACATGACCGTGACGTCGCGGTCACATGACCGTGACGTCACGAAGGTCCCTCTCGCACAGCATCTTTGGAACCGGACCGCCGCGTGCAGCGCCGAGGAGATCGGGACGTCAGAGGGTGAGTATAAACCATTTTTTTAATTATTTTTAACATTACTATTGATGCTGCATATTGCTGCATATGCAGCATCAACAGTATAGGAGTAAACCCGCAGCGGAAACCGCAAAACAAACCGCGATAAATCTGCAGGGATAACCGCAGCGGTTTTGCCCTGCAGATTTATCAAATCCGCTGCGGGAGAACACGCAGAGACCCTTCCTACGTGTGCACATAGCCTGACACGTCTCTCATTCAGGAGGCCCTAACATGTCTGTGCATTACACGGAGCCTAGTGATTTTATTAAGCACCATTTAATACTTGGTCTTTACTGTGGAATTAAAGGGGACCTGTCAATTTGCCATAAATATGGAAGTTTTTCCTCTGGTATAAATGCTGCTGTTCTCCTGAATCCGTTGCTGTTTTTCTTTTGTCCCTGCATCTCTCCATTCCTGAGCTATATCCATCTCTTTCCTGTATGTAAAATGTAGTTCTGTTAGCCAACAGGCCATTATCTGCCAGGTGACACCCACAGATGTGGTCAGGATAACACCCATTTGTTAACAAGAGCAGATTTGTTCATCTCTTCTTTAATCCTCCCCATCCATCTCACCTCCTCCTCAGAACTATTCCTCAACATACAATCCTCTGTCTCAAAGCACAGGCAGCCACCTCATGCCCTCTCCTGCTCCCACCTGCTAACACTTTCTCACTGCTGGTGATATCTCTCCAAATCCTGGCCCTTCTCACCACATCCCCACAGTCAGTTCTACCTCCCATCCACGCTCTATCACAAATTTCCAAAACCTCTCCAACCTTATACCCATTTGCCCGGCCCCCATTTCCCCAGTCCCACTAACAGGAGCTATATGGAATGCTCGCTCTGTCTGCAACAAGCTTTTCTACATCCATGATCTTTTCATTACTAACAAAAATTCCTTCCTCGCCATCACCGAAACCTGGCTCACCCCTTCTGACACTCCTGCCTCTCCTGCTGCACTTTCGTATGGTGGCTTCCACCTTTCTCACAGACCCTGCCCCAGCAGCAAGCATGGCGGAGGAGTTGGTTTTCTCCTGTCAGATAACTGCTTTTTCACCCACATCTCACTACCACCCTCTGTTACCCTCCCTTCCTTTGAGGTGCACTCTGTGCGCATCTACTCCCCTCCAACCTCCAACTGGCTGTCATTTACCGCCCCCCAGGGCCAGCCACCTATTGTGACCACTTCACCACCTGGCTACTTCATTTCCTTTCTGCGGACATCCCCACTATCATCATAGGAGACTTCAACATACCCATTGACACTTCCCTCTCAGCTGCCACTAAACTTGTATCTCTCACTTTCTCCTTCGGCCTCACTCAATGGTCTTCTCCAGACACTCACAAAGATGGTCACACACTGGTCCTCATCTTCACCCACCTCTGCTCCCTATCTAACCTCTCTAACTCACCTCTTGCTCTTTCTGACCACAATCTACTCACATTCTCTTCCCTCTCCACTCCTTGTCTACAATCCCCACCCCACAAACTTGCACACCCTCACAGAAATCTTAAACACCTTGATCTATACTCACTCTCTGAATCCCTCCTCCCTCTCACAGACATAAGTTCCCTACACAATGCGGATGACGCTGCCGCTCTACATAACACCACTATAGCTGTAGCTTTGGAATCTCTTGCCCCTCTCACACATACCAAAGCTCGCAAAATCAACAGACAGCCCTGGCACACCAGCCTGACCAAAGAACTGAGGCGAGCTTCCAGGGCTGCTGAGCGGAGATGGAAAAGATCCCACTCCAATTAACACTTCATCGCATTCAAACAGTCCCTCACTACTTTCAAGACCACACTCGCCACAGCTAAACAAACCTACTTCTCATCTCTCATATCCTCCCTATCTCACAACCCTAAACAGTTATTCAACACTTTCAATTCTCTCCTCCGTCCCCCAGCAACTCCTCCCTCCCCACTCATCGCAGCTGAAGACTTTGCCTCATTTTTCAAGCAGAAGATTGAGAACATCAGAGACAGTTTTAGTCGACAGCCCTCAGAGCCCTTCCTTCCAACTACCCAGCCCTCCACCTCCAAAACCAACTTCTCCACCATTACAGAAGATCGACTCTCCACTCTACTCTCAAGATCGCATCTCACCACCTGTGCACTTGACCCGATCCCTTCCCACTTCATCCCAAACCTCGCCACAGTCTTCATCCCAACCCTAACCTATCTCTTCAACCTATCACTAACAACTGGTGTTTTCCCCTCAAGCTTTACACATGCCTCAATCACACCTATCCTCAAAAAGCCCTCTCTTGACCCATCCTCTGTATCTAGCGATCACCCTATATCACTTCTCCCCTGTGCCTCAAAACTACTGGAACAACACGTCCATCTTGAACTGTCCTCCCATCTATCTTCCTGCTACCTCTTCGACCGCTTACAATCAGGCTATCGGTCACACCACTCCACTGAAACTGCCCTAACTAAGGTCACCAATGACCTATTAACCGCCAAGAGCAAGCGACACTACTCTATCCTCCTCCTCCTGGACCTGTCCTCTGCCTTTGACACAGTGGACCATTCCCTGTTGCTGCGGGACCGCTCACCCCTTGGCATCACAGACTTGGCCCTATCCTGGATCTCGTCATACCTAACTGACCGGACAATCAGCGTCTCCCACTCACACACCACCTCCTCACCTCGCCCCCTATCTGTCGGAGTCCCGCAAGGTTCATTTCTAGGGCCCCTGCTCTTCTCCATTTACACTTTTGGCCCGGGACAGCTAATAGAATCTCACGGTTTTCAGTATCACCTCTATGCTGATGACACACAGATCTACATCTCTGGACCAGATATCACCACCCTACTAACCAGAATCCCTTAATGTCTATCCGCTATTTCATCCTTCTTCTCCGCTAGATTTCTAAAACTTAACATGGACAAAACAGAAGTCATCATCTTTCCCCCATCTCACGCGACCCCCCCACGAACCTATCCATTACAGTAAACGGCTGCCCACTCTCCCCAGTGCCACAAGCTCGCTGTCTCGGGGTAATCCTTGACACTGATCTCTCCTTCAAACCACATATCCAAGCCCTTTCCACTTCCTGCCACCTTCAACTCAAAAATATTTCACGGATCTGTACATTCCTAAACCAAGAATCTGCAAAAACCCTAGTCCATGCCCTCATCATGTGATAGAAATATATATATCATGTAGATCTCACTTGCATGTATACTCTTCTATAATCAAATATATACTTATATGCTCACAGCTAATATATACATTATAATCAATGGTTTAAAATGGCTGACACAAACTAATATAACCTAGACAGATCATAAAATGGCTGACATGAACTAATATAAACCAGACAGATCGTATGGGGTTTTCCATCCGTCAAAAGCAGAAGAGTGTCAGATGTTTGGTGACTGCTGATCAGATGTCTCCACTTTGTCCTAGACACAGAACTCAAGTTTAGTTGCTTAATCCTCTGTCATATGAGCATTAATCACAATATTCCATATATGTTAGATAACCAATGACAGAGGAGCTAGACAATATGGTAATTAACTAACCACCCCTGACAACCCCTAACCACTCCTTTCTATGTGAAAATATAAAACTATGTATGTACAATAAAGTATCAGTATTGATGGAATGTTGTTCTGTCACAGTTGTGTACAGTCCATTCTTGATGAGCGCTCAAAATACTCAGTCTTATTGGGAGCGGCCACAGCACACACAGGGATAAGATTTATCTAAACCAAATATTTCCATAACAAATGGCCCCCAACAGCGAGGCACGGATGAAAGCACGGGATCCTTCTAACCGGAGATACGGAAGTTGTAGCCGTGGCCTTGGCACAGGGGCAGGAGACTGCGCAGCTCCATAAGTAAGGTAAGAAAATGTTATCATCTTACCTGAAAGTCCCCTGTGCCCAGTCCTTGTCTATACCTCTTGCCGGTCAGGTGTGGTCTGGTCACAAATTCCCAGGGTGTGTAAAAAATCCGTAGCCACGAATCCACCCTGGGAGGTGTCTGCTGTGGACCGTGTATGTGTTTGTGTAAAATCCGAGAGAAGAAGGAAAAAGTGACTTTTGTTTGTGGTTGCTGGGAAACAGACCGCAGGAGGTCAAATCGCTCGATAAGTTATTGCAGGATTCCCGTGCATAGGAGGAACACATAGAGTTCCGGAGCAGGTGGCTCCAGGTTCCAGGCATGGGTAGTGATAACTTAGAGGGCTACTGCAGATTCCCGTAGTGCCGGCGATCCAGTTAGGACGTCCGGACCGGGGTGGTAGATTTCCCGCTTGTTGTGCTTCTCAGGCACTCAGGCGGCCCGGGCGCAGGTGCGTCCAGTGCGATTGGCAGTAGTCTGTTCCCAGCGCAACCTGCATGTGTCACAGAATTTAAAAGGGCATTTCTCGGATTGTCTATCTGTTTCTGTTTGTGTCATGTACTATTGCCGCTTTAAGAGCATGAAATAGTAAGAGAAAGTTTTGTTTTGTTTTTTTTCCCCCTCTCTTCTCCGAACTTCCTCTTTCTCCGTGCTGTTTAGCAGAGAGATATGCATTGTAAATCAAACTGTCACATCTAGTTTTTTTCTGACTGTTTTCAGCTGCAATGCTGGCTATGTGTAGTTTTTTTTTGTGAAGAAGTTAAGTTAAATTGTATCCATCATTTTTGATGTGACATACGTGATTTTAGTGACATTTGATATTATTGCAGTAGCATACGGAATAAAAAGAGGAAGTGTGTCTCTGACTGCATTTGAGCGCAGAGATTCTAAAAAAAAAAAAAAAGGGGAGAAGAGAGAAGCCGTTTTCATTTTAAATTTTTTTTTTTTTTACTCTCTTAAAGGGTCTTTTTCTTTTTGCGGCATTTTAAAATATTTAATTAAGTTTTCCTCAATCTTCTATCTCTTTACCTTTTTATTTTTTATTTATTTATTTTTGAAAAAAGTTTTTTTTCTTTCTTTTTGTATCAAAATTTTGATTTTTTGGTTGTGAACTAAGTTTTTGATGGTTTTTCTTATCGTTTTGGGTTTTTCTTAGAGTTTTATATACTCATTTTTAGAAGTTTTTTTTTTTAGTACCTTTTTTCATTTTTGTGTGTTTTTCATTTTTTGCTTTTGCCATGGGGAATAAAGTGGCCGAGCAACAGGAAAGTCTTTTTACTTCCTGATGAGCAAACAGCCCCTAGATAGTGACAGAACACGAAGGTGCTAAGTATGTGAAGATTTTTGGAAGGTATAAAGTACGTGAAATTCATTAGAATGGCAGATTTCAAGCTGCAGAATGGCATGACGTAGAAGGAAAAATAAGGGAAGTTAGCTGATGTTAGATTGCTGAATACTAATACATGGTATGAAGTGGCAGCAGAGCTTACATCGTTTAGGTGGTACAGAAAGTTATGTGAGCAAACCAGGAAGTGATTTTTGTGGGTATGAGACGGGATATATTGGATCTGCGCAGTCTGCTTTTAGCAAGATCCATGGTATAGGTAGTTATTTTTGCACAGTATGTGGTGCGCCCCGTCTCTCCCTACAGGGAGAAGGCATGATTGCTCCTCTCTATTATTCTTGTTGTTCTCCTCTATCCTCCTTTTTTTTTCCTCTGTCACTCTTTTTCTCCTCATTCTTCTCTCTCGCTCTCTTTTCCTCTCCTCTTCCTCCACACTTTTCTCTTCTCTCTCCCCCTCTCTATCTCTCTCCTTCACACCTTCCATCTTCTCCTCCCTCTTCTCCTCACCCTCGCTCTCTCCTCCTTCTCCACATCCATCTCTCCTCCTTCTTCTCCTCACCCATGTACACTCCTCCTTCTCCACTCCCCCCACCTGATCTCCTCCTTCTTTTCCTTCTCCACACCAATCCCTCCTCCTCTCTCCACCTCCTTCTGCACACCCTGATTCTCCCCGTTTCTCTTTACCACACCTTTCTATCTCTCTCTCTTCCTTTGTCTCACTCCTCAACCCCTCCCTCTTCTTCTTCCTCTTTTTTCCTCCTTGTTGCCGGCTGGGCCAACGCCCAATTCAAACAATATGGTGCTTACAGCACAAGGTTTCCCTCTATGCCCCTGGCACAAACCAGACATTGCCATTTGTGATATCGGGGAAAGAAAGTGAAAATCCCCCTACACACAATGCAGTGGGCAGCCCCCAGACATATCAGGCAGCAGACAGCTCAGCCCTGGGTGCAGAGGGGGGAGGAATGATATCAGAACGAGCTCACTGACAGATCCTCCGTTACCTCATTTCACAGTCAACAATATTGTAACCCTTAAGGTTTTACATGAACTTTGAAATCACCATGTATTGATAATGTACAGCTTCAGCACCGGTCAGAGCTGCCTACATCCACATTCACACCAACATGAAACTATAATCCTAATCCATCATAGCTTCAGCAAGGGGGGAGACATCCTCACATAAAAAAGCAACTTCTAAGTCCAAAATCAGTCAGTGTACGACCCCAGTACAAGCTATCACAACTATTCCTCTGATGAAGATGAAGAGGGAACATCATACATGCTGTCCAGTACTAGAAAAGAAACCCACAGGCACCAAGAATGCAAGGGCAGATAGAGGCACCACCATTACACTATGTGCACTGCACTTCAAGTCAGATGACAATCTTCCAGACCCAGGGATGCATCCCATGCCATTTTACCGAAGAATGTAGCAGAACCAGTGAAAATATGCAGCCACCTGGAGTGATCTCTGGGCCATGAATGAAAATAGAAGCAGGTGATGCACTCTGGCCAATCATGAAGGAACAATTCAAACTTCCAGCAGAATTAGATGTACACGCTTGGGAGTCAGGGCCACAGCTAATTGTACAGCTCAGAGAGTGGGCCAAAGATTGGCAGGACAAGCCATGACATGAGCCAAGATATGACAGAGTCTGTAAAGAAGTTTCATTGCAGAGTAATGCAAGTATTCCAAGACTTGGGCTTCACCATTCATGACCAGATACACAGGCAAATGTTGGCACAGGCCTTTGGGCATGGACTGAGACAGCCAATCAGGAAACCACTGATAGTGGCTAGGCCTAGGAACAGGTCAATAGCAGTGGACTGACCCAGAAAAAATGTTTTATGTGCGCCTAGGAGACTGTTTATTGCCGATTGTCACCAAAATTGCCACCATTATAGCACCACAAAAGAGCACAAAGAAGGAAAAGGGTGCCGTGCTGCTGAGAACACCAGAAGGGGAGCCAGAGGTGAAGACGCTACAAAGTGCCGATCGACACACCGGAAGAACCGCTGCAGACTCCAGAGAGGAGACACCGACCTCAATAAGGTTAGCAAAGGGGAGAAGCTATGTCAGACCAGGGGTAAGAAGTGACGGCAGATGCAGCCGCAGCCCCTGTAATGCCCCAAGACCTTGGGTTGGATGCAGCCGCCGGTCTCATGGCACCCCCGGGCCTCGCCACGAATGCACCTGCAGGCCCCGTCTTACCACCGCAGCTTCAATCAGCAGGCCGGACCCCGCTGCCGCTACAGTACCCATCATGTTGTCCACAGTAGCCAAAGGGATTGAGTCCCAACCAGGGGTGCAGAAGACAGCCCCTCTCATGGTGACCACTGACCTGGAAGTGCAACCACCCTACGAAGACAGAAGAAGTGTCAAGTGTTACATCTGTGGCAAGTTTGGCCATTTCCAGAACCAGTGCAAGGCACCCACGCCCCCGAAGAGACTGGACCCATGCAACCCAAGAGTTGGTCCAGAGAAACAGGTCAAGGAAGAAGTGCAGAAAGCAGTGAAGTACCCCATCCAAAGGACAGGGGCAAGCAAGCCAGGTTCGCAAGACACTACGCTCCTGACATGTAAAACTTCATCTGCAAGACCAATACCTCAAATTACCCTTAAAGTGGATGGCGTTGTCAGATCCAAAGTGGTGCAGCCAGAAGTGTGATGACACCTGTGGAACTCGCTGATCCCACCTGCCTATCAGAATCCTCTGTGTCTCGCATGGGCATTGATGGTCAAGTCAGACATTCTCAGCTTACAAAGCCACTGAGCGTGTGCACTCAGCCAGGACACTCTATCCTGTCCCAGTTTGTGGTGTAAAGGACCTGCCACTCAACCTGCTGGGAGCGAACCTACTGCAGAATCTGAAGGCAACCACAGTGTTCCAGGAAGATGGGACA
This sequence comes from Ranitomeya variabilis, assembly GCF_051348905.1. Classification (NCBI taxonomy): domain Eukaryota; kingdom Metazoa; phylum Chordata; class Amphibia; order Anura; family Dendrobatidae; genus Ranitomeya; species Ranitomeya variabilis. Next base: position 247,584,558 of record NC_135233.1, on the reverse strand, counting down.
GTGACACTTTCTTCATCCCTGACCCGAGAAGAGTCATGCTGGCGGCCCTACAAGAACATTAAACAATCGATGAGGCCTACCCAAGGAGGTACTGGATGTAGTACCAGAAAGTCTATGGTCTAAGGGACCCCAGCACGTGAGAAAACCTCAAGTTGCCCCAGTACGGGTGTCACTCAAGCCATGTACCCCGTACCCTCGTAAGGCCCAGGCCAGGCCTAGAGTCAAGCTGCCTCTGACCAACTGAAGGTCTACCTGGAAATAGGAATCATTGTTCCTCGCACATCGCCTCGCAATAAATACCCTGCTCTCCTTTTCCCCGTCAAGAAAAAGACTGTAAAAGGAGAGCCAGCCAAGTTCAGAATGGTATATGACCTGAGAGCTGTGAATGACACCACGGTGTTTGAAACTGCAATTATGCCGAATCCGCACACTCTGCTCTCAAATGTGCATGCCACAGCAAAAGTGTTCACAGTGAACAACCTGGCTAATGTTTTCTCCAGTGTTCCCCTTCATCCGGAAGACCAGTTCCTGTTTGCCTTAATGCACCAGGGGGGACACCACACATGGACAGTGATGCCACAGTGGGCCCAGAACAGCCCTCCACAGTTCACCAAAGCAATGTCCACAGTCCTCACCAACTGGGTCACAGAACATGCAGAAGTAACCCTGCTACAATACATGGACGATCTACTCCTTTGTGCAGTTGACTTTGACACGTGTAAAGCCCTTTCCTTGTATCTCCTACTCTACCTGGCTGTGCAGCACTGCAAGATCTCTAAGAACAAAGTCCAGTGGTGTCTGAAGCAAGTTAAGGTATTGCTCACCAGGCGAAACACCTGACAGATGACCGGAAGACCACAGTGGAGAAGATGGTCCCTCCGACAACTCCAAAGGTGCTACAGGCCTTCCTTGGTCTAGTTTCGTATTGCAGAGCCTGGATCCCTGATGCTTCCGTCCTAATGCAGCCTCTGTGTGAATACGTCAGCGTGACCCCGTTCCTCCTGACAGATGCAGCCTTCAGCTCATTCAAGAAGTTAAAAGGCACAGTAGTCTCAGCGCCAGCACTAGGCCCATCTGACTACGAGAAGCCATTCCGTCTGTACTTGATGAGAAAAGAAGGCCTTGCTACTGGAGTCCTGACGCAGCTTCAGGGGGGAAAGCAGAGACTTTCGGACTACTTTTCAGCTTGCCTGGATCCAGTTGCAAGGGAAGCCTCTTCCTCCCGCATGAGAGCAGCAGTTGCAGCACACGCCCTCCTGGACAGGACTACTGACATCAGTGGAAAAACCATTGGAAATCCTGGCTCTGCACGACATCTCAGCAATCCTCAACCAAACCCAGCTAAAACATCTCTCCACCGCCAGGCATCTTCGCCTCCAGTGCTCTCTACTCCTGCCCAACAATGTCACCATCTCCAGATGCACAGTCCTCAACCCGTCCACTCTACTCCCACTCCCAAGGGGGGATACAGATATGGACCCTCAGATAAAAAGTCTGCATGGGATCTGAATTTGCTCCGGACGGATGACCATGATTGCTTCAGCATCATGCCACAGGAAACGGCAGGACTACCCAAGGTGGCAGAAGAGCCAGTGACCAACCCAGAGTTGATCCTCTCTGTGGATGGCTCCAGATTTGCAGATGATGAAGGAAGATTCCACACGGGATGTGCAGTGACCAGCAATCAAGAGATCCTGTGGTCCAGAAGTCTGCCGCCCAGTCTGTCAGCCCAGGAAGCAGAACTGATAGCGCTGATGAAGGCCTACCAGATGGCAGAAGACAAGACTGAGAAAATGTATACCGATTCAAGGTACTCGCATGGCATAGCACACGACTTCGGACCCATCTGGGCTGCAAGGGACTTCATCACAGCAAGCAGAACAACCGTGAAGCATCATGGAGCCATTAAGGACCTGCTGAACACACTTCAACTTTCAAAAGTGGTGACAATACTAAAAGTCAAAGCGCATGGAAAACTGAACACAGTAGGGGCACGAGGCAACAACATGGCGGATATGGCAACCAAAGAAACAGTCAAGGGAAGACAATATGGACAAGTGGAAGAGGTCGTAGAGCCGGACGGCTGCTACAGGACGGCTGAAGACAGGAAAACTGACAAGATGACATCCTGGGATCTGCTCAAAAAAGCTGCAAGAGCAAGCCCCAAAGGACAAGAAGGAATGCTGGATGCAGAAGTGAGCAACACATGAAGAAGGAAGGGTATACTAAATGGACTACAAACCCGGTTTACCCCGAAGCATGTACCCTATGGTGGTCCAGTGGGCACATGGGCCCACACACAGATTAAAGACACAGATGAATGATCCAATTGGTGCTTACTGGTTCGCTCCAGAAATCTCCACCCTAACAGCCAAGTTCATAGACAGTTGTCTGACCTGTGGCAAATGCAACCCTGGAAGAATGAAGAAAGTTCCCACACATCATCTTGCCAGACCACTGTACCCCCTTCCAGAGGATCCAGATAGACCACATCCAAATTCCGCCAAGTGAAGGATTCGAATATGCCCTTGTGGTCGTGGACATGTTCTCAGGATGACAGCCAGAAGCTTTCCCAGTGAGGAAGCAGTCAGCAAAGACTACTGCAAAGAAGCTACTCTCAGAGACGAGATATGCAGCTATGGGGTCCCAGAAGTGATAGAGAGTGACCAGGGACCCGCATTCACAGCAAATCTCACACGAGAGATCTAGTCAGCAGTAGGGTCAGACTTAGGCCTACACACTCCCAATCACACTCAGTGTTAGGCACACTTCCAGAGGCCCAGCAAAGCTGTCACTATATGAAATTTTGTTTGTGTCTAGTCCCAGGTTAGGGGTATCCTTTCTCTCAGCAGCTGACTATGTAATATGATACTTTGTCTGCTTATGTAATTGAACTCACCAAGAAACTTGCTAACATCCATTCTCGAGTTTTTTTCTTCATTGCCAGATCCAGATTCAGTGTCCGGTATGCACTCCTAGAAGCCAGAAGACTGGGTGTTGGTGAACAAGTTTGTAAGGAGAACACCACTCGATCCCAGATTTGATGGTCCTGTTCAAGTGCTGCTGATGACACCAAACTCTGCGAAACTGGAGGGAAGACCCGCTTGGATCCACTCATCGCATCGCAAGAAAGCTCCCCTACCAGAAGATGACACCCAAGCCAGAATGATGTTGCGGCCTGACCGAATAGATGACCTACCTGATAAAGACTACACATCGCTCACTACACATGCTATTGACTAGGAGACTGAATGCAACGAACCCCCGTTAGGGACAGATCTCCTGACCGCCCATTTGCGAAAAGTCTGTACGGAGTGGGGCACAGGCGTTAGGCTTGTGTCAGTTCGCCGACAGCACAAAAGAGTTGCAGCGCTTTGGGACAGGAGGCTAGGATTAGGGCAAGTGATATCTAAGGGGGGCTTGTGATAGAAATATATATATCATGTAGATCTCACTTGCATGTATACTCTTCTATAATCAAATATATACTTATATGCTCACAGCTAATATATACATTATAATCAATGGTTTAAAATGGCTGACACAAACTAATATAACCTAGACAGATCATAAAATGGCTGACATGAACTAATATAAACCAGACAGATCGTATGGGGTTTTCCATCCGTCAAAAGCAGAAGAGTGTCAGATGTTTGGTGACTGCTGATCAGATGTCTCCACTTTGTCCTAGACACAGAACTCAAGTTTAGTTGCTTAATCCTCTGTCATATGAGCATTAATCACAATATTCCATATATGTTTAGATAACCAATGACAGAGGAGCTAGACAATATGGTAATTAACTAACCACCCCTGACAACCCCTAACCACTCCTTTCTATGTGAAAATATAAAACTATGTATGTACAATAAAGTATCAGTATTGATGGAATGTTGTTCTGTCACAGTTGTGTACAGTCCATTCTTGATGAGCGCTCAAAATACTCAGTCTTATTGGGAGCGGCCACAGCACACATAGGGATAAGATTTATCCAAACCAAATATTTCCATAACAATCATCTCCCGCCTCGACTACTGTAACCTCCTGCTCTGTGGCCTCCCCTATAACATTCTCGCAACCCTCCAATCTATTCTAAACTCCGCAGCCAGACTAATCCACCTGTCCCCCCGCTATTCCTCGGCCTCAATCCCTTCACTGGCTTCCCATTACCCAGAGACTCCAGTACAAAAGCCTAACCATGACATACGAAGCCATCCACAACCTGCCTCCTCCATACATCCGTGACCTTGTCTCCCGGTACTTTCCTGCACGCAACCTCCGATCCTCACAAGATCTCCTTCTCTACTCCCCTCTTATCTCTTCTTCTCACAAGCGCATACAAGATTTCTCTCGTGCATCCTCCATACTCTGGAACTCTCTACCACAACATATCAGACTCTCATCTACCATCGAAACCTTCAAAAAGAACCTGAAGACCCACTTCTTCCGACAAGCCTACAACCTGCAGTAACCACCGATCGACCAAACCACTGCACGACCAGCTCTATCCTCACCTACTGTATCCTCACCCTTTCCTTATAGATTGTGAGCCCTCGCGGGCAGGGTCCTCTCTCCTCCTGTACCAGTTGTGACAGTTGGTCAAGATTATTGTACTTGTTTTTATTATGTATACCCCTCCTCACATATACAGGGAAGATGGGGTCATATCTCAGGAAAAGAGAGGAGCAGGAACAAAAGAAAAACAGTGCTGGATTCAGGAGAACAGCGGTATTTATATACATAAAAAAGCAGTTCAACAAGGCCTTTAGCAGTAAACAGCTTATTGTCAGGGGACACTTAACATAATTTTTTAAAAATCGGGGTCATCATAGGTCAAATTGCTTCATGTATGGGCAGCCCTTCTTTTACGGTCTGTAAATTTGCAAATATAGTGGACAAAGGGATTACAGTACGGATCATAATTCAAGGGGTTTGTTTCTAGTCTGTAACCATGGAGGCACCCATCTGCATGGGAGCTGTATACAGAAAAAAAATATAAGTTTTTTTTTTATAAAGTCAAAACTAATTACTAACTCACTTCATTTCTACTTTTAGATGTATTGGAGAATGGAAACTGTTGCAAAAGTCTACATACCATTTTGATATATAGCTGTTTAGGTCAAGGCTGAACTTTATATCCCCTATTACTAATGTACCCTTTAGTGAATGTCCCATGTCTTGTGCAAAAGTAAGTGACTCACGCCGGCGCTTCGTACGACTTCTGTTTTATTTAAGTGTGAAGAAAATCAGTCTGTTTATGCCAGAAATTTGCTTTCATTACAGAGGAAATAGTAATAGTGTGGTCAGACTTGGCCGGGGCAGCGATGGTTGGAGCTGAGGAGGACGAATAGTAGATGAGAGACTCCAGCTACAACATAACATCTGCCATCCATCCTCCAATTAATACATCCTTATACGGCCGGGACAGAAGCAGGCAGAATATTTTATTGTACTCGCTATGCAAAAGGTCTATGCACTTAGTCAGTGTGGACAAGGTGCCAAGCCTGAGATATTCTACCACTGCTGCCAACAAGTGCCAAGCTACAGGAAGCATGGTTGTGGGACATTACTGCAGTCCAGCACCACACCAAATACTGCATTGCATAGCCATATAAAGTGTGGCACCTGGAATGCCAAAAATATCTCTTCTTGTTTATGAACCAACAGTAAGTATGACACTATATGCACAAAAGTATGTACCCCCTTCACATTACCCCTACAGGAGCTTTTCTGACCTCTCATTATTAATCATAACCGTTAATATGGAGTTTGCCCCTCTGCAGCTATAACATCTCCCGCTCTTCTGGGGAGGCTTTGTACACAATTCTAGACAGTGTCTGTGGGAAGGCATATATCAATATCAATAAGATGGCAATTCATAAATTGGTGACAATGAAAACCAATACAGCACAGTTCCTGCTGTCTCTCTTGCCCTAGTGATTACCATTTGTCCCCAATTCTGCGCCTGTTCCCCTAGACAGTGCCCTATAAAATAATAAATCCAGCACAACCGCACTAAGAAATGTGACACCAATAGTCTAGTTATCGATTAGATATCCATAACTTTCCCTAATACTGTCTGTCAAAATTCACAAATGGCATATGGAACCTAAACTAATTTGCAAACTTTAGTATTATGCACTGAACAATAATATTAAGGGTACACTGGACTGCCAACCGTCAGAGTCCGAGCAAAATCCATAGAGGCCTTCTCCTGGCCACTATAGCTTCTGATAGCGACCGTAACAGGAGCCACACTATGCACTCCTGCTAGGCCACAAGACCCACACTGTAGTCTGTAGAGAGTTCCTCTTGTTCCTCTTGTTTTCAACCTGTTCCCATTGTCTTCAATTCCAAAGAGACTGTTCCTCTCCGCTCACTCGATCGAATTTCAGTCCCTTTAACCAGGCCCCCGCTTACACGATCGAGGTCCCGTTTGTTTAACCAGGCCCTCCGCTCACTTGTTCGAGGTCCTGTTTGTTTAACCAGGCCCACGCTCACACGATCGAGGTCCCATTTGTTTATCCAAGCCCCCTGCTCACATGATCGAGGTCCCGTTTGTTTAACCAGGCCCCCCACTCACATGATCGAGGTCCCATTTGTTTAACCAGGCCCACGCTCACACGATCGAGGTCCCGTTTGTTTGACCAGGCCCCCCGCTCACATGATCGAGATCCCGTTTGTTTAACCAGGCCCCCCACTCACGTGATGTTGGTTCAGTTCCTTTAACTTTGGCAACCAGTATTCCTTACTCTCCAGGAAGGCTCTAGTCCCCTCGGCTCATCCACTACTGATGATAGCTATGCGTTTCCAACCACACTCCCTTAGGGTTTGGCTGTAAGCTAGTACAGGCCTTGCTCCACATGTGACAAGTCCGGGTGATGACCGAGATCCTGACCAGGCCCCTGTGGCTTTTGTATTTTCTTGCTGCATCACAGCAAATCACATGTCCCTCTGTGCATCTAGCTTCTCCATTTTGCCAAAACAGTCCTTTTTTTCAGTTTCCATGTCCTTTTTGATTCCCACCTCTATGGTCTTTGATTACTAGATGGCAGCATCCATTGACAAATGCTTCACAGTATATTCCTGTTATATGAGTCACTCCATTTACTTACACCAGGTCTTTCTATCAAACATCAATATCTATGTAGTTCATCCCAGGTGTTCAATGGGGGTGAGGTCCGGGCTCTGTGTGGCCGATCATGTTCTTCCACATCAAACTCCCCCTCTATGTCTGTATGGTTCTTGTGCACTGGGAAAAAGTCATGAAAACCAGAAAAGAGTCTTCCCAAAACAGATCACAAAAAGCTGGAAGCTACAATTTTCCACAATGTCTTGTGCTGAAGATTTCCCTTCCCTGGGACTAAGGTGCCAAAGCCAACCCCTGATATCAAGCCCGTAGCATTATCTTCCTCTGCCATCTGAACAGTGGGCGCAATGCAAGCAGGGGTTAATGTTCTCCTGGAATTCACCAAACCCAGACTCTTCCACCATAACCCAGATAGAGAAGTGTGATCCGTCACTGCACAGAAGACGTCTCCTCCAGAGTCCAGTGGTGGTGGCTTTACACCACTCCATCCGACGCTCGGCATTGTTCTTGGTGATGTAAGGCTGCATGCAACTGCTCAGCCATGAAGCTCCCGGCGAGGGAGCAGTGTTTGTGCTCATGTTAATACTAGAGGAGGTCTGGACTCTGCAGTTACTTAGCCAGCAGAACAGTGGTGACTTTTCTGCCCTCTTCTTTTCAGCATTCGGTGACCCCGTTCTGTAACGTTACGTGGTCTCTACTTCATGGCTGAGTTGCTGCGCTTCCTTCCACTTACAGTTATATGAAAAAGTTTGGGCACCCCTATTAATCTTAAGCTTAATGTTTTATAAAAATAGTTTTTTTTTGCAACAGCTATTTCAGTTTCATATATCTAATAACTGTTGGACACAGTAATATTTCTGCCTTGAAATGAGGTTTATTGTACTAACAAAAAATGTTAGTACAATAAATGTAAATGTAAATTCTTTACTTTAAGAATTGGGTTCTTCAAGTAAAGAAGCTTCTGAGAATGTAACAGAGTTAGATTAGAAGAAATAATCAGTTTTTTTTCTCACAAAACAGCACCACTTTTGTCAACAGTCATGTAACACCCCAGGTAACCGATTGTTACAGTGATGTTGCCTTCCTTTCGGGAAGGGCGATATCATGCGTGGAGGCAATAGAGTTCTCTTTATCAGGTAAGGCACCCACATGCAACACATTCCAAATCCAGGCCAGAAGGGGGAGCTTCCTTAGACTTTATGTATCCTTGCCTGGAGGAGGAGCTAGTTAGTCTCCAGGAGGGAGAGATAGAGGAAGGACGTCTGGAACAGAGAGGCCTGGCAGTCATGTGGGAGCTGCAGCCTCTGGAAAGAGAGATAACCTGAAGGGTTGTATGTGGTAGAGCTACAGAGGAAAGGAGCATAGGAGTGGAAAAGAGCTCAGAGGGGAACAGTGACCGGGCACTCTCAGAGCCAGAGTGCAGCAACCGGGTACTGGGAGCCTGAGGCTTTAGTGGGACTCTAGGACACTTAGCAGAACCGGAGGGCTAAGATCTTTATGTGATTGGCCCACACCACACCTGAGACGCAGCAGCACGTGAAGAGCCCGGGGCATGATAGAGTCCCTATAAAACGGTTCAAGCTGCCCGTCATGCAGGTACCTGTTCTAGGACAGGGGAAAGAGGACTTTGCCAGTAAGCTTCAGGCAACAGGGACCTCATACAACAGCGCAAGGAGGAAAGGCTCACAGACCTCAACTAAGAAAGGGATCCTCTATTGCCTCCAAGTCGCCTGGACCACAGCTACATCTGTACCTGGTACTCTGGACTGAGATGCACTACTACCATCAGTAAACCAGGTAAAGACTTTACACTTGTGCCCTCCACTTATTCGTCGGCATACAACATCCTTGCCACACACCTTGGGAGCCCTGGGGACCCCGCTTCACCTGTGGGAAGCGTCACCATCCAGCCATCATACCATCACCCCAGAGGACCCCTTTAAGCGGCGTCAGTCCCTACTGACCGAGAACCACAGGTGGCGTCACGAACAATAAACTTTATTCACAATACCCCATAAAAGACCGTTCCCCTTTTAATTGGGCGCCCAGGGCCACGGACCAGGTCGCAGCCATCGTGACATCCTCTTTAAGAACAGGACCCGGTACCGAGTACCCCACGGCCCTTGCGGGCGACCCAGGCACTCTATCACCATTCAAGTGAATACACTACCAGATACCAATGCAAAATCTCCATCAAGGGCTCTAACTATCACAGGCATTCTAATTTGTGCCAAAGGATTGTTTTGAACATCTCTAGGCTTCAGGGTACAGGTGTTACTGTAAGGAGATAGACAAGGGAGAAGATTCACACAGTTAATGCATAACAAATTGGTTGCAAATGAACACCGCCATCTACTAGCCAAAGACAATAGAGAAAGTGGACACAGAAATAATTGCATTAGTAGGAACTCGAGTGAAGTGCATGTTCCCTCGGGGAAGAGGTTGGAGGAGACATTAGGTCAGGTGATAGCTGGGGCACAGTTAGTAATTATAAAAGGCCCAGGAGGGCAGTGAAGGGGAGGAATTGACTCCTGAACCTGTAGCAGGATGGACATGCGGTATAGCAAGATGGCTTGTAGCCACCATTACGAGAGACTAGATCCGAGTAAGGGAGCCGAGAGACCAGATCCGAATAAAAGAGCCGAGAGACCAGATCTGAGTAAAGGAGCCAAAAGACCAGATCTGAGTAAAGGAGCCGAGAGACCAGATCCGAGTAAAGGAGCCGAGAGACAAGATCCGAGTAAAGGATCCGAGAGACAAGATCCGAGTAAAGGAGCCGAGAGACCAGATCCGAGTAAAGAAGCCAAGAGACCAAATCTGAGTAAAGGAGCCGAGAGATCAGATCGGAGTAAAGGAGCCGAGAGACCAGATCCAAGTAACGGAGCCGAAAGACCTGATCCGAGTAAAGGAGCCGAACGACAAGATCCGAGTAAAGGAGCTGAGAGACCAGATCCGAGTAAAGAAGCCAAGAGACCAAATCTGAGTAAAGGAGCTGAGAGACCAGATCCGAGTAAAGGAGCCAAGAGACCAGATCCGAGTAAAGAAGCCAAGAGACCAAATCTGAGTAAAGGAGCTGAGAGACCAGATCCGAGTAAAGTAGCCGAAAGACAAGATTCGAGTAAAAGAGTCGAGAGACCAGATCTGAGTAAAGAAGCAGAGAGACCAGATCCAGGGCAGAGAGAGTGACAACCAGGCCGCAGCGGAGGGATGTTCATGTGGCTGGCGCTTCCAGTGGAGACATACAGTACAAGTGTTCACCAAGGCCATGATTCAGGGAATGAAGGCAGCCAGTGTGACGAGTGCACTGAGTAACTCACCAACCTGGGACTTATGGCTTATCAGGTAGTATCGTCGACCGCTGTTAGGACCTGCGTGACGTTTTGTGTTGCCTAGAGAGTGACAATGGTCCGGTAGTGACAGAGACGCCCTTTAGGTTGCAGTATTAGGATTAAGACCTCACTAACGATAGCAGTTATTTAATGGTAATAATAGAATGATAGTGTGTAAATAGCACTGGGTCACTCTCCTGTTCATCTGTACGGTATTCTTCTTGTAACATAACTTGCTTCATTTTAACAGTTTGCGTTATTTCCAGATATTATGCCGAGGGCGCACTTTTATTGTGTTACTCGAATAAATAGTTGTTGGTTTGAGTACCACTGTCTCCTCACTATCTGCACTCCTGCATCCGCGTACCTGTTAACACTACTGCAACCCTTGAACCCCGTTTTTTTTTTACCATACCACTGAATCCATTCTTCAGCAGTAATATAGAGATAAGCAGCCACTATAACTATCTGGAGCCACTTATCTTCCAGAGAAATAAAGAACTGGAAAAATAAAAATGTAACAGTCATACTCCCAACGGTACTCATCAGGGGAGAGTCAGATCAGGCTTTCATTCACATGGTTAGTTATACCTTATGACATCGGTATGTCTAAAAGGCCCCTGTTTTTGCCCTGATGAGATGGTTATGCCACCATACAGCTATGGCGCCGGTCAGTGACATTAGTCAGTGCTAGCATCAGCGAGATACATAACCAAACAAGTGACATGTGAGAATGGATTAAAGCTTGTGAAAAAATAACATTTCACTTTGGATTGCTTCATGCTGTGACTGTTGGCTTTGCGTAATAACATTTCATGCCGGCCAAAAACTAATTCTTCCCAGACATGGTGGATATCAGGTTTCTGCACATAATGAAGTACTAAGATCCTTTATTTCTGAGGGAGGCCACATTGTGATTGGGAGAGGTCAAAGGATGAAAAGAAATGGATTACTGAAATCAAAGCGACATCTAAAAAAAAAATAGGATAGAAAGCCAGGTACGTGGTAACTAAAAAAACGGCAGCTATTAGTTGCTGGACTACAACCATAAGAAATCTCCAGCTTTACACAGACCCATGACCCATGCCGCCCATGTGTCAGTCACCACTGCAAAATCAGCATTGTATTCATGGATCCAGAAAGTAAAGATCAAAAGTGATAAAATTGGTGGTACCTGTTTGACAGCAAATTAGTTCTTTTACAAAACCCTACAAATCTTAGTTGTCGGCAGCACATGTGCTGCTGATAATATTCAAACTGTATGGAGAATGAACTATCATTTTCACAATTGCATCAGTCCGTGCAAAAAGGGACTCAAATCAACTTGTTGGATCATCAATCAGCTTAGGTTACTGACAGATCTCTGCTCATATAAATCCATTATAGTAGACTAGTGTAAAGAGGCTTAACTTGAAGATTGTGGGCCCCAATGAAAGATATTCAACAGGGCCCCCAACTATTACAATTTTGAGTGGGTGAAGGAACTTGGAGTCTAGAAGGACCCAAAATCAGAAGACCAACGTTTTTCAAAGAGGTAATCCAAGATGGCAGTTGTCGGATTTTTATACAGACTGATGCAACGTGAATATGATAGTTCTGTCCCCATAGAGACTGCTGCATGTCGCTGGCAGCACATCCCACCCACTATAATTGTACCCCCACTGCTGATCAGCTGTTGGCAGCTCCCGCTTTGGTCTAGTGGCCACTTCAGGTACTGCAGTTCAACGCCTATTGACCTGAATTTGATCTGAGGTGCAGTACCTGAAAATGGCCACTACAAAGGGTAAGGTACTACTCTCAGGTCATCAATATCAAATCGGTGTGGGCACAGAGATAGGATAGGTCATCAATATTAGAAAGTCCTGGACAACTCCTTAAACGATCCTGCCTTTGGAGTACATAGTCAGTGAGGGGTCATTAGAGTGATCTTGATATACTCATTTGCTCCACAGAAGTGTCCTCAACTATCTCTTTGGTGGTCAGTCTGCTGTTTTATCCCTTCCCATGCTTTAAACTGCAGCTCTGCTTGACAGCATTGTATAATCACCAGGTCAACATAATTATGGCAACATCTTGCACAATATTAGTATTATGACCAGGCATTGGAAAGTATGGACGCTGTCTTTCTGTGATGTGATTAACATGATTACGAACTCTATGGGGGGCGATTCATTAAGACTGGCGAAGTGCTGCGGTGAAGTGCACTGACCTGATTCATTAAGTGGTGCTGCTTCCATCATCACCAAAAATGAATGCCAGGCAGGGACTGGTGTACATTTGTAGCATAAGTGATGATTAATTTGACAGCCAAGACCACACTCCATCCCACCCATATAATTTGACAGGCAAGACCACGCTCCATCCCACCCATATAATTTGACAGGCAAGACCACGCTCCATCCCACCCATATAATTTGACAGGCAAGACCACGCTCCATCCCACCCATATAATTTGACAGGCGGGACCACGCTCCATCCCACCCATATAATTTGACAGGCAAGACCACGCTCCATCCCACCCATATAATTTGACAGGCAAGACCACGCTACATCCCACCCATATAATTTGACAGGCGGGACCACGCTCCATCCCACCCATATAATTTGACAGGCAAGACCACGCTCCATCCCACCCATATAATTTGACATGGGGGACCACGCTCCATCCCACCCATATAATTTGACATGGGGGACCACGCTCCATCCCACCCATATAATTTGACATGGGGGACCACTCTCCATCCCACCCATATAATTTGACAGGCAAGACCACACTCCATACCACCCATATAATTTGACATGGGGGACCACGCTCCATCCCACCCATATAATTTGACAGGCAAGACCACACTCCATCCCACCCATATAATTTGACAGGCAGGACCACACTCCATCCCACCCATATAATTTGACAGGCGGGACCACGCTCCATCCCACCCATATAATTTGACAGGCGGGACCATGCTCCATCCCACCCATATTAGCATAGTTGGTCCGGACTGGTGTGTAAATACCAAGGGCGGCGATACTTTTGCGCAACTGCAGAGTTGTGCAAAAATATTGCAAATTGAGGTGTTGATGCCCTGGATTTAACAAAAGGACAGGTGTGGAGCTCTGCTCAAAGAAACCAACGACGCTTCTTAACCCTCCACATATGCGGTAATTAAAATTGATTTTTCACACTTTAGGAATCATTCAGCTGTCCATTTTTAACGGATAAAACATGTCCAGTGTTTTTTTTTCTTCCCCAGACAGAGTGGTCCACATATTAATAACTTATCAGAGCTTGTTGTTTTTTTTTTTGCAGGATGAGATGGTAATTTCTACCATTACCATTTTGGAGTCCACGTGAAGCTCGCTCTCTTTTATTTTTCCAACGCTTCGTAGTGAGCCCCAGCACTTTTCGTGATATACCAATCCTGGCAAATAGTAATAATCGTACAGAATCAATGAGAAAATGCCTTAATGTATAGGACACATACCTTCTATAACGTTCCACATCAGAGTCTTCACGATAAAACTCAACACCGCCATGTCTGATGGCATCTTCAGGGTTGGCAAAAGCCTGTTATAGAAGGGCAGCAAAATATAACAGTGTTAGTTATAGCAGGTCCCAAGTGGCCTCAGATTAGAAGAATAAGGCCTGTCCCCCCTCTCATTTGTCAGAAACAGCGCCACTCTTGGTCTCAGACTATATCTGGTATAGCAGCTCTGCATTATTCAAATGTATGCAATGCCACACACAACCCATTATAGGGGAATTTTAGATTAAAATCTCACTTTATTAGAATAGATGATAACTGTGACCTCTGGAACAACCACTACTTGTCAGAACGGGGGTCCCGTGACCTGTTTGAAGAGATCCATAGTAGCACATGCATGCTCCATTGAGCTAAAGGCTTGTCTATTTCCAAGAGTTTCATTGACTTTGTAATGGGGTAATAGTTGAGCAAGCGCGTTTTCACTCCCATAACTGAGGGCTCTCAGGACCCCCATTCTGGAAAACGATGGAGGGGGGTCTCAAAGACAAAATGCCAATCTGGCAATTATTACCCATCTCGTGGATCCACTTTTTCATATTTTTTTTAATCCAATGCATCTAATAAAGAAAATTTACAATTGTGTTGACTGCAGCATCAGATCTGTGATCATGGAGGCACAGAAGTCTGCATAAGAGCTGTATACACAAAACGTTAGGATTTTTACAGTTGAGACTATTTGCCATGATTTTTTTGCCATTTTAGATGCCCTGAAACAGCAAGTTTGAAAAGTGTTCACACCCTTTAAATCAATACGCACTGTTCAATAGCATCTAAAATCTGGGGGAAAAAATGCCTAGACTTTTTTCTTGCAAGAGAGACTCATGTAAAGATTTACTTGTTGTTAAAAAGTAACTCAGCTTTGACATGTACCGTGCACCATTTGTCACCATCAATTATTGAACCTAATTTTTGTCTGTAATTTGCAGTTAGTCATGTAGACAGTGGCAGCGCTGTAGGGGAAGCAAGGCGCTAAGTTTAGTTAGTCGGAGTGGCAAGCAGCCTTATGGAGGCTACATAGATGAAACATTACATATCTAGACATATTGCATCCATATTTAAAGGGGTTTTCTCAAAATTGTCCCATATGGGTAGTTGATAACAAGCAGTCAGACCCCAAGCAATCCCAAGAACAAGGCTTTTAAGACCAAGAGATGGAGCTTTGCGGAGTCCAGCCTTGAATAGTGAGATAAAGTCAGCCGAATGTCTAATGACTGTATGGGGGTCTCACGACTCTCTTCGACAGCCGATTTCTGGGGAGAGAAGGATCAGGCAGTTGGAATCTCAATGACTGATCCTTTCATTCATCACGGAGGTATGCCGCTGCCAGAGGTCTGTCTTAGTAAACACAGGAATGTTCAGACAAATGTTCCTATGTATGGGGGAAGTCAGGAGAAATAGCTGTCGGCCAAACAATTGTCCAGCTGACAGCCATCTAATGTCCATGGCCAGCTTTAGCGTTTCCGCAAACTCATTAGCCACTTTCTCTGCATGCAGTCTTGAAAAATAGCATTCGCTTTTGAAGCAGAAATCAGCATTCTCAATGAATTTGTCACTTCTTTTGACAGTTCATATATTAGCCAGCAGAGGGAGACAATGAGTACAGAAGTCAGCCCCTCCCAGGATGAAGACAATATCGAATCTGTGTTCCACCCTGAGGCATGATGGGAGTGAAATTAAAAGCTTAAAAATGGTATTTATCCAACCTTCTTTGTAAGAAGCCTTTTTGTCATTATCTTTTGGCTATCTACTGTACCTTCGCTGGCCATATCGATGGTGGCTGAAGTTGCACTTTAATTTCGGTTACCAGTACAATGTCATACATGGCATTTCTATAACATAAGCTCTCTTCATGCCCTCTCGGCAGTCTCCCACACAGCGCTTTCCTGTGTGACCTTCCCAATGTTACACAATACATAAAAACACAGTATTATTTAGATTCTAAGATGGTGCAGCCCTGGAGATTGCTTGAAGGCGGTTTTTATTTTTATAAGTGTCGTGGGTAGAAGAAAATCCAGTCCTCCCTGCACATCTGTTTTCTCTCACATCATCGCAGCCACACAGAATTCATAATCAGCGTTCTCCCCGGGTAACATTACACGGCCTGTTTTATCATGCACTTTATAGAGTAGCATTGAACCACTTGTTATTCCAACAAACTAGAAGCTTTAAGGCCAATCCTTTCTATTTCGTGGGTTACTTACCATAGGTATAGAGCATCAAAATGCTACAGTGCCCCTGGTGGATGGAGGGTAACTGAACTGCATCATCTGCTTGCTGGGACACTTAAAATAGCAACTTCTGAAGACCACCACTAGAGGGAGCTCACTGTATACAGATTTATACTTCTCTCAGTGATTTCAATACAGCTGTAAAAGTCCATATGCAGTCAGCTCCCCCTACTGGTAGACTAGAAGTAGTGTGAGATCACCACAGCAGTTTGGATTGATAAACAGAATGATGGAAGCTTGGACTGTTATGATTTTTTCTACAGTACCTGTAGCAACATGGGAGAAAGATTGTCCTAGAACACTCATAATGTTAATTCTCTGTTCCATCCTGGAAAATCCCTTCACGTTATGATACACTGACAACCCCCTGTGCAGGGGAACTGCAACACAGCTCTATCCAAGTGCATATGGCCACTTGCATTTCCCTGCACAGCTGGTTGGCCAGGACTTTATCATATAGTGGAGAGTAGTGATGAGCGAATATACTAGTTGCTCGGGTGGTCTCCGAGTATTTGTTAGTGCTTTCGTTTTTGTCGAAGCAGCTGCATGATTTACGGTTGCTAGCCAGCCTGAGTACATGTGGGGGTTGCCTGGTTGCTAGGGAATCCCCACATGTATTCAAGCTGTCTAGGAGCCATAAATCACGCAGTTGCGTTGACAAAAACGAAATCTCCGAGCACTAACAAATACTCAGAGACCACCCGGGCGTGCTCAGGAAAACCAGAGCAACGAGTATATTCGCTCATTACTAGTGGAGAGCAATGAAATAGCCACAACAATGGTTAAGTCTCATAGGCGTGTACTTGGTCTGCACTAGAGACTTGCCTAATTTGCCGATCTGTGGGGGGATGTTAGAGAAGAGAAGGATCTGGCTGCTGTACTTTCAATGGCTGATCCCTTCGGCGGGGGAAATAAGCCGATGACAGAGGAATCTGGCAGCGGCTCTCAGAGACCATAGCAGCACTCGGCAAAGTAAGCATTCCCGTGCATGGAGGTGATGCAAGGCATCCTAACAGCTATCTTTTGTATATGACGGCCATAAAGTCTGCACTATATGTGTATACAGTATATATATATATATATATATATATATATATATATATATATATATATATATATACAGTATATATACATACATACATATATATATATATATATATATATATATATATATATATATATATATATATAGTGGGGAAAAAAGTATTTAGTCAGCCACCAATTGTTCAAGTTCTCCCACTTAAAAAGATGAGAGAGGCCTGTAATTGACACCATAGGTAGACCACAACTATGAAAGTCAAAATGAGAAAACAAATCCAGAAAATCACCTTGTCTGATTTGGCAAGATTTATTTTTCAAATTATGGTGGAAAATAAGTATTTGGTCACCTAAAAACATGCAAGATTTCTGGCTCTCACTGACCTGTAACTTCTTCTTTAAGAGGCTCCTCTGTCCTCCACTCATTACCTGTAGTAATGGTACCTGTTGAACTTTTGAACTTGTTATCAGTATAAAAAACACCTGTCCACAACCTCAAACAGTCACACTCCAAACTCCACTATGGTGAAGACCACAGAGCTGATGAATTACACCAGAATCAAAATTGTAGCCCTGCACCAGGCTGGGAAGACTGAATCTGCAATAGGCAAGCAGCTTGGTGTGATGAAATCAACTGTGGGAGCAATAATAAGAAAATGGAAGACATACAAGACCACTGATAATCTCCATTGATCTGGGGCTCCATGCAAGATCCAGACGTGTCCGCCTGCTTAAGCCAGTACATGTCTGGGCCCGTCTGAAGTTTGCTAGAGAGCATTTGGATTATCCAGAAGAGTATTGGGAGAATGTCATATGGTCTGATGAAACCAAAGTAGAACTGTTTGGTAGAAACAAAACTCGTCGTGTTTGGAGGAGACAGATCTCTGAGTTGCATCCAAAGAACATCATACCTACTGTGAAGCATGTGGGTGGCAACATCATGCTTTGGGGTTGTTTCTCTGCAAAGGGACCAGGATGCCTAATCCAAGTACATGAAAGAATGAATGGGGCCATGTATTGTGAGACTTTGAGTGCAAACCTTCTATCAGCAAGGGCATTGAAGATGAAACGTGGATGGGTCTTTCAACATGATAATGATCCGAAGCACACCGCCAGGGCAACGAAGGAGTGGCTTCGTAAGAAGCATATGAAGGTCCTGGAGTGGCCTAACCAGTCTCCAGATCTCAACCCCATAGAAAACCTTGGGAGGGAGTTGAAAGTCCGTGTTACCCAGCGACAGGCCCAAAACATCACTGCTCCAGAGGAGACCTGCATGGAGGAATGGGCCAACATACCACCAACAGTGTGTGCCAACCTTGTGAAGACTTACAGAAAACGTTTGACCTCTGTCTTTGCCAACAAAGGATATATAACAAAGTATTGAGATGAACTTTTGTTAATGACCAAATACTTACTTTCCACCATAATTTGCAAAATAAATCTTGCCAAATCAGACAAGGTGATTTTCTGGATTTGTTTTCTCATTTTGACTCTCATAGTTGTGGTCTACCTATGATGTCAAATACAGGCCTCTCTCATCTTTTTAAGTGGGAGAACTTGCACAATTGGTGGCTGACTAAATACTTTTTTTTCCCCACTGTGTGACATGTGACAATGGTGACATGTGGGAGGTTTCTTCTTACCAGAGGCTGACCCAATTCTCCATCCACATAGCTCTACGCCCTGACTCTCAGTACTACATGCCTCCAGAGCTTGTCTTCAGCAGGTGATAGTGTAACCTGACCTTTCTCTCCGCGCTGTGTACCCTGGGCGTGGAAGGCAGGGATTAGATATTAATGCTACCACCTTCGCACATCAAAGAGCCATTGAGGGGGATGTACAATGCACTGAAAGAGTTGACATCCTATGAACCCATCTGGATATTCATCATCTTTAGCGCATGGACAATAGCAGCTCTGGGGCCTACATAGTCTTCACTATTGGGTGACATTGGACTGACGGCATAATTAGATGAGGCACAAGTGGTGTAAACATGTATTTCTCAAAAAACAATAGTCAAAAACCCATTACAGTCTGGATATTCCTGTTTGTGAGGGATTATCTAAGGTCATTGAGCAGGTGTATCCGTTGTATCTGTCCTGCTGCCTGAAGTGTGATCCGACCTCACGGGATATCATTCATCAGTCTTCTTGACATGACATTGTTCTTTTTATTTAAAGGGCGGCTGCAAGAGATTTACACCTGAGAACTAAATTTGCATAAAAAAAACAAGTCTCTCCTTACTTTTCAGATACAGAAAACATGGCAGATTTGTCCATGTGGGCATAACCTTAAAGGGGTTGTCCAGGCATTGGTATTTGAAGACCTATTTGATGTCCTCTTGCTCTCCAGAGGACTGGGCATTTCTATAGACTGATTTCAGTAGGTACCATGTAATGCTTTATTTCTCCTGCGGAGGCGCTGCAGTAGAATTTTGCCCTTGTTACCAGGTTTCTCTGCAAATTACTGGCGATTGCGAAAGGACCCCGGGGTAGGATGTGATCAGTTTATTGTTGGGGCATTCTTCTCTCAGACAAGTCCATTCTTGTTTATAGGCCAAGTCTGATATTACAGCTCGGTCCCATTCTTGTCCACTACTTAAGGTCATCAATATCTGATCGGTTGGGGTCCGCATCCCCACCAATCATCTGGATGTAACCAGTGTACAGAACCGGATCATCACCGCTCCCTGCACTGTAGTGGCCATTCCAAGGTACCGCAGCTCGGCTTCTAGTGAATTGAATGGCTATGTGCACACGATGCGGATTTAGTGCAGATCCGCAGCGGATTTTTCCGCGCAGAAACGCTGCAGATCCGCACTGTGATTTACAGTACAATGTAAATCAATGTGAAAAAAAAAGCTGTGCAGATGATGTGGAAAATTCAGCGCGGAAACGCTGCGGATTTAAAAAAAAGTGCATGTCACTTCTTTTGTGCGGATCTGCAGCGTTTCTGCACCTCTCCACTATAGAAATCCACAGTGGCAAAAACTGCAGAAAATCTGCACAAAATCCGCATAAAAACCGCACAAAATCCACATAAAATCCGTGGCAAATCTGCACCTGCAGTTTCTGCCAGGAGATGCGGATTTAGTGCAGAAAATTCTGCACCCCATTCCACATCGTGTGCACATAGCCAATAGGAGCTGATCTGCAGCACCCAGGAGTGGCCACTACATGGAGCCATGCTGTTCTGCTCCATACACTGTTTACATATGGGTTGTCATATTGGAGTTACTTTGGTGTCGGACCCCAACTGATATGTTATTGATCACCTCTTCTAAGAATAGGTAATCAATATTGAAGTAGTAAACAACCCCCTTAAATGTGTAGAAGCTGCAATATCGTCCATAGACAAGACTAGCACCTTCTTAAAAATAGGCAAATCCTATTTTTGGAATCCTTGATAACCCCTTTAAATGCACATAGTCACTAAGGAGTTAACTCTTAAGTTCCAGACTTCTTTTCCCTAAAACACATTCCCATCAACCACCGCCATCTTTCCCTTTTACACTTTGGTGTTAACAATTGCCTGTTGTCACTGATACCAAAACCATTAACCATTTACTCGCCGGTAGAAACTGAAGACGCTTATTCATTTGCCCCAATACGGTCTCTGTTACATCACATTCTGCTCATCCAGAAACACACACTTCTGCTATTCAAGGTGAGCCCCCAGGGTTTAACAAACATCATACAGGCTAGAGGGGGGAAGTTTAACTTTTTCCAACCTTCTTGCCTCAAATTTGCTGAGTTTGCAAAAGTATGAGGATATTGGGACTTACTTTTTTCCGCAGCCGGATCTGCCCTGTGATGATCGCCAGGAGATACATTTTCATGATGAGGAGGGTGCTGTAAAAGACAAACATCAGGAATACCTTGTTTTCCATCTTGGTTGCTGCAAGGAGCACTTCTCCTGGACTGCAGAGTAAATGAGACTCAGTAGGAAAGGAAACAGGAGGAGTAATAGAAAGGAGGGGAGAAGGAGAAGCTCTATGTACAGTACAGCTGTCTCTTCAGCTCCCTCTAATATTGGGAATGGTCTAAAGGGCTCCTTATAGGTTCTATCAGATCCTGAGCAAATCTGCTCAAATATAAATCAAAAGGCTGCAAAAAAACACTCTAGGAAAATAAAGTTTTCTAACACCACTTCAGGAAAAGAAAACCTCCCTCCAAAAGAGGAGCATTTCAAAATATTCTGTGTGATATCACCTATTGTGAATGGTGGATCCTGTGTTATCTACTGTGTATAGAGATGTTATCAGTCATTGTACAGGAGGAGGAGGAGGTGAGCTGTGATAACACAGGATCCACCATTCACAATAGGTGATATCACAGCTCACCTCCTCCTCCTCCTGCACAATGACTGATAACACATCTATATACAGTAGATAAAACAGGATCCACCATTCACAATAGGTGGTATCACAGCTCACCTCCTCCTCCTGTACAATGACTGATAACACATCTATATACAGTAGATAACACAGGATCCACCATTCACAATAGGTGATGTCACAGCTCACCTCCTCCTCCTGTACAATGGCTGATCACACCTCTATATACAGTAGATAACACAGGATCCACCATTCACAGTAGGTGGTATCACAGCTCACCTCCTCCTCCTGTACAATGACTGATAACACATCTATATACAGTAGATAACACAGGATCCACCATTCACAATAGGTGATGTCACAGCTCACCTCCTCCTCCTGTACAATGACTGATAACACATCTATATACAGTAGATAACACAGGATCCACCATTCACAATAGGTGATATCACAGCTCACCTCCTCCTCCTGTACAATGACTGATAACACATCTATATACAGTAGATAACACAGGATCCACCATTCACAATAGGTGATGTCACAGCTCACCTCCTCCTCCTGTACAATGACTGATAACACCTCTATATACAGTAGATAACACAGGATCCGCCATTCACAATAGGTGATGTCACAGCTCATCTAATCCTCCTGTACAATGGCTGATCACACCTCTATATACAGTAGATAACACAGGATCCACCATTCACAATAGGTGATATCTACTGTATATAGAGGTGTGATCAGCCATTGTACAGGAGGATTAGATGAGCTGTGACATCACCTATTGTGAATGGTGGATCCTGTGTTATCTACTGTATATAGATGTGTTATCAGTCATTGTACAGGAGGAGGTGGTGAGCTGTGACATCACCTATTATGAGTGGTAGATCCTGTGTTATATACTGTATATAGAAGTGTTATCAGTCATTCTGCAGGAGGGGAGGAGGTGAGCTGTGATATCACCTATTGTGAATGGTGGATCCTGTGTTATCTACTGTATATAGAGGTGTGATCAGCCATTGTACAGGAGGAGGAGGTGAGCTGTGACATCACCTATTGTGAATTGTGGATCCTGTGTTATCTACTGTATATAGATGTGTTATCAGTCATTGTACAGGAGGAGGAGGAGGTGAGCTGTGATACCACCTATTGTGAATGGTGGATCCTGTTTTATCTACTGTATATAGAGGAGAGGTCAGTCATTATACAGGAGGTGAGCTGTGACATCACCTATTGTAAATGGTGGATCCTGTGTTATCAACTGTATATAGAGGTGTTATCAGTCATTGTACAGGAGGAGAAGGTGAGCTGTGACATCACCTATTGTGAATGGTGGATCCTGTGTTATCTACTGTATATAGTGGTGTTATCAGTCATTGTACAGGAGGAGAAGGTGAGCTGTAACAGTAACATCACCTATTGTGAATGGTGGATCCTGTGTTATCTACTGTATAAAGAGGAGATATCAGATATTGTACAGGAAGAGGAGGAGGTGAGCTGTGGCATCACCTAAAGTGAATTCTGGATCCTGTGTTATCAACTGTATATAGAGGTGTTATCAGTCATTGTACAGGAGGAGGAGGTGAGCTGTGACATCACCTATTGTGAATGGTGGATCCTGTGTTATCTACTGTATAAAGAGGAGATATCAGATATTGTACAGGAAGAGGAGGAGGTGAGCTGTGGCATCACCTAAAGTGAATGCTGGATCCTGTGTTATCTACTGTATATAGACGTGTTATCAGTCATTGTACAGGAGGAGGAGGTGAGCTGTGGCATCACCTATTGTGAATGGTGGACCCTCTGTTATCTACTGTATATAGAGGTGTTATCAGTCATTGTACAGGAGGAGGAGGTGAGCTGTGACATCAACTATTGTGAATGGTGGCTCCTGTGTTATCTACTGTATATTGAGGTGTTATCAGTCATTGTACAGGAGGAGGAGTAGGTGAGCTGTGACATCACCTATTGTGAATGGTGGATCCTGTTTTATCTACTGTATATAGATGAGATATCAGTCATTATACAGGAGGAGGTGAGCTGTGACATCATCTATTGTGAATGGTGGATCCCGTGTTACCTACTGTATATAGAGGTGTTATCAGTCATTGTACAGGAAAAGGAGGTGAGCTGTGATATCACCTATTGTGAATGGTGGATCCTGTGTTATCTGCTGTATATAGGGGTGTTAACAGTCATTGTACAGGAGGAGGAGAAGGTGAACTGACATCACCTATTGTGAATGGTGGATCCTATGTTATCTGCTGTATATAGAGGTGTTATCAGTCATTGTACAGGAAGAGGAGAAGGTGAACTGTGACATCACCTATTCTGAATGGTGGATCCTGTGTTATCTGCAGTATATAGAGGAGATATCAGTCATTGTACAGGAGGGGAGGAGGGGAGCTGTGATATCACCTATTGTGAATGGTGAATCCTGTGTTATCTGCTGTATATAGAGGTGTTATCAGTCATTGTACAGGATGAGGAGGTGAGCTGTGATATCACCTATTGTGAATAGTGGATCCTGTGTTATCTACTGTATATAGAGGTGTTATCAGTCATTGTACAGGAGTAGGTGAGCTGTGACATCTGTTGTGAATGTTGGATTCTGTGTTATATGCTGTGTATATAGAGATGTTACCTTTCAGGCCACGTGTTCATGTGTTTTGGTGATTTTTTTACATCAGTATTTGTAAGTCAAAACCAGGAGTGGGTGATAAATACAGAAGTGGTGACGTGTTTCTATTATACTTTTCCTCTGATTGCTCCTCTCCTGGTTTTGAATTACAAATACCGATGTACAATATTGTCCAAATACTGAACACGTGAACGTGGCCTCACCTTGTAATCCTGCATATGATCATAATGAAACTGCTTAAACATTTTCTGAACAGAACAGTAAGTATGAGTCTAGCACAAGACCTAAAGGCCAGTAGGAGAATTGTAAGATTTCATATTTTTTTATATAGGGATATGAAAAATTGAACAAAAAAAGCTAACATGTTTTAAAACAACATTGAATGGGGTTTTCCAGGCACAAGAAAAATCTCTGCAGTCAGTCACTCTATGTGACTGAGGATTTACAAATTGTGGCAGTGTGCAATGTACACACTGTCAGGATTCCCTCTATTTCCAGCTTGAGTGGAGGGTCACTTGACTGCATGTATGAGATTTGCATAATTGCACGTGTCGACTATATTCTCAGAATATTGAGGCTATGTGCACACGTTGCGGATTTTGCTGTGGATCCGCAGTGGATCTGCAGCTGCAGGTCCGCAGCAGCCTTCCATGCATTTACAGTACAATGTAAACCTATGGAAACCGCAATCCGCAGTGCCCATGCTGCGGAAAAAAACTTGCAGAAACGCTGCGGTTTACATTCCGCAGCATGTCAATTCTTTTTGCGGATTCCGCAGCGGTTTACACCTGCTCCACAATAGGAATTCGCAGGTGTAAAACCGCAGGTGGAATCCGCACAAATTCCGCATAAAAACCTGGTAAATCAGCTGTAAATACGCAGGTAAAACGCAGTGCCTTTTACCTGCGGATTTCTCAAATCCGCTGCGGAAAAATCTGCAGGGCTAAAAAAAATACGTGTTCACATACCCTGAGAGAAGTGGAGGGGAATCTAATCAACATGTGACTGCCCACTCGTTCTAGAGATAGAGGGGGATCATTACAGTGAACATATTGAACGCTGTAATAATTCGGCAATCTGCAGTCTCAAAGAGTGACTGTATAACTTTCCCTTGACTTAAACAAGACACAGAAGAGTTGAGGGCCACACCTATTTGGCTATAAAGATTACATTTATATACAGAGAGTAGGGGCCATAATTCAGCAACGGAGGCGTGCAGGACTAAGGCCAGGATCACACATACGCGAGATACAGCCGAGTCTCACAGGTGAAATCCCTCCTCTACGGAGCGGAGCGTGCAGCCGCACAGCAACACATGGAGCTGCACGCTCCGCTCCGTAGTGTCGGCGCCAGAGGAGGGATTTAATCTGCGCGACTCGGCCGTATCTCGCGTATGTGTGATCCCGGCCTAAAAAGCGAAAAAAGCCGGATTCAGGAGAACAGCGGCATTTACACCAGGGAAATAAATTCCATATTTACGCCTAGTGACGGGTGCTCTTTAAATTGTCTGTGGATGCCTGCAGCCCAATAGTCTGGAACTCCTGTTAGTCCAGAATGGACGTGGATCATTGAGCACTTTGAGCAAGTTTGATTTATTTTAGTAATGGACGAACCACAACATACCGTATGCCTCGATGAGTAGAGTTACTGTTTCCTGGATTTACCAAATATGTCTGACGGTATCCAGTAAATGACAGGATCCAAGAATAAAATAGATAAAATACTTTAAACACGTAAAGCACTGAAAAGGGCGTCTCTAGACAATTCTGTAAAGGTGTTAACCGAACTTTATTTAAAGTTTTAAAACAAAGTTGTGCAAGGTCTCCGCAGTCCCAGGCAACAGTCCCGAGGCTGGAGAGGTGCCGTTTACAGGCATGTGCAGAATTTAGGTCACCGCATGTGAAAAAAAAAAGTTATAAATTCTCCTTTGTGCAAAAAGTTGTCAATTTTTCCATTTTGTAGGATAACATACTTGCATACTAACATAGCAGGCATCATGTATTGTAGCGGTGCACCAATAGTTTATAGATCCATTGAACCTGCAAAACTACTAGTCAGCAGAATAAACCCATTGGTGACCACAGTGTCCCCTCCATATCGAAGGGCAAAACATTTTCCAGCAATTTTTTTTTCCCTGCAGTGATTTTGAAGAGTTTTTTTTTCAAAATTTAGGTTTGACAGCGTCTCGTTTATTTTATTACTTACTCTCTACAGCCCTTTACAGACATCATCGCTTTCCCCATTGGGGCTCACAATTTATATTCCCTATCGGTATGTATTTGGAGTTTGAAGGGAGATTCCATCAGTATTCCCTTCAAAGAAGTGTCATATAGTTTTCTTTTTCCCACCAAGAGTTTTTAAAAACACACAGAAAACTCCTCCTATCAGCAGCAAAGTGAATTTCCCATAGAAGTGAGGTTTTTTTTAGCGTTTTTGAGAAGGATTTTTAAGTTGATCCAATAGAAAAAAACCTTCTTGAAACCTCTATGTGAGCCTAACATTAGGCTCTGTGCACCCAACACCTTTGTAAACTCAGGCATTTTCAAGCAGATGACGCCTTAGGGCTGTCCCACACGTCCAGATAATTCCGGTACCGGAATAAATCGGTACCGGAGTTATCCGTGTCCGTGTGCCTGGGAACTCACGTAGGCCATACGTGCGGCACACGTGTGCCGCCCGTATGGCGAGTGGGTACCACACGGAGCGTGTGGTACCCACGCGTGTGGTACCCTGCATCACGGATTCATATGTTCCCTGCAGCAGCGTTTGCTGCAGAGAAAATATGAAGAATAGTGTTTAAAATAAAGATCTATGTGTCCGCCGCCCCCCCACCCCCTGTGCGCCCCCCCCCGCTGTTCAGAAAATACTTACCCGCCTCCCTCGCTGCTTCCTGGTCTGGCCGCGGCTTCTAGTGTATGCGGTCACGTGGGGCCGATCATTTACAGTCATGAATATGTGGCTCCACCTCCCATAGTGGCGGAGCCGACTATTCATGATTGTAAATGAGCGGCCCCACGTGACCGCATACAGTGGAAGCCGGGGGGCAGAGAGGAAGTAGTGACAGCCAACGTGGGAGCGGGTGAGTATTTTCTGAACAGCGGGGGGGCACACAGGGGGTGGGGGGGCGGCGGACAGATAGATCTTTATTTTAAACACTATTATTCATATTTTCTCTGCAGCAAACGCTGCTGCAGGGAACATATGAATCGCGCTTCAGCACCATGTGGGGGGGACAGCGCTTACTGTAGCGCTGTCTCCTGCACGCACACGGACCCCAGACGGAGAACGTCCGTGTGAGGTCCGTGTTTTACACGGACCCATTGACTCTATTGGGTCCGTGTAATACGTGCGCTCCCACGAACACTGACATGTCTTCGTGTTTGGCACACGGAGACACGGTCCGCAAAAAATCAATGACCTGAACAGATGCATTGATTTTTATGGGTCTACGTGTGTCAGTGTCTCCGGTACGTGAGGAAACTGTCACCTCACGTACCGGAGCCACTGACGTGTGAAACCGGCCTTAGGAAACTGGCCTGTTATCTTTCCCTGAATTGTCTTTTGGGCGTCATTTTTGTTTCCAATTTTTTCGGTGATATTTTTGGAGGGTTTTACCAGGGTCTTTGTGGCATCTTTTTTTCTTTTTTTTTTTACTGTCATTAGTTCTTTTTTTCGATCCAATGATTAAAGAAGGAACCGCTAGCAATTAAAATAATAATAATAATAATAATAATAATAATAATGGCGAAATATTTCAACAGACGTCCAGCCATTTTTGATCTTTCCCATTGACTTGTATTGTGAAGTACCAAGCATTTTTTGAGTCGAAAACACCTGGCAAACAGGCAGGTCACTTCTTGGAAACCTGAATGTGTGCACAGTAAGTCCTTTTCCATACAAATGCTTATGTTCAATCTTTTTCTTAGCCAACAAATTCGGATTTTGACACATGATTGCACAACATTAGTCAGCCAGGGTAAACCAAGACTTATTTTTTCCTGCATAAAACAAGTTGAAAGGTTAAAAAGGGAAAGTTTACATGGCTGTGAAAATACCAGATATGTAGATAATGTGCGCTAATCTCATGTTTTGGCTGCTGCAGGTCATATACCTTACCTGCCTTCATTCAGCTGCATTGACATTTCGTGAGACCCACAGGGTATGCAAGCGGATGACGGCAAGCGGAAAAAGAAGAAAACGAGCCAAGATCATTAAACGTTCATCTGTACGTGACGGGTAACAGAGATGACAGTCCCGGACGTGGAGACAGGTAGGGTCCTGCTTATACAGAGGCAGAAGAATGACGCGTGCATATATCATAAAGGGTTAAAATCAAGGTGGGGGCAGACGCCCACTCTGCTCACCTGTGATCATACACTAGAGACCTGACGACTCTACTTACATTACATTCCTGGAGTACTATCACATCCGTTCTTCACTCTAATCCTCCCTCCCACCCAAAAAAAACCAACAACATGGGAACCCACAAAACAGTTCAGTTGTGTCATTATGAGAAATGTCATCTCCATGCTATTTTTTTTTCAGGATTATCAATTTGCCAATTTCTTGTAAAATTCTAAGAATATTTACAATGTAGAGCTTTCCCTTGATTTCATTGGACACAGTGTAATATTGAACTGTTATCCCATAGATCACAATGGATCACTTAGGACGAGCACCAGTAGGGCACTCTGGGCCATCACCACCAAACAATTGCACCAATAAGGTGGCAAATTTAACAGTACAGAAAAAAACCATCAACATTCTGTTCTGTGTATTTAATCAATGACCACCACCATAGTGTCTATACATAGCGTGATCTACCATGTCTCATAGTATATGATGTGACAATTACCATGCAATATATTTAGATACCTAATTGTCCGTGGTCCAATCCATCGATGAAGGTACATTGAGTTTCAATAATAGGTCGATTGAGCGGCATTCTCATGATGCTTCCGGGGGTCCGTCTCTGTTTTATGGAGAGCATTCTGAATGACAGGTGGTAGCATGATGTCACGTAGCTAGGCTGGTACGATTAACAAACTGATCTGAAGTTCCATCCAACGCGTTTCGGAAACAGAGGTTTCCTTCCTCAGGGATGATCCGAGTGGCAAGTTAACACTTTTATGGTATGTGCACACGTTGCGTATTTGCCTACGGGACCGCAGTGGATTGAACTCTGTGGATTCGCAGCAGTTTTCCATCCAGATTACAGTACCAAGTAAACCTATGGAAAACAAAATCCGCAGTGCACATGTTGCGGAAAATACCGCGCGGAACACAGCGGTTTATTTTCCTCAGCATGTCAATTCTTTGTGCGGATTCCACAGCGTTTTACACCTGCTCCTAATTAGGAATCCGCAGGTGTAAAAACGCAGGTGAAATCCGCACAAAAACCGTGGTAAATCTACTGGTTTTCAAAATATGCGTGGAAAAATCTGCACACGAATCCGCAACGTGGGCACATAGCCTTACAGTCCCGTCTAATAGCAATATCTCATGGTAATATATAAACGTATTCAAAATATATTTAAAGCCAACTTATATTACTGAAATGCAAATAGTTTGTTCTTGTTCCAAGAGGAACACGTGAAATATTAACAAAAATGTCTTGGTTATGCTCTATCTCAACATTATGTTCAGAAACATAGGTGCTCTTTTAATGGCACACTAATATGGGGAGTACAATAGGTTAATTAAAACAACTGAGGAGGGGATTATATTAAATAGATGTCTGGTATTGAAAGCCAGTGGATCTTCAAGGTGGATACTCCAAAACCGGAAGGTTTGAGTAGCGAGATGGAGCTGTGTGCCTAGATTTGTCAGTATAAGGCCTCATTGAAATGTCCAGTTTTGCGTAGGAATTCTATCCATGTTACACACAGATTTCACTGTTACCTATGATAATGAATGGGGCCATTCAGACGTCCATGATTTTTTGCAGACCGAGAAATCCGCACAAGATCACGGAGACATGTAAAAGGGCACAAGGGAATAGCGTGTGAGAATTACGACGGAAGGGTCTGGGTGTAACTTCCTCTGCTTTACAGTGTAACAATACTGTATCACTTTACACTGTGTTGTGGGAAGCGATATATGCCAATGGTGCAGCTAAAAGCTCGGGTTGCCCCTTTGCCGATTGAGTCTGAAAGATTCTGCTCACCTTCACAACAGCATTTTTTGGAATGTGCCCGATAGTATGCATATCACATGTGACCGCCGGCTCCCAGAGAATCCTGACAGTGCGCACAGTAGGGATTGACAAGTCTGCAGTCACATACAGTGACTGAACACATAAAACCAAAACCTGGACAACCACTTTAAATAAATGTTTATACATATACGACGCCTTCACACAATGTTTTTGGATCAGTGTATTTTTTTTAAACACAACATGCTGGAGACTGGAAGATGTTTTTGCTCCTGTAGACTTTCATTGTTTTTCCCAGGGTAAAAAATGGATGTGATTGTGGTAGTAGTAAAATCTGTCCCAGTCATGTGATTATCACACAGATGAACAGTTCATTAGGAAGTGAAGCTCCCATATCTGTACTTTAAGGAGGCAGCTGTGTGAGCTGTTGTGGATTCTGTTTGTGGGCTCCCTCTGGTGGTTACTGCTGGTACTGGGTGACTTTGGTGGGTTGCGGCCTTTGGTTTCCACCTGTCCATCAGAGGCTGGGTGTTTCCTATTTTACCTGGCCTTTCTGTCATTCCCTTGCCGGCTATCAATGTATTCAGATGTGCTCTGTTTGGTTCCTGCCTACCTGCTCCCAGATCTTTCAGGATAAGCTAAGTGCTGATTTTCAGTTGTTTGGTTTTTTTGTCCAGCTTGCTTATTATGTCTCTATGCTAGCTGGTAGCTCTAGTGGACTGAGGTTCTCCCCATGTGCCATGAGTTGGCACATGGGTTCTTGTAATCTCAGGATGGTTTTTTGATTAGGGTTTTTTGCTGACCGCTCAGACCCCTTTTGTATCGTTCTGCTTTCTAGTTTACAACGGGCCTCAATTTGCTGAACCTATATATATCATCTCTATGTGTGTGCCTTCCTCTCATTTCACCGTCAATACATGTGGGGGGCAACTATACCTTTTGGGGTTCATTCCTCTGGAGGCAAGTGAGGTCTTATTTTCTCTGCAGTACTAGTTAGCTCTTAGGCTGGTGCGTGGCGTCTAGAACCAACGTAGGCACGCTCCCTGGCTATCTCTAGTTGCGTTTGTCAGGCGTAGGGCAGCGGTCAGCCCAGGTTCCATCACCCTAGAGCTCGTCCGATATTTTGTATTACTTTGCTTGTCCCTTGCTATCCCTAGCCATTGGGATTCATGACAGTATAGCCGGCCCACAAAGTGTTAATTGTTTGGGCTGAAGCAGGAGAAAAAGAAGTGTTTAAGGGAAATTTTTTTTTTTTTTTTTTTTTTTTCCTTCAGAGTTTTGCTGCCTAGCCCTTAATTGCTGTCTAGCTGCTTCTTACCTCCTCTTAACCCTTGAATGGCTCTGATATTAGCTGTTTAACATGGATGTCCAGAGTTTGGCTTCCAGCCTGAGTAATCTCGCGGCAAAAGTTCAAAACATACAGGATTTTGTTGTTCACACTCCCATGTCTGAACCTAGAATTCCTATTCCAGAGTTCTTTTCTGGAGATAGATCTACCTTCCTGAATTTCAGGAACAATTGTAAATTGTTTCTTTCTTTAAAAACTCGCTCCTCTGGAGACCCTGCTCAACAGGTCAAGTGTCATGATCTCTGCAGGCAGAGATCATAGCAAGCCTATAGAGGGACAAGCTCTCGGAAGATGGAACTATACTGACCATGAACTAAGCCTGCCGCGCAACTAGAAATAGCCAGGTAGCATTTCCTATTTATCGCTAGATGCCCAGCTCTGGCCTAAGACCTAAATAGCTAGCAGAGGGAAATATAAGACCTGGCTCACCTCTAGAGAAATATTCCAAAGAAGACAGTAGCCCCCCACATATAATGACGGTGAGTTCAGATGAAACAACAAACGCAGCAGGAAAATAGTCTTAGCAAATTTGAGGTCCGCTTACTAGATAGCAGAAGACAGATAGTATACTTTCATGGTCAGCAGAAAAACACTAACAAAACACCATCCAGAGATTACCTTAAACTCTGGCATTAACTCATAACGCCAGAGTAGCAATCCCTGATCAACGAGAGCATTCCAGACACAGTAACAAAACTTCAGCTGTGAACTGGAACAAATAGGCAAAACAAAACATGGACAAAAGTCCAACTTATCTAGTAGTTGTCTAGAAGCAGGAACAAACACTGAGAGGCATCAGATAACATTGTTGACCGGCAAGAAACCACCAGAGAAATGAGCTTAAATAGCGACACCCACTACTGATGGAACCAGGTGAAACAGGAAAGAGGATGACAAGTCCAATTCCACAAGCGGCCACCGGGGGAGCCCAGAATCCAAATTCACAACAGTACCCCCCCCTCAAGGAGGGGGCACCGAACCCTCACCAGATCCACCAGGGCGACCAGGATGAGCCCTATGGAAGGCACGAACAAGATCAGAAGCATGAACATCAGATGCATTGACCCAAGAATTATCCTCCTGGCCGTAACCCTTCCAGTTGACCAGATACTGGAGTTTCCGTCTGGAAACACGAGAGTCCAAAATTTTCTCCACAACGTACTCCAACTCACCCTCAACCAACACCGGAGCAGGAGGCTCAACTGAAGGTACAACAGGTACCTCATACCTGCGCAATAACGACCGATGAAAAACGTTATGAATGGAAAAGGACGCAGGGAGGTCCAAACGGAAAGAAACAGGATTAAGAATCTCCAATATTCTATAAGGGCCGATGAACCGAGGTTTAAACTTAGGAGAAGAGACCCTCATAGGGACAAAACGAGAAGACAACCACACTAAATCTCCAACACAAAGCCGAGAACCAACACGACGATGACGGTTGGCAAAACGCTGAGTCTTCTCCTGGGACAACTTCAAATTGTCCATAACCTGCCCCCAGATGTGATGCAATCTCTCCACCACCGCATCCACTCCAGGACAATCCGAGGATTCCACCTGACCGGAGGAAAATCGAGGGTGAAACCCCGAATTACAGAAAAACGGGGACACCAAGGTGGAAGAACTGGCCCGATTATTGAGGGCGAACTCTGCCAATGGCAAAAAAGCAACCCAATCATCCTGGTCAGCAGAGACAAAACACCTCAGATATGTCTCAAGGGTCTGATTAGTCCGCTCGGTCTGGCCATTAGTCTGAGGGTGAAAAGCAGATGAAAAAGACAAATCTATGCCCATCCTAGCACAGAATGCCCGCCAAAATCTAGACACAAATTGGGTACCTCTGTCAGAAACAATATTCTCAGGAATACCGTGCAATCGGACAACATTCTGAAAAAACAGAGGAACCAACTCAGAAGAAGAAGGCAACTTGGGCAGAGGAACCAAATGGACCATTTTAGAGAAACGGTCACAGACCACCCAGATGACAGACATCTTCTGGGAAACAGGCAGATCTGAAATAAAATCCATCGAGATGTGTGTCCAAGGCCTCTTAGGAATAGGCAAGGGCAACAGCAGTCCGCTAGCCCGAGAACTACAAGACTTGGCCCGAGCACAAACGTCACATGACTGCACAAAGACTCGCACATCTCGTGACAGGGAAGGCCACCAGAAGGATCTTGCCACCAAATCCCTGGTACCAAAAATTCCGGGATGACCTGCCAATGCAGAAGAATGTACCTCAGAGATGACTCTGCTGGTCCAATCATCCGGAACAAACAGTCTATCAGGCGGACAACGATCCGGTCTATCCGCCTGAAACTCTTGCAAGGACCGCCGCAGATCAGGAGAAACGGCCGACAAAATTACTCCCTCCCTAAGGATACCTGTGGGTTCAGAATTACCAGGAGAGTCCGGGTCAAAACTCCTAGAAAGGGCATCTGCCTTAACATTCTTAGAACCCGGTAGGTATGACACCACAAAATTAAAGCGAGAAAAAAATAAAGACCAGCGCGCCTGTCTAGGATTCAGGCGTCTGGCAGTCTCAAGATAGATCAAATTTTTGTGGTCAGTCAATACCACCACCTGATGCCTAGCCCCCTCGAGCCAATGGCGCCACTCCTCAAACGCCCACTTCATGGCCAAAAGCTCCCGATTCCCAACATCATAATTCCGCTCTGCGGGCGAAAATTTGCGAGAAAAGAAGGCACAAGGCCTAATGACGGAGCAGTCGGAACCTTTCTGCGACAACACTGCCCCAGCTCCGATCTCCGAAGCGTCAACCTCAACCTGAAAAGGCAGATTCACATCAGGCTGACGCAACACAGGGGCAGAGGCAAAACGGCGCTTAAGCTCCTGAAAGGCCTCTACAGCATGAGGGGACCAATTAGCAACATCAGCGCCTTGTCTGGTCAAATCAGTCAGTGGTTTAACGACATCCGAAAAACCAGCAATAAATCGGCGGTAAAAGTTGGCAAAGCCCAAAAATCTCTGAAGACCCTTAAGAGAGGAGGGCTGAGTCCAGTCACAAATAGCTTGCACCTTGACGGGATCCATCTCAATGGAAGAGGGAGAAAAAATATACCCCAAAAAGGAAATTTTCTGGACCCCAAAAACGCACTTAGACCCCTTCACACATAAAGAATTAGACCGCAGAACCTGAAAAACTCTCCTGACCTGCTGGACATGAGAGTCCCAGTCATCAGAAAAAATCAGAATATCATCCAGATATATTATCATAAATTTATCCAGAAAATCGCGGAAAATATCATGCATAAAAGACTGGAAAACTGAAGGGGCATTAGAAAGACCAAAAGGCATGACCAAATACTCAAAGTGGCCCTCGGGCGTATTAAATGCGGTCTTCCACTCATCCCCCTGCCTGATCCGCACCAAATTATACGCCCCACGAAGATCAATTTTAGAGAACCACTTAGCACCCTCTATACGAGCAAACAAATCAGTAAGCAATGGCAATGGGTATTGATACTTAACAGTGATCTTATTCAGAAGCCGATAATCAATACATGGTCTCAAAGAGCCGTCTTTTTTTGAGACAAAGAAAAACCCAGCTCCCAAGGGAGAAGAAGATGGACGAATATGTCCCTTTTCCAAAGACTCCTTTATATATTCCCGCATAGCAGCATGTTCCGGCACAGACAAATTAAACAAACGACCCTTTGGATATTTACAACCCGGTATCAAATCTATGGCACAATCGCACTCACGGTGCGGAGGTAACGACCCAAGCTTGGGTTCGTCAAAGACGTCTTGATAATCAGAGAGGAACTCAGGGACTTCAGAGGGAATGGACGACGAAATAGAAACCAAAGGTACGTCCCCATGAATACCCTTACATCCCCAGCTCAACACAGACATTGCTCTCCAGTCCAAGACTGGGTTGTGAGACTGCAACCATGGCAATCCCAGTACCAAATCGTCATGTAAATTATACAGCACCAGGACACGAATAATCTCCTGGTGATCCGGATTGATACGCATGGTTACTTGTGTCCAGTATTGTGGTTTATTATTAGCCAATGGGGTGGAGTCAATCCCCTTCAGAGGAATAAGAGTCTCCAAAGGCTCTAAATCAAAACCACAACGATTGGCAAAGGACCAATCCATAAGACTCAGAGCGGCGCCAGAGTCAACATAGGCGTCCGTGGCAATGGATGACAAAGAGCAAATCAGGGTTACAGACAAAATAAACTTAGACTGAATGGTGCCAATGGAAACAGACTTATCAAGCTTCTTTGTACGCCTAGAGCATGCTGATATAACATGAGTAGAATCCCCACAATAGAAACACAATCCATTCTTCCGTCTAAAATTCTGTCGCTCGCTCCTGGACAGAATTCTATCACACTGCATACTTTCTGGCGTCTTTTCCATAGACACCGCCAGATGGTGCACCGGTTTGCGCTCCCGCAGACGCCTATCAATCTGAATAGCCATTGTCATGGACTCATTCAGACCTGCAGGCAAAGGGAACCCCACCATAACATCCTTAACGGCATCAGAGAGACCTTCTCTGAAAGTTGCCGCCAAGGCGCACTCATTCCACTGAGTAAGCACAGACCATTTACGGAATTTTTGGCAGAAAACTTCAGCTTCGTCTTGCCCCTGAGATAGTGCCATCAAAGTTTTTTCTGCCTGAAGTTCCAAATGAGGTTCCTCATAAAGCAAGCCCAAGGCCAGAAAAAACGCATCCACATCGCGTAACGCAGGATCCCCTGCTGGCAATGAGAAGGCCCAATCTTGAGGGTCACCCCTGAGCAAGGAAATCACAATCCTAACCTGCTGAGCAGGGTCTCCAGCTGAACGAGACTTCAGGGACAAATAAAGCTTACAATTATTTCGGAAATTCTGGAAGCTAGCTCTATTCCCTGTGAAGAACTCCGGCAAAGGAATTCTCGGCTCAGATACCGGAGCATGTACCACAAAATCTTGTAAATTTTGTACTTTCGTGATGAGATTATTCAAACCCGCAGTTACACTCTGGAGATCCATTATTGTCAGGTGCACACAGAGCATACAGAGATTAGGAGGAGAGAGAGAAAAAAGACTGCAGCAAGGCAGACTGGAGGAAAAAAAAAAAAAAAAAAATTCCAGCAGACTTCTTATAACTCTCCTTTCTCAACCTGGGTCTTTAACACTTTACAGGCCGGTCAAACTGTCATGATCTCTGCAGGCAGAGATCATAGCAAGCCTATAGAGGGACAAGCTCTCGGAAGATGGAACTATACTGACCATGAACTAAGCCTGCCGCGCAACTAGAAATAGCCAGGTAGCATTTCCTATTTATCGCTAGATGCCCAGCTCTGGCCTAAGACCTAAATAGCTAGCAGAGGGAAATATAAGACCTGGCTCACCTCTAGAGAAATATTCCAAAGAAGACAGTAGCCCCCCACATATAATGACGGTGAGTTCAGATGAAACAACAAACGCAGCAGGAAAATAGTCTTAGCAAATTTGAGGTCCGCTTACTAGATAGCAGAAGACAGATAGTATACTTTCATGGTCAGCAGAAAAACACTAACAAAACACCATCCAGAGATTACCTTAAACTCTGGCATTAACTCATAACGCCAGAGTAGCAATCCCTGATCAACGAGAGCATTCCAGACACAGTAACAAAACTTCAGCTGTGAACTGGAACAAATAGGCAAAACAAAACATGGACAAAAGTCCAACTTATCTAGTAGTTGTCTAGAAGCAGGAACAAACACTGAGAGGCATCAGATAACATTGTTGACCGGCAAGAAACCACCAGAGAAATGAGCTTAAATAGCGACACCCACTACTGATGGAACCAGGTGAAACAGGAAAGAGGATGACAAGTCCAATTCCACAAGCGGCCACCGGGGGAGCCCAGAATCCAAATTCACAACAGTCAAGATTGTAATATCTTTCCTGCGAGGCGACCCTCAGAATTGGGCATTTGCATTGGCACCAGGGGATCCTGCATTGCTCAATGTGGATGCGTTTTTTCTGGCATTGGGATTGCTCTATGAGGAACCCAACCTGGAGATTCAGGCTGAAAAGGCTTTATTAGCCCTCTCTCAGGGGTATGATGAAGCGGAAATATATTGTCAAAAATTTCGGAAATGGTCGGTGCTTACTCAGTGGAATGAGTGCGCCCTGGCTGCAAACTTCAGAAATGGTCTTTCCGAGGCCATTAAGGATATTATGGTGGGGTTCCCTACGCCTACAGGTCTGAATGAGTCGATGGCTATGGCCATTCAGATTGATCGGCGTTTACGGGAGCGCAAACCCGTGCACCAGTTGGCGGTGTCTTTTGAACAGGCACCTGAGACTATGCAATGTGATAGAATTCAGTCCAGAAGTGAACGGCAAAATTATAGGCGGAAAAATGGATTGTGTTTTTATTGTGGTGATTCAGCTCATGTTATATCAGCATGCTCTAAACGCACAAAAAGGGTTGATAAATCTTTTGCCATTGGTACTCTGCAGCCTAAGTTCATTTTGTCTGTGACTCTGATTTTTTCACTGTCTTCCATTTCCGTCGATGCCTATGTGGATTCGGGCGCTGCCCTGAGTCTTATGGATTGGTCATTTGCTAAACGCTGCGGTTTTAGTCTGGAACCTCTGGAAGTTCCTATTCCTTTGAAGGGAATTGACTCTACACCATTGGCTATGAATAAACCGCAGTATTGGACACAAGTGACCATGCGCATGACTCCCGTTCATCAGGAGGTGATTCGCTTCCTTGTACTGTATAATTTACATGATGTACTAGTGCTTGGTCTGCCATGGTTACAAACTCATAATCCTGTCCTGGACTGGAAAACAATGTCTGTGTTAAGCTGGGGATGTCAGGGGGTTCATGATTATGCACCTCCGATTTCAATCGCTTCATCTACTCCTTCTGAGATCCCTGCGTTTTTGTCTGACTATAGGGATGTTTTTGAGGAGCCTAAGCTCAATTCGCTCCCTCCGCATAGAGATTGTGACTGTGCTATAGAATTGATTCCTGGCAGTAAGTTCCCTAAGGGTCGTTTATTTAATCTGTCACTGCCAGAGCATACTGCTATGCGGAATTATATTAAGGAGTCCTTGGAAAAGGGACATATTCGTCCATCTTCGTCCCCTCTGGGAGCAGGTTTTTTTTTCGTGGCAAAAAAAGATGGTTCTCTGAGGCCTTGTATAGATTATCGCCTTCTGAATAAGATTACAGTCAAGTAT
Source organism: Ranitomeya variabilis (assembly GCF_051348905.1). NCBI lineage: Eukaryota > Metazoa > Chordata > Amphibia > Anura > Dendrobatidae > Ranitomeya > Ranitomeya variabilis. The sequence goes on along the minus strand of NC_135233.1, from coordinate 247,545,646 downwards.
CAGTATCCATTGCCATTATTGACTGATTTGTTTGCTCGCATTAAGGGGGCTAGGTGGTTCACTAAGATAGATCTTCGCGGTGCGTATAATCTGGTGCGGATAAAACAGGGTGATGAGTGGAAAACCGCATTTAATACGCCTGAGGGCCATTTTGGGTATTTGGTAATGCCTTTTGGACTCTCCAATGCTCCGTCAGTCTTTCAGTCCTTTATGCACAATATTTTCCGTGAATATCTGGATAAGTTTATGATTGTGTATTTGGATGATATTTTGGTGTTTTCTGATGACTGGGAGTCTCATGTTCTACAGGTCAGGAAGGTGTTTCAGGTTCTGCGGGCCAATTCTCTGTTTGTGAAGGGCTCAAAGTGTCTCTTCGGAGTCCAGAAGATTTCTTTTTTGGGGTACATTTTTTCTCCTTCTACTATTGAGATGGATCCCGTCAAGGTTCAGGCGATTTGTGACTGGACACAACCTACATCTGTTAAGAGCCTTCAGAAGTTCTTGGGGTTTGCTAATTTTTATCGTCGGTTCATTGCTAATTTTTCCAGTATTGTTAAACCTTTGACTGATTTGACTAAAAAGGGTGCTGATGTTGCTGATTGGTCTCCTGCGGCCGTGGAGGCCTTTCAGGAACTTAAGCGCCGGTTTTCTTCTGCTCCTGTGTTGTGTCAACCAGATGTTTCACTTCCTTTTCAGGTTGAGGTTGATGCTTCCGAGATTGGAGCGGGGGCGGTTTTGTCACAGAGAAGTTCTAATGGCTCGGTGATGAAGCCATGTGCATTCTTCTCTAGAAAATTCTCGCCCGCCGAGCGCAATTATGATGTGGGTAATCGGGAGCTTTTGGCCATGAAGTGGGCATTTCAGGAGTGGCGTCATTGGCTTGAGGGTGCTAAACATCGTGTGGTGGTCTTGACTGATCACAAGAATCTCATTTACCTTGAGTCTGCCAGGCGTTTGAATCCTAGACAGGCTCGTTGGTCGTTGTTTTTTTCTCGTTTCAATTTCGTGGTTTCATACCTGCCAGGTTCAAAGAATGTGAAGGCAGATGCTCTTTCCAGGAGTTTTGTGCCTGACTCTCCTGGAGACTCTGGGCCTACTGGTATCCTTAGGGATGGGGTAATATTGTCCGCCGTATCCCCAGACTTGCGACGTGCATTGCAGGAGTTTCAGGTGGATAAACCGGATCGTTGTCCACCAGAAAGACTGTTTGTTCCGGATGATTGGACCAGTAGAGTCATCTCCGAGGTCCATTCTTCTGTGTTGGCTGGTCATCCTGGAATATTTGGTACTAGAGACTTGGTGGCCAGGTCTTTTTGGTGGCCTTCCTTGTCTAGGGATGTGCGTACCTTTGTGCAGTCTTGTGAAGTGTGTGCTCGAGCTAAGCCTTGCTGTTCTCGGGCCAGTGGGTTGTTGTTATCCTTGCCCATCCCGAAGAGGCCTTGGACGCACATTTCCATGGATTTTATTTCTGATCTCCCAGTTTCACAGAAAATGTCCGTTATCTGGGTTGTGTGTGACCACTTTTCTAAGATGGTTCATTTGGTGCCCTTGCCTAAGTTGCCTTCCTCCTCTGAGTTGGTCCCTTTATTTTTTCAGAACGTGGTTCGTTTGCATGGGATTCCGGAGAATATCGTTTCTGACAGGGGATCCCAGTTTGTGTCTAGATTTTGGCGGACGTTTTGTGCCAAGATGGGCATTGATTTGTCTTTCTCGTCTGCATTCCATCCTCAGACGAATGGCCAGACGGAGCGAACTAATCAGACCTTGGAAACTTATTTGAGGTGTTTTGTTTCTGCTGATCAAGATGACTGGGTTGCTTTTTTGCCACTGGCCGAATTTGCTCTTAATAATCGGGCTAGTTCTGCCACGTTGGTCTCTCCTTTTTTTTGTAATTCGGGGTTTCATCCTCGTTTTTCCTCTGGTCAGGTGGAGTCTTCGGATTGTCCTGGAGTGGACGTGGTGGTGGACAGGCTGCATCAGATTTGGAACCAGGTGGTGGACAATTTGAAGTTATCTCAGGAGAAGACTCAGCAGTTTGCTAATCGCCGTCGCCGCGTGGGTCCCCGACTTCTTGTTGGGGATTTGGTGTGGTTGTCTTCTCGTTTTGTCCCTATGAAGGTCTCTTCTCCTAAGTTCAAGCCTCGGTTCATCGGTCCTTATAGGATCTCGGAGATTCTTAACCCTGTATCTTTTCGTTTGGATCTCCCAGCATCGTTTGCTATTCATAATGTGTTCCATCGGTCGTTGTTGCGGAGGTATGAGGTGCCCGTTGTTCCTTCGGTTGAGCCTCCTGCTCCGGTGCTGGTGGAGGGAGAATTGGAGTATGTTGTTGAGAAGATCTTGGATTCTCGTGTTTCCAGACGCAAACTCCAGTATTTGGTTAAGTGGAAGGGTTATGGTCAGGAGGATAATTCCTGGGTGGTCGCCTCCGATGTTCATGCGACTGATTTGGTCCGCGCCTTCCATAGAGCTCACCCTGATCGCCCTGGGGGTTCTCGTGAGGGTTCGGTGACCCCTCCTCAAGGGGGGGGTACTGTTGTGGATTCTGTTTGTGGGCTCCCTCTGGTGGTTACTGCTGGTACTGGGTGACTTTGGTGGGTTGCGGCCTTTGGTTTCCACCTGTCCATCAGAGGCTGGGTGTTTCCTATTTTACCTGGCCTTTTTGTCATTCCCTTGCCGGCTATCAATGTATTCAGATGTGCTCTGTTTGGTTCCTGCCTACCTGCTCCCAGATCTTTCAGGATAAGCTAAGTGCTGATTTTCAGTTGTTTGGTTTTTTTGTCCAGCTTGCTTATTATGTCTCTATGCTAGCTGGTAGCTCTAGTGGACTGAGGTTCTCCCCATGTGCCATGAGTTGGCACATGGGTTCTTGTAATCTCAGGATGGTTTTTTGATTAGGGTTTTTTGCTGACCGCTCAGACCCCTTTTGTATCGTTCTGCTTTCTAGTTTACAGCGGGCCTCAATTTGCTGAACCTATATATATCATCTCTATGTGTGTGCCTTCCTCTCATTTCACCGTCAATACATGTGGGGGGCAACTATACCTTTTGGGGTTCATTCCTCTGGAGGCAAGTGAGGTCTTATTTTCTCTGCAGTACTAGTTAGCTCTTAGGCTGGTGCGTGGCGTCTAGAACCAACGTAGGCACGCTCCCTGGCTATCTCTAGTTGCGTTTGTCAGGCGTAGGGCAGCGGTCAGCCCAGGTTCCATCACCCTAGAGCTCGTCCGATATTTTGTATTACTTTGCTTGTCCCTTGCTATCCCTAGCCATTGGGATTCATGACAGTGAGCATCACATAACCACATTGTAATCCTCTGGAAGTAATCAAACTCTCTTATTCAATGACTGCAAGCAGAGATTTTAGCAAGTGCGGGGGCGTGATACACAAAATATGTAAATATATATAAGTCTTATATTTAAGTAGCCCAAGAATTTCATTTATTCCTTATTGCTATACTCAGATCGCGAAAAGGAATCATAAACAATACAAGAAAGTGTTAAGAATGCAGGTTTATATCAGGACACATTGTTCACAGGGTGGCTGGTACAGGATGCTGCTTGATAATAAGTTGAGCTGCCAGGGACCTCCCTGAGCATTAAAAAATGTCCATCATTAATACTGTTATATATACATAAATTTGCTAATTTTCTTTTAAATAAATCTCCCAAAAATATTCCCAGATACATCAATAGAAATACGTTTATGAGTTGTCCCCTTTGTCATTAGACTTATGCAATCTGCTATGCGTATTGAAGATCCTCATTGGGTGGAACAGGGACTCTCTAATGTTTTAAAAATCAGTGTCATGCTCTGTCCCTTTATGCCCTGGACTAAGCATAAAACAGTGTATCAGTTTTGCATAAGGTGTTCCATTAAAGGGAAAGGGGTTGACATAGAACTGCTTCCCTCTCACTGAAGAGTCTTCCGTGTATTCTGTTTGATGCAGCTTTAGCTTCTGTTACTTGCTTCTGCTTGTAAAAGGTTTCCCCTTGTCAGCTCTTATTACAAGATCAAATGGTGTGGTTAAACACATACAGCCTTATATCACGCACATATGGTGGCAAATGTAACACCCCAGGGTCCTGGTCATTACAGTGGCATTGCTTTCCTCATGGGGAGAGTGATGTAACGCTTGGAAGCTATGGAAGATCTCTTCTATCAGGTAAACACAAACATGCAACATGTTCACACTCCAGGCCAGAAGGGGGAGGTCTAAACCTGGTTTAGGGGGAACTTCCCTAGATAAACATTCGGGTCTGGAGGAAAAGTCAGTCGGTCTGTCAGGAGGACAGAGAAGAGAGCAGTCAGACAGTGAGTGTTGGAAGGACTGAAGGGGCCATGCAGCCAGAGTTTTTGCAGTCCCTGGGGAAAGAGAATTCAGAAGGAAAGAACAGATTGTAGAGAGCATGCAGGAGAGTGAAGCACAGGAGAGTGACAACTGGGGAGGATAGCTGTAACTGGTCTACCTCCCTGCAGAGCACAGATTCCCGGTAGCCGGAAAACTGAGGTTGTGTTGGATTCTAAGAGGCACAGCAGAAACCTGCAGGACAGCTGGACTACATGTAACCTGTCCGCCCTAACATCCAGGAGGCACAGTGACGCATAGAACCCGGGTCGTGATAGAGACCCTGTAAAAAGGCTCGAGCCACCTGTCATATGGGTTTGTGTCCCACCTTTATGGAGGACAGAGAGAATCGTGAGGACCTTGATAGAAGCCACAGGCAGCAAGGGACTACACCAAAGCGCTAGTAGGAAGGCTTTCATCTCCACCTGATAAAGGGGATTCTGAACTTGCTTCCGAGCCTGCCGGACCCTGCCTGTACCTGTGATCTGGTGCCCTGGACTGTGGTTGCCTGAAGTCTTCAGTAAACCAGGTAAAGAGACTGCAAACCTGTGTCCTCCCTTCTTTACTGCAGCACTCACCATCCTCTTCTACATACTGGAAGTCCTGGGGATCTACTTCACCTGTGGGAAGTTATATCATCTTAGCTGCCATAGCATCACCCCAGAGGACCCCTTTAAGCAGTGTCGGTCCCCACTGACCGAACACCACAGGTGGCGTCACGAACACAGACTTTATTCCAAATCCCTTAAAAGACCTTTCCCTTTTACTTGGGCACCCAGGGCCATGGAATGGGTCACCGCCACCATGACATCCCCTTTAAGTACTGGAACCGGTACTGTGTACCCCATGGCCCTGGTGAGTGACTCAACTTGGCGACACGAGCAGGATGGACCGACCCGAAAAACTGGGTAATGTGCGCCTAAGGCCTCTTTCACACGTCAGTGTCTCCGGTACGTGTAGTGACAGTTTTCTCACGTACCGGAGACACTGAAACACGTAGACCCATTTAAATGAATGGGTCTATGCACATGTGCGTGTTTTCACACGGACCGTATGTCCGTGCTGAAAACACGTCGACATGTCCGTTTTCTACCGGCAGCACGGACCACAATACGGACAGCACACGTGCACACGGAGAACAGTGTGCACTCTCCTCCGTGTGCACGTACCGCCCGCAGGAGAGACAGCGCTACACTAAGCGCTGTCCCCCCGCTGTGGTGCTGAAGGCGGAATTCATCTCTTCTCCCCCTCCGGAGAGAAGAGATGAAAGATCAAGTTTTTTTTTTTTTTGTGAAAAATAAAGTTTTCATGTGTCCCCCCCCTCCCCTCAGTGCGCCGCCTGGTCCCTTGCCGCAGAAATACTCACCTAGCTCCCGCGATGTCTCCTCTGTCCTCTCCGCGCTGGCAGCTTCTCCTGTGTGACCGGTCACGTGGTACCGCTCATTACAGTCAGGGAATATTCACTGACTGTAATGAGCGCTCCCACGTGACCGCTCACACAGGAGAAGCTGCCGGCGCTGAGAGGACAGAGGAGACATCGCAGGAGCTGGCCAGGTGAGTATTTCTGCAGCAAGGGGCCAGGCGGCGCACTGAGGGGGGGGGGGGCTTTTGGACGCGGACGCACATGCAAACTTTATTCCCCCCCCCACAAAAAAAAAAAAAAAAGATCTTTCATCTCTTCTCTCCAACGAACGCTGGGGGAGAAGAGATGAATTCTGCCTTCAGCACCACATGCGGGGGGGACAGCGCTTAGTGTAGCGCTGTCTCTCCTGCACGGTCCGTGTGGTCCTCAGGCGGCACACGGGCGGCACACGGATGCCGCACGTATGTGCCACTTGAGCACACGGACATACGGACACGGATATCTCCGGTACCGGTTTTTTCCGGTACCGGAAATATCAGGACGTGTGAAAGAGCCCTAAGAGACTTTGCTTAACTGTGTGACAATTGGACTGTAAATTGCTGCCAAAACCGCTGCCATTATAGCACCATGTGGCGTGCAAGAGGAAAGGGCGCATAGTCGTTGGCGGCACCTGGAGGAACGGCGCGAAAACCATGGCTGCCCCTCATCAATACTACTATGTGAGAGAAGTATGCCCATCAACAAGAGAGGTCCGCCTCCTAGTCTGGGATGGCGGGAATGAGAAGAGACGGAACCGTCCACGGAAGGAGGCGGAGAAGGAACATCAAGGAGACGTGGCCAAGAACCTGGTTGACAAGATGGCGAGTGGAGGTCACCCGGAGGAAGGGGAGAAAGCAAGCAGCTGCCCCAGGCAATGGGAGGAAGAAGAGGACCTGCCGTCAGCAATGAACCCGGAGGTTCTCGGAGCAGAAGTGGAGGAGCTGTGCTATCAGCTCCGGCAGACCTGGTTCCACGCAGCTGCAAAAGCATGGGAGCAGCAGGGGAGCCAGCTTTCGGGATCTCAGCCTGCGATGGAGGAGCCTGGCACCGGAGATGCCGCAGCAGGTATGAAGACCGACCCTGCCCCAGTAGTCGAGGACACCCTGATAGAGCCCGTAGATGCCCCGCCACCCCTACCACCCACCCGGATGTTCAGACTGATCGAGTGGGAGTGACCCTGGGAGATAGCACAGACCTCCGAAGCCCCGTTGCAGCCGACAAAAAAGGCCCAGGAAGTACACGGAGAATGGGTAACCTTCCGGTGGGAGCACTCCGGCACCATCTTGATGGGGTTCCGAGGGGAGGCCCAGGCTGAGGGAGAATATCTCGAAGTATTCAGCCAGAAAGAGTACTGTCGACAGCAGGCACTCAAACAGGAGGAGGAGGACAGGGAGCGGGACCTCCAATGCAGGGCTGCAAAGGAAAGAGATCTGCAGGCTAAAGCTCAAGCCAGGAGGATAAGCCATGAGGACAGGGGCCCACGGAAACAATGGACTGTAGTGGCATTCCGCATCAAATCCAGCTGGGGATTCATTAAAGAATCTGGCGAGCAACAGGAGGTATTCGTCACCAGGCGTGATGTAGAAACCCATCGATTAGAGGGACACCCGGACAGGGACCTCTACCACGTTACTTACACCAGGCACTGGGGAGACAAAGGGTGGTATGCCCTGCACATGCACAAATGTGCCTCAAAAGCACCCAGGTCACCTGCAATTGACCCAGAACCACAGCCAGTAACCTCGCCTAAATCACCGGCACCATTACCTGGCGAGGTAAACCTTGCACCTGCGCCTAGCAAAGCACAAATCATCACGTGTTCAAAAGCTACTCAGACTGCACTAGAACAGAATTCAAGGAGCACCCATACTCCCATCAAGGGTACTGATGAACTTTACGTTGTACCTGGCACACGTTTGAACTCCCGGCTAGGAGACTGTACTGTGCAGGTGCTACTTTGAAAGAAGAAAAATTGAATTCACAAGATAAATTGACTGTAACATAAGTTCAGCGTTTAAAGAGTTTTGATTAACCTGGTAAGGTTTCTGCTTCTGAAAGTTCATTTGTTTAAAGACACTGAGACCATGGACAGTGAATGGTCTACAAACTCTCTTGAATATAGTTATTATTATTTGTATTATTATTTATATAGCACCATTGATTCCATGGTGCTGTACATGAGAAGGGATTACATACAAATTACATATATCACTTACAGTAAGCAAACTAACAATTACAGACTGATACAGAGGGGTGACGACCCTGCCCTTGCGGGCTTACATTCTTCAGGATGGTGGGGATGGAGACAATAGGTTGAGGGTTGTAGGAGCTCCGGTGTTGGTGAGGCGGTAGCTTCAGTAGTGGTGAGGAGGCAGCAGGGTCAGTGCAGGCTGTAGGCTTTCCTGAAGATGTGGGTTTTCAGGTTCCATCTGAAGGATCCGAATGTGGTTGATAGTCGGATGTGTTGTGGCAAAGAATTCCAGAGGATGGGGGATATTCTGGAGAAGTCTTGGAGGCGGTTCGGTGAGGAGTGGATAGGTGTGGAGAAGAGGAGGTCTTGGGAGGACCGGAGATTACGTGAGGGAAGATATCGGGAGATTTGTTCAGAGATATATGGAGGAGACAGGTTATGGATAGCTTTGTAGGTCAGTATTAGTAAAGCTGGGTTCACCCTGCGTTGCTGGCGTCCGTTAGATGGACTACATTACACAGCGGCATAACGCGGTGTAACGTAATCTGTTTAACATCGCCATTGACTCAAATGTCGGACGCATCACTAGCGCCCGCCCACAATGGGCGGGCGCTAGGGATGTGCCGTCATTGAGTGACGGACCCTGAGACGCGGGCTGCAGCGTTTCTGGGTCCGTCACTGCTAGCACAGATAGAGCTAGCAGATGCTCTATCTGTGCTAGCGTGCTGCCATACCGGCACTTACGTTTACAGCAGCCCGTTACCGTATGTGTTGAACGGGCTGCTGTAAACGTAATGCGAACCCAGCCTTATTTGAACTGGATACACTGAGGGAATGGGAGCCAATGAAGAGATTTGCAGAGGGGGGAAGCGGAGGAGTAGCGAGGAGAGAGATGAATTAGTCGGGCAGCAGAGTTAAGAATGGACTGGAGAGGTGCAAGGGTGTTAGCAGGGAGGCCACAGAAAAGGATGTTACAGTAGTCAAGGCAGGAGATGATGAGGGCATGAACAAGCATTTTAGTAGATTGACGGTTGAGGAACGGACGGATTCTGGAGATATTTTTGAGCTGAAGGCGACAGGAGGTGGAAAGAGCTTGGATGTGCGGTTTGAAGGACAGGGCAGAGTCAAGGGTTACTCCGAGGCAGCAGACTTCCGGTACGGGGGAAAGCGTGATGTCGTTAATTGTGATAGATAGGTCAGGTATGGAAGATCTACGAGATGGAGGAAAGATGATGAGTTCAGATTTGTCCACATTGAGTTTGAGGAAGAGAGAGGAGAAGGAAGATATGGCTGATAGACACTCCGGGATTCTGGACAGCAGAGAGGTGATGTCTGGGCTAGAAAGGTAGATCTGAGTGTCATCAGCATAAAGGTGGTACTGGAACCCATGGGACTTTATGAGTTGGCACCTCTTTATGTGCTTCCTACTGGTTTTACAAAGAACCTTTAAAGAAACTGTTTCTAAGGTTGCCTTAAATGTTGATTTGTTTGTAGACCTGAAGAAAAACCCGTTTGGAGTGGCCGAAGACAGGGTCTGGATACTACGCCTTGTAGCCTGCCCAAGTCCTACATTGGGGGTTTACAAAACAGGTCCCTCACATCGTTGCTGCTATTTGAATGTGATTAAATGACTTGAATATTGATTGCACTTTTAAATAGATGTTGAATTTGTTGCACTTAGTTAAATAAAGTGATAGTGTTTAACACAGTCAGAAAAGTTACCCTGTATGGGAAGTAAATAGTGTTTTATGCAGATAATATTGAAAAGTACACTGAGAGTCTTATAAATTGAACGTAAATCTGATGTTTTTGTACTTTGGTGGAAGAGTCTTAAAGATCGTATACCCGTAAAGGGTAGTTGCCATTCCATAGTATATTATAGTAAAGTTCTATATTTTTGAAAGGTTATTTTCTACATTATAATAAAGTTATGTAACGTTTAAAAATGAATTACCTCCCATAAAGGGAAGCCATAGTTTAACCTGTTTATAGCATTTAAAAATGTGTATGTCTTTATTAACCTGTTGTCGTTCTTTTCCCAGTCCGGGAGTACTGGATTTAATGGGGGAGGGGGGAGGAGTGTAACACCCCAGGGTCCTGGTTGTTACAGTGGCATTGCTTTACTCATGGGGAGAGTGATGTCACGCTTGGAAGCAAGGGAAGATCTCTTCTATCAGGTAAACACAAACATGCAACATGTTCACGCTCTAGGCCAGAAGGGGGAGCTCTAAACTTGGTTTAGGGAGAACTACCCTAGATATACATTCGGGTCTGGAGGGAAAGTCAGTCGGTCTGTCAGGAGGACAGAGAAGAGAGCAGTCACACAGTGAGTGTTGGAAGGACTGAAGGGGCCGTGCAGCCAGAGTTTCTGCAGCTCCTGGGGAAAGATAATTCAGAAGAAAAGAACAGATTGTAGAGAGCATGCAGGAGAGTGACAACTGGGGAGGATAGCTGTGACTGGGCTACCTCCCTGCAGAGCGCAGATTCCCGGTAGCCGGAAGACCGAGGTTGTGTCGGACTCCAAGAGGCACAGCAGAAACCGGCAGGACAGCTGGACTACATGTAACCTGTCCACCCTAACACCCAGGAGGCACAGTGGCGCATAGAGCCTGGGTCATGATAGAGACCCTGTAAAAAGGCTCGAGCCACCTGTCATACGGGTTTGTGTCCCACCTTTATGGAGGACAGAGAGAATCGTGAGGACCTTGATAGAAGCCACAGGCAGCAAGGGACTACACCAAAGCGCTAGTAGGAAGGCTTTCATCTCCACCTGGTAAAGGGGACTCTGAACTTGCTTCAAAGCCGGTCAGACCCTGGCCCTGGACTGCGGTTGCCTGAAGCCTTCAGTAAACCAGGTAAAGAGACTGCAAACCTGTGTCCTCAGTTCTTTACTGCGCCACTCTCCTTCCTCTTCTACACACCGGGAGCCCTAGGGACCTACTTTACCTGTGGGAAAATATACCATCTTAGCTGCCATAGCATCACCCCAGAGGACCCCTTTAAGCAGTGTCAATCTCCACTGACTGAACACCACAGGTGGCGTCACAAACACAGACTTTATTTCAAATCCCTTAAAAGACCTTTCCCTTTTACTTGGGCGCCCAAGGCCACGGACCGGGTCGCCGCCACCATGGCATCCTCTTTCAGTACCGAGTACTCCACGGCCCTGGTGGGCGACTCACAAACAAGCACACGATTTGCCAATAAATTGGTGTTACCATTCACCTCTGCAATTGAGAGTTGTTTTTGGCACCATGAGATCGGCCGCACTATCTGGTCTCACTGTTACAAGCAAGAGGCAAGAGTGAGAAGCAAAATCTGCATTTCGGAGAAATACATCAGAGATTCTGCACACACAGATAGTATAGACAGCCAACATAAATTAGAGAAGAGAAATATAAAGTTACATGTCATGGGATATACTAGAGAACCTGCACACAGAACTCATAGGTAGTATAGACAATCAGTCTGCAGCTAATCATTCTATGGACTCACCTACTATAACAACTCTCGTACAGGTACAACTGAGATGGGATGAAATAAATGACATGGCTGGTGAGTTACCATTACATGTGCAATTAATTATTTCCTGAAGTGCTAGTATAGAGTGTAACTATGATTTCACAAGCTTTTGCCATTTCATAGCGACATGTGACTGTTGAGATATTGAGACACCCACATGTTGTTAAAACAAAGAGGGAGAAGGTTTCAGATTAGTTTCTGTTTGTTTGTTTTTTATTAAAGAATAGAGTGAGCAATGAATGGATATGGAAACACAGGAATCTGAAGACTTTCCATGAAGCCATACACTGCTCACTCCACACAAGGAGCCAATCACAAATGATGGGGCCCAGTGTGAATCTGCGTGCTGCTGCCCCTTCATTTTAGTGATCAGATCACAATACTCTGAGCACGACTGATCAAAACCTTTCCAGTTACTGTGACATGTCAAAAGTACTATTAAATGATAGCTACCCTTTAATCTACCTAGAAATTATAGCAGTGACTGGGATCGGATGACTCAATACCAAACTTCCTAACTCTTGAGAACTGCCTTAAGGGTATTCCTGAATTCTAAAAAAGTTGGGGGTGAAACCATGCCCCCTTTTGTAAACCATACCCATTTACACAACCATTACCCTAATGTTCTGGAGCTGCACACAAAAAGTGAAAGCACTGAACAATTCTGTTCTCGCATAAAATGGTAAGCAACGTTCTAGGTATATTACCCTTTCTGTAAATTAAATAGACGGTAACAGCAGTCCTATGTAACACCACATAGGACACAGGGATAATGCACAGTGCAGATAAATCCATTGAGTCGCAGGTGATGTTCTCTCTCTTCTTAGTCATCGATTTTCATCTTTTATCCTCGGTTTAGCCCAGTCCACCATGACAACTTCTTCCATCCACGCCTTAGCTGCTCTTATCCCCCTCCAGCAAACAGTAACTGTTCATATGTCGTGCCTTCACGTGTGCCTCTCCACAATAAAAGTGCCCCCTGTGCTTCCGTACAGTGATTTTGTCCCCTATGTACCTGTATGCAGTAGATATGCCCACTTTGTGTCCCACATGGTATGCGTGTGATTTGTGGTAATCTCCTTCCCCCATACATAAAATTATTAATATTATTTATTCTAGCACCATTTATTCCTTGACACTTTACATGTCTTGTGTGCCTCCCCATTTATAACCCCCACCCCAGTAATGTTGCCCATTTCTGGCACCACATCGTAGTATACCTCATTTGTGCCCCAGTATAGTAATGTTCTCTATTTGCAGCCCCATATAGCAATGTCCCCGTTTTGTACCCCCATATTCCCACTTCCAGTGCCCCATTGGTGTTAATACAATCAATAAACTTAAACAATTTGTCCAAACGTAGAGGATTGTTGGTCTATGCAAATGATAGATTGTGAATACCAGTTCGGTGGGGGTCCAACATCCTGGGCCCCCACTGATCAGCTGTTTTTTGCTCTGGCAACATCTGGCTGTAAACACCTTGAATGCAGCTGCTGAGCGCAGCTCTGGTCAGAGTGTAGCGGCCTCTGCTGGTTGTAGACAGCTACGGCAGCAGTATAGTTCTGCTATCACTGACTCAAGATGTACTCAGCAAAAAAAAACGAATCTGTGGAGTGCAGGGTGTCAGACGGACCTCCACAAATCTGCTATTGACAACCCATCAGAGTGTCAGACCCAGACCAATGTGCTATTGATGACCTGTCAGGGTGTCTGACCTGAACCCAATCTGCTATTGATGACCTATCAGGAAGTCAGACACCAACAATCTGCTATTGATGACCTATCAGGGTGTCTGACCCAAACCCAATCTGCTATTGATGACCTATCAGGAAGTCAGACACCACCAATTTGCTATCGATGACCTATCAGGGTGTCTGACCCGATCCCAATCTGCTATTGATGACCTATCAGGGTGTTGGACCCAAACCCAATCAGCTATTGATGACCTATCGGGGTGTCTGACCCCCTATCGGGGTGTCTGACCCAAACCCAATCTGCTATTGACAACCCATCAGAGTATCAGACCCAGACCAATGTGCTATTGATGACCTATCAGGAAGTCAGACACCACCAATCTGCTATTGATGACCTATCAGGGTGTCTGACCCGAACTCAATCTGCTATGATGACCTATCAGGGTGTCACCTTCCCCCCCCGGCAGTCTACAGCCTGCTGCAGACAACAAATGCTGCCTTAGGTCCCCCAAGGGCCCTGGCCTGGGCTTCAGGCAGGCTGCAGCCCTAAAGCAGCCCGTGGCTTGATAGAGTAAGTGGTGGACAGGGAGACGATGGCAATAGTTTTCATCTTATCCATGTGCTGAGGACAGACAAAGATGGAAGGACCCTCACCCCGGAGAATCTGCCGACTCGTCCTGGAGTGCTGGCGGTGTCACTTATTTCCAGAACCCTTCTGGACGTTCCGGGAGAGTTGGCACGTATGCTGCAGCCATTGTATGCTGGTGCTAAATAAATTACTGGAAACAATGAATACCAGGCTTTGGTGGTAAAACAAGTGCAGATTTCCAGGAGATGCTCATACTCGCCAGTTTCCCCAGAGCAATACATGACTAGTGATATATTATATACAGTGCAGGTGGATAAGTGTAAACACATTCTACTCACCAGGTACATCTTACATACTGGATTTTGCAATTTCCAGCTGTGCGGTAAATATCTGTAAATGTATAACTTGTACCAGGGTGTAACGCTCACTAATGCACTAAGCTTTCCATCTGTGTGTGGCTGAATAATGTGGATAATTTCCAGAATTGTACAGGGAAGCTCTAGGCCTCATAGCAAAATATGGGGTTCCTTTAAATGTCAGCACAAAAGAGGCAAGAAACGGAAAATACGAAATCATAGCATGTGCCTGCCATAAAGAGCTTGAAGGAGTTGCCAAGCTCCTTTTACTTCCACATCAGGCGGTGGGAGACCCCGCTGGCGTGGCACGCATCGGGTGCGGGGGTGGTATCGTGCTCGGTATCTGCCAAGATTCCAACACAGAAGAGAGAGGTAGAAAGTCCCTTTACATTGGCCAGCTCACAGGCGGAGCCCATATAGGTGATTTTGGACTCAATGAGCTGTAAAATTTATTTTTTAAAGCTATAACTCATCTAATCTATATCCCAAAACCCACATCCTCTAAACCAGACCCCAAATTTTGGAATCCATCACTTTGACCCTAAACCAGACCCCATTAACTTTCAGGACAGAATTATTTAGATTCCAACCCCAGTAACTTAGGTTCCAATATAACAGACCCCAAGCCAGAACCTAATATGCAGACCCCAGGCCAGACCCGGACCCCCAATGCAGTCATTATAGCACAGACTCCATACTGGACTCCAATAAGCAGACCATATAATACAGACCTCAATATGTAGACCACAAATCATACTCCAATCAAGACCTCAATATGCAGACCCCAAAGAGAACTCCAGAATTCAGTCCCAAAATTTAGACCCATTTAAATAATCACCTTTCCTTGTTACCAACTCTTCCAGACCAGTATGTGATGTCCAGGCACGGACTATAAGGGAAAAAACTGCGGCCACTGCGTTTGGAGGACAGCGGCTTGGACAAACATTGCACTTAAAAAATAAATCATCGTCCTGGAAATTTTGGGACCGTTAGCAACTTTGCATCCCTGGACATGCAACCTCAGCACCTTGGATAACGCCCAATAGACCCACACCCCTGACACACTACGTGTACCTTACCCAGGAGACCGCATGCTCCCCAACAGTAGCATGAAGGGACGTAAACCAGGACCAGGGGAGTCCTATTTTAATTTTGCTTTTGAATACCCTCTTTTTTTGCAGGCCTCTAGCATGATAGCAGGATTAACTAAGGGTCATGAAATCCAATGAACCACATTCCCAGTCCCATAATGGACTCTTTTTATTCAGGATTCACATAAGGACCCATTGTATTAATCACATTAAGGTCGGACCTGTGGACATATTTTTCCAGAGTGAAGCCGTTTCAGGAGTCAGGTCAGGCTTGGATGTAGAGGTCCTTTTTAAATCTAGACATAGATGTTAAAAAAAAAGTAAAGGTTAAAGTGAAGGACAGCATCCAATCCAGGTGAAGACCACAAATTCTTTATTGTGCCATAGATGCGACGTTTTAACCTCAAGGGTCTTTTTCAAGCATGCTTGAAAAAGACCCTTGAGGTTGAAACGTCGCATCTATGGCACAATAAAGAATTTGTGGTCTTCACCTGGATTGGATGCTGTCCTTCACTTTAACCTTTGGTATGTACTCCTCCACTTGGGTCCAGTGGAAATAGGACGGGCAACCGCTTTGGTCAGTAGTGCTGTCAGCCGCCATTGCATTATTCTGGGTTAAAAAAAGTAGTCAGCCAAATGCTTGTTTGACCTACAACAATGTTCCCTGATAATCCCATTAATGTGCCTGACCCGTCCGACATGTTGCTTCAATGGAGCAAGATAGAATCTCTTACCCCTCTGATTTTAGTGTCAACGTTGATGTGTAATTTCTGGGCTTTTGTTGCACTGTCCCATTCATTTGATACAACTCCTTCTAGATAAATAAACATTTTTGCAGCATGAAAAATCGCCCTCTGGGACCACCATTGATCAAGAGAATGAAGAAGCCATAGCAAAAGAGTAGCGAGAGAGCTGGAGGGCAAGGAAAAGCTCCAAGGGGAAGAAATTCCCCTTCATTCTCCGGTTCAGTGGGGTCCCAGCTGTGATAGCATATCCCAGAGCAATAGTGGGCAATATGGAATAATAACGATATATCGGAGTAATCACGGACACATTGAAGGAATCACACAATCTCATTTAGGAAATTCATACCCTTTCAAAAAACATATACATTCTTTACACCAGGCAGTGTAATATGGCAGCACCTGAGGTCATTGGCAGGGAATGGTAGATCTCGGCAGTTTTCACATTAGATTCCTGCAAAATTCACCTACTCGTAGCGGTCCGGTGTCTTTTGGGGGGCATTTTTTTGTTATTGCTTTTTTTTTTTTTTTTTTTCTTGCTTGGATGCTACAGACTCTGCTGTCCTCTAGTGGTCAATGGGGAAATAACATTCAGACAGGACTTTGGACATTTTTGCCTTGGCTAGGAAATTGTTATGGTTCCCACTGATGAAGCAGATCCTTGATCCTCAGTTGGTTTGACACTGTCTAAATTAAGGCGTCTCCCCGTTCTTCACGCCAAGCACCCTCCAATCAGCTAAGATATTATTGTCGATGGTCTCGGCCTGTTCTTTGTCCGTATTTCCTGATTTGTTTCCTAGTAAGTATATAATATACCAGGGTTACAGTACATAATATACTAGGGTGACTGTGCAGGAATCTGATATAGGAAAAATAAAACCTATATATATGACCCTAGGGACCTGTGGACGTCATTACAGGACCCTATGGATTTTGTCAGGGTGGACAGCTATCTAATTTGCATGTAGGTGCCCTGACTTATTTTTGGGGAAAGAAGGATCGGGCATATTAAGTTTCAGTGTCTGATCCTTTTGTTCTCAAGGCAGATAAGCCGCCGTAGGTGTCTTGCAGCAGCTCACTCCCCTCTCCCCATTGGAAACACATGAACGCTCCGCCGGCCCACAGCTATTATGGGCAACTTTAGTCAGGCCAGGACAACCCTTTAAAGGTATAAGCTGATTTTTGTGGCCACTGTTTTGCAGCCTTTTACTGAGAAAATTCTCTCCTTCTCAGGGTGATAGGACATTTCTTCAGCAATTTTGCTGACGAGTTCTTCATCTATGGTTCTGCCGCGCTGACGAAGCTCCGCTCTCACACACATCTTCACGTGTTTCATTTCCAGAGGAAAGAACGGCACAAAGACATCAATCAGATTTCTGTCTATCAGACTACTGTGCCAGAATCCACCTAAAGGGGAAAAATATACTGGTGATCCAGGAGCATAAAAAGTGACACTAAGCCAAGCAAAATGTCTCATTTAAAATACATGCACACTCAGCTGAGTCAAGCATGCATGTACAGTTGTGTGAAAAAGTGTTTGCATCCTGATTTCCTATTCTTTTGCAGTTTTGTCACACTCTTTGGACGGTTCATGTCCCATTACATCTGGTATAAAAGTAACACATTTGAGAAAAGGAACATCAT
Source organism: Ranitomeya variabilis (assembly GCF_051348905.1). Lineage (NCBI taxonomy): Eukaryota > Metazoa > Chordata > Amphibia > Anura > Dendrobatidae > Ranitomeya > Ranitomeya variabilis. Next base: position 247,528,068 of record NC_135233.1, on the reverse strand, counting down.
ACCAACAGTAAAATATGGTGGTGGCAGTGTGATGGTCTGGGGCTGTTTTGCTGCTTCAGAACCTGGAAGACTTGCTGGAACCATGAATACTGCTGTCTTCCAAAAAATCGTAAAGAAGAATGTCAGGCCATCTGTTTGTGACCTCAAGCTGAAGCGCACTTGGGTTATGCAGCAGGACAATAAACCAAAACACACCAGCAAGACCACTCCTGAACGGCTTAAGAAAAGCAAATTTAAGACTTTGGTGTGGCCTAGTCAAAGTCCTGACCCGATTGAGATGCTGTGGCATGACCTTAAAAAGGCAGTTCATGCTTGGAAACCCTCCATTGTGGCTGAATTACAACAATTCTGCAAATATGAGTAGGACAAAATTCCTCCAGAGTGTTGTAAAAGACTCATTTCCAGTTATCGCAAACATTTGATTGCAGTTGTTGCTGCTAAGGATGGGCCAATCAGTTATTAGGTTTAGGGGGCAATCACTTTTTCACACAGGGCCCTGTAGGTTTGGATTTCTTTTTCCCTGAATAATAAAGACCTTTATTTATAAACTGCATTTTGTGATTACTTGTGTTTTGTTTGTCTAATATTTACATTTGTTTGGTGATCTGAAACACTTAAGTGTGACAAACATGCAAAAGAATAAGAAATCAGGAAGGGGGCAAACAGTTTTTCACTCAACTTTATATGGTGATCTAAAATCTATGGGCATCAGCCTGCCTTACATGAATCCTCCCGGAACATTGGTCACTTACTCTTTTTGTTGAAGGCATGCCTTGATAAGTGGCTCTCCACATCCAACAGTTTAATGTCTTCTCTCACCTTATGATTCCGCCAGAACTCCATTGCCAGCTCTGTAAGCTTTTCTCCTCCCGTGTTACTGTAACATAAAACACAAGAAGCCTGAGGGAGCCGTCGTATGTAGAAATATACAGAGGTTATGGGGCATCTGGCCAAAAATCCTAGAATATGTGACCCACTGTAGCGCTAAGACCGGCGCCCCTGCATGGTGTCCCTTTCTCCCTCCGTGCAGGCATGCTTCCTGCTCTGTGTGCATGCCGCAGTTCCCAGTGATGAGCCTAGTCCGCGCAATCTCCCCTGCTCTTAAAGGAGCAGCATGCGTATATAGTAAATGCTCTCAGCTTGTATATAATGTGAGTGTAAAGGTGCACAGGATGGTAGCCATGGGTGAAGGGCTGCTGTGTTCCCACACCCTGGCACCCTACAAATAGACTGTGTCCTGATTCCCATGTGCTGTGTGTGAAGCAGAACACTCACGGTTCGGCCAGAGGCCTCCGCTGTATCGAGGCGCCCGGATCCAACAACATCCGCACACAAATCAGGGGCCACTCACTTCATAACCAACAGTTCAACTCTACTTAGTAGTCCATGCTCAATTGATGTTACAGCACAGTACGTTTCCATATTCTCTGTTCTTTCGGCCTGAGCTATCCCTTCGCTTAATGGCTCCTATGGCCCCTGGGATACTCTTTCCAGTGTCTAGTTCTGGCCATAGGCCCCGAACATTGCAGAAAACAGTAGCCGATGTCCTCATGCTGCCCGAACAGTCTGTACTTATCGTGCCCTCCAGCCCCATGGCCTTGAACACTGCTAACGCTTTATCTTCCAATCTGATCTCCAACTCTATCTAGCCTAACCAGTAAGCGTTCCTCCAGTTAACTGTCCCTCCCATACTGGAGCTGTTCCTGAACACATTAACTGGTTCTATCCTAAACCTGTTTACTTCCTGAGGTTATTGTGCCCACAACTGCACTTTCCCTTTTCTAACATAATTTCCATGTCCTATGCTATACCTTATACTCTAATACTATACTTTCCCTACACACTATACATGAACAACATTAATAACAATACATCACATTAACAGCGTACATTAGTGCTCATAGAACTCTATGCAGCACAACATGTTATAACACTGTTTAGAGAGGGAGAGGCATAAGACAGCCCCAATCACACCCTTACATGAGCGCCTTCAAGATGGCTACCAGCAAATTGCCGGGAGTCATCCTGTATAAAAGACTCCCTCTCCCTTAGGGAGTCGCCAAGCAATAAGTTTAGTCACTAGGTAGTTGGTGTTCTAGCAGTACAGTTGTGAGGTCCCCTGGTCCCAGTGTGGCCAGGGTCCTGAACCCGAATCCCTGGTATCGATGCGGCCAGTCCTGTTTCCGGAGTCCAATGGTCCAAGTACGGCCAATGCCTGTACATTGTCCCCCGGTCGGTGTGCAGCCATTCTTTGATCCAGTATCCTAGATTGGTGTGTCTAAACATAGCTCTAATCAGGGTCGGCAAACCTGATCAACAACTGCAGTACCGGGTTCTGCCTATGAGTTGTACCTGGCAGCTACCTGCAGCCCAGTCCGGTCTCAATCATCAGGAGTCCCAGAGAACAGCTAGTAGCCTCTTAGCTAGGCCCCTTCCTTGGCATGCCCAGCCCTGTGGCACAGTGTGTACACAAATTCACGTGCTCCACCGTTGGGCGTAACACTCACAAGCAATCACAATTCTTGCACATCCAGTTTCAGGTGAGCAGGGCAGATCTGGCGGAACATAAAGTTCACAATCTGAGTTCACGGTTATCCCTTGAGGATACCCATAACAGGGACATGCTTCTGGTGCTTTTGGACTGGACGAGAATCGCTCATTGCCTATGCGACCCATTATTATTTGGCCACCACACATCGCGCAAACAAAGATCCCGGCTACTTGACACCATAATATAAGAGAATGAGGCATGCAACTTGGAGCAACAACTCACTGGTACAGATCTCATTGGCTAATTTGTGGTGCTGTGATGTTGAGTCACTACCCAGGGCCAAGCAGCGAGTCAGGATTGTCAGGGAGTCCAATGTCGGAAGCCAGTAGGGTACGTTATAACCAGAAGGAAGAGATAAAGGTATAGTCAGGTAACATTCCAAGGTCAGAACACCAGGAGGATAGCAGATCAGTGCAGAAGGGGTTAAACAGACGGATGGTCAGAACGAGGTCCAATGTCAGGCAACGAAAGATCTAAAAACAGAACGCAGCCTGCTGTTCAACGCATCTTTCAGGGATTCTGCGGTCCATTCGTATGGCCTGGGTCATGGCCTCCACCAGAGAACAAGGGGCGTCATGAAGGACCAGAGCATCTGTATCGTTTTGGAAAGACCTTTGTGGCATGCTCGGGTGCGAACTGAATGTGTTGGAATAACATGTTTGAGTCCCCACGGCAGCATGTCTTGTCGCTGTTCAACAGCCACAATATATGCAGGGAGTGCCTAACAAATAGACAGTCCATGCATGTGTTGTGACTGTCGAACAGCCCCAAGACATGTAGCCACGGGGACTTGAACATAATATTTGAGAACACCGAAGACACTCAGTTAGCACCAGAGCATGCTAAGATAACACCTTATCCGAGCATGTTCGCTCATCACTAGTGCTTGGGCACTACAAGGGCTAAAAAAGAAATATAACATGTCTAAGTTTACCTTAGAAATATGAATATGCATTTTCTGAAAGATAACCCATCCAGTTCTTCATAGTAATCAAGGTAAGGCTTGATGACGTCAATGAGGCCTGGAGGCATCTTGTCCATCTCATCAAATATGAAGATCGCCCGCTCACACTGTTTTACTGTTCCGTAGATACGTTGTTTTAACTTCTCCTGTGGCAACAATGAAAATATATGTTATAGTCTTCAGACACATGAGGGCCAAGGCATCAACTACAACCCCGCTAACATGCCGATGTTTGGAGCTGGTGTGGAAAGAAGTACTATGTCAATGATTTGCTATATTGAATGACAATTGTACTAATCCTCATGTGGATCTTCTTCACAAACCAGCAGCAAATCTGTGGCAGAAATTCAGGGGTCAGCCTTGGAAGCATATTTTGACGCATTAACCTAACATAACGGTTTCTTAGAACAGTGCCAGCGGCCCTGAATTAGCCTTATTCCTCCTCAGCAGGGACGCTGGCATGTTCACTTGCCCACAGCGTCTGCTTCCTCCCAGGATCTGCATGCAACATGCAGGTCTCCAGGGAGTGTGCTTTAGACATGCGGCATGCCCTGCCTCTCAAAAGGGCAGCATGAGCGCTTCTAAAAATGTCCCCAGCCAATAGTTGGGAGACATCTGATATTTAAGGCACCCTCCCCTATTGGGAGGTGCTTTAGCAACATTAGTATCAGTGTGCTATCTTACTACCTACTTGTAAGGTCCCTGTACCTGTGCTTCCTGAATCTGATCCTGTCCGTCCTCTATACCTGATCCTGCCCTTCCCGCTGTAACCTGTTCCTGAGCTCTTCCTGCTTCTACTTATTCCTGAGCCTGATCCATTTCACCTATCCGGTCTGAACCAGCACCTGTGGTCCTGCACCTGAGTCTGCCCTGTGTTCCTGTCCCTATCCTGATCCAGTACCTGTTCTGTCTACCAACCGTGCAGTCCTATAAGGAACCTGTTATGTCTACCACCCATGCAGTCCTATACTGGACTTGTTCTATCTAACAAACCACAAGTCCTCCTGTTAAACAGTTTCTGTCCAGTCTTGCTTCCCTGCCCCTTTTGACGTTGGCTACTGTGGCTCAAGGGTATGTCCTGAAGTAGCAACTGGCGTCCACCTGAGTTCAAGTCTAACCACACCATCAGAGGCATTAGTGAGATCAGTAGAGCTTCTTTTACCTTTTTAAACATTTTTTTTTATAAAATCTGGATCATTCCCTATTTGCATCTTCTCTACATAGAGTATAGTAATACAGTAATTATAAGCAACCCACAGTATGGTGCCCAAATATCAGTGATAAACAATGGTCATAAGGTTCATCTACAGTATATAATTACATACCACATATACTGTGCCACACATGGCAAATACCAACATACGGTGACCAACTAACAGCTCCATACAAAAAGTACCATAATCTAAAAACACTGTTATACAATTAATGTGGTAGTCACAAGCAAAGGGCGGTCTTCCACTCCAACAGGAATGGCTGCAGGAACCAGACACCGAATACCGCTCTGGCTAAAACTGAAGACATCACAAACGAAATAAAGAAGTCTAAAAAGGAAGAGGTTTTAAAAATTACACAAAAAACACTGATGTGTCCTGAAGCTGATTCCACTTTATAAAAAAAAAAACAAAAAAACAACAACAAAAAAAAACCGCAAACAAACTTGATGTTCCACCCAAATTTCAAAGACGTCGTGTGCTCATACTATTACCTTCACTATATTCTCTTCCTGTGAAAAATGGTATGAAACATCAAAAGATTGTACACATTTCTTCCTCTTATCCACTCCCGGATAGATATTCCTGACCAGTATCTGGCTGACGTGGTTCTTGCCACCACCAGTCCAGCCATGAAAGGAGAGAACCAGTGGCTTCTTGGGGTTGGTGTTATTCAAGAAATCAGGTACGGCCTTGAGGACCACAAGCTCCACCAAGTGCTGCCCGAATACATTGTCCTGGTAGTCCTTCTTCAGAGCTAAAAAACAAATAAATAAAGTAAATATGCATAAGCATGAGAATTAGGGCATGTGCATATGGCTCTTTCAGGTGGCCCAAACCATCCATTTTTCAAGCAGACAATGCTTTAGGAAACTCCTTCTCTCCGACATTTTGCAGATATGAAGCATCATGCATTTTTTGTAGTTTCCTGTGCTCTTTGTCAACATTTTTTTCTTTTTTGCCACTTTTCCAGTTTTTTTGAAGCGCTGTTTTACTGCTATTTTTCAAAAATTTAATTTATAAGTCCAGTCAACAATGCAGAAACCTTAAGCGTTTTTTGAAACAAGAACGCTGATAAAATGCTCATAAAGACGCCCTACTTCCATTTAAAGTTGTGGAGCGTTTTCAGAGCGAAAAACACCTGAAGAATGGTCTGGTCACTTCTTTTAACTACTTGGGTTCTTTTGAAACCTGAAGAGGTTAAAAGGTGCTCAAAAGCCTGAATATGTGTAACGCGGCTTGGGGCGGTAGCCACTGGCTAGGCACTGGTCTTTTCCTGTAATGCGGTGGCGTGCTACATGAAAGAATGGGTCCTGGCAGGCAGGCTCAGATTGGCCCATAGGGGAACAGGGGAAGCCCCCGTGGGGCCCAAGTTCAGTCACAGGTCCCCAACCCCACTATATGGGTAGCACTTGGTATAGTTTACATAATTTATTCTGTAGAGAATAAAGCACATCTCATCATTCACTAACCAAACAACCTAGTTTATTATTATATATAGATATAGGCAATTTTGTGAATGAGGGTAGTGTAATAATTGTATGCAGGTGAAACGTGGGCCCCCCCAAAGTAAATGTTACTGGTGGGCCCTTGGCACCCCAGTCCGACACTGCTGGCAGGGTGTTAGTGTTGTATGGGCCTTGTGTTTGTGTAGGCCTGTGACATTAGTCATTACTCACAGACAGATGATGAGGCAGAGAAGTCAGACGTTTCAAGTCAGTACCAAGAGAGCACATAGATAACCAAGGGAAAAGATAAAGGTGTAAGTCAAGCCACGGTCTAAGGGACAAAATACCAGGAGATATCGGATCAAAACAAAAGGAAAAGAGAAAGGGATAGTCAGAACATGGTCCAAGGTCAGGCAGCAGAAGCTCAGAAAAACAGAATCAGGCAAATGCCAGGAAGCACAAACTATGTCTAGTAGGGATCAGGGCCAGACAGCTCAGTTAGATAGCTCGGGCAATCTCCAGAACATAGCACTCCTGGAGGAAATCCTGCACCTCCCAGTTCCCGAACAGACAAAGCACTGGAAGCTCAGCAAGCCAATTACAAGATTGGACAGCCGAGCTGTCAACCAAAACACTGACAACTCAGCGTGACCCAGTTTCCATAGGACAGCATAATAATTACTCGCTGAGAGGAGGAATCATGACAGGCCACCTTCAGTAGATGGTGTTGGCTGGCCAGGACCACGAATTCCATAGATTAATAAAGGAGGCTTCCGTTCAAACATGGGGACTTTAAAGAACATAAGAGTTATGTACAAGGGATAGCGTTTACAGTTTTAATTTTTTTTTCACGGTACATTGCCACAACCCATTTTTTAGGATGCAGTCCTGATCAGCGAGTTTCTTGCTACTCGCTCAGTGGTTCCGTGTCATATTGCTATGGTAGCCCTGGATCTACCAGTCTGGACCACACCAGTCCCATGCTTGCAGTCTTCTTTACGTCCACTACCTTTGTTGAGGGGAGCCATAAGATCTAATACTTAATTAACCTCAAGACGTAAGAGATTGAGAGAAGCAACCCATAACATGTATTGTTTAACCTTACATAAGCTTTCTCAGATCAAAGTGAGACCCTAAAGATGGCTGCCATTTCCTGTATCAGCACACCATGTGCTGATACCCAAGATGACGCCCACCCTGATGACCTAATGGATCCGCCCACAGTGACGCCCACCTTGATGACCTCATGGACTAACCCACCCTGATGACCTCATGGATCCGCCAATGGACTTGCTCATTGCCCAACCCACTAACCAATGGAATACATCCGATCACTCCCATTTTAGAGCTAACCGAGCCCCCCTAAGGCTACGTTCACATTTGCGTTGTTGTGTGTTGCGTCGGCGACGCATCGGTGACGCAACGCACAACGCATGCAAAACGCATGCAAAACGCATTGTTTTGTGACGCATGCTGTTGTGAAATTGGATTCTGGGCTCCCCCGGTGGCCACTTGTGGAATTTAACTTGTGTGCATCATCCCCTCTGTTCACCTGCTCCTATCAGGATGTGGGAGTCGCTATATAACCTTGCTCCTCTGTCAGTTTCATGCTGGTCAACAATGTAATCAGTAGCCTTTCTGTGCATGTTCCTGCTACTAGACAACTCCCAGCTAAGTTGGACTTTTGTCCTTGTGTGTTTTTGCATTTTGTTCCTGTTCACAGCTGCTGTTTCGTTACTGTGTCTGGAAAGCTCTTGTGAGCGGAAATTGCCACTCTGGTGTTATGAGTTAATGCTAGAGTCTTAAAGTAATTTCTGGATGGTGTTTTGATAGGGTTTTCTGCTGACCATGAAAGTGCCCTTTCTGTCTTCATGCTATCTAGTAAGCGGACCTCGATTTTGCTAAACCTATTTTCATTCTACGTTTGTCATTTCATCTAAAATCACCGCCAATATATGTGGGGGCCTCTGTCTGCCTTTTGGGAAAATTTCTCTAGAGGTGAGCCAGGACTGTCTTTTCCTCTGCTAGGATTAGGTAGTTCTCCGGCTGGCGCTGGGCATCTAGGGATAAAAAAACGTAGGCATGCTACCCGGCCACTTCTAGTTGTGCGGCAGGTTTAGTTCATGGTCAGTATAGTTTCCATCTTCCAAGAGCTACGGTAGTTCTCATATATGCTGGGCTATGTTCTCTCGCCATTGAGAATCATGACAGCATGCGTCCTTTTTTGGCTTGATTTTGGACGCACAAAAAATGCAACTTGCTGCGTCCTCTGCGCCCTGACGCGTGCGCCGCAGTGACGCATGCGTCACAAAACGCAAGTGCAACGCATGTCCATGCGCCCCCATGTTAAATATAGGGGCGCATGACGCATGCGTCGCTGCAGTGGCGCCCGACGCTGCGTCGCACAACGCTAAGGTGAACGTAGCCTTACAGGGGTTATATAAACCTGTGTTCTGACTAAATAAAGCCCTTGGAGCTGAGCCATAGATTGATCAAGGAGAGTTTACAGCTGACTGTGTGTTGTCATATGTTATTTCTTTAGTGCGCACCTGATCAATATCCATTAGGCCAGGAGTAGGCAACTGGAGTGAGCATTTTATTAATTGTTCAACCTAACATATTCAACACTAGCATAATGCCTTCTTAAAGGTCACTCAGTCTTGTCAAAAACTTTCATTAGGATCTCGCTATTCCTCGTTTCAGTCTTTTCTAGCTGTGGATCACCCATTGGTAGCCTGCACACTTGTTACTCTCCAAACTCTAACTAACTATCCAGCAAGCACAGTCCTTTTGCTATTACTAACCTCCCTTCCCCCGTGGGCTAGTTCCAGCACTTAACTCCTTCTGACCTTGCTGTCTGTTGATGGGCAGATGGCCTCACAAACACTATGCATTACATTGCTATACACTAAGCATATTACACTTACAATGCTTATCACATTCTATCTTAACCTATACTTATTCTGTACTGCACACTACTCACATTATTAAACAAATGAATCAAGAAACATGCAAACGACACGTTACATTATGTAAAAAATATTTAAAAGGGAATCACCCACATCATGATACATGTATATTTGATCAAGACAAATTGGACGGATCAATAGGGGAAAAAAAAGAAAACTATTGCACATACCCTTAGACCTGTGCAGGGGGTGATGAAGGACGCACCGAAATGCGCATCGGAGTGAGCGCTTTACTGTCTGCTGGGCTTCACAAACATCCAGGCATTTTCTTTATTACATCATGGCGCTCATACATTGTGTAGAATATTGTGGTGATGGACAATGCACACCTGACACATAGGCCATGTGCAAGAGTTTTATCTACACTCACAGGTCTAAGGGTATGTGCAATAGTAACACCACACATGGTCCGCTTAGTGAGCATTTAACTTTATATTGTACACTGCAGCCAGCATTTAATCTTTACGTTACACCTTATCTTTATGAATTAATACCTGCCGCTTTAGTATTATCTCTTATGTATGTTGGGCACCCTAAGAACATTAACCTGGATAACTGCTTTCTGATATGAGCCCAGCAACATTTACTGTTTAATAGGACCTATTTTGGTTCACTTTTATATAGTCACGCATATATATGTTCTTTTTCTTTGCCATCACTTACCTATTGTACACCAATAAAGGCTTTTTAATATTAACTACTTGTCATAGAAAATATTAAAAGTCCTTGAGGTCCCTCATATCCCCCTCCCTTTTTTCTTTCACGAACCATTTCTCCTGAGATGGGAACTTACAATCAAACTTGTCTTTATGTATAAAAAAAAATAAAAAAAAAAAAAGAGAGAGAATATTGGATTTAATATACATCCAATATTAATGAGACGTACATTATTGGCACTGGTATAACTAGGCCAAAAATACACATTTTCTCCATAGGGGCCATATAACCACCAGCAGGTAAGCCATGTTTGGTTTCTAAGCGTAGCTAAAATCCCAATAGAAAAGATGACATCAGTCTCGACCCTCGGTGATCGCTCTATGAGCATAAATTGGGATTTCCTAAACTTATGAAGGGCTGAGTCCAGCCCACAACTGGGTCCTTGTGAGGTCATCATAGAGGAGTGTGTTGGTGGACTTAATAATAAGCCGATGTCAGACACCCTCACCATGTCAGACACCCTCACCGGCCAAGCCCACACCTTTTCCGGCATATGTCAGCTGTTCAAAACAGCTGACATGTGCCACTAACAGCTGTGGGAATTGCAGTCCTCCTGCGGCTGTTAACCCGTTAAATGCCAGTGTCCAACTGACAGTGGCATTTAACACGCTCTTCCGGCAATCGCGCAGGAAATCTGCCCATCGGTGACCCTTTTTTATTTATTTATTTATTTTTTTTTTTTTTACAAAGTTTGGAATTTTTTTCACCACTTAGATAAAAATAGAAAAGAAAAAAGAAAACCTAGACATGTTTCATGTCTATGCACTCGTAATGACCTGGAGAATCATAATGGCAGGTCAGTTTTAGCATTTAGTGAACATAGTAAAAAAGCCAAACAAAAAATAAGTGTGGGATTGGACATTTTTTTTGCAATTTCATTGCACTTTGAATTTTTTTCCCGTTTTCCAATACACGATATGTTAAAACCAGTGGCGTCGTTCAAACGTACAAGTCGTCCCGCAAAAGAACAAGCTCTCACATGGCCATATTGATGGAAAAATAAAGTTATGGCTCTGGGAAGGAGGGGGGCGAAAAGCGGAAATGCAATAAACGAAAATTACCTCCGGTCATGAAGCGGTTAATAAAGTTTGTCCGAACTCGAAAGACCCGAACATCCAGGGGTCTGCCCATCCCTTTTGCTCATCAGTGTATAACTTAACCTCTACTAGAATATAGGGGATACCTAATTGATCATGGAGGTCCAACAACTGGGACTTTTACGGAGTCACGGACACCAAAAAGTGGAGGCCAGGTGTGCGCACAACTATTCCGTTCATTGTCTGTGGGACTGGCACATTACTCTGCTATCTGGCAGTCACATAGACACTGAATGGATCAGAAATGTGCATGTTCAGCCTGCACTTCAATCAGATGGGGGTCCGCAGAGCCCCATTCTTGGGGTTGATGCAGTTGCCAGGGATCAATGTTATTCTGTTATATAAACTATATACTTGGTACAAACCCTTTAAACTCTTCTTAGTCCCCCAATCTACATATACATTTTACGCTTCTTACCTGCGATGTCTATCAGGGCGTCATAGCGTGGCGAATATAAATACCACAGTGTAATGGCAATAGGTACAATAAGGACGGAGAGGCAAACACAAGCGTCACAAAAATTTGCTTGTTTGGAGGGCTGGGGCGCAAGCATTTTGAGGTGACCAGCTCCTTTGCGAGGAATGTTTTGATCCATCTTGAGGACTTTTCTTAAGTGGAAAGTTAGTTCTCATTAGTAGCAGATGGGAGAAGAAAGCCGATTTCTGGATTTAAAAAACAACAACAACAAAAAAACAAAACATTCATTTGAGCATGGGCTCTGGAGAACTCTGAAAAGCTTCCTGCTTAGTTTTCCAGTTTTACTTTCTGTTTCTTAAAATGTTAAAAGGGTGTAGCTGTAAGCTCGGGAGGGTTTTCCAAGAACAGAGGGACCGTCCAACCGCCAGCGAGATTAGAGTCACAGTGTGATAAATGTTAAGAAAGTGTGATGACAGCAATGATATGCTACAAGGAAGGGGTTAATTATCTTGGTTTCCTAATGCACTAAAAAGGATGCACACTCTGTCAGGCGAACTGGGAACCTGCCACATGTACATGAGTCTGATCTGTGCACAGCTCGTTATAGAGCGCAAAAAGCCGAACACAATGATATATGGGTGTCACGGGGCAGTAATGGGAAAACAGGCGATGAGGAACCCGGGCCCCAGAACTGCCCCTCAGGCTAGGGGGGCCCTGTCGTTCCTTAACTTGGGGGTACCCCTGAAGGTAGGGAGGCCCAAGTCACCGACCTGTCCCTATGGGTACTGTCTCACAGTGGCACTTTGATCGCTACGACGGTACGATCCGTGACGTTCTAGCGATATCGTTACGATATCGCAGTGTCTGACACGCAGCAGCGATCAGGGACCCTGCTGAGAATCGTACGTCGTAGCAGATCGTTTGGAACTTTCTTTCGTCGCTTGATCACCCGCTGACATTGCTGGATCGTTGTGTGTGACAGCGATCCAGCGATGTCTTCGCTTGTAACCAGGGTAAACATCGGGTAACTAAGCGCAGGGCCGCGCTTAGTAACCCGATGTTTACCCTGGTTACCAGCGTAAACGTAAAAAAAACAAACAGTACATACTCACATTCCGGTGTCTGTCCTCCGGCGTCTCAGCTTCTCTGCACTGTGAGCGCCGGCCAGCCGGAAAGCGAGCACAGCGGTGACGTCTGACGTCACCGCTGTGCTTTCCGGCTATGGCGCTTACACAGTGGAGAGAAGCAGAACGCCGGGGGACAGACACCGGAATGTGAGTATGTACTGTTTGTTTTTTTTACGTTTACGCTGGTAACCAGGGTAAACATCGGGTTACTAAGCGCGGCCCTGCGCTTAGTTACCCGATGTTTACCCTGGTTACCGGGGACTTCGGCATCGCTCCAGCGCCGTGATTGCAACGTGTGACCGCAGTCTACGACGCTGGAGCGATACTCATACGACGCTGCGACGTCACGGATCGTGCCGTCGTAGCGTCCAAAGTGTGACTGTGTGACAGTACCCTTAGGGAATGCACAAACAACAAAGGGACAAGGTAACAAAACTCAGCACTTAGATTGTGCACACCGCAGCTAAACGCCACACCACAGATTGCACAGCAACAGGACTACAAACACCAGACTTGGCTGACACCAGAGAGCTGCTCCTGCTAGGTTGGTCACCAGAAAGGACCTGTATCACCAACGGTCAGCTGATGCATCAGGTGTCCTTTTAAAGGGTGTGGGAGTGGTCACCAGCAACATCAGCTGACCCAGCAGCACTGCAGTAACACCAGCTTGCCAGCAGGGGGAAAAACTGCATTTAACCCCCACTGGCCTGAAAGGAAAAAAGTTTAAATGTGAGTGGAACCAGAGCTGCCACAAATCCAAATATGGATCGTGACAATAGGATTGTGGGAAAAGATTTAGGATAACTTGTATTTTGTTCATTGAAATCCCTAGTGTTTGTTTGTATGAGTCCAGTGGGCAGTTCTATTCATGAGTCCAGTGGGCGGTCTTACTGGTGATTGACAGCTATCTCTGCAGGTACAGGGAAGACTGTCAATCACTAGTAGGACTGCCCACTGGACTCATACATACAAACAACAGGGATATCAATTAATAAAATACAAGTTTTACTGAAACTTTTCCACAAACAAAATGGAACCCAGGACCTTTTTGCCAACTGAAAAAAAATCTTAATAATCTAAAAAAACCACGCGCTGAACACGTGATCAGTTTTCCCACTGATCGGATTCAGTATGAATGAACATAAGAATCGGAAATATTGAAAGATGGCCACTTGGGCTAACCTAAGCATCATGGCAGCTGTTTGCCTTCTGGCAGTAGGACCTGGCACCGTGCCACAAGGGTTTTATATGAGGTGTAAATAACATGGCACAAACGTATTGCAAATAGTAACGTATTGTAAGATGGACGCTGGACACATCATTAATGGGAGATACGTATCACGGAGGTGGTTGTCCTCAGTGATGTAAGCCTGAAAGCAATCTCCAGCACCTATAGTGCTGAGAGAGTTAATATGGCATGGAGAGGAACAGGTTTACGAGTAGTCAGAGAGATGGGTGGGACTGGCTGCTCACATATCCCCACGTAAAATTCAGCCCCAATTGTTCCCTTTTCTCTTTCATTACATTTGATATCATTATATTCTGATTTACTATATTTCACATTTGTTTCTTACTTGATTTTAAATTCTTACTCCATTATGAGTGGTGGTGTATGTATATAGATGAATTCTCTGAACTTTCTTTTTGTGCAATTTTGTTTTCTTGTTGTTTCTGTTGGCCTAATCCTTGTACAGATTTTTTCCGCTGCACTGGTAAATACATTATTATTTGGAATACATTTGTGCCATAGTATTTTCACCTCATTGAATCTACTTACCACCGAGTACTGAAGCTTTCTCTAACATTGAGTGCCGACCATATTGTATTCTATAAGGGTTTATAGTCTTGGATTGGTTCCATCAACATGGTGATGAGTTTTCATTACTTACCTGTTCTTCATAGTCTGCAGATCCTACTCCTATATATGATCTATGGAACAAGGTAGAACGCACCGAATCAGAATCTACCCGATCCAGGCCAATATCCTATCTGGGACAATATCTTATCTGGGCCACTACCCTATTTGAGCCAATGTCCTACCTGGACCAATATCCGATCTGGGAAATATCCTATATCCTATCTGGGCAATATCCTATATCCTATTTGGGCCAATACCTTATCTGGGTCACTACCTTATTTGAGCCAATGTCCTACCTGGACCAATATCCTATCTGGGCAATATCCTATATCCTATCTGGGACAATATCTTATCTGGGCCACTACCCTATTTGAGCCAATGTCCTACCTGGACCAATATCCTATCTGGGAAATATCCTATATCCTATTTGGGCCAATATCCTACCTGGACCAATATCCTATCTGGGCAATATCCTATATCCTATTTGGGCCAATATCCTACCTGGACCAATATCTTATCTGGGAAATATCCTATTTGGGCCAATATCCTTACTGGACCAATATCTTATCTGGGTCACTACCCTATCTGGGACAATATCCTACCTGGACCAATATCTTATCTGGGTCACTACCCTAACTGGGCCAATGTCCTACCTGGACCAATATCCTATCTTGGCAAAATCCTATTTGGGCCAATATCCTACCGGGACCAATATCTTATCTGGGCCACTACCCTATCTGAGCCAATATCCTACCGGGACCAATATCTTATCTGGGCCACTACCCTATCTGGACCAATGTCCTACCTGGACCAATATTCTATCTGACCAATAACCTACATCCTATATGGGCCAATATACTATCTGGGCCAACTGCTACTGGAATCTATGCCAAAACAAATTGCTGCAGATATGAAGGCCAAAGGAGGCTGAAGCCGTACTAAGTGGGCACCGCTAAGAAAATAGCCAGGGAGTGTGTGTGTATGTATATAACGTAATATGTGCAGTATCCCATGTCTCCCGATGATGCACAGTTCCCCTGACCGCTGCAGTCAATCATAGGCTTTAATTTTATTTAAAAAGAAAATCCACAAAACATGTCAACAATTAAGACATTAATGACCCTGAATGATCAATGTCACAAAAAAGCAAAGGAAATTATGGAATGTTTGTTTGTTTTTATCCCTTTTCCCTCAGAAAAAAAAGAATTAATAATTTATATAAAATAAAAAATAAAAAGATGTGACTTTTTATGACATAAAACTTTCCAGACGTCTTACCTGTTGTGTTCATCGGAGCGTCATAGCTCGGCAGGTATAGATACCGTAGTGCAATGGCAATAGGCACAATAATGATGGCTAGGCAAACACATAATCCACAATCTTGCCTCGAGGGTCGGGTAATATTGTTAGTAGAGGCCTCTTCCACTGTGTTTTGCTGCATCATTGTATTAGCACTTTGGGAGAAATTACAACCTCGGGATTTAAAAAATAAAGTAAAATGACTGTTCTGCAGCTCTCACAGCGCCGATACCATAGGTGTGACTGCACGGAACAAGTGCAATAAAAAGCAGAGGAAGTGACTAAAGGGCAATGAGATGAAAGTCACAATATCCCATATATGTGCATATAATCCTGACACTTCACTTCAATAGGAGCTGAGCTGCAGTACTCAAGAACGGCCACTACATGTATGTATGTATGGCGCTGTGGTGTCCGGGCCCTTGTGGGTCTCGCAAACAGCTGACTGGTAGGAGCTCCAGAGTCCCTGGTGCTGGACCCTCACCGATCTGACTAGCCATGACCTATACTATGTCGAGTACAACCCCTAAAGGGGTCTTCACAGGTCCTGGCCAGAGGCAGATGTGCCCCGTCACATGATAGTGGGGCGTTGATGGGTTGTCATGACAGCTGAGGGTCTGCAGAAGACCCCCGTGGCTGTCATTGTGAATCTCCTATGAATGCCGGTTTGTGGCCGGCATTCATAGCAGATAAGCATTACTGCTACATGTAGCTATGTGCACAGGCGACACAAAATTTCAAACCCCCCCTCCCCTTTTGCCCCACTGAAAATGAAAGAATTAAAAAAACCAAAAAAAACCCATATATTTGGTATCGCTGTGTTCAGAAATGTCCGATCAAAATATAAAATAATTAATCAGATCGGTAAATGGTGTAACGGAGAAAAATCAAAATGCCAGAATTACATTTTTTTTACCATATCAAAATTGCGATAAAATGCAACAAGAGGCGATCAAAACATCGTATCTACCCAAAAGTGGTATCAATAACAATAAGCCCTCACACAGCCCCGGATCCCGAAAGACGGGGACGCTATGGGTCTGGGAAAATGACTGTCCCGAGATTTTTTTCCACCACTTAAATAAAAGAGAACCTAGACATGTTTGGTGTCTTTGTACTCGTACTGACCTGGGGAATCCTAATGGACGGTCAGTTTTTGTATATAGTGAACATGGTAAATTAAAAACCCAAACAACAATTGTGGAATTGCATTTTTTTTTTTGCAATTTCACCACACTTGGAATTGTTTTCCCGTTTCCATTAAAACCAATGGTGTCAAACAAAAGTGCAACTCGTCCCGCAAAACACAAGCCTTCATACTTATTGACAGAAAAAGAAAAAGGTTATGGCTCTGGGAAGAAGGGGAGGAAAAACGAAAGCGCAAAAACAGAAAATCACTAGGCGGTGAAGGGGTTTATCTAGTTTTCAGGAAAGCGTGACTTTCTTTCTACCCAAAACAGTGCCACCCCTGTTCACAGGTTGTGTGCGGTACTGCAGGTCAGCCCTATTCACTTCTATGGAGCTGTAAGACCAGAAACAATCTATAGGCAGGCGTGGCGCTGTGTCTGGCAGAAAGCGGCCATGCTTTTCAGTAATGCCAGTCGTCACGCACTGGGTGTTAGCGCTAGGCCGTCACCATAGTGGTCGGACGCCATTGGAAGGAGGGCGCCTGTTGTATCGTCTTGATGCCACACTTGAGACTTGTACCATATTATATGACAGTAAGGAGAGACTCATTTCTCCCCAATATTATACCAAGTCTGGCATCACACTGCAGAAGGGCGGCATTACAGAGAGAGCTGCAGAGCTGAACTCACAATGCTTCTTCCCCAGGCCTGTAGCTGGGGCTCATGTTGGCATCAGTGCCTGGCACCCATATTGGCCTCTGGCTACTGCTTCTGCGGGTGACATTAATGAGTGATTTGGGGACACATTTCAGGTTTTGGGAAATGCAGCCCCTCCCATCAGCCCCCTGGACAAACACTGGCTGCAGTGTCAGACGCCGGCCACAGGAGGGCAGCAGCGGCCAGGCTAACCCGGCGGTTGCTAAGGGAATCCTTGAAAGCGGAAGTGCTGGCCACACGTGGGTGCAGACATGGCGGAGAGGAGGCCGAGGCTGCTGCTGGTGAGGAGGACTACAGGGGGTAGTAATCGGGGATAAGGAGTCCTGACGTCAACTCTCATCATCCTGCACTCAGGACATGTGCGCGGGCACGGGTGGCTCGGGTTTAGGCATCATAGTCTGTACGAGCACTTAGATAAAGCGCAGGATGTGAGAGTTGCATGCTGGGAGTTGTAGTTCCACATCCTGCATGTACTGTTATCACTGGCTGCTGTTCCTCTGCTGGGAGTTCATGGATTTGTAGTTCCCTCTGCTTCCATGGTGAGGCGCATCTCACAGCTGAAGGATTGCTACTTTGTATCCAGGCTGGACAATCGCCTGGGAAATAATGGGTTAATCCAGTGTGTCAGATCGGTGGAGGGCTTCCTTATTGATTTAGCAACCATTATCAAAAAGGGGTAACGCACCCTGGTTTTGAAACCCATCCTGTCACAATCTTGCATATGGTTTGGGGTTTATCACCCATCCAGTGCCCAGGAGATAAATGCTTCAGACTGTGATATGAGGGGTTTCCGTTACTATAAAACACATTTTTTTCTCCCACCACTTACAATCTATACTGGCTGGACTGAGGCCGGACCCCTGGGCACTCTGTCTCCCACCGGTCTCCTTGCTCCTTCATCAGCCTGTACGTGAAGGCTGCAGCTGATCAGGATTATTAATTGGCTGCAGCGGTCATCTGATGCCTCTGCCCGAAGAAGCAGGAAGGATAGGAGTGGGGGAGGACCGTAAAGATACGGAGGAGCAGCACTGGAGTGGATGAGAATCATTATTTTCCCTCTAGTTTGGGCCCATTGTAAATGTGTTTTAAAGCGGTGAACAAATCCTGCAACTATTGGAGAAGCTCCCAGCCTGTGTAGCAAACCCTCAGCTGTGAGTATGAGCCACAACTCCGGAGTAGCCTTTATCCTCGGGATCAGAGGGGGCACAGGACAAACTCCTGTCTTGATGGTATTTCAGGCACCTATGAACCACGGTCCATAAACAGACCATGCTGTCTGCATCCGGCCGCGGATCTTCTGACCTGATCTCCCCAGCCTTATACAATCCTGCAGGGCGATGTGTTCTGCTCTGGGGACCTGCAGCTGGTGCTGACATCCCCTGTCCGTACTGGCACCATGTTTCACGAACGGCTGAATGGAAAATGATGTAAACTGGTAGGAAAAGAAAACCCTCAGCTATAAGGTATAGGACCCATACTGACCCTCTGGCTGTAAACCAGTATCATCCACCTTCACTGACGGCAAGCAGAGAGTGGTGAGGAACTGACACACAAAGTATAACAGCAAATTGCTGATGTTTTTGCAGAGTAAATACAGGGGTTAGTCCATGAATATTATTGATCATCTGTCCATGGGTGATCTTGGGACCCCCACTGATCATGGGAACAGGGGTCCCATGTATGGCTTGGATATAAAGATGGTCACACATGCGCATGAAACGCTCGCTTTATTCAATGCTTTTGGGGTTGATGGAGATGGACAGGATCATACTGTGCTGTGCCGGGGGATGGAGCATGACCCAGGGATTCCCTGTTTGGGTCTCCTGGACTCTGTGTCCTGCTCAGACCCTGGAACAAGCGGCTATAATGGATTTCCCTTAGCTCTAGCCTTAATTATTTTTTTTTCTTTTCCAGGAATCTGAGGAGAAAAGAGACTGGAGAAAATATAATGCACAAAGTATGACCCGTCCCTCGTGTGTCACCTCCTTCGTGTCCTTTATAGGAGTCTTAACTACCTGAAAAACTTTGCAAATTGCAGGAAAAGAACTGCTGAAAAAATGGAAGGAGTCGAAGTTGCTGAAGCAGTTGGAGATGAAGCATGTACAGAAACAGCGAAAAGCTGAGAAAGTGCAACAGGAGGAAGAAGAGAAGGAAGAAGAGAAGGAGGAATCACACGGTACAGTCAGTGGCTGTTTAATGGTGAAGTCTAGTCTTCCAGATGTTAAGACATGCTGGGTGATGTAGTGTCACAACAGCACTGCGTATCCGAGCATGGATGATGACGGCGTTCTTGATTGTGTTTCTTAGGTCGTCCCTACACAGTGAGTGTGGCATTACCTGGCTCCATCATGGATAACGCCCAGTCACTGGAGCTGCGTACGTACCTGGCTGGACAGATCGCTCGGGCGTGCGCCATTTTTTGTGTGGATGAGATAGTGATATTTGATGAGACCGGAGAAGGAGCAAAGTACGTAATCGCATCTGAGGGTGAGAGCGAAGACGGTCAATGATTAATGCGATATGTTCTCATCTGATGCACTCTGAATTGCAGAAGCACGGAGGGAGAGTTTGAGGGGGTCGGCAAAAAAGGCAACGCCTGTGTGCAAATGGCGCGCTTACTCCAGTACCTGGAGTGTCCACAGTGAGTACAGATCTCCGGGAAATGGTCTTCTAGTCGGCCGTCTTGTCACCGTCGGTACAGCTCACTTGTGTGATGTGCTTCACGCTCGTCTCTTCCTCCATAGGTATTTAAGAAAATACTTCTTCCCCAAACATCCGGATCTGCAGTTTGCAGGTAGTTACACAATATCTAGGTGATATTGGGGTCTATCTTGGGGCGTTTGCAGTGACTTCATCATTCTGTATGTTAACCCCTTCTAGGGCTCCTGAATCCTCTGGACAGTCCTCATCATGTGAGATCGGATGAAGAGTCTAAGTACAGAGAAGGAGTTGTAGTAGATCGACCCACCAAGGCCAGAAAAGGGTCATTTGTGAACTGTGGGACATGGAAGGTACAGAGACACCTACTATAGGTGACTGTATGTCGTCTGCTAGGAGTAAATGCTGGTCAGAGCTATCAGTACATCTTATGCCTTTGCAGGAGGTGCAGATCGACAAGCAGCTACAACCTGGAGTCAGAGTCACCGTACAGATGCAGACTGGTAACTTATTATGTGTGCGAAATAAATAGAAAAAAAAATTAAATAAAATGTATATATAATATTCTCTCTGTATCTGTCAGACTTGTTAGATACTCAATTCATCATCTTAGTGTTTAGCCTGTAAAAAAAAAAAAAAAAAGTGACAGATTTAGGTAGTTTCTTCCTCCTTTTCCCCATCATTAATTGAAGAAGAGATACAATACAGACCAAGCCCATTGCTAACAGTGGCACTGGTTTTAACACTGGAAAGCTCCTTTTAACCAAGGCTATGTGCACATGTTCACTATTTGCAACAGAAAATTCTGCTGGAAAAACTGTGTAAAATATGCATGTTTTTAGCCTGTTTGTGTTTTCCTGTTTATTAGAATGGGTGAAAACTCCTGAAAATATTAATGAAACTGCTTCAAATCTACAAGGAAAAAATAAGCAACATGTGCGTGGGATTTCAGAAAATGTAGCAATGTGTGTACATACCCTAAAGGAGTTTGTAGGCCCCTCGCTTCCCCATCTGTCAGGCGGTGAGCAAGCAGATGACATGGTGCCAGGACTCGTGCGTGCGTCCCAGCAGTAAGTGCAGACACACCAGCCTCGCGCGCCTCCCAGTGCAAATGTGAACAGCGCCGGACACCTCTCTTTAATATTGCGCTAGGGAGGGAGATAAAGCTGTTGTCCAGAGAAGATTCTAGATAACAGCATCTTGATTGATAATTTCTCTGCACTGGAAAAACCTTTAAATGAAATGTTCTGCCCTATCGGTGTACAGTGTTTCCCGGGAGCCATAGCTAATACAATATACATTGCCAACTGTCTAATGTATATAATTCTCAGCTTTTCCTACATTAATCATCCTACATATTTGTTGTTATATCTGGACTTTTCATTATGTTATCTTTTTTTTTTTTTAAATCAAAAAGTTAAAAAAGGAATTGTGGTGTCGCCGCATCATCCGAGGCTAGAAGATGGCATATACTGGGGGTACAGAGTGAGGCTGGCATCATGCCTCAGTGAGTATGAGGCTTCATATCTAATCTCATGTCTGTCGTGTCCTGTCACATTCACACTGCTCTGTATCTTAGGTGCGGTCTTCACAGAATGCCCCTTTAAGGACAGCTATGACCTTACGATCGGAACCTCAGAACGAGGGACCAGTGTGGAGGAGGTGACGCTGCCAGGTTTTCGGTAATCGTTAGAGCCTTTATAATTTTTGGGTACACACATTAGGATGTGGTAAATGACATCGGGTGCCTCCGTCCTACAGAGATTTATTAGTACTGCCACTTATGCTTCATGCAGGACACTGCGATTCTATTGTTGATTCTTCCCGCTCGGTGTTTCTTCAGTTTTAAGCACTTTTGTGATGAGTATTTCCTTCTGCTACTTCACATCAGTGACATTTATCTTCTGATATGTTGTCAGACATGCTTTGATTGTATTTGGTGGACTTCAAGGACTGGAAGCCAGCGTGGACAGTGACCAGAACCTGGACATAGACGAACCGGGCATCTTGTTCAACCATTACCTAAACACGTGTCCAGGCCAGGGCAGTCGCACAATCAGGACAGAGGTTGGTAGATCCACGTCTGCACACAAAGTGCGTCATGAACTCGCACTATAGCTCATAAGTGTAGAGGGCCCTTTTCTTATTTCTGCAATAGATACTGTGCTGCAGCAGTTCTGGCCATTCACTTTCATAGGTCTGAGCTGCAGTACCGGACACGGCCTACGGTCACTGAGTGGCGCTGTTGGTTTTAAAAATCAGAAGAGGCTGCATTGCACATTATGTTTCATAATTGGATGGTGGTTAGACCGTCTCCTACCAATTGCACTATTTACAGGGAGCGAACCCCTCTTTAGGCTGGGGTTACACTCCAGGGGTCGCTTGACCAAAGATCATAGGGCAAGTAAATGGGGGGGGCCCTTTGACCAGCAAACAAGTCCCAAAAAGTCCAGATGATCTGACTTTTGGCAATGTGCTTGTCGCACTGCTCCCCCACTCACTTGCTGATATATCGCTGTATGTTGCTGATATCTGTCCTGTAGCCCCAGTGGCAGAAAGCATTCACAATTGATGGAATCAAAGTATTTCTTGGAAGTTTATTTTAACACTATTTCTTTCTTGTTCCTCTGTCTAGGAAGCCATATTGATCTCACTCACCGCATTAAAACCCAGACTAGAACATGCCGGTCATGATTCCGAGGAGAGCTGAGGAATGGCGGGCAGCCTGAGTGCTGCGGACATTGTATATAATGAACCAAGCAAGTGATCAATAAATGTATTAGATTCTGCTGGATGTCTCCTAATTCTATTCACCTGTCCATAGACCTCCCTGTAGAAAGTAGACAAGACTGGTCCGCGCTGCCTTCACTACCCCCATGTCCCACGTCATTTGCCTCCAGCCGTGATGGCCCTCAAGTTACTCGAGCCCTTCAGAATGTTAGGAACAAACAGCAGCCCCGAGGCGCGCTCAATGCTCTCTATTGGGACCAAGAAGTGCTCCAAGGGGGTCTTTACGTCTACGGGGCAGTTGGGCATCACATAGGGCCGCAGCTCTATCTCTCCATTGTGCTTCTCTAGGACGACCACCTTGAAAAAGTGCGTAGGGACAGCGATGTTGTTGGCACCGATGACTTGGTATTTCACGTACATTTTCCCGTCCGCTTCCATTCTGTAAAGAGAGAGGAATGAGCGCTAGGTTCCCCCGGGATCCATCAGCGTCTCGTCGTCACATGACTCACTTTGGTAAGAACAGGGGTCCGGTGCACACGTACACATTCTTGTTCCTCCTGGACAGGCCCCGGCAGTATTTCTCCAGGTTGTTCCAGGCATACTGATTAAGATTTGGGTTCTGGGGAAGGAAAAAAAAAAAAATAGCACAAGTCAATACCCACAACAATAACTACAGCAGTGGACTACAACACCCAGCACGTTAGAAGTTTTGCAATAGTTGGAGATCTTCCACTTTGATGATTTCATAGTGCTATATACACCTACATGACTGAAGCCTGGTCATTTATACTTTTATATTTTTCCAAAATTTCATCAAAGGATCTGCTGGGAGCTCATTGGAAAATCTATAGACAGCACAGGTGCTACAGTAAGCCAAATTACTATATGGGCAGCGCATGTGGGGATAAAATAGGTTTTTCCAAAACTTGGTAACTGCGTTCACAGATTTCCTAATGTCGAACCGTCCCTTGTAAAAGTGTTGACACGTTTACTGCTAAAGGAGCTGAACTGCAATACCCAAGAACGGCCACTAGACTGTATGGCGCTGTGCTGGCTCCACATACTCTCACATGCAGAGGGAGCAGCTACATGCTTATCATTGGGGGCTGCCAGGGGTCTGACCCCCACCGATCTGATATTGGGGATAATTTATCAATATCTATGTCCTGTAACCCCTTTCTGACATTGGATGCACTGCTACAATGTTGTGTTTTCATATGTGATGCCTGCTCAGAAGCTGAGACTGCATCATTCCCGACAGATGCTGGCTGTGCTACACACGCGGCACTAGCAAACAGTACTGAGTAGTGATGAGCGAACGTGCCCGGGTAAGGTGATATGTAGGGATTGCCTGTTTACTAGGCCATTCCCGCATGTGTAGCGGCTGACTAACAGCTGCAGAGACTCATTCATTTGAGCACGCCAAAATACTCTGCACTCGAGCATGCTCAGATAACACCTTATCTGAGCACATTCACTCATCGAGCAGTAAAGGTGGACGCTATAAAAATTGTGGGTTTTTTTAATTGCAGTTTAACTGCTTGTGGGGGAAACTCCTCATAATATGCTGTAGATGGGAAAGAAAAAAAAAAAAGAACCTGGCTGTTGGAAGAAGGGGAGAAAGAAAATGAAAAATAGCCAGCCAGGCAATGTGGGGCTAAATAAATCCACCATACCTACCCACACCAACATTGGAACATGATGGGTACTGCGACCAATATGAAGAGAACATGACAACCCCACGCCTCGTTCATATTGCTGTGATGTGAAAAGTCTGTTATGGCTGCAAGATCTGGACCCTTCAGTTAGAGCGTACCTCCACTATGGTGGTCCTAAAGCAACTGAGCTAAAAAATGCTCGATTATAGCGTTGTGCTGATAATCCGCAGCACCGACCACTGAAGTCTGCGCTGCACTAACCCAGGCCGTGTCCTGTTCAGCAGCATCTTCAGTGCGGGACTCATACGATCTGACAGCGATTGTTCCAGCACTGAAGCCGGGAGCAAGGAGCGACAATCAGGACGCCTCCTAGGTGAGTGCAGCACAGACTAGGGCTGTCAGTGCTGAGGATTTACAGAAGACGAACAGGGTGGAGGAACGCTTTAAGTGACCTGAAATTAGGGTTCGGTTCACTCTGCAGGGTGACTGTATCGGGATGCTAAAATGCACCTGCAGCTGTTGAGAAACTACAATTCCCAGCATGCCCGTACCTGAGGGTAGACGTTGCTCAGTATGAAGGTCTCGTCCATTGCCTTTTGGCTCCACCTGTGATTTGCCGCAGCAGCCAAGTGCCCCCGGTCATAGCCACTGCCACGGTAGTCATAGTTGGTAGCCCGGTGATAGGGGTGCACAGACTCGTCTTCTGTGAATTCTGAGTCTTGACGGTTGGCGCTGCCCTGTAACCCTTCACCATTCAGCTGCTCCAAAACCCAGGCTGGGCCCCGAAGTCTGGGGTCATAGCTCAGGACATGGGACTGGCGAGTTTTGAGCTGACTCAACCCGGGTAAACCAAAACGGGCGATGCTGGAGGAAGGAGGCCGGGAGATATCGGAGGCTGCCTCAACTATTAGAGGCTGGGGGATCTTAGGAGCAGCGTCATCCTTTACTTTCCAGCTGGTCAGACCTGCACCAAGTGCGACTCCGACGGCCAGGGAGGCCCCTGAGAGCAGCACACTGCGGGGTAGTCTCATCTTCAACGCCTGCACCCTGGGTCCATTCTGGGGGCTTCCTGTAAGAGAAAAATCGGTGACCCTCCATCACAATCCTCTACTGCTTGGACAGACGTCATGCCAACGTACTGGGATGTACAGCACTGCAAAGGCTTTACACAGATGTGACGAGAACGCTGCAGAGTAATGGAAACATAGGAACAAGGGTGCAGAAAACTAGCTGGAGCTCTGGACTAATGGACCAAAATGTGAAATATTTGGCTATGACAGAAGGCAGGATGCATTTGTTTCCACACCTGCCTAAAACTTTTGCACAATACTGTATATAGGTAGAGCTAGTTACTAAGTGGTTCCAGGATGGTCACATTGTGCACGCTGTACAATATAGGGTAGGGGATAATCTGCTGATCCCTGGAGGTGCGACCACTAGGACCCCAGAGATCCCGAGAAGACGATATATGTTCGCACAATCTCTGCTCTATTCATTGTCTATGTGACTGGGGAAAATAAGAGAACAGCGCTTCGCTATCTCTGACAGTCCCATAGACAATGAATGGAGCGGCAGGCAAGCATGCTTCATGTAAGGCAGTGGGGCTGCAGACCCTCAGTGATCAGCACGTTACCTACACAGAAAGGATAACTGGTGTTTTTGTATTTGAATGATGCTTTTTTTAATAATTGTAATTTTTATTGAATGATTTTCATATTCAACAAAGAACAGACTTGGAAAAAGGAATAAAGGTTCACAGATTACAATGAAAACAAATCAGCTTCATGGTATAGATGTAACATGGTATTGTTAGTTAGGGGGTGAAGGGTGGAAGGAGATATGTGGCCTAGTGGATAAGGTCCCGTCCGGCGTAGAAAACACCTCATGTAATATCCTATTACAGGTAACAGACTGTGATCCCTAAGGCCACAGCTCAGGGCAGAGCAGGGCTAGTGAAAGCCCTTCTGGCAATGGAGGAGCCAGCGCTTTCTTCCAACACAGCCCATTGAGTTTGTAGTACTACAAGTCCCACAATGCCCTGTCCTGCCACAATGTGACTCCAATGCCCTTGATCTGTCAGCAAGTGTTATAATCGGAAGCAATGTATCATCCGCAGAGACATGAGGACGTGTAATAATGCAGGAGGACAGTGCACGGCACAGGCACGGGCAGACATTACTCACAGACGCCCGGAGCAGGGGCCAGCACAGGAAGAGGGGTCCTCGGTGTGCGCACCACACTGCCACCCTGTGGTCACGTTCAGCATTACAGGTATGCAGTACAGTGTGCACAATGGCGCCATCGTGTGGCAGAGCAGCAGCATTTGCGAGCAATAGTTTGCACCAGGCTGAGATCACAGGAAACGCGCAAGAGATGAGAAGGACCAGACTTCATCATACAGGTTCTGCTGGTATAGTTTGGGTGTAAACACTAACGAACGCCACTAGGGGCACGACTGGACAAGGTTGGGGCCATGGCTTAGCGCAATACATGGCCCTCTTTCCTGCTTGGAGGAGGTATGCTACTACTCCTGCCATGCTTAGGCGGCAGAACCCCGGTGTAGAGTGGCAGGGTGAAGTCTAGCCTGATCCAGCAAGACCGGGAGCATAAGATAGCCTACTAAACAGAACTGCGCATGAGCAAGCATCCCCACTAGCGCCTGCGCAGTGTGAGACCGGTCTGAAAGGGAAGGCTGTCAGTCAAACCCAGAGAAGGAGGAAGCGGGACTGACGCCTCCGCAATATGGTCGGGCAGTGTGGCGTGGAGACCGGCGCCTGCGCAGTAAGGTCAGGTAGTGCGAGATTTGTAGACGTTGAGGGGTGTATTGTGTAGCGGCCGCTGCTGGTGGACACTGTGGTGTAAGGGGGTCAGGGAGCAGCTGGGGGTCAGTATCGTGAGGTTGGGGTTCACCCTTATTGTACATGACAAGTTGGGCGCACCCTGTGTGGACCATCTTTACAGGGGCACAAGGTGGTATTGGGGTACACCGCGCACAGATCAGCGTCTGTCAGTATTGGGGTACACCGCACACAGATCAGTGTCTGGCAGTATTGGGGTGCACCGCACACAGATCAGTGTCTGGCAGTATTGAGGTACACCGCACACAGATCAGCGTCTGGCAGTATTGGGGTGCACCGCACACAGATCAGCGTCTTGCAGTATTGGGGTGCACCACACACAGATTAGCGTCTTGCAGTATTGGGGTGCACCGCACACAGATCAGCGTCTGGCAGTATTGGGGTACACCGCACACAGATCAGCGTCTTGCAGTATTGGGGTACACCGCACACAGATCAGCGTCTTGCAGTATTGGGGTGCACTGCACACAGATCAGTGTCTGGCAGTATTGGGGTGCACCGCACACAGATCAGTGTCTGGCAGTATTGAGGTACACCGCACACAGATCAGCGTCTGGCAGTATTGGGGTGCACCGCACACAGATCAGCGTCTGGCAGTATTGGGGTACACCGCACACAGATCAGCGTCTGTCAGTATTGGGGTGCACCGCACACAGATCAGCGTCTGGCAGTATTGGGGTACACCGCACACAGATCAGCGTCTGGCAGTATTGGGGTGCACCGCACACAGATCAGCGTCTGGCAGTATTGGGGTGCACCGCACACAGATCAGCGTCTGGCAGTATTGGGGTACACCGCACACAGATCAGCGTCTGTCAGTATTGGGGTACACCGCACACAGATCAGTGTCTGGCAGTATTGGGGTGCACCGCACACAGATCAGCGTCTGGCAGTATTGGGGTACACCGCACACAGATCAGCGTCTGTCAGTATTGGGGTACACCGCACACAGATCAGTGTCTGGCAGTATTGGGGTACACCGCACACAGATCAGCGTCTGGCAGTATTGGGGTACACCGCACACAGATCAGCGTCTTGCAGTATTGGGGTACACCGCACACAGATCAGCGTCTGGCAGTATTGGGGTGCACCGCACACAGATCAGTGTCTCGCAGTATTGGGGTACACCGCACACAGATCAGCGTCTTGCAGTATTGGGGTACACCGCACACAGATCAGTGTCTTGCAGTATTGGGGTGCACCGCACACAGATCAGTGTCTGGCAGTATTGGGGTACACCGCACACAGATCAGCGTCTTGCAGTATTGGGGTACACCGCACACAGATCAGCGTCTTGCAGTATTGGGGTGCACCGCACACAGATCAGTGTCTGGCAGTATTGGGGTACACCGCACACAGATCAGCGTCTTGCAGTATTGGGGTACACCGCACACAGATCAGTGTCTGGCAGTATTGGGGTACACCGCACACAGATCAGTGTCTGGCAGTATTGGGGTGCACCGCACACAGATCAGTGTCTGGCAGTATTGGGGTACGCCGCACACAGATCAGCGTCTTGCAGTATTGGGGTACACCGCACACAGATCAGCGTCTGGCAGTATTGGGGTGCACCGCACACAGATCAGTGTCTGGCAGTATTGAGGTACACCGCACACAGATCAGCGTCTTGCAGTATTGGGGTGCACCGCACACAGATCAGCGTCTTGCAGTATTGGGGTACACCGCACACAGATCAGTGTCTGGCAGTATTGGGGTACACCGCACACAGATCAGCGTCTTGCAGTATTGGGGTACACCGCACACAGATCAGTGTCTGGCAGTATTGGGGTACACCGCACACACATCAGCGTCTTGCAGTATTGGGGTACACCGCACACAGATCAGCGCCTGGTAGTATTGGGGTACACCGCACACAGATCAGCGTCTTGCAGTATTGGGGTACACCGCACACAGATCAGTGTCTGGCAGTATTGGGGTGCACCGCACACAGATCAGTGTCTGGCAGGATTGGGGTACACCGCACACAGATCAGCGTCTGGCAGTATTGGGGTGCACCGCACACAGATCAGTGTCTGGCAGTATTGGGGTACACCGCACACAGATCAGCGTCTTGCAGTATTGGGGTGCACCGCACACAGATCAGTGTCTGGCAGTATTGGGGTACACCACACACAGATCAGCGTCTTGCAGTATTGGGGTACACCGCACACAGATCAGTGTCTGGCAGTATTGGGGTGCACCGCACACAGATCAGCGTCTTGCAGTATTGGGGTACACCGCACACAGATCAGTGTCTGGCAGTATTGGGGTGCACCGCACACAGATCAGTGTCTGGCAGTATTGGGGTACGCCGCACACAGATCAGCGTATTGCAGTATTGGGGTACACCGCACACAGATCAGCGTCTGGCAGTATTGGGGTGCACCGCACACAGATCAGTGTCTGGCAGTATTGGGGTACACCGCACACAGATCAGCGTCTTGCAGTATTGGGGTGCACCGCACACAGATCAGCGTCTTGCAGTATTGGGGTACACCGCACACAGATCAGTGTCTGGCAGTATTGGGGTGCACCGCACACAGATCAGTGTCTGGCAGTATTGGGGTACACCGCACACAGATCAGCGTCTTGCAGTATTGGGGTACACCGCACACAGATCAGTGTCTGGCAGGATTGGGGTACACCGCACACAGATCAGTGTCTGGCAGGATTGGGGTACACCGCACACAGATCAGTGTCTGGCAGTATTGGGGTGCACCGCACACAGATCAGTGTCTGGCAGTATTGGGGTACGCCGCACACAGATCAGCGTCTTGCAGTATTGGGGTACACCGCACACAGATCAGCGTCTTGCAGTATTGGGGTGCACTGCACACAGATCAGTGTCTGGCAGTATTGGGGTACACCACACACAGATCAGCGTCTTGCAGTATTGGGGTACACCGCACACAGATCAGTGTCTGGCAGTATTGGGGTGCACCGCACACAGATCAGCGTCTTGCAGTATTGGGGTACACCGCACACAGATCAGTGTCTGGCAGTATTGGGGTACACCGCACACAGATCAGCGTCTGGCAGTATTGGGGTACACCGCACACAGATCAGTGCCTGGCAGTATTGGAGTACATTGCACACAGATCAGTGTCTGGCAGTATTGGGGTGCACCGCACACAGATCAGCGTCTTGCAGTATTGGGGTACACCGCACACAGATCAGTGTCTGGCAGTATTGGGGTGCACCGCACACAGATCAGTGTCTGGCAGTATTGGGGTACGCCGCACACAGATCAGCGTCTTGCAGTATTGGGGTACACCGCACACAGATCAGCGTCTGGCAGTATTGGGGTGCACCGCACACAGATCAGTGTCTGGCAGTATTGGGGTACACCGCACACAGATCAGCGTCTTGCAGTATTGGGGTGCACCGCACACAGATCAGCGTCTTGCAGTATTGGGGTACACCGCACACAGATCAGTGTCTGGCAGTATTGGGGTGCACCGCACACAGATCAGTGTCTGGCAGTATTGGGGTACACCGCACACAGATCAGCGTCTTGCAGTATTGGGGTACACCGCACACAGATCAGTGTCTGGCAGGATTGGGGTACACCGCACACAGATCAGTGTCTGGCAGTATTGGGGTGCACCGCACACAGATCAGTGTCTGGCAGTATTGGGGTACGCCGCACACAGATCAGCGTCTTGCAGTATTGGGGTACACCGCACACAGATCAGCGTCTGGCAGTATTGGGGTGCACTGCACACAGATCAGTGTCTGGCAGTATTGGGGTACACCGCACACAGATCAGCATCTTGCAGTATTGGGGTACACCGCACACAGATCAGCGTCTTGCAGTATTGGGGTGCACCGCACACAGATCAGCGTCTGGCAGGATTGGGGTACACCGCACACAGATCAGCGTCTGGCAGTATTGGGGTGCACCGCACACAGATCAGCGTCTGGCAGTATTGGGGTACACCGCACACAGATCAGCGTCTTGCAGTATTGGGGTGCACCGCACACAGATCAGTGTCTGGCAGTATTGGGGTACACCGCACACAGATCAGCGTCTTGCAGTATTGGGGTGTGCTGTGTATGAGCCATACATTTGGGTACACTGTGTTTTGGGGTGCGCTGTTATTAGCCTATAGGGGGTGCTTTTTGATGGTGAGCGCTTGGACACAACAAGGGGTTTATAGACATGTTGTTCATTACAAGTTTTGCACCGTTCTACTATTCCTCGTGTTTCACTTCCTCGTCATCTCCAGGGTCTCTGCTGTCAGCGAGAAGAAACATTCTTGTTACCATCCATAAGAACTGTACAAAGCTGGTACTTGTCACAGCTGAGGGTTTGCTACAGTTTGCACCTTACCAACAAGAAACCGGCGTTTACTGACTCCTGGAGAATGGGGGCGTTTAATAGAGCAATGCAGCACGCGCTCGACATCTGTCTATGGGACTGCTGGGAATGGGGGATCTCTGCCCACCTGCTCCATTCATTGTGTATGGGACTGCTGGGAATGAGGGATCTCTGCCCACCCGCTCCATTTATTGTGTATGGGACTGCTGGGAATGGGGGATCTCTGGCCACCTCCGTTCCATTCATTGTGTATGGGAATGGGGGATCTCTGCCCACCTACATTCCATTCATTGTATATGGGACTGCTGGGAATGGGGGATCTCTGCCCACCTCCGCTCCATTCATTATGTATGGGAATGGGGGATCTCTGCCCACCTCCGCTCCATTCATTATGTATGGGAATGGGGGATCTCTGCCCACCTCCGCTCTATTCATTGTATATGGGAATGGGGGATATCTGCCCACCTCCGCTCCATTCATTGTGTATGGGATTGCTGGGAATCGGGGATCTCTGCCCACCTCCGCTCCATTCATTGTGTATGGGACTGTTGGAATGGGGATCTCTGCCCACCTCCGCTCCATTCATTGTGTATGGGACTGTTGGGAATGGGGGATCTCTGCTCACCTCCGCTCCATTCATTGTGTATGGGAATGGGGGATCTCTGCCCACCTCCGCTCCATTCATTGTGTATGGGACTGCTGGGAATGGGTGATCTCTGCCCACCTCCGCTCCATTCATTGTGTATGGGACTGTTGGGAATGGGGGATCTCTGCTCACCTACGCTCCATTCATTGTGTATGGGAATGGGGGATCTCTGCCCACCTCCGCTCCATTCATTGTGTATGGGACTGCTGGGAATGGGGATCTCTGCCCACCTCCGCTCCATTTATTGTGTATGGGACTGCTGGGAATGGGGGATCTCTGCCCACCTCCGTTCCATTCATTGTGTATGGGAATGGGGGATATCTGCTCACCTCCGCTCCATTCATTGTGTATGGGAATGGGGGATCTCTGCCCACCTCCGCTCCATTCATTGTGTATGGGACTGCTGGGAATGGGGGATCTCTGCCCACCTCCGCTCCATTCATTGTATATGGGACTGCTGGAATGGGGGATCTCTGCCCACCTGCTCCATTCATTGTGTATGGGACTGCTGGGAATGGGGGATCTCTGCCCACCTCCGTTCCATTCATTGTGTATGGGACTGCTGGAATGGGGGATCTCTGCTCACCTCCGCTCCATTCATTGTGTATGGGAATGGGGGATCTCTGCCCACCTCCGCTCCATTCATTGTGTATGGGAATGGGGGATCTCTGCCCACCTCCGCTCCATTCATTGTGTATGGGACTGCTGGGAATGGGGATCTCTGCCTACCTCCGCTCCATTCATTGTGTATGGGACTGCTGGGAATGGGGGATCTCTGCCCACCTCCGTTCCATTCATTGTGTATGGGACTGCTGGGAATGGGGGATATCTGCTCACCTCCGCTCCATTCATTGTGTATGGGAATGGGGGATCTCTGCCCACCTCCGCTCCATTCATTGTGTATGGGAATGGGGGATCTCTGCCCACCTCCGCTCCATTCATTGTGTATGGGACTGCTGGAATGGGGATCTCTGCCCACCTCCGCTCCATTCATTGTGTATGGGACTGCTGGAATGGGGATCTCTGCCCACCTCCGCTCCATTCATTGTGTATGGGACTGCTGGGAATGGGGGATCTCTGCCCACCTCCGCTCCATTCATTGTATATGGGACTGCTGGAATGGGGGATCTCTGCCCACCTGCTCCATTCATTGTGTATGGGACTGCTGGGAATGGGGGATCTCTGCCCACCTCCGTTCCATTCATTGTGTATGGGACTGCTGGAATGGGGGATCTCTGCTCACCTCCGCTCCATTCATTGTGTATGGGAATGGGGGATCTCTGCCCACCTCCGCTCCATTCATTGTGTATGGGAATGGGGGATCTCTGCCCACCTCCGCTCCATTCATTGTGTATGGGACTGCTGGGAATGGGGATCTCTGCCTACCTCCGCTCCATTCATTGTGTATGGGACTGCTGGGAATGGGGGATCTCTGCCCACCTCCATTCCATTCATTGTGTATGGGACTGCTGGGAATGGGGGATATCTGCTCATCTCCGCTCCATTCATTGTGTATGGGAATGGGGGATCTCTGCCCACCTCCGCTCCATTCATTGTGTATGGGAATGGGGGATCTCTGCCCACCTCCGCTCCATTCATTGTGTATGGGACTGCTGGAATGGGGATCTCTGCCCACCTCCGCTCCATTCATTGTGTATGGGACTGCTGGAATGGGGATCTCTGCCCACCTCCGCTCCATTCATTGTGTATGGAATAGCTGGGAATGGGGATCTCTGCCCACCTCCGCTCCATTCATTGTGTATGGGACTGCTGGGAATGGGTGATCTCTGCCCACCTCCGCTCCATTCATTGTGTATGGGACTGTTGGGAATGGGGGATCTCTGCTCACCTCAGCTCCATTCATTGTGTATGGGAATGGGGGATCTCTGCCCACCTCCGCTCCATTCATTGTGTATGGGACTGCTGGGAATGGGGATCTCTGCCCACCTCCGCTCCATTCATTGTATGGGAATGGGGGATATCTGCTCACCTCAGCTCCATTCATTGTGTATGGGAATGGGGGATCTCTGCCCACCTCCGCTCCATTCATTGCGTATGGAACAGCTGGGAATGGGGATCTCTGCCCACCTCCGCTCCATTCATTGTGTATGGGACTGCTGGGAATGGGTGATCTCTGCCCACCTCCGCTCCATTCATTGTGTATGGGACTGTTGGGAACGGGGGATCTCTGCTCACCTCCGCTCCATTCATTGTGTATGGGAATGGGGGATCTCTGCTCACCTCCGCTCCATTCATTGTGTATGGGAATGGGGGATCTCTGCTCACCTCCGCTCCATTCATTGTGTATGGGACTGCTGGGAATGGGGGATCTCTGCCCACCTCCGCTCCATTCATTGTGTATGGGACTGCTGGGAATGGGGGATCTCTGCCCACCTCCGTTCCATTCATTGTGTATGGGACTGCTGGGAATGGGGGATATCTGCTCACCTCCGCTCCATTCATTGTGTATGGAAATGGGGGATCTCTGCCCACCTCCGCTCCATTCATTGTGTATGGAACTGCTGGGAATGGGGGATCTCTGCTCACCTCCGCTCCACTCATTGTGTATGGGACTGCTGGGAATGGGGGATCTCTGCTCACCTCCGCTCCATTCATTGTGTATGGGAATGGGGGATCTCTGCTCACCTCCGCTCCACTCATTGTGTATGGGACTGCTGGGAATGGGGGATCTCTGCCCACCTCCGCTCCATTCATTGTGTATGGGACTGCTGGAATGGGGATCTCTGCCCACCTCCGCTCTATTCATTGTGTATGGGACTGCTGGGAATGGGGGATCTCTGCTCACCTCTGCTCCATTCATTGTGTATGGGAATGGGGGATCTCTGCCCACCTCCGCTCCATTCATTGTGTATGGAACAGCTGGGAATGGGGATCTCTGCCCACCTCCGCTCCATTCATTGTGTATGGGACTGCTGGGAATGGGTGATCTCTGCCCACCTCCGCTCCATTCATTGTGTATGGGACTGTTGGGAATGGGGGATCTCTGCTCACCTCCGCTCCATTCATTGTGTATGGGAATGGGGGATCTCTGCCCACCTCCGCTCCATTCATTGTGTATGGGACTGTTGGGAATGGGGGATCTCTGCTCACCTCCGCTCCATTCATTGTGTATGGGAATGGGGGATCTCTGCTCACCTCCGCTCCATTCATTGTGTATGGGAATGGGGGATCTCTGCTCACCTCCGCTCCACTCATTGTGTATGGGACTGCTGGGAATGGGGGATCTCTGCCCACCTCCGCTCCATTCAGTGTGTATGGGACTGCTGGAATGGGGATCTCTGCCCACCTCCGCTCTATTCATTGTGTATGGGACTGCTGGGAATGGGGGATCTCTGCCCACCTCCGCACCATTCATTGTGTATGGGAATGGGGGATCTCTGCCCACCTCCGCTCCATTCATTGTGTATGGGACTGCTGGAATGGGGATCTCTGCCCACCTCCGCTCCATTCATTGTGTATGGGACTGCTGGAATGGGGATCTCTGCCCACCTCCGCTCCATTCATTGTGTATGGAATAGCTGGGAATGGGGATCTCTGCCCACCTCCGCTCCATTCATTGTGTATGGGACTGCTGGGAATGGGTGATCTCTGCCCACCTCCGCTCCATTCATTGTGTATGGGACTGTTGGGAATGGGGGATCTCTGCTCACCTCAGCTCCATTCATTGTGTATGGGAATGGGGGATCTCTGCCCACCTCCGCTCCATTCATTGTGTATGGGACTGCTGGGAATGGGGATCTCTGCCCACCTCCGCTCCATTCATTGTATGGGAATGGGGGATATCTGCTCACCTCAGCTCCATTCATTGTGTATGGGAATGGGGGATCTCTGCCCACCTCCGCTCCATTCATTGCGTATGGAACAGCTGGGAATGGGGATCTCTGCCCACCTCCGCTCCATTCATTGTGTATGGGACTGCTGGGAATGGGTGATCTCTGCCCACCTCCGCTCCATTCATTGTGTATGGGACTGTTGGGAACGGGGGATCTCTGCTCACCTCCGCTCCATTCATTGTGTATGGGAATGGGGGATCTCTGCTCACCTCCGCTCCATTCATTGTGTATGGGAATGGGGGATCTCTGCTCACCTCCGCTCCATTCATTGTGTATGGGACTGCTGGGAATGGGGGATCTCTGCCCACCTCCGCTCCATTCATTGTGTATGGGACTGCTGGGAATGGGGGATCTCTGCCCACCTCCGTTCCATTCATTGTGTATGGGACTGCTGGGAATGGGGGATATCTGCTCACCTCCGCTCCATTCATTGTGTATGGAAATGGGGGATCTCTGCCCACCTCCGCTCCATTCATTGTGTATGGAACTGCTGGGAATGGGGGATCTCTGCTCACCTCCGCTCCACTCATTGTGTATGGGACTGCTGGGAATGGGGGATCTCTGCTCACCTCCGCTCCATTCATTGTGTATGGGAATGGGGGATCTCTGCTCACCTCCGCTCCACTCATTGTGTATGGGACTGCTGGGAATGGGGGATCTCTGCCCACCTCCGCTCCATTCATTGTGTATGGGACTGCTGGAATGGGGATCTCTGCCCACCTCCGCTCTATTCATTGTGTATGGGACTGCTGGGAATGGGGGATCTCTGCTCACCTCTGCTCCATTCATTGTGTATGGGAATGGGGGATCTCTGCCCACCTCCGCTCCATTCATTGTGTATGGAACAGCTGGGAATGGGGATCTCTGCCCACCTCCGCTCCATTCATTGTGTATGGGACTGCTGGGAATGGGTGATCTCTGCCCACCTCCGCTCCATTCATTGTGTATGGGACTGTTGGGAATGGGGGATCTCTGCTCACCTCCGCTCCATTCATTGTGTATGGGAATGGGGGATCTCTGCCCACCTCCGCTCCATTCATTGTGTATGGGACTGTTGGGAATGGGGGATCTCTGCTCACCTCCGCTCCATTCATTGTGTATGGGAATGGGGGATCTCTGCTCACCTCCGCTCCATTCATTGTGTATGGGAATGGGGGATCTCTGCTCACCTCCGCTCCACTCATTGTGTATGGGACTGCTGGGAATGGGGGATCTCTGCCCACCTCCGCTCCATTCAGTGTGTATGGGACTGCTGGAATGGGGATCTCTGCCCACCTCCGCTCTATTCATTGTGTATGGGACTGCTGGGAATGGGGGATCTCTGCCCACCTCCGCACCATTCATTGTGTATGGGACTGCTGGGAATGGGTGATCTCTGCCCACCTCCGCTCCATTCATTGTGTATGGGACTGTTGGGAACGGGGGATCTCTGCTCACCTCCGCTCCATTCATTGTGTATGGGAATGGGGGATCTCTGCTCACCTCCGCTCCATTCATTGTGTATGGGAATGGGGGATCTCTGCTCACCTCCGCTCCATTCATTGTGTATGGGACTGCTGGGAATGGGGGATCTCTGCCCACCTCCGCTCCATTCATTGTGTATGGGACTGCTGGGAATGGGGGATCTCTGCCCACCTCCGTTCCATTCATTGTGTATGGGACTGCTGGGAATGGGGGATATCTGCTCACCTCCGCTCCATTCATTGTGTATGGAAATGGGGGATCTCTGCCCA
Organism: Ranitomeya variabilis; assembly: GCF_051348905.1. Classification (NCBI taxonomy): domain Eukaryota; kingdom Metazoa; phylum Chordata; class Amphibia; order Anura; family Dendrobatidae; genus Ranitomeya; species Ranitomeya variabilis. The sequence continues at coordinate 247,490,107 of NC_135233.1, read as the reverse complement.
CCTCCGCTCCATTCATTGTGTATGGAACTGCTGGGAATGGGGGATCTCTGCTCACCTCCGCTCCACTCATTGTGTATGGGACTGCTGGGAATGGGGGATCTCTGCTCACCTCCGCTCCATTCATTGTGTATGGGAATGGGGGATCTCTGCTCACCTCCGCTCCACTCATTGTGTATGGGACTGCTGGGAATGGGGGATCTCTGCCCACCTCCGCTCCATTCATTGTGTATGGGACTGCTGGAATGGGGATCTCTGCCCACCTCCGCTCTATTCATTGTGTATGGGACTGCTGGGAATGGGGGATCTCTGCTCACCTCTGCTCCATTCATTGTGTATGGGAATGGGGGATCTCTGCCCACCTCCGCTCCATTCATTGTGTATGGAACAGCTGGGAATGGGGATCTCTGCCCACCTCCGCTCCATTCATTGTGTATGGGACTGCTGGGAATGGGTGATCTCTGCCCACCTCCGCTCCATTCATTGTGTATGGGACTGTTGGGAATGGGGGATCTCTGCTCACCTCCGCTCCATTCATTGTGTATGGGAATGGGGGATCTCTGCCCACCTCCGCTCCATTCATTGTGTATGGGACTGTTGGGAATGGGGGATCTCTGCTCACCTCCGCTCCATTCATTGTGTATGGGAATGGGGGATCTCTGCTCACCTCCGCTCCATTCATTGTGTATGGGAATGGGGGATCTCTGCTCACCTCCGCTCCACTCATTGTGTATGGGACTGCTGGGAATGGGGGATCTCTGCCCACCTCCGCTCCATTCAGTGTGTATGGGACTGCTGGAATGGGGATCTCTGCCCACCTCCGCTCTATTCATTGTGTATGGGACTGCTGGGAATGGGGGATCTCTGCCCACCTCCGCACCATTCATTGTGTATGGGAATGGGGGATCTCTGCCCACCTCCGCTCCATTCATTGTGTATGGGACTGCTGGAATGGGGATCTCTGCCCACCTCCGCTCCATTCATTGTGTATGGGACTGCTGGGAATGGGGGATATCTGCTCACCTCCGCTCCATTCATTGTGTATGGAAATGGGGGATCTCTGCCCACCTCCGCTCCATTCATTGTGTATGGAACTGCTGGGAATGGGGGATCTCTGCTCACCTCCGCTCCACTCATTGTGTATGGGACTGCTGGGAATGGGGGATCTCTGCTCACCTCCGCTCCATTCATTGTGTATGGGAATGGGGGATCTCTGCTCACCTCCGCTCCACTCATTGTGTATGGGACTGCTGGGAATGGGGGATCTCTGCCCACCTCCGCTCCATTCATTGTGTATGGGACTGCTGGAATGGGGATCTCTGCCCACCTCCGCTCTATTCATTGTGTATGGGACTGCTGGGAATGGGGGATCTCTGCTCACCTCTGCTCCATTCATTGTGTATGGGAATGGGGGATCTCTGCCCACCTCCGCTCCATTCATTGTGTATGGAACAGCTGGGAATGGGGATCTCTGCCCACCTCCGCTCCATTCATTGTGTATGGGACTGCTGGGAATGGGTGATCTCTGCCCACCTCCGCTCCATTCATTGTGTATGGGACTGTTGGGAATGGGGGATCTCTGCTCACCTCCGCTCCATTCATTGTGTATGGGAATGGGGGATCTCTGCCCACCTCCGCTCCATTCATTGTGTATGGGACTGTTGGGAATGGGGGATCTCTGCTCACCTCCGCTCCATTCATTGTGTATGGGAATGGGGGATCTCTGCTCACCTCCGCTCCATTCATTGTGTATGGGAATGGGCGATCTCTGCCCACCTCCGCTCCATTCATTGTGTATGGGACTGCTGGGAATGGGGGATCTCTGCTCACCTCCGCTCCACTCATTGTGTATGGGACTGCTGGGAATGGGGGATCTCTGCCCACCTCCGCTCCATTCAGTGTGTATGGGACTGCTGGGAATGGGGGATCTCTGCTCACCTCCGCTCCATTCAGTGTGTATGGGACTGCTGGGAATGGGGGATCTCTGCCCACCTCCGCACCATTCTAGACTGAATCCTGTTTTCAGGATCGCTGAGTCCGGTGATCAGACCCCCAGCAATCGTTCCTATAGATAAGGAATAACCCTTTATATCCGTTTGTGATATATATACATATGATCGGCTCTTTAATGAAACTTTATCACTTGCCAAAACGTTTTCCTTGTTTGGGTGTGTATACTGAGTCGCCCACTGACCTCTATATCACGCTCTATGAAAGCACACGAGTGCTGATCTCCAAGACTGAACATGGGTCACATCCATTATATTAAAGGGGTCCTCTGGTGAAAACAACTCATCGTATCCACAGGGTGGGAGATAACTTATGAATTGGTGGGCGTCCGGCTGCCGGACCTGCAGCGATCTGTGATCGTGCAAACACCCATGCTCCATTCTCTCCCTAGCGGGCTTGTGTGCTGCTCTTTGCTTTTTATGGCAGATACATAGAGAAGTTTAGTCTGCTTACCCCTTCTCATGTACAGCACCATGGAATCAATGGTTCTGTATTATTATTATTATTATTATTATACATTTTTATAGCGCCATTTATTCCAATATATAACAATAATAAGTGGAGCGGCGTCCAGCGGAGAGCCAGTCACATGACTGCGCCCCATATATGCCGAGTATATGAGGACTATTAGGACTGGGTCACACAGTGCTGGGGCTTGTGACTTCCCTATATATATTTATATGTCTCCTGTGCAGACTCCTCATCAGCTGCTTCTTGGAGCTTCCCTGCTGCAGAGTGAGACAGCCCGGGCAGTGCATTGTGGGTAATTCATGCTAATGAGTGCAGATGGCAGGCCGCCCCTCCTCCGGCCGCACATTGCCAAGAGCTCTCGTTTGTTTCCTGCAATTTGCATACGATTACCCAGCATGCAGCTCTGCTTCCCTTTCAGTGTGTCAGGAGAGGAGCTGTGCAGGAAGCCTGCAGCTCGCTGAGCTCAGCACCATGGCCGGGGCCGGAGACTTGGATGCTGCCAGAGACCAGATCCAGAGGGAGATCGAAGCCCTGGAGAGAAGTTTGGGTCCGGACGTTTCATCCATCGATGTGATCGTGTCCGGCAGCAGCAGCGACGACTCCGACGACGGTAGGCGGCTCGTGTACTTTTTAGTCTCCCTTATGTGTGTACATTGTATATAAAACTAAACACCGAAACTAAAAGAAACTTTATACCAGTTCCTAAATTTTGCCAAATTCCTCTGTTCATCGCCGTATTTGTATAGGAATATAATCGTCTAATCATTTATTGCGGATTTAAGTTTTATTATTATTTTTATTTTTTACTCATTTTTATTTTATGTACTAATCACAAAAGACGTTTTATTTCACATTCATGACTTTTTTGAGAAATAATAGCTTTATCTGTTATATAATTATTCTTCGAACTTAAAGGGGCACGCCGGCCATTAACAGGCGTCAGCTCTCCATGGCTTTTTCTGCCTCGGCCGTACAGTTGTGTATATTACTAGACCACCTCCCACTGGGGACGTGCTGGGGGCAGAAATGGGGGGCACGAAAGGTATGAATAGGCAATCAATGTTTTGTTCTACGGGTCAGTACGGTTATGGAGATACCAAATTTCGATGAGGTTTTTGATCTCTTTTTTGTTATGCTAATTTAAAAGTAAAAATTTATAAAAAAATAATAATTATCTTCAGCCACCATATTCTGAGAGCTATAACTGTTTTTTGTTTTTTTTTTGGTCAATAACAATTTATCATTGCTGTTATTTGCAGTGCGAGCTGTAGTTTTTATAATTATAAATTTTGGGGTCCGTACAATTTTTTTGATATTTTTCTTATATACCTTTTTTTGGATGCAAAATGATTAAAAAGAGCGATTCTATCATTTTGATATTTTGACATTCGCTGTATGGTCTAAATTATTTTCTTATTTTATCAGATCAGACAATTACGCATGCGGCGAATACCAAATTTATTTGTTCTTTTTTTTTTTTTTTTTCTCTTCAATATTTGTATTTTGAAAAAAGTGGGGTGATTATTTTTTTTAACCTATATTTGGGGGAGGGTCTATATTACATTTTATTTCATTTATTTTTTTTTAGCAGTCCCCTTAGGGAACCTGAACCTGCGATCTCTTGATCTCCCATATAATGCACTGGTTTTGCCGTCTGTTGTATAATCGCCAGTCTCCTGTATAGGTGGGCTCCGTAATGGGCTAACATGGCAGACATAGGGGCCTTCATTAGTGGGCAATCCTGTGTCAGGGCATCAATGATGGTGCGTTATAAAGTGATCCATCCTTTTTTTTTCTTTTTTTATAGACTATTCTGACACTTTGGATGATGACTTTGAAGCAGTAAGTTTCCATTTTGGACCTGATCTATCCGATCAGCAAGTAAAACCTCACTTGCACGTTACATTTTTTTTGCTATACTTGTTAATGATGATTTAGGCGTTTTTGGAATCTTTTCTGTAATTTTAGGATGAGTTGGTCCTGGAAGATGGCGGTCACAGAGCGGAGATGTGTCTGCAGATGAACCTGGTGTATCAGGCAGTGTTACAGGAGAAGCTCCAGGAGGTGGAACTTCTCATCTCCCAGAATAAAGTGCAGCAGGTACAGGGGATGGGGGGACACTTGTATCCCACTTCCCTGTAGTTTTGCGGGTTGGGGATGGTCACTTTCACCAGTCTCATCTTTTTTAGGAAGAATTGCTCTGGGAACTTGCAGGTCGGAAAACTACGCAGGCCGGAAGCACAAAACCTTACCCTTCGAATCTGTCCATTGGCCATTTCTACAAGCCGTACTTTAAAGATAAAGTCACCGGAGTGGTAAGGGATTTTGCATTTTTAAAAATAATTTCCAGCCATTTTGGGACACATCGAACTTTTTGATCGCTTTGTATTGTTTTTCATGGGGGAAGCAGGGCGAATAAAGAACAACAATTCTGGCCGTTCAGTTTATTATTTTTTTTATTTACAACACTTAAATTATTGTTAAATAATTTTATAGTTTGCTTAATCTGACCTTTTTTTTATCTTTTAATTTTTTATTATTTTTTTAGCTTTTTATTATTCAAAAACATTTTTCTATATATAAATATTCACGTCCTCATGTAGTCGACCAAACAAAGCATGGCACAACTTGGACAACTCCTCATACCCCACGCTTGGCCCCGATAAAATAAAATGCCTGTACTCGCCTCCCTTGTTAGCACCGTTCCCGCGGTGTCGACACTAGTGGTCCCGGGTCTCCCGTGGGTTGTGACACATGACCCTAGTGCCCAATCAGAGCTGGCGTCACTGTCTCCGTCTTCGGACAAATCGAACATGAAGAGGAAGTCAGAGATCAGCTGCAGCCCGGACTTCCTCTTCATGTTCAATTCGACAGAAAGAGGACAGTGATGCCACCTCTGATTGGGCGCCGGGGTCACATGTCACAACACCGCTTCACAGCCCCGAGGAGAGCAAGTGCCGACACCGCGGGAATGGCGCCAGCACAGGAGGGGAGTATAGGCTTTACTATATTATCAGGGCCAAACATTTAGAATAAGAAGGATTTTCCTAGTAGTGGACATCCCCGTTAAGGAACACAAGAGCCAGTTCTGTGTCATGCTTGCCCTCTTCAGGTTCACTGTTTGTCCCTTCCCCAGAGGGCCCCTTTAAACAGATCTTGAGTTCCCATCACTGTGAAACTAAAGGTCTGAATCTAGAGAATATGGTAAAAATATTGAGATTTTCCTTATTTTTTTTCAGGGGCCTCCAGCTAATATGGAGATGATAGAGCGATCTTCTCATATTGTGAAAACCTTTAAAGAATTAACCAGTAGAAAATGTAAGTTGTCAGTATCCAGTATATGAAAATATACAAACCTGGGTGAGTCTGCTTCCAGTTTTCCTCCATCCTAGAGGCCACAGGCTATGGTCCTCATGGATAACATGGTCGGCCATTAATTTCTGTGGTTTCCACGTAATGCTCTGTTGCTTCTTGGCCTTTTGGCTAACATCAGTTGTAGTATCTGTTCTTATCAGCAGGTTTGGCTTGGCCTGCAGATTGTGGCGGCAAATGTACTAATGCACACTGAGTGGAACATTTGGGGTGTACATAGGGTGGCTCCTATTGTCATTCCATCAGATGACCCCTAGATGGAATTGGACTAGCTTGATAGGCTGGGGTGCAGAAGTGTTCTGGGGTGCGTGAGGACTACCCATGCACCCCAGTGTTTGTGGTCCAGAGGTTCTGCCTGCACCTGTGACCCTTTCGCTTGGACTAGACTGACTCTCCATTCCACTGCTGGGAGCAAGATGGACTTTCCACAAACTTTGACGACCCCTGTCTCCCACCTTCTGTACAAGAGAGACAGAAGGTGGGAGATGAAGGGATCATATTACGAGTATATATTTATAGAAAGATATAGATGTATAATATATAATTATGAGTGTGTTAGATAGATATATATATATATCACACACATCATATTCTGATGTATACTATGTGGCCCGTCTATTCTTCATTGCGCTTGGTTGCCAAATGTCTCAACATTTCTTTATTTTCTGCAGTGTGGCGCCTTGTGTCCTGTTCTTTCCGAAAGTATCGCACCAACTGAAAGAGTAATGCCAGAAAGATTTCTGTGTTTAATGCAGGACCCTAATCTAATATTTTGCCCACCGTATAGGGAGGAGTGCAGATCCTGGCGAGTTAAGAAAAGCAGTTTTGAGTGACAGTCTACAAAAGATCCTTCAGCCCAAATTGTCCAAGTAAGTTCCTTCAGATCTACCTATCCAGTGTGGGAACTTCAGACCCACGTTGCCTGTCCAAGTAAAGGCCCCGTCTCACTTAGCGATTTACCAACGATCACGACCAGCGATATGACCTGGCCGTGATCGTTGGTAAGTCGCTGTGTGGTCGCTGGGGAGCTGTCACACAGACCGCTCTCCCCAGCGACCAACGATCAGGGGAACGAGTTCGGCATCGTTGAAACTGTCTTCAACGATGCCGAAGTCCCCCTGCAGCACCCGGGTAACCAGGGTAAACATCGGGTTACTAAGCGCAGGGCCGCGCTTAGTAACCCGATGTTTACCCTGGTTACCAAAAAAAACAAACACTACATACTCGCCTTTCGGTGTCCAGGTCCCTTGCCGTCTGCTTCCTGCTCTGACTGACTGAGCCGCCGTACACTGAGAGCAGAGCGCAGCGGTGACGTCACTGCTGTGCTCTCACTTCTCACTGTACGGCCGGCAGTCAGTGAGAGCAGGAAGCAGACGGCAAGGGACCTGACGGACATCAGAAGGCGAGTATGTACTGTTTGTTTTTTTTTACATTTACGCTGGTAACCAGGGTAAACATCGGGTTACTAAGCGCGGCCCTGCGCTTAGTAACCCGATGTTTACCCTGGTTACCAGTGAAGACATCGCTGGATCGGTGTCACACACACCGATTCAGCAATGTCAGCGGGGCCTCAACGACCAAAAAAAGGTCCAGGCCATTCCGACACGACCAGCGATCTCGCAGCAGGGGCCTGATCGCTGGTACGTGTCACACATAGCGAGATCGCTATGGAGGTCGCTGTTGCGTCACAAAACTTGTGACTCAGCAGCGATCTCGCTAGCGATCTCGCTATGTGAGACGGGGCCTTAAAGGGAGTTCTCCCATAAAAAAAACTTGGATCACTAGATGTGTGACTAATGGGGGGGGGTCCGACCCCTGGGACCCTCTCTATTCACAAGAACGGTTCCAAAGCTGCCTGTATATTTGGAAGGGTAATGAGCATGTGCGACCAGTGTCTATTCACAATCTGTCGGAGTGGTGCTCCACTTGCTCACTACCTTTCCAATCCAAGCACTTCATGTTGATCGGTGGGGGTCCCAGTGCTTCATCCATTGATCATACAGTCGTCACCTTTCCTGTGGATTTTATGTGAATGACAAATGCTTTTTCTTTTCTTCACGCACTGACAGATATCGTCCAGAATCCCATTTATGATAATGTCCGTTTATGACCTTTCTGATTGGATTCTGGTTAGCGGAAGGATTGAGGATTTGGGAATCCAACTCATTTGTATGGCATGTTTTATTACTTTATGTAACTTTCCTTTTAGGCTGGAATATCTGCAGCACAAGCATGACACCGCAAAATGTGACATGGACAAAAAAATGATTACCAAGCAGATACGAGAGGTGGAGCAGGAGATCAGTGCTGTCCAGTACGTTACTTATTTTGCTAATCATTTTAGAGTCGCTCAACTCTACATTTGTTTCGATTTTATACAAAGTTCTACAACTCATTCAGCAAAAAAACAAGGAAAATAGATGTAAAAAAATATACACATTATGGCTGTCAGAACGCAGATTGGCTCGTCATACAACTATTCTCTTGGGGCTGCTCCAAGGGAACTGCACAATATGCAAAAAAGTATTAGTTATTGAATTTGTTTTTTATTTGGCCCCATTACCACCAGTGTATAATATCTAGCCCCTCACCCTCGCTGTATAACCTCCGCCTCCCCCCCGCTATGACGTCTGCCTTTACTAACATGACAGAACGTCCGGTGGTGCGGAGCTCACTGATACCAGCGCTGTCCTGTAACAAGTCCATTCATGGCATTTCTTTCACCGAAATCTCCCACATCACCTGTGAGTTCAAATCTCCTCTGGTATATCATCAGCACAAACACTGCGCCCCCGCCAGGAGCTGCATGCAGCCTTACATCACCAAGCACAATGCTGAGTGTCGGATGGAGTGATGTAAAGCCGCCACCACTGGACTCTGGAGGAGACGTGTTCTGTGCAGTGACAGATCGCACTTCTCTATCTGTGTCTGATGGACGAGTCTGGGTTTGGTGAATGCTGTACAGATGGTGGAGGAGATTACTGCTATGGGATTGTTATCAGGGGTCGGCCTCGGCCCCTTAGTCCCAGTGATGGGAAATCTTAATTTTTCAGCACAAGACATTGTGGACACTTGTAGCCTCCAGCTTTGTGGGAACAGTTTGGTGAAGACCCTTTTCTGTTCCCCATTACTGTGCCCAGTGCACAAGCTCTATACAGACATGGAGGGGGAGTTTGGTGGAAGAACATGACCGTCCGCACAGAGCCCGGACCTCAGCCCCATCCAAGAGCAGAGATTGTGACCCCGGCCTCCCCCAACATCGGGGTCTGACCTCACAAATGCTCTTCTGGATGAAGGGGTTAAAACTCCCACAGACTCCTCCAAAATCTTGTAGAAATCCTTCCCAGAAGAGCAGGAGCCGTTATATCTGCAGTGGGGCAACTCCATATTATGTCTGTATATGTAGGAGGGGAGGTGAGAAAAGCTCCTCTAGGTGGGATGCGGGGGGCACATACTTTTTTCCATATAGTTTTTGTAGTCAGTCACAACTTTGCTTTTTGAAAAATTTTAGGCAGAGACAACTGAGCTGCATGTCTGAACACAGCCTATGCGCAGGAGGGGCTCTGTTTCTGACTTAAAATCCTTAAAAAGTTTTGTGTTCTGTGTTTTTCCGGCTCTGAGTCAGGTGTGCAGAGATACTGGAGAGGCCGTACAAAGCTGGATCTTTATTGATAGGAAGTATCAAACATTGCAAATTCCTTACATGGTGCTGTATTGGCGACATAGACATGGATTCCAAAATCCTTTTTTCTTTTTAGATATTTTTTTGTTTTTTAAGTAATCACATCTCATATTCCTATTAAATAAAAAAAAATGTTATCCCTTTTTTTTTTCAGCCAACTTCCAGAGGAAACGCTGTTGGGGAAGAGAACCGACGATCACGACTGGGAGAAGATTTCTAACGTCAATGTAAGCGACCCTGCAGCTTCTGTCCTTAGATGGCCATCTTGGTATTCGGCAAACCCTATTATACGCCTGGGTCACAGGAAGATGTGTATATGTCAGAGCCGCCTGCCTGTGGGGATATATGTAACAGAGGCTGATAAGGGGCACACCTACTTTGAAGGGGGCTTCATCAGTGCCGGATGGGAATATACATATGGGAATACCTTGTATTCCTGCTTGGGATGGATCACACCAAACTGTTTTGTTCTCTTGGACATATGTGTAATCCAGGAGAATAAACCTCTCCGTCTGATAATTGGGTCACATGGAGCTCCAGTCACTTGTGTGGGCGAGCGATTACCGCTACAACGTTGTGATGATCTGACATTATAATGTGTCTCTTCTCAGTTTGAAGGCGTCCACAATGCGGCTAGGCTTAGTAAGATATGGCAAAACGATCTGCACCCACACATCAACAAGGCGGACTGGGGAGAAGAGGAAACAAAAAAGTTACAAGAAATTGCACAAGAACACAACTTGGTCCACTGGGAAGAAATAGCCGAGGAGCTCGGGGTGAGTGTGTTACCTTCACATCCGGGTATGAGTCCAAAAACTACAGTAGGTGCCCGAGTACAACAACTACAGTAGGTGCCCGAGTCCAACATCTACAGTAGGTGCCCGGGTCCAACATCTACAGTAGGTGCCCGGGTCTAACATCTACAGTAGATGCCCGAGTCCAACATCTACAGTAGGTGCCCGAGTCCAAGATCTACAGTAGGTGCCCGAGTCCAAGATCTACAGTAGGTGCCCGAGTCCAAGATCTACAGTAGGTGCCCGAGTCCAAGATCTACAGTAGGTGCCCGAGTCCAAGATCTACAGTAGGTGCCCGAGTCCAACATCTACAGTAGGTGCCCGAGTCCAACATCTACAGTAGGTGCCCGAGTCCAACATCTACAGTAGGTGCCCGAGTCCAACATCTACAGTAGGTGCCCGCGTTCCCAGAAATGTGAGGAAGCCCCGTAGAACGCGAACTGAGCTTATACAGGTCCTTCTCAAAAAATTAGCATATAGTGTTAAATTTCATTATTTACCATAATGTAATGATTACAATTAAACTTTCATATATTATAGATTCATTATCCACCAACTGAAATTTGTCAGGTCTTTTATTGTTTTAATACTGATGATTTTGGCATACAACTCCTGATAACCCAAAAAACCTGTCTCAATAAATTAGCATATCAAGAAAAGGTTCTCTAAATGACCTATTACCCTAATCTTCTGAATCAACTAATTAACTGTAAACACATGCAAAAGATACCTGAGGCTTTTAAAAACTCCCTGCCTGGTTCATTACTCAAAACCCCCATCATGGGTAAGACTAGCGACCTGACAGATGTCAAGAAGGCCATCATTGACACCCTCAAGCAAGAGGGTAAGACCCAGAAAGAAATTTCTCAACAAATAGGCTGTTCCCAGAGTGCTGTATCAAGGCACCTCAATGGTAAGTCTGTTGGAAGGAAACAATGTGGCAGAAAACGCTGTACAACGAGAAGAGGTGACCGGACCCTGAGGAAGATTGTGGAGAAGGACCGATTCCAGACCTTGGGGAACCTGAGGAAGCAGTGGACTGAGTCTGGTGTGGAAACATCCAGAGCCACCGTGCACAGGCGTGTGCAGGAAATGGGCTACAGGTGCCGCATTCCCCAGGTAAAGCCACTTTTGAACCATAAACAGCGGCAGAAGCGCCTGACCTGGGCTACAGAGAAGCAGCACTGGACTGTTGCTAAGTGGTCCCAAGTACTTTTTTCTGATGAAAGCAAATTTTGCATGTCATTCGGAAATCAAGGTGCCAGAGTCTGGAGGAAGACTGGGGAGAAGGAAATGCCAAAATGCCTGAAGTCCAGTGTCAAGTACCCACAGTCAGTGATGGTGTGGGGTGCCATGTCAGCTGCTGGTGTTGGTCCACTGTGTTTCATCAAGGGCAGGGTCAATGCAGCTAGCTATCAGGAGATTTTGGAGCACTTCATGCTTCCCTCGGCTGAAATGCTTTATGGAGATGAAGATTTCATTTTTCAGCACGACCTGGCACCTGCTCACAGTGCCAAAACCACTGGTAAATGGTTTACTGACCATGGTATTACTGTGCTCAATTGGCCTGCCAACTCTCCTGACCTGAACCCCATAGAGAATCTGTGGGATATTGTGAAGAGACAGTTGAGAGACGCAAGACCCAACACTCTGGATGAGCTTAAGGCCGCTATTGAAGCATCCTGGGCCTCCATAACATCTCAGCAGTGTCACAGGCTGATTGCCTCCATGCCACGCCGCATTGAAGCAGTCATTTCTGCCAAAGGATTCCCGACCAAGTATTGAGTGCATAACTGAACATTATTATTTGATGGGTTTTTTGTTTGGTATTAAAAAACACTTTTATTTGATTGGTCGGGTGAAATATGCTAATTTATTGAGACAGGTTTTTTGGGTTATCAGGAGTTGTATGCCAAAATCATCAGTATTAAAACAATAAAAGACCTGACAAATTTCAGTTGGTGGATAATGAATCTATAATATATGAAAGTTTAATTGTAATCATTACATTATGGTAAATAATGAAATTTAACACTATATGCTAATTTTTTGAGAAGGACCTGTATTGCAATACCTGACCCCACTGGTGTGTGTGTGTGTGTATGTGTATATATATATATATGTCATGCAGGGCACCTTCACCTGTCCTATTCACTAGTACAAGACAAGTTTTGTTTTAGTGATGCCTCATGTGTAACTCCTTGCAGACAGGGAGAACGGGCTTCCAGTGTCTCCAGCAGTTCCAGCTCAATAATAAAGATTTCAAAAGGAAAGAGTTCATTAAGGAAGAAGATGAGGCGCTGACGCATCTGGTGCAGAGGATGAGGGTGGGAAAGCACATCCCTTTCCACAAGAGTGAGTGTTTTACTCCTTTATATATCCATGTGGCCACGTGAACTGCAGTAATCCGGCATCCTCCAGGATTCCAGGTTATCGGATATTCCTAACATGGATATTCAATGGTGGGGTAGTATGGCCTCAGAAGATCATAGTGCTGGTTTTTATCAGCATGGAACAAGCTGTCCGTTTAATATCTATGGGGGTTCCTGACTCTCTGAGGGAGCAGGATCTGGCCGATTCTAATACATCGGGTATTCTAGAATATGTATGTAGTTTATTTCTCCTACGCCTCATTGGGGGACACAGGACCATGGGTGTTATGCTGCTGCCACTAGGAGGACACTAAGTAGACAGAAAGATTAACTCCTCCTCTGCAGTATACACCCCTTCACTGGATACAATTTCAACCAGTTCTTGCTTAGTGTCTTAGGAGGCACTTGGGTCTTTTTTCCCAGACCCCAACTTGATTTTAATTTTTGATTTTTTAATTTTATGTAAATTTTTAACTTTTTATTTAACGGAGTGAAGGGGGCGACGGGTCCTTTTTTTCATAAGGTCCGCTCTCCCCCGAACCAACAACAGGCGAGCACGGCGAGTATACCTCCCCGTCCCTCTCCTGCGACGTATGGCGCACGGAAAGTTTGCGCCAGGGCAACGGTTCCTCTTGGTCCCGATTTCCCCCAACCCCCTCCAGGACCCTGCATTACAGCAATGTAACTGGAGAAGAATGCAGTCCGGAGGGGATGTTGTGCCGCAGCCCCCCTCTGCTATAGCAGCATGATGCATCAGGGGCCTCTCCATCCCCATCCAGGGTGCATGGATTGAGTCACATCCTCACAGAAGCGCAGACCTGTGAGAACCGGGACAGTGGCTGTAAGTACCTTCGGGGGACTCCCCCCTGCGCGTCTCGCCCTCTGTGCAGTCCTCCTCAGCGGCAGCGATGCGGTCCGGGTCCCCAGGGAGAGGCACCGCCGACCGGGGGTCGGCGGTGCTCGGCGGCGCTCCGTCGCGGCCGCCGCCGCACATCGTCGGCAGGCCTCAAAAATTTAGTCCCCGGCTTCTTCAGCCGGAGTAGGCCGCAGGGGAAAAATCTCCTCCCACGGCCGTAGCTCCGCCCCCTACATCGGCGCTTCTCGTCTGGGACGAGAGGCGCCCTCCAAATCTCGGGGGCCATATTTCCTCTCTCCCTGCACGGAGCCCACACTTCTACAGCGCTCCAAGGAGAACTCCTGGACAAAGAACCGCCATATCTCTCTCTGGGGACACAGACAGGACCGTGGGTAAGCTGCTTCAAGAAAGCTTAACCCTTTCTCTGCTGTATACTGCCCGCTCTGTCCCTAAGGCACTATGTCTCAATCCAAGGAGACAAAAAAGGGTAACAAGAAGCACACAGTGTTTTTCACTGGATGTGCCACTTGCAATGCGGCTCTGCCCCGAGCTCACACTAGCCATTTGTGTGCAGATTGCGTCTCGCCCTCTGTGCAGCCGCCCCTTGCCGACGCCGGTACCGTCTCCGATGCCGCAGCCGTCGACCCGGTAGAGCCTAGCCCCCCTGAGTGGGCAACCTCTCTGTCACGATCTGTGGCTTCCCTAGCCAGGGCAATTGACTCCCTCCGGGGCCCCCCTCTAGGTCGGACCGTGGAGGATTCAGACGACGGTATGGATTCTTCTACCAGCAGGGGGCGTACCCGGTCACTTTCTACCCGGGGCTCCAGAAAACGTGTTCACGTTTCATCCCCTGACCAAGAGCTAGCGGGCCCCTCAGTGCCTGCAGGCTCTGCTTCCAGGTCCCCTTCCCCAAACTCGGATGACTCTGAATATGAGTCCGACATTTCCTACGTTCAGGACCCCCCCTCCTCCCAAGAGTCTCTCGACTCTCTCATTGAGGCGGTAAACCAGACCCTGAAGGTGACTGAGGACTCCGCTGCGGAACCCGAACATGTGGTGTCTTTCAAAAAGACTAAACGTGTTAAAAATGTTTTTGTCACTCACCCTCACTTTAAGGAGGTCGTACAAAAACATAGGGATCGCCCAGATAAACGCTTCATAGGACAAAAGTCCATCGAGGCCAAATACCCTTTTTCTCGGGAATTAATCAAGGACTGGCTGCAGTCTCCCTCGGTGGACCCTGCTGTGTCACACCTCGCGTCCAAGACCATCCTGTCTCTTTCGGACGGTTCCTCCGTAAAGAATCCCTCCGATCGCCAGATTGATTATCTGGCTCGCTCCGCCTTCGAGGCCACAGGAGCGTCTCTCTTCCCATCCTTCGCCGCCTCTTGGGTGGCTAAGGCTATGGTCTCTTGGACCGAGACTCTTTCCTCTAACATCCAAGCCAGTGATTTACCTCCAGAAGCCAGCATCCTGGTTAACCAGTTAGCGCAGGCTGGAGACTTCATAGTCAACGCCTCTATGGACGCAGCCAATTGCGCTGCTCAGGCAGCCGCCAATGCAATTTCCATCAGGATAGCCCTGTGGCTCAGGGATTGGCGAGCAGATTCGGCTTCTAAACGTTCTCTAACAGCCCTGCCTTACCAGGCTGGTCGGCTATTTGGAGAAAAATTGGACCAAATGATCTCGGATGCTACCGGAGGGAAAAGTAAATTTCTCCCCCAGCAAAAGCCCACCCGGTCCTTTCGGTACCAGCAGCAACCTCCATTTCGGCCTTTTCGGTCCAATACCAACTGGTCTTCTACATCCTCTACCCCCGCATCAGGACGAGGTTCGCGCGGTGGCCGAGGCACCCAGGTCTCTTACAGACCTAATCGTAACTGGAGACCCAGGCCCAAACCTCCCGGGCCTAAGGGATCCGCATCCCATGGATCCTCCGCCCAATGACTCCTTGCATCATCCGGTGGACTCCAACAAAGTAGGCGGACGTCTACTCTTGTTCCGTCAAGCCTGGCTCTCAGTCGTTTCCGACGAGTGGGTCAGAGAACTGGTGTCCACCGGATACAAAATAGAATTTTCCTCCCTCCCCCCTACACGCTTCTTCCAGTCTTGCCCTCAAAGGTCAAAGGCCACAGCGTTTCTCCAGGCAATACGGGCACTACAAAGGGACGGAGTCATCATTCCGGTCCCCCTAGAACAAAGATTCAAGGGTTTCTATTCGAATCTGTTCGTGGTCCCAAAGAAGGACGGATCACTACGTCCGATCCTAGACCTGAAGCTACTAAACAGATTCATAAAGATCCGACACTTCAGGATGGAATCCCTCCGTTCTGTGGTCGCGTCTATGGAAAAGGGAGAATTCCTGGCATCCATAGACATCAAGGATGCCTACCTACACATACCGATCTTCTCTCCGCATCAGCAGTTCCTTCGCTTCGCCTTTTGCGGGGAACACTTCCAATTTGTGGCCTTGCCCTTCGGTCTCGCCACCGCTCCCAGAGTTTTCACGAAGGTCATGGCGGCTGCCATGGCCATTCTTCACTCCAGGGGAGTGGTGGTAATTCCGTACTTGGACGACCTACTGATAAAGGGTCCTTCCTACCCAGCGTGCGAAGAGTCCGTCGTTCTCACGATGGATACTCTTTCTTGCCTGGGATGGAAGATAAACTTCGAAAAATCTTCTCCAATTCCGGCTCAACAAATCTCCTTCCTGGGGATGATACTGGACACTTCCCGCGGTCTGGTCATACTCCCTCAAGACAAGGCTTTGGCCTTGCAGCAGGGAGCCCAGCGTCTTTCTCGTCCAGTATCCCACTCCATTCGCGCCAGCATGCGAGTTCTCGGGCAGATGGTAGCGACCATGGAAGCGGTCCCATTTGCGCAGTTTCACCTCCGTCCCCTGCAGCATGCGCTACTGTCGGCTTGGGACGGCAACCCTTCCTCCCTCGACCGCCGATTCATCCTGTCCCCTCGGGTCAGGAAGACCCTCAGGTGGTGGACGCTGAAGTCCTCCCTAACCCAGGGAAGGTCCTTTCTCCCAGTACGGTGGCTGGTGGTGACCACCGACGCCAGTCTCATAGGCTGGGGAGCGGTCTTCAACCATCACACAGCCCAGGGGCGGTGGTCCATTCAAGAGTCTCGCCTCGCCATCAATATCCTCGAGATTCGAGCTATCAGGCTAGCATTGTTTCACTTTCACCGACTTCTGGCAGGTCATCCAGTCAGAATCCAGTCCGACAACGCCACGGCTGTGGCATACATCAACCGTCAGGGCGGAATTCGCAGCAAGACGGCCATGCTCGAGGTGTCTCACATCCTCCATTGGGCGGAGTCGAACCATTCGCCCATCTCGGCGATCCACATTCCAGGTGTGGAAAATTGGGCGGCGGACTTCCTCAGCCGCCAGGGCATCGCCTCCGGAGAGTGGTCCCTCCACCCGGAGGTCTTCCAGCAGATTTGCCATCGCTGGGGGACCCCGGATGTGGATCTCATGGCTTCCAGGATGAACAACAAGGTTCCTCAGTTCCTTGCTCGGTCCCTCGACCCACGGGCCCTCGGAGTAGACGCCCTGGTCCTGCCTTGGCGCCAATTCCGCCTCCCGTACATTTTTCCTCCTCTCCCCCTACTACCGAGGGTCATCAAAAAGATCAGGGCAGAGGGGGTACCAGTGATTCTCGTCGCGCCAGACTGGCCGCGTCGGGCATGGTACGCCGAACTGGTTCAGCTGGTGGCCGACGTCCCCTGGCGTCTTCCAGATCGCGCGGATCTCCTTTCGCAGGGCCCGATTTACCACCAGAACTCAAGGGCCCTGTCTTTGACGGCCTGGCCGTTGAGTCCTGGATTCTAGGCCAAGCGGGTTTCTCTCCCATGGTGTCCTCCACCATGATCAGAGCTAGGAAACCTGTTTCCATGCGTAGTTACCACCGTACCTGGCGAATTTTTTTCTCATGGTGCGATGCACAGGGTCGATCTCCTCTAGTCTTTTCTATTCCTTCCATACTGGAGTTTCTTCAGTCCGGACTAGAGTCGGGACTTGCTCTTAGCTCCCTGAAGGGTCAGGTTTCGGCATTGTCAGTCCTTTTCCAGCGGAAGATTGCCAACAGATTGCCTCCTCATGTAAAATCTTTTTCTCCGAGCCACTCATTGGGGGACACAGCACCCACCCTGTTAGCCTGTTTTGGCTTGTTGTTACTTCTTTGGTTTTGACATAGTTGTCTTTGTTCATGCTCCTACTGCTTTACTACCGAACTGGTTGAAATTGTATCCAGTGAAGGGGTGTATACTGCAGAGGAGGAGTTAATCTTTCTGTCTACTTAGTGTCCTCCTAGTGGCAGCAGCATAACACCCATGGTCCTGTGTCCCCCAATGAGTGGCTCGAAGAAAAAGATTTTACGGTAAGTAAACAAAAATCTCCTTTTATGAAGATTTTAGAATAATACAATGAATACACAGGATTTGGCTGGCCGGGTGCGATCAATTAGCGAAGCGTGTTTCAAATCCCGCGCCAATTCGCGGCTGGAGTGCGCCTGCCGCTGATTGTTCGCGGCTGGCCACGTAGTATATAGCACAGCCACGTAGTAGATAACAGCCCACATAGCATATAACACAACCACGTAGCATATAACACAGCCCATGTAGCATATAAAACAGCCCACGTAGTATATAGCACAGCCACGTAGTAAATTGCACAGCCACGTAGTAAATTGCACAGCCACGTAGTAAATTGCACAGCCACGTAGTAAATTGCACAGCCACGTAGTAAATTGCACAGCCACGTAGTAAATAGCACAGCCCACGTAGTATATAGCACAGCCACATAGTATATAGCACAGCCACGTAGTATGTAGCACAGCCACGAAGTAAATTGCACAGCCACGTAGTATATAGCACAGCCCATGTAGTATATAGCACAGCCCACGCAGTATATAGCACAGCCCACGGACTTTATAGCACAGCCACGTAGTATATAACACCCCACGTAGCATATAACACAGCCCAAATAGCATATAAAACAGCCCACGTAGCATTTAACACAGCCCACGTAGTATATAGCACAGCCACGTAGTATATACCACAGCCACGTAGTAAATTGCACAGCCACGTAGTATATAACACAGCCCATGTAGTATATAGCACGGCCCACGCAGTATATAGCACAGCCCACGTAGTATATAACAGCTCACATAGCATATAACACAGCTCACTTAGTATATAACAGCGGACGCAGTATGTAACACAGCCCACGTGGTGTATAACACAGCCCACGTGGTGTATAACACAGCCCACGTAGTGTATAACACAGCCCACGTAGTATATAGCACAGTCATGTAGTAAATTGCAGTCACGTAGTAAATTGCACAGCCACGTAGTATATAGCACAGCCCACGTAGTATATAGCACAGCCCACGCAGTATATAGCACAGCCCACGCAGTATATAGCACAGCCCACGCAGTATATAGCACAGCCCACGCAGTATATAGCACAGCCCACGCAGTATATAGCACAGCCCACGCAGTATATAGCACAGCCCACGCAGTATATAGCACAGCCCACGCAGTATATAGCACAGCCCACGCAGTATATAGCACAGCCCACGCAGTATATAGCACAGCCCACGCAGTATATAGCACAGCCCACGCAGTATATAGCACAGCCCACGCAGTATATAGCACAGCCCACGCAGTATATAGCACAGCCCACGGACTTTATATTACAGCCGCGTAATATATAGCACAGCCACGTAGTATATAACAGCCCACATAGCATATAACACAGCTCATGTAGTATATAACAGCCCACGCAATATATAACACAGCTCACGTAGTATGTAGCACAGCCCACGTAGTGTATTGCACAGCCACGTAGTATGTAGCACAACCGACGTAGTATATTGCACACCCACGTAGTATATTGCACAGCCACGTAGTATATTGCACAGCCACGTACTATATCACACAGCCCACATAGTGTATAGCACAGCCCACGTAGTATATTGCACAACCTCGTAGTATATTACACAGCCCACGTAGTGTATAACACAGCCCACGTAGTATAGTACACAGCCCACATAGTGTATAGCACAGCCCACGTAGTATATTGCACAACCTCGTAGTATATTACACAGCCCACGTAGTGTATAACACAGCCCACGTAGTATATTGCACAGCCACGTAGTATATTACACAGCCCACGTAGTATATAGGAATGTGGGCACCATATCCCTGTTAAAAAAAAAAATAATTAAAATAAAAAATAGTTATATACTCGCCCTCCGGCGGCCCCCAGATCCAGCCCAGGCCTTTCCTGCTCCTCGGGCGCCACTCCGGTCCCAAGAATGCATTGCGGCTATAACACGTGATGATGTAGCTGTCTCGCGAGACCGCCACGTCATCTCCGGTCATTGCCACATTGCATTCTGAGGACCGTCCTGGATCCGGGGGCCACCGGAGAGTGAGTATATAATGATTTTTTATATTTTTAATTATTTTTAACATTATATGTTTTTACTATTGATGCTGCATAGGCAGCATCAATAGTAAAAAGTTGGTCACACAGAGGGTTAATGGTAGTGTTAACGGCCTGCCTTACACCGCGTTATGCCGCGGTGTAAGGCAATCCGTTTAACGCTATGTGGGCGCTGACTGGGGGGGGAGTATGGAGGGGGCACTGACTGCAGGGGAGAAGGGAGGGGCCAATTCGCGGCCGGACTCTGCCCGTCGCTGATTGGTCGCGGCCTCGGGCCGTGACCAATCAGCGACGCGGGATTTCCGTGACACAGACAGACAAACAGACGGAAGTGACCCTTAGACAATTATATAGTAGATACCATCCATTTGGTTTCCGAGGGGCCTGGCAGTGCTGGCGAGCCTTGGGTGCTTGTTCGCTGGGAAGCTTTACGGGCACATTACCTTTAGGATGTGTGTATATTAATAATATGGGCATTCCTATATTACGTTGGCCACAGGCATAAGATGGTTATTGTATGGTCAACAGAGATCTCTCCAAACTCCGTCATATACAGGAACACTCAACTTGACTAAGTGTTTTCAACAAAGAAAGAGGAAAATGCCACTGCCATATGGCTCTAGGAGCTGCTTATCTAAAAATACCTAAAAATAAAATGATCAAGGGGGATTCTTCCCTTCCTTACCCCCCGATAGCATCCCTAGGGGTAGAGTCATAAAGCTACCTTGGATGGTCAGCAGGTTCCCCCATCTAATGTGTATAGAGGTACCGTAGGCCATAATCGGGATCTGATGATGTATTTTTTTCTCAGTTGCCTATTTCATGGAGGGCAGAAACTCCATGCAGCTCTATCACCGCTGGTCAAAATCTCTGGATCCCTCTCTGAAGAAGGGATATTGGAATAGAGAAGAGGATAAGGTGAGGGTCAAAACCTGGAAAAGCTAATTAGAGCACTTGAATATGTGAATCTTTGCACCATTATTTTATGTGGCATTAGATCATTTATAGTTCATTAGCATCCACATATATAGTGAATGGCACTTCTTTTCATAAATTCAACACACCACTTAGCCAAGCATTGAAGAGATCCATTGAAATAGTTTTTATTGAATAACATGTTTAAAAATGTCCAACAGGGGACGCTGATGTGGCCACATGAAATAGCTTACAAAACATACATGAATGGAATTAATATATTTACAATGTCAGTAAATATCAAAAAGTATCTAAAAAATCAACAAAGTATTATAAAAATGCTCTATCCCTACTCTTAAGTATTTGACAAACAGAACTGATTACTTTGCTGGGAGAAATTAAAATATGGGTGACATATTGCTGGTATTACCACTGAAATGAAGGTCACTGATTCAGCAGAAAGTGTTAAGTATGAGTTAGTGCTATGTGTGCCCAACCAATCATGGAATCTGTAAGTGCTGATTTCAATAAGGATCCACAGTAAGTATGCAGTTATAGTTCCACACAGTTGCTCCCCCATACAAGCTCCCAGTCTTAGTGACAATAAAGAAAAGGTAATTTTGTAATACCTGAATATAAGTCCTGGTGTCAGTGGTGCTACATGAGCGTCCCCTCACCTCGACGCGTGTTTCACTGCCAGTTTCTTCCTTCCCCGGAAAACCGAAATGAGATCTTTTATGAAATTTCACACTTTATTTCTGGTCTTAATATATTGACTCTGGTTCCCACCGATGGAACTTGTCATGAGCACGGGGCCCCACGGTGAGCTGCACAACAGTGCAAATGTGGCCGGAAATCCCATGCAAAAATGAGACTACCTCTCCACTGACAGGAGTATTTTTCGGAGCCTTATTCTTGAGATAGATAATTGGATCCACATCTACTTTACATTGCTAGCATATCCCGAGGGTATGCTATTAATGCACGAGATGGGAATGCCTCTTTAATTTTAACTGTTCTTTAATAATAATTTTCATAGGCTGGAAAATGAATATTTTAAAATAATGTCTACCCATAATTATTTTGACAATTCTTACGCTCTAAGAAGCAATTCTTTAAAAAAACACTACTCCACATGGTCATCTTGGAACCTATTTCTTTCCTCAAGTCGGAATGCCCCCTTTTAGGTTAAAAGCTTTATTATTTGCCAAGAAGTACAATTACATATTTAACAAAGCAAATTGAAAATCGTTTTATTATAAATATTGTTTCAATAAGGATGATCTTTTCTCCTGTCCCTACTCTCCACGTTTATCTGATGCAACCTTCTCCTATGCCCTTTTCTTTCCTTCCCCTTCCCCTCTACGTTTCGTAATTTTTCCTTCTACATTCTTTTCCTCTTACATTAACCTTTTTTTCTCCTACGCCTCATTGGGGGACACAGGACCATGGGGTGTTATGCTGCTGCCACTAGGAGGACACTAAGTAGATAAAAAAGATTAACTCCTCTGCAGTATACACCCCTTCGCTGGTTACAATTTCAACCAGTTCTTGCTTAGTGTCTGTAGGAGGCACTTGGGTCTGTTTTCAGACCCTAACTTTTTTATTTTCATTTTTTATTTTTTTATTTTACGTAAATTTTTATTTCCAGGTCACCACCTGACAGCACACTGGAGGACGTCCTTCTTAGCCATGATGGGACAGGAAACACGAGAGGTTAAAAGGACCCTCCCCCTACCACCCTTCAGTGTTTTTCCTGTCCCATTATGGATAGGAACGGCGAGAGGAAGCTACCGTTCTGTGCGGGGGGATGTGGATCGGGGGGGCTTTGCCTCACCCTTCCCTCCATAAGGCGCCCGCTGGCCGACACCCGACCGAGGGTCCCTCTGCCTACCAGTGTAGCGCTGCTCCTGGTATGAGGATCGCTTCCCCCTGCCGGGGGCTCTCGATTCTTCCGTCACGCCCCCTGGTGCATGCGAATCCCAGCGGCGGCCTCTGCTGATGTCGGCGTCTCCATGCGGCCGGCATGGGGATGGAAACCCTCGCTGCACCATCCTCTCTTTCCGGCCGCGCGTCACTTCCGGTTGCGGCTGAGGGGGGCGGGCGGCGTCTCTGCAGGCGGTAGTGAGCGCGGGAGCGCTGTACAGATGAAAAGAGGAACAGAAGTATAAAGGTATGTGCAGGGGCAGTAAGCGATCTCCAGTGCAGTAACATGGAGGACGCAGCTAGAGCAGAGGGGCAGGAGTCCACAGCGCTAGTAAGTAGAGCAGGGCTCTTTGTTATGGATATCTTAAAAAAAAAAAAAAAAATGGGGCATTATCCTAGAGTTTGTTATTTTCTATAGGCTGCCTCATTACCTGAAAAACCGTTAAAGAAACCTGGCAAAAGCAAGAAGTGCCCTATTTGTGCAGCCAAGCTGAAAGATACCTGGCAGAAACCCCTATGTGAAGCATGCACCTGCAAAATCATAGGAGAGGAGCAGGCTTCTCTTATGTCAAATATGAGAGCCATGATAAGAGAGGAGGTCCAGGCTTCGGTATCAAGTCTGGTACTACCGCAAGCCTCACCTTCAGAGAGACCGAGCAAAAGGCAGAGGGTCGATTACTCTTCAGGAGACTCGTTATCTGCTGTATCGGATATAGGGGAGGAAGAGGAGAGCAGAGACCCTCCAGAGAGAGGGAGGAAATACTTATTCTCCGCAGCAGACACAGGAGAACTGTTGGAAGCTGTACGGCATACTATGCAGATTGAGGATCCACAACCATCTTGTTCGGTTCAAGATGAAATGTTTGGTGGCCTGCGCTCACAAACTGCGATGGTGTTTCCTGTAAATTCCCATATTAGATCCATGATTTTGGATGAATGGGAGGAGGCGGAGAAGAGATTGACTATTCCTAAAGATTTCCGACTCCGCTTGCCGTTTGACCCGGAGGATGTTAAAGAATGGGTCGATGTTCCTAAAATAGACATTCCATTGGCGAAAGTGTCCAAAAGAACCTCAATCCCCTTTGAGGACTCTTCCAACTTAAAAGAGCCCATGGACAGAAAGGCAGATGGACTTTTGAAACGGGCCTGGGAAAGTTCTTCGGCGGTTATCGGAGCTAATATTGCAGCAACATCAGTGGCTCGCTCCATGGACCTGTGGCTAAATGATCTTCAGGATCAATTAATAGCCAAAACTCCTAGAGATACTATCCTGAAATCTCTGCCTCTGTTAAAATTGGCAACCACCTTTTTAGCAGACGCGTCCGCAGAGACTGTTAGATTTGCGGCTAGAGGGCAATCTCTCTCTAATGCAGCCAGAAGAGCTATCTGGCTCAAAAGCTGGTCGGGTGATATGCACTCCAA
Source organism: Ranitomeya variabilis (assembly GCF_051348905.1). Taxonomy (NCBI): domain Eukaryota; kingdom Metazoa; phylum Chordata; class Amphibia; order Anura; family Dendrobatidae; genus Ranitomeya; species Ranitomeya variabilis. The sequence continues at coordinate 247,465,824 of NC_135233.1, read as the reverse complement.
AAATAAATTATGTTCCATACCCTTCTCTGGGGGCAGGGTCTTCGGACCAGTCCTCGACGATATCTTAGAGAAAGCCGCAGATGTAAAAAAGGGGTTCCCCGAAGAAAAGCCTAAAAAATTCCAGCCCTTTCGGAGACCCCGCTATAATCAGAAACAGGATTACAGGGGTAAAGGGAAGCAAGGTAGATGGAGCTACCAGAAAGGGGGAGATAGTAGACCCAAAACCAAGGACTCGAGTTACTCAGGTCCGAGGTCCAGCTACCATAGAAAATGACGCCATCAGAGTAGGGGGTCGTCTAGCCGGATTCCTAGAAGGTTGGAGGGAAATAACAACGAGTCCTTGGGTGTTACAAGTGGTGTCCCAGGGGTACAAAATCGAATTTTCCTCCCTTCCGCCCGAAAGATTTCTGGTGTCCAGTACACATCTAAAATCATCGTCCCCCATGTGGTCGGATATACAGGACCTCCTAAAAATGGCAGCAATTGTTCCGGTCCCCTCTCAAGAAGAGTACAGAGGTCATTACTCGAATCTCTTCTCGATAACAAAACCATCAGGAGAGTCGAGAACAATTATAAATCTGAAGCACCTAAACAACTGGGTGGTATACAAAAGGTTCAAAATGGAGTCGATTCGGTCTACCATTCCTCTGTTGGGAAAGGGTATGGTGATGTGCACTCTGGACCTAAAGAGTGCATATTACCATGTTCCCATTTACTTAAACCACCAAAAGTTCCTGCGGTTCGCGGTAAACATGGAAGGGAAAATCTATCACTTTCAGTTTCGCTGTCTCCCCTTCGGCCTGGCGTCGGCTCCCAGAGTTTTTACAAAACTTATGGTAGAGGTAGTCGCATATCTGAGAAATCAGGATTTGTTGGTAATCCCTTACCTAGACGACTTTTTGGTAGCGGCAGAGTCAGTAAACCAGCTCAGGATCAACTGTCAGTTCCTCATATCCACTCTAGAGAGTCTCGGATGGATCATAAACTGGGAGAAGTCAGATCTAATACCAAAATCCAGAATAAAATTCCTAGGAGTCATGCTCGACTCGGAAACAAGAATGTCCTACCTTCCGGAAGACAGGCTAAAGGGTATAGTAAAAAAGGTCCATCTTTTCTCGCGAGGCCGAAATACGATCAGAGACGGGATGATAATACTGGGGCTAATGACGGCCTGTATCCCTTGCGTGAGATGGAGTCAGTTTCATTCCCGACAGCTTCAGCAGGGAGTTCTGAAGAGCTGGAACAGAACGCAAAATTCTCTAAATCAAAGACTAAATCTTTCTTTTCAGATCAAGAGGTCTCTGGTATGGTGGACTCTCTCCAAAAATCTCCGGCTGGGAGTACCATGGCTCCAAACTCCGAGTGTGTCAGTCACGACAGACGCAAGTCAGGAAGGTTGGGGAGGTCATGTCCTGGGAAGATATTTCCAAGGTCGCTGGGAAAGAAAGGACAGCAAGAAGTCATCAAACCACAGAGAGTTGCATGCGGTTTGGAAGGTCTTAACGGCGGCACAACATTTGCTGAAGAACAAGCATGTAAAGATCTTCTCGGACAATACGACGACCGTAGCCTTCCTTCGACACCAGGGGGGCCCAAGACATCTGGCATTGCAAGATCTAGCAGAACAGATCTTCAAGTGGGCAGAGAAGTCGGTGCGGTCAATCTCGGCGGTACATCTGGAGGGATCCAAGAACCAGTTGGCGGATTTCCTGAGCAGGAAAAGTGTATCCCCTACAGAGTGGGAACTAAACGACGAAGTATTCAGGGATCTTTGTCATCGTTGGGGGAAGCCGGCTGTGGATCTATTTGCTACAAAGCAAAACGCAAAAGTCAAGACCTTTTACTCCCTAAACCCCTGGGAAAGCCCAGCTGCGATCGATGCCCTGTCACAGCCTTGGAACGACGGTCTTCTGTATGCGTTTCCACCTCTGGCATTGATTCCAAGAGCACTCAGGAAAATCTGCGAGGACGGGGCCAAAGTCATCCTCATAGCTCCTCACTGGCCGAAACGAAGTTGGTTTCCAATGCTAAAGAGATTATCAGTGGAAGAACCCTTCCGGTTACCAGACAGAGAGGATCTTCTTCTACAAGGTCCAGTTCTACACCAGAACCCAGGAGCGCTTCAGTTGGCAGCCTGGATCCTGAACGGAAGGTCTTGAGGGCAAAAGGTCTTTCAGATGACGTCATTTCTACCCTTCAAGCCAGCAGGAAGCCGGTGACATCTGCCATCTACACAAAAATATGGAAAACATTCTGTGGATTCTGTGGGAAGATGACAGTTGATACTGACCATCCAGATATCCCAAAAATTCTTGACTTCTTGCAGTCAGGATTTCAGAAAGGTCTTAGACCAAGTACATTAAGAGTCCAGATAGCGGCCCTAAGTGTATTTTTTGATTTTTCTTTATCTACTCACCCCTGGATTAGTCGATTCTCTAGAGCAGTCCAGAGGCTAAGGCCATTTATTAGGAAATCAGTCCCACCGTGGGATCTTAATCTGGTCCTGAATTTTCTCTGTGATCAGTCCTGGGATATATCGGGAGACATAGACATCAACAAACTCTCTCTTAAAACCGCGTTTTTAGTTGCGATCACATCGGCAAAAAGGTTGGGGGAACTACAGGCTCTTTCGGTACAGAACCCGTATTTACAGATCTTCGATGATAAAATAGTACTAAAGCTTGATCCGGCCTTTCTCCCTAAGGTCGTTTCTGATACTAATATGAATCAGGAGATTGTTTTACCGTCTTTTTGCCAATTCCCTAAAAATCAAAAAGAAAGATTTTTTCATAACCTTGATGTAAGGGAATCAGTACTCAGGTACCTTGATCTATCTAGACCCTGGAGACAGGACAATAACTTGTTTGTTCAGTTCAGGGGTTCAAATAGGGGGAAAAAAGCGTCTAAAGCGACTATCGCACGGTGGATAAAATCTACAATTGATTTAGCCTACAAAGCTAAAGGTCTAAATTCCCCGGTTAATCTTAAAGCCCACTCATCTAGGGCCATGGCCACATCATGGGCGGAGAAAGGGGGGGCTACGGCAGACCAGATCTGTAGAGCTGCATCATGGTCTAATCTTAGTACCTTTTCTAAACACTATAAACTAGATGTAGTTTCGCCTCAGTTGGCTTTTGGTAGGAAGGTACTTCAAGCAGTGGTCCCACCCTGAATACCATTCTCCTTTGGTATTTCTCCAGTGTGCTGTCAGGTGGTGACCTGGAAAACAGTAATTAGACTTACTGGTAATTGTATTTCCAGGAATCCATCCTGACAGCACTGTTAGTTCCCTCCCTATGGTTTGATCTTTATACTTATGTGATGTAACATTTGTATGATTGATTATCTTGTTGTAATAAAACTTGTTTTTGCATCCATCCAGATGTGTTACTTTGGAAAAACACTGAAGGGTGGTAGGGGGAGGGTCCTTTTAACCTCTCGTGTTTCCTGTCCCATCATGGCTAAGAAGGACGTCCTCCAGTGTGCTGTCAGGATGGATTCCTGGAAATACAATTACCAGTAAGTCTAATTACTGTTTTTTTATCTAACGGAGTGAAGGGGGCGACGGGTCCCTTCTTTATAGGGTCCGCTCTCCCCCGAACCAGCAACAGGCGAGCACGGCGAGTATACCTCCCCGTCCCTCTCCTGCGACGTATGGGGCATGAAAAGCTTGTACCGGGGCAACGGTTCCTCCTTGGTCCCGATTTTCCCCCCTCCCTCCCTGCAATAGAGCAGGACAGAAAATGTGCCGCAAACTGGGATCTGCAGCAGAGGAGGATGCATCAGGGCCTCTCCATCCCCATTCAGGGTGCATGGATTGAGTGCACACCTTCACACAAGCGCCCTGCAGCTCTGTGACAGAGCGGTCCGGGGAGCACTGCGGCTGTAAGTACTACCTCCCTGCTTCCCCATGTGCGGCAACGATGCGGTCCGGGTCCCTGGGGAGAGGCGCCGCGGTCGGCGGTGCTCGGCGACGCTCCGTCGCGGCCTCTACCGCACATCGCCGGCAGGGCCAGAAAATTTAGTCCCCGGCTTCTTCAGCCGGAGTAGGCCGCAGGGGGAAAAATCCCTCCCACGGCCGTAACTCCGCCCCCTATATCGGCGCCTCTCGCCTGGGACGAGAAGCGCACTGCAGATCTCGGGGGACATGTTGTTTGTTCTCCCTGCACGGAGCCCACGCATCCACAGCGCTCCTGAGAACCGCCGGCGGCTAATCTCTCCCCGGGGACACAGACACAGGACCGCGGGTAAGCTGCTTCAAGAAAGCTTAACCCCTTCTCTGCGTATACTGCCCGCTCTGTCTCCAAAGGCACTATGTCCCAATCCAGGGAGACAAAGGGTAACAAGAAGCACACAGTGTTTTTCACTGTATGTGCCACTTGCAATGCGGCCCTGCCCCGAGCTCACACTAGTCCTTTGTGTGCAGATTGTGTCTCGGCCTCTGTGCAGCCGCCTCCCGCCGATACCGCCGCCGATCCTGTGGAGCCTAGTCTCCCTGAGTGGGCAGCTTTGCTGACACGATCCATGGATTCTCTAGTCAGGGCGGTTGATTCCCTCCGGGACCCCCCTTCAGGTCAGTCAGCGGTGGATCCGAGTGACGGTACGGATCCGTCCACCAGCAGAGGGCGTATTTTATCTCCTTCTCGGGGTCCCAGAAAACGGGTCCATATTTCATCCCCTGACCACGGGCCAGTTGGTTTTTCAGCGTCGGCAACCTCTGCTTCCCGGTCCCCTTCTCCAGACAACGATTCTGAATATGAGCCCGACGATTCCTACGTTCAGGAATCCTCTACCTCTCAAGAGACACTCGACTCTCTCATAGAGGCGGTTAACCAGACCCTAAAGGTGAACGAGGAATCCGTATCTACGCCTGAACACGTGGTGTCGTTCAAAAAGACTAAACGTGTCCAAAAGTTTTTTGTCACTCATCCTGAGTTCAAGGAAATTGTACAAAAACATAGGGATCGTCCCGATAAACGCTTCATGGGTCAAAAGCCCATAGAGGCCAAATATCCTTTTTCTCAGGACCTAATCAAGGACTGGCTGCAGTCCCCCTCAGTCGACCCTGCTGTGTCACATCTCGCTTCCAAGACCATCCTATCCCTGTCAGACGGCTCCTCTGTTAAGAACCCCTCTGATCGCCAGATTGATTATCTGGCTCGCTCCGTCTTCGAGGCCACAGGAGCCTCCCTCTTCCCATCCTTCGCTGCCTCCTGGGTGGCTAAGGCTATGGTCGCTTGGGCCGAGTCGCTTTCCGCGACCATGCAAGTTAGTGATTTACCTCCAGAAGCGGTCAACCTGGCTAACCAGATAGCCCAAGCAGGGGACTTCGTAGTCAATGCCTCAATAGATGCAGCCAATTGCGTGGCACAGGCAGCCGCCAATGCAATCTCCATTAGAAGAGCCCTGTGGCTCAGGGATTGGCGAGCGGATTCTGCCTCCAAACGCTCTTTGACATCTCTGCCCTACCAGGCTGGTTGTTTGTTTGGAGAAAAGCTAGACCAAATGATCTCAGATGCCACCAGGGGAAAAAGCAAATTTCTTCCCCAACAAAAGCCTACCCGGCCGTTTTGGTATCAACCACAATCCCGATTTCGGCTTTTTCGTAACAATACCAACTGGTCTTCCACTTCCTCTATCTCCGCATCAGGACAAGGCCCGCGCGGTGGCCGAGGCTCCCAGGTCTCTTACAGACCTAACCGTAATTGGAAACCCAGACCGAGAACACCCGGGCCCAAGGGATCCATATCCCATAGATCCTCCACGCAATGACTCCTTGCGCCTTCCGGGGGGCACCAACAGGGTGGGAGGGCGTTTACTTTTGTTCCGCCAGACCTGGCTCTCGGTCGTTTCCGACGAATGGGTCAGGGAACTGGTATCCACCGGTTACAAAATAGAAATTTCTACCCCCCCCCCCCCCCCGACTTGCTTCTTCCAGTCTTGCCCTCCAAAATCAAAATCAACAGCTCTTCTTCAGGCCATACGGGCACTTCTAGGGGACGGAGTCATCATTCCGGTTCCCCTAGACCAAAGGTTCAAGGGGTTCTACTCGAACCTATTTGTGGTCCCGAAGAAGGACGGTTCGCTCCGTCCGATTCTGGACCTAAAACTGCTAAACAAATTTGTAAAAATCCGTCACTTCAGGATGGAATCCCTCCGATCTGTGGTCGCGTCCATGGAAAAAGGAGAATTCCTGGCGTCCATAGACATCAAGGATGCTTACCTCCACATCCCAATTTTCCCTCCGCATCAACAGTTCCTCCGCTTCGCCTGTCACGGAGAGCACTTCCAATTTGTGGCATTGCCTTTCGGTCTTGCCACCGCTCCCAGGGTCTTCACGAAGGTCATGGCGGCTGCCATGGCCATTCTTCATTCCAGGGGAGTGGTGGTACTTCCGTACTTGGACGACCTACTGATAAAAGGGTCTTCTTGCCCAACCTGCGTAGAGTCCGTCGCTCTCACGGTGGATACTCTTTCTCGTCTGGGTTGGAAGATAAACTTCGAGAAATCCTCTCCAATTCCGACTCAGCGGATCTCTTTTCTCGGGATTATTCTGGACACTTCTCGCGGTCTGGTGATCCTCCCTCACGACAAGGCCTTGGCCTTGCAGCAGGGTGCTCGGAGTCTTTCCCGTCCAGTCTCCCACTCCATCCGATTCAGCATGCGCGTTCTCGGGCGGATGGTAGCTGCCATGGAGGCGGTTCCATTCGCGCAATTCCACCTTCGTCCCCTCCAGCATGCGCTGCTGTCGGCGTGGGACGGCAATCCGTCCTCCCTCGACCGCCGCTTCATCCTGCCCCCACGGGTCAGAAAGACCCTCAGGTGGTGGATGTCAAAGTCCTTCCTAACCCAGGGAAGATCCTTTCTCCCTATGCAGTGGCTGGTGGTGACCACCGATGCCAGCCTCATAGGCTGGGGGGCGGTTTTCAAACATCACACAGCTCAGGGGCGGTGGTCAGTTCGAGAGTCGCATCTTCCCATCAATGTCCTGGAGATACGAGCTATCAGACTAGCATTGTTCCAGTTTCACCACCTTCTGGCGGGTCACCCAGTCAGGATTCAGTCCGACAACGCCACGGCCGTGGCGTACATCAACCGTCAAGGGGGAACCCGCAGCAAAGCGGCTATGCTCGAGGTATCCCACATCCTGCACTGGGCAGAATCCAATCATTCGCCCATCTCGGCGATCCACATTCCAGGGGTGGAGAATTGGGCGGCGGACTTCCTCAGCCGCCAGGGCCTCGCCTCGGGCGAGTGGTCCCTTCACCTGGAGGTTTTCCAGCAGATCTGTCTCCGCTGGGGGACCCCGGATGTGGATCTCATGGCATCCAGATTGAACAACAAAGTTCCACAGTTCCTTGCTCGCTCACTCGACCCACGGGCCATCGGAGCAGACGCCCTGGTCCTGCCTTGGCACCAGTTTCGCCTCCCGTACATTTTTCCCCCTCTTCCCCTGCTACCGAGGGTCATCAAGAAGATCAGGGCAGAGGGGTACCAGTGATTCTCGTCGCACCGGGCATGGTACGCGGAACTGGTCCAGCTGGTCGCCGACGCCCCCTGGCGTCTTCCAGATCGCGTGGATCTTCTCTCACAGGGCCCATTTTACCACCAGAATTCAGGGGCCCTGTCTTTGACGGCCTGGCCGTTGAATCCTGGATTCTAGGCCAAGCGGGTTTCACTCCCAAGGTGTCTTCCACCATGATCAGGGCTAGGAAACCTGTTTCCATGCGCAGTTACCACCGTACCTGGCGAATTTTTTTCTCATGGTGCGACGCACAGGGACGATCTCCCCTGGTATTTTCTATCCCTACCATACTGGAGTTTCTTCAGTCTGGACTAGAGTCAGGACTTGCCCTTAGCTCTCTAAAGGGTCAGGTTTCGGCCTTGTCAGTCCTTTTCCAGCGAAAGATTGCCAATAGGTTGCCGGTGAAGACTTTTTTCCAGTGAGTCTCCCACGTGGCGCCTCCCTACAAGATGCCCTTGGATCCGTGGGATCTTAATTTAGTTCTCGGAGCTCTCCAGGAGACTCCCTTCGAACCGCTACAGGACGTTTCCCTGTCCTTCCTCTCCTGGAAGGTAGTTTTCCTAGTGGCCATTACGTCCATCAGACGAGTTTCGGAGTTGGCTGCACTCTCCTGCCGCCCTCCATTTCTAAATTTTCATCCGGACAAAGCAGTATTGAGGACTTCTCCCGCTTTTCTGCCCAAGGCCGTATCTTCTTTCCACCTCAATGAGGAGATTGTTCTGCCTTTGTTCTGTCCGGCACCAGTCCATCGCATTGAAAAGGCTCTGCACACTCTTGATGTGGTAAGGGCTCTTCGTCGGTACGTCTCGCGGACGGCTCCCTTCCGCACGTCTGATGTCCTGTTTGTACTTCCAGAGGGGCCACGGAAGGGTTCTCCCGCTTCAAAGGCTACTCTAGCCAAATGGATTCGTTCGGCCATTGAAGAATCCTATCGTGCCAAAGGTGTTCCTATCCCAGCTGGGATCAAGGCCCATTCTACCCGGTCGGTGGGCGCCTCGTGGGCCGTTCGGCACCAGGCGTCAGCGCTGCAGGTCTGCAAGGCTGCGACATGGTCCAGTTTGCACACTTTTATCAAGCATTACCACATCCATTCTCTCTCTTCTGCAGACGCCGCCCTTGGCAGGCGCATTCTGCAAGCGGCAGTTTCTTAGACCCACGCCAGTGGTACATGGGGTATTAACATATTGCTCCCCACCCAGGGACTGCTTTTGTACGTCACATGGTCCTGTGTCCCCCAATGAGGCGTAGGAGAAAAGGAGATTTTTGTGTACTCACCGTAAAATCTTTTTCTCCGAGCCAATCATTGGGGGACACAGCACCCACCCTGTTAGCCTGTTTGGCTTGTTGTTACTTCTTGGTTTGTTGACATAGTTTGTCTTTGGTTCATGCTCCTACTGCTTTACTACCGAACTGGTTGAAATTGTAACCAGCGAAGGGGTGTATACTGCAGAGGAGGAGTTAATCTTTTTTATCTACTTAGTGTCCTCCTAGTGGCAGCAGCATAACACCCCATGGTCCTGTGTCCCCCAATGATTGGCTCGGAGAAAAAGATTTTACGGTGAGTACACAAAAATCTCCTTTTCTGTTGATTCTTTTTTGAATATATCTTCTTACTTACTTGTTTAATAGAACAAGTTTTACATCGCTCTGTTATGTTTTATTACTCACCTTATTGTCTATAACTATAATCCCCTTCCCAGAAATTGTTAAAAAATTCTCCCAAATAAAAAGAATATTGTTGAAAATTAATATTATCATCTTCTAATGTTGTGGCATATCTATAGGCTACATGAGTATGGGGGATCCCACCTTAGAGGCCCTTGAGACTTGAGTGGCCGAAATCTGGGAAGTAATTTAATTCATTTTTATATTTACAATTTCTTTAGTTGTTATTAAAAGCTGTGGAGAAACATGGAGCCAAGGATTGGTACAAGATTCAACTAGAAGTTCCTGGAAGAAGTGATAGCCAGTGTCGGGAAAGGTCGGTGTTCCTTTTATTTAATAAAACAACAATGAATTTTTCAATTGTTCATTGAGAGGGTTCACAAATCCGTCTCTCACGGGTGGGATTGTGATATGTAAGAAGCATCTCCACTTGATGCACTGACCAATAATAACCTGGCGTGGGTCCTGACCCAAACTCATCAGTCCCATAGGTCCTAACAGATACTTGGTGGGAACCACGAGTAATAGAAAATGGCATTGATTTTTCCACAGATCTTAAATAAAAAAAAATAGGGGCCATACCAATACATTGGTGGTAAGATGGGCCAATGATGTGAGCTCAGTGGTGGTCCGGTGGGTCCCTCTCACATCAGGAGTTCTGGTTATCAGGCCGTACAACAAACAGCGCAGCACGATTAGTGATGCAACAAGCTGTTACATCCGATATCGCTAAGAATCGGCTTTGTGCAATATTATATTTAAAGAAAAGGGTAATTTCATTGATTACCGTATGTTCCTTTTTCTTTGAGTTCATGCCCTTTCTCCATTTTTGTTCCTGACTGCACTAGTAAATGAGCCCTCGCTGACTGGTTGTTCTCTCAGGTACATTAAGGCTCTTCGTAAAGATGTCAAAAAGGGCCATTGGAGCGAGGAAGAAAAGCAAAAACTCCTTGAGTTGATTGAGAAGTACGGCGTAGGTGAGTTACTGACCCTAATGGTCATCCACTTGTATCTACACCCGAACTTCATTTACCGTATTTATATTTCTTTATTTTTTGTCTTACAGGTCATTGGTCTAAAATAAGCAAAGAGTTACACACTCAACGGACCGGGGCCCAGTGTCTGAGCAAATGGAAGAATCTTACGGGGTATTTCAAGGTATTACATTTATAGTTCCTGGAATGCCTTAGGTCTCCTGTTTTTTTTTCCCTCTCCTGACTACTGCTTATAAAAGCCTGTGGTTGTCAGAAAGTTGCATGGTGCTGGCAGCAGTCCAGCCGTACCATTCGTGGTTGCTGGCTTTAATAATTACACCCTTTAGTTTTATACTTTGGTGTTGACTATTTACTTGCCTTTATGACTTTTTTTTTTTTTTTTTTTCAGAGACTAAAACTAAAAAGACAGCAAAATAGAATGACACCTAAAAGAACAGCACCACGGAAAAGGCCAAGGAAAAGACCACAGGAAAGGCTACAGAGTATGATTCAGCAGGAAAAACCACAGTATACAGCACCAGAGCAAAGACCACAGTACACGGCACCAGAACCAAGACCACAAATCATAACTCCTAAGATAAAAGAAGAGGAACTGAGTGAAGATGACTTCAGTGATATCAGCAGTGACACTATCAGCAGCAGTAGTAATAGTAATACCACCAGCAGTAGTAGTAATATTAGCAGCAGCGGAAGTAGTATTACCACCAGTAGTAGTTGTAGTAGTAGTGAAGATGACGATGACTTGGACGACATGTCTGACATTGAAGAACGAAGAGCAGCCACCAGATTTCTAGAGTTGATGCCTGGTTTGGAATTGTGGGTTCCCAGGAAAGAAAACCAAGACTTGTTCCCAAAAAAAGCCGCTCCCCATTCTGCTACTTCAAGCTGTTTTAGAATACCCCGGTCTACAATGCGGGGAAAACGGGGAAAATATCAGTTCAGCACTATACTGAAGGGTATCGCCTACCCGCCATCTACAGACACTGTCACAGAAAATCCTGAGAACATCCTCTTAGAGGTAGTTTTTTTGTGAAAAGGCAATGAGGCCAGAAAGTTATTATTGAGCCAATGGTCCCAGCAGGAGCAACCAAATCCACTGCAGTCTCATTGCATAGGTGCGGTACACTATGGGTGTCACATGCAGAGTCTGCTCCTGACACTTGCTACAGCTTTCCCTCCACATCAGCCCTGATAAGTCTTTGTTTACTTGGCTGCAGCGCTGACGTGCAATCTACGCATGTGACCGCTGCAGGCAATCATATCAGCAATCCATCTCATATAGACTGCACTGTGGCCATGTAAGCAAAGACCAGAGGGGGACATGGAGGAGTTGCGCTGTTCTTTTGTTACAACTCTAGCATGTAGGGTCGTAACATCATCAGCACCAGATATGTTTTTGAATACTTGCTGCCTCATCCTCCTCTGCAGACTGTAGTTTACTTCTTGGGGCTCCCAGCAGCTGTTTTTTGTGGAAACACAAACATAATTGTCCATAAGAGAGAATGCTGCGAGGACACCAGGCGCTGGAGCATTGGGGGTTATAAGTAGGTGCATATTTTAATTCTGCTCCATTTGAGACCCCTTAAAAAATGGAGAGCTGGAAAATTCTCTTGCTTGTCTCCTGCTCACCAATGATTAGCAGATTATTGCAGCCTATCCATGTGTCCGTGGGTCACTTAGCCCATGATCGGCGAGTTTCAATGAGCCGCGTCTGCTTCCTTTCTCCTCAGGCAAAGAAGAGCGGCCACCACATACTGCAGATCAGCGAGGACGACATCCGCCGGATTCTCCGATGGAATACCATACTCTGCCAAGGAAAACAGGTGCCAGATTAATTCATGGAAAGAGATGGATCTATAGGTGCAGAGCAACGTGGCTTAAAAAAAGGGTTGACCTAAAGTCTGAAAGTATAATCTGTTATCGGCCACTTGAAGCTGGAGATCAAGCTAGCTGTAGTGTTCTTCTATGTAACTCCACATGCAAAATGTGATGACGCCATTACTGCTGATGGTATTGTGAGGAACTACTGGGAGGTCCGATGTCCCTTTCACATGTGTACATGAAGAATACCACTATGGCCAGTAAATGCCTTCTATCCTGCACCAGTTTTCCCCTGCAGGCTCTATTTCTGATTATCAGTTTTCTCTGAGCTGCTGGGTAGAGACTAGCTGCTATGAAGTCTCCCATACACAACACCCATAGACATGAGGGATTCCTGCACTCCTGTCTCTGTGTAGCACATGTTCAGAAGCAGCAGCATGTAGCTCATTTCGCTCTTGCTCAGGTGTCCATAATTCAATGCATCTTCCCTTTTTTTTTTGCGATCAGTCTGGCTCTCAGCACCCAGATCTCTCCACCAACGACAGACGTTTGTTACATTCAGATATACCATGTAACTTTATGGCTGATGACCACAGACCCATTTCAACGTGTGATATTCATGGTTCCCATGCTTTGTGAGTGGTCTGATCAGATCTATAGTTAATGCTTTATCTTTCTAGGCTCAGCATATGAAGTCGGAGGACGACATCTCAGAGAATTTACCTCGAAGGTCAAAACTGAGGAGGAAATGTCCCCCGGTGGACAGAAGCCTGCTGATCACCGTTACGCCCTGGGTGGGCAATGTCTTTCTTCCTATACAAGTGCGCTACAAATCACCGTGGGAAAATCAAATTTATGGTAAATTACATTCCGTCCGCTGTACTGACAGTGAGTTATAAGTGATGTATGGTCTAAAAAGTGATCTGCACAGGAAACTCACACAATGTAGGTGAGAAACATCCATATCCATCCAAACAATTGGGTATGTTGTACTCCACCATGGCCAATCATTGTTTCATCTGGCACATGTTCTCTGGGGCTGTCAGGTGCCCCCCCATACACATTATATTTTTGTCTGATGTTGGTGGGATTTGATATGATTGTGATCAAGTGTGACTTGTGTATTAATCTGTGTTGAGGCTAATGAGTTTTCTCCACTTTGTTTCTAGCTGATGTGATGACAAAGAAGCTTTCTGCTCTGACAATAACCAGCACCCCCATTTTTACTCTGCTTATCCAGGTAATATGGCCAGTATTGCATTTTTTCAAACTGCTAAGAATGGGTTTAAAAAACATTTTAAGACTGTGTTTTTTTCCCTTTCCCACATGACAGCACCACACGAGAGCGGGGATCCATCCATCAAGGACAGGAACCTACTAGATAAAAGGGCGGAATCTCCCCCCGCATCAGTTGGTTTCCTGTCCTTGAGGGAACCTGTATTTGAAGAATCGGGTGCAGAAAGGAACTGAATAGCTTACCCAGGCCAGGCCCGGCTGCCTGGAAGAATGGCTTCTTGCTTGTAGCTCTGGTGTTAGGTTCTGGAGGCGCCACCGGAGGTCTAGTGTGAGCTTGTGGAGACGCGAGCGGCAGAGGCTTTTCATGTGTCTGCAGGCCACCATGTCCTCCCGTGTGTGTGCGTGCACTGGGAGTGGTGTTCCCTGATGACGAGTATGTCACTGACTTCTGACCCTGAACTGGTAACTTCACTTTCGGGGGGGTCCGGAGGAGGCGTCCACGTGGGAGGAGATGCTGTGACTGGTCCCTCATTTATTCATTGGTCTGACCGCCATAGAGCGAGTTTACTTCAACTTTCCTTTCCACTGTGAATATGGAGGAGCAGCAGCAACAGGTGCAGCGTCAGCGTCAGAGTGGGCGCAACAGTGGCTGACGCATGAGTGACAGAAGAAGCAACAGTAAGGGCAGCCACTGAAGCCGAGTGGACTGTGGGTCCACCGCCTCTAGGGGAGAACAATCATGTGATTTGATGTAGCCTCTGAATCCGGAACCCTTACTAAACGACTGAGTGGTGAGTAATCTTCGTGACCAAGCTATTCTGTGTAATGTAGATTATGTCTTTGGTCAGGTTCTGGATGACATCCTGGACAAAGCTGGTGATATAAACAAGGGATTTACCAGTTTGTCCATCACGGAGTATAAAAGGTCCTTTTGGAGGAGAAGGTGTGGCTGGAAAAGTACTCCCAGTGATCAAGAAAAATGGGAAGACTGAAGAGGAAAAAAGTAGAGGATTCATGTTTGGGGGTCCTTTGTTGGGGAGAAGGAAGTCTTGCCAGTGACACCATTCCACAGGGAGGGGGAAAGGTTTCCCTGTTCCTCCGTGCCTGGGCAAGAATTTCATCCAGTAGCTGGATTCTAGGTGTAGTGGAAATCAGGCCTGAGGTTGGAATTCTGGGCTGTTTCACAGTAGTAACAGCAGTAACATCCCCCCTGGAAAAGTTGGAAGGAACAGTTAGCTCTGGTAGCAGAAGTTCTGAATCTAGTTCAGAAACAGGTTCTCATAGAGGTACCAGTGGAAGAAGAAGAAATGGGATTTTACTCTCCCTTTTCTTGACAAAGAAGCCAGATGGCACCTTCCAAACCATCGTCAACTTGAAGAATCTGAACAAATTCCTGATTATATCAACCTTTTAAAATGGAGTCAGTAAAATTTGCTATAAAACTTCTGTTTCCAGAATGTTACTTGTGTGATGGACCTGAAAGATGCATACTACCATGTTCTGATCCATGCAAGAGACCAGGGATTTCTAAGGGTGACCCTATTCGTAAACACAAAGGTCAGGTATTTAGAGTTCAGGGCCCTGACCTTCTGTCTGTCCATGGCGCTGAGAGTGGTTACGAAAATCATAGTGGAGACGACAGTGCATCTTCTGGTAGCGGGATACTTGAATAATTTCATACATGGGAGATTTCCTGATTGTTAACAGATCGATAGAGCACTGCAACTTCCAGCTAGCGAGGGTCCGAGCCATCTTGGAGGAATTGAATTGGCTCTTGGACCTACAAAAATCAAAGAAAATTCCATCAAAAATTCTAGTTTTACATCTTACCTTAGATTCAGAGAGTCACACTTGTTTCCTACCAGAAGAGAACATGCTCAAAGTGGCTGCCTTGGTAATATCGGAGCATCGAACAACGGTGGCTTACATCAACCATCAGGGGGAACAAGATCTCGCTCCCTGATGGCAGCAACTGAGGAAATCAGTTCCAATTGGCAGAAAAGCATTTTGACATTCCACATGCTGGATGTTAGGAGGTCTTTAATAAATGACATGTCAGTAACGGAACAATGGAGGAAGAGTCAGTCATTGTTTGTTCTCCCTCCAGGGCTCTGGGAAAGGCTTTAAAGTCTGGAGGGGTACCCTAGCTAGATGGATTGGGGAAGCCATAGCGTTAGCCTACTCCTCTAGCGGTGTGTTGGTCCCAGAGAGTATAAAAGCTCACTCGACTTGGGCTGTCGTGGCCTCTTGGTCAAAGAAGGCGGAGGAGTCTATTGACCAGATATGGAAGGCAGCAACATGGTCCTCTCCTTCTATAAGCACTATCGGCTTGATCTGAGTTATCTGCTGATTTGTCCTTTGGGAGCAGGGTTCTACAAGAGGTAGTCCTCCTTGACGTGGTTTTGGTTTCTCTATGAGTCTCTCGTGTGGTGCTATCAAGGAAAGGACTAAATTACTTACTGGTAATGTGGTTTTCCAGAGCCCATGACAGCACCTTTATATTCCCACCCTTATATTGCGCTAATAAATATTTAGGTGCATAGTCTAGCGGGTGTTGTAGTTATAGTCTGTTGGCAGTATGTACATATAACTGTCTTGGAGGTCTTCTCGTGCTCTGTAACCCAACTGATGCAGGTGAGAGGTTCTGCTCTTTATTCAGTAGGTTCCTGTCCTTGATGGATGGATCTCCTCTCTCGTATGGTGCTGTCATGGGATTTGAAAATCCCATTACCGGTAAGTAGTTTAGTCTTTTTCATCTGTCTGTGGACTCAACCAGATATGGCAGGTCCACCATTGGCGCTCGGTTCTCATCCCAGATGAGAACAGGTTCACACTGAGCAGATGTGAGAGAGTCTGGAGATGCTGTGGTGAATGTTATGTTGCCTGCAACCTCCTTCATCATGGCTGGTCAGGCGGCAGTGGATCAGTGATGGTGTAGGAGACACATCCTTGGAGGGTCGCCGAAATCTCCACGTGATGGTAAACAATACACCAACTGCTGATCGGTACCAGGATTAATTCCTCATATGAAGAGATTACATTGCTGCCGTGGGTCCAGGGATCCACCTGGTGCAAGACCATGATCGGCCTCATGTGGGCAGAGTGTTCAGACAGTTCCTGAATGATTAAAGCATTGATGCCATTGACTGTCCCTCATATTCCCCAGACCGGAGTCCAAATGAGAACCTCTGGGACAATCTGTATTCCCTGCATCCGATGCCGCTAAGTAGTGTCACTGACTATCCAATCGCTCACTGATTATGTCTGAAAGGAGATCTCCAGGGCACCATATCCCGACTCATCAGGAGCATGCTCAGACATTGTTGGCCATGGGGCCATATACAACGCTGAGGCACATTAAGTGTTTGCCATGAAGGCATTAACGTAAATTAGACTAACTTGTTATTTTTAACGATCGCTCTGAGTCAGTTGGACTGTAAATGAGCGCTGATCGATGTTCTCTGGGCAGAAATCACTTTCTGTAAGTTGACCTTTACTCTGCAGACTGCGATTGTATTTAGGTGTCTTTCTGCAGTTTACTATTGTAATACTTTTTATACCGTATTATTTTATTACTTTTTCTTTCTATTAGTTCTTCCAGATCAACACCGGAGGCTGTCTACAAATGATACGGCTACGGAAAGCGAGAGAATCCCAGCGCCTCCAAAATTGCAAACTGACGTCACAACAAAATAAAGCCGTAAGAAAATATTACTAAAACTACCAGTCCACCACATGACGAATGTCTGAATATAGTCGTCTTTGATTATTTTATTCAGGTTTTCCTCCTTCATTGGGATTTAAAGAGGTTGTGCCAAGGTTAGAAGTTATAATTTCCCGATCGCTTGGGGTCTGACCGCTGGGACCTCCTTCTATCCTGAGAACAGAGCTCTGAAGAGCCCTGCCTGTTTGGAGTGGAGGTCGAGCGTGGGCCACCTACGCTGCATTAATTTAATTTTATTCAGATTTTGAGCCCACCCATGCACATGATGACTGGGGTGCGGGGTAGCTGAGCAAGCTAGGAGGTAGAGAAGAAGAAGGGAGCAAGAAAAACGCATGGAAGTGTAGTTTTGGACTGAAGAAGTGTGAAAGCGCATCAAACCGTGCCCACAGCAAATATTGGGTGCCAGTATAAACAATAAAACGATAAAGCAGCCATTTCGTGCGGATGCTTTTTATCTCCTCCCTACATGTATAATTTACTGTTTCTTTCTTTTTTTATATATACATAGGTTACTACGTGCTTGAAAAGAATTCACGGTATGTATATATCATTATGGAAATAAAAGTATAGAGTAATCTCCAAGGATCCTGTAGTGGTGGGTGCAGGTAGCCAGAAATGGCTATGAAGAGGATTTTTTTTTTTGGCCCTAAAATTATATTCTGTTAAAGGGTTAGTGGTAGGGGTATCACTTGTCTCCTTCCCAACATCTACAGTACATGTTGCAGATGTATAAAGTCGTCTCAGGAGCGGTGCTATACAACCTCCACCAGCCTGTAACAGAGGCAATTGGAGCTAGCTCTGATCACTGCTGTTTAAGCAATCAAATGCTGATGACCGCAGAATTTCAGTGGTGAGGCATGGGTTCTAGTGCACATTGAACTCCCCAAAAACCGAAACGCAAAAAGAAAAAAAAAAAACTGCAGAATTTTTTTTTTTTTTACAAGGACTTTAAAAAAAAAAAAAGTATTGAAGTATAAATAAAAAAACTATATAAGTTTGGTATAGGAGTAATTGTACAGACCGGGATAATCATGTTATCGGGTAATTTTTACTGCACAGTAAATGCCATAAAAATAAAAAGTGGGTTTTTTTTTTCATCGTTTCACAGCACAATTTTTTATTCCTATTTGTCAGTACATTTTGTGATAAAATAAATGCTGCCGTTCAACACTACATCTGATCTTTCAAAAAAAACGTTGTCTAGTCTAGATCGACAGAATAAATAAAAAAAAAGTTATGGCTATGGCTCTTGGAAGAAAAAAACAAAACTGTAGAATGAGACTTGCAGGAAGGAGTAAAGTTTGTGTGACGTGAGATTCGGAGGATGACGCCTTAACCCATGCATCGATTTAATCTGATATCTAATGGTACAGACTATTTTTATTTACCCAGAAATGAAATGTTTTAATAATTTTCCTCTTTCTGCAGCACCATGCTCTAATGCTCAGCTATCACAACCAGCTAGTAGATCCAGCGATGGATCTGGACTACAAGCCAAACATCCGTGCCCTCCAAGAGTCTTTGCACCAGTTTCAAAGCCGAAGACTGTATTTGAGTTGCTGAAAGAAAAAAGACTGAAGGAATCAAAGGCCCGTCGCGCTGCGGCCCAAAAGTCGGTTGTTGTTGCACCAAGCATTCTGATTTCCTCCCAGATAGTGGTCAGCCAGACCCCCATGCCTGCAGGAGAGCCGGAAAATCCAGCCCTTCCTGTAGCCTCTAGCACTTCGCAAAATAGTCTCTTGCAAACTTTACCCTTTGTGGCATTGCCAACGTGCCAAGGTATACCAACAAGCAGCATTGCTAGTGACCAGTTATCACCAGCGAGCAGCAGCCAGCAAGGACCAGATACTGATCAATCTGTAACCCCCACACATGTTGCAGAGGCCACAGATAAATGCAATAGTACGCCATCTGCTGTGTGCACTGTGCAGCCTGCACCAGTCATGGCTTCGCCACAACTACCGATACAGCAGTTGAGCACCCAGCAGTTGCTCAGTGCACTGAACCCATTGGGTAACTCCACCACTTGGATTCTTACTCCACAAGGCTTGATCCAAATTCCAGTCCAAGCGTTGTTTCCTACTGCAACCCAGGCACCAAGGAATCAAGACCCAGGCAGTGTAAAAGCTGTGAAACCATCGACAAATGAAACCTTCAATATAGTCCCTGAAGTACCAGCTAGTTCAAGTTGTACTGTGGTGCACCCACCAGTGCCTGAGCGTACCGGGTCGTCACCATCAGAAAATGTTGAAGATGAAGCAGTACCAGGTGCTTCGCCTGCTCCTAGTTCTCCCAACAAGTCTGCGCAAGTTACCCTTACACCCCCAAAAAAATACCCTGTTGTGAAAATAGCAAAAATCTTACCCCCCAATCAGACTAATGAAGATACATGCAATAGAGAAAATACTGAGATGCCTGATGCAGCCCAGACCCCTGCCCAAACCTCCACGAGTATCCCTGAGAGGAACTTTGGTGACCTGAGCCTTATCTCTTTGGAAGATGAGACCAGTGTGAAAGACTGGATGAAGGGTAAAAGCAGCGGGGAAATGCTGAAGAGCACCATGGCTTATTTGCCACCGTCTGCTTGCACCCTAAAGACCTTTTCCCGGATCCTTTTGCAGAAGACGAATTTGGAAGAGCAAGCTTTTAAGCTGGTACCTCCTGATGGAGCGGGTGAGGGGGACATGAGTAAGAAGCAGGAGATCCTGCATGACCTGGTGGAGCAGAAGCTTAAAAACAATCCGGCATACAACCTCCTCAAGAAGCGATTCCTCTCCGCATTCACATTCACGGGGTTACTTGCTGTTTTTCCGGCCCCAAATAGTGAGGGAACAAAGCACCTGGTGAAGAGGGAGGTCAAAGATGAGGACAAGATAGTGGAAATTAACATGTGTAATAAGAATACAGATGACTGCACAGGAGACGAATCCCCCGGCGCAAACGCAGAGTTCCATCTACAGGAGGTGAGAATGGGAAGCATATGTATAGCTCACAGCCAGAGCTGCACTCACAATTCTGCTACTTCATTTTCTGTATACGATCTGATGCTACAGTGTATCAAGTGTTTATATCATTCACTGTGGAGTGATGAATGTATCTCTGGGGTACATCTGTCAGAATAAAGGGGTAGTAGCCACTTCAGGCCTTTTTTTGTGCAGGAAAATGCAACACTACTCAAAACAGGTGAATGAGGAGGCCTGTCCTGTGCAGACCCCTTATTCCGAGGACCCCCATCAATCAGGAAGCAATTGCAGATATTAGTACAAAGCTATTGCTTATTTTCAGGGACATGTTTCCTTTCCATCTTTAACTTTTTTATCTTGCTTTTTGTAAGGGAGAAATGATGGATCCTGACAACCAGTACTCTCCAATGACAACTGAGTTTGACAGTGAAGCTGGGACTCTTGGGATGCGACTGAGAAGTAAAAAGGTGTATAGTCGCAGCGAGACCTGAACGAACGGTATGTACGGCCAATAACTAGGGATCCTTCCGTTCCTCCTTTCTACAGTCATCCTGTTATCACAGATCCACGGAGGAAGACGCATAATCATGGCCTGCTGCACAGGACATAATGGCACTGCTACATAGGATTTCTGTGGTGATCTACAAGTTCAGCATCATTAACCCCTTCATGACCTTGGGATTTTCCGTTTTTCCGTGTTCGTTTTTCGCTCCCCTCCTTCCCAGAGCCATAACTTTTTTTATTTTTCTGTCAATTTGGCCATGTGAGGGCTTATTTTTTGCGGGACGAGATGTACTTTTGAAAGACATCATTGGTTTTACCATGTCATGCACTAGAAAACGGGAAAAAAATTCCAAGTGAGGCGAAATTGCAAAAAAAGTGCAGTCCCACACTTGTTTTTTGTTTGGCTTTTTTGCTAGGTTCACTAAATGCTAAAACTGACCTGCCATTATGATTCTCCAGGTCAGTACGAGTTCATAGACTAGGTTATTTTTTATCTAAGTGGTGAAAAAAAATTCCAAACTTTGCTAAAAAAAATAAATAATTTGCGCCATTTTCCGATACTCGTAGCGTCTCCATTTTTCATGATCTGGGGTCGGTTGAGGGCTTATTTTTTGCGTGCCGAGCTGGCATTTTTAATGATACCATTTCGGTGCAGATATGTTCTTTTGATCGCCCGTTATTGCATTTTAATGCAATGTCGTGGCGACAAAAAAAACGTAATTCTGGCGTTTCAAATTTTTTTCTCGCTACGCCGTTTAGCGATCAGGTTAATGCTTTTTTTTTTATTGATAGATCAGGCGATTCTGAACGCGGCGATACCAAATATGTGTAGGTTTGATTTTTTTTTTATTTTATTTTGATTGGGGCGAAAGGGGGGTGATTTAAACTTTTATATATATATTTTTTTTTTTTCACATTTTTTTTTTTTACTTTTTTTTAAAACTTTTGCCATGCTTCAATAGCCTCCATGGGAGGCTAGAAGCAGGCACAGCACGATCGCCTCTGCTACATAGCAGCGATCTGCTGTTCGCTGCTATGCAGCAGAAAATCAGCTGTGCTGTGAGCGCCTGCCACAGGGTGGCGCTCACAGCTATCCGGGATCAGTAACCATAGAGGTCTCAAGGACCTCTATGGTTACAATGTACAAGCATCGCCGACCTCCGATTATGTGACGGGGGTCGGCGATGCGCTCATATCCGGCCGCCCGGCCGGAAGAGCAGGTTAAATGCCGCTGTCTGCGTTTGACAGCGGCATTTAACTAGTTAATAGGCGCGGGCAGATCGCAATTCTGCCCACGCCTATTACGGGCACATGTCAGCTGTTCAAAACAGCTGACATGTCCCGGCTTTGATGCGGGCTCACAGCCGGAACCCGCATCAAAGAGGGGCTTCTGACCTCGGATGTACTATCCCGTCCGAGGTCAGAAAGGGGTTAATATTAAAAGGGTTTTTCTATCATATAAAATGATGATATACAGTTGTGCTCAAAAGTTTACATACCCCGGCAGAATTTTTGCTTTCTTGGCCTTTTTTCAGAGAATATGAATGATAACTCCAAAACGTTATGCAGCACGTTATCAGCAAATACTGGAGGCAAATTTACAATCATCAGCTCGGAAGCTGCACATGGGATGTACTTGGACATTCCAACATGACCACGATCCAGAACACAACACCAAGTCGACCTGTCATTGACTACATCAGAACAAAGTGAAGGTTCTGGAGTGGCCATCTCAGTGTCCTGACCTCAATATCATTGAGCCACTCTGGGGAGATCTCTAGCGCGCAGTTCATGCTAGACAGCCCAGGAATTTACAGGAACTGGTGGCTTTTTTGTTAAGAAGAGTTGGCAGCTTTCCCATCTGAGAAAATAAAGAACCTCATCCACAACTACCACAAAAGACTTCAAGCTGTCATTGATGTTAGAGGGGGCAATACATAGTATTAAGAAATGGGGTATGTGAATTTTTGATCAGGGTCATTTGGATTTTTTGGGTTCTCATTATGATTTAAAAAGAGAAAACCCAGTAGTTTGACAATAAATGGCTTCACCCAACCACTAACCATGAGTGGAGGAAAAGTTTTGGTGTTATCATTCGTATTCTCTCAAAAAAGGCCAAGAAAGCAACAATTCTGCCGGGGTATGTAAACTTTTGAGTACAACTGTATATTTAGAACACACATGTACACATGTCTTAGTCATTGAATTCTGGTTTGCCATTCAACCCCACGTTCCCTGGTGTAATAACATCTGGCCCCTCACCCCTATTGTATAACATCCGTCCCTCCGGCCCCCTTGCCCCCCCCCCAGTGTATAGCCTTCGGCCCCCGCCATGCCGTCTGCCTTTACTAACGTGACAGAGTGGCCGGTGGTGCAGGGATCACTGATACCAGCGCGGTCCTGTAATAGGAGCCACCGGGGTAACAAGTCCGTTCATGACATTTCTTCCTGCTAAATCTGCCCCATCACCTGTGAGTGATGTTATTGAGAAGCAGAAGGAACCGCAGCAACTCAGCCACGAGGTGGAGACTCCATAATGTTACAGAGCGGGGCTGGGGGTGCGAATGCTGAGGAGCAGGGGCAGAAAAGTCACCAACCCTCTGCTGACTCCATAACTGCAGAGTCCAGACATCCTCTGGTATTAACATTAGCGCAAACACTGCACTCCCCCAGTAATGATGTTATGGGCTTGTTATCAGGGCTCTGGCTTGGCCCTAGTTCCACTGAAGGGAAGTCATATATATATATATATATATATATATATATATATATATATGTGGCAGATTGTAATGATATTTACATTTCTTGTATATCTAACAATCTGAGAAGAAGAGGGGTACACAAGAGACTTAAAATAGACAGAGGTGGAAGGGATAAGTACAGGTACTGGGGGATGGAGAGGTGCAGAAGTATCCAGTAGATGTCGTCCCACCAGGACCAAATGAGGTTGAGTCTCTCGACCTTTTTGTCATTGAAAGAGGTGCGATATTCGAAATTTCTGATATCTTTGACCCTAGTATATAGGAGAAATATAGACGAGGGAGAGGTTTGTTTCCAATGAGAAGCTATTAAATAACTTACAGTTGTCAATCTGTGTAGAAGAAGTGGAGTCGTTCTGGATATATTGTGCGGAAAGACATTGCGTAAGAAGAGCTGAGGTTCTAGTGATCGGTCCAGATTAAAGACCTGTATAATCAGACTTTGTACATTTGTCCAGGAGCAATCCCTGAATAGAGATAGATCCTCTGGACAAGGCACATCTCCAACACAAGGGAGAAATGAGTGGATCTAATGTATGTAGAAACTCCGGAGTTTGGTGCCAGAAGTGGAGGACCTTGTATTGCTTCTCTTTGTAAGTGGTACAGGATGCCGACATGAATGCTTTTCACCATACAAATCCCCGATCAGCGTCACTTGGTGTTCTACCCAGATAACCTTCCCACTTGAGCATATACGGATGTCTAATCTAAGAATTTCCATTGGGATTTTGTACGATATTGTATACATCAGAGATTAAGCCTTTCGTTGAGGGACTGTTTCTACAGATCCTTTCAGAAGGTGTTGGGATAGAAACCTATAAACTATGGAATAGGGATGAGGCAAATGCCTGATCTTAAAGTATTGGAATAACAAATAACGAGAACATAGGAACAGATAATTTAGATTCATCTCACCATAAGAAAGCAAAGTCCTTGTTTTATATTTAGTTAGGGAGTTTACATTTACCATTTACATTTTTTAGAGCAAGTCCTCCACATGTCTGTAGTGAGATTCATTGGGACTAGGAATTTGTTTTCAGATGGATCGTTGAAACCCAGTTGAGTTTCGACGGGCCAAAGTTTTTCAATTTCCATCCAATTTCCATGTTTATATGACCATGCTGGGATTCTGTGTAGGTGCGTAATAATAAATGAAGTGAGGGGCTCCCGGACCTCCTGTGTTTTCTCCATTCAGCAGGATGGACTTTGAGCGTCTGTGGCGTTTCTATACCTAGATGAATTTCAGAGTGGCCGCCTGTAGTGACCCCAAATCTCTGAATGGGATATGTATGGGGAGAGTTTCAAACAATAATTTTGAAAGAATGGTCCTTTTTATTGTTGAGATACGTCAAGAGGGAGCAAATTTCTTTATATAATGATGGGAAATTATTCTCAGTTGAAAATGAAGACGTGAGATTAATTCCAAAATATTTAAAAGCGGTGTCTCTCCATTGGTATCTAAAGTTGTTACAGAGAAGAATCAGTTGGGGATCTGGTATATTTATTGGAAGAACTTCTGTTTTAGTTGTATTTGTTTTGTAGCCTGACATGGTGCCAAACTGATATAATGGAGTGTAGATTAGGGAGAGAACGATGAGGATTGGCGAGTTAGGAAAATATCATCTGCAAAAAGGGAAATTTGAGTTCTCTATCCTTGACTCCTTTGATAAATAACCAATAAATGAGCTACTAGAGTATTTTAGAGTATTTGTAGTATCCCCCCCCCCCAAAAAAAAGAAATACAATAATGTAATCCTTTTATTAAAAGAAAAAAAAAAAAGAGAGTGCGACTTTAAGATAAATCAAACCTTATTGAGACGAAAAAATAACATTACGTAATAAAATTAAAGCTATGAAGTGGTGCGATTCAGAAACATATTATGCAGCATGGCCGTAGATGAATGTAATGGAGCATCAAGATATATCAATTATCATATATGAAATTTCATATAACATTATTGCTAAAAAGCATATATATGGAATGGTAAACAAAATAAAAGGTGGAGTAACCATAAACCAGCAACATAGAGTTAAAGACAAATTTTTATTAGAAAAACATAATAAAAGAATCAAATCACAGTAAAAAAAGTAAAGGGAGGAACAGCAAGAAAGGTGTAGATGTACCTGTGTGAGTAGAAACTACAAACTACTTTGGTTTCGTGAATTCACAATGAAAGATCAGACAGTGAAAAAGCACAAGTGGTATCCATAGAAAGCAGTCATAAATGTACCAGTGTCGCCAAAAGCTGCAAATCAATAGTATAATCTGGAACGTACCCATGGTGTATGGAGATGGAAAGCCGCACACTCCCCCGACGCGCGTTTTGCTTTCTCAAGGGGAGTTTTACACCCAAATGCAAGATGTAAAGCATGGACTTAAAAGCCTTTGAGAAGATGGTAGATTTTGTATGTAGGTGCCCCTAAACTTGTTTAAAACTAATGGAGAAATTGATATCTGCAGTTACCTTTTTATATTAAAACATAGACCGCTAGGTGGCAATATGTTCTGTATATTTTTTTTTCAATTTTCTCAGGAATACTGCTTCAGGTTTTTCCAAATTGATAACTGTACTGATTTTCTGTATATAAATATATCAGATTACATTTTGCACTATGCACTTTATTCTAAATGATTCAGTTTTCATCAAAAAATGATGGTATATCTTTTGTAAAATCATTGGCCTGTAATTCTTACAGTCTAGTCTATCTTTATCTGGTTTAGAAATTAAAGTTATATAGGAGCGCAGCATAGTCAGGATCCGGAGACCCCTTTAGGAAGGAATTAAAAAGGGGCACCAGAGTGGGTAGTAGTTCATCTTGGAAGGTTTTGGTAGACCATCCGGTCCCGGTTGTTTCCTATTTGGTCGATGGTGTATTATATCTTTGTGATACCTCTGTGATATGAGCATTTAACGATGTAACTACCTCTGTAGGGAGCGTGGGTATGTGGCAAGAATCCAGAAAGGAACTAATGAGATTATCGCTTATGAGGAAGTTAGACTGGGAAAGTGAGTAAAGTTGTGAGAAGTACTTGTGGTAATATCTGCTATCTCTTTTGGATCGTACGTTATTTGATTTTTTTTTTGTTACATAGAACATAGGGAGAAGACTTGTGATCTCTAAGTTGCTTATCTAGCAATGTATGGGGTGTGATGGCTCTTTCATAGTACTGCTGGCGTGTATAAAGAAGTAGTTTAGGCGTGTGTAAAGAAGTAGTCTATCCACTTGCTTTAGCACCATGCTTTTTAGCTGAGCTCTAACATCTATGAATTTTTTAAGGATGGTTTTGGAAGCTTTGGAGAGCAGTTTTGCTTCCATAAATGAGAGTTCATTTTTTAGGGCTTCAGATTTTATTTTATATATTTTTTTTTAAGTTTGCCTATATTGTAGGCAAATTAATCCTTCAGCACAATAATATTGTGGACAGTTGTAGCTTCCAGCTTTGTGGGAACAGTTTGGGGAAGACCCTTTTCTGTCCCCCATGACCGTTCCCAGTGCACAAGGTCCATACAGACATGGACAGGAGTTTGTTTGGTGGAAGAACATGAGCGGCCTCACAGAGCCTGGACCCCAGCCCCATCCAAGAACAGAGATTGTGACCCCGGCCTCCCCCCAACATCAGGGTCTGACCCCACAAATGCTCTCCTGGATGAAGGGGCAACAATTCCCACAGATGCCTCCAAAATCTTGTAGAAATCCTTCCCAGAAGAGCAGGAGCCGTTATATCTGCAGAGGAGCGACTCCATATTATGTCTATGGATATAGGAGGGGAGGTGAGAAAAGCTCCTGCAGGTGGGATGTGGTGGGCACATACTTTTCTAGATATAGTGTATTTCTCTAATGTATCGCGTCTCTTTATTATTTAGTCTGTGGTGTAAACCAGTCGGATATTGGAAGTGACTTTAGTGCGGGTTCAGCAGTGTGATCTCTTTTATATTTTTTTCCTGTCCATCTTCCTGTGCGGAGCGGACTCCCTTATTCCCAGCCGTGATGCCCATGGCCGTATTACAGCTCCTGCAGACCTCTCCTGCAGACCTCTTTGGGTCTGTGAACAACCCATAACACTGGCACCCGGGAAGACTTGCTGACTTAATAGCTGGGCAGGGGCCACACTTGTCGATTTGTGTTTGGTCGGATGACCCCCATGAAGGACAGAAAGCCAGTCTGTGCCGTTATTGGTTCCATTCCTCCATTGGTTTATTTAGTTGCTACACTGACATTTCATATCGGAGATCTTTTCTGTCTCATACATATAAATTCTTTTTTACTTCCTTTTGTTTTTTTGCATTGCAGACCGGTTGGGATGAAGTGTCCCGCTGCTGAAGCTTATGAAGAACGTCACAAGCGCGTCAGACAGGAGCACACGGAGCGCGCGCCCGTCCGGCTAATTGATTGATCTGCAGGCCCGTGTCACATACTCATAGTGGAGGGGACACGCTTTGGGGGGTAAAACTACCCAGAAATATCACACCAAGTCATGTATAAATAACCTGCATCAGGTACATGTAAAAGATGGAGCACAAAGCGGGCCGCAGGGGCATACCGGGGTCTGGTGAATCATGCAAACGTGGACTCTTCTACCGTATTATGTAATGTCACTGCCTAATATTTAATTTCCTTTTGTTTTCTGTATATGTCTATGTTCTTGTCTGATCTTGTATTCATTAATAGAGCCGGACCCCCTGCATTGTGTTTGTAAAGCGTCAATATAAATCTTCATCTCCATTAATCAGATATAGTTCCGTTATGGACGGATGTCAGATGGACAAACCAATTGGAAAACTATTCTTTAAAGGGAATTAAAAGATTTAAAATTAGTATAGATGTGTAGGTGCCTGTCCCCCAGTTAGAAAGATACCTTTCTTGTAGAGGTCCGATGTACGGGTAGTGAGAAATCCAGTGTAGAATTCAAATGCAAATCAGGCTGAAAGTGCACTGCGGGCGTGTCACTGCATTAGGACAGCTTTTTCCAAGTGCATGGACACGCCCCCAGTGCACTTTCAACCTGATTTGCATATGGCTTCTACACTGGATTTCTCACGACTGGCACCTTGGATCTCTACAAGTGAGGTACCCTTTTTATTGGGAAACCAGTACCTATACAGCCATGGTGCTACTAATATATGTACAAATGTGCTCATGGGTTCCCTTAAATCAGTTAAGATTTTATTGTAGAGGAGAAAGGAAAATAACAACTGGTAAAGTAGGACTTACAGTCACCAGGTATAGCCAGGAGTTCTGATTTAAAGGGGTTGTCCAATAAACAGAATTAATCACCAATCCACGATTACGGGGGGGGGGGTGACTGATCACAAGAACGGGGATCCCCATGTTTCGAGGATGAATGGAGCGGTGTTGGACATGCATGACCACTCCACCACTCGCTATCTAGGAGAGTGGTAATTGCTCCAATACAATATAATAGAGCAGGGACCCCCGTTATTATGATCAATGCTGGTTCCAGCACTCAGACCCTCATCGATCATCCATTTCTCATCTGTGCTGTGTATAGGCTATAAATGTTGTTTATTAAATCCTTTTGGGGGGGTTCTCATAAACCACTCCATTCATATAATAGCCGCAGATCCTGAGACCCCCGGCTGGCAGCTGATTCTATAGAACAGTGTTTCTCATCTCCAGTCCTCAAGACCCCACAACAGGTCACGTTTTCAGGATTTCCTTAGTATTGCACAGGTGATAATTTCATTACCTGCTCAAGCATTAATTCCATCGCCTATGCAATACTAAGGAAATCCTGAAAACATGACCTGTTGTGGGGTCTTGAGGACTGGAGTTGAGAAACACTGCTATAGAAGGAAGTTGCCATCTCTTAATTAGTTCCTCTATAACGACCTCTGCAGGGTAAAGTTAGTATTGCATGTGCTCTGTCCACCAGTGCTGCTCCTTGTTAGCAACTCGTAGACTTGGTGCGCAGGCCGAGACCCCCTCTATGCTGTCATTAACCCCTAATAGGCCTGTAGACCCCATAGCGATGCAATGTGGACACCCGACCCATAGCACAGCTCTTCTATCTATGTTAATTTATTGTAAATGTGGCCGGCGTCACCGAGCTGAAGATTTCTATATTTATTTTGTACACTTTTATATATTTTTTTTGTACCTGGAAAATGATATGATTAAAGGAGTCATTCTATTTTCTCACTTCCTCTCTGTTTTGCCTTTCATGTTCCTCTTTTTTTTTCCTGTTTCTCGCTTGCGTGAGTCCTTGTATTGCAGGTTTGGGAACGTCACATCTGTTCGCTGCCTCTTAGGATGAAGAGATTTAGGAGAGATTTTTTTTCTATAGGAAATGATGAGAGCCGGATGATTAGTAACAGTGAATGCACCACTATCATAGTCTTATGGCTCACACACACGCTAGCTGCCATGGTCTTGGTATGGACATGGGTTCTTCAAGGGGAACTCCACATAAAGGCATATTCACATCTCTATAATATGACTTCATATGGGAACGCTATATGTATCTCAGAAAGTTGCAGAACGTTACCAAACTTTGCAGGGATTGCTTTCACCTTCCGAAAAATTCCATCTGCAAGAAATGATTTGCTGTTGCATCTACCTGTTTTTTTCCTATGAAAATCTCACCTTGGCTGTCACAATGCCGTCCATTGATAAAATGTATGCTGCCATAAATAGCGCCTGCATTGGGCCGAGGATGCCCGCTGGGCAGTGCGGCAGAGAGGAATTTCCATCTGGCACTAGATGGCAAATTCCAACCAAGTAATTATAAGCAGACGCAATGAACCTCAAAACCATGAGATTACGAAAGGGATATTCCCAGCACAGAAAGTGACGACATGCTGTTAGGATATGCCATCACTTTCGTTTTTTGAGGCTCTGACCCTTAGCTTAGATGAAAATTGCAGGAAGCTTTTGGCAATAAAAGGGTGAATAGAGGAGAGGTTTACAAAAAAAAAAAAAAAAAAATATATATATATATATATATATATATATATATATATATATATATATATATATATATATATATATATATATTATATCCTAGAAGAAGAAAAGAACAGCAAATCTTAAGTGCTTTCCATTTATATTTTATTGGGGGACGCAGGAACCATGGGTGACACTGAGATGGCACAAAGTCAGCTACTCCACAGGCGGCACCAAGCTAACGCCACTTTAGTGTCACGCAGGAGGAAAACACGGATTTAGGTTCTTCAGATCTGTTTTTGCCTAACATATATATTTTATTTTTCCTTTTCTACCTCCCTTTACCCTGCAAAACCGCGCAGGACGTCCCCTTCCCCCCCACTGCAGAGAAGGGGAGCAGTGCTGAATCAAACTTTTTCCCCTCTAGGTTGAGTGGCAGGACCATAACACTTGTCATTACAGGTTTTCTCCTCTGCTTCTGCCTGCACCCCGGAGTGTGGCACATGGCAGAAAGTGAAGACTGGTAGCTGCCAGTGTTCCAGCCATCAGGACAGAGGAGCATTCTTCCGTGCTGCGCGCCTCCTTCCCTCTAGCTGGGGCACCGGGACTGTTCCCCTGTCTCCAACGGTCGGGTTTGTCCTTTAGTTTCCATTGTGATAGGCACTGCCGACCCAAACCCTTCATCCGCAGACCTATCCGCATCAGTGAGGTGTTTCTCACACCCTTTTTCTCTCACTGCTCCTTTTATTCACCCAAACATTCTCATTCTTGATCAGTAACTCCGCGGAGGAAGGCAAATCACAGTTCTCATTTGTCTTATTGGGGGACACAGAACCATGGGGTAGTCTGCTGACACACTTATTGCATTTAAATAAAACTCTCCTCCCCTGCCGACTATACCTCGCTTGCTGGAGTCAGGCTCCTCAGTTCAGTGTGGAGTCAGTTGGAGGCGAGGTCTGTCTCTGGCCTGTCTTAGGTAACCACTTGACGGTCCAAGAGGTTTGCAGCAGGCAGGAGAGACTTCTCCCAGTCAACATGCCGGAGCTCAATACTGTCTGTCTGACTCTTTTACATTGGCAGCACTTAGTCCAGGAGTTGCTGATCCGAGATCAATCAGACAATACTATGGCTGTAGCCTACATCAATTGTCCAGGGCGGGGGCACACAAAACCCATCGGCCACAGCGGAAATCGCAGGGATTCTGGAGCGGGCAGAGGATAAGGTTCCTCTAATTTCTATGGTTTATATACCAGGGGTAGACACTGGGAGGCAGGTTTAAGTCGCCATCAGCTACCCGCTGGAGAGTGGACTCTTCACCAGGAGGTGTTCAGGCAGATCTGTGGGCGGTGGGATACGCCGGATATAGATCTTTTGGTATGCAGACTAAATCACAAAGTGCTGAGATTTGTGACAAGATCCCAGGACCTCCAGGCGATCGCAGCCGACACCCTGCAACATACTTTTAATCTTTCTTTTCTTTAATCTTTCCCAGTTCTCTCTTCCTTACTTCTACGGTTTCTACCCAGACTTCTCAAGTAGAAGGGTGTTCCAGTCATTCTCATTTCTCCAGATTGGCCTCAGAGGGTCTGATATTCGGATGGGATCAATCTCCGGGCGGATGTCCTATGGGCTCTGCCGGACTTTCTGTCCCAGGGATCGTTCTTCCATCCAAATTTATGGACACTCAATTTAACGGCGTGGCTGTTCAGGCCGCGGTTTTGAGGTCAGCAGGTTTGACATCCAGACTATAGAGTCTTCAAGCCGTCCTCGTTGCGAGTCCATCATTGCACTTGGAGGGCTTACTTTCGTTGGTGTGAGTCTACTTGTACTTCACCTATTGTTTTTTCCTTGTCAGTACTGCTCTCCTTACAGTCCAGATTGGAGGCAGGGCTGGTGCTTAACTCCCTCAGGGGTCAGATATCCTCCCTGGTTATTCTGTTTCAAAGGAATTTGTCATCTATACCCCAAGTTAAGACTTTTCTCCAGGGGGTGGCACATGTTAAGCCACGCTATCAGGACACTTGGGACCTGTATCTTGTTTTTGAAGGGTCTTCAGTCATTGCCTTTTACGCCGATCAGAGAGTTCTTTGCATTTTTTCTTATATGGTACCTTTTCCTTTCGCCCCCTCCCTGTTGGTGTCCCTCAAGGCTCTGTCTTAGGACCCTTACTCTTCGCAATCTATGCACTCGGCTTGGGACAACTCATAAGGTCCTATGGCTTCCAGTACATCTATATGCTGATGACACTCAGATCTACCTCTGGCCCAGATGTCACCTCTCTGCTCTCCAGAATCCCAGAGTGTCTATCAGCCATATCCTCCTTCTTCTCCTCTCGCTTCCTCAAGCTCAATGTGGACAAATCTGAACTAATTATCTTTCCTCCATCTCACATATCTTCCCTACCTGATCTATCTATCACAATAAATGAAATCATACTTTTCCCTGTCCCCAAAATCCGCTGCCTCGGAGTAACCCTTGACTCTGCCCTGTCCTTGAAACTGCACATCCAAGCTCTCGCCACCTCCTATCCTCCAGCTCAAAAATATTTCCAGAATCCGTCCTTTCCTCAACCCTCACTCTACCAAAATGCTTGTGCTTGCCCTAATCATCTCCTGCCTTGACTACTGCAACATCCTCCTTTGTGGCCTACCTTCTAACGCTCTCACACCTCTCCAGTACATCCTTAACTCTGCTGTCCGACTAATTAATCTCTCTCCTTACTACACTCCTGCTTCCCCTCTTTGCAAATCCCTTCCCTGGCTCCAAATTTCCCAGCGTATCCAGTTTAAACTACGAACTCTGACCTACAAAGCCATCCATAATCTTTCTCCTCTGTATATTTCCAAACTAATCTCTCAATATCTTCCCTCATGTAATCTCCGGTCCTCCCAAGACCTCCTTTTCTACTCCACGCTTATTCGCTCCTCACCCAATCGCCTCCAAGACTTCTCCCGAATATCCCCCATCCTCTGGAATTCTGTGCCCCAACACGTCCGGTTATCCACCACATTTGGATCCTTCAAAAGAAACCCGAAAACCCACCTCTTCAAGAAAGCTTACAACCTGTAATGACCACACGGCCACCTCAACACCATTGGAGCTACTGCACCACCGAACTTCTGTCTCTTCCCCATAATCCAGTAGAATGTAAGCCCGCAAGGGCAGGGTCCTCTCCCCTCTGTACCAGTCTGTCATTGTTAGTGTTGTTTACTGTAAGTGATATTTGTATTTTGATGTAACCCCTTCTCATGTACAGCACCATGGAATTGTGCTACATAAATAATAATAAAATATGGTATCTTTCCTTATAGCCATCAGTTTGGAGGGTTAGAAGGGTCTCGGGGTTTGTGGCTCTGTCTTGTTGCGCCCCTTTTAGTGTTGAGCGATACCGTCCGATACTTGAAAGTATCGGTATCGGAAAGTATCGGCCGATACCGGCAAAGTATCGGATCCAATCCGATACCGATACCCGATACCAATACAAGTCAATGGGACTCAAGTATCGGACGGTATTCCTGATGGTTCCCAGGGTCTGAAGGAGAGGAAACTCTCCTTCAGGCCCTGGGATCCATATTAATGTGTAAAAGAAAGAATTAAAATAAAAAATATTGCTATACTCACCTCTCCGACGCAGCCTGGAGCTTACCGAGGGAACCGGCAGCGTTGTTTGCTTAAAATTCACGCGTTTCCTTCCTTACGTGAAGTCCCGGCTTGTGATTGGTCGCGTGCCGCCCATGTGGCCGCGACGCGACCAATCACAGCAAGCCGTGACGTAATTTCAGGTCCTTCAGGATTTTAAAATTACGTTCCGGCTTTGTGATTGGTCGCGTCGCGGTCACATGGGCGACGCGACCAATCACAAGCCGTGACGTCACGGGAGGCAGGACAAGCGCGCATTTTAAAATGCGCGCGTGTCCAGCCTCCCGTGACGTCACGGATTGTGATTGGTCGCGTCGCCCATGTGACCGCGACGCGACCAATCACAAAGCCGGAACGTAATTTTAAAATCCTGAAGGACCTGAAATTACGTCACGGCTTGCTGTGATTGGTCGCGTCGCGGCCACATGGGCGGCACGCGACCAATCACAAGCCAGGACTTCACGTAAGGAAGGAAACGCGCGAAATATTAAGCAAACAACGCTGCCGGTTCCCTCGGTGAGGTCCAGGCTGCGTCGGAGAGGTGAGTATAGCAATATTTTTTATTTTAATTCTTTATTTTACACATTAATGTTGTTTCGATACCGATACCACAAAAATATCGGATCTCGGTATCGGAATTCCGATACAGCAAATATCGGCGGATACCCGATACTTGCGGTATCGGAATGCTCAACACTAGCCCCTTTCCTTATACTTACTCAGGGTAAGTTAGTGTTGAGGCCAGTTTCTTCTTTTCTCCCTAAGGTGATTTTGAGTGTTCACCTTAATGAAGACATTGTTTTACCTTCCTTTTGTCTGGCCCCATCTCCTATTGAGAAGGCTTTGCACAGTAAGGACGTTGTTAGAGCCGTAAAATTGTATTTATCGGCTGCTGGCTCATTTAGGCATTCTGATTCCTTGTTTGTTATACCACAGGGCCCTCGTAATGGTCAGGCCGCCTCTAAAGCGATCATTGCTCAAAAATCAAGTCTGCTATTGTCCAATCTTATAAGGCTAAGGCCAGGGTGGCCCCATTTAGGATTATGTGCGCACTCCAAGCGAGCGGCAG
Organism: Ranitomeya variabilis; assembly: GCF_051348905.1. NCBI lineage: Eukaryota > Metazoa > Chordata > Amphibia > Anura > Dendrobatidae > Ranitomeya > Ranitomeya variabilis. The sequence continues at coordinate 247,431,018 of NC_135233.1, read as the reverse complement.
GAGCTTCCTGGGTGATTTTTATCAAGGCATCGGCTTTGCAGCTTTGTTTTACAGGGTCCACACTTTTGCCTCAGCAGTTGCAAGCCTTGGTATGAAGATACTGCAGGCGGCAGTAGCCTAGACTTCCGCTTAAGCTATGGCGGGAGACCAGGTGGTAACGGTATGAGGTTTAATACTATCCCACCCTAGGGACAGCTTTATGACATTCCATGGTTCTGTGTCCCCCAATAAGACGAACGAGAAAAATAGATTTTTTTACTTCTCGTAGTCTTCACTGAGGGACTTCCCTTGGTTGCCTGGTTGGGCATTCAGCTATGTTTCTTCATGCCTTAATTCTTTTCTTTTCTCCTCCTGCTTTCTCACAAAACTGAGGATGCCTGACTCCCACCACTGCAAAACATTAAAATAATATATCCCCTTAGCTTCTGGCTTTTTTTTCCCCAAGCAATCTCTTCTCTTTTTGAATCAGGAGTCATCGTACCCTTACACTCTCGGGAAGGATTCACAGGCTTTTATTCAAACCTGTTCATGGTTCCCAAAAAAGACTGGGCTGTTCACCCCATTTTGGACGTGAAACACCTCAATACGTGAATTAAAATTTTGCCTTAGCGATAGCCCTTCTGCATGCCGCGATCACAGTTATCCCTTATCTGTAGGACATACTTGTTAAGGCTCCTTGGTCTCAGAATCTACAGGTAACCATGGGCAGCCTATCTCGCTTCAAATGGATCATCAACAAACCAAAGAACTCCCTGATTCCCTACCAACTCTTCATCTTCCTAGGGATGTTATTCAACACTGCCGAGGTGGGAGTATTCTTTCCGGAAGACAAGACTGCCCTCCAGGTCAGTGTATGGATCATGAGGGACCCTTTTCCAATCCTCCTTTGCTTCTGCATACAATGGTTGCCTGCATAGAAGCTATTCCCCTCTTTCTCTGGATCTCTCCATTATCCTGCTTGCCAGGTCCGACATTCCTTTCACTAATGGATTTCTTCACCTCTGATTTGACTGGGCCGGCTATTCCTTCCTCACTAATCACTGCCAAATACTGATCATAGATGCCAGTCTCTTGGTGCGTAGCAGTTTTTCTTCCAGTTTACCATCCAGATAAGCTGGAATCATCAGGAAACCGCCTGCTCTTCAACATCTTGACGCTCTGAGCCATTCAGCTGTCTCTTCTTCGTTGGCAGAACAAGCTTGCAAACATCCCAAATTGCATTCACATCGACAATGCCACTGCCGTGGCATGTATTATCCACCAAGCCAGTACACACATCTAACCACAGAAAAGAGGAAGTAAATGGACCACCACCAAAGAGTATGATCCTTAAAAATTAAATTTTATTAAATAAATCACTAAAATGGACACTAAGAAATGAGAAACTGCTGAACACCAATAAGCAGAGACAACTGTTACCAATGCAATGCAATGTGCATACAAATATCCCAAATTTAGATAAGTCAATAGTTTAGTGTGCAACCAAAAACAAAATTAATTTAGCAGCAAGAATTGAAAAAAGTGCAATTTGCGACGCCAAAATTGTTAAGACATGAACATGATATCAAATACACACAATATATCTGACAATATGAGGCTAATGGAGCAAACCAAAAACGAAAAAAGCTGCCAAAAATAAAAAGCTTGTTACTTACTTTTAGCTATTTCCAGCCAGCACTTTATACTTTCTTTGCTGCTTGTGGTGGTCTGCTTTATTTGATAGGCCTTAGTAGCCATCTCTTATACTTATGATCCCATTTGTTGTCAATTATATAGTCCAGCACTTTGCACTTCGTTGTTATTACTGATGTGTATATATTTTGTTCTATTTTGACATATTTATGCATGTATTTATAGTCCTTATTCTTAGTGCTCCCCTTTTAATTTTTGGCAGCTTTTTTCATTTTGGGTTTGCACCATTAGCCTCATATTGTCAGATATATTGTCTGTATTTGATACCATGTTCATCTGTTAACAATTGCACTTTGCACTTTTCTTTTTTCAATTCTTGCTGCTAAATTAACTTTTTGCTTTTGGTTGCAAACTAAACTATTGACGTATCTAAATTTGGGATATTTGTATGCACATTGCATTGGTAACAGTTGTCTCTGCTTATTGGTGTTCAGCAGTTTTTGATTTCTTAGTGTCCATTTTAGTGATTTATTTAATAAAATTGAATTTTTAAGGATTATACTCTTTGGTGGTGGTCCATTTACTTCCTCCTTTCTGTGGTTCAATGTACTTAGGAGTTTTTGTGTCCTTATTACTTGATTTTGGACTTAATACATGCTTAATACAGTACACACATCTGTCCAGCCATGTCAGATGTTTACCATATTGTTTTTGGACAGAGTACTGAGTCCCATGTATCTCAGCAGTTCACATACTCAGAAAAGAAAATTATGCCGTCGATTACTATCTGGAGGGCAGTGGTCCCTTCATCCAGACGTCTTCCCCCAGATTTGATCTGATGGCTTCTAGGATAAATCACAAGGTTCCTTGATTTATCCAGTTCCTGCGACCCTCTAGTAATCACATACAACGTTCTGTTGATTCCTTGGTAACACTTTGTCCTTCTTTACGTTTTCCCTCCCCTTCCATTGCTCCTCAGGCTTCTCAAGGCAGAAGGGTTTCCAGTCATCCTCATGGCTCCCGATTGGCCAAGAAGGTTCAACCTTGTCACAGATGCCTCCCAGATGGGTCAGACCTGCTTTCCTACGGTCTTCCCTTTCACCTGAGTTCACAGTCACCAAATTTAATGGTTTGGCTATTGAGGCCACAGATTTTACAGTGATTACTAAATATCCTCTTACACAAAATACAGGTTCAGATCACACGGTACGATGCATATAATAATGGATGTGCCAGGAGCACAATAATACTATATAGGTTCCTGCACACATCACTGTCAATGCCACAATATATTTGGCTTTAAAACAACCTTTTCTTCTGTCTGCACACCAGTCTGGCCAAGAGAAAACTGCTCTGGCTGTCTAAAAAGTTTCCCTCTATAAATACCTTATTCTATTTTTAGTTGCAGTAGTTCTTATCTGTTGAAGAATGTGGCAGTGTTTCCATTAAAACTGATATTTTGAGCCTTTTTGTTTGACAATTGTCTAATTTTACACCTTTTGTCATGGGTTTACCGCAACAGAGAGGAGCCAGAAGACCGCAGTGTCTGATTTTTCCTACTCCTGCACTGATTAGAAGCACTTCACCTTCATATTAAACTGTTCAGGTTTAATTTAGCAGTGCAGGGGTTAATCTGTTCAGTTAAGAGCTCCTGGAAGCTTTCCTTCCTTAAGGCTCTCAGCTGTGCACTGTTAGCCACTCCCATCTCCTATATAATCTGGGAACTGGCTAGCACTCATTGTCCGAGCTAGCTTATGCTGTGTGGCTGGAGGAGGTTGGATGTTGTTGAAGGCGTTTGGTGGATTGATCTCTGACTGTTGCTAGGGTCCCTTTCTTTTACTTTGGTTTAACCTCATCCTCCACTCCCCAATGCATTCCTCTGTTGTCTGTGTGAGTATATTTGTATGTTTGGTATATTTTGTTACCTCTGTTCGTATTACCTTGCTAGTCTGGTAGGTGTATTACGGTACACTACTACTCTCCTTTTCCCTGAGTGGGGGAAGGGTACCGACTGAGGGCAAGGTACATGACCCCGGCATCTTCACCATCAGAAGTAAACCGGTGAGAGCTAGGGCGCCTCTAGAGCTGAGGACAGGGAAGGGGACCCTGGACAATAGAATCGTGACACCTTTGGTGACCAAGGAGCCATCCTGGCATAACTGTGGCAGTAGAACCCATAAGCGGCTGTGGCATATACCAAGCGTGGCATGTGAGGTATTACCAGTGTAAAACGCTCACGTATACACATTATAATCTGTGGGGCTGCACACATGACCGTGTGTTCACAGTGACCATGTGTCTGTGTGACCCGCTTATAAATATGTCCGTTTTTCTCCTGCAGCACAGATGTCAATACGTCCCTCACACGGATAACCTAAGATGTGACGTCCGTGTGCTGTCTGAGTGACACGTACCGGAATAGAAATTACAGATGCTTAGGTGTTGAATGTGCAATTGCATGGGGTAGATGGAAGGTTATCCGTGAGATATCAATGCCATGTGTGTGTAGTTTACTGTGCATGTATTTGTCTAATAAATAATTTAAAACATATTTTTTGAGAACCAGCCAAGGTAAAGCAGACAGCTGTTGGCTGATATTATCAGACTGGGAAGGTCACTGGCTATTGAATTTTTTTCTCCCACCCCTCCATCGCACTTGGAATTTTAATTTCCTTTTTTTTTCAGTGCATAAATGGTAAAATAAATGGTATCATTAAAAACAACTATAACTTATAAAAATTGATCCCATCAGTGAGAAATGATCCAGAGGGCCTGATACAATGTGTTCAGCTTATTCCTATCTGGTCTGGTGCTTTTCTTTTCAGGAATCAGGATGTAACCAGTATCGAACTATAGACAGAGTAAGACCGTGTTCACCCTGCCGTATTATGGTAGCAGATCTGCTGCTTGCGCCCCAATCTCGAAGATGTAGGCAGGTTTGCATTGCTCAGGGTTAGTACCCCGCAGGCCTTTGATAGCGTGTTGTGTCTGCAGTGCGGCATGTTGGACCTGTAGAGCCGCTGACAGAGGCTCCGTGTTATTATGATGGTGGCGCTGTAAGAACGTATACTGGTTATACAGGACGGACCTATTACTGTATGTGCAGGATAAGAACATCCCACCCTTGTCTTTATGACTACCCTACAGATTATACTCATCCGTACCTGTCCTGAATATGAAAGGTATTCATGTACGATGCTGTTCATCTTTTTGGTGTTAAACATGACTGTCCTTCAAAAAACAGCGCCACACCTGGAGACTGGAGTAGAGGGTTTTTTGGAAAAAGAGAAAAAAACAGCCATATTTTTTTCTAATCTTGGGGAATCCCTTTGTCAGAAAGATATAACTGTCAATTAATTAAAGGGATTGTATCCAAAAGGATTGTACACTTGTAAAATATCATACCCTGACGATACTCTCCCTCTTCCGGTCCAGTGTCAGCTCTACGCTGCTGCTTTGGTCTCTGTGGTTTGGCTGCAGCGATGACGTTATCTTGACAGCACACTTGAATGCTGCAGCCAATCACTGAGCCCAATGGCTCTGATGCCAGCAGTGAAGTGCACAGTGGACGGGACAGCATGAGCCACAGAGCTCAGTGACTGACAGCAGCGGTGAAGTGTGCAGTCAACATGATGCAATCACCGCAGTCAAAACAACGGGGTTGGACCGGGAAGGGTGAGTCGTAGATGAGGCTTCTGCTTGCAGAAGTGAGTGCCGTAGTAAGTGAACAGTGGAGGTCTTAGGTCCTGGACCCCCACCGATTGATAGCACATATAAGTATGTAAAATATATTTACAGTATAAATATACCCAAATTATAGGTACCGTTTTAAGCGAATTAGGTGGGGGGTGAGGTTATAGTTCCCATAGGTATGACCTATTAAAACTTTGACCATTTAAGGGGCTTTTCATTTTAAAAGCGGGTGCCCAAAGGATTGCTGTTTGAAAAACGTGCCAGAAGAAGGTGGTAGTCCGGCGAAACGAGCTTGGGGAGTACATCCTGACCCACAGAACTATAAGGGAGAGATAGGATAACAACTACATTGTGCTGATCCTGTAGGTCAGGATATACTCCCAACGTACGTTTCGCCAGATTACTGACTTCTAGGTATCTGACGAAACCTGCAAAATTACACTGTTACTTTTACAGTGTTACTGTATTGGTGAAGCAAAGAGCGTAGATGTGAATTGATATAATACAAAGTCGGAATGCCAGTGGTATTGGTATAACGCGCACCGATCTTCTGTACATACGGGTCATGTTAGTGCTGCGTATATAGCGCAGCATTACGGTAATAGTGACTGGGACCTGACTCCTGTACAGTGACCTGAATATGACTCCTACTAGTTAGTGATTATTTATAACAAACTCGTCTATCCTTCTCTGAGAACCCTAACACCTTCATATTTCTCAGCAGGAGGAGCTATGTGAGGGCTTCTTTTTTGCAGGGCGAGATGACGTTTTCTGGATAACACATTGGGGTAAGTATGACATTTTGATTTTCATACTGAATTTTTTGTGGTGTTGCAGCAACCAAAAAAACCACAAAAACAAATTTTGGCGTTTTTTAATTTTTTTGTGTTTACCAAATCAGGTTAATTATTTATATATTTTGATAGATGTGACAATAACGTGTATTTTTTTCTTTATATATTTTTTTTATGTTTTAATTGGGGAAAATGGGAGTGATTAGAACTTTTATGGTCCACCACAGTATTGCTGCCTATAGTAAAAATCACGGTCTCCTTTGAATCCCATGCTGGGTGGTCATTGAATGAGGCCCCCCTCATTCAATGACCACCCCGTCAGTGTTTGACAGCAGCATTTAACAGGTGATAATTCGCAGTCGGAGCCACGGCTGTTAGGGGCAGGTCCTGGCCATTTTCCACCCGATATTGGGCAGACTGATCCCGTGAGCCCGCTCCATACACCCGCTAGTGGCTTGCTCCGTACATGTACGTCAGATGTCGTTAAGGGGTTAAACTAACCCTGATTGGCTTCCGCTTACTAAGATATTGTCTGGATGTAAAACTGCATCATGGCCACCTGGACCCGACACCATGGACCCGACAACCCAAAGAAACGACATTATGGTCCTCGCTTGCAGAGGCGCCTCGTAGCCCGTCCTGTGCCGTCAGCTTGTTGTTGTAGCGGGTCTCGGTGGAAGGTTTTCTAAGATCCCTTTGTTATGTCAGCCTCTGCTCGCCCTGCACCTTGTCTATACGGCCGCTGTGATAGAGAACATGAAAAACCCGTCTGTATTCATTCATTTTAGCTCACATTTTTTAGATTCTTGCTTTTGAGTGAATGCAGCAGCGAGGCCCATAAATTGGTGCTCGGGTACAAAAATGCACTATGGCTCCATACACGCCGTAGAATGGCACCTATAGATTCCTACTGTGACCCACAGGTCAACCATTTGCTCCATTGTCCGCATTATTACAGGGCACAGTATGGCGGTACGAGGAGCTGTAGCGAGGAGACTCTCCCCAGGCCTCTGAGCTAACAGATACTTTTGTGCGAGACCTTAAAGGGAATGTCCAGTATATATGTGCTGATGACCATCAATATCAGATTGGTGGGCGTCCGACGTACAACTCTCCTACCAATCAGCTGTAATCCTCTCCTGCGGTGGCAGGATGTAAATGGCGTACAGAGCTGTATACACTATAATATACAATCTGGGGTATGCTAATCTGATCTGAACTATTGCTTCCATCCCTCCATAGTTGTGCACGCTTAGCTTGGTCTTTGCAATGGGGAGAGGGGTAGAAGTCACTGAAAGACGCTTCTGCTGGTGCCTTATTTCTTAAAAAAAAAAAAGATCAGGCATGTAGACATTTAACATGACCCACCCTTCTATAAAATGGCGTTGAGGGAAAGTCAGGGGACCCCCATAAACATTAGATTGTCCAGTGGTCCTATACTAATCTGTAAGTTTGGCCGATGTTCGTCTAGTGTCTGTGGATCATTCGGCAGGCAGCCATCGTTCCCAACTTTTCCATAAACGGGAACGCCCAGCCAGGTAGACCGCTCCCAGACTCCTATAGCCACAGTTTATCTCCTGGAAATACAAAAGGATCCGCCACTGAAATACCAACATCCCGATCCTTCGCTCCCCGACATCATCTGTGTTGGGAGATCCGGGCGGCCCCTGTACACATTCGATGCTGGGACGACACCAGCTCATTGCTGAAAACATAACCAACCATGTCGCGCCCAATCCAATGATATCAACCCAACCTGGGTCCATGTTCCTTCCATCCTGTAAGCCAGCCCTGGCATTTTGTAGCCACCTTTGTTTGCAGTGTTGTATCTATAAAGGCTTTTTGTAAATCATAGGGTCTCTGGAGCAGAGGGAGACACGTCAGGGAGGTTCCCCTGGGATCTGTGTAATCCACAGGTCTGAACTTGCCCCTATGTATTCTCGTCTGCATTAGTCATTCCCATGGTATTTTCCATCGCATTTTAGGAATGTGACTACTGCCATGACTAAGGGAGAGCAGAACCAGTAGATCTCGCTTCTGCATGTTCTGTTCACGTTAAAGTCTACCGTAAATTATCTGGGGCGGATCTTACTAATGCCGTCCAATAATTACATAAACTTTAGACTAGACGGTCTGAAAAATGTGCCAAATGTAACCTGGATGTCCAACATCGCGCCGTGTTGCCTTACTTTCTGCAACTTGTTTGCTCCTAAAGTTCTGTTTAAGCCACACCCCCTTGTAAAACAAGATGCAAATTAGTCTAAAAACGAAATAAACCGAGGCGGAAATGTTGTTTGGGAGATTGGGATCTGGATGCCGGGCCTGCCGACAAGCAGTATATCTTCAGAGGGTGGTCTGGAAGTGGTCATCATAAATGATATTAAGCATAATATTAAGTGGCGCTAGCACTGTGGCGATGGCAGGAGTGGATTAAGCAAAAACGTGTAGGGTCTACCATTCAGTATGTGAAGTATAAAAATAGAGTAACACTATGATAATGCCACTTATCGGATGTAATATGGAACCCTGAATAACACCGCCATATAGTGCCAACATAATACAGCTGCTATATAGTATTGCTCTACAGAAAAGACATTTAATAATGGCCATATATTAAATATTACGTGGTTGTCCAGACTTGACATAGAAGTCTGCATCCTTCTGAATGGTGTGTGTGGCGCACACTGTCAGGATTCCTCGGTATGTATACTGCATGTATACATTTTGCATACATGGTCACATGCCGACTAGACGTAATCAGCCTTCCAATAGAATTTAATTGAGAGAAGCCAGATATGTCTAGTCGACTCTAGGAGATAACAGTTAGTGCTTTTAAAATTCTATGGAGGAGCTAGAGGTACACAGGTATTTTGCTCCCAGTTCTCCTAAAGCGATAGTTTCTGTTCTCCATAGAATTTTATGAGCACCAACTGTCTTTTCTTTCTAGGAAGACTATTGGTTCGTGCACAGAACGGGGATCTAATTTCAAAAATCCTCCCTTGTCCGTACGTCATAGTTCTAAGTAGAAAATCTCACGCAGACGACTATACGGCTAAAAGGATTTATGTGCGAAGTGACTTCATCTTATTTTGTAACTGTCGCCTTCCAAAAAATAAGGAAGAAGAAAGAGGATCTAAGACGATATGAGGACATCCGATATCCTGCGCTGGTCATGTCGGATTTGTCACCGGGGATAGAAAAATTTTGATTTTGAGATGCCAATATAGTCTGATTCTGCTTAGGAAGACCCAGACTTGAGCATTGAGGCCCTGAGTAAGAACCAACAGTTCTGCCTATAGAGGCGGCACCCAACGATCACCAGGAATGATTCAGAAAGCTTCACTGATGCGTCTTGCGTTATATATACTCCGCTTTTTGTTGGGTGAGAGTGATGGTGATCAGATGATCGCTGAGATCACAACGGTCACGTGAATTCCTCCATCAAGTGTTCAATTTCCCTGCAGCGCCCCCACAGGAGATATGAAGTATTACACCCTTCTCATTACTGTGTCTAATGAATGTGTTTGATGGGTTCTACATTGGGGGACTTTTTGTAGCTGCTCTGATGGAGGATCTCAGTGGGTTCTCTTACTAAATAAGGCCCATGTGTCTGAGGTGACCAGTCCAAGGCATTGCGGTCTGTTACATTCACCCATCTGACCCGGGCCGCTCTGTGTGGGCGCACAAGAAGGAGTGGGTAGTGTTAGGGTTGTCATCCAGTCGTCTTCTAAAGGAACCCACACAGCTTTATCCAACAATGCTTCCTGATGCCCCCATATACGTGCACACTCAGCCCGGCTGAGCGTGCAGGCGTTTTCAATAGAGGAGAATAAGACGTTGACATGTCTGACAGCAGGTCAAGCACTTAAACTCAACATGCCCGATCCTCCTTTGCCCCAATATCCTCTCATGGTGACAGCCAGGTACATTCTTTTTAATTTTTTTCCCCCCACTTGTTTTGTTCTGTTTTTAGAGACAGATGATCCAGCTGCTGTGTGTAATGTGGCCGCCTACAAGGAAGTGGATGTGACACTGCGCCTCCCTGCGCCAGCCCTGTCTATAACCTCGCAGAAGAGAAGAAGAGTGGACGTCTCAGAGCCCCGCACCCTAAAGTGCCATCAGGTCAGTCCCCAGCTCATTTCATAGGTGAAAGGCAGGTAGGAGCACAGCAGAGCTCAGCTTGTCGTGGGGCACCCCACCATATGACCAGGTGTATCACCTGTGGGGTGTAATGTGGCTGCAGCTGCTCCCATTGTCTGCTTACCTGTGCGGGGAGTGAAGTAACACATTCAGCTCTGCTACATCTAGATGATCCATCACACATTTCTTCCGCTATGTTTCTGACTTATGTGTAACTGACCCCCGCGCCGGTCCCAGGCTAATGAGACAGTGAGCCCCTCTTCACTCCCCATCTTCTATCTCCTAGGATCTAGAACTCTTTTCTTTGTTTTCTGTTTGATTATCTTTATTTTAGGCTTGGTTTTTTTGTAAGTTTTTAGCATTACCATTTTAGGATCCTTAAAACTTTCTGATCTCTTATTATTATATTTATTTTGTAATTTGTTTTTTGTGGGGGATGCAAAGTGACCCAAAACAGTGATTCTGTCTTTGCAATATTTTTTTTTGAATTGTAGATATATTCTGATATTGTATTAGTTCTGACAGTTCCACGTGCAGCGACACTTAATATATGAATTTTACTTTTATTCTTTTAGATTTGTTTTAATCTTCCAGGTGATAGGAATACCTTATTTGTTTTTCTTTTTGTCGTTGTTTTTTCTACATTTTTTTCATCCCCCTCTGTATTATTGCAGTGTATTGTAAAATTACCTGTCTCCGAGGGCTCCTACCTTTTAGGTGTACAAACATGGCAGTCACGGGGACCATCAGCGAGCCCCTGGCTGCAGCACCCTACAAGCATGTTGCTGGGGGAATCAATGGGTGTCACTTCCCATTTCCAACCTCTTACAATGACTGATACAGAAAAGTGCAACTTTATCTCCTGAGGTTACAAACGTGAGCAGAGGATATATGATACGTCGCGGAGCTGCGGTTGTGAGCGCCTCCGGTGATGGCACCTACGTATGTAATGGTAGAGGTGTCCCTTCTAGCATCTGCTGTCTTCAGCTCAGACACTGTTCACATTTGCCCTGGAGTCTGCGTTGAAAATGGCTGACAAAATAATGCAGCAGGCTGCATTTGGACTGCAACCTCTAGACTGACCGGCAGTCCCCTGACTCAAAGTCAAGTGTTTCATAGGACAGCGTCTCCCAGATGAATTCACCCTAAATATATTTATCACTTGTGTAAAATCTCTGGGGGTCCCACTGCTGACCATCGAGCCAAGAAAGTGCGAACGAGGGTCCTAAAATTATTGGTGCACATACATGATCTCGCCTCCGTTCACCTCATTATTACCGATCCTTGCCAGTCCCATAGAAGTGGACCGGTGATCATGTGCAGAGATGGACATACTGTCCACATTCCTCCTTGAAAAAACAAGTTTATTGTTGCATTATGTTGTGTTCGGTAATGTGAATTGAGATATGTGTCAAATGTGTTCGTAATGTTGATGGTTTGTGTCGTTTGACAGTAGGGATAGTGAGAGTTAATGTTTGGGACTAGCCCAGAGTGGGAGGGATAAGTTAAAGGGAAAGTGACGGTTTCCTGTAGGAAGGCAGATAGAGCCTGGAGTGCATAGAAAGAGGACCTAAGGTCAAATGTGAGCAGTGTCGCATTCTGGGGTGTCCTTAAAGTGAGAGGAAACTGAAAGAAAGAGATAGCGAGATCTGCTCCAGATCTCGATGAGAGACAGAGCGACCTTCCGGAGTTGGATTATGAGAGAGGACGCCAATCTGCAAGACCCAGGGTTTATAACTCTTGAAAGTAACAGGCCGAGACAGGACTGAGTACAAGAGATGAGTAAACTGTCCAGGGTGGGAGCTCCAGAGAGTCAGCATTAGAGGAGCTAAGGAAGGCCATACTGGCACCCTAAGGGGAAAGGAGACGCAGGGGGAATACATAACTCTTGCTAAACAGGACTCTAGTGTCAGATGGTTGTGGTGAAGTAGTGAGGAACGATAAATGAAGAGGAATAATAGAAAGTACAGAAATGCTTTGAGTTGTAGAAGAAGCGTCCATAGACGGTATACCCACTATCTCTTGTATGTAATCCTTATCAAGTTCGCGTTCAGTAAAAAGTTTATTTATTGCTGATGGTCTCCTTGAATGAACTGTGAAACATCCGGTCCTGGCAAACCAGCAACATTAGTTATATGCGACCTGCACGGGCATAGCGCCCTCACAGCACAAGTCCTCCCACCCAGCCAGGACCCCCACTTTGATGTAACGTGCCGTGGGGCATATGAGAAGAGTCCCTCTCCCACGGCGTGACATTACAATCACACAAGTGCCCTCTGTTCCATTCACACCGGGGGCTGTAGGATCTTGTGATCGGTGACGGTCCCAGCAGTCCTGTGGGAGGTGAGAAATGCAGATCCACCGTGGTGCGACGATCCTGCAGGCTGGGTGGTACTTCTCATAGACAGTGAATGGAGCAGAGGCCGAGGCTGCGCACATCCGCTCCGCAGAGCCGGGTTCCTGAGCTCCGTTCTCGAGGTCGCTCGAGTTATTCTGGACTCCAGGCTTTTGGTGAAACCGACTAGACTAATACCGATCTGCGAGGGATGGGCGGATGGGTGACGCATCGGGGGCCGCTTTATTAGTATGAGAGACCCCTCTTTCAGGCTGTCACCATACAGGATTCCTCCTCCAGTAGGAGCTTGCAGTGATGTTGCTGCACCCTCTCATCTCATGAGTGCGCTCAGCATATGTTTTCATAGATAACTGGTTTGTGCAGAGCCGTCCTGCCCGGCAAAGGATTTCTTTTCTAATGGCAAGTGCAAGTTTCTTTATTCCCATATGCTTTGCAAAGGGTTAATTCCGTAGTATAACGTGACCTGCGGCGGGTTTAATATCCGCTCCACAGATCGATTTCCGCTGCAAATTTTTTTTCTGACACTTGGTATACTGTAATATAATACGGTGTGTATCCGGGCCATCGGGTCAGACCAGGAGGGCAGCCATTAATGTTTTTGGGTGAAATTCTGGTGTTCTTTCTAATGTCAGATTGCCATAACGGCCATTAGGCTGTAAAGCATGGACGCGGAGACGCCGCACATGCTGGAATTCCCGCTCGCTCCATTACTTGCCGTTATCTCGAATTCCAGTCAATGTTATGGGAAATAACAAGCTCACCCCGGTGACCGCATTACATCTCCTCTTCAGAGCGTCCATGCTAGAATGTAGCACAGAGGGTATAGAGCCGGTACAGCACGGCTCCATACACCATGTAGTGGCCGTTCTCGGGTACTGCACCTCAGATCCTATTAACGTGAATGTGATCTGAGCTAGTGTAGTGGCCATTCTCAGAGGACTCCTCTTTATTAACTTCGCCAATAGAGTATGCAAACATAGGGTTCTAACCCCTTTTAAAAGAACATTTGTCTACCTAGAAAATGTATCAGTAATTGATTGTGGTTGGACTGGAATGATGGACTGGTTTCCTGGGGGTTCATCTAATGTCCAATGTCCCCTGGCGATCAGCTGGGGGAACATAGGCAGAAAGTATTTAATTTCCCTGCAGTGCCTCCAGAGAAGGAATAAGGAATTACAGCTTCCATTTGAAACAGTGGGTTGTCCCTGTCGTGCGTAAACTTGCTAAGTGCTACATGGGGTGGGATTCCTTCCAATAACCCGAGTTCTTTTCAGACTACCCCTTTATTGTAAACTTTTAAAAAAAGGTCATTATTTAAAATTTTTTTTTACAAGCCTCAAACCAGCACAATAAACCACAGGTAAGATGTGGTATTCTACCATTCATCCTGGCATCGCGTTGTTAACCCTTTGCCTTTCAGCTGCTGTAGATATGGCGGCTTGCACTATCTATGGCCGCGGTGTTTACCCAGTGCCGGCCGATGACGTAAAACGCGTGCCTCCTGCTTCCCACAATAAACTGTAATGACGTCTGCGGGTAAAGTCTGCAGAGGACGCTCTCATAAATGCTAAGTACATAACACAGGTGCACGGGAAACGATTACACCGTATTATTAATTAACTGCCCCGGCCGATAGAAGGTCAATGGCTGCAGCTCCATATTTAAAGGGATTGTACATAAAGTAATGGTGGGCATTGCTATATACAGCACATGTGTGAACGGACCCTAAAATGGCCATGGGCTTGTTCTGATGACAGCTGTGCCCTTTCTCCATATGCATGCACGCTCCTCAAAAAAAAATCTGTTTGTTATTAACCCCTTAATGACGCCTCCATTTGCCTTTTTTTACACTTCTTTTTTGTCTTCTAAGAGCCAGAACTTTTTTAGTTTTTCCCCAGACATAGCCGCACGGGGGCTTTTTTTCTTCTTCTTCTTCTTTTTTTGAAGGATGAGTGGGGGGTGGACAAATTATCAAATGGAAAGGACATTTTTTACATTTATCATATGGATTAGATAATTTACAGTATATTTTTATACATTGGACTTTTATGGACATAATGATACCCAATATGCTTGGTTGTTATTTTTTTAATTTATTTATTTTTGTATGGATAAAACTGAATCAAGCTTTAATGATTTTTCTTCTGCCCTTTTTAAACACTTTTGAAAACATTTTTTTATAATTTTTTGTAAGTATTCCTAGTGAGCTTGCGATTGTTTGCTATAATATTGCAGTTCATAGTTCAAGCTGCATTATTTTTTTTTTTTGTGGGGTGATGGCATAGATGCCCCACCGGGATTGTACCATTTAAATGCCACTATCAGAGATTGGAAGTGGCATTTAAGGGGTTAAACAGAGATAATCAGAGCTCGCGCCAGTCCCTGCTGATAGGATCAGGTGCTGGGTAACACAACCAGCAGCATCCCTGTGTGGAGCAGGTTCAGCTCCTGAGCCCGCTCTATACCCACACCCTCCCCACCAACGTACTATTACATCCTTGGAAGAGAAGGTGCAAAAGGGGAGATAGCAAGGAGCCCTGTTTCAGAAATAAAATGCTCCGCTCTTCTTCCCCCCCCGACATCTGCTGATAAGACCTAGGGCCCCTCACCTTCACTGTCCATGGACTCCTCGAAAACCTCTCTGGGACTCCTTATGGAGGTTGCAATGGTAAAACATAATCTTAAAGAGAAGCGAGGATCATAAAGTGAGCTATTGTTTAATTCAGGTTTTTGTGATGCATGTATTTAAAAAATAAATGCATTTTCTTATATCCTGATCTTCATTAAAAAAAATTGTAATTTTGAAAATGTTCACAATGCCAAGAGTTATTTTGTATATATTCATACTTCCTGTCCTTTCAGGAACAGTTTACAGCAGGCTCATTATCATCAGAGGCAGGATTACAATAAGTAACACAGTAGATAAACAGTATAAACAAATCACAATAGGTGATGTCACAGCTCACCTCCTCCTGTACAATGACTGATAACACCTCTATATACAGTAGATAACGCAGGATCCACCATTCACAATAGGTGATATCACATCTCACCTCCTCCTGTACAATGACTGATAACACCTCTATATACAGTAGATAACACAGGATCCCCCATTCACAATAGGTGATATCACAGCTCACCTCCTCCTCTACAATGAATGATAACACCTCTATATACAGTAGATAACACAGGATGCACCATTCACAATAGGTGATATCAATTCTCACCTCCTCCTCCTGTACAATGACTGATAACACCTCTATATACAGTAGGTAACACCGGATCCACCATTCACAATAGGTGATATCACAGCTCACCTCCTCCCTTCACAGTGATCTTTGTGGACAATCATTAGATGCTTCAGTAGCGAAGATAGGGTCGGAGTCTGATCATTGCTGCTAATGTACGGGTGAATTTTTTGAAACAACAGGAAGTTATTAGTGTAAAAAAAATCTATTTTTTATTAAAATGCCCCCTCCTGTTGTGGATTCTGTTTGTGGGCTCCCTCTGGTGGTTACTGCTGGTACTGGGTGACTTTGGTGGGTTGCGGCCTTTGGTTTCCACCTGTCCATCAGTGGCTGGGTGTTTCCTATTTTACCTGGCCTTTCTGTCATTTCCCTTGCCGGCTATCAATGTATTCAGATGTGCTCTGTTTGGTTCCTGCCTACCTGCTCCCAGATCTTTCAGGATAAGCTGAGTGCTGATTTTCAGTTGTTTGGTTTTTTTGTCCAGCTTGCTTATTATGTCTCTATGCTAGCTGGTAGCTCTAGTGGACTGAGGTTCTCCCCATGTGCCATGAGTTGGCACATGGGTTCTTGTAATCTCAGGATGGTTTTTTTGATTAGGGTTTTTTGCTGACCGCTCAGTCCCCTTTTGTATCGTTCTGCTTTCTAGTTTACAGCGGGCTTCAATTTGCTAAAACTATATATATCATCTCTATGTGTGTGCCTTCCTCTCATTTCACCGTCAATACATGTGGGGGGCAACTATATCTTTTGGGGTTCATTCCGCTGGAGGCAAGTGAGGTCTTTATTTTCTCTGCAGTGCTAGTTAGCTCTTAGGCTGGTGCGTGGCGTCTAGAACCAACGTAGGCACGCTCCCTGGCTATCTCTAGTTGCGTTTGTCAGGCGTAGGGCAGCGGTCAGCCCAGGTTCCATCACCCTAGAGCTCGTCCGTAATATATTTGTACTTTGCTTGTCCTGTGCTATCCCTAGCCATTGGGATTCATGACAGTATAGCCGGCCAACAAAGTGTTAATTGTTTGGGCTGAAGCAGGAGAAAGAGAAGTGTTTAAGGGAAATTTTTTTTTTTTTTTTCCCTTCAGAGTTTTGCTGCCTAGCCCTTAATTGCTGTCTAGCTGCTTCTTACCTCGTCTTAACCCTTGAATGGCTCTGATCTTAGCTGTTTAACATGGATGTCCAGAGTTTGGCTTCCAGCCTGAGTAATCTCGCGGCAAAAGTTCAAAACATACAGGATTTTGTTGTTCACACTCCCATGTCTGAACCTAGAATTCCTATTCCAGAGTTTTTTTCTGGAGATAGATCTACCTTCCTGAATTTCAGGAACAATTGTAAATTGTTTCTTTCTTTAAAATCTCGCTCCTCTGGAGACCCTGCTCAACAGGTCAAGATTGTAATATCTTTCCTGCGGGGCGACCCTCAGAATTGGGCATTTGCATTGGCACCAGGGGATCCTGCATTGCTCAGTGTGGATGCGTTTTTTCTGGCATTGGGATTGCTCTATGAAGAACCTAACCTGGAGATTCAGGCTGAAAAGGCTTTATTAGCCCTCTCTCAGGGGCATGATGAAGCGGAGATATATTGTCAGAAGTTTCGGAAATGGTCGGTGCTTACTCAGTGGAATGAGTGCGCCCTGGCTGCTAACTTCAGAAATGGTCTTTCTGAGGCCATTAAGGATATTATGGTGGGGTTCCCTACGCCTACAGGTCTGAATGAGTCTATGGCTATGGCCATTCAGATTGATCGGCGTTTACGGGAGCGCAAACCCGTGCACCAGTTGGCGGTGTCTTCTGAACAGGCACCTGAGACTATGCAATGTGATAGAATTCAGTCCAGAAGTGAACGGCAAAATTATAGGCGGAAAAATGGATTGTGTTTCTATTGTGGTGATTCAGCTCATGTTATATCAGCATGCTCTAAACGCACAAAAAGGGTTGATAAATCTTTTGCCATTGGTACTCTGCAGCCTAAGTTCATTTTGTCTGTGACTCTGATTTTTTCACTGTCTTCCATTTCCGTCGATGCCTATGTGGATTCGGGCGCTGCCCTGAGTCTTATGGATTGGTCATTTGCTAAACGCTGCGGTTTTAGTCTGGAACCTCTGGAAGTTCCTATTCCTCTGAAGGGAATTGACTCTACACCATTGGCTATGAATAAACCGCAGTATTGGACACAAGTGACCATGCGCATGACTCCCGTTCATCAGGAGGTGATTCGCTTCCTTGTACTTTATAATTTACATGATGTACTAGTGCTTGGTCTGCCATGGTTACAAACTCATAATCCTGTCCTGGACTGGAAAACAATGTCTGTGTTAAGCTGGGGATGTCAGGGGGTTCATGATTATGCACCTCCGATTTCTATCGCTTCATCTACTCCTTCTGAGATCCCTGCGTTTTTGTCTGACTATAGGGATGTTTTTGAGGAGCCTAAGCTCAATTCGCTCCCTCCGCATAGAGATTGTGACTGTGCTATAGAATTGATTCCTGGCAGTAAGTTCCCTAAGGGTCGTTTATTTAATCTGTCACTGCCAGAGCATACTGCTATGCGGAATTATATTAAGGAGTCCTTGGAAAAGGGACATATTCGTCCATCTTCGTCCCCTCTGGGAGCAGGTTTTTTTTTTGTGGCAAAAAAAGATGGTTCCCTGAGGCCTTGTATAGATTATCGCCTTCTGAATAAGATTACAGTCAAGTATCAGTATCCATTGCCATTATTGACTGATTTGTTTGCTCGCATTAAGGGGGCTAGGTGGTTCACTAAGATAGATCTTCGCGGTGCGTATAATCTGGTGCGGATAAAACAGGGTGATGAGTGGAAAACCGCATTTAATACGCCTGAGGGCCATTTTGAGTATTTGGTAATGCCTTTTGGACTCTCCAATGCTCCGTCAGTCTTTCAGTCCTTTATGCACAATATTTTCCGTGAATATCTGGATAAGTTTATGATTGTGTATTTGGATGATATTTTGGTGTTTTCTGATGACTGGGAGTCTCATGTTCTACAGGTCAGGAAGGTGTTTCAGGTTCTGCGGGCCAATTCTCTGTTTGTGAAGGGCTCAAAGTGTCTCTTCGGAGTCCAGAAGATTTCTTTTTTGGGGTACATTTTTTCTCCTTCTACTATTGAGATGGATCCCGTCAAGGTTCAGGCGATTTGTGACTGGACACAACCTACATCTGTTAAGAGCCTTCAGAAGTTCTTGGGGTTTGCTAATTTTTATCGTCGGTTCATTGCTAATTTTTCCAGTATTGTTAAACCTTTGACTGATTTGACTAAAAAGGGTGCTGATGTCGCTGATTGGTCTCCTGCGGCCGTGGAGGCCTTTCAGGAACTTAAGCGCCGGTTTTCTTCTGCTCCTGTGTTGTGTCAACCAGATGTTTCACTTCCTTTTCAGGTTGAGGTTGATGCTTCCGAGATTGGAGCGGGGGCGGTTTTGTCACAGAGAAGTTCTAATGGCTCGGTGATGAAGCCATGTGCATTCTTCTCTAGAAAATTCTCGCCCGCCGAGCGCAATTATGATGTGGGTAATCGGGAGCTTTTGGCCATGAAGTGGGCATTTGAGGAGTGGCGTCATTGGCTTGAGGGTGCTAAACATCGTGTGGTGGTCTTGACTGATCACAAGAATCTCATTTACCTTGAGTCTGCCAGGCGTTTGAATCCTAGACAGGCTCGTTGGTCGTTGTTTTTTTTCTCGTTTCAATTTCGTGGTTTCATACCTGCCAGGTTCAAAGAATGTGAAGGCAGATGCTCTTTCCAGGAGTTTTGTGCCTGACTCTCCTGGAGACTCTGGGCCTACTGGTATCCTTAGGGATGGGGTAATATTGTCCGCCGTATCCCCAGACTTGCGACGTGCATTGCAGGAGTTTCAGGTGGATAAACCGGATCGTTGTCCACCAGAAAGACTGTTTGTTCCGGATGATTGGACCAGTAGAGTCATCTCCGAGGTCCATTCTTCTGTGTTGGCTGGTCATCCTGGAATATTTGGTACTAGAGACTTGGTGGCCAGGTCTTTTTGGTGGCCTTCCTTGTCTAGGGATGTGCGTACCTTTGTGCAGTCTTGTGAAGTGTGTGCTCGAGCTAAGCCTTGCTGTTCTCGGACCAGTGGGTTGTTGTTATCCTTGCCCATCCCGAAGAGGCCTTGGACGCACATTTCCATGGATTTTATTTCTGATCTCCCGGTTTCACAGAAAATGTCCGTTATCTGGGTTGTGTGTGACCGCTTTTCTAAGATGGTTCATTTGGTGCCCTTGCCTAAGTTGCCTTCCTCCTCTGAGTTGGTCCCTTTATTTTTTCAGAACGTGGTTCGTTTGCATGGGATTCCGGAGAATATCGTTTCTGACAGGGGATCCCAGTTTGTGTCTAGATTTTGGCGGACGTTTTGTGCCAAGATGGGCATTGACTTGTCTTTCTCGTCTGCATTCCATCCTCAGACGAATGGCCAGACGGAGCGAACTAATCAGACCTTGGAAACTTATTTGAGGTGTTTTGTTTCTGCTGATCAAGATGACTGGGTTGCTTTTTTGCCACTGGCCGAATTTGCTCTTAATAATCGGGCTAGTTCGGCCACGTTGGTCTCTCCTTTTTTTTGTAATTCGGGGTTTCATCCTCGTTTTTCCTCTGGTCAGGTGGAGCCTTCGGATTGTCCTGGAGTGGACGTGGTGGTGGACAGGCTACATCAGATTTGGAATCAGGTGGTGGACAATTTGAAGTTATCTCAGGAGAAGACTCAGCAGTTTGCTAATCGCCGTCGCCGCGTGGGTCCCCGACTTCTTGTTGGGGATTTGGTGTGGTTGTCTTCTCGTTTTGTCCCTATGAAGGTCTCTTCTCCTAAGTTCAAGCCTCGGTTCATCGGTCCTTATAGGATCTCGGAGATTCTTAACCCTGTATCTTTTCGTTTGGATCTCCCAGCATCGTTTGCTATTCATAATGTGTTCCATCGGTCGTTGTTGCGGAGGTATGAGGTGCCCGTTGTTCCTTCGGTTGAGCCTCCTGCTCCGGTGCTGGTGGAGGGAGAATTGGAGTATGTTGTTGAGAAGATCTTGGATTCTCGTGTTTCCAGACGCAAACTCCAGTATTTGGTTAAGTGGAAGGGTTATGGTCAGGAGGATAATTCCTGGGTGGTCGCCTCCGATGTTCATGCGACTGATTTGGTCCGCGCCTTCCATAGAGCTCACCCTGATCGCCCTGGGGGTTCTCGTGAGGGTTCGGTGACCCCTCCTCAAGGGGGGGTACTGTTGTGGATTCTGTTTGTGGGCTCCCTCTGGTGGTTACTGCTGGTACTGGGTGACTTTGGTGGGTTGCGGCCTTTGGTTTCCACCTGTCCATCAGTGGCTGGGTGTTTCCTATTTTACCTGGCCTTTCTGTCATTTCCCTTGCCGGCTATCAATGTATTCAGATGTGCTCTGTTTGGTTCCTGCCTACCTGCTCCCAGATCTTTCAGGATAAGCTAAGTGCTGATTTTCAGTTGTTTGTTTTTTTTGTCCAGCTTGCTTATTATGTCTCTATGCTAGCTGGTAGCTCTAGTGGACTGAGGTTCTCCCCATGTGCCATGAGTTGGCACATGGGTTCTTGTAATCTCAGGATGGTTTTTTTGATTAGGGTTTTTTGCTGATCGCTCAGTCCCCTTTTGTATCGTTCTGCTTTCTAGTTTACAGCGGGCCTCAATTTGCTAAAACTATATATATCATCTCTATGTGTGTGCCTTCCTCTCATTTCACCGTCAATACATGTGGGGGGCAACTATATCTTTTGGGGTTCATTCCGCTGGAGGCAAGTGAGGTCTTTATTTTCTCTGCAGTGCTAGTTAGCTCTTAGGCTGGTGCGTGGCGTCTAGAACCAACGTAGGCACGCTCCCTGGCTATCTCTAGTTGCGTTTGTCAGGCGTAGGGCAGCGGTCAGCCCAGGTTCCATCACCCTAGAGCTCGTCCGTAATATATTTGTACTTTGCTTGTCCTGTACTATCCCTAGCCATTGGGATTCATGACACCCTCCCATCCAAAAAAATAATTAATTTTACAAAAAAAAACTGATTTATACAATGTCAATTACTGATGATATATTCCCTTTAATGACTAGTATATTTGAATGAACAGGATGACGCTTTGTAGAGTATCGCCCTCGCTGTCATAGTAGAAGTGAGTCATCCTGATAATATCATTATTATAGGATAATTGCTAATTATTCTGATCTTTACTACAGAGCTCTGGAGGTCATGCCCTCATAGTCTTTACAAAGAGGCAAAATCATGAATGTGGAAAAAGTCCCGAATTGCAAAACTGATCAAAACACCTGAATAAGCCCCGAAACTAAGATTCTTTGCTTGTTGGAGTTTTTTGTCCTTAGTTATCAGAAGTCCTAGAAAGTTCAGTTTTTGTATCACAATTTGAGAATTCTACTTTTATTCCCTTTTACTGAAACACAGCTACAAACATTTCATGGACATAAATGACAAAATTTTGTCCTCCAGGAGCAGCCACTAGGGGAAGCTTGTCATACAACCCCTGGCAAAAATTATGGAATCACCGGCCTTGGATGATGATCATTCAGTTGTTTAGTCTTGTAGAAAAAAAGCAGATCCCAGACATGACACAAAACTACAGTCATTTTAAATGGCCACTTTCTGGCTTTAAGAAACACTAAGAGAAATCAAGAACAATAAATGTAGTAGTCAGTAATGGTTATTTTTTTTAACCAAGCATAGGGGAAAATTATGGAATCACCCTGTAAATTTTCATACCCAAAAATAACACCTGCATCAAATTAAATCTGTCCGTTAATCTACATCTAAAAAGGAGTGATCACACCTTGGAGAGCTGTCGCACCAAGTGGACAGACATGAATCATGGCTCCAACAGGAGAGATGTCAATTGAAACAAAGGAGAGGATTATCAAACTCTTAAAAGAGGGTAAATCATCATAGGGTAAATCATCATGCAATGTTGCAAAAGATGTTGGTTGTTCACAGTCAGCTGTGTCTAAAATCTGGACCAAATACAAACAACATGGGAAGGTTGTTAAAGGCAAACATGCTGGTAGACCAAGGAAGACATCAAAGCGTGAAGACCGGAAACTTAAAGCAATATGTCTCCAAAACAGGAAATGCACAACAAAACAAATGAGGAACGAATGGGTGGAAACTGGAGTCAACGTCTGTGACTAAACTGTAAGAAACCGCCTAAAGGAAATGGGATTTACATACAGAAAAGCTAAACGAAAGCCATCATTAACACCTAAACAGAAAAAAACAAGGTTGCAATGGGCTAAGGAAAAGCAATCGTGGACTGTGGACAACTGAATGAAAGTCATATTCAGTGATGAACACAAATCTGCATTGGTCAAGGTGATGATCCTAGAACCTTTGTTTGGTGCCGTTCCCATGAGATTTATAAAGATGACTGCCTGAAGAGAACATGCAAATTTCCACAGTCACTGATGATATGGGGCTGCATGTCAGGTAAAGGCACTGGGAGATGGCTGTCATTACATCTTCAATAAATGCACAAGTTTATGTTGATTTTTGGACACTTTTCTTATCCCATCAATTGAAAGGATGTTTGGGGATGATGAAATCATTTTTCAGGATGATAATGCATCCTGCCATAGAGCAAAAACTGTGAAAACATTCCATGAAAAAAGACACATAATGTCAATGTCATGGCCTGCAAATAGTCCGGATCTCAATCCAATTGAAAATCTTTGGTGGAAGTTGAAGAAAATGGTCCATGACAAGGCTCCAACCTGCAAAGCTGATCTGGCAACAGCAATCAGAGAAAGTTGGAGCCAGATTGATGAAGAGTACTGTTTGACACTCATTAAGTCCATGCCTCAGAGTCTGCAAGCTATTATAAAAGCCAGAGGTGGTGCAACAAAATACTAGTGATGTTTTGCAGTGTTTTTTTGTTTCTTTTTCATGATTCCATAATTTTTTCCTCAGAATTGACTGACTCCATAATTTTTCCCCTATGCTTGGTTAAAAAAAAAAGTAACCATTACTGACTCCCACATTTTTAAATCTTGATTTCTTTTAGTGTTTCTTAAAGCCAGAAAGTTGCCATTTGAAATGACATTAGTTTTGTGCCATGTTTGTGATCTGCTTTTTTTCTACAAAATTAAACAACTGAATGAACATCCTCCAAGGCCGGTGATTCAATACTTTTTGCCAGGAGTTGTAAAACCATTATTCTTCTGCTCCCTGATTTTTGCTATAAACTGTAATACTGTATATAGAACAAAGATCATAGATCACAGATTCAAAGACCCTAAGGGGACTAAAAAATTAAGTTACAAAAAAAAGTTGTCAGCATATTTAATAAAATAAAAATTCTAATCGCCCGACTTTTCGCCCTTTAAAATAATTTAAACAAATCAGTTTCACCACATCTGAAAAAGTTCAAGCTGTTCAAATACATACCGTAATTATGTAACTCCTACAGGAAAAACTGTAAAGTAAAAAAATCTGAACCGCCCAAATTGCCTTTTTTTAGGTTGCCACTCCTTCCTAAAAAATGCATTAAAAAGAGATAAAACATTGTGTGTACCCCAAAATGGTACCAATAAAATATAAACTTGGCACACACAAAAAAAAGCCCAAACATTGGCCAATTAAGGAAAGAAATCTTTAAAAAAGTTTTGGCTCACATAAAAGGCAAACACAGAAGAAATTATAAATTTATTTATTTTATTTTTTAGAATTTCTGAAAAAAAAAAAAATGTTCACCTCCTAAATAAAAAAATAAAAATAAAATCATACAAGTTTTCGCATTGCCACATTGCTAGGTATTTTTTACTGCACAAATCTAAAAAATTATTTCCCCGGTTTTTTTTTTCCGTACAAAATATGATAAAAATGAATAGTGTTATTCAAAAATACCACTCGACCCGCAAAAAAATAAAAGTTATGGCTCTGGCAAGAAGGGGAGGAAAAAAACGAAAGAGGAAAAGATGAAAAGGCTTAAACATGACTGGACGATCACAGAATAATCTTTTTTATTTTTCTTTAGATTTTTTTCTTGCTTTTGACCTATTCCCATCATGTCTGAGGATGAAGATGAGGAGTGCTGGAATAAACTGGATTGTTACCGGGTTAAGCTGATCTCCATTCTAGATCCTAACCGGATCACCCCATACCTGCGCCAGTGCCGCGTCATTAACAGCGACGACGAAGAGAATGTGTTCAATGACCCCAACCTGGTCATCCGCAAGAGGAAAGTGGGTGAGTTTCAAGTCTATAAAGATCTCAAGCCTGACGAATCCTTACCATCCCAGTCACTGTGGCTGGACAACTTGTGTTGAATATTCTGATTTTAGCAAATTAAGGCTTATTCATATTTGTCAAGACCTCTGCTTGCTGTCAATGAAAGGCTTCATTTTCCCATCATGGTCATATGATGCTCCTTACAAGATATAGCTCTAATGACTGTGCGCCTGACCATCTTGTGACAAGGAGCGCATCGCTTCCTCTGGAAGTATACAATGGAGGTTCTCCTTGAATGACTGCAAGCAGAGATCTTAAAGGATTATTTCCCATTTTAATAATTAGTAAATGCGAGCAATTTTGCAATTTACTGCATCTTAAAATTCTCAGTCCTTTTTGAGATATTAACACTTTTCTTATGTTTACAGCTCGTTGCCTTGGAAATCGACCAACACTGCCAGACAGTAGAACATGCGCAGCGCTTACCAGCTCTTCTCTATTGAGCTTACAAGCACGGTTTTGAATGTTGGAGTGCGATGTTACCTGCTAATCCCAGACATTTGCAGTGCAGTGCTTACAACTGCACAGCAGCGGTGGTCGGTCTCCTAGGCAGTGGGCTATAAACAAAAGAAAAATGTTAAAGGGAACCTGTCACCTGAATTTGGCGGGACCAGTTTTGGGTCATATGGGCGGGGTTTTCGGGTGCCTTGCAATTGCCTTGCGCAGGCGTGTACTCCGGAGGACAGAGAATGAACTTCAATCCAATATTGCGGCCAGCATGCAGCCAGCGGGTAAGGAAAGGGTGAATCAAACACCCGAACACCCCGCCCATATGACCCAAAACTGGTCCCGACAAATTCAGGTGACAGGTTCCCTTTAATAGCTCAAGAACGGCTGCAAATTTTAACAATCAGTAAATTGCAAAAGTGCTTGTTTTTACAAGCTCCATCCAACAATATCCATCTATGGAAAAGGGAATGACCCTTTTAAATAAATGGGGAATTGATATTTAAAGTTTATTAGAAAATGATATAACTTTTTAAAACTTTTCTTTGTTCCCTACGGCACTTTAACATGACACGGATCTGCACGCCGATTAGCCCCATTGGGGTCCATTCTTGAGTCACTTCTTCACAAGACAAAAAGTGATATCACTTTTTTTTCTGCAGATTTTTCACCAATCCCTTTCCAATGTAGATGGCACATAGTAGGTGCGGTTGTAGGGCGCTGCTCACTCCAATCTCTACTGTGTAACCGTTCAGATGCCGCTGTCAATCTGACAGCAGCATTTAAGTAGTTGTGATTCCTGCAACAGAGGGTCCACTAAGGACCTCTGCTGCCGCCATCTTTATACTCCCAAGTGAGTGTCATTTTTACCATATGTGCAAAACCGAAGTCTTGCAGTATACAGCACAAGCGATCAGACAATTGCAGATTCTGTTTACTGGGATTTAAAAAAATAAAAATAAAAAAAATTGAAAATTATTAAAAAAAAATGTTTTAAAAAAATATATAAAAATTATATACTCCCTTTTTCCTAATACAAAAAAAAATAGAAAAAAATTAAAAACCTATTTAGTATCACCGCATCCGTAAATGTCAGGTCTGTGAAAGACTAAAATTAACTAACCGAAATGGTAAACACCGTAAAGGAAAAATACGTCATGTGTACCCAAAATACCAGTAAAACAGCACAAATGAGCCCTCTTATAGAAGATATGATAGAACCATGAAACATTCCGTGTATTGTTATAAAGTTTTCCCATATATGTGTCTGTATTATGAAGTATGACCGTCCGCACGCTTTCCCCCTACAGGCGTGTTGCTGGACATCCTCCAGAGGACCGGATATAAAGGATATGTCGCTTTCCTGGAAAGTCTAGAACTGTATTACCCTCACTTGTACATGAAGATAACCGGAAAAGAGCCCACCCGCGTCTTCTCCATGATCATAGGTAGCGCTCGTGTCTCTGCTTGCCTTGTTTGTTGGTGTTAGTTCTGAGCCTCCTTTACAGTAACTGCGGCGCTTGGCACACCCTAAATTACTAATAACCATGTTTCATCACCCTGCGGGGTCGGAGAGCGATGAGATGGTTAATGAGATACAATGGCTGCACAAAATGCAACCATCAGCGCGGTGCGAGTGAGTGTGGTCACAAGTGCTCGGACTGGCCGGTGGCTCTCCTGACCTGAGTGAATTTCTATACAGCTGTCACGTTTGGGTGAGGAGAGCCGCCGGCCAGTCCGAGCACTGCGATGTGATAGTCGTCTGTGTTATGCGGCCGTCTGACTGCCCCTCAGGCTAATTCACCTCCGGGTGCTGTCCAATTTTTATTTTTCTCGCGGACAGCACTTTGTGCCATTAAGTAGAATGGATGTATTCACATATGGATCTAGTAGTAGGATCAATCTCAGCGATCTCATCGGCTGATCAGACTCGGTCACTCAGGTCTATGGGGATCCGTGAGACACGGATGCAGATCGGAGGCTTCACATTTGCTTCCATTTTGCATCACAGATTTGTTCCTTAGTGATAATCTTCAGCAAAATTGTGATCTCCCAAAGATTTTTTTTATTGGCTTGGAAGCGAGGACTCCTCCACACTCAGAAGTAGGTACAACTAGGGCAACACCTGAGGAAACATTGGTCCAAGTTTTCTGGATGAAACCCAGGTGATTTCTCATGCACTTGCCCCTTAGACTGTCAGCTGAACCCGGTGATACCGGCGAGTTTAGCTGACGTTAGTCTGGTGTGTATGGGGGACTTTAATATTTAAAGGTATGGGCATTTTTAGTCTGACTTCTCAGCATGGGGCGTCAGGATTTAGAGTGCCTAGGGCAGCATGGACACCAGATATAGCCCTGCACTTCTGTATGACACACCAACTCCTCTAGGTGAAAGTGCTGACTCTTAATGTAGTTAATCTGGGTAAAAAAAAAAAATCTTCCAAAAACAGCGCCACACCAGCTTACAGGTTGTATCTGGTATTACATCACAGATTATCATTTTTTTTTTCTCATTTAGACACAGCAGGGGAATCCAGCCTGACTCAGCTTCTCATGAATGAAATGCTAAAACTTCAGCAGACTATTCAGGAGGAGAGACGAAAATACAAAGAGCTGCACATTTTAGCCCAGGAGAAAGATGATAACATTCGACAAATGCAGGTCAAGGATAGCGAGCTGAAGAAACACCAGGAGAGGGTCCTTAAGATGAAAGAGGAGGTGGACAATTTAAACAAAGAACTTAAGAAGTGCAAGGATGAGAACTACGAACTGGCCATGAAGTATGCCCGGCAGAGTGACGAGAAAAATACGGCACTCATGAAAAACAGAGAGTTGCAGCTTGAGGTTGGTAGCAGTGTTGGTAGTAAACCATGTAGACATTAGGTGATGCTTATATTTGCTGCTTGTTGTTTTATTGCGTGCCCTCTGGCGGCTGGTTGTATTCTCTAGTGCCCTATGGCAGCTGTTTGTATTGTCGAGTACCTTCTGGCGGGTGGTTGTGTTGTCAAGTATCCTCTGGTGGCTACTTGAATTATCGAATGTTCTCTGGTGGCTGGTTGTATTGTCAAGTGTCTTCTGGCTGCTGGTTGTATTGCCAGGTACCCTCTGGCGGCTGGTTGTATTGTCGAGTACCTCCTGGTGGCTGGTTGTATCTGCTGGTTGTATTCTCTAGTGCCCTATGGTGGCTGGTTGTATTGTCTAGTGCCCTCTGGTGGCTGATTGTATTGTCAAGTGTCTTCTGGCTGCTGGTTGTATTGCCAAGTACCCTCTGGCGGCTGGTTGTATTGTCGAGTACCTCCTGGTGGCTGGTTGTATCTGCTGGTTGTATTCTCTAGTGCCCTATGGCGGCTGGTTGTATTCTCTAGTGCCCTATGGGGGCTGGTTGTATTCTCTAGTGCCCTATGGCGGCTGGTTGTATTCTCTAGTGCCCTATGGGGGCTGGTTGTATTGTCGAGTACCTTCTGGCGGGTGGTTGTGTTGTCAAGTACCCTCTGGTGGCTGGTTGTATAATCTAGTGCCCTCTGGGGGCTGGTTGTATTGTTGAGTACCTCCTGGTGGCTGGTTGTGGAGGAGAGCACCCTCTGATGGCTGCTTCTATTGTCTAGTGCCCTCTGGCGGCTGGCTGCATTGTCCAGCATACTCAGTCAGCTGATTGCAGAGGAAGATGCCCTCAGGTGCCTGATTGTAAAGACTTGTCTTGCT
The DNA here is from genome assembly GCF_051348905.1 of Ranitomeya variabilis. NCBI lineage: Eukaryota > Metazoa > Chordata > Amphibia > Anura > Dendrobatidae > Ranitomeya > Ranitomeya variabilis. The sequence continues at coordinate 247,401,763 of NC_135233.1, read as the reverse complement.
CTTTGTCCCTTTTTGCAGAAAAGCATCTAAATAGTGGATGCGTTTCTCAGTTTGAGGATTGTATAGACAGACCACCTAGAATTCTCCCTATTTGTTCCCTTTTTCTTACCTGAACCACAGATTGAGAAACTTAAACATAACCTGATGAAGGCAGAGGATGACTGCAATCTGGTGAGGAAACAGACAATGAAGCTAAAGAACGCCATGAAAAAGCAGCCGAGTCAGGATATCATCTATGAGCTGCAGAGAGAAAACTATGTTCTGAAAGCCAGACTTCAGGAACAAGATAACACTCCTCTGCAGGTGGGGTGGACCTGATTGCTACACCACCTTCATTAAGAGTCAGACAGGATGTCTTGTAGGATTTGTGGTGTCCTTGCTTTATGTGATATTCGTCTTTGTGATGTTACTATTTTAGAATTCGCTGAAAGATGTGACGGTGGAGAAAACAAAGTTATACATCCAGGATCTAGAGAATGACCGCAGGCAGGCCTTGGAGCAGCATCAGGACTTGGTCAATAGCATCTACACCCTGAAGATGAGCCTGAGACAAGCTGAGGACCTTCGGGATAAGGTGTCTGATTGCTATACGTGAGCTTTACCCATCACACAGTACCCGACTGCAAGATCCCCTATCATAGGAATGGTGCACTGTGTACAGGGGCATCTATACCAGTGGTGTTTATGAAAAGGAAGCTGCATATTATTATTTATATAGCACCATTAACTCCATGGTGCTGTACATGAGAAGGGGTTACATCAAAATACAAATATCACTTACAGTAAACAAACTAACAATGACAGACTGGTACAGAGGGGAGAAGACCCTGCCCTTGCGGGCTTATATTGTACAGGATTATGGGGAAGGAGACAGTATGTCGAGGGATGCATTAGCTCCGATGGTGTTCAGGTGGCCGTGTGGTCATTACAGGCTGTATTGGGCCTACAGGTTGGCGGACAATGTCTTCCCTTACAGTGGAAGATCTCATTTCTGCTGTGATGTAACAGCTATAGAACTGTGCTATAATGGTTCATACAGTTTTAAAACTCCCCTGACTCACTCCGTCCATACTAATTGTAAGTGCTGTGTCCCAAATCTCCAGATTTTGCCTGTCTCTGCCATCTGCTTGTAAGAGCTGACCAGGGAAAACCTATTGCAAGCAGGAGGAAGAAGAGATGGCTAAAAATGCATGACATAGGATATATTGAAAACCTGTATGAAGATACACCACATAGGATACTATGAGACTCTGCAAATGCAATCTGATGAGTACAAAGCTGACGGCTGCATGAGAAATATATGTAGCTTTTGGTGAAAGGAAAAAGAAATACCATAATAAAACAAAATAGCTGAAGTGCTGCCTTCACTTTTTCGGCAAAGTGAGAACCATCCTATATATCCTTAGAGGGGAATCAAAAAATTGAGACGCGAATGTATCTTGTATCCTCAGTACTCGGAAGAAAAGGAAGTTCTAGATCTGCAGTGTACCACGCTAAAAAAAGACTCGAAGATGTACAAAGAACGCATAGAGGCCATACTACAGCAGCTCGAGGAGGTGTGCAGTGAGCGCAACCAGGTAAGAAGCCGTCCCAGATCACACTGTCTTGTACGGTACTGATGGGGAACTATATAAAGCTTGAGATGGGCCTGCAACTCCTGTGCCTGTTGCCTTTTCTAGATTACATGATATTATCAAAGTAAAAAGCATACCGTAGTTTTTTTTAAAGGGGTTGTCATCATAAAGTAAAGGTTGTAAATCTGAGATCTGGCAGCTGAAACCCTTGATGATCATTTCTTTATCTCCAGAAAGCAGCTGCATTATTCTTCTGCAGTGGCCACTACAGGAGAAATGTGGTATTACATGGCGCATATGCAAATGAATAGTAATACATCGTCATATTGAGTCCAGAGAAACAGATCCTCTTCCATGACATCCGTTTCTCCTGATGGGACATGTGTCCTATTAATGGTTTGACAGGATGAAGTTTGTGTACTTTCTCTCTGCATTTGATCATATAATGTCCATAATTTTCTGCCGCTGTCTTTTGTCTTGTCTTAGGCCATTGCCACAAGGGAGCAGTTCTACGGGCAGTACACCAAGTGTCTTACAGAGAAAGACTTGTACCGAAAGCAGATCCGAGAACTTGGGGAGAAGTACGACGACCTTCAGATCCAGCTGTTCAGGAGCGAGGGGAGTTTGCTAGCTCTGGAAACTAAGCTGAAAAGGACAGATTCGCCAGCACTGGTACAGAATAGCTAAACCTTCAGTAATATTATTAGCATTTATTGCGGTCCGGTATTTCAGTCTATTATTGCATTGATGGGTGGAAAGATGCAAAGACCTGAACATGCCCATGTACAAAAAAAAGGCTGTTTCGACATAACAAGTTCTGTTTCTGCCTACTGAAAGGTTTTGCCATGGGCGCGTTTGAAAATGTAAATCTCCTCTCTGGTGAGAGATACTGCAGATCTGACCCGTGTACATACACAGGTAAAATCTAAAATTTCTGGCCTCATGGATGAGCACAGATCTCCATATCTGCAGCTTGACCATTTCAGTTGTGGATTTTCCCTCCTTTCAATGTCGCTAAAATCCGTCACATGTCAGACATGCGGTTTTGCTGCGGAGCAGAGAAATGCATCCAGTTCAGTCCCGGCCATACGCTGCAGAGTGGGGAGCCAAGGGTCAATTAGGAAAGCCAAGTCTGTGTCCCTGGCTGGGAATAGCCAAAAAAATGATGGTAAATTCTTAATTTCTCACAATGCACCTCAATAGGGCACCGCTGGGAAATCGGCACAACTGTAAATGCAGCTCTGGTGGTGCGTGGTGTATAAAACTGGGCATGGTATTCATGAGCCGACTGACTAGGGGAGTGATAATATGGTTGTACATGGGGTGGCGGATACAGCAAAATATCCCATATAATGGTGCGTAATTGGGGGGATTCAGGAAATCCGGGTGTCTGCCACCAATATGGCTTTAGTGGCCGGACAGAAGCGGACATATACATATATAGGTAGTGACGGGAGACTCTGCCATACCGCGGCGCCTAATGGTGAAGCTTAGGTATCTAGTAATAATAGGCCTGTATACAGGGTCCTATGTACTTACACATATATCTGCACGCTCTACAAGCTCGCCAATCCTCCCGGCGTTATGTCTGTGTGCAGACACCTGGATGACGCTGCTTTTATTAGATGCATTCCTGTGTACAGACGATAGGGTATTTATGGCCGCAGACGAGAAATAACTTGTCTCTTTCTGTCCCCTCCAGTCCTCTGATGCAGATGAACTTTCTTCACGCAGTTCTCAGGAAGTAAGTAAACACCAGAGGGCATGTGTAATGGAGGGGAGGCGGTGGTATGACATGCTTCTAAAGACCCCCTGTGACGTGGGGATAATATCTCCCTTCTTACAGTCTCTCCCTTTGTGTTCTATGACTGTGAGCTAATGATGTCATATATATTCAGTCATGGCAGAAAGTGTTGGCACCCTTGAAATTGTTCAATAAGATGAAGTATTTCTCCCAGAAAATTATTGCAATTACATATGTTTTGCTATACATGTTTATTTTGTTTGTCTGTATTGGAAAATCACAAAAAAAGAGAGAGAAAAAAGGCAAATTGGACATCATTTCACACAAAACCCCAAAAAGGAGTTGCACTAAATTGTTGGCACTCTTCCAAAATTGTGGGTAAACAACTTTGCTTCCCGCATGTGATGCTCGCTCTAAATCACCTGTGGCAAGTAACAGGTGTGGGCAATATGAAAATCACACCTGAAACCAGATAAAAAGGGGAGAAGTCGACTTGAATCATTGCATTGTGTGTCTGTGTGTGCCACACTAAGCATGGAGAGCAGAAAGAGGAGAAGAGAACTGTCTGAGGACTTGGGAAATAAAATTGTTGAAAATTATCAACAATCTCAAGGTTACAAGTCCATTTCCAGAGATCTTGATGTTCCTTTGTCCACAGTGCAGAACATAAGAAGTTTACAACACATGGCACTGTAGATAATCCTCCTGGATAAGAAGCCTCCAGAAATGGATGGAAACAAAGCGCTAGAGAGTCCTGGAGTGGCCAGAAATGAGTCCGGATCTAAATCCCACTGAACACCTGTGGAGAGATGTTAAAAACTGCTCACATATGAGAGTTTGAAAAGAAGAGTGCTCCAAAATTTCAGATGAGAGGTGTAAGAAGCTTGTAGATGGTTATAGGAAGCGATTGTTTGTACCGTAGTTATTTATTCCAAAGGGTGTGCAACCAAATATTAAATTGAGGGTGCCGACAATTTTCTTCAGCCCTTTTTTGGGGTTTTGTGTGAAATTATGTCCAATTTGCCGTTTTTTTCCTCAGTATTTTATGTGTTATTCTAATAAACATAAAGGAAATAAATGTGTATAACAAAAGATGTGTAATTGTAATAATTTTCTTGGAGAAATAATTCATCTTCTGGAACAATTTCAAGGGTGCCAACACTTTCGGCCATGACTGTCTATACACCCTCAGCTTATTCACGTTATATATAAAAAGACTAATCGCCGTTCTAATTGTTATTTAATTAATCAACAGCACACATGAAAATAAGCAACTTTGTAATATTTCTTATTAGAGGAATCTACCCCTTTATCCTGGACAGAGTTTTCATTCTCAATTCAGGGGTAAAATCTGTATTCAGTGAAGAGAGAGAATCACATTACTGAGACAGGAGATGACAGTTGGTGCTTATAAAGTTCTATGGAGCGTAGAGTATCTAGAGGCCGACACAGGTATTCTGCTGCAATGTTAAACGAGTCCCTGGCAGAGATCGTCCCCGTGCAGAACAGGCAGGTAGATAGCAACTCTCTGACTGATAGTTCTTAGACTCATAGAATGATAGAGTTGGAAGGGACCTCCTGGGTCATCTGGTCCAAGCCCCTGCTCAATGCAGGAGTCACTAAACCAGTTCAGACAGATGTCTGTCCAGCCTCTGTTTGAAGACTTCTTGGCCCCATGCACAAAAGTAATAAAAGTCCTGAATACCCCTTTAGTGTAGACTTATTCACGCTTAGAGCCGGGTGCTGTGTGAGTGATCAATATGTCCCCGTTTGTGCCCAAAGGATTGTGCAGATCCGGCATTGTTACCTATTTGGCCGCTGCTCAGTAACCGCAGGAAAAAATGATTTATTACGGCCCTAATGAAAGTAATGCAGTAGGAAATTATTAAAAAAAATCCATGTGGTGCCAAAACCACTGCAGACAATATAATGGCAGATGAAGGGTATGACGACTGTAACATATTTACTAAAGCCGAGGCTGGCATTAGGGTTCCTGCTGCGGGGTTCGAGGGCCGCGAGTCTTTCCTGTGTGTTATAAGACGGCCATCTTTCTAATAAAGTCTGTGTGCTGATTGGCACAGAGATGGCTTCCGAAAGTGGAGATCCGGATGAGAAGACCCCCTCCGTGCCGCCCATATCCCTTCTTAGGATAGGCGACGTCTTAGGATGGCTCTGTAATAGGACAGTGAATCACTAATGTTCTTCTTTGTCTTTAAGATTAAGGTTTTCCAAGATGAGCAGCCATCACCGACAGATCATAGTAAGTAGCGACGGCATATTGGATGAATTATGGACCGGCTAAAAAAAAAAAAAAAAAAAAAAAAAAAAAAAAAGACTCCACTTTTCAGTGGGATTTGTGGTTTAATAAGGGTTGGATAAAGTCAGAGTTCACAAACCAGCGAAGTTAGACCGCTCCGCAGTTTGGTCTTGACCAGGCTGGCGGCTGTCAGGGCATGCTTGGGGTTGTAGTTTTGCAACAGCTGATGAGCTGCAGGTTGGAGACCACCAATCTACACTATTGAGACATTAGTGTTTTGAGATTTTGCTTGGGATGGACTTAAAGCGGTTTTCTCAGCTTCTATCTTCTGGAGCACACTGCTTCCATGCCGCTCGGCTTCCTGCTTGGCTGGGGGGGCGGTGCGCTCCTGAAGATCTGACAGTGTGCCCTGTCCTACGCAGTAAGTCTCCACAACTTCAGGGCTGTGCTTGAAAATGAATACACTTACCTAGGAAACCAACCAACTCTGATAAACTGCAGAGGTGGCCGATTATCTAGGGAACAAGCAGTTGATAATAGAATTAAAAATAACGTGTTCTTGAGAACAAAGAGGAGCTTTAATGACAAGTAAATTTCAGAATTATAATGCTGCAATATCGCCCACTTAAGATGAGACAACCCCTTTAAAATATTTGGAACAGTGTCAGCAATAATAGCTCCCCATCATCACTCCGGCCTCTGCCACGCGTTAATACATTGTCTGTATCATGTATTCTCTCTTGTGTGCACACAGAAGATCCACCTGGAGACGGCCACCACGAGGAAGACCGCGATGAATCCTCGCCGACACAGGACGAGGTAAGTCCTAGTTTATAGGGATCTACACTTTACATGGGGAGTGTATGGAAGGTGCGGACACTGTGTGCCCAGAGCCATAGACACTGCAGGATAATCACAAACCTAGAGAGATTCTAGAAAACAAAGCAAGAAACACAGATTCTGTAAGAAGGGAACACGGACGCTTGGGTCATCTAGATCAATGTTACTGATAGTCTAGAGAAAGGGATTGCTGGGACTAGAAATGGGGCTGGTGAGAGTTGGGGAATCTAAAATATTAGTCTTCTAGTATATGGGGAATCGAGAGAAGTATTATTCAGAGATGGAGGGAATCTAAAAGAAATGTGTCACAGATCCTGGGGACTCGAGAACAGTGGCACAGTGATACGAAACTATGACATTCTGCTGCACGCAGAGTCTGGAACAACGGCTGCCTGATACATCAGGACTATAGACCATAGTGTGCTGATACATGAACAGTCTAGAATCATAATGAAACATGAAGGGGCCGATTCATCAAAACCTGTGTTTTCTGCGCCGATGGAGAGTCAGCAGGAGCCATGTGCCAGAGACAGATGTGTATCCGATCCTGGACTGCTGTACATTTCTATCTTAATTTGCACCACTTTTCTGTGTTTTTTTAAATTTACCGGGCCACATGCTCCACTTAGCTCTGCCCATTTCCCCAAAAATTATTGGAGCTGCTGTAAAAACACCAAAAGACGCAACATTTTTGCATAGCACCGTTACAACATTTCACATCATTTATTCCAGATTTCTGGCTTTAACTGTTTGATGAATCAGCCCTTAAGAATTGACTAAAATGGTGGTCTAATGCATATAGATTCTAGAACAATGCAGGAAGGATGTCTAAAGAATCTAGAAGTATGGAGGGTGGATGCATAAAGGACCTAGTACAATAGAGGAAGGATGCATAAAGAATCTGGAAGAGTGATGGGTGGGTGCATAAAGGATCTAGAACAATGGAGGAAGGATTAATAAAGAATCTAGAATGATGGTGGGCGGGTGCATAAAAAATTTAGAACAATGGAAGGAGGATGCATAAAGGATCTAGAATGATGGTAGGCTGATGCATAAAAGTTCTAGAACAATGGAGGGAGGATGCATAAAAAATCTAGAATGAAGGTGGGCATATACATAAAGGATATTGAACAATGGTAGGAGAATGCATGAGAATCTAGAACTATGGTAAGATGCATTAAAAATCTAAAATGATGGTGGTCAGATGCATAAAGTATCTAGAACAGTGCTGATTAGATGCATAAAAATCAAGAATAATGGTGTGGTTATATATTAGCAGTCTAGAACCCTAATGGTGCTTTGATACATGCAAAATCTAGAACCGTAGTATTACAATACATGAATAATTTTAGAACCATAAAGAGTCTCTGCTGCATAGAAATGTAGAACGTTGGCTGGAGACTCCCAGATCCTAGCACAGTACCTCCCTGGCAGTCGGGGAGCGTAGACCCGTAGGATTATTATACATAACCAAAATCCAAAAGTGGACTCACCACCTCCAAATACAATTCTCATACCCAAACACCCCAACAATTGTAGGTGAAAAAGAGGCATAGGCATATAGGATATATTTAAAACATGATACTTTTATTAGACATAAATATTTAAAACAAGACAAGGAAATTCAGAGAAAACACTGATGGAAAAAACACAAGAAAAAGGAAATGAATAAAGCCGCATAACACTACAACACCTTCCAATTTTTATACAATTATGGGGACCAGCCCCCATTTGAGGAAGCCATTATGGCGAAACGGCGCTGTCGGGGTCACTGATGGACACACAGGAAAGGACACACTTTTTAAGTGAGTAAAATAGGTTTTCAGCTGCTATAACTTAAATTATATCTGTGAGTAAAAATTTGCACTAAGCACTTATCAGTTTACCTGGTAGTGGCGGTGTAGGCAGGGTGATATTCCGCCTTATGAGTTGATAAACTGTTATGAGAAAAAAATTTTTTTGATAGCCGCAAAATTTCAGCACTATGCACTTTATTAATGTAGATTAAGTTTCAGAAGCGTTTATATATGCTTTATTTAGCGGTATATGCACATGAAGTAGTTTTTTTTTCTAAAAAACAGTCATTGTGAATCGCTTCTGTTACAGAGATGCGGCTATCTAGTAATATGCTCTGCTTACACATGCCACTTTATTGACTATAGGGCTGGTCCCCATAATTATATAAAAATTGGAAGGTGTTGTAGTGTTATGCGGCTTTATTCATTTCCTTTTTCTTGTGTTTATTCCATCAGTGTTTTCTTTGAATTTCCTTGTCTTGTTTTAAATATTTATGTCTAATAAAAGTATCATGTTTTAAATATATCCTATATGCCTATGCCTCTTTTTCACCTACAATTGTTGGGGTGTTTGGGTATGAGAACCGTAGGATTATTATCCTGCTCTCAGCTCTTCACTTCCATCGTTCTAGAATAAAATCCTCGTTGACCCGCCGCTGCTCCTCTAAGCAGTGAGTAATGCTGGTGATCTGGCTACAGGACACATTTTCCACCATGACAATAACCTCCCAGAAGTGGGGCTGTGTCTTTTGCTGTCAGGGAACACTGAGATCCTCTTGATAGATTTTGGAACTTTGATAGGAAGACTGTGATTTAGGCTGTATCTCCTTAGTCATACAATGTCCAGACATGTTCCTCTAACACCCTCCCATCCTGTCCAGGCACATGGTCTTGTGAATGGAGAATTGGCACTCAAAACCAAAAGGAAAGTGTATACCAGCACGGATCGAAGTCGCAGGTAACGTATAGCGCCCGCCCTGTGTGCTGTGTATTAGTCACCCAGGCACGGTGATATGGTAGCCTTTCATTGTTATCTTTCAGAAAAGGTGCCCTGAGGATAAAGAAATCACACCCAGAAGTAGAAGACTACACCTCAGGAAGTGAGACTGACGGGACGCCATAGCACCCGCTCCACCCTCTGTGTATAGCGTCACGCTTGGATGAAGGACAATGGAGTCAGAACTGTTTGGAGGCTGCCAAACCTTGTTTTTCCTCCAGACTTGTGCCACTAGGAAAAGTGTCAGGACAAGGTTAACGCATGGACTAAATCTGTGTGGAAGGCTTCCCACCCAACCACTGCCATCATCTCCTCCGACAGAAGCCTACACATCATCCTGACACCCAGAAGGGCACGGCTGCCATCACTGCCCACTGTTTGGCTCCCACGTAGGACCTCAGTTACATAAGGGCCCATTTCTACATATTTGGACATTTTTGGGATTTTTTTTTTCTCCTCCGGCAACATAGTGAAATGTCATAACAGATCCCATAAATTTCCTTTGTGCACCAGTCTTCACGACAGGATCAAAAAATGTTGCATGTTGCACATGAGCCAGTTATGGACCCGTCAGACCAGTGTACTTGCTATGAGGCTGTATCTTTGAGTCAGGATCCCCGCTGTCAGTCCGGGCATTGCGGTCTTTATAGGGTCTGGCTGAACCTGGCCTATGTGTTCTTACAAAAATCTGGTGACGTGGTTATACCACTGCTTATTGTGAGACCTGATTATATATATATATATATATATATATATATATATATATATATATATATATATATATATATATATATATATATAGGGCCCTCCTGACAGTTATTGGGGAAGAGGAGTATCGGGCATGTTGAATTTTAACATGCCTGATCATTGGTTTTTATCAGAGGTGTAGCAGCGGCTTATTCCCCTATTCTTATTAAAAATGCATGTACACTCAGCCAAACTGAGCGGGCATGTGTATGGGATCAGGAGGAAGAGCTCGCAGTTAAATGGTATGGTTATTTTTTGAGAAAGGCTTCAGTTCAGTTTTTCTTGGCCCCCAGGTCAGTGCTAATTCTGCCTCGAGTGCTGCAGGTCGCAATGCAACACCGGGATCCCAGTGTCGTGTGATACATGACATTGTGGGGTCCAGCCTGAGCGGCCATATTGGAAATTAGGCCTGTCGCCACTACAAATTGCAGACGTGACTGTCCCCGGGGGCTCATCAGCATTGTAGATGGGGCTGGATCTGCCCTTACATTATTCTGGTCCATAAAACAGATGTTAGTGGTGCATGCTGCAATAATGGGTCCACGGTGCACACAAACCAATTATACGATTGTCAGAATGAGCCCTTAAATAAATGGCCATCCACATAACATGGACACCAGAGACTGTTGTGCCTCACAGAGGGGGCTCCGGAGCCGGGGATAGCCCGCCTATTTATAAGGTCAGCGCTCCTAATGGTGTCCTGGGAGATGGGTCACTTTTTCCTTTTTTGCCTGGTTTTTACACCCTGTATTGTGATCTATGGGGGCGACACATGGTCAGAGGGTAGGAACATAGGTGTTATGATGTGCTTTTTTGGGGGACAGTGACAGCCGCTCTGTACAGGACCTGGACATCGATGTGCTGCTCGTATAAAGTGTTTCATATTTTTATACTTTATTTTTATAGTAAAACTAATCTGTACTACAGAGAATAAAGCGTTCCTGATGCAGCCGTGTCCTGGAGCTTCACTTCACATATAGGAAATAGAAACTGTGCAATAAAGGAACACTCTGGGTCATACATGTCCACGGTGCTATGACTGCTGCAAGGAATGAGGGGACGAAGCACCGGATGAGGGTCCGAGAGAAGCCCTGTATAGAGGTCATCTTCCCCGAACAACCCACTTCTATATGTCCCCCTATATCAGACCTGCATAGAGGGGTACTCCATACCTTGGATAGGTGATGAGTGTTTGGTAGAGGACCCCGCTAAGTTCCAGTGTGGCAGAGGGACCCGACCAGGAGGACATTATAGGGCAGCCGAGGTCGCACATGCCCCTATGGTGCCGATGTCCGATCGCAGAGCCGTACAGACCTGGATGAATAGGAGAACCACTCCAGTAACCATCACATCTCCGTGTTCTTGTCGGAGGGTGGGGTGTTCCCTGATGTATTGCTGCCATATACCAGACACACACACTGGTCATTGACTCCAGATGTAAGATCTGGGGCTATACGACCACATTGGCTGGGACACAACCAAGTAGCAAAAAACGGCTGCATATCGCAACTTAATACAAGTGACTGGGGGGTCACGGGGCAACCAGCAAAAATCAAAGTGGTCCAACACTTTGTGACTTGCCTTTCCTGGTCCCTTTCGGCCATAAGATGCTGTGATATTTGGCCAAGCGACCCGTGTAGTACCAACCATAAGAAGCTTTACCCGGGGGGGGCGCCATCGGTGATCTGGGTGCTTCACGCTCTCCGGACTTTAGGGGGCAGGAGTCTGCTGGGGGTCCGGATGTAGCAGTGCATGGTATGGTGGGTGACAGGGCATGGCGGGGGCTCTGGGACCCCGCTGTCACCTCTATATGTCCTCACCACTTTGTCATTTATGAGAAATTACACGGATGCTGTTAGGTACAGGGGGCTACTGGAGGTCAGATGGCAACGAAAACGTGTGATCGCATCTGTATCAGAAGACAATGCCATATAGTGGTCGTGTATCATCACACTGCACGTCACTGCCATAATGAGAGTTGTAGTACACACAAGGGGCAGCTCTGCTGTAACTGCACACTTATCTATACATAGAACATTGTTATACCAGGCACAGAGCAATTCTCTACAGCAGCAACATGGGACCGTCCAGCCAGAGAAGGTGTTAAGGGATCAAGGATTCTAGCGCCCTCAACAAAGATGGCGGATTTGTACTTCCGTCCGCATGCAACATCCGGTCACGTGCTGATAACAGTGCTGGGGTCATGCTGCTGACAGCCGGGAGTCGGAAGCTGGTGGTCGACTGTGGGGGTTTAGCTGCCTGTGTCGGGAGGAGGCTGGGGTGGACATTACTGGGGGCGCACACAGAGAAGTGTCTCCTCCGTCCGCCATTACCTGTCCCCGGGCACCGCCAGGCTGCTGCGTGGAGAAGTCTCTGTACTGAGGGAGCTGCCCCCGGCGCCCAGTGTGTGGGGAAAGTGCTGACCTCCCATTACCAGCTGGTATACACCTGCAAGGTAGGTACAGAGCGCCCCCTGCAGAAAGGCGCCTGACGGACAGCGCCACCGCAAAATAATACCACACTATTATTTTAGGGGGTGCTCTCTGCATAATAAGTATAGGTTCACATTGCGTTAATGGGTGATCGCTAACGGACAGCGTTGCACGGCGAAAATGTCGCAATTAACGCCGTGCAACGGGTCCGTTAGCGCACCCATTGACAGCAATGTTAATTTCGCCAGCAGCGCATCACTAGCGCGTGCCTTTTTCGGCTCGCGCTAGCGATGTGCCGTTCTTCTGTGACGCACCTCGGACGCTGCTTGCAGCGTCCGCGGCGCGCCCGAGGTCCGTTCCTCGCTCTCGCAGATCGGGGATCTGCGAGAGCGGGGACATTAACGCGACCCCCAAACGCGATCCATAAAAATACATTGCATTAGCGCAATCCGCTAGCGCTAAACGGATTGCCCTAACGAAATGTGAACCTAGCCAAGAGTGCCAGAAGGGGAGAGCGCCCCCAATAATACCAGAATGCCCACAGGACAATGGGAGACGGGCAACACACCTCACTCCTCACAGGACGACGGCGGATAGACAGCACACCTCACAGGACGACGGCGGATAGACAGCACACCTCACCCCTCACAGGACGACGGCGGATAGACAACACACCTCACTCCTCACAGGACGACGGCGGATAGACAGCACACCTCACAGGACGACGGCGGATAGACAGCACACCTCACCCCTCACAGGACGACGGCGGATAGACAGCACACCTCACTCCTCACAGGACGACGGCAGATAGACAGCACACCTCACTCCTCACAGGACGACGGCGGATAGACAGCACACCTCACTCCTCACAGGACGACGGCGGATAGACAGCACACCTCACAGGACGACGGCGGATAGACAGCACACCTCGCCCCTCACAGGACGACGGCGGATAGACAGCACACCTCGCCCCTCACAGGACGACGGCGGATAGACAGCACACCTCGCCCCTCACAGGACGACGGCGGATAGACAGCACACCTCGCCCCTCACAGGACGACGGCGGATAGACAGCACACCTCGCCCCTCACAGGACGACGGCGGATAGACAGCACACCTCGCCCCTCACAGGACGACGGCGGATAGACAGCACACCTCACCCCTCACAGGACGACGGCGGATAGACAGCACACCTCACCCCTCACAGGACGACGGCGGATAGACAGCACACCTCACCCCTCACAGGACGACGGCGGATAGACAGCACACCTCACCCCTCACAGGACGACGGCGGATAGACAGCACACCTCACCCCTCACAGGACGACGGCGGATAGACAGCACACCTCACCCCTCACAGGACGACGGCGGATAGACAGCACACCTCACCCCTCCCAGGACGACGGCGGATAGACAGCACACCTCACCCCTCCCAGGACGACGGCGGATAGACAGCACACCTCACCCCTCCCAGGACGACGGCGGATAGACAGCACACCTCACCCCTCCCAGGACGACGGCGGATAGACAGCACACCTCACCCCTCCCAGGACGACGGCGGATAGACAGCACACCTCACCCCTCCCAGGACGACGGCGGATAGACAGCACACCTCACCCCTCCCAGGACGACGGCGGATAGACAGCACACCTCACCCCTCCCAGGACGACGGCGGATAGACAGCACACCTCACCCCTCCCAGGACGACGGCGGATAGACAGCACACCTCACCCCTCCCAGGACGACGGCGGATAGACAGCACACCTCACCCCTCCCAGGACGACGGCGGATAGACAGCACACCTCACCCCTCCCAGGACGACGGCGGATAGACAGCACACCTCACCCCTCACAGGACGACGGCGGATAGACAGCACACCTCACCCCTCACAGGACGACGGCGGATAGACAGCACACCTCACCCCTCACAGGACGACGGCGGATAGACAGCACACCTCACCCCTCACAGGACGATGGCGGATAGACAGCACACCTCACCCCTCACAGGACGATGGCAGACAGACAACGTGTCCCCCCTCAGGGCGATGGCGGATAAACAGTTCTCCGTTCTCCTCCCAAGAGAGTACGCCCCACACACCAGACAGTGCTTGAAGGACAGTGCGCTCCCTGCAATACAGATCTTGTCTGTTTATTATTTGTATTCAGGTTTGTTCAACAAGATCCACGAAAAAGATCTCAAAATCGGCGTATCGGAGCGGCGTGGTGATTGTGAGGTGCCCCGGCTGCCAGAACCACCACATCATCGCCGATAATCTAGGCTGGTTCTCCGACCTGGATGGGAAGAGGTAAGTTGTGCGGGGCCTCATATAACTGCACATAAAGAGGGTTCCCACCTAGGGTATTAGTCACGTTGCCCCCTATTATAGGGGTTTTCCCACTTTTAGAAGTGCGCACCCCAAATTATTGTTAGAGCTAATACTCTCCTCTTGCTGGGTCCAGCGCTGATTCTCCACCACTACTTCGGTCTCAGCCTTTTTGGCTGCGGTATTGATGATGCTGACCTGTAGCGAGTGACGTCTTTTGTTTTTTAAAGTGGAAACCCCCCATTGAAGCCTTATTTCCATGTCCGTGTATTAATTGTGCTGTGATAATGCACTGGATGTATCACAAAGGCCCTGTAAGTGGTGGTCCCAAAGATGAGAACCCAAGATGAAGTGACCCTGCTACCCTAATAAGCTACATCATGGCAGTATCTCTCCTCATAGGATGCACAGCTGTCCGTGGTTGTATGTAGCCCCCTCCAGTGAAGTCTTTGGGAGTAATGGACAGACAAAACCCTGCTGGAGGCCCGTGTCTTTGCCATCTTGCTGCTTCTTTGAAGCTTAGTTAAATGATTGGATTCATTAGGCTAGGTTCACATTGCGTTAGGGCAATCCGTTTAGCGCTAGCGGATTGCGCTAACGCAATGTATTTTTATGGATCGCGTTTGGGGGTCGCGTTAACGTCCCCGCTCTCGCAGATCCCCGATCTGCGAGAGCGGGGAACGGACCTCGGGCGCGCCGCGGACGCTGCAAGCAGCGTCCGAGGCGCGCTACAAAAGAACGGCACATCACTAGCGCGAGCCGAAAAAGGCACGCGCTAGTGATGCGCTGCTGGCGAAATTAACATTGCTGTCAATGGGTGCGCTAACGGACCCGTTGCACGGCGTTAATTGTGACATTTTCGCCGTGCAACGCTGTCCGTTAGCGATCACCCATTAACGCAATGTGAACCTAGCCTAAGGATCTGTGATTTTTATTTTTTTTATTTATTTATTTTTTTACTACATTCTGCAAAACTGTTGACCCTGCAATAATTTAATCAATGTAAGTCCCCTAAAATAAATTTAATAAGTTTAAATCGGCCCCTTTTTCACCATTCCAAAATGAATAAACTTATAAAATTCCATTTTTATTTATTTTTATTTTTTTCTACCTTTTCCCCACCCTTTTTTTTATTATTTTTTTTCTTGTTTTTCAGCAGATTCTGTGATAAAATAAATGATGTCATTGAAAGTTGCAGTTTCTCCTGCAAACTAACTGCCCTCATATGGATGTGTCTACAAAAAATATTAAAAAGTTACGGCTCTTGGAAGAAGGAGAGGAGAATATGAAAAATGTCTGGGTCCAATCTGTCACCCCTGGGACGTGTATGACCTGTTAATATGGGCATACAGGTTATAGAAATCTTACACTAGTTCTTCCTGTATGCCTCATAGCTGACGTCTTGTTGTGGAGAAATCCTCTTTTATTTCTGTTTGGTAATGATTTCTTCCATGTTCTCGGGTGTTCAGTGCCTGGAAGAAATCTGTGCCGCCTGTCTTCATCATCATACCACCCCCCCTGCCCTTCTCCCATCAGCGTCACTGGAGGCAAGAGATTTTCTTCCAGGCACCGCACTCCCCGGAGCCTGGAAGAAAATATTAGCATACAGGAATTAAATACAATGTCTCCACAGCAAGACTGCAAATATGAAGCAAGCAGGTAGGACTAGTGTAACATTTCTATTCCCTGTATGCCCATATTAATAGGTCACATACCTCCCTGGGGGTGACAGATTCCCTTTTAAAGTGTTAGGGTATGTGCACACGCTGCCGATTTTGCTGCGGATCCGCAGCGGATTTGACGCTGCGGATCCGCAGCGGATTTGACACTGCGGATCCGCAGCAGTTTTCCCTAAGTTTACAGTACCATGTAAACCCATGGGAAAAAAAACCCGCTGTGCACATGCTGCGGAAAAATCAGCGCGGAAATGCTGCGGAAAAATCAGCGCGGAAACGCTGCGGAAAAAAAGAAGTAGCATGTCACTTCTTTCTGAGGATTCCGCAGCGGTTTTCAACCTGCACCAATAGGAAAGTGCAGTTGAAAACCCGCAGAAGAAACCGCGTGAAAATCTGCAGTGAAAACCGCAGTGGTTTTGCACTGCGGATAAAATCCGCTGCGGAAAAATCCGCAGCAAAATCCGCAACGTGTGCACATACCCTTAGTATGTTCATTTGCAGACACTATATGGATATTTTCCATAGACAACAGCACTACCTAGAGGATAGAATGTGAAATGACTACTCCTAATATGCAAGACAGGGGTGCACAGACCACTGGATCATAACAAGTGCCACAGTAAAACTTAATATACATACACATGTGCCCTGAATATTGGAGCCCTTATTGCGTATGGTATAGGGGGAGGTTTCTTATGGTGTGATTTATATATTTTTTTTTAACTCGTATGTTAATATATATTCTTCATTCTGCACTGAAGGAATATTGAGGAAATCTTGGCAGCTAAAGGAGAGAAGGTTCGTCGGCTGGTGGGTGAAGAGGCGCTGGAAGTAGTGGCGGACGACGGTATAACAGGGGTTGACACGGGCCCACCGGAGGAGGAGGACAAATCGGCGTTTCCTGCTCCCTGCGAGAAGACAGTGACTTGAAAAGAAGGAGGCGGTGGACCTTTCTTTTTATATAGACACTCTTTAATAATGGTATCATAACAGAGAAGATATCGTATCTCTACCCATCATTCCTTATATTACTGTACAATGGAGAAGATACTGACATTCTGCAACATAAGACTACAAGCTGTTTTTGCCAGATACACTTTCTTGTAATTTTCCATCAGGACTCATGTTCTTACAATCCTGCCGCCCCCCCCCCCTACATCTCTGTATGAAGCTGGATTTTGAGAGGCGCTAGGGGTACCACGGGGGGGGGGGGCGCTGTAATATGTGTGTGTGTCTCTATATATACATACAGTACTTTGCAAACACTTTTAGGCAGGTGTGGGGGAAAAAAGGCTGGAAAGTAAGAATCGTTTCAAAATAGAAGTGTTAATAGTTAATTTTTATCAATTAGCAAAATGCAAAGTGAATGAACAAAAGAAATCTAAATCCTATCAATATTTTGGTGACCACCTGTCTGTTCATCACTTCTTCTCACTCACTTGTGCACAATTTTTGAAGCAACTCTGCAGGAGGTTGTTCCAAACATCTTGGGAGAACTGACCACAGATCATCTGTGGATGTCACTTACTTGCGTAAATCCTTCTGTGTCTTCATGTGATCCCAGACAGACTGGATGATGTAAGATCAAAGATCTGAGGGGCCGGATCATCACTTCCATGACCCTTTGTTCTTAATGAACAGTGGCTGTGACATCACCTATTGTGAATGCTGGATCCTGTATTATCTACAGTATAAAGAAGTGTAGGGCAGCACGGTGGCCCAGTGGTTAGCAGTACAGCCTTGCAGCGCTGGGGTCCTGGGTTCAAATCCCACCAAGGACAACATCTGCAGGGAGTTTGGATGTTCTCCCTGTGTTTGCGTGGGTTTCCTCCGGTTTCCGCCCACATTCCAAAGACATACTAATAGGGAAATTAGATTTATGGTGGTGCTATATAAATAAAGAATAATTTTGGAGCCAATAATTTTCTAGCATCGGTGAGGTGTCAGACTGCAAATTTATTCCACAGCAGAACCCAAACATCCAGCCAATGTCATCATGGAGCCCTGATCTCACATCATCCAGTCTGTCTGGACTCGCATTAAGAGACAGAAGGATTTGCAACAAGTTTCGTACACAGAAGATCTGGGGTCAGTTCTCCAAGATGTTTGAAACACCTTCTGCCGAGTCCCTTCAAAAACTGTCCTCAAGTCTACCTAGAAGAAATAACACTTCCTCTTTAGTTTGGAAAGCATTTTTACTTTGCAGCATTTTTTTTACAACTGTCTAAAGTTTTTTTTACCGTACTATATACATACATTTATTATAATTGCCTTTAATGACCTGTAATAAAAGGTTGATTATGCAAATAAAGGTTTTTTGTTTTTTTTTACAGGATGGTAATTACCTAGTGTCTCTTCCTGGCTGTTAAAGGGGTGTACAGTCAGGAAATGTTATAATAACCTTTCCATGTGATAGGTCGCCAATATCGGAATGGTGCCGTCAGAGCTCATGCACCCTCACTCAAAAGCTGTGGCCACAGACCCGTACATGGAATGGGATGTCCTATCCCATGGATAAGTTATCTATATGTTCTATTCTAGACAACTACTTTAAGGCTGTGTGCACACGTAGCAGATTTTTCGAGTTTTTTTCGCTATAAAAATGCTATAAAACCGCAAAAAAACGCTCACATTAAGCATCCTATTTAATAGAATGCAATCCGCATTTTTTGTGCACATGCTGCATTGTTTTCCTGAGCGGAATCGCATTCCAGAAAAAAACGCAGCATGTTCATAAAATTTGCAGAATCGCGGGGATTCCGCACACCTAGGAATGAATTGATCTGCTTACTTCCCGCATGGGGCTATGCCCACCATGTGGGAAGTAAGCAGATCATGTGCGGTTGGTACCCAGGGTGGAGGAGAGGAGACTCTCCTCCATGGACTGGGCACCATATAATTGGTAAAAAAAAAAAAGAATTAAAATAAAAAATCGTGATATGCTCACCTTCGATGGCCCCCGGAGTCTTCCCGCCTCTCAGCGGTGCACGTGGCCGTTTCCATTCCTATAGATGCTGTGTGTGAAGGACCTGCGATGACGTCGCGGTCACGTGACCGCGACATCATCGAAGGTCCTTCACACACAGCATCTATAGGAACGGAAGCCGCTGAGGAGATCGGCTGTCTGCGGAAGGTGAGAATAACAAATTTTTTTTTTTTTTTTTTTAATTTTTTTTTATTTTTAACATTCTATCTTTTACTATTGATGCTGCATCAATAGCAAAAAGTTGGTCACACTTGTCAAGCACTATGTTTGACAAGCGTGACCAACCTGTCAATCAGTTTTATAAGCGATGCTACAGATCGCTTGCAAAACGCTAGCCAATTCCGCATGCGATATACCCGCGGCAGGAGCTGCAGAATTGAAGCAGAAATTTCCGCAGCAATTCTGCAACATGTGCACTTAGCCTAAAAGGGTTGTTCACATCCTGGGATATTTTTTTTTTTTTTTTTTTTTTTTTTGGTGGGTTAAAACAATTTTTGTCATTGGGTTTCTATTAAAAAAAAAAAAAAAAAAGTCCCGTTTTGCCTTGTCTAACCTCTTTGTTGCGCTGTCTGTTGTAGGCTGCAGATACGATTTCCTGGGATTCAGTCAGTGAGCTCATCTGTGACTGGGAGTTTATAAGGCTATGTGCACACGTTGCGGATTCGTGTGTGGATTTTTCCGCACTGCTTTTGCAAAATCCGCAGGTAAAATGCACTTTGGATTTACTGCGGATTTCCTGCAGTTTTTGTGCGGATTCCACCTGCAGATTCCAATTGAGGAGCAGGTGTAAACTGCTGCGGAAGAATTGACATGCTGCGGGAAATACAACGCAGCGTTTCCGCACGGTATTTTCTGCAGCATGTGCACTGCGGATTTTGTTTTCGATAGGTTTGCATGGTGCTGTACAACGCATGGGAAAACTGCTGCCAATCTGCTGTGGATCCGCAGCAAAATCCGTAACGTATGCACATAGCCTAACTCTTCAGACTTTTTCTTAGCTCATTCCATGAAATTTAAATATGCAGGAAAACAAAAAGCCTGTAGAAGCCAAACGGTGGAAAATATTCAATGACATCCAATTGTAAAAATAATTTTTTGTACGCTAAAATACATGCAGTAAAAAAAAAGTCTGCAAAAGTGGACGAAACCTTTTTTATGTGGCAGTATGAGGAAGGCGAGGGCTCTGTTCGCATCATAATTTACTTGTGGTGTATCTATAAAGACTCCATTCATACAACGGAGACCAAAATGGTGTCCTTTGTCAGTCCAGTTACCTTTTTTTTCCCACTTTCTTTTTCACATGTTACATAACTATATTATTTCAACTCTTGTGAGACAGATTGCCACTAACATTACTGGGGGGAAAAAAATGTTCCAGATAAAATTGGAAAAAACTTTAATGAAAACATTAAAAACATAATAATCCAATGCTCCATACAGACAACACCATAACCTTAGTGAGTGTGGCTACGCGTTTCGACCGAAAAGGTCTTTGTCAAAGCTCCACTACTAAGATCCCAATAGATACTAACATTACTCCCCTTCTGGCCTTTAAAACAAGAAAAGAAACCCCAGGCACAGTGGACTATCATAAAATACAGACAAGAAATATTCAAATAAAATTGCCTTTATTAACTAGACTGTGGCAAACAGTAGTACTGCATAAAAACATGTGCACATATCTGTCTATTATATGGATTCAATTTAATAAATGGCAGACCAAAAAATTGAAAAAACATAAAAGGTATTTTTGGTTACTGATCACAATATAAAAACAACTATTAAAAAATGTATATGTGATCACATAGAACAACTCCCCCCCCCAAAAAAAATATAAAGTATAAGTGGACAAATACATGAAAAATATAAGTAAGCAAGAGTGGAGAAAAAGAGGTGAAGCAATTACATAAAAATGAAATTAAATCAACCAAAATAAAAAATGTCTGTCTGTCTGTGGAAGCAACACTGTTTGACAATCAATTTCACATGCTGTTGTGCAAATGGAATAAACAACAGATGGAAATTATTGGCAATTATCAAGACTAACTCAACAATGGAGTGGTTCAGCAGGTGGGGACCACAGACCACATCTCAGTACCAATGCTTTCTGGCTGATGGTCACTTTTGAATGTTGGTTGTGCTTTCACACTCGTGGTAGCATGGGACGGACTCTACAACCCACACAAGTGGCTCAGGTAGTGCAGCTCATCCAGGATGGCACATCAATGCGAGCTGTGGCAAGAAGGTTTGCTGTGTCTGTCAGCGTAGTGTCCAGAGGCTGGAGGCGCTACCAGGAGACAGGGCAGTACACCAGGAGATGTGGAGGGGGCCGTAAGAGGGCAACAACCCAGCAGCAGCAGGACCGCTACCTCAGCCTTTGTGCAAGGAGGAACAGGAGGAGCACTGCTAGAGCCCTGCAAAATGACCTCCAGAGGCCACAAATGTGCATGTGTCTGCGTAAACGGTTAGAAACCGACTCCATGAGGATAGTTTGGGTGTCTGACGTCCACAGATGAGGGTTGTGCTCACAGCCCAACACCGTGCAGGACGCTTGACATTTGCCACAGAACACCAGAATTGGCAAATTCGCCACTGGCGCCCTGTGCTCTTCACAGATGAAAGCAGGTTCACACTGAGCACATGTGACAGAGTCTGGAGACACCATGGAGAACGATCTGCTGCCTGCAACATCCTTCAGCATGACTGGTTTGGCAGTGGGTCAGTAATGGGGTGGGGTGGCATTTCTTTGGAGGGACGCACAGCCCTCCATCTGCTCACCAGAGGTAGCCTGACTGCTATTAGGTACCGAGAGGAGATCCTCAGACCCCTTGTGAGACCATATGCTGGTGCGGTTGGCCCTGGGTTCCTCCTAATGCAGGACAGTGCCAGATCTCATGTGGCTGGAGTGTGTCAGCAGTTCCTGCAAGAGTAAGGCATTGAAGCTATGGACTGGCCCGCCCGTTCCCGAGACTTGAATCCGGTTGAACACATCTGGGACGTCATGTCTTGCACCATCCACCAATGTTACGTTGCACCACACACTGTCCAGGAGTTGGCGGATGCTTTAGTCCAGGTCTGGGAGGAGATCCGTCAGGAGACCATCCGCCGCCTCATCAGGAGCATGCCCAGACGTTGTAGAGAGGTCATACAGGCACGTGAAGGCCACACACAGTATGGACATCATTTCTTGTCTTGAGGCATTTCCACTGAAGTTGGATCAGCCCGTAACTTCATTTTCCACTTTGATTTTGAGCACCATTCCAACTCCAGTCCTCCGTGGGATATCAGTTGTGATTTACGTTGATCATTTTTAGGTTTTATTGTTCTCAAAACATTCCGCTATGTAATGAATAAAGATTTACAACTGGAATATTTCATTCAGTGATATCTAGGAAGTGGAATTTTAGTGTTCCATTTATTTTTTTTGAGCAGTGTGTGTGTGTGTGTGTGTGTGTGTGTGTGTGTGTGTGTGTGTGTGTGTGTGTGTGTGTGTATATGTATATATATATGTGTATATATATGTACTGTATATATATATGTATATATATATGTGTATATATATATATACTAGATGGCAGTCCGATTCTAAAGAATCGGGAGTCTAGAATCCATATATACTTTATTTATTCAAATGTAAGAATAATACAATTAATAAATAATAGTAAGAAAGAACAAAAAATGTCTGCACTCACCAGCTCTTGACAATTCTTGTTATTTAAGGTACAGTTACACAGGATCCATGAACATGCTTATGAGGGGAGTGATGAAAGACATCAGACAACAACTTTGCGTGTTGTGGCAAATGCCACAACAACGGTTCTTTGCTTAAGAACAATAATGTAAATAATAAATAATATGTATCAATAACTATGTATATTGGTATGTTCTATGACATTTTAAAATATTTCATTATTATGTGGAAAAGCTCTTAGTACCCATACTGGCGCATACTTGTGTGCCCATCAGGTATTTTCACAGTAAAATTTTCACAGGTGGGGCCCCTCGTCCTCCGATTTGGTGGGCGGGGACCCTCGGCCTCCGATTTGGTGGGCGGGGACCCTCAGCCTCCAATTTGGTGGGCGGGGACCCTCGGCCTCCGATTTGGTGGGCGGGGACCCTCGGCCTCCGATTTGGTGGGTGGGGACCCTCGGCCTCCGATTTGGTGGGCGGGGCCCCTCGGTCTCCGATGTGGTGGGCGGGGCCCCTCGGCCTCCGATTTGGTGGTCGGGGACCCTCGGCCTCCGCTTTGGTGGGCGGGGCCCCTCGGCCTCCGATGTGGTGTGCAGGGACCCTCGTCCTCCGATTTGGTGGGCGGGGACCCTCGGCCTCCGATTTGGTGGGCGGGGACCCTCAGCCTCCAATTTGGTGGGCGGGGACCCTCGGCCTCCGATTTGGTGGGCGGGGACCCTCGGCCTCCGATTTGGTGGGCGGGGACCCTCGGCCTCCGATTTGGTGGGCGGAGACCCTCGGCCTCCGATGTGGTGGGCGGGGCCCCTCGGCCTCCGCTTTGGTGGGCGGGGACCCCCGGCCTCCGATTTGGTGGGCGGGGACCCTCGGCCTCCGATTTGGTGGGCGGGGACCCTTCGGCCTCCGATTTGGTGGTCGGGGACCCTCGGCCTCCGCTTTGGTGGGCGGGGCCCCTCAGCCTCCGATTTGGTGGGCGGGGTCCCTCTGCCTCCGATTTGGTGTGCGGGGACCCTCGGCCTCCGATTTGGTGGGCGGGGACCCTCGGCCTCCGATTTGGTGGGCGGGGACCCTCGGCCTCCGATTTGGTGGGCGGGGACCCTCGGCCTCCGATTTGGTGGGCGGGGACCCTCGGCCTCCGCTTTGGTGGGTGGGGCCCGTCGGCCTCCGATTTGGTGGGCGGGGACCCTCGGCCTCCGATTTGGTGGGCGGGGACCCTCGGCCTCCGATTTGGTGGGCGGGGACCCTCGGCCTCCGATGTGGTGGTCGGGGCCCCTCGGCCTCCGCTTTGGTGGGCGGGGCCGGGCCCCTCGGCCTCCGCTTTGGTGGGCGGGGCCGCTCGGCCTTCGATTTCGTGGGCGGGGCTCCTCGGCCTCCGATTTGGTTGGCGGGGCCCCTCGGCCTCCGATTTGGTTGGCGGGGCCCCTCGGCCTCCGATTTGGTGTGTGCTCTGCCTGGGGCCACTGTGCTCTGCCTGGGGCCCCATATGCTGCCTGGGGCCCCTGTGCTCTGCCTGGGGCCCCTGTGCTCTGCCTGGGGCCCCATGTTCTGCCTGGGGCCCCTGTGCTCTGCCTGGGGCCACTGTGCTCTGCCTGGGGCCCCATGTTCTGCCTGGGGCCACTG
This sequence comes from Ranitomeya variabilis, assembly GCF_051348905.1. NCBI lineage: Eukaryota > Metazoa > Chordata > Amphibia > Anura > Dendrobatidae > Ranitomeya > Ranitomeya variabilis. The sequence continues at coordinate 247,377,085 of NC_135233.1, read as the reverse complement.
TGCTCTGCCTGGGGCCCCTGTGCTCTGCCTGGGACCACTGTGCTCTGCCTGGGGCCCCATATGCTGCCTGGGGCCCCTGTGCTCTGCCTGGGGCCACTGTGCTCTGCCTGGGGCCCCATATGCTGCCTGGGGCCACTGCTCTGCCTGGGGCCCCATATGCTGCCTGGGGCCCCTGTGCTCTGCCTGGAGCCCCATATGCTGCCTGGGGCCCCTGTGCTCTGCCTGTGGCCCCTGTGCTCTGCCTGGGGCCCCATGTTCTGCCTGGGGCCCCTGTGCTCTGCCTGGGGCCACTGTGCTCTGCCTGGGGCCCCATATGCTGCCTGGGGCCCCTGTGCTCTGCCTGGGGCCCCATATGCTGCCTGGGGCCCCTGTGCTCTGCCTGGGGCCCCTGTGCTCTGCCTGGGGCCCCATATGCTGCCTGGGGCTCCTGTGCTCTGCCTGGGGCCCCTGTGCTCTGCCTGGGGCCCCATGTTCTGCCTGGGTCCCCTGTGCTCTGCCTGGGGCCACTGTGCTCTGCCTGGGGCCCCATATGCTGCCTGGGGCCCCTGTGCTCTGCCTGGGGCCCCATATGCTGCCTGGGGCCCCTGTGCTCTGCCTGGGGCCACTGTGCTCTGCCTGGGGCCCCATAGGCTGCCTGGGGCCCCTGTGCTCTGCCTGGGACCACTGTGCTCTGCCTGGGGCCCCATATGCTGCCTGGGGCCCCTGTGCTCTGCCTGGGGCCACTGTGCTCTGCCTGGGGCCCCACATGCTGCCTGGGGCCCCTGTGCTCTGCCTGGGTGTAGGACACTGGTGACGTCACTTATCTCCGGACATTATCTCCGGACATTAGCTCCGGACATTATCTCCGGACATTAGCTCCGGACAAAGCCACGGAAGTTGGCACAAATTGCAGGAAGTAGTATTCTAGGCAATTATATATTAGATTTTAATGTTATCAGTGTTTACCTTTGAACGTTTATATTGTATTGTCCTGTCACCAGCCATGTGTACGATTATCGGCCGAAAGCCTCTCTGGAACCAATAATCACCCCATGTAAAGGTATCTTTATAAGTTAAAGATTCAGAATACTATGACTTTAATCATATCCTGAACAGTCAAGTTTTTTATGAACCGTTAAGGTTTTCTGGTTGAAGTAAAAAAAACTCTGAGTGTTTACAGTTTGAAACCATAAAATGTTGAAAAATTATGTCATTCTTGAGTATATCACTCAATGGTGCTCATAAACGTGTCAAATTTGATCTATAATATACTTTAATATACGTTACTTTAATCTTTAATATACTTAAGAACAGGGCCCCAGACATCACACAGGGGGTCTGAAACACCGCACAGTGGTCCAAAATATCGCTGTGCTCTGCCTGGGGCCCCATATGCTGCCTGGGGCCCCTGTGCTCTGCCTGGGGCCCCATATGCTGCCTGGGGCCCCTGTGCTCTGCCTGGGGCCCCTGTGCTCTGCCTGGGGCCCCATGTTCTGCCTGGGGCCCCTGTGCTCTGCCTGGGGCCACTGTGCTCTGCCTGGGGCCCCATATGCTGCCTTGGGCCCCTGTGCTCTGCCTGGGGCCCCATATGCTGCCTGGGGCCCCTGTGCTCTGCCTGGGGCCCCATAGGCTGCCTGGGGCCCCTGTGCTCTACCTGGGACCACTGTGCTCTGCCTGGGGCCCCATATGCTGCCTGGGGCCCCTGTGCTCTGCCTGGGGCCCCTGTGCTCTGCCTGGGGCCTCATGTTCTGCCTGGGGCCACTGAGCTCTGCCTGGGGCCCCATAGGCTGCCTGGGGCCCCTGTGCTCTGCCTGGGGCCCCATATGCTGCCTGGGGCCCCTGTGCTCTGCCTGGGGCCACTGTGCTCTGCCTGGGGCCCCATATGCTGCCTGGGGCCCCTGTGCTCTGCCTGGGGCCCCATATGCTGCCTGGGGCCCCTGTGCTCTTGCTGGGGCCCCTGTGCTCTGCCTGGGGCCCCATGTTCTGCCTGGGGCCCCTGTGCTCTGCCTGGGGCCACTGTGCTCTGCCTGGGGCCCCATGTTCTGCCTGGGGCCACTGTGCTCTGCATGGGGCCCCATAAGCTGCCTGGGGCCCCTGTGCTCTGCCTGGGACCACTGTGCTCTGCCTGGGGCCCCATATGCTGCCTGGGGCCCCTGTGCTCTGCCTGGGGCCACTGTGCTCTGCCTGGGGCCCCATATGCTGCCTGGGGCCACTGTGCTCTGCCTGGGGCCCCATATGCTGCCTGGGGCCCCTGTGCTCTGCCTGGGGCCCCATATGCTGCCTAGGGCCCCTGTGCTCTGCCTGGGGCCCCATGTTGTGCCTGGGGCCCCTGTGCTCTGCCTGGGGCCACTGTGCTCTGCCTGGGGCCCCATATGCTGCCTGGGGCCCCTGTGCTCTGCCTGGGGCCCCATATGCTGCCTGGGGCCCCTGTGCTCTGCCTGGGGCCCCATATGCTGCCTGGGCCCCCTGTGCTCTGCCTGGGGCCACTGTGCTCTGCCTGGGGCCCCATAGGCTGCCTGGGGCCCCTGTGCTCTGCCTGGGACCACTGTGCTCTGCCTGGGGCCCCATATGCTGCCTGGGGCCCCTGTGCTCTGCCTGGGGCCACTGTGCTCTGCCTGGGGCCCCATATGCTGCCTGGGGCCCCTGTGCTCTGCCTGTGGCCCCATATGCTGCCTGGGGCCCCTGTGCTCTGCCTGGGGCCCCATATGCTGCCTGGGGCCCCTGTGCTCTGCCTGGGACCACTGTGCTCTGCCTGGGGCCCCATATGCTGCCTGGGGCCCCTGTGCTCTGCCTGGGGCCACTGTGCTCTGCCTGGGGCCCCATATGCTGCCTGGGGCCCCTGTGCTCTGCCTGGGTGTAGGACACTGGTGACGTCACTTAGCTCCGGACATTAGCTCCGGACATTAGCTCCGGACATTAGCTCCGGACAAAGCCACGGAAGTTGGCACAAATTGCAGGAAGTAGTATTCTAGGCAATTATATATTAGATGGGCATTTCCTGAAGGAAATACATGGTGCTTGAACAGCGCTACCAGCTTTACAGCAGCACTTTTCACACACGGGACTGGGGGGCGCGCTTACTTTTGCACCCGGGGCCGGGGGCGCGCTTACTTTTGCAACCGGGGGCGCACTTACTTTTGCACCCGGAGGCGCACTTACTTTTGCACCCGGGGGCGCACTTACTTTTGCACCCGGGGGCGCACTTACTTTTGCACCCGGGGGCGCACTTACTTTTGCACCCGGGGGCGCACTTACTTTTGCACCCGGGGGTGCACTTACTTTTGCACCCGGGGGCGCACTTACTTTTGGGGCCGCACTTACTTTTGGTGGGCGGGGCTCCTCGGCCTCCGATTTGGTTGGTGGGGCCCCTCGTCCTCCGATTTGGTGGGTGGGGACCCTCGGCCTCTGATTTGGTGGGCGGGGACCGGCCTCTGATTTGGTGGGCGGGGACCCTCGGCCTCTGATTTGGTGGGCGGGGACCCTCGACCTCCGATTTGGTGGGCGGGGACCCTCGGCCTCCGCTTTGGTGGGCGGGGCCCCTCGGCCTCCGATTTGGTGAGCGGGGTCCCTCTGCCTCCGATTTGGTGGGCGGGGACCCTCGGCCTCCGCTTTGGTTGGCGGGGCCCCACGGCCTCCGATTTGGTGGGCGGGGTCCCTCTGCCTCCGCTTTGGTGGGCGGGGCCGCTCGGCCTTCGATTTGGTGGGCGGGGCTCCTCGGCCTCCGATTTGGTTGGTGGGGCCCCTCGGCCTCCGATTTGGTGGGCGGGGCCCCTTATCCTCCGATTTGGTGGGCGGGGACCCTCGGCCTCCGATTTGGTGGGCGGGGCCCCTCGGCCTCTGATTTGGTGGGCGGGGCCCCTCGGCCTCCGATTTGGTTGGCGGGGCCCCTCGGCCTCCGATTTGGTGGGCAGGGACCCTCAACCTCCAATTTGGTGGGCGGGGCCCCTTATCCTCCGATTTGGTGGGCGGGGACCCTCGGCCTCCAATTTGGTGGGCGGCGCCCCTCGGCCTCCGATTTGGTGGGCGGGGCCCCTCGGCCTCCGATTTGGTTGGCGGGGCCCCTCGGCCTCCAATTTGGTGGGCGGGGACCCTCGGCCTCCGATTTGGTGGGCGGGGCCCCTCGGCCTCCGATTTGGTGGGCGGGGACCCTCGGCCTCCGATTTGGTGGGCGGGGACCCTCGGCCTCCGATTTGGTGGGCGGGGACCCTCGGCCTCCGATTTGGTGGGCGGGGACCCTCGGCCTCCGATTTGGTGGGCGGGGACCCTCGGCCTCCGATTTGGTGGGCGGGGCCCCTCGGCCTCCGATTTGGTGGGCGGGCCCCTCGGCCTCCGCTTTGGTGGGCGGGGCTCCTCGGCCTTCGATTTAGTGGGCGGGGCTCCTCGGCCTCCGATTTGGTTGGCGGGGCCCCTCGGCCTCCGATTTGGTTGGCGGGGCCCCTCGGCCTCCGATTTGGTGGGCGGGACTCTCGGCCTCCGATTTGGTGGGCGGGGACCCTCGGCCTCCGATTTGGTGGGCGGGGACCCTCGGCCTCCGATTTGGTGGGCGGGGACCCTCGGCCTCCGATTTGGTGGGCGGGGCCCCTCGGCCTCCGATTTGGTGGGCGGGCCCCTCGGCCTCCGCTCTGGTGGGCGGGGCTCCTCGGCCTTCGATTTGGTGGGCGGGGCTCCTCGGCCTCCGATTTGGTTGGCGGGGCCCCTCGGCCTCCGATTTGGTTGGCGGGGCCCCTCGGCCTCCGATTTGGTGGGCGGGACTCTCGGCCTCCGATTTGGTGGGCGGGGACCCTCGGCCTCCGATTTGGTGGGCGGGGACCCTCGGCCTCCGATTTGGTGGGCGGGGACCCTCGGCCTCTGATTTGGTGGTCGGGGACCCTCGGCCTCCGATTTGGTGGGCGGGGTCCCTCGGTCTCCGATTTGGTGGGCGGGGTCCCTCTGCCTCCGATTTGGTGGGCGGGGCCCCTCGGCCTCCGCTTTGGTGGGCGGGGCCCCTCGGCCTCCGATTTGGTTGGTGTGGAGACCCTCGGCCTCCGATTTGGTGGGCGGGGACCCTCGGCCTCCGATTTGGTGGGCGGGGACCCTCGGCCTCCGATTTGGTGGGCGGGGCCCATCGGCTCCGATGTGGTGGGCGGGGCCCCTCGGCCTCCGATGTGGTGGGCGGGGACCCCCGGCCTCCGATTTGGTGGGCGGGGCCCCTCGGCCTCCGATTTGGTGGGCGGGGACCCTCGGCCTCCGATTTGGTGGGCGGGGACCCTCGGCCTCCGATTTGGTGGGCGGGGACCCTCGGCCTCCGATTTGGTGGGCGGGGACCCTCGGCCTCCGATTTGGTTGGCGGGGACCCTCGGCCTCCGATTTGGTGGGCGGGGCCCCTCGGCCTCCGATTTGGTTGGCGGGGCCCTTCGGCCTCCAATTTGGTGGGCAGGGACCCTCGGCCTCCGATTTGGTGGGCGGGGCCCCTCGGCCTCCGATTTGGTTGGTGGGGCCCCTCGGCCTCCGATTTGGTGGGCGGGGACCCTCGGCCTCCGATTTGGTGGGCGGGGACCCTCGGCCTCCGATTTGGTGGGCGGGGACCCTCGGCCTCCGATTTGGTGGGCGGGGACCCTCGGCCTCCGATTTGGTGGGTGGGGACCCTCGGCCTCCGATTTGGTGGGCGGGGCCCCTCGGCCTCCGATGTGGTGGGCGGGGCAGGGCCCCTCGGCCTCCGCTTTGGTAGGCGGGGCCGCTCGGCCTTCGATTTGGTGGGTGGGGCTCCTCGGCCTCCCATTTGGTTGGCGGGGCCCCTCGGCCTCCGATTTGGTTGGCGGGGCCCCTCAGCTTCCGATTTGGTGGGCGGGGACTCTCGGCCTCCGATTTGGTGGGCGGGGACCCTCGGCCTCCGATTTGGTGGGCGGGGACCCTCGGCCTCCGATTTGGTGGGCAGGGACACTCGGCCTCCGATTTGGTGGTCGGGGACCCTCGGCCTCCGATTTGGTGGGCGGGGTCCCTCTGCCTCCGATTTGGTGTGCGGGGACCCTCGGCCTCCGATTTGGTGGGCGGGGCCCCTCGGCCTCCGATTTGGTGGGCGGGGACCCTCGGCCTCCGATTTGGTTGGTGTGGACCCTCGGCCTCCGATTTGGTGGGCGGGGCCCCTCGGCCTCCGATTTGGTGGGCGGGGACCCTCGGCCTCCGATTTGGTGGGCGGGGACCCTCGGCCTCCGATTTGGTGGGCGGGGCCCATCGGCCTCCGATGTGGTGGGCGGGGCCCCTCGGCCTCCGATTTGGTGGGCGGGGACCCCCGGCGTCCGATTTGGTGGGCGGGGCCCCTCGGCCTCCGATTTGGTGGGCAGAGACCCTCGGCCTCCGATTTGGTAGGCGGGGACCCTCGGCCTCCAATTTGGTGGGCGGGGACCCTCGGCCTCCGATTTGGTGGGCGGGGACCCTCGGCCTTCGATTTGGTGGGCGGGGACCCTCGGCCTCCGATTTGGTGGGCGGGGCCCCTCGGCCTCCGATGTGGTGGGCGGGGCCCCTCGGCCTCCGATGTGGTGGTCGGGGCCCCTCGGCCTCCGCTTTGGTGGGCGGGGCCGGGCCCCTCGGCCTCCGCTTTGGTGGGCGGGGCCGCTCGGCCTTCGATTTGTTGGGCGGGGCTCCTCGGCCTCCGATTTGGTTGGCGGGGCCCCTCGGCCTCCGATTTGGTTGGCGGGGCCCCTTATCCTCCGATTTGGTGGATGGGGACTCTCAGCCTCCGATTTGGTGGGCGGGGACCCTCGGCCTCCGATTTGGTGGGCAGGGCCCCTCGGCCTCCGATTTGGTTGGCGGGGCCCCTCGGCCTCCGATTTGGTGGGCGGGGACCCTCGGCCTCCGATTTGGTGGGCGGGGCCCCTCGGCCTCCGATTTGGTTGGTGGGGCCCCTCGGCCTCCGATTTGGTGGGCGGGGACCCTCGGCCTCCAATTTGGTGGGCGGGGACCCTCGGCCTCCGATTTGGTGGGCGGGGACCCTCGGCCTCCGATTTGGTGGGCGGGGACCCTCGGCCTCCGATGTGGTGGGCGGGGCCCCTCGGCCTCCGCTTTGGTGGGCGGGGCCAGGCCCCTCGGCCTCCGCTTTGGTGGGCGGGGCCGTTCGGCCTTCGATTTGGTGGGCGGGGCTCCTCGGCCTCCGATTTGGTTGGCGAAGCCCCTCGGCCTCCGATTTGGTTGGCGGGGCCCCTCGGCCTCCGATTTGGTGGGCGGGGACTCTCGGCCTCCGATTTGGTCGGCGGGGACCCTCGGCCTCCGATTTGGTGGGCGGGGACCCTCGGCCTCCGATTTGGTGGGCGGGGACCCTCGGACTCCGATTTGGTGGTCGGGGACCCTCGGCCTCCGCTTTGGTGGGCGGGGCCCCTCGGCCTCCGATTTGGTGGGCGGGGCCCCTCTGCCTCCGATTTGGTGTGCGGGGACCCTCGGCCTCCGATTTGGTGGGCGGGGACCCTCGGCCTCCGCTTTGGTGGGTGGGGCCCGTCGGCCTCCGATTTGGTGGGCGGGGCCCCTCGGCCTCCGATTTGGTGGGCGGGGCCCCTCTGCCTCCGATTTGGTGGGCGGGGACCCTCGGCCTCCGATTTGGTGGGCGGGGACCCTCGGCCTCCGCTTTGGTGGGTGGGGCCCGTCGGCCTCCGATTTGGTGGGCGGGGCCCCTCGGCCTCCGATTTGGATGGTGTGGACCCTCGGCCTCCGATTTGGTGGGCGGGGACCCTCGGCCTCCGATTTGGTGGGCGGGGACCCTCGGCCTCCGATTTGGTGGGCGGGGCCCCTCGGCCTCCGATGTGGTGGGCGGGGCCCCTCGGCCTCCGATTTGGAGGGCGGGGACCCCCGGCCTCCGATTTGGTGGGCGGGGCCCCTCGGCCTCCGATTTGGTGGGCGGGGACCCTCGGCCTCCGATTTGGTGGGCGGGGCCCCTCGGCCTCCGATTTGGTGGGCGGGGACCCTCGGCCTCCGATTTGGTGGGCGGGGACCCTCGGCCTCCGATTTGGTGGGCGGGGCCCCTCGGCCTCCGATGTGGTGGTCGGGGCCCCTCAGCCTCCGTTTTGGTGGACGGGGTCGGGCCCCTCGGCCTCCGCTTTGGTGGGCGGGGCCGCTCGGCCTTCGATTTGGTGGGCGGGGCTCCTCGGCCTCCGATTTGGTTGGCGGGGCCCCTCGGCCTCCGATTTGGTTGGCGGGGCCCCTCGGCCTCCGATTTGGTGTGTGCTCTGCCTGGGGCCACTGTGCTCTGCCTGGGGCCCCATATGCTGCCTGGGGCCCCTGTGCTCTGCCTGGGGCCCCATATGCTGCCTGGGGCCCCTGTGCTCTGCCTGGGGCCCCTGTGCTCTGCCTGGGGCCCCATGTTCTGCCTGGGGCCCCTGTGCTCTGCCTGGGTGTAGGACACAGGTGACGTCACTTATCTCCGGACATTAGCTCCGGACATTAGCTCCGGACATTATCTCCGGACATTAGCTCCGGACAAAGCCACGGAAGTTGGCACAAATTGCAGGAAGTAGTATTCTAGGCAATTATATATTAGATATTATACACACACACAGTACAGACCAAAAGTTTGGACACACCTTCTCGTTTAAAGATTTTTCTGTATTTTCATGACTATGAAAATTGTACATTCATACTAAAGGCATCAAAACTATGAATTAACACATGTAGAATTATATACTTAACAAAAAAAGTGTGAAACAACTGAAATTATGTCTTATATTCTAGGTTCTTCAAAGTAGCCACCTTTTGCATTGATGACTGCTTTGCACACTCTTGGCATTCTCTTGATGAGCTTCAAGAGGTAGTCACCGGGAATGGTCTTCCAACAAACTTGAAGGAGTTCCCATGGATGCTTAGCACTTGTTGGCCCTTTTGCCTTCACTCTGCGGTCCAGCTCACCCCAAACCATCTCGATTGGGTTCAGGCCTGGTGACTGTGGAGGCCAGGTCATCTGGCGTAGCACCCCATCACTCTCCTTCTTGGTCAAATAGCCTTTACACAGCCTGGAGGTGTGTTTGGGGTCATTGTCCTATTGAAAAATAAATGATGCTCCAACTAAATGTAAACCGGATGGAATAGCATAGCGCTGCAAGATGCTGTGGTAGCCATGCTGGTTCAGTATGCCTTTAATTTTGAATAAATCCCCAACAGTGCCACCAGCAAAGCACCCCCACACCATCACACCTTCTCCATACTTCACGGTGGGAACCAGGCATGTAGAGTCCATCCGTTCACCTCTTCTGCGTCGCACAAAGACACGGTGGTTGGAACCAAAGATCTCAAATTTGGACTCATCAGACCAAAGCACAGATCTCCACTGGTCTGATGTCCATTCCTTGTGTTCTTTAGCCCAAGCAAGTCTCTTCTGCTTGTTGCCTGTTTTTAGCAGTGGTTTCCTAGCAGCTATTTCTCCATCGCCACATTGGGGGACACAGGACCGTGGGTGTATGCTGCTGCCACTAGGAGGCTGACACTAAGTAAATACAAAAAGGGTTAGCTCCTCCTCTGCAGTATACACCGCCCACTGGCTCTGGATAATACCAGTTCTTGCTTAGGCTGGGTTCACACTGCGTTAGTGTGACCCGTTTAACGGACTACGTTACATCGCGGCATAACGCGGTGTAACGTAGTCCGTTAACGCAGCCATTGAATGCAATGGCGGACGCATCGCTAGCGCACGCCCACAATGGGCGTACGCTAGCGATGTGCCATCATTGAGTGACGGACCCTGAGACGCGGGTTGCATCGTTTCCGGGTCCGTCACTGCTAGCGCAGATAGAGCTAGCAGAGCTCTATCTGCACTAGCGGGATGCAAACGCTGGCACTTGCGCTAGCATCAGCCCGTTAGCGTATGTGCTGAACGGGCTGCTGCTAACGCAGTGTGACCGTAGGAGGCACAATGCGTCTTTTTTTTTTTTTTTTTTCCAGACGTTCTTATTTTAATTTTTCACTTTGCGCAAGAAGATGAAGGGGGCGACGAACCCTTTTAAGGGGGCCGATCTCCCCCGCAACATCAACAAGGCGAGTACCCTTTCCTGTGACGTGGGATGTTCAGCCGTGGACTAGCCCTGTGAAATCCTAGGGGAGCGAACCCTTAGGATACACAGAGGCCACCTTCCCATGAGCACAGTCTGGCCGCCCTCCCTCTGCACTACCACTGTAGAACAGCGGTGCTGCAAGGAGTTTCCCAGTCCCTCTGCACCTCCTCATCAAGAGGGCGGTGGATCGAGGTTGACAGCACTTCTCCTCATACCTCGCCCGAAGAGGACCTAAGCGGTGAGTCTAGCAGGACTGGGGGGGGATGCTCCCGAGCGCACAGCGGGCTCGGCCGCATCTTGCAGCCGGGCACCGCTAATTTAGTCCCCGGCTTCGGCCTCAGCTAGGCTGTGTTCCGCCCACAGCGTGCATCAAGCGCGGCGGCCCGCCCACCGGTTCAGCGCTTCTCGCACACAGCGAGAAGCGCCCCACAAACTCTCGGCGGCCATCTTGGACAACGAGGAGCCTCAACGCCACCCTCTTCCCCCGGTCTCAGTGCGTCGTCTGGACACAAGGACCTGGGTAGGTGCGCCGCACGCTGACACAGACCCTCATACTCCTGCACAGTGCTACGCTTTACTAGCTGCACAGGTGCTCCACAGCCCTGCACGGAGGTTAACAGACAACATGTCTGCCTAAACACATAGAGTCCGCAAAAACATACAGTGTTCTTCACTTCTTGCACCTCCTGTCAGGCTGCGCTACCAAGCGGGCATACTACTCCGCTCTGTAATGCTTGTGACCTTAAATGCGCTCAGGAGCCCCCCGCCGCAAACGAGCCCGCGGTGACCAGTACCCCTGAGTGGGCTTTGTCACTTTCGCAATCTATGACTTCTTTGACTAAGGCTATCGAGTCCCTCCAGGATCCAACCAGGAGCAGGACCACGAATCCGCCTATTCAGGAAACTTCCCCTACGGCTGCGGAATCTTCAGCCTGCAGGGGCCGCTCTCATTCTAAGCACAGGCGGCCATCTAGGAAGCGCGTCCGTAGCTCGTCCCCCCAGGCCCTCTGGTGCCTCGGCGTCCGTTAGCTCCGCTTCCCGTTCTCGCTCCCCAGGCACCTCTTCCGACCAGGACTCTGATCCTGAGTCTGATGGGCCTCTAGATCTGGAGTCGCCAGGTTTTCATAGTACTATAGATATTCTCATTGAGGCCGTCAACCAGTCCCTTCAGGTTGATGAGGAACCGGCAACCTCCAGTATGGATAATTCGGTGTCTTTCAAAAGGACCAAACGTACTCACATGGTGTGTGCCAATCACCCGGAATTCCAGGAACATAGTCCAGCGACATAGGGAGCGTCCAGACAAACGCTTTCAGGGTCAGAGATCTCTGGAGTCCAAATATCCTTTTTCTCCTTATTTCTGCAAACAATGGACAGAATCCCCTCCTGTGGATCCTCCTGTCTCACGTTTGTCCTCTAAAACTATCCTATCCGTGCCGGACGGATCCTCTATCAAAGATCCCACAGACCGCCTAGTTGACAATCTCGCCCGTTCAGCTTTTGAGGCTTCAGGCTCAGCACTTTTTCCCTCCTTCGCTGCTACCCGGGTAGCCAAAGCCATGACTTGTTGGGCAGACTCTCTGCATAAGGCCTTACAGAACAGTGACCTTCCTTCTGACATAGTGGAGCTAGCAAATCAAATTTCCTTGGCTGGCGATTACTTAGCAAACGCTTCCCTGGACGCGGCGAACTGCTCTGCACTTACGGCTTCAAACGCTGTGGCAATTAGGAGAGCGCTATGCCTGAGGAACTGGCGAGCGGACTCCGTATCTAAAAAGTCCCTTACGTCCCTGCCATATCTCAGTGGCCGTCTATTTAGTGAAAAGCTGGACAAACTAATTTCAGATGCTATGGGGGGAAAAAGTACTTCCCTTCCCCTGCAGAGATTCAGGCAACCGTTCCGACGACAGCCGCAGGCTCGTTTTCGGCCCTTTTGTGGATCTTACGCATGGCATTCCTCAGCCAGTTCCCCTGGTTCAGGGCGCCGCGCCGGCCGAGACAAAAGCCCTCAGGCTTCATACAGGCCCAACCATTCCTGGAGGGGCCGCTCCACACAGTCTAGGTCCAGGGGATCCAGACCCCAACCATCTTTTTCTAAATGACTCGCAATCTCGTCCGGACGACACCAGCAAAGTTCTCTTGTTTCGTCATGCCTGGCTCGCAGTCGTTCACGACGAGTGGGTCAGGGATGTGGTGTCCTCCAGTTACAAAATCGATTTTTCCTTTTCTCCTCCAACCCGGTTTTTCGCTTCCCGCCCTCCCGAAGCGGGAATGCGCGCTCGGGCTTTTTCCCAGGCGCTCCGACAAGACGGAGTGATTGTCCCTGTCCCAGAGGCCGAAAGGTTCTGCGGTTTTTATTCAAATATGTTCATGGTCCCCAAAAAGGATGGAACAGTATGGCCCATCCTGGACCTAAAGCTCTTGAACAGATTTGTCAAAGTCCGTTATTTCAGGATGGAATCTCACCGTTCCGTCAATGCCTCGATGGAACACGGCGAATTCTTAGCATCCATCGACATCCGTGATGCGTACCTCCACATCCCAATCTTCCCACCTCATCAAAGGTTTCTTCGCTTCGCCGTTGGAGAGGAACATTTTCAGTTCACGGCCTTGCCTTTCGGCCTCGCCACCGCCCCCAGAGTTTTCACAAAGGTCATGGTGGCGGTCATGGCCATTCTGCATTCTCGGGGTCTAGTCGTGCTTCCCTACCTAGACGACTTGCTGGTCAAAGGTCCATCTTTCCGAGCCTGCAAGGAGTGCGTCCTCATTTCCTTGGATACTCTTTCTCGGCTGGGCTGGTTGATCAACTTAAAAAGTCATCTCCTGTTCCAGCTCAACGGATCTCCTTCCTGAGCATGACCCTGGACACCTCCCTAGGATTGGTGCTTATTCCTCGGGAAAAGGGCCTGGCTCTTCAACAGGGGGTCTGGAAGCTTCTTCAGCCGTCCCCCTGTTCCATCCGTTTCGGCATGAAGATTCTCGGGAAGATGGTGGCCGCAATGGAGGCGATTCCATTTGTGCAACTACACATCCGTCCCCTCCAGCACGCTCTGCTGGACGTTTTCCCTCGACCGGCTGTGTCCTCTCTCTCCTCGGGTTAAGCAGACACTCCAGTGGTGGATGCTCCAATCCTCTCTTCTCCAAGGGAGGTCCTTCCTCCCAGTCCATTGGCTGGTAGTCACTACCGACGCTAGCCTCCTAGGCTGGGGAGCCGTCTTTCGCCATCACACTGTGCAGGGAACCTGGACTCATCACGAGGCTCGTCTTCCAATCCATATCCTGGCGATACGTGCGATTCGGCTGTCCCTAAAGCCGTTCCATCATCTCCTAGCAGGCCGTCCCATCCGTATCCAGTCCAACAATGCCACGGCTGTGGCTTATATAAATCATCAGGGGGGCACCCGCAGCAGAGCTGCAATGCGCGAGGTAGAGCACATCCTTCGCTGGGCTGAACGCAACCACTCGGTCATATCGGCCGTTCACATTCCAGGTGTGGAGAATTGGGCCGCGGATTTCCTCAGCTGGCAAGGTCTTGCCTCAGGAGAGTGGTCTCTCCATCAGGACGTATTCCAACAAATCTGCCTTCGTTGGGGTACTCCGGACGTAGACTTGATGGCTTCCTGGTTCAATGCCAAGGTACATCAGTTTGTGGCCCGGTCCCGGGATCCCAGAGCAATCGGGGCGGACGCCCTAGTCCTTCCTTGCAGTCAGTTTCGCCTCCCTTACCTGTTTCCCTCCCTGCCCCTCCTTCCCATAGTCATCAGGAAGATCAGGGCAGAGGGTGTCCCGGTAATTCTCATCGTCCCGGATTGGCCTTGCCGGGCGTGGTATGCAGAGCTGGTCCAGCTCATCGCAGACGTTCCTTGGCGCCTACCAGATTGTCCAGATCTACTTTCTCAGGGCCCGATCTACCACCAGAACTCAGGGGCCCTGTGTTTGACGGCATGGCAGTTGAATCCTGGGTTCTGACTCAAGCGGGTTTTTCCCGTGAGGTACTTTCCACCTTGATTAATGCCCGAAAGCCAGCGTCATCACGCATCTACCATCGGACCTGGAGGATCTTCTTTGATTGGTGCAGAAGCAGAGGTCGCCCTCTGATGGTTTTCAGCATCCCTACCATCCTGGATTTCCTCCAATCCAGTCTGGACTTGGGGCTTTCGCCGAGTTCCCTTAAAGGGCAGGACTCGTCCTTGTCAGTCCTTTTTCAACGAAGAATTGTTTCCAAACCTCAGGTCAGAATGTTTTTTCAGGGAGTCTCTCATGTCGTGCCTCCCTACAGACTGCCTCTAGAGGCTTGGGACCTTAATCTGGTTCTAGGTGTCCTGCAGGAATCTCCCTTTGAGTCGTTGCAGGACATCTCTCTATCTCTTCTTTCATGGAAGGTGGCCTTTCTCGTCGCTATTACCTCGATCAGACGATTCTCGGAGTTGGCTGCCCTTTCCTGTTAGACGCCGTTCCTTACGTTCCACCAGGACAAGGTGGTCCTCAGACCGTCCCCTACTTTCCACCCGAAGGTGGTGTCTTCCTTCCACCTCAATGAGGATATCGTACTTCCGTCCCTTTGCCCTACTCCAACGCACCCACCCACTCTTTGGAGCTCTCAGGAAGTACGTGTCCAGGACGGCATCTTTTCGACAGATGGATGCTCTGTTCGTGCTCCCGGAGGGACACCGGAAGGGACTGGCCGCTTCTAAGTCGACAATCGCCAGATGGATTCGGTCAACTATTCAAGAGGCTTACCGCGTCAGAGGCAAGCCTATCCCTGCGGGCCTCAGGGCACACTCCACTCGGTCGGTGGGTGCTTCCTGGGCCATTCGAAATCAAGCGTCTGCAGAGCAGGTTTGCAAAGCTGCGACCTGGTCTAGCCTGCACACCTTTTCAAAGCATTACAATGTCCATACTCAGGCATCTTCAGATACAAGCCTGGGTAGGCGTATTCTGCAGGCAGCGGTAGCGCACCTGTAGACAGCAGGTGCCATAAGTTTACACTGTTGGGTTGTTATTTCCCACCCAGGGACTGCTTTTGGACGTCCCACGGTCCTGTGTCCCCCAATGTGGCGATGGAGAAATAGGGATTTTTGTGTACTCACCGTAAAATCCTTTTCTCTGTACCACTCATTGGGGGACACAGCACCCACCCTTGTTTTGGCTTGTTGCCTATGATAAGTATTTTAGTCTCTGACATGTTGTTGTCAGGACTCTGAACATTTTTTACCTTTTGTGCATTACTGCCCTCTTCCAAGATGGCGTCTTTGGTCTCATGTGCACTGTGTCTTCCTGCTATAAAACTCCACCCCAGCCTTCAGTCTGTGCTAGAGTATTCTGCCTTGCATCCAGCTCCTGATCTCTGATTACTCCCTGGCTATACACCTGCTCCTGTGAACCTGTGTGGTGATCCTGCTACTCAGCTCTGAGTTCCTTCTGCATACACAAGTTTCCAGTAATCTTCCTTCATCTGCTGCTCGTGTTTACTTCATCTGCATTTGCTGGACATGTAAGCTGCTGCTGCTTTGCATTAACCTGAGACTATTAACCAGGCCTCCCTGGTTGAGCTAAGATATGATTTGAACTGCCTATAAGCATATCTATCTGTGTCTGGACTAAGACAAGGATTTATTCGTGTCAAGTATCCTCAAGAATAACTGTGCTTCATAGACTTTCTGCTTGATTGCATTTTGCCCTGAAGACTGCTAAGCTGCGTTTATTATTTGCACCAAGTGTTGTGGACTTCAGTTTCTCTCTGCACCTGTTTGAATCACCGTGTGATAATATAGACTTTACCTCTTATAAAACTGTGTCCTGTAGTTGTCTTGTTCCACGCAAAGAGTCTCCTGAGTTATCCCCTATAATTATTACAGTTGTTTCTACGGTTAAATCTTGTTAATCTCCTACTGCTTTGCTACGAACTGGTATTATCCGGAGCCAGTGGGTGGTGTATACTGCAGAGGAGGAGCTAACCCTTTTTGTATTTACTTAGTGTCAGCCTCCTAGTGTCAGCAGCATACACCCACGGTCCTGTGTCCCCCAATGAGTGGCTCGGAGAAAAGGATTTTACGGTGAGTACACAAAAATCCCTATTTTACCATGAAGGCATGCTGCACAAAGTCTCCTCTTAACAGTTGTTGTATAGATGTGTCTGCTGCTAGAACTCTGTGTGGTATTGACCTGGTCTCTAATCTGAGCTGCTGTTAACCTGCGATTTCTGAGGCTGGTGACTCGGATAAACTTATCCTCAGAAGCAGAGGTGACTCTTGGTCTTCCTTTCCTGAGGCGGTCGTCATGTGAGCCAGTTTCTTTGTAGCGCTTGATGGTTTTTGCCACTGCACTTGGGGACATTTTCAATGTTTTCCCAATTTTTCGGACTGACTGACCTTCATTTCTTAAAGTAATGATGGCCACTCGTTTTTCTTTACTTAGCTGCTTTTTTATTGCCATAATACAAATTCTAACAGTCTATTCAGTAGGACTACCAGCTGTGTATCCACCAGACTTCTGCTCAACACAACTGATGGTCCCAACCCCATTTATAAGGCAAGAAATCCCACTTATTAAACCTGACAGGGCATACCTGTGAAGTGAAAACCATTTCCGGTGACTACCTCTTGAAGCTCATCAAGAGAACGCCAAGAGTGTGCAAAGCAGTCATCAAAGCAAAAGGTGGCTACTTTGAAGAACCTAGAATATAAGACATAAATTCAGTTGTTTCACACTTTTTGTTAAGGATATAATTCCACATGTGTTAATCCATAGTTTTGATGCCTTCAGTGTGAATGTACAATTTTCATAGTCATGAAAATACAGAAAAATCTTTAAATGAGAAGGTGTATCCAAACTTTTGGTCTGTACTGTGTGTATATATATATATATATTCTAGAATATGCATGTCACCGTAGTATATGGACAATGATGATTCCAGAATTCGCGGCAGACTGTGCCCGTCGCTGATTGGTCGAGGCAACCTTTATGACATCATCGTCGCCATGGCAATTATTATAACATCTACGTCGATACTGTGCCCGTCGCTGATTGGTCGAGGCGAATTCGCGGCAGACCGTGCCCGTCGCTGATTGGTCGAGGCAACCTTTATGACATCATCGTCGCCATGGCGGCCTCGACCAATCAGAGACGCGGGATTTCCAGGACAGACAGACAGACAGAAAAACCCTTAGACAATTATATATATAGACTAGATTGTGGCCCGATTCTAATGCATCGGGTATTCTAGAATATGCATGTCCCCGTAGTATGTGATTCGCGGCAGACTGTGCCCGTCGCTGATTGGTCGAGGCAACCTTTATGACATCATCGTCGCCATGGCAACCATTATGACATCTACGTCGATACTGTGCCCGTCGCTGATTGGTCGAGGCCTGGCGGCCTCGACCAATCATAGACGCGGGTTTTCCATTATGACATCATCGTCGCCATGCTGTGCCCGTCGCTGATTGGTCGAGGCCTGGCGGCCTCGACCAATCAGAGATGCAGGATTTCCAGGACAGACAGACAGACAGACAGAAAGACAGACAGAAAAACCCTTAGACAATTATATATATAGACTAGATTGTGGCCCGATTCTAACGCATCGGGTATTCTGGAATATGCATGTCCCCGTAGTATATGGACAATGATGATTCCAGAATTCACGGCAGACTATGCCCGTCGCTGATTGGTCTAGGCAACCTTTATGACTTCATCATCGCCATGGCAACCATTATGACATCTACGTCGATACTGTGCCCGTCGCTGATTGGTCGAGGCCTGGCAGCCTCAACCAATCAGAGACGCGGGATTTCTACGTCGATACTGTGCCCGTCGCTGATTGGTCGAGGCCCAGGCGGCCTCGACCAATCAGAGATGCGGGATTTCCAGGACACAAAGACAAAAAACCCTTAGACAATTATATATAGACTAGATTGTGGCCCGATTCTAACGCATCGGGTATTCTAGAATATGCATGTCCCCGTAGTATATGGACAATGATGATTCCAGAATTCGCGGCAGACTGTGCCCGTCGCTGAGTGGTCGAGGCAACCTTTTTGACATCATCGTCGTCATTGCAACCATTATGACATCTACGTCGATACTGTGCCCGTCGCTGATTGGTCGAGGCGAATTCGCGGCAGACCGTGCCCGTCGCTGATTGGTCGAGGCAACCTTTATGACATCATCGTCGCCATGGCGGCCTCGACCAATCAGAGACGCGGGATTTCCAGGACAGACAGACAGACAGAAAAACCCTTAGACAATTATATATATAGACTAGATTGTGGCCCGATTCTAATGCATCGGGTATTCTAGAATATGCATGTCCTCGTAGTATGTGATTCGCGGCAGACTGTGCCCGTCGCTGATTGGTCGAGGCAACCTTTATGACATCATCGTCGCCATGGCAACCATTATGACATCTACGTCGATACTGTGCCCGTCGCTGATTGGTCGAGGCCTGGCGGCCTCGACCAATCAGAGATGCAGGATTTCCAGGACAGACAGACAGACAGACAGAAAGACAGACAGAAAAACCCTTAGACAATTATATATATAGACTAGATTGTGGCCCGATTCTAACGCATCGGGTATTCTGGAATATGCATGTCCCCGTAGTATATGGACAATGATGATTCCAGAATTCACGGCAGACTGTGCCCGTCGCTGATTGGTCTAGACAACCTTTATGACTTCATCATCGCCATGGCAACCATTATGACATCTACGTCGATACTGTGCCCGTCGCTGATTGGTCGAGGCCTGGCGGCCTCAACCAATCAGAGACGCGGGATTTCTACGTCGATACTGTGCCCGTCGCTGATTGGTCGAGGCCCAGGCGGCCTCGACCAATCAGAGATGCGGGATTTCCAGGACACAAAGACAAAAAACCCTTAGACAATTATATATAGACTAGATTGTGGCCCGATTCTAACGCATCGGGTATTCTAGAATATGCATGTCCCCGTAGTATATGGACAATGATGATTCCAGAATTCGCGGCAGACTGTGCCCGTCGCCGAGTGGTCGAGGCAACCTTTTTGACATCATCGTCGTCATGGCAACCATTATGACATCTACGTCGATACTGTGCCCGTCGCTGATTGGTCGAGGCGAATTCGCGGCAGACTGTGCCCGTCGCTGATTGGTTGAGGCAACCTTTATGACATCGTCGCCATGCTGTGCCCGTCGCTGATTGGTCGAGGCCTGGCGGCCTCGACCAATCAGAGACGCGGGATTTCCAGGACAGACAGACAGAAAAACCCTTAGACAATTATATATATAGATATACACACATACATACACACACACACACATGAATATATATATATATATATATATATATATATATATTGTGGTGCAGTGACCCACATTACAGCCAGGGGGCGCTGTGTGTGCGCTTCAAGATGCGCTTGGAAGCATAAATGTGATGAGACAAAGTCCGGCAGGAGTGTAAATGGCCGGTGTGTGTGTGTTGCAGAGGAAGACACTCTGCGCTGTCAGTCTGAAGTTAGGTTGGTGTGCTGGGACCTGTAGTTCCACAAGTAGTTGTGTAATGCTAAAGGGAGACTGGTGGGGCTAGTTATGAGAGATGGGAGGGTCAGACTAGCCACACACACCCACACTCCCACCCAGGGGGGTGGTTACACCTAGATAATGTGACCAGGGTGTGGGTCACGGGGTCAGACTGCATGGATCTGTTGGATCCATGTGCAAGGTCCTGGACGGTCGGTGGAGTCTCCTGGTATGGAGAAGTCCTGGAAGCACCTGAGACCGTGGACCTATTGGACGGTCAGTGTTGGAGTCTCCTGGCAGTGGAGATGTCCTGGAAGCACTGAAGAGTGAGTCCTGCAATAGCCTGTGTGTTGGATTGTCCTGAAGTGGGCTGGTGTCCTGGAAGCACTGCTGAGGCTATGGACTGAATGCTCGAGGTGTTGGATTGTCCTGCTATGGACTGGAGTCCTGCAAGCGCCTGGTAAGAGTGAGTCCTGCAATAGCCCGTGTGTTGGATTGTCCTGGGATGGACTGGAGTCCTGGAAGCACTGCTGAGGCTATGGACTGAATGCTCGAGGTGTTGGATTGTCCTGGTATGGGCTGGAGTCCTGCAAGCGCCTGGTAAGAGTGAGTCCTGCAATAGCCCGTGTGTTGGATTGTCCTGCTATGGACTGGAGTCCTGGAAGCACTGCTGAGGCTATGGACTGAATGCTAGAGGTGTTGGATTGTCCTGCTATGGACTGGAGCCTGCAAGCACCTGGTAAGATCATGGACTGATGGCCTGTGTGTTGGAAGTGCCTGTGATTGGACTTCCTGGAAGTGCATGGAAATGCTGCATGTACAGAGCCTGAGATGGTTTCTGTGTTGGGGAAGCTACAGTTCCTACTGTGGGGCTGGACTGTCCGAGGTGCCCTGGTCACAAGGACGGTGATCCCAGTGAGGCAGTTTCCCTGTGAACCAGCACTGGCAGGAGTCAGTGTGTGGAGCCGGAGCTCCTGAGAGGTAACCCCTGGTATGGGAAAAACCCTGTAATATACGGCAGAGACGTATCTGCCATTGGAACAGAGTGTCGGTGGTTAATATGTTCCGTTTATGCATACAATGAAGTGTAATGAACTGTGCGCTAACATATGACAGTTGCTGAACTGTGCAGTCCCCTGGTGGCTGGAGGGATACAGGCGTGTCTACTGAATGCTTTGTAAAGCCACACGTGTTAAAGTAACAGACTATGTGTAACCTGGCTTACGGTGCGGTTTATGACACCTTAATAAACCGGAATGGACTTTATTTGTGTGAGATATCGTGCCTGTATGCGTTATTCCCGTCCAAAGCGAGTGTCCCCCAAGACCCGAAGTAAGGGAAACGCTACTATATATATATATATATAGAGAGAGAGAGAGAGTCGTTTGGGTTGATTGAGAACATAGTTGTTGATCAATAATAAAAATAATCCTCTAAAATACAACTTGCCTAATAATTCTGCACACAGTGTATAGAATATGTCTGACACTAGTATCTCTCTATGGTAATGATTACACAGGAAAAGTAATATCCTGGCAATCGTAGTTGTAGAAAAGTAAGATGGGGCTACTGGCAGCCATATATATGTTGCACGCAATAGCATTAGCCTACCCTGTGTTACATGTCAGGGCTGGAGTATAATAGCCACACGTGTCTCATGTACGGTAATAATATCGCTCAGTCCTGCAGACAGTCATACCCTCTAAATCCGTAAGTGGCTCATGAAAAAGAGATGGTGGAAATGGAAGCTGCGAATGCTGTGTCAGCGCCCCACAGCTCTCATCTTGCCTCTTGTAAACCTCTTGAGTGGAAGCCCACATTAAAAACATCCTGGAAGTGTATCTTTAATGGCAGTGGACACCCCGCCAGCATCTCCATTATTTCATTTACTAATCCCAGCAGCCTCCTAAGAATCAATGATTGAGAGACAGAGAGCGTTCTGGACAGAGGTGGAAAGATGGCCGAGGTACGGAGGAACGACATCTCCATCTTGGCCTCATTGACCCTTACTTTGGTATGAATAGATCAGAATCAGGCTGCACAGAGACATAAGATAATACAGGTGCTTCTCACTAAATTAGAATATCATCAAAAAGTTTATTTCAGTTCTTCAATACAAAAAGTGAAACTCCTATATTATATAGAGTCATTACAGAGTGATCTATTTCAAGTGTTTATTTCTGTTAATGTTGATGATTATGGCTTGCAGCCAATGAAAACCCAAAAGTAATTATCTCAGTAAATTAGTATAATTAACAAAAACACCTGCAAAGGTTTCCTAAGCGACTAAAACGGTCCCTTAGTCTGTTTCAGTAGCTCCACAATCATGGGTAAGACTGCTGACGTGACACTCCACAAGGAGGATAAGACACAAAAGGTCATTGCTAAAGAAGCTGGCTGTTTTCAGATGAAAGTAAATGTTGTACTTCATTTGGAAATCAAGGTCCCAGAGTCTGAAGGAAGAGTGGAGGCCACAATCGAAGCTGCTGGAGGTCTAGTGTGAAGTTTCCACAATCAGTGATGGTTTGTGTTTTATCAAGACCAAAGTCAGCGCAGACGTTTAGATGTCTACCTGGAAATTTTTAGAGCACTTCATGCTACTCTCTGCCGACAAGCTTTTTGCAGATGGAAATTTCATTCTCCAGCAGGACTTGTCACCTGTCCACACTGCCAAAAGTACCAATACCTGGTTTACAAACAACAGAATCACTGTGCTTGATTGGCAGCAAACTCGCCTGACCTTAACCCCATAGAGAATCTATGGAGTATTCTCAAGAGGAAGATGAGACACCAGACCCAACAATGCAGACGAGCTGAAGGCTGCTATCAAAGCAACCTGGGCTTCCATAACCCCTCAGCAGTGCCACAGGCTGATCGCCTCCATGCCACGCAGCATTGATGCAGTAATTGATGCAAAAGGAGCCCCAACCAAGTACTGAGTACATTTACTGAACATAGATTTCAGAAGGCCAACATTTTGGATGTTAAAATTGTTTTTTTTAAGGTGATGTTATAAAGTATTCTAATTTACTGAGATAATGACTTTTGGGTTTTCATTGGCTGTAAGGCATAATCATCAACATTAACAGAAATAAATACCTGGAATAGAGCACTCTGTAATGACTATAGAATATATGAGTTTCACTTTTTGTATTGAAGAACTGAAATAAATTAACTATTTGATATTCTAATTTTGTGTGAAGCACCTGTATGTCTGCATGGGAGCTGGAAACCGAAAACTGCAGGGTTTTTTGTGCTTTTTTTTTTTTAAGCGAATATATTTACAGAGTTGAATCTAATTATTACTACAGTAAGTTGTAGTGAGCCTTTACTACAATATCCGTCATGCTGTGACAGCCTGCAGCGCCCACGATGTGCTGGCTGGTAGTTTGCTGATCTCTGCTACTGATGCTGCACTAACCCTTCTCTACAGATGAGCGACTTGTAGCCGCTATAGACACTCATCTTGACTCGGGTTGTGTTTTTTCTCTCTTTTGTTTTTTTTCTCCTGGTTTCCCTTGATGTTGACGGCGTCAATGTGCCCTGAAGTGCTGGCAGTAATGAGTCGAGCATGGCAGCCACCTCTTCAGTGGCGGAGACGGCTGTCAAGTGTTTACATCCAGTGCTCCAGGTGCGGAGCGGACCCTTCAGCACCAGATACTTCTGTGTATGGAGAAGAGGACGCTGATCTTCAGTCTAAGTCTAAGTCTGGTTGCTTATTATTTTCTCACTTTAAATAGTAAAAAAGCCCCTTTAACTGCACGAAAATAATCAGATAATATATAAGTGCATTCAATGACTAAGACTTTAGTCATTGAATGCACTTATATATTATCTGATTATTTTCGTGCAGTTAAAGGGGCTTTTTTACTATTTAAAGTGAGAAAATAATAAGCAACCAGAAACTGATGAGAGATTACTCTGGGGTCCTGCAGCTCCTGGAGACCCCAGCAATCTGCAGTGCTTAGCCATCACTTCATACTTTATCACTTTATATCCAGTGAGTGGAAATTTCTGAATTGCAAGACAGATTTAGTTGTACATAACCCATTCACTGTGCGAAATTCATATTTTATGGGTCAGTTTTCTACCTAGTAATGAAGTGTGATTTTATCAGTGATGAGTCAGCAGCAGAATGATGGGGGTTTGAATACACAGAGAGGCAAAGACAATGGGGTCTGGTTTGAAGAGGAACACAAGTAAAAATGTATTGTAATCTGTCATTAGAGATTCTTCTAGAGTCTCCATATCAGCTTGAGGCATCTTCCTGGTTGTCCTTGGAGGTAGACAAAGTCAGACTATGACTACATGGTGGCGTCTCGTGATGAGGCATTCTTGCCGTTTGTGGCACGATGGGACCAGCACTGACACAAGGAGAATAAGGTGAGTAACGTTTTTGTTTTATGCTTTTTTTTTTTTTAATATGATTTATTATTATATTTGGAAACTATAAGTGGTTAGATCTGCTTTCTCCGTTTAGTACTTTAAATGTAATCTGCTGAGTTTTCGGAGCAGGTTTGTGTCCAATTGGACCAGGTGCGACGGTGAATGGGCCGTGCACAAGTTTGCCAGTAAAACACGGGATGTTGATTTGGATGCCACCACTGGAGATGGCAGCGTGGTTGTATACAGGTGTCGGTAATAGGCAGACATGGGAACATTGTCTAGGACTCTGTGATGGCTGTACAGATGTGTAGGATGATGATTGTACATGGGCGCCACAGCCTGTCCTGTAAAACCCACACAGCCGTCACATATGGCTCAATTACAAGCCGACGCGGGATTTAATAACATTTACAAATGGCCCCCAGCCTTCCCGCCCGCACGTAATACATTTCTGACACCAAGTTTTCTGGCACTTGTAATGAAAACGATCTCTCGCTGACATTGAAGTTCAACCAGCTGAAGCGAGAAGATTAATACTGCTTGACAGAGCGTCCTCTGCCCTTTATCAGAGGAATACAATTATGCGGAAATTTCAAGGTAAATCCCTGGATAGAGTACGGGGTTAACCCCTTCACAACACATTCAGTGTAGTAGTGCAAGCCGAAACCAACTCTACCAGGGGTCTCCGATATCAATTGGATAAGGGGTGTCTCATAGAAGTAATGTCCTCTGGTGTCTAGTGGATGTAGTGTCCATAGTATCTAGTGGATGTAGAGTCCCCTGGTCCCTGGTGTCTACTGGGTGTAGCATCCCATCATGTCTAGTGGATGTAGCGTCCTCTGGTCCTTGGTGTCTAGTGGATGTAGCGTCCCCCTGTACCTGGTGTCTACTGGGTGTAGCGTCCCTGGTGTCTAGTACATGTAGCGTCCTCAGGTCCCTGGTGTCTAGTGGATGTAGTGTTCCCGTTTACCTGGTGACTTGTCGATGTAGCGTCCTCTGGTCCCTTTTGTCTAGTGAATGTAGTGTCCCCCTGTACCTGGTGTCTAGTGGATGTAGTGTACGTCCTCTGGTCCCTGGTGTCTAGTGGATGTAGGGTCCTCTGGTCTTTGGTGTTTAGTGGATGTAGGATCCTCCAGTCCTTGGTGTCTAGTCGATGTAGGGTCCTCTGGTCCTTGGTGTCTAGTGGATGTAGTGTCCTCTAGTCCCTTGTGTCTAGTGGATCTGGCGTACATCCTCCGGTCCCTGGTGTCTAGTGGGTGTAGCATCTGTCCTCTGGTTCCTGATGTCTAGTGGATGTGGCGTCTTCCGGTCCCTGGTGTGTAGTGGATGTAGTGTCCTCTAGTCCCTGATGTCTAGTGGATCTAGCGTCCGTCCTCTGGTGTCTAGTGGATGTAGCATCCTCTGGTCACTGGTGTCTAGTGGATGTGGAGTCCTCCAGTCCTTTGTATTTACCGAATTTGGCATCTAGTGGTTGTAGCGCATCCTAATCCCTGGCGGCTAGTGGTTGTAGCACCCCCCCTAGTCCCTGGGGTCTAGTGGGTGTAGCACATTGTAGTCCCTGGCATCTTGTGGGTGTAGCACATCCTAATCCCTGGCGTCTCGTGGGTGTAACGCATTCTATTCCCTAGAGTCTAGTGGGTGTAGCGCATCCTAGTCCCTGGCAGCTAGTGGGTGTAGCGCATTCTAGTCCCTGGCAGCTAGTGGGTGTAGCGCATTCTAGTCCCTGTTGTCTAGTGACTGTAGCGCATTCTAGTCCCTGGCATCTAGTGGGTGTAGCTCATCCTAGTCCCTGGCAGCTAGTGGGTGTAGCGCATCCTAGTCCCTGGCATCTAGTGGTTGAAGGGCATCCTAATCCCTGGAGTCTAGTGGGTGTGGCACCCCCTAGTGTTTTGCAGCTAGTGGGTGTAGCACCCCCTTGTCCCTGGCGTCTACTGGGTGTAGCGCATCCTAGTCCCTGGCGACTAGTTGGTGTGGCGCATCATAGTCTCTGGTGGCTAGTGGGCATAGCGCATCCTAGTCCCTGGCGGCTAGTGGGTGCGGCGCATTCTAGTCCCTGGCAGCTAGTGGATGTAACACATTGTAGTCCCTGGCAGCTAGTGGGTGTAGCGCATTCTAGTCCATGGCAGTTAGTGGGTGTAGTTCATTCTAGTCCCTGGCGGCTAGTGGTTGTGGCGCATCCTAGTCCCTGGCGTCTAGTTGGTGAGCGCATCCTAATCCCTGGCGTCTAGTGGGTGTAGCACATCCTAGTCCCTGGCGTCTAGTTGGTGTAGCGCTTCCTAGTCCCTGGCGTCTAGTTGGTGTAGCACATCCTAGTCCCTGGCGTCTAGAGGGTGTAGCGCATCCTAGTCCGTGACAGCTAGTGGTTGTACCGCCTCCCACAGTCCCAAGAGTCTACTGTAGTGGTTGTAGCGCATCCTAGTCCTTGGCGTCTAGTGGTTGTAGCAGATCCTAGTCCTTGGCGTCTAGTGGGTGTAGCGCATCCTAGTCCTTGGCGTCTAGTGGGTGTAGCGCATCCTAGTCCCTGGCGTCTAGTTGGTGTAGCGCATCCTAGTCCCTGGCGGCTAGTGGGTGTAGCACATCCTAATCCTTGGCGTCTAGTGGTTGTAGCGCATCCTCGTCGTCTAGTGGTTGTAGCGCATCCTAGTCCCTGGCGGCTAGCGGTTGTAGCGCATCCTAGTCCCTGGCGTCTAGTGGTTGTAGCGCATCCTAGTCCCTGGCGGCTAGTGGTTGCAGAGCATCCTAGTCGTCTAGTGGGTGTAGTGCATCCTAGTCCCTGGCGTCTAGTTGGTGTAGTGCATCTTAGTCCCTGGCAGCTAGTGGGTGTAGCACATTCTAGTCCCTGGTGTCTAGTTGTTGTAGCGCATCCTGGTACCTGGCGGCTGGTGGTTGTAGCGCATCCTAGTACCTGGCGGCTGGTGGTTGTAGCGCATCCTAGTCCCTGGCGTCTAGTTGGGTGTAGCGCATCCTAGTCCTTGGCGTCTAGTGGGTGTAGCGCATCCTAGTCCCTGGCGGCTAGTTGTTGTAGCGCATCCTAGTCTCGAGCGGCTAATGGTTGTAGCGCATCCTAGTCCCTGGCGTCTAGTTGGTGTAGCGCATCCTAGTCCCTGGCGGCTAGTGGTTGTAGCTCATCTTAGTCCCTGACGGCTAGTGGTTGTAGCACATTCTAGTCCCTGGTGTCTAGTCGGTATAGCACCATTTGGTCTCTGGCGTCTAGTCGTTGTAGCGCTCTCTGGTATCTAGTGGGTGTAGTGCTCTCTTGCCACAGGTGTCTAATGGATGTAGTGCATTCTAGTCCCTAGTGGGTAACACCGCCACCAAACTCTGTTGCATCCAGTAGGTAAAGGGCTCCTCTATGTCTGATATCTAGTGGGTATAGGGACCTCCATTCCAGTCCCTGCCACGATGTGGGTGCAGTGCTCCCCTGAGTCTTTTGTATGATGGTCCCCAGTTTGTTTGTTTGTTTTTCTTTGGGGGGGGGGCAGTGGTTTTAGAAACAAACTATAATGGATTTTGCCTTCTGAGCTTCCTGTCTCATGACCCTTTCTGCAGGCCCAAAGCGTCATTGAGTCAGTCAGAATCTGAATCCGCTGTAATGTGACGGACGTTTCCCTCTGATCTGTCTCCTTATATACGACTGTGTCGGGGACTGGGGTACTTGGTTAATAACAGTCTGTATAGGTTGGCACCACTTTTAGGCAGCCATTGCCCGGCAGTGTACAGCTTCCATAGTGGAAGATAACATCTCCAATACTGTGTACACGTTATATTTGTAATGGAGTCCTGTGAAGGAACATGACTGTGGCACCCCTGGGGGGCGATGAGCAGAGGCACAAGGTCAAACTGACCATATGTTCTAGGCTTTGTTCAGCTGCTAGATGCATTTTCTACTTTTAGTCTTGCAATTTATGGTCATTTTTTTGTATGTTCATCATAGAAGAGTTTTCCTTGTGATGTTCCCTAGACTACGTATGTGTATACAAATATCCAGAGCTGAGTGCACCGGTGAGCTCCGGGTGATGAGCCCCAAAATGTCATCAATTCGGGGTTCACGTAGCGATCTGATATGCATGTGTGGTTAATACAAAGGACTGGCACATGATTTGTAAGAAATAAAGAACATGGGGACATTCATTACTGGTGGATGAAAGGTAATTCTAAACAGGAAAGGGTTCTTTACAGTTAGAGCAGTCAGACTGTGGAATGCCGACCACAGGAGTAGTAATGGCAGATCGTATATTAGCATTTATAAAGGGGCTGACTGCTTTTCTCACAGCAAATGGCATTGTGGGTTATAAATGATACAGCAATAGAGAATGTAGAATTGGTGGAGGAAGCAGATAAAGGGAAGCCCAGTGTGCGCCCCATGGTGCAGCGCCAGCAGTGTTATGTTTTGGCGCTGTCTCATGGTCAGGTATATGAGACTCTGTGTACAGGACACAATGCTGATTGTATGCTCCAAGACCCACTGTCACTGCGCCACGTAAGCTCTCGGACATGAAGAACACAGTCCACGCTATTAGACCACAAAATATGTTTTATTAATTAAGCACAAAAGAACAAAGTCTTTAGATATTTGGCAGATGTCAGGAAAAAGTCAAGTACCGTATATTATTTAATTCTTGTTACAAATCAAACTTTGAAAAAAAAACCAAAAAACTCTGCAAATGCACATAGAAAATAAATAGCTTTATTACATTCAAGTATGTGGCATTTCCGCTGTATTTGGAGTCCGGCGCCTACTTCCAGTTTTGGACTGAGTGCTCCCCTCCCACCCCCATGTCATGGAGCAGAGGCTGCTCTGGTTTATTGCAGTCTGTCTCTTGTGTTGCGTGTTTGGTCTCGTACCATAGACAGAGAAAAGGTGCGTGTGTGGGCCGTGGTCACCTTCTGCACTGATTGCCCGGTAGGTGGTAGCTTACGCCTTACTGTGCTCGTCTTAACATAATGGACTTCGGTGACGTCTCGTCGGCCATAATGAGATGGTGCTGGGCCTCTCATTCCCACATGGAGAGCTGAGCGGCGCTGCTGAATGCTGGCTGCCACAATTGCAGAGGCCACAGTCTAGGGGTAAATCGTGCACACATCCTATTAATTACAATATGGTGCATGCATGTTACCCGCCAGGCGTCCAGTGGTTGCCTCTGCAACTGTCCTGCTCAGCTAGCACCATCCCTTTAACCTAGACACATTGAGACCTATTAAAAAAGGCTTAATTTTCAAGACCTTTTCCTTTTCTCTATTCTTATATGGATATTTTCCACTTGGGACGCTACTCCTCGCTAAGGCTACGTTCACATTTGCGTTGTGCGCCGCAGCGTCGGCGCCGCAACGCACAACGCAAACAAAAACGCAGAAAAACGCATGCACAACGCTGCGTTTTGCGCCGCATGCGTCCTTTTTTTCATTGATTTTGGACGCAGCAAAAATGCAACTTGCGGCGTCCTCTGCGCCCGGACGCGGGCGCCGCAGTGACGCATGCGGCGCAAAACGCAAGTGCGACGCATGTCCATGCGCCCCCATGTTAAATATAGGGGCGCATGACGCATGCGGCGACGCTGCGGCGCCCGACGCTGCGGCGCTGACCGCAAATGTGAACGTAGCCTTAGATCCATTCATTTGGTCGCCAACATGTAATGCTACATGTATAGAAATGTGCTGCCTAATTGGGCCCAACCCTTGGTGTAACCTGGAATATTCTGCTATATTACTACTGTTAATGTGTTAGACCCAAACATTAGCGCAAATCACTGAGGACGTGGCCCCGTTTATATAATGGGTCTGTGCTATATAATACACCAGGACCTTGGAAATCCCAGTCTGGTAGAAGGGACGGACCTCTCCAATCATGGGAACAGGATCTGGAAATAGTTTTGCTCAACTCTAAACCCATCCCATGATGTAATAAATGGACGTGATACTTGTATGGTAATTATTATTATAACCAGAGAATCAAGACCTCATGTCATTATTATAGTGATTAATCTGTAAGGCCGGCGGCCGTCTCTATAGAACATTACCGCTTATATTACAGAACTCTTTAGTGCGTGTTATAGGGGTCTTCTGCTATGGGATAGGATCATCCATAAATGTCTGATAGGTGAGGAGAACTGCGATAACGGATGATGGGTAGAAGGCTTGCAGTGCCATTCTCGGCCACTGCACAATATACGGCACTGTCCCAGGGCCGGGGCACCTGCAATCAGCTGATCGCTGGAGGTGCCAGAAGTCACTCCCGGCAATGCGTTTTGGTTTTTTAACAGGCTCTGCTTTGTTAGTGAATAGGAACATTCGTGTTTATGCAGGAACACTGGCCAGGCCCTACTACTTCCACAGCTGGGGGATTGCTACAATAGATACTGCTTATCCTCTGCAATCTGAATCCATCCACATAACAGTGGAGTTGGCCACAATCTACAGGAAATTTGCAGCAGATTTTACCTTCATTTAACCAACCTGTAACAATATCCAGAGAGAATCCATCCGCTGCATACTCTATATACCGCGTGTGAATGCTTTGGACTATTCCTATTGGCCAGTATGCCAGCCCCGATCCTTACCCCTTTATTCTGTGTGTGTCCCGGTGTTGGGTTGTACTCTCACTGCATGCGCCTTGGTGTTCAGTAGTGAACACTGCGTCCGCGAACTCACAGAGAAGCAAGAAATTAATGGGCCGGTGGTCATCAAAATACAGCTGCCCGCGGGCCTGAGGTTCCCCACCCCTGCCTTAAATTAAGCATGGCTCGAATTAATAACTAGGATGCTAAAAATCAAGAGTAAAACGCATTCATAAATACTTCATATAAATCTTATTAGATATTGGTCCCGTGGTGGGTCGGTGAACATGGCCTCAGCCCATTAAGAGATTGGGGCTACAACGGCAGTGAAATGAGTCTGGGCAAAGTTTTGGGTCTGCACAGGTCTGCAGCCCCCTGACAAACTGGAATGTTTCCATTCACTGTGAGAAAGCAGAGGTTTTGAAAAATTTCAATTGATCAGTTATGTAATACCCTGATAATAACAATTGTATCTTTTGATTTTTTATTTTTTTCCCCGCTATGTCTGGGTCCAGTTGTACCTTTTTGGTCTGGGGGGCATAAAGCGGCATAGCGCAGACCCCTGATTTCCTAGCGTTGTGAATAGAGGAGACCCGGTGGGGCGGACAGATTGCTCCAGCGTGCTGGCAGTTTGTAGCTTGCGATCTCTAGGCCTCATTCACTGAAGGGCAGTAAATCTAGGTCAGCGCCTGCCAGCTGCCTGGGGTATTATTGCCAGAATGCTCACAGTAGTACCTGCTAACCTGGTCCCTGCCAGGTCCGATACGCGCGTTCTAGGTTGTACGCTCTCGTTCCTTACGGGCGTCGTGTACAGTTTTGTTTTCTTCTTTGAAATCCATAAAGAATATATTATAAAAAAAAAAAATCTGAAATCTACAAAATGTAATTATTGCCATTTAGTGAATAAGGCCCTTGTGAGCTGGTCCGGTGTAACACTTGCTGTGATTCTTACCCGCTTACAACATACAGTAGTAACACCATCATCTCCCAGTAGACTCCTGCTGGGGGTCTTGTCTGTGACACTTGCACAGAAGTCTTCGTGTGCTGTAAATATCGTCCATCTTAAATCCGCTCCGCTGTTACTACTTTTCCTGCTTTTGGCACATTCTGCCTGTTGCTGCCTACTACAAATAAAGTCCTAGAAAAATGGAAGGTCCTTGTCATTTACTAATTGTCCGAAGACACTCGGATATGTCACATACGGTAACGATGCGCCTCAGCTATGCAAATACACGGGTTTCTAATTCAAAAGTCGTTGTTCTCTGCTTTCAGACACTACGTGGAGTCGCATCCTCAGGGGCTCACCTCCTAAAGGCTGGCGAAGAGCTAACACTTAGCTATTGTTTGGCCTCCGTTGATTACTATGATGTTCACCATCTTCTTCGCTGGACCCGATATCTACTCGCTGTTCATCCATCCTCTTGGCCTGGACTCTCTGGATGAGGCTGAAGAAGTCTTCGTCTGGCATTGTGGGTCCTCTGGGCGTGGGGTCCGGCGGGGCGCATCTTTGGTCGTCTATCCGTGAAGACTGCAGAAAAAGGTGAACAGCAAAATGTGAACTTAGAAAGGACTTAAAATGAAAAGTTTTATCTGATCATCTGCAAAATGACAAGGTTCAAGAAAGTGAGGCAAGCCCTTGGGCGCAGCACGGAGATTTCTGATACTGGAAATCTTACAATATTATAAGTAATCTGGCTTGGTGGGCAGAAGATATTCTGCTAACACCCTGCCTAGGTTCTTACCAAGTGCCAATATTGTGGTGTAAATCATTAATACATGTGCGACTCCACATTTCTAGTCACACTTAACATTTCACTAAATCTGCCCACTGTGTCTGGATTCCAGTAAGAGAAATCTCTGCAAAGTATTTGCTAGACCAGTGCCTGGCGAACCTCCTCGCTCCTGTGGGCATCCCTGGTGCCTCTTCTGATTAGTTTGCCCAGCATAATGTCATGTTCGCGCCGGAGTATTGGGCCTACTAATCAAGAGGCACAGGGGCTGTCGGCGGGTACTGGAAGGTTCACAGGGCTCGGGCCTGAGCCGCTGGACCAGGGTCCTGCAAATCTTTTTGCTCTACTCTTGCCTCTTCGTTAAATCTTCCCTTGCCAGGAGTTTATATGTTCTCCCCGTGTTTGTGTGGGTTTCCCCCGGGTACTCCGGTTTCCTCCCACATTCCAAAAACATACTGATAGGGAATGTAGATTGTGAGCCCCATTGGGGACAGCGATGATAATGTGTGCATACTGTAAAGCGCTGCAGAATATGTGAGCGCTATATAAAAAAAAAGAAAGAAAAAGATTTACCTAAAAAAACAAACAAAAAAAAAAACAACAGGGACTAGGTTGGCAAATTGAGGACCATTGTCAACTACACATCAGGTATTTCAAGGTGGTCTTCTGGTGGGTGATGCAAGTGCTCCCTGCGTTTTATGGAGGTAATCCAGAATTAGAAAAATATCAAAGCTTGTCCAGGGGTCTTGTCTTGTATTGCATGTAATCTGCAGTGACTCTGCAGTACCACACACGGCCTGTAGATAGGAATGGCGCTGTATCTACAGGATTGGAGCTGTGACAATTTCTTATTCTGAATTTTTATTAAAGCAACGGTCGTGCTCTCAGTCAGACAGGAATCGGGGATGTGACAGAGGCTGATGGCAGAATATAGGATTTGCATCATTTACAGTAATGCTGGTCTGACCCCACAGAGGTCCGGACATGGTCACTCCTCTCTATGGACGTTATATACTCCTCCATTCTAGCATCTCCAGCTATAACAGTAGTCAAAGACACCAGCCTCTGATGGAGTGCAACAATGAAAACCTGCTTGTGCCCTGGATCCTCCACTGACCAGAAAATGATCCTTACTGGGCAGTAATGTGAGGATTTCACAGAAATTCCCAGAATGCAGGAACCCGATCATTTAGATGGCAATGGAAAATCTGTGTGGAGAGGGCTTATATCAAACAAGTGAGGACACCAGGGGGCGCTGTCCCATTGGAATCTATGTAATATGCACTATAGGAGAAAAGTATCAGACACGCGTATTAATTATTGAGTTCAAGTTTTCATTCAGGAGGATAACGCTATAGGATTGTTATCAGGGGGCGGCCTCGGCCCCTTAGTCCCAGTGATGGGAAATCCTAATTCTTCAGCACAAGACATTGTGGATAATTGTAGCTTCCAGCTTTGTGGGAACAGTTTGGAGAAGACCCTTTTCTGTCCCCCATGACTGTGCCCAGTGCACAAGGTCCATACAGACATGGAGGGGGGATTTTGTGGATGAACATGAGCGACCACACAGAGCCAGGACCTCAGCCCCATCCAAGAACAGAGATTGTGACACCCCCCCCCAACATCAGGGTCTGACCCCACAAATACTCTCCTGGATGAAGGGGCAAAAATTCCCCGAGACGCCTCCAAAATCTTGTAGAAATCCTTCCCAGAAGAGCAGGAGCCGTTATATCTGCAGAGGAGCGACTCCATATTATGTCTATGGATGTAGGAGGGGAGGTGAGAACATTTCTGGAGAGTAATGTGGAGGGCACATCCTTCTCTCCATATAGTGTATGTTCCATGGCTGCTGACTTTCATATTAACAGGTTAAAGTGTCCTCTCAGGCCTTAGGCTACTTTCACACTAGTGTTAACTGCAATACGTCACAATGCGTCGTTTTGCCGAAAAAACGCATCCTGCAAAAGTGCTTGCAGGATGCGTTTTTTCTGCATTGACTAACATTAGCGACGCATTTGCGACGCATTGACACATGTCGCAACCGTCGTGCGACGGTTGCGCCGTGTTGTGGCGGATCGTCGGGAGCAAAAAACGTTACATGTAACGTTTTTTGCTCCCGACTGTCTGCTTTTTCCGACCGCGCATGCTCGGCCGGACCTCCGCCCCCACCACCCCGCACCTCACAATGGGGCAGCGGATGCGCTGGAAAAATGCATCCGCTGCCCCCGTTGTGCGTCGGAGACAACGCTAGCGTCGGTGATCTCGGCCCGACGCACTGCGACGGGCCGGGCCCGACGCTAGTGTGAAAGTAGCCTTAATGCCACAGTGTTTCCCCAGTACCAAGTTGTTTTGCAGACACCCACCTGGCATTTCATCAGCATGTTGAAGAACTCGTCCCCGGGCTCGTGTTGGTCTCCTTCTACTCTCAGATGTCCCATGTTGTTGTGCGTTAATCGTAGCCCGGGCAGATTGCCCACACTCGCCCGCTGGTCGTCCAGACGTCTGCTCTGTGAGCTGGCTATTAGGTCAAAAAACTCTTCTGTCTGCGGTGAGGCCATTAATGATGAAGCAGCTGGAAGGGTAAAGGAATAAGGGGTTAACTGGTCTCCCTGCTGCAGAGTCCTGTCCTATGGAGGGGATCAGTATTTATTTGTTGGGCAGTCACGTCATCTCTTCACCACAGGAGTGTTGGGAGAATGTGGCGTCACGTTTGTAGAATGGGCAGATAATTGGGAAATGAGAGTTTGTGGTAGCGCTCGTTCCCTAGTATCAGGCCGTGTAAACAGGCTTAAAGATCATTGATCTCGGCAGCACAGTGGCCTGTGTAAACAGGAGATGTGCTGCCGATAACGTTATATACTATGCGTGCAGAACGATGGTACTGTGCACATGGGAGTGCGGCTGATCGCCTATTTCGTGGCCGCGCTCGTGTCATGTGAGCCCGCCATTATCCCCTTACTCGGTGTCAGTACAGGCTGTACACTGCTCATGTTGTTACACTCTCCCACAATCCCCTGGGGCGGCTTTTCTATATCCTCTCATTAGTTTTGTGAGTGATGTAAACTGCCACTGTCCCACGTAATGACGCCCCACGGCTGAGCGATCGTGTGAAGGGGATAATTTGAGCGGCCCTCCTCCCGGTGGTGTACGGCGATGTGTGACACATAACACCAGTGATTACTACGCAGTGCGCCGCTGTCTATTGGCGGTATTGCCAGGCAGTGACCGGTACTAACACGTTCAGATGCCGTCACTGCAGTATAATCACACATTACAGTACAACCTCTAATAATCCGCTACTGAGGTGACAACATGAAACCTCACATTATAGGAAGGCGGATAATGATGGGAATAGCACAATGGTGGCAGTTATCTATCCTGTAGGTGGTGCTATAGCTTCGCCATGGCTGAGCTCAGATCTCCATATGTGCTTGACCTCTTTGCCACACGGCCATAGAGGAACAGAGAAAAAGAAGCCTCTGCATCTACCATCCACACTGATGGGTCCCATCTGCCAGGATTCTGGCTGCGACAGGGATGTTCACAACTACACATTTTGCAGGGCTCCAGTGTGTAAAAGCTACTTTTGCACCTCCTCTGGCATCACACTTCACTGTAATCCCTTCTCAGTGTCCATCTCTGCCATGTTTCATTGGTTAAGGGGTTAAAATACCATGATGGTATAATTCTGGGAGAATGGGGGCAAATAGACAAACGACGGCACACGTCACAATAGCCAGAGCGGCCATTACAATGCCCCTTCACAGTGATACAAAACCATTGCTGGGCTGGGGAATGTAGTATATTGTCCCACTTTTGGCTAAAGATGAGAGAACCAATCCCCGACATTGGGATTCATTGGGTGAATTGGATTTTCGCTAGTGGTTGAACTTCTACTTTCTATTAACCCCCAGCGTTTGCTTCCTCTGCGAGGCGGAGGGGCTTGGTGACACCCTGGTCAATGCTGCAGAATGTGACAGCCGGTGGCAGGTCCCAGCTGGTCGTGTCTCTGCCGCCTCGGGGCCCCGCGCTGCGTGTGGTTTATTAGTGATTAGATTGCCATGTCGCCAGACACGACAGAGGAGCGAGCTGGTGGGGAAGAGACATCCGGCCATGTCTCTGCGGTCAGCTAATGATCTGCTCTGATGTGACAGTCACCGCTGGTGCGAAAGCATCGCTGGAATCCCCCAAACAGCTGTCACATAGCGACATCTGATCACACGTGGCCAGTGTGGGCCGGAGGAAAAGGCGCAATGTAATACTGAGAAGTGCCGAGCCTGTGGCCGCTGTCCAGCACCGACCCCGTGAGCGTATATACCTGGGAGTGGGCACTTACTGCAATGGAAACTTTCTGTGACAGGTATACTTTACTGTTTGCAGTCAGTAAAAATTTTACAAATATATTTTATTTTTTTATTTTGAGAAAATAAATGAATTTTTATTAACATTTTTCACTGGAAGTGGATGCATCCAAAAAATCCGTAGGTGCTTAGCGTCACATTTGCTTGGAGTTTATTTTCCCTTTGAATTCGTCACCTTGGATCATGTGGATCCGAAGCAGGATCAACACATAGTTCTCCAAAGTGAGCTGCACACCTTATTGGATTATACAACATACGGAGACGAGTTGCCTAAAGAATTGATTCCTTGAGAATCTCAACGTGCATTTCTTACCGATAGAAGGTGAGCAACAACTAAAATAATTTTTTTTTTTAACTGTTGGTAAAAACGTATTACGCTCAGAGGAAGCGCCGCACTTGTCTCTTTTTTTCCCTTTTTCCCTAAACCAGGGTATTTCTAAAGCCTGTCTGTTTATAAGCATTTTTTTTTTACTTCAAAGAAAGAATCAGCTGTGATCCTGTGCTGTAATATCTGTATATTATTTTGCTTTCCCCCTTGCCCAGGAGCTGTGGTATGATCAGACCATGTTCCTGTAGGTCAGACACGGCCATTACACAGTACACAGCAGGGGCACATTTATAAGATTATCTCAGCACAGGAACATTTTATTTAAACACATCCAATTGTGGAACTTATTATTATTATTCCAAGATCTATTGATTAAAATGCCCTTTTGTTCTTGGGGAACTACTTTAAGCTTTATTTATGTACATGACTTTTGGGAGTCTTCCTGCAGAGCAGTAGTTTACCACAAATTACTAACATTTTCTTATAAGAGGTTGCACGGTTACAGATGACAGAATTGGTGTTTGGCGCTTTATGTCTTTCCTCACTCTGTCTTAATCAGGTGATTTCTCTGCTTTGTGGCGACTCACAGAACATCTCGTCTCTAGAAGAACATTTTTGTCTTCCTAATGACAGAACATTAGTTGTGACTTTTGCCTGGCAGAACAATGGCAGCGCTGTGCTACTGACTCACATATCCGGTCGTCCAGTGCGGGCACAGGTGTCTCTGTCGGCTCCGGTCCTCCGCTCTGACTTTCTTCTAACGTACATCTTTGATCATCCATCCGGTTACTCTGAAATTTACTTAAGAGGTCAAAGAAGCATTCTTCATCAGAAGGAGCCCGATTGATTTTCTGCAAAACAATCCAGAGAAGCTAATTTAATACGGATTTCCTTGGCACTTCCAGCTTCTTGGGGCTATTTCTATAGCGATCAATGCCGCGTGCGAGTCTCCCTTACAGTAACTATTGATTGGAGACGGGTGCGCGCCTCACAGTCTACATCACGTGGGAACATTTCTTTAAAAAAAAAAAAAAAATCACAAAATATTTTCTGACACAATGACTAATACTTCGCTCTCCCCTGCCCCCATCCAAATCAGCTGTCAGGGGAGAGTAGGTACAACCCAAACACATCAGTTATCTGCTGCAATCGGTAGATTAGGCCGAGGTCTGAAATGTGTGCGGCCTATGATTGTGCTGTAAGCGGACCGACCCAAAACCTTCAGATGTGGATGGCAGATCATGTTCTGACCTGTACAAGGTGGATTAATAGAAATCAGATTTGGAGTCAGTTCTCCGACATCCCCTCGTGTTAGTAGACGTGTCATAAATCTCATCTGTTTACCTGAGATCTCGCCACATACACATTTATTACGGATTTATCTTATAGGTTCCTTTTTCTCTCCCAAGTGACGAATGTAGCAGTGAATTATCTGAGCACAGACCGCAATCATGGCGGAGTCACTTCTGCACGAAACACCTAAAATACAGGAATACTTTCCCTGCACCCAGTGAGGTAACAAGACTGAGGACTGCTGATGAGAGATGGATGCCTACAGCCAAAAACTATTCATGACCACTCCTATACACATGAATGTCCCAGCTTGTTTTCCTGTTCAGTGTATGTGTTTCCAATGTGGAATGAGGAGTATCCTGCTATCAGACAGCGGTTAACACCCCAAGACCAAAATAATTGGGCATATTGAAACAATTTGCCCAATCTGTCATTTTCCACTAATATCTTCTGTTAGGGGAGAGTCAGGAGGCTCCACATACACATTAGATAGACATCCAGTCCCACCAAATTCGGCATATTCAGGCAGCATTCATCCTCTGTGTATGTACAGGAGCACCTGGGGCCTGTGCGGCTGAGCATTGGGCACTCCATGTTCTCCATTAGTCGCACGGTCCCTTTCCCACATGTGACTCTCATAGTACAAGTTTGCATCTCAATGTCCAGATTTGTTGTGAATCACATAAGAGGCTGCCGAGTTCAGCTGGGCCATACTCTTATAATATATGAGCCCAGCCCTACGGGGTTCTTCTTTCCTGGAAGCAATACTGCTGATGGAGAATATCTAATTAATGTGGCATCTAATATAAGACAAAGATATATGAAATTGGAGGTAGATGCAGTTGTGCCCATAGAAGTCCATAATAACCCACATGATTCATTCACCATATCCTAGTAAAGACAACTTCCTGATATATGGCAGCCGTACACATTGGAAATCTTCACCCCATGTTATAAGCAGAGAAATAGTTATTCTTAGTCCTCCATAAATATAGATTAATCCTGATAAAAGCCACCTTACTCCTGTCAGCTGCTCTCTGGGCCCCTCCAATTCTCAATATTAAGGGTCCTTCAGGCAAATTACCACACCCCTTATGTAAACCTCATCTGTCTCCGCAAAACAAGACATTTCTTCCTCATGCTATGCTTTGCAGGAGAGCTAATGCCTGCAGCTTGTCTCCGGATGGTGTGCGGCTGCTCTTCATTACATGGGCTCAATTGGAAGCTGCTGATCCATAAGTGGAGGATAGTACAGTCATCCCACATCTACTAAGCACATGATGAATTGGTAATGAGCACATCGGGATGGCGTCCTCCGGGGGGTCATGTACAAGTCATGTCTGTCTGGAGGATGCAGAGGTAGCCACCTCCACCTAAAAGTGGCCATACAACTTAGATAAATACACTTCCTCAGTATGTGAATTTTACTGCATAGGATGTAGTATATGGGGTCAAAGGTCAATATATGGATTGGGGCCTATAGATATGTTAGGAGTGTGCCCAAAGCCCTCCAGCAACATATATAATAGCAGCAAAGTGTGAATGGAGGCTTACTGAGACATGATGTGGCTCAGTGGTTAGCACTGCAGCCTTGCAGCGCGGGGGTCCTGGGTTCAAATCCCATCAAGGACAACATCTGCAAGGAGTTTGTATGTTCTCCCAGTGTTTGCGTGGGTTTCCTCCTGGTACTCTGGTTTCCTCCCACATTCCAAAGACATACTGATAGGGAATTTAGATTGTGAGCCCCATC
The DNA here is from genome assembly GCF_051348905.1 of Ranitomeya variabilis. Classification (NCBI taxonomy): domain Eukaryota; kingdom Metazoa; phylum Chordata; class Amphibia; order Anura; family Dendrobatidae; genus Ranitomeya; species Ranitomeya variabilis. Next base: position 247,337,199 of record NC_135233.1, on the reverse strand, counting down.
AGGGACAGAGATGATAATGTGTGCAAAACTGTAAAGCGCTGCGGAATATGTTAACGCTATATAAAAAAAAAATAAAAATGACGCTGGCTCCAACAGTTATCTTCTGAATCCCCAGTTGACATACGGTAGATGGACACAGCTCCCATAAATTGTACCATATACAGTGTACTGGTATGTTTTTACATTGCACTTTTTTACAGGTGAAAAGCATAAAATGAAGAAAAACCAGCTCCATGTTCCACCACCAGTACAGGTGATTATATTGTAAGTTTCTGCAGGCGCTGGAGGCCTTTATTGGTTCTCCACCATAGGTATCTCGTGTATCTGGAAAAAAAAGGTCATTGGTTTTAATTTTTTACCAAATTACCAAATTCTACAAAAAGTCTTCCAGCTCACAACATACAGTTGTGTGAAAAAGTGTTTGCCCCCTTCCTCCTGATTTCCTAGTCTTTTGCACGTTTGTCACACTTAAATGTTACAGATCACCAAACAAATGTAAATATAAGACAAAGATAAGACACGTAATCATACAATGCAGTTTTTAAATGAAGGCCTTTGTTATTAAAGGAAAAAGATATCCAAACCAATAGGACCCTGTGTGAGAAAATGATTGTCCCCTCCCCTTAAAACATAAATTAACTGTGGTTTATCACATCTTTAGGAATCGGAGTCCTCATTCCCTAGCCACACCCAGGCCTGATTACTGTTAGACATGTTCTCAATAAAAAAAATCACTTAAATAGAACCTGCCTGACTAAGAGAAATAGACCAAAAGATCCTCAAAAGCTAGACATTCTGCCACGATCCAAAGAAATTCTGGAACAAATGAGAAACAATATAATTGAGATCTATCAGTCTGGAAAAAGCTATAAAGCCAATTCTCAAGCTTTGGGACTCCAGCGAACTACAGTGAGAGCCATTATCCACAAATGGCGAAAACATGGAACAGTGGTGATCCTTCCCACTAGTGGCCAGCCAACCAAAATTACCCCAAGAGTGCAGCGATGACTCATGCAAGAAGTCACAAAAGACCCCACAACATCCAAAGAACTGCAGTCCTCAGTTAAGGTCAGTGTTTCTGACTCCACCATAACAAAGAGACTGGGCAAAAATGGCCTGCACGGCAGAGTTCCAAGATGAAAACTACTGCTGAGCAATAAGAACGTAATGGCTAGTCTCAGTTGTGCCAGAAAATATCTTGATGGTCCCCAAGCCTTTCGGGAGAATATGCTGTGGACTGACTAGACAAAAGTTGAACTTTTTTGAAGGTGTATGTCCCATTACATCTGGCGTAGAAGTAACACAGCATTTCAGAAATGGAACATCATACCAACAGTAAAATATGGTGGTAGTGTGATGGTCTGGGCTGTTTTGCTGCATCAGGCCCTGGAAGACTTGCTGTCTGTTCATGAGCTCAAGCTGAAGTGCACTGGGAACATTATCCTGTTGCATAACCCAAAACAAACCAGCAAGTCCACCTCTGAATGGCTTAAGAAAAACAAACTTAAGAATTTGGCATGGCCTAGTCTAAAACCTGAATTTAATCAGATTGTGATGCTGTTGCATGAATTTATAAAGGCTGAAACCTCCAATGTGGCTGAATTAAAACAATTCTGCAAAGTTGAGTGGGCCAAAACTCCTCCACAGTGTTGTAAAAGGCTCATTGACAGTTATCGCAAATGCTTGATTGCAGTTGTTGTTGCTGCTAAGGGCGGCCCAACCAGTTATTAGGCTTAGAGGGCAATCACTTTTTCACATAGGGCCCTGTAGGGTTGAATTTCTTTTTCTCTTAATAATAAAGACCTTCATTTAAAAAATGCATTTTGTGATTACTTGTGTTATCTTTATCTAATATTTAAATGTTGTTTGGTGATCTCAAACATTTAAGTGTGACAAATATGCAAAAGAACAACAAATCAGGAAGGGGCAAACACTGTTTCACAAAACTATATGTCTGTAGCACTACAAGCTGTCCCATAACTGGTATCCTTTCAGGTCTGACATGTTATTCTCCCTCTCCAAGTCAGTGTGACAAATGACATTCGCTGTCCTAAGACATTTAGAAATATCTTGCATGATGGCGCTGAAAATAAATCCTAATGTCAAGAAATGTTCCATATTTGTCACATGGCAGAGACGAGAGTCTACAAGGGACTCTCCTTCCTATGACTGGTAAATCTGCCCTAGTGCCCCCTACTGCTATTCACAGATACAAGGGGACTGAATCATTGGCGACGCCAGCGTATTATTGACGCAGCACCAGGACTCTGTAGATTTCAATATTTGGTTCGCAGGAGGCTGAAACCGTAATACAGACACCAATATGAAGCCCTATTACATCAAAAAGGAAGCAGTCTCCCCAAAAAGGGTAAAAAAACCCCACCAAGGTTACTTACCAGTAGCCGTTTTTTCTAGAACCCGTGACACCACACCTGAGAAAGGGATTCGCCCAGCCAGGACAGGAAACCTACTGAAACAAAATGGCAGTACCTGTCCCCTGCTTCAGTTGGGTTACAGAGAATGAGAGGACCTCCGGTTAATTTACACACATAACCAACACCACATTGTAAAAAAACACCCAAACTATAGTGCACACCCAAAAGGTGAGAAGGGGGAAATATAGAGGTGCTGTCATGGGTTTCGGAAAAAATAGCTACTGGTAAGTAACCTTGGTGTTTTCCCTGCATCCATGACAGCACACCCAAGAGATTTTTGGAGAAATGAAACACCTTATGGAAGGACCAACGCTTGCAGCACCCTTCTACCAAAGGTCATGTCAGCAGAGGACAGATTCAGTCTATAGTGCTTAAAGAAAGTAGATGGTGAGGACCAGGTAGCGGCCTGACAGATCTGATCAATTGATACCTCCACCTTTTCTGCCCAGGAGGCAGCTTCGGCTCTGGTGGAATGAGCCTTGATGACTTCAGGAACCAGAGCACCACTCGTAGCGTAAGACAAACTAATGGCCTCCCTGATTCATCTGGCAATGGTATTCTTAAACACCCCATACGCCTTTCTTCTACCCAGAAAGGCTGTCAATAGGGACTAGTCCTTTCTTTATTGACTGGTCATGGACATATATTTTAACATGGACCTTCTCACGTCTAACATATGAAATTGTTCTTCCCCTGGAATTTTAGGGTCATTACAAAAGGAGAGCAAAGTAATTTCCTGGCTCCTATGGAATTTAAGAACCACCTTGGGGTGATATGTCGAGTCTGGCCTTAGAACAACTCTGTCATCATACACCTGTGTGTAGGGGGACATATGGACAGTGCTTGAATATCGCTCACCCTGCGGGCTGATGTTAGGGCCACTAGCAACACTGTTTTAAGCGTGAGAAACTTAGCAGATAAATCCCGTAAGGGCTCAAAAGGATCCCTAGTTAGCGCCTCTAAAACTAGGTTCAGGTCCCATGGAGGAAATTTTGGGACTATAACCAGTCTTGATCTACTACAGGATCTTGTAAACAAACACCCATTTATTTGCTGCTAGGTTGCAATTATACAAGGCACCCAGGGCCGACACCTGCACCTTGAGTATATTAGTTGCTAACCCTAGTTCAAACAATGACTGCAGAAACTCTAGAATGGAGCCAACCGGGGCCTCATCCCCTATGAGCTGCTCTAAAAACTCCAGGAATCTCTTCCATGTTCTACCATAGATCCTTGCTGCAATCAGTTTCCTACTTTTCAACAAGGTGGAGACTAGCCCTGATGGAGAACCCCTGCCGACTCAGTAATGCCCTCTCAAATTCCATGCTGCTTGATGGAAGCCCTTCACTCGAGAGTGGCACATCAGTCCCTGGATAAGAAGGGCCGGGATCTCTGGTAGAATCCATGGATTGGACCCGGACATTAGCCTTAGAAGGCAAAACTACGTTCTCTTCTGATCCTCCCTGATCTTCCTCACGACTGCTGAAATAATTGCTATTGGGGGAAATTCGGCCATCCTGATCCCCCAAGGAATCTGAAGAGCATCCACTGCGAATGGTTTCTCCCTTGGGTTTAACGAACAGAAGTTCCTCACCTTCCTGTTGTGTAAACTGGCAAACAGATCTATCTCCAGCCGCCCCCATGCCCGCACTATCTGCTGGAAATTTAGAGACCATTCCCCGTCTCAATTTCTTGCGACTCAGGAATTCTACCTTTCTTTTGTCTATTCCCCTTATGTGAAGTACCGTAAGGGACAGTAGGTGTTGCTCCAGTAGCTGGAGTAGAATGTCTGCTGCTACCATTAGGGTATGGGACCTTGTTCCCCCCTGGTGGTTGATATAAGCCACGACTGCATGATTGGCCAACATGACTCGGACATGGCGACCCTGGAGGAAGGGGAGAAAGTGTTTCAAGGCTCTTTCAAGTTCAAACCCTGGCCTCTGTCTAGAGGTGACCAGGTTCCCTGAACTGAGTGAGACCTCAGATGTGACCCTCCATCGGGTATTGCTTGCATCTGTCATGATAAGGTCCTCCACTGGTCTTATCCATTGGACTCCTGACGACGAATGTTCTCTTACTGTCCACCAAGACAGGGAATCCCTTATTGCAGAAGAAAGATGTAACTTCCCCTCTAAATGCCCTTTTAACAACCTCTGTGCAGACTGGACCTCCCACTGTAGCTGCCTTAGGTGAAATTGGGCCCCTCTTACTGCCGGGATACAAGATGTTAGGGATCCTAGCAAGGGCATTGCTTTTTTAGTGTCATTTTTTGGCTGATGTATCACTGACACTGCCAGAGCCATTATCTTGGCTACTTTGTTCTCTGGTAGGAGACTCATCTGGCGCTCGGAGTCCAAAACCAACCCGAGGAAGGATTGTATCCTTTCCGGTTTTAGTCTTGACATGAGAGTATTTACTAGCCAGCCCTGCTCCTTCACCTGCTCTGCACAGTGATCTTCTGACCTTCCAAATATAAAGAGGAAGTCCAGGTACGGAATGATAAGTGTTTCGAGAATGAAGGTAGGCCATCACCTCCGATATTACCTTGGTAAATACTCTCGGAGCTATTGACAGTCCGAATGGAAGGGCTGTATACTGGTAATGCCTGACCCCTCCCTGGACATACAGAGACACCCTCAGGAATTTTTGATGGTCCCGATGGATTGGGAAGTGATAATAGGCATCTTTAAGTCGATGACCGCCATGAAACAATTCTGAAATAACAGCTTTATAGCTGTGTACACTGACTCCATTTTGAAGGAATAATTCACAATCCATCGGTTGAGCTTCCTCAGGTTGATAATAGTTCTTAGAGAACCATCCAGCTTCTTTATCAAAGAGAGGGGGGAATAAAATCCCCTTATCTATTCCACCGGGACTTCGCACAGAACCTGCTTTTGTAAAGTCTCAAGATTTCTGCCTCCCGGGCCAGCTGTTCTCTTGGTGATTTCCTGCGGGGTGTTAATACAAAGGTCTGGCGAGGTGGATGGACAAAGTTTATCTTCAGACCGTCTTTGATGATACCCAAGATCCAGTGACTGGGGGAGATGTTCACCAAGGCAGGGAGAAAGAGGGAGAGCCTTCCCCCTACTGCTGACCTGACGTCATTGGGAGGACTTTTTAGAAGATGTAGAGGGTCCTCTAAACATATATCCTGACCCCTTTCTATCCTTGAACTCCCAGCTCTTCCTTTCTCCCAGAGGACGTCCCCTATTAAATTTCCTCCTCCAAAAAGAAGGCCAGGAAACGGGGAAATCCCTTCTTTTTGTCGCCTGCCTTCTACAAAATGTCTTCTAGCTCGTATCGTGGAATTAACAGGAAAAGTGCGCTTTCCTGAAGGTGCTTTCTCCTCCTTCAGGCCTATTGTTGACCTGACTGCCCTAATAAACCTATCCGTGTCCTCAGCCGGAAAGCAAGGTCAGCCACCTATATCACTGTCCAAGGAGGACGATGGGGATTCACTATGGTATTCTCCAACAGACTGTGGAGAGGCCTCCGTTACGACCTCCTGAGCTCTCTTGTTCCCCTTTTTAAACAGGGTCTTTAGGGAACCTTGCACCTCAGCCCTGATCATGAACCTAAGGCTTGTGGCGAAATCAGGGGTCTCATCCCGTATAGTTTTTTATTGCAGTCAGAGCAGAGATTTTTCTGCAAATGAACTGCCAGGGTCCTACAAAGGGCACATTCTTTATTCTTTTTGGTGCTATCCTTCCTAGGCCCCTAGTGAAGCAAGAAATGGCCCTTATGAAGACGTGCTGCTTCTGTGGTCATCCTCCATTTTATGAGGGATCCACTGCACTTCACGCCTCCTCCAATGCCCACAAAGATGACTTCCCTCTCCCCCCATCGTCCCTGCCAGGATGCGCCAAATCTCCATGCTCATTTGTTGATTATCAAATGTGGCTGGATGTAATTCCTGCAGTTTGACGTTGTCCCAGGCACAATCTCAGTCAGTTCAATGGCCAATAAGCCACGTTATATCACACTGGTTTTAGGCTGTGTGCACACGTTCAGGATTTTTCGCGTTTTTTTCACGGTTTTTCACTATAAACCGCGAAAAAATACATACATTAAGCATCCTATTATTAGAATGCAATCCGCAATTTTTGTGCACATGTTGCGTTTTTTTCCGCTGCGGAATCGCATTCCGGAAAAAAATGCAACATGTTCATTCTTTGTGCGGAATCGCGGGGATTCCGCACACATAGGAATGCATTGATCCACTTACTTTCCGCATGTGGCTATGCCCACCATGTGGGAAGTAAGCGGATCATGTGCGGTTGGTATCCAGGGCGGAGGAGAGGAGACTCTCCTCCAGGCCCTAGGAACCATATTTCTGTAAAAAAAAAAAAAAAAAGAATCAAAATAAAAAATCGTGATGTTCTCACCTTCCGGCGGCCCCTGCAGCCTTCCCGCTCCTCGCGATGCTCCCGTTCCCAGGGATGCTTTGCGGCAATGACCTGTGATGACGTAGCTACGTCATCTGGGGTCAATGCCGTGAGGCACTACTGGGAACGGAAGCTGCCGGGGGCATTGCGAGGTGCGGGAAGGCTGCAGGGGATGCCGGAAGGTGAGAATATCATGATTTTTTATTTTTTTTAATTATTTTAACATTAGATCTTTTTACTATTGATGCTGCAAAGGCAGCATCAATAGTAAAAAGTTGGTCACACTTGTCAAACACTATGTTTGACAAGTGTGACCAACCTTGTCAGTTTTCCAAGCGATGCTACAGATCGCGTGGAAAACACTAGCATTCTGCAATCTAATTACGCTTGGAAAACGCTAGTGTTTAGTGGGAAAACGCATGCCAATTCCGCATGCGTTTTACCTGCGGCACAGTTGCGGAATATCCGCAGCAATTCCGGACGTGTGCACATAGCCTTATCGGGATAATAAACGAATGATACTCATAGGCAACAACGCTCATAACCCACAAATCATGTCCTTTACCACAAAATATGTGTACCAAGGAAAATCATACAATTCTACTACTAGAAGTTGAAATGGAGAGAGAAGAAGTGAACATTGCTGGTTCCTGCCCGCGGATGCGGCATTTTCATGTCTCTGGGAGGTTAAAGATTTGCAAATATATAAGAATCTCACTGATGAAATGTAAACCATGGTCCTGCGAGCGGTATAATGAGGGATAGATACAGAAATCATTACTGCATCTCTGGGCGGTGGGAGGGTCACATGGCGAGTGACAAATGGTCAGGTTGGCAGCTGTAATCACCAGTCTTCTGTGCCACTGTCATCCCGTCCCTTATTCTTCCTTGCGTGACTGATGGCAGCTCTTTGTTACCATTTTTTTTGTTTTTTTTTTTCATGGAAAGAGATGTTGCACCCTCCTGGCTGCGATGCGCTGCTCGCATTTGGCTGCAATTTCATGTGAGCATAGCTGACTTTCCGCCGGGGTACACGGCTAATTACCGTAAAAGAAGAACTTGGGCTTCTTGAACCACCACACGTATGTTACTGTCATCATGGGTTTTGTTCCAAGGCAAAACATTAATCCTTTGATGAACCATCTAGAGATGTGGCGGCCTCCACATTGTCGCAGGCAGCATCAAAGGAGCAGCCTCCACCGAAGAAAGATAATCAGCGCCCCTGTAACGTGTCATCTAACGTCTGGGCCTTCGCTAACACGGGGAATCAGTTTTTTTAAGTTATTTATTCCTATTTTCTTCATCCGTACACACTAGTGGTTGCCCTTGTAAACAGAAATTAATTAGAGGGGTTGTCCATCTTTGGGGCACTTTTTATGATAAATACATGTATTTGGGGCCAAAATTCATTTTTGCAATCCCATTAAATATTTTCACCGTTTGGCTTTTACAGTCACATTGTTTCTTGTCACATTCAACTATTATGTGATATGTGACCATAAATCAGCTGTGGGGAGCTCAGAGAAAGCAAGACAGATAATGGGGGGTTACAAACTCTTTCTTCAGACCAACAGAAGGAGCTCACTGACGGATTCTCAGTGAACTCATTTTGCAGCCAGTAATAGACAGTGCAACGCAGAGGCTATGTAAAGCAAATGGTGCAAGTTTTTACTGAAATGTAATTGCAAAAAAATATTTCTAGCCCCAAATACATGCATCAAAAAACAAATAAAAACAAATTGGCTTCAAGGTGGACAACTCCTTTAAGATATACCCCAGTATAGAAAATGTGACCACTGAATCAGTCACTATTGTCTGAGATTCCAGAAGGGTTATGTTACCAGGACAGAGAGCAGTTATCTCCCTGACCTGATGAAATAATGGCTGCACAGCTCCTTTTCTAACAGCACTTTGCTGTGCCGTTCCTCTGTTATTCCCACTAGAAATGACTGGACCACTGGAAGGTCCTATTTGAGGGCCGTTCAATCAGCGCAGACTATGTATGGACACACCGCTTTGGAAAGGGGAAGGGTAATGCCCAGTTGTTAGTTTATCCATACATTTCCAGAAGACATAATATAAGAGTGATATAATGCAAAGTCATAGAGTATTTGGTTAAAGCTGTGGGCGGCTCAACACTTGGTGCAGATTTCTCCAGTGTACCCCCAAACAAATCATCTGTAGTGTTGGTGCACATAGAGCCACAACAGTCATCCTGTGCCCGAGCTCCTGTAATAGCGCCTCATCTTACATAGGCCAGAGAGAGGAGGGAACCTGACGACACCTTGCCATATGTTAGTAGTGGTACGACTTTATAGATGCTTGTCCCCCAAAATAAACTATGCCTTTTCTGTAAAGATCCAATGTACCAGTCATGAAAAATCGAGTATATAAGTCATATGCAAATCAGACTGGAAGCGTACTGGGGTTGTGTCAGTGCACTTACAATGTTTCTTCCAAGTGCATTGACAGGCCACACTGCCCTTACACTCTGATATGCATATGACTTCTACACTCGATTTCTCATGAAGGATACCTTTAGTTTTTTGTAGATATCCAGTGTATCATTATTATTGGGGGAAAAGCACCTACACAGTCATACTACTACTGCCATGTGTAATAAGCTGCCTTTAAGTTCCATCTTACTTTCAGGCCAAAGCAGGCCAAGTTGTAAAGGACTTGTACGTCTTCTGTCCTTTGTATCCGCTCCTATGTTTGCATTAAAAAAGGCATTAAAAACTGCACATGTGACTCCAGCCTTATGGGTTGCACATTAGCAAGTGCAACACATTAATGTATTTCCATCATTTGTCATTGTGTTAAATAGTTTTGTAGGGGGTCAGCCCCTGCCAAGAACTGAATTACACTGTGACTTTGAGAGACGATGCTCTCTTCTGATTTGTGTGCACTTGGGCTAGTTCTCCCTCCTCCTGCAGTTTGCTGTTTGTTGGTTTCAATTAGAAACAGGAAGTGTCAGCTCAGAAACTGAAGGGGCAGACTGGTACCTGTGAGAGAGACAGGACAATAAGTGTGTCCTAACACTAGAGAGCTTCAAAGGTGGCCGGTTACCGCAGCATCGATCACCAGAACTGTGTCAGAAGGAAAGAGTCGCATAGCACAGCGAACGTGGCTCTTTCCGAGCACCTGTAACCTGAGAGAGAAAAACAACGCTGTGGTACCGGTAATTCTTCAACATTGAAAGTGGGAACCTGAAGGAAGAGCTCAACACAATTAACTTGGCTGGACTACATCAGGACCAAGAAGCAGATACCAAACATTCTCCTAAGCGCTACAGAACTGTGAGTGAGACACCGCTGTTCAACTGTGTTAGGGTGTAGAGCAGGTTCCTTTAGCTAGTACACTATAGCAGAGCGGCTCGGCCATCGGAAGCCAGGCAGGACATTAGAAGAGAGTAGGTTGTAGAAATTGTTTATTTTGTTTGTTTTGCACTTTGCATTGCTATAGCTGGAGTGCGCAGCTTGTGTGACACGCTCCAGCTATCTCTCCTTGCATCTAATATTGCTATAATTTCAGTAACTGTTAGAGGATTATATGACAGAAAATAAGACTATCTTCCAATAAAGCTGGTGTTTTGTTTCTGTCCCCTCATATACTGTACCGTATTTGAGCCCTGCCCAGCGGTGTTTTTCAGGCACTGCTACAGTTTCTCAATTATTCCTCCTGGAAATGTGTAATTGAATGGACAACTCCTTGTTAAAGGGACGTTGACAGCACTGTTCGGATAGCGTCAGACTTTATGAAAACGCTCTGAACTAGTACCTCCTAGTTGTCAATTTGCTCCTAAATTTCCAGGAGGAATAGCAGAGGGAGGAGATATATCATGTCCAATTTAAAAGTAAAGAAAAAAAAGGCTCTCTACTTACATTACTAGCTGGTTTTATTAATTTGATTCCATAACATTCCCTAAATAATACTCGGTGTCCGTCATCAAACAAGTTTACACAGCAGACCTGGCAATTTCTTCATATTTGATATAATATCTTGGAGTGTCTCCGAGTCCCAGGAACACAGGCACAGGCCCCTCAGCAGCGCTGGCAAACAGCCACATGAGGGGTCTTCATGGATTATGAGTGTGAGACGATCTGTAATATTTAGATGTATCTATCAGGAGAGGTGCAATAATCTGCAGATCTCTGGAGAGAATGAGGGTCTATTCCAGGAAGGGTCTATACATTCTAGAAATACTCACACATCACAAATAAGTGGGAAATAGATCTCTGCTGATCCTGATCCCTCTGGTGCATGGAAAGACATTGATGTAAATCTATCAGATAATGAGGGCTGTTACAGCAGGGTCCCAGGAGCACGAAGTCGGTGTAAGTCGGTAGGGCATGTGATGGGCAGACAGTATAAGACCACATGTAGAAATGATGTCATACTAGACATTTGCTTCAGAATTGTGCTCCTTGTTAACAGGTCAGAGCCTTTAATTAGAGGCAGCGGTGACTGGAGAAGGTCGCAATAAATGTTAAATGAAGAGTGCAGGGGCGATGAAGCTTGGAAGTGCCGGGCCCCAGATACAAGCTGCAGACAAAGAACATGTACTTCAATTTGACAAACATCCCAGAAGGATTTTAATTTGCTCATGGCGATCAGACAGCGGCTTTCAGAGCTGCAAAATCCACAGGCAGAACACAGACCCCGGCTGCCCTGAGCTGTCACTGGTATCACAAGCGAGGGAGGGCAAGGGCACATGGATACGGCCATTATGTACTTCACCCTCCAGAACCAGCTGCACGAGAAGACCCCCCAACCACACGACCTCCTACAGGTTGGAGTCACCTTCCATTGTCAATATTAAATACGGTATTTGATCCCGTGGTTTCCCGGAGAAACTGACAACCGATATGATTGCTATTACAGCTTCTACAGAGCAGCTGCACCGAAGTCTGGCAGGACTGATCTGACTGTTAGGCTGGTTTCACACGTTAGTGGCTCCGGTACGTGAGGTGACAGTTTTCTCACGTACTGGAGACACTGACACACGTAGACCCATAAAAATCAATGCATCTGTTCAGATGTCATTGATTTTTTGCGGACTGTGTCTCCGTGTGCCAAACACGGAGACATGTCAGTGTTCGTGGGAGCGCACGTATTACACGGACCCATTAAAGTCAATGGGTCCGTGTGGAGCGCCCCCACACCGCCGCAGGGCCGAGGGGTACCCGGAGCCGGGCCTCTAGGTCTCAGTCCTGGGGTTGTCACGGTGGCTAGACCCGGTCCGTGGCCCTGTCTGTCAGTGGGGGACGTCCGGTGCACTAAGTGATGTTGTAGCGGTGCAGTTGTGGGGTGCAGGTCGCGGTAAATAACGAGGACACCAGGTTGCAGTCTCTTTACCTCTTTACTGAAGCTCTCTGGGTCCTCAGTCCGGAATACGGCTCACCAGGCTGCGCAAGTCCGGCCGGTCCAATGGCACTTCCAGAGCTCTCCTTGCAGGTGGAAATCGGTGCCTTCCCCCTAGCGCTATGTGTTGCAGTCCTTCCCTGCTGTGCTTACGGAAAGTACCCCACAACTGTTGTGTCTGTTTCTCGTGTTCCCTCACAACAACTTTATTCGCAATGATCTTCCTCGTCCCTCCAGATACTATGGTAGGAACGCACCCGTATGACGGGGAGGCTCGGAGATCTTCCGGGACTCTATCTGCGCCCCTCTCCTGTTGGTACCCCCCTGTGCCTTCCTGGGTGATGCTTGAGACAGTCCGCCTCAAGCTAACTGCCCTGCCGTAGGTCTGAGGTATGGCTTGAAACTCTTTACCTCCTCGGCGTTCCGGCCACCGGTAGTGCGCCTCAGTAAGGTGCTGCCTCTTTCAGCACAACCCTCACTGGTATCTCCTTTCGCTTGATTTCGTTTCTCACTCAGCACAATCTATCTCGCTTCTTAGTCCTTCCTCGGGCACCGCCGCTATGCTGAGCAGGCACGGTCCCTTTACGTTCTTTCCATGCCAAGCCTCTGCCAGGATCCCACCCCTGGCAGAGACCCTACAGTCTCTCCCTTCACAACACCCTCTGCCACCAGGTGTTGCTCCGTTCAATCCCGTCAGCCTTCTCACTAACTTCCTGCCTGACCCCCAGTTTACCCACTATGGTGGGGAGTGGCCTAATGAATAGCACCCTTAGCTCCCCCCGGAGGCCCAGCTGTGAAATGTATTGGTGACTGTGATACCTGCTCAGAGAACTCCTTCCGTGCCATCGAACGCAGCATGGCCCCCCTTAGTGGCTGAACCATGCTACTGCAACGACCAGAACTCTGGGGCGCTGCACTCCCCCCTGGTTAAACACAGTACTCCGGGACTGGGAAGAAAAACAACAATACAGGTTAACAAAAAGACATACAATTTTGTTGAGTGCAAATAACAATAAGTATACTTAAGTAGGCTTCCCTTTATGGGAGGTGAGGACACTTGTAACGTTACAAACATAATTAACCTTATAATTTACAGAGTATAAATAACTTCTGTTACCCAACCGGGTATTCTATTTAGTGCAACTTTTGAAATAATAACTTAACATTGCCTTTAAGAAACTCACACTCTTAGTCTATCAAAGGCCTTCCTATAATCACATTATAAGGCATTTCAACTTTACATTCTCCTTCTTGTGAACCTGCAGGACCGCCTGTCCCTACGGCACCAGGCCTACTGCCTCTCCTTTCTTCTACAGGACCGCCCTGTTCAGCCAGGGCCTACTGCCTTTCGCTACTATACACAGTATAGACATAACATTCCTTTCGGTTGAAGAACTCTGAGCCAGCTCTACTCGGCCCCTTTAAGGACTCACTCTCTAACCCCTACGGGTTCACTCTCTGTCCTTAGCAATAAAGTAACTTTTCAATGGGGACGCAGGGTTTACCTTCTATCCTCACCCTCATTATTACTTCTCTTACTTTCAACTGTGCAGACCTCTACTTCTACCCCTACGGGCTCTCTGCATCTTTCCTGTCTTCAAAACATTATTCAAATTTCACATTTTAACAAATTCAACACATATAACTTAGCATGTAAAACAGTTACATTTCTTTTCAAGGCATCATTAGGGCATTACTGTTCTGCAACAGTATCTCTCTCAAGTTCAGTTTCTCACATCCCCTTTAAGAGGAGACCAAGTCTTTCTAAGGTAGCTCGTCTCCTCAGCCCACCGGCCCATGCAAAGGTTCCGGCATGGTATCTTCGCAAAGTGTCTTTAACTAGAACCGGTAGGAAAGGTATCTTCGCAAAGTGTCTTTGGCTCAAACAAATAGGGCAAATATCTTCGCAAAGTGTCTTTGGCTAAAACCAGTAGGGAGCACCTTTAAGAAGGTGCAAACTATTTACAAAGGAAGTTCGAATCATGCACAGTCCATGATTTCTGCAGTTCTTTAAACTTCAGGAAAACAACAGTGACCCCGGATCAACAAAGGGGTCACCTTTAACCCTAGACGGGTTTAGCAGCAAACAGGAACAGTTAAAGGAATGAACAGTTAACTATTTACATTTTTCATTCAGCAATAGTATTTTACCGTTGGGAGGTGGCAGGGGGTCTCCTTTCTGGCCTCACCAAGCCAACAGATCGCTCTGGGGAGCCAGGGCGCCGTTCCGGTCCCAGTAGTGCCAGAATTCCCCGCTGGGAGATCCTCTTGGTCGGTAAGCGTATGCGTCCCCCCGGGGCACGGTGAGGTCGAGCTTCTTGTGGTTCCGCGGGGCCGGGCTCTGCTGTCTTCCCCTTCAGGTTACTCTCTTCCGGTACGCCAGCAGCAGCCTGGAGGGCAGCGCACCGCTGCACGCCCCGTGCCATCCAGCCAGCTTCCCCCGTAGCCCTCCTCCATCGGCTATACATCACCGCATCACCCGGCTTCAGGTCGCGGTCGAGTCTCTCGGGACCGGGTTCCACCTCTTCCCGGTCCACGCGGACCTGCACCGGCTCTCCAATCTCTTGGATCACCCCCCTCCCACACTGGGGATTAAAAGCCACCACTACACCCCAATGTGGTGTCGGGATCTCTGGGGTGCTCGTCAAGTCGATCAGCTCTGCAGGCTGGGGCCGGTTCCACCGCGTAGTCGTCGAGCGCCGCTGATATCCATCCTCGGGCACTATCTTCAAGCCCGGCGTCGGCAGCGCCTTTCCAACCACGATCGAGTCAGGAGAGGTAGGGGACACTGGAGCCAAACAGATCTCCGCGGCCTGGCCCGTCCTAGCCACCACGCGAGCATCGGCCTCCAGATGAGCGGTAATCTGCCGGGACTCGGCCGCAGCCATACCCTCTTCCGACAGCGGCCGGGAAGATCGGCCCGTCGTAGGTCCCGCTAGCGTCAGTCCCCGCAGTGTCGGCGTATCCTGGGCTATATTAGGCTGTCCATCTCTCCTCCGCGGGGATTCTCGTGCGGCCATCTTTGTCGCTTCTCCCGCGTTTTCTTCCCGCGGTCTCTTCCGTGGGCGGCCCCGTCCCCATGGTCTCCACCCTCCGACCAAGATCAGGAGGCGTACCTCAGCTGTTGACGGGCACGTCCTCAGGACACAGAAATACTTAGACTGGGCGGCCATTACTGTTCGCGCTCTCCAGCTCGTCTACGCCCACTCCACGCCCCTCTTCTCTTCCTGCGCTTTCCTCAGCGCTGCAACGGCGGCGGACCCTGGCGGCAAATGGCACAGCACACAGTCTTGCAATAAAGTACAGTCCAAGCACAGTAAATCACAGTCTCTAGGCACACATGACCTGATTCTTCAGGCTTAAGTAGATCCTGTTCGTGACGCCAAGTTGGAGCGCCCCCACACCGCCGCAGGGCCGAGGGGTACCCGGAGCCGGGCCTCTAGGTCTCAGTCCTGGGGTTGTCACGGTGGCTAGACCCGGTCCGTGGCCCTGTCTGTCAGTGGGGGATGTCCGGTGCACTAAGTGATGTTGTAGCGGTGCAGTTGTGGGGTGCAGGTCGCGGTAAATAACGAGGACACCAGGTTGCAGTCTCTTTACCTCTTTACTGAAGCTCTCTGGGTCCTCAGTCCGGAATACGGCTCACCAGGCTGCGCAAGTCCGGCCGGTCCAATGGCACTTCCAGAGCTCTCCTTGCAGGTGGAAATCGGTGCCTTCCTTCTAGCGCTATGTGTTGCAGTCCTTCCCTGCTGTGCTTACGGAAAGTACCCCACAACTGTTGTGTCTGTTTCTCGTGTTCCCTCACAACAACTTTATTCGCAATGATCTTCCTCGTCCCTCCAGATACTATGGTAGGAACGCACCCGTATGACGGGGAGGCTCGGAGATCTTCCGGGACTCTATCTGCGCCCCTCTCCTGTTGGTACCCCCCTGTGCCTTCCTGGGTGATGCGTGAGACAGTCCGCCTCAAGCTAACTGCCCTGCCGTAGGTCTGAGGTATGGCTTGAAACTCTTTACCTCCTCGGCGTTCCGGCCACCGGTAGTGCGCCTCAGTAAGGTGCTGCCTCTTTCAGCACAACCCTCACTGGTATCTCCTTTCGCTTGATTTCGTTTCTCACTCAGCACAATCTATCTCGCTTCTTAGTCCTTCCTCGGGCACCGCCGCTATGCTGAGCAGGCACGGTCCCTTTACGTTCTTTCCATGCCAAGCCTCTGCCAGGATCCCACCCCTGGCAGAGACCCTACAGTCTCTCCCTTCACAACACCCTCTGCCACCAGGTGTTGCTCCGTTCAATCCCGTCAGCCTTCTCACTAACTTCCTGCCTGACCCCCAGTTTACCCACTATGGTGGGGAGTGGCCTAATGAATAGCACCCTTAGCTCCCCCCGGAGGCCCAGCTGTGAAATGTATTGGTGACTGTGATACCTGCTCAGAGAACTCCTTCCGTGCCATCGAACGCAGCATGGCCCCCCTTAGTGGCTGAACCATGCTACTGCAACGACCAGAACTCTGGGGCGCTGCACGTGTATAACACGGACCACACACGGACGTTCTCCGTCTGGGGTCCGTGTGCGTGCAGGAGACAGCGCTACAGTAAGCGCTGTCCCCCCGACATGGTGCTGAAGCCGCCATTCATATGTTCCCTGCAGCAGCGTTTGCTGCAGAGAAAATATGAATAATAGTGTTTAAAATAAAGATCTATGTGGCCGCCGCCCCCCCACCCCCTATGTGCCCCCCGCTGTCCTGAAAATACTCACCCGCTCCCACGTTGGCTGTCACTCCTTCCTCTCTGCCCCGTGCCTCCTACTGTATGCGGTCACGTGGGGCCGCTCATTTACAATCATGAATAGTCGGCTCCGCCCCTATGGGAGGTGGAGCCACATATTCATGACTGTAAATGATCGGCCCCAAGTGACCGCATACACTAGAAGCCGCGGCCAGACCAGGAAGCAGCGAGGGAGGCGGGTAAGTATTTTCTGAACGGGGGGGGGGGGGCGCACTGGGGGTGGGGGGGCGGCGGACACATAGATCTTTATTTTAAACACTGTTATTCATATTTTCTCTGCAGCAAACGCTGCTGCAGGGAACATATGAATCGCGGCTTCAGCACGATGCAGGGTACCACACGCGTGGGTACCACACGCTCCGTGTGGTACCCACTCGCCATACGGGCGGCACACGTGTGCCGCACGTATGGCCTACGTGAGTTCCCAGGCACACGGACACGGATAACTCCGGTACCGATTTATTCCGGTACCGGAATTATCTGGACGTGTGGGACAGCCCTTATGGATATATTCTGGCTGCAATCTGTCATTGAAGAAAACTCTTTTAGGCTATGTGCACACGTTGCGGATTTTGCTGCAGATCTGCAGCAGTTTTCCATGCGTTGTACAGTACCATGTAAACGTATGGAAAACAAAATCCGCAGTGCACATGCTGTGGAAAAAAACGCACGGAAACGCAGCCTTTGTTTATTCCACAGCATGTCAATTCTTTCTGCAGATTCCGCAGCGGTTTACACCTGCTCCATAATAGGAATCCGCAGGTGTAAAACCGCAGGTGGAATCCGCACAAAAACTGCGGTAAATCCGCGGGTAATCCGCAGTGCGGTTTACCTGCGGATTTTGCAAAAAATAGTGCGGAAAAAGCTGCACACCAATCCGCAACGTGTGCACATAGCCTAAAGGGATTGTTCAGTTAACACATATCACCTATAAATAACACTGGTGAGGGTCCGACTGCTGGGACCGGGCAAGGACAGCTTTTATCCCCGTTAGAACGGAGCAGCAGTGCATGTGCCCGACCGCTGCTCCAATCATTCCCCATGGGGCTGGCGACTGCTGTGCTTCGCTGTTCTCGGCAGCCCCACAGATCATAAATGGTCTGCTGTGCCACCTGGTAATAGGGAGAAAAGTTCCCCAATTTATCGATTAGTGTGAGGTCCTGACGTGGGACCCCCACGGATCAGCACGTTATCCCCTATGCTGTGGACAGGCGATTACTTATTTTAGCCAGACAAGACTGGTTTCATACATGGTGTTTATTCTGAAAAATTATACTTTTTATGTCACAGTTTTTAACCTTTTTTTTTTCTGGTGTTGCATGTGTTTTGTTTTTGTGGCATCTTTACAGCCAGTGGCCTTTTTTGTTATGTACATGGCATTTTTTTGCCCATTTTTATATAATAAAACACGTTACAAGTGTGACAAAATATAAACTGCTACCATAAAGGCTTGTAAAAACACTATGAAAAATACTTGAAACACATGGTGCTTATTACAATACTGGGAAAGAATGTCTGTTAAGGGTTACATAGGATTAGCGGAAAAGGTTTTTTTTCTTCCAGAAACAGCGCCACACTTGTTCATAGGTTACGTTTGGTACTGCAATTCTCAATCACCTCCATGGGGATGAGCTGGGGTATCACACGGTCTCTGGACAAGAGTGGGAACCTCAGGTGAAATATTGTCTAATGGTGTCTACACACCATATAAACATGTATGCTTGGCCGAGCGTTCAGTGGGGAGAGTGGAGTAAGACTGTCAGACTCTTCTGGTGGGGATTTCTCTTGGCTAAGAAGTAACACGATTGGGCATTTTACCTTGATATGTCAGATTCCGCTCTTCTCCAACCAAAATAATTTTTTATCTAGCGTGCAAGAGCCTTTAACTATGCGGGAGTCCATTGACTTATCAGAGCCACTGGTAGCATTTAAGGTCTGGCTTGTAGGGGGGCAAATTCCACCCTATATAAGATTTTTATTCTCGCTTTGACCACATGGGCATCTTTGTGAGAGCTGACCAAAGCCCATTTTAGATTTAGGGAATTTGGATCTTTTTTTGCCAGCACTTCTTAAAATCAGTGGGCGTTTCAAAGTTTGAATGGACGACTCCAATCTCTGCCATCTAGCTCATGGAGAAAGAGGTCCAGTGGGGCACATGGAGAGGGGTGGTCTTATACACAGGGAATCTGGGGGTCAGACTGCTCGGTAATCTAATGATTAGATGCCATTTGCAGATGATCACTTCAGTCGCTCTAGTTGTGTCTCCCATCCAGTGCAAGCCATTTAATATCTCGGCCCAGCGGCTGTATGTTCCCACATCTCAAACACAGAATATCAGTTCAGCTCAGCTGGATAAGGAAACTGCCGGGAAAAGACTTGTGTAAATCAGTAAGTGCTGCACAAGAAATAATGACTGGAGCAGCAGGAAGGAGCGAATGTGGCCATTTCCCAATCTCCTGCCAGGCTTCATGCCCTAGAAATAAGCAGGGCATGACCAAGGCTGCCTTGTAATTAGGAGACTCTGTACAGGCTGCCGGGTGACTGATTATAATAACAGGGACGACTAATTAACAAGGAATCTCGCAAAGAGAGAAATAAAGGGTGACTAGAGAGAAGATAAGAGGCAGCCGATGACCTTGACAATGTTCTGCTGGGAGATTGATGGCTTGTGGACAGACTTTCCTGAGCAGATAAGACTCCATTATGATCATCACATATCAGGACAGATTCTGTTGCTCTGGAAGGGAATGAGGTTTCCATTCACTGACAAGAAGCAGAAATATTGAAAATTAGCATAAAAAAATAGCAAAAACGCCCTGTATGAACTTACCCTTAAGCAAGTTGAAGATGAAATGATCTCTAAAGAAGGCAAAGTTAAAGATGACACATTTCCTTTGCATTTTAAGCAAATATATAAACAAAATACTGTATAACACACAATTAATATCACTCCAACCTCTCCACCATGGCCAAGATCAAACAGCTGTCTAAGGACACCAGGGACAAAATTGTAGACCTGCACAAGGCTGGGATGGGCTACAGGACAATAGGCAAGCAGCTTGGTGAGAAGGCAACAACTGTTGGCACAATTATTACAAAAATTGAAGAAACACAATCTTCATTGGTCTGGGGCTCCATGTAAGATCTGGCTTCATGGGGTAAGAATGTTTCTGATAAAGGTCAGGAATCGGCCCACGACTACATGGGAGGACCTGGTCAATGACCTGAAGAGACCTTGGGACTACTGTCTCAAACATTACCATTAGTAACATACTACGCCGTCATGGATTAAAATCCTGCAGGGCATTCAAGGTTGCCCTGATCACGCCAACAAATGTCTAGGCCCGTTTAAAGTTCACCAATGACCATCTAGATGATCCAGAGGAGGCATGGGAGAAGGTCATGTGGTCAGATGAGACCAAAACAGAACTTTTTGGTATCTACTCCATTTGCCATGTTTGGAAGAAGAAGAAGGATGACTACAACCCCAAGAACACCGCCCCAACCATGAAGCATGGTGGGGGAAACATCATACTTTTCGGGTGCTTTTATACACAGCCAGGGTAACTAAGGAGTGGCTCCTTAAAAAGCATTTCAAGGCCCTGGTGTGGCCTAGCCAGTCTCCAGACCTGAACAAAATAGAAAATCTTTGGAGGGAGATGAAATTCAATGTTGCCCTTTGACAGCCCCGAAACCTAAAAAATCTGGAGGAGTGGGCCAAAATCCCTACTGCATTGTGTGCAAACTTGGTCAAGAACTACAGCAAACATCTGACCTCTGTAATTGAAAACAAAGGTTTCTATACCAAATATTAAGTTCTGTTTTTCTATTGTATCAATTACTTATTTCATGGAACAAAATGCCAATTAATTATGTAAAAATCATACAATGTGATTTTCTGGATTTTTTTTTTTTTTTTTTAAGATTCTGTCTCTCACAGTTTAAGCATACCAACGATAAAAATTCTTTGTAGGTGGGAAAACTTGCAAAATCGTTTGGGCATCCTTGGAGATATGTGTGCTCAGATAATTTTGACCAAGGTTTCAGGCCTTAATTAGACCGTTCGGGTTATGGCTTGTTCACCATCATCATCAGAAAAGACCATGAGATACAAATTTCCCAGGTTTATAGAAATCCAGCCTCCTCTAACCTTGTGCCAAAAAACAGCAGCCATGGGGTTCTTCTAAGCAGCTGCCTAGCACTCTGAAAATGAAAATAGTGGAGGTCCACAAAGAAGGAGAAGGCTATAAGAAGATAGCAAAGCGTTTTCAAGTTGCCCTTTCCTCCCTTCGAAATGTAATTAAGAAATGGCAATTAAGAGGAATAGTGGAGGTCAAGAGATAAGGTCTGGAAGACCAACCAAAATTTCAGTGAGAAGTGCTCATAGGATTACTAAAGAGGGCAATCAGAACCCCCACTTGACTGCAAAAGACCTTCAGAAAGATTTAGCAGACTCTGGAGTTGTGGTACATTGTTCTACTGTTCAGAGACACCTGCACAAATGTGGCCTTCATGGAAGAGTCACCTCTCCTGTGTTGACACCATAAAAGTCAGCATCAGAAGTATGCAAAAGAACATCTAAACAAGCCTGCTGCATTGTGGAAACAAGTCCTGTAGACCGATGAGGATAAAATAGAACTCTTTAGCCACAATGATCAAAAGAACATCTCTCCAACCATTAAGCATGGAGGTGGATCAATCGTGTTGCAGTCAATGGCACGGGGAACATTTCACAAGTAGAGGGAAAAGTGGATTCAATGCCAATTTCAACAAATTCTTGATGCAAATATAACTCCTACTATAAAAAAGCTGAAGTTGAAAAGAGGATTCTACAAATGGAAAATGATCCTAAACACACGTCAAAATCCACAATAGACGACCTCAAAAGAACAAGCTGAAAATTTTACAATGGCCCTCACAGTCCCCTGATCTGAACATCATTGAAAATCTGTGGTGAGACCTCAAAATAGCAGAGGATGCAAGACGACCCAGGAATCTCACAGAACTGGAAGAATTCTCCAAGGAAGAATGGATGGAAATCCCACAAACAAGAATTGAAAGACTCTTGGATGGCTATAAAAAGTGTTTACAAGCTGTGATACTTGCAAAAGGGGGGCTACTAGGTATTAACTAGGTATTTTTTGTTTATTTTTTTGCATATAGGTATTAACCATGCAGGGTGCAAAAACCTTTGCCTCGGACCATTTTCCTTTTTGTAATTTTCAAAATGTAAAAGATGAAAATATATATATTTTATTCCTAAAATATAAAGGAAATTTGTCATATTTAACTTTAGGCCTTTTAGAGACAATTTAATCTTCAACTTGCTTAGGCTACGTTCACATTTGCGTTGTGCGCCGCAGCGTCGGCGCCGCAGCGCACAACGCAAACAAAAACGCAGCAAAACGCATGCACAACGCTGCGTTTTGCGCCGCATGCGTCGTTTTTTTCATTGAATTTGGACGCAGCAAAAATGCAACTTGCTGCGTCCTCTGCGCCCCGACGCGGGCGCCGCAGCGACGCATGCGGCGCAAAACGCAAGTGCGCCGCATGTCCATGCGCCCCCATGTTAAATATAGGGGCGCATGACGCATGCGGCGCCGCTGCGGCGCCCGACGCTGCGGCGCTGGCCGCAAATGTGAACGTAGCCTTAACTGTGCACAATAACAGTAATTTTGACCAAGGGTGCCCAAATTTTTACATACCACTGTACAATAACTGGATAAAAAGTATAGTACACACGTCATAATCACTGAATTCAGGCTACTCAATCAGCCACTTGCTCACAATGTATAATATCTGACCCATTGCCTCCTGGTGTATAACATCTGACCCACTGCACCCCAGCTGGCCCCTCTCAGCCTCCCCCCCGTATAACATCTGGCCCCTCGTCTCCCTAGTGTATAACCTTCGGCCCCCCACCATGCTGTCTGCCTTTACTAATATGTGACAGAGTGGTCGGTGGTGCAGAGATCACGGATACCAGCACGGTCCTGTAATAGGAGTCACCGGGGTAACAAATCCGTTCATGACGTTTCTTCCTCCTAAATCTTGCCCATCACCTGTGATTAATATTATTGAGAAGTGCAAGGAACCGCAGCAACTCAGTCACGAAGTGGAGACCCTGTAACGTTACAGAGCTGGGGGTCTAGTGCTGAGGAGCAGAGGGCAGAAAAGTCACCAACGCTCTGCTGACTCCATAACTGCAGAGTCCAGACCTCCTCTCGTATTAAAATCAGCACAAACACTGTGCACCCTTTGGGAGCTTCATGGCCATGCAGCCTTGCATCACCAAGCACAATGCGGAGCATGAGATGGAGTGGTGTAAAGCCGCCACCTCTGGAGGAGACTATTTCTGTGCAGTGACGGATCACACTTCTCTATCCGGAGTCTGATGGAGGAGTCTGGGTTTGGTGATTCCAGGAGAACGTTACCCCCTGACTGCATTGTGTCCGCTGTACAGTTTGGTGGAGGAAGATAATGCTATAGGCTTGTTATAAGTGGTCGGTCTCGGCCCCTTAGTTCCACTGAAGGGAAATCTTAATGCCTCAGCACAAGACATTGTAGACAAGTCCCTTTACTGTTCCCAATGACTGTGCCCAGCGCAGAAGATCAATAAAGATATAGCTTGGAGTTTTGTTGGTAAGAACATGAGCGGCCACACAGAGCTCAGACCTCAGTCCCATCCAAGAACAGAGATTGTGAGACCGGCCTCCGCCCAACATCACTATCTGACCTCATAAATGATCTTCTGGATGGAGGGGCAAAAATTCCCACAGACGCCTCCAAACTCTTGAGAAATCCTTCCCAGAGGAGCGAGAGATTTTTAGCTACAAAGGGAGAACTAACTCCATATTAATGTCTATGGATGTACAATAGGAGGTCAGAAAAGCCCCTTTAGGTGTTATGTGGAGGGAGGTGTAACAATACTTTTTTCCATATGCATAATCAGCTCCCGACATGGTAACGCACAACTGATCATCTTGTGACGTATGGGAGCTTTCTAGACAAGAGGAGAGGTAAAGGAGGACACATTTGTACATCTTCCTGCTCCCTCTTTGACCGCTTACAATCTGGCTTCCGGTCACACCACTCCACTGAAACTGCCCTAACTAAGGTCACCAATGACCTATTAACCGCCAAGAGCAAGCAACACTACTCTATCCTCCTCCTCCTGGACCTGTCCTCTGCCTTTGACACAGTGAACCATTCCCTATTACCACAGACCCTCGCATCCCTTGGCATCACAGACTTGGCCCTATCCTGGATCTCGTCATACCTAACTGACCGAACATTCAGCGTCACCCATTCACACACCACCTCACCTCGCCCCCTATCTGTCGGAGTCCCGCAAGGTTCATTTCTAGGGCCCCTGCTCTTCTCCATTTACACTTTTGGCCTGGGACAGCTCATAGAATCCCACAGTTTTCAGTATCATCTCTATGCTGACGATACACAGATCTACATCTCTGGACCAGATATCACCACCCTACTAACCAGAATCCCTCAATGTCTGTCCTCTATTTCATCCTTCTTCTCCGCTAGATTTCTAAAACTTAACATGGACAAAACAGAATTCATTGTCTTTCCCCCATCTCATGCGACCCCCCCCCAACGAACCTATCCATTACAGTAAACGGCTGCCCACTCTCCCCAGTCCCACAAGCTCGCTGCCTCGGGGTAATCCTTGACACTGACCTCTCCTTCAAACCGCATATCCAAGCCCTTTCCACTTCCTGCCGCCTTCAACTCAAAAATATTTCACGGATCCGTACATTCCTAAACCAAGAATCTGCAAAAACCCTAGTCCATGCCCTCATCTCCCGCATCGACTACTGTAACCTCCTGCTCTGTGGCCTCCCCTCTAACACTCTAGCACCCCTCCAATCTATTCTAAACTCAGCTGCCCGACTAATCCACCTATCCCCCCGCTATTCCCCAGCCTCTCCCCTCTGTCAATCCCTTCACTGGCTCCCCATTACCCAAAGACTCCAGTACAAAACCCTAACCATGACATACAAAGCCATCCACAACCTGTCTCCTCCATACATCTGTGACCTCGTCTCCCGATACTTCCCTGCACGCAACCTCCGATCCTCACAAGATCTCCTTCTCTACTCCCCTCTTATCTCCTCTTCCCACAATCGCATACAAGATTTCTTTCGCGCATCACCCCTACTCTGGAACTCTCTAACACAACATATCAGACTCTCACCTTCCATCGAAACCTTCAAAAAGAACCTGAAGACCTACCTCTTCCGGCAAGCCTACAACCTGCAGTAACCACCGATCGACCAAACCACTGCACGACCAGCTCTACCCTCACCTACTGTATCCTCACCCATCCCTTGTAGACTGTGAGCCCTCGCGGGCAGGGTCCTCTCTCCTCCTGTGCCAGTTGTGACTTGTATTGTTCAAGATTATTGTACTTGTTTTTATTATGTATACCCCTCCTCACATGTAAAGCGCCATGGAATAAATGGCGCTATAATAATAAATAATAATAATGGTTCAGGACCACCATCATAGGGAACCCCCAAAATATGAAAGTTGCTGCACCCACAGGTCTGGCTGCTGAGACTTTCTATAGATATTCCTATTTACCCAGCATAGGCAAAAATAGTATTGTTTTGAGTTCAGTTGGGCCTTACTTGGATAGACAGTGTCTTCCAGGGTGAAAGATACATCATTGTAGCATCTCTGTGACCTAACATAAAGATCCCCCTCAGCGTCATCCATATGGCTTGATAGATGAGAGTCACTTTGGGGGCACCGTGGGACTGCGTTCAGGCTATAGTTCACAGCAGCCTGTACTCTGCCTCCTTTTTGTTCCCCCTTGCAGAGGCAGTGGTTCTTTTAATACTCGCTGAATTGTCTCCAAATCATATCAATGTGTTCCTGTTTTATCAAATCATATCAATGTAGAGACAAATCCTCTTCTTCGTGGTCACTGTTCCTGATTCTAAGCTGGGAGTAGATGAGGAGAGGAAGTCACTTTGATATAGTCACAGAGTCAGCACATCCACTGCTGTCATAGCTGGAGGCAACAGGACCCAAAACAATAAACCAACAATAGCTGGCTCCGGGGAATCCACAGATCCGCTCCTGCTACAGAACAAGGAACTGTGTATGGAAAAGCCACGGAAAAGTTACATAAGCGCTGAGCAAGGAGCACGTTTTCACAGCATAAATAGGCAAGTACCATACACAGTCCGCACACTCACAAGGGACTGAATTTCATTCCCAGAAAACATTTTCTGCCTAGAAGTAAAAATACCGAGAGTAATAATAAAGACCCTCTTCTGTTCAGTCGCAACGCTGTACAGCTGTACTGTGTCTTGGAAAGCAGGGTGGCAACCAACATGGCAGTCACTGCAGCCCTCGTGGATATATTGCTTATCGGGACAAGTCTAAAAATCCTGACGCCTCACTGAGCACCCCAGGAGAAAATTATGTTAAAGGATCTTCCCAGCACTTTGGGATGACAATATGTGTAATTTTTCTACCTGGTGTAAATGTCGCCGTTCTTAGTTCCTGCGATATGGCCTCATCTTCTCTTCATATAAATTGAGTACTTTTATCCAAATGGGCGTCAGCTTCAGGAGCACACCCACTTGATTAATAAGAGCTTGATTTACACATAAGGAAGACAGGGCCATATCTTAGGACCAGAAGTGAGCAGGAAGAAAAACAACGCTGGATTCAGACATTTACACCAGGTAAAAAAACATATTTATGGCAAGTGACAGGTTCCCTTTAATATTGTTAGGATAGGACATCCATACCGGATTGTGGGGGCTTAAAGGGAATCTGTCACCTCATTTTGGCCCTATAAACTGCGGCCACCAGCATCAGGGGCTTATCTGAAAGAAACCTGAAAGATGAGAAATAAAGGTTAGATTATACTCACCCAGGGGCAGTCCGGGTCCGATGGGCGTCGTGGTCCGGGTCCAGCGCCTCCCATCTTCATACGATGACGTCCTCTTCTTTGCTTCCTGCCGCGGCTCCTGTGCTGGCGTACTTTATCTGTCCTGGTGAGGGCAGAGCAAAGTACTGCAGGGGCAAGGAAAGGTCAGAGAGGCCCGGCACCTGCGCACTGCAGTACTTTACTCTGTCCTCACCAGGGCAAATCAGTACGCCTGCGCAGGAGCCGCGACAGAAGCAAGGAAGAGGACGTCATCATATGAAGATGGGAGGCCCCGGACCTGCGACGCCCATCGGATCCGGACCGCCCCTGGGTGAGTATAATATAACCTGTTTTTCTTATCTTTCAGGGTACATCGGGAGCTTATCTACAGCATTACAGAATGCATTACAGAATGCTGTAGATAAGCCCCTGATGGCGGTGGTCGCAGTTTATAAGGCCAAAATTAGGTGACAGATTCCCTTTAATCCCTGTAACCCCAACCATCAGCTGATTGGAGGGTCCATGGTGCACCAGAATTGGCACAGACAGTACTGCAGTTCTCTCATATGCACTTCATCCTTTGGACACAAATAGTACACAACTTTGCCCCCATAGATTTTAATGCAAAACGTGTGAGATTGCATGGTAACGGTTTATGATTTAGTTTTGTTTTTTTGTTTTGTGGCCAATTTTATCATAGTGGTTCGTCGGCAAGTCACAAGACCAAAGTGGTAATGTAGCCCTGGGCTTAAGTCAAAAGTAATCAATCAGAGCTCCAGTTTTATATAAATCAGTAAATAATGTGTGATGATCATCTTTAAGCATTTCATACACTTTGGGGGAACATTTACATTAAACCGGCGTTCCAAATACAAATCAATGAAAGCAGCGCTGGAGCGACATATACCAAACTTATTAAGCAGCGCACACTTTCTGACGCATTTTATGTAGCCTGTGCGCCACAGTCCGAAATCAATGCCAGCTATAAACTGGTTAACACTTCCGCTATAGATCACATCAGTTTTTAGTGAAAAACTGGCTAAACCATGCCCAGTTTAGAAAAGCATGGAGGGAATTGGTCAAAGAGTTGCAAATTTTTCTGCAATAAACTTCTTAATGCCACACTATTGCGGAAAAACCCTTCATACTTTTTTTTTTTTCCATTTCTTGACAAAATCTCTGCTTGCTGTCAGTGGATTCAATATATATTTTTTCCCACCAGAGCCTGAAATCTACATATATGAGGCTGGTGATATTGGGCCAGGAGAAGTGTTGGAAACGTGAAGCCAACCTTAGCTGGACAGTCTGGACTCCAGACTGATTGGTATATTTGTCTGCGCTGATACACTGCAACAAAACCTCAGGACAGAGGTGATTCACAATACTTCACATCTAAAAAGGAGAAGTTACTGAAAACACAGACCCAAAGTCCACTACTTTACAGAAAGCTCCATATTCATCAGTGGATGAGCTGGACCCGTCCCCCCTCCATCCTTCGGAAACAAGGACAGAGAGGCGTAGGTGAAAGTCAAGCCTTCCTATAGATCCTGAATCAATTCCAGCTCCAGATAATGGACAGCGGGGGTCAATTTATCCTGATGGATTAGTGATTGGCCTTTAATCTGGCAGCATATGTACAAGACAGATCGAGTGCAGAATTATTAAAGCAAACATAATCCACAACCTCTGCACCTACTGAGGCAGCTGCACAAAGCTTGTAACCAATTATTAATGTACAGGCAAAAGAATAACAATATTTTATCTAAATGTGCAAGAAAAACAAAACACAACTGAAAATGTCAGGAGTAAAGCTGTCATTTAAAGGGACAGTAACCTAGTATGGGTGGTTATCAAAATGAACATCAAAACAGATCCCACAAGGTTTTTTTTCTGGACTCCTGAATGCAGCGATGTGGGGGGTGGGTATCAGTACACAGATTTGCCTTTCTGGGGTCTGGAAAAGCTGAATACTGAGAGATGAGTAATTCAAGCAGGTGAATAGATATATTTCACAATAAGAAGCTGTCTAGTCCTCTCTGTTATCACCCACCTCAGATGAGACTATAGTCCAGATAATGCCGTGTATGTAACTAGTTCACCTCATGTCAGAGTTTCGCCCATATGTACGGTACTCTATACTTTATGTGTAGTGGTCCCTTTAAATTTCTACATGAAAAGTCTTTCAATGAAGCAATCGATGCTCCCTAGAGAACGCCATGTGGCGGCAGCGATAGGCGACAATGTAATATCTTTCCGGTGGATTCTCACAGACACACACCGATCTCGGTGCCATCGGCTGAACTTCTCCTCGTTGATAAAGTGTCCATTACCGCTGTGCAGAATACTTGAGTTGCCGGAGACAGGCATTTCATGTTCAGTCAAATCTCCACCAAGTCATGCAAGAAGCGCCGAGCCGGCTAGCGCTAAAATAAAAGTCCCTTTCTTAAAAGATTTAGTAGTAGGTTAACCCATCGCTGCCTGATTCCATCTGCCTCCGATCCACGCACGCATTAGCTTGAAGCGCAAAGTTTAATTTACTATTTTTTACCCCCAAATATAAAGTAAATTAAAATATGTAATAATCCTAATTAAAAGGCAAAGCAAAAACCCAAATGTAACAAAGCCTCTGTCGTCCAGGGTGCGCAATTCTTAAAGATCTCATCCTGTGCTGTAAAAGTGGGCTAATAAGTGGTACTTACATTAGGGGTTTCCAGAGTCTTGGGGTGAGAAGCAGAGAATGTCCTCTGTGATGTGCAGCTCTGCACAGGGACACACAGCTCCTGCTAGATTCCTCTGCAGCAGCAGCATCCAGCCATGTGGAAAACACAGACAGTGACCTGCTATATAGCCAGCCTCTGCTTTACAGGCTGTGGGGATGAGGAGGATACCACAACTTATGGGAGAAAAGAACACAAGGATATTGGTGGCTGAGGTACCAACCCACCCAGTAAACAAGTCCACACACCCTCCAGCACTCCTACTCCTGCTGGAGTAGAGCAGGTAGGAGCTTTAACCCCTTTAGGAAAGGAGTAAATGGCAGAGACTAACCAGAAACAAAGTGAGACTATATATTATATAACTGGGGTGAAGGCTTTCCTGTGATCCTTCTGATACTCTTGGGACGTTCATCCTCCATCCACTGGTTTGTATTGTGGGAAACAATGTATCCTTAAATTACTAAGGAAAACCACCATCATGGTCCGCGGTCGGACCCCCATTGATCCCAAGAATGGGGCACTGAAATGCCCCGTTGACATGGAGCGCCGTAGACATGGAGCGGTGGTCACGCATCGGCATAAAGGCTCCACTCTGTACCTGTGAGGCTTCCAGCAAAAGCTGTAATGAGGGCATCTCGCACCCGGACAGAATCCCATACTCTGAAAATAAACACTGGAGGTCCAATCAATGTCAGAAAACGCGTCTCATGTCACAAAACGTAACTATTATTTAATAAACGCGTCTTCTCTGCCAGTGATACATACTTATGGCAGGTACCCTTTAAAATGGATCTATCACCAGACTTCACAATACAGTCTGCATAGGTTATTAAAGGGAACCGGTCACCCCCCAGGCGTTTCTAACTAAAAGAGCCACCTTGTGCAGCAGTAATGCTGCATTCTGACAAGGTGGCTCTTATAGTTATTTGTGCTGTAACTTCAGAAATAATCCATTTTATAATTTGTCCCAAATACCTTTTATCAGTCCTGGAGGCAGGTCTTTCCCTCTCTGCTGCAAACACAGCACCGCCGTCACTCATTTCCACTTGGCGCCGGGCGCCGCCTCTTTAGCGCTGTTTTCAAATGAGCCGGCGCCTGCGCTCTTTTCTCATGCCTTGGGCAGGCGCAGTGAGCGCTGCCCGTCCTCTGTCCTCATATGCAGTCTAGCTGACTGTGCCTGTGCAGCCGCCCTGCCCGAGATCCTGCCCCTGCAGTGTCTTCTGATTTATTCACACTGCGGGGCTGGGATTCCTGGGCATGCGCAGTGCATATCTAAGCCTCTCACTCATCTCCCTCCGTCTTCTTCAGACTGTGCGGCATCACGGCCGTGGCATGCGATTAGGGATCAGCTGACGCTGCACAGTCTGAAGAAGATGGAGGGAGATGAGTGAGAGGCTTAGATATGCACTGCGCATGCCCAGGAATCCCAGCCCCGCAGTGTGAATAAATCAGAAGACACTGCAGGGGCAGGATCTCGGGCAGGATGGCTGCACAGGCGCAGTCAGCTAGACTGCATATGAGGACAGAGAACGGGCAGCGCTCACTGCGCCTGCCCAAGGCAGGTGAAAAGAGCGCAGGCGCCGGCTCATTTGAAAATAGCGCTGAGGAGGCGGCGCCTGGCGCCAAGAGGAAATGAGTGACGGCTGTGTGGCGTCTGCAGCAGGGGGGGGGAGGGCCTGCCTCCAGGACTGATAAAAGGTATTTGGGCCAAATTATAAAATGGATTATTTCTGAAGTTACAGCACCAATAACTAAAAGAGCCACCTTGTCAGAATGCAGCATTAGTGCTGCACAAGATGGCTCTTTTAGTTACAAATGCCTGGGGGGGGGGGGGGGGGTGACAGGTTCCCTTTAAATAGGTTTCTGAGACTGCTGTACTTACTTTAAAATTTAGGTCAGAATGGTTGCCTAAACACTTATGAAGCTGTAGCTCAATCTTCACTCTCCTTGCATGATTGAGGGCTCCTCAGTGTCCCTCCTCCCTGCTGCTGAATCTTCACCCACCTAGTCTGATTAACAGCTCCACAATATCGCTGCTGCTGCGGAATCTCTGCAGCCTAGCCTCATTGCTCAGTATTCCTCATTCCTGCTGCTGAATCTCTGCTACCTTGCCTCATTATCCGCTCAGTATTCCTTCTCCCTGCTGCTAATTCTCTGTGGCTTAACCTCATTGTCTGCTCAGTATTCCTGCCCCTGCTGAATCTCTGCAGCCTAGCCTCACTGCTCAGTATTCTTCCTCTCTGCTGCTGAATCTCTGTAGCCTAGCCTCATTATCTGCTTATTATTTCTCCTCCTTGCTGCTGCTGAATCTCTGCAGCCAAGCCTCATTGTCTGCTCAGTGTTCCTCCTCCCTCCTGCTGCTGCATCTCTGCAGCCTAGCCTAATTATCCACTCGGTATTCCTCCTCCGTGGTGCTAAATCTATGCTGTCTTGCCTCATTGTCTGCTTGGTATTCCTCCTCTCTGCTGCTGCTGAATCTCTGCAGCCTAGCCTCATTATCCGCTCAGTATTCCTCCTCCCTGCTGCTAAATCTCTGCAGCCTAGCCTCATTGTCTGCTCAGTATTCCTCATCCCTGCTGCTGAATCTCTGCAGCCTAGCCTCATTATCCGCTAAGTATTCCACCTCCCTGCTGCTGAATCTCTGCTGCCTAGCCTCATTATCTGCTCAGTATTCCTTATCCCTGCTGCTGAATCTCTGCAGCCTAGCCTCATTATCTGTTCAGTATTCCTCCTCCCTGCTGCTGAGTCTCTGCAGCCTAGCCTCATAATCCACTCAGTAGTCCTCCTCCCTGCTGCTAAATCTCTGCAGCTTAGCCTCATTGTCTGCTCAGTAGTTCTCCTCCCTGCTGCTAAATCTCTGCAGCCTAGCCTCATTGTCTGCTCAGTATTCCTCCTCCCTGCTGCTGAATCTCTGCAGCCTAGCCTCATTATCCGCTCAGTATTCCTCCTCCCTGCTGCTGAATCTCTGCAGCCTAGCCTCATTATCTGCTCAGTATTCCTCATCCCTGCTGCTGAATCTCTGCAGCCTAGCCTCATTATCCGCTCAGTATTCCTTCCTCCCTGCTGCTGAATCTCTGCTGCCTAGCCTCATTATCCGCTCAGTATTCCTTATCCCTGCTGCTGAATCTCTGCAGCCTAGCCTCATTATCCGCTCAGTATTCCTCCTCCCTGCTGCTGAATCTCTGCTGCCTAGCCTCATTGTCTGCTCAGTATTCCTCCTCCCTGCTGATGCATCTCTGCAGCCTAGCCTCAGCAGTTTTCCCAAATCAGTCAGGAAAAAAAAAAATCGTGTGCATGAGACTTCTGAAATCTAATAGCTTTTGCTGGTACTGTAAAACACAGATTAAAATTTGCATTAAAAAATGCAGCAAGAACACAACATGTGAACATAGCCACATAGCCTTAGGCCAGTTTCTCGCAGGGGTGATATGCACTAATTTTAAGGTCCAAATTAAAACTAACACCCCCCATTCCCTGTAGTTTCTCAAAAATGACAGACATCTTACAGTGATCTTAAAGGTCCCCATACACGGATAGTAGTATCAGCTGAACAAGCCATCTCTTAACCCCCCCCCCCCCCATACAGACATTTGATTTACTTGAGCACTCATATGTTTTCAATTAGGAGAGGGGAGTAGGCTGGAGGAATAAAAATTTCAGGCCCCCGATTCATCAGCTTTTGCCAGAATTAGAAAGAAAAATGGTTTGAAAATGATTTACGCAAGAATTTAGCAACTCTTGCTGTTTGTACACCAATTCTTGACAAGTCCGACAACTTTTTGAAAAGTAGATGGAGCTGAGCTGAGAGGTGGAGGGGAAGTGGTCCAAGCTAGCCGACAAATTCACTAAAATTTACATTTCTTATGGTGGCGCACAGCAGTTTAAAGATGTGTCAAATTAATTAAAAGGAGCACAGCCCTTGATGAATTTGGTGCAAATTTCTCCAGTGCATTCATCTCAGACATAGGGGAGGCATAGTTCGGACTTCCCTTGTTCCCCCATGCCTCTGTGATGGCCATTTTGGTGAAGGAAATGAGCTGCCAATATTACAGAGAGGCAGCAGCGGCAGAAGAGATGGTACACCAGGTATCGCAGTTCAGGGGTGGAGGGTAACTAAGTTCAGCTCAGGGCATCCATGCATTTCAATCATAAATCAGACCCTAAAATGTGGATGTGTTTCTGCTTGTCATAGGCAGGTGTGGTATACAGTATCGATATCCATCAGGACTGCGCAGGTCCAAATGTCCTGCCCTTGAGCTGCTGTATTCTATACATTCAGTCTGTTAGATATTAACATGAAACGTGTAATTATTCTCTCCACACAAGGTCACGGGCAGAGAAACGAGAACATGCAGCTCGGCGGCGAGGCCTCACTGACTATGGAAATATAATTTATCTAACTAAAGAACTTATTATATCACTCAGACACCGGGAGGTGAGAAAGCAGCAGCACTCCCAACACTACTGCTGTCCCAAGAGCCAGAACTCCAAGGCAGGCTAATGTGTATATATATCAAATACATTATTTATATATATATATATATATATATATATATATATATATATATATATATATATATATATCTAATATATAAAGCTGAATGTGTGTGTGTGTGTATGTATGTATGTATGTATGTATGTCCGGGATTGGCATCTGAACCGTAGCAGCTACAGCCACAAAATTTTGCACAGTCACACGTCTGGACCCCGAGAGCGTCATAGGCTATGTTGTGAGGTGAAATTTTAACCCCGCGCTTTCCAATTCACCAAACAATTTTGCCCCTATCTACATAATGGGGAAAAAGTGAAAGGAAAAGTGTTGGAGGCGTCGCAGCTACAGGCACAAAATTTTGCACAGTCACACGTCTGGACCCTGAGAGCGTCAAAGCTATATTGTGAGGTGAAATTTTAACCCCGCGCTTTCCAAGTCACCAAACAATTTTGCCCCTATCTACATAATGGGGAAAAAATGAAAGGAAAAGTGTTGGAGGCAAATTAACAGCTGCCAGATGTGAACAAGGGGGACTTAAAGAATGACAGCGATGGCACCAAAGAGTATATACTGTACAGTTGCTAAGGTGGGGCCCCAACATGGGATAATCACACCACCACGGGGATATGAACACACACACAAAATGCGCCACACACTACCACGTGCTCGAACACATATACCACCCTCAGTGCACATTTCACCACACATACACCAACCTCGCCACATAAAAGTAGAAACACAAAAGTCGCCGCTCAAAACTCGCCACGCGCAAAACTCTCCACATGCAAAACTCGCCACACGTGCAAAACTCGCCACACGGAAAACTTGCACACGCAGAAAAATTGCCACACGCAGAAAAATTGCCACATGCACAAAAGTTGCAACACATGCAAAAGTTGCCTCACACAAAACTTGCACATACTCAAAAGGCACCACACATAAAACTCGCCACGCGCAAAACTCGCCATGCGCAAAACTTGCTGCACACAACTTGCTACACTAACCTGTCACATGCAACTCGACACACAAAAAGTTGCTACACGCATGTCGCCACACAAAACTCATCTCACAAAAGTCCCTACATGCATGTCGCCACACGCAACTCAACACACACAACTTGACACACGAAACTCGCCCTAAAACACACACAAGTCTGGTATCCTTCAAAAATAAAAATCTGATTAATAAGCAGACAAACTACAAGAGCAACAAATGTACCATATAGGAATCCGGCAGCTGTCAGTCACATGACCAGTCTATTATGTGTATGTGTGAGCTAATATATACTGCCAGGGGGTGGGCTTACTGTTGGCTGGGGATTTATCAGGCTGCCATTTTAGCTTACAAATACTGAGGTAAAAATACTGACCAAATAACGTGTGAACGAGGGCTAATACAGGAGGAGATGGCATACAGCTATATACTATATACAGGAGATGACACACAGGTATATACTATTTACAGGGGAGATGACACACAGGTATATACTATATACAGGAGGAGATGACACACAGATATATACTATATACAGGAGAGATGACACACAGGTATATACTATATAGAGGAGGAGATGACATACAGGTACATACTACATACAGGAGGAGATGACATACAGGTATATACTATATACAGGAGGAGATGACACACAGGTATATACTATATACAGGAGCAGATTACCTACAGGTATATAGTATATACAGGAGGAGATGACACAGGTATATGCTATGTATAGGAGGAGATGACATACAGGTATATACTATATACAGGAGATGACACACAGATATATACTATATATAGGTGAGATGACACACAGGTATATACTATATACAGGAGATTACATACAGGTATATCTAATATATAAAGCTGAATGTGTGTATGTATGTATGTGTGTATGTCCGGGATTGGCATCTGTACCGTCGCAGCTACAGCCACAAAATTTTGCACAGTCACACGTCTGGACCCCGAGAGCGTCATAGGCTATGTTGTGAGGTGAAATTTTAACCCCGCGCGTTCCAATTCACCAAACAATTTTGCTCCTATCTACATAATGGGGAAAAAGTGAAGGGAAAAGTGTTGGAGGAAAATTGACAGCTGCCAGATGTGAACAATGAGGACTTAAAGAATGAGAGCGATGGCGACAAAGAGTATATACCGTACAGTTGCTAAGGTGGGGCCCCGACATGGGATACTCACCACACACGGGGATATGAACACAAACACAAAATGCGCCACACACTACCACGTGCTTGAACACATATACCACCCTCAGCACACATTTCACCACACACACACACCAACCTCGCCACATAAAAGTCGAAACACAAAAGTCACCACTCAAAACTCGCTACATGCAAAACTCGCCATATGCAAAACTAGGCTCACGCAAAACTCGCCACACGTGCAAAACTCACCTCATGGAAAACTCACCTCATGCAAAACTTGCACACACAGAAAAATTGCCACATGTACAAAAGTTGCACCACATGCAAAAGTTGCCTCACACAAAACTTGCACATACTCAAAATGCACCACACATAAAACTCGCCACGCGCAAAACTCGCCATGCACAAATCTTGCTGCACACAACTTGCTACACTAACCTGTCACATGCAACTCAACACACAAAATGTTGCTACACGCATGTCGCCACACAAAACTCATCTCACAAAAGTCGCTACATGCATGTCGCCACACGCAACTCAACACACACAACTTGACACATAAAACTCGCCCTAAAACACACACAAGTCTGGTATTGTCCTTCAAAAATAAAAATCTGATTAATAAGCAAACTACAAGAGCAACAAATGTACCATATAGGAAATACGGCAGCTGTCAGTCACATGACCTGTCTATTATGTGTATGTGTGAGCTAATATATACTGCCAGGGGGGAGGGCTTCCTGTTGGCTGGGGATTTATCAGGCTGCCAATAGCAACCAATCACAGCTCAGCTTCTATTTTGCTACAGTTAATTAACCTGAGCTCTGATTGGTTAATATAGGCAACAAAGACATTCTCAGTATAACAAAGCTAATATATGTTGTGAAATGCTTCTATTTGCTTAGTTTTTGCCTTTTAATAATTACATTTCTATCTATTTGTTTTGTGGTTTTTGTGTGCAGAATAAATTTTTGTTAACACATTCTATTTTGCTAACAGCAGTCATTAACCCGGGCGAAGCCGGGTAGTACAGCTAGTATATATATATATATATATATATATATACATACACACACACACACTAGATGGTGGCCCGATTCTAACGCATCGGGTATTCTAGAATATGCATGTTGACGTAGTATATTGCCCAGCCACGTAGTATATTGCCCAGTGACATAGTATATTGCCCAGCCACGTAGTATATTGCCCAGCCACGTAGTATATTGCCCAGTTACGTAGTATATTGCCCAGCCACGTAGTATATTGCCCAGCCACGTAGTATATTGCCCAGTAACGTAGTATATTGCCCAGTTACGTAGTATATTGGCCAGCCACGTAGTATATTGCCCTGTCACGTAGTATATTGCCCAGCCACGTAGTATATTGCCCAGCCACGTAGTATATTGCCCTGCCACGTAGTATATTGCCCAGCCGCGTAGTATATTGCCCAGCCGCGTAGTATATTGCCCAGCAACGTAGTATATTGCCCAGCAACGTAGTATATTGCCCAGCCACGTAGTATATTGCCCAGCCACGTAGTATATTGCCCAGCCACGTAGTATATTGCCCCAGCCACGTAGTATATTGCCCCAGCCACGTAGTATATTGCCCAGCAACGTAGTATATTGCCCAGCAACGTAGTATATTGCCCAGCAACGTAGTATATTGCCCAGCCACGTAGTATATTGCCCAGCCACGTAGTATATTGCCCAGCCACGTAGTATATTGCCCAGCCACGTAGTATATTGCCCCAGCCACGTAGTATATTGCCCCAGCCACGTAGTATATTGCCCAGCAACGTAGTATATTGCCCAGCAACGTAGTATATTGCCCAGCAACGTAGTATATTGCCCAGTTACGTAGTATATTGCCCAGCCACGTAGTATATTGCCCAGCCACGTAGTATATTGCCCAGCAACATAGTATATTGCCCAGCCACGTAGTATATTGCCCAGTTACGTAGTATATTGCCCAGCCGCGTAGTATATTGCCCATCCGCGTAGTATATTGCCCAGCCGCGTAGTATATTGCCCAGCCGCGTAGTATATTGCCCAGCCGCGTAGTATATTTCCCAGCCGCGTAGTATATTGCCCAGTGACGTAGTATATTGCCCAGCGACGTAGTATATTGCCCAGCCACGTAGTATATTGCCCAGCCACGTAGTATATTGCCCAGCCACGTAGTATATTGCCCAGCCACGTAGTATATTGCCCAGCCACGTAGTATATTGCCCAGCAACGTAGTATATTGCCCAGCAACGTAGTATATTGCCCAGCAACGTAGTATATTACCCAGCAACGTAGTATATTACCCAGCAACGTAGTACATTGCCCAGTTACGTAGTATATTGGCCAGCCACGTAGTATATTGCCCAGCCACGTAGTATATTGCCCAGCAACGTAGTATATTGCCCAGCCACGTAGTATATTGCCCAGCCACGTAGTATATTGCCCAGTGACGTAGTATATTGCCCAGCCACGTAGTATATTGCCCAGCCACGTAGTATATTGCCCAGCCACGTAGTATATTGCCCAGCCACGTAGTATATTGCCCAGCAACGTAGTATATTGCCCAGCAACGTAGTATATTGCCCAGCAACGTAGTGTATTGCCCAGTTACGTAGTATATTGGCCAGCCACGCAGTATATTGCCCAGCCACATAGTATATTGCCCAGCAACGTAGTATATTGCCCAGTTACGTAGTATATTGCCCAGCCACGTAGTATATTGCCCAGCCGCGTAGTATATTGCCCAGCCATGTAGTATATTGCCCAGCCACGTAGTATATTGCCCAGTGACGTAGTATATTGCCCAGCCACGTAGTATATTCCCCTCATAGTAATCTTTTATCCTATTTCCATATTACAGTTTAATTTATTTCTTCCACATTGAAAGAAAAAGCCAGGAGTAAGATAAACTGCTAGACCTGAGGGATTCCTACTCTCCTGTCTTGTATAATGTCCTCCATGCTGCTGCTTCTGGACACAGCAGTACTGAGCAGTGTAGCTGTTAATCCAGCACTGAGGTGAGATAAATCACTTACTAGAAAGCAGCACCACTACAAAACGGTCTCTGTTTCCTCTCTCCTTCCTCTAGTCTTCAGCAGTCTGATCCCTCAGTGAGTTGACAGTCCATCTTGCTTTGATCAAGACATTTTTTAGCTGTTTTCTGATCAGATAAATGACCAATTTTCCTATGCTCGCATATATTATTGATTTATGCAAATCGTGCTGAAAGCACAGAGACCCTGTAACAGGGCCGGACTGGCCATCTGGCAATTCTTGCAAATGCCAGAAGGGCCTGTCTGGTCATGGGCTGCCTTGTCTGATACGTTGATAACAGAATCGGTGTTCTCAAGACACCCATACTGTTAAGAGTTGTGATGCAGCACAAAGTCTCTGACTCCATCACTTACCCCATCAGGCCACGGGTATCATTAGAAATATTGGTCTTGTAGAAAATCTTCCTTTCCTCCATCCAGGGTAATATTAGTAATATATCCCATCTGGTTCATGGGGACAGCATGGGCCTGTGTGAATTCAAATTCCAGGGCCGAATTTCAGCCCCAGTCCGTACCTGCCCTGTAATCTACTAAAATGCCTGTGACTGGACATACAGGTCGTGTATCCTGCTTGCCTCATTCATTTGTTTGGACAGATAATACCTCTTCCATCCTGTGCCACTGTTTTCTGAAACACATGCTGTTTATGAAGGCCTGTGAAGGCTGTCGTGTTGGACGACTATGCCACAAGGAAGGCTACAGATCAGGCCCATGATCTGTGTCCTGGTCTGGTCTTAAGATTCCTAATACTAACCAGAAAAAAAAAATAACACGGAAGATCAACTTCTTTTCAGGACTCTCTCAAATCAGCACTGTACAGTCACAAAGGTGGACAATGACACTGGTCGTCCCATAGATTGAGAAAAGTAGGTGCAGCTTCCACAGAAGATGGGGGTGCATTTCTATGTTACTGCTGGTCCCCAGAGCCAGGGCATGGGTATATACCAGTATGGGAATGGCGTAGTGACTTGTAACGTGGCGGTCTAACAACCCTGTTATCCTTAGGAAAAGAAGCCCCTGGGAATTATACCATCAAGTACCCCAAATACTCAAAGTTTTCACTATTGTCACATTTTAGTTCCCAACATAAAATATTCAGGGCATATACCGTAAAGTATGGAAGGAATAGAGAATCCCAGCTAGTAGAATAGTAATCCTGCCCTGTAATTATGAGCCACTCAGAGGCTTGTACAATGGTATAATCAGCCGAGAAGCCAGGTATTAAGCTTTCCTCAGCGAGTGAGCGTCTCTGTGCAGTGACAGCACACGATCTGCTCAGATTACAATGTTTAACTTGCTTTTATTCTTAAGAGTCAATTATCTGCTCCTGTGAAGTGTTGACAATATCGCTATTGGGATGGGATTAGCCACCAATAACCAGAGAACGAATTGTCCTCCACCGACAAAAAACACAATGGAAACGGTAAATAATGTACAAATACAAGGAGCCGTAACAAGAGACATGTACTTGGGGGATAAAGACATATGTGATCAATATTATAAATCATATTTACTGACTACGGACACGTTCCCTAGTATATGGCATGGTAACATTTCCCAGTCCTAGCCATGGCTGCCTTCTGAATGGCAACCTAACTGGTAGCAGGGCAGATCTGCTCACTCCTTGCATGCACAATTGAAAGCCAGACCCCTCTGAAGCCAGTAAACAGCTAAGAAAAAAGCTCAAACCCTTCATAAAAAGTGGAGCAACATTCAGTTAAGGCCTGCTTTATACTCCAGAGCTGTATTCATAATCCTTGCTGGCTGAGTGTCTGCGTAGTAATCTGTGTGACCTAGTCCCTGCATTACAAAAGAGATCATCCATGGGTGTCACCACCAGTCATCGTAGCGGCTTAGAGGCGCGAAAACTCTCAGGTAAAGGTAAGGGGATGGACATGGAAGAAGGAGAGGCCACAAACCACTGAAGGCAAAACATAGACCAAGGAAGAGACAACAAGATCCAGAAGACAGAGCAATGACTATCGTAATTATAACCTTTCCATTTCTTGAAAGTGAATCTGTCAGAAGAATTTCACCCCCAAAATTATTTATATGTGCCTGTAGCTCTTTCAAAGACAAGTAGTGCAGCAATAAATTTATATGGTTATTCCGTTCCTCCGTTACTGAGAAATCAGGGTTTGAATTAAAATGTAAATGAGGCTGAAGGGCTACCGTAGATCTGAAGAATCTGTCACTCCGGCCCTATTCGCGCTGTCTACTCCTACTTGATGGACAGCCACTACTGTGTGACTTCACGCAAAAGACTCGTAAGTCAAGCAGAGGGATGCAGCGCTGAGCAGGAAATAGAGCCGCAGTGACAGAGGCTTCAGGTCTACCATAGCTCTTCATCCTCGTGTACATTTCAATTCAAATGCGGATTTCTCAGCAATGGAGGAACAGACTGAACATGTAACGGTATTGCTGGACTTGTCTTTAAAAGAGCAGCATGCACATAAAAATAGTTTAGGGTGTGATATTCTGCCGACATAATAATAATAAATTTATATAGTTCCAACATATACCGCAGCACTTTACAGTTTGCACACATTTTTTATCGCTGTCCCCATTGGGGCTCACAATCTAAACTCCCTATCAGTATGGAACGTGGGAGAAAACCGGAGAACCCAGAGGAAACCCAGGCAAAAACGGGGAGAACATACAAACTCCCTGCAGATGTTGTCCTTGGTGGGATTTGAACCCAGGACTCCAGCTCTGCAAGGCTGCAGTGCTAACCACTGAGCCACTATGCTGCCCTATTTATTCACTTTAAACATGCTCAGGAGCTCCATCAGGCAGAAAAGTGTGTGCAGCTCTGCAATATAATGTGGGAGGTAAGTCAGGTTCAGTCAGGGTAAGTCATGTAAAGTACGTACACAGTGACTGCACCAGCAGAATAGTGAGTGCAGCTCTGAACTATAATACAGGATGTAACTCAGGATCAGTAATGTCATGTATATACACTGTGACCGCACAAGCAGAATAGTGAGTGCAGCTGTGGAGTATAATACAGAATGTAACTCAGGATCAGTACAGGGTCAGTAATGTAATGTATGTACACAGTGACTGCACAAGCAAAATAGTGAGTGCAGCTCTGGAGTATAATACAGGATGTAACTCAGGAGCAGTACAGAATAAGTAATGTAATGTATGTACACAGTGACTGCACCAGCAGAATAGTGATGGCAGCTCTGGAGTATAATACAGGATGTAACTCAGGATCAGTACAGGATCAGTAATGTAATGTATGTACACAGTGACTGCACCAGCAGAATAGTGATGGCAGCTCTGGAGTATAATACAGGATGTAACTCAGGATCAGTACAGGATCAGTAATGTAATGTATGTGCACAGTGACTGCACCAGCAGAATAGTGATGGCAGCTCTGGAGTATAATACAGGATGTAACTCAGGATCAGTACAGGATCAGTAATGTAATGTAGTTGCGGAGCGCCCCCACACCGCCGCAGGGCCGAGGGGTACCCGGAGCCGGGCCTCTGGGTCTCAGTCCTGGGGTTGTCACGGTGGCTAGACCCGGTCCGTGGCCCTGTCTGTCAGTGGGGGACGTCCGGTGCAATAAGTGGTGTTGTAACGGTGCAGTTGTGGGGTGCAGGTCGCGGTAAATAACGAGGACACCAGGTTGCAGTCTCTTTACCTCTTTACTGAAGATCTCTGGGTCCTCAGTCCGGAATACGGTTCACCAGGCTGCGCAAGTCCGACCGGTCCAATGGCACTTCCAGAGTTCTCTTCACAGGTGGAAATCGGTGCCTTCCTTCTTAGCGCTATGTGTTGTAGTCCTCCCCTGCTGTGCTTACGGAAAGTACCCCACAACTGTTGTGTCTGTTTCTTAAGTTCCCTCACAACTCGATTAAATGATGTTCTTCTAATCGTCCGTCCCTCCCTGATGTTACGGTTAGAACGGCACCCGTTTGTCGGGTAGGCCTGGAGTTCTTCCAGGACCCTAGAGACGCCCCTCTCCCGCAATTGCCTCCCAAGACTTCATAGGTGATATGTGTTAGACAGCCCGCCTTAAACTGACTGTCCTGCCGCTGTTTAGAGTATTGCTTGAAGCTGAATGTTATAATACTCCCTCGGCGTTCCGGCCACCGGTAGTGCGCCTCAGTAGGGTGTTGCTTCGGT
The DNA here is from genome assembly GCF_051348905.1 of Ranitomeya variabilis. Taxonomy (NCBI): domain Eukaryota; kingdom Metazoa; phylum Chordata; class Amphibia; order Anura; family Dendrobatidae; genus Ranitomeya; species Ranitomeya variabilis. Next base: position 247,293,753 of record NC_135233.1, on the reverse strand, counting down.
CTTACAGCACGACCCCTACTGGAATTCTCCTATTGCATGATCTCGTTTCTCACTCAGCACAATCTATCTCGCTTCTAGTCCTTTCTTAGGGCACCGCCGCTATTCTGAGCAGGCACGGTCCCGTTACGTTCTTTCCAATGCCAAGCCTCTGCCAGGATCCCACCCCTGGCAGAGACCCTACTGTCTCTTCCTCCACAACACCCTCTGCCACTGAGTGTTGCTTCGTCCAATCCAGTCAGCTTTCTGATCTAACTTCCTGCCTGACCCCCGGTTTACCCACTATGGTGGGGAGTGGTCTAATGAATAGCACCCTTAGCTCCCCCCGGAGGCCCTGCTGTGAAATGTATTGGTGTCTGTGATACCTGGTCAGATGAACTCCTTCAGTGCCATCGAACGCACCATGGCTCCCCATAGTGGTGGAGCCACAGTACTGCAACGACCAGGACTCTGGGGCGCTGCACTCCCCCCTGGTTAAACACAGTACTCCGGGACTGGGAAGAAAACAACAATACAAGTTAGCAAAAAGACATACAATTTTGTTGAGTGCAAAACAATAAGTATACTTGAACAGGCTTCCCTTTATGGGAGGTGAGGACACTTTAACGTTACAAACATAATTAAATATCATAGCAACATGCTATAATTTGCTTTTCTTACCCAACCGGGTATTCTACTAAGTGCAAACATTATTGACCAATAATTTAACTTTGCCTTTAAGGATATACACTCTTAATCCGCTAAAGACCTTCCTATAATCACATTACAGGGCAAGTTAACTTTTACATTCTCCTACTTTGAATCTGCAGGACCGCCTGTCCCTACGGCACCAGACCTACTGCCTCTCCTTTCTTTTACAGGACCGCCCCGTTCAGCCAGGGCCTACTGCCTTTCTCTACTATACATGGTATAGACATAACATTCCTTTCAATTAGAGAACATGGAGCCGGCTCTTCTTGGCTCCTATTAGGACTCACTCACTAACCCCTACGGGTCCACTTTCTGTCCTTAGTAACACATTTCTAACTTTCTATGGGGACTCAGGGTTTACCTTCTATCCTCACCTTCATTATTACTTTCTTACTTTCACTTAAGCAGAACTCTAAATCTACCCCTACGGGCTTTCTGCATCTTTCCTTTTAAAGAACATTATCTAGGTTTCACATCTTAAACAAGTTGAACGCGCATCACTTTCCTATATGCAAAACAGTTACATTTCTTCCAGAGCATCATCATCAGTATTTCTTCACATTTAACCAGTAAAACACATATAACTTTTCTCATTCCAACATTACCATGGCATTACTGTTCTAAAACAGTATCTCTCGTAAGTACGCTGTTGGACATCCCCTTTAAAAGAGGATCAAGTCTTTCTGAGGTAGCTCGTCTTCTCAGCCTACCAGTCTTTGTTCAGCAAAGGTTCCAGAACGGTATCTTCGCAAAGAGTCTTTAAACAAAACCAGTAGGAAGCGCCTTTAATAAGGTGCGAACTATTTACAAGAAAGTTTGGATCATGCACTGTTCATGATTTCTCAGTTTGTAAAACTTGTGCAAACTTGTGGAAAAACAAACAATAAGGATCCCGGGTCAACTAAGGGATCCATAAAGAGTTAACCCTGGACGGGTTTAGCAACAACAATCAGGAACAGTAACTATTTACATTTTCAGAAGCATTAAAATCTCAGAATCCCCCACGAGGCGCCACCTGGCGGGGGAACCCCTGCAATACAGGCAGTTCAGGTTCCAGGTTCACTCCCGCGGCCAGGTACACCCCATGGGTGCGGGTCTGTTGCACAACCAGATCGTGTGCGGTGATGAGGGTCTGCGTTCCTACTTCCTTCTGCGCTGGTACATCAGGAGCATCAGTTACTTGAAAAGACACTTCTTTGGCCGCTGCGGTGGTTGCGGGGGTCATGTGGCAGATCGCAGGTTCTGTGATCAGACAGGTGGGGGTGACCAGGGTGGTTGCAGATCGGTCACACGGGGGCACTTTGGCTACAGGGGCTGGTTTCTCTTTCTTGTAGACGTTCAGAGCGAACCACCCCTTTTCCCCAAAATGCCGGGTGTAAGTAACGCTGTCCCCCGGGTAGAGGTCTCGATAGGGGTGGCCCTCTCTGAGGTGCGACTCGACATCCCGTCGGTTAACAAAGACCTCCGCATACAGCCCCGGTTCTTTAATAAAGCCCCAGCCTCCTCGGAGTTTAAAGGTGGTGACGATGCCCTGCCTGCGCGGGGCCTGGTGAGTGGTGGGGTCCTTACGGGCCCGGTCCTTAACCGCCAAATCCTTTTGATGGTGGGCCTCCCGCCCAGCCTGATGTATTTTCTCTTCCTCTCGCCACCGTTGTTCTAGCTGGACCCGGTATTCCTCCCAGCTTAGGGCCTGTACCATCTCCCCCTTCTGGGTCTCCACCCCGGGGAACCCCATAAGATTGGATCCGGGGTTCACCCAGCGGCACACCGTGCGCTCCGCATGGACCTCACACAGCAAGGGAGTAGGGGTGATTGGGGCTCGCATACGGTGTTCCATGCCCGTGGCTTCCTCCCATGGTAGCAGGCGCTGGAGTCTATGGGTTCCCGGGAGAGGTGGTGCCGCTACGGGACCCACTAACACACCCTCGGCTGGCGGGGCAGGATCGGCGGACTCACCAACTGGTACAAGTTCACTTTCTGCAGCAGGTCCTGCTGGTTCTTCCGGTGAGAACTCCGATGTCCGGGAACCCTCTGCCGGCACCACCGGGTGCGGAGCCTGGACTCTCACATTCAGTCGGAGGAGCTGGTTATATAAGTCCTCCATCTCGGCTCTCAGGAATCTGGTGTTATCCACGGAGGACGGGTTGCTGGGCTCATCCAGGTAGTCGGGGGAGACTTCCACTTCAACCCCACTGTCGGGTTCGGAGCTGCTGGCCATAGCGTCCTCCACGTGGGTCACTTCCTGGTCTTTTTCCCGCTCTCTCCTTCGGGAACGGTTTCGTTTTCTCTGCCTCCGCCCCCCATTAAGGATTAGGAGGCGGATCTCTGCTGCTGACGGACACGTCCTCACCGTGCAGAAATATTTAGACTGGGCGGCCATTGCTGTTCGCGCTCTCCAGCTTGCCTACGCCCACTTCACGCCCCTCTTCTCTTCCCGCGCTCTCCTCAGCGCTGCAATGGCGGCGGATTTTGGCGGCAAATGGCACAACACACAGTCCTCTCAATAAAGTACAGTTCAAGCACAATAAATCACAGTTCTAAGGCACACATGACCTGATTCTTCAGGCTTAAGTAGATCCTGTTCGTGACGCTAAGTTGCGGAGCGCCCCCACACCGCCGCAGGGCCGAGGGGTACCCGGAGCCGGGCCTCTGGGTCTCAGTCCTGGGGTTGTCACGGTGGCTAGACCCGGTCCGTGGCCCTGTCTGTCAGTGGGGGACGTCCGGTGCAATAAGTGGTGTTGTAACGGTGCAGTTGTGGGGTGCAGGTCGCGGTAAATAACGAGGACACAGGTTGCAGTCTCTTTACCTCTTTACTGAAGATCTCTGGGTCCTCAGTCCGGAATACGGTTCACCAGGCTGCGCAAGTCCGACCGGTCCAATGGCACTTCCAGAGTTCTCTTCACAGGTGGAAATCGGTGCCTTCCTTCTTAGCGCTATGTGTTGTAGTCCTCCCCTGCTGTGCTTACGGAAAGTACCCCACAACTGTTGTGTCTGTTTCTTAAGTTCCCTCACAACTCGATTAAATGATGTTCTTCTAATCGTCCGTCCCTCCCTGATGTTACGGTTAGAACGGCACCCGTTTGTCGGGTAGGCCTGGAGTTCTTCCGGGACCCTAGAGACGCCCCTCTCCCGCAATTGCCTCCCAAGACTTCATAGGTGATATGTGTTAGACAGCCCGCCTTAAACTGACTGTCCTGCCGCTGTTTAGAGTATTGCTTGAAGCTGAATGTTATAATACTCCCTCGGAGTTCCGGCCACCGGTAGTGCGCCTCAGTAGGGTGTTGCTTCGGTCTTACAGCACGACCCCTACTGGAATTCTCCTATTGCTTGATCTCGTTTCTCACTCAGCACAATCTATCTCGCTTCTAGTCCTTTCTTAGGGCACCGCCGCTATTCTGAGCAGGCACGGTCCCGTTACGTTCTTTCCAATGCCAAGCCTCTGCCAGGATCCCACCCCTGGCAGAGACCCTACTGTCTCTTCCTCCACAACACCCTCTGCCACTGAGTGTTGCTTCGTCCAATCCAGTCAGCTTTCTGATCTAACTTCCTGCCTGACCCCCGGTTTACCCACTATGGTGGGGAGTGGTCTAATGAATAGCACCCTTAGCTCCCCCCGGAGGCCCTGCTGTGAAATGTATTGGTGTCTGTGATACCTGGTCAGATGAACTCCTTCAGTGCCATCGAACGCACCATGGCTCCCCATAGTGGCAGAGCCACAGTACTGCAACGACCAGGACTCTGGGGCGCTGCATATGTACACAGTGACTGCACCAGCAGAATAGTGAGTTCAGCTCCGGAGTATAATACAGGACGTAACTCCGGATTAGTAATGTAATGTATGTACACAGTGACTGCACCAGTAGAATAGTGAGTGCAGCTCTGGGGTATAATACAGGAGGTAACTCAGGATCAGTAATGTATGTACACAGTGACTGCACCAGCAGAATAGTGAGTGCAGTTCTGGGGTATAATACAGGATGTAACTCAGGATCAGTACAGGATCAGTAATGTAATGTATGTACACTGTGACTGCACCAGCAAAATAGTGAGTGCAGCTCTGGAGTATAATACAGGATATAATTGAGGATTTGTATGGGATAATCCAATATACTTAGAAGGTTACTCAGGACTTTACACAGATTATTTCTGATCGTAGTTTAAGCCTACGGGCACTCAGTATTGCCGGACTGTGTTTATGAATAGAGTTAGCAACATAAAATCCGGTACCTCCCCCCATTTCTACAAACTCGTGTCTCATAATATATTTCATGATGTGTCGGTGATACAGTCCCCAGACAGAAATACACTATATACTGTGAGTAATTCAGTGCCGACAATCTGTGGTTTATAAAGTGATGGGACTTGCACGCAGCGCTGTATATTTTATTGGTGTTGACACCCTACAGGCACTTTCACTTGTATCATCCATTAATGGAGCAGATTAACCCTTGCAATGAATTGTGGTTGGTCTGACAGAGTGGCACTGACAGCAGCTTCGCTTTACAAGGTGCTTACAGGAACAGCTGCGTTCAAGTAAAAGGATCTGTCATTTAATGTGATGGCAAAACCACGACAAGGTTCATATTTCCCATGAGTATTCGTCCCTGTTTTATGTCATAAGGATCACATTCCCCCATCAGTCAAATTATACAAACAGACGAGACGAGAAAGGAAGAGGCTTGGAAATTATCAGTGACCTTGAGAAATGTAATGTTCCAAGGTTGTCTCCCATAGAAATACAGAGGAGGCTGCGGCTGTCACGTGACCTCCATCTGAACATTATCATACATTATTATGGACAATGTTGCTGGATCAGAGCAATGCTTTACCCCAAAGTGAAGCCCCCGCCTCCCAGCTACTCACACAGTACATCAGGGAACCGCGTGAGGAGCAAGTTCCCATTATCTTTCTATTAGCAGCACCGTTCCAGATTTACAAACGCCACTACTTGCTCTCAGATCACTTCTATGACTAATATTAACAATTTTTACACTTTCAAGGTAATTATGCATTTTGTGCTTTATCTAAATTGGTTGAAAATTTGTGCAGATTAATTTTTGACAAAAAGCACCAAATCCCTTGTGCAGATGTGTCATGTTATATGTGCCACCCTTTTGCAGGAGCAAGCAGGTTATAGAGCAGGAGAAGAGCAGCAGATTTTCTACCCATAGTTTTATGGGTAAAGATTCAATACAACTAGTGTTGTATTCATTAAAATACCTTGTTTTTCTGTCCTTAAGAGTCCAGTGGGCGGTCCTAATCACTGATTGACAGGATCAGTAAAAACAGATGCCTCAGCAGTGGCTGACCTAATGACATATCTTACTACATGATACTATATGTCTAGTATATTACATTACACTTCAATTTGGAGAATATATACCATATGGAGAAAGAATTGGGTCCCACATCTTAACAGAATTCAGGTTTTTCATTCAGCCCCTTGCCCCCGATGTATAACATCCGTCCCCTCATCCCCGGAGAAACATCTGGCCCCTTGTGCCCTGGTGTATAACCTCTGGCCCCCACCATGCCATCTGCCTATACCAACATGACAGAATGGCTGGTGGTGCAGAGCTCACTGAGTGGTCCTGTAAAAGGAGCCACCGGGGCAACAAATCTATTCATGACATTTCCTGTGAGTGATAGTATTCAGAACTGGATGGAACCGCAGCAGCTCAGCCATGAAGTGGAGACCCCATAATGTTACAGAGCGGGGGGCTGAGGAGCAGAAAAATCACCAACTCTCTGCTGACTCCATAACTGCAGAGTCCACCCTTACATCACCAAGAACAATGCTAAGTATCGGATGGAGTAGTGTAAAGCCGCCACCAATGGATTCTGGAGGAGACGTGTTCTGTGCAGTAAAGTTACCGATCACAATTCTCTATTCGGTGTCTGATGGACAAGTCTGGGTTTGGTGATTCCAGGAGAACGTCCCTCACTACTTTCAAGACCACACTCGCCACAGCTAAACAAACCTACTTCTTCTCATCTCTCATATCCTCCCTGTCTCACAACCCTAAACAGTTATTCAACACCTTCAACTCTCTCCTCCGTCCCCCAGCACCTCCTCCCTCCCCACTCATCTCAGCTTAAGACTTTGCCTCATTTTTCAAGCAGAAGATTGAGAACATCAGAGACAGTTTTAGTCGACAACCCCCAGAGCCCTTCCTCTCAACCACCCAGCCCTCCACCTCCAAAACCAACTTCTCCACTATTACAGATCGACTCTCCACTCTACTCTCAAGATCGCATCTCACCACCTGTGCACTTGACCCGATCCCTTCCCACTTCATCCCAAACCTCGCCACAGTATTCATCCTAACTCTAACCCATCTCTTCAACCTATCACTAACAACTGGTGTTTTCCCCTTAATCTTAAAACATGCCTCAATCACACCTATCCTCAAAAAGCCCTCTCGACCCATCCTCTGTATCTAGCTGTCGCCCTATATCACTTCTCAGATTTGACTCAAAACTACTGGAACAACACGTCCATCTTGAACTGTCCGCCCATCTATCTTCCTGCTTTTCGACCGCTTACAATCAGGCTTCCGGTCAAACCACTCCACTGAAACTGCCCTAACTAAGGTCACCAATGACCTATTAACCACCAAGAGCAAGGGACACTACTCTGTTCTCCTCCTCCTGGACCTGTCCATTGCCTTTGACACAGTGGACCATTCCCTATTACTACAGACCCTCTCATCCCTTGGCATCACAGACTTGGCCCTATCCTGGATCTTGTCATACCTAACTGACTGAACATTCAGGGTCTCCCACTCACACACCACCTCCTCACCTCGCCCCCTATCTGTCGGAGTCCCACAAGGTTCAGTCCTTGGGCCCCTGCTCTTCTCCATTTACACTTTTGGCCTGGGACAGCTCATAGAATCTCACGGTTTTCAGTATCATCTCTATGCTGACGACACACAGATCTACATCTCTGGACCAGATATCACCACCCTACTAACCAGAATCCCTCAATGTCTGTCCGCTATTTCATCCTTCTCCGCTAGATTTCTAAAACTTAACATGGACAAAACAGAATTCATTGTCTTTCCCCCATCTCACGCGACTCCCCCCAATTAACCTATCCATTACAGTAAACGGCTGCCCACTCTCCCCAGTCCCACAAGCTCGCTGTTTCGGGGTAATTCTTGACACTGATCTCTCCTTCAAACCGCATATCCAAGCCCTTTCCATTTCCTGCTGCCTTCAACTCAAAAATATTTCACAGATCCGTACATTCCTAAACCAAGAATCTGCAAAAACCCTAGTCCATGCCCTCATCATCTAATCGCCTCGACTACTGTAACCTCCTGCTCTGTGGCCTCCTCTCGAACTCTCTCGCACCCCTCCAATCTATTCTAAACTCTGCTGCCCAACTAATCCACCTGTCCCCCCGCTATTCCCCAGCCTCTCCCCTCTGTCAATCCCTTCACTGGCTCCCCATTACCCAGAGACTCCAGTACAAAAGCCTAACCATGACATACAAAGCCATCCACAACCTGTCTCCGCCATACATCTGTGACCTCATCTCCCGGTACTTTCCTGCACGAAACCTCCGATCCTCACAAGATCTCCTTCTCTACTCCCCTCTTATCTCTTCTTCCCACAATCGCATACAAGATTTCTCTCGCGCATCACCCCTACTCTGGAACTCTCTACCACAACATATCAGACTCTCACCTACCATTGAAACCTTCAAAAAGAACCTGAAGACCTACCTCTTCCGGCAAGCCTACAACCTGCAGTAACCACCGATCGACCAAACCACTGGACGACCAGCTCTATCCTCACCTACTGTATCCTCACCCATCCTTTGTAGATTGTGAGCCCTCGCGGGCAGGGTCCTCTCTCCTCCTGTACCAGTTGTGACTTGTATTGTTCAAGAGTATTGTACCTGTTTTTATTATGTATAGCCCTCCTCACATGTAAATCGCCATGGAATAAATGGAGCTATAATAATAAATAATAATAATAACGTTACCCCCTGACTGCATTGTGCCCTCTGTATAGCTTAGTGGAGGAGGATAATGCTATGTGGCTGTTATCAGGGGGCCTTGGCCCCTTAAGGTACCTTCACACGAAGCGACGCTGCAGCGATAGCGACAACGATGTCGATCGCTGCAGCGTCGCTGTTTGGTCGCTGGAGAGCTGTCACACAGACCGCTCTCCAGCGATCAACTATGCCGAGGTCCCCTGGTAACCAGGGTAAACATCGGGTAACTAAGCGCAGGGCCGCGCTTAGTAACCCGATGTTTACCCTGGTTACCAGCGTAAAATCTAAAAAAAACAAACAGCACATACTTACATTCAGGTCCCCCTGCGTCCACTTCCTGACTGACTGAGCGCCGTACAGTGAGAGCAGAGCGGTGACGTCACCGCTGTGCTGCTTTCACTTTCACTTTGCGGCGCTGAGTCAGAGGAGGAAGCAGACTGCAGGGGACGCAATGTGAGTATGTGCTGTTTGTTTTTTTTACATTTTACGCTAGTAACCAGGGTAAACATCGGGTAACTAAGCGCGGCCCTGCGCTTAGTAACCCGATGTTTACCCTGGTTACCAGTGTAAAATATCGCTGGTATCGTTGCTTTTGCTTTCAAACACAACGATACACAGCGATCGGACGACCAAATAAAGTTCTGGACTTTATTCAGCGACCAGCGACATCACAGCAGGATCCTGATCGCTGCTGCGTGTCAAACGAAACGATATCGCTAGCGAGGACGCTGCAACGTCACGGATTGCTAGCGATATCGTTATAATGTCGTTTCGTGTGAAGGTACCTTTAGTCCCAGTGAAGAAAACTCTTAATCCTTCAGCACAAGACATTGTGGCTAATTGTAGCCTCCAGCTTTGTGGGAACAGTTTGGTGAAGACCCTTTTCTGTCCCCCATGACTGTGCCCAGTTCACAAGGACCATATAGACATGGAGGGGAGTTTAGTGGAAGAACATGAACGACCGCACAGAGCCCGGACCTCTGCCTTATCCAAGAGCAGAGATTGTGAGCCCGGTCTCCCCCCCAACATCAGGGTCTGACCCCATAAATTATCTCCTGGATGAAGGGCAACAATTTGCACAGCCTCCTTCCCAGAAGAGCGGGAGCCGTTATATCTGCAGAGGGGCAACTCCATATTATGTCTATGGACGTAGGAGGGGAGGTCACAAAAGCTCCTGGAGGTGGGATGTGGAGGGGGCACAAACTTTTGTCCAAATATTGTAGGTTACCTTTCTACGAAGCACTCCAGTTTTTATGATACAAGCTTAGTACAGTAATATGCTTAAAGAAATTCTCCACAGGCTGCAAGTCCACTCACAGCCACATAGAGAGACATATAACTATCACAAGAAATAATATTGTAAAAATCAAACTGTATGTTATAATATATGACAAGTAAGACTTTATACAACTTCATTTTGATTTTTTTTTTTTTTTTTTAAAGAATGTTCTTCTCAAATTTTGTTTAATTACAAAAACACATAACGTAATTCTAAACAATAGTTGAAAAAAAAAAAAATGCTGGAGTGGTGCTTTAACAGTGATGTCAAATGAGCACAAATAACTATTGCCCGTGAGAATTATAGAGATTGTAAAGGAAATAGTGGTAGAGAAGCTTTTATTTTTTTTATTTTATTCTAGAAAGTTATCTCTAAAAATACTCATATGTGTAGGTCTACAAGTTGTAAAATGAGGGGATTCTTGTCCGCAAAGCTGACAACTACACATTCGCTGACACCCCTCACTAAGCTTTCTGTACCTATGAGCATTACTCAACATAATTATCGCTCAGATCAGTAATTATTGCACTTTCCACCCCATGTCACATGAAAGGATGGACAATAACTCCAGGGAGGGTCAGTCAGGGAAGAACACAAGATATATTACATAGGTGGCAGGCTACACTCCACCCTATGATGCAGAAGAACATAAATGGCTGCCCCCCTCCAGCCAAGTTATAAGAAGGATGCCGGCAGCATATCGGTGTGAGAATATACACACGTATGCTCCGTATGAGAAGCTGTATATATCTGCAGAAATACCGCCCGGGGCTGTAGCAGTCTATCAGAGCCTAGGAGCACCCAGCTGGTGCTGCGGGGCATTTTCCTGGGCAGATGCCTTAGCAGACTCTTACGCATCATCATACCAAGAATTGCTTAAAGTCAAAGTCATGCCTCGAGCCCCCCATTAGCACGGTGCACGGTGCTTCTAAGAAATCCCAGCAAACATAATGCAAACAGATGGAATCAGATGAAACATTCAGAAGAAAAGGGGTTGCTGAAACCAGGCAAAAAAAACAACCCCGAAACATTACTCCCGCAATAAATGTCCGCCCCCCAGTAATCTATTAATTTTGTTTTAAGTGGTGATGTACCTTACATATATAGGTGACAGCTATAACCAATCACAGACTTCAGCATAAGTGTCACTAGACTGCTGACGCTAGTGATGTACGTGAGGTCATCAGTGCAGCAAGGTTCAATAACGACCCTCCGAGACCATAATAGTGGGGGAAGTCATGATTCCTCCTGCTCTCATCCTAGACATTCATGGCTATGAACAGAATGTGCCATATGTCTGACAGCTGCAGATCCATTGCCAGTAGAGAGGTGGCCGAGCATGCGCAACTCTCTCCATTGGCTTCTATGGGACAAGGCACATTTGCGAGGCAGCCATTTTTGCAGGTGTAACAAGTTCCCACCTGCCGAGCTCTTACAGTCTCTTGTCATCCTTTCTGAAACGATAGTGATAGATTGGGGTCTGGAGACCTCGGCGTTATTTATGGCGTGTTCTGCATGTACCCAGGTGGTATAAATCAGAGGCACATAGCAAAACACTGGCCATTTTCTTACAAAGATAGCCATAAACTCGTTAGAAAAAAAAAAAAAAGACAGGCTTATCAGCAGACAGCAGATTATATTCACACTCGGCCAAAAAAAAGAAGAAAAAAAAGTAACCAAGAAGAAAATTGCTGGAAAAGCGGAGATAAACACAGGTCTGAGCTAAGAATAAGCCATTAATGTACAAAATGGGCAGATGGCGTGTATCAATTAGCCTTTATCTGCCAACAACATTCAGACTTTCTGTATAATAAATGGACTGACTGGCTGAGACGTTCTTGTTATCAAGTTACCAAACGGCAGTTTCTGAATATTTACTGTGAAGAACGTGTGGCCATTGCATAATTTAATATTTATGGATATTTTGCCTTCGTTATTTTTATATTTCCTATACTACAGTCACATCCAGAGCAGCATTTTGGAATTTTCCTGTCTCTCTGTTAGCGCTCAGACTGCATACACTGAAATAGGACAGCAGCCACCAACAAGCGCAATGTCTCCAGAAGGCATCGTCTACACTTCATCCACAGTCATAGATGCTGTATGAGTTCTTAGGAACATTGGATTTTTAGACTTAGAAGTGATAGGTGTGCAAGTGGCGATCAGCTCCGGGGAATTAGATCAATAGTTCTGACCTTGAGTGAGCAGCAAGAAAGCATTGATCCCATGGGACACTCTGCATATTCACAATAGGGACCGTGCAGTAAACAAAATGCAATTACTGATGGAGTCTCTGAACCAGGCAGATCGTTATTGGTTATAGCCCCAACCATTCCCTTTCTAAAGCCCTCTCTGGGTTATACCAAGGATGGACAGTAGATACACATGTGCAGTAGTCCTCGCAGATGACGTGTCATTTCTGCATGTGACTCTGTATAGAGATCTATTGCCTTATGCATGCAGCAGAGCCATGGGCGAGAAGTCCCTTTTGCCACCTAATTGCCACTGTACCCAGGAACGTACAGTGTATTGAGCTGTGCTGTATAAATAAGGTTTACATTCAGCTAACAGGAGAGCTGAAAACAGCTGATCACTGGGGATCAAAGCTGTGGCACCCCACCAAAATGATAGGTCATCAAAATGATAAGCCTGGAAAACACCTTTAATGGGGAAAGGGGAAGAAGCCGCTGCCAGACACCTTTTCTCTCATAGTATGAGGCATGTTGATATTTACCAGTCTCATCCCTTCCCTCCTTCTGCCACCAGTCCAGTACAAGACATTCCATAAAAGAAAAAAAGATTGAATACTCTTGGTAAGAAAAACACAATTATAATCTTCTAGGTGTGATATCTCGAAGATTATCTTTTTTGAATGAACACTTATTTTATGATAACCTTTCAGTGGAACCCGGCTACCAATCACAGGATAAATCACAAAACACTTGGTGAAATTATCTTTTGTGCTGCACAAAAGATCATCGTCTTCGGCAACACATCGAACTGTGTAAACAGGACCTGCGTTACCGACAACAATGACAGCCTATGCGCAGTGAATGATCTATTACATATCATCCCATGCGAATTGATAAAGTGGTCGGCCCGAGTACCTACACTATTAAGCCACAAACAATCGAAGGTCGTTTATTGCTGCCAATTAATTTGTTTTTACAGAGAGCAAACAAGAAATCCTTGTTCTCATTAAATGGACTGCAGGTTCAGCCAAATTGAAAGTATTTGACCAACGTTTGTATAATATATATTGTCACCTTAGGCCGAGTTCATACGATCGAATGGAAAATTGCCTATTTTTCGTTCAATGGATTATGTGGTCTTCCACTTCTGCAAGTCATTTGCACAACTGATGAAAAGCAATGATCTACAAGGCAAGGTCCTGTATTGGGAGCTTCTATCCGGCTGTATTGTCCCCATGTAAAGACCCGAGTGCTCCGGACTCCACACCTTGCGTTGATGTCTTCCTGTCCATTTCTATGCACCATGAATGATCCTTGATTTGCTTTTTGTACAGTGTCAAAAAATTGATGGGATTGTTCTTTCCTGTTTTATGTTTCTAGTGACTGTTTATCTCTTGGGAATAAGAAATCGATAAAGTGCCGGACCGCCACACATTAGCACTCTCCCGTTCAGGGGAGATTTTCCTTTCAGGAGTCGTTGAGTTTTCCTCTATTTTCTGACCACTTCCTGGCGCAATGAGCAGAAATGTAAATGCTGCCATACAGATGAGCGGAGAGATGGATACATCGCAGAGTTTCAGAGCAGCTGAGGAGGCATTGCTTATGGCACACTGCCCAAAATCTTCTGGATTATGTAATTTTCCTCTAAAAGTTCTACATGAAGTTTGAATATCTTTGTGAATATCTTTGTGAATACATCGCTTGGCTTAATTGCTAGTGATTCTGAGTTGCAGCCTGTATTATACTCCAGAGCTGCATTTTATGAATGCCTAATGGCCTAATGCAAAATATCCAGCCGTTCTCTAACCGGACTCTTCTTTTTTATTAGGTGGTGGTGGGGTAAAGAGCCATTTCTAAGATTTTTTTCACTGAGGGCCAAGCTTTGTTCTAATGCCTTACCGTATCTAAATACCTTGACCAGTGGCTTTTTGGCATCCCTGGCACCAAGCACCTAGGATACCAGCCCTGACTGTCCCCCTCCGGTTTTGCTCTGAGGGCGATGTACAGCTGCATACCAAACTTGAAGATTGAGGTTAGTTTGCTAAGAACAAATGTTTATCAGAATTCTGATGTGCATTATCAATGGTGAATTTACTGAAATATATCAAATATAATGCATATGTATATAAATATACATCACCACCTATGCATTAGTGCATGGACAACTGCAACACAACATAAGAACAGGAAAGAAAAACCTCAGGCAGTCATAAATCCAAATATAAAAAATACTTTATTGATGCAAACAATCATTAAAACACCAAACCAAAAGTGCATAGAAGGGCCAAACAGATGACAAAAAGTGTCACCGACATCACGCTGAGCCCAAGGTATGGAGTAACCCTAATCAGATAATATATACATGCAAAGGAATTCTATGGTGCCAAATTGCAAGGAACAGTGCCCAAAATTTCGCAATTCAAAAAAGACACCAAACCAATTAGATATAGTACATGCATATTAAAGATGTTTGTAAAGCGTACACATCACCTGATAATGATGGTGGATAGCGTAGGGAACCCGTCCACCCCGACGCGCGTTTCGTTGTAATAACTTCCTCAGGGGGCGCATGAGGAACTTATTACAACGAAACGCGTGTCGGGGTGGACGGGTTCCCTACGCTATCCACCATCATTATCAGGTGATGTGTACGCTTTACAAACATCTTTAATATGCATGTACTATATCTAATTGGTTTGGTGTCTTTTTTGAATTGCGAAATTTTGGGCACTGTTCCTTGCAATTTGGCACCATAGAATTCCTTTGCATGTATATATTATCTGATTAGGGTTACTCCGTACCTTGGGCTCAGCGTGATGTCGGTGACACTTTTTGTCATCTGTTTGGCCCTTCTATGCACTTTTGGTTTGGTGTTTTAATGATTGTTTGTATCAATAAAGTATTTTTTATATTTGGATTTATGACTGCCTGAGGTTCTTCTTTCCTGTTCTTAAGAACAAATGTTGCCTGGCCAAAGTTCACAGTAGAACAATGCTACCACGCAACAAAATTAAAGCCAATGTGGTCGAGTTGCCACCTGCAAGGAATTCATTGGGTTTAGGGCTCTTTTCCAACTTGTGTTGTGACCAAAGTCGCCATGTAGCCCCAGCAACTAAAAAAAAAAAGATACTTGCATGATCCTGGCGATTGTGCCGCAGATGTGAGGGGTCGTAACATCAGTGGCACCATTGTGGAAGTGAGGAGCTTGGGACGGGCTCGCTTAAATCTCCTAGTCTTGCATCATAAAGTAGATTAGCTATTCGCAGGTCAGGAGTTCATAGCCTGTCCGTAATGTGTAATGGTGGTCAGATTGGTTGTCACCCAGCTATTCCCAAACGATAATAACATAAAACTGAACATGACACATTTATAGGAGAATTGTTTGATTTCAGGGGAAAATGACATAAGAAAAGCAGTTACCTGCCAATAACACCACAAACAGCAGAAGGTCACATTGACAACGCTGAAAGCAATGAGGGCTGCGATATAATGAAACATGGCGTGTCAGTCCGTCCTTGGCAACCACTTCCAATTTGCAAAAACATATTCAGGATCCGCGAATGAATGATAATAGAACTGCTGGAGGCCGGGACGTCAAGAGAAAGTTTATATTTTAAATTGGTCGGCGCTCGTGTTTTATTTATTGCATTTTTCGTGCTGGTTTTTTTTTTGCATCTTTTGATGTTGTTTGCAATACTCAGAAAATTGCATAATTTTACTCTTCATCTCGGGCCCCCTTTACCTGCCCACCGTGCTACTTTTAATTTATTTGCAGGTAATTTTTTTTTACTTTTTCCCTTCAATTTCTGTTATATAAAGCAAGGCATAACTCTTTACTTACACATTGCACTAAAGCACAAAAAAGCATCGGGGGCAGCAGCTTTCTTTAAAAGGCGGTCTCCAGTTTTATGGAAATTAAAAATGGTTATACAGATGAAAAGTAATGAAAAGTCATGCAACTTTCTAAAATATTCATCCTTAATTTTAAGATCACTGCTTTCTTCCAGTGAATAGAAACACAGTTGTTTGGAGGTTAAAAACCAATCCTGTTGATACCCTGCTGAAGCCAGTGCACCAGGAGTCCTAAGGCTATGTTAGCGCCTAGCGAAAATACGACAACTGTGTAATCATTCGTGGAAGGTCCTGTGTTTTACAATGCCACTCAAGTAGTGCATGCTGAAAAAAATATCCGCAAGTAAAAACTGGCAAGAGCTGTGCGTGTAAAATCAACATAAGATCACCAAAAACCTTCCATCCACTTAGGTCGTATCACGTAACCAAATAATTGTTGTTTTTTTTGCTGATGTTATTACACTTTGCTTCCTAGAGTCCTGCACCCCTCCAGCACCGCCACCATCTTAATACTGCTACCCTTACAGTACATTACCCCCTCTAATGATTACACTGACGGCTTGTAAACACAGGAATTTATGCGGATCATTAGACAATTACAATGCGAACCCTCCCCATGGAACTTACCGAGGTGAGAGTACTACTACTCACATCATCTGCGTTCTTACTTCCTTCGTTTAATCCACCTGGGCGGCCCAAACCTTGTCGTACAGTAAAGAAGGAAGATGATGCAGATGGTGGTCTCGTTACTATGGCAGCTAGCTAGGAGGTAACCTAGGAGAAGGCCCCTATATGTCTCAGAACGTAGAGACTTATTTTCGTCCATTCGCCTGTGAATTTAATAAGTCAATACAAAAGGAGGAAAATCTGTTTCATTCTCTACGGTAATGTGAAATTCATGCTGCTCCAAAACCTCCACACAAAAAAAAACAGCTCCAAAATAGCTTGAAACACTCTTCCTATTTACTCGACAAGTGAGGAGTTTTTTGAGTGCTTTTATTTTTCCTGAAAATATTTTAAATAATGCCTAGTGGAAAGAATAAAAACCCACATATCACGTCTTTGCAGCGGATCCTGATGGATTCTGGTCCAAATTAACCACTGTCCAATCAGAAGGCTACAAAGGATGGTTTAGGGGAAAATAATCCCCAAATTCTTTAGGAAAAGAAAAATTCCTCCAAAAACTTCCCGACAAAAGAAGCATTTCCTGCTTGAAAAAAACTTCAAATTTTTCAACAACTCATAGATTGAGTAGAGAAAATCATCTAATCCACAGCAAAAACCCACACGAGTTACCAACTGATTTGCCACTGATTCTGCCCTATGTAACGCAAGAGGTGAAATCTGTAGCATCAATGACCATGCTGCAGACTTAAAATGTGCACCATTGGTACGGAAAATCTCAGTGAAAGACGCTAGGATTTTTCCACCCTGAAGGAACATTGCAGCATGTCCACGATATCAAATATGCCATTACACTTGTATCCGGTGACCCTACTGATAGAATTGGCATCGTTGGCTACTCTGCGGACCGATCCTCTTTGTCCTTCACACCCTTGAATCCACAGTATGTTACCTGCCCTCCTTACACACAGGAACGATAATTGTTGTCTTTGATAGAGATCTCACAATAATCGTCTCTTTTTTTAATAATTAGCATGTAAATCAAATGTACTTCTCTCAGCTCCATCTCACCTCCTGCATAACTCATTTAATGCAACGATAATTAAATCCATTCTTGAATATTAGCACTCGGCCCCTTGCGGCACTGAAAATGGGGAGGGAACAGGAGGAATATTGTGAGGTGCAATTTAACCTGTTAGATGCTGGGAGCTGCAATCGAGTTTTATCATGAGATGTGGATGGAAATCGTTACATACGTACAGATTAAAGGTGTCGTCCAGGACTTTGATGATCTATTCTAAGGATAGGCTATCTATTTCAGATTGGTGAGTGTTCAAAATCCAGTACCCCCCAAAGATCAAGTGTTATCACGTCACGGCTGGAAGTACACAGAGAGCAGATTGGAATAGTGCAGCTCCATATACTGGGCTCAGATCAGAAGCATGTCAATAGTAGCTAAGCTGTAGTAACGGAGAATGGCCACTAGAGCGTGACTGCAGCTGTGCTGGTCTGGCTCAGTGCACTGTGTACTTGTGTCCAAAGCAGGACCTACAATTACATAATCTGCCACCAATCGGTTATTGATGACCTGTCTTAAGGATAGACTAAGGGTACCGTTACACTAAACGATTTACCAACGATCACGACCAGCGATACGACCTGGCCGTGATCGTTGGTAAGTCGTTGTGTGGTCGCTGGAGAGCTGTCACACAGACAGCTCTCCAGCGACCAACGATGCCGAAGTCCCCGGGTAACCAGGGTAAACATCGGGTTACTAAGCGCAGGGCCGCGCTTAGTAACCCGATGTTTACCCTGGTTACCATCGTAAATGTAAAAAAAAAAAAAACAGTACATACTCACATTTCGGTGTCCGTCAGGTCCCTCGCCGTCTGCTTCCCGCACTGACTGACTGACTGCCGGCCATAAAGTAAAAGCAGAGCACAGCGGTGACGTCACCGCTGTGCCCTGCTTTCCGGCCGGCACTCACAGTCAGTGCGGGAAGCAGACGGCGAGGGACCTGACGGACACCGGAATGTGAGTATGTACTGTTTGTTTTTTTTACAAAATTATGATGGTAACCAGGGTAAACATCGGGTTACTAAGCGCGGCCCTGCGCTTAGTAACCCGATGTTTACCCTGGTTACAAGCGAACGCATCGCTGGATCGGTGTCACACACACCGATCCAGCGATGACAGCGGGAGATCCAGCGACGAAATAAAGTTCCAAACGATCTGCTACGACGTACGATTCTCAGCGGGGTCCCTGATCGCTGCTGCGTGTCAGACACAGCGATATCGTATGGATATCGCTGGAACGTCACGGATTGTACCGTCGTAGCGACCAAAGTGCCACTGTGAGACGGTACCCTAAGTCAAGGATAGACTAAGTCCTAAATAAGCTCTTTAAGTCATATTAGATTAGAGATTCGTGTTCTTCCATTTTTATAGTATTACAGCCCTAATTGATCATAATTAAGTTTATCAGTCATATCTAACAGGCAATGGCTTACGCAAAGGAGTATTACCAGGTTGCCAAGATATGCAATCTCCTTGTTTCTGGTTTCTAGCAGGGCGACATCTCTTCTTTGAATGTTAGATCTGGTAAATAGTAGAACTGTAGTATTAGAACTATAAAGCTCAGCACAAGTTCTGCTAACAGATTTAGCCATCGGTGGTTTGTTCTGGAGTGCGTGCACGGTTATCACTATATTTACACATAGAAATAACACGGCTTTTGAACAAGGAAACAGCTCCCTACAGTAGGGAACAAAGAGTTGGACCGGGAGGGCAATGATTAGGAGACCTGCTGTGAAAACCGGTGTTTTATAACTGCATCTCTTCAGAAGATAAGAGGGAGAAGGAAGGAGGTGAGGGAGTAACTGCTACATAGAAATCAATTAGGCTTAGAGAGATGACTGACGTTAAGAGTTTACCACTCTCCTGGAATGTAACTACTGAGCACTCTCGGCCAGGTTCTGGTGGCCGATTTCCATAGAAACCAACTGTACACTATCGAAGATAAAAGCTGACAAAGAAGGAGAACGACAGCAGATAGAAATATCAAGACAATTGCAAACTTGCTTTAAGAAATTTAAGAACTTGATAAGACCTCTAATTATCCACTTTTTTATACCTTTTTTAATCTATAAAAAGGTCCAGTTGTATGCAGAATAATTTCTTAATGCTAATCTTTATATCTATCTGAGATCCCCAAAGCTGATCCCATCTCTTCCGCATAGACACAAATTCCTCTCTTCATGCAGCCAACACAAGCGGGAGCTAATTGCATACATGTATACATTGACGACAGTAATATGACAGTATCTCATGAAAACTGTTCAGAAAAAAGGACTGAAGATGGGTGGGAGTAAACTGGGTGGTCACAGGGAGTGTCTTTAACTTATAATACAGCTATGAATTCTACTACTTGTAAGAAACGCCTACATGTATGGAACGCGTATATTCAATGAAGGGTATAACATAATCCAGAACTCCGACATGTGCTGGAGATTGTTGGAAATCATAAGCTGTGAATTTATCTTCTCACCAGCCGTAAACTGGACTACAACTACCACTAAGTTGGAGATAGGACTCCAACTAAGAGCCTTAACATCCTACAATCAGGTCCCCTCTGTATAAGGCACAAAGGAGAGCTGCTCTGTACAAACCAATTGCCCCAGGGCTGCAGGACTTTTAGGACAACTCCTCTTTAACTTGAAAGAAGGGGCAAACTAGAAGTCACTGCACCCTCTCCAGTCTAGAAAAGTTACAGTTCCCCAACAAGACATTGACAGAATCAGGAAAATTTAAGCTTTATCCACATTGTCAGATTTACAAACCCTCCTTTTCTAGCCCACCTGGGCTGGTGTCACTACTTGGTCTTTGCTTGTACTCTGTCAAAGAAGTCTCTAGTTTCAGTGAGGCCAACACACAAACCGGTCACTATGGCGACTTTTGGTTCAGGTCCTCAACCAGCTCTTAGGCTTCTCGCCCTCCTTCTGGACAGTCCACTTCCGAACACTCGATCGACCAGACCTTCTGTCACAGATCACTCAGATGTACTCTCCCAATTCATTAATTTCACACATTTCTAATTTAGGTCATGTACTAATTTAGTGCCCAAGGGTAAACCTGAAGGACGGTGGCTGCCCATCAGTATATACATGTGCTTTGTTTAAAGACACAAGCCTCTTATTAGGTACTGAAGCCGTACATGATACAAGTATATACATAAGTCATTAGACATCTTCTAAAACAAGTCACATCCGCTGAACAGGGATGTGGTTTAGGCTTCGACCTTACATGACTCCCAGTAATCACCTGTAATCTGTCTGTTAGCCCACTAGCAACTGTGCAATTCCCTGCAGCGCCACCACAGATGAAGTGAAGCATTACACTAGTCTCATTGAATGCAACCAGCTATCTGTGTAATGCATGGAAGTGGTGGGTCATCCAGAGCAAGGGACGTTCTTTGTAGCCACTCTCTGTTTTAGCTAATGGGTGTGATTCCTAGACAGGGACTCTAGAAAAACTAAAAATGCATTGAAAGGGCACATAAAAGAGAATCCCACAATGATAATATTTTCTACAAAGCACAGTATCTGCATAACAAATATACAGTACAACCCAAGACCTTTGTATCTTCTGTTCTTTCATCTCCTGTGCATCTAACTTCACAGAGCAGAAGGGGTGGTCCTATTGGGGGACACTGATGGTAAAGAGAGCCCTGGGGAGACGGAAGGTAAAGAGAGTTCCAGGGGGACAGACAGTAAAGAGAGTTCCAGGGGGACAGACAGTAAAGAGAGTTCCAGGGGGACAGACAGTAAAGAAAGCTCTGTGGGGACCAAGAGTAAAGGAAGCCCTGGGGGAACAGAGGGTAAAAAACCCCTGAGGGGATAGAGGATAAAGAGAGCCCTGGGGGGGATGGAGGGTAAAAAGAACCCTGGGGGGACAGAGACAAAAGAGAGTTCTAGGGGAACAGAGGGTAGAGCCCATTGGCATACTTGATTAATTCTGTATGTACAGAAAGCTGAGACTACATTATGATTTTGTGAATAACTCTCTCAAAATGAGATTTCTAGATCAGATAACCTTATGATTAGGCAAAACAAAGAGCCACTAAAAAGAGCAGGCCTTTATCAGGGGGACCTGTCGCCTGTGTGTACTTCAGAGAAACCCCCATTGTATCAATCTATTTCTAATAAATGGTATATAAACCCCATAACAATAATCTCATCATGTTCGGAACATGCCAGTGTGCCATCATAGCATACACTGAGGCCACGCACAGCTCCCCATTTACCCCATGAAAATGTCTTCTCACCTAATCACACCAACTTCTGCTTAACTGACAGCTGCAAAAGCTTAAAAGTTGTTTACACCATCACATATAATTTTGTTTTATTGTTCATGTGCTTCCTTAATTAAGTTAAGCAAGTCTCTAAATAGGCTTCTTAAAATAGTTCCAGCAGAGTGTCTGTAAGTCCTTTATCTAGCTAATAGCTCTGCAAAAATAGTCACTAATCAGACAGACCTCCAGTTCCTACCAGCTCTTTGCTCCTCTCCCTTCTCTTAGTGTTAGATATAACAGCAGGATGAGGATGGGGGCAAGCACAGACTTTCCCTCTGTGAAAAGGGAGAAAAGTATCTACAGTTTCATGGAGAGAAGAAAAAAAAAACACAGATTATAAACAAGGAGGAAATCACATGCACAGGACATAAGTGCAGGATAGAAGCTGTGCTGATATATTATCTAATGAAGACAGCAGCACCCAGGATACACACAGGCATTACATCCAGCCTGTATTGCTAGGATAATCACTCCTAAAAGAGAAAACTCTGAAACTTGGATCAGGCTAAAAAAACATTAGGGGCCTTGACACAACAGGACCACATCTCTAACAGGTCTTTAGTAGTATTGGCTTTGCCACATGGGTCAAAGGGAGCGTTTGGGCCCTCGTGAGCCCAGGTACAACCTCAGCCTTTGCACCAGCTAAATTTTTCCCATGAAAAAGCAACCGTGAGATGAACATGTTTGCAGAATTAATCACCCATCGTATCAGAAAGAACCATATATCTGAGTATATGTCGAAAGTCATCTGTAATCATGTAAGCCCACCTCCAGGTTTTTTTCATCACCCCTACAGCCATGTCAGACCATTTTCCTTGCATTACATCTATTTGTGTTTATGCCCTTGCAGGAGCGTTCAAGGCCACTAATATCCAATGGTGTTGGCTTAAGGGAAAAGTGACCAAGGCCGACAGGGATGTGATTGATTTGACATCTCGTCCACAGGCAAAGCTGAGGGCTCGTGGGCCAAGGATAGTAGAGGTGAAAGTAATTCTAACTATCTGCTATTAAAGAAATAAAACAGGGAAAAAAATATGTTTACCCAGTAATATACAAGATAAAACAGATATGTCATCTATACACATCAGGGAGGTACGTCATCAATTCTTGTGGACAGCAAAGCATCACTAAAAGTGGGGGTGATCTAAAATCGTGGTCGGTCAAGTGCCGGGGTCCAGTTGGACAGATTTCCATTGTCAAACTATTTATAAAAGTACACATGCTGCAGCCGTGGTCCCCCTCACAGCCCCTCCTTCTTCTTCCTGCACTATATAGCTTTTCCCCCTCACTCTGCCAGAGGGGTTGGACCAGATGACCCAGGAGGTCCCTTCCAACTCTACCATTCTATGTCGGCTTGTGTAATCCTATACTCCTTCCCCCTCCATAAGGAATGTGTGCGTGATCAGAAACCAGTGTGCTGTGAGCAGGCCTACTCAGGCTTGTGCAAAAAGCATGGTGGGGGAGGATTCCCTTTGTTCTCTTAAACTGGTATATAATCGTGCAGATTAGGTCTGGAAGCAGGACAAATACATTTTTGGCTTCTGCATCGGCAGGGCCATCACACAGTGCTTTTTCTAAGCTCAGTGCCTGGCAGAATCTGAGAAACGCATTACTGCTTACCCGAGTCACATAGCCAAGCCATGTTTAGACTTATATGTAAGCTAATTTTGTGAGAAGTCATGTAATACGTTCGTCGTCCTTCCACGAGCTTCTCCCCAAGAGATATGAGTAATAGAAGTTTTGACATAACTTCCAGAAGGGGAGGGCATTACAGGGCGCAGCCCACTCAGTGAGGTCATTAAGCAGAGCATATACATTTAGGAGCTGAGTTAGGAGGTCTTTAGTCTTTGCCCAGGAAGTCAGCTAACAGAAACTGTGTTATCTGCATTGGGATGTGTCGCCCTTCCCCCAGCCGCATGGCCAGCCATAATATGAGAAAACTGTATTTTTTCACAACTTTAATCCCTTTTATTTTATAATCGTTCTGTACACACTATAATTGTCTCATCTTGTATTATCGTTTTTTATACCTTTTGTAAACACTGCCTATTTTTTTTGGAGTAAAAGTTATAATATTTACTAGCTTTGTTTTCCTTGCTCTAAAACGTACCTCCAAAGTCCTCTGAAGTAAATTATGCTACTGACTGGGTTTGCTCCTGACCCGCTATTAATCATAGGAATAGGAGCTGGTGGCAGCAGAGCATACTGAGCTTGTTGGGTATAGCTGGCAGTGACAGAAAGGGGTTTATAAGAGTATTGCTCGGCCAGTACACAACCGGGCATCCTTTCTGGTGACTAATTATCCTAGGTGCAGTTCCCTGACTGACCTGAGGGTAAGGGGGGCCAGAGAGCTGCAAGTTCCAAACCGGAACTGGGAAGTGGGATATAAATAAATCCCTGAAGAAAGAACTGGGGCAACCAAATACCCCCGCTTCATGACAACACCCTACTCAATATTGAAATTGCAACACCAGGAAGGAAAAGTCGTGGAGTTATGAAAATCACAGGGTCAACATTTCTCCAAGGAGTCCTTCAAGGAGCCTTTTTTCAATATGACAACACCAGGCAGCATGTTGTTTGTGCTACTATGAGCTGCATGAGTCATCTAAACGTTGCTGCCTCATCTCCGGATTTGTTTCCCATCAAGCACATTTGGGATGTCAGTGCACAGGAGCTGCCAGCAGCGGATCTTGATGATTTTCATGCCCACAATAAGTGCATTCAGCGGTACAGCAGCCCTCAGACGATCATTAATAAGCTCAGTATTAGCAGCCATGGCTGTAAGTGCTGTGATTTCTGCATTTGGTGCTCATACTTCAAACTGAATACATCAAGAGTTTTGAACATTTTGTTTCCATTTTTTCATCATTTGCAGATCATTACAATGTGTATCCATCAGTTTCTCGGGTTTTCCGAGCATGCTCAGGTGGTCTCTGAGCATTTTGGGTGTGCTCAGAGATTTAGTTTTCATTGCCGCAGCTGCATGATTTGCGGCTGCTAGACAGCCTGAATACATGTGGGGATTGTCTGTTTATTAGGGAATCCCCACATGTGTTCAGGTTTTCTAGCAGCCGCAAATCATGCAGCTGCGGTGACACAAACTAAATCTCCGAGCACGCCCAAAATACTCGGAAAACCCAAGTAATGAGCATACTCGCTCATCACTAGTATCCATCCTATGATTTCCACAACACCACGACCTTTCCCCTTTGTTGTTGCATTTCCAGTCCTGAGGAATGTACATATTATATACATACACACATATTTATTTTTTAATTTACACCCTGCATGACATGCCACGATATGGCACAGTGTCATACTTCAGGCCCTTACATTTGCTGTGAGATTTCTTCAGCATATACTTGGAATACTAAAGGCAAAATATGATGAGAACACAGCAGGGAAATAAATATGTAAGATGGAAATAATGCCTGAGACAACATATCTTCATTGATGGCAGTCTAACAAATTGGCATTACACATGAATGTCATAACATAAAAACTGTTGTCTAAACTATACCAACAAAAATAAAACAGATAGTCATCGGCATTTAAAAAAAAAAACAATCCAAATGTACAGTGGCATGTAAAAGTCTGGGCACCCCTGGTCAAAATTCCTGTTATTGTGAAAAGTTAAGCAAGTTGAAAATTAAACGTTCTCTAAAAGGCCTAAAGTTAAAGGCCTTTTTAAGGCAAAAAATATATATATATTTTTGTCTTGTACATTATAAAATTTAGAAAAAAGAATGCAAAAGTTTTGGCACACCCACTTTTGAAAGTATCACTGCTACTTTTGTAGCCAGATAAGAGTCTTTCAATTTTTGTTTGAGGGATTTTCATCCATTCTTCCATGGAAAATTCTTCCAGTTCTGTGAGATTCCTGGGTCATCTTGCATCCTCTGCTATTTTGAGGTCTAGTCAGATCAGGGGACTGTGGGGGCCATTGTAAAACTTCAAGCTTGTGCCTTTTCAGGTCATCTATTGTGGATTTTAAGGTAGTGTTTAGGATCATTATTCATTTGTAGAAGCCATCCTCTTTTCAACTTCAGCTTTTTTACAAATGGTGTTATGTTTACACCACGAATTTGATTGAATCCATTCTTCTCTCTACCCGAGAAATTTTCCCCATGCCATTTGCTGCAAAACAGACCCAAAGCATGATTGATCCACCTCCATGCTTAATGGTTGGCAAAATGTTATTTTCCTGAAATTCTGTGCCCTTTTTTCTCCACACATACCTTTAATCATTGTTGCCAAATAATTCTATTTTATCCTCATCAGTCCACAGGACTTTTTTTCCAAAATGCATCAGCATTGTTTAGATGTTCTCTTGCATACTTCTGATGCTGAATTTTATGGTGAGGAGGCAGGTGAGGTTTTCTTCTGATGACTCTTCCATGAAGGCCATATTTGTGCAGGTGTCTCTGAACAGTAGAACAATGTACCACAACTCCAGAGTCTGGTAAGTCTTTCTGAAGGTCTTTTGCATTCAAGCGGAGGTTCTGATTTGCCTCTCTAGCAATCCTACGAGCAGCTCTCACTGAAATTTTCCTTGGTCTTCCAGACCTTATCTTGACCTTCACTGTTCTTGTGAACTGTCATTTCTTAATTACATTTTGAACTGACGAAATGACAACTTGAAAACGCTTTGCTATCTTCTTACAGCCTTCTTCTGCTTTGTGGGCCTCCAAAATTTTCATTTTCAGAGTGCTAGGCAGCTTCTTAGAACCCATGGCTGCTGTTTTTT
The DNA here is from genome assembly GCF_051348905.1 of Ranitomeya variabilis. Lineage (NCBI taxonomy): Eukaryota > Metazoa > Chordata > Amphibia > Anura > Dendrobatidae > Ranitomeya > Ranitomeya variabilis. The sequence continues at coordinate 247,267,014 of NC_135233.1, read as the reverse complement.
GGCATAAAGTTAAAGGAGGCTGGGTTTTTATGAAGCTGGGAAATCTGCATCACCTGGCCTTTCCTAATAATGATAGTGAACAAGCCATAAGCCTAACATGCTAATTAAGGTTTGAGACCTGGGTCAAAGTTATGTGTGCACACAAAGGGTGCCTACACTTTTGAATTGACCCATTTCCCTTTATGTAATTTTTAAAATGAAAATAATGACAATAAATATATATATTTTTATATAAATACAAAAGGAAATGTGCCATCTTTAACTTAAGGCATTTTTAGAGATCATTTCATCTTCAACTTGCTTAACTGTTCACAATAAAAGTAATTTTGACCAAGGGTGGCAAAAGTTTTGTATGACACTGTATGAGAAACCAACGAATAGACAGCTCAGATTAATGGTTTTATCAGCATAGCATATTCTGTACTTGGACAGTATTGCCGCCATTACCTGCTCACCGTCATCATGTGACCAACAGCCGCGCTGTCGCTGTGAGCGTAATGTCACCTACAGCTACAGATTGTCCAGCTCCAATGACCAGAACGATCGGTGAAAACCCCTTTATAATTTATTGTTAAATTGTGTTATGCTTGATACCTTCTTATACATTTCATTTCTCTATCCATGTTCATCACGTAATCTGGAATTTTATACTTTTTAATTTTGCAGTAGATAATGGTTTGTAATAATGATTTCTTACCAGATGAGGCATTTGGACTCTAACATCCATTGCATTCACCGCGGTCCCCTCCTGTGTTTTTGAGTCTGCTAAACACTGATTTTCTTTATATTTTTTACTCCTCGCGGGTTTTGTAGAGAAGTCCTTTTTTACACCTGGGGTGTGGTGACTGTCACCATTTTGCGTCTTTGAAAAAAAAAATGTATTTCTTAAGCCCTCAATTTGCAGAAACCTCATCACACATATCTTATACAAAGATTTCTGAAAGCAGAATAAGCAGCTAGCAGATATATCTGACAGCAAGCTCACCTTTTCTGAAGGAAACTTTATTAGGTCTAAGCTGTCCATACTTGTCCGATGCTGCCTTTTAGGTCTGGCTCCTACAAAGAAAAATAAAAAGGCACATTACACTTTGTTCGGTATCTCAGCAGACACCTTATTTGCACTATATTATTTCAGAACATGTACAAATTTCAACAGTGTTAGCAGTGATAGACCCAGAACACATATTGAAGGTATATTGCTTCACATTCGGAAAATGGAGACCTGTAAAAGATCCTTCTGATCCTCAAAGAAAGTCTGTAATTTCCCTTTCAAAGTCCTTATAGGACACTCTGCACTAAGCAAAACTTTGCGTCTCTTTTCAAAAGATGCAAGATAGTTTTTGCAAACATTTTCTTTTGTCCATATGCAAATGAGGAATTAAGAGCATTGGGGACAGGGCCATACAATTAGAAGCACCATCTCTGCGACTGTTTTACTGACATTTTTTTACCCCCTCCTCCTAATGTATTGATTGACAACATTTGATTCATTCGAGCCTGTGCGGCCTCCTCTGAAATCCAGCACAGGCTCCGATCACACATCATTATTAAAAAAATTTCCTGCCTGATCATAAAAGTTTTTTTATTGCAAGGTTTCCTATAAGAACCTGTGCTTACCTTGATACGGATTTTGGAGATAAAAGACTCCCTTTAAGTAGTGCATGTTTAACTAAATATTTCATACAGTTTGGTAATGCTTTATCATTTTTTATTTCATGAAAATGTATAAAAAATTGAGGAAGACTGTGCAATGATTAGTGAGGGGGCCATGACATTGCTCCCTTAGGCCTTGCACTACATACACCAGGTCACGATGGACATACGTAGTGTGGGAAGATTTATACCTGATCTTGTGGGAACTTGTAATCTCAGCATATGTTACTGGTTATAGCAATCTCAGGCCTCACACGCATTTGCCCAGGTTGCCTAAACTTGCCCTACTCAGTGGATGATAGCTATCCATATATACAAACTGTTATAAAGAAGGCTGTCAGTCATGGACTCCCTCCACCTAATGGTACTCACTTGCACCACAGTGATAAATGCAGCGCGGTTTCTGACTGCTGAAAAATACAGTTTGTTTGTTTTCTAGGACACTTTTACACCATGTTTTTTTTTGCAGCGCGTGAATTACAATGTTACACACTGCTTGGTATGATGAAGGTTTCTGGCATATTACTTTTGTAGCTTGGTGTAGCGACTTTTTTTTTTTATGGACCCATAAAGACTTGCAGTGCAGACTTTGATCCGACACTTGGATCAAGTTTTGGTCATGTCTCCATGATTTTGAACAGAAATAAAAATGGGATGATAGAAATACTAGATACAAGTTCTATCCATGAAAAACAAAAATAGAGCTTGAACACGAAAAACGGATGTCTGATCCAACACCCTTATAGGCATGGAGCCCAAATACATGCTTGCCAACAACCCTGATTTTGCTCCCCCGAACAGTCCGGCAAATGGGCCAAAAAAGGATGTGGCATGGCAAAACCATACCCAAAAATGGGTGCAGTGCCTTAAAGTATAACTAAACTTGTAAACATTTTTGTACATGTTACAGCTCCTTACGAGTCAAGTTGAAAATTTGGGCCCCGGCCTAGAGACCCCCACTGATTGCTCAATACATGAGTGCACGCACAGCATTGTACTGACAACTGGCTGTCAGTACATCGCTATGTGTTCGCTAATGTCTTAGCTAGGCGCTTCTACCTTTAATTTCTGCAATAATTGGGGTCTCAGGACTTTCCCCTATCTATCAACAAGACATAAAAAGAGCATTATACGTTTAGCTACCTTTTAAATGTATTGAAATTTGAGATGTACATGGTGGCAATTACACAAATACTAGCCATAAGATATACAAGCAATATGGCCACCATTGCTCCGATTGGGATGCTCACCAACATCTTATCCAACAACACAAGAGAGGTGTAACTGGAGAGATCTGCCATTCATTAAAATAATTAAAAAGCTGGGTGACATTGCTTACGGGATCTGTAATGGCAGCCATATTGGTTGTCACCAGATTTCCATATAAAATAATTTAAAAAAATTGCTAAAAAGTTTTTTTTTAACAACTTGACAGATTTGTGGGAGAACCCTAAATAATGTGATAACAAGTCTTTAGTCTACAAATTGTGTTTATACTCCTTTAAGAGAACATTAAACTCACTAGCAAATGGACATGGAAAAAAAGGAAACCTAAAATAAGGTCCTGTATCTTCCAGATGATGAGATAAGCTAGACGGCCGCCAGTCCACCATTAGATAGCCTGAGTTCAAAGTCTTTGGAGAAGTATGACATCCGTTGATGAAAGCTTTGCTCTACATGCCAGGAAATGCTCTCATCTAATATTTTGCTTAGGGCTTTCATGCTCTTAGGCTCTTGTATGTGATTTACGGCACCTTTTTTGTGAACCGAACAAAGGTATGGAGGGCCACCTTTTATAATGATCGTAGAGGATAGCTATTAATGAGCACTCACGATATTTTGCTGAGGCTTAGGTAATTATCTCCGGATATAAAGCCGTTGTGGATAATGACTCGGCGACTGTCCTCATCCAAACAGCCAATTTTTTTATATAGGACGAGTCTAAAGTCAGGAGAAGACCCACTTCCAATCTAAAATATTTACAACCTAGTCAAGATGATGACTTTGGAGCTGGTGAAGAATTAAGCTGCCACACAAAAGATCGCTGCTGGCCAAACATCCCCGACACCCCCACCCCTGTAATTGTGACTGCTCATGTGTTTTCAACTGGGAGAGGAAAGAAAGCCGCCGTCAAACTCCATGTCCACTAGCTTATCTCCTCTGAAAGGAAAAGGATTGACTGAAATTTCTACAAGTCGGATTCTTCTCTTCTCTGAAATCATCTGTCGGAGAGAGGTGGGATGCCCCTACACATCAACTGGAGGGCCAGCCCGACTGTCATTTAATGTGTATGGAGACCTTTAGACGCAGGGGGAGATATTGGGAAAGTTTGGCTGTGACACACCTTGCATGGCCAAATATCATGCTTTACAGATGCTCCGTCACACAATGATGAAAGAGAATGTGGTTTGGTTGTTACGCCCAAGTAGTACTGCCATACTGTAGAGTTTTGCCATGTGTTCTCTGTAGCCCCGGCCTTAGGGTACAAAAATTGCATACACACAACTAAAAGGTTATTGGAGTCATACAATGTCCAAATAATAATCACCATAATAACAATGCCCAATGAAAATACTAAATTGTGTTAAGGTCCCCATATTTGGCTGACAGCTATCTCCCCTGACTCCTCCATACACAGCAATGCTCAGCTCAGGGAAGAAAAGGCTCAGCTATTGGACTTCCAACAGGCCAGATGCTTCTCTCCCAAGACATCATGTGATGGGGAAGAGTCAGGAGGCCCCATACAAATTATACTGTAAGCCAATCCTGCCTATATTGGCCGGTTCGACCATCTGTAGCCTAATGTGTATAGGGGCGATTAGCCAGAAGAAGCACTTGTGTGCAAAAAAAAAGACAAAAAGTATGACAGGACTTACACCTTTATTGCCAAATGAGAAAAATTACAATTGACACATAATACTAGTAAAAAAAAAAGCACAAGGTCGTCTTATGACCTATTTACAAAAAAAAATAAAAGTTACGGTAACTTTTGTTTTTATCTAAGTTCCATAAAATTGTTGGCATTAAATCTTTGTTTTAAGGAAAAAAATGCCATTTAGCCTTTTCTTTAGCATGTTACAGTTTTATGTAACATCATGACCCATTCTGTATCTCAGAATAGAGTCCCTACTCATCTTATACCCCCCTGCAGATTTAATTAGAATACTTACAGTTTTAACTACTTAGGCCCATGTTAATAGTCACATTTATGTAAGCGGTTGCCTGATGGAGCATGGTGCTAATGGTGGTGGATGAAGGAGCTGGTGGCGCTGCAGTGTCCCGTCATCCGTTGCCCGTTCTCTTTCCAGCTCTCAGCAGCTTCTGAATCTAAATTCTGTCTTGGATACTTTGCAATGTATCCCCCCTCCCTTAAAGTATTTATTGCAGCGATTGCCAAGCTGAGAGTAGACTAACGGAAATCCTCGGGGTATTTCTAAATGCTCTCTCTGTCTTGTAGTTTTTTTTACAGTGATCTCAGAAAAAGTTTTCTTTTTTGCATTGAAAGAACTGGCCAGGATTTCAGGAGACGGTCCACTGTTGGGGGCGTGTTTCTGAAGAAATGATCATTGGCAAGAGGTTAAAAAATAAAAGGTGAACAGACACCAAGCTTGGATGGTTTGGATTCCGGATGCTGGGAGCTTTCGCTGTGTGGTTTACATGGAAATTATTTTAGATACATTTAACATTCACTGAACTGCTCCCATTTCAGTTCACTGGCTCTGCACAGCAAAAAAAAAACAAGAGAGGAGCTGCATGTGGGTCAATTGGATTGGCACAATGAGCGGTGCGCAGTTTACCCAAGGGGCCTGAATCCACGGAAGATGGCACAGCAGACCTAGAGGGCCAAAAGTTGTTTTAATCCCTTTATAATAAGGTGAAAGAGATAAAAAAAAAAAAAGTTTGCACCACTGAGGATAGATTACTTTGAACCTTAAATTATCACTAAAACCGAGGCAGAATGTTATTGTTCATATCTAATTTACGAGCCTGAATTTGCAGCCACCATAGGTCATGTTAGTGAAGTATATAAATATTGATTTACTCTGATTGATGAGAATAGGGATTGGATGTACAGTACCCAGCCACAAGCCACAACCAGAGCACGAAACGTGCGTCGGGGCTATGGCATGTGCGTTCACCAGCAACTATCCCACATGGGTAAGCACTGTTATTGGCAGTTTACGTTTATGTAGGCACTCTGCCGATGTCCCTTACAGGTATTGTATGGTTGCATTTAAGGATGGAGATTGTGGGAGCACCTGTGGGACACTACTCTTTGTAGAAACGACCAGCGTCGGACTGGAGTAGTTTGGGCCCACCAGAGAAAATCATTCTTGATGCCCACCATGCCTAAAGGGTACTAGTTGAAGAGTCTTCCCTTAGCTTCCATTTTGTCAAGCTGATAATCAGGGATTTTTTTCCAACTATATATCTGTCCAATCAATCACCTGACAAACCAGTAAAACGTTCATATGTTCGGTGCAATGATTTTTATGCTGGATTTAAAAACATCCTCATTGGCAGAAGATAATTTTGTGTAAACAAGTCAAGTGCTGCCGAGAACAATTATATTTCATAAGAACAGAAAGATTGTATTAATTAGACACGTGCCACATACACACACCAAACACACGACACATACACACCAGTCACATGCTAGACACAGGACACATACACACCAGTACTAAGAAAATATAAAGCTGCACTTTTGATTGTTTAGAATGGTAAATCTAAAAAATTGGAACTGCATTACTGCCATAGAAAAAAATAGGTAAGTCTTATATTATGTACATGTGGAATTTTGAAAAATTGGAAATACAATATTGCTATAGGAAAATTTACACACCAGTCACACGCTAAACACAGGACACACGCACACCAGTCACACGTTAGACACAGAATTAGAGATGGGCGGACCTCTGTAAATTCGGGTCCAGTCAAACAGTTTAAAAAAAAAGTTTGGGAACAGTACCCGGACTCCATTCACTTGAATGGGGGACCAGAACATAAAGTGTTTGCCATGCTGTCATGTGCATGACGGCGCAGCAAACACCGCTTCTGATCGGCGATAAAATCATTGCCACCAGTCAGACAGCCGCGATTCCCACGCTGTGAAATTACAGCATGAACCCGCAGCAGTGATCGTAGGTATAAAGTTTACCTCCGGTCACTGGTGTCGGCTAATGGGACTACTGCTCCCATCAGCCTACGCCTGCAGCTGCTAATAACAGCAAGAGCAGTAGCGGCTGATGGGAGTATTCATCAGCCTGCTGTAATAATTATAGGGGATAATTCAGGAGACTCTTTGCGTGGAACAAGACAACAGGACACAGTTTTATAAGTGGTAAAGTTTATATTATCACGCGGTGATTCAAGCAGGTGCAGAGAGAAACTCAAGTCCATAACACTTGGTGCAAATAATAAACGCAGCTTAGCAGTCAATAGGAAACTTCAGAGGTAGATGCAAACAAACAGAAAGTCTATGAAGCACAGTTATTCTTGAGAAAACTTGACACGAATAGATCCTTGACTTAGTCCAGACACAGATAGATATGCTATTAGGCAGTTCAAATCATATCTTAGCTCAACCAGGGAGGCCTGGTTAATAGTCTCAGGTTTTGCAGAGCAGAAACAGCTTACATGTCCAGCAAATGCAGATGGAAGTAACACGAGCAGCAGATGAAGGAGGATTACTGAACACTGGTGTATGCAGCAGGAACTCAGAGCGGAGTGGCAGGATCTCCAACACAGGTTCACAGGAGCAGGTGCAGGTGCAAGGCCAGGGAGTAATCAGGAGCTGGATGCAAAGCAGAATAATCTAGCACAGACTGAAGGCTGGGGTGGAGTTTTATAGCAGGAAGACAAGTGCACATGAGACCAAAGACGCCATGTTGGAAAAGGGCAGTAATGCACAAAAGGTAAAAAATGTTCAGAGTCCTGACACCTGCGCTCTAAATAAAGAATTAGAAAAAGAAGAAACAACGTGGGTTCCTCTGTATTTTTGATAACCAGACAGGCAAAACTGACAGCTGTCAGCATTAGCAAGGCTGGTTATCAAGAATAGAGGGGTCAGCACACTGTTTTTTTTAAATTATTGAAATAAACAGTTGCAAAAAACGACATGAGATCCCTTTCCCCGGTTTTGACAACCAGGTCTTGCCAAAGCAGACGGCTGGGGGCTGGTATTCTCAAGCTGGTAAGGGGCCATTGTTATTGCCCCCTTAGCCTAAAAACAGCAGACCACAGCCGCCCAGAAAAGGTGCATCTATTAGCTCTGCTAATTCTGGTCCTTTTCCCGGCTTTTCCCACTTGCCCTGTAGAGGTGGCAAGTGGGGTTCATATTTGTGGGGTTGATGTCACCTTTGTATTGCCCGGTGACATCAAGCCCACGGATTAGTAATGGAGAGGCGTCTATAAGACACCTATCCATTAGGCTAGGTTCACATTGCGTTAACGGGCTCCTGTTAACGCAAGTGCCGACTTGTCATACCGCTAGCGCAGATACGCTGCAGCCCGCGTCCCAGGGTCCGTCACTCAATGACAGCACATCACTAGCGCACACCCATTGTGGGCGTGCGCTAGTGATGCGTCCGCCATAGGGCTTAATGGCGGCGTTAACGGTTATGCCGTGGTGTAACGTAGTTTGTCTAATGGACGCCAAAGACGCAGTGTGAACCTGGCCTTACTAATCCTAAAGTTATATGGTAAATAAAGACACAGCCAGAATAAAGTTCTTTAATTGAAAGAATGACATAGACTCTTTTAATGAATCTAAATTAAACCATACTGACGACAGTTTTCAACCTGGACGGTGCCAAGATGCAACCTTCCAGGCTGAGATCCACTGGTGAATGAGCTGCTGTGAGCATCGATGAGCAGTGGAGACGTCATCGAGATTGCCAGAGGTCACTGAGGATGAGTTCTCAGCCGGGCTGATCTGCGGTGACCTCGGTGAGATCACAACTAGCACAGTGAGAAAGTTGCATGGTGCAGCTCTGAGTTCAGAGAGTTCACCGCAGGTTAGTTTGAGAAATTTCACAGACAGGCTCTTTCCTCACTCCACCCTTCTCCACATAGCCCCTCATCATCCCCCCCCCCCCCCCCGTTTTCCACACAGCCCCTCACCCCCCCATTTTCCACACAGCCCCTCACCATCTTCCCTATGCAGCCCCACTCAAGTTACATCAACCCTTTCCAATATATATCCTCAGAGTACTCACGCCGAGTCCTGGGTCCTCACTGTCATCTGTACTAGGGTCCATTATCCAGCCCCTCAGTCCTCTCCTCGCTCCGCTCTAAAATTCCATCCTCTGAGTCCTCTCCAGCAGCCTGAGCAAAGCGCTGCTCCCTGCTATGGCCTCACCCCGTCTGGTAACATCATCCCCTTCAAAAATCACCTCAGTTCTAGACACCTGTGTTGTGTGCAGTCTCACAGTCACTGATGGAGCCAGCTGTGCTGTGAGTGCGTTATTCTACACCCAGTGCCGGCCTGCACTGCTCAGCAACAAGTGAGGTGAGCACTTTCTCATCACCTGCTGCTGCTGTGGCTTCTACTGATCTCATTGAGCAGCTGAGAGAGCGATGAACGCAATGACATCAGTAGAAGCTGCAGCAAGTGATGAGAAAGTGTTCACCTCACATCACTTGTTGCTGAGCAGTGCAGACGGACGTCACCGGGTATGGAATAACGCACTCACCGCTCTGTGCACCTCATCAGAATACTGGGCAGAGCAGCCAAATGAAGGAGGCAGGAGTTGTGGTGCTGGCCAGGGGGCGGTCCCACTGGAGGGTTCTCCGGTTTCCCGATAGGCCAGTCCAACTCTGGAAACGACCCACCTGTTGGTAAATTGATGGTAGTCACTGAAGTACACAGTTTGCTCCACTCCTAATACTCCATAATGCATTTTCATCTCCAAGACATAACGTGACATGGAACTTCTCTGAGCCTCAAACTATTGGATACAGTGATTTACAATATTTTGTACCAGGAACAGGTGATTGTCTGGGGTATTACACCTTCATCAATCAGATATTGAATACATATCCGAAGGATGGGCCATCAACGTAAAAGTCCAGGACAACCCCTTTAACCTCAATTATTTCTACTGCAAGTGCCAAAATCTTTCAGCAGAATGTGGGCAGATCCCAGCCGATATAAAGCCATTCAGCAGAACCTGGGCCGCCTATGTCCGCACTGCATTTTCAATCATACTTTACATATTTTTAGGATGGATATTAAGTGCGGCACACATTTTTTGAAGACCTTACCATCAATGACCCAATAAACATCTTCGTAGAAAACTCAATTTAATTTTATGGCTTCATCTAACCACAGATCATCCCAATGTCAGGCACAGGACATCATTCTTGAACATTTCCAGGAGGAAGTGGTTTGTTATTGCAAGGGAAACTTGCCAACTCCCCCGGGAGCCTTACAGATGTTTTAGGAGAGTTAGCAAATATGTTTTAAATTAAAAAAACACAAAAAAAAACACAACTAAAAGATGGATTTAAAAAAAAACTTTTAACAACCAAATTCCACTCCTTCACTTTTCATTTGCCCCAGTTTTGATATATCCCAGTATCTTGCTGACAAGTCTTAGTGGACAATAAAGGAGGACCTGAAATTCCCTAAACGGAATTAATGAAATAATTAAATTGTATTGAGAATTTCATCCGATCGTTGGATTATTTTTCCTCTAATACAACCAGAGAGCGATCAATGTTCTCTCTAAGATATAATTCCAGAATTGGGTCAAGGCCTTTTGTAAAGCTTCACTCCCAGAAATGACTGCTCCACAAAGGCCACGTGCAGCAAGAATATTTCCAATTCAGTATCCCATATAACATTAGCTGTATTCAGACAGTAGGAAAGGTTCCTCCGTATCTATATATAATGGTCAACATTCCTTCAGCTACTAGTACATGTCTTCCGCCGGCTGACAGTAATTACTGTCAGGTCTCCTGTGGTCATTAAATCCTGTATCTCTGGAAGTTCAAAGCCTGTTCCTTGGCAATGTTCTTCCTTCAGGATCAAGAGAACTGCCTTGTCTCTAGGCCTCTATGATAAGAATACACCAAGAAGCTGAGAGGAGCTTCACAGGGACTGAGGAAAATGGAGAACAATACTTTGCGACCGGAATTACATACCTCTGGGGAAATAATAAGAGCAGTGTAGGTGATCATGTAAAAGATTTCTTTGGCCAGCTCATCTGATATGACTACTGTGTTGGTATTTAAGAGGCTGACCCCTTTGGACAGTCCCTATTTGTTAGAAGGGTCCTTTAATAATGAGCTGATCACAGATTATCTGGCTTCTGTGATCTCCAGGGAAGCTGTCATGTGAACCACGGACAGCATAAAAACTAGACGGGTTCCCCAATTATATAAAAAAAAGTGTTATAGTGAAATGTTTTGATTTGTGGAAAAACGGTCACAGGAACACTGGAAGGAAACTCAGACACAGGAATAGGGTTTAACAACAACGCGTTTCGACGGAGGCTCCGTCTTCATCTAGTGGAGGTTTATTAATGAGAGGAAGGATGGGGTATTTAAATAGGAAGCAGCCAATCAAAGCGGTGTTCCCATTAAACAGTCACAGTCCTGTCATTAATAAATCTCCACCTGATGAAAACGGAGCCTCCGTCGAAACGAGTTGTGGTTAAACCCTATTCCTGTGTCTGAGTTTCCTTCCAGTGCTCCTGTGACCGTTTTTCCACAAATCATTGCTTCCATCCTCCTTTGGAGGTTTTCGGCTGGAGCTGCGGTGGGACCTGGCATCTTATTCACTCCCTGGGCTGCCTCCTGAGTGCTCCCCCATGACCGCTTTTTACTGACTTTGATAGTGAATAGTTTTGGCTTTTTAGAGGTACAAAATAGCTTGAAAAAAAAGCTGGGCAATATGAGAAGTGTCTGCTGAGTGGATTTCTGCTTCTGCGACTTCATCCTGCCCAGCTCGGTTTGATTGACAGGTCTCTTCCTATTCACTGAGAGATGCAGCAGGAGGGAGCTGCCCAGCGGACTCGTCTCACCATGCCAAGAGGGTCCTCTGAGGGAGCCTGTTTGTATATGAAGCTACCATTATTTTGGCACGATGGACAAGTCTCACCCTTTATGCAAATATTAAGAGACCTGTCAATCAAGCCAAGCTGGGAGATGCAATAGAGAGCTGCTTTAAGAACTTTTCTTCCCTTTCAGAAAGTCCGTCTGTATTTCATACCGCCAGTGACTTGGGAAGCATGAAAAATCCAACAGTTTTCCTTTGATCTCGAGGGAAACTAGTCAACAAATATCCAAACATCATCCTCGCTGGAGATCACATCTTCCGCTACAGCTAAGCTATCATCAGAAAATGATCTATTGTTGAAATTAGATTTGTTTGTTACATTTTTGGGGGAATTTTTTTCTTTATAGATCACAATATGTTATCATAAATATGGAAATTTTCCCATGGCCACTGTTTTATTTCTTTTAGACAATTTTACCACACAGGTACATAGCCACAATGGTCAGACCCCTGCCCTATCTTTTTTTAATGAAGTGTTTAATGAGCATGTGCAAAGGTCATTGTACAGGGAGGAGGAGCCTGGTCAACTGGGACATGAGCCGTAATACCTGTCATTGTAATACTGCCTCTGATAATTTGGAACAATGTTGTAAACTCTTCCTGAAAGGACAGTAAGTATGAGTCTAAAAAAAAAGACTTAGTGGCCGGTGGGAAAATTTCAAGATTACCTTTGTTTTTCATGATATGAAAAAAAAAAAAAAATCATGTTAACACAAAAACCTGATATAAACAAACAGGTCATTTTCTGATTATTGCTTCCTTTTTAAAATGTTCTGTTGAATACTCCATAAAGCAGGGTTCAATGGGGGAACGTTTCTTCTTGCAGAGAGTGCCAAGCGTAAGAAGACTCATATGCCATTCAATGCTCTTCGGGGAATTTAAATATACAAATAGCCTCTTCAGAGAGGAAAAGGACTTGATCTTTAGTGTCACCTATTGGGTGTAGCAATCCTAAAAGTCAATATTGACACTTTAAATGGCCTTGAAACATGACTTATGGTAAGAAGCCAAAACAAAAACTCCATTTTAAGGAGCCTCTGACTGGGTTCTAAAGAGGGAACCTATCTCCTTGCAGAGAGTGCTAAGCTGTTGTAAGGAGACTTACAGGCCATGCAATACTCCCCATGGAATATAACCAGCACAAGCCTATTCTCTTTCGTATTCAATTTCTGCTTTGACTAATAATCGAGAATCCTGATAAAAAAAAATCCCTACGTTTTTGGACTACTTACATGGCACAATATCACTCCTGTTATAAAGTTGCCCATAATTTTGGCAATGATGAAAAATTGTCCGGGGATAGAGAGGGATAACTCCATTTAGCTTGTGCTACGTTGTTCCACTCAATGTTTTATGTATACCCACACAGGCACTATAGACTTTGCAGCAAATCTTGAGTAAAACATGGCACAACTGAAGTTGCTAGTTTGATATTCAACTTCGAAGGACATTTGCATTTGAAAAAAAAAGAAAAACAACTTATTTTGCAAACTTTCATTGAGAAAGCAGCTGAAAGAAAATATATATTCCACAATACATCTCTCTTTAAACTCATGCATACGACTTAAAGACACAATGAAAGAATAACATGTGTCAACAGATCGGATAATGAGTCTGCTCAGCATTCAGAAAGCGGCTTGAATGGGAAAACAGAAATGTTTTGTAACAGATGTATTTCTTCAGCCGACTATTGTAAAATTTCGCTGAGCATCTCTCGCTGTAGACCATTCTGAATCTCTCGGCAGCCTACATGCTCCTTTGTGCTGGATTCGATTCTCGTGACTTTCCTATTCAGATGGTTGCTGAAGAAGTTTTTTTTTTTATTATACAACCTGGCAGTAAGTTTTCAACCACCTTGAGTCACAATCCTAGGGGGAAAAGGATCTTAAGTTTACAAACAACTGCCCTAATATATTTCCAAACACCTCCACACAATGCCTACATAATAGTGCTATTCAGTGGCCAAATATTACTACCGTACAATGCACAAATAATACCACCAGTATTTAGTCCCACATAGCAGTTTTGTATATTTTCTACATAATAGTATCACCATACAATGCCCAAATAATAGAGCTCCGTGCGGCGGGCAACCAAAAAACTCAAGCTACTTACCGGTAGCGGTGTTTTTCAGGAGCCCATGACAGCACTAACGAGAGAGGGGATCCGCCCTTCAGGGACAGGAAACCTACAGAGATAAAAGAGCGGCACCTCTCTCCCGCATCAGTTGGATTACAGAGCATGAGAGGACCTCCTTGGTTAGTAGCACATAAATAATTTACACATTTCACCCTGTGACTAAACTTTAAAAATTTATATCAATAAGTGGTGAAAAGCCCTGCCAGCATAAAAGGGAGGGATTATAGGAGTGCTGTCATGGGCTCCTGAAAAACACCGCTACCGGTAAGTAGCTTGAGTATTTATTCAGTCGCCATGACAGCACTAATGAGAGAATTATAGAGAAAAGAGTTTTAGGGAGGGACTACAGCTTCCAGCACCCGTCTACCAAACGTGAGATCATTGGAGCCACCCACATCTAATCTGTAATGCTTAAAGAAAGTAGATGGAGATGACCATGTGGCCGCCTTACATATATCCTCAATCGACACCTCCGACCTCTCTGCCCAGGAAGTCGCCATGGCCCGAGTAGAATGAGGTCTTATGCCTTCCGGGATTTCTAGGCCACCTGCTGAATAAGCCAGAGAAATCACCTCACTAATCCATCTACCTAAGGTGTTTTTGGATACCCTAAACCCTTTCTTGACTCCCTGAAAGGATACGAATAAAGAATTATCTTTTTCCAGGGGTCTGTTACAGATATATACCTAAGTAGACATCTTTTAACATCTAAAGAATGGAGTTTGACTTCTTTTTGATTTTTAGGATTAGGACAAAAGGTCGGGAGATTTATTTCCTGTAGTCTGTGGAACTTTGACGCTACCTTTGGGAGATAAAGGGGATCAGTTCTTAATACTACCCTATCTTCTCTAAACTGAATGTATGGAGGCTGTCTAGAGAGGGCTTGTAAGTCACTAACTCTCCTTGCAGATGTGAGAGCGACCAAAAAAGCTGTTTTTAAGGACAGGACTTTTATAGGAGCAGATTCTATAGGCTCAAAGGGGGCTTCTGTCAAAGCTGTAAGTACCAAGTTTAAGTCCCACAGGGCTAGATTTCCCTTAATCATGGGTCTTGATCTAGCCGCTGCTTTGATAAATCTAGCAATCCAATAATTGTTAGCTAAATTACAACTGTATAAAGCCCCTAAAGCTGACACATGGACTCTCAAGTGTACTTGTAGCTAGCCCCATCTCTAGACCTCTCTGCAGGAACTCCAGAATCTTAGTGATACTGACTTTTGGACCCAACTCTGATCCTGACACAGTCAATAACTTTCTCCAGACCTTAACATAAATATTTGTCGTGGAAACCTTCCTGCTTTTTAATAGAGTATTAATATGACCTTGTGAAATCCCCTTTTCTTTAGTAATGACCCTTCAAATCCCACGCCGTCAGATGTAAATTGGACACTCGTGGATGGAGAATTGGACCCTGTGAGAGGAGGTCTGGGAGTTCTGGGAGAATACAAGGCTGAGAAATGGACATTTTCCTCAGCCAAGGAAACCACGGCCTCCTGGGCCAGAATGGCGCTATCAGGATTACTCGAGCTCTGTCCTCCCGAATCTTCCTCAGAACAATCGGGATCAAGTTCAATGGGGGAAAGGCATAGGCCATATTGAAGTGCCATGGAATTAGGAGGGCATCCACTGCGTACGGATTGTCTCTGGGGTTTAGGGAGCAAAAGCGGTGACACTTTTTGTTCTCTTTGCTGGCGAAGAGGTCTATATCTGGGCACCCCCAAAGAAGTGTGATCTGGTCGAAGATAGTCTGATTGAGAACCCAATCTCTTTGTCCGAGTTTTCTGCGACTTAGGTAATCGGCCATGATGTTGTGTTTTCCCTTTATATGAAGCGATGTGAGTGACAGTAGATGAGTTTCGGCTATCTTTAAGATACGACCCGCCACTTCCATTAAAGATCTGGATCGGGTTCCCCCCTGATGGTTAATATAAGCTACAGTTACCTGATTGTCTGAAAATAGCCTGACGTGATGGCCCTGTAAGGACATAAGGAAATGATTCAGAGCTCGTTCTACCGCTAATAACTCTTTAAGGTTAGAGGACAATTTTTGTTCGGAATGTGACCAAACACCCTGGACCCACAAATCACCCATATGTGCTCCCCATCCCCCGGGGCTAGCATCTGTGGTCACCACTGGTGATATATGGTTTATCCAGGGAACACCTTTACGCAGGTTTGGTGTATGTAACCACCAATGTAAGGACTGAATAGAGACGTCCGACAAGGAAAAAGTACTATCCAGGTGGCCGTCTAACAGACGAGTATTACACAATACCTCCCACTGTAGGACTCTGGTGTGGTATTGGGCCAAAAGAACTGCCGGGATACACGGCGTGAGTGAGCCTAACAGTGACATCGCTCCTCTTAATGTTACCAATGGATTATTAATAACCTTGAGTATTTGCCGTTGAATTTTTTCTACCTTTGTAACCGGTAGACGGCATTTCCTGCACCTTAAGAGTCTAATATGAGACCCAGGAGTTCTTGAACCTCTAGAGGTTGCAACAGTGATTTTTTTAAATTAATAATCCAACCCAATCTTTGTAAGGCTGTAATTACTTTTCCATAGTTGGGCCGAGCAGTGTGATTTTGAGTTCCCTATTATTAACAGATCATCTAGATATGGAACTACTAGAATATTCTGTTCATGAAGATGTGCCATGACCTCCACCATTATTTTTGTGAACACACGAGGAGCAACTGCAACACCAAAGGGGAGTGCCCTGTATTGGAAGTGTTTAACCATCCTGTCCAGTAAGACTGCTACCCTTAAATACCGCTGGTGGTCTGCGTATATAGGGACATGATAATAGGCGTCTTTAAGATCTAAGACGACCATAAAACACTTGTCAAACAATAGCTTTATTGCTGTTTTGACAGACTCCATTTTAAATGATTGTACCCATAAGAAACTGTTCAGGCCCTTAAGGTTGATGATGGTGCGAAAAGAATTGTCTGGCTTTTTAACCAAGAAGAGGGGGGAATAAAATCCTTTACCCCTTTGTGCTTCAGGAACCTCCACCAATACGCCCTTTTGTTGAAGTTCCTGGACCTCAGACTCTAACGCCAGTTGTTCTGCAGATGAAGAACGTACAGGTGTTACCAGAAATTTATCATTAGGAATGTTGTGAAAATCAAACTTTAGTCCTGATTTAATTATGTTCAGGATCCATGGGCTGCTGGAAATATTAAGCCAAGCCGGATAGAAGGCCAAAAGCCTGCCTCCCACTCGGTCCGGCAGTCACTGTGGCTTTCTGTTGTCCCGAAAGGAGTTGAACATGTAGCCTCGTTAGTCCAAATGAAATCCTTAAATATCCGGCCCCTCTAGGTACCTCCCCCTTATGGGGTCAGCAGATTAATCCAGGTGAACTGCCTGGTACACCGCATATGGGAGGCCCCTCCCCCAGAAGCCCACCGCCTATCGGAACCTTCCCCACAGCTGTGCTGTATGCATTTAATGGGCTCACCTGCCCCCGGAACCGCCCCCGTGCTCGCATTTTTGCGCTGTGTGCTGCAGGGCGCCGCCATATTCATCGCCGTGATCCAACCACGCCTGTGTCGCGCGTCATCAGCCCTCGCTGCACAGGGCGCCATCATCACCACCGCGGCCTTACTGCGCATGCGGCGCGCGTCATCAGCCCTCGCCGCACAGGTCGCCGCCATCATCACCGCCGTGGCCCTACTGCGCATGCGTCGCGGGTCATCAGCTCTCGCCGCACAGGGCGCCGCCATCATCACCGCTGCGGCCCTACTGCGCATGTGCCACATGTCATCAGCCCTCGCCGGTCACCATCTATAGCGCACACATGGCGCCGACACTCCCCAGGCCCTTGCTAAGTCCGGAACGCCGATCACGCCGCCACACATTCTCCTACCGCCGCCAGCTCCGCCGCAGGACTTCTGGAGACAGGCCTCCCATAACATACATACCTGTACCTGCGGCAATGGGACACTCCAAAGACAGCACTCCCCCTGAAGGCTGCTTTCATCTGCTGTTGCCTACCCCCACACCCTGTGGTGTGGCACCTCCAGCGCCCCGGACCTGACCGTGGAAGGGGAACCCCCGCTACCAGAACCGGCCTGCCGAGCCTGGGTACTGTCTTCAGTCTTCACCTTTCTCCAGAAGGCAAGTCTGTAGGGTCCCCTGTCAGGGACAGGAAACCAACTGATGCGGGAGAGAGGTGCCGTCCTTTTATCTCTGTAGGTTTCCTGTCCCTGAAGGGCGGATCCCCTCTCTCGTTAGTGCTGTCATGGCGACTGAATAAATGGTAAGTAATGCATACTAAAATTTGCAATTGGCAATAAGAATTTATAGTCTTGTCGCCATATCGCTGATACATCCTCCCCCTCCACATTTAGCTGATGCATGCGAGACATTTCTGAAAGGACCGCCACTTATGTCACAGACCGCTTATCTCCACTTAGGGGACTATTTTATACACTTTAATACATCTTATTACTGGCCTGACCAAATTGATACATAGGGGCAGCAGTATAGAATATTCTTGTACATAGGAGCAGAATTATAGTAGTTATAATCTTGTAAATAGGGGCTGTATTATAGTAGTTATATTCTTGTACATAGGGGGCAGTATTATAGTAGTTATATTCTTGTATATAGGGGGCAGTATTATAGTAGTTATATTCTTGTATATAGGGGCAGTATTATAGTAGTTATATTCTTGTATATAGGGGCAGTATTATAGTAGCTATATTCTTGTACATAGGGGCAGTATTATAGTAGTTATGTTCTTGTATATAGGGGCAGTATTATAGTAGTTATATTATTGTATATAGGGGCAGTATTATAGTAGTTATATTCTTGTATATAGGGGCAGTATTATAGTAGTTATATTCTTGTATATAGGGGCAGTATTATAGTAGTTATGTTCTTGTATATAGGGGCAGTATTATAGTAGTTATATTCTTGTATATAGGAGCAGTATTATAGTAGTTATATTCTTGTATATAGGGGCAGTATTATAGTAGTTATATTCTTGTATATAGGGGCAGTATTATAGTAGTTATATTCTTGTATATAGGGGCAGTATTATAGTAGTTATGTTCTTGTATATAGGGGCAGTATTATAGTAGTTATATTATTGTACATAGGGGGTAGTATTATAGTCAGGGCCGGTTTTAGACAAAGTGGGGCCCTAGGCAAAAGTTTAAAATGAGGTCCCCAATGCTCACATACATATTGCACCATGACTCTCAAACATTTTGGTTGCATTTACATGCGTTGAGTTCAGACCGTTCGAAGCGTGCGATTGACAACATTGAAGTCGTTTGGCTCTTGTTTCTCGGCCTCTTTACATCGTCTGAGGACGAATGATGGGGACAGAACACTAGTAGATCAATCTGTCCCCATATAGTATCATGCTATAAGCAGCAGGGCTGTGTGTGTGTGTGTGTGTGTGTGTGTGTGTGTGTGTGTGTGTGTGTGTGTGTGTGTATATATATATACACTCTAGTCTGTTCAACCATTATGTTAAAATGTGCATGGAACACACACACTATCACTGTATGTTTATATAGAATAATGCAAAAAATAAAAATAAAAAATAATATATATATACACACACACAATTAAAACACACACGCACATGACACATGCTTATACACACACACTTATACACACATTCATACATGTACATGTCACACACTTATACACACAGACACACATACATACATACATACATGTACACGGCACACACTTATATACACACACACATATATATGGCATGCACTTATACACAGACATGGCACGCACTTATACACAGACATGGCACGCACTTATACACATACATGGCACGCACTTATACACACACATATATACATGGCACGCACTTCTACACACACATATATACATGGCACGCATTTATACACATACATCATGACACGCATTTATACACACATACATACACACACATATATACACATACATACACACACATACATACACACACATACATACACATACATACACATACATATATATATATATATATATATATATATATATATATATATATATATATATATACATACACATACACGGCACAGACATGCAGCACAACAAATGCTCATTTGACACAAGTGATTCACATAAGCACACACTACACATGACATGCTATACACACCACACACACACACCTTTATGCTGGAGGGAATGAGATGATGCACACTATCAGATGCAGCTCCTCCTGCTCCCAGCAGACACCTTTCTGCCCTCTCCTCTGCTGGGACTGCCGACAAGAGCAGGAGTTGCTGACAGCAGGACAGGAGCCATCATCACCAGGAGCAGCACACACAGTGGGACGGGTGCTCTTTACTTATCTGCCGGCTCAGGTTGTTACTGGTGCTGGGTCTCTCTCCCTTCCCCTCAGAGGCTCCGTGCAGCAGGACAGGGCGCTGGCCAATGAGCACTTCTATCACGCTGATGGGGGAGGTTCAGGCCGCTGCTCCTGTGCTTCACTGCAGGCTCCCATTTTACTGCTACAAACATTCCCAGAGTACATGGCCTGTGGTGACATCACGGTCACATGGCAGGTCACCTGATCGTGATGTCACTACAGGTCCTTAACCAGTCTCTACTCGGAAGCTTCACTGATAACACTGGCCAACAGTGAAAATGTGTCTGAAATGAAAATAGCTGGTTTGTAATAATTTTAGCATCCTAAAAACGAATATGTTACTTAAAAATCATTATTAGCTCTTGTTGCTGAGATACATGTCATCCCTTCACCCCCGGAGCTTTTTCCGTTTTTCCGTTTTCGTTTTTCGCTCCCCTCCTTCCCAGAGCCATAACTTTTTTATTTTTCCGTCAATTTGGCCATGTGAGGGCTTATTTTTTGCGGGACGAGTTGTACTTTTGAACGACATCATTGGTTTTACCATGTCGTGTACTAGAAAACGGGAAAAAAATTCCAAGTGCAGTGAAATTGCAAAAAAAGTGCAATCCCACACTTGTTTTTTGCTTGCCTATTTTGCTAGGTTCACTAAATGCTAAAACTGACCTGCCATTATGATTCTCCAGGTCATTACGAGTTCATAGACACCTAACATGACTAGGTTATTTTTCACCTAAGTGGTGAAAAAAAATTCCAAACTTTGCAAAAAACAAAACAAAACAAAATTGCGCCATTTTCCGATACCCGTAGCGTCTCCATTTTTCGTGATCTGGGGTCGGGTGAGGGTTTATTTTTTGCGTGCCGAGCTGGCGTTTTTAATGATAGCATTTTGGTGCAGATACGTTCTTTTGATCGCCCGTTATTGCATTTTAATGCAATGTCGTGGCGACCAAAAAAACGTAATTCTGGCGTTCCGATTTTTTTTCTCGTTACGCCGTTTTGCGATAAGGTTAATGCTTTTTTTTTATTGCTAGATCGGGCGATTCTGAACGCGGCGATACCAAATATGTGTAGGTTGGGGGTTTTTTTTATTGATTTATTTTGATTGGGGCGAAAGGGGGGTGATTTAAACTTTTATGTTTTTTTTATTTTTTTCACATTTTTAAAAACTTTTTTTTTTTTACTTTTGCCATGCTTCTATAGCCTCCATGGGAGGCTAGAAGCAGGCACAGCCCGATCGGCTCTGCTATGCAGCAGCGATCATAAGATCGCTGTTACACAGCAGAATTGCAGGTGTGCTGTGAGCGCCGACCACAGGGGGGCGCTCACAGCCACCGGCAATCAGTAACCATAGAGGTCTCCAGGACCTCTATGGTTACCTTCCTGATGCATCGCCGACCCCCGATCATGTGACGGGGGTCGGCGATGCGCTCATATCCGGCCGCACGGCCGGATGCGGTAGTTAAATGCCGCTGTCTGTGTTTGACAGCGGCATTTAACTAGTTAATAGCGGCGGGTGATCGCGATTTCACCCGCCGCTATTGCGCGCACATGTCAGCTGTAAAAAACAGCTGACATGTCGCGACTTTGATGTGCGCTCACCGCCGGAGCGCACATCAAAGCGGGGGTCCCGACATGTGACATACTATACCGTCACATGTCGGGAAGGGGTTAAGATTATTATGCAGGAAAATAGGGAAATTTTGAATTTTCAACAAATGTGTATTGGTAAACCTGATTACAGACCTGTTGAACCAATGTCAGCCATTTTATTCATTGTGTCTGCATAGTTTGTACTAATTGAAGTCTCTTTCTCTTGTTGCAGTAATTTTGTGGAGAGAATTTACACTTTGAAAATGCCTCGTAAATGTGCAAATATTGTTAACAATTTTTGTTACGTGTGTGGTTATGTGACATTTGCCAACCAAAGAAGACCAATTACTCCACTTGTGAAGACTGCTTACCATCATTACTTTGGTGTAAAGGTTGGTGATCAGGAGAAGCCCTGGGCTCCACACATTTGCTGCAATAGTTGTTCAGTAAATCTGGTTGCATGGTTGAAGAATAAAGGACGTTCTATGCGTTTTGGTGTGCCAATGATTTGGAGGGAGCCAAGAAATCATGTAGACGACTGCTATTTCTGCATGGTTGCTCCTCTTCAGCATGGCATGTCAAGAAAAAAGAAGGGGACTATTGAGTACCCTAACATCCCCTCGGCTATAAGACCAGTCCCACATGGGAAAGATCTTCCCGTTCCTCGCCCTCCAAAGGAATATGTACTGGAATCAGATCAGGAGGAAGAATCGCCCGGAAGTTCATCACAAGATCTTGAATATGATTCACAGTCTGCATCAAATGAACCACATTTGCTTTCTCAGGGTGAACTCAATGATCTGATACGCGACCTGGACCTGTCGAAAGAAAAGGCAGAGCTTCTGGCTTCAAGATTAAAACAATGGAACTTTCTACTGTACAATGTTAAAGTGACTGCCTATAGGCATCGACAAAGAGATTTACATGTTTATTTTAAAAAGCAAGACAATCTCGTTTTCTGCACCAGTGTTGATGGTTTAATGTCCGCTATGAATGTTCAGTACAACCCACTAGATTGGAGACTTTTCATCGACGGTTCAAAGGTTAGTTTAAAAGCTGTACTATTGCACAATGGAAATGTTCTTCCTTCCGTTCCTGTAGGCCATGCTGTTTGCATGAAAGAAACCTACAACAATATGAAACTGCTTCTGGACGCAATAAAATACAGTGACCACCAATGGCAGATCTGTGCAGACTTGAAAGTGGTTGCAATATTGTTAGGCATGCAGTTGGGATACACAAAATATTGCTGTTTCCTATGTGAGTGGGACAGCCGTGCTAGATCTTCTCACTACAATATAAAAGTGTGGCCTACAAGGGACAAAATGTGTCCTGGAATTAAGAATGTTCAACACTGTCCACTTGTTGAACGCAGTAAAATCATTCTGCCGGCGCTACACATTAAACTTGGTCTTATGAAAAATTTTGTTAAGGGAATGAACCAAGAAGGAAATGCTTTTAATTACCTCAGAGGGAAGTTTCCACAACTCAGTGATGCTAAAGTGAAAGAAGGTGTCTTCATTGGTCCTCAAATTCGTGACCTACTTAGGGATGGAAATTTTGACGAGATCCTACAAGGCAATGAGAAGGCGGCATGGCAAGCCTTCAGAGATGTTGTACGTGGCTTCTTGGGAAACAGACGAGTTGATAACTATGTTGATATTGTGAATAACCTTCTTACGAAGTATCATAAATTAGGCTGCAACATGTCATTAAAAATACACTTTCTGGACTCTCATCTGGATTTCTTCCCGGACAATTGTGGTGCAGTAAGCGATGAGCATGGTGAGCGATTCCACCAAGATATTTTAAATATGGAACAAAGATATCAGGGCAAGTGGAATGCTTCCATGCTTGCAGACTACTGTTGGACATTAATCAGAGATGTACCAGAAGAAAACTTCAATAGACAAGCAAAAAGAAAGCGTTCTCGTGAATAGGTCTTGTCTGAACTGTTGTGTTCAGTTAATGTATTGTGTTCTTGCTATTTTAATCATATTTTAAACAATATTTCAAGTTTGAACATGACATTTGTGTGCAATTTATACTCTTGTAATGAATGCTTCTCGCTACCTACAGCACATACATCCATGGCGTGTATCTAAAAAACGAGAGCTAATTAAACAATTCTGTGGGTATATTTGAGTTTCTCGACCCAAAATTAGTAATATTTGCCTATTTTCATCAAAGAAACATAAAAAAAGTTGTTTTTTGTTGGCCTGTGTAATACTATTATCAGTGAAGCTTCTGCTGTAGATGCTGGGGGCCCCCAAGGGAGTGGGGGCCCCAGGCAGCTGCCTAGTCTGCCTGGCCCTAACGCCGGCCCTGATTATAGTAGTTATATTCTTGTATATAGGGACAGTATTATAGTAGTTATATTCTTGTACATAGGGGCAGTATTATAGTAGTTATATTCTTGTATATAGGGGCAGTATTATAGTAGTTATATTCTTGTATATAGGAGCAGTATTATAGTAGTTATATTCTTGTATATAGGGGCAGTATTATAGTAGTTATATTCTTGTATATAGGAGCAGTATTATAGTAGTTGTATTCTTGTATATAGGGGCAGTATTATAGTAGTTATATTCTTGTATATAGGAGCAGTATTATTGTTGTTATATTTTTGTACATAGGGGCAGTATTATAGTAGTTATATTCTTGTATATTGTATATAGGAGCAGTATTATAGTTGTTATATTCTTGTACATAGGGGCAGTAGGGCAGTATTATAGTAGTTATAGTCTTGTATATAGGGGCAGTATTATAGTAGTTATATTCTTGTACATAGGGGCAGTATTATAGTAGTTATATTCTTGTACATAGGGGCAGTATTATAATAGTTATATTCTTGTATATAGAAGCAGTATTATAGTAGTTTTTATTCTTGTATATAGGGGCAGGATTATAGTAGTTATATTCTTGTATATAGGGGCAGGATTATAGTAGTTATATTCTTGTATATAGGGGCAGTATTATAGTAGTTATATTCTTGTACATAGGGGGCAATGCTATAGTAGGTATATTCGTGTATATAGGGGCAGTATTATAGTAGTTATTTTCTTGTACATGGGGGGCAGTGTTGTAGAAGTTATAGTCTTGTATATAGGGGGTAGAATTTTAGTAGTTCTATTTTTGTACATGGGGGTTGTATTATAACAGCTATTTTCTTGTCCATTGGAGACTGAATAATAGTTGTTGTATTCATACATGTAGGCAGCATTAGTTTTATTTATATCTTTCTATATAAAAATTAGGAGCAAAGTAGTATTATAGTACTGTAGTTGTTAAAGCTAGGCAGGTCAATGAAAATTACGTGTTTATCAATTATATTTATTATTATTTATTTAACGTTGGTGACTAAAAAACGTATTTGGCTCTTGTATTGTTTAGCTTAATAAGGCATTTTACTTATAATCTGAAGTATTGCCAAATAGTTTGATGTCGCATGCTACACACTCAGCTTTTTTATTGAATGCTTCGGAAGAGGGGCAGGAAGTTTAGGCCCTAAGCATCTGCCAAGTTTGCCATCCCCGGACGTCTGTATAACATTACAAGCTACGATTCCACTATATGAATGAATAAAACTTGCATTTTATGACACAAAATAAATGTGAATCATGTATTTTATTCCATATAATAAATTATATATTCTCATGAAATAAGCTCAAAAGGTTAATGATAAATTATGGTATTTTTGTAAACTCCAGATTATATAAAATGTGTCTGGAGAGTCATTTTCCCCTAAAACGTTTCCACAAATCAACCATACGGCTGAATGCAGTGATTTAACGCAGATAAGTTCACCTTCCCAAGTGTTTGTTGTGAAAGGTAAATATATTTTCATGATATAATTTTCACTCCGTCACTTTCATTGCATTTATTTAATGGAAACTGAGATCAAAGTTACAGTAAGAAACCCATCGGACAACCGAGTACAGGCTGGCTGGACCAGTTCAGGGATAAGCCGCTTTGGCTCAATGTAGCCTGTGTACCATAAATTTAAAGGGGGAAAAAAAAAAGAATCGCTGATAGTTGAGATAAATAACGGTGTTTGTGAGTTAATGCTGCGGACGAAAATCACAGATCACATTATAACTCATTATTTTTTGACCGTGAGAGCAGAACATAACAAATTAATAACCTATACGGTGACATTACGGGACTGGTAAAGGGTTCTCGGTGGCTGTGAACCCAATTAAAACTCCAGTGAATAAATCAATGTAAGCATATTAGCCATGGACAGTTTCCATGGAGTGTTTTATACCAGCTCTGGGCAGCATTTGTAACACTGTCAAAGCAAACACCTATGAAACAACAGGCACCGTGGCTGGCTAATAGTGGACATTAAAAATAAATAAGGAAATAAATACAGAAGGAACGTAAATAAATACCTTTTACAATCTTGGCACCACATACATTCGGGCAGAAGGCTGTCTCGGTGGGTAGCTTTGTATGATATCTCCACCATGTTTGTTTTCGTTTCCTTCAAGACCACCAGAGGAGAGGAGACCCAGGTACACAGAACAGGTGCGTGACCCCACTGGACAGCACAGATTCTTTGGTGCTGAAATCTATAATTATTTGATGACTCGGGTTCCCCTGAGTCCAGTCCTGTGATCGGTCAGTACAAACTTGTCTACAACACTCCGAAAAAATGCCAGTTGGCTTCCTATAACATTGGCATCAGTGTATTTGCAAATTTGCATCTGTAGGATTCCCTACTAGTGTGCACAATGTACCAACGAGGCCTTGAATTCACAAATGTTTTAAAAAAAATTTAAGCTCCTGTTGGTGAACAGAGAAGTGGTCTGCACCTACGAAAATTCTCTGCATACTGTACAGAACTGTCTCCATACAAGTCACAATATAATAGAAGCACGAAAGATCCAGAATGTGCAAAAGATACAATATTTAATCCTTTAAAAAAATTACAACAGTAGAAAAAAAAAGTTAAAAAAGCAAAAAATGTCTCACACCAGGAGACACCACAGACTTATTTCTAACCAGGTATACACACAGCCAAAGCTATCTGCATTGTATGGAAAAAAAAAATGTTTTTTTTAAATAATGTAATAAATATTGCCTTAATTCACCAGGCTACAATTGTAAATAGAGCAAATAGCAAGAACCTAATTATGAACGGCAATCTTCTAAAATAATCCATGCATACAAGCACTCAATAATGAAGGGGTACACCTAATAAAATAAGGTATATGTAGTATAGCTACCTGGAGAACATGAAAGTGGCGTCTCCCCACCCCAATGTAGCTATACTACATATACCTTATTTTATTAGGTGTACCCCTTCATTATTGAGTGCTTGTATGCATGGATTATTTTAGGGGACTGCCGTTCATAATTAGGTTCTTGCTATTTGCTCTATTTACCATTGTAGCCTGGTGAATCAAGGCAATATTTATTACATTATTTAAAAACAAAAAATTTTCATACCATGCTGATAGCTTTGGCTGTGTGTATACCTGGTTAGAAATACGTCTGTGGAATTTGTGGTGTCTCCTGGTGTGAGACATTTTCTGCTTTTTTAACTTTCTTTTTTTCTACTGTTGTCATTTTTTAAAGGTTTATTAATAAATATTGTTTCTTTTACACATTCTGGATCTCTTTGTGCTTCTATTGAGGACTGTCAGTAGAAGAGTGACTATCTGATTATGTTTGAAGTGCCAGTCCTACATGAATTTTGGACACATTCTTGTTGCTAAATAAGTCACAATATAAGTTGCATAGATCTTACATAGATCTTAGACATGTTGAGGCTAGTGAAAATCCATGTTAGTATTAATTATTGAGAATTTTATAAGTCCATCTAAATAGCAGGAAAGCACATGCATTCATTCACCGTACACCCTGCCTAACAGCTGCGGCATGTACTGAGCAGTGTGAAAGGTCAGTAAGAAGGAGGGACCCTGAGGGAAATGTCAATCAAGTGAGCAAATATTCAAAAGCAGCAGGGAGGAGGAACGCTGAGGAGCTGTCAATATGACTAGGTCACCAAAAATTCAGAAGAAACAGGGAGGAGGGACACTGAGGAATTGTCAATCAGGCTCGAAGCAGCAGAGAGGAGGAATGCGGAGATGTCAATATGGCTAGGTGAGCGAAAAATTCAGAAGCAGCAGAGAGGAGGGACACTGAGGAACTCAATATGGCTAGATGAGTAAAAGTTCAGAAGGAGCACGGTGGAAAGATGCGGAGAAGTTGTCAATATGGCTAGATCAGCAGAGATTCAGAAGCAGCAGGGAGGAGGGACATTGAGGAGCTGTCAAAACAGGCTAAGAGGGCAGAAATGAATTTACACTTTCAGCTAAATTATACAGCCATTCTGACACTAATCTTCAAAGTAACTACACCAGCCTTATCAGAATTAGGAAATCTAATGACAGGTTCACTTTTAATAAAATTTGAGGCAGTCACAGAGGGGTTAACAATAAACGATCACTGCAATTTTCATCTACTATGTCTACACTTCTGGCTGTTGTCTAGGACTGTGGTTCAGTTTCATAGATTTAGAAATATCTTCCTGTTTTGCTGCTTCACACCAAAGTTACCACTCAATTTTTCTATCATAATTGCAAAGAAAAAAAAAAATCTTACACCTTATAATTCTGAATCTCAGCTCCCAGGCATCTCTTGAGAAGCAGCACTTACTTCACTTATTCTGACGTGCATCTCCTAAAAATCTCCATGTAAATTGTCATTCCGCTGTCCCAATTCAGCACATTAGTCTACGTAGACATGATAAATGAATGCAGCAGAAGACCAGCGCTTGGAAGAGCAAACATGGACGTCTCTATAGTTACTGAATAGAAAATGCTGCATGCATAGATTCCTATAATTTCAGGGTAAACTCACAGAAACATAACTTTGGCAGCTCTAGGCCCCGTGAGGCCTTTGGGTTAGTCTCTTAGGTATCGATTTTGTCGGAAGGGGGTCAGACTTCTGTCCATAGTTTCTAAGAGATGACCTACAAATCGCCCCATATAACTCAGCCATACAGATAGGACACAGTAACTGAAGGGCCCCATACACAAGACATAGCTGCTGGCTGAACGATCGGCTGACAGCTACCATCCCATACACAAGTGTGATCCGATGGTTGAGCACTTGGGAGATGAAATTCAACAGGTCAGATCCTTCTCTCTCCCAACATCATCTATCAGGGGATAGTAAGAAGGCCTCAGCACAAATTAGATGATTGGAGGGCTCGGATTACTTTTTACTTAACGTGTATATGAGAAAGCTTAGAGCAGGAAAAATAATTGTCATAAGTAATCACTGGGTATCCAATACCAACACTTTCCAATCCTGGAGCCGCAATCAGCTCTCTTCCTTGTCGCATAAAAAGACATAAAAGTCTGAGTTCTCTGATTAACTTCAGCTGATGGGCAATTAGTTTGAAGCGGTATAATTTCTTTTTTTTTTTTCTGCAAATGAAAAGCACACTTGACCTTCATGGTTGCAATTAACAGCTACTGTCAGAAAAGTACGTCTGATGTCAACGGCACTCAGCATTTGTGTCTTTTCCAAGGGGAAAAAACAAACAAAAATCGTTTGCAGGAAAGTCATAGCAAATATATAAAGCATAGAGGAGTGTAGAGCCTGCGGGCTAAAGACAACGCTTCTGTCTATGGCAGAGATGAAGATAGATAGCCAAACAATGTTTCAAGTGTAAAGTTGGTGGATTCAACTCTTCCCAGTCACGGAGAAAACAGAGGACAGAAGTTATCTGTTCTGATGATCTTTAGGGTCCCAAAAGTGGCACCCACCCTGGTCTAACACTCGTCACCGATCCTGAGATAGATGATATCTTATTTAGTCTGGGATAGCCCTTTGAATGTGGCTTTGCGGTAAAATGACAACAATCCATGGTACAGCAGAGTTTCCTTTGTGCACTACAGTGATGTAGCCCCTTTTACCCAATTCTGGCAGTACAGTGAGCAAGCTCTTCCCATACAGTGTGCAGCATGGATGTAAGTCCTAAGAATCCTGCACAAGACAACCCCATTTAAGGTTGACGTGGATCCCAACCACTATATTATCTTGCAATACATTCACATACAGATTTTTTGCAGAACTTGTCCCAATGATCTGACTACAGCTTGCAGAAAGTCATAGTTACTCACCGATAACGGTGTTTCTCAGAGCCCATGACAGCACTACGGAGAGAAGGGATCCGCCCTTCAGGGACAGGAAACCTACAGATAAAAAGGGCGATACCTCTCCCTCGCATCAGTTGGTTTACAGAGCATCGGAGGACCTCCAGGCTAGTTACAACAGAAAAAAACATATTATAGCATTGCTTATTAGAGGAACACCGTGCCTATGTTATATTAGATAAGGTATATATAAGAAAAGTGCTCACCGCACTCGTGATGGGAGGGAATAAGCGAGTGCTGTCATGGGCTCCGAGAAACACCGTTATCGGTGAGTAACTATGACTTTCTCGGTCTCCCATGACAGCACTATGGAGAGAATTACAGAGATTAAGCTTAGGGAGGGACCACAGCCTCGAGAACCCTTCGCCCGAAGGTCAAGTCAGACACAGAGGCTAGATTTAATCTATAGTGTCTAAAAAAGGTTGATGGTGATGACCAGGTGGCCACTTTGCAGATTTGCTCAATTGATACATCTGACCTCTCAGCCCATGAGGTAGCTACTGCCCTTGTGGAATGCGCTTTTATACCATCCGGGATCGTATTCCCCGTGGATGAATATGCAAAGGCTATTGCCTCCTTTATCCACCTTGCCAAGGTACCTTTGGATGCACGGAATCCTTTTCTGGGACCCTGAAAACAGACAAATAAAGAGCCTTCCTTCCTATACTCCCTGGTGGAATCTAAATATTGGACTAGACATCTTCTGACATTAAATTATGGAAATTTCGCTCTTTCTCATTTTTAGGGTCTGGGCAAAAGGACGGCAGGGATACTTCTTGTGACCTATGAAATTTTGATGCCTCTTTTGGCAAATAGGCCGGGTCGGGTTTAAGAGTGACTGTCATCTAATATTTTTGTAAAAGGTGGGTTAGAGGACAGGGCTTGAATGTCACTTATTCTGCGCACAGATGTTAAAGCTACCAGAAGAATAGTCTTAAGTGATAGTGTTTTAATGGAAATTGTGTTTATGGGTTCGAATAGAGGACCCGTTAGTGCAGAGAGAAGTAAGTTTAGGTCCCATGAGGGCATTTTTTTAGTAACTAGAGGTTTTGACCTGGTTACCGCTTTAATAAATCTTACTACCCATGGATTGGCTGCAATATTTTGATTATAGAGTGCTCCCAGAGCTGCTATTTGTACCTTCAGAGTACTAACCGCCAGCCCCTGTTCCAGACCTTTTTGTAGGAATTCAAGTATTTTATCAATAGAAGGCCCATCCTGGACTTTTACTTTGGAGACGGATAAGAATTTTTTCCATGTTTTCCCATATGCTTTAGTAGTAATAGATTTTCTACTTTTTAACAACGTGGCTACTAAGTTGTCCGAAAACCCCCTTTGTTTCAATAGTCTCCGTTCAAAATCCAGGCTGTTAAATGTAAGTTTGTCTCCTGTGGGTGGAAGATCGGCCCTTGCTGTAGTAGGTCTGGTATATTCGGTAGGATCCATGGGTCTGAGACCGATAGCATCCTTAGCCAGGAAAACCATGTCCTTTTTGGCCAGAATGGGGCTATAAGGATCATTTTTGTTTTGTCCTCTCTGACTTTCCGAATGACTGCCGGGATCAGAACAATTGGAGGAAAAGCATATGTTAGTTTGTGGGTCCATGGAATCAGAAAAGCATCCAGAGCCTGGGGGTTCCCTTCCGGGTTTAGTAAGCAAAACATGTTTACTTTTTTGTTTTTGGAATTGGCGAATAAATCTATTGTTGGGGTTCCCCACATCTTCGTAATCTGGTTGTAGATGGATTGGTTTAGGGACCACTCGCCTTGTTTTAACTGAGTCCGACTCAAGTAATCTGCCTTTTCGTTGTGTGACCCCTGAATATGTAGTGCCGAAAGGGATAGTAGATTTTCCTCTGCAAGACTGATAATTTTGGCGGAGGAACTCATCAGTGATCGGGACCTTGTTCCTCCCTGGTGGTTTGTATATGCTACTGTCACCTTGTTGTCCGAAAAAATTCAGACATGATGGCCTCGAATATAGGTTAGAAAAAATAGAAGAGCTCGATACACCACTCAAAGTTCTTTTTGGTTCGAGGATGCTGATAGTTCCTGAACTGTCCAGTCTCCCTGAGCCACCCTGTTTTCCATGTGAGCCCCCCACCCCCTGGGACTCGCATCGGTTGTTATTACCCGAGATATTTTTCGTACCCAAGGGATTCCCTTTGAAAGGTTTCGGCTCTTTCCCCACCAGAGAAGGGAATGAATAACTGAGGAATTTAGAATGATGCGACCTTCTAAATTGTCTTTTAGTATTGACTGCCATTCCAGTATAAGCCATTGAAGCTCTCTCGTGTGGAATTGTGCGAAAGGTACTGCTGGCAGACATGAAGAGAGAGAGCCCAGTAGCGACATCCCCTTCCTTAGAGTCATGGAGGGGTTGTGTAGAGTTCGTGCTATCATAATCATTATATTGTCTTTTTTGGACACTGGGAGTCGGCATTCTTGGACCTGGGAGTCTAATGTTAGTCCCAGAAACTCCTGAATTTCACAGGGTTCCAACTTTGATTTTTTTATATTTATGAGCCAACCCAAGTCCATTAGAATATTTATCACTCGGTCCCGCTGTTCCCTGCAACTTTGGGCCGAGTCGCTTGCAATAAGAAAATCGTCCAAGTAAGGGACTATTAATATATTTTGTTCCCTTATGTGGGCCATCATTTCCGCTACTATTTTTGTAAACACTCGCGGAGCAATTGAGATCCCGAACGGGAGGGCTCTGTATTGGAAATTTCTTACTTGACCCTCTATGGGTACTGACATCCTGAGAAATTTCTGAGATTGCTTGTGGATGGGTACATGATAATATGCGTCGGTTAGGTCTATCACAACCATGTAGCAGTTCGGAAAGAGGATTTTTATGGTAGACTTTATTGTTTTCATTTTGAATTTTTGATTTTTTACATATTTGTTCAGGTTTTTTAGATTTATTATCGTTCGAAAAGAGCCGTCGGGTTTTGGCACTAGAAATAGCGGGGAGTAAAATCCCTTCCCTATTTCTTGAGGGGAGATCTCTTGAATTACAGATTTTTGTAATAGGGAAATCATTTCCTTTTCTAGTGCGGCTTGCTCTGCTGCTGAAGACCTTGTCTTTGTTACTACATAATTTTGAGGGGGTAAAGAGAGAAAATCTATTTTTAGACCAAGGTGAATTAGATTTAGGATCCAGGTATTATTGGATATTTTCTTCCAGGCGGGAAGGAATGAAGTGAGTCTTCCTCCCACATAGGGAAAATGTAATTTGGAGGGGTTTTTGTCACGGGAGGTGTTGCCAAAAAGGTAACCCCTGTCTTTTCTCCTTCCTTCTTCCCATTTACTCTGTTCTCTGGGGGGTCTTCGGTGAAAAAATCTCCAGCTCCGAAAGGACTGTTTGAATGGAGCTGGTCCCAGGTTTGGAAAACCTTTCTTTTTGTCCCCAGCTTTCTGAAGGATGTCATCCAAGGTCTCCCCAAACAATAAATGTCCCTCACATGGAATAGAACATAATTTTAATTTCGTCTGGAGATCCCCCGGCCAACTTTTAAGCCATAAAGTTCTTCTGGCTGCGTTGGAAAGGGCAGCGGCTTTGGATGTTAAGCGCACAGAGTCCGCTGAAGAATCCGCTAGGAACGCTGCTGCCGCTCTAATTACAGGCATTGAATCCAGTAACTTATTCCTGGGTGACCCGTCTTTAATCTGTTTTTCTAATTGGTCAATCCACACCATTAAAGATCTGGAGGTGCATGTCGCAGCAACCGCAGGTCTCAAGCTAACTCCAGCCGATTCCCACGCCCCCTTGAGAAAAGTATCCGCTTTTTTTTTATCTAAAGGGTTATTAAGGGTACCCATATCCTCAAACGGGAGCGCAAATTTTTTCGAAGCCTTGGCTACCGCGACATCCAATTTAGGCACCTTATCCCAGGAAGTAGACGCCTCGTCTTCGAAAGGATACTTCCTTTTAAGCGAGGGTACTGAGGAGTTTCTCCTATCAGGTTTCTCCCACTCTTTTTTAATCAGCGTTTGGACGTTGGAATTTAGGGGAAATGTTCTCCGCTTTTTCTGCCCTAGACCACCGAACATTATGTCTTGAGCCGTTCTATTGGGACGGGGATCCTCTACCCCCATAGTAGCTCTAACTGCTTTTACTAGAGTATCTACCTCCTCTAGAGGGAAACAGTGACGGCCCGAATCTTCGTCGGAGGAAGATAATGAGGAATCAGATTTGTTAGAATCTGTGTCCTCGGATGAAGACTGGTCAGAGTGGGAATATACTGTCTCTTTTTTCTTATCTTTCCCTTTTTTGAAAGATATAAGAGCATTCTGAACCTCAGATCTGATTATCGTTTTTAGGTCAGATGCGAAATCGGGGGTCTCTTCACATAGTAATCGTTGAATACACGATTTACAAAGCTTTTTGTTCCTGGCTACCGGCAAAGCTTTGTCACAGGTGGGGCAGGATTTATATTTCTTTTTCTCCAACCTCTTCTTTCCCTATTAAGGGAGAAGAAGGAACCCCATTATAAAATATGAACTTTCTCGGAGATCACTCACCATCCAGACGTGAACGTAGGTACCGGTTGTGGAAGAGGGCCCGGGTCTGGTAGAGGAAACTCTTGAGGAGGAGAGTTGATCACTGCAGCAGATCTGCTGCGCTGCGTGGACTGGCTGCTAGACCCACTTCTCCTGGCCTTAGGGTCCGCCTGCTTCCTATGGTGCTGGTGCTACTGCCTCGGCTGCTGCTCCGGTTCCTGCTGCAAGTCGCTATCCTCCATGTTTCCAGGGAGTTAGTGCAACAACCATGTGTGTATTGCGACCGTGAGGACGGAAGAAACGGACAGAGAGTGGACCCTCTGGGTCACGGCACTGAAGCACCAACGGCGAGCGAACCTGGGAGACCAACCCCTATACAGGGATCGTGAGGAGCAGGCCCGAGGAGTCAGATACCGCAACTGCTGGAAACCAAGAGGGACGGCTCAGAAGAGTAAGCGAGAGAATATGGACAACTGAGAAATCCAGCCAAAAGGCAAGACAAAGAAACAAGGACAAGTCAGAAACGGGGCCAGAAGCACGCATGGAATGCACACGATAATCAGGCGTCGCTGGTAGGGAGGAGACGCCAGATATACCTGATGCCACAATCTGATTGGAAAGCAAGGACTGCTGGGAAGGAGCAGAAAAGGGTTAATTGAAACAAGGAGTCCGCGCCCGTGCCCTAAAGCACCTGAATGGAGCAGATACTGACCGAGAGAATGCAGGAAGAGAAGCACCATGCTGAAGCCCCCTAGTGGCAGAAGAAGGAAACAGAGAAGCAGGGAGACGTCTGGAGCGAGGAGGAGCCAACCGAACAGGAAGCTCGGGAACAGCAGCGACCGCAATGGAGGGGAGGACAGCGAGGCGAGAAGAGCGGCGAGGAGGAAGAGAAGCAACGGACATCGCAGCGGGAATGGGTGCGAGCGAGGAGGAGCCAGCGCGACGCCTGGAGAGGTAAGTAGAAGCGGCAGTTGTAACAGTACCCCCCCTCTTAAGACTCCCTCTCCCATGACTGTCTAGAAATCTTTTCAAAATACGTGGAGCATTAATATTCTCACGAGGCTCCCAAGATCGCTCCTCAGGACCGAATCCCTCCCAATCGACGAGAAAGAAAGTCTTCCCTCTAACTTTCTTCATGGCCAGAATATCTCTCACTTCAAAAGTATTGTCATCCCCTAACGGTAAAGGAAAAACTGTAGGAGAAGAAAACCTATTAAGGTTGAAGGGTTTAAGGAGCGAGACATGGAAGGCGTTAGGGACCCGAAGCGAAGCAGGCAACCTCAATATATAGGCCACATTGTTAATGCGTTTAAGGATCTCAAAGGGGCCAATATAGCGAGGTCCCAACTTGTAAGACGGAATCTTCAAGCGAATGTGTCTACTAGACCACCACACTCTGTCGCCAGGGTGAAACGGAGGCAGATCCCTTCTCCTTTTGTCCGCATGTCTTTTCATTTGAGTAGCAGCAAGAACAAGAGCATCCTTGGTCTCTCGCCAAACCTGAGAGAAGTCATGAGAAAGGACATCAGCAGCTGGAACGCCGGAAGACGGAGGCACAGGAAGAGGTACACCAGGGTTACGTCCATATACCACAAGAAAAGGAGACTTGGTAGAAGACTCGTTGGAATGGTTGTTATGGGCGAACTCTGCCCAGGGAAGAAGTTCTACCCAGTCATCTTGATGGGCATTGGTAAAATGGCGTAGATAAGATGTTAACACCTGATTAATACGCTCCACTTGCCCGTTGGTCTGAGGATGATAGGAGGAGGAAAAATCCAGAGAAATGCCCAGAAGTTTACAGAGAGCTCTCCAAAAACGAGACGTAAATTGTACCCCTCGATCAGATACGATTAGCTGAGGTAAGCCATGCAGTCTGAAGATTTGAAGAATGAAGATCTTGGCTAATTCTGGAGCCGAAGGTAAACCAGGGAGTGGAACGAAATGAGCCATCTTGGAGAATCGATCCACTACCACCAAGATTATTGTGCAACCAGAGGAGCAAGGTAAATCAGTGATGAAATCCATGGCGATTTGCTGCCAAGGACCTTCCGGCACAGGCAAAGGATGCAGAAGTCTAGAAGACAATTTTCTAGGAACTTTATTCCTAGCACAAGTTGCGCAGGTGGCCACAAAGTCATGCACATCTTGACGAAGTGACGACCACCAGTAATAGCGAGAGAGAAGATTGAGAGTCTTCTTGATTCCTACATGTCCAGAAATCTTAGAAGAATGCCCCCAGCGAAGCACTTCTAGCCTCTTGTCTTGCGGGACGAAAGTCTTACCAGGCGGAGCAGGAAGAACTCTCATAGGGGCTACCGTGAGGAATTTTGCCGGATCAATAATATGAGAAGGATCCTCGTCCACCTCTTTGGGTTGTAAGGATCGAGAGAGAGCATCTGCTTTGGTATTCTTGCTACCTGGTCGAAACTGAAGCTTGAAGTCAAAACGACTGAAGAACAAAGACCACCTGACTTGTCGGGAATTGAGTCTCTGTGCTGATTGAAGGTAGGCAAGATTCTTGTGGTCGGTAAAAATTGTAAAAGGGTGGATGGCTCCTTCCAAAAGATAACGCCACTCCTCCAGAGCCAATTTTATAGCCAAGAGTTCTCGATCACAGATGGAATAATTGCATTCTGCGGAAGAAAAAGATTTAGAGAAGAACCCGCAGGGCACAAGATGTCCGGAAGATGACCTTTGAGAAAGTACCGCCCCGGCTCCCGTGGAGGAGGCGTCCACTTCCAAAACAAAGGGCTTACAGGTCGCTGGCCTATGTAGGACTGGCGCAGAAGCAAAGGCCTGCTTCAGGGAGATAAAGGCATCTTCAGCCTCTGGCGGCCAAGAATTAGGCGTAACTCCTTTCAGGGTAAGAATGGAGAGCGGCTTAGACAAAGAAGAGAAATGGGGCACAAATTGTCTATAGTAATTTGCAAAGCCTAAAAAACGTTGAATGGCTTTTACCCCAAGTGGACATGGCCATTTAAGCACAGCGGACAACTTCTCAGGATCCATCTTCAATCCAGAATTGGAAATAATGTAGCCCAAGAACGGTAACGAGGTTTGTTCAAAAAGACACTTCTCAATTTTGGCGTAGAGACGATTCTCTCAAAGATGTTGCAAGACGAAGCGGACACTCTTTCTGTGAGAGGCAAGATCGGGAGAAAAAATGAGAATGTCGTCCAAATAGACTACTAGGCAGGAGTGCAGAAGATCCCGAAAAACCTCGTTAAATTCTTGGAAGACTGCCGGAGCATTACAAAGACCGAAGGGCATGACCAGATATTCATAATGGCCATCGCGCGTGTTGAAGGCCGTCTTCCATTCATCTCCGGCACGTATTCGAACCAAGTTATAGGCCCCCCGCAAATCCAATTTGGTAAAGATCCGAGCCCCTCTCAGGCAGTCGAAGAGCTCAGGAATAAGCGGAAGAGGATACCTATTCTTGACTGTGATGTTATTTAGACCACGGTAGTCTATGCAGGGCCGTAAAGAGCCATCCTTCTTTCGGACGAAGAAGAATACGGCCCCTGCCAGAGAGGAAGACTTTTGGATGAAGCCCTTGGCCAAGTTCTCTCTGATGTACTCAGACATGGCTGATGTTTCCACTGCAGACAAAGGGTATGTTCTCCCTCGTGGAGGCGTGGATCCAGGAAGAAGCTCAATGGGGCAATCATAGGCCCGATGTGGCGGAAGGGAGTCAGCCTCCTTCTTATCAAAAACATCAGCAAACATATGATATGCCTGAGGAAGACCAGGAAGTTTATTGGATGTTGGAGAGAGAGTAGAAAGAACCACAGAGCGGAGACAATGTTCATGACAGAAGTGTCCCCAGCAAAGAACCTCGCTGGTCCGCCAATCCAGGACTGGCTCATGCGACCTGAGCCAGGGCAGGCCTAGGAGCAAGGCGTGAGATAAGTTAGGCAAAACATAGAAAGCGATTTTTTCTCGATGGAGGGCTCCTACTTGCATCTTCAATTCGAGCGTAACGGAAGTAACGAGAACAGATAACTGTTTGCCATCCACAGTCGAGATAATAAGCGGGTCTTCTAGGGAGACAACTGGTATATGGAATTTGTCCACCTCCTCTTGGCGAATGAAATTGCCAGCCGCACCCGAGTCCACATACGCCTCCCAAGATCTACGCTCCTGATCTAAAAAAATCAAAACTGAAAAAAGTTAATGGTAGAGAGGAATTTGGGTCACCTAGGGAAGCCTCTCTTACCTGGCCTAGGTGGAGGAGTTTCCCACTCTCTCTGGACAAGAGCGCAAAAAATGATTAGCCCCTCCACAGTAGAGACACAAGCCCTGCGCCAGCCTATCCCAACGTCGATGTTCCGACAACTTTATGCGATCGACTTGCATAGGCTCTGGGGCAGAAGTACTGGG
This sequence comes from Ranitomeya variabilis, assembly GCF_051348905.1. Lineage (NCBI taxonomy): Eukaryota > Metazoa > Chordata > Amphibia > Anura > Dendrobatidae > Ranitomeya > Ranitomeya variabilis. The sequence goes on along the minus strand of NC_135233.1, from coordinate 247,228,146 downwards.
AAGAGTGGGAGAGGTAGGAACTGGTGACCGATAAGACCTAGGTGGTCTCCTCTCCCTGCAAAACTCACGGGAACGCTCCTGAAACCGTAAATCGATTCTGGTAGCAAGAGATATTAAATCCTCCAGAGAGGTTGGAATGTCCCGACCAGCAAGCTCATCCTTAATCTTACCAGAGAGTCCCCTCCAAAAAGCCCCAACCAGGGCCTCATTGTTCCACCCCAATTCAGAAGATAGAAAGCGAAAGCGAATGGCGTATTGCCCCACTGTAAGAGCACCCTGATGAAGGCTAAAGAGGGACTCGGTAATGGAAGCCAAACGCCCTGGTTCGTCGAAGACCTTTCGGAAAGTTTCCAAAAAAAACTAATATATTAGTGACCACAGGATCATCCCGCTCCCATAAGGGGTTCACCCAGGCCAAAGCCTCCCCCTCGAGGTGAGACAAGATAAAAGCCACTTTTGATAAAAGCCACTCTGAAGGGTATTGTTGGGGTAACAATTCAAAATGTAATCGGCACTGGTTCAAAAATCCCGACATAACTTGGGATCTCCTGAATACCTAGAAGGTTTACCCAAGCGTGGCGGGGGATGGGACACAGAATCATGAGGCGGGACAGAAGCTGCTGCTGTCGCAGTGGCTTGAAGAGAAAGCAGGCGATCGTCGACAGACGCTATGTAATTAAGTATATGCGACTGAGTATCTCACTGCTGCGCGAGCTCCTGATGGAGCCCAGCCAAATGAGAAGCATTCCCGGGATCTGATGCCTGCAAAGCTGACAACTGGGTGTCCATTGATTTCATAATGGACATGATCCGAGACACTTTTTTTGCGTGAAAATCAAATTCCTTTTGTGTAGCTGTAGTGGAACCAGCAGGGTCCATGGCCTGATTATACTATTGCGACCGTGAGGACGGAAGAAACGGACAGAGAGTGGACCCTCTGGGTCACGGCACTGAAGCACCAACGGGTGAGCGAACCTGGGAGACCAACCCCTATACAGGGATCGTGAGGAGCAGGCCCGAGGAGTCAGATACTGCAACTGCTGGAAACCAAGAGGGACGGCTCAGAAGAGTAAGCGAAAGAATACGGACAACTGAGAAATCCAGCCAAAAGGCAAGACAAAGAAACAAGGACAAGTCAGATACGGGGCCAGAAGCACGCATGGAATGCACACGATAATCAGGCGTCGCTCGTAGGGAGGAGACGCCAGATATACCTGATGCCACAATCTGATTGGAAAGCAAGGACTGCTGGGAAGGAGCAGAAAAGGGTTAATTGAAACAAGGAGTCCGCGCCAGTGCCCTAAAGCACCTGAATGGAGCAGAGACTGACCGAGAGAATGCAGGAAGAGAAGCACCATGCTGAAGCCCCCTAGTGGCAGAAGAAGGAAACAGAGAAGCAGGGAGACGTCTGGAGCGAGGAGGAGCCAGCCGCACAGGAAGCTCGGGAACAGCAGCGACCGCAATGGAGGGGAGGACAGCGAAGCGAGAAGAGCGGCGAGGAGGAAGAGAAGCAACAGACATCGCAGTGGGAATGGGTGCGAGGGAGGAGGGGCCAGCGCGACGCCTGGAGAGGTAAGTAGAAGCGGCAGTTGTAACAGTGTGCACTATCTCCCTATTTGAATCTGGCGCCACCTCCCAGCGTCCGGCGTTCTTCCGGTCCTACGTCACGTCCCTCGGGGAGAAAAAGCTACCGCGCATGCGCGGCGATGACCCGGAAGTCCTGCCGCATTTCCGGAGCGGCGGCCATCTTTGTACACCCGGAGCGTGCGCTTATCGGCACAGTAGCTCCGGGTGTCTCAGCGCCCCTTCCTCATTCAGAGTGGTGGCGATTCTCCCCCCGCACACCCTGAAGAACCCCTCGGTTCCAGCGATGGCGGCTTCGGGCACCGGACGAGCTGCGGCAGGAGCCTCCTCGCTGCCGGAACCCGGCTGTCCGGTCCCGGTCCATTGGATACAGCATCTTCTTACAGGTACCACCGAAAAGAGGTTCCCCGTCAGGGACAGGAAACCAACTGATGCGAGGGAGAGGTACCGCCCTTATTATCTGTAGGTTTCCTGAAGGGCGGATCCCCTCTCTCTGTAGTGCTGTCATGGGAGACCGAGAAATATATGCACTTGCTCATTAAACAAGAATTTATAGACCGGCCCCTAAGACAAAGCTTCATTGTTAGGTACAGTTTACGCTTAGCCAAGAGCAGCTATATCTACATGCAATATCATCTACTTCCGTGGCATGGAACATTTTCTCGAAGCTTGGTGTCCTGCAACTCTTGACTGGCACATTATTTTGCAATTTCAGGAAGGTCCAGTAACTGGAAAAGTTGGCATTACTCAATACTGGTTTTATTCCACCGTCCTTGCCTGAATGCTGGAAGCATATACGTGCATCTCTCGCATCCTGGGCTGATCCTAGGGACCTGTATTCATTGGCATGCAGAAAGGACTCAGCTGAGTAAATATCATTGAACTTAATAAGAAAATGTCAAAAAATCTGCCCAGTTTAACCTGTTTATTTTCTCTGGAAACTTCCTGGCTGTGCAGGACCCATCTGAAAATGTTTCTTTGCTAGATATTTACTGCACTGGTCTGAGAAGCAATAGTAGAATTATGATCATATGGGTGTATAGACGCATATCTCCCTCTTCTATCTGCACGAATTGTGTGCTCCCCACTAAGACCTCATTCAGACTTTTGTTTCACGTAAATCTTCTATGTGTTTCACAGGAAGAACAAATACCCATTATATAGTCTAAAAGCATGTACACGTGTACTTTTAAACAGAACCCCAAAATAATGTTCATTTTTTATCTGATTCAGGAATCAACCTAACCAACGCAAGTCAATTGCTTCTAGGCCAAAAAAATAAACAACACATTGTAAGGCATTATGTGTCTGGGTACGAACCCTTGAGAATGTGATTTGTGGTTGACTTCTCTGTCCACCGAGCCACAACAGATGCACCTTTTCTCTAGGTGTTTAGTTTCTGTTATCCTTGCTTCAGTCTTTTTAGGGTAACAGGTGTTTTCATTTACTCATTTGTCTGCCTGATCACCTTTCAGGTGAGGCTTTATATACTTTTCCTTGCTGGTATTTCCTCCTGGTGATAGTCACATTTGGATGTTCAGCCATACTGCTGTAGTTTAAGCCAGTCAGTGAAGGACCAGATAGGGTTTATCTCACTGCTGTTTATATTATTTACTCTGCACCTATCTTCTCTTTCTTTTTAGGAAGTAGGTGGCATATTATCTATTAGTAGGTATTTAATCCTTTATTTTGTGGTTTGTTTTACTCACTCTGGGATCTCTTTCTTTTTCAGCACACTTTCTCTTCTGTAGGCAATTTGCACTCTGCTCTGCCCTCCGATTCATTAGGAGGAACATGAAGCGCTTGACGGCCTTTCAGGCAACATACGTCCGAGTTGCCATCATCTAGTTTGTGGTTAGCGTTATCTTAGCTTACACAGGAAGCACTAGCGACTGTGGGGTCAGAATCTCTAGTCTGTACAGGAATCGGCAGGGTCAGTTGCAGTTTTTAAAACGTTGCCTATTTTCCCAAGTGATCCATGTGCTGTCCATTTTTTGTATTAATAGGTAGGAAAGTCTTTAAAAATGTATTTATTTATTTTTTTAGAAATGAGACAAATCAATGCTGTATTGATGAAAAAAAGGATAGACGGACCAAAAATGTCTGAAAATTGCACACAGTGAACACTGCCGATTGATGAAAAGCAGTAAAAAAAGAGTAAATTACAGACAATGTGAGATATCCACAACCTTAGATATTAGAATTTCAGATCCGCACATGGATTAGCCCCATTCAAAAGGGGTAACCCATGTGTAGCAAACCTACTTACTAATTGATCTGTCACTAATTTTTTTTTTTTATAATTTGAGCCAAAATAATAAGCAGTGTGTCAATAAGTGGATTTTTTTTTTAAATCATGTATTTTTTATTAAAGCATATGACACGCCATTAACACAGTCCGATACAATTTCCAGACAAATACCGTACATTAGATACATGACCTGATAATATATTTTCATTTCACTAAACAACACCCTTACCACCTAACCAACCCCCCTCTCCCTCCCCCCAATCTCTTGCCCATTATCCAATAAAACCATCTGACAGCATCACCTCTTGAGAAAAGATAACAAGCTTTACAAAAACACGCCAAGAAGTGGATTTTAAGAACGAAATCTGCAGGAAATATTTATCTTGTATCATTAACCAGTTTCCTCCATAAGATAAGAATATAATGTCAGAACAGATAGAACGAAAGTAAATATGATAATTGGAGGAATAACTTTGGTCTGACTGATACAGTGCACAACTCCCACCATCCCCACCACCACTGAGCCTGTGCGCTTATCTGGATGCGGCTACATGGCAACAGGTTATGTGTGGCTGAAGCCGTCTTGATAAAACTAATTAAAGAATGTATTAAGATGATGACTAATTCCCTTTATCTTATCCGGCTCGGTTAATTGGACGTACATCACAGGCTGTTTACTTTATCATAGAAACTGGAGCTGGCTATGCTGGCAGGATAAGGTCATTTGGAGCGCTCTGGTCGGGAGCCGTTGCAGAAATATTATTCTATGTTAAAAGAGTCTCAATTACAAACAAATGGCTTAGCCGAAAAGGAGAAAAAAAAAACATTAAATTAAGCAACTTTTGTCTGCTAGATTATCCAGACTATTACTGTGCGGTGTCTGAATTACAATAATAAAAGGGAAGGAATATGTGACCGTGATCTTGTTCATGTCCAGGTGATCGTGGCCAGAAAACAAGTGTGAAATGAAGATAAAAAGGGTTTAATTCACCGCCGATTAGTGAGATAAAAGTCAAGAACTGTGTTTCTGAAATTGGGCATGATGAAAGTGAGCAAGAGAAAATGAAGGCTGGTTTAGGACATTTTGACACACAAGATGTTTCATTGCAAAAGAAACCAATTCTACACTTTTCATACATTAGATAAGTCAAACACTAATCTCCATCAGGCTAAGAGCAAGATGACTTAAGAAAGCCACTATTTCACCAGCTTGAAGATAGCAGATTGCCCTCTATCCTATGCAATATTTTATCCAAACTTGGGAGAACTCTCAGATTTTTGCAAGAGGAGGCAAAACGTCTGGGCGCCAACAAAACATTCTAGAAATCAGTGTTTCTACAGGGCGTCTTGGGTGTGGTGCCAGATGCTTCTTTACCAAACTGGAGCCATGGAATCCAATGGAATATCGGGGGGTGAGAAATGGGATACGAAGGGTGAAAAAGGGGCATTGCCTATGGGAAAAATGTTCAACGGTGTGCCACGCACTAGCAGGGCCTCTTGGGAAACCATCTGTAAAGGTTGCAGTCTGGCTGTACATGAGGTGGCACCTAGCGGTCTTTTTTACCAGCTGTATATATAACTAGGGTACTGATCCTTTGGTTTTCCTCCCTCAATGCAACGTACCGAGAAGGGTCTAAAAGATAAACCTTTCTCCGCTCATGTTAATTACTACAAAAGTCTTGCAGATTAAAGAAAGAAAGAAGAACCCCGGAGTGTCTATCAGCCATATCCTCCTCCTTCTCCTCTCGCTTCCTCAAGCTCAATGTGGACAAATCTGAACTCATTATCTTTCCTCCATCACACATATCTTCCCTACCTGATCTATCAAAATAAATGAAATCACACTTTCCCCTGTCCCCAAAATCCGCTGCCTCGGAGTAACCCTTGACTCTGCCCTGTCCTTCAAACTGCACATCCAAGCTCTCGCCACCTCCTGTTGCCTCCAGCTCAAAAATATTTCCAGAATCCATCCTTTCCTCAACCCACACTCTACCAAAATGCTCGTGCATGCCCTAATCATTTCCCGCCTCGACTACTGCAACATACTCCTCTGCGGCCTACCTTCTAACACTCTCGCACCTCTCCAGTCCATCCTTAACTCTGCTGCCCGACTAATTAATCTCTCTCCTCGCTACACTCCTGCTTCCCCTCTTTGCAAATACCTTCACTGGCTCCCAATTTCCCAGTGTATCCAGTTTAAATTACTAACACTGACCTACAAAGCCATCCATAATAATCTTTCTCCTCTGTATATTTCCACACTAATCTCTCAATATCTTCCCTCACGCAATCTCCGGTCCTCCCTAAACCTCCTCCTCTCCTCCACGCTTATTCGCTCCTCACCCAATCGCCTCCAAGACTTCTCTCGAATATCACCCATCCTCTGGAATTCAGTGCCCCAACACATCCGGTTATCCACTACTTTTGGATCCTTCAAAAGAAACCTGAAAACCCACCTCTTCAAAGAAGCTTACAGCCTGTAAAGACCACACGGCCACCTCAACACCATTGGAGCTACCGCAACCCTCGACCTACTGTCTCCCTCCCCATAATCCTGTAGAATGTAAGCCCGCAAGGGCAGGGTCCTCTTCCCTCTGTACCAGTCTGTCATTGTTAGTTTTGTTTACTGTAAGTGATATTTGTATTTTGATGTAACCCCTTCTCATGTACAGCACCATGGAATTAATGGTGCTATGTAAATAAATAATAAAAATAATAATAATAATAATAAAGAATGGTGTACGTATTGCCAAGAAACCATAACTATGTTACAGTGCCAATTCTCACCTAGGCTGTAGTCTCAAGTAAATGCACTCCCCGACAACCAGTGTGAGAAAGGAATCACCATACAGGGACAAATAGTCCCATTTCAGTAAGACACCTGCCAATTCTCAGTAGTGAACATGACTTTAAATGAAGACTGGATATATGGATAACTAAAGGGGTCTTTTCATTTTGTTAAACTGGTAACACTGTAAAGTGCTGTAAAATCAGGCATTACAATCTACATCTTATTAAAAGTCTTCTCTGTTCTCAAGAATGGAGGGATTTTTTTTCATCCATTCGTTTTCTGCGCATTACCTGAATTATCGGCCACCTCTGCAGGCTATCAGCAGTGACTGGTTTCCTAAGCAAGTTCTGCTCTGTATCGGTTGGATATCTGGATATCGGTTCACCTTCTCAAATGCTGCAGAGGGAAAAGCTACATCTTTGTGCAGCATGGGAGAGTATACAGTTCGGGCCAGCGCAGCAATCATGGCACCGGCCCACACTGTCAATCATTATGAGGGCACCATCCCCCCCACCACCGGCAAAGGTGAATGCCATAAAGTCAATTAGGTACTTGTGCAGTGGCTAAACAAGAGACCTTTCTAAGTGTACATCCTATGTCAGTACTGGAATAGCAGGATATAAATAAATACCTCCAGAAATCATGCCAAAATGTCAGATTGATAAAAATGCACTTAACTCTTGGGCTCTTATCGGGTTCTGTTTGTATTGTTACAGTTAAAATGCCTTGAAACTAACTTTATCAGAATTCCATGTCCTTGGAAGCTGATGAACCGTGTACCCGAAACACAGAACAAGGGCACATTCATTCCACAAGTGGATGAGCCGAGAAGTCCAGCCTTGTCCTCACGATCCCCTTACACCATTAGCTGAGCCAGGAACATCGATACTGCTGCGCTTACTTCAAACCCATCTACATGCTTCTACCAGACATAGGTCCTGGAGTGCTTGGACTTATTTTGTCTGGTGTGGGATGTCTAATTCAAAAATATCTATTTGTGGCAAAAGTATAAATATATAAAACTTATTGGTAAATTTAAAAAGGAGTTGGTCAGCACAAAATGACTGATCAAACCAAGCACATGCGCTCAGTGCTCTCTTGGCGTGGCAAAAAAGTTCAGTACATCTGTCTCCACCCTCCTTTTCCTTGATTGACATCTCTTGCTGTACAGAAGTCAGAGGAGGGCAGAGATTGATTGAAAACAATAGGTGGCAAGGAACACCAAAATGGTTTGCCATGCCAACGAGGCCCTGTGCTTGGTTGGAAAAGTCATTTCCAATCTCCAGATATCAGAGTCTGTCCTTGCAGCTCCACTTCTAGCTTGGGCTCGACTCAGGCAGGAGAGAATATTTTGTGTTGGAATGTGACCAGTCGTTTATAGAAGATAATATTTAGCAAAACCATAAAAAGGAGGCGCTGAATGGCGCACCTAGTTGCACATGAGCAGTGCCATCCAATGTACTCCCGTAGACAATGAATGGAGCAGGGTAAATGTGGAACTAGTGGTTTAATTCAGCTCCTCCTAGCCATGGTCCTATGGCCAGAGGAGAACATAGGACACAAGTGTCTTCAGCTCTAGTGATCGATGGGGGTCCCTCTCGCATCAATACAACCAGTCCAGTGGATAGGTGGTCATTTTTGCAGACTAAATGAGCGGGCTTGGTGCCTTTTTCTCCTATCTGAGCATGCTTACAGTGAGTGTTAAAGATTCTCCGAAGGAAACCTTCAAGATAACATAGGGAGATTTATAGGACATGCAATGCTTCCTGGGAATAAAAAGTATGCAAATAGCCTCTTCAAAGAGGAAGAAAACAGATTCTCTTGTGCCATCCACTGGAACTAGCAATCCTAGAAGTCAATATTGACCCTTTAAATAGCCTTATGATCTGTGATAAAAACCAAACCAGAATCTTCTCTAAAATGAAAAGGCCTCCATTTGCAGAGAGCGGTTTTGGAGGTTATTGCCCCTTATCAGTGCAAAGTTGGACACTGGTTGGCTGGGTATGAATCCTTTAAAGCAAGATCTAGCAGGTGGATCTAGAGACCTTGTTCTCTTCCCATGAAAAGAGGATATAAACTGAATGGCCAACAATATTTGCCCATCAGGCACCGCAATTAATGAATTAGAGATCTCAAGGTCACAAAATAATTGAAGCGATGTAATTTGGTACTGTGCTTGTAGATATAGTTGACATAGACAGGCAAGTCTGATCTCCCAATTTTTTGCATGACCCAGTACTACCACCCCACTTGCCTTTACAGCCACTCAAGGGTTAATATCAATCTTTTCACAGATTATGGAGCACCAAGGAACTGGAAAACATCTGTATGAAGCACAGTAATTTTCCATTGTCACGGGTCTACTTTGTTTCAATATGCAGCGTCTCTGATTATATGGAGCGCAGACAGCTTGTAGTTTTGCAAATTAAGCTTTCTTCAATCCATCCACCGCCCCTTTCCAGCCTCTGATTTGTCTTATTCTTTCCATGTCAGCGCTCATCCAAACTTGCTTCCTTCGTCTTCTATTCCTGTCTTGTAAATGTTTATTTTCTGCCAAACTGTTTTCTCCATCAAAATGACACTTGTGGCCTTTTTGCTATGTAGGAAAGACTTTTTTCTCCCCCTCCCCAGTTTCGCACGTGAGCATTTTCTTCATATGCGTTGTGCTTAAACTACTTGCATTTTCATAATATTTTGACACAAGGCACAATCATGTAATCTTCTATGAAATGCACAATGTCACCACCTGGCGGCTAAAGTATTAGGAAATGTAGAAAAAATGCTAATAATTCTAAGATGTAATTGTTTAGTGTCCTGAATGTGAATATGTAAAAAAAATGTATAACTCTTGGCTATAAATTTAAAGAAAACTGACCGGTGACGTTAATAGTGTTTTAGAACAATTTCTGCATCGTCAAAGACTTGAAAACAATTGGGTAAATGGCCAGATAGCGAGGTGACTGGGTCAAAGCATCTCCAAAATGGCTGGTACTTGTGGGATGTTCCTGACATACATTGAGTCTGGTGGGGTTTTCTAGCATACAAAGGGTCTATCGAGGTGCTGCTAGTATACTGTAGGTTTTGTGGGGTGCTACTGTCATATGGCACATTTTGTTGGGGTGTTTCTGCATGGTGTAGGGTTTGTCTGGTGTTCCTAAATTCTTATGGGGTGTTCCTTGTATAAGTTGAGTCATGTGGGATGTTCCTGGCATATGACAGGTCTGGTGAGGTGTTCCTGGTATAAGGTGAGTCATGTGGAATGTTCCTGGCATGTGACGGGTCTGGTGAGGAGTTAATGGCATATAACAGGTCTGGTGAGGAGTTACTGGCATATGGTGTGTCTGGTGAGCAGTTACTGGCATATGACGGGTCTTGTGAGGTGTTCCTGGCATATAACAGGTCTGGTGAGGAATTGCTGGCATATGACAGGTCTCGTGAGGAGTTACTGGCATATGACGGGTCTGGTGAGTAGTTACTGGCAAATGATGGGTCTGGTGAGGTGTTCCTGGTACAAAGTGAGTCATGTGTAATGTTCCTGGCATGTGACGGTCTGGTGAGGAGTTAATGGCATATGACGGGTCTGGTGAGGTGTTCCTGGCATATAACAGGTCTGGTGTGGAGTTACTGGCATATGACGGGTCTGGTGTGGAGTTACTGGCATATGACAGGTCTGGTGAGGTGTTCCTGGGATATAACAGGTCTGGTGAGGAGTTACTGGCATTTGACGGGTCTGGTGAGGAGTTACTGGCATATGACAGGTCTGGTGAGGTGTTCCTGGGATATAACAGGTCTGGTGAGGAGTTCCTGGCATGTGACGGTCTGGTGAGGAGTTACTGGCATATGACGGGTCTGGTGAGGTGTTCCTGGCATATAACAGGTCTGGTGTGGAGTTACTGGCATATGACGGGTCTGGTGTGGAGTTACTGGCATATGACAGGTCTGGTGAGGTGTTCCTGGGATATAACAGGTCTGGTGAGGTGTTCCTGGCATATAACAGGTCTGGTGTGGAGTTACTGGCATATGACGGGTCTGGTGTGGAGTTACTGGCATATGACAGGTCTGGTGAGGTGTTCCTGGGATATAACAGGTCTGGTGAGGAGTTACTGGCATTTGACGGGTCTGGTGAGGAGTTACTGGCATATGACAGGTCTGGTGAGGTGTTCCTGGGATATAACAGGTCTAGTGAGGAGTTACTGGCATATGACGGGTCTGGTGAGGAGTTACTGGCATATGACGGGTCTGGTGAGGTGTTGCTGGCATATGACTTGTCTGGTGAGGTGTTGCTGGTATACTACGGGTCTCTTGAGGTTTTGCTGGTATACGACATTTCTAGTGAGGTGTTGGTGCTATATAAATTGGTCTTATGAGGTGGTCCCGGTTAGTACCTACCAAAAGTGGTTCATAGAACAACAACTTGGAAACAGGGTTATGGGTTACTGATGCAAGTAGGAGAAAGGATTATCTCCCGTTTTATCCAATCCCACAGAAAAGCTACTGTAGCCCAAGGTGTCAGAACACACAGACTATGAGAGCTTTTTCTCTATAGAGTTTTGTAGCAGCAGACTGGTGAGGTAAACCATGCTGACCCAAGACGACCACCAAAGCAATTATAATGGACACGTGAACATCAACACTGGAACAGGTTATGAGGAAAGAAGAAAGGTTTGATGAACTTGCAAAAGATAAAGGTGATAACTTCTCTCCAAAGTTTTCAGATCTCAAGTCAATCATCCCGTGGGATGTGCTGAAAAACAAGTCAGATCCATGGAGGCCTCACAAAGCATCTTACAGGACATAAAGGGACCTGCCTGTGCTTGATTTGAAAAGTAATTTTGTTTTGGCAAACTTCCTTTACCAGAAATGCCTCAATCTCCAGATGTCTGTGTCGGTCCTACCAGCTTCACTTAGTGTCAGATACCACAGGGCATCTTCACAGGTCTTTGGAGTCCGTGGGTCAGAGTGGCATGTATATGGCATCAGATTTTCTCAAATGTGATATCTCTGTCAGTCCTGTAGGGAATATATGAAGTTGAAGTGCGCACGCTCGACCATAGTTCCATTCAGACAGGGCTCTATAGCATCAGTAGTTGGACCTCCAGCAATCAATTCGTTACCCATTATTATATTGATAAGGGATGTAAAACCCTTTAAAATTGGGATGCATGGTTCACGGGAGTCAAAGAACACCAAAAACAGTTTTACTTTATCATGTTCAGCCCTCTTAGGTGTAGCATCTGGAATTAGATCTGCTCAGAGTATTGCAGAATTTTTATTTAGCCAAGTATCACATTGTGATGGCGTGCCAGGGGGAATAAGGACTCACTCCTTTCAAACCTTTGTGGTGAGAAAGTTTATGTTCTTGCTCCGGTAATAGGCATTCACAATAGACAGCCGATGCACATCCCGGAGGAAAGACGACCGCGCAGCAATGTTCAGCCCTGACAGCTTGTTTAATTATGTCACTGAAGTAAAACGAGAGCGGGGACATGATGTTGTTGTCCACCCGTGCAGAGCCTTATAATTTAGTTTGCCGTGCAGCCTCCTCTGTGTCAGTGTCATTTTGTCGTCTATGATAAACACGTTCCGCCGGCAGCGCTATTTACCCTTAAGGTTTCTTGGTTGTTATTGGCCTTCATCTTAGGGCTGAGATGTGGAATTAGTAAAATATTTTTCCATGCTGCAGAACATGTCTGTGTCATCGCTTAATTCAGTCATGACACTTCCTAAGATGGGGGGAGAATAAACTGATGGAGGTAGCGTCTGCCTTTCCTTGGGGAAAATGTCTTAAATCACGCACTACACAATCTTTCGCGTGAAGTCTTGATTTAACGCTTTATTTTTGTCAGTGATACTTTTCAGAGACTATCACCTCCTGGTCATTGTGCCGGGGATGAGAAAATGTAGCAAGTTCTTCTGAAGGAGAGAGGAGGCAATGTTTTGGGTGGGAAAAGACAATTAAACATTTCAAAATGCAAGGACTGAAGAGAAAAAAAAAAAAAGAAGAATCTCGTTCTACAACTTTGGTCAACCATCGACCATACAATGGCTCCGTGTAGCTGGATGCATTAGGGAAACAATCTGCATATGGCCCAAAATATAGAAGGGGCATCAGAGTTGCATTCCACTCATTCTCAAGATCTATCGGGATCCCAGAAATCGGACCTCCACCTATCAAAGTGATGGCATATCCTAGCCTTGTGTGTTATCAATTTACAATAATAATCCTTTAAATGGCATCTGTCAGCTTTTTTTGTGCTACGTAACCTGGGAGCAGCATGATGTATGGGTCAAGAGCCTAATTCCAGTGATGTGTCACTTAATAGTCTGTGTTTCAATAAAATCAGCCTTATTGACAGGAGATAATCACTAAAGGACTAGGTGTCTTGTGCCTCCTGGTCCTCCTTCTCTGTGTAACTCCACCCCCACCACAGAACAGCAGCTTTCTGCCTATGCACAGTGTACAGAGAAATCAGTGGTGTGGGTGCGGTTATACAGGGATCAGCATTCCGAGCTCAGCTAGATCTGCACTGTGAGTGCATCCACATGACAGCAAGGAGAACATTAAGTGACACATCGCTGAAAAGAGGATCTCTGCCCCTACATCATGCAATGCTCACATTACATAGCAAAAAACTGCAGATTCCCTTTGATGCTTGACCATTAGCGACACATTGTCCCCGATAAGAATCTTTTATAGATAAACATTTTTTGTGATATGTCAATATTAGCGCAAATGTGTTGAAGAAGGAAACAGGAGCACAGAACAACATTTAGACTGACAATTATAAGCCGTTTTCAATCTTCTTGGGAAAGAAAATAAGTTGGAAGGATTCACCTCTATTCCACATCTCCGCTGACTTTCAATGACTTCTATGACTCTCAGCCACATTCCAGGCACAGCGGAGAGAGGCCATTAATTATCCTACAAGTGGCGGCGGTCCAACGCTGGAAGAAGGTCCAAGAACCCCATCAGGCAGGAAGAGCGAGGGGTGCCTTGGAGCACTGAATGTCATTGGCTCGCTGGCAGATGACACATTCACATGTAAATTTTTTCGGCTAACTTTGAGAAGTTGGATGTGCTTAGTCACAGAGGGAAAAATGTTCTACAGCCTTCTATTTAAAGTGCCACTGTCACCCCCCTCCAGCCGTTATAAACTAAAAGAGCCACCTTGTGCAGCAGTAATGCTGCATTCTAACAAGGTGGCTCTTTTAGTTTTTGGTTCAAGTATTCCCAAAATAAAGCGTTTTCAAACTTAGCCAAAATACCTGTCTCTAGCCAGGGAGGCGGGTCCTCACTCCCCAGCTTGAACCGCTACTCTGCCGTCACTCCAGTCTTCAGGGGCTTTCGGCGCCGTCCCCTCAGCGCTGTTTACTACTGTGCTGTGCAGGCGCAGTAAGCTCTGGCCATCTGACGTCACAGCCAGGCTTGCAGACTGCGCCTGTGCGGGCAGTGCGGCCACCCACCTTTGGAATCCCAGCCCCGCACTGTGTTATGCCTTATGCAGAGTGCGGGGCTGGGATTCACAAGCAGGGCGGCCGCACAGGCGCAGTCTGCAAGCCTGGCTGTGACGTCAGATGGCCAGAGCTCACTGCGCCTGCGCAGCACAGTAGTACACATCGCAGGCGCCGGTTTTGAAGCGTAAACAGCGCTGAGGGGGCGGCGACGAAAGCCCCTGAAGATTGGAATGACGGCAGAGTAGCGGTTCAAGCTGGGAAGTGAGGACCCGCCTCCCTGGCTAGAGACAGGTATTTTGGCTAAGTTTGAAAACGCTTTATTGAGGGAATAACTGAATCAAAAACTAAAAGAGCCACCTTGTTAGAATGCAGCATTACTGCTGCACAAGGTGGCTCTTTTAGTTTATAACGGCTGGAGGGGGTGACAGTGGCCCTTTAAAGGAAAAATGAGTGTACATGCGAACACCAAGACGACGAGACAGTTTTGGAATTTTCCTTTGCATATAAAAAAATATATATATATATATAAAAACAAGAAAAAAATAAACTTAGAAATATTTCTTTCATCAGCCGAAAAAAATTTTTTCGTAAGACTTTGCCTCTCCATTTTAAAGGGAACTGGACAGCTGATATAAGGTGCCCGAGCCACGTGCAGCATGTATCAGACACTGGCTGCATGTTTCCAGCCGCATCCACGTGACTCAGAAGGGCAGTTCGATGGCAACTTAAGTTACAGTCACAAGCCAAAAATGGAGTTAATAATGGCTACAGACTGTTCTTTGAAGGCAGGCACAAAAATGAGTCAATGTATATTGTACATTAAACTATTCTTAATAGATTTCAACACAGTTTGATTTTTCAACAATACAAATTAAATACAAAATACATTGTTATTACTTGGGAACTTAAGTTACACAAAAAGCAAAGGCAATTGTCCATATCATGAGACTGCCAAATTTTCTGTCCTGGTAAACAGGGGAGAAGCACTATTTTTATTGTATTAAAACACCATAGTCCAAGCAACTTTAACACATTTATTTTAACCTCTCAAGTTAAATGGAACAGTTTTTATTACAGAAAATGTAGGTAACTTACGTTACAACACAATATAGTAACTTAAGTTTCAAAACAAAGAATGTGTTCAACTTTGTCACTGTTCATATTTGAGAAGGCAAACTGACTTTAGACAAAACATAGGCTGCATGTGAATTCATTGGTGTGAACTACATATGTAGACTAAAATTTAGTATAAAAATGTAATCAATCAATATTCATACTTCAGTTGTGAACATTTTTGCGAGTGGAAATTTTGATTACAAAATATGACCGTTGATCAATTACATAATGTAGACTAAATTTTAATCTAGGCCTACATATGTGGTCCAGTCCAATGAATTCATACTTAGCTAATGAGGAACTTCAACAAGGATGTAAATTTGTGGTCACTGCTTATTTAACTTCTTGGCTAATCAAAAAATTCCCAAATGTCCCTAGAACACATTTTCAGGGGAGGAACAACCTTTCTTAAAATTTGACAGACATCATAATAAATGTCATCATCTTTAGATGGCCATTTCAAGGTATTTTTATTCTTGCCATAGAGTTCCATGGTTTTCACTTTCATTTCATTGCGTGCAACCTCAGTAACCACTCCACGATACAGTGCCTTGCGAAAGTATTCAGCTCCCTGGAACTTTTCAACCTTTTCCCACATATCATGCTTCAAACATAAAGATACCAAATATAAATTTTTGGTGAAGAATCAACAAGTGGAACACAATTGTGAAGTTGAACGAAATTTATTGGTTATTTTAAATTTTTGTGGAAATTCAGGAAAGATATATATCTTGGTACCATGTTAGCCAGTAGATAGAAAAATGTTTAGAATTGAGAGTCCTCAGTGGTTGATACCTTTTAATGGCAAACTGAAAAGATGGTAACAAATTGCAAGCTTTCGAGACTACTCCGGTCTCTTCATCAGGCATAGACTAATACAAATGCCACCTGTCTTATCCATGTTTTTTTTTTTCTGTGCTATGTTGTGCATAAATATGTGATTCTTCAGAATTTGTATTAGTCTATGCCTGATGAAGAGACCGGAGTAGTCTCGAAAGCTTGCAATTTGTTACCATCTTTTCAGTTAGCCATTAAAAGGTATCGACCACTGAGAACTCTCAATTCTAAACATTTTTCTGTGGAAATTCAAAAACTGAAAAGTGGGGCGTGCAATAATATTCGGCCCCTTTACTTTCAGTGCAGCAAACTCACTCCAGAAGTTCATTGTGGATCTCTGAATGATCCAATGTTGTCCTAAATGCCTAATGATGATAAATATAATCCACCTGTGTGTAATCAAGTCTCCGTATAAATGCACCTGCTCTGTGATAGTCTCAGGGTTCTGTTTGAAGCACAGAGTGCATCATGAAGACCAAGGAACACAACAGGCAGGTCCGTGATACTGTTGTGGAGAAGTTTAAAGCCGGATTTGGATACAAAATGATTTCCAAAACTTTAAACATCCCAAGGAGCACTGTGCAAGCGATCATATTGAAATGGAAGGAGTATCATACCACTGCAAATCTACCAAGACCCGGCCGTCCCTCTAAACTTTCATCTCAAACAAGGAGAAGACTGATCAGAGATGCAGCCAAGAGGCCCATGATCACTCTGGATGAACTGCAGAGATCTATAGCTGAGGTGGCACAGTCTGCCCATGGGACAACAATAAGTCGTGCACTGCACAAATCTGGCCTTTATGGAAGAGTGGCAAGAAGAAAGCCATTTCTCAAAGATATCCATAAAAAGTGTCATTTAAAGTTTGCAACAAGCCACCTGGGAGACACACCAAACATGTGGTCAGATGAAACCAAATTGAACTTTTTGGCAACAATGCCAAACGATATGTTTGGCGTAAAGGCAACACAGCTCATCACCCTGAACACACCATCCCCACTGTCAAACATGGTTGTGGCAGCATCATGGTTTGGGCCTGCTTTTCTTCAGCAGGGACAGGGAAGATGGTTAAAATTGATGGAAAGATGGATGCAGCCAAATACAGGACCATTCTTGAAGAAAACCTGTTGGAGTCTGCAAAAGACCTGAAATGGGGACAGAGATTTGTCTTCCAACAAGACAATGATCCCAAACATAAAGCAAAATCTACAATGGAATGGTTCACAAATAAACGTATGCAGGTGTTAGAATGGCCAAGTCTCTCTATGTACAAAACTGATAGAGACATACCCCAAGCTACTTGCAGCTGTAATCGCAGCAAAAGGTGGCGCAACAAAGTATTAAGTTAAAGGGGCCAAATAATATTGCATGCCCCACTTTTCAGTTTTTGAATTAACACAAAAATTTAAAATAATCAATAAATTTCGTTCAACTTCACAATTGTGTTCCCCTTGTTTTTGATTCTTCACCAAAAATTTACATTTGGTATCTTTATGTTTGAAGCATGATATGTGGGAAAAGGTTGAAAAGTTCCAGGGGACCGGATACTTTCGCAAAGCACTGTACTTTCTACCATCATATATTACTTCAACCCAGTCATCAGCCAGTAACTTACATTGAAAAGCTGAAGTAACTTACCGTATATACTCGAGTATAAGCCGAGATTTTCAGCCCAAATTTTTGGGCTGAAAGTGCCCCTCTCGGCTTATACTCGAGTCACGGCCGGCGGTGGGGTCGGCGGGTGAGGGGGAGAGAGCGTGTCGCATACTCACCTGGTCCCGGCGCTCCTGGCGCTCCCCCTGCCTGTCCCACGGTCTTCGGTGCCGCAGCTCGTCCCCTGTTCAGCGGTCACATGGGACCGCTTATTAGAGAAATGAATATGGACTCCACTCCCATAGGGGTGGAGCCGCATATTCATTTCTCTAATCAGCGGTAACGGTGACCGCTGACAGAGGAAGAGGCTGCGGCACCCGGAGACCAGCTGTCCGGGAGAAGGAGCCAGGGACGCCGGGAGCAGGTAAGTATGTCATAGTTACCTGTCCGCGTTCCACACGCCGAGCGCTGCTCTGTCTTCGCGTCCTCTTGTTCTGACTGTTCAGGTCAGAGGGCGCGATGACGCATATAGTGTGCGCGCCGCCCTCTGCCTGATCAGTCAGTGCAGAGAGACGCCGGGACGGGACGCTGAGGAGCTGCAAGCAAGAGAGGTGAGTATGTGTTTGTTTTTTTTTATTGCAGCAGCAGCAGCATTGTATATTGCACAGATTTATGTGGAGTATCTATGGGGCAACAGTGCAGAGCATTATATATATATATGGCACAGCTTTATGTGGAGCATCTATGGGGCCATAATCAAAGGTGCAGAGCATTATATATGGCACAGCTATCTATGGGGCCATAATCAAAGGTGCAGGGCATTATATATGGCACAGCTATCTATGGGGCCACAATCAAAGGTGCAGGGCATTATATATGGCACAGCTATCTATGGGGCCATAATCAAAGGTGCAGGGCATTATATATGGCACAGCTATCTATGGGGCCATAATCAAAGGTGCAGAGCACTGTATATGGCACAGCTTTCTATGGGGCCATAATCAAAGGTGCAGAGCATTGTATATGGCACAGCTTTCTATGGAGCATCTATGGGGCCATAATCAAAGGTGCAGAGCATTGTATATGGCACAGCTTTCTATGGAGCATCTATGGGGCCATAATGAACTGTGCAGAGCATTATATATGGGGCAGCTTTATGTGGAGCGTCTATGGGGCTATACTGAACGGTGCAGAGCATTATATATGGCACAGCTTTATGTGGAGCATCTATGGGGCCATAATGAACAGTATGGCGCATCTATTTTTCATTTTGAAATTTACCGGTAGCTGCTGCATTTTCCACCCTAGGCTTATACTCGAGTCAATAAGTTTTCCCAGTTTTTTGTGGCAAAATTAGGGGGGTCGGCTTATACTCGGGTCGGCTTATACTCGAGTATATACGGTACGTTACAATAAGTTTACTTCATACAGAAACTGTGAAACTTTTAGCAGCAACATGAAACTTAATGAATAGTTAATACATTATGCAATATAAGAACTCTGCAAGTTACAACTTAATTTATGCTTAGTTCTCAATCCTACAAAAACTTTTTATCTTTTTGGTAACTTACGTTACTGAGAAAATATCTACAATGGATATGTGCAAAATTTCTGGTAAACAATAATCTTACAGAACCAAAGATATTATAGCATTTTGGTTTCCTAACAGTACTTCTTTTATATTTACTGATCTTAAGTTATGCATGTTGCTAGTTGCTAGTTGCATAGTTGCTAGTAATCCACTTACCAATATAGCCTGTTAATGTATGATTCCAGTAAGAACAGTAGGTGTTCACATTCAACCCTCTGCCATCTTGGAAATATATAGAATTTGAAAGAAACAGCGTTGCCACCTTATGCCATGTGTAATGAAGTACCAACTTACAAAAAATTAACTATTTCCGAAATATTTAAAAATTTAAAAAATATTCCTTCTCAGCACGCTGCAGCAGAGACAAACATACTTTAAAAGCCGGGACCGAGCCGCACAGGAGACTAGTCGGACAGGCGTGTCCGCGCAGCTTCTCTCCACCCAATGCCTTTGAATGACAGGTCTCTCCCTATGCATATACGCACGCAGAAAGAGATCGGTCACTCCAGGGCAGTGGGTGGTGAGACGCTACTAGTGACCCACTGATCGACTAGTCTCCTGTGTGGCTCAGTCCCGGCAACTTTGAAAGTACGAATGCTGGAAATATGCATTGTGTGAGACATCCTGCCCATGGATCCCTTTAATATCTGCTTTCCTATTGCATGGCCAGGTTTGCATTTCAGCTGAAATTTTAATGAATGGACTCGCCAGTTCTCCTGATAAAATGGGGGACTTGTGTTGGGGTTGAATGGAGCAACAGTCACATAAGCGCTGTCGCTCCATTCATAATCTATAGGATCTGCTACAATTATATGTGAGAGATATGCCGAACTTGCGTGGTAGGCTGTGAGCTCGTATTTATGGAACTATAAGACCTCCGAAAGCACGGACAAGACATAGTGTCATTAAGGCCACAATGTCACGTTCAGTATTGGTCAGTATTTTACCTCAGTATTTGTAAGTCAAAACCATGAGAGGAACAATCAGAGGAAAAGTATAATAGAAACACGTCACCACTTCTGTATTTATCACCCACTCCTGGTTTTGTCTTACAAGTGTCAATTTTACTCAGCAACAGCAACAACATATTTACAGTCATTTTGGAGAAACTTTTCCAAAACAGACCTAATCTGATCATCTCACCATATCAGGGCTCCTAACCATGGGACCTCTGACTGTGGGCTGGTTCCCCCGCCAGCAGTGAGGTTCTGTCTCACATTCATCTTCTTCTGGGCTTTGACTAGGTCACTCCAAAACATTTACTTTTTTTCCCCTTAACCTCTTAATGACCGCTAATACGTCTTTTTACTGACCTGAGATATAAGAGAATAGTATCCCCATACAGATGACAATCCAGCAGCTGTCAGCTGGACACTATCGCTGACAAGTTGCTGCATCAGCCACGACTGGTGTTGGCACCGTCCATATCTGTTGAACTCCTTAGATGCTGCTGTCAATAGTGACTCCATCATATAAATGGTTAATAGAGTGTGGGGGCTCCCTCTTTATCCCCATTGCCACCCTGAGATCATGATTGTGTGGTCCTGATGTTTGCCATGGCAATTCATGAGCAAATAGCGGCCTTAGGGTACCGTCTCACTATACGATTTACCAACGATCACGACCTGCGATACGACCTGGCCGTGATCGTTGGTAAGTCGTTGTGTGGTCGCTGGGGAGCTGTCACACAGACAGCTCTCCAGCGACCAACGATGCCGAGGTTCGTTGGTAACCAGGGTAAACATCGGGTTACTAAGCGCAGGGCCGCGCTTAGTAACCCGATGTTTACCGTGGTTACCAGCGTAAAAGTAAAAAAAAAAAACTGTACATACTCACCATCTGATGTCTGTCAGGTCCCTTGCCGTCTGCTTCCCGCTCTGACTGAGTGCCGCTGTACAGTGAGAGCACAGCACAGCGGCGACGTCACTGCTGTGATCTGCTCTCACTTTCCGGCCGGCAGACAGTCAGAGCGGGAAGCGGACGGCAAGGGACCTGACGGACATCAGATGGTGAGTATGTACTGTTTTTTGTTTTTTTTTACTTTTACGCTGGTAACCACGGTAAACATCGGGTTACTAAGCGCGGCCCTGCGCTTAGTAACCCGATGTTTACCCTGATTACAAGCGAACGCATCGCTGGATCGCTGTCACACACAACGATCCAGCGATGACAGCGGGAGATCCAGCGACGAAAGAAAGTTTAAAACGATCTGCTACGACGTACGATTCTCAGCAGGGTCCCTGATCGCAGTAGCGTGTCAGACACTGCGAGATCGTAACGATATCGCTAGAACGTCACGAATCGTACCGTCGTAGCGATGAAAATGCCACTGTGTGACGGTACCCTTAGAGTCTGTCGGCTATAGTGACCTGTTCAATAGTTACCGACATTTAGGTGGTAAAAATACACTTCATTCCTGTCATGTCACTTTGCATTAATTCCTGAAAATCACATGAAGGGTTAATAAACTACCTGGCGGCAGTTTTCAATATGGCGAGGGATGTTTTTAAAATGGTAATACTTTTGGAGGTTTCCCAATATATAGGACCCCCCCAAAAAATGTTTGTAAATTTCCTTGAAAAAATGAAAAATTGCTGCTACATTTTTAAACCTCATAAAAGGCTAACAAAATAACATTTTACAAATGGTGCGTATTTAAAGCAGATATGAGGGACATGTTATTTATTAATATTTTTCTACAGTTTGACTATCTGGATTAAAGGGATAATTTTTCAAAGTTTGAAAATTGCTAATTTTTCAACATTTTTGTCAAATTTCTGATATTTTTTGTAAATAAACACAAAACATATTGACCTAAATTTACCATTAACGTAAATTATAATGTGCCACAAAAAAACAAATCTCAAAATCACTGGGATTTGTTGAAGCGCTCCAAAGTTATTTCCACATAAAGAGACACTGGCCAGATTTCAAAAATTTGGCCCAGTCACGAAGGGGCTAAACCATTCATGTGTTGCTTTAGCAGTATGCTTTGGGTCATTGTCTTGAGACAGGTTTTGTTTGGATGGATTATTTCACACCATCCAACTTCACCTCGATTAGGCCCATTTTTCCTGTCCTTGCTACCATAAAACATCCTCACAGCATGATGCTGCCACTGCCATGTTTCACTGTGGGGATGGTGTTCTTGGGGTGATGAGCTGTGTTGGTTTGGAGCCAGGCATAGCATTTACCTCGGTGGCCAAAAAGTTAAATTTTGGTCTCATCTGACCACAGCAACTTCATCCATACATTTGAGGAGTCTCTCACAGGTCTTTTGACAAACTCCAAATGAGCCTTACAATTTTTTGTGTGTAAATAAAGGCATTTTTCTTCCCACTCTTCCATAAAGGCCACCTCTATGGAGTGTATGGCTTATTGTTGTCGTATGGACAGATACTCCAGTCTCTGCTTGGGAACTCTGCAGCTCCTTCAGGGTTACCTTTGGTGTCTGTGCTGCCTCTCCGATTATTGCCCTCCTTGCCCAGGCTCAGAGATTTGGTGGCCAGCCCTCTCTTGGCAGGTTTGTTGTGGTACCATGTTCATTCAATTTGATGATAATGGATTTGGTGGTGCTCCGGGGGATCATTAGAGATTGTGATATATGGTTAGTGGTGCCTCTTGCTTATTGGTGTTGCCGCTTCTGTGGCCTTTCAGAAAAGGTGAAGGGTATATACTGACATATGTGTGACACTTAGATTGCACACAGGGGAAGTCCTGTCACGAAGCATGTTACTTAGAAAGGGAATAGCTTGCGCCAGAAATTATTAGGGTCTTCATAGCAAAAGAGGTAAATACACATGCCAATTTTTACTTATCTAATCCCATAAATTTAATTTATGCCTATGTTTTTCTCACTTCAACTTCGATAGATTGTAATGTAAGAAAATATGTAAAAGCTAAGAGGGGTGAAAACTTTCGCAAGCCACTGTACACATAATTGCCACTCAGGCTCTTATCCCTTCAGTGGCTAACTTGTCACTCAGACTACAGTCACTCCTGGGCTGCAACTCTCCTTGCCACTTTCACTCCTTTGCTCCTCCACTCGCCACACTCTCCTTGCGACTACACATCCCTGCCTCCTCATAAGTCAGCTTCTCCTCACTCGATCTCAATGCTCCGACTCTCTGCCACCAAGACACAACTGCAGGCATCTATTCTTCCACGACAATGGATGGGATACCAGGGATGTCTCCTAATGACCTCTTCTGCCCAGGATTGTCACTGACAATCTTATCTCCATAACCTGGGGTAACACACCACTTCGGAGGTGGCCTCTTTCCATTTACAAGGCTCAGGGTGTATTGGACACTGGTGTTACTACCTCTGCAATTGACCTCAAATGGAGGGATGCTTGCCCTTAAGCAATCTCTGACCTCTCTAAAGGTACCTTCACACTAAACGATTTACCAACGATCACGACCAGCGATACGACCTGGCCGTGATCGTTGGTAAGTTGTTGTGTGGTCGCTGGGGAGCTGTCACACAGACAGCTCTCCAGCGACCAACGATGCTGAGGTCCCCGGGTAACCAGGGTAAACATCGGGTTACTAAGCGCAGGGCCGCGCTTAGTAACCCGATGTTTACCCTGGTTACCATTGTAAAAGTAAAAAAAAACAAACAGTACATACTCACCTTCTGCTGTCTGTCACACGTCCCTCGCCGTCTGCTTCCTGCACTGATTGTGATTGCCGGCCGTAAAGTACAGCACAGCGGTGACGTCACCGCTGTGCTCTGCTTTTACTTTACGGCCTGCACTCACAGTCAGTGCGGGAAGCAGACGGCGAGGGACGTGTGACAGACATCAGAGGGTGAGTATGTACTGTTTTTTTTTTTACTTTTACAATGGTAACCAGGGTAAACATCGGGTTACTAAGCGCGGCCCTGCGCTTAGTAACCCGATATTTACCCTGGTTACCACTGTAAAACATCGCTGGCATCGTTGCTTTGGCTGTCAAACACGACGATACACGCCGATCTGACGACCAAATAAAGTTCTGAACTTTCAGCAACGACCAGCGATATCACAGCAGGATCCTGATCGCTGCTGCCTGTCAAACACAACGATATCACTAGCCAGGACACTGCAACGTCACGGATCGCTAGCGATATCGTTTAGTGTGAAGGTACCTTAAGTTTTGCTTAGACAACAATCTTATTCGGGTAGTCCGGTGTAAACTCTGTGTAATCCCCACAACAAATTGGAAAGGTAGGTCAGATGCCTGAGAGCAGCTCTATTCACTCTCTTATTAGGCTGCCAGAAAAAGCCAAGAGAAGCGCTCGGCAGCCCCATAAGAAATTAAAACAGCAGCGGTCCAGCATTTGTACTGCTGCTCCATGCTAACGGGGATAAAGATGCCTTGTTCTGCCAATCGGTGAGGGTACTGATGGTCGCACCACCACAGAGCAATAAGTTATTACCTTCCTGTGAATAACTTGTTTTCACCAGAAAACTGCTTTAGCTCCTAACCTACAGGGCTGTTGTGGTGTCGGCTAGACATGAAAATGAACAGACAGTAAAACAAACAAGTGCATTGAGCATGAGACCAAGTAGGAAGCTGATAGCACACAAATTAAAAGGGGCTGAACAGCTATTTTCACCCTCTTACCTATAGGTACTATGTGTTCAACCACCACTGCAGTCAAACTGGGGAGACACAAGCCCTCAAGATTGGCAATCAGTGGATGGTTTCAGAGGCTGGAGCCCCACTGATCTACTAATAATGACCAATCCTATGGATAGTTGATATCTGTAATATAATATATGTAATATAAAAGTATAACCGTCATAATGGCAATATACCTGAATAGGCATATGGTTGATCAACATTAAAGCGCTATATGTGACCACATTAGTGTCCACAGATCTAAGCAGTACATTCAACACGAGATCTTAGTAATGATCTTCGCACAGCAATTAACATTTATCTCTGCCATTGGGTTGGTCCCATCTCCTACACATCAATCAGAGCATAACTAACCACACAACAATGAGCAGCATAGCCAATACTAAATATTATTTAAACAATGCCAAAAGTAGTTAGACTATTTATGCTGAAAGTTATACAAAAACAAACGACTTCATATCAGGACTAGTCGCTATCAAATATAGAGCAAGGGATATGGATCACAAGGACCCAAAAGAACGACCAACATGTCCAAATAGTAATGTATATAAAAAAAAAATTTTAATTTTATTATACAACACTTATAAAAAGATACACATATACATCACATTTATAAGAAACAGGTGAGGTGAAATACTGCGGGGTGTGCATAGACACCACAAAGAAGCATACTAAGGGCGCACGGAGCCGGGAACAAAAAGTCCACCCATACAAAAAGTAGTAAGCAAGGGGTTAAGATACCTCCAATCCCATCCTGCTATGGCTGATGAAATGCTTCCACCATACATCCACATAAAAGGACCATAGGTCCAGGTATCAAATATATTCAACAAGTGTCCATTACCTCTTTAGTGGAGAAAGCGGGTGAAATGTATCCAGGGTCCGTGCGCCCTCCCCGACGCACGTTTCGGTAGTCCCCGAGGAAGGTGTGACTACCGAAACGTGCGTCGGGGAGGGCGCACGGACCCTGGATACATTTCACCCGCTTTCTACACTAAAGAGGTAATGGACACTTGTTGAATATATTTGATACCTGGACCTATGGTCCTTTTATGTGGATGTATGGTGGAAGCATTTCATCAGCCATAGCAGGATGGGATTGGAGGTATCTTAACCCCTTGCTTACTACTTTTTGTATGGGTGGACTTTTTGTTCCCGGCTCCGTGCGCCCTTAGTATGCTTCTTTGTGGTGTCTATGCACACCCTCAGTATTTCACCTCACCTGTTTCTTATAAATGTGATGTATATGTGTATCTTTTTATAAGTGTTGTATAATAAAATTAAAAATTTTTTTTTATATACATTACTATTTGGACATGTTGGTCGTTCTTTTGGGTCCTTGTGATCCATATCCCTTGATCAATCAGAGCATGCTGTAAGGCAAAATCCCTATTCAATCACTAGTTGTCCATGTACACGTAACCTAATCACTGGTATAAGATACAGCAGACATCCTGGACACAGGACTTCTCAGTGTGTGATGCCCACAGTGCTCCGTCTGTTACTCCCGGGTCGCACTAGGGCAGTGTAAATAAAGACACATTCACCAGATGAACGTGGTGATCAACGTCACAAAGTCCTGATCCCAGGAACGATGTGAAATCTTCAGTACAGATGTATGATAAAAACTTAGCAAATTGCTCTATTTGCAGAGAGTCCTGTGATGTGTAATTGGATCAAGTAATGTCTCTAAGTACAGCGAAAAGAGCAAGTGCCGCATCCCCACACCAAGCAAAAACTACATAATAGCGGCTCTCACGTCAAGGACACAACAATCAAGGTAGGTTCATTTATCACTTAAGGTACCTTCACACGAAACGACATTATAACGATATCGCTAGCAATCCGTGACGTTGCAGCGTCCTCGCTAGCGATATCGTTTCGTTTGACACGCAGCAGCGATCAGGATCCTGCTGTGATGTCGCTGGTCGCTGAATAAAGTCCAGAACTTTATTTGGTCGTCCGATCGCTGTGTATCGTTGTGTTTGAAAGCAAAAGCAACGATACCAGCGATATTTTACACTGGTAACCAGGGTAAACATCGGGTTACTAAGCGCAGGGCCGCGCTTAGTTACCCGATGTTTACCCTGGTTACTAGCGTAAAATGTAAAAAAAAACAAACAGCACATACTCACATTGCGTCCCCTGCAGTCTGCTTCCTCCTCTGACTCAGCGCCGCAAAGTGAAAGTGAAAGCAGCACAGCGGTGACGTCACCGCTCTGCTCTCACTGTACGGCGCTCAGTCAGTCAGGAAGTGGACGCAGGGGGACGTGAATGTATGTGCTGTTTGTTTTTTTTAGATTTTACGCTGGTAACCAGGGTAAACATCGGGTTACTAAGCGCGGCCCTGCGCTTAGTTACCCGATGTTTACCCTGGTTACCAGGGGACCTCGGCATAGTTGATCGCTGGAGAGCGGTCTGTGTGACAGCTCTCCAGCGACCAAACAGCGACGCTGCAGCGATCGACATCGTTGTCGCTATCGCTGCAGCGTCGCTTCGTGTGAAGGTACCTTAAGGCTTCTGTAGGACAGACACTAAGTAAAGGGAATGTATCTACAGAAAATTACCTACCATCATTATTTTTTAAATCCAGTTTTTATGCTAAATATATTTATTAAAAATAGAATTTTTGGTGATTTTATTTTGAGCAATATATAATATACAGAGAGACATATAATAGAATGACATGTTCTTTCCTGTCCAGATCACTTCTCAGCAGTCTCATTATCATCACAGACTAGATAACAATTAATACAGTTACAGGATACCACACACAAGCGCTCACCTCCTCCTCCTGTACAATGACTGATAACTCCTCTATATACAGTAGATAACACAGGATCCACCATTCACAATAGGTGATATCACAGCTCACCTCCTCCTCCTGTACAATGACTGATAACACCTCTATATACAGTAGATAACACAGGATCCACCATTCACAATAGGTGATGTCACAGCTCACCTCCTCCCTCTCCTGCACAATGACACATAACACCTCTATATACAGTAGATAACACAGGATCCACAATTGACAATAGGTGATGTCACAGCTCACCTCCTCCTCCTGTACAATGACTGATAACACCTCTATATACAGTAGATAACACAGGATCCACCATTCACAATAGGTGATGTCACAGCTCACCTCCTCCTCCTGTACAATGACTGGTAACACCTCTATATACAGTAGATAACACAGGATCCACCATTCACAATAGGTAATGTCACAGCTCACCTCCTCCTCCTGTACAATGACTGATAACACCTCTATATACAGTAGATAACACAGGATCCACCATTCACAATAGGTGATGTCACAGCTCACCTCCTCCTCCTATACAATGACTGATAACACCTCTATATACAGTAGGTAACACAGGATCCACCATTCACAATAGGTGATGTCACAGCTCACCTCCTCCTCCTGTATAATTACTGATAACACCTCTATATACAGCAGATAACACAGGATCCACCATTCTTACTAGAAGATATCACAGCTCAGCTCCTCCCTCTCCTGTACAATGACTGATAACACCTCTATATACAGTAGATAACACCGGATCCGCCATTCACAATAGATGATGTCACAGCTCACCTCCTCCTCCTGTACAATGACTGATAACACCTCTATATACAGCAGATAACACATGATCCACCATTCACAATAGGTGATACATCAGCTCACCTCCTCCTCCTGTACAATGACTGATAACACTTCTATATACAGTAGATAACACAGGATCCACCATTCACAATAGGTGATGTCACAGCTCACCTCCTCCCTCTCCTGCACAATGACACATAACACCTCTATATACAGTAGATAACACAGGATCCACAATTGACAATAGGTGATGTCACAGCTCACCTCCTCCTCCTGTACAATGACTGATAACACCTCTATATACAGTAGATAACACAGGATCCACCATTCACAATAGATGATGTCACAGCTCACCTCCTCCTCCTGTACAATGACTGATAACACCTCTATACACAGTAGATAACACAGGATCCACCATTCTTACTAGGAGATATCACAGCTCAGCTCCTCCCTCTCCTGTACAATGACTAATAACACCTCTATATACAGTAGATAACACCGGATCCACCATTCACAACAGATGATGTCGCAGCTCACCTCCTCCTCCTGTACAATGACTGATAACACCTCTATATACAGTAGGTAACACAAGATCCACCATTCACAATAGGTGATGTCACAGCTCACCTCCTCCTCCTGTACAATGTCTGATAACAGCTCTATATACAGTAGATAACACAGGATCCACCATTCACAATAGGTGATGTTACAGCTCACCTCCTCCTGCACAATGACTGATAACACCTCTATATACAGCAGATAACACAGATTTCAACATTCATTCACAATAGATGTCACAGCTCACCTCCTCCTGTACAATGACTGATAACACCTCTATATACAGCAGATAACACAGGATCCACAATTCACAATAGGTGATGTCACAGCTCACCTCCTCCTGTACAAGGACTGATAACACCGCTATATACAGTAGATAACACAGGATCCATCATTCACAATAGGTGATGTCACAGCTCACCTTTTCCTGTACAATGACTGATAACACCTCTATATACAGCAAATAATACACTATCCACGATTCACAATAGGTGATGTCACAGCTCACCTCCTCCTGTACAATGACTGATAACACAGGACCCACCATTCAAAATTATGAGCTTGGCCTTAATTACCGCATTTACTAGGGTCTGAATCATTCTACTGCTGTAAATGTCCAAGTGATCAACAACAGTATAATATTAGTCATAGCGGCCAATGTGAAAATCGCAAGATTTTAGATGTTTTTTTATGACACATTCCCTAAAAGCATGTAAGACAGTGGATGCTCAACTGATGGAATACAGATCCATAGTCGAGGCTTTATTATGGTCTGATGTGGAAATTCCCCAAAAGAGCACCTTTTTCCAGATTGACTTATCTTTGTTTGCAAGTTATTTTCCATGCTCCTGACTGGTGCTCTGAAGGCTGTTTACTTCCAAACTGACCACTCTCTCATTCTCCATTTATTGGGCAGAATTTGGTTGTAGGTAGTAAGAAATATATGATATGTACTACGGTTGGCATGGGTCATTTTTTTTTCATACTTTCAGCATCTTTTGTTTTCTATATGTAGCCTGTTGTAGGTATGGTGTTTTTTTCCATGCATTTTATGGCAGGCTTCTCTATAAATGCTTGCATAAAAAACATGTTTGTTTAACAGTGGCATAGTGGGGGCCAGAGGCAATTGCTCTGGATGGAAAATTGTTAGGGGCGTAAATTTCAAAAGAAAAACACTATTATTTTTTTATATTGAAATATTGTGCCCCTAAGAAGCGGTGAAGATCTGGGTGGCCTAGTACCCTGGATTCCCTACAGGCGAGGATGCTACGGACCCCCACAGGCCACCAGTGCCATCCTGCTCTGCAAAAGGTGGGAAGAAGAGGTCGCTCTGATTTGGCGAGCATACATTTTATTATTTTATGCGGTTGGGGGGGCCTCCTTACTTTTTAAAGGTATTAATCTAATATTTTCTAAAGGGTTATTTCTATGCACTGATTTTTGCCAGTCAATCAAAAGTGGAGGTAACCTGGCTATGCTAAGGTTATTGAAACCTGAATTTTTTTATTTTTCTGACACTACAGCTCTGCACATTTAATATAATCTGCTACCACATAAATCAAGCTGTAAGGATAGATAGAGAAAAGCAGAAATGCCCACAGATTACTTTGTCCCTTCCATAAAGTGATCACGGGATTTACCTTTATTCCCAGCCATGTCTATGCAGAACTCTCTTTCTCGAGAGCGCTCTTTATGCAGTTTTCCCCAAGAACTTGAATGTAATAAGGGATGTCTTCCCTTCTCAGGCTGGATAAACACTTCGCTCTGAGAACATGCTGTACTTGTGTTTAGAGCAACCAAGACCTTGGAAACCTTGTCAATGCTGAAAGCTAATCAATGAGGTCATTATAAAAGGTGCACAAAGCAAACAAACCCTGGAAATGATCACATTATGTGTGCCACACTGCTGGTTGCAGAATGAGTTGACTGAGGAACCCATCAGTCAGCTTGTTCTGATAAGAAAACTTTGCTACTCTTTTATCTATTTATTTTTATATTTTTTAGTTCCTTTCTGCTGTTTTATGAAGGATGAAAGTTGATTGCTCAAGGAAACAAAGTTTGTAAAAATAAAACGCTGTAATAATTATTATTAGAACCCAACCGCAAAAATGAATTTTAGCCAGAAATACGGTAAATTAAAATTAAAAATTGCCCCCCAAATGAGGACAATCCCTTCAAGTGCTTCCTGGCTCCTTTGATTTATCCCGTCATGGCCCCCACCCTATACACATTAGATAAAAGTCATACAATTTATTTGGGGGCCTCCTGACTTTTCCCTGACATATCATGTTGGTGGGA
The DNA here is from genome assembly GCF_051348905.1 of Ranitomeya variabilis. Lineage (NCBI taxonomy): Eukaryota > Metazoa > Chordata > Amphibia > Anura > Dendrobatidae > Ranitomeya > Ranitomeya variabilis. Next base: position 247,196,835 of record NC_135233.1, on the reverse strand, counting down.
AAATAAATGTCGACCCTCAATCTTTTATTTCAGGAGAGATAAGCCACTGACAGGAGAGTCCGGCTGAAGCTTTCACCTCTCTGCCCATTGAAAACATGAATAAATGACACAGTGCGCATCATGGGAGCCATCATAGACTACGCTAAAGCTGGAGTATTTCAGCTCATGAATATACACAATGACATAAAAGCTGAGTGCTGGGCGCTTTTCAGCTTAATTACCTTAACAATATTTTTGTTATTAAAGCACATAAAGGAAAAGAATTAGAAATAGATAAATGAAGAGTAAGAACTTGGCTGCAGAAGGAACGGGATCTGCGATGTGCTTGGAAATCCTGTTGCCTGAGGTGGCTGGATGATTCTAGGTCAAGATCTCCCCAAAGCAATCTATATTCCCTGTCTCCCAAAGGGGAAGAATGGATATTAGCATGAAAACCCTCATCGTGGCCTTTAACCCCCTCTACATTTTGCTATTTGCCTTCCCTTGCAAAGTGCCCTGCAAAGTGCCCTGGAAGAAGCTGCACCTCCTATACATAGAACAACTCGGCACAGACGGCGACAACCGTGGCACACGCTGCAAACACGTTTCCTGCAGCGGTGCTCCAGGTGCGCCGAACGTCTGTGGAGAAAATCTAATCTGCCCGAAGATTTCATCCATTATAAGTTCATGTTAAAAACATACAACTCTGCCCTTCACCTCTCCAAACAAACCTATTTCAACACCCTCATCACCTCGCTGTCCAATAACCCTAAACGTCTCTTTGACACTTTCCGGTCCCTACTCAACCCAAGAGAGCAGGCCCCAACCACAGATCTCCACGCTGACGATCTGGCCAATTACTTCAAAGAAAAAATTGACCACATTCGACAGGAAATCATTTCCCAATCTCTTCATACCAAGCACTGTCCTCCCTCCCCCACTGCATCTAGTTCACTCTCTGACTTTGAACCAGTTACAGAAGAAGAAGTAAGCAGGCTCCTTGCATCTTCTCGCCCGACCACTTGCACCAGCGACCCCATTCCGTCGCATCTCCTCCAGTCCCTTTCCCCGGCTGTCACCTCTCACCTAACAAAAATATTCAACCTTTCCCTCACTTACGGTATTTTTCCCTCCTCATTTAAGCATGCCATCATACATCCACTACTTAAAAAGCCCTCCCTCGATCAAAATTGTGCCGCTAATTATAGACCTGTCTCTAATCTTCCCTTCATCTCTAAACTCCTGGAACGCCTGGTCCACTCCCGTCTTACCCGCTATCTCTCAGATAATTCTCTTCTCGACCCTCTTCAATCTGGTTTCCGCTCTTTACACTCTACTGAAACTGCCCTCACTAAAGTCTCTAATGACCTACTAACAGCTAAATCTAATGGTCACTATTCCATGCTAATTCTCTTGGATCTCTCTGCAGCATTCGACACTGTGGATCATCAGCTCCTCCTCACTATGCTCCGCTCCATCGGCCTCAAGGACACCGTTCTCTCTTGGTTCTCCTCCTATCTCTCTGGCCGATCCTTCACTGTTTGTTTTGCTGGTTCCTCCTCCTCTCACCTTCCCCTTACTGTTGGGGTTCCTCAAGGATCAGTCCTAGGCCCCCTCCTCTTCTCTTTGTATACTGCCCCTATTGGACAAACAATCAGTAGATTTGGTTTCCAGTACCATCTCTATGCTGACGACACCCAATTATATACCTCTTCTCCTGTTATCACGCCGACCTTTTTAGAAAACACCAGTGATTGTCTTACCGCTGTCTCTAACATCATGTCCTCCCTCTATCTGAAACTGAACCTGTCAAAAACTGAACTCCTCGTGTTCTCTCCCTCTACAAACCTACCTTTGCCCGACATTGCCATCTCTGTGTGCGGTTCCACCATTACTCCAAAGCAACATGCCCGCTGCCTTGGAGTCATCCTTGATTCCGAGCTTTCATTCACCCCCCACATCCGATCACTGGCTCGCTCTTCTTATCTGCATCTCAAAAACATTTCCAGAATTCGCCCTTTTCTTACTTTCGACTCTGCAAAAACTCTTACTGTCTCACTTATTCATTCTCGTCTGGACTATTGTAACTCTCTACTAATTGGCCTACCTTTTACCAGACTCTCCCCGCTCCAATCTGTCCTGAATGCTGCTGCCAGGATCATATTCCTCGCCAACCGTTACACCGATGCCTCTACCTTGTGCCAGTCATTACACTGGCTACCCATCCAATCCAGAATCCAGTACAAAACTACTACCCTCATCCACAAAGCACTCCATGGCTCAGCACCACCCTACATCTCCTCTCTGGTCTCAGTCTACCAACCTACCCGTGCCCTCCGCTCCGCTAATGACGTCAGGTTAGCATCCTCAATAATCAGAACCTCCCACTCCCGTCTCCAAGACTTTACACGTGCGGCGCCGATTCTTTGGAATGCACTACCTAGGTTAATACAATTAATCCCCAATCCCCACAGTTTTAAGCGTGCACTAAAAACTCATTTGTTCAGATTGGCCTACCGCCTCAACGCATTAACCTAATTATCCCTGTGTGGCCTATTAATAAAAAACAACAACATAATCACGTTCCTCCATCATGTTCTCATACACTTTATGCAGTTAATAGCCTCTGTGTCTGTACTGTTACATACTTAGGCAGTTAACTGGTTCATGCAGCTTTACATGAACACCCGAGCCTTACACTATGGCTGGTCCAAATAACTAAAGCAATTGTTACCATCCACCTCTTGTGTCTCCCCTTTTCCTCATAGATTGTAAGCTTGCGAGCAGCAGGGCCCTCATTCCTCCTGGTATCTGTTTTGAACTGTGATTTCTGTTATGCTGTAATGTCTGTTGTCTGTATAAGTCCCCTCTATAAGTTGTAAAGCGCTGCAGAATATGTTGGCGCTATATAAATAAAATTATTATTATTATTATTATTCCCTATCCGTGCCATCTTAACTTGTCATAAAAAGCTGAAGAAGACCCAAGTATTTAAAGACCTCTCACCAAAGTTGGGTAATGCTGCAAAATAACATTACTGATCCTGCACTGATCCTGAGTTACATTTTGTATTATACGCCAGAGCTGCTCTCACTATTCTGCTGGTGCAGTCACTGTGTACATACATTACAGTACTGATCCTGAGTTACATCCTGTATTATACTCCAGAGCTGCACTCACTATTCTGCTGGTGCAGTCACTGTGTACATACATTACAGTACTGATCCTGAGTTACATCCTGTATTATACTCCAGAGCTGCACTCACTATTCTGCTGGTGCAGTCACTGTGTACATACATTACTGATCCTGAGTTACATCCTGTATTATACTCCAGAGCTGCACTCACTATTCTGCTGGTGCAGTCACTGTGTACATACAGTACTGATCCTGAGTTACATTTTGTATTATACGCCAGAGCTGCTCTCACTATTCTGCTGGTGCAGTCACTGTGTACATACATTACATTACTGATCATGTACTGATCCTGAGTTACATCCTGTATTATACCCCAGAGCTGCACTCACTATTCTGCTGGTGCAGTCACTGTGTACATACATTACATTACTGATCCTGTACTGATCCTGAGTTACATCCTGTATTATACTCCAGAGCTGCACTCACTATTCTGCTGGTGCAGTCACTATGTACATACATTACTTATCCTGTACTGATCCTGAGTTACATCCTGTATTATACTCCAGAGCTACACTCACTATTCTGCTGGTGCAGTCACTGAGTACATACATTACCTTACATTACTGATCCTTAGTTACATCCTGTATTATACCCCAGAGCTGCACTCACTATTCTGCTGGTGCAGTCACTGTGTACATACTTTACATTACTGATCCTGTACTGATCCTGAGTTACCTCCTACATTATACTCCAGAGCTGCTCTCACTATTCTGCTGGTGCAGTCACTGTGTACATATATTACATTACTGATCCTGAGTTACATCCTGTATTATACTCCAGAACTGCACTCACTATTCTGCTGGTGCAGTCACTGTGTACATACATTACTGATCCTGAGTTACATCCTGTATTATACTCCAGAGCAGCACTCACTATTCTGCTGGTGTAGTCACTGTGTACATACATTACATTACTGATCCTGAGTTACATCCTGTATTATACTCCAGAGCTGCACTCACTATTCTGCTGGTGCAGTCACTGTGTACATGCATTACATTACTGATCCTGTACTGATCCTGAGTTACATCCTGTATTATACTCCAGAGCTGCACTCACTATTCTGCTGGTGCAGTCACTGTGTACATACATTACTTATCCTGTACTGATCCTGAGTTACATCCTGTATTATACTCCAGAGCTGCACTCACTATTCTGCTGGTGCTGTCACTATGTACATACATTACATTACTGATCCTGAGTTACATCCTGTATTACACTCCAGAGCTGCACTCACTATTCTGCTGGTGTAGTCACTGTGCACATATACTGTATTACATTACTCATCCTGTACTGACCATTCCCTGAGGAAGCATCCCTGCGTTGCAGGTTGAGGTGAGGGACAAGCAGTGCATTTTGACTCTATGGGTTTGTTAACCCTTTTATCATTCTTATATTTATGTGACCCCCTCATCTATGAACTTTTTATACCTTTAGGTGACCTATTTTTGGTTTTCCATCATTCATTATGAATTGAACTCTACATTCTTTTTGATCATTAACAAGGTCTATAGGATCTTCTATCTGGTCTTCTTGTCTGGGTCACTCTTTACTATATAGGCATTTACGGTACATCATCATTTTTGCACTGTACTCCTCCACCTTCATGTATCTTATCTGTTTATTTGTAAATGGTTTTAATTTATGTGTCTTGTCCACTTTGTTTTCAATAAAAATTATTTTAATATTTCATTACTGGTCTTGTGCTGGATTTTTGTAGATGTTATTATGTTTCTTTATATTTCTAGCTGACTTATTTACTAGTCCATAATTTATGCTGTTACTCGCTTCTGTATGTGTTAATATATCCTGGATTGTACTCCAGAGCTGCGCTCACTATTCTGCTGGTTGCCATTGATGAAAATCTTGTAGATACAACCTGTTGTAAAACTGGATATTCCCAGAATGCAAATTATTTCTGAAAATGATGTAAAATATGCCATTTATATATCACTCTGTTCTAGTACCCATCAGATTTTTTTTTACTCTATTACTTAAAAATCAAAGACTTCAATAATCGAGAAATAAAAAAGACACAAGATAAAGAATCCTAGAGGTAAATCTGTATGATGAGTGCACAGGACATCTCCATTAATAATTCATGGCACGTGATCCATATATTGAGTGCTATTCTGATATTTACATTACAGGAACATACTTTGCATTATTTAACATCGTGCTTGTACTTTTCTTATAAACGCAGTTTGCTTCTGAATAGAAATCATAATGTAAAGGCAATGGCTCATTTCTTTACATAAGTGACTGGTTTATGCAACCATTTTGTAAATTAAAGGTGGTTTTCGGGCCTCATTTGAAAAATAAGTATAAAATAGAATAAAACTAAAAGACGTAATATTCACGTTCCTTGCCCCCCCAGCTCCTGTTCGACCCTTCACGGTCAGTGCCGCTCTCTACTTCCTGTTCCTATTTCAACACACTGTAAACCGGTAGTAGTACCTGCTCAGCCAATCAGTGGCCACAACTGTTACCCGCCCTAGCCAGTGATTGGCTGAGCCAGCATTTCCAGACCCTTTTTGGAATGTGAAGAAGGGACCAGGAAGCAGAGACCAGAGGGGAACAGGTAAGCACCAACACAGGATCATTGATGGCGAGAATCTCATGTTTTATTAATATTAATCAGTCTAGGGACTCTAAAAATAATTTTTTACCTAAGCCATAGTGGACAATCACCAGCAGGTTTGTCCCCCTACATAAGCTCAGGACTTAGAGGTCATACAGGGCATATTATAACACTATTGGTGTGCTCCATTATTGTTGTGGAGGTAAATACGCATTGCTTCTAAGGGGAATGCTTTTGCACTATGGTGAGAATTCGAGCACCACATGGCGGCATTCAGAGAATCAATACCTCTGTAACACAGAGGGACTCCGTGTAACCTTTGTAAAGACGCTGTGAAGAACAACCGAAGCGCCGGAGGACTTCTAGAAGCGTGGTAATATAAACTGTTTCATTACTATCACTTCTGCCATCCTTTCCTTCGACGGAGATGTTTATTTCTATGCAGAGAAGAGCTCGGTGTTACACTCAGGAACCTGGCACATCTACTGTTTACTCAGTTACACCCTAAAGATCAACACGTCTTGTCAATATATACTGTACACACACGTAGTGTTACTTTCCTCAAACCGCGCCGATTATCTACTGACTGGCATCAAAGCCGAACTTCCCTAACACTCTGCAAAAGCGATCATGCCTGATTTCCATCATCGGTCTCAATTATATACAATGTGCGGTGAACTACAGCAAAACATAAACCCACCGGGTGCTGATGTTAACTGCACTTGGATCAGCTTTCCTTACATTATTTTGGGGACAAGGAAATCACGATGTCCTGGAAAGATCCTGGACATTTAAAAAGCAATTCCAGTTTTAGGTTAATAATTGTATAATTGGAAGTTTAGTGACTTTTTAATATATTTGGTTTCTCAACTCATTGCAGTTCTAGAAGATCTCTGCTTGCTGTCATTGAATAGGACCCTTACGATACATCCAGAGGTTGAAAATCTAATATTGCTCATCACTGCATGTTTATTACAATGTGCCAAGCAGTCTAGACAGCAAACTTCAAGCTTAGGCTCTGTTCACACTGGTACCATTGCATGTGTCCATTCGGCATGAATGGCTGAGTTTTCTAATAACCCTTTAAAATGTATCCCAAAAAAGAGAGGACACTACAAACTGCAGCATACCTTGTGCTTCATATCCATCACATTGAGAAGAGTCTCCATCATCTTCACCGGCCCTTATGCCGAGTGCTGACAGGAGCTGTGTTACATTCATACGAGCTGTCAGCTCTCCATTTCGGTCACCAATCTACAATAGCAAACAGGTAGACTCCGTTAAAAAAAAATAAAAAATGTGTGTATATATGTGTGCCGAAACGTCGTCCAGACAAGTGGGTTGATTAAAATCCTGCACGTCTAAACACTGCAATGAAGGAGTGCTGCCTCGTTTTTTCTAAATATATATATATATCCAGTATGTATATATGTCACCAGGGAACCATAGGGAATGAAATATATCTCAGTAGTGTGTCCTACTGTGCCCTGCAGGTACGCTATACTGACCCCTGCCTGGCAGTGGAGGTTGGCACCCTAGGTTTCAGCGGTAGGCGCCCCCACTCAACGATGGCTCGCCCTGAGGATCAACGACTTTTTAGCCAACGGTTACTGCACTAGATTTTGTATAATCAGACGCCATTGCAAATGTTTACTGCATGTATTGTGATGTTGCATAGCCCTTTTATGGGTAATATATGGCTAAAAAGTTGTTGATTACGGAGCTCCTCCTTTGTTTGTTATTTGTACTAGGACAAATGAGACAAGTGCACAATTTTTTGCATTCTATTTGCCCACACTTTATATAGACATTGTGCTTCAAAAGGGATATTTATATTTTCCGTATCTGTAGAGGTTAATTGTTCATTATAGCCTCTATATTAAGGATAAAATATCCCCTCTACTTATTATTTGTGGTTTTTCATTTTAGATTTTTTTGTGTTTTTTTCCACACGGGCAATGGGTGTATTGGGACACAAATCTAGTAACCATGGGGGCGCCTACCGCTGAAATTTAGGGTGCCAACCTCCACTGCCAGGCAGGGGTCAGTATGGTGTACCTGCAGGGCACAGTAGGACACACTACTGAGATATATTTAATTCCCTATGGTAACTTTTTTATATTTGTTGCTTTGTCTCCAATTTTGGAACATTTTTAAACTTTATTCATTAAAAGTTATATTTTAGGGATCCTTGTCTTTTTGGTTTTTGTGTTGGGATAATTTATCAATTTATCAACCAAAAAACGTATAAGTCCCATTATCCCCTGGCCACAACACTGTAGCAAGAAGGAGTTAAATAAAGCCTGGCAGACTAATGATATATAGGCAGTGGGAGATCCCCAGGTATCAGCGTTTCAGCTTAGTATCATCACAGTAGAGAGTGACTGGTGTTAGTAAGTCATCAGTGCTGGCTCAGACTGTCTGGGACATTTTAATTGGAAAGGCAGCCCCCTTCTCCATCTATGTATCAGTTATCTATTGAGATGAACTGGTCAACCAGCCCCCTTCACATACAGCAAGATCGCTCATGTTGAACCCTAGCCAAAAGTGGAGGTGCCTGGACTGGGGCTGGTATCTTGGGGTTTCCTTATTCAAGTTATGCAATGCAACCTTCTTACCTCACACGAGATTTCCATGTGCTTTCTTGCATAGCGCAGGGCTTCCTCATGGTTTCCTAAAGACACATAGGCATTTCCCAAACTCCAGGACGCTCTCCCTTCTCCTACTCTGCAAGAAATAAAAACAAAAAGTCGTCAATGGGTGATCTATGTGCCACAACACACTAGAAAAAGCAAGTTATGTGTAAATAAATCAACCATTTTGACCAATTAATATGGTTATTTGTACTAAAATCAGAACAAAAAGGAGCGGATCCAATGAAAACAAAGTGGGAAGCAAAAAAGTAATGTGTGCCTCTAGCATGGTCCAAACTGGGCCACGTGACCCCTCCTAAAAGACCTGACATCCAGAGATAAAGTCTTTGTGATGTAGACAGCACTCCATACATAAGACACAAATACATATAGTGGTTCAGGCTGACAAGAATAACCTGAGGAGGTGGAAAGTGAAGATGTGCCTCAGAACCAAGGATGAGGAGATATAGGTGTGAAGAATGGAAGCAATGACTGGGATGCAGGCAGAGAATGGTGAACAGCCGAGGGTTTCATCCTAAGTGTCACATGGCGGAAACTGTGTAGATAGGGGAATTATCCGCCTAGCTGTAAATGAGGCATGAAAGTTGGAGAGCATGCATGAACACTTTACCAAAGGAAGCAAATTATGGATTTACAAAATGATATTGACATAAGTGATAAGAAGAATAAATTGCAGTTATCGACTTGAAGAATGGGGACAGCACAAGAAGGTCAAGGCAATGTCATAGGCGTGATGTTTTGCTGGCTGTCAGGAGAGTGCTAGAGATGGCAGCCTCCATCATGTGAGAACCTGTGCTGACAGCTGTCATCCTGGAAGCATTTAGGCTGGGGGGCACTATCCTTGGAGCCCTGGGGTTGGCAGTGGCCACCATTCTTGGAGCCCTGGGGCTGGCAGTTACCATCATTGGAGACCTGGTGCCAGCAGTTTCTGTCCTTGGAGCCCTGGGGCTATCAGGTGCCATCCTTGGTGCCCTGGGCCTGGCAGGTCCCATCCCTGGAGCCCTGGGGCTGGCAGGTCCCATCCCTGGAGCCTCCCTGGGGCTGGCAGGTCCCATCGCTGGAGCCCCCCTGGGGCTGGCAGGTCCCATCGCTGGAGCCCTGGGGCTGGCAGGTCCCATCGCTGGAGCCCTGGGGCTGGCAGGTCTCATCGCTGGAGCCCTGGGGCTGGCAGGCGCCATCCTTGGAGCCCAGGGGCTGTCAGGTGCCATTCTTGGAGCCCTGGGGAGTGTCAGGTGTACAGATCGGCGAATCTGAACAGTAAAGTTAGGCGTCCATACCGAACACCTACTGTTCGGGCACGGACACCGAATACAGACTTCACTGGGATGTTCAGGTTCGGCCCCTGAAACACTGGGTGTTTGTCGCACTGTCATGTGCATTATATTGTAGCAAACACTGCTACTAATCAGTGGTATAAACATTACCGCTGGCCAGACAACCGCAGTTCCCATGCTATCAAATGACAGTGTGAGCCCATAGATGTGATTGGAAGTAAAAAGTTTACCTCCAGTCACTGGCATCGGCTGATGGGACTACTACTCCCATCATCCTATGCCTGCCGCCACTAATAACAGCAAGAGCTGAGTATTCATCAGCTGGCGCCTTAACTCGAAATAAATAAGTTTAAAAAAAAGCAGCGTGAGTTCCCCTGTAGTTCTGATAACTAGCCAGGCAAAACTGACAGCTAGGGGCTGGTATTCTCAGGATGGTAAGGGGCCATGGATATTGCCCCCTCAGCCTAAAAATAGCAGCCCGCAACTGCCCAGAAAAGGCGAATTGTCTGGGGATTAATAGTTTTCAACCTGGACAGAGCCAAGATGCGACCGTCCAGGCTGTGAACCACTGATGAATGAGCTGCTGCGAGAGATGTGGATTATAGTGTGAAACAGAACGTCTAACAGGTGAGGGACATTGTTGTTTTTTATTTTTGTTTTATTACAAGAGAACGAGGGCTTTGGTGGAATAGGAGTTAGTTGGGTATAACTGTTTGTTATTTTTAAATTAAAAAAAAGGAAAAGTGTGTGTTTGTTTTTATTTAAAAAAAAGACTTTATTCTGGCTGTGTGTTTATTTACCATGTAACTATAGGATTATTAATGGATAAGTGTCTTATAGACGCTTCTCCACTACTAATCCGTGGGCTTGATGTCACCGGACAATACAAAGGAAACAACTCCACAAACATAAATCCCACTTGCCACCGCTACGGGGCAAGTGGGAAGAGTTGGATAAAGGGCCAGAATTTGCGCATCTAATAAGATGTGCCTTTTTTGAGCGACAGCGGGCTGCTGTTTTCAGACTCGGGAGGCAATATCTGTGGCCCCTTACCAGTCTGAGAATACCAGCGCAGCCCCCAGCTGTCTTCTTTAGCAAGGCTGGTTGTCAAAACTGGAGGGATCCCACACTTTTTTTTTTTTTTTTTTAAATTGTTTAAATAATTAAAAAAACAGAATGGTGACCCCTCTATTTCTTGATAACCAACCTTGCTGCTGCTGACAGCTGAGGGTTGCTTCACTAAGCTGTTGTCAGTTTTGCCTGGCTGGTTATCAAAAATACAGGGGAACCCACTTGTTTTTTTTTAAATTATTTATTTAGAGCGCAGGTGCCGACTGATGAATACTCCCATCAGCCGCTGCCTGCTCTCACTGTTATTACCGGCAGCAGCTGATGGGAGCAGTACTCCCATCATTCAACACCAGTGACTGGAGGTAAACTTTTTACCTCCGATCACAGCTGCGTGCTCATGCTGCAATTTGACTGCATGGGTAACGTGGCTGTCTTATCGGCGGTAATCATTTTACTGCCGATCAGAAGCAGTGTTTGCCAAGATGTCATGCACAAGTACGGATCAAAATATCGGGGACCACCTGCAGATCTCCTGACCTGAACTCAACAGCCTTGTATATGCCTATGAATCTGCTGACTTTGGCTCAGAAGACTGGCAGCTTGGTTCAGACACCGCGGTCTGTACTTTGACTGTGAATACCAAATGCTTGAAATCAACCTAAGGTGTATGGTCAGCTAAAGACTATCCCATATACAACAACGTTATGTAACTCTTGATAAAAAGAGCTTTAGATCTATGAATATTTTAATGATCTGACCCAATAAACGACCGACTAAGCGAGTGAAAAACCAAGACAGCTTGACAAGGATATTGAATATTTTGTTAGCTAGATAATCTATGGAGGTCACTTAGACCTGGACTCGCATGTATAGTCTGACTCCTAGTCTCTTGTTATATGATGAATATGATGTTATAGCGCCCTCCTGTGGCTACATGAGGTATAACATCAGCTGAAGATGCACATTAAAAATACATCTGCCAAACTGGCCGACTTCAGTGCAAGCTTCTGACCTTCTAATCTAATCTAATGTATGTGGTGGTGTCACGACTATTCTCCCTTGCAACAGATATCAGGTTGACAGATATAGGGCAACTGGATTTCAACCATCTTAGGACTCTTTCACACTTCAGTTGTTTGGCGTCAGTCTAAAACCGTCATTTTCCTCAAAAAACGGATCCGTTTTTTTTTTTCGACGGATCCGTTTTTTTCCCCATAGACTTGCATTAGCGACGGATTGTGACGGATGGTCGTCCGTTCCATCCGTCATGCGACGGATCCGTCAAAATTTAGCGGACGTCATCTAGACATTGACGGTCATTGCAACGTTTTTTGTCTCCGTTGAAATGACAGATCGCGACGGATCCGTCGCGTCCGTCATTCCATAGAATGGCCACCTATGGGCGACGGATCCGTCGCGACCGTTATTTAAACGGATCCGTCGCCCCAATCCGTTTTTTCAATTTTTTTCAATTGCGCATTCTCCAAAAAGTATATACAACCCCCGAGTAACGGATCCGTCAAAAAAACGGATCCATTACATCCGTTTTTTCAACAATTGTGACGGATCCGTCGATCCGTCACTTTGTCGGAAGTGACTTACGCCAAACGACTGAAGTGTGAAAGAAGCCTTACCCTTTCATTCTCGTGGAGATAAGTGACCGCCAGAAGTGTCTGGCAGCAGGTTCATGCCCCCGTATACAGAAAAGTACCCTTAACCCTCCAATTTCAGCGGGAACTGATGACCATCTAAGAGAAGGATCGGGATGTTGGTATTTCAATGGCCGATCGTTTTGTTTGGCATGTAGACAAGCCAGGTGATTCCTGCAGCAGCTCTCATGTATAAGAACCAGCATGTTCTGCTGAGTGTTCTTGTGTATGGGGGAGTCAGAAGAAATAGCCGTCGACTGAACGATCAATCGGCCAACAGCATTCTACGATATATGGCCAGCTATAATCTGCTCTTTCTACAGAAAAAGCTACAGACCAAAACAGGGAACACCACAAAATACAAATACATGATACTAGACTGGACAATATAGCAATATACATCAATACAAACCAGATTGTGACGCCACAAAACCAACAATCCAGGTCTACCATAATAGTGCAGACAACTCCCCATATGAGGGAAAAAATGCTTCCAATACCATAAGGATACACCAATAAATCAAAGACAAAAAATAGAGGGCTTTGTTATGTATGATACGCATTGACATTTTGCTAAATACATCGATTTAATATCTGTATATTGTGGCCTGATGAGGGATAGCCTTTGGCTTTATTACAAGCCGCCTGGGTAGGTTATATGTCATGTTTATGACTTTTTTAATGTTTTTATTGGTATTTATGTGTTGTGTATACAATAAAACCTTTCGTATTTTGTGGTGATCCCTGTTTTGGTCTGTAGCTTTTTCTTAGTATTAATTATGATGGTTTCTTACTGACTTCAGGTGTATCCCCGTATATATTTTGTGGTGCCCTCCAAAAAATGTTTCTTTGTCCTTTTTCTACAGAAACACATCTGGTTTACAACGAGACCCTAACAATATGATAAAACAAGAATATTCTTGGTAGCAGAAGAAGCAAAAAAAATGCAACAAGTTCAGCATTATCCATGGCTAATGAGCAGAAAGGTTGCAAAGCGTAAAATATAAAAATGTATAATGGTCAAGTAGGAGCTTAAGCAATGTGAGAAGGTGTAAACCTTTATATAGTCGATGGAAACAAGGGTCCAGCAAAAGGTGTGACTAGATGCCGACCCCCGAGCAGCTGCACTCACCGGTCCCCTAGTTCCTGGGCGATAGACAGATGCTTGAGATGGTATTCTATAGCTCGTTCATAGTCCTGGAGTAGGGTGAACGTGTTCCCTAGACTGTAACAAGCCTGCGCTTCCACCGCCTGATCCTTCAGCTGTCGGGAGAGCTGCAGAGTCTTCCTGGAAAAAAAAAGGAAAATTCAAGTTAGTGATATAGATTTCTATTATATTTGTCAGTCTTTTCATGAAAATTAATTCTTATTTCTGGACAGTAATGCAAAGCTATAGATTCATGATGGGATATAGGAAGTGTGGTTAATACAGGATTGAACGAGGTAGTGGTTGTGTCACGGGGACATTGGATTTAGGAGATATAGTCCATGTATATGGAATGGTAAAATATGAATTAATAAAGCACATATAATACATTAATGAAGTAGATAGATAGATTAAAAAAAATAGAAGCAGCACACCAAATAGATTATAATATTGAAGTGCTATTTAATATTTTTCAAGGTTGAAAAAGGTCCACAGTTCCACATCTCTGGACCGAAACGTCGCCATATGGGATATTAAATAGCACTTTAATATTTCCATCTATTTGGTGTGCTGCCTCTATTTTTTGGATTAGGTAGATAGCTATACTCTATTAATGTTTTCATACTTTATGTAAATTCAGATATTAGAAACTTAAAGCATAAGGCTGAGATAAAAAAAAAGTTTAAATGATATAAAAAGTTTGGGCAGAAAGCATTGTAGGTGTCTCAATATTGGATCAGTCACTAGGTGGCAGCATAGAGCCTTCCATCAATAATAGCACTGTGCCCTGGCCTCCAATAGCATGGGGTTGGAGATCAATGTAGCTCTGTAGCAGGGCTGGACTGGACATGATGGAAGTTTAACATTAGTCCTACAAGAGGATTTCCAAGCCTACATAATGCTAATGCAGTCTACGTGCCTCCTCATCGGCTTCCATACATAGCAGACCTGGAGACCATGTCTGGCCAGCATAGCTTCCCATCATCACATCACAATGGGGGCGATTGCTGAGGTCACTATTGACTATAAATGACCTGGATCATTGGATTCTCTGATCTTGGCCATTAGCGCAGAAGTCCGGCTGTCAGATAGCCAAGGACATACATACCTGGTACATAAGTCCAAACAGATGTTTATTAAAGGGGAGCTCTATTCCTAATACAGTCCAACAATGTGCGACTAGTGGGGGTTGTATCACTTTAATGGGGCGGCACCAGCTCACTGTAGCCCTTTTGAACAGCAGATTGGACCCCCACTAATAGCCTAGATATCTAAAGCATAGTGCAGGAAGCTGATAAATATGGAGATACATGACTGATGTAAATTGGCATGAAAATAAGAGGATCCCTACATATATAAACCCTTCCCCTGTCTATAAGCACCCATATAATCCACCTCTACGGCTATTCACTCTCTTAGGAATTAACTAATTTTGCCAGAGTTGCTCCATCATTTACAGTATATTTTGTGATACATAAGATATGATTTTATTCAATAAGATGGATCTGTCCAACCAAAAACACATCGGTACCTGCCCCAGATATCTCTCTGATGTGCCCCACAAGGGTTTCTTAACATAGGCAAACGTCGGCTCACATCAGATCACATAGGGACCATAGTTTACTTAAAGAGGACGTTCCACAGAGTGCGCTCCCATCTTGTACATCTGTGACACATCCACAGGACAGGCCAATGGAACCTGCAGCTATTTTGGGGACCTCCATAATGATGCCAGGTTTTGCCACCAGACTCTGGCATTTTGCCTCTTTTTGACTCTACGACCAGCTAATTCCTCATCCTTTAAGGAGAGGAATCTAAGGCTAGGTTCACATTGCGTTAGTGGGTGATCGCTAACGGACAGCGTTGCACGGCGAAAATGTCGCAATTAACGCCGTGCAACGTGTCCGTTAGCGCACCCATTGACAGCAATGTAAATTTCGCCTGTAGCGCATCATTAGCGCGTGCCTTTTTCGGCTCGCGCTAGCGATGTGCCGTTCTTTTGTAGCGCGCCTCGGACGCTGCTTGCAGCGTCCGCGGCGCGCCCGAGGTCCGTTCCCCGCTCTCGCAGATCGGGGATCTGCGAGAGCGGGGACGTTAGCGCGACCCCTAAATGCGGCCCCTACAAAAACATTGCGTTAGCGCAATCCGCAAGCGCTAGCGCTAAACGGATTGCCCTAACGCAATGTGAACCTAGCCTTATGGATAATGATGACTTGCCAGTGTTAGGAGACTTATAGGCCATGTTATGCTCCTCTGAGAAATTAAATATGCAAATTGCCTCTACAGAGGAAGAGTACTTGAACTCTAGTGCCACCTATTTTGCATAGCAAATCTAAGGCCATGTTCACACATTCAGTATTTGGTCAGTATTTTACATCAGCATTTGTAAGCCAAAATCATAAGTGGAACAATCAGGGAAAAAATATAATAGAAACATATGCACCACTTCTACAATTTTCACCCACTCCTGGTTTTGGCTTACAAAACCTGATGTAAAATACTAACCAAATACTGAACGTGTGAATGTGACCTAACAGTCAGTCTTGAGCCTTTAACCCCTTCAAGTTGCAGCCCTTTTTCCTTTTTTGCGTTTTCGTTTTTCACTTCCCTCCTTCCCAGAGCCATAACTTTTTTATTTTTCCGTCAATATGGTCATGTGAGGGCTTATTTTTTGCGGGACGAGTTGTACTTTTGAACGACACCATTGGTTTTACCATGTCTTTTACTAGAAAACGGGAAAAAAATTCCAGGTGCGGTGAAATTGCAAAAAAGTGCAATCCCACATTTGTTTTTTGTTTGGCTTTTTTGCTAGCTTCACTAAATGCTAAAACTGACCTGCCATTGTGATTCTCTAGGTCATTACGAGTTCATAGACACCTAGTGGTGAAAAAAAATTCAAAACTTTGCTTAAAAAAAAAAAGAAAAGTGCCATTTTCCGATACCCGTAGCGTCTCCATTTTTCATGATCTGGGGTCGGGTGAGGGCTTATTTTTTGCGTGCCGAGCTGGCGTTTTTAATAATATCACTTTTGTGCAGATATGTTCTTTTGATCGCCCGTTATTGCATTTTAATGCTATGTCGTGATGACCAAAAAAACATAATTCTGGCGTTTCTAATTTTTTTTCCGCTACGCTGTTTAGCGATCAGGTTAATGCTCTTTTTTTTATAGACAGATCGGGCGATTCTGAACGCGGCGATACCAAATACGTGTAGGTTTGATTTTTTTTTTTATTGTTTTATTTAGGATGGGGCGAAAGGGGGGTGATTTAAACTTTAATATTTTTTATATTTTTTTCATATTTTTAAAAACATTTTTTTTTACTTGTGCCATGCTTCAATAGCCTCCATGGGAGGCTAGAAGCTGTCACCACTCGATTGGCTCAGCTACATAGCAGCGATCATGAGATCGCTGCTATGTAGCTGAATTGCAGGTGTGCTGTGAGCGCCGACCACAGGGGGGCGCTCACAGCAGGCCGGCATTAGTAACCATAGAGGTCTCAAGGACCTCTATGGTTACCATCCTGATGCATCGCCGACCCCCGATCATGTGACAGGGGTCGGCAATGACATCAATTCTGGCCGCCCGGCTGGAAGCGCCGGTTAAATGCCGCTGTCTGCGTTTGACAGCGGCATTTAACAGGATAATAGCGGCGGGTGAATAGCGATTTCACCCGCCGCTATTGCGCGCACATGTCAGCTGTACAAAACAGCTGACATGTCGCGACTTTGATGTGGGCTCACCGCCGGAGCCCACATCAAAGGGGGAGACACGACATGCGCATTACATGTACGGCGCATGTCGTGAAAGGGTTAACGAGCTTTGCTACATAATTTAGGATTAAAGCCAAACTAGAATCTCAATTTGCAAACACATGCTTTGGGAAGTTTCCACTCCTCAGTGCAAAGCACGTGGTCTGATTTGGTTGTATGAGAGAACTCTGACTGGAATCTAAGGGGGAACATCTCTCTTTGTGGAGAGTGACATGCCTGAAAGGCCAGTGTAAGAAGACTTATAGGCCATGCAGTGGTCCTCGCGAAGTGGGTGCAGAAGACACAATCTTTGCGTTTCTATTACCTACTCTATTGCATATCAGTGTCAGACTGGCCATAAACGATATAGCTGGGAGCCGAACAATAGTTTGACAGGCCGCCATCTGTCTCGTCTCCCCCATACACGAGCTATTGGCTCAACTTAGAGGAAAAAACGCAGCTTGACACCTCCAATAGCGGCTTTTCTCCTCTGAAGACAAGAAGATCTGGCTATGAAATTCTAATGTTCCCTCCACCATGACACCATCTGTCTGGGGAGATTCAGGAGGCCCCATACACATCATCATATGGCCTAAATTTGTAGAGAAAGGTATTTTTAATGGATAGGAGGCATAAACTTTTTTCGTTTCTCTCCCCACGGCATGACCTTTCCTTAGCATATTGAGAACATGTGTGGTATTTTTCCTTAATGACTTCAATATGGAAACATTCTGTAATCTGTTTCTTTTTTTTTTTCTTACAGGTGACTGTTCAGTTGTGGTTTTGCAAAAACCGCTATTAATGTGGATAATATACTGTATATTTATGTAGTACAGGTGTGGCGGTCTCCTGCCAAACATAAATGTGGTGTGCATAATCCAAATATCTGTGCAGTAGCCAGCGTGCACATCCATGGTGCTCATCAGCCTGAGCAGCCACGACTGCGGAGCAAGCTCCAGGACTGCGTAATGCACATCGACATCAGAGTTAAATCAATCTAATTACAGATCAGTCGGCAGAAATGAACTAGAAAATAATGCAGCTGTGCAGAGGCGATGGCGCAGCTGAGAAATGTCATGTCGGGCAGAGCCAGGAGGAATGAGGCCGGCACATGCGGCCCTGATGTAAATTGAGGACAATCGGACGCAGAACTGAAGACTGGATCAAGATCTGAAAACAGATAAATGCGGAGCGGATCTGTATAGCATTAACCAACTGATGGTATGGTTAGAAAATGCTGAATAGGGGAAACAATTGTAAAAGTAAAGAAAAAGTGGTAATTCCATGGAGGGATATGTCCAACCTTCGGGAGCTTCACCATTCCTGAGAAGGATGGGGGCGCAGTGCTGTTCACTGTATGGACAGGTGGTCTCCATGCAGAGGATAACAGTGAAGAGGACACACTGGCCCCTTCGTGTTCAGGACTAGTAGTGTCCCAGTGACCATCACACAGTGATCATAAAGAGATGGCATAACCCTAGCAATAGGTCACGATTTATATGATTCCATAAATATTTGATAGATGTCTACAACAAAGTGACAGCGGCACTAAACAGGTTGTGCAACTTTGGTCCATGCCACCTCTCTTTTAAATATTTTTATTGAAATTTTGCATAAGAAATGGTAGTGGATAAAGGGAAGGGAAGATGGGGAAGGGGTTAACATTGGAAAAAAGGGTGAGGGAAAAGGGAATCAATGAAATTAGGGAACCAAATATCAATCTCGAACAGACAAAAAAGAAAAAAAGTCATTAAATATGATCTTTTGAATAGAAAATAATACAATTTATCTTATGCAATGTATAGAAAAGAGATATAAAGTAACAATTTTTATCCATTTTGCATGACTACAAAAGATTTACTCTTTATAAAACTTGTCATTCCAAATCTTCCATTTTTTCAGATATTTTCTAATACCATTGGTGTTGGCAGCGAATCTCCATTCTAATGCACTATGCTGATTTATTTTATCCAGAATATCCGTAAAGTTGGGTGAATCCGATTTTTTCCACCAGAGTGCTATTGTACTTTTGACTACTAGAAATATATGTATTATGATGTATTTAACCTGAGGATCAATTCCTTCCATCATGCCACCTCTCAAAAAAAGGTGAGCAGGACCTGAAATGACATTGCTTTATTAGTTAACCTAACACTCAGTTTTAGTAAAAAGTCAGACCACCAAAGAATGAATACAGATGGCTTACGCTAGCAATATGTCATGAATACCCCAGTAAGAAGGGTTTTCCTATGAGACTGATTAAACAATATCGGCTATGAATGGATCCTGTAGATCTGCAGGTGATGTCATGTGTATGGCGGATATTGAGGGGTCCAGTTTAGTTGGCCATAGATATGAGATGATTAACATTCAGCCTACAGCTACCTCTCCCAGGTTGGCCGAGCATCAATGCATTTTCATCAGAGAGGAAAAACCTGCTGCAGACTCCTCCGGAAGCAGCTTTTCTTCCCTGAACACAATAGAATCTGCTATTGACGTTCTATCTGCTTGATTCTTCTCTTCCCCGACATCATCTGTGAGGAAAAAGCTGGGAGGCACCATATGCATCAGATGGTACACTAGTCGCACCAAAATCATTAATTTCAACTGACTTTCATCTAAAATATATGGTGGCCTTTAGAAACGCACAGTGGGTTGTATTGTGCTCTGTAGGGAAAAAGTATGTTACACTTCTGAGTCTCAAACAAATCTAGACTAAAATAAAAGACAATAAGAACCTGAGGGCACTCACTTGTAAAACTCTGCCGAAGCATCGAACTTGGCGAGGAATATGTGAGCGTTGCCTAAGTTGCTGTATGCTCTTCGCTCAGCAGCTTTATCTCCAAACTCCTTAGCAATAGACAATCTCTGAGGAAAGGGACAAGATTAAGCCAATGCACCAGGGCGAAAAACAGAGTGGTCTATGTTCACACAATTTTTCTACGAGGATTGTGAAGCGAATCGTTTGAATATCTAATTACCTATTTATTTGACACATATATTTAGATATAGAGCAAAAGCTAATATAATATGTCTTACCTCTTTATGAAAAGTGATGGCCTCATTAAAGTTGCCTAAGAGGTAGTGTGTGTTACCAAGATTTCCGTAAGCTCGGCCCTGAGCAGCCCTGTCTCCCAGCTCTTTTACCAGAGCTAAATTTCTCCTAGAAGATAAGAAAGTCGGCGGTTATGGAAATGTAACGGTTTCTCTGGCTTCTTTAAGTGAATATCTAAGGCAGAATTCAGATGTGGCCAACTACGGGCTGCGTTTTCAGGACTGACTGTGAATCTCCTTAACCAATCTCAACAGACTCATAGGCATCCATGAGGATGTTGAGTTCGGCCTGTAACTAGTCCTGAAGTTGTGGTCCGTACTCAGACTGTGATGTATGGACATCTGAAGTTGGCCTAATGTGTATAAGGGGTTTCTTGACAGAGGCCAGAAGGGTCAGGCATGCTACATTTCAACATGCCCGATCATATTCTTCTTAATCTTCAAATCAACAGGATCCTCCTGCTGCCAGCACCCTGTGCAACTGCAAACCAATGATGTCCCAGATGTGGTTGATAAGAGACGAGTCGAGAGACACTGCAGGCCATGGGAACACGTTTAGGCCGCACAGGCTGCTCAAAGTAACAGAAACAACATGCATCCTGGACTTGTCTTGTTGATAAATGGCTCCTGGGACACTTTGGTGTTCCCTTGTGAAGGCCTCATGGCATAGCCTTTGCAGGACATCTGGAACATCATTGGTCGGTGATTACACAGGAGCTGCCAGCAGCGGATCTTGATGATTTGCCCAATGGCACTCAGTCGCAGAACCTTCCTCAGACGACCATAATTAGCCTTAGTCATAGCAGCCATGGCTCTAAGTGCAAGGATTTCTGCACGTGGCGCTTCTGCCCCAGACTGAATAAATCGAGAATTTTTCAAATTTTTCTTTTATCATTCACAGATCAGTAACCTGTCTATCCATCCTGCGGTTTCCATAACTGCATGACTTTTCCTACTTGGTGCTGCAGTTTTAATGTAGAATGTACTTTATGGGCACAATGGGACAATCAGACAGTCTAATACTCACTCATAATAGTCGGTGGCCTTCAGCAGGGTTTCTTTGACTTCCTCTGACAGATCTCCTGGGATTTGAGGCATGTTCCATGACAACTGCTTGCCTTTTGCATGATATACATTTCCAGCATTGTACAGCGCCCGAGCTTCACCCACCTGCAGTCATGGGGAATTGTGTCATTAATTGGTTGACTCTAAGGCCAGCCATACACATTAGATAGCTGTCAGACAAGCAAGCCATCTCCCGACTCCTCCATACACAGGAACTTAGCGCTACTATGTTCTCTCTGAGAGTGCCAATCCCAGACCCCTCTAGCAATGACTTATTTCCCTGCTACAAAGATGGATAGTTAGATGATTGGCCAATCACGCCAACATTTTTGTTTAATGGATAGAGAGGACTTAAGTCTAATCCATAAACCAGTAGGTTGTTCAGGCATCCAATATAACTGGAAGCCACAACATTGATGTGACCAGAGACTTGGATCAATACTAAAATTACAGAATATAAATCCACAATGAGAGCAAGCCAAAAATAATTTTACTTTGTACCTTGTCTCCCTGCTCCAGAGAAATGTCCAGATGCCTCTGACAGCAAGCCATGGCTTCATCATACTGACCAAGGATTTTCAGCGTGTTCCCAAGATTCCCGCTTGCTTTTGCTTCCCCAATGCGATCTCCAATGGACCTGCAAATAGAAAAGACTGCATTGTATCGGGAAGTGTATGTGGTCAATAAACCATTGACAATTTAGCAAAAAACAAATGCTATAAAATGACCATGTAACTGGGATCTATTCACACTGAAACTGTAGTGTATCTCGGAGGTATACACTAGGAGGATTTCCTGATATATATCTCCAATGGACATTTCCATCACTGTAAAGGCATACGTCACCCAGAGACTCCCATGTTGGTAGGTGAGTACAGTTAATGTGGGAAGAAGGCTTGCAATAATAATGTTGCACATTTACATATAATTTATGAACATATAGTCAGGTTATGGTTCCATATACCTTCATTCTATAAGTCTAGAATAAAATCTAATATTTTATAACCAATCAGCAGTTTGTTAATGCAAAAAAACTGACTCAAAGGGTGAAAGCGGTAGTAAATGGGCCTAAAATACCTGTTCTTGTCAGTTATCTAAAAAGGCAAAAAAGAACAAAACAAAAAATCCAGTTGTGTGAAAAACTGTTTGCCCCCTTCCTGATTTCTTATTCTTTTGCATGTTTGTCACACTTACCGTAAGTGTTTCAGATCACCAAACAAAAGTAAATATCAGACAAAAATAACACAAGTGATCACACAGAATGCAGTTTTTAAATGAAGGTCTTTATTATTCTGGTTAAAATAAATGCAAACCTACAGGGCCCTGGGTGAAAAAAGTGACTGCCCTTAAACCTAATAACTGGTTGGGCAACCCATGGCACCAACAACTGCAATCAAATGTTTGCGATAACTGGCAATGAGTCTTTTACAATGCTCTGAGGGAATTTTGTCCCACTCATCTTTACAGAATTGTTGTAATTCAGCCACATTGGAGGGTTTCCGAGCATGAACTGCCTTTTTAAGGTCATGCCACAGCATCTCAATCGGATTAAGGTCAGGATTTGACTAGGCCACTCCAAAGTCTCAATTTAGTTTTTTCTTAAGCCGTTCAGGGGTGGACTTGCTGGTGTGTTTTGAATAATTATTCTACTGCATAACCCAAGTGTGCTTCAGCTTGAGGTGACGAACAGATAGCCGGACATTCTCCTTCAGGATTTTTTGGTAGACAGCGGAATTCATGGTTCCATTTACCGCTGCAAGATTTCCAGGTCCTGAAGCAGAAAAACAGCTCCAGAATATCACACTACCACCACCATATTTTACAGTTGGTATGATGTTCCTTTTCTGAAATGCTGTGTTACTTCTAAACCAGGTGTAATGTACATACAACTTCCAAAAAATTAAACTTTTGTCTTGTCAGTCCACAGAGTATTCTCCCAAAAGTCTTGGGGATCATCAAGATGTCTTCTGGCAAAACTAGGAGGAGCCTTCATGTTCTTATTGCTCAGTGGTTTTCATCTTTGAACTCTGCCATGCAGGCCATGGGAGGGGCTAACAACTTTTCACACAACTGTATAATATGTGTATATATATATATATCTCCACTGAGCTATAAGGCAAAAAGATGGACGGCACCGCCAGTGCTGCTGATTTCTGTGCTGTCAATGTCATACCATACTTCAGGCTTTTAATGAGGTAAACGACATAAGAGGAATCACTGATTACAAATATGATATTCTAGTGGTGATAGTCCTCCTGTGTTCAGTTTTCTTTCTTAAAAGGGGTGCCCTTTAACTTACCCATGTAAAATTTGGTATTCCAGCATCTTTTTATGTCCTGTCCATAGCATATTTGGTTATACTAATAGGGACCACATGGTCCGACTTAACATGTTTAGAATTTTCAGAATATTATGTACAATAATGATAATAATAATGATAATGATAATAGTCTATGTGCACACGTAGGAAATGTGGTGCAGAATTTTCTGCACTAAATCTGCATCTGCAGATTTGATGCAGTTTCTGTGCAGTTTCTGTGCAGTTTCTGTGCAGATTCTGTGCAGATTCTATGCAGTTTCTGCGCAGATTCTATGCAGTTTCTGTGCAGTTTCTATGCAGATTCTATGCAGATTCTATGCAGTTTCTGCGCAGATTCTATGCAGTTTCTGTGCAGTTTCTATGCAGTTTCTATGCAGTTTCTGTGTAGTACAATGTAAATCAATGTGAAAAAAAAAAGCTGTGCACATGGTGCAGAAAAATCTGCAGCAGAAACGCTGCAGAACTGCACAAAAGAAGCGACGTGCACTTCTTTGAAATCTGCAGCGTTTCTGCGCAGATTTTTCTGCACCATGTGCACAGCTTTTTTTTTTCCCATTGATTTACATTGTACAGTAAATCACAGTGCAGTTCTGCAGCAGAAAAATCTGCTGCAGTTCTGCACCAATTCTGCACTAAATCTGCATCGTGTGCACATACCCTAAATCACAGTGCAGTTCTGCAGCGTTTCTGCAGCAGAGAAATCTGCTGCAGTTCTGCACCAATTCTGCACTAAATCTGCATCGTGTGCACATACCCTTATTGCTCTTTTTTGCAGAAACAGACATAACTTGAAAAAGGCATGTTAGCTGAAACGGTGTAAATATTGATGTCTGTATTGATCTTCTATTTTTCACAAATACACTTATAATTTTTTTTTTATTCGTGATGGTTTGGGGTGAGCTGGACCGCAGAGTGAAGGCAAAAGGGCCAACAAGTGATAAGCATCTCTGGGAACTCCAAGATTGTTGGAAAACCATTCCCGGTGACTACCTCTTGAAGCTCATCAAGAGAATGCCAAGAGTGTGCAAATCAGTCATCAAAGCAAAAGGTGGCTACTTTGAAGAACCTAGAATATAAGACATACTAGATGGTGGCCCGATTCTAACGCATCGGGTATTCTAGAATATGTATGTAGTTTATTTATGAAGTTTTCAGAATAATGCAATTTATACACAGGATTCGGCCGGCTGGGTGCGACCAATTAGCGAAGCGTGGTTCTAATTCCGCGCCAATTCACGGCCGGACTGCGCCTGTCGCTGATTGTTCGCAGGCCAGGTGTGACCAATCAGTGAAGCCAGGTCCGGCTCCAGGTTTTTGAGGGCCTCGGGCGAAAGAGTCTCAGTGGGCTCCCCTCTAACACATACCACGATTCATGATGCACAGATACAGCAGAGAAATATACCACAGCCAAGTAGCATATAGCACAGCCCATGTAGCATATAACACAGCCCATGTATATTGAACAGCTACTTAGTATATAGCACAGCCACGTAGCATATAGCACAGGCCACATAGCATATAGCACAGGCCACATAGCATATAGCATAGACCATGTAGTATATAACACAGCCCAAGCAGTGTATAACACAGCCCACGCAGTATATAGCACAGCCCATGCAGTATATAACACAGCCCATGCAGTGTATAACACAGCCCACGCAGTGTATAACACAGCCCATGTAGTATATAACACAGGCCACGTAGTATATAGCACAGCCACGTAGTATATTGCCCAGCCATGTATATTGAACAGCTACTTAGTATATAGCACAGCCCACGTAGTATATAACACAGCCACGTAGTATATAACACAGCCGATGTAGTATATAGCACAGGCAGAGGCAGCATCAATAGTAAAAAGTTGGTCACACAGGGTTAATAGCAGCGTTAACAGTCTGCGTTACACCGTGGCATAACGCGGTGTGACGCAGCCATTAACCCTGTGTGAGTGCTGACTGGAGGGGGCACTGACAGAGAGTAGGAAGGGGCTAATTCGCGGCCAGCCTGCTGACCGCGACCAATCAGCGACGCGAGATTTCCGTGACAAACAGATGGAAGTGCCCCTTAGACGATTATATATAAAGATTTTCAGTTGTTTCGCACTTTTTTGTTAAGTATATAATTCCACGTGTTAATTCATAGTTTTGATGCTTTCAGTGTGAATTTACAATTTTCATAGTCATGAAAATACAGAAAAATCTTTAAATGAGAAGGTGTGTCTGTACTGTATATACTATACACACACACAGTGTGTCCGTAAAGTCATGGTGCACTTTTGACCAGTCACTGGAAAGGAACAAAAAAACTATAGAAATGTGGAATCTGCTCCCAATAAAAGAAAACTCTCCCAGTTTCATACATATTCATTGCCGTTCTATGTGGGCTCCATTTGTTGCCCTACACACATCCAAACAATAGTGAAGTTCTTGCCACACATGGGTAAGTGCGTCTGGTGTAACAGAGTGAATAACGTCTGTGATTCTCTGTTTTAAGTGATTAATGTCGATGATACGGTGCTGGCGTAGTGTGGAGGAGCGCCGTCCTGTTGAAAGATGACACCTTCTGGAAATTGTGGCACTGCATACAATTCCAACATGTCAAGATACGTGTTTGCCATCACAGACAGCTCCACGAAAAAAAATGGGCCTATCTACCAGCTCTACCCTTGCGTACTGTATCCTCACCCAACCCTTGTAGATTGTGAGCCCTCGCGGGCAGAGTCCTCTCTTCTCCTGTACCAGTTGTGACTTGTATTGTTTAAGATTATTGTACCAGTTTTTATTATGTATACCCCTCCTCACATGTAAAGCGCCATGGAATGAATGGCACTATAATAATAAATAATAATAATATCACCTTATCATGCATCAGGCCACACCACACGTTCACTTTAGGGGTGTTACGTTCGTACTCAATGTAGGCATGAGGATGTTCAGCAGCCCATATTCGGACGTTATGGCAAGGAACATGTCCACAGTTGTGGAAGGTCGCCTCATCGCTAAACACAATCTTCTGCAAAAATCATGCATCATTGCCGATTTCATGAAGCATATCTGTAGTAAACGCGCATCATTTGGGTCTATCCGCCGGTTTGATAGCAGGCAACAGCTGCAATTTGTACTCCGTAAAACACAGACGTTTCTTTAACACCTTATGAACTGTAGTCTTGCTTAGGTGTAATTGTTGAGCACACGTACTCACAGATTTTTAGGGCTCCTTAGGTAGCTATTCCGTATAGCCTCTACTGACTGATGGCCTACTAGAACAGGGTTTCTCCACTAAACTGCCGGTTTCCTTCAACTGCTTATCCTACCGAGTAATGTTATTCCTATGTGGTGGCGCTATGTTATAAACACGCCGATATTCACGTAGCACTTTGGTCACGGATTCGAATTTAGCGAGCCACAGAACACACTGAAGTTTCCTCCAAAATGTAAACTATAAATAGATCCTGTGACTGGTCAAAAGTACACCATGACTTTACGGACACACAGGGTTTTTTTGAGGGCTTGGATCAGTTCATGTAAAGAAAATGCCTACAACTGTGAATATTTGGTTTTCTTTTTATTGTGAAACAAACAACAAATAGGACAAAATAACGGAAAACTTTGGTGTGCATAACTATTCACCCCCCCTAAAGTCAGTACTTTGTAAAGCCTCCTTTTGAGGCAATTACAGCTGCAAGTCACTTTGGATAAGTCTCTATAAGGCCATGTGCACACGTTCAGGATTTTTCGCGTTTTTTCGCTATAAAAACGCGAAAAAAAATGCTTACATATGCCTCCTATTATTTACAGGGTATTCCGCATTTTTTGTGCAAATGTTGCATTTTTTTCCGCGAAAAAATCGCATCGCGGAAAAAAAAGCAACATGTTCATTAAAAATGCGGAATTGCGGGGATTCCGCACACCTAGGAGTGCATTGATCTGCTTACTTCCTGCACGGGGCTATGCCCACCATGCGGGAAGTAAGCAGATTATGTGCGGTTGGTACCCAGGGTGGAGGAGAGGAGACTCTCCTCCACGGACTGGGCACCATATAATTGGTAAAAAAAAAGAATTAAAATAAAAAATTGTGATATACTCACCCTCTGATGGCCCCCGAAGTGTTCCCACCTCTCCGGTGCATGCTCTCTCTTCCGTTCCTATAGATGGTGTGGTTCAGGACCTGTGATGACGTCGCTGTCTTGTGATTGGTCGCATGACCGCTCATGTGACACGCGACCAATCACAAGCCGCGACGTCATCGAAGGTCCTGAACCACACCGGCATCTATAGGAACGGACGCCGCTGAGGAGATTGGCTGTCTGCAGAGGGTGAGTATAACCATTTTTTTATTTTTTTTATTATTTTTAAACATTCTATCTTTTACTATGGATGCTGCATAAGCAGCATCTATAGTAAAAAGTTGGTCACACTTGTCAAACAGTATGTTTGGCAAGTGTGACCAACTTTGTCAGTCAGTTTTCCAAGCGATGCTACAGATCGCTTGGAAAACTTTAGCATTCTGCAAGCTAATTACGCTTGCAGAATGCTAAAAAAAACGCGAAAAAAACTGAAAAAAAACGCAAAAAAAAAAAATGCGGATTTCTTGCAGAAAATTTCCGGTTTTCTTCAGGAAATTTCTGCAAGAAATCCAGACGTGTGCACATACCCTAAGCTTTCCACATCTTGCCACTGGGATTTTTTACCCATGCTGCAAAACTGTTCCAGCACATTCAAGTTAGGTGGTAAACAGCAATCTTCAAGTCTCACAACAGATTCTCAATTAGATTATGGTCTGGGCTTTGATTAGGCCACTCCAAAACATTTACACGTTTCCCCTTAAACCACTCGAGTGTTGCTTTAGCAGTATGCTTTGGGTCATTGTCTTGTTGGAAGGTGAACCTCCATCCAAATCTCAAATAACTGGCAGATTGAAACAGGTTTGGCTCAAGAATATCCCTGTATTTCGCACCATAACACGGTCCCCTTGACTCTGACCATTTTCAGTGTCGCTGCTGCTGAAAAACAACCCCACAGCATAATGCTGCCACCATCATGTTTCACTGTGGGGATGGTGTTCTTGGACTGATGAGCTGTGTTGGTTTGATGCCAGACATAGCATTAACCTTGGAGGCCAAAAAGTTCAATTTCGTTGTCATCTGACCATATCACCTTTCTCCATACATTTGGGGAGTCTCCCACAAGTATTTTGGCAAACGCAAAACCAGAGTTACAATTTTTGTGCATAAGTAAAGGCTTTTTTCTACCCACTCTTCCATAAAGGTGTTGATTGGTTAGTGGTGCCTCTTGATAATGGAGTTGCAGCCTCTGTGGCCTTTCAGAAAAGGTGTATACTTACTGAGAGACATATGACAATTAGATTGCACACAGGTGGATGATCTGTCACTAAGAATGTGTATTATGAAGGAAATAGCTTGCACCAGAAATTTTTAGTGGCTTCATCGCAAAATGGGTGAATACATATGCACAGACAATTTTTAGTTATTCGATCCCATAAATTTAATGTATGCCTATATTTTCTTACTTCACCAAATTAGACTATTTAAGGCTGATGCATCACACACAAATCGGATTACAAAAATATTTAAACACAGATTGTAATAATTGTAATTGTAATAAAATAGGTTAATAAGCCAAGGGTGTTAATACTTTCACAAGCCACTGTATATATATCACTAAAAGCTATTCTCACCTGGCGAGCGTAAGGTCATGTTTGTGATATTCCAGAGCCTTTGAGTATTCCTTCAGATAGAAATATGCATTTCCCAGCTGACTGTAGATGGCACTAAGTGTCTTCAGGTCCTCGGTTCCGACCTGGACGGCGGCTTCAAAGAAGGCAGTACCAGCCTTGAAATCTCCGGCTTTGCAGAGCCGTTCCCCTTCAAGTGCTAGCTCCAGACAGGAGGCCTCCATCCTGCAACACACGGAGGAATACTGCTAAGTGTATCAATATTTTCTTACAAAGTTCAATACCATTTTTGCTTCTTATTTTAATGTATGAAAAAGTTTGAAAATTAACATAACATTATCACTAGTGTTGAGCATTCCGATACTGCAAGTATCGGGTATCGGCCGATACTTGCTGTATCGGAATTTCCGATACCGAGATCCGATACTTTTGTGGTATCGGGTATCGGGTATCGCAACAACATTAATGTAATAATGTGTAAAAAAGAGAATTAAAATAAAAAATATCGCTATACTCACCTGTCCGACGCAGCCGGGACCTCAGCGAGGGAACCGGCAGCGTTGTTTGTTTAAATTTCACGCTTTTACTTGGTTACGTGAAGTCCCGGCTTGTGATTGGTCAGGGCGGCCATGTTGCCGGGACGCGGACCAATCACAGCAAGCCGTGACGAAATTACGTCACGGCTTGCTGTGATTGGTCTGCGTCCCGGCAACATGGCCGCCATTAACCAATCACAAGCCGTGACGTCACGGGAGGCTGGACATGCGCGTATTTTGAAAAGCGCGCGTGTCCAGCCTCCAGTGACGTCCCGGCAACATGGCCGCCATTAACCAATCACAAGCCGGGACGTCACGGGAGGCTGGACATGCGCGTATTTTGAAAAGCGCGCGTGTCCAGCCTCCAGTGACGTCCCGGCAACATGGCCGCCATTAACCAATCACAAGCCGGGACGTCACGGGAGGCTGGACATGCGCGTATTTTGAAAAGCGCGCGTGTCCAGCCTCCAGTGACGTCCCGGCAACATGGCCGCCATTAACCAATCACAAGCCGGGACGTCACGGGAGGCTGGACATGCGCGTATTTTGAAAAGCGCGCGTGTCCAGCCTCCAGTGACGTCCCGGCAACATGGCCGCCATTAACCAATCACAAGCCGGGACGTCACTGGAGGCTGGACACGCGCGCTTTTCAAAATACGCGCATGTCCAGCCTCCCGTGACGTCACGGCTTGTGATTGGTTAATGGCGGCCATGTTGCCGGGACGCGGACCAATCACAGCAAGCCGTGACGTAATTTCGTCACGGCTTGCTGTGATTGGTCCGCGTCCCGGCAACATGGCCGCCCTGACCAATCACAAGCCGGGACCTCACGTAACCAAGTAAAAGCGCGAATTTTAAACAAACAACGCTGCCGGTTCCCTCGCTGAGGTCCCGGCTGCGTCGGACAGGTGAGTATAGCAATATTTTTTATTTTAATTCTTTCTTTTACACATTAATATGGTTCCCAGGGCCTGAAGGAGAGTTTCCTCTCCTTCAGACCCTGGGAACCATCAGGAATACCGTCCGATACTTGAGTCCCATTGACTTGTATTGGTATCGGGTATCGGTATCGGATTGGATCCGATACTTTGCCGGTATCGGCCGATACTTTCCGATACCGATACTTTCAAGTATCGGACGGTATCGCTCAACACTAATTATCACATTTCCCTGCTAGGACATGCCATACACATTGGCGGTCCAATGTCGCACCGCTGATTTGCAGATTGAAGGGTCTGTAGAGAAAGCTCATATCCTTTGTCACCGCAGAATCAGTTGTTGATACTGTAATCCTCTCACACTGTGACATAGCGGATCACTTACACTAGTTTGACCCTTTTGGATATTGATCAAGTCGTGCATTGTTAATGTCTGTAAATTAAATCCAGATATTTTAATGAATTGCTTTAATTGAATAAGATAAATCATACCAATCTTCTCCCGACGGTCGAGTCTAAAGGTACCTTCACACTAAACGATATCGCTAGCGATCCGTGACGTTGCAGCGTCCTGGCTAGCGATATCGTTTAGTTTGACACGCAGCAGCGATCAGGATCCTGCTGTGATATCGCTGGTCGTTGAACAAAGTTCAGAACTTTATTTGGTCGTCAGACCGGCGTGTATCGTCGTGTTTGACACCAAAAGCAACGATACCAGCGATGTTTTACACTGGTAACCAGGGTAAACATCGGGTTACTAAGCGCAGGGCCGCGCTTAGTAACCCGATGTTTACCCTGGTTACCAGTGTAAAATGTAAAAAAAACAAACAGTACATACTCACCTTCGCATCCCCCGGCGTCCGCTTCCCACACTGACTGAGCGCCGTAAAGTGAAAGTTAAAGTACAGCACAGCGGTGACGTCACCGCTCTGCTGTTAGGGCCGGCGCTCAGTCAGTGCAGGAAGCGGACGCCGGGGGACGCGAATGTAAGTATGTACTGTTTGTTTTTTTTACATTTTACGCTGGTAACCAGGGTAAACATCGGGTTACTAAGCCCGGCCCTGCGCTTAGCAACCCGATGTTTACCCTGGTTACCCGGGGGCCTCGGCATCGTTGGTCGCTGGAGAGCGGTCTGTGTGACAGCTCTCCAGCGATCAAACAGCGACGCTGCAGCGATCGGCATCGTTGTCGCTATCGCTGCAGCGTCGCTTAATGTGAAGGTACCTTAAGTTTACACTATCTATAAGCAAACTTGCCAAATCTCCTTGGGTGCAACTGAAATGTCGCAGGGGCTTTGGCAACACTAAGGGTGTTATGACCTGGTGGTTACGGAGCGGTACTGAGATGACCTGGTGGGTAAAACCAATCATGGACAAGCTCAGAGGAGGTGGCAGCTCCACAGACAGTAATCACCAATATGACCTAGTGATTACAGAGCAGCACTGAAATGACCTAGTGGGTAAAACAAATAATGTACTAGCTCTGAGGAGGTGGTAGCTTTACTGACCGCAATCCCTACTCCTAACACCAACACTAGAAATAGCCGTGGAGCGTTCCTATCTCTGCCTAGACGCCTCTTCACAGCCTAAGAACTAGCTACCCCTGAAGATGGAAACGGAAAACTATCTCGCCTCAGAGAAACCCCCAAAGGAAGGATAGCCCCCCACAGATATTGACGGTGAGTGAAGAGGGAAATGACAAACTCAGAATGAAACTAGATTTTAGCAAAGGAGGCCAATACTATCTAAATAGACAGAGATAGAAAAGGTTACTGTGCGGTCAGTATAAAAACTAAATGTCCACGCAGAGTTTACAAAAATAACCTCCACACCGACTCACGGTGTGGAGGGGGCAAATCTGCAACCCCAGAGCTTCCAACTAGCCGGAATATTTCATAATGACAAGCTGGACAAAAGAGACATAACTTAAACTGAACAGAAGGTCATAAGCAGGGAAACACCCAAAAACTAGCAGAACTTATCTTAAGCTGAAATGGACTGGCCAACAGAGAACTTCCAGGAAAGGACTGAATCCACAGGAAGAAACATTGACAGCTGGCATCAACTACAGCCAAAGGCCCAGTTAAATAACAAGGCCAGGGAACCGATTAGTGAAAGCAGCTGCTAAGTTCCACTTGAAACCACCAGAGGGAGCCCAAGAGCAGAACTCCCAAAAACACCATCAGCAACCACAGGATGGAGCCCAAGAACGGAATTCACAACATAAGGGTATGTGCACACGTTGCGGATTTGCTGCGGATCCGCAGCGTTTTTTGAGGGGCAGAAAAGCTGCAGATCCGCAATTGATTTACAGTACAATGTAAATCAATGAGAAAAAAAAAAGGCTGTGAACACTTTGCGGAAAATCCGCTGCGGTTTAAAAGAAGTAGCATGTCACTTCTTTATGTGAATCAGCGTTTTTGTACCCACTCCATTATAGAAAACCGCAGGGGTAAAAACCTCAGCAAATCCGCAAGAAAACCGCAGCAAAAACGCACAAAAAAAACGCTGCGGAACCGCACAAAAAACCGCAGGTGCGTTTTCTGCCAGAAGAGGCAGAATCCGCACCAGAAATTCCTAAGCCTAATCCGCAACGTGTGTACATAGCCTAAAAACAGATATTGACTTTGCATCAGCACGATACGAAGGAAGAGTGACCACAAAATTCAGAGTGGCTACAAAGAACAACTTTTCAGCTGAGAACCGTGATGTGCTCTATTTCCTCCCAAGGTTGGTGAGCAAATACTGTATCTATTATGGTAATTAGCCCAAGAAATGTGAACCAAAAAGTTTAAAGGACAATGTAACTTCCCTCGCCCTCACTTCAGACGTGAACGTCCCTCTTTTTTTATCAATATGTTTAAAATTTGGCTTTGATAAAACATGTTTAATGGTATGCCAAAAACACAATAAAAAACAGCTTGAAGGCACACAGTAATCACATACATAGCACCGGCCAGTGTGAAATGCATAGAAAACCATACAGAAGGCTTCTCCTAGGGAAGAGTTCAATCATCAGAAAATGTCCTATTGTTTAAGATTGTATGTTAATTATATATACAATGACATGTAAAAGTTTAGGCACCCCTAGTCAAAATTCATTTCAGTGTGAGCAATTAAAGGGAACCTGTCACCCCGTTTTTTCGGTATGAGATAAAAATACCGTTAAATAGGGCCTGAGCTGTGCATTACAATAGTGTATTTTGTGGACCCCGATTCCCCACCTATGCTGCCGAAATACGTTACCGAAGTAGTCGTTTTCGCCTGTCAATCAGGCTGGTCAGGTCAAAAGGGTGTGGTGTCCTCCCCCAGATCTTGCGTAGTGTTCCGTTGGTGGCGTAGTGGTGTGCGCATGCCCAAGGTCCCGAATCCTCTGCCAGGGGTGTGAAAACAACAGCGATGTCCGTTATTCCATTGGTGGTCGGTGGGCGCGGCCATCTTGCTTTGGCCGCAGAATCGGCGCTCTGCTGGCCGCGGCTTCAGGAAAATGGCCGCGGGCATCCGCGCGTGCGCAGATGGCTATCGCGGCGGCCATTTTCGTGAAGCCGAGATGCGAATTCTGCTTCACGAAAATGGCCGCCGCGATAGCCATCTGCGCACGCGCGGATGCCCGCGGCCATTTTCCTGAAGCCGCGGCCAGCAGAGCGCCGATTCTGCGGCCAAAGCAAGATGGCCGCGCCCACCGACCACCAATGGAATAACGGACATCGCTGTTGTTTTCACACCTCTGGCAGAGGATTCGGGACCTTGGGCATGCGCACACCACTACGCCACCAACGGAACACTACGCAAGATCTGGGGGAGGACACCACGCCCTTTTGACCTGACCGCCTGATTGACAGGCGAAAACGACTACTTCGGTAATGTATTTCGGCAGCATAGGTGGGGAATCGGGGTCCACAAAATACACTATTGTAATGCACAGCTCAGGCCCTATTTAACGGTATTTTTATCTCATACCGAAAAAATGGGGTGACAGGTTCCCTTTAAGCAAGTTGAAGATGAAATTATCTCTAAAAGGCCTAAAGTTAAAGATGATATACAGTATTATCTTTGTATTTTAGACAAAAAATATATAGTCATCTTTTACATTTTATAAATTACAAAAATTAAAATGGGCCAATGGAAAAGTTTGTGCACCCTTGGAGATTTGTGTGCTCAGATAACTGACCAAGGTTTCAGACCTTAATTAAACTGTCAGGGTTATGGTCTGTTCACTACCGTCATTATTAAAGGCCAGGTGATGCAAATTTCCCAGCTTCCTAAAAATACAGCCTCCTCTAACATTGTGCCAAAAAACAGCAGACATAGGTTCTTCTAGGCAGCTGCCTAGCACTCTGAAAATGAAAATGATGGAGGCCCACAAAGCAGGAGAAGGCTATAAGAAGACAGCAAAGCATTTTTAAGCTGCCCTTATCGCAGTAATTAAGAAATGGCAGGTAACAGGAACAGTGATAAGATAAGGTCTGGAAGACAAAGATAAATTTCAGTGAGAGATGCTTGTAGGACTGCTAAAGAGGCAAATCAGAAATATGGCCTTCATGGAAGAATCATCAGAAGAAAACCTCTCCTGCGTCCTCAGCATACAATTCAGAGTCAGAAGTATGCAAAAGAACATCTAAACAAGCCGGATGCATTTTGGAAACAAATCCTGTGGACCGATGAAGTTCAAATACAACTCTTTGGCCACAATGATCAAAGGTATGTGTGGACAAAAAAGGGCACAGAATTTCAGGAAAAGAACATCTTGCCAACCATTAAGCATGGGCGAGGATCAGTCATGCTTTGGGGTTGTGTTGCAGCCAATGACATGGGGAACATTTCACAGGTAGAGGGAAAAATGGATTGAATGCCAATTTCAACAAATTCTTGATGCAAACATAACACCTTCTGTAAAAAAAGCTGAAGTTGAAAAGAGGCTTCTACAAATGGATAATGATCCTAAACACACACGTCACAATCCACAATAGGCTACTTCAAAAGGCGCAAACTGAAAGTTTTACAATGGCCCTTACAGTCCCCTGATCTGATCATCATTGAAAATCTATTGTTGGACCTCAAAATAGCAGAGGATGTAAGACGACCCAGGAATCTCACAGGACTGGAAGAATTCTCCAAGGAAACAAGGATGAAAACAAGAACTGAAGACTCTTGGCTGACTACAAAAAAAATGTGATATTTTCAAAAGGGGCTGCTACTAGGTACTAACCATTTAGGGTGTCCAAACTTTTGCATGGGACCATTTTCCTTTTTGTAATTTTTAAAATGCAAAAGACGACAGTATATATATATATCATATATATATATATATATATATATATATATATATATATATATATATATATTGCCTAAAATACAAAGGAAATGTGTCGTCTGTAACTTTAGGCCTTTTAGAGATAATTTAATCTTCAGCTTGCTTAACTGTTCACAATAGCAGGAATTTTGACCAGGGGCGCCCATACTTTTACATCCTACTAAATATTTTTTAATTTTTTTTTGTTCAGTACAGCTGCTAAATTGTACAATACAACTGAAGTTCATTTCCAGAGCGAGGTTCCCATTATATTATGCTTTAGCTCAAAGTTGGGGCTCCATTTAACTGACAGAGCAGGAGCGGACACAGACAGAAGAGACTCCTGTGCAAGAATAGTATATGGTCTTTTGCAGCCCAAGAAAAGTAAAAATTGGCCTGGTCAGGAAAGTGAAAACAGGCTTTGGGGCGAATGGGTGAAACAATTATTTGATTTTCTGGGGGGAGATTTTGCAGAAGGAGCAGCTGTTTCACCCACAAAACTACATCTATATATATAACTAGCTGAAGAGCCCGGCGTTGCCTGGGCATAGTAAATATCTGTGGTTAGTTATAGCACCTCACTTCTCTTATTTTCCCATCACGCCTCTCATTTTCCTCATCACATCTTTCATTTTCCCCCTCACATCTCTCATTTTCTCCCTCACACCTCTCATTTTCCCCCTCACTCCTCTTATTTTCCCCCTCACTCCTCTCATTCCCCCCTAACACTTGTCATTTCGACCTCACATCTGTCATTTTCCGATCACTCCACTATTTTCCCTCACTCCTCTCATTTTGCACTCACACCTTTTCATTTTCACCTCACACCTCTCATTTTCACCTCAGTATATACATGTTTGTCATCTCCCTTATATATAGTATACACCTGTATGTCATCTCCTGTATATAGTATATACCTGTATGTCATCTCCTCCTATATATAGTATATACCTGTATGTAATCTCCTCCTGTATATAGTATATACCTGTGTGTCATCTCACCTATATATAGTATATATCTGTGTGTCATCTCCTCCTGTATATAGTATATACCTGTATGTCATCTCCTCCTATACTTAGCATATACCTGTATGTCATCTCCTCCTGTATATACTATATACCTGTAGGTAATCTGCTCCTGTATATAGTATATACCTGTGTGTCATCTCCTCCTGTATATAGTATATACCTGTATGTCATCTCCTCCTGTATGTAGTATGTACCTGTATGTCATCTCCTCTATATAGTATATATCTGTGTGTCATCTCCTCCTGTATATAGTATATACCTGTGTGTCATCTCCCCTGTAAATAGTATATACCTGTGTGTCATCTCCTCCTGTATATAGTATATATCTGTATGTCATCTCCTCCTGTATTAGACCTCGTTCAGACGTTATTTGGTCAGTATTTTTACCTCAGTATTTGTAAGCTAAATTGGCAGCCTGATAAATCCCCAGCCAACAGTAAGCCCACCCCCTGGCAGTATATATTAGCTCACACATACACATAATAGACTGGTCATGTGACTGACAGCTCCCGGTTTCCTATATGGTACATTTGTTGCTCTTGTAGTTTGTCTGCTTATTAATCAGATTTTTATTTTTGAAGGATAATACCAGACTTGTGTGTGTTTTAGGGCGAGTTTCGTGTGTCAAGTTGTGTGTGTTGAGTTGCGTGTGGCGACATGCATGTAGCGAATTTTGTGAGATGAGTGTTGTGAAATTGGATTTTGGGCTCCCCCGGTGGCCACTGGTGGAATTGAACTTGTGTGCATCATCCCCTCTGTTCACCTGTTCCCATCAGGATGTGGGAGTCGCTATTTAACCTTGCTCCTCTGTCACTTCCATGCCGGTCAACATTGTAATCAGAAGCCTTTCTGTGCATGTTCCTGCTACCAGACAACTTCCAGCTAAGTCGTACTTTTGTCCTTGTTTGTTTTTTGCATTTTGTTCCAGTTCACAGCTGCAGTTTCGTTTCTGTGTCTGGAAAGCTCTTGTGATCTGAAATTGCCACTCTGATGTTATGAGTTAATACTAGAGTCTTAAAGTAATTTCAGGATGGTGTATTGATAGGGTTTTCAGCTGACCATGAAAGTACCCTTTCTGTCTTCCTGCTATATAGTAAGCGGACCTCGATTTTGCTAAACCTATTTTCTTACTACGTTTGTCATTTTCATCTTAAATCACCGCCAATATATGTGGGGGCCTCTGTCTGCCTTTCGGGGAAATTTCTCTAGAGGTGAGCCAGGACTATATTTTCCTCTGCCAGGATTAGTTAGTCCTCCGGCCGGCGCTGGGCGTCTAGGGATAAAACGCAGGCTACGCTACCCGGCTACTGTTAGTTGTGCGGCAGGTTTAGTTCATGGTCAGTTTAAGTTTCCATCCTTCCAAGAGCTAGTTCCTATGTATGCTGGGCTATGTTCTCTTGCCATTGAGAACCATAACAGTTTGACCGGCCCACAAAGGGTTAAATTAATTATTTTTTTTTCCTTCAGTTCTGAGTGTGCTTTCAATTGAATCACTTGCAAGTCTGCCTATATTGCAGCCTTCCTCTCTCTCTCTCCTTCTAATCCTGGAATGGCTCTGTGTTCACCTGTTTAAAATGGATATTCAGAGTTTAGCTGCAGGTTTGAATAATCTCACCACGAAAGTTCAAAATTTACAAGATTTTGTTGTTCATGTTCCTATATCTGAACCTAGAATTCCTTTGCCTGAATTTTTCTCGGGGAATAGATCTTGCTTTCAAAATTTCAAAAATAATTGCAAGTTGTTTTTGTCCCTGAAATCTCGCTCTGCTGGAGATCCTGCTCAGCAGGTCAGGATTGTGATTTCCTTGCTCCGGGGCGACCCTCAAGATTGGGCTTTTGCATTGGCTCCAGGGGATCCTGCGTTGCTCAATGTGGATGCGTTTTTTCTGGCCTTGGGGTTGCTTTATGAGGAACCTCATTTAGAGCTTCAGGCGGAAAAAGCCTTGATGTCCCTATCTCAGGGGCAAGATGAAGTTGAAATATACTGCCAAAAATTCCGTAAATGGTCTGTGCTTACTCAGTGGAATGAGTGCGCCCTGGCGGCGAATTTCAGAGAGGGTCTCTCTGATGCCGTTAAGGATGTTATGGTGGGGTTCCCTGTGCCTGCGGGTCTGAATGAGTCCATGACAATGGCTATCCAGATCGATAGACGTCTGCGGGAGCGCAAACCTGTGCACCATTTGGCGGTGTCTACTGAGAAGACGCCAGAGAATATGCAATGTGATAGAATTCTGTCCAGAAGCGAACGGCAGAATTTTAGACGAAAAAATGGGTTGTGCTTTTATTGTGGTGATTCAACTCATGTTATATCAGCATGCTCTAAGCGTACTAAGAAGCTTGATAAGTCAGTTTCAATTGGCACTTTTCAGTCTAAGTTTATTCTATCTGTGACCCTGATTTGTTCTTTATCATCTATTACCGCGGATGCCTATGTCGACTCTGGCGCCGCTTTGAGTCTTATGGATTGGTCCTTTGCCAAACGCTGTGGGTATGATTTAGAGCCTCTTGAAACTCCTATACCTCTGAAGGGGATTGACTCCACCCCATTGGCTAGTAATAAACCACAATACTGGACACAAGTAACTATGCGAATTAATCCGGATCATCAGGAGATTATTCGCTTTCTTGTGCTGTATAATCTACATGATGTGTTGGTGCTTGGATTGCCATGGCTGCAATCTCATAACCCAGTCCTCGACTGGAACGCTATGTCTGTGTTAAGCTGGGGATGTAAGGGGATGCATGGGGACGTACCTTTGGTTTCCATTTCGTCATCTATTCCCTCTGAGATTCCTGAATTCTTGTCTGACTATCGTGACGTTTTTGAAGAACCTAAGCTTGGTTCATTACCTCCGCACCGGGAGTGCGATTGTGCCATAGATTTGATTCCGGGTAGTAAATACCCTAAGGGTCGTTTATTTAATCTGTCTGTGCCTGAACATGCTGCTATGCGAGAATATATAAAGGAGTCCTTGGAAAAGGGACATATTCGTCCTTCGTCATCTCCCTTAGGAGCCGGTTTTTTCTTTGTGTCTAAGAAAGATGGCTCTTTGAGGCCGTGTATTGATTATCGGCTTTTGAATAAAATCACGGTTAAATATCAATATCCGTTGCCACTGCTGACTGATTTGTTTGCTCGCATAAAGGGGGCCAAGTGGTTCTCTAAGATAGATCTCCGTGGGGCGTATAATTTGGTGCGAATTAAGCAGGGGGATGAGTGGAAAACCGCATTTAATACGCCCGAGGGCCACTTTGAGTATTTGGTGATGCCTTTTGGTTTTTTAAATGCCCCTTCAGTCTTTCAGTCCTTTATGCATGACATTTTCCGTGATTATTTGGATAAATTTATGATCGTGTAACTGGATGATATTCTGATTTTTTCGGATGACTGGGACTCTCATGTCCAGCAGGTCAGGAGGGTTTTTCAGGTTTTGCGGTCTAATTCCTTGTGTGTGAAGGGTTCTAAGTGCGTTTTTGGGGTTCAAAAGATTTCCTTCTTGGGATACATTTTTTCCCCCTCTTCCATCGAGATGGATCCTGTCAAGGTTCGGGCTATTTGTGATTGGACGCAACCCTCTTCTCTTAAGAGTCTTCAGAAATTTTTGGGCTTTGCTAACTTTTATCGTCGATTTATTGCTGGTTTTTCTGATGTTGTTAAACCATTGACTGATTTGACTAAGAAGGGTGCTGATGTTGCTGATTGGTCCCCTGCTGCTGTGGAGGCCTTTCGGGAGCTTAAGCGCCGCTTTTCTTCCGCCCCTGTGTTGCGTCAGCCTGATGTTGCTCTTCCTTTTCAGGTTGAGGTCGACGCTTCTGAAATCGGAGCTGGGGCGGTTTTGTCGCAAAGAAGTTCCGACTGCTCCGTGATGAAACCTTGTGCTTTTTTTTCTCGTAAATTTTCGCCCGCCGAGCGGAATTATGATATTGGGAATCGGGAGCTTTTGGCCATGAAGTGGGCTTTTGAGGAGTGGCGTCATTGGCTTGAGGGGGCTAGACATCAGGTGGTGGTATTGACCGACCACAAGAATTTGATTTATCTTGAGTCCGCCAGACGCCTGAATCCTAGACAGGCGCGCTGGTCGTTGTTTTTCTCTCGGTTTAATTTTGTGGTGTCATACCTACCGGGTTCTAAGAATGTTAAGGCGGATGCCCTTTCTAGGAGTTTTGAGCCTGACTCCCCTGGTAATTCTGAACCTACAGGTATCCTTAAGGATGGAGTGATATTGTCTGCCGTTTCTCCAGACCTGCGGCGGGCCTTGCAGGATTTTCAGGCGGATAGACCTGATCGTTGCCCACCTGGTAAACTGTTTGTTCCTGATGATTGGACCAGTAAAGTCATTTCTGAGGTTCATTCTTCTGCGTTGGCAGGTCATCCTGGAATCTTTGGTACCAGGGATTTGGTGGCAAGGTCCTTCTGGTGGCCTTCCCTGTCACGAGATGTACGAGGCTTTGTGCAGTCTTGTGACGTTTGTGCTCGGGCCAAGCCTTGTTGTTCTCGGGCTAGTGGATTGTTGTTGCCCTTGCCTATCCCTAAGAGGCCTTGGACGCACATCTCGATGGATTTTATTTCGGATCTTCCTGTTTCTCAGAAGATGTCTGTCATCTGGGTGGTGTGTGACCGTTTCTCTAAGATGGTCCATTTGGTTCCCCTGCCTAAGTTGCCTTCTTCTTCCGAGTTGGTTCCTCTGTTTTTTCAAAATGTGGTTCGTTTGCATGGTATTCCGGAGAATATCGTTTCTGACAGAGGAACCCAATTCGTGTCTAGATTTTGGCGGGCATTCTGTGCTAGGATGGGCATAGATTTGTCTTTCTCGTCTGCTTTCCATCCTCAGACTAATGGCCAGACCGAGCGGACGAATCAGACTTTGGAGACATATTTGAGGTGTTTTGTGTCTGCAGATCAGGATGATTGGGTTGCTTTTTTGCCTTTAGCGGAGTTTGCCCTCAATAATCGGGCCAGCTCTGCCACCTTGGTGTCTCCTTTTTTCTGTAATTCGGGGTTTCATCCTCGATTTTCCTCCGGTCAGGTGGAATCTTCGGATTGTCCTGGAGTGGATGCTGTGGTGGAGAGGTTGCATCAGATTTGGGGGCAGGTGGTGGACAATTTGAAGTTGTCCCAGGAGAAGACTCAGCTTTTTGCCAATCGCCGGCGTCGGGTTGGTCCTCGGCTTTGTGTCGGGGACTTGGTGTGGTTGTCTTCTCGTTTTGTCCCTATGAGGGTTTCTTCTCCTAAGTTTAAGCCTCGGTTCATCGGCCCGTACAAGATATTGGAGATTCTTAACCCTGTGTCCTTCCGTTTGGACCTCCCTGCATCTTTTTCTATTCATAATGTTTTTCATCGGTCATTGTTGCGCAGGTATGAGGTACCGGTTGTGCCTTCCGTTGAGCCTCCTGCTCCGGTGTTGGTTGAGGGCGAGTTGGAGTACGTTGTGGAAAAAATCTTGGACTCCCGTGTTTCCAGACGGAAACTCCAGTATCTGGTCAAATGGAAGGGATACGGTCAGGAGGATAATTCTTGGGTGACTGCCTCTGATGTTCATGCCTCCGATCTGGTCCGTGCCTTTCATAGGGCTCATCCTGATCGCCCTGGTGGTTCTGGTGAGGGTTCGGTGCCCCCTCCTTGAGGGGGGGGTACTGTTGTGAAATTGGATTTTGGGCTCCCCCGGTGGCCACTGGTGGAATTGAACTTGTGTGCATCATCCCCTCTGTTCACCTGTTCCCATCAGGATGTGGGAGTCGCTATTTAACCTTGCTCCTCTGTCACTTCCATGCCGGTCAACATTGTAATCAGAAGCCTTTCTGTGCATGTTCCTGCTACCAGACAACTTCCAGCTAAGTCGTACTTTTGTCCTTGTTTGTTTTTTGCATTTTGTTCCAGTTCACAGCTGCAGTTTCGTTTCTGTGTCTGGAAAGCTCTTGTGATCTGAAATTGCCACTCTGATGTTATGAGTTAATACTAGAGTCTTAAAGTAATTTCAGGATGGTGTATTGATAGGGTTTTCAGCTGACCATGAAAGTACCCTTTCTGTCTTCCTGCTATATAGTAAGCGGACCTCGATTTTGCTAAACCTATTTTCTTACTACGTTTGTCATTTTCATCTTAAATCACCGCCAATATATGTGGGGGCCTCTGTCTGCCTTTCGGGGAAATTTCTCTAGAGGTGAGCCAGGACTATATTTTCCTCTGCCAGGATTAGTTAGTCCTCCGGCCGGCGCTGGGCGTCTAGGGATAAAACGCAGGCTACGCTACCCGGCTACTGTTAGTTGTGCGGCAGGTTTAGTTCATGGTCAGTTTAAGTTTCCATCCTTCCAAGAGCTAGTTCCTATGTATGCTGGGCTATGTTCTCTTGCCATTGAGAACCATAACAGATAAGTTTTGTGTGGCGACATGCGTGTAGCAACTTTTTGTGTGTCGAGTTGTATGTGACAGGTTAGTGTAGCAAGTTGTGTGCAGCAAGTTTTGCGCGTGGCGAGTTTTATGTGTGGTGCCTTTTGAGTATGTGCAAGTTTTGTGTGAGGCAACTTTTGCATGTGTTGCAACTTTTGTGCATGTGGCAAATTTTCCGCGTGTGCAAGTTTTGCGTGTGGCGAGTTTTCCATGAGGTGAGTTTTGCACGTGTGGCGAGTTTTGCATGTGGAGAGTTTTGCATGTGGAGAGTTTTGCATGTGGAGAGTTTTGCATGTGGAGAGTTTTGCATGTGGAGAGTTTTGCATGTGGAGAGTTTTGCATGTGGAGTTTTGCATGTGGAGAGTTTTGCGCGTGGCGAGTTTTGAGCGGCGACTTTTGTGTTTCGACTTTTATGTGGCGAGGTTGGTGTATGTGTGGTGAAATGTGCGCTGAGGGTGGTATATGTGTTCGAGCACGTGGTAGTGTGTGGCGCATTTTGTGTGTGTGTTCATATCCCCGTGGTGGTGTGATTATCCCATGTTGGGGCCCCACCTTAGCAACTGTACAGTATATACTCTTTGGCGCCATCGCTCTCATTCTTTAAGTCCCCCTTGTTCACATCTGGCAGCTGTTAATTTGCCTCCAACACTTTTCCTTTCATTTTTTCCCCATTATGTAGATAGGGGCAAAATTGTTTGGTGAATTGGAAAGCGCGGGGTTAAAATTTCACCTCACAACATAGCTTTGACGCTCTCGGGGTCCAGACGTGTGACTGTGCAAAAATTTGTGCCTGTAGCTGCGACGCCTCCAACACTTTTCCTTTCACTTTTT
The DNA here is from genome assembly GCF_051348905.1 of Ranitomeya variabilis. NCBI lineage: Eukaryota > Metazoa > Chordata > Amphibia > Anura > Dendrobatidae > Ranitomeya > Ranitomeya variabilis. The sequence goes on along the minus strand of NC_135233.1, from coordinate 247,152,391 downwards.
CCCCATTATGTAGATAGGGGCAAAATTGTTTGGTGAATTGGAAAGTGCGGGGTTAAAATTTCACATCACAACATAGCCTATGACGCTCTTGGGGTCCAGACGTGTGACACTGCAAAATTTTGTGGCTGTAGCTGCGACGGTGCAGATGCCAATCCCGGACATACACACATACAGCTTTATATATTAGATTGTCTAAGGGGTACTTCCGTCTTTCTGTCGGCAACTTCCGTCATGGAAATCCCGCGTCACTGATTGGTCTCGCCAGCTGCCTGTCATGGCTGCCGTGACCAATCAGCGACGGGCACAGTCCGATTAGCCACTCCCTACTCCCCTGCAGTCAGTGCCCAGCGCAGGCCTACTGCCCTCTGGTCACCGCTCACACAGGGTTAATGCCAGCGGTAATGGACCGCGTTATGCCGCGGGTAACGCACTCCGTTACTGCTGCTATTAACCCTGTGTGACCAACTTTTTACTATTGATGCTGCCTATGCAGGGCTGCGTTATATACTACATGGCTGCTATATATTACGTGGGCAGTGTTATATACCGCGTGGCTGCTATATACTGCGTGGGCTGTGTTATATACTGCGTGGGCTGTGCTATATACTACGTGCCCTGTGTTATATACTGCGTGGCCTGTGCTATATACTAGGTCGCCTGTGTGCCTATGTTATATACTGCGTGGCTGCTATAGTACGTGGGCTGTGTTATATACTATTTGGGGTGTGTTATATACTGCGTGGCTGCTATAGTACGTGGGCTGTGTTATATACTATTTGGGGTGTGTTATATACTGCATGGCCTGTATTAACGCATCGGCTATTCTACAATATGTATGAATGTATATAGCAGCCACATAGTATATAGCACAGGCCACGTAGTATTTGTCTGCTATATACTACATGGCTCCTATATACTGCGTGGCCTGTGCTATATACTATGTGGCTGCTATATACATACATGCATATTCTAGAATACCCGATGCGTTAGAATCGGGCCACCATCTAGTATCAAAATAATCAGCCATGCAGTTTTGGGGGCGATTTTGACCGCAAAAGCAAATAATTGTTTAATATGCAATTTAAAAATCAGTGACACTTGGCAGCATCAAGGCCACGCCATGAACGGCTTTACCCTTTTAGTACCTGTTACCAATTGTCAATGAGCTGCAGTAGTAACAAATTGATATAGGATGCTAACCTAAACCAGATAGATTAAAAACACTGGTTAGTCGTCTAGAATAAGAAAGCTCCGCTATAAACTACTCCTCTTTAGAGAATGTAGCAATGCTTTGTCACTAATAAATCAGCACTTTCTTTAAACAACTACCAAACCCTGTTGAGGACTCCTGGGACCTAACGCCAAGACCCATTTATAAAACATCTTTCTGAGACCATAGATTGAGAAGACATTGTTCTGTAAGGTACATTATTGTAACTGTGGCTGATCCTGAGGCCAAAGCTGTAAACTGCTATCTGCTTTGCTTGCATGGATTAAAGAGGATTTTCCATAAATTTGCATGGTCTTATTACATTCCTGTTTGCTGGCTAGCCACCAAAATGACTGATTACACTTAAGTCGCGGCTTAATTACATTTAGCATTAGGAAGTCCTTGAATAAATGAGTCTCAGGATGCACACATTCAATGTACCACAATAGTGCAGGGCAAAATTACATTACTAAAGCACAATTCACGGCATTCACTTTTATTTTGACTAGAAATGACCAACTGTAGGTAAAGTGCCACCATTTTTCAACTTCATATTGCTTTTTTTTTTTCTCTCATGTGCACCAACTGTCTTTACAGGACTTTTATATCTAATCGGTGGGGGTGTGACACCTGGCACCCCTGCCGATCAGCTATTCCTGGTGCTGGCGGTGGCTGGATATGTCTAGCTGCGGAGCTGCACAGCTACATCAACTAATCAATAGGGGACGGATGTGCAATGCCTGGCGACGGCCTCAATGAAACTCGGCACATCTAGCCGCCACCAGAGAACAACTAATTGTCGGGGGGTGTCAGATGTCGCACCACCACCGATCAGATATTGATGGCCTATCCTAAAAATAGGCCATCGACGTAAAAGTCCTAGACAACCCCTTTAATAGACCTCTTAGAACTGATGGAATTGTAGAATGCTCATTTTAATACCAGGCTTTAAAAAAAGAAAGATTATACCACCATTCTGTCATGGATTTTCAAAGTATACCAGCCCTATCAGATCTTAGAGCTCTATTAAGCTCTATTAAGTAATGTACGGTATGTAGTATTATACAGTCAAGGCCAAAAGTGTTTGCACCCTTTAAATTGTTTTAGAAAATGAAGTATTTTCTCCCAGAAAATTATTGCAATTACACATATTTTGTTATATACATGATCAACACAAAAAAAATGAGAAGTAAGGCAAATTGGACATATTTTCACACAAATCCACAAAAATGGGCAGGACAAAATTGTTGGCACCCTCAAATTAATATTTGGTTGCACACCCTTTGGAAAAAATAACTGCAAACAATCGCTTACAATAAACCTCAACAAGCTTCTTACACCTCTCAACTGGAATTTTGGAGCACTCTTCTTTTGCAAACTACTCCAGGTCTCTCATACATTTGAAGGCGCCTTCTCCCAAAATAAATTTTAAGATCTTTCCACAGGTGGTCAATGGGATTTAGATCTGGACTCATTATTGCCACTTCAGAACTCTGCAGCGCTTCGTTTTCATCCATTTCTGGAGGCTTCTTAAAGTCTGTTTGGGGTCATTGTCCTGGTGGAATACCCAAGACCTAAAACCAGCTTTCTGACACTGGCCACTACATTGCGACAGAAAATCCATTGATAATCTTCAGTCAAGACACCCAGTGCCAGAGAAAGCAAAACAACCCCAAAATATCTGACTCTAGGTACTGTGTTGTTTTCTTTGTAGGCCTCATTCCATTTTCAGTAAACAGGAGAATGGTGTGCTTTACCAAAAAAAAATTTATCTTGTTCTCATCTGTCCACAAGACGCTTTCCCAGAAGGATTGTGATTTACTCATGTACATTTTTGCAAACTGTAGTCTAGCTTTTTTATGTCTGTGTCAGCAGTGGGGTCCTCCTGGGTCTCCTGCCATAGTGTTTCATTTCATTCAAATGTCAACGGATAGTTTACGCTGGCACTGATGCACCCTGAGCCTGCAGGACAGCTTGAATTTCTTTGGAACTTGATTGGGACTGCTTGTCCACCATCCTGACTGTCCTGCATTGCAACATTTCATTCATTTTTCTCTGCCGTCCACATATAGGAAGATTAGCTACAGTGCCATGGCTTGTAAACTTCTTGATTATGTTGTGCTCTGTGGACAAAGGGATATTAAGATCTCAGAAGATGGACTTGTAACCTTGAGATTGTTGATATTGTTCAAAAACTCTGGATCCCAAGTCCTCAGACAGTTCTGTTCTCTTTCTGTTACCCATGCTTAGTGTGGCACACACAACGTAATAATTCAAGTCAACTTCTCTCCTTTTTATCAGGTTTCAGGTGTGATTTTCATATTGCTCACACCTGTTACTTGCCACAGGTGAGTTAGAACGAGCATCACATTCTTGAAACAAAGTTGTTACCCCCAATTTCAGAAAGGTGCCAACAATTTTGTCTGGCCCATTTTTGGGGTTTTGCGTGAAATTATGTCCAATTTGCCTTTTATTCCTCAGTTGTTTTTTGTGTTGTTCTAAAACGCGCAAAGGAAATAAGCATACGTATAAGAATACATGTGTAATTGCAACAATTATCTGGGAGAAATACTTAATTTTCTGGAACAATTTCAAGGGAGCCAGAACTTTCGGCCATGAAAGTATGTATGTACAGTTTCTATATATATATAATCGTCTAAGGGGCACGTCCGTCTGTTTGTCTGTCTGTCACGGAAATCCCACGTTGCTGAACGGTGGCGGCCGCCAGGCCACGACGGGCACAGTCCGGCCACGAATTCACCCCTTCCTACTCTGTCAGTGCCCCCTCCAGTCAGCGCTCACACAGGGTTAATGGCTGCGTTACACCGCATTATGCCGAGGTGTAAGGCAGTCCGTTAACGCTGCCATTAACCCTGTGTGACCAACTTTTTACTATTGATGCTGCCTATTGATGATGCCTATGCAGCATCAATAGTAAAAAGATCTAATGTTAAAAATAAAAATTAAGAAAATCATTATATACTCACCGTCCGGCGCCTTTCCCGCTCCTCGCAACGCTCCGGGCCATGCATTGCGATCTCGCGAGATGATGACGTAGCGGTCTCGCGAGACCACCAAGTCATCTGGGTAATTTTGCAATGCATCTCTGGGAACGGAAGCTGGCGGCCGCATCGCGCTCATATGGACAGCTTTGCTGGATGCTGGAGGGTGAGTATATAACTATTTTTTATTTTCATTCTTTTTTTAACAGGGATATGGTGCCCACAGTGCTATATAGTACTTGGGCTGTGTTATATACTGCGAGGCTGCTATATACTAAGTGGGCAGTGTTATATACTGTGTGGCCTGTGTTATATACTGCGTGGGCAGTGTTATATACTAAGTGAGCAATTTTATATACTATGTGGGCAATGTTAAATACTACGTGGGCTGTGTTATATACTGCGTGGATGCTATATATTACGTGGGCTGTGTTATATACTACGTTCGCAGTGTTATATACTACGTGGGCTGTGTTATATACTATGTGGCTGGGCAATATACTACGTGGCAGTGTTATATACTACGTGGGCTGTGTTATATACTACGTGCACAGTGTTATATACTACATGGGCTGTGTTACATACTGCGTGTGCTGTGTTATATACTATGTGGCAGTGCTATATACTACATGGGCAGTGTTATATACTACGTGCGCAGTGTTATATACTACGTGGGCAGTGTTATATACTACGTGGGCTGTGTTATATACTACGTGGGCTGTGTTATATACTACGTGGGCTGTGTTATATACTGCGTGGATGCTGTACATTACGTGGGCTGTTATATACTACGTGGCAGTGTTATATACTGCGTGGGCTGTGTTATATACTGCGTGCACTGTGTTATATACTACGTGGCCTGTGTTATTTACTACGTGGGCAGTGTTATATACTACGTGGGAGTGTTATATACTACGTGCGCAGTGTTATATACTACGTGCGCAGCGTTATATACTACGTGCGCAGCGTTATATACTACGTGCGCAGTGTTATATACTACGTGGGCAGTGTTATATACTACGTGGGCAGTGTTATATACTACATGCGCAGTGTTATATACTACGTGGCAGTGTTATATACTACGTGGCAGTGTTATATACTACGTGGCAGTGTTATATACTACGTGGCAGTGTTATATACTACGTGGCAGTGTTATATACTACGTGGCAGTGTTATATACTGCGTGCACTGTGTTATATACTAGATGGGCAGTGTTATATACTACGTGGGCTGTGTTATATACTACGTGGGCAGTGTTATATACTACGTGGGCAGTGTTATATACTACGTGGGCAGTGTTATATACTACGTGGCAGTGTTATATACTACGTGGCAGTGTTATATACTGCGTGCACTGTGTTATATACTAGATGGGCAGTGTTATATACTACGTGGGCTGTGTTATCTACTACGTGGGCTGTGTTATATACTGCGTGGATGCTATACATTACGTGGGCAGTGTTATATACTACGTGGGCAGTGTTATATACTACGTGGGCAGTGTTATATACTACGTGGGCAGTGTTATATACTACGTGGGCAGTGTTATATACTACGTGCGCAGTGTTATATACTACGTGGGCTGTGTTATATACTACGTGGGCTGTGTTATATACTACGTGGGCTGTGTTATATACTACGTGGGCAGTGATATATACTACGTGCGCAGTTTTATATACTGCGTGGGCTGTTATATTCTACGTGGGCTGTGTATATACTACGTGGATCCTATATACTACATGGCTGTGCTATATACAACGTGGCTGTCTGTGTTACGTGGCCTGTGCTATATGCTATGTGGCTGCTATATATATATACATACATACATACCGGTATTCTAGAATACCCGATGCGTTAGAATCGGGGCACCATCTAATGTGTACATATACAGCTCTGGCAAAAATTGTGCTAGTGATTGTGATAGTGCTTTCAGACCTCAAATAATGCAAAGAAAACAAGTTCATAATCATTTATAAACAACAATACTAATGTTTTAACTCAGGAAGAGTTCAGAAATCAATATTTTGTGGAATAACCATGATTTTTAATCACAGCTTTCATGCGTCTTGGCATGCTTTCCACCAGTCTTTCACACTGCTCCTGGCGCAAAAATTTAAGCAGTTCTTCTTTGTTTGATGGCTTGTGACTATCCATCATCCTCTTGTTTATATTCCAGAGGTTTTCAATAGGGTTCAGGTATGATGTGGTGGTCTCTCAATTTTTGCCAGAGCTGTATATTGAAAGCTGGTGACATCTCTTGTCATTTCTTCCTATGTGACTTTAACCGTGACTCATGAATACAGGAGGAGAGTTCGTAACAAGCGTCAGTAAATGGGGTAAAATCTTGATCACATGTATTTGATCAGATGTTATCGCTGTTTATATTGTTCTCCCTTTATACTAATGAAGTTTGATTTAATAATAAAATCCTGTCTCGGCTGGACAAGTCATGCTCACGTAAATTACATGGCTAATAGGTCTGCTATAACAACACCAACGTGGTTGAGGACGTTTGCTTTTCACTTTAAGGACAGAAGAGGTACAATTCACTAAAGAAAAAAAACATTAAAAACGTGGGAATAACAAATAAAAAATAAATATCTTGAAATTACGGTATATAATGAGAATTTTACCAGATAATTCATTGGATAGGGCTAAATTGTCCCTACCTCATCCTATTGATAAATGCTGCCTAGCCGCAGAGGCATAATCTCTCCCCGTTCCTCAATAATCATCTCTAATGTGCCCTCTGTGTCACTAGCATTTGAGATATATAAGACAGTATGTGTCTATAACACCATGCAACCTATAAATGATACATCACGGATAGCCAATATTCATATCACATCTGGCATCCCTCTACTATGACATCTTATCGGCCTCCTGATGAACCATTTGGGTAAACGTGTTGAGGCAGGCTCTAAGGCCATGCTTTGAAAAGTATTGTATAAGAATTTAGGATACACCACACACTCTATAGAAAATTCGATGCAATATATGATTTTTATTCACATAACATCATTAACCCCTTTATGACAGAGCCAATTTTTACAATTCTGACCACTGTCACTTTATGAGGTTGTAACTCTGGAACGCTTTAACAGATCCTGCTGATTCTGAGAATGTTTTTTCATGACATATTGTACATCATGTTAGTGGTAACATTTCTTCGATATTACTTGCGATTATTTATGAAAAAAATGGAAATATGGCGAAAATTTTTAAAATTTTGCAATTTTCAAACTTTGTATTTTTATGCCCTTAAATCAGAGAGATATGTCACAAAAAATAGTAAATAAATAACATTTCCCACATGTCTACTTTACATTAGCGCAATTTTGGAACCAAATTTTTCTTTGTTAGGGAGTTATAAGGGTTAAAAGTTGACCAGCAATTTCTCATTTTTACAACACCATTTTTTTTTAGGGAACACATCACATTTGAAGTCATTTTGAGGGGTCTATATGATAGAAAATAACCAAGTGTGACACCATTCTAAAAACTGCACCCCTCAAGGTGCTCAAAACCACATTCAAGAACTTTATTAACCCTTTACGTGCTTCACAGGAACTGAAACAATGTGGAAAGAAAAAATGAACATTTAACTTTTTTTTGCAAACATTTTACTTCAGAACCATTTTTTTTTTATTTTCACAAGTGTAAAAACAGAAATGTAACCATAAATTTTGTTGTGCAATTTCTCCTGAATACGCCAATACCCCATATGTGGGGGTAAACCACTGTTTGGGCGCACCGCAGAGCTTGGAAGAGAAGGAGTGCCGTTTTACTTTTTCAATGTAGAACTGGCTGGAATTGAGATCGGACGCCATGTCGCGTTTGGAGAGCCCCTGATGTGCCTAAACAGTGGAAACGCTCCACAAGTGACACCATTTTGGAAACTAGACCCCTTAAGGAACTTATCTAGATGTGTGGTGAGCACTTTGAGCCCCCAAGTACTTCACAGAAGTTTATAAAGTAGAGCCGTGAAAATAAAAAAATCGCATTTTTTCTACAAAAATGATCTTTTTGCCCCCAAATTTTTATTTTCACAAGGGTAACAGGAGAAATTAGACCACAAAAGTTGTTGTGCAATTTCTCTTGAGTACGTCGATACCCCATATGTGGGGGTAAACCACTGTTTGGGCGCACCGCAGAGCTTGGAAGAGAAGGAGTGCTGTTTTATTTTTTCAATGTAGAATTGGCTGGAATTGAGATCGGACACCATGTCGCGTTTGGAGAGCCCCTGATGTGCCTAAACAGTAGAAACCCCCCACAAGTGACCCCATTTTGGAAAATAGACCACTTAAGGAACTTATCTAGATGTGTGGTGAGCACTATTAACCCCCAACTGCTTCACAGAAGTTTATAATGTAGAGCCATGAAAATAAAAAAAATCATATTTTTTCCACAAAAATTATCTTTTCACACCCACATTTTTACTTTCACAAGGGTAACAGGAGAAATTGGACCCCAAAATTTATTGTGCAATTTATGCTGAGTAGGCTAATACCCCATATGTGGGGGTAAACCACTGTTTGGGCGCATGGCAGAGCTCGGAAGGGAAGGAGCGCCGTTTTGGAGTGCAGACTTTGATAGAATGGTCTGCGGGTGTTATGTTGCATTTGCAGAGCCCCTGATGTACCTAAACAGTAGAAACCCCCCACAAGTAACCCCATTTTGGAAACTAGACCCCCCAAGGAACTTATCTAGATGTGTGGTGAGAACTTTGAATTCCCAAGTGCTTCACAGAAGTTTATAATGCAGAGTCGTGAAAATAAAAAATATTTTTTTTTCCACAAAAAAGATTGTTTAGCCCCCAAGTTTTTATTTTCACAAGGGTAACAAGAGAAATTGGACCCCAAATGTTGTTGTCCAATTTGTCCTGAGTACACTGATACCCCATGTGTGGGGGGGACCACTGTTTGGGCGCATGGCAGAGCTTGGAAGGGAAGGAGCGCCGTTTTGGAATGCAGACTTTGATAGAATGGTCTGCGGGCGTTATGTTGCATTTGCAGAGCCCCTGATGTACCTAGACACCCCAAGGAACTTATCTAGATGTGTGGTGAGAACTTTGAATGCCCAAATGCTTCACAGAAGTTTATAATGCAGAGTTGTGAAAATAAAAAAATATTTTTTTTTTCCACAAAAAAGATTTTTTAGCCTCCAAGTTTTTATTTTCACAAGGGTAACAGGAAAAATTGGACCCCAAAAGTTGTTGTCCAATTTATCCCAAGTACGCTGATGCCCCATATGCGGGGGTAAACCACTGTTTGGGCGCACGGCAGAGCTCAGAAGGGAGGGAGCACCATTTGACTTTTTGAGCGCAAAATTGGCTGTGGCGTTTGGAGACCCCCTGATGTACCTAAACTGTGGAAACCCCCCAATTCTAACTCCAACCCTAACCCCAACACACCCCTAACCCTAATCCCAACCCGATCCATAATCCTAATCACAACCCTAACGATAATCACAACCCTAACCCCAAAACAACCCTAATCCCAACCCTAATCAGAACCCTAAATCCAACACACCCCTAATCCTAATCTCAACCCTAACCTCAAACCTAACCCTAATCCCAATACACCACTAACCCTAATCCCAACCCTAACCTTAACCCTAATCCCAAACCTAACCCTAATCCCAAACGTAACCCTAATGCCAACCCTAATTCAAACTCTAACCCTAATCTCAACTCTAACCCTAACTTTAGCCGCAACTCTAGCCCTAACTTTAGCCCCAACCCTAACTTTAGCCCCAACCCTAGCCCTAAATTTAGCCCCAACCCTAACCGTAACCCTTACTTTAGCCCCAACCCTAACTTTAGCCGCAACCCTAGCCCTAACTTTAGCCCCAACCCTAAATTTAGCCCCAACCCTAACCCTAATTTTAGCCCCAACCCCTCTAGCTGCAGGCTGGCAGATTATGACGGGTGCACTGCGCATGTGCCCACCATTTTCTTACCGGATGAAGAAGCCATCGGGCAGGAGGGGACGCAGGAGGACCCAGGGACACCGGTAAGTATAACAGGGTCCCCGAATCCCCCTATTTCTCTTTCCTCTGATGTGCGATCACATCAGAGGACAGAGAATTACACATCACTTTTTTTTTTGCGGTCGCCGGTAAATAGTAATTACCGCGATCGCAAAACTGGGGTCGGTAAAAACTGACCCCGATCATGTTCTTTGGTGTCTCGGCTACCCCCGGCAGCCGAGACCCCAAAGATCTTCCGGGTGCTGGCCGGCGGGCGCATTCCGCATGCACCCGCCATTTTTTGGCCGGAACAAGATGCGGCGCCCATCTAGAGCCACGAGGAGCACCGGGGGAGACAGGTGAGTATTGGGGGGCGATCGGGGACCCCATTTCTCTGTCCTCTGATGTGCGATCACATCGGAGGACAGAGAAATTAAATGGGAAATCGCGTTTTGGGGTTTTTTTTGCGACCGCCGGTAAATGGTTAATTACCGGCGATAGCAACCCGGGGGTCGGTAAAAAAAACCCCGAATCGTGTTCTCTGGGGTCTCGGCTACCCCCGGTAACCGAGACCCCAGAGAAAATCCGACTGGGGGGCGCTATTCACTTTTTCCACAGCGCCGTTAATTAACACTAACAAATACTCGGAGGTCACCCGAGCATGCTCGGGAGAACCCAAGCAACAAGTACACTCGCTCATCACTAGCCTCCACTGGTTTCTCGCCGTTCGAGCCCCTGTATGGCAGACATCCACGAGGGCTACCGGACATCACCAAAGAAACTTGGGAAGCCGAGGTCATGACGCACGGGGGGTGTCGTTCAGCATGTCGCCCAGCTGCAAGAAAGGATGGCACACATAATGCCTATTGTAAGGGAACATCTTCTCCAGGTACTGGAGGCCCAAGCGAGGGTATAAAACCGATTAGCGAGACTAAAGCAACTCCAGCCCGGGGACTGCGTGGTAGTGCTTATCCCTACGGTGGAGAGCAAATTCTTGGCAAAGTGGCAAGGCCCGTATGAGATAGTGGAAAAACTCGGGGACGTGAATTACAAGGTACACCAGTCCAGTCGCAGGAAACCGCACCAGGTATACCATGTGAACTTACTCAATCCTTGGTGGGACCGGAAGGTCCTTACATGGAGGCCCGTCCCAAGGGCAAGATCGAGGAGATAATGATTGCTGAGATGCTAATGCCAGCCCAGAAGCAACGTCGAGAAATGCTGCAGCAGAACTGTGACCTGTTCTCGAAGTTGCAAAATGCACACAGGTTGTGGAACATGATGTGCTAACGAAGCCGCATGTAAGGGTAAACCTCAAACCCTACAGAATCCCCGAAGAATGCCGGGAGATAATCGCCAAGGAGATGAAGAGAATGCTGGTGATAGAGGAATCAAGAAGTGGCTGGTCAAGTCCCACCGTCCTCGTTCTGAAGCCCAATGGCGAATGGCGGTTTTGTAATGACTACTGCAAGATCTATGAGGTGTCCCGTTTTGACACGTACCCGATGCCCTGCATGGATGAACTCATTGAGCAACTGGGACCCGCAAGATACATCACAACCCTTGACCTGACGAAGGGGTACTGGCAGCTCCCCATTCCAAGAACGCCAAGGAGAAGACTGCCTTCTTGACTCCGGATGGGTGTTTTCAGTACACCTGGATACCATTTTGACTGCAGGGGGCCCAGCTACCTTCCAGAGGGTGATGGATTGAATCTTTGGACCACATAAAAAATATGCCACAGCCTACTTGGATAACATTGTCCTCTTTAGCCCTGTTCGCACCTGCCCAAAGTACAGGCGATCCTCGATGCAATGAGGAAAGCAGGATTTACCATAAATCCAAAGAACTGTGCCATAGGGAAGGAGGAGGGCAGGTACTTAGGCCACATCGTTGGGAAAGGCGAGATCAAGCACCAGTTGAAGAAGATAGAGGCAATTCAGAAGTGGCCACAACCGCTATCCAAGAAACAAGTGAAGGCGTTTCTTGGGATTGTTCGGTATTACCGGCGTCTTATCCAGAACTTTGCCATAATTTCCGCACCGTTAACAGATCTCCTTCTGGGCACCAAGTAGACGATGGTGAAATGGACTCCAGACAGAGATGGCATTACAGGAACTCAAGCAGGTTATGTGCAAGCACGCGGTTCTGATTGCACCAGACTTTAATAAACCAGACCGATGCTTCAGAGGTTGGATTGGGAGCCGTGCTGTCCCAGGAAATAAATGGTGAAGAGCATCCCATCGGGAAACTCTATTCTTGCAAGAAGAACTACGCCATAGTCGAGAAAGAGTGCTTGGCTATAAAGTGGGCCGTAGACACCCTGAAGTACTACCTGCTGGCCTTAAATTTAAGTTAGTGTCAGACCATGCCCCTCTGTGATGGTTGAGAAAGAAGAAGGGTAAGAACGCCAGGGTGACTAGGTGGTTCTTAGGCCTCCAGGACTTCACTTTCCACGTAATGCAAGTGCAGCGCCCCAGAGTCCTGGTCATTGCAGTAATGTCGCTCTTCCACCAGGGGGAGTGATATTACGTCTGATGGTACTAAAGGAGTTCACCTGACCAGGTATCACAAGTCACACACTACACTTCCCACTCCAGTCCACCAGGGGGAGCCTTGCTTCTATCTATTAGGGCACTCCTCACACACGGGTAAAACTGGTGGGTTGGATAGGAAGCGAGTCAGAAGCTACCTGGGTTTCACCCAGAAAGGACCTGTCAGGCAGACAGGGGGAGAAGGAGGAACATCTGAGCTGCAGACAGAGGGTCCCTGTCAGGGGTGGGATCCTGACAGAGGCCAAGCACGAGATAGAACGTTACGGAGCTGCGCCTGCACCCATTGCGGCAGCATCCTAAGAAAGGACACGAAGCGAAGTGTATTGTGGAGAGTGAGAAATGAAGTCACAGCACAAGGAGATAATACCGGGAGGAGTTCTGCCCCAAGATCGGCAGCCTCCTTCTGAGGCGCGTAGCCGGTGGCCGGAACACCGAGGGAGTAATTGACTCTACGTATTACTTCAGAGACCGGCAGGACAGTCAATTCCAAGTTGGTTGCCCGACCTTAATACCTAAGAAGACACGGAGGCAAATTGTGGGAGAGGGGCGTCACTAGGGTCCCCATAAATAAGCTCCAGGCCTACCCAATCATACGGGTTGTCCTATCCATACCATCTGGGGGACAGAGAGAGAGAGATCAGAAACATCCACAAAAGTTGTAAGGACTATCCCGTGGTGCTCAGCAGGGAGATACTACAACACACAGGCGCTAGTAGGAAGGCTACTGATTTCCACCTGGGTAAGGGAACTCTGGATGTGCCTTCGGACCGGCCGGATTCTGCCTGCCCTGTGAACGGTACTCTGGACTGTGGACGCTGAAGTCTTCAGTAAAAGGTAAAGAGACTGCAACCTTTGTGTCCCCGTTATTCACTGCGCCTTACATCGTCCACCATCACCACCTACACATCCGGGAAGCCCTGGGGACATACTTCACCTATGGGAAGGTATATCATCTAGCTGCCATTCCATCACCCCAGCGGACCCCTAAGCAGCATCGGTCACCCTGACCGAGTACCACAGGTGGCGTCACGAACACCAGACAAACTACACCTTTAATTGGGCGCCCCTCAAAGTGCCACGGACTGGGTCGGGCCACCGTGACATCCACCAGAATTAAGAGGGACCCGGTACTGAGTACCCCATTGCCCTTACGCGTGGGGGCGCTCCACTATTATACAATGGCAGAATAAATATTTTACTTGGACGCTTCACATAGGCCAGGGAGATTACATGGCAACGCAGATACTCTCTCCCGAATTCCCTGTTTGATATCTGAAGGTGCCAAAACCCCCGGCTTTGGGCAAATGGGGGGAATACGTGACAGAGTCACTGACATAGTATGTGAAAGGAGATACGTGTCACTGCGCATACTGAGGTCAGTGATGTAAAACCAGTGTTTTTGCTTCCAGCACGCTAAGTGCCGAGAGGGTTAATAGGAATCTATGTCATGGGCTGGTTTTAGTGGATCTCCATAGAGCGGGTGGGAAAGGGTCCACCGTATCTCCACATGCAGAGTCCAGGCAGGACCTGTGTGATATCAGGGTCATGTGATCATCACATGGGGTGTTAAAAACCTGGCCAGAGAGTCAGTGTGTGTCGTGTCTTGGGAGAGCAGGAACTCCCAGATAGCTCCTGGAGGACCTAAGGACTGTGCGGGTTAACTGCAGGTGGTATCCTGCAGAGAAAGGACTCTCTGGTACTTTATTTGTTTTGTGTTCCATTAAGCCAGGAAGGCTCTGCTTTTGTTTTTCTAAACCCTGCCTTGGTGTGCTGACGCTAATAAACCAGCAGGTGTTTCACCACCAAAGTGTTCCTGTGTCTACCTGAAGAAGCTGCTAAGCCTGTCAACCCCTCACAGTATCTACATACTTTTATCCCCTTTTTGTACTGAGATTTTGCATCCTTTAAATACTAAACTTTTTTTATGAATATTGGCAATGCATATTTATTAGGGCGCCAACGTCAATAAAAATGTTTTTATATGTTTTTTTCTATATTAGACTGTACCTAATTGAGTCAATACCTTTTTGTGGTAAGGACAGAAAAGGTCCATACTATTCAACCCCTACAAATGTGATAATATGTAGATTATTTAATATATATATATATATATATATATATATATATATATATATATATATATATATATATATATATATATATAGGATTAAGAGATATAATGTGTAATGTTACAGCCCCGAACGTATCCATCAGTACCTACTATATGTTATATCTTACCCCATCAGGCCATGCTCTTTGTTACATCTTACCCCATCAGGCCCTGCTCTATGTTATATCTTACCCCATCAGGCCCTGCTCTATGTTATATCTTACCCCATCAGGCCCTGCTCTATGTTATATCTTACCCCATCAGGCCCTGCTCTATGTTATATCTTACCCCATCAGGCCGTGCTCTTTGTTACAGTATATCTTACCCCATCAGGCCGTGCTCTTTGTTATATCTTACCCCATCAGGCCGTGCTCTATGTTATATCTTACCCCATCAGGCCGTGCTCTTTGTTACAGTATATCTTACCCCATCAGGCCGTGCTCTTTGTTATATCTTACCCCATCAGGCCGTGCTCTATGTTATATCTTACCCCATCATGCCCTGCTCTATGTTATATCTTACCCCATCAGGCCGTGCTCTTTGTTACAGTATATCTTACCCCATCAGGCCGTGCTCTTTGTTATATCTTACCCCATCAGGCCGTGCTCTATGTTATATCTTACCCCATCATGCCCTGCTCTATGTTATATCTTACCCCATCAGGCCATGCTCTTTGCTATAGCTTACTATCATACATAACCAACACATTAATTCAGTAAAGTAAATGCACTTATCTACATTGTCATTGCACACCCATATCACACTCAGTGCGTAAACTATGGCAACAGGAGAGTGTTACACATCCATATCCCACAGGGTATCTATCACTGTTGTCATGGTTACTTGTCAGAAAGAACGAGAAAAACAATAGATCCAATCACAGCGTTCATCTGTACTTCTACAGACCCCCTTTGTGCCGCAGTCTCATCAGCCTGGCATAAGCTCATTGGAACCAATAATTTTCCAATGTTGTGAGGATAGTAATATATCAGGTATCACCAAAATATTCCACTTAAAGGGAATCGGTCGGGACATTTTAACTACTGAAACTAGTGACACGGCTGTATAGCTCTTACTACAACAATACAAATTATACCTCTTTTGTAGTAATCAGATTTGCTTGCGCTGAGAAATCAAGCTTTGAAGACACATACTAATTAGACTGGAAGTACTTTGGGGGCGTGTCACTAAACTAAGTTACATGGGCACGCCCATAGGGTTATTCCTTTGTAAAAGCAGCAAGGGGAGCGCTCCTGTCAGACTAGGACTAGTTTGAGTGTGGTACAAGTCGGTCCAAGTGCTATTTAACTTTGCTACTGGAGTATAAAATGGTATTCCTCGTTAAAAACCCGGTGTAACAGGCCAGATTATACCCCCAGGCCAGACTATACCCGGGGTTAAAGTGGCCTAGGCTAGATTATACCCCGGGTATACTTTGGCCTAGGCCAAACTATACCCCGGGGTATAAAATAGCCTAGGCCAAAGTATACCCCTCCAGGCCAGATTATACCCCCCAGGGTAAGCTGAGGGAAAGCTGCTCATTCTTCTAGGTCACAGCTCCCCCTCCCATCGGGCACTGCTCCTTTTCAAGCTCCTCCACCTCTGGTGACGCCAGGGATCTCCCTTTCTAAGCCCCACCCCCTCCCTATAGTCACATGTGACATGAAATCTTCAGCCCTGCTCGTGCCAGCTCGTTGTCTTGGCGCCTTGGATATGCTTGGAAAAGGGCTTTGTATACCTAGGGGGCACTGACGAGCACTGAGGGGTGGGTGGGGAACCCCTTTACTGGTTGCTATGGGATATAGCATGATCACTCTATCCTAGCAACACCTTGGATACGCTTGGAAAAGGGGTTTATCTATCTTGGGGGCACCATTGCAGCACTGCGGGTGGGTGGGGAAACCTTTTACTGGTTGCTATGGGATTTTACATGATCACTCTATCCTAGCAACGCCTTGAATACGCTTGAAAAAGGGGTTTATCTACCTTGGGGGCACTCTCGCAGCACTTAAGGATAGGTGGTTAACCCCTTAGGTGGTTGCTATGGGATTTTACATGACCACTTTATCCTAGCAACGGCTTGTATACGCTTGGAAAAGGGGTTTATCTACCTTGGGGGCACCCTTGCAGCACTGTGGGGAAGCCGGGGAACCCTTTTACTGGTTGCTATGGGATTTTACATGACCAATTTATCCTAGCAACGCCTTGTATACGCTTGGAAAAGGGGTTAATCTACCTTGGGGGCACCCTCACAGCACTGCGGGGTGGGTGGGGAACCCTTTTACTGGTTGCTATGGGATTTTACATGGCCATTCTATCCTAGCAACGCCTTGGATACGCTTAAAAAATGGGTTTATCTACCATGGGGGCACCCTCGCAGCACTGCGGGGAAGCCGGGGAACCCTTTTACTGAGGAAGGAAACAGCACAAAAATTCAAAAGCTGACTTAGGCCATAGTATACCCCCGGGGGATAAACTTTATACCAGGGGGTATAAAATAGTTTTTATAGTATTTCTCTAGGCCATAATGTTATCACTTCACTGTTTTTCTCACCCTATTGCTTATTTGTTGAAAAGTGTGCAGATCTGAACTGACAGTAGATGGCGCTGTCCTGTCAGTGCATAGTTAATGATAACTTGTTTTGTATGTTCTCTATGACACCTCTCTGCTCTCTATGACACCAAATCTTTTCCAATTTTGACAACCATGGAAGATCAATTGTATGACCAGCTTTTGAGATTCTACACTGCAACAGAACAAAGGTACCCTCAGTATACCTACGATCTACCTCCTGAGAAACGTGCAAATGCCAAGTCCCAGTTTAGACAAACAGCAAAGCCATATCGAGCCCAAGGAGGAATTGTTTATCATAGGGAAAAGGAGGTTCTTACTAAAAGTCGACTGCCAAATATCCTGAAGGCCTGTCATGACAACCCAATATCTGGGGGCCATTTTGGCAGAGATAAAACTTTAGCCAAAATCTCTGACCGGTTTTACTGGAAGGGAATGAAAAATGACGTTCACCAGTATGTGAAAGCCTGTCAAAAATGTTTTGTTATAAATCCCAAAATCACAAAGGAAGCTCCACCACTCAACAGTATATCAGTGCCTGGAAAAGTATGGAGCTTAGTTGGGATTGATATGATTGGCCCTCTTCAGGAAACATCAAATGGCAACAAATATATAGTTGCTGCCACTGATCATTTCTCCAAATGGACTGAAGCAACAGCTGTCCCAGATAAGAGTGCCAAGTCAGTGGCAAATTTTTTGTACTCCGTTATCTGTCGCCTTGGCTGTATGGAGACTCTGATTAGCGACCAGGGACGAGAGTTTGTAAACTCGATCATTGACAACCTGATGGAACATTTTCAAACAGATCACCGTATTTCATCTGCATACCACCCACAAACAAATGGCCAGCGGGAACGTGATAATCGGACACTTAAAGAAGCTCTTAGTAAGCTTGTCAATGACCAAGGAAACAACTGGGATCAATTCATCCCTGGTGTTCTGTTTGCCTATCACACATCTGTGCATGCTTCAACCAAGGTTACTCCATTTGAGGTCATGTATGGACGGAAGGCCAAGCTTCCCATGGACCTTAATCCCTCAAAAGATGATACGGTGGATCCCATGCCCATTTCAGATCATGCCACCCCTGATGTGCTAAATACACTGTCAAGCATTCTTAAAAAGCTGCACTCAGACGTCAGTACCAACATCCACTCTGCTCAAGAACACCAGAAGTGTGCCTTTGATCGCCGACACAAAAGCAACAAAGAAATCACTGCTGGTACCATAGTTTATATCAAGAATCAGCGCCGTATTCAACGCATAGGTTCAAAGATGGAACCACGCTGGATTGGACCTTATTTAGTTGTGGAATCCTTGACCAAGGGACGAGTAAAACTTAAGAACAACAAAACTGGCAAGATATTAAGCAACACATACCACACCAGCAACCTAAAGATTTACCAGGATAAAGAGGCTTCTCCACCATCCGATGATGATTATTCCAGTGACTCTGCCACACAGAAAAATAAGCAAACTAAGGCTTTCAACCTACTACCAAGTTCAAGAAGGAAGTATCTTAGCACCACTCTTGGCCTTACGTTTAGTAAGGTTGTATACTGTGGATGCAGACGAGACCTTGAACAACCACGGCGTACATATAAAACCAAAGGTGATGGAAACTGCTTCTTCCGGGCCATCAGCTACATCTTGACAGGAACAGAGGACAACCATTCCCTTCTCAGAGATAAAGTCATCCACCATATGAAAACTGACTTGACAAAAAAACTACAGGACTACTTGAACCAAAATGTGAATGAATATGTGAACATCTCTGGAATCTCTCGTGATGGAGTCTGGGCAACTGATGCAGAGATCATGACCACGGTGAATCTGTTGAGTTGCGACATAATAATCTACACAAACGTCGGTGACTCCATGGATTGGTTGACATATCCTGCAAGCTTCAATCTGCAGTCAACAACTGAACATGCACTGTATCTTGAAAATAAGCACGATCATTTCAATGTTGTTATCAGTGTTTAGCTTTAAACGTTAATTTGGTAGCAAGGACATGCTAGACTAAATGTCATAATACACAGAATGACTGTTGGGCGATTTGTTGCCCCAGATAATTGCATTGCATGATAAGTGACTTATAGCTAATGAGAAATTATTGCCCCCCCTCCCACCGCTAGGTGGTGCTGGCTCTGCTTCTACAAGCTCCAACGGCACTAGCCAGGTGCCGCTCTCCTCTATGGCGCCTGGCTGTGACGTCGGCGCATGGAGAGGCAGCGCCACCTAGCGGCAGGAGGGGGACCCCGTCTACCAGGAGACGGGCAGCGGCGGTTAGCGAGGGGGGGTAATCGGGCAGCCCCCCTAAGGTAACTATAAAATGGGGGGGTATTTGTAATGCATATGCATTACAAATACCCCCCTTTACAACTACTTTTGCCATGGGCAAAAGTTTTGTATAGTGGGAGGTACTCTTTAAGAATTGTCAGTTTGGTTTCTCAATAAAATGTTGAAGCATTAAGTAATTCTTGTGTATATCACTCAATGCAAATGATTTCATTGGGGTATAATATGAGCTGAGAGGTATAAATTGGGCTAGGCAACTTTAACCCCAGATTAGTTACATAATCTGGCCTGGAGGGGTATAGTTTGGCCTAGGCTATTTTACACCCCGGGGTATAGTTTGGCCTAGGCCAGTTTATGCCCGGGTATACTCTGGCATAGACCAAATTATACCCGGGGTTAATCTGGGACAGGGTTACTTTGGCCTGTTACACCGAGGAACCCTTTTACTGGTTGCTATGGGATTTTACATGACCACTTTATCCTAGCAATGCCTTGTATATGCTTGGAAAAGGGGTTTATCTACCTTGGGGGCACCCTGCTTGCTATAGGGTTTTACATGGTGTAAGTACCTTAGATTGATCATTTGAAATCGCTTAGCAACCAGGAAAAGAGTTCCCCAGCCTCCATGCAATGCTGCGACAGTGCCCCCAAGGTAGATAAGCCCCTTTTCCAAGCGTATCCAAGGCGTTGCTAGGATAAAGTGGCCATGTAAAATCCCATAGCAACCAGTAAAAGGGTTCCCCGGCTTCCCCGCAGTGCTGTGAGGGTGCCCCCAAGGTAGATAAACCCCTTTTCCAACTGTATCCAGGGCGTTGCTAGGATAAAGTGGCCATGTAAAATCCCATAGCAACCAGTAAAAGGGATCCCCACCCACCCCGCAGTGCTGTGAGGGTGTCCTCCAAGGTAGATTAACCCCTTTTCCAAGCGTATACAAGGCGTTGCTAGGATAAATTGGTCATGTAAAATCCCATAGCAACCAGTAAAAGGGTTCCCCGGCTTCCCCGCAGTGCTGTGAGGGTGCCCCCAAGGTAGATAAACCCCTTTTCCAACCGTATCCAGGGCGTTGCTAGGATAAAGTGGCCATGTAAAATCCCATAGCAACCAGTAAAAGGGATCCCCACCCACCCCGCAGTGCTGTGAGGGTGTCCTCCAAGGTAGATTAACCCCTTTTCCAAGCGTATACAAGGCGTTGCTAGGATAAATTGGTCATGTAAAATCCCATAGCAACCAGTAAAAGGGTTCCCCGGCTTCCCCGCAGTGCTGTGAGGGTGCCCCCAAGGTAGATAAACCCCTTTTCCAACCGTATCCAGGGCGTTGCTAGGATAAAGTGGCCATGTAAAATCCCATAGCAACCAGTAAAAGGCTATAGTCTGGCCTGAGGGTATAGTGTGGCCTGTTATAGTTTGGCCTAGGCTGTTTTACATCCTTAGGTATAGTTTGGCCTAGGCCAAAATATACCCAGGGTTAAATGTAGCCTAGGCCACTTTAACCCTGGGGGGTATAATGTGGCCTGGAGGGGTATAGTTTGGCCTAGGCTATTTTACACCCCGGGGTATAGTTTGGCCTAGGCC
Organism: Ranitomeya variabilis; assembly: GCF_051348905.1. Lineage (NCBI taxonomy): Eukaryota > Metazoa > Chordata > Amphibia > Anura > Dendrobatidae > Ranitomeya > Ranitomeya variabilis. The sequence goes on along the minus strand of NC_135233.1, from coordinate 247,131,100 downwards.
ATTTTATGCCTGGGTATAGTTTGGCCTAGGCCAGTTTATACCCCGGGGTATACTCTGGCCTAGGCCAAATTATACCCGGGGTTAATCTGGGACGGGGTTACTTTGGCCTGTTACACCGGGATAACGGTGTTTCTCTAAGGATTAGGTACACGATAGCACAATGTAAAAATAATGTAAGTCCTCCAATGGGGAAACTGTAAGTGACCTTGACTAGCAACAGCTCATACATGATCACTTTCCAGATAATGTTTTGTAAAGGGTCATTTGTCTGAGCCGATGATCATTACAGATATTGGACCACTAACTGTTCCTTGTGTGTGGTCCTTTAAAGGGTTAATCTCATGTACAAACTTTGTTAAAATTGCATATTGCTTGTAAAAAGAGGCAAATCTGAAATGTACTTGTCATTAAAAATCCTCTTCGTTCTAACGAACGGTGAGATTTTTATCTTTTATTGTTTACTGCTCACTGCCTAGGTTACTGGCCACCTCTGCAGTCTAATCAGAAGGTGGTTGAACTTTAGCAGTGCTTACAAGCACTCTTCTATTGAGATAGAAAGCGCTGCTCTCCAGCTGGCCAGAGCTTCAATGCAACTTCACTTGTCCGAAGCTACAGAGGAAAAGCTCTCTGCTTGCAGTATGGAAAAGTTCAGATCAGTGGAACGACCATGCCACTGGTGGTAACGATCAAACAGAGGCGCAACTCCCACCCCCACCAAGCACTCCTACCGAAAGAGAGACAGCATGCTTATTGGGTGCAGTGCAAAGACTTTGTTATTTCTTTATATATTTCTAGGTGGATTAATTCAGGGAAGGCATGATTTAGGCTACTTTCACACTTGCGTCGGTATGGGTCCGTCGCTAAGCATTGTGAACTTTGTGAAATGTGTGCCCGACGTGGGCAGTGGATGCAGTTTTTCAACGCATCCACTGCCCATTCTGAAGTCCAGGGAGGAGGGGGCGGAGTTTTGTGCTGACGGTTCTCCAAAACACGACGGTTCCGTTGCTCGACGGATGCGACGTGTGGCCATCCGTCGCAATCCGTCGCTAATACAAGTCTATGGGAAAAAAAACGGATCCTGCGGGCACATTTGCAGGATACGTTTTTTTCCCAAAACGACGGATTGTGACGGATGCCAGACGACGCAAGTGTGAAAGAGGCCATCGAAATTGGAAAAGCTGCTCCAAAATCGGTCACACTTTTACTAACTCTCCTCGAGCATTTAGGAGACTTCCAAAAAAAAGTAGAGACCTGCTGGACTGACGAATTGGAACATTCTGCTGCAGAAGCCTACTGGAAAACAAGTCCCCTTGAGTGTTTCCTCTGTGTGACATCAGTATGTCTCATCATCAAAGTGAGCAAAGGTGTCCAGTGAAAGGGAATGGGGCAGAAAAAAGAGTCATGATCACGAAAATTAGGTGCGTTTATGCGGAAAACTTGGTAGCACATTTCATGCCCTGTTCTTCCCAGAAGAGAACTTCTAAAATTTGGCAAGTACGATTTAAGTATTTACTAACTCAGACATCAGGAGAATTGTCAGGTCATCCTTACTGGTGTAGTATGAGAAGAAAAGCAGATATTAGAATGTCATCTCAAGTCTCTTTATCGGATTGTAATTTTTCTAGTAAATCAGATGATGTGACAGCGCACTTGTGCTTAGTCAGCAGATAGAGGCAAATATGCTGACGCAGATCATCTTTAGGAATACAAAGCACTTTTTGTTATTTTCTTGGTGAAGCAGAGAGATCTCATTATTAGGGCTCATTCCCTCTGGTGATAAAATCGGACAAATACAATCTGATTAAAAAAAAAAATCAGATTGCATTTGGACCAATGTTATTCTATCATTGTGTTCATATGCGTTTTTGCTTTTTTTCAGCTCGGATCAGATCACGATCGAACTGGAAAAAACTCGCAGCATGGTGCGATTGTAATCAGAATCCCGCAACAGAAGTCACTGAGTCACATTGTATGAAAACACAGACACCCAGATGACGAGGGCATTGGAGGAATGGGCGAGGTCGTAAGTACGGTTTAACTAAGATTTATTAAAGCAGTCCGTGTCATTATTTCAATTATAGTACTTTACTCAGCGTGTCCGTTTTCATACAATGTGACTACAGGGTTAGTAATGGGGGCGTTAACACCCCCCCCCCCAATTATCACCCCACTTGCCACCACTACGGGGCAAGTGGGAAGAGCGAGGCTAAGTGCCAGAATTGCCACATCTTAGAGATGCAGGTTTTCTGGGGTGGCTGAGAGCTGATGTTTGTAGCCTGGGGAGACCAGTATCCATGGCCCCTTCCTAGGCTATTATGTGGATGGATACCATGCTTGGCATAGGTGGTTTTCCTGTATTGGATATTTTCCTTTATTGGATGCTGCCCTTCCCGTGGTTGTTCCTTCCCGGGGAAAGGTCTGGCTATTCACTGCTTGCGTCGAGAAACACGTGATGGTGTCTCCACAGCTATCCTACATGCATTTGCATATTTCCCATAAGGGATGGGGGCAGTGTTCTGGATCACTGCGTTGAGAAACACGTGATGGTGTCTCCGCGGTGTTGGATGTTTTGGTCTCCCCGAGGCCAATCATCTGTTCCTTCACAGCCTTTTACTAGGCACTGCTCCTAATAGCCAGATTCCTACTCCACACTGATGAGGGGCAAACACCCCGAAACAGCTGTCTGTGGATGGATACCATGCTTGGCATAGGTGGTTTTCCTGTATTGGATATTTTCCTTTATTGGATGCTGCCCTTCCCGTGGTTGTTCCTTCCCCGGGAAAGGTCTGGCTGATCACTGCTTGCGTCGAGAAACACGTGATGGTGTCTCCGCAGCTATCCTACATGCGTTTTCATACAATGTGACTACAGGGTTAGTAATGGGGGCGTCAACACCCCCCCCCCCAATTATCACCCCACTTGCCACCACTACGGGGCAAGTGGGAAGAGCGAGGCTAAGTGCCAGAATTGACACATCTTAGAGATGCAGGTTTTCTGGGGTGGCTGAGAGCTGATGTTTGTAGCCTGGGGGGACCAGTATCCATGGCCCCTTCCTAGGCTATTAATATCAGACCGCAGCTGTCTGCATAGCCTTTGCTGGTTATTAATTATAGGGGGACCCCCTTTGTAATTTTTTTAGGGTTCTCCATCTTTTAGCCAGTAAAGGCTACGTATACAGCTGTGAGCTGATATTAATAGCCTGGGAAGCTCCATTGGTATTACCCCCTTCCCAGGCTATAAACATCGGACCCCAGCCATCGGCTTTCCCTCTGCTGTTTAAGATAATTGCGTGGGGGCCCATGCCATTTCTTTAACAAAAATTATCTTTTATTAATTAAATACATGTACAGTGAGCTGCACACACACTGTACTAAAGGTATTTGTATTGTCATAGGCAACTGCATATCTACCTATTCTATTTGTTTACTGTATGTAATCCATCTCTTCTATCCTGTCGGCTCCTACTGTGATTTTACAGTACACGGCAGATGAATTGCCGGCTTTTCTTCTATGTAATAAATATTATGTGTGTGTGTGTTTGTGTCTGACATATATATATCTATGCATTCTATGAATATAATTGTATATGTGTAATGGTGACCACTCTCTGCTCATTCTTCTAGACCTTTCTGCAGCTTTCGACACTGTTGACCACCATCTCCTACTGTCTAGGCTCCAGTCACTAGGCATTAAGAACACTGCTCTCTCCTGCTTCTCTTCCTATCTTTCTGACCGCTCCTTCAGTGTATCGTTCGTTGGCTCTACTTCGTCCCCTCTTCCTCTCACTGTCGTGGGGTACCTCAGGGCCCACTTCTTTTCTCCCTCTACATGGCCTCAACTGGACAGACCATCAGCAGATCTGGCTTTTAGTATCATCTTTACGCTGATGACACACAACTATACACGTCATCCCCTGACCTTACCCCCGCTGTACTACAGAACACCACTGACTGTCTGTCCGCAGTCTCCAACATCATGTCCGCACTCTATCTGAAACTCAACCTCTCCAAAACTGAACTTCTGCTCCCACCGTCTACTAACCACCCTAAATCTGACATTTCCCTCTCCGTGGGTGGCACCATAATAACGCCCCGGCAGCTGGCGCGCTGTCTGGGTGTTATGTTTGACACCGATCTCTCCTTCACATCTCATATACAATCTCTTGCCCGCTCTTGCTGCTTACACCTAAAGAACATCTATAGAATCCGTCCTTTTCTCACCATGGAAACAACAAAAACCCTCATTGTTGCCCTGATCCACTCCCACCTGGACTAATGCAATGCTCAATTAATTGGCCTCCTCTTTACTCGACTTTCCCCTCTCCAGTCTATCCTTAATGCAGCAGCCAGGGTTGTCTATCTAGCTAATAGTTACTCGGATGTGTCCGCTCTTCGCCAGTCGTTACACTGACTGCCCATTCATTATAGGATCCAATTCAAAGTACTTGTTCTCACCCACAAAGCTCTTCACAGTGCAGCATCCCCTTACATCTCTTCCCTTATTTCTGTTTATCGGCCTAGCCGACCTCTGCGCTCTGCAAATGACTTTCGACTAACCTCTGCACTAATCCTTACCTCCCACTCCTGACTCCAAGACTTCTCCCGCGCTGCGCCAATCCTCTGGAATGCTCTACCCAAAAAAATTAGGACCATTCACAATTTGCATAGTTTTATTCACGCCCTCAAAACATATTTGTTCAGAGCGGCCCATCACTTTCCCTAATAAAAAACTCTCACATGGGTTTTCATTTTGCCTCCATCACCAATAGGGGGCCCCCCTCCACTTCACAGTATATATATTGTATATCCCAGTCAGTGAAACTATTTATTTACGGTATTTGCATTGCCAGTCTAGTCTTGTCAAGGACAACGTTTTCTGTGGCACATGCCCCTATTACCAGGCTGCCTTCTTATACATTGCTCAAAAAATAAAGGGAACACTTAAACAACAGAATATAACTCCAAGTAAATCAAACTTCTGTGAAATCAAACTGTCCACTTAGGAAGCAACACTGATTGACAATCAATTTCACATGATGTTATGCAAATGGAATAGACAACAGATGGAAATTATTGGCAATTATCAAGACACCCTCAATAAAGGAGTGGTTCTGCAGGTGGGGACCATAGACCACATCTCAGTATCAATGCTTTCTAGCTGATGTTTTGGTCACTTTTCAATGTTGGTTGTGCTTTCACACTCGTGGTAGCATGAGATGGACTCTACAACACACACAAGTGGCTCAGGTAGTGCAGCTCATCCAGGATGGCACATCAATGTGAGCTGTGGCAAGAAGGTTTGCTGTGTCTGTCAGCGTAGTGTCCAGAGGCTGGAGGCGCTAACAGGAGACGGGCCAGTACACCAGGAGACGTGGAGGGGGCCGTAGGAGGGCAACAACCCAGCAGCAGGACCGCTACCTCAGCCTTTGTGCAAGGAGGGACAGGAGGAGCACTGTCAGAGCCCTGCAAAGTGACCTTCAGCAGGCCACAAATGTGCATGTGTCGGCACAAATTGTTAGAAACCAACTCCATGAGGATGGTCTGAGTGCCCGACATCCACAGATGGGGGTTGTGCTCACAGCCCAACACCGTGCAGGACGCTTGGCATTTGCCACAGAACACCAGGATTGGCAAACTCGCCACTGGCGTACTGTGATCTTCACAGATGAAAGCAGGTTCACACTGAGGACATGTGACAGACGTGACATAGTCTGGAGACACCGTGGAGAGCGATCTGCTGCCTGCAACATCCTTCAGCATGACCAGTTTGGCAGTGGGTCAGTAATTGTGTGGGGTGACATTTCTTTGGAGGGTCGCACAGCCCTACATGTGCCAGAGGTAGCCTGACTGCCATTAGGTACCGAGATAAGATCCTCAGACCCCTTGTGAGACCATATGCTGGTGCGGTTGGCCCTGGGTTCCTCCTAATGCAGGACAATGCCAGATCTCATGTGGCTGGAGTGATCCCTGATGAAGGAAAGCGTTCTTTCCGAAACGCGTAGGATTTGGTCCTCTATGCTATCCGTATCTCTTCACCGCTGTGTTTCCAGTCTGTCCTGAGGCTCCACGTGACTAGTGACGTCACATTAGGTCCTGCTCCATTCACCGCAAGGTGCACACACTGAGGAAGCAAGTGACCAGGCTTAGGAGTCATAACTACAGGACGCCGGAGATCTTCAGCACCGAAGAAGGAACATCGTCTCTTCTCCTTAACACGTGAGCTCCAACTTAAGATAACAGGCTGCGTGCACACAGCAGATTTATGACTAGGCTTAATCCGTCTGCAGCACGCAGCTCTGTCTTCTGGTATTGAAGCATTGCCACCGGCCGGGGCTGCTTCACGTATCGTAGTTCTTTCACAGCATTTTTTACTTTTTTCATGCATGTTCTAGAAAACGAGAATTATAAGCTTCCCATCCTATCGTGGAGACTTTTCTATAAGTGGGAATCATATATATACTTCTCGACTAATCAGACTCCGATCTTCCAGTGACTAGCATTCTATGCAAATAAGTCCAGCTATTTCCCTGCACAGGTTGCCATTCCTGGATACAATCTCATTATTTGGTTTCATCTATCAACACTGGTGGGTGGTTACTATAATATATGTTTTTTATTTCATATTCGTGGGTATTTATATCTATATGTATTGTCATTAGGTTGGGCAACTGCATATAAATTTCATTGATACTATTGCAAGTTGTTCTTTGGATTTAGAATCATATCATTGCACTACCATTTTATTGTATACAGTTTCTGGTTCTGTTCAAACTCTCGCAGTGTGCGCAAATTTATTTTGATCATCTTCATGTGTTATAATTGACAAAAGAGTGTTTTTTTGTCCTAATTTGCAGCCCAGCGAGTTATCACATATTAAGCGCCGCTTTAATTTTTCTGTTTTGCATGTGCCAGAGGTAGCCTGACTGCCATTAGGTACCGAGATAAGATCCTCAGACCCCTTGTGAGACCATATGCTGGTGCGGTTGGCCCTGGGTTCCTCCTAATGCAGGACAATGCCAGATCTCATGTGGCTGGAGTGTGTGAGCAGTTCCTGCAAGATGAAGGCATTGAAGCTATGGACCGGCCCTCTCGTTCCCCAGACCAGAATCCGATTGAACAAATCTGGGTCATAATGTCTCGCATCTTCCACCAAAGTCACATTGCACCACAGACTGTCCAGGAGTAAGTGGATGCTTTAGTCCAGGTCTGGGAGGAGATCCCTCAGGAGACCATCCGCCACCTCATCAGGAGCATGCCCAGGCGTTGTAGGGAGGTCATACAGGCACGTGGAGGCAACACACACACACTATTGAGCATCATTTCCATGTCTTGAGGCATTTCCACTGAAGTTGGATCAGCCTGTAATTTGATTTTCCACTTTGATTTTGAGCATCATTCCAAATCCAGACCTCCATGGGATATTAATTTTGATTTATTGATCATTTTTATGTTTTATTGTTCTCAACACATTCCACTATGTAATAAATAAAGATTTGTACCTGAAATATTTCATTCGGTGATATCTAGCATGTGGTACTTTAGTGTTCCCTTTATTTTTTTGAGCAGTGTATATCATTCTGCATGGCCTTCTGAACGTTTCCAGTGATGCCTTGAAAACACAGATCAAAGCTACCTTGAAGCCAATCTCTGCCAGATGGTTTAGTTTGGACCCATTTTGATATATTACAAAATGTGTCAATGGTACTGGATGTGGGTCCTGCAAAACAGGTTACAATAGCCTGTGTCTGGAAAATAGCATATAGCCTGCAATAAACAGCTCTGTTCTCTGCTGATGGTGTACGGAGGCTGAAGGCAGTCTATACAGAGTAAAATACAGAATGATTGAAATCAATGCAATGCCCATAAAAAAAATAATAATAATTCAGAGGTGCAGATCATACACCCGGTTTTCCACAGACATCCTTGCAGTTTTTATCTCTGTGCATTCAGGAGAGCTGATGTGGAGCTATACAGTTACACATGTTATGCATGGAATATTGAAAGGCTGCATGCCCATGATCAGGAATAGTAGCGTTTTGGATGCAGCGCATTTTTGCAGCGTCCAAAACACTGCGTTCTTATTACCAAACTTGTTTTAAGGTACATGCAGATTTACGTCATGTAATGACATTCTATTGTTGAAACTAAGCAGCGGAGACTAGTGTCTCCGTTACAGAAATTGACATGCAGCGGCTCGTAAACCTGCACCGTGGGTGATTTTCTGCTGAGCTAAATAGCAGGACAGTGGGCAGGAGATTTCTGTAAATCCCATCTGCTGTGCTTCGGCAAAAATACACCTAGTCCAAAACGCTGCTATTCCTGATTGTGGGCAAGTAGCCTAAGGGCATGGAAAGGCAGGGTGTAGCCCACCTCTTTAACCAGTTTATGACTCCTTTTGGAATATACTTTCTGAAAAACACTTTTGGCCCTTTGGGACAGATAGTAAAATACAGAAGCAAAGGGACACAACGCCAGATTTCTTCTAATCTAGCCCGTACCAACACTGATAAACTTCTGCAAAGAGTAGGAATAGAAATGCAGCTCTCATATCCTTAGAAGTAAAAGTCCTTTATTCCACACACATGGACAATGACATGGAGCCCCCGCCAGCGTAGACCCTATTGGCCCTACCTATTGAGTCCATTTCTAGTGGTGTCGCTCCACTAAATGCCGCATCAAAAACACCACCACCATGTTAAAGGCACACTTAAAGTGAAAAAGCCAAACAGGTGAGAAAGGAGAAACGGATAGCTCTCTGGGGCCTAGATACACCCCTATGCCTGTCAGTGGAGGTTGACACCCTAATTTAAATTAGCGCCCCTGCTCCTCGTCGGCTGATCCTATTAATCCCTGTAAGGCCTTATTGAAAAAAGAGGGCCAACCAGAGGGGACAGGGGAAAAGAACAAATCGCCTTAGATACTATTAGTGACACCACATCACCACTTCAAATCTATTAATACACATTAGAAACACCAAAAATAGAGATAATGTCTCAAAAAATGAAAATTCAAATAGACAGGCCCTTTAAAAATTCTGCTCCACTGAGGTGTACAGATGTTAGGGACTCATTCTAGTCCTTCTTCTATTGATATAAACCCATAGTAGTAATTACAGCTCTTATGTAGGATCCAATATCCTGTCTCTCACCATCATCCCCTGATGAAGCTCTAAAATGAGGAAGGGGGAAACACGTAGGTTTGGTTCTTGAGTAAGATTAAGATAAGTGATTACCCTTGTTTTAATGCACATTTTATTGAAAAGTTAATGCATATTTATGTAAAGTAATACAAAGGATATTGGATCCTGCAGAAGAGCTGTAATGACTACTATGCGTGCACATTAAGTGTGCCTTTAACACGATGGTGTTGTTTTTGAGGTGGCATTCAGTGAAGTAACACCACTACAAATGGACTCTATAATTTTGTAATTTCATGTTTATCTGTGTGGTGTTATTATTTTGATTTTTAAGAGGGCTTTAATAAAGAAGCATTTTAGAGGGGTGATGTCACAGGTCACCTCCTCCTGTATAATTACTCATAACACCTCTATATACAGTAGATAACACAGGATCCTCAATCACAATAGTTGATGTCACAAATCACCTTCTCCTCCTGTACAATGACTGATAACACCTCTATATACAGTAGATAAGTTCCATAATTCACAATAGGTGATGTCACAGCTCACCTCCTCCTCCTGTACAATGACTGATAACATACAGTAGATAACACAGGATCCACCATTCACAATAGGTGATGTCACAGCTCACCTCCTCCTGTACAATGACTGATAACATACAGTAGATAACACAGGATCCACCATTCACAATAGGTGATAGACAGCACACCTCCTCCTCCTGTACAATGACTGATAACATACAGTAGATAACACAGGATCCACCATTCACAATAGGTGATGTCATAGCTCACCTCCTCCTCCTGTACAATGACTGATAACATACAGTAGATAACACAGGATCCACCATTCACAATAGTTGATGTCACAGGCACAGCTCACCTCCTCCTGTACAATGACAGATAACACCTCTATATACAGTTGATCACACAGGATCCACCATTCACAATAGGTGATGTCACAGCTCACCTCCTCCTGTACAATGACTGATAACATCTCTATATACAGTTGATAACACAGGATCTACCATTCACAATAGGTGATATCACATCTCACCTCCTCCTCCTGTACAATGACTGATAACACCTCTATATACAGTAGATCACACAGGATCCACCATTCACAATAGTTGATGTCACAGCTCACCTCCTCCCCCTCCTGTACAATGACTAAACACCTCTACGTACAGTTAATAACACAGGATCCTTAATCACAATCTTTGACTAGATTAGCGCATGTTCAGATAATGCTTGGATTAGTTCTATATTAGTCCATTGCTACTAATGTCCATATGAAGAGCAGGATGTATAAGTCTAGTATTAGATCTAAAATTGCAAGATTTTCTATTTTTTTTTAATAAAGATTGTGACATGAAAAATAACTACTCACATTTAACATAACATCATTTGAACAATAGGTCAATACTTAACATATATAACTGTGCTCGAACAGCATAAAAAGTAATCCCTTAAAGTAATGTTTTGATATTAATAATTCACTTTGAACCGAGGGTGATCTGATAACAACCCTAGAAGAGAAGAAAAGCAGAATGTTCCTGGCAGCATTTATGAAAGCCGTACCTAATGGAGATTCAGTGTAAATATGGATCACTAATAAGGTGATAAACATGACCTCTACAGAGTATTATCCGCCTCAACCTGGCACCGAACATAGGGCTCACTAGGCCCATAGCTGTTTCTGAAGACCTGCAACTATGGCACTAATAATTGAGCAGAATTACTTATCACTTCTCTCTTAATTACTGTGCTCCTATCTCTTACTCCCTGCCAAATGTTACAACAAGACAGGAGGATAGTAAGGAAGTTTAGAGTATGGGGGAGAACATTGGAAAAATCTGTTGCGAATCCACCTGTGCAGTAAATTGCACGCTGGCGTTACGCAGATTTAAATGGTCGCTTTCATTTCAACAACAGTCATTTCAAGACACTTTTACATCTAAAAACGAGACAAATTTATCAAAATAATTTGCAACACACTTTGACAAACTGGGAGCAAATAACAACAGAAGCAAAACAGAATTAGAAAAATTCCCTGCATGATACATTCACCTTACAGTGTTTTAAGGAAAAAAATTCAGATTTTTTTTTTTTACGCACAATACTATATGGACAAATGTTTGCTCGCAGTCAATAAGGATTTATGAAACATAATACAAACATTGCATTTTGTGGCTATTTTTATATTTTTAGCTTATTTTATTATACATCATTCATTTGTCTATGAATTTCTGCATAGAAATTTTTTTTTAAAAAAAATGCATAAAATTCACATCATATTTTACAAGCATCGATTTTAAAAAGTCACAAAAAGAAGTTTAAAATAGTCTCAGAAAGTACAATACTGCCCAATTCTTATGGCTGCAAGCTAATAATCCCAGTAGGTTACTGGCTTGCTGACCCTACAGTAGCATTGTCTCACCTTTTCTTTTGCATACTCCTGGTTTTCTGCACATAAAGCCACAGCTCCAAGGCTATAGGAAGCAAAAGGACCTTAGGACGTGGCCCACAGTAAACAATCCGACACACTGCCTTTTCCCCGAGGCTTAAGCTGGATCCGACACGTTCTACATCTGATTCAGGCATTTTAGAGAAATTTCGCCTTATGTTAAGTAAAGAGCAGTTTTCCTAATGACTTCTTCAGCAGCACGCACAATCAGATCTATGGGTCTGTAAATTTACATGACATTTCTTCCAAAATTTCTAAATAAAAAAAAAGAAGTGATCATTGATCGTTGAGGACTCTTTAGTCTCCCTCGCTCTCTCTTAGCAGGCGCGCAGGAAGTCTGCCCCCCAGTTGACTGCAGACATGAATACTTTCTCCCTCATTAACTGGAGGGGACGGTGAACAGCGGAGACTGATGAAGGGACAAATCAAGTCTCTACGTACAGAATATTTTCATTTCTTGCAGAGATTGGTTTTTCCTTTCACCAACCAAGCTAGGCCTCCCATCAAAGTATTCCAACCCCGTCACAAATTTGTGTTGATCCTCTGTGGCATCCTCCACCTCAGCTGTAAGAAGATATACCCCGCTCTGGTCGAGGCTTCCTATAGCGGTTTGTTCCAGTTTAATGTTGACAGCTGATGGGGCTTAGTATTTTCACAAGGCAAGGTTGCTGCTTTCAGCATCACTTTCCAAAAAACTTGTGGGTCTCCTTTAGTCTTCTGCAACTGATTTTTTCCTCTCCTTTTTAAAGTAATTAGGACCCTACCGGCTACCAGAGAGAAGCACAGACATGGCCGTTCACCCACAGCATACTGGGCTCGTCTAGCTGTAAAGAGCAGAATCCGCTCTGATCCTTCAAATCTCTGATATCAGAGAGGATCTATGCAAGGCTGAACATATGTTGTCATTAAAAAGCGAACCTCAAATGCATCTGGAACGATGGGTCACAATCAAACCGCCTGTCATTTTCACACAATGGGTTTCTGGAGTTTTCAGCACCGCTGTACCTACCCTGCATTCAGGACTGCGCTCTATAAACGCTGCCTTATATAAAGACTACCAAGTCACCAGCTAGTGAAAAGGTCTGTCCATACAGGAGAATCGTAAGCTGTTTTTTTGTGTATTTTAGTTTAGGTCATAAAACCTGCCAGTTCTTTGAGGGATCAAAAGATAGCTACCTACTCAAGTCGTCTAGGTACTGTTACACTAAACGACTTACCAACAATCACGACCAGCGATACGACCTGGCCGTGATCGTTGGTAAGTCGTTGTGTGGTCGCTGGGGAGCTGTCACACAGACAGCTCTCTCCAGCGACCAACGATCAGGGAAACGACTTCGGCATCGTTGAAACTGTCTTCAACGATGCCGAAGTCCCCCTGCAGCACCCGGGTAAACATCGGGTTACTAAGTGCAGGGCCGCGCTTAGTAACCCGATATTTACCCTGGTTACCATTGTAAAAGTAAAAAAAAAAAAAAACACTGCATACTCACATTCTGATGTCTGTCACGTCCCCCGCCGGCGTCCACAGGGTTAGAACTGCTTTCGGCAAGAGCGCTGCTAATATGCACGCGCTGCTGCCGAGAGCTTCCCTGCACTGAATGTGTCAGCGCCGGCAGTAACAGCGGTGACGTCACCGCTGTACTCTGCTTTACGGCCGGCGCTGACACAGTCAGTGCAGGGAAGCTCTCGGCAGCAGCGCATGCATATTAGCAGCGCTCTTGCCGAAAGCAGTGTTAACCCTGTGGACGCCAGGGGACATGACAGACATCAGAATGTGAGTATGTACTGTTTATTTTTTTACTTTTACAATGGTAACCAGGGTAAATATCGGGTTACTGAGCACGGCCCTGCGCTTAGTAACCCGATATTTACCCTGGTTACAAGTGAACACATCGCTGGATCGGCGTCACACACGCCGATCCAGTGATGACAGCGGGTGATCAGCGACCAAAAAAAGGTCCTGATCATTCCCATCGACCAACGATCTCCCAGCAGGGGCCTGATCGTTGGTCGCTGTCACACATAACGAGATCGTTAGCGGGATCGTTGCTACGTCACCAAAAGCGTGACGTTGCAACGATATCGTTAACGATATCGTTATGTGTGACTCAGCCTTAAGGAGAGGACAGGTTAGAAAGGGAGGAAGAAGCAGAAACACAAACATCATGCTGCTGCTTTCTTGTGTTTTTTTCTCCCTCTAGTGCTGGATTCACAGCTACAGAGCTCACACATGTCCACTTTAAAGTTATTTATAATATTACAAAGTTTTCTCCCTGAGCTAGTAATGGCCAGCATAGTTAGAAGGCTCATAGTCAGGCCATTATCTGAATGCATTAATGTGCCCACAATATGGCCATTAGGATAATGGATAAGGCCTCAATGATCACTATCGCTTCAACAAATTTTGCGTAAATCAATAGTATAAGCAAAAAAAAAAAAAAAAAAACAACAATGCTACTGTCTCTGCTTATAACTTCTTCTCTGCTCTCTGCCTTCTGAATGCATTCATTTATTCTGAAATACAGCTAAAATCCATCTGGATTAAAACAACACGAACTGTCAAATCACTAAGGGATCAAATTACAGCTACCTATTGAATCCTATTGAGAAAGAATGGTGTAGGAGGAGGAAGGAGCAGAGAGGGAGAGAAAGGCACAGACATACTATAAAGCAGCAGCATGGTCTGTGTAAGGCTAGTTTCAGACTTGCGTTCTTCCTCAGTGAAGCCCCGCCCACTGCCACACCTCTTCCTTCAGCACCGCCTACGTCTGCATGCGTCCTGCGTACCCTACCTTTAACATTGGGTATGCAGGCCATGAGGATGTATGCGGATACCTCCGCATGCGTCGTCTTGACGCTGCGCTGACCTGCGTCGAAGGCAACATGTTGCATTTTGTTGCGGTCAACGCAACGTGAAAACGAAGCATGCGGAGGTATCCGCATACATCCGCATGGCCTGAGTACCCAATATTGAAGATAGGGTACGCAGGACGCATGCAGACGTAGGTGGAGCTGAAGGAAAAGGCATGGCAATGGGCGGGGCTTCACGGAGGAAGAAGGCTTTCATCCGCAGCTCTGCCAAACGCTAGTGTGAAACTAGCCTAAATGTTTTATCTCAATCCCGTGCTGGATTCACAGGTACACAGTTCGCACATTTTCACTTTAAAAGTATTTATAACATCACTAAGTGTTATTCCTGAGTTTGCACTGGCCAGCATAGTTGGATTGCACCACAAATCTAGCAGTATGATTTTAAGACTGTTCCACTGACATCCATTGGGTGCTGCATTACCAGATATTTTGGATTAATTCTATTGGATGGGTATAAAAAAAGAATATACAGTAAATCTCACTTCTGGATCAAGAGAAACTTCAAAAACAAGTTGTATCATATATTCTGTTTGTGTGTGCATTATAAAAAGCGCAAACAAGGATGTATTAGGCCATGTTCACACTTTGCGGTTTTTACTGCGGATCCGCGGCGATTTTGATGCTGCGGGTCCGCAGCAGTTTCCATAGCGTTTACATTAACATGTAAACCCTATGGAAACCGCAAACCGCTGTGCACATGCTGCGGGAAAAACTGCGCAGAAACGCAGTGGTTTAAAACCCGCAGCATGTCACCTTTGTGCAGAATCGCAGCGATTCTGCACCCATAGAAATGCATGGAACTGCTTACTTCCCGCATGGGGCTGTGCCCACGTTGCGGGAAGTAAGCGGATAATGTGCGGGTGGTACCCGGGGTGGAGGGGAGGGGACTCTCCTCCAGGCCCTGGGAAGCATAAATAGTGTAAAAAAAAAGAATTAAAATAAAAAATGATGTTATACTCACCTCTTAGCGCTGCCCGCGGCCGTCCGGTCTTCGGTTTGCTGTGCGAGCAGGACCTGTGGTGACGTCGCGGTCACATGACCGTGATGACGCCTCGGTCACATGACCGTGACGTCACGAAGGTCCTTCTCGGCACAGCATCTTTGGAACCGGACCGCCGGGTGCAGCGCCCAGGAGATCTGGACATCGGAGGGTGAGTATAACCAATTTTTATTATTTTTATCATTACTATTGATGCTGCATATTGCTGCATATGCAGCATCAATAGTACAGGAGTAATCCCGCAGCGGAAACCGCGGAACAAACCGCGATAAATCTGCAGGGATAACCGCAGCGGTTTTGCCCTGCAGATTTATCAATTCCGCTGCGGGATAAACCTGCAGAGCACACCGCAAAGTGTGAACATGGCCTTACAGGTTTCATAGTTTGTTTGTTTTTTCTAAGGTTAAAAGCAGTCATAAGTACATTGAGTTTAACCTATAACCTAACATGTTGATTCATGGGACGACAAAAAAAAAAAAAAAAACACAAGGCAAAAGCCAGTTGCCTCATTTTAGAGGAAAATTCCTTCCTGACTCCACATATGGCAATCAGACTAGTTCCCTGGATCAACGTCCGATCGCAGAATTTAGTGCCCTCTATATGTATGTAAATCAGGAAAATGGAGGAATAAGTCAGAATAGCCAACATTTTCCAGAAAGCTCCTGTGCACATGATTTGTGTGTAATCTATCTTATCAAACCCATTTCAGCAGGAAATCATATTCACATTATAAAACCCATTATATTTAATTGTAGGTGTACTTAAATGAGAAGACCCATCAGGTGGTGAAGGAAAGAGGATATAACAGGTACATCAGGGATAGGGGAAATTCATCCGCTCTGCATACAACAGCTGTGCAAACTTTCATCTGGTAACACAAATCACCAAGGGAATGTCCATTATTCTACCCCACATTGTTTTTAGGTCCAACATTCTCTGCAGATTTATTTTTTAAATGTATTATAGTGGTTGAAGGTTTAATTGTTCTGATACAGAGCTCAAAATACATGTTGAAAATACATGATCATACAAGTGCAATACAGAAGTGTGGAGTTATGAATTAATCCAGAATTGAACCAGAAGGGAAATAAAGGTAACTGGATACATAGTCACAGTAAACAATGTTTCTGTTTGTTTTCACTCTCATCCCTATAATGCTTCACGTTCTACTAACCCTCTAATCCCTATACCTATTA
Organism: Ranitomeya variabilis; assembly: GCF_051348905.1. NCBI lineage: Eukaryota > Metazoa > Chordata > Amphibia > Anura > Dendrobatidae > Ranitomeya > Ranitomeya variabilis. The sequence continues at coordinate 247,114,432 of NC_135233.1, read as the reverse complement.
AGGAACTGGTTCATCTCTCCCTCCGTCCTCCCCAACCATCTCGCTTCCTCCTCAGAACTTTTCCTCAACATACAATCCTCTGTCTCCAAACACAGACAGCCTCCTCATGCCCTCTCCTTCTCCCACCTGTCACTTTCTCTGCTGCTCCTCACTGCAGGTGATATTTCTCCAAATCCTGGTCCTCCTCACCACATCCCCACAGTCACTTCTACCTCCCATCCACGCACTATCACAACTTTCCGTAACCTCTCTAACCTTATACCCATTCACCCAGCCCCACTACAGGAGCTATATGGAACACTCGCTCTGTCTGAAACAAACTTTCCTATATCTATGATCTTTTTGTCAGTAACAAACTTTCTTATAGCTATGATCTTTTCGTCAGTAACAAACTTTCCTTCCTCGCCATCACCGAAACCTGGCTCACCCCCTCTGACACAGCCTCTCCAGCTGCACTTTCGTATGGTGGATTCCACCTTTCCCACACACCCAGCCCCAGCAACAAGCATGGCAGAGAAGTTGGTTTTCTCCTGGCCAATAACAGTTCCTTCACCAAAACCCTACTGCCACCCTCTGTTACCCTCCCTTAGCAAAATCAACAGACAACCCTGGCACACCAGCCTGTCCAAAGAACTGAGGCATGCTTCCAGTGTTTCTGAGCAGAGATGGAAAAGATCCCACTCCAACAAGCACTTCTTTGCAGTCAAACAGTCTCTCACTACTTTCAAGGCCACACTCGCTGCAGTAAAGCAAACATACTTATCTCTCATATCCTCCCTGCATCATAACCCTAAACGGCTATTCAACACTTTTAGTCCTCTGCTCCGTCCCCCAGCACCTCCTCCCTCTCCACTTATCTAAGCTGAAGACTTTGTCTCATTCTTCAAGCAGAAGATTGATAACATCAGAGAAAGCTTTGGCCCACAACCCCTTTTCCTAACTACTCACTCAGCCATCCTCCTTCAAAACCAATTTCTCCACCATTACAGAAGATCAACTTTCAGCTATACTCTCAAGATCACATCTCACCACCTGTGCACTTGACCCGACCCCATCCCACTTCATCCCAAACCTCACAACAATCTTCATACCAAGCCTTACCCATCTCTTCAACCTATCAATAACAACTGGTGTTTTACTCTCATCCTTCAATCACACCCATTCTCAAAAAGCCCTCTCGTGATCCATCCTCTGTATCTAGCTAACGCCCCATATCTCTTCTCCCCTATGCCTCAAAACTAATGGAACATCACATTCATTTTGAACTGTCCTCCCACCTCTCTAACTGCTCCCTCTTCGACTGCTTACAATCTGGCTTCTGACAGCATCACTCCACTGAAACTGCCCTGACTAAAGTCACCAATGACCTATTAACCGCCAAAGCCAAGTGACATTACTCTGTCCTCCTCCTCCTGGACCTGTCCTGTGCCTTTTACACAGTGGACCATTCCCCATTACTACAGACCCAGTCATCTCTTGGCATCACAGACTTGGCCCTATCTTTGGATCTCGTCATATCTAACAGACCGGACATTCAGTGTCTCCCACTCACACACCACCTCCTCACCTCGCCCCCTATCTGTCGGAGTCCTGCAAGGTTCAGTCCTAGGACCCCTGCTCTTCTCTATTTACACCTTCGGACTGGGACAGCTCATTTAGAATCTCACGGCTTAAGGTACCTTCACACGAAGCGATGCTGCAGCGATAGCGACAACGATGCCGATCGCTGCAGCGTCGCTGTTTGGTTGCTGGAGAGCTGTCACACAGACCGCTCTCCTGCGACCAAGGATGCCGAGGTCCCCGGGTAACCAGGGTAAACATCGTGTTGCTAAGCGCAGGGCCGCGCTTAGTAACCCGATGTTTACCCTGGTTACCAGCGTAAAATGTAAAAAAAACAAACAGTACATACTTACATGCGTCCCCCGGCGTCCGCTTCCTGCACTGTGTGAGCGCCGGCAGTAGCAGGGCACAGCGATGACGTCACCGCTGTGCTGTGCTTTCACTTTCACTTTGCGGCGCTCAGTCAGTGTGGGAAGCGGACGCCGGGGGACGCATGTAAGTATGTACTGTTTGTTTTTTTTACATTTTACGCTGGTAACCAGGGTAAACATCGGGTTACTAAGCGCGGCCCTGCGCTTAGTAACCCGATGTTTACCCTGGTTACCAGTGTAAAATATCGCTGGTATCGTTGCTTTTGCTGTCAAACACAACGATACACGGCGATCGGACGACCAAATAAAGTTCTGAACTTTATTCAGCGACCAGCGACATCACAGCAGGATCCTGATCGCTGCTGCGTGTCAAACTAAACGATATCGCTAGCCAGGACGCTGCAACGTCACGGATCGCTAGCGATATCGTTACAAAGTCGTTTCGTGTGAAGGTACCTTTACAGTATCACCTCTATGCTGATGACAAACAGATCTATATCTCTGGACCAGATACCACTTCCATACCAACCACAATGTCAGTCCGCTAGTTCATCCTTCTCTGCTATATTTCTAAAACTTAATAAGGACAAAATGGAATTTCAACATCTTTCCCCCTATCTCACTCGACCCCCTCCCAACGGAGATATCCAATAAGCTCGCTGCCTTGGGGTAATTCTTGACTCTGATCTTTCCTTCAAACCACATATCCAAGCCCTTTCTACTTCCTGCCAACTTCAACTCAAAAATATTGCCCGGATCCGTACATTCCTCAACCAAGAATCTGCAAATACTCTAGACCATGCACTCATCATCTCCCACCTTGACTACTGCAACCTCCTGCTCTGTGGCCTCCCCTCCAATCTATTCTAAACTCAGCTGCCCGACTAATCCACTGATACCCCCGCTATTCCCCGGCTTCTCCCCTCTGTCAATCCTTTCACTTGCTCCCCATTACTCAGAGACTCCAGTTCAAAACCCTAACCATGACATACAAAGCCATCTGTTGTGAGTCCTTGCGGGCAGGGTCCACCTCTCTCCTCCTGTACCAGTCATGACTTGTAATATTTAACATTATTGTACTTGTTTTTTATGTATATCCCTTTTCACATGTAAAGTGCCATGGAATAAATGGTGCTATTATAATAATAATAATAATACCGTAGTAATAATAATAATTGTATAACTCCAGATACCTGCAGAACCACTTGGGGGAAGTTATGAACTTTCTGTGCTATGAATGCGATCAACATGTACATTGTATGCAGTGTGCTCCCTCTAGTGGTGGTGGCAGACAGACAGAATTGTACTACTTAAGTAGTCCCTGTACATGTAGACAACCTGATCTCCTTTCACACATAATGTTGGCAAATCACCTTATTATAAAATTATGTTGTGGCCTGTAGGTGTCTTCCCTCTAACTAGCTTGCTGTCCACTGCATGTTTTCAAGTGTAATCCACCTAGATCCAGATAGATAACAGGATGTAGCGGGGGTTGGGAGGTGGTATGTCCCTCACTTCTTCTCTACTGTCTACACTGAATACTGGCATGAGAGGTTGGCATTCAGTTAAGCTATTGCAGCGCCCCAGAGTCCTGGTCGTTGCAGTAATGTCACTCTTCCACCAGGGGGAGTGATATTACGTCTGATGGTACTAAAGGAGTTCACCTGACCAGGTATCACAAGTCACACACTACACTTCACACTCCAGTCCACCAGGGGGAGCCTTGCTTCTATCTATTAGGGCACTCCTCACACACGGGTAAAACTGGTGGGTTGGATAGGAAGTCAGTGAGAAGCTACCTGGGTTTGACCCAGAGAGGGCCTGTCAGGCAGACAGGGGGTGAAGGAGGAACATCTGAGCTGCAGACAGAGGGTCCCTGTCAGGGGTGGGATCCTGACAGAGGCCAAGCACGAGATAGAACATTACGGAGCTGCGCATGCACCCATTGCGGCAGCATCCTAAGAAAGGACGTGAAGCGAAGTGTATTGTGGAGAGTGAGAAACGAAGTCACAGCACAAGGAGATAATACCGGGAGGAGTCCTGCCCCGAGATCGGCAGCCTCCTTCTGAGGCGCGTAGCCGGTGGCCGGAACACCGAGGGAGTAATAGGCTCTACGCATTACTTCAGAGACCGGCAGGACAGTCAATTCCAGGTTGGTTGCCCGACCTTAATACCTAAGAAGACACGAAGGCAAATTGTGGGAGAGGGGTGTCACTAGGGTCCCTATAAATAAGCTCCAGGCCTACCCCGTCATACGGGTTGTCCTAGCCATACCATCTGGGGGACAGAGAGAGAAGATCAGAAACATCCACGAAAGTTGTGAGGACTATCCCGTGGTGCTCAGCAGGGAGGTACTACAACACACAGGCGCTAGTAGGAAGGCTACTGATTTCCACCTGGATAAGGGAACTCTGGATGTGCCTTCGGACCGGCCGGATTCTGCCTGCCCTGTGAACGGTACTCTGGACTGTGGACGCTGAAGTCTTCAGTTAAAGGTAAAGAGACTGCAACCTTTGTGTCCTCGTTATTCACTGCGCCTTACATCGTCCACCATCACCACCTACACATCCGGGAAGCCCTGGGGATACACTTCACCTGTGGGAAGGTATATCATCTAGCTGCCATTCCATCACCCCAGCGGACCCCTAAGCAGCGTCGGTCACTTTGACTGAGTACCACAGGTGGCGTCACGAACACCAGACAAACTACACCTTTAATTGGGCGCCCCTCAAAGGGCCACGGACCGGGTCGGGCCACCGTGACATCCACCAGAATCGAGAGGGACCCGGTACCGAGTACCCCATTGCCCTTACGTGTGGGGGCGCTCCACTATTATACAATGGCAGAATAAATATTTTGCTTGGAAGCGAAGCAAATTGAAGCTCCGGCACCTATAGTATTGGCAGAGCGCTGGAAGGGGGAAAAGGGCAAGTTACGAAACATATGACAGTTGAGACAGATTCCGGATATATTAGACTGATGTGTTAATCGACAGCAGCTTTAACTTATCGTTGTTCGAAATGGTAGCAAGAACATACATTTGTACAGTTTTTATATGAAAGGACCGGCACACTTTAGCTACAAGTCTATGCAGAAGATTTGCAACAAAAAGAACCCCTGTATTTAAAGCTAGCCATACACATGAGATGACAATTGAACAATAAAAAATAGTTTGTATGAATCTTTGTACAACCGCACCATACATATTGTACAAAAATCATTTAGATTAACCCAGACATTTATAATGAATATTGAACAAAAACATTCCATAATCAGTGGGGTGGAGCTACTGTAATTAAAGTTTTCCTAATGATAAGCTCATACACATTATGCCATGCATGATAGTTGTACGAAAATATAGGACATGCCTGATCGATCATTCGGTCAACTACAATAGTTTGTATCTCAAAAGTCGATCACTTGCCTCCTAACAACCATATAACAAATGATCGATTTGGTTGAAATCGTTTATGAGGACCTTAAGGGTGGACATTCAATCTGACACAATTGCAGCTGAAATCTGCCTGATCTGGGATCGTTTTTTTAGAACCTTGTAGGGAGATAAGCATGCTTTTAATTGTAAAAAATATTGTACTATCATTGCCCCACAGAACAAAAATAGTAAATGCTACAACAATGTCCATTCATTTAATAAGAGACCGAGTGCCATGCAGACGGAAATAACACAAATTCCTGAATATTTAGAGCACATGCCACCAACAGAAGTATTATTGGTGGGGACTTTGTATTAAGTGACACGAGAGAAATAAAATGAGCTCATTTGTCCGCAGGCCCTTGAGGTAGTCGGGTTTTTGTGCTCACCGGCTAAGGATCAGATTGCACTAAGAGGATTTGCTGGAGAAGCAGTAAAGTAAGTATTAAACTCGGCAGCACATTCAGTAGCTTTACCATAGATTCTTATTAAAGGGAGCCGTCAGCAGTTTTAACCCTGCAGAATGGCTAACAACGCTAGAGATAGGGAGACCTGGCGTGCAATTTAGTCAGTTTTATTAATCAGTAATACTGAGAAAGCTTTAATCTGGCACAAGAATCCCAAAGGTTGGTCACTAACGGCAAAGTGTTCTCCAGTCTCTGCAGTATGCAGGAGATTTTTTTTCTAGGAGAATTTAGAGAAAAAAAAATGCATGCAACCTGGTTGCCGATGATGAAAATGTAGAAAACACAGTTATGGTAAGCAATGCTGCAAACACAAAATCTGTGCCAATTAAGCTTTAAAAAAAAAAAGAAAAAGAGAAAAGATTAAAAATAGCAATAAAACTGCACTATTCACTAATCAAAACAAAGTAAAGAAATCAGGAAACAGAGGAAGTGTATGAGCGAGAGGCCGGTATAAACACAGACTTGTTTTCCTTCTGTCATTAAATATCACTAGGCAAATTTCATTCGTTAGGAACAGACTGGCAGCTAATACCCATCTGATGGCAAGAAAGACTTCCTTCCTTCCTCTATGCAGGCAAATTAAGAGACTTGGCTAGTAAAGAGGAGTCTGAACATTACACAAAGAGCTTCCTCTGGAGAATTCAATTACAAGCTCATCCCGGCCATAGGATCCAGGCATACTGCGCTCCGGTCAACCGGTGGACAGAACAGGACTACAAGAAAGAGCAAATCCAGGGTCACTGATAAATCTGTAAACATTTCTTCAGTCTGTTTTTTTTTTCTTTAATTCTTTATTATATTCTGTGATACCTAGATGGCGATAAACTAAATGCAGAAGTGAACGGTCACCCACATTTCCTACAGTCCTGAGTGAGCGGTCACACACATTTCCCACAGTTCTAAGTGAGCGGTCACCCACATTTCCCACAGTTCTAAGTGAGCGGTCACCCACATTTCCCACAGTTCTAAGTGAGCTGTCACCCACATTTCATACAGTCCAAAGTGAGCGGTCACCCACATTTCATACAGTCCAAAGTGAGAGGTCACCCACATTTCCCACAGTCCTAAGTGAGCGGTCACCCACATTTCCCACAGTTCTAAGTGAGCGGTCACCCACATTTCCCACAGTCCTAAGTGAGCTGTCACCCACATTTCATACAGTCCAAAGTGAGCGGTCACCCACATTTCATACAGTCCAAAGTGAGAGGTCACCCACATTTCATACAGTCCAAAGTGAGAGGTCACCCACATTTCCCACAGTTCTAAGTGAGCGGTCACCCACATTTCATACAGTCCAAAGTGAGAGGTCACCCACATTTCCAACAGTCCTGAGTGAGAGGTCACCCACATTTTTACAGTCCTGAGTGAGCAGTCACCCACATTTCCAACAGTCCTGAGAGAAGGCTCACCCACATTTCCTACAGTCCACAGTGAGCGGTCACCCACATTTCCTACAGTCCTGAGGGAGCGGTCACCCACATTTCCTACAGTCCTGAGTGAAGCGTCACCCACATTTCCTACAGTCCACAGTGAGCGGTCACCCACATTTCCTACAGTCCTGAGGGAGCGGTCACTCACATTTCCAACAGTCCTGAGTGAAGGGTCACCCACATTTCCTACAGTTCACAGTGAGTGGTCACAAACATTTCCTACAGTCCTGAGTGAAGGGTCACCCACATTTCCTACAGTCCTGAGTGAGCGGTCACCCACATTTCACAGTAAGCGGTCACCCACATTTCCTATAGCCCACAGTGAGCGGTCACCCACGTTTCATACAGTCCTGAGTGAGCGGTCATCCACATTTCCTACAGTCGTGAGTGAGCGGTCACCCACATTTCCTACATTCCACAGTAAGCGGTCACCCACATTTCCTACATTCCACAGTAAGCGGTCACCCACATTTCCTACAGCCCACAGTGAGTGGTCACCCACATTTCCTACAGTCCTGAGTTAGCGGTCACCCACATTTCCTACAGTCCTGAGTGAGCAGTCACCCACATTTCCTACATTCCATAGTAAGCCGTCACCCACATTTCCTACAGTCCTGAGTGAGCGTTCACCCACATTTCCTACAGTTCTAAGTGAGCGGTCACCCACATTTCCTACAGTTCTAAGTGAGCGGTCACCCACATTTCCTACAGTTCTAAGTGAGCGGTCACCCACATTTCCTACATTTCCTACAGTGGGCTCAGCCCATCCAGGCATTACAGGGATGGTCATTCATATGAATGGATGCCAAATATGCTACAGTTCTTTTAAGGAAGTACGGATTACTGGTGGTATATAAACCAGACCTGTGAAAATCAGTTGATTGCTACTCCGACTTTTCAGAAAAAAGGGAGTTGTTTTCATTAAACCTCTTTAAGCACCTTTGTTACAAGCAGCCAACATTGTCCAGGCAATGCCTTGCAAGAGCCTTCTTCCTCACTGACCTCTTCAAGATTTGCAAATCCCTTGCTGACTATGAAAGACACCCAATAAAGGCTATGCCTGTCTGTCTCTATATATATACCATATTCTCATTGAGAACGAATCTACAGTGATTGACAGGGAGGAGAAACGAGAGGGGCGGAGTACTCAGCAAAAATATAAGGGCTCCTTTCCACTTGCAAGAAATACGTCCGTGTCTCGCATGTGGAAACCAAGCTCTGGTGCCGGCACTTGGGAGCGGAGCGTGCGGCTCCATGTGTTGCTATGCAGCTGCATGCTCCGCTCCCAAGTGCCGACACCAGAGCTTGGTTTCCACATGCGAGACACGGATGTATTTCTTGCAAGTGGAAAGGAGCCTTAAAGCTGCATCTCCTCCAGAAATTTGGAAGCATGGCGGGTGATGGCATAGCAGAGAGGACAGTCAAAATGCTGAGACAATCGTGACAGTGGTAGATCGCTCACAAACACAGTGATATAATTTAAAAGAACAACACACTGAAAAAGTGCACACACACAAAATAAAATACATTCAAGCATTTCCTAGCATAATGCTATTCTGTCTAGTTACCATTAAAACTGAGCAATATATGTATAAAAAAACTAAAAAAAAACCCTTCCCTGTATATCTCAGGAACTCAGTAAAGTCTCCCACCTTCTCTTCACAGACCTGTAAAACAACTAGCTGCAGCAGGAACCTCCCCCCTCTGCACTTTTTTCAGAAGGACAAAAGACTGTTAAGCCGTACCCCTCTGCCAAGGAGGCATCCCCACCAGATCAAGTTTAACTTCCATGTTTTCAATTAAATGGCGCTGACCAGACAGCACGAAAATTAAATTCAGAGTAAGAGAAATGGCACGACAGTCCTGCAAATATGCATTCACATCTCCTCCACTTGCTTCACAAACGCTTCTTTGAAATGTTTGGATCAGGTATGAATTACTAACATAACACAGTGGATTAAATGGTTTTATATCCACGCTTCAGTAAGGGCCCCTTCACACTGGTCGATTCTGCTACGATTACGACGCATTTGCGTCATATTCGACATCGCAGTACGAGCTCGTAGCCAGCGGTCACACTCTACGATGTTAACGCTTTTTCTGACGTAGTTGCGATGTGAACGTCACGCGTCGCAATCGTACGCTACCCTTCACACCGCCATAGTCCTACGACTCCGAGCGTGACGTATTACCAGCATGGGCGTGCTAAAACGTCACGCCCAATCAGGAGACAGGTATGCGGAAGCCCAACCCACGTAGTCGCATTACGAGCTCGTATGACCGCCGTCACATACTACGATTTCGACCGCCACAGCGAGACATTTACGACGAAAGAAAGTTCTGCTCTTTCTTTCACATCGTACGATGCTGGGCTGCGTCGCAAATCGTAACGCCATGTCACACTTTGCAACCTCGGAACGAGGACGGATAAACGTCACAAATCGAACGCTCGTTCAGACTTTGATTGCACAGTGTGAAGGGGCCCTTACACTTGGATCTGTCTGGCAGCCAGGGGAAGATCAAGACATGTGGGTATACGTGGGTGGTAGCTGATGAGAGCCTCGCCATATGCTTCCCTGGCTCTCGCAAACCCATTGTTTGCTTGTGTGGCTAAAGGTACCGTCACATTAAGCGACGCTGCAGCGATAGCGACAGCGACGCCGATCGCTGCAGCGTCGCTGTTTGGTCGCTGGAGAGCTGTCACACAGACCGCTCTCCAGCGACCAACGATGCAGAGGTCCCCGGGTAACCAGGGTAAGCATCGGGTTGCTAAGCGCAGGGCCGCGCTTAGTAACCCGATGTTTACCCTGGTTACCAGCGTAAAAGTTAAAAAAACAAACAGCACATACTCACCAGCGCGTCCCCCAGCGTCTGCTTCCTGACACTGACTGAGCTCCGGCCCTAACAGCACAGCGGTGACGTCACCGCTGTGCTTTCACTTTCAGTTTAGCCGGCGCTCAGTCAGTGTCAGGAAGCAGAGGCTGGGGGACGCGCTGGTGAGTATGTGCTGTTTGTTTTTTTTAACTTTTACGCTGGTAACCAGGGTAAACATCGGGTTACTAAGCGCGGCCCTGCGCTTAGTAACCCGATGTTTACCCTGGTTACCAGTGTAAAATATCGCTGGTATCCTTGCTTTTTGCTGTCAAACACGGCGATACACGGCGACCTAGCGACCAAATAAAGTGCAGACCTTCTAGCAGCGACCAGCAATTTCACAGCGGGATCCAGATCGCTGCTGCGTGTCAAATACAGCGATATCGCTATCCAGGTCGCTGCAACGTCACGGATCGCTGGCGATATCGCCTAGTGTGACGGTACCTTAAATGTAACGGCACAGTGGGGTTTTTCACAAGAGCTCAGACACCAGCATTTAACACCGTTATTAACTGTTATGGAAATATTATGAATGCAAAATGGAAATTTTTGTTTTGTTGTTCATGAATGCAAACTAGTCTGCCAGTCCGATTCTTGCACAAGAGAATTCACGGTAAGGCTAGGTTCACATTGCGTTAGGGCAATCCGTTAAGCGCATAGTGCTAGCGGATTGCGCTAACGCAATGTATCTATAGGGATCGCGTTTGCCGATCCCGCTAGTGCAGATCCCCGATCTGCGCTAGCGAGGAACGGACCTTGGGCGCACCTCGGACGCTGCAAGCAGCGTCCGAGGTCCGTCAGAAAATGACGGCACATCGCTAGCGCGTGCCGAAAATGGCATGCGCTAGCGATGCGCTAGAGAGCAGATTCACATTGCCGTCAATGGGTGCGCTAACGGACCCGTTGCATGGCGTTAATTGTGACAATTTCGCCATGCAACTCAGTCCGTTAGCGTTAACCCATTAACGCAATGCGAACCTAGCCTAAGGCTAGTTTCACATTTGCGTTAAAATCCGCAGCGTTTAATCCGCATGTGCAGGGAAAAACGCATCGAAACACGTACAAACGCGGCGTTTTTTAGACGCATGCGGTTAAAAAAAAGCCGTGTTTGCACGCTTTTTTCTGCGTTTGGTTTTTGGTGCACATGGTGACAACTTTTACAGGAGAAAAATCTAGATAACCAGGCACCGCCAATGGGACTACAGAGGGTGTGTATTATGGGATATCTATATATAGACCCTAGGACTGCTGAAATCTGAACAGTTTGCTACGGTATCCTGTGTCATGATGGATCTTCGCATGGAGAGCTTTTATTTCTACCTGGATTTAAGCATCAAGCTGTTTCTTGCCTGTGCGTTTGCTTGGGAGCAAGACAGAAATCGCGAAAGATGGAGAAGGAGATGGCGTAGGCATTTTTGGAGACACCCCATTATTGAACTACGTGAGAGCCGTGGAGCCTATCACACGCTGTATGGCGAGCTTAATGCCAACCCGGAAAAATTCCCGGAATATACAAGGAGGTTGCAAGACTCGTTCCGGGATTTGCTTGACCAAATATGGCCAAGGAGCCATACGGAGACAGGACACCCAGCTCCGTAGAGCGATTCCACCCGAGGAACGTTTGCTTGTTACTTTAAGGTACGTAACAAATCTAAACAAATGCCAGTGCTAATTTTGGGTGTTCTGACATGTATTTTTGGGGGTATTTTCTTTTGTCTTTAGCATAAGAACACCATACATATAATTGATTTAATTTTTTTTATTTTCTTCCAGATTTCTGGCAACCGGAGAGAGTTTATCATCCCCTCCACTTCCAATACCGGCTTGGAATTTCCACCCTGTCTGGAATAGTTGCGGACACCTGCCGGGCTTTGTGGAATGTTCTCCGGGATGAGTTTATACCCCTACCCAGCACAGACATGTGGATGGCAATTGCTGAAAAATTCTGGAGTGTGTGTGATTTCCCCAACTGTTTGGGAGCGGTGGATAGAAAGCACATCCGCATTATCAAACCAGCCAGAACACGATTGGAGTACTTCAATTACAAAAAATATTTTTCTGTTGTCCTCATGGCAATAGCCGATGCGGACTGTCGCTTCATCTCCGTGGACATGGAGCTTTTGGTCGTGGCAACGATTCCCAGACTTTTAAAAACTCGGATATGGGCCGCCGTTTGTATGGCAAAAATTTTAATTTTCCACGGCCACGACCTCTCCCCAACACTCAAGGTCCACCGATGCCATTTGTTATGGTTGGGGATGAGGCCTTTCAGATGTGTGAAAACCTACTGAAGCCATATTCCAGTCGGGACTTGAACCACACTAAAACGATCTTTAACTACAGACTGACCAGGGCCCGAAGAACTGTAGAGTGTACGTTTGGGATTCTAGTCTCAAAATGGATGCATTCTTGCATCAACCATTAATCTAAAAATGGAGACAGTCGACGAGGTGGTCAATGCCTGTGTGGTTCTGCACAATTACATAATGGCTAAGGAGCGGCCCAACATTGAACTGGATGAACCAGTTGCACACCCATTGCCCGATTACCAGCATCACCCGCTGCGGTCAACTGCTGAAGATGGCCACATGCGGGACCAATTTGCTGCCTTTTTTGAATCAGATATTGGACGTGTGTCATGGCAGGACAATGTTGTGTAAATGTCCTCTTGGGATTTGGTCTGTACCAGTTATTTTCTTTTTCTTTAAGAAGTTTTTTATTGAAGGGTATAACATTCATGTTCAAAAAATTATGCAATACATTAATCAATGCATTAATATACAATTCTACATCTCTTGGACATCATATAATTAAGACAAATGAGGTTGCAGTCAGAGTCCATGAGATCCATATGCTCAACAGTATCACACAATCAAAAGGAAAATGACCTTCATTTTAAACTTATTTTGTTTCTTTTGTTTTTAAACAACAAAATAAAGATTATAAAACAAACAAATAATAACTTTTCATTATTGAACTCACATTAATTCTACTAGTAACAATTATTAAGTGTATTGTCGCTTCAGTCACACCCTACCTGTCTGCCAGATCGGATCGGGGGATCCCCTGCTAGTATCCTATTAATATACCATGATGACTGTTCAAAGCAAGCTATAAGATGGGTTCTCATCTCATCAGAGAACACATCAATGAAACTCTCCCAAGTATCAAAAAAACGAGACACCGCGCGATCCTCCCCCAATTGCGCCTCTATCCATTCCATGCGAAACACATGTTTTAATTTATTTAAGAACATTCTCAGCGTAGGAGGTTCCGCTGTAATCCACTGTTGTAAGATACATTTTTTCCCTACCATGGATACTATAGATATCAGACGTTTGGCCCCTCTTGTGATTCTTGCTCCCTCCCCCTGCCATATTCCCAATATCGCCCACTCTGGCGTGTAAGGTATATAATTGAGGAGATGGCCTAGACAAAAGTTTTTAACCTCACTCCAAAACCCCTTGATCACCGCACAATCCCAAAACTGGTGGTAAAGGTCAGCCCCAGGAGCCACACATTTCAGACAATTCGCCGATTGGGACAAGCCCATGAGGAACGAACGGTGTGGGGATATATATGTTCCATGATATAGTCTAAGCAACATTTCCCGATAAGAAGAGGCCGGTAAAGCCTTCCAAGCATAAGACATTGCTTTAAGGATATGTTCTGAAGTCAAATCTGGAAAACGAATAAGCCATCTTGGGAGGCCTGTTTTTCGTTTAGCATAGTCCATCTCCCCTCTCAGCATATGATAGAATCTAGAAGTAGAGTGTAATAATGAAGACCTATCTCGCAATATGGTGTCTAATGGGTTTTCCCAATCAAGCTCCGATAACCGCTCTCCTACTCCTGTAGCGTAAACCTCCAGAATTGCACAATTCGCAAGACAACCCATAGTCAAAGGAAGGTATCTCCGAGTGTGTGACCATGAATAAGGTCTACGAGTCGAAGAATCCATTATAGAACCCACTGTCACCGTCCGAAACCGCGTGCTCCAACTCTCTACCCCCCGTCTCAACCCCACGTCTCGATTCCCAAATATTGGCAAGAAAAGTGAGGAATGTGCATTCAAAAAAAATTTATGACGTATCCTATGCCATATCGTCCACATCACCATTATCAAAGGATTATCCATCACTGAGGAGGGTAACAGTTCCTTGTGTGTATGTAGGAGATATAACAAGTTGGTATGGGGTATCAAATTCTGGTCTAATTGAGTGTTAGTATATATGGAAGTATCTTGAATCCAGTCTTTAAGATAACGAAGCAGCGCCGCTAAATTGTAATTCTCCAAATTTGGAAAATTAATGCCTCCATTCTGTATGTGCTGTTCCAATATAGCCATGCTAATAGCATGATGCTTCTTTCCCCAAATAAAAGTGCGAAACATACCATTTATTCGCCGCAATTCACTAGAGGAAAGCAATATTGGAAGAGATTGTATAAAATATAAAATCTGCGGGATAACAACCATTTTTAACAAATATGCCCGACCTAGATATGAAAGGGTTAAATGCTGCCATCCTTCTAATTCTTTTTTAATTTTCTGTATAAGAGGAAAGAGGTTACTTCTCTGGAGATCATGAGGGTTCCTAGTTATAAGTACCCCCAAATAAGGCAAAGCATCTTTGCACCATTCAAAAGTATATATCCCTGCCCATGGTGGTTTGCGCGAGGCACATAAATTAAGCGCCTTAGACTTAGTTGGATTAATCGAATATCCAGACATAGTTCCCAATTTATTTATAAGGGCCATAATTTCAGGAAGGGCTTCCTCTGGGTTAGCAATGTATAGCAAAATGTCATCAGCAAATGCCGTAAGCTTCAAACTCAATCTCCCAACCCGTATCCCTCTAAACAATGGCAGGGACTCCAAAGCACGTATAAGAGGATCAAGGGCAAGATTGAATAGAATGGGGGAAAGTGGGCAACCCTGACGGGTACCTCTAGTTAACTCCACCCCCTCTGTTAGTTGTTGATTAACTATAATTTTGGACGTAGGTGAATTATATAATAATCTGATCAGCGCCGCAAATCTCTCACCAAATCCCTGCTTTTCTAGCACCGCGTGTATCCAATGCCACTCTACGCTATCGAACGCAGCCTCTGCGTCTAGGCTTAACAAAATGTTAGAAGAGTTCCTATTTCTAGCTGAGACTATAGTTGCCGCAATTGCGGTACGGACAGCAATAGTCGAGTGTCTGTCTCTGGTGAAACCATATTGACCAGATGACAGAATCTCAGTGAGAAACGTCTGTATTCTATTAGCCATAATTTTTGCCAGTAGTTTGTAATCCAAATTTAACAAAGATATGGGTCTGTATGATGTTATCTGTGTTGGACTCCTACCTGGCTTTAAAATTAGGGAAGTCAATGCGGAATTAAAGGAAGTTGGGGATGTGCCCCCATACAAATAATAGTTAAATAAATCCTTAAGGAGAGGATCTATATCAGGAGAGAGCATTTTATAATATTCCGCAGATAAACCATCCGGTCCTGGTGATTTATGATTTGCCATTGCTTTAATAGCAGAACTTACTTCCATTAGTGTAATAGGCATCTCCAGAGTTGCGCGCTGAGAGTCTGTCAACATAGGTAATTGCAAAGAATTTAAAGAATGTGTTATGGAAGAGATGTCTCCTCCCCGTGTGGAATAGAGAGCTGTATAATGAGCATGAACAGCCTGTAATATATCTTTGCTGTTAGTCAAATGGTTACCTGAGATGGGGTCTACTAAAAGCGGTATTTTCTGTCTGGGACCTTTTGGATTTGCCAGTCTGGCCAGTAATGTACCTATCTTATTACCCCATCTAAAGAAATGCTGCCTGTTAAAGTCTACTTTCTGTTGGGCTATCTTAGTCAAATGTGCATTTAATAATGATAAAGCATCTTGCCATTGTGACCAATCTTCTGGATCATTAGTTCCCAGATATCGTCTGTAGGCCAATATAGCCAAACCCTGAAGGTCTCTCGTTTCTTGTCCCGCTTTACGCTTTTTCCCCGCCACATATGCGATTATTCTCCCTCTCATGACTGCCTTACCCGTCTCCCACATAAGTACAGAGTCATCCCAATGCTGTATGTTGTCATCCACAAAATTACCCCACTCTTGTTTGAGGAATGTCTCAAACTCTCTGCTTTTAAACAAGTAGGCTGGAAATCTCCATGAGCCCGACTGACGTGGGTCACGGCTACAGCGGAGTGATAAAGTAATAGGAGTATGATCAGAAATCCCAGCGTCCCCTATAGTTGCCTCCATCACCCCCGTCAAAAGAGACTCACCTATCAGAAACATATCAATACGTGAGAGGGACTTATGTGCCTTGGATATACAAGTGTAGTCTCTTTCCGTCGGATGTAATACTCGCCATATGTCTACCAGAGGAGTGTCACGCATGAGATTAGTTAAACCCGATCCCGATCCGAAGTAGGGAGTAGGCAGGACCACAGACCTATCTAATTGCGGATCTAGCACAGCATTAAGGTCGCCCCCCACCACCAAGTTAGGCAAGTCCATTGTTAAAATCATCTGAGAGACCGATGCAAAAAAGGCAGCATTATCAACATTGGGGGCATAAATGTTCAACAACGAGTAGGGGGTATCTTCAATGATCACTTTCATAAGAAGGAACCTACTCTGAGGATCGATCACCACCTCCCCCGGAGTCACCTGCAAATGTCTAGCAAAGGCTATGGCCACTCCCCGCTTTTTCGAAGAATATGTAGTAGCATAAGTCTGACCCAACCAATTATCTCTCAAATGTAATGTATCCTTGTGTGACCAATGAGTTTCCTGCAAAAATATGACATCCGGTCTAGCTCGTTTGAGTGCCTGTAAAACACGACGCCGTTTTACCGGCGAGTTGAGGCCCGCTACATTCCATGACAAGATTTTTAAAGGATTACCTGTCTCTTTCCGGCTAGGCATGCGCGAAGTTGTCATCATGGTGGATAGAAGTGGCATAGAGGCAGAGCTTTTCCAATGTTTAGTAGCACATAGGGTCTCGGAGTCCCAGCCGCTCCGCAACCCTCTAAAGTAAATAGGTGTGTGACATCATTAGCAACAATACACTTATGCAAAAATATAACAACCAGTTTCTTATATACATATAAAATTAATTTTAACCAAAGTATAGTCAAAATCACTCTGTAACTCATGTTCCTTATCATTTTGACTTAGTTAAGGAAAGATCTATCAGTCTCACATCTAATCTCGCCCCAAATGTTGGAATGCACCTTCAAGTATCTGGGGGGACAAGATCTCGTCTCAGCTGGTCTAAAGCAATCTTAGGGTCTTCAAACAACTTTGTCTCTGTACCCAGCGTTACTCGGAGTCTGGCCGGGTACGCCAAAGCAAAACGGACCCCTTGTTCAATGAGGAACCGACAAACCGGGCCAAACTCCTTTCTTCGCCGGGAAACAGCTACTGAAAAGTCCTGAAACACCAGGATTTTTGTCCCTTGAATAGTAACATCTCTAAGTTTTCTAGCTGCTGCCAGAACTCTCTCCTTATCATGATAGTGGAAATATTTAGTAATGACCGGGCGAGGCCTCGCACCAGACTCCCTCCTCTCTGGTCCCACCCGGTGTGCCCTCTCAATTTGTCTGGAAGAACCGGGCTCTAACTGAAGGGCCTCCATCAGGTCAACCGTTAAGAACCGAATAAGATCCGCCCCCTTACAACTCTCAGGAATGCCGATAAATCTGAGGTTGGATCTTCTACTACGATTCTCAAGGTCTTCAACCTTATCCAGCAAAGAACCAATAAGAATCTTTTGTGCCTCCACCGTGGTTTGGGTATTTACTACAATGTCCTCCATATCACTAATCCGCTGTTCAGCTTCCGTAATCCGAGATGTGTTTGCCGACACAGCGGTCACTGTTGCCTCAAGGGCCTTATTCCAAGTTTCGAATTTTTTGTCAAAATATGGGAGAAGAATTTTAGATACTGCTTGAGCCGTAGCAGTATGAGGTTCAGGTGAGGACTGTGAATCAGAGGTGTCCTGTGACCCCTCCCCCGGCCACATCCGATCTAAGGACCTCCCAGCTGAAGATCCACCCTCCATTCTATTTTTATTCTTATGCTTGGTGCGCCTAGATGTGGTCCCCTTCTGTAAGGGAGCCTGTGTTTTCTCCAAATATTTGTCCATGATGTGGTAGCACGAAGACTTCTCAACCACCAAAGGACTCAATAATAGGGTTTAGTTATGGATCCACTATTCTTAGATCTCACTATCACTGAGGCTTGTAAAATTGAGGTTCGAAATCAATGAGAGTGAGAAACCACAGCAAAAGTGAGATTATGTATATAATAAAATACCTCCTAAAGAGTTTCAGTAAATGTGAACAGCCTGTAACTATAATCAGTATAACAAATGTTATTGAGTATATATATTATAACAGAAAAAGAAAGAAAAATAACATTCAGCACAATAAGCTTGTGCAACGCATCAACTAAGATTTGCGGTTCCACTAGATGGCGTTATTTGGTTGTAAATCTCAAAATTGCTGCTTTAAAAGAAAAGGACCACAAGATGGCGCTGTTGGGTTACAACACTTAAATTACGACTCTAGGTGCTGTCTTTAAAGGGCGGGAAAAGGAGAGGACAGAATCAATGTGGGCTAACGGCTATTGCCTCTCTGCTTCTCTTATGTTTCTATCGCAAAGCAAAATATAGAAAAAAACTGTCCTTCCCCTATACACAAAGCCACCCCCTACTCACTCAGGGGGAAAAATAGTATTATACGATAAGGTACTACAACCACAAAAATGAAAAGAGAAAAAGGAAAAGAAAGTTAAAAGAAAAAGTTCAATAAAAGATATATATATAAAAAAAAAAAAAAAAAAAAAAATATGAAAACAGCTCTGCCTATGCTTCCCAATATTGAGGAAGTCCGTATCCTTCTTCCAGGTAAACTTCAAAGAGTCCACACTCTAGGCTGGGGCAAGGATCCAGTTGAAATGGCAGGTACCCGGGCCAGCACGGGCAGTTAGTAAACCAGCAAGGGCTCAATAAGCCAGAGGGACCCCTCACCGACCGAAGCCTCAATATATAGGCAGCTTAGTAAGTCAGCTCCGCTTACCTCCACCCCACTAACCACTGCGCCCCCAATGTCGCCCACCGGCTCAGGGCAGACTCTGGAAGCAGCCGCCACACCAGAGGGCTAGACGTCCAGCCCCAGACTCAGGCTGAATATGGCGGGAAGGCTTCTCCGCACCGCGGCCGCAATGTCTCTCCGCCTTCAGTTCTGACAGAGCCTCTCACCGCCTCCTCGTCTGTCAGGCACTCCGCTCCAGAGATCTCACCCAGTGTCAGCCAGGTCCGTCCGGTAAGTGTGCCTCTCCGGCACAACAGCCTCATGTCTTCCGACCCCCGTTTGTTCCTCTGCAAAGCCTCGGTTCCTCCACGGCTCTCCCGATCGTTCTCCGGTCACAACTGGTGCACAGTCACTTCAGGACCATGGGTCTCGTCCCGCAGCCTGGTATCTCTGGACACTCTCAGTGATGTAGTCAGAGTGACTGGAAAGGACCTCTTCTCCGCGTGTTTCACTTTCAGGCCTCAGGTCGGGTCTCTCTCCCCGGGAAGGATAGTAAACGGCAGGGACTCCCGGGCTAAAAAATGCGCCTACCCCTGTGATCCTCCTTTTGCAGTGGATCACCGCCAATATACTCAGCCGGTATCAGGGGACTGTAATCAGGGATGATCCCAGATTTAGTTTCTCGATATTAGGGAGCGCTTCTAAAATGCGGCCATCACTGATGACTCCGCCCCCGGAAGTACCAGTTATTTTCTTAACTGTTACTAATATTTCTCGTTAATAAACTTTATTTTTTGGTCTCTTGACCATGTCTCCTATACAAACCAAGGTTGTCCTCACACTAGCAGTATTTGGTCAGTATTTAATATCAGAAAGCCAAAACCAGGAGTGGGTGATAAATGCTGAGGTACTAAATATGTTAATATAATACTTTTCCTCTAATTGTTCCACCCCTGGATTTGGCTTACAAATACTGATATAAAATACTGACCACATACTGCTAGTGTGACGGCAGCCATGTTGTTTTAGTGGTAAGGTTGTTGACGTCATTGCGTCCTGATTCTGTTCTGCAGTAACCACTGGACGCAGACTGAAGAGACAATGGCTGTAATACTAAACAGATCTATACTCATCAAGTCAGGTGTCAGAAATAATGAATTCATGATGCACATATAACAGCCTCATGAATTCACTATTTCTGACACATGTCCAGGTGAGCATAGATATGCCTTGTATGACCGCCATCGTCCCTTCACTTTGTGTAAAACAGATTACGTACACAGAAAAGAAAATGGAGGTTATACAAGGCAGTTCTCTACTCACAAGGTCAGGTGTCCTAACTAATGAGTTTTTGGACACCTAACCTGTTGAATATACATCTGTATAGCCACCATTTTCTCTTCAGTCTGCAACACTAGTCACAGACTAAGCAGAACGAAGAGATATGGAGAAAATAAAAGTATTAATTTTTTGGCCAACCTCATATCTCTATACTAAAGACACAGAAAGCTGCAGTTGTTTACTTGCTAAGTACTGGAGCTATGATGTGGCCAAAAAATTAGGTGTGCGGCGAACGGTGTGTATTGGCGGCGGCGAAAGACACAATTAAACCACACATAATTGGGGGCAAAAAACAATATTTATTTTCTTACAAACCAAACTTTAATTAACTGCGCCTGCTTGGGGTAGAGTGACGCAAATGGGGGGTGTGAAGCAGTGAGGCCTGGCTAAGTGTGGACGACACAGGTGTGGCAGGAGAAGGGGCAATTAAACTAGTGGGGTCTGGTAGTTCGGGGATGGGGCTTGACACATGAGAGGCCTGAGATGCACTGGAAGGGTGAGACAAACCTGACATTACAGACACACTGGGAGGTGAGGGGGGAGGAATACTGATAGTACGAGTTTTTTTATTTTTTTCCCTTTCTGGGATCGCCGGATTCTGGTAAGCCTCGGTGGGCTCATATGTTGTGACATGGTTGTGGTGGGTGATCTGTCAGGGTCCGGCTGCACTGTGCTTGTAGAGAATGCAGCCATGCCAGAGTCCATTGTGCTCATAGAGCGTGCAGCCATGCCAGAGTCCATAGTGCTCGTAGAGCGGAAGGCCATGCCAGAGTCCATAGTGCTCGTAGAGCGTGCAGCCATGCCAGAGTCCATAGTGCTCGTAGAGCGGAAGTCCATGCCAGAGTCCATAGTGCTCGTAGAGCGTGCAGCCATGCCAGAGTCCATAGTGCTCGTAGAGTGGAAGGCCATGCCAGGGTCCATTGTGCTCGTAGAGCGGAAGGCCATGCCTGGGTCCTGCTGCATCGTGGTGGTGGTGGAGCGGAAAGCCATGCCAGGGTCCATTGTGCTCGTACAGCGGAAGGCCATGCCTGGGTCCTGCTGCATCGTGGTGGTGGTGGAGCGGAAGGCCATGCCAGGGTCCTGCTGCTGCATCGTGGTGTCAGTGGAGGAGGTCCAAGCAGGAGCAGCGGTTGTCATGGTGGTTGCGGTGGGCTGTCCTACAGCACTTGGCATGGTGGTGGTGCTGTACTGGTGTCCGGCAGTGCTAGGAATAGAGGTGGCCGTGCAGTGGTATGCAACAGAGGTCGGCATTGAGGTTAATCGTGACAGTGAAGGCACAGGCGGATATGCCGCCACTGTCTGCTGAAAATACCGACTCTGCTGCATAGCCTGCACGTAAGCAGCATTGCAGGCCTGCATGACACTAAGCTGGAGATCAGGAGTAAGGTGTTCAGACATGCCCTGTTCAATTTGGTTAAAAAAATGATGTGCTGGCCTCTGGAGGTCGGCTTTTACTCGGTCAAGGCTTTTGGTGACCTCCTGGATACGTGTATTCATGTGGCTAATGGCAATATCCATTCGGTCACCCAAAGCTTTGAGTCCATCGTGAAAAACCAAGCTCAAGTGCAAAAACTTGGGCATGAGGTACCTGTCCGATGCCCTCTGCCGCTGCCGGGAGGAGCCCAAAAAAAAAAACGAGCAGAGGACTGGGAAAGGGGAACACCTGATGGACCAGCTTCCTGGTCTCCAGTTAGTGTGGCAGGCCCACTTGCTGCAGCGCTGCTGGATGGCTGGGACGGGTCTGTGGCTGTCTGATGAAGGACCGCTCCAGAACCTGGGCCAACAGTGCTGCTCCATGTGCTGTGAAAAAAGGAAAAAAAAATTAATACCAAAAATTTACCAAATGCCAACTCCTGTTGAATAGAAACATACAGATTATGGCAATACAACACAACCTAATGCACAGGAGAAATACTTACGTTCTCTGGGCAAGGACCGGTCTTGAAAATGCCAGAATGCGATGGTATTTGTACTTTCGGATCCTTGCTCCAGAACCACTGGGAACACGGCTCTCTTGAATCAGGTCCTTGTTTAAGCGGTCCTTCATCGAACGCCAACGTGTTTTGACTTTGAGCACTGTTGAAAAAAAAAAAAATTATGGTTAGACAATGTACTTTTGGCCGTGCTCACACAACTGTGTGTGATGAGAGAAACTCCTGAGAGTTTGTGTCATCACACACTTGTGTGAGCACGGCCAAGGTCTCTGCTGCTTCACACTCCATTGCAATACTTACAAAATGCAGTTAGGACCCGAGCCGGGGCGTTGTTCTAGCCATCCCACATCGCTTTGGCCACCTCATTCCATAGGAGCCGGATCGTCACGTTGTCCGAGTGCTGTGGAACCCGGGTGTCCCACAACGGGACTCGCTCATGGACCAGGGAGATGAGGATATCGTTGTCAATGAGGTCCTCATCCCGTTCTGGAACCTAAAACATAAATGAAGACATTAAATGTTGTATACATTAACATAAGGAAAAGAAAGAGAAAAGAGGCTGAGAAATGGCATGAATAAGGAAAGTCAAGATAAAACAGGAGTCCAGAAGAAAATTGTAAAAAAAGAGGAAAGTAAAGAAAGGAAGATTCAAGAATACTAAAGTGAGGATACAGTAAACAGTCAGCCTTGTATACTTACACGCTGCCGCCTTGACACTGGACCGTGACCACGCTGCTCCTGCCCAGCCTCTGCTGCAGTAGAAGAAGTGCTCTAAAAAAAGGAAAAAAAAAATTGTCATATGTGTAGATGTGACAGTGAAAACTTACCAATCTGAGGAGGTGAGTACTCACTTCACTGACATGTTCAACTTCAGAAGGCCCAGGACGTTACTCCTCATCAGAAGAAGACATTCTGATGCATGCAGAAAGAAAGAAAGGGAAGAAATTAGGACATGTAGAGGCAGAAAATAGAAAATAAAGGCATTGGCTAGGATATACTCACATTGTTCTGAGTGTAGATTCCTTCCTGTGTCTGCTCTGCTGCATCTGGAAAGCTTCTCTGTCTGCTGCGTAGTGACCTGCAACTGTCCACTTCCTCCCTTTATCACCTTGTATGTGGGGGGTGGCTAATCAGTGTCTAGACATGTCTTTCTCTGGTGTGTTCACGAACGCAAGCAAAAGCATGTGCTTGCGGCAGCATGCGTTCACATAGACAGTAATGTGTTTTTTTGCCGCATTTCTTCCGCTAACAACCGCATACATTTCTACTCTGCAAATTGACGCCTCCAAAATTACTACATGTAGCGTTTACCGCGCCAAACCGCAGACGACGAAACGAAGCATGCGTCGTCAAACGTGGCAAAACGCAATCAAACGCAGACACTTGCGTCCCTAATGTTAAATATAGGAATACACAACGCATGCGGATTATTGCGGAACAAACGCTGCAGACACAACCGCAAATGTGAAACCGGCCTAACCTATAAGGAAGAATTGCTAATGGATGATTATACAGTTATATGAAAAAGTTTGGGCACCCCTATTAATCTTAAGCTTAATGTTTTATAAAAATTGTTTTTTTTTGCCACATCTATTTCAGTTTCATATATCTAATAACTGTTGGACACAGTAATGTTTCTGCCTTGAAATAAGGTTTATTGTACTAACAGAAAATGTGCAATCTGCATTCAAACAAAATTTGACAGGTGCATAAGTATGGGCACCTCACCAGAAAAGTGACATTAATATTTAGTAGATCCTCCTTTTGCAAAAATAACAGCCTCTAGTCGCTTCCTGTAGCTTTTAATGAGTTCCTGGATCCTGGATGAAGGTATTTTTGACCATTCCTCTTAACTGAACTGGAATTGTTTTGAAAAGTTTGATGGTCGCCGAGCATGGACAGCCCTCTTCAAATGATCCCACAGATGTTCAATGATATTCAGGTCTGGGGACTGGGATGGCCATTCCAGAACAGTGTAATTGTTCCTCTGCATGAATGCCTGAGTAGATTTGGAGCTGTGTTTTGGATCATTGTCTTGCTGAAAGATCCATCCCCTGCGTAACTTCAACTTTGTCACTGATTCATTATTGTCAAGAATCTGTTGATACTGAGAGGAATGCATGTGTCCCTCAACTTTAACAAGATTCCCGGTGCCGGCATTGGCCACACAGCCCCAAAGCATGATGGAACCTCCACCAAATTTTACTGTGGGTAGCAAGTGTTTTTCTTGGAATGCTGTGTTTTTTTTGCCGCCATGCATAACGCCTTTTTGTATGACCAAACAACTCAATCTTGGTTTCATCAGTCCACAGGACCTTCTTCCAAAAAGAAATTGGCTTCTCCAAATGTGCTTTTGCATACATCAGCCGACTCTGTTTGTGGCGTGTTTGCAGAAACGGCTTCTTTCGCATCACTCTCCCATGCAGCTTCTCCTTGTGCAAAGTGCGTTGTATAGTTCACAGATGCCCAGTGACACCATCTGCAGTAAGTTGATGCTGCAGCTCTCTGGAGGTGGTCTGGGGATTGTCCTTGACTGATCTCACCATTCTTCTTCTCTGCCTTTCTGATGTTGTTCTTGGCCTGCCACTTCTGGTCTTAACAAGAACTGTACCTGTGTTCTTCCATTTCCTTACTATGTTCCTCACAGTGGAAATTGACAGGCTAAATCTCTTAGACAGCTTTTTGTATCCTTCCCCTGAACAACTATGTTGAATAATCTTTGTTTTCATATTTTCAGATCATTTGACAGTTGTTTTGAGGAGCCCATGATGCCACTCTTCAGAGGAGATTCAAACAGGAGAACAACTTGCAAGTGGCCACTTTAAGTAGCTTTTCTCATGATTGCATACACCTGGCTATGAAGTTCAAAGCTCAATGAGGTTACAAAACCATAAAAAGTGCTTTAAGTCAGTAAAAAGTAGGTAGGAGTATTTAAAACAAGAAAATGATAAGGGTGCCCATACTTATGCACCTATCAAATTTTGTTTGAATGCAGATTGCACATTTTCTGTTAGTACAATAAACCTAATTTCAAGGCAGAAACATTACTGTGTCCAACAGTTATTAGATATATGAAACTGAAACAGCTGTTGCAAAAAAATAAACAATTTTTATAAAGCATTAAGCTTAAGATTAATAGGGGTGCCCAAACTTTTTCATATAACTGTAAGTGGTTTTATAAATGGCTGCGTTAACAAGAAAGGAAACACACAAATATCAGGACAGATTGAGGTGTCCATTATTCACACACATGGCCCCCCCAAAAAAAACAAAAAACACAAAAAAAGGGAATTTTTTTTTTTTTTTTTAATAGGGGCCACAATTACACATGCTGTTCTTAACATTGTAATGGGTAGAAGTTTTGCAACTTTTTTTTTTAAAGCATATGAAAAATTTACTGATGAACCACTGCTGTTAAAAACTAATGCACTGACCAAATGCTGAGAAAAATCTGATCCAAAACTCTGATTAAAGTCAAACCGTTTTTCATGCGCATGAGAAAAATCAATGAAGTTTGAATAAGGCTTTAGTGGTGATAATTGGCAGTCATATGATGGACAGCTCAGGAGCAAACTGGAACCAATGTGCTGGAGGCGAGTATTGGTTATTCTATTAGTTTACAACATTTCTTGGCTGTTTGAAAAATAATAATAATATTTGTATACTGGACAACTCCTTAAAAGGAAAGGTCCAGGATTACATTTGTTTTTACTATAGGCATAAAAACTAAAAGGCAGGTAGTTGCCAATAGAAGTAACTACCTGCCTGTACCATGAGGTGCCAGCTCAGAGCAGTCACTGATTGCCAGCGATTGAGGTGCTTCACGTCGACAGAGCAGCAATTTTTCTGCTCTGTTGACATGGCATGACTGCTGACATCATGATGATTGACAGCCGGCTATCTGCAGTTAGGCAGTAGCAGAGCGGAAGAGAAGTCACTGCCCTGACAACGTGATGTTAACGGAAGCCACTGAATCGCTGGCAGTGGCAGAGGTAGTCAGTGTCAGCAGAGATTGTCACCAAGCACAACAGGCAGGTAAGCAACTACCTGCCTTTTAGTTCTTAGGCCCATAGTAAAAAACAAAACATAAGTAGTCCTGGATAACCCCTTTAGGGGTGTATTCCTATGGAGTAATTTTACTGACCTTTTATGAGTGGAAATTTGACAAAATCATAAAAAAAACTGGAGTTTCCACTCGAAACAATTCGTCCAAAAAAAAAAAAAAAACTCCACGTGAACAAACTCTTAAGGGATTTTTTGCAATTAGAAAATTGAATTCTCAAATACTCTTTGAAATCAGAGAAATCATTCACAACGATCATCAATCAGCCAGAGATTATTTACAAACGTCTGTCCATGAAGGACCCAGGAAAACCTGCATTACACAGAGAGCTCATTAATTTCACCATGCAATACCCTCTTCCCCCAGCAGTGGTGCTGCAGCAGAATTAAACACTTCTTATCGAGCTCCCCTGCAGATTAAAGATAATCACTCATACCCGTGATCAAGTTATTTTTGGGGAAGCAAATCTAAAGATCGCCCAAGGCACACAACATTTTTCCAATGGCAAACATCAAAGATCTGGTAGTATTGAATATAACAAGTACGCTCTTAATTCTATGTCCTGACCTGGTGAAAATGTCTACTCTTTGGTGGCCCTTTCACAAGCAAACATTACTTTTTCAGAGTTTCACTTTAGGATAAATTGGGCTAAACTTGCTTATTCAGATGCCCCGACTGTGGTTGCAATAAAAAAATATTTTCCATTTGAAAGGCATTTGATGAAAGCCTCTGCGGGTGTGAGTATAGCTTCTCAGCCCCCGCCGATGACACACAGCTGCAGTAGGGATCGCGGGTTCTCTGTTCCGAACCTGTAATGAATTCAACATTAAAAATCACAAAGCCCGCAGATCTGACTTTGCTGACTTGTGAAAGATGAGAAGCGCTTTGCCTCCCTGAGCGTGGGCACTCAGAGCGCTCGCTTTCTTTTTTTTTTTGCAAGACTCCATTTAAATATGGTCTTAAAAAGTCTCTTTGCTCGCCCAGATACAACCCAGAGGGAAAGAAGGAGGGTTTACTCTGTAAAATGTACATCAGGAGATATTGAAAAGCATATAGCAATATAAAGTGCACATTTCTGTCATCGTATATGTGGAAAAAAAAAATACTGGATATGGTTGTCAAAATTTTCTAAAATTTTTTCTCCAATGTGCATCCAAAGGACTCTAGTAGCTCATCACAGGCTGGTACTCCTTCATTGAGTGCATTACTGGGGTCCTGGTTCCCACCGGACGGTTTTCATGACCATCATTAATTTTCCTCTGAAATAGAAAAAGTTTCTGTGGATGCTGGATGAGAACTAGTATGGATACATCAATTCCGCCATTGTTTTTTGGGGGGGTTTTGCTTCCTAGTGTGGTAAAAAAAAAAAAAAAAGCTGGCGACATGATTCTTTAGGTCAGTAACGCTTATGGTGATATCCAACATGTTGGGTTTTCATTTATATAGGTGAAAATAAAATTTTGCTTGTGTCGCCATATTTGGAGAACCCTACATTTTTTATTTTTCATCAATGGAGCTGTGCGAAGGTCTTCTTTTTACATGCAGAGATGTAGTTTTTATTTATATTATTTTGGGGTATATATTACCGTTTTTTTATCACTTTCTATTGGAATTTTTAGAGGAATGGGGTAGGAAGTGAAGTGTAACAACAGGAAAATGACAATTTTGTAGTTTCAAAAAAGTTTTCCCGGCGTTTACATTATGGGCTAAATAATCTTAGATTTTGAAATATCGGACTTTTACTTGACAATACCAAAATGTGTTTATTTAATTAGTAAAAGGAGGGTTAATTAAACTTATTTTTTTCTTATTTATACTTTACTCTTTGGTTCCCTATGGGGTGTTCAACCTACGATTACTTGATCACTTGTATTATAAACTGCAATTCTTTGAGTAGTTCAGTATATAGTGCAATTACCGATCCCTTCCTAGGAGCACCAGAATGGTGACGATGTTGGCCTGCAGACACCGAGTGGGCAATAGAACTATTGCACCTTACAATTGTTCCATTTAAATGCCAATGTCAGAGACAGACTAATGTTGGGACAGGGTGTATGTGTCCAAATCTGCACAGCTGATAAAGATGAATGGCGGACAATATTCTTCAAAGATTTATTTAAAACAGGTTAATAGTCAGCATGTTTCGAGGTCATGCAGGACCTCTTCCTCAGGACAAAACCTTACTGGGTAACACATGACCTCGAAACACGTTGACTATTAACCTGTTTGAAATAAAGCTTTGAAGAATATTGTCCATCATTCATCTTTATCAGCAGCGCAGATTTGGACACAAACATCCTGTTCCACCAATATCCTCGGTCTCTGGACCCGTGTCATTAAGCGTACCTCTCCTCAATGCACCCCATATTTTTAACCAGTTAAGACCCTACTTGCGCTTTATTTGCTCTCCAGATTTTCTACTTCTAGAGACAGACTAAGGCATTTTAAAGGGTTAAACAGCAGCGATCAGAGCTAGCTCTGGTTCCTTCTGTTAGCGGAGGTGCTGGATGTATAACACAGCTGCCATCTGCTGAGTATAGAGTTGGTTCAGCTCCTGAGCTTGCTCAATACACACATTGGAAGGGGTTAAAGAGGCCAAATGAAAAAAAAAACATCAGCATAACAAATGGTACATAGCAAGAGGGGGTAAGTGGTTAAGGAGGCAAGAGGGGGCCCTGCTACTAATTCTGTATTGGGGCCCGAATATCAACTAGGCTGATTTCCTATAAAAATTGTTGCATAAAACAGCTAAGCATCATAAGAAAGTATTCGAGAAAGCTACCGTGTTCCCTTACCTGTACACGCACAGTCTCTTTTGCAGAACCAAAGCACCTACAAAGCCTCCATTGCCATTTAATATGTTTAAAGCTCCTAAGAGTCCAAAACGGAGGCATCCTGCAGCCCACCGTGCCGTGTGAAGCATTGGCGGCATATGCTGCATTTGAAACTCCAATTTCCACCCATGGAAGTTGGACTGACTGACAGAACGCCTTCCAGTGAGATCATATCTGCAGGTCGGGACAACTACCTCCTTTCTAGATGTATGTTTTGCTGGAGGGTGAGGCACTATTAGCAGGTGTGTCACTCAAACTGTATTGAGCACACAGACAATGTATAGTATTGTGGCATTGAAATGTATTGC
The DNA here is from genome assembly GCF_051348905.1 of Ranitomeya variabilis. Lineage (NCBI taxonomy): Eukaryota > Metazoa > Chordata > Amphibia > Anura > Dendrobatidae > Ranitomeya > Ranitomeya variabilis. Next base: position 247,084,775 of record NC_135233.1, on the reverse strand, counting down.
ATAGAGGATCAGCTAATCGTAGATTCAAGGTCCCCCAAAACAACTAATTAAAAAGCTAAAAAACAATAAACATAATATATAAAACCCCCAAAATATAAAACGCTTAAAATTACTCTCTCTTTCCTCCAACGTAAATAGCAAAATGTAAAAAATAGCCCAATTGGTAATGCGTCTGCGTAACTGCCTGAGCTAATGAAATATAAAAAATATTTATTAAATAAGGTGAGCACCCCCCAAAATTTGATGCAATTATACTGATGTGGAGAGTCATGCTGTTTTGTGAATTTTATTGCACACTGAATACCAGAAAAACAGCCTCACCAAGAAAAAAAACAATAGTGGGATTATTCATCATTTTACAGTTTGCTTGTTTGTTTGTTTGTTTGTTTTAATTTTGAATTATTATTATTATTATATGGCAAACGGAAAAATATAAAATAAAGTTGTAGCTCTTGGTAAAGGGCAAGAAGAAAAACAAAGAGCAAAAAAACTCTCAGGCCCTAAGAGGTTAAAGCTTGGGAGATTTATATACAGAATTTAGTGTGTCACTGATAATGACATACAAGTCTAGTATTGTAATAAGTTTTGTCAGAGGATCCAAGAATAAAGTACGTTAATTACTTCATATCTCAAGCTGTAGGTTGTAGAGCGTTAAAAGTGTAGCTCTATCCAGACAGAGGGCTTTGGCCTCGGGGTCCCTCTGTGGCGGGTTATTAAGCCATGCAGCCTTTTCCTGCCCTGTCCTACCAATATAACAGCTGTCTGTCCCTGTAGACTTCAATGTTGGAGAGGAGATTTGATCTTCTGGCAGCAAGTGACAGACAGAAGCCATTTAAATACAGATCTTAAGTCATTTTCTCTCTCCTATGTGTAAAATCGCAACTGCTTTTCAAGTACCTCTGTTCCAGAGTGACAGGGCCAAAGAGAATACAGTTGTAAGTCATGCACAGATAGAGTTTTTTTGGCAGGACGTCTATGAGAAAAACACAAGCCGCTTGTTTTCCTGTGTTGGACAATGTGATAACATCTCTAGAAACTAGATTTGTTTTTAAAGAGAAAACATTTTAAAGGGGTTAGCTTAGCTCCTAAAATAAAATGGGTCCAACTGAAAATTGCTTGTAGAAAAACAAAAAAACAAAAACACTTAAATTTAATGTTTCACTATTGTCAAAACTGAGGGTTTTTAATTAATTCTACTGCTCGTTGCCAGCTACCTCTGCAATCTATCAGCGATGCTGCTCATATTCGTCTCCCTCTAATCTATCAGTGATGCTGCTCGTTGCCGGCTCCCTCTGTAATCTATCAGCGATGCTGCTCATTGCCGGCTCCCTCTGTAATCTATCAGCGATGCTGCTCATTGCCTGCTCCGTCTGTAATCTATCAGTGATGCTGCTCGTTGCCGGCTCCCTCTGTAATCTATCAGCGATGCTGCTCATTGCCGGCTCCCTCTGTAATCTATCAGCGATGCTGCTCATTGCCGGCTCCCTCTGTAATCTATCAGCGATGCTGCTCATTGCCGGCTCCCTCTGTAATCTATCAGCGATGCTGCTCATTGCCGGCTCCGTCTGTAATCTATCAGCGATGCTGCTCATTGCCAGCTCCCTCTGTAATCTATCAGCAATGCTGCTCGTTGCCGGCTCCCTCTGTAATCTATCAGCAATGCTGCTCATTGCCAGCTCTCTCTGTAATCTATCAGCGATGCTGCTCATTGCCGGCTCCCTCTGTAATCTATCAGCGATGCTGCTCGTTGCCGGCTCCCTCTGTAATCTATCAGCGATGCTGCTCGTTGCCGGCTCCCTCTGTAATCTATCAGCGATGCTAATCGTTGCCGGCTCCCTCTGTAATCTATCAGCGATGCTGCTCATTGCCTGCTCCCTCTGTAATCTATCAGCGATGCTGCTTATTGCTGGCTCCCTCTGTAATCTATCAGCGATGCTGCTCATTGCCGGCTCCCTCTGTAATCTATCAGCGATGCTGCTCATTGCCGGCTCCCTCTGTAATCTATCAGCGATGCTGCTCATTGCCTGCTCCCTCTGTAATCTATCAGCGATGCTGCTCATTGCCTGCTCCCTCTGTAATCTATCAGCGATGCTGCTTATTGCCGGCTCCCTCTGTAATCTATCAGCGATGCTGCTCATTGCCGGCTCCCTCTGTAATCTATCAGCGATGCTGCTCGTTGCCGGCTCCCTCTGTAATCTATCAGCGATGCTGCTCATTGCCTGCTCCCTCTGTAATCTATCAGCGATGCTGCTCATTGCCTGCTCCCTCTGTAATCTATCAGCGATGCTGCTCATTGCCTGCTCCCTCTGTAATCTATCAGCGATGCTGCTTATTGCCGGCTCCCTCTGTAATCTATCAGCGATGCTGCTCATTGCCTGCTCCCTCTGTAATCTATCAGCGATGCTGCTTATTGCCGGCTCCCTCTGTAATCTATCAGCGATGCTGCTCATTGCCGGCTCCCTCTGTAATCTATCAGCGATGCTGCTCGTTGCCGGCTCCCTCTGTAATCTATCAGCGATGCTGATCGTTGCCGGCTCCCTCTGTAATCTATCAGCGATGCTGCTCATTGCCTGCTCCCTCTGTAATCTATCAGCGATGCTGCTTATTGCCGGCTCCCTCTGTAATCTATCAGCGATGCTGCTCATTGCCGGCTCCCTCTGTAATCTATCAGCGATGCTGCTCATTGCCTGCTCCCTCTGTAATCTATCAGCGATGCTGCTCATTGCCTGCTCCCTCTGTAATCTATCAGCGATGCTGCTCATTGCCTGCTCCCTCTGTAATCTATCAGCGATGCTGCTTATTGCCGGCTCCCTCTGTAATCTATCAGCGATGCTGCTCATTGCCGGCTCCCTCTGTAATCTATCAGCGATGCTGCTCATTGCCTGCTCCCTCTGTAATCTATCAGCGATGCTGCTTATTGCCGGCTCCCTCTGTAATCTATCAGCGATGCTGCTCATTGGCGGCTCCCTCTGTAATCTATCAGCGATGCTGCTCATTGCCTGCTCCCTCTGTAATCTATCAGCGATGCTGTTCGTTGCCAGCTCCCTCTGTAATCTATCAGTGATGCTGCTCATTACCGACTACCTCTGCAACCAATCACGATGAGCCTAGTGATGCTGGTCTGAACTGTCAACCATAATGAGCCCACTGTCCCTTGGCATACAATAAGGGCAGCAAAGTAGGGGTATGCTCCTGAAAACACAAAATTAGACAGCTCTTTTACTGAAGCACTCGACTTAAAAATCACAAACAATCCATTTTAGAAAGTTGCAGAAAATAGTATAAGATTAAAAAAGAAAATGCTCACTTGTTAAATTCCCCTATGCTACGGTCAGGTCCTGAAGCATAAACATGCCATACAACATTTGTGTGTCTGCTATATTTAATCTCTGGCCTCATCGGTTACATGCCAGCATCACCGCTAAGGGAAGTGATTGACTGCAGTGCTCACATAGTTAATATACACCACATAATCACTGCAGGAAAAAGTGAGCAGACAATGGCCAATGCCTCCAAAGTGGCAGAGAATTACAGAGGAGAATATAGGGTTGTTGTTTTTTTTTATTTGATCAACCCTTTCCCTGTGCTCTGTTACTTTTTTTTCTCTGTAAATCCAGTTTCAGCGGACCACATGCTAAGCATACATGTTTATGGTGGGAGTGGAGTAAAAGACGGTCGTCTGCTCAACATTTATAGAAATGTTGTGGAGAGGATGAGCTCACAAATTGCCCTTTTCTGCAGTGCAATCATTTTACAAAGAGATGGCAAGTGAAATCTATAATTATAGAAGCGAATGCCAACTATAAAACAGAACAGGAACAATCTCCCTCTCGTGAGATAATTGGTCGTAACTGGCAAATGTGAGATTTGCTTTTTTTCCATCTTTAACAAATGCTCTATTGTCTGTGTAGAAAACATCCAGACCGTGTGGTATGTGGCAAATGTGCCAAAGGCTCTGTGAGCGCTGTACTTACCCCCTCGCTCCTCTCTGATGGCCTCTTGCTAAATTTTCTATAATGGAAAGATCACAGGACGAAGCTTTATAGGACGCTCTTCTAGGATGAGGAAAAACAAGAGGTTGGAATAGGAGAATACTCCCCTTCTGGTATTGTATGGTCACAATGTCATTTTGACACTAAGGTCAGCTATGCAACAAACAAAAGGTAAAAAAGCACATGATAATATTTAGCGCAGAGAGTGAGGCATTGTCTGTAGTAACTGCCCTGTCAGAGAGAGTTACGAGTGGGTGGCAGGAAGACTATCAGCGAGACTGGCTACAAAAAGGAGCCACCTCATGGGAGCAAATATACCTGTCAGCTCCTTCCTGGAAGGAAACAGGAAGGCAGGAGCACAAATGGCAGAGAAAGTCTAAATATAACTGCACTTTTGCTTTTTCAAACAAACAAACAAAAAAAAGGCACTGTGATCCCAAATTTTGGGTTACAAAATATGAAAAACATACACAAGGTTGTGTTACAACTACAGTCCATACAACCTCTAAATTATCCAAAGCCATAAAGTAACACAGTGTCAATAGAAGTGGGGAGAACTCTAGAAGAGAGGGTCTCCGGAGTGTAGCATCACAGTGAGCACCGTACCCCGACCTGCGGCTCTGAATGACAGCAGTACAAGGGCCTAGGGTAATTTTTTTTATTTCTTCTGAATGCAGGACTCATCTGTTCATAAATTCTGATTGCACCCATACAAACTTGTACCTGCTCTCTACAATATAATAATTGGGCAGCCCATTAGTCACTGTCTTGGTTCCTGAAATGCTCCCCTACTGAATTAATAAAAGTAAGCCTTTTTCCAAAACTGCAGTAAAAAAGATTTTCGCCTCCAGAATACTTAATTTATTACTCCAACAATGAAGTCGTTCATCTCTGCTGTATAAGAGCTCAGAGCCTTTATGTTGTCTAAAAGGGTTCATCTTAATTTTGTTTTTTCCTTCCAACATACGAACAAAAGGAAATTAAAAATACTCTCATGTGAAACTTGCCATCTCTCTGACTGCTGGAAGGCTTTGCAATCAAACATTGATGGGGGGGGGGGGATGTTTGGTAAAAGCTGTATCAAGAGCATAAAGGGTAAAAAAAAACAAGATAACTTTCAGATTGCTGATGGTCTGACCTGAATGGACTGTATGAGAGTGAAAGAAATAGCAGAGCACTCTGCTCCCCAGCGCCATAGACAATGAATGGAGTGGAGGCTGGGTATTCACACCTCCACTCCATTCTGGACAGGAGCCCCGGTCTTGGGACTCCAGGATCCCATTCTGAGGATCACCAGGGTCTCCAGTAGTCTGACCCAAACCCAAATAGGCACATTGGAGGCTGTCAACTTTGGGCCAGGAGACCGACAGCCAGTCCGGGGATCCAGGCTGTGGGGATGTAGGATACCGGCCTAAGCAGTGTAGATATTCAGGAACAGAGGTTTCTCTTTAGTACAGGTGATACGGTATAATATTACAATACTACGGATAAAATGCTTCACTTTATTACATTTATAGGGTTCCTCGGTAATTATGGGACATAAAAATTGTACATTAATTGGAATCACTAGTATATTACAAATTAAATGAGATCCATGAAGAAGTTTCAGAGAAATGGTTCCTGATGTATAATGCTTCAAATCCAAGGCGACAATTGCAGTTTAATTGTGTGTCATGCTTTCAGCTCCTATCAGACATTAATTAGAGCATTAATAATCAATCCTGACAAGTAAATATAACCATAGAAGAGATTATTGGCATAAACAACCATTAAAGTGTCTGCTCACAATCTTGCCAAGATAACGGCGGTAATTTTCATTAGAGATATTACAAAAACGCTGAAGACTTGACCTAAACAACGAAGGGGATGAGGCTCTCGCTGGTTCCTGCCTTCTGGTGATCTACAGGGTCTGACAGTTTGACATCCACCACTGAAAATCAATGTTCTCCGCTTTAATATGCCATCAATATCAAAGTCCTGAAAAATAGCTAGTAACAGCCCTGTATCAATATGTTTATGGCCACATCAGATTTCAGTTTAAAGGGGTATGCACGCTCTTAATTTGCAATCCATTCTGATCTTGTAGGAGACTAGCCGCTGTGATCTTTGAAATACACAACACACACATTGATTGTTGTTCTTCCTCCCTTTTTAGCACCCAGAGAGAAACAAAAGGGCAGGGAGGACATTATACTAAAATACTGACATGTGTGGATGTGAATCAAGCTCTCATGTGAGGTAAAAGACTTGTTAGAAAGCTTGTGTCTCCTTCTCTACCCCATTTCCTCCTTCTGGTTCTCTGTCCTTCTCTCCACATAGTATAATGGGCTGTGTCACATAACACCATGGTTGACTGGTATTTCGACTTCAGATTTGAGCTGGTTTTTCAGAGTGGATGATAAGTTCAGCAGAGAAGAGTAGACAGATAAGTGGGAAATCAGATTTCTCTGATAAGATACACTACTGTTCAAAAGTTTAGGGTCACCCAGACAATTTTGTGTTTTCCAAGAAAACTCATTCTTTTATTAATCAAATGAGTTGCCAAATGAATTGAAAATCTAGTCCAGACATTGACAAAGTTCGAAAAAAAGATTTTTCATTTGAAATAATATTTTTCTCCTTCAAACTTTGCTTTTGTCAAATAATGCTCCATTTGCGGCAATTCCAGCACTGCAGACCTTTGGCATTCTAGCAGTTAATTTGCTAAGGTAATCTGGAGAAATTTCACCCCATGCTTCCAGAAGCCTCTCCCACAAGTTGGTTTGTCTTGATGGGCACTTTTTTGTACCATACGGTCAAGCTGATCCCACAACAGCTCAATGGGGTTGAGATCTGGTGACTGCGCTGGCCACTCTATTACAGATAGAATACCAGCTGCCCGCTTCTTCCCTAAATAGTTCTTTTATAATTTGGAGGTGTGCTTTAGGTCATTGTGCTGTTGTAGGATGAAATTGGCTCCAATCAAGCGCTGTCCACAGGTTATGGCATGGAGTTGCAAAATGGAGTTATAGCCTTCCTTATTCAAAATCCCTTTTACCTTGTACAAATCTCTCACGTTACCAGCACCAAAGCAACCCCAGGCCATGCTCCAGATTCTCAACTAGCTCAAAGGAAGGTCAGGTTAATAGGTTCTCTAATCAGTCAAACTGTTTTCAGCTGTGCTAACATACTTGCATAAGGGTTTTCAAGGGTATTCAAACCATTCATTAGCCTTCTTACACAGTTAGGAACCACAAAGTACCATAAGAACACTGGAGTGATGGTTGTTGGAAATGGGCCTCTATACACCTATGAAGATATTGCATTACAAACCAGACGTTTGCAGGTAGAATAGTCATTTACCACATTAACAATGTATAGAGTATATTTCTGAATTATTTAATGTTAGCTTCGTTGGAAAAAAACTGTGCTTTTCTTTAAAAAAAAAAGGAAATTTCTAAGTGAACCTAAACTTTTGAACGGTAATGTATATTACAAAGCTTCTTAGAATAGCATGTAATATTGATTTATGCAAAGTTTGTTAAAGGTTCAGTTTCATTTTAATACTAAATACAGAAAGGGAAAAAACTCCCACATCCCCTTAATATCTGTCACGGGTGTGTCAGGTGTGACACTCAGTCAACCTGGATCCAGCTGTAGAAGGTCTTTGCAATTAGCTCAAGCTCCTTCTTGAATTTTTTTTTATCTCTGTTGTGGAGCGATATCCCTCTCCCTTTAGGACCCAAAAGTTACCTCCACCTTCTGCTGCTATGTAGACACCTGGCTGAAGGTTTAAATTCATTCAGCGTCTGCAGCTGGTGGCACCTGTTCAATTTTCTGGCAGCGACACCACAGGGAGACGTAAGGTATTATACTGTGCCCATTTATATGAAAGGATTGTCTGTTAATGCAGGACGGGACAGGTCCTGGAGAGCGAGAGATGTTCTTTTGTAACAGCGCTCTTTTCTGGTAAAGAAATGAAGATTCTAAACAGGAGACCCCTATGCCCTCTAGAAACTCAGAATTACTTAATAGGGTATATAAAATGGGTTTCTAAAGTGGACAAGCTCTTTAACTCCATGGCTATATGTCAGTCTGCAGGTGCTATCAGTGCTCTTTCTTGCATTCACGCTCATTCATTTCTGAGTTTATAGTATCTACTCGTATATAGCTGCTAAGAATGGACTCATTGTATGAGCAGTAGAGCTGGGAATGCGAGTAGCTGAGTGACTATATTGCAGCTTATTTCTAGGGGTACATTGCATCAGACAGGAAAAATGGGCTTCTTTCCTAAAATAAAAAATAGCTAAGGAACATATCACTCGAATAGGTCTGACCAAAAATACTAAAACACAACCCACTGACATGAGTGGTGTCATTTCTAGAACATGTAAGGCAATTACAGCATATTCACATGGTCACATGCAAATAACATACATATCTGCAGGAACTACATTTTCTTTAAGATTTACAGATAAATGCAGAAGAAAAACTTTTCTGACATCCGTATTGGTTTATCTCTGCAAAGTGATATTCTAGTCATAAGAGAATGAAAAAAATGGTAAGATCTACAAGCCATGGTCCAAGGTTGATGCTCAAGTTTGGTCTTTCCACAATGAGCATTTGTCACCTATCAGCTGGCATATGTGGGGCTAATTCATTTATAGGGATAGTCCCATTTCAGTCCTTCATGGTTGAAACAGGAACATCCAGCTCCCACCAGTGGAGTAGGACCAACGGAAACCGTCGAAAGCGGCCGAGCTATGCCGAGCCTCCCATAGAAACTAATGGGAGATATGGAAACAATGTACATCAGCTGCTCTTCAGCTATTTCTGTAGCTCCACTTCAATAGTTAGGCCCATGATCCTCAGACTGTGGATAATGCAGGACTCCTGTCATAGTGATAGGTGATAAATGTCTGATCACTGGCCACTCAAACATAGACAGGTAATAGATGTCCAACCCCTTTAAAATGTCTCCAAGCCTAACCATAAAAAAGCCTATTTCTTCTTGACTGTCATTTTGAGAAAAAGTATCTACTCCAAACAACCAAAGCTCCCTTCGAAAAAAAAAAAAAACATTACGGTAAATGCTCAGAGGACCTTGGTTTCCTGTATCGGCTGAAGAATGTAGCGTAACAGACATCTCTACCCTGCAATTTCTTTCACTTTGAGTAAATGACAAGCTTAAATTTCACATAGTTACAGATTTGGTCTTGTGTAGGAAAGTTCCTGGAGGAGTGGGGGTGTGAGGAAAGCCTAACATTACCTTTCCTCCAATCCCCAACAACATTGCTTCCTATTAATCTCAACTCCCCACTGAGCTAAAAGTAAAATGACTTTCTAGAAGTTGGCCTTGTATAACCAACCATCTCCAACAGACACAACATATCCAGAGTTACCGCCTCTCTGCTACAAACATTCTTCCTTTGGTTATAGTCGTCACCTTGGAGTCTACTGATATTTTAGAGGTTTTCTGCGTTTTACAAGCTAACTTAGTAAATTGCATTCCCTGAGAGTGGATTTGAGGTTGCGGTGTAATTTACATGCAAATATTAATGAGTTACGGTATGTTCACAGGTAGCGGATATGCTGCACTGGGTTCCTTGAATGTAAAAAACAAAACAAAACAAAAACAAAGTAAATTGGATACAATTTTAACAACTTTCATGCACTCTTGAAGGAATACTTTCAGTGCCTAAATTGAGCTGCAGTGGATCTGAAAGCAAATCAATTCATTCTGCAGATTTTCTCAATGCATTTTACTATTTGCAATGCAGTGAAGTCTGCAACAAAATAAGCGTTCTCCATCACGTGTGGTTGTACAGTGACATGACAGTGACAGTGTTTTCTGAAGGCCCTCAGGGGTCAGTGCATGACACGGGAATTTTCTCTTTGATTGTCCTAATTCTCTGTATCATGTTTCATCCTTCATGAGAGAGAAACAAGAATGTCTTGCCCAGTGTTTCTTTAATCTCTATCCATGTAGAGATTCATGGCATTGAATCTGCATTTTTACATGGTTTACATTGTGGCAATGTCCCATCTGCAACATGTGACTACCGTAGACAATTACTGACCTCAGTAGCCCCCCAAGATAAGTGGCACAAGACCAAGTATTACTTGCATGTCGTCCCATTTTTCATAAAAATGATATTCCCATTAAACAATAATAATAATCTTTATTTTTATATAGCGCTAACATATTCCGCAGCGCTTTACAGTTTGCACACATTATCAATGGGATTGGGTTTGGTCACTGTCATTTCAACAAAATTTGCATACAAAATCTGCTTCTTTCTCCACTTATGACCGGCTTCTCCTTTCACCCGTCTCCTGTACTCATCATTCACTTTATTAAAACAAAAAAAAAAAAGAAAAAAATTACTGCAGGATCAGATTACAACGGCCTATGTACAATCTATGTAGAAGGGAAAAGCAGTGGAAGAAAGGAAGACAAATGCACAAAGGAGATGCTTTCTAGTAAGAGTTTTATTTCACTCCAATGCTGGATTCACAGCAACATTTCTCAACATTACAGTAAAATGTCCTCCATGTTGCTGCTGCTGTTCCTGGGCATGTGCTGTATAGAAACATGAGAGGAGGAATCGCTTTTGTCTGAGTTGCTGTGTATCGAAGACATCATAGCAACTTCCAGAAACCATCCTTTTTTCAACCCTGAATTTACTAAAATGTTAGTGTGTGCCATTCTACTTCAATATCCCCATCTGTAGCCTTCCTGCTAACACTCTGGCACCTCTCCGGTCCGTCATTTACTCCGCTGCCCGAATAATCCACCTCTCTCCACGCTACTCCTCCGATTCTCCCCTCTGAAAATCTTTTCATTACCTCCCAATTCCCCAACATATCCGGTACAAACTAATAACACTGACCTACAAAGCCATCCAAAATATGTCTCCTGCATATATAGTATCTACAAACTAATCTCCCGTTATCTCCTAACACAATTTCCACTCCTCCCAAGACATTTTTCTCTCCTCCACACTCAAATCGTCACCCAAACTTCTCCCGAGTGTCCCTCAACCTCTGGAATTTTGTGCCCCAACACATCAGATTATCAACGACATTCAGAATTTTCAGATGGCACTTGAAAACCCATCTCTTCAAGAAAGCCTGTAGTGTTCCCCTGCCACCTCACCACTACCGGAGCTGACACAATCCCCCCCCCCCCCTAAACTTATTGTCTCCTTCCCCCTTATACCGTAAGCCAGTCTCTCCTCTCTTTACTAGCTGGTCACTGTTAGCTGTGTATATACCAATAACACAGGTTGCATGGAGGAGGGGGAACAACTAAAAATGGAATACATGTGCGTCCCAACCAAATAGGTTTCATTACCAAGTACAAGCAAAAAGTGTGTGTTTTTTTATGCTAAATCCACCATGTAAAAAAGAGGGAATTATGTAATCATTTTCTTTACAAGATTAATTAAATAAATACTATCTATTTAAAGAAAATCCCTGTGAAGTTAAAGGCAGAGGCTTCTCGTGAGCAGCGGGAGCTTCCTCCATGCCTGGCAGGAGTCAGAGTGCTGTATAAAAGTACTCCCAGCAGCTGGCTGTGATACTGTGTAATTCTGCCAATTCATGGCTAAAAGCTGAATTTCTAATAGCGCAAGTTGCCGTCCAGAGCATGGCAGCCTACCTGTGTCACATCAGAGCAGGACGCAGTTGACAATAGTCAGATACCCTCAAGGCAATCCTATTAATGTCTACAATACAGAACACCATAAAGGTTTTGCTCCGCAGGTAGGGAAGCTGCAGACTGATGGAAATTCAGCCAAGAACGGCCCATCTCTATTGTGACTGTCAACTTGGGGAGGAAAGCCAGGAAAACGGTACAAGTGATTTACTGATGTAAAAGCGAGACAGACGCTGGAAAAAAGGAAATCATAAAGTCAACGCCCAATGCAGTTCACACGGTTATAAACAGAGCACATGGGGAACCTAGGACCACCATTAAAGCTCCCACAGTGCACAAAAATATTTTAGATGTCTTAAAAAAAAAAAAAAAAAAAAAAAAAAAGCAGCTGCGATATGGATATAGATGACAGGAAGTGGGGGCGGGGCTGTCTCTTTAGAGGAAGTGGGGGCGGGGCAGTCTCTTTACAGGAAGTGGATGGGCGGTGGGGTCTTTGTCTCTGCTCCTATGAAATTAGACTTAGGCATAACAGCGACAGTGTTTCAGCTCAGGGTAGGCAAGGCTTTGAACAATGGAAGTAGCAACACATGCTAAGAAGAAAAAGAAAGCAAGCATTATAGAACGAATAATGCTGGCAGAATTCTGATGAAGAGGAACCACCAGCTGAAGAAGAGTGTAAGGCAAGCTAGAGTATGAAGTTTGGGACAGACCTGGATGTCTTAAACTTGTATGTGCTCCAAAGGCAGATTTAACTTATTTTGGGGAATGAGAGCAGCAAACAATGGTTTTCTACAGGCTTAGTTCTAACTACAATCAATATCCAAGTGCCTATATAAATTCCAATGTCATACTTAAAGGATAACTAAACTTTTAAATACCTTTTCAGCTGTCATATGTGTATGTGATGAAAAACAATATTTCAGGCAATTATATTATTACTAGATGGTGGCCCGATTCTAACGCATCGGGTATTCTAGAATATGTATGTAGTATAAAGCACAGTCCACGCAGTATATAACACAGCCCACATAGTATATAACACACCCCACGTAGTATATAGCACAGCGACATAGTATACAACACAGGCCATGCAGTATATCACACAGCCCACACAGTGTATAACACAGCCCACGTAGTGTATAACACAGCCCACGTAGTGTATAACACAGCCCACGTAGTGTATAACACAGCCCACGTAGTGTATAACACAGCCCACGTAGTGTATAACACAGCCCACGTAGTGTATAACACAGCCCACGTAGTGTATAACACAGCCCACGTAGTGTATAACACAGCCCACGTAGTGTATAACACAGCCCACGTAGTGTATAACACAGCCCACATAGTATATAACACAGCCACATAGTATATAACACAGCCCACATAGTATATAACACAGCCCACGTCATCATCTCGCGAGACCGCTATGTGATCTCGAGTCATTGCCGCAATGCATTCTTGGGACCAGAGCGTTGCGAGGAGCGGGTGCCACAGACGCCGGAAGGTAAGAATTAATTTTTTTTTTATATTATTTTTAACATTATCTGTTTTTACTATTGATGCTGCACAGGCAGCATCAATAGTAAAAAGTTAAGCGATGTTTAACTCCCACCCCAATAACGCTGATTGGTCGCGGCCGGCCGCAACCAATCGGCGACCCGGGATTTCCGTTACGGAAGTTACAGACAAAAGACGGAAGTACCCCTTAGACAATTATATAGATTATAGCGCAATTTATTCCATGGCTCTTTACATGCGAAAAGTCGTGTACATAATAAAAAGGAGTACAGTAATCTTAAACAATAAAAGTCACGACTGGTACAGGAGGATAGAGGACCCACCCAGAAAGGGCTCATAATCTACAAGGAATGGTTGAGGATACAATAGTTGAGGGAAGAGCTGGTCATGCAGTGGTTTGGTGGATTGGTGGTTACTGCAGGTTGTAGGCTTGTCGGAAAAGGTAGGTCTTCAGGTTCTTTTTGAAAGTTTCCACAGTAGGCGAGAGTCTGATATGTTGGGGTAGACAGTTCCAGAATAGGGGGGATGTGCAGGAGAAATCTTGTATGCGATTGTGGGAAGAGGAGATAAGAGGGGAGTAGAGAAGGAGATCTTGTGAGGATCAGAGGTTGCATGCAAGAAAGTACTGGGAGACGAGCTCACAGATGTATGGAGGAGACAGGTTGTGGATGGCAGCACTTTTGCAGCACTAGGCTAATGATTATATATTTTTTGTCATTTTCTATTTATTGTATTTTGGCATACAGACTTTTTGTGATATATCTCTATATATGCACCTGTTATTGAGATAGATATTTATTAGTCCAGGTGCATTTCGTGCCTGATGTGTACTATATATTATCACATTATCATTCTTTGGTAGCTATTTATTATTATGAAAAGGCTGTATAGGCACTTTTGCATGGAGGGCATGGCTCTGTAGTAGCAGCTATTTTGTATTGTATTTCTCCAGGTTGTGGATGGCTTTGTATGTCATGGTTAGGGTTTTGAACTGGAGTCTCTGGGTAATGGGGAGCCAGTGCAGGGATTGACAGAGGGGAGAGGCCGGGGAATAGCGGGGGGACAGGTGGATTAGTCAGGCAGCAGGGTTTAGAATTGGAGTATGATTTGTATCCTGCATTTTCACCAGTTGGTTGCTCTGACGGCTACATCTCTTAATTGGCTATTGACACTGAGCTGGTGGGACGAAACTAGCTGCTATGATGTCTCCCATACACAGCACATAAGAGAGGGATTCTTGCTCTTCATTCCTTAAGTAGCACACAGACAAAAGCAACAACAGCATGAAGGACATTACACAGCAGTACTAAGCAGTGTAGATGTGGATCCATCTTTGGGGTGAGGTAATAGACTTGTTAGAAAGCTCAGCATGATCTGTGCCTTCCTCTACTTGTTACCTCACACTTGACACCACACAGTGCACTTGAGAATTTTTTCTCCTCCCATAGTGGAGAATAAATTCAGGAGGTTCGAAAGAAGTGGCTAATAAGTGGACAGAAAAAAACCCAGATGTTTCTGATAAGATATGTTACAAGTGTATTATATTCAATTGTACTATTTATTCATAGATGGTTGAAAGTGCAGTACCCATTTAAAAGGGGCAGACAATATTGATGACCTACCCTTAGAATAGGTCTTCATATGAAATAATGGAGATCCACACCAATCAGTTAAGTCAATGTGCAGTGCCAGATGACAGGTCATCACTAAATAACAAGAGTAAGTGGAGCCGGACCCAAGTGACTGTACCCAAGTAAAATCAGAGAAACTAAGACTTAAAACCCCATTAATGTGAAATCGCATGCTTGTGTCCAGGGCCGTATTTGCCACTAGGCACTCGAGGGCACGTGCCTAGGGCGGGGACAATGCAGGGGGCGGCACCTGAGCAAGTTTAAAAAAAAAAAAAAAAATTTAAAGTCTGGGGTCGCCCCGCCCACCCACCTCAGTCGCGGCTGCTGCGGGGGGAGGGGGTCTCGGGCGCAGGGCCGCCATCAGGGCATTACAGCCCTGACTACTGTGTGGGGCAGAAATGGGTGCTGTACCTTTAAGCAGCAGCAGGCCCAAGTGTATCACGGTCCTGACGCGGGTCATGTGACACGCTGCGCGCTCTTCTTAATGTAGGAGCACTGGAGCAGACTGGAGGTGTGAGAGCCCTCAAGGATACTCCGCAGGTGACGGCACAGACAGTAAGGAGTTAACTGCTGTCAGCCCGAGGATTTCCTGTCTCCTCGGGTAACAAGGAACCTTTCTGTGTCATCTGCGGGGGAAGTGTTTCAGTGCTGCACTTCTTGTGCTCTGCCAGTACTGTCCCCCATGTGGTGAGAAGGTGACTGGGGGGTTTGTACAGGGAGCATCAGGGGAGTCTGGTGATATTGGGGGTCTCACCTCTGTGCTTGTCTGCCCCCTCAGATGTTGCCTGTCAGAGGGGGGACCCTGCTAAGGTCCACGGCTGCTGTCTGCAGGTAAGAGCCCTTCCGTCCTGTCTCAGCTGCTGTGGCACTATAAGTCTGAGCATGCACATACAAGGGAGACAGATTGTGGTGATTTACACGTTTCAAGCTGGAAGACATTTTGCTTTTTTTGTAGAGAAGCAGGACATGTTTGTGGGAGAAGATACTAAAGTCGGCGGTGAGCAGGGAGAGGAGGCGGGCAGTGTGTGAGGACTCAGAGGAAGCTGCAGAGAGGAGTGAGGTGAGAGAGGAGATGGGAGTCTGCTGATGTGAGTGAGGAGAGGGGAGGCTGGTAAGGGGAGGAGATGAGAGGCTGGTAAGGAGAGGAGATGAGAGGCTGGTGGGGGAGGCTGCTGAGGAGAGGAGAGGCTGCTGAGGAGAGGAGAGGCTGGTAAGGAGAGGAGAGGCTGGTGAGGAGAGGAGAGGCTGGAAAGGAGAGGAGAGGCTGGAAAGGGGAGGAGAGGCTGGTAAGGAGAGGAGAGGCTGGAAAGGAGATGAGAGGCTGGTAAGGAGAGGAGATGAGAGGCTGGTAAGGAGAGGAGATGAGAGGATGGTATGGGGAGGCTGCTGAGGAGAGGAGAGGCTGGTAAGGAGAGGGTGGTAAGGAGAGGAGAGGCTGGTAAGGAGAAGAGAGGCTGGTAAGGAGAGGAGATGAGAGGCTGGTGTGGGGAGGCTGCTGAGGAGAGGAGAGGCTGGAAAGGAGAGGAGAGGCTGGTAAGGAGAGGAGATGAGAGGCTGGTGTGGGGAGGCTGCTGAGGAGAGGCTGGTAAGGAGAGGAGAGGCTGGTAAGGAGAGGAGATGAGAGGCTGGTAAGGAGAGATGAGAGGCTGGTGTGGGGAGGCTGCTGAGGAGAGGAGAGGCTGGTGTGGGGAGGCTGCTGAGGAGAGGAGAGGCTGGTAAGGAGAGGAGAGGCTGGTAAGGAGAGGAGATGAGAGGCTGGAGAGGAGATGAGAGGCTGGTGTGGGGAGGCTGCTGAGGAGAGGAGAGGCTGGTAAGGAGAGGAGAGGCTGGTAAGGAGAGGAGAGGCTGGAAAGGAGAGGAGAGGCTGGAAAGGAGAGGAGAGGCTGGAAAGGAGAGGAGAGGCTGGAAAGGAGAGGAGAGGCTGGTAAGGAGATGAGAGGCTGGTAAGGAGATGAGAGGCTGGAAAGGAGAGATGAGAGGCTGGAAAGGAGAGATGAGAGGCTGGAGAGGAGATGAGAGGCTGGAAAGGAGAGGAGATGAGAGGCTGGAAAGGAGAGAGAGGCTGGAAAGGAGAGGAGATGAGAGGCTGGCAAGGAGAGGAGATGAGAGGCTGGTGAGGGGAGGAGATGAGAGGCTGGTGAGGGGAGGCTGCTGAGGGGAGGAGATGAGGCTGGAGAGGGGAGGCTGCTGAGGAGATGAGAGGCTGGTCTCATGCTGTATATGGGGAGGCTGTGTGGGGCTCATGCAGTATATAGGGAGGCTGTGGGGGGCTCATGCTGTATATAGAGAGGCTGTGTGGGGCTCATGCTGTATATAGGGAGGCTGTGTGGGGCTCATGCTGTATATAGAGAGTCTGTGTGGGGCACATGCTGTATATAGAGAGGCTGTGTGGGGCTCATGCTGTATATAGGGAGGCTGTGGGGGGCTCATGCTGTATATAGAGAGGCTGTGTGGGGCTCATGCTGTATATAGGGAGGCTGTGTGGGGCTCATGCTGTATATAGGGAGGCTGTGTGGGGCTCATGCTGTATATAGGGAGGCTGTGAGGGGCTCATGCTGTATATGGGGAGGCTGTGTGGGGCTCATGCAGTATATAGGGAGGCTGTGTGGGGCTCATGCAGTGTATATAGGGAGGCTGTGTGGGGCTCATGCAGTGTATATAGGGAGGCTGTGTGGGGCTCATGCAGTGTATATAGGGAGGCTGTGCTGGGCTCATGCTGTATATGGGGAGGCTGTGAGGCTCATGCTGTATATGGGGAGGCTGTGTGGGGATCATGCAGTATATGGGGAGGCTGTGTGGGGCTCATGCTGTATATAGAGAGGCTGTGTGGGGCTCATGCTGTATATAGGGAAGCTGTGTGGGGCTCATGCAGTGTATATAGGGAGGCTGTGTGGGGCTCATGCAGTGTATATAGGGAGGCTGTGTGGGGTTCATGCTGTATATAGGGAGGCTGTGTGGGGCTCATGCTGTATATAGGGAGGCTGTGTGGGGCTCATGCTGTATATAGGGAGGCTGTGAGGGGCTCATGCTGTATATGGGGAGGCTGTGTGGGGCTCATGCAGTATATAGGGAGGCTGTGTGGGGCTCATGCAGTGTATATAGGGAGGCTGTGTGGGGCTCATGCAGTGTATATAGGGAGGCTGTGTGGGGCTCATGCAGTGTATATAGGGAGGCTGTGCTGGGCTCATGCTGTATATGGGGAGGCTGTGAGGCTCATGCTGTATATGGGGAGGCTGTGTGGGGATCATGCAGTATATGGGGAGGCTGTGTGGGGCTCATGCTGTATATAGAGAGGCTGTGTGGGGCTCATGCTGTATATAGGGAAGCTGTGTGGGGCTCATGCAGTGTATATAGGGAGGCTGTGTGGGGCTCATGCAGTGTATATAGGGAGGCTGTGTGGGGTTCATGCTGTATATAGGGAGGCTGTGTGGGGCTCATGCTGTATATGGGGGAGGCTGTGTGGGGCTCATGCAGTATATAGGGAGGCTGTGTGGGGCTCATGCAGTGTATATAGGGAGGCTGTGCTGGGCTCATGCTGTATATGGGGAGGCTGTGAGGCTCATGCTGTATATGGGGAGGCTGTGTGGGGCTCATGCAGTGTATATAGGGAGGCTGTGCTGGGCTCATGCTGTATATAGGGGGGCTGTGTGGGGCTCATGCAGTATATGGGGACGCTGTGTGGGGCTCATGCTGTATATATGGAGGCTGTGTGGGGCTCATGCTGTATATAGGGAAGCTGTGTGGGGCTCATGCAGTATATATAGGGAGGCTGTGTGGGGCTCATGCTGTATATAAGGGGCTGTGGGGGGTTTAAATATATATAGGGGGGTGTCAGCATACTTAATTTTGCTCAATATTAAGTGGTACAATTAATATTAATTAATATTGAGTAGAATTATTTTCATGCTATTGGTTCGGCCTCCACAACAGTCATGGTCTTTCATCTGACCCCTCGGGAAAATAAATTGCTCACCCCTGATCTAGAGACATGGAGTGAGAAGCCCACAGACGATGGCAACAGATTAGTCAGTTCTCTCACTAAATTACCCATCCAGCTCTTCAAACTATTCTCTCTGAAACGTCCGAGCATTGCAGAGATAAACTTCCCTGTTTGCAGTCTGACTGATGCTGCCCGTGGTGTTGGCAGTATGAATTTACCGACAGGTTCCCCTTAAAATCCAGCCTAACCGTGCAACCGTGGCAGAATCAACTGACCATGTACTGTGTATGAGATCCACCAGATTCTCACATGACAACTAATGGAAAGGTTTGCTAAGGCTACTTTCACATCAGCGATTTTCTCCGTTCGCGGCAGACACTGCAGTTTTTCCACATCTTTTGCGTAACATATCACTTACGGGCCGGCAACTCTGCGTTCGGCCTCATTCATTCCCTATGGGACTTGCGGACATGTGCGGCACTTGAGGCGAGACAAAAAAAAAACACTGCTAGCAGCATTTATTTTTCCTGTTGCTGCAAGTACCGCATTTGCCGGATCGCAGCAAAACCGCAAGTGCCGCAAGTCCCATAGGGAATGAATGAGGCCGAACACAGTGTTGCCATAAGTGATCCGTTACGGATGCGGAAAAACTGCCGGATCCGCCGCAAATGTCAAAAATCGCTGATGTGAAAGTAGCCTAAGTCACTGCCGATAGCGTCTGCATTAGTCATACTCGCCAATGGGGGAGGCAGCACGAAAAGTGCCTAGGGCAGCAGAAACTCTAAATACGGCCCTGCTTGTGTCAAGAATTGTTAGTATAAGAACGATCAAAAAATTACCTACCATATAAAAAAGGAAATGTTCTCTGCTTATACATGTAAACACATTGCATCTAAATTGCCCTGCAATTAGCACAACTGCTAAGATTCACACAGAAGCTATTATTTTAACATTATAGCATTTCTAATGAAACAGCGGGTAAAAAGCCAATTGGATTGGATGTTTTCCCAGTGTGTATTAAATATAAATTATATACATATTAGTGATAAGTGAACTTGCTCGGATGACATGTTTTCTGAGTATCTTGGGCGTGCTCAGATAATATTTTTGAGCACCTGCAGCTGAATGATTCGGGGCTTGCCTGTTTGATAGGCAATCCAAACATGTGCTGCAGCTGCCTAACAGTCACAAAACATGCAGCTGCAGGGACTGAAACATATTATCAGAGCATGCCCAAGATATTTGGATAACAGACAAAGAAAACACAAAATGCAGTCTTTAAATGAAGGTCTTTATTAAGGGAAAAATAAATCCAAACCTACAGAGCCCTGTGTGAAAAGGTGATTGCTCCCCCCCTTAAAACATAAATTAACTGTGGTTTATCACATCTTTGGAAAGTTCAAAATCCCTAGCCACACCCAGGCCTGATTACTGCCACACATTTTCAATCAAGAAATCGCTTAAATAGAACCTGCCTGACAAAGTAAAGTAAACCAAAAGATCCACAAAAGCTAAGTCATGCTGTGATCCAAAGAAATTCTGGAACAAATGAGAAACAAAGTAATTGGGACCTAGATGTCATGGGGTTACGGCAATGGAGCGGAGCCAGAAGACCGCAGCGTCTAGTTGCTCCTACTACGCTGAGAAGCAGCACTTCAGTGTATTAAACGTGTTCATTTCTTCCAACAGAACAGGGGTTAATCGGCCATATTGGAAACTCCTACATTCAGCTGTGCTCGGTTAGCCACTTTTTCCCTATAAAATCTGGGCTCGAATACCAAGTCCTCGTCAGAGTTAGCACTTGCTGCATGACATTGGTTTTGAGAAGGAGTGCTAGAGGAGTTTATTAGCGACTGTTGTCTGGTTTGTATGCTTGGAAATTCTTTATCCTTCCCGGTTTGCTTTCTTCCCCCTACCTACACACCCTGGTGACTACCTCTGTTCTATGTGAGTGTATATTTTGTGTGTGTTGAGTTTTCAGTTTACCCTTGTCTTTGTTACCCTGTCGGGTTGGTGTACTGCGGTGCACGGTAGTGCCTCTCTTCCCTGGGTGGGGGAAGGGGACAGAAAAAGGGCTGTACTAGGAGATAAGGCAAGGGCGGAGGTCCCGGCTTCTTCGCCATCTGAAACATCCCGGGGAACAGGGCTAGCTAGGGTGCCCCCTAGTGTTAGGGACAGAAAAGGTGCCTCTTGTCCTAGGTCACTCACCAGTCGAATCAAGACACTAGCAGTCTGGAAAATGTGATAAAGCCATTTCTAAAGCTTTGGGACTCCAGCAAACCACAGTGAGATCCATTCTCCACAAATGGCGAAAACATGGAACAGCGGTGAACCTTCCCAGGAGTAGCCGGCCGACCAAAATTACCCCAGGAGCGCAGTGATGGCTCATCCAAGATGTCATAAAAGACCCCGCAACAACATCCAAAGAACTGCAGGCCTCACTTAAGGTAAGTGTTCATGACTGCACCATAAGACTGGGCAAAAATGGCCTGCGTGGCAGAGTTTCAAGACGAAAACCACTTATGAGCAATAAGAACACAAAGGCTTTTCTCAGTTCTCAGTTTGCCAGAAAACATCTTGATGATCCCCAAGACTTTGGGAAAAATAATCTGTGGACTAAAGAGACAAAAGTTGATCTTTTTGGAAGGTGAATGTGCCATTACATCTGGGGTAGAATTAACACAGCATTTTATAAAAGAAGCATCATACCAAAAATAAAATATGGTGGTGGTAGTGTGATGGTCTGTTGCGGTTTTACAGCTTCAGGACCTGGAAGTCTTGCTGTGGCAAATGAAAACATGAATTCTGCTAACAAAAATCCTGAAGGAGAATGTCAGGCCATCTGTTTGTGACCTCAAGTTGAAGAGAACTTGGGTTATGCAGCAGGACAATTATCCAAAATACACCAGCAAGTCCACCTCTAAATTGCTTAAGAAAAACAAAATTAAGACTTTGGAGTGGCCTAGTCAAAGTCTTCACAAGAGAAATTTACATGCGGTCTTGAAAGACGTGCTGCTTGTCAGTTTTCACCGGTGATCCAAAGGCGCACATGCACGCATTATGGACATGGGATTTCTAAAATAAGAGAAATGCCTTCTTCATGCAAAGCTTCCTAAAACAATGGACCTAATAGTGTGAATACTTTACATTTTACATCAAGACCAAGGGTCGGGGGATGTGATTTCCAAACTATTAGGTGCATTTTAGCGCCCATAATAGAATTCAATACTCTGCTCCTAGTGCATTCATTGAATGTAGATCACTATGGGCCAGATAGATGATGACAGATGATATCTGACAGGCCACGATCGATAATTGCTCTCTTTACTGTATAAAAGAAGTGCATCCCATTCCCATTGGTTTCCTAAACAGTCAGGCCCGGATTACACATGCACCGAGTTTTAGACCACTGGAATCATCCACTGGAAATATTTCATAGTGCATATTATCTCCCTAAAGCAAAAAAGAGGCGGGGGGAGATATACTATTCTAAATGTACCAGAATTTTTATTGATTCATATAGGGGGCAGATGTGCAGTACCAGGCCGCTGCCACTATATGGTTAACGGTGTTGTGCTGTATCCGCCTGCCGCCAAGTGAGTTGGATGACAAACTCCAGCCGATTAGATTTTGATGACCTGACTTAAAGATAAGCCATCTATGTAAAAATACCAGAAAAACCCTTTGATTGTGCATTATCTAAATATTGGCTTTATGGCTGAATACAAATCCACATCCTAAAACTTAATGTAAAAAAAATTAATTGCGGCACGTAGGCGAAGAGAGGCCGTATGGGGCCCCCGGCCCTCAAAGGAGGCCAACATGACCGGGTAAATTGCGAATGTAGTGAGTCTTAATGTTGGGTAGGTGTTCGGGGTTAACAGAAGGATATATGTGGTGAAGGGGTGTTGAGTCAGGGGGGTAGGAGGGGCTTGGAGGTGGGGCGTAGGGACACTATACAAGGGGTCGGCCATTTTGTTGTGGGAACCATTCCAGCTACCTCCCTTGAGAGCGTGTGAAGCTCCCACCCACCCACCCTCCCTTTGGTTGTAACAGTGGTCTTCGGTTACAAAATTTATTGTTTAGGCCTGTAATTTGTCACGGCAGTGGGGCGTGGGGGGGGGGGGGAGGTCCTCGAAGTTGGTGGACTTGGGAAATGGTGGATAGGAGGGGGGGATCTCTAGTGGTCTTGGACTCCCCGTGGGTTGATTTCAAGCAGACAGGGTAAATCATCCTGTGGAGGGGATGATTATGGGGCTTGTTAATCGGTCTTGGTTTGGCCGGGTTGGTGACTATCTGCCTCCGAGCTGGCACATAGCGGCCGGGGTAAGACTAAACCTGGAGGCCAAGGTGGAATTTACATATCTGCAGTGTATTTATTTCGGGGCTTCGAGGACCACCCCTCCCGGGGGAACATTGTTGAATTGTTTGTAATTTAATGTTTAATAAAAGGCTGCTGTGGCCATTTAATCCAATTGGAGTCTCATGTCTTATTTGGGGTGGGGGGATTTTTCTAGGCAAAAGAGAGTTTTCTGAAAGTCAAAGATTTAACGGGTAGGTTAGAAAAGCTCACATGAGTCGCGTGTACCCCTCATGTGCTGCGGAATATGTTAGCGCTATATAAAAATAAAGATTATTATTATGTGTTATATAGTTGCAGTGTGACACACACAAACACAACATTGCATCAGGCTGGCTAATGAAAAGAGTAGCTGAGTACCCTTCGTGGATTTTGATGAATAATAATCCACATTAAAAAAAACTTAGTGTGAACATACGGTAATACAGCTGTGCATGAGGTGTCCATCTGCCTATCTGTAGCAAAGCAGACAAAGGAAATCAGAAGACTGTTTGCTGTTATAAATATATATATATATATATATATATATATATATATATATATATATATATATATATATATATATATATATATATATATATATATATATATATATATATATATATATAAAATGCAAAGTACTGCCTGATTCACTGGTTGGCCCGACAAACTAGAAATATTGTAAACTTACCCACAGAAACATGTCGGCACACAGCTGCATTTCTAAGCATGCTACGCTATGTCATTTACTGCATGTGTTGCTGGGGCGACCTTGGAGACAAAGGGGATTTAATAAAACAGAACAAAGGGGTGTAAGGGTACCGTCACACAGTACCATTTTGATCGCTACGACGGCACGATCCGTGACGTCGCAGCGATCGTATGAATATCGCTCTAGCGTCGTAGACTGCGGTCACACGTTGCAATCACGGCGCTGGAGCGATGCCGAAGTCCCCGGTAACCAGGGTAAACATCGGGTAACTAAGCGCAGGGCCGCGCTTAGTAACCCGATGTTTACCCTGGTTACCAGCGTAAACGTAAAAAAACAAACAGTACATACTCACCCGTCGGTGTCCTTCAGGTCCCTTGCCGTCTGCTTCCTGCTCTGAGTGCAGCCGTACAGTGAGAGCAGAGCGCAGCACCGCTGCGCTCTGCTCTCACTTTCCGGCCGGCACTCAGAGCAGGAAGCAGACGGCAAGGGACCTGAAGGACACCGACGGGTGAGTATGTACGGTTTGTTTTTTTAACGTTTACGCTGGTAACCAGGGTAAACATCGGGTTACTAAGCGCGGCCCTGCGCTTAGTTACCCGATGTTTACCCTGGTTACAAGCGAAGACATCGCTGGATCGCTGTCACACACAACGATCCAGCGATGTCAGCGGGTGATCAAGCGACCAAAGAAAGTTCCAAACAATCTGCTACGACGTACGATTCTCAGCAGGGTGTCTGATCGCAGTAGCGTGTCAGACACAGCGATATCGTAACGATATCGCTAGAACGTCACGAATCGTACCGTCGTAGCGATGGAAATTTCAATGTGTGACGGTACCCTAAGTGCTGGAAGTGGTCGGCTCTTTAGCATATGCTTGTTTCCAGGCTGCAGTAACCAGTATATATAACAATCAGTGACTAGAGCCGACTAATTGTACAGGCCATGTCTACAACATTCAACCATGCAGGCTGAATACGTCATCATCCAATGTCACTTCTAAGGAGTGGGGCTGCTATACCAAGCCACACCCTATGAAAAAGGGTGGTGCCATTTCTGAAATAATGTGACCATGGAGCGCCCTCACATTACTTTATAAGGCACAATTTGTAACAACTAAGGCCTCTTTCACACTTCCGTCACAATCCGTAAAAATGTTGAAAATATGGATCCTGTGTAAATTGTAAAAAACTGATGCACTGGATCCATTTTTTTGACAGATCAATAGCGTTTTCCAAGCAATCTGTAGCATGATGCTGATGACCGTACTTCTGATTACTAGGCCAGGCGGGATGTCATGCTGAAATTATGAAGCTATTGTGCCAAACCTACAAAATCAGCAGAGACCAGAAGCATACTGGAGTGTAGGAGGAAGTTCGGAGGGCTCTCGTCCAGCAGGCAATATTCTGGCTGCTGGACCTGGGGTCCTGTGAATCTTTTTGCTCCATTCTAGTCATGGCCCCTTTAGTTAGATGTGGGAAGTGGGACCAGATCTGATATGGAAAGCCTACTCCAAGGATAAGCCATCAATATTAAAAGTCTAGGAAACAAACTTTAGTACTTATTCTATGCTATGGAGCTCCGTTTTAGGCTATGTGCACACGTTGCAGATTATTTGCGTTTTTTTAGCGTTTTTGCGCTATAAAAATGCTATAAAACCGCAAATAATCTGCATACATTAAGCATCCCATCATTTTTAATGAAATCCGCAATTTCTGTGCACATGATGTGCGTTTTTCCGCATGAAAAACGCATTGCGGAAAAATAATGAACATGCTCATTAATTTTGCGTTTTTTTCGCGGTTTTCCCACTGTCTAATGCATTGGGAAATGTCCGGGAAAAAACGCGTCAAAAACGCATCAAAACCGTGCAAAAAACGCGCTAAAAAACGCATGCGGTTTTCATGCGGAAATCTGGCAGAAATGTCCGGATTTTCACAGGAATTTTCTGCATGAATTCCTGAACGTGTGTAGGGGGGGCCTTAGGCTGGCTTCATACATTTACACTTTATGGTCTGTGTACAGACTATGGTTTCCAGGGGCTATGTGGCTTTTGGTTCACATGAAGAGGCTTGGAGATGGTCGAAAGCAGACCGGAAAGTGCGGACATGTAGAGGAAGTCATAGAAAAAAAAAAATGAGTCGTGATCCCTGGTGACCTTCATTCTCAAGTCAGCATGATGCCATCAGAAATTCAACCCCAGCATTTCTCTAGGACGATGGTGGCCATTCCTCGGAGCTGCTAGGTGGAGGAATTAAGGCTTTTTCCACTGTACATGACACAGGGATGTGATTCAACAAGTCTTGTCCCCCCATATTACCGATGTCACCATTTTTTATGCAGCATCTCACTGACTGATGGATCAACATCTTACGGAGTAAACATTATATAAATGGTAATGTTTATGAATGTGCGGCTTCCTGACATAAATGTTTGGCCGGTGCTATATTACCATATATCACAGCGATGCTTGCTGTCTACAGAGTTTTATGTCTGGACTGATAGCTTTGGAAGGAACTTTCTCAGACTAGATCAGCCAATATTACAAATACATTTATATATATATGATAATTTCTATCTCCGCTATGGAGGCAGGGGATGTAAAAGTGATCGTACTGCTGCCGACGGCTCTTTAATACATGTAAACTGCAGTTGCCATAAAGTTAGGGCCCATGTCCATCTTTATAACCAGATTTTGCTATTGCATCTCAAATAAAGCAACTATGCAAATATTCATTTTCCTTAAAAAAAAATTACTCTACGGTTTTGTGCCCACAGCTCTCGGGTAGCTGCATGTGTTTCCATAGTGACAGGCTATAGACCAAACTGATCCTACAAGTAGGTTAGTAGGACGTAGGAGACATTAGGAAGTATCACTGAAAGATCAGACTACACAGGACTTCTTTGTAGTCTGTTACCATGGAGACATAGGAAATCTAAAATCATACAGAATGATGGAATCTTTTTCGTTTACCTCAGTTAATTATTTTTTTCCTCCTTGCATGCAATTTATGATCCTCCCTGCTAACTTGCAGGCTCATTATTTGTTTTTAAACTCTACAAATGGTCCTGCTGTACTTATTGATGGTCGCTCTTTTTTTTCCAATGTCTCCCACGTAGCCATAAAGTGTGTATGTTGGGCTAAGAGATATTTGAATAGTAAGGCTATGTGCACACTTTGCGGATTCCACTGCGGATTTTTCCGCAGCGGAATTCCAAAATCCGCAGTGAAAACCCGTCGCGGTTTTTACTGCAGATTTATCGTGGTTTTTACTGCGGATTCTTATGCGGTTTTTCATCTGCCTTTTCCTATTGGAGCAGGTGAAAATCCGCAGAAAAGAAGTGACATGCTGCGGAATGTAATCCGCTGTGTTTCCGCGCGGCTTTTTCTGCAGCATGTGCACAGCGTTTTTTGTTTCCCATAGGTTTACATTGTAATGTAAACTCATGGGAAACTGCTGCGGATCCGCAGCGGTCAAATCCGCTGCGGATCCGCAGCAAAATCCGCAAAGTGTGCACATAGCCTAAAGATCTCGAGAATTTCTGTAATCTACCACCTCCTCCCGCAGCCCAACCACATGAGAGCAGGACCAGAACATATGGAGCAAGAGTGCACAATCTTCCCTACAGCGTGGGCAGCAATCACCTGTCCTGAGACCCACCCTGTACAGAACTTTTTGAGTTCTATATACTCTGTGTATGAGAAATATTTTGGATATTTTTTGAGCCGTATTTATCGATACTTTTCCTGGTGACTATAAAATATCATCACACTCCTCTGAAGTAATTTTTCCCATATCCTCCCCTACCTGGATTTAACTACAGCCATAGGGTCTCCCATGATTTTTAATAATAAGTTATACATGAAGGATATAAGACCTTTAGTATTTTTTGCATTTACCACAGTATCCAACACCCTATTCAAGGAGATGGACAGATCGGAGATAGACTCCTTACCTCCAATGGCATGCCGTAACTGTAGATACTTGAAGAAATCAGAGTTACACAAACTAAAAGTCTGTTTTAAATGCCTCAAAAAATAACACTCCTTATATAATTGTTGTAAGTATCCCAATCCTCTCCTTTTCCATGTCCAAAATCTTCCAAATGTTGCAAATCCCTCAAACAGGGATTATTCCAGATAGGGTTGAACTTGGAATATTCTCCCATTCCCAACCATTTCTTACATGACAACCAAATTTTATGGACAAGATTTAAAGTTGGGAAGCATCTGGCCTTGGACCTAAGGTTTCATGACCCTAGTAGTTCTACTGAATTACCTCCCCCTCAAGAAATGTTAGCACTTGGACGCCTGCCCCCCTGCACTCCCTTCAAAGCCCATCTTTTAAAATGTTGAAATGGACAGGCTAGAAATTAACCCCAAGTATGTGACAAGGCCAAATCACCCATATTTCTGGGCAACTGTAGCTTCTCCAACTTTATCCTGGCTATACCCCTTTTCCAAATCAAGTTCCTAAAAATGTTATGCATAACCAATATTTGGGAATCCAAAAGAGAGAATTATGCAGTACATAAAGAATGCAAATTTTGACAGGATTCATCCCAAGGCTGAAAGCGACAATTTCCCCCATGCTTCAACTTTATTTCTGGAACTTACCAATGGACTCAGGTTTAGAGGGATATAATCTTTTGCCTCTCTTGTAATATATATGCAGAGATATTTAAATGGGGAGACTACTGGGACCATGACAGAACTTCATAGTCCTCAGATGTTTTTATCGTCCAAGGGAAGCAGAGTAGACTTTGCACAATTTATGGTCAATCCCAAGACGACCCCAAATCTCTTTATACATCCCATTATAATTGGAAGCAAAGTGTTTATATTCTTGACAAATAAGAGATCATCTGCATACAAAGCAATCTTTTCTTCGCAATTTACATATTTAAAACTCTATCCCATTAGGTTGTCTAATAAGTAACAGTTCAAAAAGGAAGGGTGACATTGGGCAGCCCTGTCTTCCCCTTTGAAGCTCAAGGTTTCCAGAAACATATCCATTTCCTCTTATTTCAGCAGTTGGTGCTTATACATCAGCATAACCCATTTTAGAAAGTTAGGGCCATATCTCTTTTTTTTTTTAAAAAAACACTGCCCAAATACAACCCCATTTGACACTTTCAAATACTTTGGTGGCACCTAAGGATAAGACGTCCTTCCGACTAGAATCCACCTGTGGCGCCTGCAAATTAAAAGTCTACGTAGGTTTACAGCAGTTTACTTACAGGGCATGAAGCCAGCCTGATCTGGATATATTACTGATTCAATAACCGCACTCAGTCGGCAGGCTAGAATTTTAGCCAATATCTTAACATCTGTCATCAGCAATGAGATAGAGAACTACCTGACTCTGACAGGCCTATTTTTTTTTACATCCTTGGGCAGAACAACGGTTATCGCCTTATATAACGACTTTGGTAACAGTCCTGATAAAAATGCATTATTAATAATTTTAAAAGGTAGCTCAGTAATATTTCGTCCTCAAAATGTCTATAGATTTCTAGTGGAAGGCCATCCGATCCAGGGGCCTTATCATTAGCCATTTTCCCTACAGTCTAACTTCTTCCAAGGAAATTGGATGTAGAAAAAATAAAAGCTATCTTTATCCTCCAGACAAGGGAGAGTTATCCCCGAGAGGTAATCGACAAATCAATTGACATTAGAAAAATATAGATTAGAATAGAAGCAACGCAAGATCTTTAGTATTTCTGGGATCCTGATGACCATATTGACAGCTACACCCTTCAATTACTATATAAAAGCATTTTCTTTTTGGGCCTCAGCCATCTTTGCAAGTAACTGACCCATGGTCCCTCTCTTGTCATAGAATTACTGTTTTATAAACATGTTTATTATTGTCCTGCTCTAGTTGGAATGCCCAAAGCAGTTTTTGCGGTTCCTTCCACGGTGATAACTTTTCAGGGCTATTATGAATAAACAATTCAGTATCCCAAACTCTCGTTTTCAGGTCTCCCTCTCTTTTGTGAGCTATCCTTAATCGACTTTATTTCTCTTATTATCACGCCCCTCAAGCAGGTCTTCATTGCATCCAATTACAATCTTACAGTGCCTACAAGTAGTATTCAACCCCCTGCAGATTTAGCAGGTTTACACATTTGGAATTAACTTGGCATTGTGACATTTGGACTGTAGATCAGCCTGGAAGTGTGAAATGCACTGCAGCAAAAAAGAATGTTATTTCTTTGTTTATTTTTTTTTTAAATTGTGAAAAGTTGTTTCAGAGGGTCATTTATTATTCAACCCCTCAACCCACCAGAATTCTGTTTGGTTCCCCTAAAGTATTAAGAAGTAGTTCAGGCACAAAGAACAATGAGCTTCACATGTTTGGATTAATTATCTCTTTTTCCAGCCTTTTCTGACTATTTAAGACCCTCCCCAAACTTGTGAACAGCACTCATACATGGTCAACATGGGAAAGACAAAGGAGCATTCCAAGGCCATCAGAGACAAGATCGTGGAGGGTCACAAGGCTGGCAAGGGGTACAAAACCCTTTCCAAGGAGTTGGGCCTACCTGTCTCCACTGTTGGGAGCATCATCCGGAAGTGGAAGGCTTATGGAACTACTGTTAGCCTTCCACGGCCTGGACAGCCTTTGAAAGTTTCCTCCCGTGCCGAGGCCAGGCTTGTCCGAAGAGTCAAGGCTAACCCAAGGACAACAAGGAAGGAGCTCCGGGAAGATCTCATGGCAGTGGGGACATTGGTTTCAGTCAATACCATAAGTAACGTACTCCACCGCAATGGTCTCCGTTCCAGACGAGCCCGTAAGGTACCTTTACTTTCAAAGCGTCATGTCAAGGCTCGTCTACAGTTTGCTCATGATCACTTGGAGGACTCTGAGACTGACTGGTTCAAGGTTCTCTGGTCTGATGAGACCAAGATCGAGATCTTTGGTGCCAACCACACACGTGACGTTTGGAGACTGGATGGCACTGCATACGACCCCAAGAATACCATCCCTACAGTCAAGCATGGTGGTGGCAGCATCATGCTGTGGGGCTGTTTCTCAGCCAAGGGGCCTGGCCATCTGGTCCGCATCCATGGGAAGATGGATAGCACGGCCTACCTGGAGATTTTGGCCAAGAACCTCCGCTCCTCCATCAAGGATCTTAAGATGGGTCGTCATTTCATCTTCCAACAAGACAACGACCCAAAGCACACAGCCAAGAAAACCAAGGCCTGGTTCAAGAGGCAAAAAATCAAGGTGTTGCAGTGGCCTAGTCAGTCTCCTGACCTTAACCCAATTGAAAACTTGTGGAAGGAGCTCAAGATTAAAGTCCACATGAGACACCCAAAGAACCTAGATAACTTGGAGAAGATCTGCAAGGAGGAGTGGGCCAAGATAACTCCAGAGACCTGTGCCGGCCTGATCAGGTCTTATAAAAGACGATTATTAGCTGTAATTGCAAACAAAGGTTATTCCACAAAATATTAAACCTAGGGGTTGAATAATAATTGACCCACACTTTTATGTTTAAAATTTATAAAAATGTAACTGAGCAACAAAACTTTTTGGTTTGTAAGATTTATGCATCTGTTAATAAATCCTGCTCTTGTTTGAAGTTTGAAGGCTCTAACTTATTTGCATCTTATTAAACCTGCTAAATCTGCAGGGGGTTGAATACTACTTGTAGGCACTGTATATGTGCCGAGCCCAAATTAGTGGGAAAAAAATTCCGATAGTTGTCCCCTGACATTGTTACAGTCAATAATTTTAAGCCAAAATGGATTAGGCCTGCACCCTTGAGTGAAACTAGACCTCATCAGATCCACCTGTAGCTGAAACTGTAGGGGAGAGTGATCCGATAACAACCTGGGAGAGCATTCTATATTAACAATCTCCGAGATCGTAGAAGGATTACATAACACTAAATCAATGTTTGAGAGGGATTGATATGTCGATGAGGCACATGAGTAAACCTTTGAGTTAGGAAACCTCTCTCTCCAGATATCTTTAATAAGGCAGCCAAAGGGGGACAGGGAATTCTCTCCTGCAGGAAATTTGTCTCTAAATGGATTACATATACAGTTTTGTGAAAAAGTGTTTGCCCCCTTCTTGATTTCCTAGTCTTTTGCATGTTTGTCACACTTAAAAGTTTCAGGTCACCAAACAACATTTAAATATTAGACAAAGATAACACAAGTAACATAAAATGCATAAAATGCAGTTTTTAAGTGAAGGTCTTTATTATTAACCCCTTAGTGACAGGGCAAATTTGGTACTTAATGATTAAGCCAATTTTTACAATTCTGACCACGGTCAGAACAAAGCGAAGGTTCTGGAGTGGCCATCTCAGTCTCCTGACCTCAATATCATTGAGCCACTCTGGGGAGATCTCAAGTGCGCAGTTCATCCTAGACAGCTCAGGAATTTACAGGAACTGGCTTTTTGCCAAGAAGAGTGGGCAGCTTTACCATCTGAGAAAATAAAAAACCTCATCCACAACTACCACAAAAGACTTCAAGCTGTCATTGATGTTAGAGGGGGCAATACACGGTATTAAGAAATGGGGTATGTGAACTTTTGATCAAGGTCATTTGGATGTTTTGGTTCTCATTAAGATTTAAAAAGAGAAAACACAGTAGTTTGACACTAAATGGCTTCACCCAACCACTAACCATGAGTGGAGAAAAGGTTTAGGTGTTATCATTCATATTCTCTGAGAAAAGATTGCCAAGAAAGCACAAATTCTGCAGGGGTATGTAAACTTTTGAGCACAACTGTATATCCAATATGGCACCAATGTGAATTCTGGACACACGGCTTTGCCTATAATAACAACAGATAGCATACCATTTGGGCTTTAGAGTAAAATTGAACAAGTTCCAGGACCCATTCTAAGCTTTTACAGAGACACTGAGCAAACAAGAAAATCCTTCTAGGAATAATTACTCATGTTCCTAAAAACACATTGGCTGATTATAAAACTTGGTCTCGCTAACAAAACAGTTGCCCCGCATTTGAGTATATTGCAGCAGGAAGAATAAACGGTGTTGTAATGATGCTTCCTACAAACCCGGCATCTTTTTCGGGGATACTTTTGGGTGGGAGTGACAGGGACAGGGCAAGGAAAACGGCGCTCTGCAAGTCTCCGGACATCCTCAGACTCAAAGGCTTCCCCCTATGCCCTTGACTCAAATATGAGGTGCTCAACAATTTTTTCCTGAAACCGGAGGAAAGTGAGCGGTTCTTGGGATTTTTTGTACAGGACAAAACTTTTGTATGTAGCAATTTGGATGAGGTAGATTGCCACTTTTTTTTTTTTTACCAGGTCCTGGTCTTCTGCTTCCCCAGCTATGGTTGTAGAACCTGGTCTGACAGATCAATGCCACCCATAAATCTGTTAGAATCTGTGATACAGATTGGTTTCCGTTTGTCCCTGGTGGCGCCCCTGTCTCTGACCGTCACAGTGGTGTCCGCATGTGGTCAGCATGTAGATGTCCCTCCTATCTTCACTGCAAGAAGTTGGTCACTAGCGAAAGAGAATGACGCCCCCTTCTCCAAACTTCTGAACACCAACTGTGACGGAAACCCCACTCGGCTTTTCCTAACTGTCCCACAGGCCCCTGTATTTGGAGGTATTTGCATAGGAGGATGCTTGTGTGGTAGTTCATTAGCTAGATAATTTTGTCTGAGATGCCAGTTGTCTGGGGCAGTTTGGGGGGTTGATTTGGCGGTCCCTACCTTCATAAATTAGGAAGGTGGAAGTGTACCCTGATGAGCTCTTACATGTTTTATACAGTTTGACGCCGTATTTGGCTCACTTGGAGGGGATAAATTGGCGGAGTGAAAGACGTCAGTCTCGTCGACTGCCACATTTTGCTCTGGGGTATAGGAATTTAGAAATGAATGTTGTAGGAGAGAAATTAGGGGTGTCAAGGACATCGCACTGCACTTGCTTGCCGAGTCAGTGTGCATGTCCTGAGTTGGGCAGACAGTGCCCAAAGATTCCAGAGGAATGGGGCAGCCACAGTAGTGAAGCCAAGACCGCAAGAGGAGTGTTAGGGGGCGGAGACAAGACCCAGGGCTCCAGGGACCAGAGCTCGGGCTAGGGAAGCCTAGGGGGATGTCAGACAGGCACGGGTCAACCAGGAGATGACAAGGTACAGAAGGAGACAGAGACGTGGTCAGTAACAATACAGGGTCAGAAAGCCGGAGATAACAGCGCAGTGTCAAGCGGGAGAAAGAAAGTGGAAGGTCAGTGCAAGCAGAGGTCAAAACAGAGAGACTAAGAAAGTACAGATTCAGGTAGTAAACTCAGAAACAGGAATGGACCGGGTCATACACAAGCAATCATACAAAGGCAGACAGTATCCATTGATACGCGGGGATCAAAAACTCAGCCGGGGTCAAAAGTATCACTGACAATGGACAGAGCCCAAAAAAGGCTATTTAAAGCCCTCCCACACTCAGAGAGAGTCCAACAGCATTAATCCCTGAAGCACTAAACAAGAACTTCCATACAGACCATGATAAGGGGTCTCAATTTGTTTAGCCAATCATAGCTGGGGCCAGTTCTTGGAGGGGGGGGGCTTGTAGGAATCTCATTAGGGCTTCATAACGGACTCAGGACATGATGGCTACAAACACAGGGGTGCTGTGGGCAGCTTTTGTTGCCCAGTAGGAGTGGAGTGTATTTTTTTTTTTTTTTTTTTACCAATCCCATATTCAGAGTAAGGCCCCCAATTTTTTATTTCCGGGATATTGTGGGGATGCAGGAAGAGATATATTGTTGGGTATATAAGTTTGTTTGGTGGGCAATCAATTGTAGGACTTCTGGGCTAATGAAAATTTGGAAAAAATCAATGGGGGTAAAATTGTGAAAGGTGATCACATGAATGGGGTTGGTAAAAACTAATGCGAAGCATGCTCTCTGGGGTCTCAGCTACCCCAGGTAGCTGAGACCCCGGGAATTTCCAATGCTGGGGGCGCAATCCACTTATTTCTCAGCGGCATTAAAGGGACTCTGGCACCTGAATTTGGAGGGAACAATTTTCAGTCATATGGGCGGGGTTTTCGGGTGTTTGATTCACCCTTTCCTTACCCGCTGGCTGCATGCTGGCTGCAATATTGGATTAAAGTTCATTCTCTGTCCTCCATAGTACACGCCTGCGTAAGGTCAGTGTTCATGATTCCACCATAAGAATGAGACTGGGCAAAAATGGACTGCATGGCAGAGTTCCAAGATGAACACCCCTGCTAAGCAATAAGAACATAAAGGCTTGTCTTAGTTTTGCCAGAAAACATCTTGATGATACCCAATACTTTCGGGAGAATATTCTGTGGAGTGACGAGACAAAAGTTGAGCTTTTTGGAAGGTGTATGTAGGCGTAGAAGTTACAAAGCACTTCAGAAAAGGAACATCATAGCAGCAGTAAAATATGGTGGTGGGAGTGTGATGGTCTGAAGCTGTTTTGCTGCTTCAGGACCTGGAAAACTTGACGTGGTAAATGGAACCATGAATTCTGCTGTCTACCTAAAATCATGAAGGAGACTATTCGTCCATCTGTTCGTGACCTCAAGCTGAAGCGCACTTGGATTTTGCAGCAGGACGATGATCCAAAACGCACCAGTAAGTCCACCTCTGATTGGCTTAAGAAAAATAAATTTAAAACTTTGGAGTGGCCAAGTCAAAGTCCTAACCTTAATACGATTGAGATGCTGTGGCATGACCTTAAAAACGCAGTTCATGCTTGGAAGCCGTCCAATGTGGCTGAATTACAACAATTCTGCAAAAATGAGGGGGCCAAAGTTCCTCTAGAGCGTTGTAAAAGACTCATTGCCAGTTATTGCAAATGCTTGATTGCAGTTGTTGCTGCCAAGGGTGGCCCAGCCAGTTATTAGGTTAAGGGGGCATCACTTTCTCACACAGGGCCCTGTAGGTTTGGATTTCTTTTCCCTTAATAATAAAGACCTACATTTAAAAACTGCATTTTGTGTTTACTTGTGTTATCTTTGTCTAATATTTACATTTGTTTGGTGATCTGAAACGAAACATTTAAGTGTGACAAACAAGCAAAAGAATAGGAAGTCAGGAAGGGGCAAACACTTTTTCGCACAACTGTACGGTAATGTCTCCCATATCTATTAAAGGGATATCTTGCCAGTCTGTCAGTTTCATCGGGACTTTTGATCAGAATAATAGAGTAAGGAGGGGGAACATACACTACAGCAATGGCACATTCAAAATAAGAAATTAAGCAACGGCCACCTGCAAACTTCCATTCATCATCTTTGAAGGTGCTTATGCATTTAAAGGGAATACTTATGCACTATAAAAACTGGCTTCCCTAGAGTAGTTGGAATAGAAACAGTGCAGGTCAAACCCCATCCAGGACATATACACACACCGGCCACTTTATTAGGTACACCATGCTAGTAACGGGTTGGACCCCCTTTTGCCTTCAGAACTGCCTCAATTCTTCGTGGCATAGATTCAACAAGGTGCTGGAAGCATTCCTCAGAGATTTTGGTCCATATTGACATGATGGCATCACACAGTTGCCGCAGATTTGTCGGCTGCACATCCCAAAGATGCTCCATACAAGGCAGGATGGATCCATGCTTTCATGTTGTTTACGCCAAATTCTGACCCTACCATCCGAATGTCGCAGCAGAAATCAAGACTCATCAGACCAAGCAACGTTTTTCCAATCTTCTACTGTCCAATTTCGATGAGCTTGTACAAATTGTAGCCTCAGTTTCCTGTTCTTAGCTGAAAGGAGTGGTACCCGGTGTGGTCTTCTGCTGCTGTAGCCCATCTGCCTCAAAGTTCGACGCACTGTGCGTTCAGAGATGCTCTTAGGCCTACCTTGGTTGTAACGGGTGGCGATTTGAGTCACTGTTGCCTTTCTATCAGCTCGAACCAGTCTGCCCATTCTCCTCTGACCTCTGGCATCAACAAGGCATTTCCGCCCACAGAACTGCCGCTCACTGGATTTTTTTTCTTTTTCGGACCATTCTCTGTAAACCCTAGAGATGGTTGTGCGTGAAAATCCCAGTAGATCAGCAGTTTCTGAAATACTCAGACCAGCCCTTCTGGCACCAACAACCATGCCACGTTCAAAGGCACTCAAATCACCTTTCTTCCCCATACTGATGCTCGGTTTGAACTGCAGGAGATTGTCTTGACCATGTCTACATGCCTAAATGCACTGAGTTGCCGCCATGTGATTGGCTGATTAGAAATTAAGTGTCAACAAGAAGTTGGACAGGTGTACCTAATAAAGTGGCCGGTGAGTGTATATTAAATGAATAAGCTCTTTTGTCATATGCGACTCCTGTAGCCCTATTATTGTCGGGTTGATCTTTTTGATATATTCAAATATTGCGTGTCTTTTGGAATTGTACCTCAAACCTCTTATAGTCTAAGATATAAAATTAACTGATCTGCCATTCGTAAAAGTCCATCCATCTCAGAGCGTCTTTGGGGGACTCAAAGAAAAAGGTGGAACCCAGCACAATCATTCTCAGTTTTGCTGGGTAAATCATGGAATATCGCAACCAAAGTGATCTCATTCTTCCTTTAATGTCTATGTAAAGGGATCTTTTACGCTGGACTTCCACAGAGAAGTCTGAAAAAAGGATACTCTCTGCCCTCCAAGTGATCTGTGCGGTTTGCCTGTGCCTTCCTCAGTAAGATATCCCAGTCTTTATAACCTAAGATTTTAACCAGGATAGGCCGAGCAGGTCTGCCCACTGGGCTGGGTCTCGTGGGAACCCTGCAAACAGAGGAGGAGTGAGAATTTCTTGAGGAAGGTATTTAGCAGCCACTTAAAAAAAAAAAGCCATCTGAGTCTCTCCCTTCCACCTTCTCAGGAACACCCACCAGCCCGATATTATGCCGCAGGTGGTTTTCCAACTCATCATTCCTGGCCATTAAAGGGGCAACTGCTTGTATTGACTAATGTCTCTGTGGACAGGAGGGAGGGCGTCCTCCAGTTCACCAACTCTCCTCTTCACAGCAGTTGTACGCTTTGCCATTTTTTGCGCATCGTGCTGGATTGTCAGAATGATCGTGTGACGCTAGTCATTTCTCAAGACCAAACCGTGAGTCAGAATGGTCAAGGAGTCCAAGGTCAGAAGCCAGGAGGGTACATCATAAACAGAAGGAAGAGACAAAAGCGTAGTCAGGTACCATTCAGGTACCATTCCGAGGTCAGAGTATCAGGAGGATAACGATAAGAGCTGAAGGGGTTAAACAGGTGGATGGTCAGAAAGCAGTCCAACATACAGAATCATACAGATCAACCATACAGAACTCAAGGCACAGGAGAACAAACCTCACAATAGTTGAGCTGTCAATCAACACACTGACAGCTCAGAAGACGCCTGTACCAGATTGGATGGCCAACCTGTCAATAACTGCATCCCAGACACACTGAGGGGTGGAACCGTGACAGGTCTCCTGTATATAGCCTATCTGGCCTGTTAGCGTGGTCAGTGTGGAATTACAATTGTTAACAGTGTTTAAAACATCCATTAAACATGGTGATCCCCCTAAGGATTTTACACCAGGGGTGCTCTCTGCGTGCTTGGAAGTCAGTTCTACATTATTGTGTTGTGAATTCTGCTCTTGGGCTCCCTCCGGTGGTTGTAAGTGGTAGCGCTGCTGTCTCTGAATCACAGCATTTATCAGGTGTTTTCACTTTTTGCAATTTGGACAGGGCTATTTAGTCTTGCTTAACCCTTTAGTCAGTGCCAGTTGTCCATTGTTCCTGGAGGATTCACATCCCTGCCTGGTCTCTTCTGCTTTGCAGTTCTTTTCAACAAAGATAAGTTCTGGCCTTGATTTTGCTGTCCACATGCTGTGGTCTTATTGTTCAGTTATTTTCCATGTTTTGTCTTGTCCAGCTTGGTCTGTATAAGGATTTGTTTAGCCAAGCTGGTATCTCTGGAGATGCAGATATACCCTCCATGTCTTTAGTTAGCTGTGGAGTTTTTGTATTTTCTGTGGTGGATATTTTCTAGTGTTTTAATACTGACCGCATAGTACTCTGTCCTGTCCTTTCTATTTAGCTAGAAGTGGCCTCCTTTGCTAAATTCTCATTTCAGTCTGTGTATGTTTTTTCCCTCTCCTCACACAGTCAATATTTGTGGGGGGCTGCCTGTTCTTTGGGGATTTTCTCTGAGGCAAGATAGTTTTCCCTTTTCTATCTCTAGGGGTAATTAGTCCTCCGGCTGTGTCGAGATGTCTAGGGAGCGCTAGGTACATTCCACGGCTACTTCTAGTTGCAGTGTTAGGTTCAGGGTCTGCGGTCAGTACAGGTACCACCTTCTCCAGAGTACGCCCCATGCTGCTCTTAGGCCACCAGATCATAACAGTACAACTGGCCAAAAATGAGTTAACCGCATCTCAGAAGAAGGGAAGGAAAGTGCTGAGCCATTTTTTTTTCTGTAGTCTGTTGTGTTTTTTTTTTCTCTTCCCTCTTTGCCTCTGGGTGGCTCAGGAGTTCGGCGCTGGTATGGATGTTCAGGGATTGGCTTCTCGTGTGGATCAACTTGCTGCTAGAGTACAGGGTATTTCCGATTATATCGTTCAGACTCCGGTTTTAGAGCCTAGAATTCCAACTCCTGATTTGTTTTTTGGGGATAGGTCCAAATTTCTGAGCTTTAAAAATAACTGTAAACTGTTTTTTTTCTCTGAAACCCTGTTCCTCTGGTGATCCCATCCAGCAAGTTAAAATTATTATATCTCTGCTGCGTGGTGACCCCCAGGATTGGGCATTTGCCCTGGAACCTGGGAATCCGGCG
Organism: Ranitomeya variabilis; assembly: GCF_051348905.1. Taxonomy (NCBI): domain Eukaryota; kingdom Metazoa; phylum Chordata; class Amphibia; order Anura; family Dendrobatidae; genus Ranitomeya; species Ranitomeya variabilis. The sequence continues at coordinate 247,045,218 of NC_135233.1, read as the reverse complement.
TTGCTTAATGTAGACACCTTTTTTCAGGCGCTTGGGTTATTGTATGATGAACCTAATTCAGTGGATCATGCTGAGAAGACCTTGTTGGCCCTGTCTCAGGGTCAAGAAGCGGCAGAATCATATTGCCAGAAGTTTAGAAAATGGTCTGTACTGACTAAATGGAATGAGGATGCCTTGGCGGCAATCTTCAGAAAGGGTCTTTCTGAATCCGTTAAAGATGTTATGGTGGGGTTCCCCACGCCTGCTGGTCTGAGTGATTCTATGTCTCTGGCCATTCAGATTGATCGGCGCTTGCGCGAGCGCAGAGTTGTGCACACTATGGCATTGTCTTCAGAGCACAGTCCTGAGCCTATGCAGTGTGATAGGATTGTGTCTAGAGCTGAACGACAAGGATTCAGACGTCAGAATAGGTTGTGTTTTTACTGTGGCGATTCTGCTCATGTTATTTCTGATTGCCCTAAGCGTACCAAGAGAATCGCTGGTTCTGTTACCATCAGTACTGTACAACCTACATTTCTGTTATCTGTGACCCTGATCTGCTCATTATCGTCATTTTCTGTCATGGCATTTGTGGATTCAGGCGCCGCTCTAAACCTAATGGACTTAGAATTTGCCAGACGTTGTGGTTTCCCCTTGCAGCCTTTGCAGAGTCCTATTCCTTTGAGGGGCATTGATGCTACACCGTTGGCTAAAAATAAACCTCAGTTTTGGACACAGCTGACCATGTGCATGGCGCCAGCCCATCAGGAAGATTGTCGTTTTCTGGTGTTGCATAATTTGCATGATGCTATTGTGCTGGGTTTCCCATGGTTACAGGTGCATAATCCGGTATTAGATTGGAAATCTATGTCTGTGACTAGTTGGGGTTGTCAGGGGGTTCATGGTGACATTCCTGTGATGTCAATTGCCTCCTCCCCCTCTTCTGAAATTCCTGAGTTTTTGCCAGATTTCCAGGATGTATTCAATGAGCCCAAGTCCAGTTCCCTTCCACCGCATAGGGACTGTGATTGTGCTATTGACTTGATTCCAGGCTGTAAGTTCCCTAAAGGCCGACTTTTCAACCTGTCTGTGCCAGAACATACCGCCATGCGGAGCTATGTGAAGGAGTCCTTGGAGAAGGGGCATATTCGGCCATCTTCTTCTCCATTGGGAGCAGGTTTCTTTTTTGTTGCCAAGAAGGATGGCTCCTTGAGACCCTGTATTATCGCCTCTTGAATAAGATCACGGTCAAATTCCAATACCCTTTGCCTTTGCTCTCTGATTTGTTTGCCAGGATTAAGGGTGCTAGTTGGTTTACTAAGATTGACCTTCGAGGGGCATATAATCTTGTTCGTATTAAGCAGGGCGACGAATGGAAAACTGCGTTCAATACGCCCGAGGGCCATTTTGAATATCTTGTGATGCCATTCGGACTCTCTAATGCTCCATCTGTGTTTCAGTCCTTCATGCATGATATATTTCGGAATTATCTTGATAAATTCATAATTGTATATTTGGATGATATTTTGATTTTTTCGGATGATTGGGAGTCTCATGTGAAACAAGTCAGGATGGTATTTCAGATCCTTCGTGATAATGCCTTGTTTGTGAAGGGGTCTAAGTGCCTCTTTGGAGTACAGAAGGTTTCTTTTTTGGGCTTCATTTTTTCTCCATCATCTATAGAAATGGATCCGGCTAAGGTTCAGGCCATTCATGATTGGATCCAGCCCACATCCGTGAAGAGCCTTCAGAAATTTTTGGGCTTTGCTAATTTTTATCGCCGTTTCATTGCCAACTTCTCCAGTGTGGTTAAACCCCTGACCGATTTGACGAAGAAAGGCGCTGATGTGACGAATTGGTCCTCTGCGGCCGTTTCTGCCTTTCAGGAGCTTAAACGCCGATTTACTTCTGCCCCTGTGTTGTGTCAGCCGGATGTTTCTCTTCCTTTTCAGGTTGAGGTTGACGCTTCTGAGATTGGGGCAGGGGCCGTTTTGTCTCAGAGGAATTCTGATGGTTCCTTGATGAAACCGTGTGCCTTCTTCTCTCGAAAATTTTTGCCTGCGGAACGCAATTATGATGTCGGTAATCGTGAGTTGTTAGCTATGAAGTGGGCATTTGAGGAGAGGCGACATTGGCTTGAGAGGGCTAAACACCGTATTGTGGTCTTAACCGATCATAAGAATCTGATTTACCTCGAGTCTGCCAAACGGCTGAATCCTAGACAGGCTCGATGGTCCCTGTTTTTCTCCCGTTTTGATTTTGTTGTCTCGTATCTTCCGGGTTCTAAGAATATTAAGGCTGATGCCCTCTCTAGGAGTTTTTTGCCTCATTCCCCTGGGGTCCGTGAGCCGGTCGGCATTCTGAAGGAGGGGGTGATTCTTTCTGCCATCTCCCCTGATCTACGACGGGTTCTTCAGGAATTTCAGGCTGATAAACCTGACCACTGTCCAGTGGGGAAACTGTTTGTTCCTGATAGATGGACTAGCAAAGTAATTTCTGAGGTTCACTGTTCTGTGTTGGCTGGCCATCCTGGGATTTTTGGTACCAGAGATTTGGTTAGTAGGTCATTTTGGTGGCCTTCTTTGTCACGGGATGTGCGCTCCTTTGTGCAGTCCTGTGGGACTTGTGCGCGGGCCAAACCTTGCTGCTCACGCGCCAGTGGGTTGCTTTTGCCTTTGCCGGTCCCTGAGAGGCCTTGGACGCATATTTCTATGGATTTTAATTCAGATCTTCCGGTTTCCCAGAGGATATCGGTTATCTGGGTGGTTTGTGACCGGTTTTCTAAGATGGTTCATTTGGTACCTTTGCCTAAATTGCCTTCCTCTTCTGAGTTGGTTCCGTTGTTTTTTCAGCATGTGGTTCGTTTGCATGGCATTCCGGAGAATATTGTGTCCGATAGAGGTTCCCAGTTTGTTTCCAGGTTTTGGCGGGCCTTTTGTGCTAGGCTGGGCATTGATTTGTCTTTTTCTTCCGCATTTCATCCTCAGACAAATGGCCAAACCGAGCGAACTAACCAGACTTTGGAAACTTATTTGAGATGCTTTGTGTCTGCCGATCAGGATGATTGGGTGGCTTTCTTGCCATTGGCCGAGTTTGCCCTTAATAATCGGGCTAGTTCTGCTACCTTGGTTTCACCTTTTTTTTGTAATTCTGGGTTTCATCCTCGTTTTTCTTCGGGGCAGGTTGAGCCTTCTGATTGTCCTGGGGTGGACTCTGTGGTTGACAGGTTGCAGCAAATTTGGGCTCATGTTGTGGACAATTTGGTCTTGTCTCGGGAGGAGGCTCAGCGTTTTGCTAACCGTCGGCGGTGTGTGGGTTCCCGGCTTCGGGTTGGGGATTTGGTCTGGTTGTCTTCCCGTCATGTTCCTATGAAGGTTTCTTCCCCTAAGTTCAAGCCTCGGTTTATTGGTCCTTATAGGATTTCTGAGATTATCAATCCAGTGTCTTTTCGTTTGGCCCTTCCAGACTCTTTTTCCATCCACAATGTTTTTCATAGATCTTTGTTGCGGCAATATGTGGTACCCGTCGTTCCCTCTGTTGATCCTCCTGCCCCGGTGTTGATTGATGGGGAGTTGGAGTATGTTGTTGAGAAGATCTTGGATTCTCGTTTTTCAAGGCGGAGGCTTCAGTATCTTGTCAAGTGGAAGGGTTATGGCCAGGAGGATAATTCTTGGGTTGTTGCCTCCGATGTTCATGCTGATGATTTGGTTCGTGCCTTTCATTTGGCTCGTCCGGATCGGCCTGGGGGCTCTGGTGAGGGTTCGGTGACCCCTCCTCAAGGGGGGGTACTGTTGTGAATTCTGCTCTTGGGCTCCCTCTGGTGGTTGTAAGTGGTAGCACTGCTGTCTCTGAATCACAGCATTTATCAGGTGTTTTCACTTTTTGCAATTTGGACAGGGCTATTTAGTCTTGCTTCACCCTTTAGTCAGTGCCAGTTGTCCATTGTTCCTGGAGGATTCACATCCCTGCCTGGTCTCTTCTGCTTTGCAGTTCTTTTCAACAAAGGTAAGTTCTGGCCTTGATTTTGCTGTCCACATGCTGTGGTCTTATTGTTCAGTTATTTTCCATGTTTTGTCTTGTCCAGCTTGGTCTGTATAAGGATTTGTTTAGCCAAGCTGGTATCTCTGGAGATGCAGATATACCCTCCATGTCTTTAGTTAGCTATGGAGTTTTTGTATTTTCTGTGGTGGATATTTTCTAGTGTTTTAATACTGACCACATAGTACTCTGTCCTGTCCTTTCTATTTAGCTAGAAGTGGCCTCCTTTGCTAAATTCTCATTTCAGTCTGTGTATGTTTTTTCCCTCTCCTCTCACAGTCAATATTTGTGGGGGGCTGCCTGTTCTTTGGGGATTTTCTCTGAGGCAAGATAGTTTTCCCTTTTCTATCTCTAGGGGTAATTAGTCCTCCGGCTGTGTCGAGATGTCTAGGGAGCGCTAGGTACATTCCACGGCTACTTCTAGTTGCGGTGTTAGGTTCAGGGTCTGCGGTCAGTACAGGTACCACCTTCTCCAGAGTACATCCCATGCTGCTCTTAGGCCACCAGATCATAACATATTGTGCACCTGGGAGTGTGATTCTGTGTCAGGGGGGATATCATCCCCCTCCTCCTGAACTAATGCAGCAGATCTAAATCCTTTTGGGAACATTATGATGTTCTCCTGTGTGCCAGTCACTGACTTACATTTCTGCGAGCTGTGGGCGATGCTCTAAGAGAGTATTGCTCCAGTCTGGTTGCTGCATCTCCTCCTACAACTCTCTGCCTCTGGCCACAGGAAGTGAGGGCACCATCTTGGATGTCTGATGGGTCCGCTCCATCCCCCCAGCTGATCTTTCTGCTTTGGGTCACCTTTACCATCAAAGATCAAATCAGCACCTCCAGCAACCAAGAACCGTTAGCCACCAGGTAGATGTCTTTTCTCCCAGAAATTGCGCCTCAGGACGTATCTTACAGGATTAAAGCAGTGACAGCACTCCGGAGACACACCCTCTCCGCATGCATGCAAAGCTATGCCCCTATGGTTGCTTTTTTCAGAGGTGTAGGAGGTTCTCTCCTGCTACAATTGGGCATCTTAAAGACTTGTGTTAAATACTATTTTGTTTAGCCCAGTGTTAGTTGCGCTTTCTCCTGAATCCAGCATTGTTTTTCTTTTGTTCCTGCTAATCTGTGTTCTTGAGATATGGCCTCCTCGGACTTGTGTATACATCTAGTTGTCTTATAAGTCAACTGGACGTGTTCGCAAGAAGACTCCCACAGAAACTATATTGGCTAACAAACAAGGACACCATATGCATCTTTAGTACGCTTACACTGCGGAAACACATAAAAAAATGCATTTATTCCACACATGACTATCAGTAAAGTTTTTCCAAAACTAGGGAACAGGTAGTATCCAAAATAAAGGAGTTTTGTTTAAAACATGACATACCAATAGGGGACAAAAAGGCAGCTGAAAAAGTGTAAAAAAAAAAACAAAACAAAACAAAAGTAACCGTATTTAGCTAATTGGTGCAGAAATATTCACCATGGGAACATAGCCTTAGGCCGGGGTCACACTTGCAAGTGCAATACGAGAAACTCACACGAGTCTTTGCATCAATACCCGGCACTTCTGCCGGCACTCGGGACCGGAGCGTGCAGCTGCATGTATTTCTATGTAGCTGAGCGCTCCAGTCCCGAGTGCCGGCGGCAGTGCCGGGTATTGATGCGAGAGACTTGTATGAGTTTCTCGCATTGCACTCACAAGTGTGACCCCGGCATTAGTCCTGGTATGTGAAATCCAATTTTACTTGAAGTACAAGATGGATTAATCATGGACCTAGCGGTGCGGCCATTTCTCCAATATGACACAGGAGTTGTTTTTAATGTGACAACACCAGGCCGCATGTTGCGTTGCTCATCCTACTGTGAGCAGCCTAAGTGGCCTAAGCATGCTCCCATTGCTGCAGCATCTCCGGACTTGCCTTCCATTGCACACATCTGAGATGTCATTGATCAGCGTTTGCAAAGGGAGCTTCCAGCAGTGGATATTAATGATGCCTGTGCCCAAGTGAAATCAGCGCGGCAGAACAATCCTCAGAAGACCATTAATAACCTCACTGATGGCAGCCAAGGTTGTAAGTGTGCAATTAGTCATTGCACGGTATGGTTATTTGTACATTTTTTATAGAACTGGGTTACCATATAGAGTGTCATTAAATGTATCGCTGGCCCCAACATCTATGTGTAAAAGGGTTTAAACCAAGCCAAGATGGTATCACGGATAATCCATGTCATAAAAGTAGCCCTTGAATTTGGGCCCATGAAAAGATTATCTTGCCAGGATTCCAAGGAGGGTGCCTTTATGAAACACACACAAAAAAAACTACTCGGATAGTATATTATAAATTAGGGGATCATAGTGTCACATGAAAATCCAAGATTGTTATTGATTAAGTCCTTTGCCTGTCATTGACTGTAACCATTACACATCACTGGAAGAATATCCGTGACACATGAGGAGACAGAAAATGCATCATGTATATTGTAGAACAAGTCACAGAAGAAAGTTCACTTTCACATGATCTTCTCCTCATACCTTCATTACCGGTCTTGTACTCCATCTGGTTTACAGGGAAGGCATTTTGTCCCGTGGCTTCAGAGCAGCCAGTCTAGCAGGATATTGTAAGAAGAAACAGTTATTGCTGCAAGTTAATGAATTGCATGGCTCGGGGCCTACCGACCTGTTAAACTATCTGGGCCCATGTTCACTAGCACAGGGTCTGAAAGGGTGATTTATATCTCACGCATCACCCCCTTCAGGTGTAGCAGAGTGTGTCATTTTGAGTACTAAAATTACACCGAAATTCAAACAGATTTAAGTGGTATTCACATAATCAAAAGTTTGCTGTGACATCCAGTAAACCCAAGAACAGTCCTCGAATGGAGTGGAAGTGTTTAACCTACACTCCATTCATGGTCTATGGCATTCTGAGGATAGCAGAATATAGCGCTCTGCTTTTTCCGCAAGTCCCATAGAGAATAAAGTGAGCGGATTTTGAGCCTGCACACCTCCACTCCAATTAAGACAGAGCCCAGTTGGGTGCCAGAGCCCCAATCTCAGGATCGCTGAGGAGCCCAGTGGTCAGATCCCCAGTGTCCAGTAAACTATAGGGTAGGGCATAACAAATTCTTCAAATGCCCCTTTAGATGGAATGCCTAACTGCTGAACCCAAAGCAAAGCAATTGGTATACCCACACTTCGGCTGTATTTTACTATTACACAGCACCTGTATAAGCGTCCTCCAGCTTTTCCAAGCATGCAGCCCTTCTCACCCACTGTTGTCCATTCTCTTTAATAAGACATGTGGACAATATATATATAAATATTCTGGCCTACATGATCTCAGATGCACATATTACAACTTTCTCATAATTATGCTGGATTTCTTTAATATCTAGGTACAAAGTCATAAACATAAAATATGCTGAAACTAAGGGGGTTATTCCCAAAACAGCAAGTTGTCCCCTGTCCTAATCACTGGGAGCCCGACCGCTGGGATCCCCAATGATCCCAAGAACATGGCTCAGCCAGTGTCCAATGCTCGACCTCTGCTCTATTCATAGTCAATTGGTTGGCCGGAAAAAGAAGAGTGCACTGCTATTTGCCAATTCTTACTCGTTTCTTGGCATTGAATTTCCAAGATGTCTGAGTTAAAGGGCCATTAAACCTTAATATACAACTTTCTTAACATATGCAAGGTTTAACACTGTTATTGTTGGAAAAGTTTTAGTTGAGTCATTAAAGAGGTTTTACAAGATTTGTCATTGGATGGGGAGCCCTTAAGTCTCCTTTGTCAATGGAGAAGTCATACGGGTGCTCAATCGTTGCTCCATTCTCTTCTATGAAACGGCAATATACCAAAGCAGTGAATCGCGTAGTGCTACACCCAGGTCTTTCGGACCCAACAATCTCCCTGTGCCTTGGTGATAAAACGTATTTTGTGGGAAATCTCTTTAAAAGTTGTCATGTACATTTGTATGAAAATCAGAAATTTTGGATGCTGTTCTAACAATTCTTAGGAAGACTTTTTGGGATATATATACGTCATTGATGGACATATGCAATAGATCCATGGTGAAGAAACTTAGTGAAAAAAAATATATATTTCAATGTTTTTGCTTTCCGGATGTTCATTATTACACGGCTAATCCCAAAATAAGAAAACATCTGGTATCTCATGGTTTACTCCAGCACAAGAAACCTGCTGTACACAGGCAAAAACTTCTCCTTTCCTGTGTGTAACACAATATCTTCCCCCTACCATGCTGACAACATACAAGAGATAATTAGTTCTGGTATTGGTAAAAAATAAACCAATGTGCAACCAATGTCAGTGATGTCACCTGCCTTGTATACACTTTGGATACATCCCGAGTACCTGTTCTAGGACTCCAGTCCAGTAAAGCCAGCAGTTTGGGCAATGAGATTCTGCTCACATCCCCTCATTGTTGCATGCCCTTGGCTAAGGATATCAATGTGCCTCAGAAGCCGGCAGCTCCTGAATGCAGTAATCCAGCCACAGTTATGGAAATATACACGATAGGTGAAGTCTTACTACTATCCTCCCATCCCAATTATATAGCCAGCCCTCCCCATTACTGCATGCAATGTATACAGTGCATGTCTCCGCTACATACCTTGAATACACTCTCCTGGCTGGAGGATGGTGCAATCCATTGTTAGGTAGGAAAGCCATGTATTGTTGGTGGAGGTCATACAATCAAGTCAATTGTGTCCAACATCCAGCTAGCCGGTGAAGGCAGAGGGAGGCTGTGCAGCAAGGGTGCCCCCTTCTATAATAGTTGTATTATGGCAGCTAGGAAGTGATGTATGTTAACACATAAAGTCTACAGTAGCCACAAATCACTCCCCCTCCATGTGATGTCATCCAATGCTGGTATTGTCAGGGGAATATAAGGAGGGGTAGGTTTTTTTTTCCTCCTTCTTCTGCACTGTGACCCTGCCCTCCCCTTTTTTTCTCTATTTCTCCTACCGATCACACAATGTCTGGATGCAGCAGGCTGCTTCCTGCAGAATTGGTCCAAGGAAGGAATATAGCAACAGCTGCCCGCAGATTAACCTCTTCCTGACTGGAGAACAGTCCTCATCGCTAGCACCGCCGGTCTGGATACAAGCGATAAGCCCTGCCCTGCAATATCCATATCGCTTCCCAGGGAATTTTGCCAGCAGGGTCCTCCAAAACCGATGTCTGTGCTTCCTATCAGTTCAGCAATGATTAGACACTGAAAAGGAAAGAGTTTGTTACAAGTGTCAGGAGGCCATGAATCACTTCCTTGTCAGGACACTGGAAGGTTTAACCCCTTTCAAGCCAAAGTTAGAAAAGACAAAGACATAGTAACGAAAAATAATGAGTATTTTCTTGTAATTAGTGTACATTTATCATTAAATAATCCCCAGAAAACTGTATAAAATGTTTATGGAATGTTTTAATGTATAATAGTATAGCTTCCTGTATATCAGGGGTCAGCAATCTGCAGCTCTCCAGCTGTTAGGTATGTGCAGATCCACAGCGTTTTTGGACACCCGGAATTGCACCAAATCCACAGTGTAGTGCACAACCAATGTTAATCTATGTAAATCCAGAATTGTTGTGCACATGCTGAGGAAAATAAAAAGCTGCAAATTGACACGGATTTTTCTGCATTCTTTCTGCGGATCTGCAGCGTTTCTGCACCAATTGACTTCCATCGATTCAGTCAAATCCGCAGCAAAACCACAGGTGTTAAAAGATTTGCGGATTTGCTGCGGTCGTGCCTGCGAAAAACGCTGCAGAAAGGGAGGAGGAAAAGTGTGTGGTCAGAGAATGTGTGAGTGTGTGTGTGTGTCATAGCTTCCAACCGTCCCTCATTGTGCGGGACTGTCCCGGTTTTGTTGCTTCGCCCCGCTGTCCAGCACGGGGGGGGGGGGGGAAATGAGCCTTGAATTCGGGGGGGGGGGGGAATATGAGCCATGCATACGGGGGGGGGGGGGGAATATGAGCCATGCATACAGGGGGGAGAATATGAGCCTCGTATTGTTATACAGTATGGAGCACTAGGTGTGACCATTATACAGTATGGAGCACTGTGTGGCCATTATACAGTATGGAGCACTGTGTGACTATTATACATTATGGAGCATCATGTGTGGCCATTATACACTATGGAGCATCATGTGTGGCCATTATACAGTATTGAGCATCATGTGCAGCCATTATACACTATGGAGCATCATGTGTGGCCATTATACAGTATTGAGCATCATGTGTGGCCATTATACAGTATGGAGCACTGTGTGTGGTCATTTTACAGTATGGAGCATCATGTGGGGTCATTATACCGTATGAAGCACTGTGTGGCCATATTTTTTTTTGTTTATAATTATTGTATATAAAACAGTGTGATTAGCAGTGCTAAATGGGTGTGGTTGGGATGTGGATATGGGTGTGACTAGTTGTGAAATGGGTGTGGTCAGAGGCGTGGCCTAAAATTTGTCCCTCTTTCCCATCTTCAAAAGTTGGGAGGTATGGTGTGTGTGTGTGTGTGTGTGTGTGTGTGTGTGTGTGTGTGTGTGTGTGTGTGTGTGTGTGTGTGTGTGTGTGTGTGTGTGTGTGTGTGTGTGTGTGTGGGCATCGTCCGATGGGACTACTAGTCCCATCCGGCTATGCGGTCACATAAAACAGTGACAGCATTAGCCGATGAAGGGATAGTAGTTGTGTTGAATATTTAAAAAACAAAAACAAAAAACATTTACATATACACATACATATACACAGAGTACATACTCAAACAGCTAATCCGCGACGCACTCGACCACCTGCAAAAGAAATAAAATAATAAACCAAGCCAATACTCCCTGTTCTGATGTAATCCATTTAATAACGAGTGTCCCATGACAATCTCCCTTATAGAGCTGTCACATCAGGAGATGTGACCGCTCTACAGGGGCTCCGGTGATACAGTGACAGGAGGTATCCTCCACACTGCATCACTCTGCTGCCTAGAGGTCACTGGAGTTCGTCCTGTCACTTGCGAAACCGCTGCATGAGAAAATTCTCACGCAGCTATAGTGCCATAAAGTGAGAGCACGAACTCTGATGAACTACACTGCGGGAGTATTATCTCTGGTCAGTATGTCATCGGAGGCCCCTGTAGAGCGGTCACATCTCTTGATGTTACAGCTCTACAAGGGAGATAGTCGTGGGGCAGTCATTATTAAATGGATTACATCAGAACAGGGAGTATTTGTGTTGGTTTATTTTTTTTGCAGAAGAACGAGGGTGTCACAGGAATTAGGCGTATAATATATATGAGAAGCTGTGGTGTTTTATTTCATTAAAATACTTTATTCTGGCTGTGTCTTTATTTACCATGTAACAACTATAGGATTAGTAATGGATAGGTGTCTTATAGACTCTTCTCCATTACTAAGCCAGGCTTGATGTCACGTTACAATACAAAGGTGACATCAACCCCACAACTATTACCCCACTTGCCACTGCTACAGGGCAAGTGGGAAGAAAGAGGCTAAGTGCCAGAATTGCCTGGGAAGCTCCATGGGTATTATTCCCTTCCCAGGCTATAAACATCGGCCCCCTGTCGCTGGCTTTCCATCTCTGTTTTGGAAAATTGCGCAGGAGCCCACGCCATTTTTTTTTTTAAATTAAAACATATTGCGTTTAAGGCTGGGGTCACACTTGCGAGAAACTCGCACCTCAATGCCCGGCACTGCCGCCGGCACGCTGGACCGGAGTGTGCGGCTGCATGTATTTCTATGCAGCTGAACGCTCTGGTCCAAGTGCCGGCAGCAGTGCAGAGTATTGAGGTGCGAGACTAGTGTAAGTTTCTCGCAAGAGTGACCCCGACCTAATACAGATTTTGTGTATGTGTGTGTCTTTATTTAACTCTTTATGTACCATTTTATTATGTTTATTACTAAACATCGGACTTGGTATTATCTATCTATCTATCTATCGATATATCTATCTACCTATGTGTCTAAACATTATTCTTCAATGCAGTATGTAAAAGAAGAGGTTGGACAAGGAAATGACATCACAATTCTTATTTTTTGCTAAATAATATATCTTTATTTAGCTTACAAATCCGCATGAAAACCCGCATCAAATCCGCGCGGATTTTCAACTGCGTTTTCTGCCAAGAGAGGAAGAATCCGCACAGAAAATTCCACAGGCAAATCTGCAACATGTGCACATACCCTTAAAGCGTTATTTCATCCCCCCTCCACAAAAAAAAGTTATGCTCTATCCACATAATGGGGAAAGCTTGCCGATAGATTGGAGTTAGACCACTAAGAGCCCAGCAATTCTGAGATAGGGACTGAGGAGAAGGTGAGCTGTGACATTACCTTTTGTAAATGGTGAATCCTGGGTTATCTTTTGAATATAGATGTATTATCAGTTATTGTACAGGAGGAGGAGGTGAGCTGTGATATCACCTATTGTGAATTTAGATCCTGTGATAACTACTGTACATAGAATAGTTACACCTCTAAGGGTATGTGTCCACGTTCAGGATTGCATCAGGATTTGGTCAGGATTTTTCATCAGTATTTGTAAGCCAAAACCAGGAGTGGGTGATAAATGCAGAAGTGGTGCATATGTTTCTGTTATACTTTTCCTCTACTTGTTCCACTCCTGGTTTTGGCTTACAAATACTGATGTAAAATCCTGACCAAATCCTGATGCAATCCTGAACGTGGACACATACCCTAAGGAGGTGAGCTGTTACATTTCCTATTGTGAATGGTGAATCCTATGTTACCTACTGAATATAGAGGTGTTATCATTAGCATCAATTTGCAGGACTCTGGTCCAGCAGCTAAATCAAGTCAATAGAGGGATAACTGACCAGGCCACTAGACCAGTGACATCACTATATATCAGTAATTGTACAGGAGGAGAAGGTGAGCTGTGACGTCTATTGTGAATGGTTTAGCCTGTGTTATCGACTGTATATAGAGCTATTACCCTTCATCTTTCTGTAATGACAATGAGACTGCTGAAAACTCATCTATACAGAGCTGGATGTAGGAGGCTAGTATCCAGCGTAAATATTACTAGATTCTATATCGGTTCAAAAACATATTTATCATAAAACACTGATTTAACAACAGGTCATTTGGTCATTGTCTGATGACATTTTCCCTTTAAACAGTAGGACATGCATTATTTCACCATTTGTATTTCATACTAATTCTTAGATTAGAGCATCAATCATTTATTGAAGTTTGCAGAGTAGTATGACAGTCTTGGTCCATTGGGGCTCCATCCTGAAAAATGGCCTCATAACCACATTAGAAAAGAGTTAGCAAATGCACAGAAAGATGCATACTCAACCTTATATGATATCATACATTCTGATATTGTTGTCAGTGTTGATTTGACTGGGGGCAAAATCATTTGCTTGCGGAGCCAACTTACATACAAAGTCAGCCTTTTAGTCAACAATACAGTCAGCTTTGAGGAGGCTAGCAGCATTGGGCACCGTCTTAAAAGGATTTGATCTAAGGCGCAACTTCTCACCTTGCTGAGAATGACATACAGCTGTGAAAAGTCTCATAGATCATGCAATGTTCATCTGGGAAATCCTTCTATATTATTTCAAAACACTCTTTTTCGGTGATTACTTTGCATCTGCGTTCATACTGCACCCACACACAACAAATGATACATCATTTGAAAGGTAAACTTGCCCCCTTCAGCAAGAAAATAGCCAAACAAACCACACAACCACGATGTGATCACAAAATACACTTTAAACATTAATTTTCATAAACCTGCAGTAAGGAAAAATCACCTGCAGGTGGCACCACACTACCCCAAAGCATACTAACACAAAGCAGAAAAATCCTAACATTTGCCTTGGGGGCTTTCCAGCTTGCTGAACTCCTTGCCCAGCCGATTTCAGGCAGGTATATATAACATATTTGCTACATATGTGGAAGTAGAATAAAAGTAAAACTTTACCCGTTTAAGACTTCAGCTTTAAAACTGAAGATATAAATGAATGCAGCCTAAGGCTATGTGCACACGTTGCGGATTTTGCGGCGGATCCGCAGTGGTTTTGATGCTGCGGATCTGCAGCTGTTTTCCATGCGTTGTACAGTACCATGTAAACATATGGAAAACAAAATTCGCAGTGCACATGATGCGGAAAAAAATGCACGGAAACGCAGCTTCATGTGCCACCCCTTTAAAAACAGGGTGGCACATGTTAAGGAGCTGAAACTCCTAAACCCTTCATCCAATTTTAATGTGGATACCCTCAAATGAAAACTGAAAGTCTGAACTTCAACTGCGTCTGAATTGTTTTGTTTAAAATTCATTGTGGTAATGTCTATAACCAAAATTAGAAAAATGTTATCTCTGTCCAAATATATATGGACTTAACTGTACAAACTCCTTGCAGATGTTGTCCTTGGTGGGATTTGGACCCAGGACCCCAGAGCTGCAATGCTGCAGTGTTAGCCACTAAGCCACCGTGCATGCAATTTGCTTCTTCAGAGAGGAAGTGGATTTGAACTCTAGCGCCACCCATTATAAGTAGAAATGCTTAAAGTCCCTATCGACCCTTTAACAGGCCTTGCAGCATGCCAAGAAAAAACAGAAACTATATTTGCAGACACGTGTTTCGGGGTGTTTGCCCCTAATCAGTGCAAAGCAGGAGATCTAATTTGGAGACTTGAGGGAAAAATCAAGTCACTGAATTTGCTGTCAATGAGCTGTGCATCTGAAGTGCTGCTGAAGACATGACTACAGTGGTGACATCCTGTTAACGCTTGTTACCACTGCAGTCAATAATTCGGCTCAGAGGTCTCACGCCATCTATAACTACATGGGCTCTGGAGAGCGCCTTAAGAACTGTTGTTTTTTTAATGTGTGATTAAATTGTAAGTTGGATGTACAATATATTAAGTAGAAAAATAATTACCTTTTGATGGGTAATCAGAAAATTGCCATTGTGTAGAGGTCATTCTGTTAGGAAAGCTTACGAAAAGCAGCTGGGCACCTGAGAAATGATACAAAAACCCCAGTCATTTGTTTATTAAAATGAGACGGAATGTAACAGAGATTACCACAGATGGAGCGGCATCAATGTCAGTGACGGTACTTTGTATACAAGGTCAGTTTTATAATCTTGACCCTGTTACACATGTTGAAATTTATGGCATAAAATTCCAAATCCAAAGCTCTATGATCAGTCGGGTGAGAATACACTTTTGGGTATCCTTGCCATGTATCTAAAGATACACTCTGAGCACTACATTGAAGGAAAGCATAGTATTTTCTTCTAAATATATTTTATACTTTGCAGAAAGTTTTTTCTTTGCTACTTTTTAAAGATATTGACAGATGTAATACAGATTTACCATAACATGTCAATATTCACATTTGTTTTACACAATATGTTGTAGATTCTCTCCCCTCTACCCCACCGCAATTTGTCTGAAAATTTTGCCATGTATTTGTTTAGTGTGAACATATCCTAATATGATAAATAAGAATTTGCCATCATCCTAACTCCCCTGTATAGAATGAATGAAGGTTAGTGGAACCCATCAATTACAGTAAAGAGGGACCAGCCTACCATCTGATGTGTGTGGGGGTCCTCCCAACTGTTTCCTGAGAGGTAACGTATAGGAAAACAAATATCAGGAAGATGGAATAGCAAAGGAGATCCTTTTTTTTTGTTGTTTTTCAGGGGATGTAAACTGCTGACAGAGGTGCAAGGCAGTGGATTATTCCTCTCCACCTGTACACTTGACTGTGCCAAGTGCTCACATGTATAGGTGGGTTAGGAGTAAGAGCAGTCTGCCGAACTAATGCTCGGCCAACAGACATCTCATGTGTATGGGCAGCTTAAGCTGACTGCTAGGCTATGTTCACACGTTACGTTTTTTTTTATGCGTTTTTTTTTCTGCAGGCAAAACCCGCGTACTGCAAAAAAGCAGGTTTTGCTTAGTTTTTGTTGCACTTTTGCTGTTGGGCAAGAAATACTTGACAAAACAGAGCCTTGTACAGGTCAGCATTGCTGCCAAGGCTACATAACATGACAACTGATCTGTAATAGCTGCAGTTGGGGAGCTGCATTATACAACTCCACACAGGAGCAAATAAAGATATACTGTAATTCTACCTCCCCGGGGTTTTTTTTTTTTTTTTTTTACACACAAAGTCTAAAGAGAAAATATTAAACATCAAGCGGGAAATTCATCAATATATTATAATAGCAGAAAGTGGATGGAAATTTTTACAAAATCACATCCAAAATTCAGCATGGAAATTGATCTGTGGTGCGGATTTAAAGGGAATCTGATTCATGATGCCCAAACTGCACGATTGCAGCCAGGTACATATTTCTCTGAATCGCTCCCGCTGACTAGTTGTGTCCCCGGCTATCTCTTCTCAGCACCGCACCAGGTGATTGGCAGGTCCCTATACGCACATGAGTGATAGACATGTCAATCATGTGCAGCACAGCGCTGGTAAGAGCAGGCAAGCGGCAGAGCTGGACTAGTCTGTTCCCTGGCTTTGGTCCCCAGCTGGATGGAGCATTAGGCCATGTTCACACAGGAGTGGAAAAAAATCAGAGGAAAAGTATAATAGAAACACGTCACCACTTCTGTATTTATCACCCACGCTTGGTTTTGGCTTACAAATACCGAGGTAAAAAACTCACCAAATACTGAATATGTGAGCGTGGCCTTTCAGAAAAATACACTGCTCAAAAAAATTATGGGAACACCAAAATCCCACATCCATAGTCAGGGCCGTATCTGCCACTAGGCACTTGAGGGCACGTGCCTAGGGCGGCAGGATGCGGGGGGCGCACTTGAGCAAGGTTTTTTTTTTTTTTTTAATAAAGTCCAGGGTCAAGCGCCCGCCCCCCTCCCCCTCCCTGAAGACTTCATACTCACCCTCCTCCAGGGGTGCCTGCTGCAACTCCGTCTCAGCGCCGGCAGCTCGTCCTGTCCTCAGCGGTCATGTGGTACCGCTCATTAAGGTGATGAATATGGACGCATATCCATCACTTTAATGAGTGGTACCACGTGACCGCTCATACAGGAAGGAAGACGCTGCAGAGATGCCGGGAAGTTCTGCGCCGCGCGGTGAGAGAAAGGTGAGTATGACAGGGGAGGGTGGGGGAGCCGTGCACACAGGGTGGGAGGATGGAGGAGCCGTGCACACGGTGGGAGGATGGGGGAGCTGTGCGCACAGGGTGGGAGGATGGGGGAGCCGTGCACACAGGGTGGGAGGATGGGGGAGCCGTGCACACAGGGTGGGAGGATGGGGGAGCCGTGCACACAAAGTGGGAGGATGGGGGAGCCATGCATACAGGATGGGGGAACCGTGCACACAGGGTGGGAGGATGGGGGAGCCGTGCACACAGGGTGGGAAGATGGGGGAGCCGTGCACACAGGGTGGGAGGATGGGGGAGCCGTGCACACAGGGTGGGAGGATGGGGGAGCCGTGCACACAGGGTGGGAGGATGGGGGAGCCGTGCACACAGGGTGGGAGGATGGGGGAGCCGTGCACACAGGGTGGGAGGATGGGGGAGCCGTGCACACAGGGTGGGAGGATGGGGGAGCCGTGCATACAGGATGGGGGAACCATGCATACAGGGTGGGAGGATGGGGGAGCCGAGCCATGGATACAGGATGGGAGGATGGGGGAACCAAGCCATGCATACCAGATGGGGAAGCCGAGCCATGCATACAGGATGGGAGCATGGGGGACATGTATGAGGAAACAGTACTGGGGAATGGGGGGCATGTATGAGGAAACAGTATGGGGGAATGGGGGCATATATGAGGAAACAATATGGGGGAATGGGGGCATATATGAGGAAACAATATGGGTGGATGGGTGCAGACAGTATGGGGAGCGAACGAGGGAATGTGTGTGGACACAGTATGAGTAGCGATGTGAAAAATGGATCTGGACAGAGAACGGGGAGTGAGGGTGATGGGATGTGTGCAGACAAAGTATGGGGAGTCAGGTGAGCAGGCAGTATAGAAAGTGATGGGGTAAATATATGATGAGACAGGATGGTGAACAGGGGGGATGTGAGAGGAGACAGTATGAGGAGGGGGGGAATAGTGTGAGGAGACAGTATGGGGGCAAAAAAGTGAGTGGGCACAGAATAGAAACTGAGAAGTGGGGGCGTAGCATGGGGGGGACAGTGAAAGGGCACAGCCAGGAGGGGACAGTATACCAAGGAGGGGGAGTGTGATGAGAGAGTACAGTATAAATACTGAGCCCTATAGGGGGACACAGTGTGAGAGGACAGTGAAGAGGGGGCCGGGTATGGAAAGGAGAGTTCAGTGTGAAGAGCATGTAGCATAAGAGGGACAATGTGGGGGTCATATTTTGTGCAGACAATATAGTGATGGGCAATTTTTTATTCAGGAGCATTATAATGACACTTGTATCTTTAACCCCTTAACGACCGCCGATACGCCTTTTAACGGCGGCCGCTAAGGGCACTTAAACCACAGCGCCGTTAATTAACCCCTTCATGACCCAGCCTATTTTGGCCTTAATGACCTTGCCGTTTTTTGCAATTCTGACCAGTGTCCCTTTATGAGGTAATAACTCAGGAACGCTTCAACGGATCCTAGCGATTCTGAGATTGTTTTTTCGTGACATATTGGGCTTCATGTTAGTGGTAAATATAGGTCGATGATTTCTGAGTTTATTTGTGAAAAAAACGGAAATTTGGCAAAAATTTTGAAAATTTTGCAATTTTCACATTTTGAATTTTTATTCTGTTTGACTTTTTCAATGAAAAATTGGCTCCAATCTTTAGCGGACACCATGTCGCGTTTGGAGAGCCCCCGTGTGCCTAAACATTGGAGCTCCCCCACAAGTGACCCCATTTTGGAAACTAGACCCCCCAATGAACTTATCTAGAAGCATAGTGAGCACTTTAAACCCCCAGGTGCTTCACAAATTGATCCGTAAAAATGAAACAGTACTTTTTTTTCACAAAAAAATTATTTTAGCCTCAATTTTTTCATTTTCACATGGGCAACAGGATAAAATGGATCCTAAAATTTGTTGGACAATTTCTCCTGAGTACACCAATACCTCACATGTGGGGGTAAACCACTGTTTGGGCACATGGTAAGGCTCGGAAGGGAAGGAGCGCCATTTGACTTTTTGAATGAAAAATTATCTCCATCGCTATCAGACACCATGTCACGTTTGGAGAGCCCCTGTGTGCCTAAACATTGGAGCGCTCCCACAAGTGACCCCATTTTGGAAACTAGACCCCCCAAGGAACTTATCTAGAAGCATAGTGAGCACTTTAAACTCTCAGGTGATTCACAAATTGATCCGTAAAAATGAAAAAGTACTTTTTTTTCACACAAAATTTCTTTTAGCCTTAATTTTTTCATTTTCACATGGGCAACAGGATAAAATGGATCCTAAAATTTGTTGGGCAATTTCTCCTGAGTATGTTGATACCTCATATGTGGGGGTAAACCACTGTTTGGGTGCACGGCAAGGCTCGGAAGGGGAGGCGTGCCATTTGACTTTTTGAATGGAAAATTAGCTCCAATCGTTAGCGGACACCATGTCGCGTTTGGAGAGCCCCTGTGTGCCTAAACATTGGAGCGCCCCTACAAGTTACCCCATTTTGGAAACTAGACCCCCAAAGAAACTTATCTAGATGCATAGTGAGCACTTATAACCCCCAGGTGCTTCACAGAAGTTTATAACGCAGAGCCGTGAAAATAAAAAATAATTTTTCTTTCCTCAAAAATGATTTTTAGCCCAGAATTTTTTATTTTCCCAAGGGTAATAGGAGAAATTGGACCCCAAATGTTGTTGTCCAGTTTGTCCTGAGTACGATGATACCCCATATGTGGGGGTAAACCACTGTTTGGGCGCACGGCAGGGCTCGGAAGGGAAGGCACGCCATTTGGCTTTTTGAATGGAAAATTAGCTCCAATCATTAGCGGACACCATGTCGCGTTTGGAGAGCCCCTGTGTGCCTAAACATTGGAGCTCCCGCACAAGAGACCCCATTTTGGAAACTAGACCTCCCAAGGAACTAATCTAGATGTGTGGTGAGCACTTTGAACCCCCAAGTGCTTCGCAGAAGTTTATAACGCAGAGCCGTGAAAATAAAAAATAATTTTTCTTTTCTCAAAAATGATCGGAGCACAGGGGGGTGGCATAGCAGCACGGGGGGAGCGGGCAGGAGCACGGGGCAGTGGAGCACAGGACCGAGGGGACCGGACCCCATAACGGAGCACTGGGGGGGCGATCGGTGGGGTGGGGGGGGTCACATTAGTGTTTCCAGCCATGGCCGATGATATTGCAGCATCGGCCATGGCTGGATTGTAATATTTCACCAGTTTTTCAGGTGAAATATTACAAATCGCTCTGATTGGCAGTTTCACTTTCAACAGCCAATCAGAGCGATCGTAGCCACGGGGGGGGTGAAGCCACCCCCCCTGGGCTGAAGCACCACTCCCCCTCTCCCTGCAGATCGGGTAAAATAGGAGTTAACCCCTTCACCCGATCTGCAGGGACGCGATCATTCCATGACGCCACATAGGCGTCATGGGTCGGATTGGCACGGGTTTTCATGATGCCTACGTGGCGTCATGGGTCGGGAAGGGGTTAACGGCGCTGTGGAAAAAGTGACTAGCGCCCCCCAGAGTCGGATTTTCTCTGGGGTCTCGGTTACTGGGGGCAGCTGAGACCCCAGAGAACATGATTCGGGTTTTTTTTACCGACCCCCGAGTTGCGATCGCCGGTAATTAACCGTTTACCGGCGGTTGCAAAAAAAAAACAAAAACGCGATTTCCCATTTAATTTCTCTGTCCTCCGATGTGATCGCACATCAGAGGACAGAGAAATGGAGTCCCCAATCGCCCCCGATGGCCCCCCGATACTCACCTGTCTCCACCGGTGCTCCTCGTGGCTCCCGATGGGCGCCGCCATCTTCTTCCGGCACCCGGGAGATCTTTGGGGTCTCGGCTGCTGGGGGTAGCCGAGACCCCAAAGAACATGATCGGGGTCGGTTTTTACCGACCCCTGTTTTACGATTGCCGGTAATTAACTGTTTACCGGCGACCGCAAAAAAAAAAAAAAAAGCGATGTGTAATTCTCTGTCCTCTGATGTGATCGCACATCAGAGGACAGAGAAATAGGGGGATTCGGGGACCCTATCATACTTACCGGTGTCCCTGGGTCCTCCTGCGTCCCCTCCTGCCCGCCAGCTTCTTCCTATGGAAAGAAAATGGCGGGCGCATGGGCAGTGCGCCCGCTCTCTGCTGCCATCTGCCGGCCAGCAGGAGAGAGGAGTTGGGGGCTAAAATTAGGGCTAGGGTTAGGGCTAGGGTTAGGGTTGGGGCTAAATTTAGGGTTAGGGTTGGAGCTAAATTTAGGGTTAGGGCTGGGGCTAAATTTAGGGTTAGGGCTAGGGTTGGGGCTAAAGTTAGGGTTAGGGTTGAAGCTAAAGTTAGGACTAGGGTTGCGGCTAAAGTTAGGGTTAGAGTTGGGATTAGGGTTTGGATTAGGGTTGGCATTAGGGTTACGTTTGGGATTAGGGTTAGGTTTGGGATTAGGGTTAAGGTTAGGGTTGGGATTAGGGGTGTATTGGGATTAGGGTTAGGTTTGAGGTTAGGGTTGAGATTAGGATTAGGGGTGTGTTGGATTTAGGGTTCGGATTAGGGTTCTGGTTGTTTTGGGGTTAGGGTTGCGATTATCCTTAGGGTTGTGATTAGGATTATGGATCGGGTTGGCATTAGGGTTAGGCCTCTTTCACACTTCAGTCTTTTGGCGTCAGTCTGAAACCGCCATTTTCGTCAAAAAGCAGATCCGCCATTTTTTTTTGGCAGATCCGCTCTTTTCCCATAGACATGCATTAGCGACGGATTGTGGCGGATGGTCGTCCATTCCATCCGCCATGCGACGGATCCGTCGAGATTTGGCGGACGTCATCTAGACATTGACGGCCATTGTAACGTTTTTTGTCTGTGCCGAAATGGCGGTTCGCGACGGATGCGTCGCGTTCGTCATTCCATAGAATGGCCGCCTATGGGCGACGGATCCGTCGTTACCGTCATTTCGGCGGATCCGTCACCCCAATCCGCTCTTTCAATTGCGCATGCTCCAAAAAGTAGACACTTTTCCCAGACAACCCCCAAGTAACGGATCCATCAAAAAAACGGTTCAGTTAGAACCGTTTTCTCAACAATTGTGACGGATCCGTCGATCCGTCACTATGTCGGAGCTGACTGACGCCAAACAACTGAAGTGTGAAAGAAGCCTTAGGGGTGTGTTGGGGTTAGGGTTGGAGTTAGATTTGGGGAGTTTCCACTGTTTAGGTACATCAGGGGGTCTCTAAACGCAACAGCCAATTTTGCACTCAAAAAGTCAAATGGTGCTCCCTCCCTTCCGAGCTCTGTCGTGCACCCAAACAGTGGTTTACCCCCACATATTGGGCATCAGCGTACTCGGGATAAATTGGACAACAACTTTTGGTGTCCAATTTCTCCTGTTACCCTTGTGAAAATAAAAACTTGGGGGCTAAAAAATCTTTTGTGTGGAAAAAAAATAATAATTTTATTTTCACAACTCTGCATTATAAACGTCTGTGAAGCACTTGGGCATTCAAAGTTCTCACCACACATCTAGATAAGTTCCTTGGGGGCTCTAGTTTCCAAAATGGGGTCACTTGTGGGGGGTTTCTACTGTTTAGGTACATCAGGGTCTCTGCAAACGCAACATAATGCCCGCAGACCATTCTATCAAAGTCTGCATTCCAAAATGGCATTCCTTCCCTTCCGACCTCTGCCATGCGCTCAAACAGTGCCCCCCCCACACATGGGGTATCAGTGTACTCAGGACAAATTGGACAACAACTTTTGGGGTCCAATTAATCTTGTTACCCTTGTCAAAATAAAAATTTGGGGGCTTAAAAATCTTTTTTGTGGAAAAAATTTTGTATTTTTATTTTCACGACTCTGCATTCTAAACTTCTGTGAAGCACTTGGGCATTCAAAGTTCTCACCACACAGCTAGATAAGTTCCGTGGGGGGTCTAGTTTCCAAAATGGGGTCACTTGTGGGGGGTTTCTACTGTTAGGTACATCGGGGGCTCTGCAAACGGAACATAACGCTCGCAGACCATTCTATCAAAGTCTGCATTCCAAAACGGCGCTCCTTCCCTTCCGAGCTCTGCCATGCGCCCAAACAGTGGTTTACCCCAACATATGGGGTATCAGCCTACTCAGCATAAATTGCACAATAAATTTTGGGGTCCAATTTCTCCTGTTACCCTTGAGAAAATAAAAAATTGCAGGCTAAAAAATCATTTTTGAGGAAAAAAAAAAAGGATTTTTTATTTTCACGGCTCTACTTTATAAATTTCTGTGAAGCACTTGGGGGTTTAAAGTGCTCACCACACATCTAGATAAGTTCCTTAAGTGGTCTAGTTTCCAAAATGGGGTCACTTGTGGGGGGTTTCTACTGTTTAGGCACATCAGGGGCTCTCCAAACGCGACATGGTGTCCGATCTCAATTCCAGCCAATTCTACATCGAAAAAGTAAAACGGCACTCCTTCTCTTCCAAGCTCTGTAGTGCGCCCAAACAGTGGTTTCCCCCCACATATGGGGTATCAACATACTCAGGAGAA
The DNA here is from genome assembly GCF_051348905.1 of Ranitomeya variabilis. Taxonomy (NCBI): domain Eukaryota; kingdom Metazoa; phylum Chordata; class Amphibia; order Anura; family Dendrobatidae; genus Ranitomeya; species Ranitomeya variabilis. The sequence continues at coordinate 247,021,518 of NC_135233.1, read as the reverse complement.
ATTGCACAACAACTTTTGTGGTCTAATTTCTCCTGTTACCCTTGTGAAAATAAGAATTTGTGGGCGAAAAGATCATTTTTGTGTAAACAAATGCGATTTTTTATTTTCACAGCTCTACTTTATAAACTTCTGTGAAGCACTTGGGGGCTAAAAGTGCTCACCACACATCTAGATAAGTTCCTTAAGTGGTCTAGTTCCCAAAATGGTGTCACTTGTGGGGGGTTTCCACTATTTAGGCACATCAGGGGCTCTCTAAACGTGACATGGCATCCGATCTCAATTCCAGCCAATTCTGCATTGAAAAAGTCAAACGGCGCTCATTCTCTTCCAAGCTCTGCGGTGCGCCCAAACAGTGGTTTACCCCCACATATGGGGTATCGGCGTATTCAGGAGAAATTGCACTACAACATTTATGGTTAAATTTCTGTTTTTACACTTGTGAAAATAAAAAAAAATGGTTCTGAAGTAAAATGTTTGCAAAAAAAAGTTAAATGTTCATTTTTGCCTTCCACATTTTTTCAGTTCCTGTGAAGCACGTAAAGGGTTAATAAACTTCTTGAATGTGGTTTTGAGCACCTTGAGGGGTGCAGTTTTTAGAATGGTGTCACACTTGGTTATTTTCTATCATATAGACCCCTCAAAATCACTTCAAATGTGATGTGGTCCCTAAAAAAATGGTGTTGTAAAAATGAGAAATTGCTGGTCAACTTTTAACCCTTATAACTCCCTAACAAAAAAAAAATTGTTTCCAAAATTGTGCTGATGTAAAGTAGACATGTGGGAAATGTTATTTATTAACTATTTTTTTGTGACATATCTCTCTGATTTAATGGCATACAAATACAAAGTTTGAAAATTGCAAAATTTAAATTTTTTTTGCCATGTTTCCATTTTTTTCATAAATAATCGCAAGTAATATCGAAGAAATGTTACCACTAACATGAAGTACAATATGTCACGAAAAAAAAATCTCAGAATCAGCAGGATCCGTTGAAGCATTCCAGAGTTATAACCTCATAAAGTGACAGTGGTCAGAATTGTAAAAATTGGCCTGGTCACTAAGTACCAAATTGGCTCTGTCACTAAAGGTACCTTCACACTAAGCGACTTTGCAGTGAGAACGACGACGATCCGTGACGTTGCAGCGTCCTGGATAGCGATCTCGTTGTGTTTGACACGCAGCAGCGATCTGGATCCCGCTGTGATATCGCTGGTCGGAGCTAGAAGTCCAGAACTTTATTTCGTCGCTTGATCACCCGCTGTCATCGCTGTATCGGCGTGTGTGACGCCGATACAGTGATGTGTTCACTTGTAACCAGGGTAAACATCGGGTTACTAAGTGCAGGGCCGCGCTTAGTAACCCGATATTTACCCTGGTTACCATTGTAAAAGTAAAAAAAAAAACAGTACATACTCACCTTCTGATGTCTGTCACGTCCCCCAGCGTCCACAGGGTTACGCGCTGCTGCCGAGAACTTCCTGCACTGACTGTGTCAGCGCCGGCAGTAAAGCAGAGCACAGCGGTGACGTCACCGCTGTGCTCTACTTTACTGCCAGCGCTGACACATTCAGTGCAGGAAGCTCTGAGAAGCAGCGCGTAACCCTGTGGACGCCGGGGGACATGACAGACATCAGAAGGTGAGTATGTACTGTTTTTTTTTTTACTTTTACAATGGTAACCAGGGTAAATATCGGGTTACTAAGCGCGGATGGTGCGAGACATGATGTCCCAGATGTGTTCAATCGGATTCAGGTCTGGGGAACGGGCGGGCCAGTCCATAGCTTCAATGCCTTCATCTTGCAGGAACTGCTGACACACTCCAGCCACACTCCAGCCACATGAGCTGTGGCATTGTCCTGCATTAGGAGGAACCCAGGGCCAACCGCACCAGCATATGGTCTCACAAGGGGTCTGAGGATCTCATCTCGGTACCTAATGGCAGTCAGGCTACCTTTGGCGAGCACATGGAGGGCTGTACGGCCCTCCAAAGAAATGCCACCCCACACCATTACTGACCCACTGCCAAACCGTTCATGCTGAAGGATGTTGCAGGCAGCAGATCACTCTGCAAGGAGTCTCCAGACTCTGTCACGTCTGTCACATGTGCTCAGTGTGAACCTGCTTTCATCTGTGAAGAGCACACTGTGCCAGTGGCGAATTTACCAATCCTGGTATTCTGTGCAAATGCCAAGCGTCCTGCACGGTGTTGGGCTGTGAGCACAACCCCGATCTGTGGACATCGGGCACTCAAACCATCCTCATGGAGTCGGTTTCTAACCATTTGTGCAGACACATGCACATTTGTGGCCTGCTGGAGGTCATTTTGCAGGGCTCTGGCAGTGCTTCTCATGTTCCTCCTTGCACAAAGGCTGAGGTAGCGGTCCTGCTGCTGGGTTGCTGCCCTCCTACGGCCCCTCCACATCTCCTGGTGTACTGCCCTGTCTCATGGTAGAGCCTCCAGCCTCTGGACACTAGGCTGACAGACACAGCAAAGCTTGTACTTTTGAACGATACCATTGGTTTTACCATGCCGTGTAACAGAAAACGGGAAAAAAATTCCAAGTGTGATGAAATTGCAAAAAAAGTGCAATCTCACACTTGTTTTTTGTTCGGCTTTTTTGCTAGGTTCACCAAATGCTAAAACTAACCTGCCATTATGATTCTCCAGGTCATTATGAGTTCATAGACACCAAACATGTCTAGGTTGATTTTTATCTAAGTGGTGAAAAAAAATTCCAAAGTTTGCTAAAAAAATAAAATAAAATTGCGCGATTTTCCGATACCCGTAGCGTCTCCTATTTTCGTGATCTGGGGTCAGGTGAGGGCTTATTTTTTGCGTGCCGAGCTGGCGTTTTTAATTATACCATTTTGGTGCAGATATGTTCTTTTGTTTGCCCGTTATTGCATTTCAATGCAATGTTGCGGTGACCAAAAAACGTAATTTTGGCGTTTTGATTTTTTTTTCCCGCTACGCCATTTAGCAATCAGGTTAATCCTTTGTTTTTATTGATAGATCGGGCGATTCTGAACTCGGCGATACCAAATATATGTAGGTTTGATTTTTTTTTTATTGTTTTATTTTGATTGGGGCGAAAGGGGGGTGATTTGAAGTTTTATATATTTTTTTATATTTTTAAAACACTTTTTTTTTTAAATTTTGGCATGCTTCAATAGCCTCCATAGGAGGCTAGAAGCATGCACTACACGATCGCCTCTGCTACATAGAGGTGAAGCACAGATCACCTCTATGTAGCAGAAATGCAGGTGTGCTTTGAACGCCGACCACAGGGTGGCGCACAAAGCAATCGGCCATCAACAACCATAGAGGTCTCAAGGAGACCTCTGGTTGTTATGGCAATGCAGCGATGACCCCCGATCATGTGACGGGGGTCAGCGGTGCGAGCACTTCCGGACGTGAGCGCTAGTTAAATGCCGCTGTCAGTGCTTGACAGCGGCATTTAACTAGTTAATGGGCGCGGTCGGATCGCGATTCGACTCGCTCTTATTGCGCGCACATGTCAGCTGTACAAAACAGTTAACATGTCGCGGCTTTGAGGTGGGCTCACCGCCGGAGCCCACCTCAAAGCGGAGGTTCTGCCAGCTGACGTACTATTCCGTCAGCTGGCAGAAAGGGGTTAATTTCTAAAGTGGGAGATTTGGTTTGGCTCTTATCCTAAGGGTATGCGCACACGTAGAATGATCCTCTGTGGATTTTTCCGCAGCGGATTTGATAAATCCGCAGGGCAAAAACACTGCGTTTTTCCTGCGGATTTATAGTGAATTTACCGCGGTTTTTGTGCGGTTTCCACTGCGGTTTTACACCTGCGGTTTTCTATTATGGAACAGGTGTAAAACCGCTGCGGATTCCGCACAAAGAATTGACATGCTGCGGAATGTAAACCGTTGCGTTTCCGCACGTTTTTTTCCGCAGCATGGGCACAGCGTTTTCGGTTTCCCATAGGTTTACATTGTACTGTAAACTCATGGGAAACTGCTGCGGACCCGCAGCTGCAGATCCGCAGCAAAATCCGCATCGTGAGCACATAGCCTAAGTCATGTGTGTTAGGATTGTTACTTCCAATAGGTGTCACTAGAGTTCTAGTTCTCTTCCTCTCTGGAAACAATTTGCATAATTTCTAAAGTGAAATCCAAAGAGAATCCGCAGCAAAATCTGCATGAGATACATTAAATCCACAACATATATTTTTTTGCATCACTAGTGGATGTACGTCAAGGCGGATACATTGCAAAACTTCAGACCTAAATTATGAGTCAGGACTCATTTCTTAGAGGGATTTGGCACTGAAGGAGAGCTGTCTTTTTTTTTCCGTCTGCTTTAATCTGTTCAGATGGCTGAAGCCCATATTATGCACATGGTATTTGCAGCATATTTCAGTCTAATGATCTGTTTATTTCCCAGGAGTGGAAACTGCTTCTTCTAGTCTATTCATTGTTGATACCACAACAGGCAAACTACCAACGCTGAAGCTGCCCATGATTATGTCATCTGCAAAGACAGCATGGCGAAGGCGAGGAGAAAACACAAAATATGCAGACGCACTCTGAAGGCAATAGTATCAAGAGGCTTTGCTTCTACGGACTGTGGTGGCATTTTGTAAATCTACTATATAATCGTCTAAGGGTCACTTCCGTCTGTTTGTCTGTCTGTCTGTCACGGAAATCCCAAGTCGCTGATTGGTCGCGGCAAAATGGCCTTGACCAATCAGCGATGGGCACAGTCCGGTGGCGAAAAGGCCACTCCCTACTCCCCTGCCGTCAGTGCCCGCTCAATACTCCCCTCCAGTCAGCGCTCACACAGGGTTAATGGCTGCGTTACACCGCATTATGCAGTGGTGTAACGTACTCCGTTAACGCTGCTATTAACCCTGTGTGACCAACTTTTTACTATTGATGCTGCCTATGCAGCATCAATAGTAAAAATATCTAATGTTAAAAATAATTAAAAAAAATAACATTATATACTCACCTTCCGTGGGCCCCCGGATGCAGCCGAGGCCTTTCCCGCTCCTCGCGACGCTCCGGTGACCGCTCCATGCATTGCGGTCTCGCGAGATGATGATGTAGCGGTCTCGCGAGACTGCTACGTCATCATCTCGCGAGACCGCAATGCACTCTTGAGACCGGAGCGTCACGAGGAGCATCGGTAAACGCCTGGGCTGGATCCGGGGGGGCCGACGGATGGTGAGTATATAATTATGTTTTATTTTAATTCTTTTTAACAGGGATATGGTGCCCACATTGCTATATACTACTTGGGCTGTGTTAGATACTGTGTGGGCTGTTATATACTACATCTCTGTGCTATATACTATGTGGGCTGTGCTATATACTACGTGGCTGTGGTATATATTACGTGGCTGGGCAATATACATCGCTGTGCTCTATACTACGTGGCCTATGTTATATACTGCATGGGCAGTGTTATACACTACGTCTCTGTGCTATATACTACGTGGCTGTGCTATATACTACGTGGGCTGTGTTATATACTACATCTCTGTGCTATATACTATGTGGGCTGTGCTATATACTACGTCTCTGTGCTATATACTACGTGGCTGGGCAATATACTACGTGTCTGTGCTATATACTACGTGGCTGGGCAATATACTATGTGGCTGGGCAATATACTACGTGGGCTGTGTTAGATACTGCGTGGGCTGTGTTATATACTACATCTCTGTGCTATATACTACGTGGCTGTGGTATATATTACGTGGCTGGGCAATATACTACATCGCTGTGCTCTATACTACGTGGCCTATGTTATATACTGCATGGGCAGTGTTATACACTATATCTCTGTGCTATATACTACGTGGTTGTGCTATATACTACGTGGCTGGGCAATATACACTACGTGGGCTGTGTTATACACTACGTGGGCTGTGTTATACACTACGTGGGCTGTGTTATACACTACGTGGGCTGTGTTATACACTACGTGGGCTGTGTTATACACTACGTGGGCTGTGTTATACACTACGTGGGCTGTGTTATACACTACGTGGGCTGTGTTATACACTACGTGGGCTGTGTTATACACTACGTGGGCTGTGTTATACACTACTTGGCTGTGCTATATTTCTCTGCTGTATCTGTGCATCATGAATCGTGGTATGTGTTAAAGAGGGGGCCCACTGAGACTCTTTCGCCCGGGGCCCTCAAAAACCTGGAGCCGGCCCTGGCTTCACTGATTAACAACTTAAATTATGTATTATATTCTAGGTTCTTCAAAGTAGCCACCTTTTGCTTTGATGACTGCTTTGCACACTCTTGGCATTCTCTTGATGAGCTTTAAGAGGTAGTCACTGGAAATGGTCTTCCAACAATCTTGAAGGAGTTCCCAGAGATGCTTAGAACTTGTTGGCCCTTTTGCTTTCACTCTGCGGTCCAGCTCATCCCAAACCATCTCGATTTGGTTCAGGTCTGGTGACTGTGGAGGCCAGGTCATCTGGCGTAGCACCCCATCACTCTCCTTCTTGGTCAAATAGCCCTTACACAGCCTGGAGGTGTATTTGGGGTCATTGTCCTGTTGAAAATAAATGGTCCAACTAAACGCAAACCGGATGGAATAGCATGCCGCTGCAAGATGCAGTGGTAGCCATGCTGGTTCAGTATGCCTTCAATTTTGAATAAATCCCCAACAGTGTCACCAGCAAAGCACCACCCACACCATCACACCTCCTCCCCCATGCTTCACGGTGGGAACCAGGCAAAGACAAGGTGGTTGGAACCAAAGATCTCAAATTTGGACTCATCAGACCAAAGCACAGATTTCCACTGGTCTGATGTGCATTCCTTGTGTTCTTTAGCCCAAACAAGTCTCTTCTGCTTGTTGCCTGTCCTTAGCAGTGGTTTCCTAGCAGCTATTTTACCATGAAGGCCTGCTGCACAAAGTCTCCTCTTAACCGTTGTTGTAGAGATGTGTCTGCTGCTAGAACTCTGTTTGGCATTGACCTGGTCTCTAATCTGAGCTGCTGTTAACCTGCGATTTCTGAGGCTGGTGACTCGTATAAACTTATCCTCAGAAGCAGAGGTGACTCTTCCTTTCTTGGGGCGGTCCTCATGTGAGCCAGTTTCTTTGTAGCGCTTGATGGTTTTTGCAACTGCGCTTGGGGACACTTTCAAAGTTTTCCCAATTTTTCGGACTAACTGACCTTCATTTCTTAAAGTAATGATGGCCACTCGTTTTTCTTTACTTAGCTGCTTTTTTCTTGCCATAATACAAATTCTAACAGTCTATTCAGTAGGATTATCAGCTGTGTGTCCACCAGACTTCTGCTCAACACAACTGATGGTCCCAACCCCATTTATAAGGCAAGAAATCCCACTTATTGAACCTGACAGGGCACACCTGTGAAGTGAACACCATTCCCGGTGACTACCTCTTGAAGCTCATCAAGAGAATGGCAAGAGTGTGCAAAGCAGTCATCAAATCAAAAGGTGGCTACTTTGAAGAACCTAGAATGTAAGACATAATTTCAATTGTTTCACACTTTTTTGCTAAGTATATAATTCCACATGTGTTAATTCGTAGTTTTGATGCCTTCAGTGTAAATTTACAATTTTCATAGTCATGAAAATACAGAAAAATCTTTAAATGAGAAGGTGTGTCCAAACTTTTGGTCTGTACTGTACATATTCTAGAATACCCGATGCGTTAGAATCGGGCCACCATCTAGTATGTTATAAATGTCTGAGGGCTAAAAAGAAAAGTGTACGCTAGAAAAGGGGGAGACCACCAAAATATGTAAACCAATAAACTTTATTATAGAGTGCACACAGACCTACAACATATAAAAACATTTAAAAGCAGAATTGCACAATATACTCTGTAGGATGTAAATAACCCCTCCCCTCCTACTCATAATGTCAAATAATGAATATTAAAAGTTAGATAAGAGTGAGCTCCAACAGTCAGGTGGAATGCCCGTAACACAGATGCCGCTGGTAAGGATGACACCTGTATAATATAGGGTGTAAATCTGACTGAATAAACAGATATCTGCCAATAAATATAACTGTGGGACACCTCCACGTGTCTTTTAAGCAAACTGACCCATATTTGGCAAGTACCTATTGAACATGATCAATGCACAACCAAATAGAAGGTAGAAAAAGACAGTGTAGTCATACATTACTTTGTACGGCCAGAAGCAGCAAGTAGTCACGTGGTCCTATAGATCAAAGCTGGAGCAGGCAGTATGCGGCACAGGTAGAGAGCGGGGGGGGACGGGGCCCAAAGCCCAACGCGTGTCGCCACACAGAGGTGGCTTCGTCAGGAGCAGAGTAAGTATGTCTGAAGCGCACGGTACACATCTATATATATATGAACACAATTACAAACCAGAGTCAGCTGTGGACGTGCCAGCCGTGCAGGAGCGGAAACAGCCGGAAGTGGCAAACACCGGGTATGGATACACAATGCGCAGGCGCCAAACACCAATGAGGTCGGCACTACTGCGCACGCGCCGCAACGAAGAAGCCGGTATAAAGAAAAAACTCGCATCTGCGCAGAAACAAGCCCCGGAAGGAAGATTGTAAAGGTGGCCGTAGAGCTGTCAAAACGGCTAAACCTAATGCGTAGGCATCGAAAGAATCACAATGCGCGGCTAACAAACACAATGCGCATGCGTCAAGGAAAAAAAACCATAAGAACACAGAAAAAGGGCTCAGAAAGGATATTTATCTTGTACATAAATGTAAACACAGATTAGTGTGCAGGTGTCAACAAGATCTGCCCAATATAATTAAGGGACAAATGTTCATAAGGATGAAACTAGTACCTATCTGGGTATCAATATGCAGATGTCAGGTGTGAAGTCTTACAAATGTATTGACTCGCCAAAATGTAGAAAAAAGCAAGATAATTGCAAAAGACCCCACATATGTCAATCGAGGGTCTCACATACAAATGACAGTCATGGCTTATGAAATGATGCACCAATTCAGAATCTATATAACCCAACAACACCATGCTCCGAAACCAAGAGCCCTTGGTTTACAGACACATGGTATGTTGGGAATATGTATATTACTCATGAGTAATGAAGACATGATAGTGGATACACCCAATTAGCACGGCAAAAAACCAACAGAGTGATACGCTAGAACCCTATGAAATGACATGAATGGAAAAAACAATCATAATAAGATACAGCAGTAAACGACTTAAAGTTGTTTATAAAAGCCTGTAAATAATAAATCTTCATTCAACCCACGAGGGGACTGACTTTGGAGATCAAAAATCCATTTGGATTCACAGCGAAGGAGGGCTTGTACCGTGTTTCCACCCCTTATATTTGTATGAACAGATTCTAGGCCCATCACTTTGAAGGAGTCCACTTTCCCTCCATGTATGTCAAGGAAATGAGATGCCACTGAGGTGAGTATTTTATTTTTCTCACGATCTTTGGATGCTGTGGTGATGCTGGAGAGATGCTGTTGCATCCTCCTACGGAGTTCCTGGGTGGTCTGGCCAACATAAATTTTAGGGCACCCACAAAAAATTGCGTATACAATGTTCCGTGACCTGCAGGTAAAGAACTCCTTGGGTCGAATCTGAAAAGATAAAGTTGAAATTGAGTAGCCATCCTGAGCAATCATAAATTGACACACATTACAGCGCCCGCATGGATAGGAGCCAAATGTTTTTGTCCCCCGATTAAGTTTAATAGATGGTCGCTGGTAATGGCTACGACATAGATTGTCCCTTAGATTTTTAGCTCTTCTCGCTACCATGTTGGGAGATTTGGAGATGAAGGGCAAAATCTTCTTATCGTTTGCAAGAATGGCCCAATTGTTGGATAGTATATCACGGATGTCCGACCACTGGTTGTTAAAAGTGGTAATTAGAGGTAACGAGGAGAGAGGTTCACGTACCTTCTTAGTCAACAGACTTTGTCTCTCAGTGCCACGGGCATGTTGGTAAGCTTGCGAGATAATTCTACGAGGGTAGCTCCTGTTCTTGAAGCGCGTAGATAATTCTCTTGCCTGTGTCTCAAAATCCACATTTGAGCTGCAATTTCTCCTGAGACGGAGAAATTGGCCCCTTGGGATGCCCTTTTTTAAATGTCCAGGATGAAAACTATTAAAATGAAGTAAACTGTTGGTAGCAGTTGTCTTCCGAAACAGGCTACAATTGATGCACGAATCCTCAATAGATAGTTTAAGGTCCAGAAAGTCTATTGATGTATCTGAAATAACAGACGTAAGCTTGATGTTAAAGGCATTGTTGTTAAGATCACTAACAAAAAGTTTGCATTCATCTAGAGACCCAGTCCAAAGAAAGACAATGTCGTCAATGTAACGTTGCCACATTGTTACATGAGTTGTAAAAGACACATGCTTAAAGACCGTTTGCTCCTCCCACCATCCGAGAAAAAGGTTGGCGTATGATGGTGCACACCGTGCCCCCATAGCTGTGCCAGAGGTTTGTCTATAGTACTTCCTGTCGAAGACAAAATAGTTCTTATCTAAAATAAAGTGTAATAGTTCCAACAGGAAACTATCATGCACCATGTCTCTGTTGATATTTTTAGACAGGAAGTATCTCACCGCTTGTAGACCCAGCTGATGTGAAATGCTGGTATAGAGTGATTCTACATCGAGACCCACGATGTATATATTTGGGGGTAGGTGTATATTCTCGAGGAGCTGTATGAGATGTGACGAGTCTCTCGTGTAGGACACCAAAGATAGAACTAATGGTTGCAGATAGTGATCCACATAGATGCAGGGGCGTTCGAAAATGCTGCCGATGCCGGAGACAATAGGCCTACCTGGTGGTATAGTGAGAGATTTGTGCACTTTCGGAAGTACATAAAACGTCGGAATGATAGGCGTAGGAGTGGTCAAGAAATCCGCTTCCTTTTTCGTCACGATGTTCTCCTGGCGGGCCCTGTTAATAAGATGATCAATTTTAGCCTTGAAGAACTCCGTGGGATCAGAGGGTAGCAAAACATAACAGTCGGACCTCTGCAGCTGACGCAGTACTTCGCCCGTGTACATTTCATGGGGCCAAAGGACCACGTTGCCCCCTTTGTCAGCCTCCCGTATTACAAAGTTCTTATTGTTTTTTAAATTCTGGAGGGCCTTTCTTTCATTCATGCCAAAGTTATTATACCTATACGAAAGTGCACAAATCTCTCACTATACCACCAGGTAGGCCTATTGTCTCCGGCATCGGCAGCATTTTCGAACGCCCCTGCATCTATGTGGATCACTATCTGCAACCATTAGTTCTATCTTTGGTGTCCTACACGAGAGACTCGTCACATCTCATACAGCTCCTCGAGAATATACACCTACCCCCAAATATATACATCGTGGGTCTCGATGTAGAATCACTCTATACCAGCATTTCACATCAGCTGGGTCTACAAGCGGTGAGATACTTCCTGTCTAAAAATATCAACAGAGACATGGTGCATGATAGTTTCCTGTTGGAACTATTACACTTTATTTTAGATAAGAACTATTTTGTCTTCGACAGGAAGTACTATAGACAAACCTCTGGCACAGCTATGGGGGCACGGTGTGCACCATCATACGCCAACCTTTTTCTCGGATGGTGGGAGGAGCAAACGGTCTTTAAGCATGTGTCTTTTACAACTCATGTAACAATGTGGCAACGTTACATTGACGACATTGTCTTTCTTTGGACTGGGTCTCTAGATGAATGCAAACTTTTTGTTAGTGATCTTAACAACAATGCCTTTAACATCAAGCTTACGTCTGTTATTTCAGATACATCAATAGACTTTCTGGACCTTAAACTATCTATTGAGGATTCGTGCATCAATTGTAGCCTGTTTCGGAAGACAACTGCTACCAACAGTTTACTTCATTTTAATAGTTTTCATCCTGGACATTTAAAAAAGGGCATCCCAAGGGGCCAATTTCTCCGTCTCAGGAGAAATTGCAGCTCAAATGTGGATTTTGAGACACAGGCAAGAGAATTATCTACGCGCTTCAAGAACAGGAGCTACCCTCGTAGAATTATCTCGCAAGCTTACCAACATGCCCGTGGCACTGAGAGACAAAGTCTGTTGACTAAGAAGGTACGTGAACCTCTCTCCTCGTTACCTCTAATTACCACTTTTAACAACCAGTGGTCGGACATCCGTGATATACTATCCAACAATTGGGCCATTCTTGCAAACGATAAGAAGATTTTGCCCTTCATCTCCAAATCTCCCAACATGGTAGCGAGAAGAGCTAAAAATCTAAGGGACAATCTATGTCGTAGCCATTACCAGCGACCATCTATTAAACTTAATCGGGGGACAAAAACATTTGGCTCCTATCCATGCGGGCGCTGTAATGTGTGTCAATTTATGATTGCTCAGGATGGCTACTCAATTTCAACTTTATCTTTTCAGATTCGACCCAAGGAGTTCTTTACCTGCAGGTCACGGAACATTGTATACGCAATTTTTTGTGGGTGCCCTAAAATTTATGTTGGCCAGACCACCCAGGAACTCCGTAGGAGGATGCAACAGCATCTCTCCAGCATCACCACAGCATCCAAAGATCGTGAGAAAAATAAAATACTCACCTCAGTGGCATCTCATTTCCTTGACATACATGGAGGGAAAGTGGACTCCTTCAAAGTGATGGGCCTAGAATCTGTTCATACAAATATAAGGGGTGGAAACACGGTACAAGCCCTCCTTCGCTGTGAATCCAAATGGATTTTTGATCTCTCTCTTTTGTCTATTTATTGCAGTGGTTCTGTACGCTGTGGGATTGATCCCTTTTCTGTGGACTGTTAGTCCTTTAGATGGTGCCCTCCATACGTTGTTTAATGTCTGAGGGCTCATACAAGTGTCCAAGCACGGAAGATCCGCAGTTCTCCTGACCCGAGCGAGACAGCCTTATAGATATATATGAAGCTGTCACGTTCAGGTCTTGAGAGCAGCGAACAGTCCATGAAAAAAAACAAAGTCATGTCCTAGTTTGGTCTGAATGTCATCTGTGATGTGAATGGACAGCACAGTGGTAACATGGAGGCATCTGTGTGCGGCCTACGACCACTCGGGCCTCATTCAGACTTCCGCTTTTGTCGTGCCTCAAATACAACTAATTGAGTTTCAGAGTTTGCTTAGAGTTTCATAGTTTTTTTTAACTCACAAAAAAAAAGGTTCCTGCACATTCTTCTATCAGTTAGTGAAAAATGGATGGCACATAGATGACATCTGATTGAGGTCAGATTTTTTTCACAGACCCTTAGACTTTCATTGCCTATTTTGTTCCACCTCTTGGATCAATACCAGACAAGTCTCCATGATCATGGACATGTGTACAGCCCTATAGACTGTCATAGGAATATCTGAAAAACTGATGTTTTGAATAAGCCCTTAATCTGGACATGGCTTTCTGCTGTATTAGTAAAGGAAAAAAAAAAAAATGCAGTGCAGCTTTTGCTGGATAAGGGTACAATCAGGTAATCAACCAGGTAACATCTGCCACACTACCACATCAATTAACTTTGTTTTAGACAGAATTCACACATCCATGTTTTGCAGTGCATACTCAGATCTTGAAACACTGACCAGCTGCGAGGATCGCAATGGATCCATAAAAATCATATGGAATATGGTGGCTCTCTCTGGATCCGATTTTTTTGAGCACCCATCGACTTGAATGGACAAGTCTCATCACAAATACAGAACAGACTAGTGCATGCTACGTGGATAATTGGTCCTTGAAATAAGAATGTGACTACAGCCCCCAAGGGGCTCGGTGCGGTGTCACAGCCAAATGTCGCAGAGTGAGCAGCATGAGCGTAATAATCAGCAAACATGGCCACATCATATGATCACCTGTCCCTTCCCCATGGTACTATGGCGTCTGATACCGGCATCCTCCATCAGCAGTGAGGGGAGGGCGCCACCTACTGTCCTAAGGGAGCAAACACATGGCAGCTCTGCAGCAGGTGCGAGGGGAGAAGGGAATCGCCTTGTATGTCAGGCTCTGTGCACACAGACATGTTTTAGTTTGAGGCACTGTAAGATTATTTCCATGGTTCCTTGTTGCAGGTCCCATGTTCAGTGTTTTAGGCTTCAGGGAAAAAAAAACCTTCAGAAATTCACAGCGTTTCCTGAAGTCATTGATGCATGGAAAATGAAAAGCTGTGTGAACAGTGGCCTAATAGAGGACAAACTGCCATCATTCTCTACTGATGAGCAGATGCGAAACTACAACCCCCAGTATTCACAACAGCTTTCATCACCACGTGCTGGGAGTAGTAGTTTTACCCCAGACTACTGACACAGCATGCTGGGAGTAGTAGTTTTACCAGAGATTACTGACACAGCATGCTGGGAGTAGTAGTTTTACCAGAGATTACTGACACAGCATGCTGGGAGTAGTAGTTTTACCAGAGATTACTGACACAGCATGCTGGGAGTAGTAGTTTTACCAGAGATTACTGACACAGCATGCTGGGAGTAGTAGTTTTACCAGAGATTACTGACACAGCATGCTGGGAGTAGTAGATTTACCACAGATTACAGACAGGATGCTGGGAGTAGTAGTTTTACCACAGACTACTGACAGCATGTTGGGAGTAGTAGTTTTACCACAGACTACTGACAGCATGCTGGGAGTAGTAGTTTTACCACAGACTACTGACAGCATGCTGGGAGTAGTAGTTTTACCACAGACTACTGACAGCATGCTGGGAGTAGTAGTTTTACCACAGACTACTGACAGCATGCTGAGAGTAGTAGTTTTACCAGAGATTACTGACACAGCATGCTGGGAGTAGTAGTTTTACCTCAGATTACTGACACAGAATGCTGGGAGTAGTAGTATTACCAGGCTACTTACACAGCATGCTGAGAGTAGTAGTTTTACCAGAGATTATTGACACAGCAAGCTGGGAGTAGTAGTTTTACCACAGATTACAGACAGCATGCTGAGAGTAGTAGTTTTACCAGATTACAGACAGGATGCTGGGAGTAGTAGTTTTACCACAGATTACAGACAGCATGCTGGGAGTAGTAGATTTACCAGATTACAGACAGGATGCTGGGAGTAGTAGATTTACCAGATTACAGACAGGATGCTGGGAGTAGTAGATTTACCACAGATTACAGACAGGATGCTGGGAGTAGTAGATTTACCACAGATTACAGACAGGATGCTGGGAGTAGTAGATTTACCACAGATTACAGACAGGATGCTGGGAGTAGTAGATTTACCACAGATTACAGACAGGATGCTGGGAGTAGTAGATTTACCACAGATTACAGACAGGATGCTGGGAATAGTAGATTTACCACAGATTACAGACAGGATGCTGGGAGTAGTAGTTTTACCACAGATTACAGACAGGATGCTGGGAGTAGTAGATTTACCACAGATTACAGACAGGATGCTGGGAGTAGTAGATTTACCACAGATTACAGACAGGATGCTGGGAGTAGTAGATTTACCACAGATTACAGACAGGATGCTGGGAGTAGTAGATTTACCACAGATTACAGACAGGATGCTGGGAGTAGTAGTTTTACCACAGATTACAGACAGCATGCTGGGAGTAGTAGATTTACCAGATTACAGACAGGATGCTGGGAGTAGTAGATTTACCAGATTACAGACAGGATGCTGGGAGTAGTAGATTTACCACAGATTACAGACAGGATGCTGGGAGTAGTAGATTTACCACAGATTACAGACAGGATGCTGGGAGTAGTAGATTTACCACAGATTACAGACAGGATGCTGGGAGTAGTAGATTTACCACAGATTACAGACAGGATGCTGGGAGTAGTAGTTTTACCACAGATTACAGACAGGATGCTGGGAGTAGTAGATTTACCACAGATTACAGACAGGATGCTGGGAGTAGTAGATTTACCACAGATTACAGACAGGATGCTGGGAGTAGTAGATTTACCACAGATTACAGACAGGATGCTGGGAGTAGTAGATTTACCACAGATTACAGACAGGATGCTGGGAGTAGTAGTTTTACCACAGATTACAGACAGCATGCTGGGAGTAGTAGTTTTACCAGATTACAGACAGGATGCTGGGAGTAGTAGATTTACCACAGATTACAGACAGGATGCTGGGAGTAGTAGATTTACCACAGATTACAGACAGGATGCTGGGAGTAGTAGATTTACCACAGATTACAGACAGGATGCTGGGAGTAGTAGATTTACCACAGATTACAGACAGGATGCTGGGAGTAGTAGATTTACCACAGATTACAGACAGGATGCTGGGAGTAGTAGATTTACCACAGATTACAGACAGGATGCTGGGAGTAGTAGATTTACCACAGATTACAGACAGGATGCTGGGAGTAGTAGATTTACCACAAATTACAGACAGCATGCTGGGAGTAGTAGTTTTACCACAGATTACAGACAGCATGCTGGGAGTAGTAGTTTTACCAGATTACAGACAGGATGCTGGGAGTAGTAGATTTACCACAGATTACAGACAGGATGCTGGGAGTAGTAGATTTACCACAGATTACAGACAGGATGCTGGGAGTAGTAGATTTACCACAGATTACAGACAGGATGCTGGGAGTAGTAGATTTACCACAGATTACAGACAGGATGCTGGGAGTAGTAGATTTACCACAGATTACAGACAGGATGCTGGGAGTAGTAGATTTACCACAGATTACAGACAGGATGCTGGGAGTAGTAGATTTACCACAGATTACAGACAGGATGCTGGGAGTAGTAGTTTTACCACAGATTACAGACAGCATGCTGGGAGTAGTAGTTTTACCAGATTACAGACAGGATGCTGGGAGTAGTAGATTTACCACAGATTACAGACAGGATGCTGGGAGTAGTAGATTTACCACAGATTACAGACAGCATGCTGGGAGTAGTAGATTTACCACAGATTACAGACAGGATGCTGGGAGTAGTAGTTTTACCACAGATTACAGACAGCATGCTGGGAGTAGTAGTTTTACCAGATTACAGACAGGATGCTGGGAGTAGTAGATTTACCACAGATTACAGACAGGATGCTGGGAGTAGTAGATTTACCACAGATTACAGACAGCATGCTGGGAGTAGTAGATTTACCACAGATTACAGACAGGATGCTGGGAGTAGTAGATTTACCACAGATTACAGACAGGATGCTGGGAGTAGTAGATTTACCACAGATTACAGACAGGATGCTGGGAGTAGTAGATTTACCACAGATTACAGACAGGATGCTGGGAGTAGTAGATTTACCACAGATTACAGACAGGATGCTGGGAGTAGTAGATTTACCACAGATTACAGACAGCATGCTGGGAGTAGTAGATTTACCACAGATTACAGACAGGATGCTGGGAGTAGTAGATTTACCACAGATTACAGACAGCATGCTGGGAGTAGTAGTTTTACCAGATTACAGACAGGATGCTGGGAGTAGTAGATTTACCACAGATTACAGACAGGATGCTGGGAGTAGTAGATTTACCACAGATTACAGACAGGATGCTGGGAGTAGTAGATTTACCACAGATTACAGACAGCATGCTGGGAGTAGTAGATTTACCACAGATTACAGACAGCATGCTGGGAGTAGTAGATTTACCACAGATTACAGACAGCATGCTGGGAGTAGTAGTTTTACCAGATTACAGACAGGATGCTGGGAGTAGTAGATTTACCACAGATTACAGACAGCATGCTGGGAGTAGTAGATTTACCACAGATTACAGACAGCATGCTGGGAGTAGTAGATTTACCACAGATTACAGACAGGATGCTGGGAGTAGTAGATTTACCACAGATTACAGACAGCATGCTGGGAGTAGTAGTTTTACCAGATTACAGACAGGATGCTGGGAGTAGTAGATTTACCACAGATTACAGACAGGATGCTGGGAGTAGTAGATTTACCACAGATTACAGACAGGATGCTGGGAGTAGTAGATTTACCACAGATTACAGACAGCATGCTGGGAGTAGTAGATTTACCACAGATTACAGACAGCATGCTGGGAGTAGTAGATTTACCACAGATTACAGACAGCATGCTGGGAGTAGTAGTTTTACCAGATTACAGACAGCATGCTGGGAGTAGTAGATTTACCACAGATTACAGACAGCATGCTGGGAGTAGTAGATTTACCACAGATTACAGACAGCATGCTGGGAGTAGTAGTTTTACCAGATTACAGACAGGATGCTGGGAGTAGTAGATTTACCACAGATTACAGACTGGATGCTGGGAGTAGTAGATTTACCACAGATTACAGACAGGATGCTGGGAGTAGTAGATTTACCACAGATTACAGACAGGATGCTGGGAGTAGTAGATTTACCACAGATTACAGACAGGATGCTGGGAGTAGTAGATTTACCACAGATTACAGACAGGATGCTGGGAGTAGTAGTTTTACCACAGATTACAGACAGCATGCTGGGAGTAGTAGTTTTACCAGATTACAGACAGGATGCTGGGAGTAGTAGATTTACCACAGATTACAGACAGGATGCTGGGAGTAGTAGATTTACCACAGATTACAGACAGGATGCTGGGAGTAGTAGATTTACCACAGATTACAGACAGGATGCTGGGAGTAGTAGATTTACCACAGATTACAGACAGGATGCTGGGAGTAGTAGATTTACCACAGATTACAGACAGGATGCTGGGAGTAGTAGATTTACCACAGATTACAGACAGGATGCTGGGAGTAGTAGATTTACCACAGATTACAGACAGCATGCTGGGAGTAGTAGTTTTACCAGATTACAGACAGGATGCTGGGAGTAGTAGATTTACCACAGATTACAGACAGGATGCTGGGAGTAGTAGATTTACCACAGATTACAGACAGGATGCTGGGAGTAGTAGATTTACCACAGATTACAGACAGCATGCTGGGAGTAGTAGATTTACCACAGATTACAGACAGGATGCTGGGAGTAGTAGAATTACCAGATTACAGACAGGATGCTGGGAGTAGTAGATTTACCACAGATTACAGACAGCATGCTGGGAGTAGTAGATTTACCACAGATTACAGACAGCATGCTGGGAGTAGTAGTTTTACCAGATTACAGACAGGATGCTGGGAGTAGTAGATTTACCACAGATTACAGACAGCATGCTGGGAGTAGTAGATTTACCACAGATTACAGACAGCATGCTGGGAGTAGTAGTTTTACCAGATTACAGACAGGATGCTGGGAGTAGTAGATTTACCACAGATTACAGACAGGATGCTGGGAGTAGTAGATTTACCACAGATTACAGACAGGATGCTGGGAGTAGTAGATTTACCACAGATTACAGACAGGATGCTGGGAGTAGTAGATTTACCACAGATTACAGACAGGATGCTGGGAGTAGTAGATTTACCACAGATTACAGACAGGATGCTGGGAGTAGTAGATTTACCACAGATTACAGACAGGATGCTGGGAGTAGTAGATTTACCACAGATTACAGACAGGATGCTGGGAGTAGTAGATTTACCACAGATTACAGACAGGATGCTGGGAGTAGTAGATTTACCACAGATTACAGACAGGATGCTGGGAGTAGTAGATTTACCACAGATTACAGACAGGATGCTGGGAGTAGTAGATTTACCACAGATTACAGACAGCATGCTGGGAGTAGTAGATTTACCACAGATTACAGACAGGATGCTGGGAGTAGTAGATTTACCACAGATTACAGACAGCATGCTGGGAGTAGTAGATTTACCACAGATTACAGACAGGATGCTGGGAGTAGTAGATTTACCACAGATTACAGACAGGATGCTGGGAGTAGTAGATTTACCACAGATTACAGACAGGATGCTGGGAGTTGTTTTATCACGTATTATCATCACTTACATAGCCATAATTGGAGTAGTGGTTTTTACCAGAAATTACTGCCTCAGGATGCTGGGAGTAGAATATTATATCTATGTCTCTGCTGTGTAATTGATATGTAATGAAGGACGACACTTTTACATCCGACCAAATCCACAGCTTCGCGCCTAACCTGCCGCCTGAGCACAAGCCCCGCCCCTACCACCTGGACGCCCCTCCCTTCCCTCACGTGTAGCTCCGCCCCTCCCTTCCCTCACCTGGTAGCTCCGCCCTCCCCTCACCTGCTAGCTCCGCCCCTCGGTCCCCAGTGTCCGCCGAGGCTTCCAGCGGCTCCGGTGCCGGTGAGTCCCGTTCGCCTCACAGCCGCGTCTCTCAGGTCTGTGCCTATAGACAGAGAATAAGGGCAATGGGAAACACTGTACACGGATGTAACTGGGGCCAGCAATAGCCTGTAGTCAGGCAGTGGCCATCGTTGCCATTAATTCTGGTATTTATCTGTTATAATAACATACAAACTAATTATTATAAACTATATTTCATATTTTACGATACTGTATAATGCAATGATTCCATTTCTATTATTTGGATCACTATTTGTTTCCATGATGTAGTAACCCTATAATTATAGTAGCGGACGCTGGCTATTGTCGTGCACATCCCCTCCCCCGCAGCGTGTACAGCTACGGTCACACAGCATTTTTTCTGCGGTTTTTTTTTCTGCATGAGAGATGCGGTCAACGGCCATAAATGTGAAATATAAATTCTACACATTTTTTTTTTTAAAGGCAATAAACTGCAAGGAAATAACCACATTCTAGAAGTCTCATTTATTTGGCTGTACCTGTTTTTTCCCCACACATCCGCAGCACGTCGGCTTTTTCTTGTGTGACGTGTTTTATGTGCGGGCTCACTTGAATTAGATGAGGAAAATCTTCATATAAGACGATGCAGATAAGTCTTTATTGTTTCCGAGCCGGAAGCGCGGTATAGACGAATGTAATCCAATGACAGTGTCATTAGTAGTGATGAGCGAGCGCTCGCTGACCGTCCTCATGCAATAACGAATCTGGCCCTGAACGTCCACAATGCATTAGTGGGTGCACTGGTTGCCTTCACATCTGGGTGTGGGCCCTAGAGGGGTCAAAAAGGGCCCGTATGGAAAAGGACAACACTGTTAGGCTATGTGCACACGCTGCGGATTTCGCTGGGTCCGCAGCAGTTTCCCATGCGTTTACAGTATAATGTAAACCTATGGGAAACGAAATCCGCAGTGCACACGCTGCGGAAAAAAACGCACGGAAACGCAGCGGTTTACATTCCGCAGCAGGTCAATTCTTTGTGCGGATTCCGCTGCGGGTTTACACCTGCTCCAATAGAAAACCGCAGGTGTAAAACCGCAGGGGAATCCGCAATAGAGACCGCGATAAATCCGCAGGAAAAACCGCAGTGGTTTTGCACTGCGGATTTATCAAATCCGCTGCGGAAAATTCCGCAATGGAATCTGCAGCGTGGGCACATGGCCTTAGACACCTTATCGGGGGCCTTTTTTTGTAAATGAGGCATTGGCTTCAGCCACGTGTCAATTTAAAGGGTGCAATATAAAGGGTAAAATACCTGACAAATCTGCAGCATTTGTGTTTTGTGTTTTTTTTTTTTTTGCACTTTTTGATTTAGAAAAGTGAAATTGGCGGTGTATTTTAACTTCTGTACCTATTTCGTTCGGCTTCCCATTGCAGATTTTGGTCAAGATCCAGCATGGATTTGTGGAAAAATCCATCACGTGTGGACCTGGTGTGAGGTGGGGCACCCTCCTCCCCAGCCCCAAAAGGCAGATATGGTGGAGCTATCACTTTATTGCCCCCATACACATTAGATGATTCAATGCATATAACATTTAGGCTATGTGCACACGAATCCGCACAAGTTTTTTTCGCATTTTCCACGGTTTTTGCGCATTTTTTTTTTGCAGATTTTTCGCATTTTTTCCGGAGCTTCCCCAATTGAATAATATAGAGGGATAAACGCGAAAAATCTGCTAAATTAATGAACATGCTGCGTTTTTTCCGCAATGCATTTTTTTGCGGAAAAAAAACGCAACATGTGCACAAAAATTGCGGATTGCATTCTAACTATAGGATGCTTAATGGATGTGTTTTTTTGCGGTTTTATCGCGTTTTTATAGCAAAAAAATCGTGTAAAATCCTGAACGTGTGCACACAGCCTTAAAATAAAGTAAAGTTTTTTTCTGGCCTTTCTGTCACACAGCCATGTACAGCTGATAACAGGGAGCAATAGAGGGCAATAATAGCTTTGAACTTCCAGGTGTATTATGGCTCAGTAGTGGGATCAGATTTCTGTAAAGTTTGTGAGAAAGTTGGCGACTGGTCAAATGTCTGTAGCTGTGGAGACGATCTGTGCACAAACACACGCACAACGGTGAGAGATTAGACCAACGGCACAATAGTCAGCTACTTCTCTGTTCTCCAGGATCATGTCTTCAAAGGAGGACGGGGACAGGTCTGCCCTGGGGACATCCAGACATGTGCAAGGTGAGTGTAAAGGAAGGGCCGCCACTGACCTCTGAATAACACGGCCACCGGCCGTAACATTGCCCCCCTCAAATTTAATTTTACATTTCTTCATTCCCCGTCTTTCAAGAGCCATAACCTTATTTAGTTTATTCTTCCACTGACATTGCAGTATGAGCACTTGTATTTTGCAGGGTGAGATGTTGTTTTGGATGACACATTTCATAGTTACTATACAATAAAATAAATCAAGACTAAGACTGAAAAAATGCTGTTGTCTTTTTTTCCTAATGTTCATTATGATTCCCCAGGTCAGTGTAAGGCGATACCAAATCTTATAGTTTTGTTTTTTTTTTGTTTAGTTTTCCCACCTTCAAAGAATAGAGGTGTGTAATTTTTATCATAGGTACACTTCACCTGTGAGAGACAGAATGTAAAAATGAATAACAGAAAATCACGTTGTATGATTTTTACATAATTAATTTGCATTTTATTGCATGAAATAAGTGTTTGATACAATAGAAAAACACAACTTAATATTTGTAGAGAAGCCTTTGTTTGCAATTACAGAGAGTAAACGTTTCCTGTAGTTCTTGACCAAGTTTGCACACACTGCAGCAGGAATGTTGGCCCACTCCTCCATACAGATCTTCTCCACATCTTTCAAGTTTCGGGGGCAACATTGAGTTTCGGCTTCCTGCAAAGATTTTCTATTGGGTTCAGGTCTGGAGACTGGCTGGGCCGCTCCAAGACCTTGAAATGCTTCTTATGGAGACACTCCTTAGTTGTCCTAGCTGTGTGTTTCGGGTCATTGTCATTTTGGAAGACACAGCCACGACCCATCTTCAATGCTCTACAGGGAAAAGGAGGTTCTTGGCCAAAATCTTGCAATACATGACTCCATCCATCCTCCCTTCAATACAGTGAAGTCATCCTGTCCCCTTTGCAGAAAAACACTCCCAGAGTATGATGTTTCCCCCACCATGCTTCACAGTTGGGATGGTGTTTTGGGGGTTGTACTCATTCTTCCTACAAACACGGCAAGTGGAGTTGATACCAAAAATTTCTATTTTGGTCTCATCTGACCACATGTCCTTCACCCATGCCTCCTCTGGATCATTCAGATGGTCATTGTGGGAACTTCAAACGTGCCTGGACATCTGCTGGTGTGATCAGGGGACCTTGTGTGCCCTGCAGGATTTTAATCCATGACAGCGTAGTGTGTTACAAATGGTAATGTTTGAGACTGTGGTCCCAGCTCTCTTCAGGTCATTGACCAGGTCCTCTCGTGTAGTTCTGGGCTGATTCCTGACCTTTCTCAGAATCATTCTTACCCCATGAGGCAAGATCATGCATGGAGCTGCAGACCGAGGAAGATTGACAGTCGTCTTGTGTTCCTTCCATTTTCTAATAATTGTGCCAACAGTTATTACCGTACCTTCTCACCAAGCTGCTTGCCCATTGTCCTGCAGTCCATCCCAGCCTTGTGCAGGTCTACAATTTTGTCCCTGGTGTCATTAGACAACTCTTTGGCCTTGGCCATGGTGGAGAGGATAGAGTGTGATTGATTGTGTGGACAGTATACCACCAGTTGGAGGACATGCAGATGCCGTGTTAAAATGACGTATCCTCATACATTCGCATGTCCTGCGTACCCAATGTTAAAGATAAGTACACAGGACGCATGCAGAAGTAGGCGGACCTAAATGGAAGAAGTGCGGAAGTGAGCGGAGCTTCAGGGAGGAAGTACGCAGCCGTCTGCAAAGCCCCGGTACGCAAGTGTGAAAGTAGCATTACAAAAAAACTAACAGGTCTGTGACAACCAGAATTCTTGATGGTTGGTAGGTGATCAAATACTTATTTCATGCAATAAAATTACATTTAATTATGTAGAAATCATACAATGTGATTTTCTGTTTTTTTTTATTTCTGATTCTGCCTCTCACAGTGAAGTGTACCTACGATAAAAATTACAGACCTCTCCATTCTTTGTAGGTGGGAAAACTTGCAAATTCGCAACATATCAAATACGCATTTTCTCACTGTATGTACAGTATATCTATATGTAATTTTTTTTATATATGTCTGCATATGTATAATATAAATTTGATCACTGTCTTATATTTAGTGTTTAAAAACATTTGGAGCTTTGTAAAAAAAAAAAATAAATTCTTTGTTGCCATAACCTTATTTTTCTGCCGATGGAACTTTGTGAGGACTGTTTCTTACATAATAATTTGTAGTTTTTAATGGTGACATTTTGGTGTACATACGATGTTTAGTTCACTTTTATACCATTTTTTTGAATACAAGATGACTGAAAACCTCCAATTCCATAGTTTCATTTTTTTATTTTTTAATTCTTGTGCACACATTGCAGATTTGCCTGGGAAATTTTTTGCGCAGATTCTGCATCTCTAGGCAGAAAACGCAGGTAAAAATCCGTTCGGATTTGATGCATTTTAGATGCGGATTTTCATGCGGTTTTTTTCATGCGGATTTGTATGCGTTTTTGAAAGCTAAATAAAGATCTATTACTGAAAAAAAAGAATTGTGATGTATTTTCTTGTCCAACCTCTTCATTTACATACTCCTTTGAAGAATAATGTTTACACACACAGATAGATAATAGATAGATATATAGAAGATAGAAACAGTACAGCCCAAAAGTTTGGACACACCTTCTCATTTAAAGATTTTTCTGTATTTTCATGACTATGAAAATTGTACATTCACACTGAAGGGGTCAAAACTATGAATTAACACATGTGGAATTATATACTTAACAAAAAAGTGTGAAACAACTGAAATTATGTCTTACATTCTAGGTTCTTCAAAGTAGCCACCTTTTGCTTTGATGACTGCTTTGCACACTCTTGGCATTCTCTTTATGAGCTTCAAGAGGTAGTCACCGGGAAAGGTTTTCCAATAATCTTGAAGGAGTTCCCAGAGATGCTTAGCACTTGTTGGCCCGTTTACCTTCACTCTGCGGTCCAGCTCACCCCAAACCATCTCGATTGGGTTCAGGTCTGGTGACTGTGGAGGCCAGGTCATCTGGCGTAGCACCACATCACTCTCCTTCTTGGTCAAATAGCCCTTACACAGCCTGGAGGTGTGTTTGGGGTCATTGTCCTGTTGAAAAATAAATGATGGTCCAACTAAACACAAAACGGATGGAATAAGTTTATCCGAGTCACCAGCCACAGAAATCGCAGGTCAACAGCAGCTCAGATTAGAGACCAGGTCAATGCCACACAGAGTTCTAGCAGCAGACACATCTCTACAACAACTGTTAAGAGGAGACTTTGTGCAGCAGGCCTTCATGGTAAAATAGCTGCTAGGAAACCACTGCTAAGGACAGGCAACAAGCAGAAGAGACTTGTTTGGGCTAAAGAACACAAGGAATGGACATTAGACCAGTGGAAATCTGTGCTTTGGTCTGATGAGTCCAAATTTGAGATCTTTGGTTCCAACCACCGTGTCTTTGTGCGATTCAGAAAAGGTGAACGGATGGACTCTACATGCCTGGTTCCCACCGTAAAGCATGGAGGAGGAGGTGTAATGGTGTGGGGGTGCTTTGCTGGTGACACTGTTGGGGATTTATTCAAAATTGAAGGCATACTGAACCAGCATGGCTACCACGGCATCTTGCAGCGGCATGCTATTCCATCCGTTTTGTGTTTAGTTGGACCATCATTTATTTTTCAACAGGACAATGACCCCAAACACACCTCCAGGCTGTGTAAGGGCTATTTGACCAAGAAGGAGAGTGATGGGGTTCTACGCCAGATGACCTGGCCTCCACAGTCACCAGACCTGAACCCAATCGAGATGGTTTGGGGTGAGCTGGACCGCAGAGTGAAGGTAAACGGGCCAACAAGTGCTAAGCATCTCTGGGAGCTCCTTCAAGATTGTTGGAAAACCTTTCCCGGTGACTACCTCTTGAAGCTCATCAAGAGAATGCCAAGAGTGTGCAAAGCAGTCATCAAAGCAAAAGGTGGCTACTTTGAAGAACCTAGAATATAAGACATAATTTCAGTTGTTTCACACTTTTTTGTTAAGTATATAATTCCACATGTGTTAATTCATAGTTTTGATGCCTTCAGTGTGAATGTACAATTTTCATAGTCATGAAAATACAGAAAAATCTTTAAATGAGAAGGTGTGTCCAAACTTTTGGTCTGTACTGTATATAGATAGATAATAGATGGATATATAAATAAATAATAGGTAGATAGATAATACCAAGCCCGATGTTTAGTATAAACATAATAAAATAGTACATAAAGAGTTAAATAAAGACACACACACACTAGCAAAATCTAAGCGCAATATCTGTTTAATTTATAAAACAAATTGAAGAAAAAAAAATGGTGTGAGCTCCCGCGCAATTTTCTGCCAAGGGCCAATGTTTATAGCCTGGGAAGGGGTTAATACCCATGGATCTTCCCAGGCTATGAATATCAGCCCGCAGCTGTATATTTAACCTTTACTGGCTATTAAAATAGGGGGACCCCCCCAAAAAAAAACGACGTGGGGTCCCCCTATAATTACTAGCCAGAAAAGGCTATGCAGACAGCTGTGGGCTGATATGATATTGATAGCCTAGGAAGGGACCATTGATATTGCCCCCCGGCTACAAAACACCAACACTCAGCCGCCCCAGGAATGACACGTCTGTAAGATGCGCCAATTCTGGCACTTAGACTCTCTCTTCCCACTACCCTGTAGCCGTGGTGGCATATGGGGTAATAGGGGGTTAATGTCAACTTTGAATTGTAAGGTGACATCAAGCCGGCTTAGTAATGGAGAGGCGTCAATAAGACACCTATCCATTACTAATCCTATAGTTATTAGTTAATGGGTTAAATAAACACACACACATGCAGAATAAAGTATTTTAATGAAATGAAACACCACACAGTTTTGCCATCTTTATTTTTCTGCCAATCCATGCGACGCCCTCGATCTCCTGGTAAAAAAGTAAAAAAAATAAACCAACACAAATGCTCCCTGGTCCGACGCAGTCCATTTAATAACGAGTGTCCCACGACGATCTCCACTATAGAGCTGTCATATCAAGAGATATGACTGCTCTATAGGCCTCCAGTGACACACTATAGTAAATATAAACCTAGCACTCATCTTAAATGCTTAGGAGAATTTATTGCAGTACACAGAAAACATTTCGGTTCATACGGAACCTTCTTCAGTTACTACAACAGTAAACAAAATATATGCAGCATAATGTAGCAAGATAATTAAACAAAACAAAAAAAGTATATACATTGCAAGAGACATTGGTCAATGAAAGATATTTCATAAATAGCAGTGAGTCCTCATCAACATGCTCATTACAGGTATTACCGTACCTCTATTTCTTTATCTTCTATTGAGAGCGGCACGACGCACAACATCTATTAACGGCTGTTACCACTCCATTTACAGCCTCTTGTACCTCACGTTACGGTCTTCCGTTGTAAGTATTACTTCGCCATATACTCCCTATCACTTGCGTTACTCTCGTTTGACCATATTTCTCTCCATAGATAAGGTGAAACATACAATATCTCTCATTAGAGAGTCACGCATCTTACATGCTCAGCACAGCACGGTACGTGTTACTTATTCTATGTGGGTACTCCATTTCACTTTTGCGTCTCATAGTATGTCAAATTTGTTCTAAACACCTCACAGGCAGGATTGTGTGGCGTTCTTGGCTAGGACTCACTGCTATTTATGAAATATCTTTCATTGACCAATGTCTCTTGCAATGTATATACTTTTTTTTGTTTTGTTTAATTATATTGCTACATTATGCTGCATATATTTTGTTTATTGTTGTAATAACTGAAGAAGGTTCCGTATGAACTGAAACGTTTTCTATGTACTGCAATAAGTGCTAGGTTTATATTTACTATACCTACGGTCTGGGAACCTAACTTTAGCACCACCCCATAGTTGTGCTCACGGTGTTTATATCCAGTAACACACTGACAGGAGACAATGGCTCCTGCAGTGTTATCACTGAAGGTTCAATGGGCTCTCACTTTACAGCACTGCTGCATGAGAATTTTCCCACGCCGCCGTGCCGCAAGTGACAGTATGAACTGTGCACTCACAGCGGCGGAGGGATATAGTGCGGAATGATACCTTCCGTCATTGTATCCCAGAGCCCCTGGAGAGCAGTCGCATCTGCCGATGTGACAGCTCTCCACGGGAGATCGTCGTGGGACACTCACTATTAAGTGGATTACATCGGATCAGGGAGTACTGTTGGTTTATTGTTTTTAACTTTTTTACAGGTGATCGAGGGCTTCGGGGATCAGCTATATGGTGAGTCTGTACTGTATGTTGCATGTACTGTATGTCTATATGTACAGTGCCTTGCGAAAGTATCCGGCCCCCTGGAACTTTTCAACCTTTTCCCACATATCATGCTTCAAACATAAAGATACCAAATGTAAATTTTTCGTGAAGAATCAAAAACAAGGGGAACACAATTGTGAAGTTGAACGAAATTTATTGATTATTTAAAATTTTTGTGGAAATTCAAAAACTGAAAAGTGGGGCGTGCAATATTATTCGGCCCCTTTAACTTAATGCTTTGTTGCGCCACCTTTTGCTGCGATTACAGCTGCAAGTGACTTGGGGTATGTCTCTATCAGTTTTGTACATCGAGAGACTGAAATTCTTGCCCATTCTTCCTTGGCAAACAGCTCGAGCTCAGTGAGGTTTGATGGAGATCGTTTGTGAACAGCAGTTTTCAGCTCTTTCCACAGACTCTCGATTGGATTGAGGTCTGGACTTTGACTTGGCCATTCTAACACCTGGATACGTTTATTTGGGAACCATTCCATTGTAGATTTTGCTTTATGTTTGGGATCATTGTCTTGTTGGAAGGTTGGAAGACAAATCTCTGTCCCAGTTTCAGGTCTTTTGCAGACTCCAACAGGTTTTCTTCAAGAATGGTCCTGTATTTGGCTCCATCGATCTTCCCAACAATTTTAACCATCTTCCCTGTCCCTGCTGAAGAAAAGCAGGCCCAAACCATGATGCTGCCACCACCATGCTTGACAGTGGGGATGGTGTGTTCAGAGTGTTGAGCTGTGTTGCCTTTACACCAAACATATCGTTTGGCATTGTTGCCAAAAAGTTTGATTTTGGTTTCATCTGACCAGAGCACCTTCTTCTACATGTTTGGTGTGTCTCCCAGGTGGCTTGTTGCAAACTTTAAGCAACACTATTTATGGATATCTTTGAGAAATGGCTTTCTTCTTGCCACTCTTCCATAAAGGCCAGATTTGTGCAGTGTACGACTGATTGTTGTCCTATAGACAGACTGTCCCACCTCAGCTGTAGATCTCTGCAGTTCATCCAGAGTGATCATGGGCCTCTTGGCTGCATCTCTGATCAGTCTTCTCCTTGTTTGAGATGAAAGTTTAGAGGGACGGCCGGGTCTTGGTAGATTTGCAGTGGTACGATACTCCTTCCATTTCAATATGATCGCTTGCACAGTGCTCCTTGGGATGTTTAAAGTTTTGGAAATCATTTTGTATCCAAATCCGGCTTTAAACTTCTCCACAACAGTATCACGGACCTGCCTGTTGTGTTCCTTGTTCTTCATGATGCTTTCTGTGCTTCAAACAGAACCCTGAAACTATCACAGTTAACTGCCACCTGAAGAAGACGGAACTATTCCGTTGAAACGCGTTGTGGAAATATTAAATGAAGACTTTTTAATACCAGCTGAACTGTGTCGGTTGCTCTCAATATGACTGGTCCATTTTTACTTCATCCAATTTCACTTAGCCTAACTTTGATAACAATTTCACATAGACGAACAATGTTACTACACTGCGGATTTGATGCAATTCTGCACGTCCAAAAACGCTGTGAATCCGCAACATGTGCACATAGCCTTAATGGAGCATTACACACTTTTCCCATTGAAGCCAGTAGGCTGTCCATGTATTGTATGTGTGCTGGGATTTTCTGAGTGAGACATGGTCTTTGTAGTTGCTCACTGTTAACTCCGCTCCACTTCCTCAAGGAGGCTCTGTTGCAATTTCCATCATTTTCCCGGACAAGAAGCTACTTTATTTTTTATTTTAAAATGTATTTATTAACTATGTTTTTTAATATACTTTAGATGTATCTCGTGCCTGGGACAGTCTTTTAGAAGCCAAACATGTGGTAAGTAAAACTACTTTAAAGTTGAGTAATTTATTTACTAATTTGGTATATAAAGGACTCTCTGCTCTGGATTATCTCTTGACAATAGGCTGATCACAAACTGTCTTCCTGCAAGAGACCCCAGCAATCAGCTGTGAGAAAACCTGGCAGCAAGGGTTCAGTTTTACTGTATGCCGGAAGCTGTGGGAGAGCAAAGCGTAGCCTTTCTCATCTTGTTGGCTACCTATGCAGAGCACTGGAGTTGAGATGAGTTTGTCATCGGCAGCTGTGCTTTACTTAGGCTGCAACCTATATGGCAAAGCTCACTTTATCATACTAAGAGCTTTGTTATCTCTGCTGCCTTTTTAGAGTACAGTAGCTGAGATGAAATATATAATTGGTACTCCTTAATAATCAGAAATCAAACAAATGTATAAAAATCATAAATGTTTCATTGTGGTATACAACTACAATAAAAAAAAAAAGTAAAAGTTAATTAAAATCAAGATGCAATGAAAGCAAGGGGAGCTTGATGAAAGACATAAAATAATGAAGATAAGAAGACAATACAAAGGGTATCCACCGGATGGCAGAATACTACCAAGGAATGATGTATATGCACATATGTATATCCACAGACTTCATTACAATTCAGGTTTCAAGGTTAAAGCTATAGAAAATGTGTGCAATGTTCTGCATACAATTAAATCAATAGTAAAGAGATAAAGATGCATTATAGTCAGACATTCCAATAATAAAAAATAGAATGCATCACCACATCGGCCTCCACCTCAGACCCCTACCCACTTTTTGGCACTGCTTCATCTGGGGGTCAGAGGTGGATGGGAAGAGGCCAGTGTCGCAGCGGCGGTGGTCACCACGGTGGTAGGTAGTCCGCCTAATAGAGCGTGGACTCGCTGCAGATGTTCGCAGGTACGTGGCAGTGGGCTTATACACATTGATCAAAAGGTAAAACTAAAAACTTAAAGATAGTTGAGTTGCTGTTTTTTACTGTTGTCACAAAAAAGAATTTTAATGATAAAAAATATTTGATTAAAAAAAAAAAAGAAGAACTTCAAGTTCAGTTTTGAAAATGTAGCTTAGCCACAGTGAATCAGTGTCTAATATTTGCATATTATACATAATCTAAAATTTAAAAAGCAAAATATCCTCTGGTGGATTTGCAGGTTTTTTTTTTTTTGTCCCCTTAAAAGAAGAAAAATGTTTCTGGTTGGTCCTAAAAGGGTTAAACCTATGTTGTGAAAATTGGAAAATTATTTTATGTGTAATGTTTAAGTTACAGAGAATAGAAAATAAGGTTGATATTCAGAATCGGCGCCATAACCAGGCGCAGAAGGTGCGGCGGAGGTTACAGCTTGAAAGAACTACATTTTCAGGTAAGTGACGGGTCTCAAAATCTCAAAGGGGATTTTGATCTTATACTTTTAATGACAAATCCACAAAAAAAAGGGAGAAGAGAATTATGCCTTAAATTGAGAACTTTATGACTAGTCCTCAGGGCTGCGGATATTGATTGGGTGATACTACAGCTTAAAGAGAATGTTATTTACGGAGGCGGACGGCCAAGAATTGTGTAGTCTTAGATAATGCAGAAATAGATCTGCTGCCACATTGTGTAAGTGGGCAAGCTGGGACATGCCCTGAGATATGGGCACAGGATGAAACGTAGCCGTACGGCAGCTGAGAGGGGCTGCGAGACCCAAGGATCAAACTCAGCTATGTTCATTGTCCAGATCCAGATTCCTGCTCTTCGTCTGTCGGTGATCCCTCACTTCTAAAGAGACAGCAGATCTACAAGGGGAGACCTGACGAGACCTTCACGCTATACAGGTGAGACTGTTGAGATACCATGCATTGAGGTTATAGTGGAATTCATGAAAGTTAAGCCCTTCTTCTTGTCCAAGATGGGTCACCAGTACCAGATTTTCAGACCTGTGTGGGTCCGACACCAGACATCCCTCCTTAAGGACACTGTGTTTGGAGCTATAACACCACAGCACCCTATACTGTGTAGTGGACGGTCTTGGGTACTTCATCAGTAGCTGAGTGGCAGAACTACATAGAATGAAGGTTGTAACGGCTGGTCGGTCTGGGTTCCGGTTGTCGGACCCCTACTAATCCTGGATGTAATATCGGGAACAAAGGGCCCACATACAACCTGCAGTAACCACCGATCAACCAAACCGCTGCATGACCAGCTCTATCCTCACCTACTGTATTCTCACCCATCCCTTGTAGATTGTGAGCCTTCGCGGGCAGGGTCCTCTCTCCTCCTGTACCAGTTATGACTTGTATTGTTTAAGATTATTGTACTTGTTTTTATTATGTATACCCCTCCTCACATGTAAAGCGCCATGGAATAAATGGCGCTATAACAATAAATAATAATAATAACATACACATAAGATAGCCGACAGCTGAATGTGTCGTTTGGCTGACAACTATGCATCCTGACTCCCCCATACACAGGAATGCTTATTTCTCCTTTGTTCTCTTTGGAAAACTCCCTGTCAGACTCCTCTGGCAATGACTCGTCTCTGCACCGAACAAGAGGAACAACTGTTGACACCCAACAAGTCAGATCTTTCTCTCCCTAAACATTATTTATTGGGGGAAAGTAGACCCCCTCATACACAATAGATGGTCGACAGATCCTGCAAAAGTTAGTGGGTTCAGATGACTTTTATCAAATGTGTATGGGGATGCCTTCAGCTCTGTCCATTGTTATTGGCAACGGGAGAAGTCATTGCCTAGCCTTAAGGCGACCATTCACATTAGATTAACATCAGCAGAATTTGATGATTTTGCAGGACTGGTTTACTATCTAGTGTGTATTGGGAAGAATTGAATCTTTCCAGGACAGCAGATGATGTGGGAAAGAAGGATTGTGCATGTTCTATTCAACATGCCTAATTCTTTTGTTCTCAAGGGAAGATAACAAACTCACCTGACCAACCATTCCTACATTCGTACAGGCACTTCGTAGCCCCATTCTCAGTGGTTGGGGTGGGTCTTGTCAATTAATCCAAGGTCTGTATTAAATCTTGACCATGTTCTAATTTGCATTATATAGAAACACTTTGGTAGATATTGATTTTTTATTATTTATTTGCTCCTCCTTGTTCTATACAGTAAAGCAAATGTTTCATCCAAAACGGATATACCTTTGGATTCATTGAGTAGACCAAGGCCACCAACATTTCTGGAAGAAGATAACCCATCTGTTCTTCATCTTCATCAACATCATATGGGTTCTACTTCTGAAAATATATTGGCAAAGTCCAGCCTGGAAAATTTCAATAATGGTCAAGTCATGGCTTTCAGAGATTCCTCAGAAGATCTTGTGAGTTTCCGAACATACCTTCCAGATAAAATGGAGGAGATGGTCAATCCCAATCTAGCTGTGACATATGAATCACCTGGAACACATGAAAGACCCCAAATCAGTTCATGTTTATCTCCCAAGGCCATCGTCCCATCATCTTCTCTGAAGGATGACCTCTACATGCAGAAGCTAGAACATCTGAAGAGGAAATCGCCTAAAAGAAAACTAGAAAAACTGAAAGAAAGGATCCAGGAACAAAAAAGGCGCCAGAACCTCTCGAAGAGGAATCCCCTAAAATCTCGTCAGAACCCAGAGCTTCTCCGCAAATCTACCATGAAAAGGAAAGTTTTCAAGGTGACCTTTGGCCAACCATCCCCGTATTACAAAGGTAAATACGTCCTCGAAATTGACCAATCTTTCCATTCAGCAATTAATTATTTTTTTTAAACCATTTCATCCTTTTTAATTGTCAAGATCTACAGATCTATGGTCCGGAGCCTCGTTGAGATGTGGAAACGTTTAGAATGGATCATATTTCATCGTCTTTTATTTAGTTGGAAGGTGCATTAGACAAAAAGTCTATTTGTCAAAGCGTGCTGGCTCTAGATGAACTGGCCAAGTAAAGAAATGAGAATTGTGGCAATATTTATTTCACTTCTTAAGAAATCACTTTACATTTCCATTTAACCCTTTTGTTTCTTTAATTCTTTGGCAAAGCTGAAAATTCTCAATGTCGGAATCCAAAATAGTTTGTCACCTGGGCAATCAGTATACGTGGTTTATTATCCGCATTTTTTTTTTGTGAATGATACTTTTTATCAACATGTTTAGCCTGTAAAAAAAGAAAAAAAATGTACCAAATACCCGTTTCACCCATCCTTGTAACATTGTTTGAGTTGATTAATAATAATCTTTGTTTATATTCCGCCAACATATTCCGCAACACTTTACAGTTTAATAGTTTCATACACAACAGTCATAAGTAACAACGTTAACAAAAATACAATAATTAAAGCAACACAAGACGACGCTGCTCGTGAGCTTACAATCTACAATGAGGTGGGGGAGATACAGAGTACAGGTGTGTATTTACAATTATGTATTTACAATGATGGTCCAACCATCTTCAGGGGGTGGGGGATAGATAAAGGCCACATGAGCTGGTCACCAGCCAGTATTGGTGTTGGTATTGGTGGTGTTGTTGGGTGCAGTGGAGTTTGATGGAGGGTTATCCTCAGATAGTGAATGGGCTACACACACACTTAAGGCCCCGTCTCACATAGCGAGATCGCTGCTGAGTCACAAGTTTTGTGACGCAACAGCGACCTCAGTAGCGATCTCGCTATGTGTGACATGTACCAGCGACCCGGCCCCTGCTGTGAGATCGCTGGTCGTGTCGGAATGGCCTGGACCTTTTTTCGGTCGTTGAGGACCCGCTGACATCGCTGAATCGGTGTGTGTGACACCGATCCAGCGATGTCTTCACTGGTAACCAGGGTAAACATCGGGTTACTAAGCGCAGGGCCGCGCTTAGTAACCCGATGTTTACCCTGGTTACCAGCGTAAATGTAAAAAAATCCAAACAGTACATACTCACCATCTGATGTCCGTCAGGTCCCCCGGCGTCTGCTTCCCACACTGACTGAGCGCCGCAAAGTGAAAGTGAAAGTACAGCACAGCGGTGACGTCACCGCTGCGCTCTGCTCTCACTGTACGGCGGCACTCAGTCAGAGCAGGAAGCAGATGGCAAGGGACCTGACGGACATCAGATGGTGAGTATGTAGTGTTTGGTTTTTTTGGTAACCAGGGTAAACATCGGGTTACTAAGCGCGGCCCTGCGCTTAGTAACCCGATGTTTACCCTGGTTACCCGGGTGCTGCAGGGGGACTTCGGCATCGTTGAAGACAGTTTCAACGATGCCGAAGTCCTTCCCCTGATCATTGGTCGCTGGAGAGAGCTGTCTGTGTGACAGCTCCCCAGCGACCACACAGCGACTTACCAACGATCACGGCCAGGTCGTATCGCTGGTCGTGATCGTTGGTAAATCGCTATGTGAGACGGGGCCATTACACATAAAATTACTTTGATTAGGGAACGTGATAGGCCGCTCTGAACAAATGTGCAAGTTGTGGGTAGTCCTAATTTCTTGGGGTAGATTATTCCAGAGCATTAGCGCAACACGTGATAAGTCTTGGAGTCGGGAGTGGGAGGTACGGATTAGTGCAGAGGTTAGTTGAAAGTCATTTGCAAAGTGCAGAGGTCGGCTAGGCTGATAAACCGAAATGAGGGAGGAGATGTAAGGGGGTGCCGCACTGTGAAGAGCTTTGTGGGTGAGAACAAGCAGTTTGAATTGGATCCTATAGTGAATGGGCAGCCAGTGTAACGACTGGCGAAGAGCGTCCGAGTAACAATTAGCCAGATGGACAACCCTGGCTGCTGCATTAAGGATAGACTGGAGAGGGGAAAGTCGAGGGGGGGGGGGGAGGCCAGTTAATAGAGCATTGCAGTGGTCCAGGTGGGAGTGGATTAGGGTGACAGTGAGGGTTTTTGTTGTTTCCATGGTGAGAAAAGGGCGGATTCTAGAGATGTTCTTTATGTGTAAGCGGCAAGAGCGGGCAAGAGATTGTATATGGGATGTGAAGGAGAGATCGGAGTCAAACGTAACACCCAGACAGCGCGCCTGCTGCCGGGGTGTTATTATGGTGCCACCCACGGAGAGGGAAATGTCAGATTTAGGGAGGTTAGTAGATGGTGGGAGCAGAAGAAGTTCAGTTTTGGAGAGTTTCAGTTTCAGATAGAGGGTGGACATGATGTTGGAGACTGCGGACAGTCACTGGCGTTCTGTAGTACAGCGGGGGTAAGGTCAGGGGATGACGTGTATAGTTGTGTGTCATCGGCATAAAGATGGTACTGAAAGCCAAATCTGCTGATGGTCTGCCCAATTGGGGCCGTGTAGAGAGAGAAGAGAAGTGGGCCAAGGACTGAGCCCTGAGGTACCCCGACAGTGAGAGGAAGAGGGGACTAGGACTCAGATACAGTTCCAAAAGTTCAAAGTGAAGGACAGCATCCAATCCAGGTGAAGATCATAAATGCTTTATTGTGCCATACATGCAACGTTTCAACCTCAGAGGGTCTTTGTCAAGCATACATAACAGTCAAAATGACGGCCTTAAATAGGAAGTAGATAACCACCACCAAATAGGCCCGCCCATAAAATTTACATACAAAACATCCGGTGATCATAATTACAGAGAAAATATATAAACAATGTAATACCGTATATACAATTAAAAACACATCATAATGTCAATAGAAAATACATTCATTGATAATTCCATTCATGATCATATTAGTGGACACATGTATCAGGTTCAAACATAAATAAACAAAGCTAGCTGTCAGCTCTAAACCTATCAGCGCATATGTAAGTGCTGATAAACTGCCAATCGCTGCGCTTGTATCTCACCCCTTGGTAACCCACCACTCAGCAACAGATACAGTTCCAATCTATTTTGAAGCCGGGAGCCATCAGCTTCTCTGCTCCGCGATTCTGTATAGTAATCCCACTGACAGCGCAAAATGTCTGCGGCCCAAATGACCATCATGATCTTGCTTTACATCAGGCCTTCTGTCCCCAATGTGATGTTTGGCGCTGACTGTGTGGCCCTGTATCTTAACCCGAGGAAAAATGTAACCTCTCTGTTTACTTTTGAGGAAATTTTTACCATATTCCTTCATGACCTCTTATTTCAGAGGAGGAATTGGTTCCTGTATATAGCGAAGAAGGTGCTATAAAAAGAGAGAGAGAACACTTAAAGAAGAAATCCTACAAGGATGAAGGAGACTCTGGTGAGTAGGACGCGACCAAAGCCATAACTTTACACGCTGTAGTCTGGAAATCAATCATGGCTGTGCAAAGCCTCATGCATATGACTAATTCCAATCAGCTTTAAGATCTACAATGTGTCGCCTATGACGTGTGCGTGTTCGCTAAACTTACACGTGTTTAGTATGGAAAGGGGAGTAAGCTGCCCAAACTCCTCTCCCCGCAGGAACAAAAGGATTGGGTGGATTTATATTCAGCTGCCTGATCCTTCTCCTCTTCAACATCTGATGTCGGGAGGCCAGTCCTGCTGAAATCGGCATATGTGACCAGCGTTTATATAATGCATATGGCCGGCCTAACCTTGGTGCAGCCTGTCTTAAAGGGATTATCCACTACTTAGATTCTTAGATATTAATGGCCCAATCTAATAAGTCATCAATACCAGATCAGTGGGGTCCGACATCTCATGTTTTCAGCTCTGCCTGCGATTGGATGTATGCAGTGTAAGGAGCAGATAAGTACAGCGCTGAACAGCCGCAAAAAGGCATATGGAACGGTGCTGTTCTGGCTCAGTTCGCTATTTATCTCTGGTTGCCTCCGGAGCTTGTGGTCGGGTAATCAGTATTAAAGTCCCCTTAAAGGGTATCTGTGAGTAGGATTTAAGCCATCTATATGGGCGCGCAGGTCAAGTGGAATCAAGCGATACCCTGATATCTACGATCCGATGAATGGTTCCCGAGAAATCCACATTGTTCTTATATGCAAATGAGCTGAAAAGATCTTTGGTGCCAGATTAATCAAATATAACTTTATATATAAAATTAATACATTTCTTTCTATCAGCATTTAGATATTCTGCTGGAAAATCCAGAACCCTAAAAAGCAAGAGTCCAATTATCAGAAAAATGCCCATTAGATCCCCGTCTCCGGAGCGGAAAGTAAAACATGGTGAGGTTACACTTTAGCACAAGAATATGTGAATATGACAACTTGCTGGTTGCTGCATCAGGTCACACAATATGCAGCCATGATCTTGAGCAGAAAAGTGAGGAAGATTTGTAAGGATTATATGCAATTATAGTGGCACATGTGCCCAGGGTTGTGCCTTGCCCATTGTATTTACACACTGAGTCTTTCTCGGGGAACTATACACAGAACTATACAGTCTGTATCTATAGTGGGATGCCACGTGCTGTATGGCACTTGTGAACGGTACTTTGAAGCTTTTGGATCCCAATGTAAAATTTGTAACAGCGCCCCCAGCCATCATAATGTTAATATTACCTCCCACGTCCCAAGAAAGGGGCTCTGAAATACCCCATGGGAATGGATGTGCACCACTGATCCCTTCATTGTCTATGGGACTGGTGGAGATGCAGCTAATGAATAAAGCTTTTGGCTATTTCCCACCACCTCCCACAGACAATGAAGCGATGCCCCCTGCTTCATTACAGCGGGTCGTTTTCTAGGGATCTATCCAATGGATGGACTCTCACCGATCAGAATGTTGTTACCTATCTTGTCAGTGTTTGAAATAACCCTTTAAGTTCAGGACAAGAGTAAGGCTATATGACCCTATGACTCCATGCCTGCTCTTATGTAGCTTCGTTGCTCTGTGCCCCTTCATATGTAACTGGAGCGCCCCCAGACGCAGGGCCGCGGGGTACTCGATACCGGGCCTCTCTGTCTCGGTCCTGGGGTTGTCACGGTGGCTAGACCCGGTCCGTGACCCTGCTAAGGGGCGTCCAATGAAAGGTGTGATGGTGGTGCGTGGTGCAAGTCGCGATGAATAACTAGGACACAGGGTTGCAGTCTCTTTACCTCTTTACTGAAGGCTTCAGGGTCCGCAATCCAGAGCACTGCTAACAGGGCTGGCTGAGACCAGCCGGTCCGAAGGCACATCCAGAGTTCCCTTTGCAGGTGGAAATCTGTGCCTACCTTCTAGCGCCTGTGTGTTGTAGTACCTCCCTGCTGAGCACCACGGGATAGTCCTCACAACTGTTGTGTCTGTTTCTGATGTTCTTTCTCACAACTCTCGTTTCTATTCTGATGTTCTTCTCCGTCCCCCAGATGATATGGCTAGGACGCACCCGTATGACGGGTAGGCCTGGAGTTCTTCCGGGACCCTAGAGTCGCCCCTCTGTCTGCTTAGGTGAGACAGCCAACCTAAAGTCAACTGCCCTGCCGCTGTTTGTAGTAATGCTTGGAGCCCAATACTTCCTCGGCGTTCCGGCCACCGGCTACGCGCCTCAGTAGGATGTTGCCACGATCTTAAGGCACGACTCCTACTGGTTCTATCCTCCTTTGTGCTGTGATCTCGTTTTCTCACAATAAACCTCGCTTCTTATCCTTTCTTAAGATACCGCCGCAATCAGGTGCAGGCGCGGTTCCGTAACAATCTGTCCTTTTCGCTAGGCCTCTGTCAGGATCCCACCCCTGAAGGGAACCCCCTGAATCTTCCCCTGCAACACCCTCTGCCACAGGATGTTGCCTGGATCAAACCCAGTCAGCTTCTCTCTAACTTCTTATCCAACCCCCAGTTTTACCAGATTGTGAGGAGTGGCCTAATACATAGAACCCTTTGCTCCCCCTGGAGGCCAGAGTGTGAAGTGTAATGTGTGACTGTGATACCTGGTCAGGTGAACTCCTTAAGTGCCATCAGACGTACCATCACTCCCCTTAGTGGCGGAGCGTCAGTACTGCAAAGACCAGGACTCTGGGGCGCTGCATAACTTCATTACTCTAACCCTACTCATAATCATGTGTCTCTGCGCCCCATGACTGTTTCCTCTGATTTACAACCCCATGACTCTGCATCCCCTCCCATATACCCCATTACTCTGCATTACCTCTTATATAACTCGATGACTCTGCTTTGCCTCTTCTTATATAACCCCATGACTGTGTCCCCTCCTGTACAACCCTATGACTTTGTCCCCTCCTGTATAACCCCATGACTGTCCCCTCCTGTATAACCCCATGACTGTGTCCCCTCCTGTATAACCCCATGACTGTGTCCCCTCCTGTATAACCCCATGACTGTGTCCCCTCCTGTATAACCCCATGACTGACACCTCCTGTACAACCCCATGACTGTGTCCCCTCCTGTATAACCCCATGACTGTCCCTTCCTGTATAACCCCATGACTGTGTCCCTTCCTGTATAACCCCATGACTGTGTCCCCTCCTGTATAACGCCATGACTGTGTCCCCTCCTGTATAACCCCATGACTGTGTCCCCTCCTGTATAACCCCATGACTGTGTCCCCTCCTGTACAACCCCATAACTGTGTCCCCTCCTGTATAACCCCATGACTGTCCCCTCCTGTACAACCCCATGACTGTGGGGATTGACATCATAGGTAGACCACAACTATGAGAGTCAAAATGAGAAAACAAATCCAGAAAATCACCTTGTCTGATTTGGCAATATTTATTTAGCAAATTATGGTGGAAAATAAGTATTTGGTCATGAACAAGTGTTCATCTCAATATTTTTTTATATATCCTTTGTTGGCAATGATAGCGGTCAAACGTTTTCTGTCTTCACAAAGTTGGCACACACTGTCGGTGGTATGTTGGCTCATTCCTCCATGCAGATCTCCTCTAGATCAGTGATGTTTTGGGCCTGTCGCTGGTCAACACGGGCTTTCAAAATCCCTCCAAAGGTTTTCTATGGGGTTGAGATCTGGAGACTGGCTACGCCACTCCAGGACCTTCATATGCTTCTTATGAAGCCACTCCTTCGTTGCCCTGGCGGTGTGCTTGGCATCATTATCATTTTGAAAGACTCGTCGACTTTTTATCTTCAATGCCCTTGCTGATGGAAGGAGGTTTGCACTCAAAATCTCACTATACATGGCCCCACACATTCTTTCATGTACACGGATCAGTCGTCCTGGTCCCTTTGCAGAGAAACAGCCCCAAAGCATAATGTTGCCACCCGCATGCTTCACAGTAGGTATGGTGTTCTTTGGAGTCAACTAGGCATTCTGTCTGCTCCAAACATGACGTGTTTTATTTCTACCAAACAGTTCTACTTTGGTTTCATCAGACAATATGACATTCTCCCAATACTCCAAATGCTCTCTAGCAAACTTCAGACAGGCCTGGACATGTACTGGCTTGAGCAGGGGGACACGTCTGGCACTGCAGGATCTGAGTCCCTGGCGGCGTAGTGTTACTGATGGTAGCCTTTCTTATGGTGGTCCCAGCTCTGTGCAGGTCATTCACTAGGTCCCCCGGTGTGGTTCTGGGATTTTTGCTCACCGTTCTTGTGATCACTTTGACCCCACGGGGTGAGATCTTGCGTGGAGCCCCAGATCAAGGGAGATTATCAGTGGTCTTGTATGTCTTCCATTTTCTTATTATTGCTCCCACAGTTGATTTCATCACACCAAGCTGCTTGCCTATTGCAGATTCAGTCCTTCCCAGCCTGGTGCAGGGCTACAATTTTGTTTCTGGTGTCCTTCAACAGCTCTTTGGTCTTCACCATAGTGGAGTTTTGGAGTCAGACTGTTTGAGGGTGTGGACAGGTATCTTTTATACTGATAACAAGTTCAAACAGGTACCATTACTACAGGTAATGGCAGGGGAGCATCTTAAAGAAGTTGTTTCAGGTCTGTGAGAGCCAGAAATCTTGCATGTTTTTAGGTGACCAAATACTTATTTTCCACCATAATTTGCAAAATAAATGTTGCCAAATCAGACAAGTTGATTTTCTGGATTTGTTTTCTCATTTTGACTCATAGTTGTGGTCTACCTATGATGTCAATTACAGGCTTCTCTCATCTTTTTAAGTGGGAGAACTTGCACAATTGTTCGCTGACTAAATACTTTTTTTCCCCAATGTATAACCCCATGACTCTGCACCCCTTCTATATAACCACATGACTTTGCATCCCCCCCATATAACCTCATGATTCTGCTTCTCCCATATAAGTCCACTCTTATTTATGCCATGCCTCTGAATCTTCTCTTATATTACTCCATGACTCTGCATCCCATCCTACAGTGGCATGTAAAGCTTTGGGCACCCATGGTCAAAATTACTGTTATTGTGAACAGTTAAGCAAGTTAAAGATGAAATGAGCTCTAAAAGGCCTAAAGTTAAAGATGATGCATTTCCTTTGTTTTCTAGGCAAAAAAAAAGAAAATGTATTTTGTCTTTTTTAAATTTTAAAAAATACAAAAAGAAAAATGGACTGATGCATAAGTTAGGGCACCCTTGTGATTTGTGTGCTCAAATATCTTTGACCAAGGTTTCAGACTTTAATTAGCCTGTTAGGATTATGGATTGTCCATCATCCTCAATAGGAACCAGGTGATGCACATTTCACAGCTTTATAAAAAAAAAAACAATCTCCACTAAATTTGTGCCAAAAAACAGCAGCCATGGGTTCTTCTAAGCAGCTGCCTAACACTCTGAAAATTAAAATGACGGAGTCCCACAAAGCAGGAGAAGGCTATAAGAAGATAGCAAATCGTTTTCAAGTTGCCGTTTCCTCAGTTCGAAATGTAATTAAGAAATGGCAATTAACAATAACAGTGGAGGTCAAGATAAGGTCTGGAAGACCAAGCAAAATTTCAGTGAGAGCTGCTGGTAGGATTGCTAGAGAGGCAAATCAGAAGCTCAGCTTGACTGCAAAAGACTTTCAGAAAGATTTAGCAGACTCTGGAGTTGTGATACTTTGTTCTACTGTTCAGAGACACCTGCACAAATATGGCCTTCATGGAAGAGTCATTAAAAGAAACCTCTCCTGCGTCGTCACCATGACATTCAGTGTCAGAAGT
Organism: Ranitomeya variabilis; assembly: GCF_051348905.1. Taxonomy (NCBI): domain Eukaryota; kingdom Metazoa; phylum Chordata; class Amphibia; order Anura; family Dendrobatidae; genus Ranitomeya; species Ranitomeya variabilis. The sequence goes on along the minus strand of NC_135233.1, from coordinate 246,978,011 downwards.
ATGCAAAAGAACATCGAAACAAGTCATGTGGACCAGTGAGGTTAAAATAGAATTATTTGGCCACAATGATCAAAGGTATGTGTGGAGAAAAAAGGGCACAGAACTTCAGGAAAAAATCATCTTGCCAACCATTAACCCCTTCATGACCAGAGGTATTTTGTTTTTGTATGTTAATTTTTTGCTCCCCTTCTTCTCAGAGCTATAACTTTTTTTTATTTTTCAGTCAAAATAGCCATATGAGGGCTTGTTTTTTGCATGACAAGTTGTACTTTTGTATGACACCATTGGTTTTAACATATCGTTTACTGGAAAACGAGAAAAAAATTCCAAGTGTGGTGAAATTGCAAAAAAAAAGTGCAATTCCACAGTTTTTTTTATTTTTTTTTATACCATGTTCAGTAAATGCTAAAACTGACCTGCCATTAAGATTTTCCAGGTCATTGCGAGTTCATAGACACCAAACATTTCTAGGTTATTTTTTATTTAAGTTGTGAAAAATAAATCCAAACTTTGCTTAAAAAAAAAAAAAAAATGGTGCCATTTTCCGATACCCGTAGCGGCTCCATTTTTCGTGATCTCGGGTTGGGTGAGATCATACTTTTTGCGCACCAAGCTGACGTTTGTATTGATATCATTTTGGTGTAGATACGATCTTTTGATCGCCCGTTATTGCATTTTATTGTAATGTAGCAGCGACCAAAAAAACGTACTTCTGGCAATACCAAATATGTGTATATTTCAATTTTTTAGTTTAATTTTGAATGGGGCAAAAAGGGGTGATTTGAACTTTTTTTAAACTTTTTGCATGCTTCAATAGTCTCCATGGGAGACTAGAATCTGCAATTGTCTGATTGCCTCTGCTACATACAGGTGATGATCAGATCGCCTGTATGTAGCAGAAATGCTCACTTGCTATGAGCGCCAATCATCAGGCGGCGCTCATAGCAATCCGGCAAAGACAACCATAGAGGTCTGCTTCAGACCTCTAGTTGTCATGTCAGCCCATCGGTGACCTGCGATCACATGACGGGGTCACCGATGGGTGGGATTTCCGATGCGCTTCTGGTAAGCACGAGTTAAAAGCCGCTGTCAGAGATTGACAGCAGCATTTAACGAGTTAACAGCTGCAGGTTGATCGCGATTCCACCCACGGCTGTTAAAGGCACATGTCAGTTATTCAAAACAGCTGACACATGTCGGAAAAGATGCGGACTCGTAGCTGGAGCCCACATCAAAGGGAGGGAGTCCGATGTGGGAGTACTATTATGCCCAACGTCGGAAAGGGGTTAAGCATGTGGGTGGATCAATCCTAGTTTGGGGTTGTGTTGCAGTCAATGGCACAGGGAACATTTCACAGGTAGAGGGACGAATGGATTCAATAAAATTTCAACAAATTCTTGGTGCAAACATAACACCATCTGTAAATAATCTGCAGTAGAAAAGAGGATGGCTTCTACAGATGTATAATGATCCTAATCACACATCAAAATCCACAAAAGACGACCTCAAAAGGCGCAAGCTGAAGGTTTACAATGGCCCTCACAGTCCATTGATCTGAACATCATTGAAAATCTGTGGCTAGGCCTCAAAATAGCAAAGGATGCAAGATGACCCAGGAATGTCACAGACCTGGGAGAATTTTCCAAGGAAGAACGGATGAGACTACCCCAAACAAGAATTGAAAGACTCCTTTCTGGCTACTAAAAGTGTTAACAAGCTGTGATACTTTCAAAAGGGGATGCTGCTAAGTACTAACCATGCAGGGTGCCCAAACTTTTTGCATTGGCCCATTTTCATTTTTGTAATTTTAAAATGTAGAAGATATAAACCCCATATAACCCCATGATGCTGCATTTCCTTCTATATAACTCCATGACTCTGCATCCCCTCCTAATAATCTGCTCAGGTATGGAGGAGAGTAGGTGTCCATGTAATGATTCCAACAAATGTTTCCATAGCAAACACCTTATATATAGGGGACAGCTCCGCACTATAAACCTATCTGAAACAGAATTATCATAATGAGGGGATGTTGGTTTTTTAAAATGCATGAAATATTAAACTTAGGAATTTAATGGATTTGAGAAATGGTTTTCTGCCCCGCTGAGACTGGCCCTTTGGATCATGGTCTGATAACGCATTTGTCATTGCTGCTGTGAGTGTCAAGGACTCCTTTTTGGTCATTAGTTTCTGTCAGTGGTGATGGCGCGACAGAGCGGTGGATAAGATAAATTGGAGTTCAAAGGTCGGTGACACCATCCTACCCAACGTGATGAATTGGAGTTGAAAAATTTGCTGCAGTTAACGAAAAATTAATTTGCGCTTTGGCTACAAAGAAACACTAAACACTGAGAAGACGAGAGCCGAGATGGGAATCTGCAGAGTTATTTAATTTTTAATGATTATGAAAGGGTTAATCTACAATCAGGTTTTTACGTAGTGCAGAAAAACAGTCGACTTATAGCGAAGATATTGTTTTTGGTGACAGGACCACAACGCATGGACGGAGCTAGCCCACCAGAGCAAAAGCCACTGCTTGTTAGGGCTGCTCAGCTTTGTAATGTGTATATGTCCTATTAAATGATAAAAAGATTTATGAAGATAAGACCACCCCAATAATTAGCCAAATTGCAAAAATTATGTAAACCTTTTGTAGAGAGAGAAGCTTGTTGCTGAAAGCTTCACATTCTTAACTACCAATCTGTGTCTGAAGGATCCCGCACATTCTTACAAGTCACTGATTTTAATGGGAGTTGTGTAATGCTTGATTTTGCCTGTGGTGGCGCTGCACTCATCTCTTCATTGTCTGTCTGATTTTCTCTGCATATTCAGGTCTTTATGGAGCATCAGCATGGAGAGAAGGTCAGAGACTCGTCCGTCAAATATTGGGACCTTCACCTGTCACATTGTTGAAGAATCGTTCACCTAAAGCAGATGAAATACTACATACATTGCAAAAAGGTATCCTGTCTGACTATATATCTATGTGTCTGTCGTACTCAAGAAAAAAAATAAAATTAAATCTGCTTGTCCTCTAACTTCTACCTTTCACTACTGTCAAAAAACTGCATTCTCGGCTTACCATTCTTTGCTGTAGCTGAGCATGTGCAGCTCCTTCTCTAGTTTTTCTTATTCACTGCTGTCTGCTGCTGTAACACCCTGCACATGCTTGACTTTCCATCCTGAGCTCTGGCTGAGCAAGCACAGCTTCATCTCTAACTTTTACCATTCACTGCTGCTGTAATTCTCTGCCCAGAAACTTTGCATGCTAGAAATAGGAGGAAACCAATATGGCTAAATAGAGCTGTAAGGGGCGCAATAAGGGACAAAAAGAAAGCATTTAGAGAATTAAAGGAAGTAGGTAGTGAGGAGGCATTAAATAAATACAGAAAATTAAATAAATTCTGTAAAAAGCAAATCAAGGCAGCAAAGATTGAGACAGAGAGACTCATTGCCAGAGAGAGTAAAAATAATCCCAAAATATTCTTTAACTATATAAATAGTAAGAAACTAAAAAATGACAGTGTTGGCCCCCTTAAAAATAGTCTGGGTGAAATGGTGGATGAGGAAAAAGCCAATATGCTAAATGACTTTTTTTCATCAGTATTTACAAAAGAAAATCCCATGGCAGCCAATATGACTAGTGATAATAATTCCCCATTAAATGTCACCTGCTTAACCCAGCAGGAAGTACGGCGGCGTCTAAAAATCACTAAAATTGACAAATCTCCAGGCCCGGATGGGATACACCCCCGAGTACTGCAGGAACTAAGTACAGTCATTGATAGACCATTATTTTTAATCTTTAAAGACGCCATAATAACAGGGTCTGTACCACAGGACTGACGTATAGCAAATGTGGTGCCAATATTCAAAAAAGGGGCAAAAACTGAACTCGGTAATTATAGGCCAGTAAGCTTAACCTCTACTGTGGGTAAAATCCTGGAGGGCATTCTAAGGGATACTATACTGGAGTATCTGAAGAGGAATAACCTTATGACCCAGTATCAGCACGGGTTTACTAGGGACCGTTCATGTCAGACTAATTTGATCAGCTTCTATGAAGAGGTAAGTTCCGGACTGGACCAAGGGAACCCAGTAGATGTAGTGTATATGGACTTTTCCAAAGCTTTTGATACGGTGCCACACAAAAGGTTGTTACATAAAATGAGAGTAATGGGGATAGGGGAAAATATGTGTAAGTGGGTTGAGAGCTGGCTCAGGGATAGGAAACAAAGGGTGGTTATTAATGGAGCACACTCGGACTGGGTTGCGGTTAGCAGTGGGGTACCACAGGGGTCAGTATTGGGCCCTCTTCTTTTTAACATATTTATTAATGACCTTGTAGGGGGCATTCAGAGTAGAATTTCAATATTTGCAGATGACACTAAACTCTGCAGGGTAATCAATACAGGGGAGGACAATTTTATATTACAGGATGATTTATGTAAACTAGAAGCTTGGGCTGATAAATGGCAAATGAGCTTTAATGGGGATAAATGTAAGGTCATGCACTTGGGTAGAAGTAATAAGATGTATAACTATGTGCTTAATTCTAAAACTCTGGGCAAAACCGTCAATGAAAAAGACCTGGGTATATGGGTGGATGACAAACTCATATTCAGTGGCCAGTGTCAGACAGCTGCTACAAAGGCAAATAAAATAATGGGATGTATTAAAAGAGGCATAGATTCTCATGAGGAGAACATAATTTTACCTCTATACAAGTCACTAGTTCGACCACACTTAGAATACTGTGCACAGTTCTGGTCTCCGGTGTATAAGAAAGACATAGCTGAACTGGAGCGGGTGCAGAGAAGAGCGACAAAGGTTATTAGAGGACTGGGGGGTCTGCAATACCAAGATAGGTTATTACACTTGGGGCTATTTAGTTTGGAAAAACGAAGACTAAGGGGTGATCTTATTTTAATGTATAAATATATGAGGGGACAGTACAAAGACCTTTCTGATGATCTTTTTAATCATAGACCTGAGACAGGGACAAGGGGGCATCCTCTACGTCTGGAGGAAAGAAGGTTTAAGCATAATAACAGACGCGGATTCTTTACCGTAAGAGCAGTGAGACTATGGAACTCTCTGCCGTATGATGTTGTAATGAGTGATTCATTACTTAAATTTAAGAGGGGACTGGATGCCTTTCTGGAAAAGTATAATGTTACAGGGTATATACACTAGATTCCTTGATAAGGCGTTGATCCAGGGAACTAGTCTGATTGCCGTATGTGGAGTCGGGAAGGAATTTTTTTCCCCATGGTGGAGTTACTCTTTTGCCACATGGTTTTTTTTTGCCTTCCTCTGGATCAACATGTTAGGGCATGTTAGGTTAGGCTATGGGTTGAACTAGATGGACTTACAGTCTTCCTTCAACCTTAATAACTATGTAACTATGTAACTATGTAACCTACTATCTTCAGCTATGGCCGAGCATGTACAACATCTTCTCCAACTTTTACCATTGTCTGTGGCTGTAATACTCTGTCGAGAAACTGCTCATGCTTAGCTTACCATCTTCTGTTCTGGCCTAGCATGCGCAACCATTCACTGCCGCTATAGTACCTACAAAAAAAACTAAATCAATCAATTAGAAAGTGAGTGGTTATTGGACTATAGGAACCTACGTAGATTAAATAGCCACCCAAATCTTTTTTTTTTTTTTTACTATAAATCAATTTATTTAGAACATTAAAAAAAAAAAACATAAAAAGTTATAAAAAATGAAAAGAATCATACAGAGGAAAATGGTGAAAAAACATATTGTGTATATATATATATATATATATATATATATATATATATATATATATATATACAGGTCCTTCTCAAAAAATTAGCATATAGTGTTAAATTTCATTATTTACCATAATGTAATGATTACAATTAAACTTTCATATATTATAGATTCATTATCCACCAACTGAAATTTGTCAGGTCTTTTATTGTTTTAATACTGATGATTTTGGCATACAACTCCTGATAACCCAAAAAACCTGTCTCAATAAATTAGCATATTTCACCCATCCAATCAAATAAAAGTGTTTTTTAATAACAAACAAAAAAACCATCAAATAATAATGTTCAGTTATGCACTCAATACTTGGTCGGGAATCCTTTGGCAGAAATGACTGCTTCAATGCGGCGTGGCATGGAGGCAATCAGCCTGTGACACTGCTGAGATGTTATGGAGGCCCAGGATGCTTCAATAGCGGCCTTAAGCTCATCCAGAGTGTTGGGTCTTGCGTCTCTCAACTTTCTCTTCACAATATCCCACAGATTCTCTATGGGGTTCAGGTCAGGAGAGCTGGCAGGCCAATTGAGCACAGTAATACCATGGTCAGTAAACCATTTACCAGTGGTTTTGGCACTGTGAGCAGGTGCCAGGTCGTGCTGAAAAATGAAATCTTCATCTCCATAAAGCATTTCAGCCGAGGGAAGCATGAAGTGCTCCAAAATCTCCTGATAGCTAGCTGCATTGACCCTGCCCTTGATGAAACACAGTGAACCAACACCAGCAGCTGACATGGCACCCCACACCATCACTGACTGTGGGTACTTGACACTGGACTTCAGGCATTTTGGCATTTCCTTCTCCCCAGTCTTCCTCCAGACTCTGGCACCTTGATTTCCGAATGACATGCAAAATTTGCTTTCATCAGAAAAAAGTACTTGGGACCACTTAGCAACAGTCCAGTGCTGCTTCTCTGTAGCCCAGGTCAGGCGCTTCTGCCGCTGTTTATGGTTCAAAAGTGGCTTTACCTGGGGAATGCGGCACCTGTAGCCCATTTCCTGCACACGCCTGTGCACGGTGGCTCTGGATGTTTCCACACCAGACTCAGTCCACTGCTTCCTCAGGTTCCCCAAGGTCTGGAATCGGTCCTTCTCCACAATCTTCCTCAGGGTCCGGTCACCTCTTCTCGTTGTACAGCGTTTTCTGCCACATTGTTTCCTTCCAACAGACTTACCATTGAGGTGCCTTGATACAGCACTCTGGGAACAGCCTATTTGTTGAGAAATTTCTTTCTGGGTCTTACCCTCTTGCTTGAGGGTGTCAATGATGGCCTTCTTGACATCTGTCAGGTCGCTAGGTTTACCCATGATGGGGGTTTTGAGTAATGAACCAGGCAGGGAGTTTTTAAAAGCCTCAGGTATCTTTTGCATGTGTTTAGAGTTAATTAGTTGATTCAGAAGATTAGGGTAATAGGTCGTTTAGAGAACCTTTTCTTGATATGCTAATTTATTGAGACAGGTTTTTTGGGTTATCAGGAGTTGTAGGCCAAAATCATCAGTATTAAAACAATAAAAGACCTGACAAATTTCAGTTGGTGGATAATGAATCTATAATATATGAAAGTTTAATTGTAATCATTACATTATGGTAAATAATGAAATTTAACACTATATGCTAATTTTTTGAGAAGGACCTGTATATATACAGTGCCTACAAGTAGTATTCAACCCCCTGCAGATTTAGCAGGTTTACACATTTGGAATGTACTTGGCATTGTGACATTTGGACTGTAGATCAGCCTGGAAGTGTGAAATGCACTGCAGCAAAAAAGAATGTTATTTCTTTGTTTATTTTTTTTTTTAAATTGGGAAAAGTTTTTTCAGAGGGTCATTTATTATTCAACCCCTCAACCCACCAGAATTCTGTTTGGTTCCCCTAAAGTATTAAGAAGTAGTTCAGGCACAAAGAACAATGAGCTTCACATGTTTGGATTAATTATCTCTTTTTCCAGCCTTTTCTGACTATTTAAGACCCTCCCCAAACTTGTGAACAGCACTCAAACATGGTCAACATGGGAAAGACAAAGGAGCATTCCAAGGCCATCAGAGACAAGATCGTGGAGGGTCACAAGGCTGGCAAGGGGTACAAAACCCTTTCCAAGGAGTTGGGCCTACCTGTCTCCACTGTTGGGAGCATCATCCGGAAGTGGAAGGCTTATGGAACTGGACAGCCTTTGAAAGTTTCCTCCCGTACCGAGGCCAGGCTTGTCCGAAGAGTCAAGGCTAACCCAAGGACAACAAGGAAGGAGCTCCGGGAAGATCTCATGGCAGTGGGGACATTGGTTTCAGTCAATACCATAAGTAACGTACTCCACCGCAATGGTCTCCGTTCCAGACGAGCCCGTAAGGTACCTTTACTTTCAAAGCGTCATGTCAAGGCACGTCTACAGTTTGCTCATGATCACTTGGAGGACTCTGAGACTGACTGGTTCAAGGTTCTCTGGTCTGATGAGACCAAGATCGAGATCTTTGGTGCCAACCACACACGTGACGTTTGGAGACTGGATGGCACTGCATACGACCCCAAGAATACCATCCCTACAGTCAAGCATGGTGGTGGCAGCATCATGCTGTGGGGCTGTTTCTCAGCCAAGAGGCCTGGCCATCTGGTCCGCATCCATGAGAAGATGGATAGCACGGCCTACCTGGAGATTTTGGCCAAGAACTTCCGCTCCTCCATCAAGGATCTTAAGATGGGTCGTCATTTCATCTTCCAACAAGACAACGACCCAAAGCACACAGCCAAGAAAACCAAGGCCTGGTTCAAGAGGCAAAAAATCAAGGTGCTGCAGTGGCCTAGTCAGTCTCCTGACCTTAACCCAATTGAAAACTTGTGGAAGGAGCTCAAGATTAAAGTCCACATGAGACACCCAAAGAACCTAGATAACTTGGAGAAGATCTGCATGGAGGAGTGGGCCAAGATAACTCCAGAGACCTGTGCCGGCCTGATCAGGTCTTATAAAAGACGATTATTAGCTGTAATTGCAAACAAAGGTTATTCCACAAAATATTAAACCTAGGGGTTGAATAATAATTGACCCACACTTTTATGTTTAAAATTTATAAAAATTTAACTGAGCAACAAAACTTTTTGGTTTGTAAGATTTATGCATCTGTTAATAAATCCTGCTCTTGTTTGAAGTTTGAAGGCTCTAACTTATTTGCATCTTATTAAACCTGCTAAATCTGCAGGGGGTTGAATACTACTTGTAGGCACTGTATATATATATATTACAGTACAGACCAAAAGTTTGGACACACCTCATTTAAAGATTTTTCTGTATTTTCATGACTGAAAATTGTACATTCACACTGAAGGCATCAAAACTGTTAATTAACATGTGGAATTATGTACTTAACAAAAAAGTGTGAAACAACTGAAAATATGTCTTATATTCTAGGTTCTTCAAAGTAGCCACCTTTTGCTTTGTTGACTGCTTTGCACACTCTTGGCATTCTCTTGATGAGCTTCAAGAGGTAGTTACCGGAAATGGTCTTCCAACAATCTTGAAGGAGTTCCCAGAGATGCTTAGCACTTGTTGGCCCTTTTTCCTTCACTCTGCAGTCCAACTCACCCCAAACCATCTCGATTGGGTTCAGGTCTGGTGACTGTGGAGGCCAGGTCTTCTGGCGTAGCACCCCATCACTCTCCTTCTTGGTCAAATAGCCCTTACACAGCCTGGAGGTGTGTTTGGGGTCATTGTCCTGTTGAAAAATAGATGATGGTCCAACTAAACGCAAACCGGATGAAATAGCATGCCGCTGCAAGATTCTGTGGTAGCCACGCTGGTTCAGTATGCCTTCAATATCCCCAACAGTGTCACCAGCAAAGCACCCCCACACCATCACACCTCCTCCATGCTTCACGGTGGGACCCAGGCATGTAGAGTCCATCCGTTCACCTTTTCTGCGTCGCACAAAGACACGGTGGTTGGAACCAAAGATCTCAAATTTGGACTCATCAGACTAAAGCACAGATTTCCACTGGTCTAATATCCATTCCTTGTGTTCTTTAGCCCAAATAAGTCTCTTCTGCTTGTTGCCTGTCCTTAGCAGTGGTTTCCTAGCAGCTATTTTACCATGAAGGCCTGCTGCACAAAGTCTCCTCTTAACAGTTGTTGTAGAGATGTGTCTGCTACTAGAACTCTGTGTGGCATTGACCTGGTCTCTAATCTGAGCTGCTGTTAACCTGCGATTTCTGAGGCTGGTGACTCGGATAAACTTATCCTCAGAAGCAGAGGTGACTCTTGGTCTTCCTTTCCTGGGGCGGTCCTCATGTGAGCCAGTTTCTTTGTAGCGCTTGATGGTTTTTGCCACTGCACTTGGGGACACTTTCAAAGTTTTCCCAATTTTTCAGACTGACTGACCTTAATTTCTTTAAGTAATGATGGCCACTCGTTTTTCTTTACTTAGCTGCTTTTTTTCTTGGCATAATACAATTTCTAACAGTCTATTCAGTAGGACTATCAGCTGTGTATCCACCAGACTTCTGCACAACACAACTGATGGTCCCAACCCCATTTATAAGGCAAGAAATCCCACTTATTAAGGCGCACTTGTGAGGTGAAAACCATTCCCGGTGACTACCTCTTGAAGCTCATCAAGAGAATGCCAAGAGTGTGCAAAGTAGTCATCAAAGCAAAAGGTGGCCACTTTGAAGAACCTAGAATATAAGACATATTTTCAGTTGTTTCACACTTTTTTGTTAAGTATATAATTCAAAATTTCATAGTTTTTTTGCCTTCAGTGTGAATTTACAATTTTCATAGTCATGAAAATACAGAAAAATCTTTAAATGAGAGAGTGTGTCCAAACTTTTGGTCTGTACTGTATATATATATATATATATATATATATATAAGTGCAGCGCCCCAGAGTCCTGGTCGTTGCAGTACTGTGGCTCCGCCACTAAGGGGAGCTATGGTACGTCTGATGGCACTGAAGGAGTTCGTCTGACCAGGTATCACAGACACCAATACATTTCACAGTCGGGCCTCCAGGGGGAGCTAAGGGTTCTATTCACTAGGCCACTCCCCACCATTGTGGGTAAACTGGGGGTCAGGCAGGAAGTTAGATCAGAAAGCTGACTGGGTTGGAACCAGGCAACACCTTGTGGCAGAGGGTGTTGTGGGGGGAAGATGCAGTAGGGTCTCTGTCAGGGGTGGGATCCTGACAGAGGCTTGGCAACTTGAACGAACGTAACGGGACCGTGCCTGCTCAGGATAGCGGCGGTGCCCAAGGAAGGATCAGAAGCGAGATAGATTGTGCTGAGTGAGAAACGAGATCAAAGCAAGAGGAGAAACACCAGTAGGAGTCGTGCTGTAAGACCGAGGCAACATCCTACTGAGGCGCACTACCGGTGGCCGGAACGCCGAGGGAGTATTACAACATTCAGCTTCAAGCCATACTCTAAACAGCGGCAGGACAGTCAGTCTAAGGCGGGCTGTCTCACTTAAATCACCTATGCAGTCTTGGGGGGCAACTTGTGGAGAGGGGCGACTCTAGGGTCCCGGAAGAGCTCCGAGCCTACCCGTCAAACGGGTGCCGTCCCAACCGTAACATCAGGGAGGGACGGAGGATTAGCAGAACATCATCTAATCGAGTTGTGAGGGAACTTAAGAAACAGACACAACAGTTGTGGGGACTTTCTGTAAGCACAGCAGGGAAGGACCACAACACATAGCGCTAGAAGGAAGGCACAGATTTCCACCTGTTAAGAGGACTCTAGAGGTGCCATTGGACCGGCCGGACTTGCGCAGCCTGGTTATCCGGATTCCGGACTGAGGACCCAGAGATCTTCAGTAAAGAGGTAAAGAGACTGCAAACTTGGTGTCCTCGTTATTTACTGCACCGCACCACTACCACCACCATCCACATCACTCACTGTACGCCCCTCGGCAGGGTCGCGGACCGGGGCCTAGCCACCGTGACAACCCCAGAGCAGAGACTCAGAAGCCCGGTACTGGGTACCCCTCGGCCCTGCGGCAGTGGGGGCGCTGCATATATATTCTAAAATACATGGTCGATATTAAATAAAGTGGCTGTGCAATAGACAATCTATGAATGGAGTGATAATGAATATATGTGTAGTATATTATACCGCAGTTTGGTAAAGTGTAAGTAGTTACATGGTATATTTGCATTTGACAGCTACATCTATTAACCCCTTTCTGACATTGGACGTACTATCCCGTCGAGGTGGGGTGGGCCCGTATGACCACCGACGGGATAGTACGTCCAGCGCGATCGGCGGCGCTCACGGGAAGAGCGCGGCCGATCGCGGCCGGGTGTCAGCTGCCTATCGTAGCTGACATCCGGCACTATGTGCCAGGAGCGGTCACGGATCGCCCCCGGCACATTAACCCCCGGCACACCACGATCAAACATGATCGCGGTGTGCCGGCGGTATAGGGAAGCATCGCGCAGGGAGGGGGCTCCCTGCGGGCTTCCCTGAGACCCCCGGAGCAACGCGACAACAGGCGCCGGGAAGCATAGAAAAAGTGCACGTCAGATCGGTGATCTGACACCGTGCACAGCAAAGTGTCAGATCACCGATCTTACACTATAACATGATGCCCCCCCTTTGGGACAATGTTATGGTGTAAAAAAAAAAATATTCCAATGTGTAAAAAAAATTTAAAATATATATATTGTTCCTATAAATACATTTCTTAATCTAAATTAAAAAAAACAAAATAAAAGTACACATATTTAGTATCGCCGCGTCCGTAACAACCCCACCTATAAAACTATATCACTAGTTAACCCCTTCAGTGAACACCGTAAAAAAAAAAAATAAATAACGAGGCAAAAAACAACGCTTTATTCTCATACCGCCAACCAAAAAGTGGAATAACACGCGATCAAAAAGACGAATATAAATAACCATGGTACCGCTGAAAACGTCATCTTGTGCCGCAAAAAACGAGCCGCCATACAGCATCAAAAAAATAAAAAAGTTATAGTCCTCAGAATAAAGCGATGCAAAAATAATTATTTTTTCTATAAAATACTTTTTATCGTATAAAAGCGCCAAAACATAAAAAAATGATACAAATGAGGTATCGCTGTAATCGTACTGACCCAAAGAATAAAACTGCTTTATCAATTTTACCAAACGCGGAACGGTATAAATGCCTCCCCCAAAAGAAATTCATGAATAGCTGGTTTTTGGTCATTCTGCCTCACAAAAATCGGAATAAAAAGCGATCAAAAAATGTCACGTGCCCGAAAAAACAAGACCTCACATGACTCTGTGGACTCAAATATGGAAAAATTATAGCTTTCATAATGTGGTAACGCAAAAAATATTTTTTGCAATAAAAAGCGTCCTTCAGTGTATGACGGCTGCCAATCATAAAAATCCGCTAAAAAAACCCCGCTATAAAAGTAAATCAAACCCCCCTTCATCACCCCCTTAGTTAGGGAAAAATTAAAAAATTTAAAAAAATGTATTTATTTCCATTTTCCCATTAGGGTTAGGGCTAGGGTTAGGGTTAGGGCTAGGGTTAGGGCTAGGGTTAGGGCTAGGGTTAGGGTTAAGGCTACAGTTAGGGTTGGGGCTAAAGTTAGGGTTAGGGTTGGGTCTAAAGTTAGGGTTAGGGTTGGGGCTAAAGTTAGGGTTAGGGTTTGGATTACATTTACGGTTGGGAATAGGGTTGGAATTAGGGTTAGGGGTGTGTCTGGGATAGAGGTGTGGTTAGGGTTACCGTTGGGATTAGGGTTAGGGATGTGTTTGGATTAGGGTTTCAGTTATAATTGGGGGTTTTCCACTGTTTAGGCACATCATGGGCTCTCCAAACGCGACATGGCGTCCGATCTCAATTCCAGCCAATTCTGCGTTGAAAAAGTAAAACAGTGCTCCCTCTGTTATGACCCCAATGGCAGAGGGTCTCAGAAATAATTACTAAGTCTGCAAACACAAAAAACCAGCTCATAGGGCAGTGGTAACTGAGCTGACCATATATCTAATCCTAGCACCACAAATAGCAGCAGCCGGGGAACGTGCCTACGTTGGTTCTAGACGTCTCGCGCCAGCCGGAGAACTAACTAACCCTAGAAGGGAAAAGAAAGACCTTTCTTGCCTCCAGAGAAAAGACCCCAAAAGTTGGATACAAGCCCCCAACAAATAATAACGGTGAGGTAAGAGGAAAAGACAAACGTAAGAATGAGCTAGGTATTTAGCAAAGAGAGGCCCACTAGCTAATAGCAGAATATAGTAAGATGACTTATAAGGTCAGCAAAAACCCTATCAAAATATCCACGCTGGATATTCAAGAACCCCCGAACCGTCTAACGGCCCGGGGGGAGAACACCAGCCCCCTAGAGCTTCCAGCAAAGTCAGGAATCACATTTAGTACAAGCTGGACAAAAATAAGAGCAAAGCAAATAACCAAAAAACAAAGAAGCAGGACTTAGCTTAATTTTGCACGAACAAGGAGCAGCAGACAGGAGCAAACAGAAAGGATCTGATTACAACGATGCCAGGCACTGGACTAAGGATCCAGGAAGTTTATATAGCAACACCCCTGGACTAACGACTCAGGTAGGTGCCAAACTGAAGAAAGACAATCCCAGAGTCATATCACTAGTAACCACAAGAGGGAGCCAAAAAGTCTAATTCACAACAGTACCCCCCCCTTAAGGAGGGGTCACCGAACCCTCACCAAGACCACCAGGGCGATCAGGATGAGCAGCGTGAAAGGCACGAACTAAATCGGCCGCATGCACATCAGAAGCAACCACCCAGGAATTATCCTCCTGACCATAGCCTTTCCACTTGACCAGATACTGAAGCCTCCGTCTGGAGAGACGAGAATCCAAGATCTTCTCCACCACGTACTCCAACTCGCCCTCAACCAACACCGGAGCAGGAGGCTCAACAGAAGGAACCACAGGTACAACGTACCGCCGCAACAAAGACTTATGGAACACGTTGTGAATGGCAAACGACACCGGAAGATCCAAGCGAAAGGACACAGGATTAAGGATTTCCAATATCTTGTAAGGACCGATGAAGCGAGGCTTAAATTTAGGAGAGGAGACCTTCATAGGAACAAATCGAGAAGACAGCCATACCAAATCCCCAACACGAAGTCGGGGACCCACACCGCGGCGGCGGTTGGCAAAACGCTGAGCCTTCTCCTGTGACAACTTTAAGTTGTCCACCACATGATTCCAGATCTGCTGCAACCTATCCACCACAGAATCTACCCCAGGACAGTCAGAAGGCTCCACATGTCCCGAGGAAAAACGAGGATGGAAACCAGAGTTGCAGAAAAATGGCGAAACCAAAGTAGCGGAACTAGCCCGATTATTAAGGGCAAACTCAGCCAACGGCAAGAAGGTCACCCAATCATCCTGATCTGCCGAAACAAAACACCTCAAATAAGCCTCCAGAGTCTGATTAGTTCGCTCCGTTTGTCCATTAGTCTGAGGATGAAAGGCAGACGAAAACGACAAATCAATGCCCATCCTAGCACAAAAGGATCGCCAGAACCTGGAAACAAACTGGGATCCTCTGTCAGACACAATATTCTCAGGAATGCCGTGTAAACGAACCACATTCTGAAAGAACACAGGAACCAGATCGGAAGAGGAAGGCAGCTTAGGCAAAGGCACCAAATGGACCATTTTAGAAAAGCGATCACATACCACCCAGATGACAGACATGCCCTGAGACACCGGGAGATCTGAAATGAAATCCATGGAAATGTGTGTCCAAGGCCTCTTCGGGACAGGCAAGGGCAAGAGCAACCCACTGGCACGAGAACAGCAAGGCTTAGCTCGAGCACAAGTCCCACAGGACTGCACAAATGACCGCACATCCCGTGACAAGGAAGGCCACCAAAAGGACCTAGCCACCAGATCTCTGGTGCCAAAAATTCCCGGATGCCCTGCCAACACCGAGGAATGAACCTCGGAAATGACTCTGCTGGTCCACTTATCAGGAACAAACAGTCTGTCAGGTGGACAAGAGTCAGGTCTACCAGCCTGAAATCTCTGCAACACACGTCGCAAATCAGGAGAAATGGCCGACAAGATAACTCCCTCTTTAAGAATACCAACTGATTCTGCGACTCCAGGAGAGTCAGGCACAAAGCTCCTTGAAAGAGCATCAGCCTTCACATTCTTTGAACCTGGTAAATACGAGACCACAAGGTCAAAACGGGAGAAAAACAATGACCAGCGGGCCTGTCTAGGATTCAGGCGTTTAGCAGACTCGAGATACATCAAATTTTTGTGATCAGTCAAGACCACCACACGATGCTTAGCACCCTCGAGCCAATGACGCCACTCCTCAAATGCCCACTTCATGGCCAGCAGCTCCCGATTGCCAACATCATAATTCCGCTCAGCAGGCGAAAACTTCCTAGAGAAGAAAGCACATGGTCTCATTACCGAGCAACCAGGGCCTCTCTGCGACAAAACGGCCCCTGCCCCAATCTCAGAAGCATCCACTTCGACCTGAAAGGGAAGTGAGACATCAGGCTGGCACAAAACAGGCGCCGAAGTAAACCGGCGCTTCAACTCTTGGAACGCCTCCACGGCTGCAGGAGCCCAGTTAGCAACATCAGAACCTTTCTTGGTCATATCCGTCAAAGGTTTAACAACGCTAGAAAAATTAGCGATAAAACGACGGTAGAAGTTAGCAAAACCCAAGAACTTCTGAAGACTCTTAACTGACGTGGGTTGAGTCCAATCATGAATAGCTCGGACCTTGACTGGGTCCATCTCCACAGCAGAAGGGGAAAAAATAAACCCCAAAAAGGGAACCTTCTGTACTCCAAAGAGACACTTTGAGCCCTTAACAAACAAAGCATTCTCACGCAAAACCTGAAACACCATCCTGACCTGCTCCACATGTGAGTCCCAATCTTCAGAGAAAACCAGAATATCATCCAGATAAACAATCATAAATTTATCCAGATACTTCCGGAAAATATCATGCATAAAGGACTGAAACACTGAGGGAGCATTAGAGAGCCCAAAAGGCATCACCAAGTACTCAAAATGACCTTCGGGCGTATTAAATGCTGTCTTCCATTCATCTCCTTGCTTAATGCGCACAAGGTTGTACGCACCACGAAGATCTATCTTGGTGAACCACTTGGCACCTTTAATCCGGGCAAACAAGTCCGACAACAGAGGCAAAGGATACTGAAATTTAACAGTGATTTTATTCAGAAGCCGATAGTCAATACAAGGTCTCAAAGATCCGTCCTTCTTGGCCACAAAAAAGAATCCCGCACCAAGAGGGGAAGAGGATGGACGGATATGCCCCTTCTCCAGAGACTCCTTGATATACGAACGCATTGCGGCATGCTCAGGTACAGACAGATTAAACAGTCTTCCCTTAGGAAATTTACTACCTGGAATCAAATCTATGGCACAGTCACAGTCCCTATGAGGAGGCAGAGCACTGGACCTGGACTCGCTGAATACATCCTGATAATCAGACAAATACTCAGGAACTTCCGAAGGAGTAGAGGAAGCAATAGACACCGGCGGGGAATCAGCATGAATTCCCTGACAGCCCCAACTTGACACAGACATTGCCTTCCAATCCAAGACTGGATTGTGGGTCTGTAACCATGGCAGACCCAAAACGACCAAATCATGCATTTTATGCAGAACAAGAAAACGAATCACCTCCCGATGTTCAGGAGTCATGCACATGGTTACCTGCGTCCAAAACTGCGGTTTATTTTCCGCCAATGGCGTAGCATCAATACCTCTAAGAGGAATAGGATTTACCAACGGTTCAAGAACAAAACCACAGCGCTTGGCAAATGACAGATCCATACGACTCAGGGCAGCACCTGAATCCACAAACGCCATAACAGGGTAAGAAGACAATGAGCAAATTAAAGTCACAGACAAAATAAATTTAGGTTGCAAATTACCAATGGCGACAGGACTAACAACCCTTGTTAGGCGTTTAGAGCATGCTGATATAACATGTGTAGAATCACCACAGTAAAAACACAACCCATTCTGACGTCTATGATTTTTCCGCTCATTTCTAGTCTGAATTCTATCACATTGCATTAAATCAGGTGTTTGTTCAGACAACACCACCAGAGGATTAGCGGTTTTGCGCTCCCGCAAACGCCGGTCAATTTGAATAGCCAGCGCCATGGAATCATTCAGACTTGTAGGAATGGGGAAACCCACCATCACATTCTTAATGGCTTCAGAAAGGCCATTTCTGAAATTTGCGGCCAGAGCACACTCATTCCACTGAGTAAGCACGGACTATTTCCGAAATTTTTGGCAATACACTTCAGCTTCATCCTGGCCCTGAGAAATAGCCAGCAAGGCTTTTTCTGCCTGAACTTCAAGATTGGGTTCCTCGTAAAGCAATCCAAGCGCCAGAAAAAACGCATCAATATTGCCAATGCCGGATCTCCTGGCGCTAGCGAGAAAGCTCAATCCTGAGGGTCGCCCCGAAAAAAAGAGATAACAATTTTAACTTGCTGAGCTGAATCTCCAGATGAACGGGGTCTCAGAGATAGAAACAATTTACAATTATTCCTGAAATTCCTAAACTTAAATCGGTCTCCAGAAAACAGTTCAGGAATAGGTATTTTAGGTTCAGACATTGGACTACTGGTAACAAAATCTTGTATGCCCAGCACACGAGCAGCAAGCTGGTCTACACTTGTAATCAAGGTCTGGACATTCATGTCTGCAGCAAGCACAAGCCACTCAGAGGTAAAGGGGAGGAAGAGAGGAAAAAAAAAAAAACTCAGAATTTCCTTTCTTATTATCCCACTTCTGCAATGCATTAAACATTCAATGTTGGCCTGGCATACTGTTATGACCCCAATGGCAGAGGGTCTCAGAAATAATTACTAAGTCTGCAAACACAAAAAACCAGCTCATAGGGCAGTGGTAACTGAGCTGACCATATATCTAATCCTAGCACCACAAATAGCAGCAGCCGGGGAACGTGCCTACGTTGGTTCTAGACGTCTCGCACCAGCCAGAGAACTAACTAACCCTAGAAGGGAAAAGAAAGACCTTTCTTGCCTCCAAAGAAAAGACCCCAAAAGTTGGATACAAGCCCCCAACAAATAATAACGGTGAGGTAAGAGGAAAAGACAAACGTAAGAATGAGCTAGGTATTTAGCAAAGAGAGGCCCACTAGCTAATAGCAGAATATAGTAAGATGACTTATAAGGTCAGCAAAAACCCTATCAAAATATCCACGCTGGATATTCAAGAACCCCCGAACCGTCTAACGGCCCGGGGGGAGAACACCAGCCCCCTAAAGCTTCCAGCAAAGTCAGGAATCACATTTAGTACAAGCTGGACAAAAATAAGAGCAAAGCAAATAACCAAAAAACAAAGAAGCAGGACTTAGCTTAATTTTGCACGAACAAGGAGCAGCAGACAAGAGCAAACAGAAAGGATCTGATTACAACGATGCCAGGCACTAGACTAAGGATCCAGGAAGTTTATATAGCAACACCTCTGGACTAACGACCCAGGTGGGTGCCAAACTGAGGAAAGACAATCCCAGAGTCATATCACTAGTAACCACAAGAGGGAGCCAAAAAGTCTAATTCACAACATCCCTCCTTTCCGAGCTCTCTCGTGTGCCCAAACAGGGGTTTTCCCCAACATATGGGGTATCAGCGTACTCAGGACAAATTGGACAACAACTTTTGGGGTCCAATTTCTCCTGTTACCCTTGGGAAAATACAAAACTGGGGGCTAAAAAATAATTTTTGTGGGAAAAAAAAGGATTTTTTATTTGCATGGCTCTGCGTTATAAACTGTAGTGAAACACTTGGGGGTTCAAAGCTCTCACAGCACATCTAGATGAGTTCCTTAGGGAGTTTACTTTCCAAAATGCTGTCACTTTGTGGGGGGTTTCTACTGTTTAGGTACATTAGGGGCTCTGCAAACGCAGTGTGACTCCTGCAGACCATTCCATCTAAGTCTGCATTCCAAATATCGCTCCTTCCCTTCCGAGCCCTCCCATGCGCCCAAACGGTGGTTCCCCACCATATATGGGGGCGTACTCAGGACAAATTGGACAACAACTTTTGGGGTCCAATTTCTCCTGTTACCCTCGGGAAAATACAAAACTGGGGGCTAAAAAATAATTTTTGTGGGAAAAATTTTTTGTTTTATTTTTACGGCTCTGCATTATAAACTTCTGTGAAGCCCTTGGTGGGTCAAAGTGCTCACCACACATCTAGATAAGTTCCTTAGGGGGTCTACTTTCCAAAATGGTGTCACTTGTGGGGGGTTTCTACTGTTTAGGTACATTAGGGGCTCTGCAAACGCAATGTGACTCCTGCAGACCATTCCATCTAAGTCTGCATTCCAAATGGCGCTCCTTCCCTTCTGAGCCCTCCCATGCGCCCAAACGGGGGTTCCCCCCCACATATGGGGTATCAAAGTACTCAGGACAAATTGGAAAACAACTTTGGTGTCCAATTTCTCCTGTTACCCTCGGAAAAATACAAAACTGGGGGGCTAAAAAATAATTTTTGTGGAAAAAAATTTTTGTTTTATTTTTACGGCTCTGCATTATAAACTTTTGTGAAGCCCTTGGTGGGTCAAAGTGCTCACCACACCTCTAGATAAGTTCCTTAGGGGGTCTACTTTCCAAAATGGTGTCACTTGTGCGGGGTTTCAATGTGTAGGCACACCAGTGGCTCTCCAAACGCAGCATGGCGTCCCATCTCAATTCCTGTCAATTTTGCATTGAAAAGTCAAACGGCGCTCCTTCCCTTCCGAGCTCTCCCATGCGCCCAAACAGTGGTTTACCCCCACATATGGGGTATCAGCGTACTCAGGACAAATTGGACAACAACTTTTGGGGTCCAATTTCTTCTCTTACCCTTGGGAAAATAAAAAATTGGGGGCGAAAAGATAATTTTTGTGAAAAAATATGATTTTTTATTTTTACGGTTCTGCATTATAAACTTCTGTGAAGCACTTGGTGGGTCAAAGTGCTCACCACACCTCTAGATAAGTTCCTTAGGGGGTCTACTTTCCAAAATGGTGTCAGTTGTGGGGGGTTTCAATGTTTAGGCACATCAGTGGCTCTCCAAACGCAACATGGCGTCCCTGTTATGATCCGGTGACCTTGGAGCCGCATGAGACTTTCTCAGGAGTAGGTGGAACCTGTACTGACCGCAAACCCTAAACTGTCACCGCAACTAGAAGTAGCCGTGGGGTGTACCTAACACATCCTAGACACCTCGACACAGCCGGAGGACTAAATACCCCTATAGATGGAAATGGGAATTCTATCTTGCCTCAGAGCAGAACCCCAAAGGATAGGCAGCCCCCCACAAATATTGACTGTGAGTATTAGAGGAAAGACACACACAGGCAGAAATCAGGATTTAGCAAAAGAGGCCACGCTAGCTAAATAGGAAAGGATAGGACAGAATACTAAGCGGTCAGTATTAAAACCCTAAAAATATCCACAGCAGATAATACAAAAATTCCACCATCTAACTAAAGACATGGAATGTATATCTGCATCTCCTGAGAATCCAACTAGACTGAAATATCCAAACACAGTCTAAGCTGGACAAGAAAAAACATTGAATAGTACTGAATTGTAAAGCACACAGCATGTATGCTGTAGAAACAAAACCAGACACTTATCTTTGCTGATTTGGCAGCAGGGCTGGAGGAACCAGACAGAGATGCAAAACCTCCAAGAACAATGGACAACTGGCAAGGGCTAATGAATCCTGCACACCTAAATATCCCAGTCAGAGCTGCAATCAGCAGGGACACCTGCCAAGGATTGCAACCCAGGGACAACTGCATTACTACCAACAACCACCGGAGGGAACCCAAGAGCAGAATTCACAACACGTCCCATCTCAATTCCTGTCAATTTTGCATTGAAAAGTCAAACGGCGCTCCTTCCCTTCCGAGCTCTCCTATGCGCCCAAACAGTGGTTTACCCCCACATATGGGGTATCAGCGTACTCAGAAGAAATTGGACCCCAAAAGATGTTGTACAATTTGTCCTCTTACCCTTGGGAAAATAAAAAATTGGGGGCGAAAAGGTAATTTTTGTGAAAAAATATGATTTTTTATTTTTACGGTTCTGCATTATAAACTTCTGTGAAGCACTTGGTGGGTCAAAGTGCTCACCACACCTCTAGATAAGTTCCTTAGGGGGTCTACTTTCCAAAATGGTGTCACTTGTGGGGAGTTTCAATGTTTAGGCACATCAGTGGCTCTCCAAACGCAACATGGCGTCCCATCTGAATTCCAGTCAATTTTGCATTGAAAAGTCAAATGGCGCTCCTTCGCTTCCGAGCTCTGTCATGCGCCCAAACAGTGGTTTACCCCCACATATGGGGTATCGGCGAACTCAGGACAAATTGTACAACAACTTTTGGGGTCCATTTTCTCCTGTTACCCTTGGTAAAATAAAACAAATTGGAGCTGAAGTAAATTTTTTGTGAAAAAAAGTTAAATGTTCATTTTTATTTAAACATTCCAAAAATTCCTGTGAAACACCTGAAGGGTTAATAAACTTCTTGAATGTGGTTTTGAGCACCTTGAAGGGTGCAGTTTTTAGAATGATGTCACACTTGGGTATTTTCTATCATATAGACCCCTCAAAATGACTTCAAATGAGATGTGGTCACAAAAAAAAAATGGTGTTGTAAAAATGAGAAATTGCTGGTCAACTTTTAACCCTTATAACTCCCTAACAAAAAAAAATGTTGTTTCCAAAATTGTGCTGATGTAAAGTAGACATGTGGGAAATGTTACTTATTAAGTATTTTGTGCGACATATCTCTGTGATTTTAATTGCATAAAAATACAAAGTTGGAAAATTGCGAAATTTTCAACATTTTCACCAAATTTCCATTTTTTTCACAAATAAACGCAGGTAATATCAAAGAAATTTTACCACTATCATGAAGTACAATATGTCATGAGAAAACAATGTCAGAATCACTGGGATCCGTTGAAGCGTTCCAGAGTTATAACCTCATAAAGGGACAGTGGTCAGAATTGTAAAAATTGGCCCGGTCATTAACGTGTAAACCACCCTTGGGGGTGAAGGGGTTAAGAGTAGTTGACCAGAATGGCAAGAGACCCAGAACTGCTCAACTTGCCATCCTCGGCACTGGCTGAGCATGCACAGTTTCTTCTCTAACTTTAACCACTTCCATTGTTAAACACTGCTTACCATTCTCAACTCTAGCCAAACATGCACAGCATATGTTCTAACTTGTACCATTCACTGCTGCTGTAATACTCAGTCAACAAACTGTGCATGCTCATCCTAATATCTTGATCTTTATTTTTTTATATAGCGCCAACATATTCCGCATCGCTTTAGTTTGCACACATTGTTATCACTGTTTTCATTGGGGCTCACAATCTAAATTCCCTGAATTCCCTGTCAGTATGTCTTTGGAGTTTGGTAGGACACCAGAGAACCCGGAGGAAACCCCGCAAACACGGGGAGAACATACAAGCTCCTTGCAGATGTTGTCCTTGGTGGAATTTGAACCCAGGACTCCAGTGCTGCAGTCTACACCATGTTCCAAATTATTATGCAAATGATATTTCTCGGATTTTCCTAAATGGCCGGTGTAAATGACAGTCAGTCTAATAAAAGTCATCACCCGTTAGAGCAGAGGTGTCAAACTGCATTCCTCGAGGGCCGCCAACATGTCATGTTTTCAGGATTTCCTTGTATTGCACAGGTGATAATTTAATCACCTGCACAGAATGATTCCAGCACCTTGTGGAATGCTAAGGAAATCCTGAAAACATGACCTGTTGGCGGCCCTCAAGGAATGTAGTTTGACACCTCTGCGTTAGAGTATACATCGAATTCTATTGAAGAAACCTCCTAATGATAACCGTATAATCTCCAAAATGAATAAAAAAATCAAAATGCACTGTTCCATATTATTAGGCACAGTAGAATTTCTAAACATTTGATATGTTTTAAAGAACTGAAAATGCTCATTTCTTGAATTTGCAGCATTAGGAGGTCACATTCGCTGAACAAAAAAGCTATTTAACTCCAAAACATCCTAACAGGCCAAGTTACATGTTAACATAGGAACCCTTCTTTGATATCACCTTCAGAATTCTTGCATCATTGAAATTGTGAGTTTTTGGAGAAATTCTGCTTGTACTGCTTCGCATGGAGTCAGAATAGCCTCCCAGAGCTGCTGTTTTAATGTGAACTGCCTCCCACCCTCATAGATCTATTGCTTGATGATGCTGCAAAGGTTCTCTATAGGGTTGAGGTCAGGGGAAGATGGTGGCCACACCATGAGTTTATCTCCTTTTATGCCCATAGCAGCCAATGACTCAGAGGTATTCTTTGCAGCATGAGATGGTGCATTGTGATGCATGAAGATGATTTTGCTCCTGAAGGCACATTTCTGCTTTTTATACCATGGAAGAAAGTTGTCAGTCAGAAACTCTATATACTTTGCAGAGGTAATTTTCACACCTTCAGGAACCTTAAAGGGCCCTACCAGCTGTTTCCCCATGATTCCAGCCCAAAACATGACTCCCCTCCTTGCTGACGTTGCAGCCTTGTTGGGACATGGTGGCCATCCACCAAAAATCCACTACTCCATCCATCTGACACTCATCAGTAAACAAGACTGTTTGAAAATTAGTCTTCATGTATGTCTGGGCTCACTGCAACGGTTTCTGCTTGTGAACACTGTTTAGGGGTGGCCGAATAGTAAGTTTATGAACCAAAGCAAGCCTTTGAAGGATACTACACCTTGAGGTTCGAGGGACTCCAGAGGCACCAGCAGCTTCAAATATCTGTTTGCTGGTTTGTAATGGCTTTTGAGAAGCTCCTCTCTTAATCTGAAGAACTTGTCTGGCAGAAACCTTCCTCATTATGCCTTTATCAGCACGAACACGTCTGTGCTCAGATTCAGCCACAAATCTCTTTAACAGTACGATTATCACGCTTAAGTTTTTGGGAAATATCTAATGTTTTCATCCCTTGACCAAGGCATTGTACTATTTGATGCTTTTCAGCAGCAGAAAGATCCTTTTTCTTTTCCATGTTACTTGAAAACTGTGGCCTGCTTAATAATGTGGAACATCATTTTAAAGTAGTTTTCCTTTAATTATAATCACCTGGAAAACTAATTATCACATGTGTTTAAGATTGATTTCAGTGATCCATTGAGCCCTGAGACACAATACCATCCATGAGTCTATTTGAAAAACAAAACAAATAAAACTTTGTCACTTAAATCCAATTTGCATAATAATTTGGAACAATGTGTAATGTCTGAGCCACAACAATGCACAATATCTTCTCTTACTCTTATCATTGACTGTGGCTGCAATACTCTGCCGAGAAACTGCGCATGATCAGCTTACCTTCCTCATCTCTGGCCAAACATGCATAGCTTCTTCTCTTACTTTACCATTCGTTGCTGCTGTAGAACGCTGTTGAGAAACTTTACATACCCCACTTACTGTCCTCAACTTTGGCTGAGCAAGCACAGCATCTTCTCAGACTTCTACCATTTACTGTCTCTGCAATACCCTGATGAGAAATTGCATAAGCTCTGCTTGCTATTCTAAACTCTGGGTGACCATATGTTGGTTCTTCTCTAACTTCTACCATTCACTGCCGCTAATTGTCTCTGTTTTGCAGGAAGCTGCAGAAAATACCAAAAAGTGGGGTCTCCACAAAATCTTAAGCACAAGTGCCCTCAAGTTCTCCACAGTAGCACCAATAAATTACAGAATCGAATACTAGATTGCACCCAGGTCATCCCAGAGATCGGTGTTGGAGAACATCGACTTAGACCTGCAGGTAAAATATATGGAAAAGATGGAGCGGAGAGGAGGCATAGTAACAGATCAAACAGTTCATCTCCAAAAAGACCCCACGTCACCCTGGAGAGGAAACCTTGCGGAAAGGAGAATGCTGGAGACAATCTTGTGGGTGTCACAACCAGCGGCAATAGGCGAAATTATAGTGTGGAGCAAATTCGGGACTTCATGAAGAAGAAAGCCATAGAGAGACAGAAGATGGAGCGCGAGAACCAAACCAAGATGGAGAAAGCTGTACAGATGAGGAAAAAGCAGCTAGATAATGTAATAAAGAAGCAGAAAGAGGCGTTTCCACCAAAAAAAGGAGAAAGAAATGCTGTTGTGTCCTGGAAGATCACCCAGCAACAACCTGCTGTAAGTAATGCCGCCACTGCTGCAATTCATAATTTCATATAGCATGCTGCAGCACTGCACTACAAGTCTCAGTATGTCCTAGCAGGGTACACCAACAAGGGCTGTCTAGGAAAGGTAACTCCTTTAATAGTCTACTACTTTTAAAGCCTTCCCACACCATAATGTACCAGTACATCTGCGGTAAACTGGTGTATAAAGAAGTCTCAGGACCATCAGCTTCTAACAGTAGCTATCGGAGCTAGAACTGATCATTGCTGCTTAACCATTTAACTGTCAATAGGCGCGATCTCTGTATTGGCTTCTTTCTATGTCCCATTGCCCCCGACGGGTGGGTTTTCATAGGAGATCATCATTTTTCCTATTTCTCATGATAGCATCACCTGAGAGAGGGGATCCTACCTTCAAGGACAGGAAAGCTACCTAATAAAAGGGTGGTGTTTCTTCATGGCATCAGTTTGGTTTCCGATCCTTGGAGTGGGAACCTACATCCTGGAGTTGTCCCAGGGGAATGATCTTCATGGGACATGAAGACTTGCCCTGGTCTAGTCACCTGAGTAGCGGTATGAGACTGCTGCAGCTTGAGCAGGTGGGTCCTGTAGGCGCCAGAGCTGTTCCAATGGGGAAATCAGCTGGTAAGCGGATGTTGGACAGTGGCGGCATAGTAAACTGATGTGTCTACTGGTCTGTGAAAGCGCGCCCTGACGATGAGCACACCGGTGATGTCGGGAGCGCCGGACGTGATGGATCCACTTCCACGGTATGTTAGGGGAGGCACCAAATTTGAATGGCAGTGCTGTGTTTGAAGGCCATTGACTGCTGGATGAAAGTTGCGGTCAGCCCAGCCGAGGAGCGGCCAGGTGACAACCTGTGAAGACCCTCCTCAGCAGCAGCCAACGGCAGCGCTAAGAATGTTGGATTGTTCCAGCAGGATGCACATGACCACAGCCCCCAAAGAAGCTCATGCTGAAGAAATGATTTCTCCTCATAATCTGGAATGTAAATGACTCTTGACTGGTAAGTGACCGTCTTGAATATTCACCTTGTAATTGGTTTTTTTGTCATTTTGCTTCTTAGGGAAAACCTAGGAAATGTGTGACAGAAACCAAATTCAGGGAATGTTTACTGTGCAAGGCAAGGTTACCAAATCCAAGGGATCAACCACTATTCTAAACTGAATGGGCCTAACCTTGTCAGATTTCAGCCGCTATGTCTGGGAGACTGGCTGCTAATTCCTGGTTTTGTTGACTCAAGGAGAGGTTATGTCTCTATAAAGACTATCTGGAGGAGCAGCGATCCTTTCCTGTAAATTATAAAGTTCTCCCCCTCTTCAAAAGGGAGTAAAAAAAAATCCTAAAAGGAAGGGTTAGTTATAGGGATGAGCGGACCCAAACTGTAAAGTTTGAGGTTTGTATGGACACCTGGTGTCCGGTACCGAACCCCGAACATGGACTTTTTACCGGAAGGCTGGTTTACTGTTCGGATGCCTAATAAAGCTTGTTGAAAGGCTGTAGTGTAGTAAATCAACAAGCTTTTAGGCTTTGGGCACTTCCAGAGCCATCACAGCCATGCCAAGTATTGGCATGTCAGTGATTGGCCGATGCACCACGTTACCCGAACTTTAAATTTCCGTACCACGGGTGTCGCCATCATTTTGCTCTGATTAGCGTAGAGACAGGACGCACCTGGAGTGAGGGACAGTGTTAGGTTCTGTGTGTGCGCATTCTGCAAAACAACCTCTGTATGTGTACTTTGCACCCCTGTCTGAGGAAGTACTGTGCCACAAAACCTCTGTGTGCTCTGCACCTGTGTCTGTGTGAGAACTGTGTTGTTAAAGGGACCCTGTCAGCAGATTTTGCCGCTATAAGGTGCGGCCACTGCCTTTCACGGCTTATCTGCAGCATTCTACAATGTCCCCAGTCCGACCTGCAAGTGAAGAAAAATAAGTTATATTATACTCACCCGGGGGGGGGGGGGTGTTGCTCCGGTCCGATGGGTGTCGCAGTTCCGGGTCCGGTGCCTCCCATCTTGTGACGCCGCCCTCCTGCTTCATCGCTCCCGACATTGGCGCTCCTGCGCAGGCGTACTTCTCTGCCCTGCTAAGGGCAGAGTAAAGTATTGCAGTGCGCAGGCTCTGGGAGAGGTCAGAGAGGCCTGGCCCCTGTGCACTGCAGTACTTTACTCTGCCCTCAACAGGGCTGAGAAGTACGCCTGCGCAGGAGCGCCGATACCGGGGAGCGATGAAGATGGGAGGCGCCGGACCTGCCACACCCATTGGACCGGACCACCCCCTCTCCCCCCAGGTGAGTATAATATAACTTATTTTTCTTCACTTGCAGGTTGGACCGGGGGCTTATCTGCAGCATTATAGAATGCTGTAGATAAGCCCTGAAAGGCAGTGGCCACATCTTATAGCAACAAAATCAGTTGACAGGTTCCCTTTAAGCCTCTGTGTGTACTCTGCACCTGTGTCTGTGGGAGTAGTGCATACTCTTCAGCCATGTCTATGCTAGTAGTGTGCCTAAAAAATACTTGTAATCTGCGGCCGTGTCTGTGTGAGTAGTGTGCCTAAAACCACTTCACAAAATGAGTATAGCATCAAATAGGGGACAAGGACGTAGTGGTGCTGGTGTAGTTGCTGGTGGTGTTGTAGCTGCTGCAGGGATAGGACGTGGTTGTTCTGTGCCTGCTATGTGCCCAAATGAAACACTTTCCTCTGGTGCACGCAGACGACAGGACGTTCTGCATCATTTTGTAGGGCCGAGTACCGCTACATGAATGGTTTGGCCAAAACATGTTGAGGCGGTGTTAGGTTAGATGGCTGACAGTACCTCCAGTTTCTTTGCATTATATTCCACCCAGTCACCTGTGCAAAAGCACAGAGTTGGTACCTGAGGAACATGGTCATCCGGCTTCTACCTCGCCACCTTTCAAATCAGCCATGCATTCTGAGCCCCAAGTCATGCGGCAGTCTCTTTTGGTTTTTGGGGAGTCCGCTGGCTTGAGTTCCGTGACCCATCTGCCTAACTCTGACCCAGAAGTGGACGAGACTGAGTGCACTGATGCCCAACCACTTGTTATATTGGAGGATGAGGACATGGGAGGACTAGTGCGCACGGTCAGTGGACCACCGCTGAACATCTCAGAGGATGACGATACAGTTACCAAGTGCAGCGTCTTTCTGCAGTGTGCAGCTCAGCAAGGAAGGCAGGGGTGTGGAGTGGGTGGAAGATGATGTGGGGGATTTTGAGGTCCTAGACCGCACATGGGGCACAGGCCATCCTAGTGATATGTGCAGTTTGAAGGAAGATGAGTTGGTCACGCTGCCCCAGCAGCACAGCAAAAGAGGGAGCAGGGTGAAAAAGCACAGCAGGCGACCATTAGCCAGTATGTTGGCTGCTACTTGGCCACTATGCCAAGGAAATGAGAACAAAAAAGTAGCTCCCTAACGTGGCATTTCTTCAGCCTATGTGCTGACGACAAGACGTCGGTGGTTTGCATGCTGTGCCATCAGATTTCTGAAGCGAGGCATAAATCTTCTGAACCTGAGCACCACCTGCATGAAGAAGCATCTGAATTCCAACCACGATGTGAATTCCAAGCAGATCTGAGCCTCCTCCCTCTTCTGGTGTGATCTCAGTCAGTTTCTCCCAATCGCGATCAGCAGGACCACCTGCCTCCCCGCCAAGGGAGGATGTGACAGCACCACCATCAGCAGTGTCACAGAGCATGTCCACAATGTCCCATGAAAGTATTCAGCTCTCCATCCCCCAAACACTTGAGAGAAAGAGAAAATAACCCCATAACCACCCACAAGCCATGGTCCTAAATGACAACATTTCCAAATTCCTGACCTTTGAAATGGTGCCATTCTGGCTGGTGGAGATGGACAGCTTTAAAGAACTGATGGCTCTGGCTGTCCAGCAGTACGTTGCTCACAGCCATCAACACATTTCCAGGTGGGCCATCCCTGCCCTGCACAAACATGTTGCGGACCAAATCAAGTGTGCAATGTAGTGTAAATGTAGTGGTGGTTGTGCCTAAGACGAAAGGCGTTCTGACTCATGGCCTACCACCACCGAGGATTGCTGGATGTTTTTCGGTCCAGATTGCCTCATCCTCCGCTTCCTCATCCGGTCACAGTAAGGCCTGCCCTCCCAAGTCCAGCATAGCAAGGGGAAAATGACAGCAGGCTGTTCTGAAACTCATCTGCTTGGGTAACAAATCCCACACCATGCAGAAGCTCTGGATGGAGATCAAATGGCAGACAGATGAGTGGCTGGTGCCACTGAATCTCCAGCCCGGCCTGGTGGTGTGCGAAAACTGGCAACATTTTGTAGCAATTCTGGACCTATCCGGTTTGATGCACCTCCCTTACCTGACGCAATTTGGTGGTGCAGTGCTTCCCTAAAAATTACCCACATGTCAGAGCTGCTGCTGATTTTGCTGGCAGTGTATGCACCCTTTTGGCATTTTCACCTTGCTGCTGCTCACCTGTCTGCGCTGCAGCATCACTCCTGCCTTCCTGCTCACTGCCTCATAAGCGACTTACCAACAAGGTGGAACTCCACCTTACACATGCTGGAGAGACTGAGCAGAAGTAGGCAATAGTAGAGTATCAGCTGTAGCACGCCTGGCTAAGTCGCTCTGTGGAACAATCCCACTTCACCACCAATGAGTGGGCCTCCATGCGGGACTTGTGCCGTGTTCTGCTTCCACTACTCCACCAACATGACCAGCGCTCATGATACCATTATGAACATTACCACTTCTATGCCTGCTGGAAAAAACACTTCAGGCAATGATGGATGAGGTGGCGATACAGGAGGAAGGAGTAGGAGGGACAGGGGCCATTCACACTGCTATCAGACCTGTCAGGCCACAACATCTAGCAACACCATCTCATCTTGTCCATTTTAACAGGAGGCAGGATTACAACAACATGGTGGAAGAGTAGGTGTCCACGCGTCTCCACGTACTAACTGATGGCTCTTCCCCATTGACTTCTATTGGGTTTGCTTATCCCTAGTTACTTACCCTCATCCTCAAAGTGCAAATCCTCAGCTATATG
This sequence comes from Ranitomeya variabilis, assembly GCF_051348905.1. Taxonomy (NCBI): domain Eukaryota; kingdom Metazoa; phylum Chordata; class Amphibia; order Anura; family Dendrobatidae; genus Ranitomeya; species Ranitomeya variabilis. The sequence goes on along the minus strand of NC_135233.1, from coordinate 246,946,942 downwards.
GGATAAGGCTCTTTTAAAATTTGTGACCAGTTCAAAAGCAGCAAGGTAGGCGATGTTACACTTTGACAGTATTGGAGTTCTAAAAGGCCCCCTGATGGATAGTCTTCAGAAGAAAGATTGGGAATCCTTTGTAGGTTTTTAAAACAACCATTTCAGAAACCTGTACCTCCAGGTCCCTGATGGTATGGCTGGACCTGTTGAAAGGCCAACTAAATGTTAAAACAGCAGGGGAAAATATCTTAACCGCTATTACTATGATGGGGCTTCCCTAATTTAGTACTTCCATCATGTAAGAGGAACTAGTCCTCATCGAGATCCAGGACAGAAAGAGAGGGGTTCTACTCTTCCCTCTTTTTAGTACCGGATGCAACCTTCAAGTCAATAATAAACCTTTTAGGGATTCACTCTCGAAGGTAGGTGTGACACTGGGTCAATTCCCACAGCCAAGCCTTGAAACGGGTATACTCAAGGAGAAGTCCGAGGTCAAAAGCCAGGGGGTACATTCTAAACAGAAGGAAAAGATAAAGACGTAGTCAGGTAAAGTTCTGAGGTGAGAATACCAAGAGAAGCGGATCAGAGCAGAAGGGGTTAATCAGAACGATGTTCCAGGTCTACTTGTAGCGTGCTTAGGCATGCCCGCTCCCTGTCTCTTAAATAGACAGTTCACGCACCTGATGTGTCTGCAGCCAATAGCGTAGAGGCTCTTAATACTTTAGGCACCTTCACCTGTTGGAAGGTGCCTGAGCAACATTAGTGTCTTTAGTGTTTCCCAACCTACAAGTCCATTGTCAGGTTTCTTTTACGGCAGCCGTTCTGTGTTCCAGTACAAGTCCTGTCTATTTCTGTACCTGTCTAGTCTAAGTGAAACCCTGAACCGGTTACCTGTCCTGTCAATACCAGTACCAGGATCCACTATGTCTGAACTAGCGTCAGCATCCGGACTCCAAGTCCGCTCCTGCTTTCTTTTTTCCTGGGGTCTGCTTGTGTGGTACCAGGATCAGTCCTGGAGTGGTACTTGGCAACCTCCTGTGGCTCAAGTCTAGCCACATCATCTGGGGCTCTAGTGCAGAACCAGGTGGTCATTTACTCACACCCCATCCAGGGCTGGGCGCAGAGGGTCTACAAACACCAGCGTGACAGTGGGTATTGCCAGAAATTCCAGATCTACTGTTCCAATTCTGCATCTTCAAGTGTCCAACCTGCTTTTAACAGCATGGAATTTGACAGCTTCTAAAAGATATTTCTTCACCAAATTTGTTCAGGACATTGCTGCAGAGGAGAAAAGTAGTAATGACAATAATACTGTATATGGCAGGACATGGAGGGAATTTCTGTTCAGCTCAGGGGTAGGTGTAAATAATGGAGTGCAGGTCAAAACAATTTCTGAATTCCTCCAAAAGGGACTAGATTAAGGACTATCCGCTAGCACTCTTATCAGCTTTAGGTGCTTTATAGAACTATGATCTGGCCAATAATCGGTGCATTTCTCAGTTCATCAAGGCATGCTTTGGATCCATTTCCAATTCAAAGATGGCACTATGGGATCCGTATCTGGTGTTTACGGATCTAACAAAGCCTTTGTTTGAACCCATGGATTCAGCGTATTTTAGGGTCCTTATATGAAAGACTATCATCTTGGTGGCCTGGACTTCTGCATGGAGAGTTAGTTTCATCCAAGCTTTCTGTTAATCCTCTGGTTTACACAAATCATCTAAGATAGGCCGGTTTCAGAGCTACCCTATCTTCCCAGTGTAGCTTCTAATGTTCCATAGAAGTCAGGAGGAGATTGTGTACCCTTCTTTCAGCGCTAATCCAAAAGAAGAACAATACAACTCTTTAGATGTTAGACGTCTGAGAGTATATCTCAGCCGCAACAACTTGGATGAGGTCCGTTGCCTTTTATTCCCTTTCAGGGTCCTAAAAAAGATCTAAAAGCACACTAGCTAAATAGATTAGAGACTGTATGGTTAGCTTATTCAGCAAATAAGGCAGTTCCAGGAGACCTAAAAGCTCATTCTACTAGGGCCATTTCAACCTCCTGGGTGGGGAAAGTGAATGTCTACCGAGCAAATATGTAAGACTACAACATGGTCTTCACATTGCACCTTCTATAGACACTATACATTTCATTTGGGATCTTCTGCTGATCTTCCCCTTAGGAGAAGGGTTCTACAGGCGGTGGCCCCACCCTAAGTTTAATGTTTTCTCTGTAAATCTGTCAGATGGTGCTGTCATGAGTGATATTAAAAGACTCATTTTTTACCGTTAATGGGATTTTCCAGAATTTGTGACAGCACTTTTATATTCCCTTCCGTCACTGGTAATGGGTGGTCACTTTGTTTCCTTCATGGTGTTGGATTCACGCAGTGTTCAGAATAAAAAATTGTGTTCTTTAAAGGTGTATATAACTATTAAGTGGTGTCCTCGCATGCTCTTTAAGCAACAGATGTGCTGGAGAAGCGCTGCCCGCGCTGCCCTTTTATTCTGTAGGTTTCCTGTCTTTGAAGGGCAGATTCCCTCTCTCATATGGTGCTTTCATGGTTTCTGGTAGATGCCATTACCAGTAAGCAATTTAGTCTTTCTCTAATATTGCAGTATATAAAAAAGCTAACAAATTATGGCTTGTTCAAGTCCACTAGAAAAAAATTTAAATATGAAGTAAAGAAAAAAATTTAAATAAAAAAAACCCCTTAAACATTCAAATAAACCCGTTTCTCAAATTAAAAAAATAAACATATTAAAAAAAAATTAAAAGGAGCATATGTTGGTATCACTGTATCCATAATAAGTTTCATTTATCGAAATATTAAATTATTTATGGAAGCGCAAAAAAAATAAAATTGTATGCATACTGTATGCGCAAACCTACTTTGTGTTTCAGTTCCTCGCCATTTTTAAGGTCTCTGCTTGCTATCAGGGAAACAATTTTTGGTTACTTCCACACTGTTAGAAACTAGGTTTCTAATGTACTTTGTGTTTCAAATCCTCGCCATTTGAATCCACGCTGTCAGTTTTTAATGCATTTTATAATTCACAGCCTCATCATATTCAAGTTCTCTGCTTGCTGTCAGGCAGTGGATTTTTTTTGTATGCAGTAAGCATAGATTTTGGAATCTTTAAGATCTGAAAAACTATTTTGGCTGATTCCTTACGTCGGTATCAATGACATTGATTTGCAGGAGGTTCCGGATGTCAGGAAAAACCTCTCGGAGTGGCTGCATGTGACCTGCAACAACTTGATGAGAGACGATGATGGAGCAAGGTATAAGCTGCATTAAATATAGAGCTGGCCTCTGCAATAAGGCTAGTCGCTAGTCACTCCGCATAACCAGACCAAGTGGCTCCCTACTTTTTGCCATTTAAACAATATACAAGGATCTGGCCCTGATTAAGCACACAGAGATTGTTTAGGCAGTTTTATGTCAGGCCAGAGCGGGCATCCAGAGCTTACCTCTGCTCTTTCCATTGTAAACACATGCACACTCAGCCAAAATGAGCGTGTATATGTGTGAGGCAGTCAGTAAGAATAGTTGTTGAAGTAACAAATATTCCCTAACACTGGTTTTTGTAAGTCTGGTTCTCTCTCCCTATCGAGAGTTATCGAGCAGGATAAATACTACTGAGTGGGCCAATGAGTGGATGATCATGCATTCAATGTTTGGGATAGATGATGAAGGTAGGATCATTACTTGTTTGGCTGCTGATGCCCCCATTGATCTTGAGAATGGGAGGTCCATAGTCCTCCTATGAATGAAGCCATACTGAGCATGTGCGAGAGTGGATAGACCAGTTTTCACACATGCTCACTACGGCTCCATTCACACAAAGGACTTTGGGATCCTTGTTCGCACGGTTCCCAATGGTTAGATCCCCCAGCATTTATACTATGTATACTACGGATATATGTTGATTCTAGGAAAACCCCTTGAAGATTAGCTTCTTTACGGGATCCGTGCCCTTTTAGTGCCCATTTCTGAGATGGCACATAGGGCAATATTGAACTAGGGGGGTATGTGATGCCTATTTTGGTATTTTTAATGGTAAAAATCCAGACATAGGACTCTACTTTTATCTCTTGAGTATTTTTTGTCTAGTAAGCCGGATAGAAAATGGAAATATACCTGTTTTTGTATTATTTTCTATATTTATAACTGTAGAAACTCAGAAAAAAAGACAACAGAGACCCTGTCTAAGGAGAATTATTCTAGGCCGCTCCAACTACAAGGCTTGGCTTCCGTTCCCACCATGAGCCAAGATGTCGAAGTCGAGGACATTGACTCCTATAAAGGGCCAAGTGATGATGCATTAGCCTCACACACAACCCACCAGGAGCGGCTGCACACAATATGGACTACGGCGAAGGACCTGGGCAGGAGGGTTGAGCTGGAGTGTAACAGACTTGGTTCTCCTAAACTCAGCATGACTACCATCTCCTCCCGTTTTCCCGACTCACCTCCACAAATGTCAGCAGCATCACATATTTCTCACCTTGCTGGTCAAGCTGAGAAAAACCTCCAAGTAAATACAAAGAATCCTCCAGAAGATGAGGAACATTCTCCACCTGTATATAATGACTTGTGTTGGTCCCCAGAGCGAGTGAAGGTCTCTACTGAGAAAAGCAGGCACAGAGGGAAGGAAGGTAATGGTCTGTGCGCAGTACACGTCCGCAGACTTTTTGGCCTTTTCTGCTTTAAGATTATATGCTCATAGGTAGTCTGAGCAATTTCACACTGGCCACTGGTTCTTGTACTAGACTCATACTTAGTATTCTGTACAGAAGATTTTTTGGTTGTAATTTTGTCATTAATGATAATGAAACTATGACAGTAGATAGCACAGTATCCACTATTCAGAATAGGAGTTGTCACAGCTCACCTCCTCCTGTACAATGCCTATCACCTCTATGTACAGTAGATAACACAGGATCCACCATTCACAATAGGTGATGTCACAGCTCACCTCCTCCCCCTCCTGTACAATGACTGATAACACCTCTATATACAGTAGATAACACAGGATCCCCCATTCACAATAGGTGATGTCACAGCTCACCTCCTCCCCCTCCTGTACAATGACTGATAACACCTCTATATACAGTAGATAACACAGGATCCACCATTCACAATAGGCGATATTACAGCTCACCTCCTCCTGTACAATGACTGATAACATCTCTATATACAGTAGATAACACAGGATCCACCATTCACAATAGGTGATGTCACAGCTCGCCTCCTCCCCCTCCTGTACAATGACTGATAACACCTCTATATACAGTAGATAACACAGGATCCACCATTCACAATAGGTGATGTCACAGCTCACCTCCTCCTCCTGTACAATGACTGATAACACCTCTATATACAGTAGATAACACAGGATCCACCATTCACAATAGGTGATGTCACAGCTCACCTCCTCCTGTACAATGACTGATAACATCTCTATATACAGTAGATAACACAGGATCCACCATTCACAATAGGTGATGTCACAGCTCACCTCCTGTACAATGACTGATAACACCTCTATACTGTATATAAACGATAACAAAGTATCCACCATTCACAATAGGTGATGTCACAGCTCACTTCCTCTTCCTGTACAATGACAGCTAACACCTCTATATACGGTAGATAACACAGGATCCACCATTCACAGTAGGTGATGTCACAGCTCACCTCCTCCTCCTGTACAATGACTGATATCACCTCTATATACAATAGATAACACAGGATCCACCATTCACAATAGGTGATGTCACAGCTCACCCCCTCCTCCTGTACAATGACTGATAACACCTCTATATACAATAGATAACACAGGATCCACCATTCACAATAGGTGATATCACAGCTCACCTCCTCCTCCTGTACAATGACTGATAACACCTCTATATACAGTAGATAACACAGGATCCACCATTCACAATAGGTGATGTCACAGCTCACCTCCTCCTCCTGTACAATGACTGATAACACCTCTATATACAGTAGATAGCATAGCATCCACCATTCACAATAGGTGATGTCACAGCTCACCTCCTCCTCCTGTACAATGACTGATAACACCTCTATATACAGTAGATAGCATAGCATCCACCATTCACAATAGGTGATATCACAGCTCACCTCCTCCTTCTGTACAATGACCTTAGCATGCTGATAACTTTTCTATACAAATAAATAGGATCTGAATCCATCTATTGCTGCTAATGTCCATGTGAAGTTGGAGCCTAACACTAGGCCTAGTAACCAGTGTGAAATTTCAAGATTTGAGCTTTCTCTTTTACTATAAATTAATGATTTGAAAATAAAAACTAAATGCAACATAAAATCCTGATTTCTACCTCCTTGAAGTGAATGTAATTGAGCTGCAAGATCAGATACAAACCATGGACCCCTGTGGCTCTGTGTCTAGTAAAACATTTTTTTTATATAATCTCACAATCCCCTGTCCCCCACATAGTTTATTTTTCTCTTTTAGTTTTGCAACAATTCCTTAATAGATAATAATGTATTGTTCTTCCTAGAATACCTGGAAAATACGGCATCACTGACCAAAAAGCTCCACTCAAAAGTTTACCACCAAAAGGCCCAGAAAAGCAGATTCAGCCATCGATCTTCCAGCACAAGGTGGGACACTGCTAACATTAGGGGGTCACTAACCCCCAAAATGTTCTGGCCCTGTGGGTCCTGGCTCTCACATTTTTGGTCATCTCTCCATTGAAATCAATGAAAATTAGCAAAACCTATGAGCGCTCTTGTGTCTCCATAATTTATAGACTTTTTTGTATTTTGCTTCAGAAGGGTCATTTTCTTATCATTTTTTTCTTGTATTTTATAGTGATTTATGTCTTTTTTGTTTTTGTTTTGTTTACAAGAATGGAATGATTAGAAACATCAACATTGTCGATGCTTCAGTTAACTATATTGAGCACTTTTGTAGCCGGCAAAAGAGAAGACAGACGCGGTGCTCAATCGTTTCTGTCGTCTCCTCGGGGTCCCCAGCTGTCAAGGCGACAGTCTGCAGATGGTTATTGGTTAATCGTGCACCCCAGGACTCATGTGGGTAGGTCTGGCATCACGGAGCATCCGGCCTAGAGAGGCCGCTGTACAGGAAAAAGATCTCTCCTAGCGGGGAAAAAAAAAAAAAAAAAAAAAAATTTTTTTTGAATCTTCACCATTGTATCAAACATATACGGTATATGGAGAAAAGTATGTGCCCCCCACATCCCATCTATTCTCACCTCCCCTCCTACATCCATAAACATAATATGGAGTCGCCCCTCTTCAGATATAATGCCTCCCGCTCTTCTGGGAAGGATTTCTACAAGATTTTGAAGGCGTCTGTGAGAATTTTAGCCCCTTCATCCAGGAGAGCGTTTATGGGGTCAGACCCTGATGTTGGGGGGCGTCACAATATTAGTTCTTGGATGGAATTGGGGTCTGGGCTCATTTTCTTCCAAACCCCCCCTCCATGTATGTATGGACCTTGTGCGCTGGGCACAGTCATTGGGAACAGAAAAGGGTCGGCTTTACACCACTCCATCCGACACTCAGCATTGTGCTTGGTGATGTAAGGCTTCATGCAGCTGCTCGGTCATGAAGATCCCGGCAGGGCGCAGTGTTTGTGCTGATGTTTATACCAGAGGAGATCGGGACTCTGCAGTTATGGGGTCAGCAGAGAATTAGTGACTTTTCTGCCCTCTGCTCCTCAGCACTCGGCCCCCCACTCTGTAAAGTTATGGGGTCTCCACTTCGTGGCTGAGTTGCTACTGTTCCTTCTGCTTCTCAGGAATATCATTTACAGGGAACGGGGGAAGATTTTGGAGGGAAGAAACGTCATGAATGGACTTATTACCCCGGTGGCTCCTATTACAGGACTGTGCTGGTATCAGTGAGCTCTGCACCGCTGGCCAGTCTGTCACATATTAGTAAAGGCAGACAGCATGGCGGGGGGCCGGAGGTTATACACTGGGGGGTGAGGGGCCGGATGTTATACACGGATGGGCGGGGGGGGGGGGTTGAGGGGCCGGAGGTTATACACTGGATGGTGAGGGTCTGGAGGTTATACACTGGGGGTGAGGGGCCCAATGTTATACACTGGGGGTAACTTGTGACTAATACTTTTCTCCATGTTCTGTATCTATCCATCCACATGTCACATCAGTCGATTTTACGTCCCCATGAGAAACAAGTGGTGTGTTTTTTTTTTATTTGTTTTTCCTAAATTCAATTGTATTTCATTTAATTTATATGAGCAACTCACTATTTCTCCACTGGAGGGCGCTCTCGTCCAACTTTAGTTTGAACTTCCGCATGACATCTGTGTCTGTTCATGTATATGTTGTTGTGTTTACACAGGTTCTACATATCTGGCCTTCATTTCTTCCAGTAGATAGAAAATATGAATATATACAGGTGCTTCTCACAACATTAGAATATCATCAAAAAGTTAATTTATTTTAGTTCTTCAATACAAAAAGTGAAACTCATATATTATATAGAGTCATTACAAACAGAGTGATCTATTTCAAGTGTTTATTTCTGTTAATGTTGATGATTATGGCTTACAGCCAATTAAAACCCAAAAGTCATTATCTCAGCAAATTAGAATACTTTATAACACCGGCTTGAAAAAAGGATTTTAAAATCTGAAATGTTGGCCTACTGAAATATATGTTCAGTAAATGCACTCAGTACTTGGTCGGGGCTCCTTTTTCATCAATTACTGCATCAATGCGGCGTGGCATGGAGACGATCAGCCTGCGGCACTGCTGAGGGGTTATGGAAGCCCAGGTTGCTTTGATAGAAGCCTTCAGCTCGTCTGCATTGTTGGTTCTGGTGTCTCTCATCTTCTTCTTGACAATACCCCATAGATTCTCTATGGGGTTAAGGTCAGGCAAGTTTGCTGCCAATCAAGCACAGTGATACTGTTGTTTGTAAACCAGGTATTGGTACTTTTGGCAGTGTGGACAGGTGCCAAGTCCTGCTGGAGAATGAAATTTCCATCTCCAAAAAGCTTGTCGGCAGAGGGAAGCATGAAGTGCTCTAAACATTTCCTGGTAGACGGCTGCGCTGACTTTGGTCTTGATAAAACACATTGGACCTACTGCAGCAGATGACATGGCTCCCCAAACCATCGCTGATTGTAGAAACTTCACACTAGACCTCCAGCAGCTTCGATTGTGGCCTCCACTCTTCCTCCAGACTCTGGGACCTTGTTTTCCAAATTAAATGCAAAATTTGCTTTGATCTGAAAACAGCTGTCACAGGGTGACCGCAACAGTGTGGAGCCAGAAGACTGCAGCCTCTGATTGCTCTTACTCCGGCCCTGAGAAGAAGCACTTCTCCTTCATTTTAAGTGTGTTTATTTCTTGTGGCAGAACAGGGGTTAATCGGCCATGTAGGAAATCCCTGTGCTCACAGCTGTGTTCAGTTAGCCACTCCTTTTCCCTTTATAATCTGGGCTCTGTTACTCATCCTTGTCAGAGTTAGCATTTGCTGCATGGCTAACATTGGGAGAGGAGTTGGTATGAGAAGGAGAATTGGAGGAGTTGTTAGTGACTGTTGCTTGGTTTATATGTCTGGTAATTCCTTATCCTGTTCCTATTTTGGTTTATTCCCTCACCTCCACGCCCCGGTGCATTCCTCTGTTATATGTGAGTGAATATTTTGTATGGCTGGATCTTTCTCTTCGTGTTGCCTTGTTTGTTGGGTTGGTGTACTACGGTGCACAGTAGCGCCCCTCTTCCCTGGGTGGGGAAAGAGTACAGACTGAGGGATAACTTAGGAGATAAGGCAAGGGCACGGGCCCCGGCATCTTCGCCATCTGAAGTATCCCAGGAAGCAGGGCGAGCTAGGGCGCCCCTTAGTGTTAGGAACAGGGAAGAAGCCCCTGGTCCCGGGTCACCGACAGCTGTGTGGTTACAACACCTTGGACCACTGAGAACAGTCTAGTTCTTTTCTCCTTGGCCCAGGTAAGACGTTTCTGGCATTGTCTATTGGCCATGAGTGGCTTGACACAAGGAATGTGACACTTGTAGCCCATGTCCTGGATACGTCTGTGTGTGGTGGCTCTTGAAGCAATGACTCCAGCAGCAGTCCACTCCTTGTGAATCTCCCCCAAATTTTTGAATAGCCTTTTCTTAATAATCCTTTCAAGGCTGCAGTTATCCCGGTTGCTTGTGCACCTTTTTCTACCACACTTTTTCCTTCCACTCAACTTTCCATTAATATGCTTGGATACAGCACTCTGTGAACAGCCAGCTTCTTTAGCAATGACCTTTTGTGGCTTACCCTCCTTGTGGAGTGTGTCAATGACTGCCTTCTGGACATATGTCAAGTCAGCAGTCTTCCCCATGATTGTGGTGCTACTGAAACAGCCTAAGGGACCTTTTCAATCGCTTAGGAAGCCTTTCAGGTGTTTTATGTTAATTACCGTATATACTCGAGTATAAGCCGACCCGAGTATAACTCAAGGCACCTAATTTTGCCATGGAAAACTGGATAAGTTTATTGACTCGATTATAAGCCGGGTATGCATTGTCCCCTCATCCCTGTCCTGTTATGCTTGGCTCCCGCTGTCGCTGTCCTAGTATGTGTGGGCTCCCCCTGTCGCTGTCCTGGTAAGCATCGCTCCCCCCATAGCTGTCCTGGTATGCATCGCTCCCCCCATAGCTGTCTTGGTATGCGTGGCTCCCCCCATAGCTGTCCTGGTATGCGTGGCTCCCCCCCTAGCTGTCCTGGTATGCGTGGCTTTCCCCATAGCTGTCCTAGTATGCGTGGCTCCCCCCCTCCCGTCCTTGTATGCATGCTTCCTATTATAAAAAAAACAAAAACATCCTACTCCCCCTCCTCCGCGTCCTTGCAGCATCTCGTTGGTGCCGGCTTCCAGTTGCTCTTCCTGTGCTGAGCGATCACGTTGCACCGCTCATTAAGGTAATGAATATTCCCTCCACGCCTATGGGAATGGAGATACGTGCATATTCATTACCTTAATGAGCGGTGCCACGTGATCGCTCAGCACAGGAAGAGCTACTGGAAGCCGTAGCGAGATGCTGCGACGGCGCGGAGGAGGGTGAGTAGGATGTCTTCTGGAAGCCGGTGGGGTTTTGGTCCAGGGGGGGCGAGGCTTCTGAGTGGGCCCCTAACCAGGTAACCTTGATTACAACTGGGTGACGCACCCTAATAGTGGAGGAGAACCTCAGCAGATGACTGCGCTGTTACTGAAGATAATCTCTATATAAACACCAATATGTATATTACCGCCATATGGTCAGTGGTAGATACCAGCCCTACAGAACATATAAGAGATCACTGCACAGTTACAGATAGTGTCTTACAGCTGACGTCCTTTCTGATGGAATCGTTCATTTTTCCCGTCTTTTCCATCTGGCCCAGACCGACAAGACAACTTCTTCCAGCCAGGTCTCGTCTGCAGAGAATACAACAAAGATACATTTCACTTCTCATATTCCTGCCCCATCACCATCTTTCCCCAACCTGCACAAACTCCTCATCCTGCTGATACCCCAATACTGAGCTGCTGCTGCCCTATGTCCCTATTACAGCCCCTGATACCCCAATACTGAGCCGCTGCTGCCATGTGTCCCTATTACTGCACCTGATACCCCAATACTGAGCCGCTGCTGCCGTATGTGTCCCTATTACTGCTCCTGCTGTGTGGTTCTCTGTGTCCTCTAAATTCTAAAACAACTCTCTACAATATAGTAATGCTTGGTGCAAGTGCCCTAGAAAACAGTGCCCATATTTTGCCCCTAGAAAGTAATAATGCCCTGTGTGCCCCTTTGATAGCCACAGTAACCTGAGTTCCCCTATAACAATAAGTGCCCACTTTACATTTAATAAAGTCCCGAGTCTCCCCCCTGTACAGCTCCCCTTTACTCAGCATGATGCTCTCTTATACACAGTATAATGCACCCACACTGTATACTGACTCCTTAGTAGCCCCCCAAACTGTTTGATGGCTCCAACAATGTATAATGACCCCCACATTGTAATCTCCACACTGTATGATGGCCCCCTAGATAGCCTCCATATACAGAAGCATAATGCACCAAATAGATCACAATATAGTATAATGCACTCCCCATAGGCAGACTCTATAGCATACGGCAGCCTCCATAGGCAGACACTGTAATAAGGCAGCACCCCCATATAGGCAGACCCTGTAATAAGGCAGCACCCCCATATAGGCAGACCCTGTAATAAGGCAGCACCCCCACAGGCAGCCCCTGTAATAAGGCAGCACCCCCATAATCAGACCCTGTAATAAGGCAGCACCCCCATAGTCAGACCCTGTAATGAGGCAGCCCCCATAGTCAGACCCTGTAATAAGGCAGCCCCCTTAGTCAGACCCTGTAATAAGGCAGCTTCCATAGGCAGACCCTGTAATAAGGCAGCACCCCCATAGTCAGACCCTGTAATAAGGCAGCACCCCCATAGTCAGACCTTGTAATGAGGCAGCCCCCATAGTCAGACTCTGTAATGAGGCAGCACCCCTATAGATAGACCCTGTAATAAGGCAGCCCCCATAGTCAGACCCTGTAATAAGGCAGCACCCCTATAGGCGGACCCTGTAATAAGGCAGCCCCCTTAGTCAGACCCTGTAATAAGGCAGCACCCCCACAGTCAGACCCTGTAATAAGGCAGCCCCCCATAGTCAAACCCTGTAATAAGGCATCACCCCTATAGGCAGACACTGTAATAAGGCAGCACCCCCATAGTCAGACCCTGTAATAAGGCAGCACCCCCATAGTCAGACCCTGTAATGAGGCAGCACCCCCATAGTCAGACCCTGTAATAAGGCAGCACCCCCACAGTCAGACCCTGTAATAAGGCAGCCCCCCATAGTCAGACCCTGTAATAAGGCAGCACCCCTATAGGCAGACCTTGTAATAAGGCAGCCCCCCATAGGCAGACCCTGTAATAAGGCAGCACCACTATAGGCAGACCCTGTAATAAGGCAGCACCCCCAAAGGCAGACCCTGTAATAAGGCAGCAGCACCCATTAAAAAAAATAAATAAATAAATACTCACCTCTCTTCTTCCTGGTTCCTGCGCTGATCCTGCTGATCTCCTGACAGCGGACGCCGGGCAGTGACGTCATCGTGCCCGCTGTCAGTGTCGGCGACGTCAGACGCCGACACTGACAGGGGGATGATGGGAGAAGGAGCGCAGCGCTCCTTCTCCCTTCATTGCAATCAGTTGTATCGGCTAAATACCGGTACAGCTGATCTTCCGATGACGGTGGGGGGCCCACTGCTGGCACCGGGCCCCCCGCCTGCTCAAGGGCCCCATAGCGGCCAGGTGGCAGAGCAGGGAGATCGATTCTCCCTGCTCTGCCGCAGAATGTAACTGTATCAGCACGCTGCACGCGCCTATACAGTTACAGTAATGTAGCTCCGGGTGGACCCCCTCAGAGCATCGGGCCCGGGGCGCCTGCACCCTCTGCCCCCCGGTAGCTACGCTACTGGTACCATTGATTCCATGGTGCTGTACATGAGAAAGGGTTTCATACAAATTACCGATATCACTTACAGTAAGCAAACTAACAATTACAGACTGATACAGAGGGGAGAGGAGTTTTGCGTTTTCATTGGCTGTAAGCCATAATCATCAACATTAACAGAAAAAAAACATGTGAAATGGATCACTCTGTTTGTAATAACTCTATATAATATGAGTTTCACTTTTTTTATTGAAGAACTGAAAAAAATTAACTTTTTGATGATAGTAGCTTGCAAAAGTATTAACCCCTCCTTGGCATTTGTTGTGTTTTGCTACCTCTCAACCTGGAATTTCGCTGTTCTTTTTTAGGGTTTCCATCAGTTCATGTAGAGAATATGCCTACAGCTGTAAACATTTGGTTTTCTTTTTATTGTGACGCAAACAACAAATTAACCAAAAACTTCACTATGCATAACTATTCACCCCCCTAAAGTCAGTATTTTGTAGAGCCTACTTTTGCAGCAATTACATCTGCAAGTCGCTTTGGATAAGTCTCTGTAAGCTTTGCACATTTTTCTACTGGGAATTTTGCCCATTCCTCATGGTAAAACTGCTCCAGTTCCTTCAAGTCAGATGGTTTCCTCTGGTGAACGGCCATCTTCAAGTCTGACCATAGATTCTCCATTGGATGAAGGTCTGGGCTTTGACTAGGCCACTCAAAAACATTTACATGTTTCCCCTTGAATGTTTCTTTAGCAGTATGCTTTTGATCATTGTCTAGTTAGACGGTGAACCTCCGTCCTACTCTCAAATAATACTCCTATATTTCGTACCATCCATTTTCCTCATTTTACCTGTCTCCTCTCCCGAAAAAGATCCCCACAGCATGATGCTGCCACCCACATGTTTCATTGTGGGGATGGTGTTCTTGTGGTGATGAGCTGTCAGTTTGGCGCCAGACATAGCGTTTACCTTGGAGATCAAAGAGTTACATTTTGGTCTCATCTGCCCACAGCACCTTCCTCCATACATTGGGGGAGTCTCCCACGTGTCTTTTGGCAAACTCAACAAGAGCCTTAAAATTTTTGTAAGTAAAGGCTTTTTTCTGCCCACTCTTCCATAAAGGCCACCTCTATGTAGTGCATGGCTTCTTGTTGTTGTATGGACAGATACTCCAGTCTCTGCTTGGGATCTTTACAGCTCCTTCAGGGTTACCTTTGGTCTCTGTGTTGCCTCTCTGATTAATTCCCTCTTGCCTGCGCTGAGAGTCTTGGTGGCGGCCCTCTCTTGGCTGGTTTGTTGTGGTACCATGTTCTTTACATTTGATGATAATGGATGTGATGGTGCTCCGGGGGTCATCAGAGATTGGAATATTTTTTTATAACCCATCCCTGACTTGTTCTCAACAACTTTGACTTGTTTGGAGTTCTCCTTGGTCTTCATGGTGTTGTTTGGAGATCTCCTTGGTCTTCATGGTGTTATTTGGAGAGCTCCCTGGTCTTCATGGTGGTGTTTGGAGATCTCCTTGGTCTTCATGGTTTTGTTTGGAGATTCCCTTGGTCTTCACGTTGTTGTTTGGAGATCTCCTTGGTCTTCATGGTGTTTGGAGATGTCCTTGTTCTTCATGGTGTTGTTTGGAGATCTCCTTGGTCTTCATGGTGTTGTTTGGTTAGTGGAGCCTCTTGTTAATTGTGTTGCAGCCTCTGTGGCCTTTCAGATAAGGTAAAGTGTATATACTGACATACAGTATGTGACACTTAGATTGCACACAGGGGGACGTCCTGTCACTAAGTATGGGATTTATGAAGGGAATTGCTTGCACCAGAAATTTTTAGGAGCTTCATAGCAAAAGGGTGAATACATACGCACTTGCAAATTTTTAGTTATTTGATCCCTTAAATTTAATTTATGCCGATATTTTTCTCACTTCACTAACTTAGACTACCGTATTTGGTGCTGATACATCACACACAAATCGGATTACAAAAATATTTAAACACAGGTTGTAATGTAACAAAATAGGTAAAAAGCCAAGATATATGCATGTGTGAATTCACATAGTGGAATTGTTGCAGCTTTATAGTGAAAATTCTACACTGAAAATCCACACCAACTTCCAGTACCATACGCAGAGGTGTCACACAATGGTTTGGGAAATGCCCGTATTACTGCAGGACGTTGTTGTATTGATGAACTTATTTTTCTTGCTTTAAAAAGTGAAAATGTTCTATTTTCCCCAGTCAGGGCCTTGTTCTGCCCGGATCCAGACATATGGTTGGCGGTTGTGGGGGCTGCAGCATAAATTGATTATTTGAATAATATAAGTACATGGTGAAATCTCCTCTGATCTCCTTTCCTCTTGAGGATTAGAGTGATTTAACCTGTGCGACGGCAAAGATTAATATAAAGTAATTGTTTTGCCCTGATCTTGGTATAAATATGATTGCACCCAGATCTGTCACTAAGATTTATTACACAGTAATGGCCGCTGGTTGTCCACCTCCGGTCACCGGCCGCAGCTACGTCTCTTGTGCGCTTTATGCCTACATGTATGTACCATGCTTGTGTAAATACATACTAAAGTGGGCATTTATTGGAGGTCTTCAGGGCGTTCCTGATTGACCTAAGATCCGTGCCATGACCTCTGAGCCGTTCAGATGTCTCCATACCTTGCTATGTCAGTGAAACACTGAGGGAGGGAAAGCTGCAGCTGCATCCCCTCCTCCCCCTCTTACATTTTAGTGTGTTTTTATTTATTTTTTTATCAGCTTATTAATCAGTTTTTACCTTACTGTGCTGGCCCTGCCAGGCCTGATGTTTTTGAGCAGCATGATATCAGATTTTATAGAGTGATCTATATTTCATTGTATTGATTTGATTCCTTCCAGTCCTCTTAGAGCATCAGATGTAAGCAGCCCTAAACTCCTGAGGGAAACCTCATTGTCACCACCCAGGAGAAAAACGCCATCACCTCAGAAAGCTGCCTCATCTCCATACAGCGGTAAATTACTTTTTTTTTTCTGTGGTAGCACTGTGGTACCATTTTGGGCCTGGGGTACTTTATAGTTGTCAAAAAGGTAAAGATGGTGCTTTACAACTGGCAGAAGGTAAAGATGGTGCTTTACAAATGGCGGAAAGTATGGATGGTACTTTACAAGTAGCAGATGGTAAGGATGCTTCTTTAGAAGTGGCGGAAGATAAAGATGGTGCTTTACAACTGGCAGACGTTAAAGATGGTGCTTTACAACTGGCAGAAGGTAAACATGGTGCTTTACAACTGGCAGAAGGTAAAAATGGTGCTTTACAATTGGCAGAAAGTAACGATACTGGAGTTTATAGAAGACATGCAATCTACTATTCCCTGTTATTAGCGATTTCATGTAAAGTATTAACTCCTTGAAGTCTTTACTGGAATAAGTGGCAGTTAGCCCAGTGGTCTTCGCCCTGTAAGTTAGAGCAAAACTGGCCACATAGTAGGACTGGCTGACTATCTCGTGAGTATAGGACCTCCCAACTTTCCCAATGGGAGATGTCGAGATAAAGAAGTAACAGGCATGTTAAATCTCATCGTCTTTTTTTTTCAGAAAAGCAAAAAACTGAGCATAGATGTGTACGTTGGGAGGAGGGCAAGAGAGGAATAGCCGTGGGGCAACTTTAAGTAGTTCTGCATTTGATATGTGGAAGATAAAAGCTACTGTTCTCTGTTATCAGTCATTTCATATCAGTTTCTTTAATACCCCCAGCCCCCCATGGTGTCACCCACCAGTCTTGAGAATCTCCAAAAAATAATTTAATTCCAGATGTATGACAGATGGTAGCAGCTTAATATGTAAGGGCTGACATTTCTGAATTGGCTGACTTCATGGGGACCTGTTACCAAAAAATGGTCTGCATTTTTTTTTCCAGACACAGTGCTACTCTAGGCTTTATTTGGTATTGCAACTTAGCCATATTTATCTCAGCAATGCTGCTGACCTACAATACCACACTCGGGCTATTTCACAGGGTGGCGCTGTTTGCTTATATATATATATATATATATATTTCAGTTTCAAACAAAGCCCAACCTGTGGCTGGTATGCAGAGGTGTACCAAGATGACCGTGATGAGGCCTTTAGCCAAACGCTACCTGAAATATCGGCCCCCCATAATCTTATCGCAAAAGAAGGATGGTGAGCACCTGGACATGCTCCACCAGGATTTCACAACTTTAAAACCACTCTCTGGGCTTACAACACATGTCCGACCACTAAAAGCGTGAAAAATACCTAATGTAAATATTGTCCCCAGAGATAATTCAGTATTAGAGGAATTCATTCCTATAAAGCTGCTAATTGCTCGGCTGCCCTCATCCCTTTTATTAACTATAAAGAAGTGTACAAGCTGTCCGCCGAACCCCCGCTCTTTTTCATATTGGAGGTAAGGTCGCTTAGTGCTCCCGTTTTTTTTTGAGTAATCTCCAGCTTCTCCTGCATCTGGGTAACAATACGATTTGTGCTGATTTACTAAGCAGGCAATGCCGGGCGCGGATGTAAGCTGATTATTGACTTTTGGCCTTACCACGGGCTGAAAAATTAATCTCTAATCTTCCATTTATTCAACTGGAATAATGGTAAATAAATTCTGCAAATTGTTAATAATCAAGGCGTTTATCATCTGCTCTCTGTAGCCGCGCGGGTATGAAAAGTACAGGGCCGATGTAGAAAATATACACATATATAAAGGAGTAATGTGCTGCAACTCTGAATCTGTGATGGTATACACTATATAAGTGGTGCACATCCTTTTTGGACCCGTGGTCATACTGAACCAATTCACAAAACAATGAAAGTGGTACTTGCATGAATACAGCACTAGAACCCCTATCAGTACAGGAATAAATCACCAGAACCACCATCAGTAAAGGAATACATCCCCAGAAGCACCATCAGTACAGGAATAAAGCACCAGAACCATCATTCATTCACAAATACATCAAACAAACTACATAAACACATCACCAGAACCACTCTCAGAACATAAATTTACCTATACTGTTGATGTGGGGGGGGGGGGCCTTACTGCCTCAGCTCACAGCGATCCCAAGAATAGAGCTCTTTAGCACTGTCTTGAGTTCATCAAAAGTCAGTCTGCCAGTGAACAGCATCCACCAGAAAGGGCTTAACTTGCTAAGTTGGAACGATTTGAAGATCTTCACAAGAATGGTGAGTGAAGATTTATTGGTAAGATGCTTTCCCGCCTGCCACTTTGGCAGGGTTCACAAACCGTACCTCCCATTCACTGAACAATTGGTGGCTTCTCTTAACAACGTACAATGTGTTTTGTTTGCAGATAAAGGAAAGCGAGGAAAGCCACATTTTGGGGAATCCTCTCCAGACATGCGGTTGGAAATGGCAAGCAAAATAAAAGTAATTTTGTTGGAGATTTCCAAAAGGGTTTGTGGGGTCTATTAAGATTAGTGGGGGTCCAACACCCAATGCTCCCATGGATCAGTTGTTAGCAGGTTCTATATGTGTAAAAATATCACAGCTCCATCTCTTGTGTAGTGCTCGTTCTCAGGTACCTATTGAAGTTATTTATCACGTGATGAGGTCAATACTAGAAGCGCTTGGTCCGGATGAGCACTTGTTTTGCAGCACGGACAGATGAAGGGCAGTGGCAGAAAAGTAACATGAGGAGCAAACGGAATCCGATGAAGCAGAGTAGAGTTTATGGCAACAGATGTAGCAGAGTTGTAATCCACAAGGGAACAGAGGAGACTTGGAGATGAAGCAGAACTGAGTTTGTACAAGAGCTTAAAAGACGGAGGTGGTCTGACAAGGTAGCAGAGTTAACTCTGCAATGAAGAACCAGTGAAACAGAGCAGAGTTGCACAACAATATTGTAGAGTTACCCCAGCAAAGCATCAGAAGTTCACAGAGCTCGGTTTGTCACTGAGTCCAGCACAGATGTGTCTGCTATGTAGCAGATCTAGGTTTATAATAAAGTCCAGGACAGAGCTGGAACAGTGGTACAGTAGAGCCGAGTTTGTAACAGAGGAAAAGGCAGAGCTAACCCAGCGATGCTGCAGAGCTGGGATTTGCACAAAGTCCAATACCATACTTGGCCAGTGGTGTAATTGAATCACCCAACAGTGTAGCTGAGCTGAATTTGTCAGAGAGTCTAGGCCAACTACCTGAAAACTCCTCCAGCACCAAGTGTATGGATCCAGGTAACATAAGTTAACAGGTAACTGAGCTGCGCCTACACAGTATATGGAGCAGTGGTGGTACGGCTATGTGCAATGTGTACTTCCGGTAGATGTGGGACCTACAAACAGCAAATCATGAGTGTTTGACTTCACTGATCTGATGTTTATGGCATATCCTAAGGATAAGTCCTCAATATGTTAGTCTGGACAACCCCTTTTAAAGGGAATTAGGAAAATCTATCTTTACTAAGTATACTGCACCTTTCCTAAACTCGCAGTCCTCCATTGCATTGCAGCTTCAGGTAATTTCTTACTGGAGATATACACTGCTCAAAAAATAAAGTGAACACTAAAATCCCACTACCTATATATCACTGAATTAAATATTCCAGTTGTAAATCTTTATTCATTACATAGTGGAATGTGTTGAGAACAATAAAACCTAAAAATTATGAGCGTAAGGTCTGGAGTTGGAATGATGCTCAAAATCAAAGTGGAAAATAAAGTTACAGGCTGATCCAACTTCAGTGGAAATGCCTCAAGAGAAGAAAATGATGCTTAGTAGGGTGTCTGGCTTCCATGTGCCTGTATGATCTCCCTACAACGCCTGGGCATGCTCCTGATGAGGAAGCGGATGGTCTCCTGAGGGATCTCCTCCCAGACCTGGACTAAAGCATCCGCTAACTCCTGGACAGTCTGTGATGCAACGTGACGTTGTTGGATGGTGCAAGACATGATGTCCCTGATGTCTTCAATCGGATTCAGGTCTAGGGAACGGGCGGGCCAGTCCATAGCTTCAATGCCTTCATCTTGCAGGAACTGCTGACACACTCCAGCCACATGAGGTCTGGCATTGTCCTGCATTAGGAGGAACCCAGGGCCAACCGCACTAGCATATGGTCTCACAAGGGGTCTGAGGATCTCCTCTCGGTACCTTATGGCAGTCAGGCTACCTCTGGTGAGCACATGGAGGGCTGTGCGGCCCTCCAAAGAAATGCCACCCCACTCCATTACTGACCCACTACCAAACCGGTCATGCTGAGGGATGTTGCAGGCAGCAGATTTCTTTCCGCGGCATCTCCAGACTCTATCACGTCTGTCACATGTGCTCAGTGTGAACCTGCTTTCATTTGTGAAGAGCACAGGGCGCTAGTGGCGAATTTGCCAATCCTGGTGTTCTGTGGCAAATGCCAAGCGTCCTGCACGGTGTTGGGCTGTGAGCACAACCCCCATCTGTGGATGTTGGGCACTCAGACCATCCTCATGGAGTCGGTTTCTAACAGTTTATGCAGACACATGCACATTTGTGGCCTGCTGGAGGTCATTTTGCAGGGCTCTGGCAGTGCTCCTCCTGTTCCTCCTTGCACAAAGGCTGAGGTAGCGGTCCTGCTGCTGGGTTGTTGCCCTCCTACGGCCCCCTCCACGTCTCCTGGTTTACTGGCCTGTCTCCTGGTAGCGCCTCTAGCCTCTGGACACTACGCTGACAGACACAGCAAACCTTCTTGCCACAGATCGCATTGATGTGCCATCCTGGATGAACTGCACTAACTGAGCCACTTGTGTGGGTTGTAGATTCTGTCTCATGCTACCACTAGTGTGAAAGCACAACCAACATTCAAAAGCGACCAAAGCATCAGCCAGAAAACATTGGTACTGAGATGTGGTCCCCACCTGCAGAACCACTCCTTTATTGAGTGTGTCTTTATATTTACCAATAATTTCCATGTCTATTCCATTTGAACAACAGCATGTGAATTTGATTGTCAGCGTTGCTTCCTAAGTAGACAGTTTGATTCCACAGAAGTTTGATTTACTTGGAGTTATATTGTTTGAGTGTTCCCTTTATTTTTTTGAGCAGTGTAGTTTTCTGCATGGCATAATTTTGGGTGTCTCAAGCCACCACCAGGGGGAGCTCACTGCACGTTCTGTATACAGTTAAAGTTGTGAAAAAACGTGTATTCAGTGTGAGCTCCCCCTTGTGGCACCTTTAGGTATCATCTGCTATGATACTGTCAATCAAGCAGAGCTGGGCACCCGCAACCCATACGATCCATGATGGGTACCGCACTGTCTGATGAAGAATCCTACGGTGATAACTTTCATCACTAAATTTTTATCTACTTTAAATTAAAATTTTTTATGTATTTCTTATTCATTAGGCTCAATTTCAGCAACAAGAAAAGGACCTGGCTGCACTGAGGCTGAAAGCAAAAATGGAGGCTAAAGAGGCTCAGAGATGCCTGGAGGAGATACTGAAGAATAACAATCAGCAGGTAATACTTGTGATAATAGTCAGACTTCTGGTAACACAGGATGGTGACACCTTCAGTAGTTATTCTTCAGCATTTGCAATCCAGACGGAGTAACGAAGTTATGGTTTTCTTATGGTTTTCTTAGAGTCCACAGCTGAAATCCACTTCTCCTGAAAAGCAAAGAAACAGAATAAGCAGCCATCAAGAGAGGAAAAATGATCGGTAGGTTCTAATCGTCAGCAATAGTCTGGAGAAGGTAATTGTACAGGAGGAGGAGGTGAGCTGTGACATCACCTATTGTGAATGGTGGATCCTGTGTTATCTACTGTATATAGAGGACTTATCAGTCATTGTACAGGAGGAGGAGGTGAGCTGTGATATCACCTATTGTGAAAGGTGGATCCTGTGTTATCTACTGTGTATAGAGGTGTTATCAGTCATTGTACAAGAGGAGGTGAGCTGTGACATCACCTATTGTGAATGGTGGATCCTGTGTTATCTGCTGTATATAGAGGTGTAATCAGTCATTGTACAGGAGGAGGTGAGCTGTGATATCACCTATTGTGAATGGTGAATCCTGTGTTATCTACTGTATATAGAGGTGTTATCAGTCATTGTACAGGAGGAGGAGGTGAGCTGTGACATCACCTATTGTGAATGGTGGATCCTGTGTTTACTGTATATAGAGATGTTAGCAGTCATTGTACAGGAGGAGGTAAGCTGTGACATCACCTATTGTGAATGGTGGATCCTGTGTTATCTACTGTATATAGAGGTGCTATCAGTCATTGTACAGGAGGAGGCGGTGAGCTGTGACATCACCTATTGTGAATGGTGGATCCTGTGTTATCTACTCTATATAGAGGTGTTATCAGTCATTGTACAGGAGGAGGAGGAGGTGAGCTGTGACATCACCTATTGTGAATGGTGGATACTGTGGTATCTACTGTATATGGAGGTGTTATCAGTCATTGTACAGGAGGAGGTGAGCTGTGACATCACCTATTGTGAATGGTGGATCCTGTGTTACCTATTTTATATAGAGGTGATTTCAGTCATTGTAATCCTGTCTCTGATGATAATGAGACTGCTGAGAAGAGATGTCTAGAGAACATGAAGTGTCAGTGTAATATGAGGCTCAGAGGGGGAATTGCAAAGTTCCAGGATTAATAGAACAATATTACCAGGGGTCATAATTGGGTTCACTGTATAAAACGCTATGACATCACTGAGCACTCATACATTTGTCCTTTTTCTTTTTTTCCCACTGCCAACCAGGCAAGTGTGGGACAGTCCTAGCAAGCAGGGAAGTAGTTAAATGTACACCGACTTGAAAAACAATGTCTGGCCCCCTGATTGTCAGATGTTGCTGATCGGGCACTTTTGGGATACAGCACTGCTTAAGAAATGGCAGATCGCACGGCCCTTAAGTGACTACTTGTCTCCATTAGAGGTAGAAAAATCATTCTGCGAGTCAGAGTGTAATTGTCCTCAGCCGCTCATCACGGGATTGGAGTCATTAACCATTGTGCCTGTGTTCCCTTCATCTGCCGTTGTCAGGTCTGTTGTCAGGTCTGTTCCATGGATGGAACTGATTCTAGGGGCAACTACGAAGCCTTCACCTCCCAGGTTTATGTGTTGTGCACGCGTCATTCTGCGGCTTCAGTCCGATCCTGTGCAATGTGGGGTATTGTGCTGAGAGCGTTGACCTGGCAGGGAATAGATTTCTATTTTGATTTAGGGCCATTTATCTCCTCTTAGATTTTCCCCAACTGCTTTCCAGCTGTAGCCGCTGTACCCACCAGAAAACCGACATCGGGCACATCAGAGTTCAACAGAACTGGGTTACATTGTACCGTGATGTTTGGTTTTGACACTGTGTGGCACTATGGTTATTTGAGCACTGTATGGCACTACTGGTACTTGGGCACTGTAGGGCAATGCTATTTGGGCACTGTTTGGCCATGTGTGTACACTGTAGGAGTGGGATTATATGGGCACTTTATGGCACTGCAGTGATTTAGGCTCTGTACAGCAATGGTATATTGACACTGTGTGGCATTACCGCGATTTGGACACTGTACGTCACTACTATTATTTGAGTACTGTATGGCAGTATTTGGTAACAGTATCACAGTATTATACAAGCACATTGAAGCACTGCTGTGATTTGGGAACTGTATGGCATTACTGTGATTTGGGCACTGTATGGCACAACTATTATTTGGGCACTATATTGTAGAATTATTTGAGCTCTGTGTGTCTCAAGTGTTATTTGAGTACTGGATTGCAGTATTATTTAAGCACTGTAGGGCAATTTTGTTTGAGCACTGTATGCCACAACTATTATTTGAGTACTTTATAGCACTACAGTTACACGAGCATATCTTGGCAATGCTATTTGGGCACTGTATCGCACTCCCATTATTTGGGCATTTTATGACAGTGTGTGCACTGTATGGCAGTATTATATGAATAAGTTTTGGTACTGGTGTGATTTGTGCAGTGTACAGCATTTGGACACGATGGCTTTACTCAAATTTGAGCACTGTACGTCACAACTATTGAGTACTGTATTGCAGTATTTGGCTACTGTATGGCAGTATTATACATGCACATTATGGCATTGCTGTGATTTGGGCACTGTATAGCACAACTATTATTTGGCACCTTATGGCACTGCTATGATTTGGGCACTGTATAGCATTAATGGAATTTGGCCACAGTATAGCACAACTATTATTTGAGTACTGTATTGCAGTATTATTTGGTTATTTATCCATTGTATGGTGGCATTATTTAGACAATTTTAAACATGTAGGGTACAGTATATTTTAGCAAAATAAAAAAAAAGAAGCATGAGTTTGCACAAATGCCCCAAAGTCCATGGGGATCCAATGGTACCATACTTTTGCAGATGGGCAGTGTGACCAGATGCCCTCCCTACAGGCACTGCAGAATTGGCAATCAATGGAAGGCAGAGGGAACAAGTGCAAGTGTATATATAAAATATATATAAAACCGGAACCTTTCTACCACCATACTGTACAACGAGCTGTAAACAGAGGCACATTAATAGCACCCGTTCTACATCAGAATTAGGCATGGAGCTTGGCGGGTCCCATCCTTACAAGTCTTTAGGTCCAATTAAGAAATGAGGAAAAAAAAAGGTTCTAGAAATCCCACATAGGGTGTAAGTAATCAGATTGTTTTGGGGGGTTATTTCCGCACAATCTAATCAGGCCTATATAATCTTTAAAGAACAAGTTCAAAGCCGGCGGGGGCTTTCGCTGATTACACACATGCCATTTGGATAACAGTGCAGAAAAGCGTCCAACCTTTTACCAGTAATTACCTGGAGAGGATCCAGACCCCGCCGCCCCGGCTTCGAAATTCACTTTAGGAAAAGGGATCAACAAGAGCAATGACATTACAACATGACTTAATGCCGTCTTACCAGGAATGCATTATTCGTATTATTCCTATTGGAAGGAGTCGGAGGGCAGGATTTATCAATACCCGGAGCCCTGGAGCCAGACAGGGAGACTGCCGACTTTAACTGCGGGGTGTAAATCTCGTGCTTGACATTACCAATCTGATTGCTTCGCATCACTCACTATTCACGTTTTCTTGTATTAATTTGGGTCTTTAAAGGGAACCTGTCACCTGAATTTGGCGGGACCGGTTTTGGGTCATATGGGCGGGGTTTTTGGGTGCTTGATTCACCCTTTCCTTACCCGCTGGCAATATTGCCTTGCGCAGGCGTGTACTCCGGAGGACAGAGAATGAAATTCAATCCAATATTGCGGCCAGCATGCAGCCAGCGGGTAAGGAAAGGGTGAATCAAACACCCAAATACAAGATTTTGGTGTTACGTCCTATAATGTTTTATTCCAGGTTCGGTGATGGATGGAGGCCATGTGTGGAATCGGGCAAGAGTGGCACAGACAACGTTACCCAGCTGAAAAGTCCAATTAAAGCACACGGTATGGCCATACCCCATATATAAGATATGTTAGGATGGAGTGACGATTTCCAGAAACTGCACCACTTGCTGATAACGCAGGGGTGAAGAGGATGGACAACTGGTCTCAACAAATTTCTGGCTTAGGAGAGCAGTTGTCATTTCTAAGATCCATTGTCCTAGACACACTGGAGGACCACATTTTCGAAATTTGTAGTCCTTCTAAGAACAGGCCGTGCGTCTACTGACCCGAACTCCGCAATCTCATGGGTATGTGTAAGGCTGTTGAGTTTCGGATCAGGAGATCCACGGGCCGGTCTGGACATTGCTGCCGTTAATCATGCGGGTTTCACACTTTCGACTTTCACGGTCCTTCTGTGAACCACGATGTCCGGATCAGTCATGGGTCTAGTGACCCAAGATAAACAATGTCATGGGCATAACTAAGGTTTTTGGGTTCAGGTCAGGAGAATCTCGGGCCGGTCTGGACATCGGGCCTTTAATCAGGCTAGTTTCACACTTTTGACATTCACAGTCCTTCTATGAACCATGATGTCTGGACAGGCTATGGGTCTACTGGCCCAAGCTCAACAACATGGGTGTAGCTAAGGTGGTTGGGTTTGGATCAGGAGACCCATGGGCTGGGCGGAACATAACGGTCTCTATTCAGGCTTGTCTTCATATTTTTCAATATTCAGCATTCAAGTCTGGAAAAGGGCCCAAAGAGTTATTCCAATCTCAGAAATTCATGAAATAAATGTCTTATAAACCTGACTTCCACCTCTGTGGCTCCATCCATCTTGTGTTACCGTGAATTGGGAACTGGCCGCATATGCCATGCGCCTTCAATTAGTTTCTATGGGAGCTTCAAGAAATAAAGGAAGATTTTGGATTTCCTGTAGATGGGAATGGATGAGATAGGTGCAGGCCCCAGCAGTGGAACCTTCAGCTGTCAGACATTACTGGTAAACTTGTAGATATGCCATAAATGTCTGAGATGGGAATATCCCTTTTAATAGTTTCGTACTCCCTCCTAGTCACCGCAGTACCCATATCTACTTGTGTGTACATTGTTGTGCCTGGATAAAGGGGCTGTGATCCCCCACGGACTCCTGCAGCTCCTTTTTTTTTTTTTTTTTTATTGGAGACACCCCAATGGTGGGCTCACTAATCATACATTGATGGTCTGTCCTAAGGTTGGGCAATAAATGGAAGAGCCCTTTAAATGGTATCTGGCATGACAATGCGTTGTTACCCAGTAATCCAGGACAAGCTGGCCAGACATGGAGCATCACACACCGGACATTCAGATATGTCTGATATCAAAGCATTCTTGGTCTTCCTTCTCATATAAAGGACATAACAAAGATTTATCCGTTGCTAATTTGTGGTGCTTTCATTGTGGATCCTGGACAGTAATAAAAAGTGAACTGTCACTATTCTGGGATGATGGAGGAATCATACAGTTATCTTAGATAAGTCCATGATTTGTGGCTTTATGATTTGCAGAATGGTTACATAAGAAGAATAAACCCTTTTGACACTTTGCAGCGATATCACAACATACTAAACAAAGGTCCAGTCGCATCAATGGATCAGCTTATTCTTTCTGTCGAGCTCTTTTATTCTGCAAATAAATGGTATCTGAAATTATGGACAGCAGCTTTGCGTTTCTTAAAGAGCCCATAAATATGTATTCTTTATACCTGATGTAAATACCGCTGTTCTCCTGAATCCGGCAATGTTTCTTTCTTGATCCTGCGTCTCTCCGTTCCTGAGATATGGCCTCTTCTTCCCTGTATATAAATTGAGTCCTTTTTGTGCCAAGTGGGTGTGATACTCAACTCTGTGGGTGTGTGATTGAGGATCACGCCCAGTTGGGTAACAAGACTAGATTTCTGTACTGGGAAGAAGGAGCCATATCTCAGCAATGGAGAGCCGCAAGAATAAAAGAAAAACAACGCCAGATTCAGGAGAACATCGGAATTTACAGCAGGTAAAGAAATTACATATTTATGGGATGTGGCAGGTCCTATTTAAAGTTCTGCTTTTGCTTTTTCAGGCATGAACTAAACATCTCTATAAAGCATGTTGCAATTCCAAGGCCCCACAGTGTCTACATGTTCTCGTCATACAGACACCCGGGTGCTGTAGTTCATAACGTCACTTAGCCGTCAAAAGTGCTGAAGGATTTATCTTTCCTGCCTCCCTGGCCATATTATCTCTCTGCTCCCCCTTTTTTTTTTTGCAAGTCACAAAATTATTTTTTTAATTTCACATAGCGAGTGCTGCACCAACTGAGACGGAAAGCCTGGAGCAATCTTGGGACCACACTGACTCCACAAGCAAGGTAACGTAATGCTGGTCACTGGGGAAATGAACTGGAAATCCTACAGAATTTTCCAAGCAGTGTTTGTGGGGCTGGTGTGCTGTTTGGCTGGTCATATGCATGACAGTTGTAGAGCGGCGACCCTCAGTACACAACTAAATGGGCCCACAGACTACAGTGCTCACTTCTCATGCAGTGACTCCTACTGGTAGAAGTGCAGTATTACAATGAACAACTGTCACTCCTCTGTATGACAATCTGTCATGGTATTTAGAAAGGGGTGGCTGTGATGAAGATGCCCTTTTAAAGATTATATATATTATTAGCTATTATTATTATGTGAAGTTACTCTCCAAGAAAAGCATCATAAAAATTCGGCACGTACATTATAGGCTATTTATACATATTTTTGAGAATACTATCATGTTCCTTGCTAGTCTTTCTGTCAACCCTGTAACTTTTTATATAGGGTGATCTTATGAGAAGAAAAAATACTTTTACAAGATGCGAAGTGAAAAAGTAGTTATAAAGTTATAAGCTTGAAAAAAGGGTCATCCTGCAATTTCTTACTGGTGACCAGCAGGTGGCAGCACACATCTGCGTTCTTCTCTTGTGCTGGTTAATCATTGAATGTTTTGCTTTTTGTTATTGTTACCAAATATCACATTACTCATTTATTATTAACATGAATGGGAGCTGAGCTGCAGTACTCAGGAACGACCATTAACCACTGTTCGGCGCTGCTCCAGTACATTGGGTACAGCCATCAGATTCTGAGAACAGCTGATCGGGGAGGGGGGTGGAAGCTGGCGTTGGACCCCATTGTTCTGATATTTACACTGTGTGCAGAATTATTAGGCAAGGTGTATTTTAGAGGATTGTTTTTATTATTGATCAACAACTACGTACGGTATGTTCTCAATCAACCCAAAAGACTCATAAAAATCAAAGCTTAATATTTTTGGAAGTTGGAGTGGGGTTTTTTTTAGATTTGGCTCTCTTAGGAGGATATCTGTTTGTGCAGGTAACTATTACTGTGCAGAATTATTAGGCAACTTAATAAGAACCAAATATCTTCTCATCTCACTTGTTTATTTTCACCAGGTAAGCCAATATCACTGCACAAAATTTAAAAATAAACATTCCTGACATACAAAAACAAAACCCCCCAAAATTAGTGACCAATATAGCCCCCTTTCTTTATGACACTCAGCAGCTTCCATCCATAGATTCTGTCAGTGCTTGATCTGTTTACGACCAACATTGCGTGCAGCAGCCACCACAGCCTCCCAGACACTGTTCCGAGAGGTGGACTGTTTTCCCTCCCTGTAGATCTCACATTTTATGAGGGACCACAGGTTCTCTATGGGGTTCAGATCAGGTGAATAAGGGGGCCATGTCATGATGTTTTCTTCTTTGAGACCTTTACTGGCCAGCCACGCTGTGGAAGTAGTTGGAGGCATGTGATGGAGCATTGTCCTGCATGAAAATCATGTTTTTCTTGAACGATACCGACTTCTTCCTGTACCACTGCTTGAAGAAGTTGTCTTCCAGAAACTGGCAGTAGGTCTGGGAGTTGAGCTTCACTCCATCCTCAACCCGAAAAGGTCCGACTAGTTCATCTTTGATGATCCCAGCCCATACCAGTACCCGACCTCCACCTTGCTGGCGTCAGAGTCGGAGTGGAGCTCTCTGGCCTTTACTGATCCAGCCTCTGGCCCATCCATCTGGCCCATCAAGAGTCACTCTCATTTCATCAGTCCAAAAAACCTTTGAAAGTCAGTCTTAAGATATTTCTTGACCCAGTCTTGACATTTTATCTTATGTTTCTTGTTCAAAGGTGGTCGTTTTTCAGCCTTCCTTACCTTGGCCATGTCCCTGAGTATCGCACACCTTGTGCTTTTTGTTACTCCAGTAACGCTGCCGCTCTGAAATATGGCAAAACTGGTGGCAAATGGCATCTTGGCAGCTTCACGCTTGATTTTCCTCAATTCACGGGCAGTTATTTTGCGCCTTTTTTGCCCAACACGCTTCTTGCGACCCTGTTGGCTATTTGCCATGAAATGCTTGATTGTTCGGTGATCACACTTCAAAAGTTTGGCAATTTCAAGACTGCTGCATCCCTCTGCAAGACATCTCACAATTTTGGACTTTTCAGAGCCCGACAAATATCTCTTCTGACCCATTTTGCCAAAGGAAAGGAAGTTGCCTAATAATTAAGCACACCTTATATCGGGTTTTGATGTCATTAGACAACACCCCTCCTCATTACAGAGATGCACATCACCTGATTTACTTAATTGGTAGTTGGCTCTCAAGCCTGAACAGCTTGGAGTAGGACAACATGTATAAAAAGTATCACGTGATCAAAATACAACTTGTCTAATAATTCTGCACACAGTGTATGACCTATCCCAAGGATGGGTCACCAATATGTCAGTCCTGGAGAACACCTTTAATGGGTATTTATTCATACAGTAGGAAAAATAAGTACCGTATATACTCGAGTATAAGCCGGCCCGAGTATAAGCCGACCCCCCTAATTTTGCCACAAAAAACTGGGAAAACTTATTGACTCGAGTGTAAGCCTAGGGTGGAAAATGCAGCAGCTACCGGTGAATTTCAAAAATAAAAATAGATGCTCCATACCGTTCATTATGGCCCCATAGCTGTGCCATATAGTGCTCTGCACCGTTCATTATTGCCCCATAGCTGTACCATAGAAAGCTGTGCCATATAGTGCTCTGCACCGTTCATTATTGCCCCATAGATGTGCCATAGTGCTCTGCACCGTTCATTATTGCCCCGTAGCTGGGCCATATAGTGCTCTGCACCATTCATTATTGCCCCATAGCTGTGCCATATAGTGCTCTGCACCGTTCATAATTGCCCCATAGCTGTGCCATATAGTGCTCTGCACCGTTATTGCCCCATAGCTGTGCCATAGTGCTCTGCACCGTTCATTATTGCCCCATAGCTGTGCCATATAGTGCTCTGCACCGTTCATTATTGCCCCATAGATGTGCCATATAGTGCTCTGCACCGTTCCTTATTGCCCCATAGCTGTGCCATATAGTGCTCTGCACCGTTCCTTATTGCCCCATAGCTGTGCCATATAGTGCTCTGCACCGTTCATTATTGCCCCATAGATGTACCATAGAAAGCTGTGCCATTGCTGCTGCTGCTGCTGCAGTAAAAATAATAAAAGACATACTCACCTCTCTTGCTTGCAGCTCCTCAGCGTCCCGTCCCGGCGTCTCTCCGCACTGACTGATCAGGCAGAGGGCGGCGCGCACACTATATGCGTCATCGCGCCCTCTGACCTGCACAGTCAGTGCGGAGAGAGAGACCCCGGGAAGACAGAGCGGCACCCGGCGTGTGGAACGCGGACAGGTGAATATGTAATACTTACCTGCTCCCGGCGTCCCGCTCCTTCCCCCGGACAGCTGGTCTTCGGTGCCGCAGCCTCTTCCTCTGTCAGCGGTCACCGTTACAGCTGATTAGAGAAATGAATAGGCGGCTCCGCCCCTATGGGAGTGGAGTCCATATTCATTTCTCTAATGAGCGGTCCCACGTGACCACTGAACAGGGGAAGAGCTGCGGCACCCGGAGACCGTGGGACTGCAGGGACAGCGCCAGGAGACCCGGAAGCAGGTAAGTATGCCTCAGCGCCCTCTCCCCCTCACCCGCCGACCGTGACTCGAGTATAAGCCGAGAGGGGCACTTTCAGCCCAAAAATTTGGGCTGAAAATCTCGGCTTATACTCGAGTATATACGGTATATGATACACTGCTAATTTTGCAAGTTTTACCACCTACAAAAAATGGAGATGTCAGTAATTTTTATCGTACATACACTGCAACTGTATTATTTTTACATAATTAACTTTCATTTTATTGCATGAAATAAGTATTTGATACAATAGAAAAACAGAACTTAATATTTGGTACAGAAACCTTTGTTTGCAATTACAGAGGTCAGACGTTTCCTGTGGTTCTTGACCAAGTTTGCACACACTGCAGCAGGGATTTTGGCCCACTCCTCCATACAGATCTTCTCCAGATCCTTCAGGTTTAGGGGGCAACATTGAGTTTCGGCTTCCTGCAAAGATTTTCTATTGGGTTCAGGTCTGGAGACTGGCTAGGCCACTCCAGGACCTTGAAATGCTTCTTATGTAGTCACCACTCCTTAGTTGTCCTGGCTGTGTGTTTCGGATCATTGTCTTGCTGGAAGACCCAGCCATGACCCATATTCAGTGCTTTTACTGAGGGAACGAGGTTGTTGGCCAAAATTTCACAATACACAATACACTCTGCAGGAAAGCACCCCCAAAGTATGATGTTTCCCCCACCATTCTTCATGGTTGGGACAGTGTTCTTGGGGGTTGTACTCATCCTTCTTCTTCGACCTTCTACGGCGAGTGGAGTTGATACCAAAAAGTTATTTTTAGGTTTCATCTGACCACATGACCTTCTCACATGCCTTCTCTGGATCATCCAGATGGTCATTGGCGAACTTCAAACGGGCCTAGACATGTGCTGGCGTGAGCAGGAGGACCTTGTGTGCCATGCAGGATTTTAATCCATGACTGTGTAGTGTGTTACTAATGGTAATGTTTGAGACTGTGGTCCCAGCTCTCTTCAGGTCATTGACCAGGTCCTCCCATGTAGTTCTGGGCTGATTCCTGACCTTTCTCAGAATCATCCTTACCCCGCAAGGTGAGATCTTGCATAGAGCCCCAGATCGAGGAAGACTGATTGTCATCTTGTGTTCCTTCCATTTTCTAATAATTGCGCCAACAGTTGTTGCCTTCTCACCAAGCTGCTTGCCTATTGTCCTATAGCTCATCCCAGCCTTTGTGCAGGTCTACAATTTTGTCTCTGGTGTGCTTAGACAACTCTTTGGTCTTGGCCATGGTGGAGAGGTTGGAGTGTGATTGAAGGCCCCGTCTCACATAGCGAGATCGCTAGCGAGATCGCTGCTGAGTCACAAGTTTTGTGACGCAACAGCGACCTCCATAGCGATCTCGCTATGTGTGACACGTACCAGCGATCAGGCCCCTGCTGCGAGATCGCTGGTCGTGTCGGAATGGCCTGGACCTTTTTTTGGTCGTTGAGGCCCCGCTGACATTGCTGAATCGGTGTGTGTGACACCGATCCAGCGATGTCTTCACTGGTAACCAGGGTAAACATCGGGTTACTAAGCGCAGGGCCGCGCTTAGTAACCCGATGTTTACCCTGGTTACCAGCGTAAATGTAAAAAAAAACAAACAGTACATACTCGCCTTTCGGTGTCCAGGTCCCTTGCCGTCTGCTTCCTGCTCTCACTGACTCCCGGCCGTACAGTGAGAAGTGAGAGCACAGCAGTGACGTCACCGCTGCGCTCTGCTCTCAGTGTACGGCGGCTCAGTCAGAGCAGGAAGCAGACGGCAAGGGACCTGGACACCGAAAGGCGAGTATGTAGTGTTTGTTTTTTTTGGTAACCAGGGTAAACATCGGGTTACTAAGCGCGGCCCTGCGCTTAGTAACCCGATGTTTACCCTGGTTACCCGGGTGCTGCAGGGGGACTTCGGCATCGTTGAAGACAGTTTAAACGATGCCGAAGTCGTTCCCCTGATCGTTGGTCGCTGGGGAGAGCTGTCTGTGTGACAGCTCCCCAGCGACCACACAGCGACTTACCAACGATCACGGCCAGGTCGTATCGCTGGTCGTGATCGTTGGTAAATCGCTTAGTGAGACGGGGCCTTGAGTGTGTGGACCGGTTTCTTTTATACAGGTAATGAGTTCAAACAGGTGCAATTAATCCAGGTAATGAGTGAAGAGTAGGAGGCTTCTTACAGAAAAACTAACAGGTCTGTGAGCGCCAAAATTCTTGCTGCTTAGTAAATGATCAAATACTTATTTCATGCAATAAAACGCAAATTATGTAAAAATCATACAATGTGATTTTCTGTTTTTTTTTTTATTGTTAGATTCTGCCTCTCATAGGTGAAGTGTACCTATGGTAAAAATTACAGACCTCTCCATTCTTTGTAGGTGGGAAAACTTGCAAAATCAGCAGTGTATCAAATACTTATTTTCCCCACTGTAGCTATGATATAATGATGGATATATGCGGTTCTGGAAGAGGGAAGGGGTTCACATACATTTCTTTCATGCATATTAGACCTGTGTACCATTGGCGTAGGGTGCATCTCCCCTTGTGCTTAAGCTTTTCTTCTGTTTCCTCCCACATTCATTGCCCCAGGTGTGTGTGTCTGAGACTGAGAGATTAGATCGTGAGCTTTGTGGGGGACTGAGCACAGTGCTGTGTATCACAATGTCAGTGGTTATTATCTCTCTTTTCTGCAATAATCTAATTCACAGTGGAGTGAAGTCGGAGAGTTTTATGGTTCCCCAAACATGTTCACTCCTTTCACCCTGGAGATGTCTCAGCAGTATCTCCGAGAAGAAGAGCTCCGTGCGAGACATCAGACCGCTCTGCTCCGACTAAGAGAAGAAGCTCTAAAAGAGAAGACCAAGGCAGAATTGGCTCTGCTACATCACCAGAAGATGTGAGAGAGATTTTCTTCTAGTTCAAAGAAGAGGGCTAAGCATCGGATACGTGGCCTACGTTGTAGGTCATTTTAGCTGTCTTGTTAAATCTTAGATGACACTAGGTGTCTTATGTAATTCTAGGTTACTCTAGTTGTCTTTTCCAGTTGTAGGTGAATCTGTTTGGTTACTCTAGCCATCCATTTTAGTTCTAGGTTACTCTAGTCATCCTCTTTAATCCGAGGTAATTTTAGTCACTCTCTCTAGTTCTAGATTACTCTAGTCATCCCCTTTAGCGCTAGATAATTCTAGTTGTCCTCTCTAGTCCTATGTGACTCTAGTCGTCTTTTCCAGTTCTCTATTACTGTATTTGTCAAATTCAGTTGTAGGTTACTTTAGACCTCTCCAGTTCTTGGTCACTCTAGTCTTCTTCCTTAGTTCTAGGTGACTGTAGTCATCTTCTCTAGTTCTAGGTTACTCTAGTTGCCTTCTTTTCTTCTTGGTTATTCTAGACCTTGTATCTAGTTTTAAGTGACCCTGGTCATCCTCTTTAGTTCCAGGTTATTCTAGTTGTCCTCTAGTTCTAGGTGAGTCTAGTCAGCTTTTCTCCAGTTCTAGGTTACTGTAGTTGTACTCTCGAGTTATTGGTTACTCTGTTTGTCTTATTCAGTTGTAAGTTATTCTAAACCTCTCCAGTGCTCTGTTACTCTAGTCATCCACTCGTCATCATCTAGTCATCCTCTCTTTGGTGACTCTAGTAGTCATCCTCAGTTTTTGATTGCTCTAGGTTTCTCATCCAGTTATAGATTATCCTAGTCATACTCTCAGTTCTAGGTTTCTTTTTTTAGATATCTCTTTCAGTTCTAGGTTACTTTTCGTGTCCTCTTCAGTTCTAGGTTGCACTAGTTGTCCTCTCCAGTTCTAGGTTACTCTTCGTGTCCTCTTTAGTTCTAGGTTACTCTTTGTGTCCTCTCCAGTTCTAGGATACTCTTTGTGTCCTCTCCAGTTCTAGGTTACTCTGTGTCCTCTCCAGTTCTAGGTTACTCGTTTTGTCCTCTCCAGGATACTCTTTGTGTCCTCTCCAGTTTTAGTTTACTCTGTGTCCTCTTTAGTTCTAGGTTACTCTTTGTGTCCTCTCCAGTTCTAGGATACTCTGTGTCCTCTCCAGTTCTAGGTTACTCGTTTTGTCCTCTCCAGTTCTAGGTTACTCTTCGTGTCCTCTCAAGTTCTAGGTTACTCTTCATGTCCTCTTTAGGACAACTTACCCTAGTTGTTGTATCCTGTTCTAGATTGCTCTAGGTGTTTTATCCTGTGTGAACCTAAAAAAAGACAGCCCTGCTTTTACTTACGAAAGGACTTGTATTACTTGGCCCACATATTGTATAGGATTGTCCCACCTGATATTTTGTGCTTGCAAAAGTCTCGTAGTAGGGGCGGACTGACAATTTAGGTATTGCCTGAGGGTCCATTGCTAGAAGAGGACTATAGGGTTTTAGTTATTTCGATCTGCTCAAACTGCTGGAGATGGCATCAGATCAGGTAACTGAAGGAGGGTATCACATGATCTCAGCCCCCAGATACAGATACTCCAGGTCATTGGTGCAATCCTCCATTTCAGTGCAAGGTTAGAGTAATGCTATTTTTTTCTTTATCAAATAATTTCTATTTTCTGCTTGTTGAGATATTGGGAAACAAAGAACGATATGCGTAAGGTGGAAGAACTCCTGAGATGCGAGCGTGAAATCCAGAGGAACCTGAAACAAGAGCAGGTACCATAAAACGCCAGTGACGATCTGGGACCATACAGAAACAAATAAGGGACCTTACGGGCATGTGGTTATTTTGGAAGACGACCAGTAAGACACTGATGTCCTCCTGACATGTTTCTAGTTCTGTGTCTTGCCAGCTGTTTTCAAAGCTATAAATATTGCTGCTTGGGCATGCTGAGAGTTGTAGTTTTGCAACAGTCACAGGTTGGTTAATTATTGATTTAGCAAGGTTTCCACTCTCTAATCTTATCACCGTGTCCTTGGAGTGGAGCTGGGAATGGAACCGATGGTGACACAGTTTTGGCTTTTGGAATCAACAAGCCTAAAAATCGAAGCCAGCCCCCTCTTCAGCTGTGCCCCCTGAAATCAGAATACAGGGTCTTCTAAGAATTATCTGACCCCTACAAATACTTAGCGTGCTCAACGTTTAATTACGTGTTGATTTTGGCATTGTTAGTATCTTGAGCTCACCAATATTGCAGAGAGACGATGTTTCGCCCAGGGCCCTGGGGCTTCCACAGCCAATCGCTGGCTACAGCAGTGGGGTCACTTTGGATGACATGGCGGCTGCTGGTGGCAGACGGATGAAATATTGACTATAGGGGAAAGACATTTACGAAGTACGGTACATTCTTCCAGATCATTTACAGACCATTTTTTTTTCTGCAGGCAGAAATTCAGCACTTGCACAATATTTACAAGGCTGCCCACCAGGAGAGGAAGTTGTTGCTGAGACAGCAGAAGGAGATCCTGAGGATACAGAAGTCGGCGGCCTGCATCCAGCAGAAATTGCACAAATCTGGAGTAACACTTGCGGTATGGACGGAGAAAGCCGACCACATTTTGTTTCCAATTCGATAAAGCTATCGGCGTAAACAGTGGCGTATCCAGGGGGGGGGGCAGCCGGGGCATGTGCCCCGGGCGTAGCCGACAGGGGGGCGCCAGCGGGCTGCCTGATGATGCGGCGGTCCAAGGAGGGGGTGGGCCGGGCCAGGGAGCGGGGGCTGTCTAATTATACTCACCTACTCCTGGCACGGTCCCTGCAGGTCCCTGGCTGCCCGGCGCCCCGGCTTCTTCCTGTACTGAGCGGTCACATGGTACCGCTCATTACAGTAATGAATATGCGGCTCCACCTCCCATAGGGGTGGAGCCGCATATTCATTACTGTAATGAGCGGTAACGGTGACCACTCAGTACAGGAAGAAGCAGCAGCGCCAGGGAAGCAGGGACTGCACCGCGCCAGGAGCAGGTGAGTATAACGGGAAGGGGAGCGCAGCGCGATATTCACCTGCTCCTCGTTCCAGACGCCGGTCCGTCTTCTGCAGTGACGCTGAGGTCAGAGGGCGCGATGACGTAGTTAGTGCGCGCCCTCTGCCTGAACGTCAGTGCAGAGGAGGCGGAAGATGGAGTGGCGGCTGGAACAAGGAGCAGGTGAATATTGAAAGTGCCGGGGGCCTGAGCGACGGAGAGTTGAGTATGTGATTTTTTTTTTTTTTTATCGCAGCAACAGCAAATGGGGCAAATATCTGTATGGGGCATCTTATGGGGCCATAACGTTTGTGCAGCATTATATGGGGCAAGTGCCTGTATGGAGCATCTATGGGGCCATAAGGTTTGTGCAGCACTATATGGGGGCCATAACATTTGTGTATCACTATATGGGGGCCATAACATTTGTGCAGCACTATATGGGGGCCATAACGTTTGTGCAGCACTATATGGGGCCATAACTTTTGTGCAGCACTATATGGGGCCATAACGTTTGTGCAGCACTATAACGGGGCAAGTGTCTGTATGGAGCATCTATGGGGCCATAACATTTGTGCAGCACTATAACGGGGCAAGTGTCTGTATGGGGCCATAACTTTTGTGCAGCACTATATGGGGCAAATGTCTCTATGGAGCATCTTATGGGGCCATAATCAACGTTTCTGCAGCACTATATTGAGCAAATGTGTCTATGGAGCATCTTATGGGGCCATTATTAACCTTTATGGAGCATTATATGGGGCTCCTTATTCAATATGGATATTCAAAAACACTTAACCTACTCATGTCTCAATTACGGTAATTTTACTTTTATTGGTATCTATTTTAACATTATGGAGATTCAGGAATGTACCTTGGCCTGGTCATACAGTTTCAATAGAGTTAAGGTTCAAATGGGGGAGGTTGGGGGGGGCGCCAAACTGATACTTTGCCCCGGGTGCAGGAAAGGCTAGATACACCTCTGGGCGTAAAAATGAACTGATCGCTTCTTTTAT
The DNA here is from genome assembly GCF_051348905.1 of Ranitomeya variabilis. Taxonomy (NCBI): domain Eukaryota; kingdom Metazoa; phylum Chordata; class Amphibia; order Anura; family Dendrobatidae; genus Ranitomeya; species Ranitomeya variabilis. The sequence goes on along the minus strand of NC_135233.1, from coordinate 246,908,166 downwards.
GCAACCTAAAGAAAATTCATCTTTCTCGGCAGCACAACCCAGAGGATGTGCTGTTGACAGTATGCAAAACATATGGACAGGGAGCGTCCATTCAGCTTTGATGTTGTAATTGGTCATAAATCAACTAAGAGGAGCTCAGAAAAAGACAAATAAGAGTTAAAAATTCCCTGTCAGATCATCATAGGGAGCTGACTGATGGAATCTCAGTTAACTCATTCTGCAGCCAGCAATAGACAGTGCAATATGAAGGCTGTACGAGGCAAACAGAGCCAAATGTTTAATAAAACCCAATTGCAAAAGTGATTTTTATCCCCAAGTACATGCATTTAAGTAACAAAAAGTCTCCCCAGTCCCCTCTAAATAAGTTCTAATCTACTATCGTCCATTTGAGCTTACATGTGTAAAATAGCCTTTTAACACAGGATAACCCATATAAATGCAGTAAATGTTTGCACAAGTTTGATAAATCCCCTCCAATAAGCGGTCATGGCAGCCATTGATGTGAACATCATGGTGGGCTTCCTGAGGGCGGGCTTCAGCTTTGCACTTCTGGTTTATTCTTGAGACTTATTTTTCCCGCAGGCCTCAGAGCTTGATCTTTCCACCCAACAGTCCAAATACACCCCGCTCCAGGATTCACTTTTGGTTTCTGAGCACATGAACCAGGATACCCAGTCAGCCATTTCTGACCTCTCTGAGGATGATGACATAGCAGAAAAAACTGAAACCCATCAGTACGTAGTATGGTAAACTTTGCAATGCATCTTTAATATAAAATGTAAAAACTATGCAAAATCCTAAATATTAAAACTTCTACAGTTTTGTGCCTACAGTTTCTATGTAGACCTATATGTTTCTATGGTAACAGACTAAAAACAAGCTCTGTGTAGCCTGATTCCGTAGTCATCCATCTGTTGTCTTCTACTTGCTTTCTTACCAGTAGTTTAAGGATCTGGCATGTCTGATATTGGACTGTTGATCCTGTTGTCCTCCGAGAGGTTAGCCACCGTCAGAGGAGTCTGGCAGCAGCTATCTCCTAGAGAACACAGGAGCAGATGGAGAGTAAGAATGGAAAGCTTGCGGCCGAATGATTGTTCATCCGAAAGCTTTCTAGTGTGTATGGGGCCTTCGTAAGAAGCAGGAGACAGACGGAAGAGAATAATAGATGACTGCAAGATCAGACTACACAGAGATTGTTTGTGGTCTGTTACCATGGAGACGCATAGGTTTGAATAGGAGCTGTACACTAACCATATTTTTTTATGGAAACTGTTTGCAAAGTTGCACAGTATATGATTTTTGTTTATTCAGTTCAGGTAGCTGGCGAAACTGTGGCAAATAGATTTGTTTTTCTTAAAAGGGCAAAGAAGGCAGAGGATGAGAGTACCTCTCCTGTTCAAGAGGTCTGCAATACTGAAAATTTCAGAAGAAATGACCTTCAGCGTCAAGAAGCTGCGGAAGAAAAGGCGGCTAATAATCCAGGTAAGAATGCCAGAATAAAAGGGTTCCTCCAGGACTTTAGCATTGGGGCGCTCCCTGTAGGATAAGTCATCAATATCATATCAATGGGGGTCTGACTCAAGGCACCACCGCTGATCAGCTGATTGAAGGGGCTGTGGCACACGTTTTCTATTCACTTGTATCTGCTGATCGGTGAGGGCTCCAGGAGTCTTTCCATTTGTAGCCTATACGTGTTCAATCTTATAAAGAGGCAAGACACCCGTAGTGAATATTTTATTCTGTGAATAATATATATGGGTGAAGGCATTAGTGTAACAGATTCAAAATCATATAAATAATATCAGAAGGAAACGCACCAAAGAACCGTTGAATAAAAGGTTAAAGCTTTATTGAACAAACATAGAAAAACATGTATAAACACTGGTAGTAAGGTGATGACAATGATAAGCCAAAAAGAGTGGAACTACAACTAAGGGTACCGTCACACAGTGCCATTTTCATCGCTACGACAGCACGATTCGTGACGTTGCAGCGTCGTATGATTATCGCTCCAGCGTTGTATACTGCGGTCACACGTTGCAATACACGGCGCTGGAGCGATAATTTCATGACGTATTTGCGATGTAGAAGCCGTTGGTTACTGTGCGCACATCGTATACAACCTGTGTCACACGATACAATCATGCCGCCACAGCGGGACACTAGACGACGAAAGAAAGTTTCAAATGATCTGCTACGACGTACGATTCTCAGCGGGGATCCGGATCGCAGTAGCGTGTCAGACACAACGATATCGAAACGATATCGCTAGAACGTCACGAATCGTGCCGTCGTAGCGATGAAAATGGCACTGTGTGACGGTACCCTTAGGCAACAAACAGGCAAGGCGAACAAATTGTTACTAGCTCAAAAGTGCAAGTGCATTGTACAAAGAAAACAGTCCCATGGACAAGATGAACATATTTGTATATAAGGATTAAAAATACTTAAGTAGTAATTGAGTCCAACAAGGCTGTGTATGGAGTCAAATAAATGCACTTGAGCAAGGATATGAAGTAAAAAAAGGAGTAAAAAATACCTGATGTTACCTGAGCGTTGTGGTGCCGCTACCCCAACGCGCGTTTCGGTGCAGTGCCTTCTTCTTCCTCTCTGTAGGATACATCATCAGTGTCAGATTAATGATGGTCTGACTCCAGGTGCCACCACTGATCAGCTGATTGAAGGGGTTGCTGCATGTTTCCTATTCACTTGTATCTGCTGATCGGTAAGGGGTCCCATTCGCAGCCACTACTTAATGTCTGGAGCTTTGCTGCTTTCTGTGGTCTGTGGGACCTTCCCAGGTTATCAACTTTAGCAGCACAGAGTATTTCAGGATGAATATGTTAGATATGACCAGAGTTATATTTTATGCAAAGTTTCTGGGAAAGTTGGGTGACAACCATTATGGTCACAGTTACAGCTCCCATAGGAGTTGCCAGCCAACATTCCAAATGCATCCCCCCATACTGCATAACTCGACTGTACGATGTAAGTTGCTGCACATATTGCTTGTCACAAAGTTTTCCCTGGTACAGATATTTTAATTTAAACCACATTACTATTAAAAAAAGACTTCTCCAATCAGAGCCAAGACACATTTTACACGCTAATGGCCCTAATAAATCCACGTTCGGCATACATTTATCTATATTAATGGATAATTCATCATCTCCTGTATTACATAAATACAGATATTAACCGTGATGGAGCACAGAGGGAGAGAAACCAATGTAATGTGTCTCAGTGCACGGCAGACGGAACAGCGGAGGGTGATCCTTCATCTGGAGATGTGACGCAAGTGACGGGGTCTCTCCAGAATAATCGGGAAGACCTGAGCAATCACTTAATGGTAAGACGGTGTGACTGCGCTCGTGTACTTACCGGTCATACGCTTAGTATTAGGCTTTGTTTTGGGGTCCTGTTTGTGTGCGGTGTAATTACTCCCTTGTTTGTGGTAGTAATATCCGCATCTGGGAAAGATAGGTGGCTACTGTAGTTGGCGTGACTCGATTTACATAACCTGGTAGATTTGGATTTTTTTTTCGATTTGCTTGTCACTGTTTCCTACAAGTTACAGTACGACCCCACTGACCAGTGACGTAGCAGCGGCACAGAATGATCTTTGGTCATGACCAAAGTCTCCATCTTGCCCCAGCCTATCTTGGCACAGGTATGTCTGCCACCTGTACAATCCATTTAGTTCCACCAATGTGTATATCAAATCTTCTCCATGTATGCTGGACTGTGAACAATTGCAATAGGTAATACAAGACATTTCCCTCCTCCATTAACTGATAGTGATATATAATAGTGAGACATGTTCTCTACCTCTTGTTTCTACATACATAGGAGTGAAAGCATTGACATGTTTGGATGTTAAACTGCCCGGACCACTACTGAAATCTAAGAATGGTGCTACCCATTGTTGGGGAATGTGAATGGAGCTGTGCTTGCTCCGTGGGGGTCCTGCAGTCAAACCCTCACTGATCCAAAATGAATACCTGCTGTAATATATTCTTCTGTAGATATTCACACACAGTTTAATTATCCATGTATATGTTCACTAGGAAGAGATCATCTCTGGGAACAAGAATGCTGAGGACACATTTGTACATAGGCAGGACGCCGACCGAAACGCTGCTGGAGAGTCCAGGTAAGTGTTTGAATCCTGACCATAATATCAGTATTTTCAAGCTGAGAAGTCGTTTTCTTTGTGTTCTGACTTATTGTTGTCACTGATAATAGGCTGGGCAGAGGTGTATCTAGCCTTTCCTGCACCCGGGGCAAAGGATTAGTTTGGCGCCCCCCCCCAAACCTCCCCCATTTGAACCATAACTCTATTGAAACTGTATAACCAGGCCAAGGTACATTCTTGAATCCCCATAATGTTAGAATAGATACCAATAAAAGTAAAATTAATTGAGACATCAGTAGGTTGTGTTTTTGAATATCCATATTGAATCAGGAGCCCCATATAATCCTACATAAAGGTTAATAATGGCCCCATAAGATGCTCCATAGACACATTTGCCAAATATAGTGCTGCAGAAACGTTGATTATGGCCCCATAAAATGCTCCATAAAGATATTTGCGCCATATAGTGCTGCAGAAACGTTGATTATGGCCCCATAAGATGCTCCATATAGACACTTGCCTCATATAGTGCTGCACAAACGTTATGGCCCCATAAGATGCTCCATACAGACACTTGCCCCATATAGTGCTGCACAAACGTTGATTATGGCCCCATACAGACACTTGCCCCATATAGTGCTGCACAAACGTTATAGCCCCATAAGATGCTCCATACAGACACTTGCCCCATATAATACTGCACAAACGTTGATTATGGCCCCATACAGACACTTGCCCCATATAGTGCTGCACAAACGTTATGGCCCCATAAGATGCTCCACACAGACACTTGCCCCATTTGCTGTTGCTGCGATAAAAAAAAAAAGTTACATACTCAGCTCTCCATCGCTCAGGCCCCCGGCACTTTCAATATTCACCGCTCCTCGTTCCAGCCGCCGCTCCATCTTATTCTTCAGCGTCTTCTGCACTGACGTTCAGGCAGAGAGCGCGCACTAACCACGTCATCGCGCCCTCTGACCTCAGCGTCACTGCAGAAGATGCTGAAGACTGAGCGGCGCCGGAACGAGGAGCAGGTGAATATCGCGCAGCGCTGCGCTCCCCGTTATACTCACCTGCTTGTTCCTGTAGTGAGAGGTCGCCGTTACCACTCATTACAGTAATGAATATGCGGCTCCACCCCTATGGGAGGTGGAGCCGCGTATTCATTACTGTAATGAACGGTACCATGTGACCGCTCACTACAGGAACAAGCTGGGGCGCCGGGGAAGCAGGGACTGCACCACGCCTGGAGCAGGTGAGTATAATTAGACAGCCCCCACTCCCCCTTCCCTGCCGACCCCTGGGTATGACTCGACAAGAAGCCTCCTTGGACTGCTGCATCATCAGGCGGCCCGCTGGCACCCCCCTGTCGGCTGCGCCCAAGGCACATGCCCCGGCTGCCCCCCCTGGATACGCCACTGAGGCCGGGATGTCTGTCGACACTTATCTTGAAGCTACATCAATGGTGCGTGCTTCAATTGACAACGATTCTGTGTCTATGTCCTCCTTATATCAATATTTGTGCCTGGACGCAGCAGTGGTTGGTTTTGTAAGGTTTACGGTATTTAGATATGCAAATATTTTTGGTTTTGCTTATAATATATATATTTTTTTATCTTTTAGGAATAATCTCAGCTTGAAAGACCAGGATGTTGAGAATTCAGAGGAACTCGCACAAGGTAAATAAATAAATATGAATATATATATATATATATATATATATATATATATATATATATATATATATATATATATATATATATATATATATATATATATATATTATAATACACAATAGACTAACGTCAGCTGAACCCACCGATATCAATACTGTAATGTGTAGGGGGGTACATCCAGTCCATTAGTTGACCATAAGGGTATGTGCACACGTTGCGGATTTGCTGCGGATCCGCAGCGTTTTTTGAGGTGCAGAAACGCTGCAGATCCGCAATTGATTTACAGTACAATGTAAATCAATGAGAAAAAAAAATGCTATGCACACTTTGCGGAAAATCCGCTGCGGAAACGCTGCGGTTTAAAAGAAGTAGCATGTCACTTCTTTTTTGTGAATCTGCAGCGTTTTTGTATCCACTCCATTATAGAAAACCGCAGGGGTAAAAACCGCAGCAAATCCGCAAGAAAACCGCAGCAAATACGCACAAAAAAACGCTGCGGAACCGCACAAAAAACTGCCGGTGCGTTTCCTGCCAGGAGAGGCAGAATCCGCACCAGAAATTCCTAAGCCTAATCTGCAACGTGTGCACATAGCTTAAGGCTTGTAGAACGCAGTATGGCACCTCAATAAGCCTCGTAAATATATGCAGAGACCTGTTTGGTAGTGTTGGTCCATTTTACTCTATGCACATGTTTTATAACTGTCTTGTTACATTTTCAGATCCCAAGATAATACCCACCACCCAAGCAGCCTCAAGCGATGATCACGTAGTGACCGAACCCATTCACAATCACAGCTCTCACAGAATCTCTCCACAATCCAAATCAGAAAACTTTGCACTCTCTCCTTTTTTTGCAGAATTTCTAAAAGTTTCAGCTAAACTCATTACTATATCCGAAAGCTCAATCTCTGCCTCTGATCGGGGGAAAGGCGGTGAAGACACAGAAAGCGGAGACTCTGAGGTGTTCGACGTGGAGTCTTCAGAGTTCCCACCTGGAGGTCCATCAGACAAGGAGTGGGGTGGGAACATGATAAATCCGGATGAAGAATTTGTAAAGGAAGGGGACAAGTCAACGTTTTCTCCAACAGAACGTCCCGACTCTAGAAAACCAGTTGTTTTGGTCTTGAAAGAGACGGAAATGACCAAGACGGAAATGGCCCCTTTAGCGCGTGAATCCTTCCCAACCTCTGAAGACTTGACAGAATCCGATACACAAACATGCGGTGTGAAACATTTACCTGATAATCAAGACGTCAGTGTAGTCAGAATTACCGACATACACAAGTCGACGTCAATGAGTCCGAAAGCAGACGGTAATGTAGCCGGAATGAGTTCATCTGACACTAAAGACCTGCAAAGAGTGACACAAACGAATGAAAAACAATCCGTTACGGAAAGTGCAATCTGCAGGAAAATTGAGATGATGCCGTCTGATGCTACAACTTCAAAAGATTTATATCAGATTAAAAGCTTTCCACATCGGAGTGAGGGAGACATCATATTCATCACGGACGAAGTTCTCCAGCCTGACGAAGACACCTTGTCAGAAATCTTTTCTCCGCTTGATGAAAAGCTTTCTTACGACTTGTATCAGAGCGAAGAGCTCCCGTCTCTCCCAAGAGACCCATGCTCCATTACGAGTGGGGACAGCGACACGGAAGACTTTCCCGCCCCACCCGAGGAAATGCTATTATCTGGACCTGAAAGTTTACAAAGTAGTAGAGAAGCCAGCCTCATTGAAGAGATCCATTTACTATACGGCAGCATTCTGACTGAGGACACTCTTCTGCCACCAGAAGATTCAATTGATACTGGAGATTCTCCACTTGAGATTTCAAGAAGGATGCCGGAGGTGGTAAACCCTTGTAGACCATTTTTGACCTTATCCAAAGCTGACGACACCGTTCACGATCCTCTCTCTACCTTTGAGATTGGAGACCGGGTATTGGTCAAGCTTTCGAAGACTGGAACCTTAAGGTATAAAGGGTTGACGTCCTTTAAACCGGGTTTTTGGGCTGGAGTCGCCCTTGATAAGCCCGAAGGAGACAACGATGGAACATATGAAGGGATCAGGTATTTTGATTGTTTGAAGGACTGTGGAGTGTTCGTCAGACCCGGACAGATCTCACATCTGTTGTTCGACGATGTGGACAGATCTGACCCGCAGAAGGATGAAGATCACGATCATTCGTTTGGTGACGGAGATGCCCAGCCGAGTGGCGAAGGTGGCGGATATAGAAGACAACTTTGTGAAAGGGACAACGGGAAACAATCAGAAAAGGACAGCAACCAGAACCAGTCAAGGTCATGCAGTTTGGAGACATCAGAAAATATTAATGATCTTCAAGACATTGACCTTTCCCCGATATGTCTTCATGCACACCTCAAAGAAGAAAGCAAAAACCGTGTTCGGGCCTTGCGAATCAAGCCATTCTGTGGAGGTGACACTAACAAATTATTAGTGCCAAACCCCCCGCAACACGACAAACACAGATTGCTTCTAAAGGTTACGAACGAACTGATCAGCCTCGTCTTGTGTGATGCCACAGGGACATCTTCTAAAATATCTGCCCCCAAAAAGGCGTCCATGATGAATAGTAGCAAGGGTGAGGATGAAAAATGTGCAGTGGCTGAAGAAGAATTCTGCAATCAGCTCCCAGCAGTGACCCCGCGAGCGGCAGGTGGATGTGTGGACATGGTAGTGACAGATGATAGAAATGACTGCATTAAAGAATATAACAAAATAAGGAAGAAGAAAGGTGAAGAAAATATTTATTGGCCTGCCATTACCTACAGAATCCTGAGTCTGGTAGGTGTTCATTAATAAACATAAAGGGGCTATCCACTTTTGAAAGAAAAAAAAAATAAAATAAAATAAATATAAACACACACATGTGTGTGTATATATATATATATATATATATATATATATATATATATATATATATATATATATATATATATATATATATATATATATATATATATATATATATATATATATATATATATACATATGTGTATGTATGTATGTGGATATATATATATATATATATATATATATATATATATATATATATGTGTGTGTGTGTGTATATATATATATATATATATATATATATATATATTAAACTAAAGGGGACACAGCACAAAATGATATAAAAAAGAGGACTTTACTGCCCTGTGGCGTGGCAACATTTCGGATAAAACAAATCGTTTCTCAAGCAATGAATCAAGCAGTGCTACAGATATATATAGGGTGCACATGTCATTAATGAATTAATTAACATAAAATTGCAAACATGATTTGTGAAGACCTAATCACCGTATTACATAGATTAAAGTGCTAAGTGCAAATATACAAAATCTTTCATAAAATATCTTATACATGTATAGTGATATATAGTGTACAAAGTACTTAATATTGCAAATATCATGTGATTAATTAAATAAATATAAACACACATCATAAATATAAAGTTAGTAAGAGAACAAATTACCAAGGAATATGGCATATAAATTAGGAGGTCAGGACAAAACTCCATCCGTGTCACAAGGTGTGGGGGAACCGTATCAGTCAAGTGGGGCATCCCACACCCAAATGTGGAAGGTTTGGGTGTGGGATGTCCCACGTTCCACATTTAGGTGTGGGATGCCCCACTTGACGGGTGGGGTTCCCCCACACCTTGTGACACGGATGGACTTTTGTCCTGACCTCATAATTTATATGCCATATTCCTTGGTAATTTGTTCTCTTACTAACGTTATATTTATGATGTGTGCTTATATTTATTATATTACATTACCTGCATCATGACACAATATATGGCGGTATTTTATGACAAGTGATTTTTTGTATACTATGTGAGAAATGCGCTTATCCTGCGCTATAAAACAGAGATATAATGACAAGCCACAGTATATGGTGGCATTTTATGACAAGTGATTTTTTTATGCACTATGTGGGAAATGCGCTTATCCTGCGCCTTAAATCGGTGCCATAATGACGTTTTAAATACTTTACAAACTATGGACATGCGCAACAGTCAGAACCTATCTCAATATGGCAATATTTTTTTTCTTCAGCACCGCATTGCGCGGGTGCATACACATTTGGACTTATGGGAAGGTTGTTATGTCGTCACAGACATGCGCAATAGACTCCTGAGGACGCCGGGGATCTAGCATGTTTTTTTTTTTTTAAATTTAGATGTGAGTGTGTTTTTAGTCCTTTTTGGCGTGCAACACCTGCGACTATTTGATTAATCACATGATATTTGCAATATTAAGTACTTTGTACACTATATATCACTATACATGTATAAGATATTCTATGAAATATTTTGTATATTTGCACTTAGCACTTTAATCTATGTAATACAGTGATTAGGTCTTCACAAATCATGTTTGAAATTTTTTGCTAATTAGTTCATTAATGACATGTGCACCCTATATATGTGCTGTTTTATGGCGAAATAAATACTCTTTTTGATACCACTACACCTGGTTGGAGCGCTGTTCATCGATTTTTGGACTGTTGAATATCCAGGACGGTTCCCTGGACATGGAACGGGCGATCCCTTGAGTGAGTGCTGTAAGCCTTCTCTTTTTGTTCTAATGTGCACCCTATATATGTCTGTAGCACTGCTTGATTCATTGCTTGAGAAAGGATTTGTTTTATTCGAAACGTTGCCACGCCACAGGGCATTAAAGTCCTCTTTTTTATATCTCTTTGTGCTGTTTCCCTATTTTTTTACTGTCTGAAAGGCCATTCGAATACTGGTCAGGGAAGTGTGCACACTTTAAGGTATTTTTTCTGGTGCTGTTCCTCCTTTTCTACCAGTGTGTGAATATGAATATATATACACACACACACACACACACACACACACACACACACAGTTTATTATTTAAATTTTCTTTATTTTTTTGCATTTTTTATATAAACAGAATGAAAGAAATGTACCTTGAAGAAATATTTATACCCTGTGAACTTTTCCACATTAATTGACTTTACTCCACAAACTTAAATGTGTTTTATTAGGATTTTATGTTCTATACCAACACATACTAACAAGTATCACCTTTCACTGCAATTACTGCTGCAAGCAGAGGCGTAGCTAGGGTTTTGGTTCAGGGGGGACAAAACTTTAGGAGTGATTATAACTGCGTGGCGCACCCTAATAGTGGAGGAGAACCACAGCAGATTACCGCACTGATACTGATAATCTCTATGTAAAGACCAACATTGATATTACCGCTATATGGTCAGAAGTAGATACCAGTCCTACAGAACATACTGTATAAGTAATCACAGTACAGTTTTGGACGGTGAATTACCGCTGACGTTCTTCCTGATGGAATCGTTCACTTTTCCTGTGTTTTCCATCTGGCCCAGACCGACATGACCACTTCTCCAGCCAGGACTCGTCTGCAGAGAATACAACAAAGACACGTTTCACGTCTCATGTTTCTAGCACCGTCCCCATCTATCCCCAACATGCACAAAACCCTCATCCTGCTGACACCCCAATACTGAGCCGCTGCTACCGTCTGTGTCCCCATTACTGCACCTGCTGTGTGGTTCTGTGTGACTCTAGATGGTAAAACAACTCTCTGTAATATAGTAATGCCGGGTGCAAGTGCTCTAGAAAACAGTGCCCTCATTTGGCCCCCTTGAAAGTAATAATGCCCTTTGTGCCCCTTTGATAGTCACAGTAACCTGAGTTCCCCTATAGCAATAAGTGCCCACTTTACATTTAATAATGTCCCGAGTCTCCCCCCTGTACATCTCCCCAATACACAGTATGATTCTCTCTTATACATAGCATAATGCCCCCTCACTGTATAGTACCACCCACACAGTATACTGACCCCTTAGTAGCCTCCTGTTTGATGGCCCCTCACTGTAATCTCCACACTTTATGAAGGCCCCCTATATAGCCTCCATATAGTACAATGCACCAGATAGTCCTCAATATAGTATAATGCACTCCCCATAGGCCTCTATAGTATAATGCACCCCCATAGGCAGACTCTATATAGTACAATGCACCCCCATAGACCTCTATATATAGGTGCTTCTCAGAAAATTATAATATCATCAAAAAGTTGATTTATTTCAGTTCTTCAGTACAAAATGTGAAACTCATATTATATGGAGTAATTACAAACAGAGTGATCTATTTCAGGTGTTTATTTCTGTTAATGTTGATGATTATGGCTTACAGCTGTCACGGCGCCACCTGCCTCCGCTCCTGCCGCCGTGCCTGCCGCTCTCTCTGCACGCTGACATACTTACCCGTCCCGGCGCGCTCCAGCGGTGTGCGCGCGCCTTCCGGTCTCTTCTCCTGACTCGCCGCCGGTCCCTGGCTCTCATCGGGTGCTCGCCTCTCACTGCGCACGCACACTTCCTCTCTCTGGTCTGCAGACGCTCCGTTCCTCCACTCTATGATTCTGGAGGATCTTGACCCGGAAGTTCTGCAGCACTGGTCTATTTAAGGTAACTCCTTCCTCTGCTCCATGCCTGATTGTCATTTGTCCTCATTTGACCCAGGTCCCTCTGTACCTTGCTCTGTCCTGTGTGTCCGCCATACCTTGCTCTGTCCTGTGCGTCCGCCATACCTTGCTCTGTCCTGTGCGTCCGCCATACCTTGCTCTGTCCTCTGCGTCCGCCATACCTTGCTCTGTCCTGTGCGTCCGTCATACCCCGCCTGTCCTGTGTTTCCGCCATACCCTGCCTGTCCTGTGTTTCCGCCATAACCTGCCTGTCCTGTGTTACCGCCATATCCAGTCTGTCCTGGGCGTCCGCCATATCCTGCCTATTCTTAATCTCAGTCATTGCCAGTCTGTCCTGTGTCTCCGTTATAGCCAGTTCTGCATCTTTTCCGCTCCTACTTCCTGTCCCCGGGTATCCGCTTCTGCGGCAATAGTCTCCCTCGGGCCTGCCCCTAACACTCCCTGTATTGGGGGTGGTCCACCAGACCAGCTCACCCTTGGGAGGTTCATTGTCGTGGTTCTGCGGGTTCACTTTAGGAGTTCCAAAAGATCTGACAACGGCCAATGAAAACCCAAAAGTCATTATCTCAGTAAATTAGAATACGTTCTAACACCAGCTTGAAAAATGATTTTAATATCCGAAATGTTGGCCTACTGAAATGTATGTTCAGTAAATGCACTCAATACTTGGTCGGGGCTCCTTTTGCATCAATTACTGCATCAATGCGGCATGGCATGGAGGTGATCAGCCTGTGGCACTGCTGAGGTGTTATGGAAGCCCAAGTTGCTTTGATAGCAGCCTTCAGCTCGTCTGCATTGTTGGGTCTGGTGTCTCTCATCTTCCTCTTGACAATACTCCATAGATTCTCTATGGGGTTAAGGTCAGGCGAGATTGCTGCCAATCAGGCACAGTGATACTGTTGTTTGTAAACCAGGTATTGGTACTTTTGGCAGTGTGGACAGGTGCCAAGTCCTGCTGGATAATGAAATTTCCATCTCCAAAAAGCTTGTCTGCAGAGGGAAGCATGAAGTGCTCTAAAATTTCCTGGTAGACGGCTGTGCTGATTTTGGTCTTGATAAAACACAGTGGACCTACACCAGCAGATGACATGGCTCCCCAAACCATCACTGATTGTGGACACTTCACACTAGACCTCCAGCAGCCTGGATTGTGGCCTCTCCACTCTTCCTCCAGACTCTGGGTCCTTGATTTCCAAATGAAATGCAAAATTTACTTTCATCTGAAAACAACACCTTGGATCACTGGGCGACAGTCCAGTTCTTTTTCTCCTTGGCCCAGGTAAGACGCTTCTGGCGTTGTCTATTGGTCATGAGTGGCTTGACACAAGGAATGTGACACTTGTAGCCCAGGTCCTGGATATGTCTGTGTGTGGTGGCTCTTGAAGCAATGACTCCAGCAGCAGTCCACTCCTTGTGAATCTCCCACAAATGTTTGAATGGCCTTTTCTTAACAAACCTTTCAAGGCTGCAGTTATCCCAGTTGCACTCCTCTTACACCTCTATACAGTATAATGCACTCCCCAAAGCAGACTCTATATAGCATAATACACTCCCATAGACCGGTATATAGTATAATGCACTCTGCATAGCCAGACTCTGTTGTATAATGCATCCCACATAGGCAAACTCTATATAGTATAATGCACACCCCATAGGCAGGCTCTATATTGTATAATGCAGCTCATAAAAAATAAATCCAATACTCATTTCTTCCCCGGTAGCTACGCTACTGGCTGCAAGTCCCTTTGGGATATACAGTGGGTACAGAAAGTATTCAGACCCCTTCATATTTTTCGCTCTTTGTTTCATTGCAGCCATTTGGTAAATTTAAAAAGTTCTTTTTTTTCTCATTAATGTACGCTCTGCACCCCATCTTGACTGAAAAAAACAGAAATGTAGAAATTTTTGCAAATTTGATAAAAAAGAAAAACTGAAATATCACATAATAATAATAATAATAATAATAATAATTTTATTTATATAGCGCCAACATATTCCGCAGCGCTTTACAACTTATAGAGGGGACTTGTACAGACAATAGACATTACAGCATAACAGAAATCACAGTTCAAAACAGATACCAGGAGGAATGATGGCCCTGCTCGCAAGCTTACAAACTATGAGGAAAAGGGGAGACACGAGAGGTGGATGGTAACAATTGCTTTAGTGGTCATAAGTCTTCAGACCCTTTGCTCAGACACTCATATTTAAGTCACATGCTGTCCATTTCCTTGTGATCCTCCTTGAGATGGTTCTACTCCTTCATTGGAGGCCAGCTGTGTTTAATTAAACTGATAGGACTTGATTTGGAAAGGCGCACACCTGTCTATATAAGACCTCACAGCTGACAGTGCATCTCAGACCAAATGAGAATCATGAGGTCAAAGGATCTGGCCAGGGAGCTCAGAGACAGTATTGTGGCAAGGCACAGATGTGGCCAAGGTTACAACAGGTTTTCTGCAGTACTCAAGGTTCCTAAGAGCAGTGACCTCATCATCCTTAAATGGAAGAAGTTTGGGATCACCAGAAGTCTTCCTAGACCTGGCCGTCCAGCCAAACTGAGCAATTGCGGCAGAAGAGCCTTGGTGAGAGAGGTAAAGAAGAACCCCAAGAACACTGTGGCAGCCCTCCACCAGTCGGGGCTTTATGGCAGAGTGGCCCGACGGAAGCCTCTCCTCAGTACAAGACATAGGAAAGCCCACATAGAGTTTGCTAAAAAACACATGAAGGACTCCCAGACTATGAGAAACAAGATTCTCTGGTCTGATGAGACGAAGAAAGACCTTTTTGGTGATAATTCTAAGTGGTATGTGTGGAGAAAACCAGGCACTGCTCATCACCTGCCCAATACAATCCCAACAGTGAAACGTGGTGGTGGCAGCATCATGCTATGGGGGTGTTTTTCAGCTGCAGGCACAGGACGACTGGTTGTCATTGTAGGAAACATGAATGCGGTCAGTACAGAGATATCCTGGATGAAAACCTCTTCCAGAGTGCTCTGGACCTCAGACTTCCAACAAGACATTGACCTTAAAGGGAACCTATCACCCCGTTTTTTAAAAATTAGATAAAAATAGTGTGAAATAGGGGCAGAGCTGGGCTTTACATTAGTGCCTTTTTGGTGCCTTTACACCCCCGTTAGGCTGCCGAAATACCTTTGTGAAGTGGCCGTTTTGTCCTGTCACTCAAGTTGGTCAGGTCGGATGGGCGTGGTCACAGCGTTGTTTCTCCCCCAGATCAGGCTCATCATTACGTTGGTGGCGTAGTGGTGTGCGCATGTCCAAAGAGAAGATCCACTGCCCAGGAGATTCAAAACAGCACGGTCTACGCTATTCGCCGTTTACCGGTGGGCGCGGCCATCTTTCTTGTGGCCGCGCGTGCGCAGATGGAGCGCTCTGCTGCCCGGGGCTTCAGGAAAATGGCCGCGGGATTCCGCGCGTGCGCAGATGAAGATCGCGGCGGCCATTTTCCTGAAGCCCCGGGCAGCAGAGCGCTCCATCTGCGCACGCGCGGCCACAAGAAAGATGGCCGCGCCCACCGGTAAACGGTGAATAGCGTAGACCGCGCTGTTTTGAATCTCCTGGGCAGTGGATCTTCTCTTTGGACATGCGCACACCACTACGCCACCAACGTAATGATGAGCCTGATCTGGGGGAGAAACAGCGCTGTGACCACGCCCATCCGACCTGACCAACTTGAGTGACAGCAGAAAACGGCCACTTCACAAAGGTATTTCGGCAGCCTAACGGGGGTGTAAAGGCACCAAAAAGGCACTAATGTAAAGCCCAGCTCTGCCCCTATTTCACACTATTTTTATCTAATCTTTAAAAAACGGGGTGATAGGTTCCCTTTAAGCACACCGCTTCAGAACAACTTTGTGACCATTCTTGACTGGCCCAGCCAGAGCCCTGACCTAAACCCAATTGAGCATCTCTGGAGAGACCTGAAAATGGCTGTCCACCAACATTCACCATCCAACCTGACCATGGCCGTATTTGCCACTAGGCACGTGAGGGCACGTGCCTAGGGCGGGGACAATGCAGGGGGCGGCACCTGAGCAAGGTTTGTTGTTTTTTTTTTGTTTTTTTTAATAAAAGCTGGGTCACCTCCCGATGCGCATATTCATGACCTTAATGAGCGATATCACATGACCGCTCACGCAGGAAGAAGGTGCTGCGCCGGGAGTCGGGACAGAGCCAGGGGGATGAAGGACAGGGGAGGGGGGATGAAGGAGGGATGGTAAGCCGCGCCATTCAAGATGGGAGCGGGGGTGGGGTGGAGAGATGAGCCATGCATACAGGGGGGGGGGGAATATGAGCCATGCATACAGGGGGGGGGGGGAATATGAGCCATGCATACAGAGGGGGGAATATGAGCCATACATACAGGAGGGGTAATATGAGCCATGCATACAGGGGGGGGGAATATGAGCCATGCATACGGGGGGGGTGGGAATATGAGCCATACACACAGGAGGGGGAAATATGAGCCATGCATACAGGAGGGGGAAATATGAGCCATGCATACAGGGGGGGGAGAATATGAGCCATGCATACGGGGGGGAATATGAGCCATACATACAGGAGGGGGAAATATGAGCCATGCATACAGGAGGGGGAAATATGAGCCATGCATACAGGGGGGGGGGGATATGAGCCATGCAAACAGGAGGGGGAATATGAGCCATGCAAACAGGAGGGGGGGAAATATGAGCCAAGCATACAAGAGGGGGAATATGAGCCATGCATACAGGAGGGGGAATATGAGCCATGCATACAGGGAGGGGGGAATATGAGCCATGCATACAGGGGGGGGGGAATATGAGCCATGCATACAGGGGGGGAATATAAGCCATGCATACAGGAGGGGGAATATGAGCCATGCATACAGGGGGGAATATGAGCCATGCATACAGGAGGGGGGTCATTATACAGTATTAAGCATCATGTGGGATCATTATACAGTATGGAGAACTGTGTGTCCATTATACAGTATTGAGCATCATGTGTGGCCAATGGCCATTATACAGTATGGAGCATCATGTGTGGCCGTTATACAGTATGGAGCATCATGTGTGGCCAATGGCCATTATACAGTATGGAGCATCATGTGTGGCCGTTATACAGTATGGAGCATCATGTGTGGCAAATGGCCATTATACAATATGGAGCATCATGTGTGGCCATTATACAGTATTGAGCATCATGTGTGTCCATTATACAGTATGGAGAACTGTGTGTGGCCATTATACAGTATGGAGCATCATGTGTGGTGGCCGTTATACAGTATTGAGCATCATGTGTGGCCATTATACAGTATTGAGCATCATGTGGGGCCATTATACAGTATGGAGCATCATGTGTGGCCATTATACAGTATGGAGCACTGTGGCCATATTTCTTTGTTTATAATTATTGTATATAAAACAGTGTGATCAGCAGTGCTAAATGGGTGTGGTTGGGACGTGGATATGGGTGTGACTAGTTGTGAAATGGGTGTGGTCAGAGGCGTGGCCTAAAGATTGCCGCTGCGCACTACGCGCGCCGCAAACTTTATACCTCCTTCCCTTCTCCAAAAGTTGGGATGTATGGTACCACATTTGCCAGATCATGGCAAGTGCCGCAAATCCCATAGGGAATGAATGAGGCCGAACGCAGTGTTGCCGTAAGTGATCCGTTACGCGGCAGATGCCGAAAAACTGCCCGATCTGCTGCAAAAGGCTACTTTCACATCAGCGATTCTTGCCAAAGTCACTGCCGATAGTGTCATACTCACTAAAGGGGGAGGCAGCACTAAAGTGCCTAGGGCAGCAGAAACTCTAAATACGGCCCTGAACCTGACGGATCTGGAGAGGATCTGCAGGGAAGAATGGCAGAGTATCCCCAAATGCAGGTGTGAAAAGCTTGTTGCAACATTCCCAAGAAGACTCATGGCTGTACTAGCTCAAAAGGTGCTTCTACTCACTACTGAGTAAAGGGTCTGAATACTTATGACCATGTGATATTTCAGTTTTTATTTTTTAATAAATTTGCAAAAATGTCTACATTTCTGTTTTTTTTCAGTAAGATGGGGTGCAGAGTGTACATTAATGAGAAAAAATGAACTTTTTTGAATTTACTTAATGGCTGCAATGAAACAGAGTGAAAAATTTAAAGGGGTCTGAATACTTTCCGTATCCACTGTATTTCTATCAGCTTTTCACATCTAGAGGCTGAAATTGTTGCTTGTGCTCTCCCTCAGTGAAATAGAATGGAGACATCTGTAAACAGCAATTGCCACAGATTCTCAATGGGATTTTGTTCTGGACACTGTCTGGGTCATTCATACACATGAATATGCTTTGATATAAACCCTCTATGGTAGCACTGGCAGTATGCTTAGGGTCCTTGTACTGCTGGAAGGTGAACCTATGTCCCAGTCTGAAGTCTTTTGCAGCCTCTGACTGGTTTTCCTCCAGGATTGCCCTGTATTTAGCTCTATGCATCTTATTAACTCTGACTAGCATCTCTGACCCTGCTTCAGAAAAGCCTACACACAGTATGATGCTGCCACCACCATGTGAGATGGTCGGGATGATGTTTTCAAGGTGATGTATGTTGTTAGTTTTCCGCAACACATAGCATTTCGCATTTAGCCCAAAAGGTTCTACTTTGGTCTCATCTGACCACAACACCTTCTTCCATATCCTTGCTGTGCCCCTATATGACTTTTTGCAACCTGAATATGTGTGGTCTTATAGTTTGCTTTCAAAAGTGACTTACTTCTTGCTGCTCTTCCATAAAGGCCAGATTTGTGGAATGCACAATTAATAGTTGTCCTGTAGACAGATTTTCCCACCTGGGCTGTGGATCTCTGCAGCTCTTTTGCAGAGTGACAATGGGCCTCTTGGCTGCTTCTCTAAGGCTACTTTCACACTAGCGTCGGGCTCGGCCCGTCGCCGTGCGTTGGGCCGAGGTCCCCGACGCTAGCGTTGTTCCCGCCGCACAACGGGGGCAGCGGATGCATTTTTCCCACGCATCCGCTGCCCCATTGTGAGGTGCGGGGAAGTGCGGGGAGGTGGGGGCGGAGTTCCGGCCGCGCATGCGCGGTCGGAAAAAGCGGACCGTCGGGAGCAAAAAACGTTACATGTAAGGTTTTTTTTTCCCGACAGTCCGCTACCACACGCCCAAGCGTCGCAAAACGGACGCGACGTTTGGCAATGCGTCGCAAATGCGTCGCTAATGCGTCGCTAATGTTAGTCTATGACGAAAAAACGCATCCAGCAAGAACTTTTGCTGGATGCGTATTTTCGGCAAAACAACGCATTTGCGACGTATTGCAGTTAACGCTAGTGTGAAACTAGCCTAATTAGTGCTCTCCTTGCTTGGGATGTCATTTTAGGTGGACGTCCATGTCTTGGTAGGTTTGCAGTTGTGCCCTACTCCTTCCATTTTTGGATGATGGATTGAACAGTGCTCTGTGACATGTTCAGAGCTTGAGCTATTTTCTATAACCTACCCCTGCTTTACTCTTCTCCACAACTTTATCCCTGACCTGTCTGGTGTGCTCCTTGATTCTAATGATCCTGTTTGATCCCTAATGTTCTCACAAACCTTCACAGAACAGCTGAAGTTATACAGAGGATAAATTACACACAGGCTGACACAATTTATGTGACTTATGTTGGCGATTGGTCACTCAGGATTTTTTTTTAGGTATTAGACTACAGTAGGATGAATACAGATACACGTGACAATTTTTAGATTTATATTTTTAAAATAAATAGAAATCAATGTGTTATTACTTTTCCTCTTCACAGATGCTTGCTACTTTGTGTTTGTACATCTCATATAAAATCACAACGCAGTGGTTAGCACAGCAGCCTTGCAGCGCTGGAGTCCTGGGTTCAAATCCCACCAAGGACAACATCTGCAAAGATACAGGCAAAGAAACGGAGCAAGAACATCCACAGCAACATGTTTTTAAAATTAAAAAAGTATAAAGTTTATTCAATAATTACAACATAGTAACATCAATATTACAACTGTAATGAGTGCTAAATGCACTCTGCAGACACAGAGAGGCAACAATAGAGGGGAAATGAAGATAGCCACACACAGGGGGGGAAAAAACGCATACAATTGTGCCCCTTCACCCCCATGAAGCACTGGGACGCTCAGCTCACAATAACAATCACCTATAGGGTCCTTCCGGTATCCCCTTATGAATATAACACAGAGTTATGGAGCACAAGTGTGCGCCATACTCAATAAAGCTTACCC
The DNA here is from genome assembly GCF_051348905.1 of Ranitomeya variabilis. Taxonomy (NCBI): domain Eukaryota; kingdom Metazoa; phylum Chordata; class Amphibia; order Anura; family Dendrobatidae; genus Ranitomeya; species Ranitomeya variabilis. The sequence goes on along the minus strand of NC_135233.1, from coordinate 246,887,575 downwards.
ATTGTAGTTGCTTCAACCGGGTTCCCCCTCCTGGTGTGGCACACCAGGAGGGGGAACCCGGTTGAAGCAACTACAATGGGTAAGCTTTATTGAGTATGGCGCACACTTGTGCTCCATAACTCTGTGTTATATTCATAAGGGGATACCGGAAGGACCCTATAGGTGATTGTTATTGTGAGCTGAGCGTCCCAGTGCTTCATGGGGGTGAAGGGGCACAATTGTATGCGTTTTTTCCCCCCCTGTGTGTGGCTATCATCATTTCCCCTCTATTGTTGCCTCTCTGTGTCTGCAGAGTGCATTTAGCACTCATTACAGTTGTAATATTGATGTTACTATGTTGTAATTATTGAATAAACTTTATACTTTTTTAATTTTAAAAACATGTTGCTGTGGATGTTCTTGCTCCGTTTCTTTGCCTGTATCTTTGTTGGGAGCTATCCTGTGTGGTCTACGCCCGTGGGGCGGGTAGAGGGAGCTGAGTTTGTGTGCTCCCCAATACTACTTCTAGTGGTGCTTCAGTATTCTTTAATTAAAACATCTGCAAAGAGTTTGTATGTTCTCCCCGTGTTTGCGTGGGTTTCCTCCGGGTACTCCGGTTTCCTCCCACATTCCAAAGACATACTGATAGGGAGTTTAGATTGTGAGCCCCAACGGGGACAGCGATGATAATGTGTGCAACCTGTAAAGCGCTGCGGAATATGTTAGCGCTATATAAAAATAAAGATTATTATTATTAATAAAAATACATTTAAATTTGTGGGTGTAACGTGAAAAAATGTGGAAAATTTCATGGGGTATGAATACTTTTCCAAGGCACTGTATGTGTGTGTGTGTGTGTGTGTGTGTGTGTGTGTGTGTGTGTGTGTGTGTGTGTGTGTGTGTGTGTGTGTGTGTGTGTGTGTGTGTGTGTGTGTGTGTGGATATCTTCACCAGCACAGAGTATTTCAGCAGACGAGTTAGCAGATTTTGTAGCAGCCGGTGATGGGAATTGATACAAAAAAATCACAATCTGAAACATAAATAGTGAAACAAGCGTGTTCTCAGCAGCACAGAGTATTTCAGATCAGTGACTAATGCGACATAATGTGAATTCTGTATGGGATACAGCTGGGATTTTCTGCGCTGTAATGAGACGGTGCAGCAGCTGCTCCTGTGTGAGATTTTGCATACGCCGGTGCTTGGGCTTCTCCACTCCAGGGCAAGTTGCCTTGCATGTTCCTGACTTGTGTACATTGGCTCAGTCTTTAAGGAAAGAGCGATATTTAGAGATTTCTTTTCCAAATTGAAATTTGCAGTAGGCAAACAAATTAATTTGCTTAAGAATGTACAAGATGACTGAGAAGAGGAACCGACCGAAAACACTGAGCGCCATTGTTCCTACCGATCTGGAAAGCGAAGTGAAGCAGAATCTGCAAACAATTGTATTTACAGAGGGATCGGTGCTCTCTGATGTATTTTACTCCATTCTCCATGAACTAACAGAGTGTTCCATTTCCAGGAGGAATTACTGAGGAAGGGCAAAAGATAGATCGATCTGATATTATCTTGTATCTTTTCTCCAGAAGGCCGGGGGACATCACACTTTACTGTGTGGACACAGAACTTCAGCATTAATGAACTTTCCTGATGGGACCTTTGAAGATCTGATGAAGGCGTCACTCCTAGTGATGGGGGACACTGCCTCTACTGGCGCTCATTACTGGCCGGCGCCTGGAGGAGACTTTGCCTTCCAGGTATGTGCGCCTTGTGGGTCACCACTGATAGCACCACTGGGTGGCGCTATTTATGAAAAATAATAAAATCATTTTTTTGTCTATTTGATTAATCCTGGAGATGCCCATTAATTTTTCTTTCATCAGATGATCTGAGGAGAGCTGACTTCCCATAACTGGAGAACAGGATGGAGGAGATGTTGTTTGGACCAGTCCACATCTGATATTTCTGACGTGTGCTCTGTGTTGTGTGCTTTCTTTTTCTCTTTTGCACCTCAATTATAATCGTTGTTTAGACTCTCATTTAAAGGAGTTGTGCAAGAATGGAAAAACGTGTCTGCTTTCTTACAAAAACAGTGCCATCCCTGACTACTGGTTGTGCCTGGTATTGCAATTCAGCCTCGTTGAAGGCGAGATGCAGTACCAGACATAATACATGGACAGTTGTGGCCTTCTAATTTTAATTGATTTTATGTTTGAGTTTGTTACAATATTTATTTCTTGTGTTTTGTACATTTTTGTATTTTAATAAACACATTTTTCGAATTTTTCTCGTTGATTTGTAATGAGAACGTCACATTCGTTGTGACAATAAGAAACACATCACAATATTTTTATGTAACATGAATGGCAAAAAAAATACTACATCCATGATTATTTACAGCAATGCTGTTACCTGGGTGCTCCATGGGGGGAGCTGTCACCAGGCGCATTAAAACTTCAGTTTTGGGGTTTCTGGTGGGGAAAGGGTCAGGGCATTTATTTTTTGCAAAAATGGAAAGGTCCATAAAATAGTCTAGAATGACACCCCGCTGGACTCCGGGGACCCTGACGGCAACCCGCTGGACTCCGGGGGTTGCCCTGACGGCAACCCGCTGGATTCCGGGGACCCTGTCGGCAACCCGCTGGACTCCGGGGACCCTGACGACAACCAGCTGGTCTCCGGGGACCCTGACGGCAACCGCTGGTCTCCGGGGACCCTGACAGCAACCCGCTGGACTCCGGGGACCCTGTCGGCAACCCGCTGGACTCCGGGGACCCTGATGGCAACCGCTGGTCTCCGGGGACCCTGACGGCAACCTGCTGGACTCCGAGGACCCTGATGGCAACCCGCTGGACTCTGGGGCCCTGACGGCAACCCGCTGGACTCTGGGGGCTCTGACGGCAACCCGCTGGACTCCGGGGACCCTGGCGGCAACCCGCTGGACTCTGGGGGCTCTGACGGCAACCCGCTGGACTCTGGGGGCCTTGACGGCAACCCGCTGGAATCCGAGGACCCTGATGGCAACCCGCTGGACTCTGGGGGCCCTGACGGCAACCCGCTGGACTCTGGGGGCCCTGACGGCAACCTGCTGGACTCCGAGGAACTTGACAGCAACCCGCTGGACTCTGGGGGCCCTGACGGCAACCCGCTGGACTAAGGTACCCCTGGATAGTTGTGAATATAGCACTAAACCAATGGCCTCCAGGGACAGAGGCCTTAGATACCATATTGGAGAACTCTGGGTTCACAGTCTTTATGATCTCTGTATATAATGTCCCTTCTGTCCTCATTTTGGAATCTTCTGACCATCGTTGTACATAATCGCTGCCCCCTCCATAGAGGCCCCAATCTCCTCACCTAGAGAATTAGGATGGCGTTTATTGGCTCCGCTATGACAAACCTTTTAAATGCCACCAAATTTCCACCCACCCAAAGGGTCTGAAGGCTTCAATAGAACGAGCCGCACTTTCCCCTATGTAATCCCAGGAAACGGCAACTAGTAAGCAGAAAGATCTGAGGCCACTGCCCGTCCTACGGGGGCTTCACTGTAGAGATTACAGGTCTGATCCCTCCTTGACTTTGCTTTGACTGGCAGAAAATCTGATTGATCCGTCTCGATGCCCTTGGAGGGGCGGCCATGGTGGCCGGACCACCCTTCCCAGGAAATGATGGCTGATCCAGAATAGGATTAGAACAAAATTATCCACAATGGTGTTCTGATTTATGTCAGGGAGGTATCCCAATATCCACCCGTGTGTATATTACTATGGTACCTGGAGGGTGCGGAGGCCAAAAACTGATCACAAGTATATGGGTCCTGCAACGTCACTCCCAACAAATTCAATGGGGGCTGAGCTGCAATTACCGAGACGGTCTCCAAACAGATCTAATGGGGCGATCCATTATATGGTGAGACACTTGGGGGTTCCCGTTATACAGTGGCTCTGCAGGGGGGTTCTCGGTATACTGCGAGTCTGCAGGGGGGGTTTCTGGTATACGGCAGCTCTGTAGGGTGATTTCTGGTGTACGGCGGCTCTGTAGGGGGATTTCTGGTGTATGGCGGCTCTGTAGGGGGATTTCTGGTGTACGAGGGCTCTGTAAGGGGGATTTCTGGTGTACGGCGGCTCTGTAGGGGGATTTCTGGTGTATGGCGGCTCTGTAGGGGGATTTCTGGTGTACGAGGGCTCTGTAAGGGGGATTTCTGGTGTACGGCGGCTCTGTAAGGGGGATTTCTGGTGTACGGCGGCTCTGTAGGGGGATTTCTGTATACGGCGGCTCTGTAGGGGGATTTCTGGTGTACGGCGGCTCTGTAGGGGGATTTCTGGTGTACGGCGGCTCTGTAGGGGGATTTCTGGTGTACGGCGGCTCTGTAGGGGGATTTCTGGTGTACGGCGGCTCTGTAGGGGGATTTCTGGTGTACGGCGGCTCTGTAGGGGGATTTCTGGTGTACGGCGGCTCTGTAGGGGGATTTTCGGTACATAGATCAAGCGCCGGGGTTGTTCCCGGTATACGGCGGCTCTGCAGGGGGTGTTCCCGGAATACGGCGGCTCTGCAGGGGGTGTTCCCGGTATACGGCGGCTCTGCAGGGGGTGTTCCCAGTATACGGTGCATCAGGCCCTGGGGCGTTCCTGGGATACGGCGGCTCTGCAGGGGGCGTTCCCGGTATATTATGGTGTGTCTGGTTGGGTCAGCACAAAATGCTGCAATGGTTGTCAGAGCATCGCAGCTATAAAGGTGTGGAGACCCACAGAGTATCGCAGCTGAAGGGATGTCCTGTAGTCTATTGAGCATGAACTCTTAAAGCTTCTATCACATAGATATAGGTAGTGGCAGCCCTGTAATCCGACATTTAATGATCTGGCACCAGATTATTTCTGCTGTAAGAACCACGTGTACTTTACTGCCTGCTGTAGACTTGGAAGAGCAGGGCGTGGTCTGCTAATGGCGAGTCTCCGCTCCATATGGAGTCCACGCCCATATCAATAGCTGAGTACGTGTAGGGCGTGGTCTGCTGATGGACAGTTTTCGCCCCATTATGGAGTCCACGCCCATATCAATAGGTGAGTACGTGTAGGGCGTGGTCTGCTGATGGACAGTCTTCGCCCCATTATGGAGTCCACGCCCATATCAATAGGTGAGTACGTGACGAGGCGTGGTCTGCTGATGGACGAACCTCCGCCTTTCCCTCAGGAGGCCGTGACTGAGCGTGGTCCTGATTCTGGGCTCTCCGCCTCTTTTCCCGCCCCTTCCATGGGTTTCCAGTGTATGACGTCACGGGGTGAGAGGTCGGCTGCACGGTAGCGATGGCCGGCTGTTCCGGGATGCCGCGGGCGGCGCTGCAGATTCTCCTGGTCGGGGCCGTGCTGCTGCTGGCTGCGGAGAAGACGCTGTATGGACCGCAGGATGCTGGCATCGCCATACTGGCGCGGAGATCAGTGCCCGGAGCCCTGTACAACTCCTCGTCTGCCTGGCTGCTGGAGTTCTACTCCTCCTGGTGCGGGCATTGCATCAACTACGCCCCCACCTGGCGGGACCTGGGCGCTGATGTGCAGGGTGAGAGCGGAGGGGGATGTAGCGTCCACTGGTGGAGGGGGATGTAGCGTCCACTGGTGGAGGAGGAGGGGGATGTAGCGTCCACTGGTGGAGGAGGAGGGGGATGTAGCGTCCACTGGTGGAGGAGGAGGGGGATGTATCGTCCACTGGTGGAGGAGGAGGGATATGTAGCATCCATTGGTGGAGGAGGAGGGATATGTAGCGTCCACTGCTGGAGGAGGAGGGGGATGTAGCGTCCACTGGTGGAGGAGGAGGGGGATGTATCGTCCACTGGTGGAGGAGGAGGGGGATGTAGCATCCACTGGTGGAGGAGGAGGGGGATGTAGTGTCCACTGCTGGAGGAGGAGGGGGATGTATCGTCCACTGGTGGAGGAGGAGGGATATGTAGCATCCACTGGTGGAGGCGGAGGGATATGTAGCGTCCACTGGTGGAGGAGGAGGGATATGTAGCGTCCACTGGTGGAGGAGGAGGGGGATGTAGCGTCCACTGGTGGAGGAGGAGGGGGATGTATCGTCCACTGGTGGAGGAGGAGGGGCGTGTAGCATCCACAGGTGGAGGAGGAGGGATATGTAGCGTCCACTGGTGGAGGGGGATGTATCGTCCACTGGTGGAGGAGGAGGGGGATGTTTCGTCCACTGGTGGAGGTGGAGGGGTATGTAGCTTCCACTGGTGGAGGAGGAGGGATATGTATCGTCCACTGGTGGAGGAGGAGGGGGATGTAGCGTCCACTGGTGGAGGAGGAGGGATATGTAGCGTCTACTGGTGGAGGAGGAGGGATATGTAGCGTCTACTGGTGGAGGAGGAGGGATATGTAGCGTCTACTGGTGGAGGAGGAGGGATATGTAGCGTCCACTGGTGGAGGAGGAGGGATATGTAGCGTCCACTGGTGGAGGAGGAGGGATATGTAGCGTCCACTGGTGGAGGAGGAGGGAGATGTAGCTTCCAGTGGTGTAGGAAGAGGGGAATATATCGTCCACTGGTGGAGGGGGATGTATCATCCATTGGTGGAGGAGAGGGATGTAGCGTCCACTGGTGGAGGAGGAGGGGGATGTATCATCCACTGGTGGAGGGGGATGTATCGTCCACTGGTGCAGCAGAAGGGGACTGTATTGTCTACTGATGGAGGGGGATGTATCGTCCACTGGTGGAGGAGGAGGGGGATGTATCGTCCACTGGTGGAGGAGGAGGGGGATGTATCGTCCACTGGTGGAGGAGGGGGATGTAGCATACACTGGTGGAAGAGGGGGATGTAGCATACACTGGTGGAGGAGGGGGATGTAGCATACACTGGTGGAGGAGGGGGATGTAGCATACACTGGTGGAGGAGGGGGATGTAGCATACACTGGTGGAGGAGGGGGATGTAGCGTACACTGGTGGAGGAGGGGGATGTAGCGTACACTGGTGGAGGAGGGGGATGTAGCGTCCACTGATGGAGGAGGAGGGGGATGTAGCGTCCACTGGTGGAGGAGGGGGATGTAGCATACACTGGTGGAGGAGGGGGATGTAGCATACACTGGTGGAGGAGGGGGATGTAGCGTCCACTGATGGAGGAGGAGGGGGATGTAGCTTTCAGTGGTGAAGGAAGAGGGGATGTAGCATCCACTGGTGGAGGGAGGAGAAGGGGAGTGTAGCATCTTCTGTGCCACTTGGAACATGTATGTTATACGGACCCCCCATATACTGATATGTGCCACGTGACCTGTGTACAATATACGGTGCCCGCTGTATACTGATATGTGCCACGTGGGCTATGTACAATATATTGTGCCCGCTTTATACTGATTAGAGCCACGTGGGCTGTGTACAATATACGCTGCCCGCTGTATACTGATATGTGGGCTGTGTACAATATACGGTGCCTGCTGTATACGGATATGTGCCACGTGGGCTGTGTACAATATACGGTGCCCGCTGTATACTGATATGTGCCATGTGACCTGTGTACAATATACGGTGCCCGCTGTATACTGATATGTGCCATGTGGGCTGTGCACAATCTACGGTGCCCGCTGTATACTGATATGTGCCATGTGGGCTGTGCACAATATACGGTGCCCGCTGTATACTGATTTGTGCCACGTGACCGGTGTTCAATATACTGTGCCCGCTGTATGCGGATATGTGCCACGTGGGCTGTGTACAATATACGGTGCCCGCTGTATACTGATTTGTGCCACGTGACTGGTGTTCAATATATTGTGCCCGCTGTATACTGATTTGTGCCACGTGGGCTGTGTTCAATATACTGTGCCCGCTGTATGCGGATATGTGCCACGTGGGCTGTGTACAATATACGGTGCCCGCTGTATACTGATTTGTGCCACGTGTGTATGGTATACTGTGTACGTGCTTTGTGTTCAGTTATTTCTTTGTCAGAGCTGATAAACTCGAAAAACCAGGCGATGCGTCAGTGTAACCTCAGGTCCTGGTGTTTCCCTTTGTTGCCACGTTTGGTGCCTTCATCTCCTCTTTTGTGGTGGTCCTTGGAGAAAATGCCATAATCTGGCTGTGATGGGGGCACATACCCTTCTGTGACAAGTCCTGACCAATACTCAAAGGGGCATTCCCCTCCCGTATAGTGATGCCAGGGTGTGCCATCACTTTCCACTATGGCTTGTTCCCTGCAGAGCTGCGCTCCTCGTCGCTCTCCGCATGGCTGTGGGTCGGGAGCTCCTCTGGGACTTCTTGCTCCTTGTATTAATGGCACAGAAAGTCTGCGAGGCGGTGGACCGACCTACTGAGTGCGCCGAGAGTAGGAGATAAGTGTCTGTCAGTCTCTTGAAGCCCCCAGAGTATATGGATGGATCTGGTAGATGTGATTGCAGACCTCTCCCCACAGTGCCAAAGGGGTCGACCTTCTTCACTCAGTCCTGTCCTTCTACATATAAATGGTGGTCCGACTTTCCTGGCTGCGACCGATCAGAGGGTCATTGACTAATTTCCCTGTAAATCTGCACCGTTGTGGGGCTGAGGGACGTGGCGTCCCTGTCACCTTGTGTATCCCGGCTCTATCACCTGCTGCTTGCGCTTCACATTGGGTGCCGGTTTCCTTTCTGCTTGGAGGCTGCTCTTTTTTTTTCTAATCCCTCATTAACGCACCCTGTCATTAGAGAAATAATGGCATGTGGTAAGCCGCCACACACTTCTACCTGCCAAGAGGAGATTCCAGCGTTACTGGGAAATGGCTGCATCGAGCAACGTAGGATACATTTATGATGTGAAGCTGTGGCCACTAGGGGGCGTTCACTGCAGCTGAGATAGGACGATCGGGCATATTGGAGCTCAGTGTGTCCAATCCTCTGTTCTTACAGATCAGCAGCCATCAAAGGTTTCCTGCAGTCGCAGTACTCCCCTTTCCCTATTGAGAACACATGGAAGTTTCCAATTAACCCCATCTTGTTCCGTTACGCCACAGTGTGGATCAGGCTCAGAACTGACATCCCTGTTGTCACATCCCTTTAAGTTCTCCATGTCTGGGGTTAGTGTCATGGAGGGAGGAGGGGGTTGTAGTTTACTTTCATATTTCTTCAACTCCCTTTGTAGCCATTGTGTGAAGTTGACCCTGTGTTATAGTGGGCAGGTGGCGGCAGCGTTGTACAGCTGGCACCTGCCACCCATCAGCCTTGATCTCAGTTAGCTCCGATCACGGCTGTCTAACTACTTAAATGCCCTTGTTAGTCACTGACCGCAGCATTTAAGTCGCGCAGTCACAGTGGCGAGTCCATTTGAGCCCCCATATCTGTCCTGTAACGGGCCCCTGTTGCTGCCATCTTGGATCTCCTCCAAAGCCCAATCTATGGTTTGGATTCATAGCCAGTGACTCTGGCTATATACAGCTATGACTATGGCTATATACGGCTATGACTCTGGCTATATACAGCTCTGACTCTGGCTATATACAGCTCTGACTCTGGCTATATACAGCTCTGACTCTGGCTATATACAGCTCTGACTCTGGCTATATACAGCTCTGACTGGCTATATACAGCTCTGACTCTGGCTATATACAGCTCTGACTCTGGCTATATACAGCTCTGACTGGCTATATACAGCTCTGACTCTGGCTATATACAGCTCTGACTCTGGCTATATACAGCTCTGACTCTGGCTATATACAGCTCTGACTCTGGCTATATACAGCTCTGACTCTGGCTATATACAGCTCTGACTCTGGCTATATACAGCTCTGACTGGCTATATACAGCTCTGACTCTGGCTATATACAGGTCCTTCTCAAAAAATTAGCATATAGTGTTAAATTTCATTATTTACCATAATGTAATGATTACAATTAAACTTTCATATACTATAGATTCATTATCCACCAACTGAAATTTGTCAGGTCTTTTATTGTTTTAATACTGATGATTTTGGCATACAACTCCTGATAACCCAAAAAACCTGTCTCAATAAATTAGCATATCAAGAAAAGGTTCTCTAAATGACCTATTACCCTAATCTTCTGAATCAACTAATTAACTCTAAACACATGCAAAAGATACCTGAGGCTTTTAAAAACTCCCTGCCTGGTTCATTACTCAAAACCCCCATCATGGGTAAGACTAGCGACCTGACAGATGTCAAGAAGGCCATCATTGACACCCTCAAGCAAGAGGGTAAGACCCAGAAAGAAATTTCTCAACAAATAGGCTGTTCCCAGAGTGCTGTATCAAGGCACCTCAATGGTAAGTCTGTTGGAAGGAAACAATGTGGCAGAAAACGCTGTACAACGAGAAGAGGTGACCGGACCCTGAGGAAGATTGTGGAGAAGGACCGATTCCAGACCTTGGGGAACCTGAGGAAGCAGTGGACTGAGTCTGGTGTGGAAACATCCAGAGCCACCGTGCACAGGCGTGTGCAGGAAATGGGCTACAGGTGCCGCATTCCCCAGGTAAAGCCACTTTTGAACCATAAACAGCGGCAGAAGCGCCTGACCTGGGCTACAGAGAAGCAGCACTGGACTGTTGCTAAGTGGTCCCAAGTACTTTTTTCTGATGAAAGCAAATTTTGCATGTCATTCGTAAATCAAGGTGCCAGAGTCTGGAGGAAGACTGGGGAGAAGGAAATGCCAAAATGCCTGAAGTCCAGTGTCAAGTACCCACAGTCAGTGATGGTGTGGGGTGCCATGTCAGCTGCTGGTGTTGGTCCACTGTGTTTCATCAAGGGCAGGGTCAATGCAGCTAGATATCAGGAGATTTTGGAGCACTTCATGCTTCCATCGGCTGAAATGCTTTATGGAGATGAAGATTTCATTTTTCAGCACGACCTGGCACCTGCTCACAGTGCCAAAACCACTGGTAAATGGTTTACTGACCATGGTATTACTGTGCTCAATTGGCCAGCCAACTCTCCTGACCTGAACCCCATAGAGAATCTGTGGGATATTGTGAAGAGAAAGTTGAGAGACGCAAGACCCAACACTCTGGATGAGCTTAAGGCCGCTATTGAAGCATCCTGGGCCTCCATAACATCTCAGCAGTGTCACAGGCTGATTGCCTCCATGCCACGCCGCATTGAAGCAGTCATTTCTGCCAAAGGATTCCCGACCAAGTATTGAGTGCATAACTGAACATTATTATTTGATGGTTTTTTTGTTTGGTATTAAAAAACACTTTTTTTTGATTGGTCGGGTGAAATATGCTAATTTATTGAGACAGGTTTTTTGGGTTATCAGGAGTTGTATGCCAAAATCATCAGTATTAAAACAATAAAAGACCTGACAAATTTCAGTTGGTGGATAATGAATCTATAGTATATGAAAGTTTAATTGTAATCATTACATTATGGTAAATAATGAAATTTAACACTATATGCTAATTTTTTGAGAAGGACCTGTACAGCTCTGACTGGCTATATACAGCTCTGACTCTGGCTATATACAGCTATGACTTTGGTTAAAGGAAGGGGTTAAAGTGCCGCATGTATAGAGAATGGCGCAGTGTATGGACCCCTCTAATTACGGGGGATGATCATCCTTCACGGCCGTGTCTCCATGACTGATCCTTGGTCCGTTGATCAGATGTTTTGGTGACCCCGATGCCCCCGTATCCTACAGCTTCCTGCCGGCCCGGGTTGCCCACTCCCCATCTGCTGCAACCAGAGCCGGGCCGCCATTGTCAGGCAACATTAACATTTAAGGGCCTGGGCTGGAGGAGGGCGAGAAGTGACCGTCTCCACACTCTCCACCCTCAAGCCCAAGTTTTTGTCCTGCGGCGGAGCGTCACTTTGTGCTGCGTACAATGGTCGAGTAGATCTTTTGTCTGGGGCTCAATAGCTTTCCATCTGTCATCAGATACCTCCGGTTTCCTCATCTGTCACCTCGTCTGCTGCAAACCGACATCTCCTCAGCTGTCACATCCCTTTAAGTTTGCCCGGGCTGGGGTTGTAGTTTCCATTTTTGTGGTATTGAGTATCTGTATCGCCAGTCCACGAAGTTCTGAGTTTCCCATTCTTACATTACTACTTGCTGTCAGTGAATGGTAACCTTCATAAAGGCTATCAGAAACAGCGCCACCTCGGACCAATGGTTGTGTTGGGTATTGCAACGCAGCCCGATTGACGTGAGCGAGGAACCACAGTCATAGGGCAGCTGTGCTGGTGGAGACCCTGGCGGGCATTGCCCCTTTTATTTGGCTGTCACTGTGATCCAGCTTCTGTGATGGGGGAGGATGGGGGAGGATGGGGGTGGTGGTGCGACTACTAAACATATGGACGTCCCTTTCAGGGGACACGGTGGGTTTTCCATAAGTCTGGACACCTTTTCTGTCCTGATAGAGATGAGCAACCTGACCCCAAACACTTTATAGATTGCGGGCATTGGATACGGCGGTGCCAGGCTGCAGCGGAGCATATGGGAGAGCAGCGGGTGTTAGACCGGTAATGTGATCTGTCGCCGCCTGTCACAGCTCTGACCCCCTGATGTTCCTTCCCTTTTAGACTGGAATCCCGCAATAAGGATTGGAGTGCTGAACTGCGCCGACGAGGAGAACACTGCCATCTGCAAAGACTACGGCGTCCAGTTCTACCCAACGTTTCGGGTGAGTGTGGCGTGGGCATGATCATGGCATACAGCCGGCAACTACGGGACGGCAAATCCGCCCCCTCATATACCAGCATTTCCAATCACTGCGACGCACCAGTTGTCGTAAAACACTAAAACTCCCAGCATGCCCATTAACAGCTGCATGTTGGAAGTGGATTTAAAGGGATTGTTGTTGGAAGGGCCCAAGACAAAAAACTGTCTGCATCAGCTGTTGTTATCCCTTTACATGGCGCTGTCAATCACATTTCATAGGATGGTGCCATTCTGTGCAACATTTTCCCCCCACCCTGCTACGCAATTATAGGATGCCGATGGTATGGACCCTATGAAGACCTCTTTGGCTGCCATGTTGGTCCTCCTGTAAAACCCAGACTCAGGCTCTCGGCTACAAGGTCACAACAAGGTCTTTCAACAAAGCCACTCACTTTCCCATTAGGTCAGAGGGGCGCTCACCCGCCACTCACTTTCCCGTTAGGTCAGAGGGGCGCTCACCCGCCACTCACTTTCCCGTTAGGTCAGAGGGGCGCTCACCCGCCACTCGCTTTCCCGTTAGGTCAGAGGGGCGCTCACCCGCCACTCGCTTTCCCTTTAGGTCAGAGGGGCGCTCACCCGCCACTCACTTTCCTGTTAGGTCAGAGGGGCGCTCACCCGCCACTCGCTTTCCCTTTAGGTCAGAGGGGCGCTCACCCGCCACTCACTTTCCTGTTAGGTCAGAGGGGCGCTCACTCGTCACTCACTTTCCGGTTAGGTCAGGAGCGCTCACCCGCCACTCACTTTCCTGTTAGGTCAGAGGGGCGCTCACCCGCCACTCACTTTCCTGTTAGGTCAGAGGGGCGCTCACTCGTCACTCACTTTCCGGTTAGGTCAGGAGCGCTCACCCGCCACTCACTTTCCTGTTAGGTCAGAGGGGCGCTCACCCGCCACTCACTTTCCCTTTAGGTCAGAGGGGCGCTCACCCGCCACTCACTTTCCTGTTAGGTCAGAGGGGCGCTCACTCGTCACTCACTTTCCGGTTAGGTCAGAGGAGCGCTCACCCACCACTCACTTTCCCGTTAGGTCAGAGGGGCGCTCACCCGCCACTCACTTTCCCGTTAGGTCAGAGGGGCGCTCACCCACCACTCACTTTCCCGTTAGGTCAGAGGGGCGCTCACCCATCACTCACTTTCCCGTTAGGTCAGAGGGGCGCTCACCCACCACTCACTTTCCTGTTAGATCAGAGGGGTGCTCACCCGCCACTCACTTTCCCTTTAGGTCAGAGGGGCGCTCACCCGCCACTCACTTTCCCGTTAGGTCAGAGGAGTGCTCACCTGCCACTCACTTTCCCGTTAGGTCAGAGGGGTGCTCGCCCACCACTTGTTTGCTCTTTAGGTCAGAGGGGCGCTCACCCGCAACTCACTTTCCCGTTAGGTCAGAGGGGTGCTTGCCCACCACTCACTTTCCCGTTAGGTCAGAGGAGTGCTCACCTGCCACTCACTTTCCCGTTAGGTCAGAGGGGTGCTTGCCCGCCACTCACTTTCCCGTTAGGTCAGAGGAGGGTTCACCCGCTACTCACTTTCCCGTTAGGTCAGAGGGGCACTCGCCCGCTGCTCACTTTGCCATTAGGTCAGAATGGCACTCACCCACCACTTGTTTGTCCATTAGGTCAGAGGGGCGCTCACCCGCCACTCACTTTTCCGTTATGTCAGAGGGGCGCTCACCTGCCGCTCACTTTCCCATTAGGTCAGAGGGGTGCTCGCCCGCCACTCACTTTCCCGTTAGGTCAGAGGAGGGTTCACCCGCTACTCACTTTCCCGATAGGTCAGAGGGGCACTCGCCCGCCACTCACTTTGCCATTAGGTCAGAATGGCACTCACCCACCACTTGTTTGTCCATTAGGTCAGAGGGGCGCTCACCCGCCACTCACTTTTCCGTTATGTCAGAGGGGCGCTCACCTGCCGCTCACTTTCCCATTAGGTCAGAGGGGTGCTCGCCCGCCACTCACTTTCCCGTTAGGTCAGAGGAGGGTTCACCCGCTACTCACTTTCCCGATAGGTCAGAGGGGCACTCGCCCGCCACTCACTTTGCCATTAGGTCAGAATGGCACTCACCCACCACTTGTTTGTCCCTTAGGTCAGAGGGGCGCTCACCCGCCACTCACTTTTCCGTTAGGTCTGAGGAGCGCTCACCCGCCACTCACTTTTCCGTTAGGTCTGAGGAGCGCTCACCCGCCACTCACTTTCCCATTATGTCAGAGGGGTGCTCACTCGCCACTCACTTTTCCATTATGTCAGGGGCGCCCACCTTCCGCTCACTTTCCCGTTAGGTCAGAGGAGTGCTCACCTGCCACTCACTTTCCCGTTAGGTCAGAGGGGTGCTCGCCCCCCACTTGTTTGCTCATTAGGTCAGAGGGGCGCTCGCCACCACTTCTTTGCTCATTAGGTCAGACGGGCACTTGCCCACCACTCACTTTCCCGTTAGGTCAGAGGAGCGCTCACCCGCCACTCACTTTTCCGTTAGGTCTGAGGAGTGCTCACCCGCCACTCACTTTCCCGTTAGGTCAGAGGAGCGCTCACCTGCCACTCACTTTCCCGTTAGGTCAGAGGGGCGCTCACCCGCCACTCATTTTCCCATTAGGTGAGAAGGGCGCTCGCCCACCACTTGTTTGCTCATTAGGTCAGAGGGGCGCTCGCCACCACTTGTTTGCTCATTAGGTCAGAGGGGCACTTGCCCACCACTTACTTTCCTGTTAGGTCAGAGGAGCGCTCACCTGCCACTCACTTTCACGTTAGGTCAGAGGAGCGCTCACCCGACACTCACTTTCCCGTTTGGTCAGAGGAGCGCTCACCCGCCACTCACTTTCCCGTTAGGTCAGATGAGCACTCACCCGCCACTCACTTTCCCGTTAGGTCAGAGGAGCGCTCACCCACCACTCACTTTCCTGTTAGGTCAGAGGAGCGCTCACCCGCCACTCACTTTCCTGTTAGGTCAGAGAGGCGCACGCCGGCCGCTTGTTTGCTTGCCCACTTGGGCGCTCGCCTGCTGTCACTTTTTAGACGTCTGATTCTAAATGTTAAAAATGTTTTTTTCTTGTTATTTTTAGTTCTTTAGTCCATTTATGAAAGACTTTACTCAAGGAGAAAACTACAAAGGTAATTTAATGGAGGGGATTTCTTGGTACTGTAACATTTATGAGTTCTCTTTAGGATCAGTTTGGTGGGGGTCTGACTACTGCCGCCCCCAGCAGCTGATGAAGCCAAGGTGCTCTGGTTGCTTAAAGCAGCCATCCAGCCTTGACATTAAGCTTTGCTACACATTTCTGATGTATCACCCTCACACCTGCAGACATATCTCTGCTTCTTCCCTTAATTTTGTGACTTTCTCTTCTTTTTCAATATTCCCTCGCCAGTCGCCAGCACCAGGTATGGGGGTCTGCACATCAGAACCGTGTAGTCGTGTTTAATGTTGGGGTCAGAGGTCACTTTACTGCTTATCCAGTGGCGTATCCAGGGAGGGGGGCAGCCGGGGCATGTGCCCCGGGTGCAGCCGACAGGGGGGCGCCAGCGGGCCGCCTGATGATGCGGCGGTCCAAGGAGGGGGTGGGCAGGGCCAGGGAGCGGGGGCTGTCTAATTATACTCACCTACTCCTTGCGCGGTCCCTGCAGGTCCCTGGCTGCCCGGCGCCCCGGCTTCTTCCTGTACTGAGCGGTCACATGGTACCGCTCATTACAGTAATGAATATGCGGCTCCACCTGCCATAGGGGAAGAAGTACAGGAAGAAGCAGCAGCGCCGGGGAAGCAGGGACTGCACCGCGCCAGGAGCAGGTGAGTATAACGGGAAGGGGAGCGCAGCGCGATATTCACCTGCTCCTCGTTCCCGCCGCCGGTCCGTCTTCTGCAGTGACGCTGAGGTCAGAGAGCGTTATGACGTAGTTAGTGCGTGCCCTCTGCCTGAACGTCAGTGCAGAGGAGGCGGAAGATGGAGCGGCGGCTGGAACGAGGAGCAGGTGAATATTGAAAGTGCCGGGGGCCTGAGCGACGGAGAGGTGAGTATGTGATTTTTGTTTTTTTTTATCGCAGCAACAGCAAATGGGGCAAATATCTGTATGGGGCATCTTATGGGGCCATAACGTTTGTGCAGCATTTTATGGGGCAAGTGCCTGTATGGAGCATCTATGGGGCCATAACGTTTGTGCAGTACTATATGGGGCAAGTGTCTGTATGGAGCATCTATGGGGCCATAACATTTGTGCAGCACTATATGGGGGCCATGACATTTGTGTATAACTATATGGGGGCCATAACATTTGTGCAGCACTATATGGGGGCCACAACGTTTTTGCAGCACTATATGGGGCCATAACGTTTGTGCAGCACTATATGGGGCCATAACGTTTGTGCAGCACTATATGGGGGCCATAACCTTTGTGCAGCACTATATGGAGGCCATAACCTTTGTGCAGCACTATAACGGGGCAAGTGTCTGTATGGAGCATCTATGGGGCCATAACATTTGTGCAGCACTATAACGGGGCAAGTGTCTGAATGGGGCCATAACGTTTGTGCAGCACTATATGGGGCAAATGTCTCCATGGAGCATCTTATGGGGCCATAATCAACGTTTCTGCAGCACTATATTGGGCAAATGTGTCTATGGAGCATCTTATGGGGCCATTATTAACCTTTATGCAGGATTATATGGGGCTCCTTATTCAATATGGATATTCAAAAACACTTAACCTACTCATGTCTCAATTAATTTTACTTTTATTGGTATCTATTTTAACATTATGGAGATTCAGGAATATACCTTGGCTTGGTCATACAGATTCAATAGAGTTAAGGTTCAAATGGGGGAGGTTGGGGGGGGGGGGGGGCGCGCCAAACTGATCCTTTGCCCCGGGTGAAGGAAAGGCTAGATACACCTCTGTGCTTATCAGACATATTTCTGTTAGTGGCAGTGTCTAGTGCAGCTACTTTTTGGTTCTGAGACTCGACCCAATTGCCTTAAAGGGTTATCTGCCGTCATCACAAATGAGTATCGTCAGATAGCGCTCCTAATACGAACTCATTTATTACTTGCATCTGATTAAAAGTGGCAGCCGTGATTAGCACTATTCATGTGTTATATTGGGGACCAGCCATTGCCGCCAGGGAGCTGGGGCGCGCGGTGCTGCCAGGGAGCCGGGGCACGCGGTGCTGCCAGAAAATCAGGCATGCACAGTGCTAGAGGGCAGAATGTGCGCCATGCTTGATAACTCATTTTTATTGAGCCCTTTTGAAGCTGGCCAGGATTGCTGGATCGCGCCGTTACCCCCTAATTCCTCACCGTTTCAGCTCAATGCTTATGAGCCAGACAGCAGAGGTGGTCGGTCTTCTTGCAAAGAGCTATAAACAAAAGAAAAATATTAATATCTCAAGAATGGCTGCAAGCTTTAATAACCAGTAAATGGAAAATGTTTTGCTTTTACAAGCTCTATCCAACAATATCCAGCTCTGAACACGAGAAAACCCCTTTAAATGGGAGTGAGCTGCAGTACCAGACACAGCCACTACAGATGTGTCACGCTGCACCTGGTAATCCATGAAGAAAACGTGCTTCCGTCTTGAGATCACTGGCGGCGCTGGCAGTCAGTCTGATAGTGATGTCCTGCCCGGTATCTCTCGCTGCCTCTCGTCACCGCGCTCAGATTGTTCCCTCTGATCTTTGCTGTTTAGCGGAAGCCGATAGAGAAGTCCAGACGGTCCGACACGTCGTAATCGATTACCTGGAGAGCCTCCCTGCCGAGCACAGACCCCCGGCGTGCCCCTCGCTCCAGCCAATCAGGTGAGATGATGTAGCCTAGCTCATTTTGTGTTGCCTATTGGGCTCACTTTATGGATCATTAGGGTTTTTACTTCTCCACAGAGTGAATGTCAATTTTTTTTTTTTTTTTTTAGCTCCAGTGACGTCACGTCTCTCGTTACCCAGAAGGACCCCCAGTACACCGCCATCATCTTTGAAAGCGAGACCTCGTACATCGGACGTGAGGTGGGTTTCCTGCCCGGCCAGCAGCGGACGTCCTGGTGGTGGGCTGTCCTGCTTAGATTTGTGTGTCCTGTTCATCTGCAGCAAGCGGCCATACGTCTGTGTTACCCACTCAGATCAGTGGACAGACGCAGGAATCTCCGCAACAAAATCTGCCGCGTGTGAACTCGCAGTCTGCATTGCTCTGCGCTCCTCCTGACTTAACCCCGCGCTGTCCTCCTGTAGGTGATCCTGGACTTGATGCAGTTCGAGCTCATCGCGGTGCGGAGGGCGCTGGACTCTGATAAGGCCATGTTGAAGAGGCTCGGGGTTGTGGCGGTGCCATCATGTTACCTGATCTATCCGAACGCTTCACATGGATTAATTAACATGTAAGTATCTAAGTGTCTGTAAGAGATACAAGGAGCTTTCCTCCCTTTTTATATATGTAGGGTTACGTGATGGAAACATTGTACCTACTAGTCAGGCCTTCCCCAACATGGCTCCACCGTTCATTCTCAGTTTCCCCTTTGTTTTAATTGTAGGGTCTTTCTCACTGTTGTCTCTCCTACCTTGGCACCCTATGCCTTGCAGGGGTTATGCTACGAAAACGTTTCTCCCCTATCCACGGTCTAATTGCACGGACCCCCTATCAATCATTAGATGAGGGGGTCCAACACTGCAGGATCCTTTATGTCTGTGTATACAGCGTTGCTGCCTGCTACTCCCATAGACATTGAATGGAGTGGCACCATGCATGCCTTGCAATCCGGGGTCCAAAATCACCTCCTAGGGTGTCAGCGACCAGACGCTTTTTACCCATCATCTATAAGCTATTTACTAGGGGTATAGATAACCAGGGGCTGTGGTCATATGACGACCCCTCTAAAATTACAGTTTATAGGGCACACAGGGTTGGTGAGAGCTGCAGTTTGTCCCCAGGAGCTGCTCTTCACACACCATGTTATAGCCTGTCACTACTGAACGCCCAGATGACAGGTGCTGTGTATGATCGGTGGGTTCAGTATACATCTCCATCCACTTATTTCTAGCCCTCCATTCATATGGGACTGTGAAGTCCGATCTGGTGGTCAGTGGGGTCCCGGCAGTCAGACCATAAATAACCCCTATAGGGGACGTAGTGACGAGAGACTAATGTTCTGCTGGGCAATGGCACAATCTGCATCAGACGCCCCGTGCTCTTATAATCCAGCTTTCCTCAGGGTACGGACATGACACATATGGAGTGATAAATGGCAGCTGGAATTTGTAAATCAAGTCTGGGACCTAGACGGACCCTGTGACCAGCGCGCTCTGGTGACCCCAAATCATTCATCAGTTTGATAGGCGATCTTCAGATTTTACCCTTTGTCTCCTGTGTGGGCGCCTCATTTACTTACTGAAGAAACCAATGAATATTTATAGCCAGCTGAGAGCAAATCTCACATTGATGTCTGAAAGTGAGCGCCCCCTAGAGCAAAGCCGATGAATGCCAATTTATTATTTTATGTTTATTAGAATTTATTGCCTCCACCGGCTTGTATTCTTCCCATAGATTCAGACCCGACCACCTTCCACTGCTGCGGGGTCCAGCCCTGATGCCCAGGTGCCAATTTTAGGTAGACAGGGGTCAGTATGGGCACCCTGACCAATGTGTGGCTAAACTGTCCCAATCACAGCAAGCTGCGATGTTCAGCATGTCCATATATCTTTCTTTCACAGCTTCAATGCTCTGTGTTTGCTTACACCTTTCAACCATAGCTGCGATGCTCTGCATGCCCTGAAGCCTTTGTTGTAGCTGTGATGCTCTGCACATCCTGACGCTTTTCTACCATAGCTGCGGTGATCTGCGCATCCTGACACCTTTTTATCATATCTGCAATGATCTGCACATCCCAATACCTTTTTGTGATATCTACGATTCTCTGCACATGCTGCCTCCTTTTTATCAGAGCTTCGATTCTCTGCGTGTCCTGACCCATTTTTATCATAGCTGCAATGCTCTGTGCTTTTTGACCTCTTTGTCGTAGCTGCAATGCTCTGCGCGTCCCGACACATTTCTATCATAGCTGTGATGCTCTGCGTTTCCTTACACCTTTCTATCATGGCTGCAATACTGTGTGTCCTGACGCTTTTCTATCATAGCTTCAATGCTCTGCGCATGCTGACACCTTTCTATCGTAGCTGCGATGCTCTGCTTGTTCTGACACCTTTCTATTGTAGCTGCGATGCTCTGCCTGTTCTGACACTTTGCTATCATGGGTGCAATGCTCTGTGGGTACTGACCTTCTTTATATCGTAGCTGCGATGCTCTTGCGTTTCCTTACACCTTGCTATCATGGCTGTGATGCTCTACACTCGCTGACACCTTTCTATCGTAGCTTCGATGCTCTGTGTGTTCTGACACCTTGCTATCATGGCTGTGATGCTCTACACTCGCTGACACCTTTCTATCCTAGCTTCGATGCTCTGTGTGTTCTGACACCTTGCTATCATGGCTGTGATGCTCTACACTCGCTGACACCTTTCTATCCTAGCTTCGATGCTCTGTGTGTTCTGACACCTTGCTATCATGGCTGTGATGCTCTACACTCGCTGACACCTTTCTATCGTAGCTTCGATGCTCTGTGTGTTCTGACACCTTGCTATCATGGCTGTGATGCTCTACACTCGCTGACACCTTTCTATCCTAGCTTCGATGCTCTGTGTGTTCTGACACCTTGCTATCATGGCTGTGATGCTCTACACTCGCTGACACCTTTCTATCGTAGCTTCGATGCTCTGTGTGTTCTGACACCTTGCTATCATGGCTGTGATGCTCTACACTCGCTGACACCTTTCTATCGTAGCTTCGATGCTCTGTGTGTTCTGACACCTTGCTATCATGGCTGCGATGCTCTTTGGCTCCCGACCCCCTTTTTATCCTAGCTGCGATGCTGTGGATCCTGACCCTGTAGCTGCGATGCTCTGCGCATCCTAACACGTTTCAGTAATAAAGTGAAAGATCTGTGCAAAAGCAGTTGGGTTCAGCAAATATGATCAATTCTTTTATTTACAAAACCTGAACAAACAGTGACATAATTATAAAAGCAATTAAAAAGCAGAAAAGCTAAGAAAAGGACTGACTCCCCTCCTGAAATATGCACACCAGGGTACCCCACAAATTGGATAAACTGGCGGTCACAGTATTAGGTCTTAGAAAACATCCCTCTATGAAAAGTCTTTAAAAACACAAAATATTTGCTGATGTATTAAGCAAATAAATTCAGTCTTGGTAACATGTCAGTCCTATGTAAATGCCTGATAAGTCCTGTGCAAGGACAAAAGGATCTTAGTCATTCTTTAAATCGAGTTATATATGCAGACAAATACATCTTGCTACAGATCAGACATGTGGAACTATGCCCAATAGACACGAGAGAGGAGGGAGGATGAAGAAAGATGCTGACAGTAAACAATAGAGATAAATGTGAACCAAAAAATAATAAACCATTCATCAGAGGGGCGTGAATGCAGCAACAAATTATCTAAGGAGCGGGACCACATGCGTATTGCCACCAAGAGCATGGCTACCTTAGGGGTAATGGTCCTGACATCTTTCTATCATAGCTGCAATGCTCTGCGCATCCTGACCCCTGTCTCTCATAGCAGCGATGTTCTGTGCTTTCTGACCCCTTTTTCTTAGCTGCGATGCTCTGCGCGTCCTGACCCCTTTCTCTCATAGCTGCGATTCTGTGTGCTTTCTGACCCCTTTCTCTCAAAGTGGCAATGCTCTCCGCGTCCTGACACCTTTCTATCATAGCTGCGATGTTCTGCGCATTCTGACACCTTTCTCTCATACACTGTGTTCCAAATTATTATGCAAATAATATTTCCTCATATTTTCTCTAAATTACCTATCTGAATTGCAGTCATTGTTATTTTCCAGTCATCTACTATTCTAGTATAATTGCAATGTTTTGGAACAAACTGCCTATGAAAACAGTATCTTTTAAAAAAAAATAAACACTCAAAATGCATGTTCCAAATTATTATGCACAGCAGAGTTTTCAACCTGTTTTATTTTATTTTGAACAAAAAAATGGTCAATTGTGAAGTTATAAGCATTATCAGCTTATTACAAAATGAAATCAAACAGTTTTCAAGTGAAAACTTTATTCTAGGTGATGTTACATTTGCACATAGGACCCCTTGTTCGAAAGAAGCTTCTGAACTCTCTCGTCCATTGAATTCGTCAGTTTTTGGATGGTTTCTGCTTCAATTGTTTTGCATGTGGACAGAATACCCTCCCAGAGCTGTTGCTTAGATGTGAACTGCCTCCCGCCATCATAGACATTCCTTTTGATGATGCTCCAGAGGTTCTCAATGGGGTTGAGGTCAGGGGAAGATGGTGGCCACACCATAAGTTTGTCCTCTTTTATAGCAGCCAGAGATGCAGATGTGTTTTTTGCAGCATAAGACGGTGCATTATCATGCATGAAAATGATCTTGCTGCAGAAAGCACGGTTCTTCCTCTTGAACCATGGCAGGAAGTGTTTTTAGAAACCACATAGATTATGGAGTTCACCTTTACCCCTTCAGGGATCATAAAGAGGCCGACAATCTCTCTCCCCATGATTCCAGCCCAAAACATTACTCCACCTCCTCCTTGTTGGCGCCTTAGCCGTGTTTTCATGGGGTGTCCATCAACCAGCCATCCTCCACTCCATCCATCTGGACCATCGAGCGTTGCACGGCACTCATTGGTGAACAAAACAGTTTGAAAGTCAGTCTTCATTTATCGTTTGGCCCACTGGAGCTGTTTCTGCTTGTTGCAGTGGATAGAGGTGGTCGACAGGATGGCTTACGCACAGCTGCAAACCTCTGAAGGCCCCTGCATCTTGTTGTTCTGGGGACGTTGGAGGCACCAGCAGCTTCAAAAACTTGTCTGCTGCTATGACAAGGCATTTTTGCAGCTGCTCTTTTAACCTTACGCAATTGCCTGTTGGAAAGGGTCCTCAATTTTTCTTTATCAGCACGCACACGTGTGTGCTGGGAGTCAGCTACATACTTCTTGATTGTGCGATGATCACGATGAAGTTTCTTGGCAATGTTGATTGTAGTCATACCTTGACCTAAATACTCCACAATTTGTTGCTTCTCAGCAGCCGACACATCCTTTTTCTTTCCCATTTTGGCCAAAAATGTAGGCTGCTTAATAATGTGGAACAGCCTTCTTAAGCAGTCTTGCCTTTATTTGGACACACCTGCCAAACTAACACTTTTCTCTCATAGCTGCGATGCTCTGCGCATCCTGACACCTTTCTATCATAGCTGCGATGCTCTGCGCGTCCTGACCCCTTTCTCTCATAGCTGCGATGCTCTGCGCGTCCTGACACCTTTCTATCATAGGTGCAATGCTTTGAGCATGCTGACACCTTTCTATCATAGCTGCGATGCTCTGTATGTCCTGACCCCTTTCTATCATAGCTGTGATGCTCTGTGCGTCCTGACACCTTTTTATCATAGCTGCAATGCTCTGCGCGTCCTTACCCCTTTCTATCATAGCTGCGATGCTCTGCGCGTCCTGACACCTTTCTTTCATAGCTGTGATGTTCTGCGCATCCTGACACCTTTCTATCATAGCTGCGATGCTGTGTGCGTCCTGACCCCTTTCTATCATAGCTGCGATGCTCTGCGTGTCCTGACACCTTTCTATCATAGGTGCAATGCTTTGAGCGTGCTGACACCTTTCTATCATAGCTGCAATGCTCTGTATGTCCTGACCCCTTTCTATCATAGCTGCGATGCTCTGCGCGTCCTGACCCCTTTCTATCATAGCTGCGATGTTCTGCGCGTCCTGACACCTTTCTATCATAGGTGCAATGCTGTGCGCGTCCTGACACCTTTCTATCATAGGTGCGATGCTCTGCGTGTCCTGACCCCTTTCTATCTGGTGTGTTCTTCACTTAGACAGTTTTGGTGAATGAGGCCCAGTGTCTTAGTTGCCTGTACCTTACCCTCATCTGAACTACGAAAAAATATTTTTTTCATGGTTTTTTTTTTGTGGCTCTCCCAATGACAGTGTGAAGCCGCTGCGTTCTGTATTCTCCTCCCATTTAAAGTCCTTGCCGGGTGTTAGGAAGAAAGCCGGAGCCCACTCTGCACTCCCGGAGAGACTGCCCGAGGAGGAAGACGTGGCCTGGAAGGACTATGACAAGTAAGGCTGCTCCGCTCTGATTAATTTTTCCATTACAATACATTGAGCACTAATATTCTCCCTCTCTATAACCATCTGTAAAGGTCGTATGTCGTTAGAGACAGCGCCACCCTCGTCGATAGGCCATTGCTGGTATTACAGCACAGCCTCATTGACTTTAATGCGTAACTACAATTCCCAACTATGTCTTTGCATATCTTATTATCTGATCTTATTGCAGTCCTTGCACATATGATATTTTTGTTGTTTTGTAGGTCCAAGTTGTACACCGCAGACCTGGAGTCAGCCTTACATTATCTCCTTCGTGTGGAACTTGCCACTCACCAGACCCTCGAAGGAGAGAAGCTAAAAACCTTTAAGAATTTGATCACCCTCCTGTACAAGGTCAGTAACCCATCGCTGCTATGTAAGGTGCCATTTTTCATTCTTAAAAAGGATGTGCAGGATTAAAAAATAAAAAAAAGTGATTCCCGCTTTCTTCTACAATTAGCACCACTCCTGTCAACAGGTTGCATCTGGTATTGCAGCTTGGCCTCTTTGAAGTGGATGTGATTGATCTGCATTTGCACACCTAAGGCTACGTTCACATTTGCGTTGTGCGCCGCAGAGTCGGGCGCTGCAGCGTCGCCGCATGCGTCATGCGGCCCTATATTTAACATGGGGGCGCATGGACATGCGTTGTGTTGCGTTTTGTGACGCATGCGTCTTTTTCGACGCACGCGTCAGGGTGCAGAGGACGCAGCAAGTTGCATTTTTTTTGCGTCCAAAATCATGCAAAAAAATGCGTTTTGCATGCGTTGTGCGTTGCGTCGCCGATGCGTCGCCGACGCAACACACAACAACGCAAATGTGAACGTAGCCTTACCTGTGGACAGTAGAGATGATCAAAAAGATTTGTAAGATTCTGGTCCAGCAGCCATGGTTGTAGTCTGTGACCACTGGACGGGAGCCCAAAGAACCTACTTCTACCTGACGGCATCCCTAGTGCTAGAGATGAGGGAATTGTTTCTAGGACCCTGGTTCAGGAGCCACGTCGTTAGTCCGTCTACCTGCTGGCATCCCTGGTGCCTCTTCTTCTGGCTTGACTTCACCAGTGTGCCTCTCCACACTGATAACATCATGCCAGACCTACTAATCAGAAGAGGCGCCGGGGATGTTAGCGGGTAGGTGGTTTTCATACATGCAGTTGCTTAGATTTATTCCTCCCATTCTGTAGATGTAATTTTCATTTTTCTTGCCCAGATGTAGAATATTGCATTTCTCCCTGTTAAATACCATTCTATTCGTTGCTGCCCATTGTTCAAGCTTATCTAGATCCTTCTGAATCCTTTCTCTGTCTTCTCTAGTGTTAGCTATCCCTCTTAGCTTTGCATCATCTACAAAATTTCATTAGTTTACCTTCAGTTCCCTTATCTACATCATTTATAAAAATGTTGAAGAACACTGGGGCCAGGACAGAGCCTTCTGGTACCCCACTTGAAACTCTCTTCCAATTAGATGTGCAACCATTTATTACCACTCTTTTAATACGATCACTGAGCCAGTTATGAATCCACCTAACCGTAGCCTTGTCAATCCCATACTTGGTCATTTTTTTTCAATAAGCATAGTATGAGATACTTTATCAAATGCTTTGATGAAGGTGAGATATACTATACCTACAGCATTTCCCTGATCCACCCAGTCAGAGATTCCATCATAGAAGGAAATTAGATTAGTCTGGCATGACTTGTTTGCTACAAACTCATGCTGGCTCTGGCTAATTACTTTATTGTTATCCAAGTACTTACCTACATGTTGCCTAATAATTTGTTCAAAGATCTTTTCTGGTATAGAAGTAAGGCTCACTGGCCTGTAATTTCCTGGCTCCGTCTTCTTTCCTTTTTTGAAGCTAGGGACAACATTTGCCATTCACCAATCTTCTGAGATTTCTCCTGTTCTCCAGGTTTTTTCAAAGATTCTGGCTAGTGGTTCTGCAATATCCTCTGCTAACTCTCTCAGTACAGTAGGGTGTAATTCTTCCCTCACCATCTCTCTGTTTATAGATAGTGTGGATTCTTTTATTACTTTGATGCATCTCATCTCCAGTTGCCAGTAGGTAAGGGGAGGTTGCAGGGTCTAGTTAGCGAGTCGGTCTATTGACATGGCCACTGGATCAGGGTCCTGTGACTCTTTCACTCATCTTTAGTGGACAGGCTAGATGTTTTTCTTTTTTTATTGAGAAAGCAGCCATGTTTTTCTTTCCATTGCTTTTATGTTGGCTGCGGAGGGTTACTTCTTTCCTGTTTACACCTAATCCCCAGTATTTTAGCTTTACTGCGCCTTCTTCCTTGCTGTATCCGAAAGGCTTGGCTGGATTACTGCGGCAATCACATGTACATGTGTTTTATATGGCGCTATATTGGGTTACATACCCCGGTGTGACGGTGTTATCCCTGCAGGAATTATCTCATCCACGCAGCTACAGATGTCGGCATTATTCCATGAAATGTAACACGGGCGACACGAGGAAACAGCGGCAGCGGACATTAAGAAGATTGTTATTGTCACCTCAGACGCTGCAATTAGTTTATAAAGTTGTGCGGGATTATATCTGATCCTTAGAAGTGCCGGGTCCTTTTTTATCACAGAATGCATGTCATAAAAACAAAACCCAAAAAACAAGGGCGGAATTAAGTAATTTTTTTTATTTTAACGGCTTCTAACTTTCACAAGAAAATACGATAAAAAACGATCAAAATATCGTGTATACCCCACAATGGTATCTATTGCTATACCTTGCAACGCACCCTATAATACGCCCTCTTCCGCCCTATAATGCGCCCTCTTCCGCTCTATAATGCGCCCTCTTCCGCCCTATAATACGCCCTCTTCCGCCCTATAATACGCCCTCTTCCGCCCTATAATACGCCCTCTTCCGCCCTGTAATACGCCCTCTTCCGCCCTATAATACGCCCTCTTCCGCCCTATAATACGCCCTCTTCCGCCCTATAATACGCCCTCTTCTGCCCTATAATACGCCCTCTTCTGCCCTATAATACGCCCTCTTCCGCCCTATAATACGCCCTCTTCCGCCCTATAATACGCCCTCTTCCGCCCTATAATACGCCCTCTTCCGCCCTATAATATGCCCTCTTCCGCCCTATAATACGCCCTCTTCCGCCCTATAATACGCCCTCTTCCGCCCTATAATACGCCCTCTTCCGCCCTATAATACGCCCTCTTCCGCCCTATAATACGCCCTCTTCCGCCCTATAATACGCCCTCTTCCATTGTCACGAGAGAGCGCGACAAGATTGGCAGCAGTGATGGGGTCTGCCGTAAAGTCCCTCATCTGACTGTGATGTGAATATATGAGTACAGATACGAAGTCATTGCTTATAGAAGCGATTTCCTAATGGATTTTACCTTGGCGCTCGTTCTTTTATTCTTGCTGTCATGTGGGTGTAAGGTGGCGCTGCCCTGCTTTTTCGATAGCATCTGGTTACATGTGATGCCGGGGGGGCAGCGTGGTGTCAGATGCCTGTCGCTGGGTGTCTGCACGCCTGGCTGAGCCCCCTCCTCCTGCCGGCCTCTCGCCCAGTACCGCCGCAAGGTCAGAAATCTGTGTGTCCTGGAAGAAAGTGAAGTGTTAATCTGCATGTCATGTAATCTGCGCTCCACTCTCCAGATAAGTCTCGCTATTCTCAATTAGATCCTGGACACTTGCCGAAGGGAGGAAGGATTGATCACAAAAAAACTGCTGCTGTCTTCCAGGCACAGCGCCACCCTTGTCGGTGGGTAGTATGTGGTATTACAACTCAACCCTATTCAAATGACTGAGGAAGAGCTGACATACCAGACACGGCTTATACACAACGGTGGTGGAAGCTTTTTATTAATTGCTTAACTAACCGTTCCATAGCAAAATGTTTCCTCTGGATATGATTGATGGATGCTCGTGTCGGTATGTAGCTCTTGTTGCATAGATCCTGCCCCAGCGTCCCCTTCAGTCTCAGGGTTTGTGGGGTCCCCAGCTGTATAGTCGTGGCATATTACAGCAGCAAAAAAAATCGTCTTTGTCTAAAACGGGGTATAAAATGTGCAGACTTTCATCTCTTCACTGTGAAGTTTTATTTTCTACTATTACTTCTTTCATCCAGTTGTTCCCAGGGCGCCCCCATGTGGTGAAACTTCTGGAAACGTTGCAGGAGTGGCTAGTCAGTATGCCGCTGGACAAGATCCCTTATGACGCCATCTTAGACCTGGTCAACAACAAAATGCGGGTGAGACCCTGGATCCACAGCCTTCACAATAGTGTACAAAATGCAATGAAGTTTCCTTAGCCCTGGCAGCAGATTATCAGACACTCTGGATTAGCAGATACTTTCTACCTTTACAAATGAGTTTTAGAAACGTTATAATTTTGCACCTAATGGGTTATAGGAATGCTGGATTAAAGGGGTTGTGCAGCACCCTTCCCTTTTATCCGTTCTTGCACGCACCCTATTAAGGTGGCACCCTTGCATATCACCTGCCCATTCCCAGATGGTTGCACAGATGCTGTCCCATCGAGCGTCAGACTAGGCAGAACTGAGGGCCAGTGCAAGACCCCTTTAAGGCTGTGTGCACATGTAGCAGATTTTTTGCGTTTTTTTTTTTTGCGGTTTTTCGCCATAAAAGCGCTATAAAACCACGAAAAAAGCGCTCCCATTAAGCATCCTATTTAATAGAATGCAATCCGCATTTTTTGTGCACATGCTGCGTTGTTTTCCTGAGCAGAATCGCATTCCAGAAAAAAACTTAGCATGTTCATTAATTTGCGGAATCGCGGGGATTCCGCACACCTAGGAATGCATTGATCTGCTTACTTCCCGCATGGGGCTATGCCCACCATGCGGGAAGTAAGCAGATCATGTGCTGTTGGTACCCAGGGTGGAGGAGAGGAGACTTTCCTCCACGGACTGGGCACCATATAATTGTTAAAAAAAAAAAAAAAAAAGAATTAAAATAAAAAATAGTGATATACTCACCTTCTGATGGCCCCGGAGTCTTCCCGCCTCTCAGCGGTGCACGCTACCACTTCCGTTCCCAGGGATGCTGTGTGTGAAGGACCTGCGATGACGTCGCGGTCACGTGACTGTGACATAATCGCAGGTCCTGCACACAAAGCATCTATAGGAACGGAAGCCGCTGAGGAGATCGGCTGCCTTCGGAAGGTGAGAATAACCTTTTGTTTATTTATTTTTTATTATTTTTAACATTCTATCTTTTACTATTGATGCTGCATAGGCAGCAGCAATAGTAAAAAGTTGGTCACACTTGTCAAACACTATGTTTGACAAGTGTGACCAACCTGTCAATCAGTTTTCCAAGCGATGCTACAGATCGCTTGGAAAACGGTAGCATTCTGCAAGCTAATTACGCTTGCAAAACGCTAGTTTTTAGCGGGAATATGCATGCCAATTCCGCATGCGATATACCCGCGGCAGGAGTTGCAGAATTGCCGCGGAAATTTCCGCAGCGACGTGTGCACTTAGCCTAAAGAAATGTCCCTTCACCTGTCAGCATCTAGAAGACAAGCGTGTCTCCACCATCTTATGTGTAATGTCATTGTTTTCTAGATCTCTGGAATCTACCTCACCAGCCACGTGGAGTGGGTGGGCTGCCAGGGAAGCCGGGCACAGTTGAGGGGGTACCCCTGTTCCCTCTGGAAGCTGTTTCACAGTCTCACTGTACAAGCGGCGGTACAACCCGATGCCCTGGCAAACACTGGTAAGATGGAAAGCTTATTGTAGTTTGGTTGCAGGTTCTGCTGGGAGATGTAGTTCATCAACAGCAACATATTGGAAGATCATTAAATTATATAATGCATGCCCAGGCTAATAATATAAATATATATATATTTTTTTTATGTTGGACAACCCCTTTAAGTGAGGCCAAACTGCAACTAATGTACCAAATTGGAGCTGTTATGGGGTGTACAGCCAATTACACAAAAGGGCGATCAACCACAAACTGCAGCGTTATCTACAGACAGATTTTATTTTTTAATACTCTTTTGTGCCTTAGGCAAAATGAACCACTTTTGTGGGTGGCATGTGCCCTCTCCCTAATACCGCAGGTAAGACGCGCCAAAGTCCTTATAACCTTCCTTGTGGGATTCAGCTGTCGGTCAGCAGTTTATCCTACAGCCCGGAGGTGTTGTGAATCACCAGCACTGGGGCCGATCCCACCACTAATATATGGCCCTTGTCAGTGAGCGCCGGCCGCTCTCCCTCATTATTTGATTTTTAGAAATACTGTCATTCATTGATTACACAGAAAGCCATTAGGAGCAACAGGCCAAGGCATTCATATCGACAGCACGCCGGCTCCCTGAATTATGGGGACGCCCTTAAAGGTGCGACCTCTAAAAAAATTAATAGAATGTCGATAATTGAATTGATATTGGCTGTTGTAGGAGAGGGTCAGGAGAGCGCCATCAGAACGGGAGCCGCCAGGGACCTGTAAAATCCGTCATCCGTCACACATGAAGATGGCATTTATGTTCCTGCATTCACCCCCTATTATAATGAATATGTTACATTGGTATTAAAAGAAAAAAAAAAAAAAGCCAATCCAATAGTCCGGCATTCCAGTCATATGGAAATTCCCAAAATCTGGCATAGACAAAAGCTGCATTATCGTAAGACTAATGTGATATATAGGAGTGAGTAATGGTATGGGGCCTGGTAAGTGCGAGAGGCCCCCAGAAGGCGAGGCTGCAGGAGTGAAGAGTGCCCAGCTCTCATGGAGGACCAGTCTGGATGCCGGACCAGGGCACTCTTCACTCCTGCTGATGGCATTCTGGGTTACATTTACAAGGCCCCATGATGCACCCAGGGGCTACAGGATAGGTTATAACTTGATGTTCGGTGGAGGGTTCGACTACTTGGAGCCACATTGGTCCCGAAATACAAGACTTTGCAGAGCCCACCTGAATGTGCACCTCCACTCCATTCTTTGACCATGGGACTGCCGGAGAAAGCCAAGTGCTGTACTCAATAGAAAATGAATGGAGCGGAGGTGCACACCTGCATTCTCTGCTTCTTACAGATGGGGCCAACTGGTGGACCCTCACCCAACAGCAAGTTAACCTCTATGGAAATAACCCTTATAGTCCATATAATTGACTCCTAATGAGCTGCACTACCTTACGTGGCCCGTGGACAATAGTGGCACTGTCTCTGGGTGGGTGCATCCTCTTTAGGTAAATCCCCCTATGTCGTCCCTATGTTGGGGAAGTCACGATGACAACTTCAGCCATCCTGGGGGGGCATTTGGACTTTGGCTTGATGACATCAGCACAGACTAATAAAGCTGGGTGACCACCCTGACTGTTTCTGTGCAGCCTCCACAAGGGTTATTCTCTATATTTTCCCAAAAAATGTTAAGCAGACAATTTGCCTTGGACATCCAGGCTTAGCTGCAGTCGTAGGGACCCCCATAAAGGGATTGCAGTGGTCTCGTATTAATCTGGCGTCTATCAGATATAAGACAAGTGAGGACGCGACAGTTTTATTTTATTGCCTGGTAACAAGCCTGGAAATGGTTAAGTCTTTTCGTTGTAAGCCCAGTGCTGCCATTGGCGTCTGCGGCCCGAATCTCGGCGCCGTCCTGTAAATGGTCCCGCGCCTGTCGTTGGCCCCTTCCCAGCACAGCCGAAAATCTGCCGGGCGCTCCTTCCTTCCGATAAAAGAATTGGGTCACTTCTAGTCCGTGGATTATGTCTTGGGAAGGTTTTTTATTTCCCCCCTCTCCTTAGATCTTGCTTTAAATCCCATCGAGTAAAAAGCCTGTAATCCCCCCGCCACCAGGTACGGGTTTAATGGCTATTGTCCACTTTAGAGATTAGGGTAAAGCAGAAATGCGGTAGTTTGTGAGGAAGGAGGAAAGGAGGATTACACGATGATACGTGGCAGATGTCAGCACAAGATCCGGACGGGGACTTAGCCAAGAAAAAAAACAACAAAATGAGCCATTTTGGCTCTTAATTCCTTAGCCCTCAGACAATGGCTGGTGCGAAGGATTGTGGCTGACCTGGCTGGTAACAGGAGTAGTATTGAGGCCTATGTCGCGTCATTTAACCCCCTGAAACCAGATAAACTGGGCCCCATTTATCCAAACTATGGACAAGAAATTTGTCCTTGTTGCCCATAGCAACTAATCAGAGCACGGCTTTCATTGTTTAAACAGGTCTGGTGTAATGAAAGCTGCGCTGTGATTGGTGGCTGTGGGTCACAAATACTGGCTTCCTCATATAAAGCTTGGGATATGTCTGCCGCCATGAAGGCGATAAACCCAGTGTACTAGACAGTAGCATTAAAAGTAATTCCATATCGATCCATCTATAGCACCGCTTTATGCACGGTTGTATCCATGATCAAAAATGGCGTCTTTAACCATAGCAACCAGCCACATTGCAGCGCTTAATTACGACAGGCTCCAGGGAATGCTAGAGATTTCGTCAGCGCTGTTGCTATAGACAGAAAAGGAGCAAATACTCATGCCAACCAATTGGATCCACTATCGTATGGATATCCATAGGGACTATTCTCGAGCCTTCTCTGAACGCTGGTTGCTATGGAAAGTTGTGCAGTTTATAACCCGCCATTCCCGGTCCCCCACGTGCATGGTTCATTTCCTGAGCTTACATGTGTTTTCAGTGGGGAGAGAGGAGTAAGCTGCTGATAGAGAAGGCCTCAGGCGTACTGAAATGCTAATCCGTCATATGATGGGAGAGTCAGAGACCCCCAGACACCTGACGGTCCCTGCTGTCCGGATTAGGCGTGTGCCCCCTAGTCACAGTAGTCCGGCCTTTCCTGCCCCAAATTGGGGTATGTTCAGACGTTGCATTTTTTGTCTTGGGAAAAAAAGCAGCATTTACCCGTACCGGCAAAGTGAATGAGAGTCTGAGATCTGCTGCACATGTGGCTTATTTTGTCCTTGCAGATTTGAAGCCGTCTCACATCTGCAGCGTGTCATTTCTTCCAGCATTTTTGCAGCATTTTTCACTTAGTCAACTGAATGGGAGGGGAAAAAACGCATAAAAAATGCACATTTCTAATACAAGCACTCCAATATTTGCAGAAGATGAACGTGTCGTCCGGCTGACTTGCCCTTAATGGGTATGGGCACCTTTATAAGGTTCATTTCCACCTGCAGATTTTATTTTATTTTTTTTGTAATGTTGCTGCAAAATGGAGAAAATCTGCACATGTGAATTATACAAACACTGAGCATGGTTCTCCTTTTTTTTTTTTTTTTCTTTTTTTTTTTTTTTTTTTACCAATTTATTTTTATGGCCTAATGGACCTATTAGACTATGCTGTCTATTAGGGGCAGGTGGGAAAGTAAAGAAAAAAAAAAACCAAGAATTGTGGATAAAATAAAACTAATCATAATATTATTAATGCTCGGACCCTTGTAAAGGAGTGTGAACACTCGCCCTATTGATGCAGGCTTCAGCGGCAGATCATCATTTGCTACTAATATTCCATTACAATCTAATCCTGTTTTAGCAGTAAATGATTTATTATTTTGCAGCAATTTTTCATTTTAAAAAAAATCTATTTTTTTTTTTAATTATTATTTTTCCCCGGAGACTGTCCCACTCCAGAGATTGAGCGTCTGTATTTTGAATGATTTTAGGTAATATTAATTTTGCTTCTAAAAATTGTTTTTCAGCATTTCTTAATACTGCCATCTAATCCGCAGTAATCTCGTGAGCCGGAGTCTTATTTATGTGTGACATGATGGAGTGGGGGGCCGTCGCTGGGGGCTCTTATTAAACAGTATAGAAATCTATGCTCTGGTGAAGTGCCAGGATCTATGTGGGCCTTTTCTTATAAGTTGTATAACTTTATTCAGCTTCTTATAGATCAGTTTTTGGGAAAGCTTATGCCGGAGTTGCCACTTTTGACCTTAATATAGCATATCTGCTAATTACATACCTAGGCTATCTGACAACTTATCCAAAAATAAATGTGCAGTATTAAATATAAAAAAAAAAACATGGATTCTTTCTTCCAGAAGCAGCGCCACCTCTGTCCACTGGCGGTGTCTGGTATTGCAGCTTAACTCTATTGAAAGGTTTATTCATCTTCTTTCATTTCCACATCGGGCATGAAGAGATAAAAGACAAGGCACAGACACTGAAGGGAACTTTAAACTGCAATACCAGGCACAACCTGTTGTCCTGTGTGGCGCTGTTTTTAGCAGACGTTAGTCATGCTTTTCTAATCCTAGCCAATCTCTAGTATGGAGCGTTCTGTCCCTCATTCATGCCTCCAGCTGGCCATCTCCCTATCGCTACCATCAAGCCTATTTAGTCTGTGCTGAAACGCACACCTCCGCTCTCGAATCCTGATCCTCTCTGTCCGGCTCCACTTTCCCTCATCAGTTCCTGATAAGACTCAGCAAAACATTACTGCTGCAACAGTGTTAAATATTGATCCTTGTAAAGTGGGCAGTGGCACTGTGCCAAGCCATTAGCTGCAAGACAAGCTGCCCAGGGCATGTGCCCGCGCTGGCCGCGGTGCTGGGGAGGTTTTTCCACTTTGCATTGCCTCTCCATGATCCAGCCCAGGTGCTTTAACAGAAGATGCCGTTACCCTTCATTTATTGTAGGTGGAAACTTTACAAACTTTTTGCTTTGGGGCCACAGTGCCTGCTGGGCCATCCTGGGGGTGGGGGCACAGAACTGACTTTTTTGTTTTGACATTGTACCTGTTCCCTCTCCCACGGCCCAGAGTCTACAGTGGAGAATTCACTGTGGAGACGGTCCCACTCTAGACTCTGGGCCGTGGGTACAATGTCAAAACAAAAAATCACTTCTGTGTTTTGCTTTTTATGCCCACACATGAGCCGGTCTCGTTCTACATTTTGGGTCATCAGAGAACATAATTTATTTGCCCACGATGACGTTTTTCGTGTCGTGTTGCAGAAGAGAGTGAGCGCTGCGCCGTGCGGTTTCCATTGTGTGGACCGAGAATTATTCTGTTTGTAAATAACCTGAATGTTAGAATGCGCCAATTCTTTTTATTCACAAAATTCGTCCTTGAAATAATCAGTCATGTAGCACTTCTCAATTAAATAATACATTCTTTTTTTTACCAGTGATAGATCACATTCAGGTAACACTAAGAAGCACATCATGGTTTCTTTAAAAATATTATTATTTTTTTTTAATTAAACATCAATTACTAAAAACGATATACACAGAATAAGGTGCTGTTTGAATGAGGGACCAATAACCATGGTTGTGCCGATAGTCAAGGGGCAGCTCAAAAATAAATATTTATGCCTCCAGGTATACAAAACATAAGGGGTAATATTAGAATGATTTGTGCTGCACAATAGTGTACATGCATTGTATTGCGACTCCTCCCCCTACCTGAGTGCAAATGTTTTTACAAAGCAACAGGTCAGTGTTAGTATTTATGAAGCCTGATCAATCAAAGTGCCTACAGTGCCCTAGCTGATGCTTGAACATATAAATCACCATCAGGACTTACATAACAAATTGGTTTAGAGATAAATACCTGTCACTGAATGAGCTGCTTCAGCACAACAATGGAGTCCCTATGCCCCGACGCGCGTTTTGCTTCGCTTCTTCCAGAGGCACCAATTCTCTTTTGTAGCGTAAGATATGGTGTGGGGAGAAAATCTGTTTGCTTTTTGTATGTAGCAGTGCCACGCGCTAATTTCCAGGTCATAGGAGTGAGATCTGGTACATGTGCAAATAAAAGAAAACCGCCAACAGATGGGAAAGCACTGCACAGTGAAAAAGGGAATGGGCGCATATGCAATGTGAATTTGTGCACTGGTCTCTGAATGATCTAATGAGACGGCCCTAGCCCACCAGGAGCCTTAAATAGTTTTTTTTTAAATTGCAACTGGGGAATAATCTCTAGTTTAGAAACATCTTAAAATACATCATGTTGTAAATGGCTTTTAAATGTATAAACACGACTTTCATGTTCCCTATTAAGAGTATTTTCCGCTTTATTCACATCCACAGTAATGCCGTTTTGTGTATACAGCACCTGTGCAGGCCTGCAGGTCTCCAGATCCTGCCTTCTTGGGTCACTCTTTCATCTGCCTCCTACTATGTAGGTTCGCAGGGAGCAGGTGAGAGTAACACGACTACCGGATCTGTAGTCTGTAACAATGGAGACCCCCTAGGCCTGCATAAGAGCTGCAGCGACAAAACGGTCGCAGGTATTTTCTGCAAAGTTCACACATTTAATTATAATCGTATCCTTTAAATCTCTCCATCCAAGTACGCACCATGATGTGCGCAGTTTGGGAATATTATGGCAGCCTCTTTCACTCATTTCAATTTCTCCGCAGAGTTCGAAGGAGACGCTCAGGCGGTACTGAAAACCATGAGACAATACATCCGGGATTTTTTCGGATGCCGGGAATGCGCCCAACATTTTGAAGCCATGGCCAAAGAGTCGGTGGACAGTGTGAAAACGGCGGATGAAGCTGTGCTCTGGCTGTGGAGGAAACACAATGTGGTTAATAAGAGGCTGGCAGGTGAGTGGAGGCCGGATTATAGCGGTACATGTATGCTCACTATATGTCAGCATAGTCTCACACTTATATGTGCACTTGTTCCAGCAGAGCTCCCCCTACTGTCCACATACCAGAATAAACTACTTCAAAAAGGGTCACTTTCTTAGGGGCATCTCCAACCCTTCTCTAGAATCAAGTGAAGACATTTATGGCCAGAATGATATATTACCTTTTCAGCTCTTTTTATGAGTCTGTGACATTTCCAGACAATCTGATGTGGGTGGCCAGTATATTATCATCCATGGCTACAATGGCTGTCAAGGAGCAGCGATGGTGCTCACACAGATCGAGGTCTGTCACTGGAGGACTAAAATGTGCAATGCTGCATTTCTCCTGTGGTGGCGCTGTCATGGAAGTGAACTCTTGGTGATCAACCCCTTTAACCCTATATTTGCCTGGTGGCTACAAGTGTTCTGGGTGCAGTAGCTGAAGGATTTACCTTTTTTTCTCTTTTGTGCCACTCTTTATATAGGTGCCCCAAGCGAGGATCCCAAAAGCCCCAAGGTAGAGTGGCCAACGCCAGATCTGTGCCCTTCCTGTCACGAGGAAATCAACGGGCTGCACAATTGGAATGAAAAAGAAATCCTCGCCTTCCTCAAGGGACACTATGGCGCCAACCAGATCTCCTTAAAATACTCAGATCCGGACAGCGACCGACAAGAAGCGGAGGAGGAGAGGAAGAACGACAACCATCACCCGAAGGATCCTGGAGGGGGCGCCGACTCCAGACAGAAGAAACCCCACGACCAGCCCATACTTAGACCAGACTTCATAAACAAATTAGTGCCAAAACCCATCGAAAATGGGAAAAGCTCGGAGCAGCGGGAGGGCACCAAGACTGTCACCTTCCTGGGCCTTGGCTTCTCCAGCATAGACATGAGCCTGTGCGTGGTTCTCTACGTCACCTCCTCCTTGTTTCTCATGATCATGTATTTCTTTTTCAGAGTTCGGTCGCGAAAATGGAAAATCCGGTATAACCGGCCGTATGTATAAAGAGAGAGTTTGGTATTTTTATTTAATTTTACGCTCCCTAGTGACCATTTTTAACTTTTATTTTACTAATTATTTTAATGTATGTATGTTTGATCAGGGATATATGTAAATGGATGTGCTAAAAAGGGATCTCTGAGATTAGATGTAAGGGTTGCTGTAAGCAGCGCTCCTGGCTGTACAGCGGGGCTGGTATTGCAGCTCAGTTCTATTAATTTCAATAGGGCAGAGATGCAGTTTCTCACACAGCCCATAGACAAAAGAGGTGCAGGGGTAGAAACTTTATTTCCAATCTCATACAACTTGTTTTAGCATAATCGACAATGCATGGCTATGCTCATCTGACATAGGGGTACGCGCCCACGATCAGTAATGCTATTATTCTGGAAGCAGTGTATTTTTGCTGTGTTGTACAGTTCAAGCACAGTGGATGGGATTAATAGGAATCCCATGGCCACTGTGCTGCTTCTTTACGCTGCATAAAATCACCTGCGGTGTGGGTTTTCAAGCCCCTGCATATCAATTTCTCTGGTCTTTGGTGCTGAATTTCCCCATAGACTTGCATTAGATGCGGAAAATCCTCAGTTAAAACAAAGCACATGCGTTATAAGTGTTTTTCGCCTGGTTTAACCTAATAATTTAAAAAAAAACATGAGAGTACACCCCTATTTTTGATAACCAGCCAAGGTAAAACAGAGAGCTGTTGTCTTATACTGTCA
The DNA here is from genome assembly GCF_051348905.1 of Ranitomeya variabilis. NCBI lineage: Eukaryota > Metazoa > Chordata > Amphibia > Anura > Dendrobatidae > Ranitomeya > Ranitomeya variabilis. Next base: position 246,848,508 of record NC_135233.1, on the reverse strand, counting down.
GGCTGGGAAGGTCCCCTGTTTTTGAGTTCTTCCCAGCCCCGCAGCCACCCCAGAAGTGGTGCATCACATAAGATGTGCCAATTCTGGCAATTTGACCTGGTGCAGTGGCATCGGGGTAATGGGGCTTGGGGTGGATGACAGCTGTGAATGGAGGTCACTTTACTGCTGATCACAGTCACCGGAGCAAGATTTTTGACAAATCACAGCTGTCATTAACCCCAACTACTATTACCCCGATTGCCAACAACTCGGGGTATGGAGAAGAGGCGGGCAGATCTTCAGAATTGGAGCATTTCATGCGATGCTCCAATTCTGGGGGGGTCTCTGGGCTGGTATTGTTAGGTTGGGAAGGGCCCAATAACCAGGGCCCTTCCCAGCCTGATAATATCAGCCCGTAGCGGTCTGCTTTAGAGGGGGACTCCACATCGTTATGTTTCCCCTTTTTCTTTTATTTATTACACACAAGGCACTGATTGATCTCTCATGGATCTATCTATATCTTTGCACATCTAATCTAACGTACCAAAGACGAGACAAAAACACAAGTGAGCTGAGGTGCGGGATTCATGTGGAAATTCAGCTGATTAAAAGCCTGAACAAACCCTGATCATGGGAACGTACCCCAAGAGCAAGTCCTGCAGAGAGTGAGTGGAGGTCGGCACGTATCATCTATCCTGTGTTGATTACGATAAAGCCCCTTTAACACACATCTTTAAAGGGGTTGTACCTTAATTGGAAAGGTAAATTGGGCCCAGAGTGGTATGAAAATATGTATTAAAAAGAAAATCCTATACTTCTCTCCTAGACCGGTGTTGCTCTTAGTTTGGTGGCATCACACGACTGCTGCTGCTAGTCAGTGATCAGCTGCAGTGTTCACACTTAATCCAAACAGGATGAAACCTCTCTTCCTGTTCTGGCAAAATGTGAAGGCTGCAGGGCCCAAGTGACGGACCCTGCCGGAGAGTGAGGCCAGCGGAGAATCTGGAGCCCATTGTGGCGGAGTAATACTATATAGTGCAACCGGTGCTGGTTTTACAAAAATGTGATGTGAAAACGGAATGGTCATTGGAATAACACATTATTGTGATTCGGCCGTAATCCCAGCACTGGAGTCCTGTCTGTTACTTTACCCAGATCTGTCGTAGCCGTACACTTCTGCCCTAATTCCCCCTGGAAGACCCATTATGGACTCCCAGATCCCTGGGCCATGGTTCTCATGAAATGTACACTCCATGCATAGTAATAGGTAAAGAAAAAACAGGTATTGTCTGCGATTAGAAAACCGGGAAAAATGAAAATGTCTCCAGAGACAGCGCCACTCTTATCCAAGGGCTGTGTTTGGTATTGCAGCTTGAATACAAAGCCAGTCACCACCTATGTACAGGAGTGGCGCTATTTATGGGCGGGGAGGCAGGTTTCTAAAATCCTGGACCGCCACATTCCTAGTGGGCAATCACGGCGCCCATTGTACATTCCCAGTAGGCATGATCTTTGCCCTGTGTGCTGCCGTGAGACACTCGGACCCTGTGTTCAGTCACACAATTGGATCCTGTTATTCCCTATTAAGTTAACTCTTTATAGGTCTTGTTAAGGCTCCAGTTTAAAGGGTGTTTGTCAGCAATAAATGACTGTTCAAACCAAGCACAAGCGACTGTGCCCCATTGTTTGTAGCCAGACCACCGTATCCAATCAGCGCCTCGTTTCCCACCTATATCCGGCCCTCTTATGGACAGATGAATGACAACTGTTGTAAGAACCAGAGCTGTCAGCCAACTAATGGAGGGGCAGCGATAGGTGGGAAGGTGCACTGATCGGTTTGGCCACACCAAGGGTGCACAAAGTCTCCTGTGCTTGGTTTGAACAGTCATTTTGCGCTGATTATCCTGCATCTTTCAGTTGCACAGTGCTCATGGCTCTTGTCAGCCGCATCACAGATCTCACTCATGTGTACCATTATAACCAGTAGGACGGATACATGATACGCGCTGTCGGCAGCCGCAAAGTCAGCGGCGCCTCTTACCACCCAGTTCAGAAGCGACAGGCATTAGACTACCCCTGTAACTGTATATACTTGAATATCTGACAGACATGTTCACACTGCCCTCTTCTTAAGGTGGTAAATGGATTGACTTCTCGGGGGGCGGAGAGGCCCAAACCTATTTCGTCAAAATGGTGCCAAGCTTTTTTTGTAGCGGATCGCTGAAATCCACGGGACTCTAATAATGTGACAAACTTTCCATTTATATTTTAAGTGGCGTTGTTCGTCATGATCTCTCATGTTGCCAAATTTGTGTTCAGTATTGTACAGATTGATGGTGGAGGATTGCGGTGCTTTCCTGGCGTTGGTCGGGGGTCTGCGGTGAGGAGACCCCCTTTAGGTGTTATCAGTTCCTAGTAAGAGTAGTGTCACTAATGGTCGACGTCTCTTGTGAAAACCTTCTCCCACATCCCAGGACTCGGCTCCTCTGAATGTACAGTATTTTGTGTGTTTGGTAACAGAATGGCCGTCGTGGTCAAATCTCCCGCGTAAAGCAAGAAAGTGGTGCTGCGTCTTCACTGCTCAACCGCTGGATTGGAGGTTACATGTGCTCTGCCCCCGTGTGTGCTGCCCGAGACCCTCACGGCCGGTATTACAGGGTTACATGGGGACGTCTAGGCAGAACATCACACACCACAGTACATATTATCCTATGGTTTCTGGAGTTGGGGGACAATGGGGGTCATCCATTGTATAAACTTACATCACTGCCATTGTGTTACATGTGAAACAATGTAAAAAAAAAAAGGAGCTCTCAATCTTCAGATACTAAGAGTGGTCATTCAGGATTAGAAAAACTGTGCCACGATTGTTTACTGGTTGTGTGAGACGTGGCAGCCAGGCCACATTCATCCGCAATGGACCAGACAGAACCTGTACACAGGTGTGGTGCTGTGTTTCCTTAAACCAGCTTTTGACTAGCTTTGTAAATAATGACAAGTAATGTTACATTACTTATTCTCAGTTACCTCCTATATTATACCCCAGAGCTGCACTCACTATTCTGCTGGTGCAGTCACTGTGTACATACATTACATTACTGATCCTGAGTTACATCCTGTATTATACCCCAGAGCTGCACTCACTACTCTGCTGGTGCAGTCACTGTGTACATACATTACATTACTGATCCTGAGTTACCTCATGTATTATACCCCAGAGCTGCACTCACTATTCTGCTGGTGCATTCACTGTGTACATACATTACATTACTGATCCTGAGTTACCTCATGTATTATACCCCAGAGCTGCACTCACTATTCTGCTGGTGCAGTCACTGTGTACATACATTACATTACTGATCCGGAGTTACCTCGTGTATTATTCTCCAGAGCTGCACTCACTATTCTGCTGGTGCAGTCACTGTGTACATACATTACATTACTGATCCTGAGTTACATCCTGTATTATACTCCAGAGCTGCACTCACTATTCTGCTGGTGCAGTCACTGTGTACATACATTACATTACTGATCCTGAGTTACCTCCTGTATTATACCCCAGAGCTGCACTCAATATTCTGCTGGTGCAGTCACTGTGTACATACATTACTGATCCTGAGTTACATCCTGTATTATACTACAGAGCTGCACTCACTATTCTACTGGTGCAGTCACTGTGTACATACATTACTGATCCTGAGTTACATCCTGTATTATACTCCAGAGCTGCACTCACTGTTCTGCTGGCTTCTGCGCTGAAATCTCCCACTATTCCCTATTGGTTCAATGTTTACACCTAATTTTATCTTGGTAACTTTCGTTGTAGGAAGTGTCAGTGGGGTCTGTACAGCCATAAGATTACAGGAAACGCGGCCTTGTCCTGTAAGCTCCGCTGATGATGACACGTTTGTGCAGTTACAAATAACCTGCAGAATTATAAAGAATACAGGCTGTAACTCCGGATCAGTGTAGAATAAGGAATAAAATGTGTTTTACGAAGTTACCAAACTTTTTATTAGATTTTCTCACATCTAACCTGTGAAACAGCGCTCAAGGTTGGTCATAGCTTTTTCAGGATATGGATATAGTCAGGGGAACTGTTTTGTTTTTTTTACTTACATTTTTAGTCATTTAAGTACATGCATACATTTATTATTAGGCGTCATTACAAATATTATACCAGCTATTGTTGACTGCAGAGTGAACTGAGGATCTGTCAGAGAGCTGGTTCTGATGGGAAAGTTTGTAACTTATGTTCCTTCCTCTCAGCTCCTCTAAACTGATGGACCTAAAACAGCTGAGAGGAGCTCAGAGGAAGGAACATAAGTTACAAACTCACTGACTGACTCTCAGTTAACTCATTCTGCAATCACTACTATAGTGCCGAATTTTAAATTAAACCCAATCATGAACTTTTGTTGATTTTTTTTTTTTTTTTTTTTTTTTTAATGCTGCGCATGTCGTGTCTCCCCCTTTGATGTGGGCTCCGGCGCTGAGCCCACATCAAAGTCGTGACATATCAGCTGTTTTGTACAGCTGACATGTGCGCGCAATAGCGGCGGGTGAAATCGCAATTCACCCGCCGCTATTAACCTGTTAAATGCCGCTGTCAAACTCTGACAGCGGCATTAAACTACCGCTTCCAGCCGCATGATCGGGGGTCGGCGATGCGTCAGGATGGTAACCATAGAGGTCCTTGAGACCTCTATGGTTACTGATGCCAGCCTGCTGTGAGCGCCCCCCTGTGGTCGGCGCTCATAGCAAGCCTGCAATTCAGCTAGGTAGCAGCGATCTGATGATCGCTGCTATGTAGCTGAGCCGATCGAGTTTTGCCTTGCTTCAATAGCCTCCATGGGAGGCTAGAAGCAGGCACAAGTAAAAAAAAATGTTTTTAAAAATATGAAAAAAATATGAAAGTTTAAATCACCCCCCTTTCGCCCAATCCAAAATAATAATAAAAAAAATCAAACCTACACATATTTGGTACCGCCGCGCTCAGAATCGCCCGATCAATAAAAAAAAAAGCATTAACCTGATTGCTAAACAGCGTAGAGAGAAAAAAAATTCAAAACGCCAGAATTACATTTTTTTGGTCGCCGCAACATTGCATTAAAATGCAATAACGGGCGATCAAAAGAACGTGTCTGCACAAAGGTGGTATCAGTATAAACTTCAGTTCGGCACGCAAAAAATAAGCCCTCATTCTACCGTGATCACGAAAAATGGAGACGCTACGGGTATAAGAAAATGACACTTCTTTTTTTTTTAGCAAAGATTTGAATTTTTTTTTCACCACTTAGATAAAAAATAACCTAGACATCTTGGGTGTCTATGAACTCGTAATGACCTGGAGAATCATAATATCTGGTCAGTTTTAGCATTTAGTGAACCTAGCAAAAAAGCCAAACAAAAACAAGTGTGGGATTTCACTTTTTTTTGCAATTTCACCACACTTGGAATTTTTTTCCCGTTTTGTAGTACAAGACATGGTAAAACCAATGGTGTCGTTCAAAAGTAGAACTCGTCCCGCAAAAAATAAGCCCTCACATGGCCATATTGACGGAAAAATAAAAAAAAAGCTCTGGGAAGGAGGGGAGCGAAAAACGAAAAAAGGCCTCGGCGTGAAGGGGTTAAAACAGACACCGGAAGGTGCACATATCTCTGAAGTTGGACTTCCACTTTGATCCTTGAGGTTTATTTTGCAAGGAAGGAATCGCCTCCTCCACCACTGATCTAAATCTGAGTTTATAGCAAAATCTTCCTGAGTGTTTTTCACACCAGCGGATGAGATGTTTCAATGTTCTTAATAAAAGTTTTCTAAAAAAAAAAGTGACTGTTTCCTGATCCTTTACATCACTGGTCTCCGGTGACGTTTCAATGTGAAGTGTTATATCTACGGGTTACAAATCTCACAATATTCTATATACAGGGGAACGATCCAACATCTATAGTAGTGTTCAAAATAGTAGCAGTGTGTTCAAAAACACGAGTTAATCACAAAATCTTTAGGGTAAGTTCACACAGGGCATTTTTTGCTGCAACAAAACCTGATTTCTTGGATGGAAAGAAGCAGCGGCAAAAATGCATGTTTTGGTGCTTTTTTGTTTTACGGATTAGTGTGTTTTTTTCATGTGTCTTGGGGGCTAACTTGTCTCTTAGTGCATGCTAATAAAGTTGAGTTCCCCTAGAGGGAAAAAAAAACATTTCCGGTAGAACAATACCTCTAGATCCTTTGAAAAGCCAGCAATTCATGTGCCGCGTACAGTAAAATCACACTGACAGGTTAGAATAGAGGGAAAAAATATATGTAATACACATTCATTCTATGTCAGTGAGACACAGATTATATATAAATATGTACATTTATATATATATTGCTAGATGGTGGCCCGATTCTAACGCATCGGGTATTCTAGAATATGTATGTATGTATATAGCAGCCACATAGCATATAGCACAGGCCACGTAACACAGACAGCCATGTAGTATATAGGAGCCACGTAATATATAACAGCACACGTAGTATATAACACAGGCCACGCAGTATATAACAGCCCATGTAGTATATAACACTGTGCACGTAGTATATAGCACAGCCCACGTAGTATGTAACACTGCCCACGTAGTATATAACACTGCCCACGTAGTATATAACACTGCCCACGTAGTATATAACACTGCCCACGTAGTCAGTGAGACACAGATTATATATAAATATATACATTTATATATATATTACTAGATGGTGGCCCAATTCTAACGCATCGGGTATTCTAGAATATGTATGTGTGTATATATATATATATATATATATATATATATATATATATATATATATATATATATATATATATATAGCAGCCACATAGCATATAGCAGAGGCCGCGTAACAGACAGCCATGTAGTATATAACAGCCCACGTACTGTACAGCACTGCACATGTAGTATATAACAGCCCACGTAATATATAGCATCCACGCAGTATATAACACTGCGCACGTAGTATATAACACTGCCCACGTAGTATATAACACTGCCCACGTAGTATATAACACTGCCCACGTAGTATATAACACTGCCCACGTAGTATATAACACTGCCCACGTAGTATATAACACTGCCCACGTAGTATATAACACTGCCCACGTAGTATATAACACTGCCCACGTAGTATATAACACTGCCCACGTAGTATATAACACTGCCCACGTAGTATATAACACTGCCCACGTAGTATATAACACTGCCCACGTAGTATATAACACTGCCCACGTAGTATATAACACTGCCCACGTAGTATATAACACTGCCCACGTAGTATATAACACTGCCCACGTAGTATATAACACTGCCCACGTAGTATATAACACTGCCCACGTAGTATATAACACAGCCCACGTAGTATATAACACTGCCCACGCAGTATATAACACAGCCCACGTAATATATAGCATCCACGCAGTATATAACACTGCCCACGCAGTATATAACACTGCCCACGTAGTATATAACACTGCCCACGTAGTATATAACACTGCCCACGTAGTATATAACACTGCCACATAGTATATAAAACTGCGCACGTAGTATATAACACTGCGCACGTAGTATATAACAGCCCACTTAGTATAACGCTACGCACGTAGTATATAACTGCGCATGTAGTATATAACAGCCCACGTAATATATAGCGTCCATACTGTATATAACACTGCCCACGTAGTATATAACACTGCCACATAGTATATAACACTGCGCACGTAGTATATAACACTGCCCACGTAGTATATAACACTGCCCACGTAGTATATAACAGCCCACATAATATATAGCATCCACGCAGTATATAACACTGCCCACGTAGTATATAACACTGGGCACGTAGTATATAACACTGCCCACGTAGTATATAACACTGCCCACGTAGTATATAACACTGCCCACGTAGTATATAACACTGCCCACGTAGTATATAACACTGCGCACGTAGTCAGTGAGACACATTATATATAAATATATACATTTATATATATATTACTAGATGGTGGCCCAATTCTAACGCATCGGGTATTCTAGAATATGTATGTAAGTATGTGTATATGTATATATATATATATATATATATATATATATATATATAGCAGCCACATAGCATATAGCAGAGGCCGCGTAACAGACAGCCATGTAGTATATAGAAGCCACGTAGTATATAACAGCCCACGTACTGTACAGCACTGCACATGTAGTATATAACAGCCCACGTAATATATAGCATCCACGCAGTATATAACACTGCCCACATAGTATATAACACTGCCCACGTAGTATATAACACTGCCCACGTAGTGTATAACACTGCCCACGTAGTATATAACACTGCCCACGTAGTATATAACAGCCCACGTAATATATAGCATCCACGCAGTATATAACACTGCCCACCTAGTTGTTGTGAATTCTATTTTTGGGCTCCCTCTAGTGGTCACAAGCGGTACTGTGTAGTGTTGTCTTTCTGCAGGTTGGCTGCATCAGCTGGTTCGTTATCCTTGGTTGGTTTCCTATTTAGCTCACCTGGATACTCAGTTCCTTGCCTGCTCTCAATGTATTCAGTGCTCTTCAGATTCCTTGTGTCTACCTTGCTCCCAGTCTCTCCAAGACAAGCTAAGTTTTTGTTTGATCATTTTTTGATTATCAGTGTTCATTATGTTTTTAGTCCAGCTCGCTAAAATGTGATTTCCTCGCTTGCTGGTTGCTCTAGGGGACTGAGTTTCTCCCCCCACACCGTTAGTTGGTGTGGGGGTTCTTGAAATCTCAGAGTGGATATTTTGTAAGGGTTTTTTACTGACCGCATAGATTCCCTTTTCTATTTTCTGCTATCTAGTATTAGTGGGCCTCATTTGCTGAATCTGCTTTCACCCCTGTGTATGTGCCTTCCTCTTACCTCACCGTTATTATTTGTTGGGGGCTTCTATATCTTTGGGGATTATTTCTCTGGAGGCAAGAGAGGTCTTTTCTTTCTCTCTAGGGGTAGTTAGTTCCTCAGGCTGGCTCGAAATGTCTAGGATTTTTAGGCACGTTCACCGGCTACTTCTAGTGTGTTTGGATAGGTTCAGATTTGCGGTCAGTCCAGTTTGCCACCTCCCTAGAGCTTGTCCTATGTTTGTTACTTAGCTGGAGTAATTTGTGATCCTCAACCACTAAGGGTCATAACACCTAGTATACAACACTGCGCACATAGTATATAACACTACCCACGTAGTATATCACTGCAAACATAGTATATAACACTGCCCACATAGTATATATACACTGCGCACGTAGTATATAACACTGCCCACGTAGTATATACCACTGCGCACGTAGTCAGTGAGACGCATTATATATAAATATATACATTCATATATATATTACTAGATGGTGGCCCAATTCTAACGCATCGGGTATTCTTGAATATGTATGTGTATATATATGTATATATATATATATATATATATATATATATATAGCAGCCACATAGCAGAGGCCGCGTAACACAGACAGCCATGTAGTATATAGGAGCCACGTAGTATATAACAGCCCACGTACTGTACAACACTGCACATGTATATAACAGCCCACGTAATATATAGCATCCACGCAGTATATAACACTGCGCATGTAGTATATAACACTGCCCACGTAGTATATAACACTGCCACGTAGTATATATCACTACGCACGTAGTACATATCACTACGCACGTAGTATATATCACTACGCATGTAGTATATAACACTGCCCACGTAGTATATAACATTGCCCACGTAGTATATAACACTGCGCACGCAGTATATAACACTGCCCACGTAGTATATAACACTGCCCACGTAGTATATAACACTGCCCACATAGTATATAACACTGCCCACGTAGTATGACACTGCCACGTAGTATATATCACTACGCACGTAATATATAACACTGCTCACCTAGTGTAACACTGCCCACGTAGTAAATAACAGCCCACTTAGTATAACGCTACGCACGTAGTATATAACTGCACATGTAGTATATAACAGCCCACGTAATATATAGCGTCCATGCTGTATATAACACTGCCCACGTAGTATATAACACTGCCACATAGTATATAACACTGCGCACGTAGTATATAACACTGCCCACGTAGTATATAACACTGCCCACGTAGTATATAACACAGCCCACGTAGTATATAACAGCCCACATAATATATAGCATCCACGCAGTATATAACACTGCCCACGTAGTATATAACACTGGGCACGTAGTATATAACACTGCCCACGTAGTATATAACACTACGCACGTAGTATATAACACTGCCCACGTAGTATATAACACTGCGCACGTAGTCAGTGAGACACAGATTATATATAAATATATACATTTATATATATATTACTAGATGGTGGCCCAATTCTAACGCATCGGGTATTCTAGAATATGTATGTATGTATATATATATATATATATATATATATATATATAGCAGCCACATAGCATATAGCAGAGGCCGCGTAACAGACAGCCATGTAGTATATAGGAGCCACGTAGTATATAACAGCCCACGTACTGTACAGCACTGCACATGTAGTATATAACAGCCCACGTAATATATAGCATCCACGCAGTATATAACACTGCGCACGTAGTATATAACACTGCCCACATAGTATATAACACTGCCCACATAGTATATAACACTGCCCACATAGTATATAACACTGCCCACGTAGTATATAACACTGCCCACGTAGTATATAACACTGCCCACGTAGTATATAACACTGCCCACGTAGTATATAACACTGCCCACGTAGTATATAACACTGCCCACGTAGTATATAACACTGCCCACGTAGTATATAACACTGCCCACGTAGTATATAACACTGCCCACGTAGTATATAACACTGCCCACGTAGTATATAACACTGCCCACGTAGTATATAACACTGCCCACGTAGTATATTACACTGCCCACGTAGTATATAACACTGCCCACGTAGTATATAACACTGCCCACGTAGTATATAACACTGCCCACGTAGTATATAACACTGCCCACGTAGTATATAACACTGCCCACGTAGTATATAACACTGCCCACGTAGTATATAACACTGCCCACGTAGTATATAACACTGCCCACGTAGTATATAACACTGCCCACGTAGTATATAACACAGCCCACGTAGTATATAACAGCCCACATAATATATAGCATCCACGCAGTATATAACACTGCCCACGTAGTATATAACACTGCCCACGTAGTATATAACACTGCCCACGTAGTATATAACACTGCCCACGTAGTATATAACACTGCCCACGTAGTACATAACACTGCGCACGCAGTATATAACACTGCGCACGCAGTATATAACACTGCGCACGCAGTATATAACACTGCCCACGTAGTATATAACACTGCCCACGTGGTATATAACACTGCCCACGTGGTATATAACACTGCCCACGTGGTATATAACACTGCCCACGTAGTATATAACACTGCCCACGTAGTATATAACACTGCCCACGTAGTATATAACACTGCGCACGTAGTCAGTGAGACACAGATTATATATAAATATATACATTTATATATATACTACTAGATGGTGGCCCAATTCTAACGCATCGGGTATTCTAGAATATGTATGTATGTATATATATATATATATATATATATAGCAGCCACATAGCATATAGCAGAGGCCGCGTAACAGACAGCCATGTAGTATATAGGAGCCACGTAGTATATAACAGCCCACGTACTGTACAGCACTGCACATGTAGTATATAACAGCCCACGTAATATATAGCATCCACGCAGTATATAACACTGCGCACGTAGTATATAACACTGCCCACGTAGTATATAACACTGCCCACGTAGTATATAACACTGCCCACGTAGTATATAACACTGCCCACGTAGTATATAACACTGCCCACGTAGTATATAACACTGCCCACGTAGTATATAACACTGCCCACGTAGTATATAACACTGCCCACGTAGTATATAACACTGCCCACGTAGTATATAAAACTGCCCACGTAGTATATAACACTGCCCACGTAGTATATAACACTGCCCACGTAGTATATAACACTGCCCATGTAGTATATAACACAGCCCACGTAGTATATAACAGCCCACATAATATATAGCATCCACGCAGTATATAACACTGCCCACGTAGTATATAACACTGCCCACGTAGTATATAACACTGCCCACGTAGTATATAACACTGCCCACGTAGTATATAACACTGCCCACGTAGTATATAACACTGCCCACGTAGTATATAACACTGCCCACGTGGTATATAACACTGCCCACGTGGTATATAACACTGCCCACGTGGTATATAACACTGCGCACGTGGTATATAACACTGCGCACGCGGTATATAACACTGCGCACGCGGTATATAACACTGCCCACGCGGTATATAACACTGCCCACGCGGTATATAACACTGCCCACGCGGTATATAACACTGCCCACGCGGTATATAACACTGCCCACGCGGTATATAACACTGCCCACGCGGTATATAACACTGCCCACGCGGTATATAACACTGCCCACGCGGTATATAACACTGCCCACGCGGTATATAACACTGCCCACGCGGTATATAACACTGCCCACGCGGTATATAACACTGCCCACGCGGTATATAACACTGCCCACGCGGTATATAACACTGCCCACGCGGTATATAACACTGCCCACGCGGTATATAACACTGCCCACGCAGTATATAACACTGCCCACGTAGTATATAACACTGCCCACGTAGTATATAACACTGCCCACGTAGTATATAACACTGCCCACGTAGTATATAACACTGCCCACGTAGTATATAACACTGCCCACGTAGTATATAACACTGCCCACGTAGTATATAACACTGCCCACGTAGTATATAACACTGCCCACGTAGTATATAACACTGCCCACGTAGTATAACGCTACGCATGTAGTATATAACACAGCCCAATTAGTATAACGCTACACACGTAGTATATAACTGCGCACGTAGTATATAACTGCGCACGTAGTATATAACTGCGCACGTAGTATATAACACTGCCCACGTAGTATATAACACAGCCCAATTAGTATAACGCTACACACGTAGTATATAACTGCGCACGTAGTATATAACTGCGCACGTAGTATATAACTGCGCACGTAGTATATAACACTGCCCACGTAGTATATAGCGTCCACGCTGTATATAACACTGCCCACGTAGTATATAACACTGCCCAATTAGTATAACGCTACACACGTAGTATATAACTGCGCACGTAGTATATAACTGCGCACGTAGTATATAACAGCCCACGTAATATATAGCGTCCACGCTGTATATAACACTGCCCACGTAGTATATAACACTGCCCACGTAGTATATAACAGCCCACATAATATATAGCATCCACGCAGTATATAACACTGCCCACGTAGTATATAACACTGCCCACGCAGTATATACCACTGCCCACGCAGTATATACCACTGCCCACGTAGTATATAACACTGCCCACGTAGTATATAACACTGCCCACGTAGTATATAACACTGCCCACGTAGTATATAACACTGCCCACGTAGTATATAACACTGCCCACGTAGTATATAACACTGCCCACGTAGTATATAACACTGCCCACGTAGTATATAACACTGCCCACGTAGTATATAACACTGCCCACGTAGTATATAACACTGCCCACATAGTATATAACACTGCCCACGTAGTATATAACACAGCCCACGTAATATATAGCATCCACGCAGTATATAACACTGCCCACGTAGTATATAACACTGCCCACGTAGTATATAACACTGCCCACGTAGTATATAACACTGCCCACGTAGTATATAACACTGCCCACGTAGTATATAACACTGCCCACGTAGTATATAACACTGCCCACGTAGTATATAACACTGCCCACGTAGTATATAACACTGCCCATGTAGTATATAACACTGCCCATGTAGTATATAACACTGCCCATGTAGTATATAACACTGCCCACGTAGTATATAACACTGCCCACGTAGTATATAACACTGCCCACGTAGTATATAACACTGCCCAATTAGTATAACGCTACACACGTAGTATATAACTGCGCACGTAGTATATAACTGCGCACGTAGTATATAACAGCCCACGTAATATATAGCGTCCACGCTGTATATAACACTGCCCACGTAGTATATAACACTGCCCAATTAGTATAACGCTACACACGTAGTATATAACTGCGCACGTAGTATATAACTGCGCACGTAGTATATAACTGCGCACGTAGTATATAACAGCCCACGTAATATATAGCGTCCACGCTGTATATAACACTGCCCACGTAGTATATAACACTGCCCACGTAGTATATAACACAGCCCACGTAGTATATAACAGCCCACATAATATATAGCATCCACGCAGTATATAACACTGCCCACGCAGTATATAACACTGCCCACGCAGTATATAACACTGCCCACGCAGTATATAACACTGCCCACGTAGTATATAACACTGCCCACGTAGTATATAACACTGCCCACGTAGTATATAACACTGCCCACGTAGTATATAACACTGCCCACATAGTATATAACACTGCCCACGTAGTATATAACACTGCGCACGCAGTATATAACACAGCCCACGTAATATATAGCATCCACGCAGTATATAACACTGCCCACGTAGTATATAACACTGCCCACGTAGTATATAACACTGCCCACGTAGTATATAACACTGCCCACGTAGTATATAACACTGCCCACGTAGTATATAACACTGCCCACGTAGTATATAACACTGCCCACGTAGTATATAACACTGCCCACGTAGTATATAACACTGCCCACGTAGTATATAACACTGCCCACGTAGTATATAACACTGCCCACGTAGTATATAACACTGCCCACGTAGTATATAACACTGCCCACGTAGTATATAACACTGCCCACGTAGTATATAACACTGCCCACGTAGTATATAACACTGCCCACGTAGTATATAACACTGCCCACGTAGTATAACGCTACGCACGTAGTATATAACTGCGCACGTAGTATATAACACTGCCCACGTAGTATATAACACAGCCCAATTAGTATAACGCTACACACGTAGTATATAACTGCGCACGTAGTATATAACTGCGCACGTAGTATATAACAGCCCACGTAATATATAGCGTCCACGCTGTATATAACACTGCCCACGTAGTATATAACACTGCCCACGTAGTATATAACACTGCCCACGTAATATATAGCATCCACGCAGTACAGTGGGGCAAAAAAGTATTTAGTCAGTCAGCAATAGTGCAAGTTCCACCACTTAAGAAGATGAGAGGCGTCTGTAATTTACATCATAGGTAGACCTCAACTATGGGAGACAAACTGAGCAAAAAAAATCCAGAAAATCACATTGTCTGTTTTTTTATCATTTTATTTGCATATTATGGTGGAAAATAAGTATTTGGTCAGAAACAAACAATCAAGATTTCTGGCTCTCACAGACCTGTAACTTCTTCTTTAAGAGTCTCCTCTTTCCTCCACTCATTACCTGTAGTAATGGCACCTGTTTAAACTTGTTATCAGTATAAAAAGACACCTGTGCGCACCCTCAAACAGTCTGACTCCAAACTCCACTATGGTGAAGACCAAAGAGCTGTCAAAGGACACCAGAAACAAAATTGTAGCCCTGCACCAGGCTGGGAAGACTGAATCTGCAATAGCCAACCAGCTTGAAGTGAAGAAATCAACAGTGGGAGCAATAATTAGAAAATGGAAGACATACAAGACCACTGATAATCTCCCTCGATCTGGGGCTCCACGCAAAATCCCACCCCGTGGGGTCAGAATGATCACAAGAACGGTGAGCAAAAATCCCAGAACCACGCGGGGGGACCTAGTGAATGAACTGCAGAGAGCTGGGACCAATGTAACAAGGCCTATCATAAGTAACACACTACGCCACCATGGACTCAGATCCTGCAGTGCCAGACGTGTCCCACTGCTTAAGCCAGTACATGTCCGGGCCCGTCTGAAGTTTGCTAGAGAGCATTTGGATGATCCAGAGGAGTTTTGGGAGAATGTCCTATGGTCTGATGAAACCAAACTGGAACTGTTTGGTAGAAACACAACTTGTCGTGTTTGGAGGAAAAAGAATACTGAGTTGCATCCATCAAACACCATACCTACTGTAAAGCATGGTGGTGGAAACATCATGCTTTGGGGCTGTTTCTCTGCAAAGGGGCCAGGACGACTGATCCGGGTACATGAAAGAATGAATGGGGCCATGTATCGTGAGATTTTGAGTGCAAACCTCCTTCCATCAGCAAGGGCATTGAAGATGAAACGTGGCTGGGTCTTTCACCATGACAATGATCCAAAGCACACCGCCAGGGCAACGAAGGAGTGGCTTCGTAAGAAGCATTTCAAGGTCCTGGAGTGGCCTAGCCAGTCTCCAGATCTCAACCCTATAGAAAACCTTTGGAGGGAGTTGAAAGTCCGTGTTGCCAAGCGAAAAGCCAAAAACATCACTGCTCTAGAGGAGATCTGCATGGAGGAATGGGCCAACATACCAACAACAGTGTGTGGCAACCTTGTGAAGACTTACAGAAAACGTTTGACCTCTGTCATTGCCAACAAAGGATATATTACAAAGTATTGAGATGAAATTTTGTTTCTGACCAAATACTTATTTTCCACCATAATATGCAAATAAAATGATAAAAAAACAGACAATGTGATTTTCTGGATTTTTTTTGCTCAGTTTGTCTCCCATAGTTGAGGTCTACCTATGATGTAAATTACAGACGCCTCTCATCTTTTTAAGTGGTGGAACTTGCACTATTGCTGACTGACTAAATACTTTTTTGCCCCACTGTATATAACACTGCCCACCCATCGGGTATTCTGGAATATGTATGTAGTTTATTAATGAAGTTTTCAGAATAATGCAATTTATACACATCATTCGGCCGGCGTGGCGCGACCAATTAGCGAAGCCCGGCCGGCCGCGAACAATCAGTGAAGCCAGGGCCGGCTCCAGGATTTTGAGGGCCCCAGGCAAAAGAGTCTCAGTGGGCCCCCCTCTTTAACACATACCACAATTCATGATGCACAGATACAGCAGAGAAATATAGCACAGCCAAGTAGCGAATAACACTGCCCACGTAGTATATAACACCGTCCACGTAGTATGTAGCCCAGCCACATAGTATGTAGCCCATCCACATAGTATGTAGCCCAGCCATGTAGTATGTAGCCCAGCCACGTAGTATATAGCCCAGCCCCGTAGTATATAGCACAGCCCCGTAGTATATAGCACAGCCACGTAGTATATAGCACAGACACGTACTATATTGCCCAGCCACGTAGTATATAGCAGACACGTAGTATATAGCACAGCCACGTAGTATATTGCCCAGCCACATAGTATATAGCACAGACACGTAGTATATTGCCCAGCCACATAGTATATAGCACAGAGACATAGTATATAACACTGCCCATGCAGTATATAACCCAGGCCACATAGTATAGAGCACAGCAATGTAGTATATTGCCCAGCCACGTAATATATACCACAGCCAAGTAGTATATAGCACAGCCCACATAGTATATAGCACAGAGATGTAGTATATAACACAGCCCACGCAATATCTAACACAGCCCACGTAGTATATAGCAATGTGGGCACCATATCCCTGTTGAAAAAAAGAACTAAAATAAAAAATAGTTATATACTCACCTTCCGTCGGCCCCCGGATCCAGCCCAGGCGTTTACTGATGCTCCTCGCGACGGTCCGGTCCCAAGAGTGCATTGCGGTCTCGCTAAATGATGACGTAGCGGTCTCGCGAGACCGCTACGTCATCATCTCGCGAGACCGCAATGCATGGACCAGACCGTCGCGAGTAGCGGAAAAAGGCCTGGGCTGGATCCGGGGCTCGACAGAAGGTGAGTATATGATGTTTTTTTTTTTTTATTATTATTTTTAACATTAGATCTTTTTACTATTGATGCTGCATAGGCAGCATCAATAGTAAAAAGTTGGTCACACGGTTAATAGCAGCGTTAACGGACTGCTTTACACCGCGGCATAACGCGGTCCGTTAACGCTGCAATTAACCCTGTGTGAGCGCTGACTGGAGGGGAGTATGGAGTGGGCACTGACGGCAGGGGAGTAGGGAGCAGCCAGTTCACGGCCGCACTGTGCCTGTTGCTGATTAGTCGTGGCTGTTTGACCGCGACCAATCAGCGACTTGGGATTTTCTTGACAGACAGACAGAAGTGACCCTTAGACAATTATATAGTAGATTACATAGAAGAAAATCCGGCTATTCATCTGCTGTGTACTGAGAAATCACAGCAGGAGCCGACAGGATAGAAGAGATGGATTACATACGGTAAATACACATAGAATTGGTAGATATACAGATGTCTGTGAAAAAGTACAATTAGTACAGTGTGTGTGCAGCTTACTGTACAAGTATATAATAAAAGATTATTTTTCTGAAAAAAATTGGCGTGGGCTTCCACGTAATTTTCTTAATCAGCAGAACAAAAGCGATGGCTGGGGGCCGATGTTTATAGCCTGGAAAGGAGGTAATACCCATGGAGCTTCCCAGGCTATTAATATCAGCTCACAACTGTATACTTACAATAGCTTTTACTGGCTATTAAAATTGGGGACCCTAAAAAAAGATGTAGGGTCCCCCTATAATTAATT
Organism: Ranitomeya variabilis; assembly: GCF_051348905.1. NCBI lineage: Eukaryota > Metazoa > Chordata > Amphibia > Anura > Dendrobatidae > Ranitomeya > Ranitomeya variabilis. The sequence goes on along the minus strand of NC_135233.1, from coordinate 246,829,695 downwards.
ACCAGCAAAGGATATACAGACAGCTGCAGGATGATATTAATAGCCTAGGAAGAGGCCATGGATACTGCCCCCCAACCTACAAACATCAGCTCTCAGATGCACCAGTTCTGGCACTTAGCCTCGCTCTTCTCACTTTCCCTGTAGCAGTGGCAAGTGGGGTCATAGGTAGGGGTGTTGATGTCACCTTTGTTTTGTCGGGTGACATGAAGCCCCGAGGTTAGTAATGGAAATGGAATCATTAAGAGGCCCCCATTACTAACCCCATAATCATTGTATAAAAACACACACACACCCAGAAAAAAGTCCTTTAATTGAAAGAATTGCAAAGAAGGAAAAGTACGGCTGATTAGGGCGTTCAGACCAAGACACTCATTTTAGATAGAATAGAAATTTCTTTACTTGGTCATTATCTCCTCACAAAACTTTTCGGCTGTGAATCCGCCTCAGGTGAATACACCTCCACCTGACCTCTGGATATCACACCAGGAGCGCCTCCTCCTGTCTCCTATTTTGTTTTTAATTGAAAGAATGACACAGGCTCCTTTATTAATCTTAATCAAACCATACTTACGACCTTGCCTAGTTCCACCAATGCCCTCGTCATCTGCAAAAGAGTTTAAAAAAGCAAACAACAATATTCCTCACCTTTCGGCAGAGATGCTGACAATCCATTTGTCGCAGGATGGGTCTAGCTCTGCTACATCTAGATGGGAGGCAGCATGATTGCATGATGTGACCATACAGCCTGCCATCCAGCAGAGATACTGAGTAGAGTGTGACCATACAGCCTGCCATCCAGCAGAGACACTGAGTAGCGTGTGCTCAGTGTCCCCCTGTGAACTGGCTGTGAACTCACAGGACCTGTTTGACAGCACCTTGAGCAGGAGAACTTCCTCACGCTCGCGGTGCTGTTGGAATGAGAGTTCACAGGGAAACACTGAGGGCACACTGCTCGGTGTCTCTGCTGGATGACAGGTTGCATCATGCAATCATGCTGCCTCCCATATCGATGTAGCAGAGCTAGACCCGTCCTGGGACAAATGGATTAGCAGCATCTCTGCGGAAAGGTGAGGAAAATTGTTTTGCTTTTGTTTTTTTTAAACTCTCTTACAGATGACGAGGGCATTGGGGGAATGGGCGAGGTCGTAAGTATGGTTTAATTAAGATTTATTAAAAGAGACTGTGCCATTCTTTCAATTAAAGGAAATTTTTTCTAGGTTTGTGTGTTTTTATACTATATGACTATGGGGTTAGTAATGGGGGCGTCTTATTGATGCATCTTCATTAGTAACCTAGGGGCTCGATGTCACCTCACAATACAAAGGTTACATCAACACCCCCCATCCATCACCCCACTTGCCACCGCTACAGGGCAAGTGGGAAGAGTGAGGACAAGTGCCAGAATTGGTGCATTTTAGACATGCACCTTTTCTAGGGAGGCCAAGAGCTGATGTTTTCAGCCTAGAGGGGAACCAGTATCCATAGCCCCTTCCTAGGCTATTAATATCAGCCTGCAGTTGTTTGCATAGCCTTTGCTGGCTATTAATTATAGGGTGACCCCATTTTAATAGCCAGTAAAGACTAATTATACAGCTGTGAGCTGATATTAATAGCCTCGGAAGCTCCATGGGTATTACCCCCTTCCCAGACTATAAACATCTGTCCCCAGCCATCAGCTTTCCCTCTGCTGGTTAACAAAATTACACAGGAGCCAACTCCATTTTTTTTCAGAAAAATTATCTTTTATTAATTAAATACGTGTACAGTAAGCTGCACACACTGTACTAATTGTATTAGTCACTGACTTCTATATATCTACCTATTCTATATGTGATTGGAGCTCCCCCAAGGGCTAGGGGTACTCGGTACCGGGTCCTTCGGTTCTCAGGGGGATGTCACGGTGGCTGACCCGGTCCGTGGCCCTTGGGACATCTGTTGTAAAAGGGGAAAGGTCTTTAAAGGGATAAAGTTTATGTTCATGACGCCACCTGTGTATTCGGTCAGGGTGACCGACGCTGCTTGGAGGGGTCCGCTTGGGTGATGTTATGGCAGCTAGATGGTATACCTTCCCACAGGTGAAGAATGTCCCCAGGGCTTCCCAGTGTGTAGATCGTGGATGGTGAGAGGCGCTGTGAAGAACGAGGACACAAGGTTGCAGTCTCTTTGCCTGCCCTGTGGTCTGTGCTCTGGACTGTGGATGCTGAAGCCTTCAGTAAAAGGTAGAGTCCAGCCGGTTTGGAGGCAAATCCAGAGTCCCCTTATCCAGGTAGAAATCAGTAGCCTTCCTCTAGCACTGTGTGTTGTAGTTCCTTACTGCTAAGCCTCTCATAAGGTCCTCACAACTGTTGAAGATGTTACAGATGTAATGTCTCTCTCTCTCTCTCTGTCCCCCGGATAGGATAGGACAAACCCATATGACCGGTGGCTTGAGGCTTTTTACAGGGACTCTATCATGCCCCAGCCTCTCGTGGGTGCCACCTTGCCTCCTGGGTGTAGGCAGGGCCGTATTTGCCACTAGGCACTTGAGGGCACGTGCCTAGGGCGGGGACCATGCAGGGGGCAGCACCTGAGCAAGGTTTGGGTTTTTTTTTGTTGTAAGTCGTGGGTCACCTCCCGACCGACCGCCCCCTATTCCCCCGCCCCGCCGCACCGCCACCCACCCACCTTCCCTCCTTGAAGACGATACTCACCCTGCTCCAGCGAAGCCAGGTCTCGGCGTCTGGTGCTCGTCCTGAGTGAGCGGTCACGTGGTACCGCTCATTAAGGTCATGACCTTAATGAGCAGTATCACATGACTGCTCACGTAGGAAGAAGGTGCTGCGCCGGGAGTCGGGACAGAGCTAGAGGGATGTTGACGCCGCCGTGCAGTGTGGGACAGGTGAGAATGAGGGACGGGGGGATGAAGGAGGACATAAGCCGGTGCGCCATGCAAGATGGGAGCGGGAGCGGAGGGGGGGGTGGAGAGATGAGCCATGCATACAGGGGGGAATATAAGCCATGCATACGGGGGGGATATGAGACATGCATACAGGGGGGATGTGAGCTATGCATACAGGAGGGGGAATATGAGCCATGCATACAGGGGTGGGGGGGGAATATGAGCCATGCATACAGGGAAGGAATATGAGTCATGCATACGGGGGGGAATATGAGCCATGCATACAGGAGGGGGGATATGAGCCATGCATATGGGATGGGTGGGAGATGAGCCATGCATACAGGAGGGGGGTCATTATACAGTATTGAGCATCATGTGGGATCATTATACAGTATGGAGAACTGTATGTGGCCATTATACAGTATTGAGCATCATGTGTGGCCGTTATACAGTATGGAGCATCATGTGTGGCCAATGGCCATTATACAGTATGGAGCATCCTGTGTGGCCATTATACAGTATTGAGCATCATGTGGGATCATTATACAGTATGGAGAACTGTGTGTGGCCATTATACAGAATGGAGCACTATGTGTGGCCATTATACAGTATGGAGCACTGTGTGGCCATTATACAGTATGGAGCACTGTGTGGCCATTATACAGTATGGAGCACTGTGTGGCCATTATACATTATGGAGCATCATGTGTGGCCATTATACACTATGGAGCATCGTGTGTGGTGGCCGTTATACAGTATTGAGCATCATGTGTGGCCATTATACAGTATGGAGCACTGTGTGGCCATATTTTTTTTTGTTTATAATTATTGTATATAAAACAGTGTGATCAGCAGTGCTAAATGGCTGTGGTTGGGATGTGGATATGGGTGTGACTAGTTGTAAAATGGTTGTGGTCAGAGGCGTGGCCTAAAATTTGCCGTGGCGCACATCCCTTCTTCAAAAGTTGGGATGTATGGTACCGCATTTGCCAGATCATGGCAAGTGCCGCAAATCCCATAGTGAATGAATGAGGCCGAACGCAGTGTTGCCGTAAGTGATCAGTTACGCGGCACATGCAGAAAAACTGCCGGATCTGCTGCAAAAGGCGACTTTCACATCAGCGATTCTTGCCAAAGTCACTGCCGATAGTGTCATACTCACCAAAGGGGGAGGCAGCACTAAAAGTGCCTAGGGCAGCAGAAACTCTAACTACGGCCCTGGGTGTAGGGGCGGACAGGTTACGTGAAATTAGCTGTCCTGCCGGTCTCTGGAGCAAGGCATAAAGGACTGTTGCTCCCTCGGTGTTCCGGCTACCGGGATCTTGCACCTCAGAAGGAGGCAGCCTGTGCAGGGCAGAACTCCTCTGATATCCACTCCTTTGCTACGACTTCTTCATCCTCTCTACAATACAGTTCTCTTTTAGTGTCTCTTTCTGGGAGGCTGCTGCGCTCAGGGCAGGGGCAGCTCCGTGTCCTTCTGTCTCAGCCTCTGACAGGATCCCACCCCTGTCAGGGACCAACTACCTGAGCAAAGCTCAGCCAGCAACTAACTAACTTCCTATCCAGGCAACCAGTTTTACCTAAGTGTGAAGAGTGCCCTAATAAATAGGAGCATAGCTCCCCCTGGTGGCCTGGAGTACGAAATGTGTTGTATGTTTGTGTTACATGGATTCAGTTTTCTTTCATTGCCTCCAAACGTAACATCACTCCCCCCTAGAGGAGAATGATATAACTGCAATGACCAGGACCCTGGGGTGCTGCACTCCTTCCCCGTTAAATCCAGTACTCCCAGACTGGGAAAAGAAAACAACAATACATTAGCAAAAGACATACAAATTTTTGAAATGCTATAAAACAAATTAATATTTACTAAGCTTCCCTTTCCTGGGAGGTGAGGACACTTGAACGTTGCATAACAATAACATATATACATTGTGGATCCACTTCTAGGCAATGCGGTATTATTAAGAAAACAGCATAACTTGAACTAACTATGAAATACTATTACCCTTACAGGTATACTATATATTAAGTGCAAATCAACATTTTTCTTTATTCAAGTAGACTTTGACCCTTCTTCACATGCAGGACTGTCTATCTACCCCCACAAGCTCACTGCATTTTCTTCAATTTATTCAAAAGTGCATCATTAACCATTTCCTATCATCTATCTCAACCTCAATTTTATTAACATTCTCTAGGTTTCTGGCTACATACTATCAACTATGTAAACATCATTCTATCTATTATATTAACTCTTTAATATACTCTTTCAAAGGCAACAATTAAACATTTAACCCTTTATGGGTTCAGATAACTCAATGAGGTAGTGCAATACCAATATTCAAGTGCAAATCAATCACATCAAGATTCAAGTCAGTTTAGCAACATGAGTGACGTGATGCGAGGGCCCCATGACGAACCCCCAACGTTGGTCTTGGGTGGGCTATAAGACGTGTATCCTGACCCGGAATTCTGCCACACCAACGGGTTTTTCTTCAGGTCTGAAAAACAAAGCAATTCTCACAACAAGATTAGTAGCAGCCTCTGTTGGAGGCAGTCTCTGTAAAAGCCTCCATTGTAAAACTAGTAGGAAGCACATTTAAGAAGGTGCAAACTATTTACAATGACAGTTTGTGAATCATTCACCGTCCATGATTCAAGTGTTCTTTAAAGTAAGGCAACTTGTGCAAAAACACAGGATCCCTTTAACATGGGACCCCTTTAAGAAATAACCCTGGATGGGTTTAAAACTTGGAAAACAGCAAAAGAGTTAAATAACTATATACAATCAGTGTTCCTATTACAATTATTAGGTTCTGTAGAAGGACGAAGATCTGGGGATTTATTATGATGGAATATAGGCTGAACTGGATGGACAAATGTCTTTTTTCGGCCTTACTAACTATGTTACTATGTTACTATTTGCAGTATTGTATTATAGCAATTTCCAAGGCACCAGTCGGCGTTGAACACTTCCTGGCCTGGGAAGGTGGGTTCCCAGATCTTCTTCTGGTTCCAAGTAAACGTCATGGGCTTGCTTCTCATGTATTGTCAAGTCATTAGCTGCTATCAAATTTTGGGTAGCTTGGGTACGAATGTCTGCGATGGCATCTGCCACAGCAGTAGTTTCAGTGGTGGTGATTATACACACAGTAGTGTTGGATTGAGGAGTGACTGTTTCAGAGACTGGAGGGATAGTGCTGGCAGTCTTAGTTTTTGCAGCAGGGGGCGCTACTGCAGGTGCACATCTTTCAACGTTCTTAGCGTACCAACCATTCTCACTCCAGTGACGGGTGTATGTTACGTGATCCCCTCGACAAAAGTCTTGGGCAGGAAGTCTGTCCTGGAGATGGGATTCCACGTTACCGCTGGTGACATATACTTCTGTCTGCAGTCCCGATTCCTGAATGGAGCCCCAACTCCTTTTTGGGTGAAAGGCTACTACGATCCCCTGCATCACGGGTCACGAGTTACTGCGTTGGGTTTGGTGGGTCAGTGCCCTACGTCGGGCTTTCCGCTCTTTTCTGTCTCTCCACTGTAAGATCAAGCATCGTCTATACTCCTCCCAGGTGAGGATTCCGATATAGGCCCCTTCCACCCCGTCTCTCGGAGCGTACCATCGGAAGATCACCCCCTCAGGACTCACGTCCAGCGGTATGCCCTCGGTCGCTGGGCGCGGGAATGGTGTTTCGTCAGTGATGTGGGGAGTCGCTGAAGCTGGAGCGACGGATAGCGTTCGGTCGCAGTCTGGAGGAGGAACGGTCACTGAAACGGGATCAGCAGCTAGGGGGAGAGCAGTCGCTGGAGCAGAATCGGTCACTGGGGCAGGGGTGTTTCCGTTACCTGCGTCTGATGTGGTTCCATCGATGCCAGTTCGCTCCGCTGATGAGGACGCTGGAGTCTGCTGCTGCCTGGACCGCAATTCTTCCAGTGCGATCCTTCTGCACAGGGCCGACTTTCATTCTTCACCGCGGTCAGTTCCACGTCCAGGAGCTGATGGCTCAGCTACTCCACCTGCGGATCCAAGAAGTCCGGATCCTCCAGCAGCGGCGAGTTCGGGTTCGCCTCCGGTTGCCTGGGATGGTCCTGGGTCACTTCGTCGTCGTTCAGGTACCTGCTGGTCGCCATCCCTGCTCCTGGATCTGTGGCCGCACATGCACGCTGCTCCTCCATTTTCTGGGGGCGGGACTCCTTCTCCTGGTTCCCGCCACTGCACATAAGGGGGCGGACCTCCTCGGCTGCTTGGCACGTCTTCATCTCGTAGCAGCTTTCGGAGGGGGGGTCATCACTTTTGGCGCCGCTTTGGTAGTCTCCTCCCATGTAGCCACGCCCTTCTTCTCCTGCTCTCCTCGTGGCGCTGTAATGGCGCCGGTTTTGGCGGGAATTTTGGCGGTCTTTTGCAGTGAACAGTCTTTCAATAAATCACAGTTCAAGCACAATTCTGGCACAGTCTCTAGGCACACATGACCTGATTTTCAGGCTTAAGTAGATCCTGTTCGTGACGCCAAAAGATTGGAGCGCCCCCAAGGGCTAGGGGTACTCGGTACCGGGTCCTTCGGTTCTCAGTGGGATGTCACGGTGGCTGACCTGGTCCGTGGCCCGTGGGACGTCCGTGTTAAAGGGGAATGGTCTTTAGAGGGATATGTTCATGATGCCACCTGTGGTATTCGGTCAGGGTGACCGATGTTGCTTTAAGGGGCTTGCTGGGGTGATGTTATGGCAGCTAGATGGTATACCTTCCCACAGGTGAAGTATGTCCCCAGGGCTTCCCAGTGTGTAGATGGTGGATGGTGAGAGGCGCAGTGAAGAACGACGACACAAGGTTGCAGTCTCTTTACCTTTTACTGAAGGCTTCAGCATCCACAGTCCAGAGCACAGACCACAGGGTAGGCAGAGTCCAGCCGGTTTGAAGGCAAATCCAGAGTCCCCTTATCCAGGTAGAAATCAGTAGCCTTCCTCTAGTGCTGTGTGTTGTAGTACCTTACTGCTAAGCCTCTCATAAGGTCCTCACAACTGTTGAAGATGTTACAGATGTAATGTCTCTCTCTCTCTGTCCCCTGGATAGGATAGGACAAACCCGTATGACCGGTGGCTTGAGGCTTTTCACAGGGACTCTATCATGCCCCAGCCTCTCGTGGGTGCCACCTTGCCTCCTGGGTGTAGGGGCGGACAGGTAACGTGAAATTAGCTGTCCTGCCGGTCTCTGGAGCAAGGTATAAAGGACTGTTGCTCCCTCGGTGTTCTGCCTACCAGGATCTTGCTCCTCAGAAGGAGGCAGCCTGTGCAGGGCAGAACTCCTCTTGGTATCCACTCCTTTGCTACGACTTCTTCACCCTCTCTACAATACAGTTCTCTTTTAGTGTCTCTTTCTGGGAGGCTGCCTCACTCAGGGCAGGTGCAGCTCCGTGTCCTTCTGTCTCAGCCTCTGACAGGATCCCACCCCTGTCAGGGACCAACTACCTGAGCAAAGCTCAGCCAGCAACTAACTTCCTATCCAGGCAACCAGTTTTACCTAACTGTGAACAGTGCCCTAATAAATAGGAGCATAGCTCCCCCTGGTGGCCTGGAGTGCAAAATGTGTTGTATGTTTGTGTTACCTGGATTCAGTTGTCTTTCATTGCCTCCAAACGTAACATCACTCCCCCCTAGAGTAGAATAATATTACTGCAATGACCAGGACCCTGGGGCGCTGCACTTTTACTGTATGTAATCCATCTCTTCCATCCTGTCGGCTCCTGCAGTGATTTTACACTATGCGGCTGCTGAATTGCCGACTTTCATTCGAATATATATATATATATATATATATATATATATATATAATTTTTTTTTTTAAGAATATTTCCTTTGAAAACAATGTGTAAATGACAGAACTGCTGTATGTAAAAGCTCATGTTAAAATCGCATTGCAGTCGGAGAGCAATCACACTACATTCGGATGTAAATCAGATGCTAGATGTGAAAAATCGGATTGTACTCGCATGAAAAACGCATGACACTGGTCTGACTTTGCAGAAACAAAATCGGACCGATTTTGAAATCGCTAGTGTGACTCCAGCCTTACTGTCACAGTCCTCACAGGTAACTGGAGACTGTCTTTGATCATCCTGGAGATGATCATCGGCTGAGTCTTTGCCATTCTGGCTCCTCTTCCATCCATTAGAATGGTAGTCTTCCATTTTCTTCCAGGTCTCTCTGGTTTGGCTTTCCATTTTAAAGCATTGGAGATCATTGTAGCAAAACAGCCGCTCATTGTCTGCACTTCTTTATAAGTTTTACCCTCTCCAATCAACCTTTTAACCAAAGTTCGCTGTTCTTCTAAACAATGTCTCAAACGGCACATATTTCTCAGGCTTTCAAGGAGAAATGCACATACATGTCCTGGCTTCACCCTTAGATAAGGGCCACCTGATTCACACCTGTTTCTTCACAGAACGATTGTCCTCACTAATTGATGTCCACACTGCTAGTATTTTGAACACTACTGTCCATCTTACTCTTCCAGTGATGACACTCCCTGTCTGCACTGTTAATTTAGTGTTATCATAGTGGCGTAACGTGAATCATCAACCAGTGGCCGACATGTGGGCATTAACCCTTTAGTGAGAATAGTTTCTGAAGATTACCCAACTGTCGCTCAGCCTTGGCCATCAAGGTACTGATGGACCCATTAAATGACTTGAAGGGTTTTTTTTTAACCTCTTTGGCGCTGGCTATGGCCATAGTCATCTAAGGGGTTATACCGCTGATATCTACATCCCAGTCCTGTTGAGTCTCCACTTGCATCTCATAGGAGCAGAATAAATGATGAAGTGGTGACACATTTATCACGCGGTAGATGCCAGTCAGCCCCACTGATGTATAACAAGGGCCCGGGGCCTTAGTTTTGCCAAAAAGAATAAAATTGGATGCTGCCTTAAATTTTCCTACCCCCCCGGCAGATGTGTCGTCATGTATCTTAGCCTTCAATACAGATGTGAACATGGTGTATTGTAGGGGAATCCAGCAGCAAGTGTTCAGTTTCCCTACAGTGCCCCCGCAGGAGGAAGTAAGTATTGCATAGCGCAGAGACCATGAATGGGAGAGATGCTCTGCTCCTGCTGATTGATAAAGAAGTGCTTCTCTGTCCCATTTTAAAGGTGTTAACCTAGGTGATAAGTTCTTGATTGCTGAGACCCCCACCGATCACAAGATCAGGACTCC